>NW_027362764.1:152392668-154872668 GCF_046119375.1 Phyllobates terribilis | reverse complement strand
AGTTTGTATTTCCAATCTAGTTTCCACCAGCCCGACTGTCTGGGCTGAAATGAGCGGTCGGGCTGTTCACTGCTTGATTGACACGGGATCCCAGGTGACTACGATGACAGAAGCCTACTTTCAACAGCGATTTCCAGAGATGGCGCGGCCTGAATGGGGACCAGTAATTAGACTCACAGCAGCTAATCAATTACTCATCCTGGTCTCAGGGGTGGTGTGGATGAAGATCCGAGTGTGTGGAAAAGATGTGGGAAAAAAAGGGGTCGTCTTGGTCGCAGGGGGAACCGGAAGTGGAGCCCCGGTGACCCTTGGAATGAATGTGCTGAAAGAGATCAGGCAAATCCTGATTAGTGAGCCGAAGGAGATTCCTCTAGACCGGTGGGACCCACGAAACCCCCAAAGGAGGGTTTTTCAACAATTAATCCGAGCCGCCCAGGCTCAGGAGACGTCGAGTGAAGGGAAGGTCCTGGGGAAAGTAGTAGTACCAGCAGCTACGGGGCTCACCTTACTACCAGGACAAACTGTACTCACGTTGCCTGCACACCTCTTGAGGGGGTTGAAGTACAGATAGAACCAACATCGATGGACAAAGTACCCCCCGGACTCCTGGTGGCTCGGACACTGGCCACCGTCCAGGGTGGCAATGTTATAGTGCGGTGTGTTAATCTGGGCGAAGGTGATCTCACACTCCCTCCCAGGGTGGAAATAGCCCTGATTCTGGGAATGCCAGAGAAGTTGATGCAACCTGATGCGGTACAGCTGTCCGCTATACGAGGAGACCCCTGGAGTCTGGTGGTCACCGTGTTGCCGGAATCCCACCGTGCTGGTGCGAAGGGTGGACTAAGAATCCTAGAATGAATGCGGGCTGAATTTCCAGGTGTAGCAGGTTGAGGAGGTAGTGGAGCGGTACCAGGAAGTCTTTGCTCGCCATGGGGATGATTTTGGTTGCACCGAAGCCATTACCCATGAGATTCCCACGGGGAGCGCTGCCGCAGTGTGGGAGAGATACCGGCAGATACCTCCCCTGATGTATAAAGAGGTTAAGGAGATGTTAGCCCATATGTTACAAAATGGTGGGATACGGGAGAGTCAGAGTCCGTGGGCAGCCCCGATTGTCCTGGTCCAGAAGAAAGATGGGACCCTGCGGTTCTGTTTGGACTATAGACGACTGAATTCCTGTACAGTACGATACTCTTACCCACTACCCCGAATTGAAGAGTCTCTATCGGCCTTAGGGAAGGCAAGATACTACTCCTCCTTGGATCTGGTCAGCAGGTACTGGCAGGTGCCCGTGGCCGAACATGACCGTGCGAAGACGGCGTTCATATTATCCATGGGACTGTTCGAGTTCAATCGGATGCCCTTCGGCCTGACTAACGCCCCCGGGACATTCCAGCATCTGATGGAGAGGTGCCTGGGCGATTTGAAATTCGAGGCGACACTGATTTATCTTGACGACATAATTGTCTATGCCGCCACCTTCGAGGAGCACCTCCAGCGACTGGAGCAAGTACTGAGCCACCTACAGAGTCATGGTCTAAAGGTGAAGCCCCAGAAGTGCCACCTGTTCCGCAAACAGATCAAATATCTCTGTCATGCTGTGTCCGGTGAAGGAGTCAGGCCCACCCAGGAAAATATCTATTTTAACAAGTCTGGTATACACCAGGAAATTATAACTGTGGTTTTGCAGTTCCACGGTTCAAATCTCTGTATTATCTACTTTTTTGTCTTTTCCATAAAAAAAAAACATTTTCAGTGTCTCGCTGACTGTTCAGACACCAATATATCTGTTTAAAAGAGTCTGGTGTAGGCCAGAGAACTAGAACTGTGGTTTTCCTCTTCCACAGTTCAAATCTACTTTTTATTACCCTTTTGCCATTGATAGTGCGAGTGTACGCTATTTTACTTAATTTACAATGGGCAAGGCGCGTGGCAAGGGACGTGGAACTGGACGTTCTGGTGATGGTGTGTGCAGAGGATGGGGCCGTGGCCAAGGTGAAAATGTGCCACAACCAACAGCCACATCTTCTCGCTCCCAGTTCTTGACCGAATTACTAGGGTAGCACACAACAGCACCACTATTGCGAACTGATCAGTGTGAACAGGTTATTAATTGGATAGCAGATAATACTTTGTCACCTGGACACCACCACCTCCGGTCTGTCTTCCACACGGTCAAGTGTTAGTAGCCGTGAGTCTCGACTGCATACTCCTCCTCACCCTGATGCTCCTTCCTCCCACCATGCCGAGTGTCGTCAGACAGCAACTGATCCCACAGTTGGACACTCTGAAGAGCTGTTCACTGGTCCATTTCCATATTTGTGCCCCTTGCCTGCTCCGCTTGAAGTGGTGGAAGAGGAGATCCCATGTAGCGATGGCCAAATATTTGAACAGCCACGGCCACAGGAAGGTGACGCTGGCAATTTGTCACAAAAGGTGGACGATGACAAGACTCAATTGCCACGAAGTGAGGAGGAGGACCGTGGTGTGGAAGTGGAAGAGGATGAGGTGGTGGATGAACTAGTAACTGACCCAACATGGCAGGAGGACACGCAGAGCGAGGGGAGCAGCACACAGGGGGAGGGAGGCTGAGTACTCCAACAGGCAGGAAGAAGCAGTATGGTGACCGCAGACAGAAGGTGGGCAACCATACCCCGTAACACCAACACGAGGGACGTTGCCAATACAACCGGTAGGTTTTCCAGAGTCTGGAATTATTTTAAAGACTCTGCTGATAACCCCAAAAAGGCCATTTGTACCACCTGCCATGCCAGCATCAGCAGGGGTGACAAAACTACCAGCCTGACCACCACCAGCATGATCAGGCACATGTCAGCAAAGCACCCGAATTTTTGTGGGGCGAACCCCAGAGTCCACGACCAGTGTCAGCGGGTGGCACCACTGCTTCATCCGCTGTTGTGAGTGTAAGAGAACCCCGTGTTGTGCGTGCAAGGAAATCCCCTGTCCATACTGCATGCAAAGATGCCCCCCTCCTCTCTGTCTTCACTTGTTATGGCAGTTTCTCAAGAAACAGCATCAACGTCCACGTCCACGTCCCACCGCAGCGTTCAATTGTCCATATCCCAGACCTTTGAACGAAAGCTCAAATTCGCAGCCAACGCCCCACAGGCCACAGTCCTAAATTCGCACATTTCACAACTGCTTGCGTTGGAATTGCTGCCTTTTAGTCTGGTGGAGATGGAATCCTTCCGCAACCTCATGGCGGTGGCCGTCCGTCGGTACTCGGTCCCCAGCCGACACTATTTTGCCCGGTGTGCCATCCCCGCACTACACAAGCACGTTTCCCAAAACATCTGCCGTGCCCTCAACAAAGCAGTTACTGGGAGAGTCCACCTGACAACGGACACGTGGACAAGTGCTTGTGGCCAGGGATGGTACATCTCCCTGACGGCACACTGGGTAAACCTAGTGGAAGCCGGGACCCAGTTGGACCTTGGGACGGAACACATCCTCCCCACACCGAGGATTGCGGGCCCTATATCAGTCAGAGTTGCCCCCACGGTATACAGCTCCTGCGCATCATCCTCCTCCTCCTCCTCATGTTCAGCCTCCATCTCAGATATCACCACATCAATTACAAGCTGGAGGCACTGCAGTACTGCCTCCGCCAAGCGGCAACAGGCTGTGCTGAAACTCATAAGCTTAGGTGATAAACCTCACACTGCTTGTGAGTTGTGGACAGCTGTGAAAGAGCAGGCAGATCTGTGGCTGAGGCCGCTGAACCTACATCCAGGCATGGTCGTGTGTGACAATGGCCGTAACCTGGTGGCGGCTCTGAGGCAAGGCGAGATCACACACGTACCATGCCTGGCTCATGTGCTTAACCTCGTGGTTCAACGGTTTCTTAAATCGTACCCCGAGTTGCCAGATCTGCTCCTCAAAGTATGCCGCCTGTCAGCTCATTTTCAGAAGTCGGCTACAGCTTCCGCCGCCCTTGCTGTGTTGCAGCAGCGTTTGCAGCTTCCAGCACACCGACTGGTGTGTGATGTCCCCACACGTTGGAACTGTACCCTCCATATGTTGCAAAGGATTTGTGAGCAGAAGAGAGCAGTTGTGGAGTATCAGCTGCAACAAGGCCGTCGATATTCAGGTCAGACTCCACACATAAGACCTCAGGAGTGGACCTGGATGTCTGACATATGTACCATCCTGACAAACTTTGAGGAGTCCACCAAGATGGTGAGTGGCGATAATGCCATCATTAGCATCAGCATCCCACTTGTTTGTCTTTTGCAACGCTCTCTGCAGAGAATTAAAGAGGAGGCATTGCAGCCAGAGTATGATGAGATGGATCAAGAAGCCGTAGCGGGCGATTACACACAGTCCAGCCTCATCTCATCCCAACGTGCATTGGGGGACAATGAGGGAGAGGAGGAGGAGGAGGAGGAAGAACAGGAGCTGGTATCATGCGCTGTAGATGGTAGTACCTGTACAACTGTCATACCGTCGGTTCAGCATGGGTGGCCTGAGGACAGGGGGGAAGAGGAGGAGGAGGAGAGCATGGTCAGTCGTCATCTTGGTGAGGACACGGAAGTCTTGTCCGTTACCAGTCTGGCACGCATGGCTGACTTTATGTTACGCTGCCTTAACCGTGACCCTCGTGTTGTCAAAATGTTGGGTGACAGTCATTACTGGTTGGTGACACTTTTAGACCCCCGCTACAAGGAGAACTTTCATTCTCTTATTCCTGAGGTGGAGAGGTCTACAAAAATGGGGCAGTACCAGAAGGCCCTTGCTGCAGAACTGTTAAAAAAAATTCCCATCTGAACACGCTAGCGGCAGAGGTCACAGTTTGTTGACCAACCAAGGCGTACAGGTGAGAGAGACGCAACTCCAATCCAGCAGAGGCAGGGGAGCACTGTCAACGTTCTGGGACAGTTTTCTGCGACCCGCCCAGCTTACAGGCCCTGAGGCGCGGGGTACTCTCACAAGGAGTGGAAAGTTTCAAAAGATGGTGAGGGAATACCTTGCCGACCGTACCAGCGTCCTCCGTGATTCCTCTGTGCCTTTTAATTATTGGGTATCCAAGCTGGACACTTGGAATGAACTCGCTCTGTATGCCTTGGAGGTCCTGGCCTGCCCTGCTGCTAGCGTGTTATCGTAGCGTGTTTTTAGTGCCGCTGGGGGAATTATAACTGATAAGCGCACTCGCCTATCAACTGACAATGCTGACAAGCTGACCCTTATCAAAATGAACAAGGGCTAGATTGGGCCAGACTTCTCATCACCACCAAATGACAGCAGAGTAACATAAAGTCAAATCCACTGTGTTGTTTCGGGAGGTGAATTCCCATGCACCGCTTCACACCCACACATGGGTATACACTTCCTCATTTCGGCTGTTTTTCTGCTCTTCTACTTATCCTAAGCCTCCACCACCACTATACCACCAGGGTGACCGTGGTCCGTGTTGCCAGAATTGCAAGTTCCTCCGTCCTAATTTTTGGCAGCTTTTGCTTGGAAGGCATAAGCAAAGACTATGGGAGATCCACTCCTCCATAATGGGAATAATGTTTTTAATATGCTGTACTGCATGGCTCTTGTACGGGGCATTGCAAGTTCCTCCGTCCTAATTTTTGGCAGCTATTGCTTGGAAGGCATAGACAAAGACTATGGGAGACCCATTCCTCCATAATGGGAATAATGTTTTTAATATGCTGTACTGCATGGCTCTTGTAAGGGGCATTAAAAAAGTCTTGTTAAGCTACTGTGACTTCCACGTCTCTTCCAAGGGGCATTGATAGTGTCTTTTTATTCCACTGCAACCTCCAACACTCTTCCAAGGGGCATTAAAACCATCTTGTTAAACCACTCTGACCTCCACGTCTCTTCCAAAGGGCATTAAAACCTTCTTGTTAAACCACTCTGACCTCCACGTCTCTTCCAAGGGGCATTAAAACCATCTTGCTAAACCACTCTGACGTCCACGTCTCTTCCAAGGGGCATTAAAACCGTCTTGTTAAGCAACTGTGACCTCCAGGTCCCTTCCAAGGGGCATTAAAACCGTCTTATTAAACCACTCTGACCTCCACGTCTCTTCCAAGTGCCATTAAAACCATCTTGCTAAACCACTCTGAACTACACGTCTCTACCAAGGGGCATTAAAACCATCATGTTAAACCACTCTGACCTCCACGTCTCTTCCAAGGGGCATTAAAACCGTGTTGTTAAGCTACTGTGACCTCCACGTCTCTTCCAAGGGGCATTAAAGCCGTCTTTTTAAACCACTTTGACCACCACGTCTCTTCCAAGGGGCATTAAAACCGTCTTGTTAAGCTACTGTGAACTCCACATCTCTTCCAAGAGCCATTAAAACCGTCTTGTTAAACCACTCTGAACTCCACGTCTCTTCCAAGGGGCATTGAAACCATCTTGTTAAGCTACTGTGAACTCCACGTCTCTTCCAAGGGGCATTAAAACCGTCTTGTTAAACCACTCTGAACTCCACGTCTCTTCCAAGGGGCATTAAAACCATCTTGTTAAACCACTCTGACCTCCACGTCTCTTCCAAGGGGCATTAAAACCGTTTTGTTAAGCTACTGTGAACTCCACATCTCTTCCAAGGGGCATTAAAACAGTCTTGTTAAGCTACTGTGAACTCCACGTCTCTTCCAAGGGGCATTAAAACCATCTTGTTAACCCACTCTTAACTCCACGTCTCTTCCAAGGGGCATTAAAACCGTCTTTTTAAGCTACTGTGACCTCCAGGTCTCTTCCAAGGGGCATTAAAACCGTGTTGTTAAGCTACTGTGACCTCCACGTCTCTTCCAAGGGGCATTAAAGCCATCTTTTTAAACCACGCTGACCTCCACGTCTCTTCCAAAGGGCATTAAAACCGTCTTGTTAAAGCACTCTGAACTCCACGTCTCTTCCAAGGGGCATTAAAACCATCTTGTTAAGCTACTGTGATCTCCACGTCTCTTCCAAGGGCCATTAAAACCGTCTTGTTAAAGCACTCTGAACTCCACGTCTCTTCCAAGGGGCATTAAAACCATCTTGTTAAGCTACTGTGATCTCCACGTCTCTTCCAAGGGGCATTAAAACTGTCTTGTTAAACCACTCTGAACTCCACGTCTCTTCCAAGGGGCATTAAAACCATCTTGTTAAGCTACTTTGAACTCCACATATTTTCCAAGGGGCATTAAAACTGTCTTGTTAAACCACTCTGACCTCCACGTCTCTTCCAAGGGGCATTAAAACAGTCTTGTTAAGCTACTGTGA
Source organism: Phyllobates terribilis (assembly GCF_046119375.1). Lineage (NCBI taxonomy): Eukaryota > Metazoa > Chordata > Amphibia > Anura > Dendrobatidae > Phyllobates > Phyllobates terribilis. The sequence goes on along the minus strand of NW_027362764.1, from coordinate 154,865,426 downwards.
ACTCCACGTCTCTTCCAAGGGGCATTAAAACCGTCTTTTTAATTCACTCTGAACTCCACGTCTCTTCCAAGGGGCATCAAAACCATCTTGTTTAACCACTTTGACCAACACGTCTCTTCCAAGGGGCATTAAAACCAACTTGTCAAACCACTCTGACCTCCACGTCTCTTCCAAGGGGCATTAAACTACCTTGTTAAACCACTCTGACCTCCACGTCTCTTCCAAGGGGCATTAAACTATCTTGTTAAACCACTCTGACCTCCACGTCTCTTCCAAGGGGCATTAAAACAGTCTTGTTAAGTTACTGTGGACTCCACGTCTTTTCCAAGGGGCATTAAAACTGTCTTGTTAAACCACTCTGACCTCCACGTTTCTTCCAAGGGGCATTAAAACCGTCTTGTTAAGCTACTGTGAACTCCACGTCTCTTCCAAAGGGTATTAAAACCATCTTGCTAAACCACTCTGATCTCCACGTCTCATCCAGGGGCCATTAAAACCGTCTTGTTAAACCACTCTGAATTCCACGTCTCTTCCAAGGGGCATGAAAACCATCTTGTTAAGCTACTGTGAACTCAACATCTCTTCCAAGGGGCATTAAAACCGTCTTGTTAAACAACTCTGAACTCCACGTCTCTTCCAAGGGGTATTAAAACCTTCTTGTTAAATCACTCTGAGCTCCACCACTCTTCCAACGGCCATTAAAACCGTCTTGTTAAACCACTCTGAACTCCACGTCTCTTCCAAGGGGCATTAAAACCATCTTGTTAAGCTACTGTGGACTCCACGTCTTTTCCAAGGGGCATTAAAACTGTCTTGTTAAACCACTCTGACCTCCACGTTTCTTCCAAGGGGCATTAAAACCGTCTTGTTAAGCTACTGTGAACTCCACGTCTCTTCCAAAGGGTATTAAAACCATCTTGCTAAACCACTCTGATCTCCACGTCTCTTCCAAGAGGCATTAAAACCATGTTGTTTAACCACTTTGACCAACAAGTCTCTTCCAAGGGGCATTAAAACCATCTTGTTAAACCACTCTGACCTCCACGTCTCTTCCAAGGGGCATTAAACCATCTTGTTAAAGCACTCTGACCTCCACGTCTCTTCCAAGGGGCATTAAAACTGTCTTGTTAAGCTACTGTGACCTCCACGTCTCTTCGAAGGGGCATTAAAACCATCCTGTTAAACGACTCTGACCTCCACGTCTCTTCCAAGGGGCATTAAAACTGTCTTGTTAAGCTACTGTGAACTCCACGTCTCTTCCAAGTGGCATTAAACCCGTCTTGTTAAACCACTCTGAACTCCACGTCTCTTCCAAGGGGCATTAAAACCATCTTGTTAAACCACTCTGCCCTCCACGTCTCTTCCAAGGGGCATTAAAACTGTCTTGTTAAGCTACTGTGACCTCCACGTCTCTTCCAAGGGGCATTAAAACCGTCTTGTTAAGTTACTGTGAACTCTACGTCTCATCCAAGGGCCATTAAATCGTCTTGTTAATCCACACTTAAATCCACGTCTCTTCCAAGGGGCATAAAAACCATCTTGTTAAGCTACTGTGACATCCACGTCTCTTCCAAGGGGCATTAAAACCATCTTGTTAAACCACTCTGACGTCCACGTCTCATCCAAGGGCCATTAAAACCGTCTTGTTAAACCACTCTGACCTCCACCACTCTTCCAAGTGGCATTAAAACCGTCTTGTTAAGCTACTGTGAACCCCACATCTTTTACAAGGGGCATTAAAACTGTCTTGTTAAACCACTCTGACCTCCACGTCTCTTCCAAGGGGCATTAAAACAGTCTTGTTAAGCTACTGTGAACTCCACGTCTCTTCCCAGGGGCATTAAAACCGTCTTGTCAAACCACTCTGACCTCCACTTCTCATCCAAGGGGCATTAAAACCGTCTTGGTAAACCACTCTGAACTCCACGTCTCTTCCAAGGGGCATTAAAACCATCTTGTTAAGCCACTCTGACCTCCACGTCTCTTTCAAGGGGCATTAAAGCCATCTTGTTAAGCTATTGTGAACTCAACGTCTCTTCCAAGGGGCATTAAAACCGTCTTGTTAAAAAACTCTGACCTTCACCACTCTTCCAAGTGGCATTAAAACTGTCTTGTTAAGCTACTGTGACCTCCACGTCTCTTCCAAGGGGCATTAAAACCAACTTGTTAAACCACTCTGACGTCCACGTCTCATCCAAGGGCTATTAAAACCGTCTTGTTAAACCACTCTGAACTCCACGTCTCTTCCAAGGGGCATTAAAACCATCTTGTTAAGCTACTGTGGACTCCACGTCTTTTCCAAGGGGCATTAAAACTGTCTTGTTAAACCACTCTGACCTCCACGTCTCTTCCAAGGGGCATGAAAACCGTCTTGTTAAACCACTCTGAACTCCACGTCTCTTCCAATGGGCATTAAAACCATCTTGTTTAACCACTTTGACCAGCAAGTCTCTTCCAAGTGGCATTAAAACCATCTTGTTAAACCACTCTGACCTCCACGTCTCTTCCAAGGGGCATTAAAACAGTCTTGTTAAGCTACTGTGACCTCCCCGTCTCTTCCAAGGGGCATTAAAACCATCCTGTTAAACCACTCTGACCTCCACGTCTCTTCCAAGGGGCATTAAAACTGTGTTGTTAAGCTACTGTGAACTCCACGTCTCTTCCAAGTGGCATTAAAACCGTCTTGTTAATCCACTCTGAACTCCACGTCTCTTCCAAGGGGCATTAAAACCATCTTGTTAAACCACTCTGACCTCCACGTCTCTTCCAAGGGGCATTAAAACTGTCTTGTTAAGCTACTGTGACCTCCACGTCTCTTCCAAGGGGCATTAAAACCATCTTGTTAAGTTACTTTGAACTCTACGTCTCATCCAAGGGCCATTAAATCCGTCTTGTTAAACCACTCTGACCTCCACGTCTCATCCAAGGGCAATTAAAACCGTCTTGTTAAACCACTCTGAACTCCACGTCTCTTCCAAGGAGCATTAAAAACATCTTGTTAAGCTACTGTGAACTCCACGTCTCTTCCAAGGGGCATTAAAACCGTCTTGTTAATCCATTCTGAACTCCACGTCTCTTCCAAGGGGCATTAAAACCTTCTTGTTAAACTACTCTGACCTCCACCATTCTTCCAAGTGGCATTAAAACCGTCTTGTTAAGCTACTGTGACCTCCACGTCTCTTCCAAGGGGCATGAAAACCATCTTGTTAAACCACTCTGACCTCCACGTCTCATTCAAGGGCCATTAAAACCGTCTGGTTAAACCACTCTGAACTCCACGTCTCTTCCAAGGAGCATTAAAACCATCTTGTTAAGCTACTATGAACTCCACGTCTCTTCCAAGTGGCATTAAAACCGTCTTGTTAAACCACTCTGACCTCCACGTCTCATCCAAGGGGCATTAAAACCGTCTTGTTAAACCACTCTGAACTCCATGTCTCTTCCAAAGGGCATTAAAACCATCTTGTTAAACCACTCTGACCTCCACGTCTCTTCTAAGGGGCATTAAAACCATCTTGTTAAGCTACTGTGACCTGCACGTCTCTTCAAAGGGGCATTAAAACCATCTTGTTAAACCACTCTGACCTACACGTCTAATCCAAGGGGCAATAAAACCGTCTTGTTAAGCTACTGTGAACTCCACGTCTGTTCCAAGGTTCATTAAAACCGTCTTGTTAAACCACTCTGACCTCCACGTCCCTTCCAAGGGTCATGAAAACCATCTTGTTAAGCTACTGTGACCTCCACGTCTCATCCATTGGGCATTAAAACCATCTTGTTAAACCACTCTGACCTCCATGTCTCTACCAAGGGGCATTAAAACCGTCTTGTTAAGCTACTGTGAACTCCACGTCTCTTCCAAGGGGCATTAAAACCGTCTTGTTAAACCACTCTGAGAAACACGTCTTTTCCAAGGGGCATTAAAAACATCTTGTTAAACCACTCTGACCTCCACCACTCTACTACCAAGGGGCATTAAAACCGTCTTGATAAGCTACTGTGACCTCCACGTCTCTTCCACAGGGCATTGATATTGTATTTTTATTCCACTGTGACCTCCACCATTCCTCCAAGGGTCATTGATATTGTCTTTTTATTCCACTGTGACCTCCATGTCTCTTCCATGGGGCATTAAAACCGTCTTGTTAAACCACTCTGAACTCCACGTCTTTTCCAAGGGGCATTAAAACCATCTTGTTAAACCACTCTGACTTCCACCACTCTTCCAAGGGGCATTAAAACCGTCTTGTTAAGCTACTGTGACCTCCACGTCTCTTCCAAGGGGCATTAAAACCATCTTGTTAAACCACTCTGACCTCCACGTCTCTTCCAAGGGGCATTAAAACCATCTTGTTAAACCACTCTGACCTCCACCACTTCTCCAAGGGGCATTAAACCGTCTTGTTAAGCTACTGTGACCTCCACGTCTCTTCCAAGGGGCATTAAAACCGTCTTGTTAATCCACTCTAAGCTCCACAGCTCTTCCAAGTTGCATTAAAACCATCTTGTTAAGCTACTGTGAACTCCACGTCTCTTCCAACAGGCATTAAAACCATCTTGTTAAACCACTCTGACCTCCACGTCTCTTCCAAGGGGCATTATAACCATCTTGTTAAGCTACTGTGACCTCCACGTCTCTTCCAAGGGGCATTAAAACCGTCTTGTTAAACCACTCTGGCCTCCACGTCTCTTCCAAGGGGCATTAAAACCGTCTTGTTAAGCTACTGTGACCTCCACGTCTCTTCCAAGGGGCATTAAAACCGTCTTGTTTAACCACTCTGAACTCCACAGCTCTTCCAAGGGGCATTGAAATGTTGTTTTTAATTACCTCTAACCGCCACGACTCTTCCAACGGGCATTGCATTTGTTCCTAATTTTAGTCAGCTTTTTCTTTTTAATGCAGAGGCGAACACTAAGGGAGACCCATTCCCCAATAATAGGTAGAAGGTTTTTAGTGCGCTGTAATCCACGTCTGTTTCACGGGGCATTGCAGTTCCTCAAAATGTTTGGAAAGCCTTCCTATCACTGCTTAGGCCAACAGTGTACAGGAAACCCAGTTGCTATAAATGGAAAAACGGTTTAGTTAAGGCCCTCTGACCTCAATGTCACTTCCAAGGGGCATTGGAGTGCTTTGAAATTTTTGGTAGGCGTTGCACTCACTGTATGCCCTATAACTGTGTAGCCGAACAGCTCCTTTTGGTACAGAAACATATCCTACAAGACATGTGTGGTTGACTGGCCTCATATTGATGTGAATGGTCCCTGTTCCTCCTGCTCTTTCTCCTTTGCCACCACCTCATCCATCATTCATCACCTGAAACTTTGTTTTAACGGGAGACATAGAACTGGGATAGTAGCAGGAAAACATCCAGCAATCCTCGGAGGAGGTAGGATATGCGCCAAAACGCTGACCACCTCAGGCCTAGCCGCTACTACATGCATGCGCTTGCATTCCAAGGAACAGAAAGCTAAGGAGATGGATGGCCTCATGATCATGAATAATTTACTCGTTGTGTAGGAGGCCGACCTCTGCTGCTGTCTACCTTCTGAACTTTGTGTTGAAGCCTGATTGACCCAGGACCCGCAATCCTCTATGTCTGGAGGACTTGTTGCATCCCAGAGTCCAACTGTGTCCCGGCTTCCACAATATTAACCCAATGTGAAGGCATCAGTGAGATGGACCATCCCTGGCCACATTCACTTGTCCACGTGTTTGTGGTTAGGCTGTCCTTCCCACTAAATGCACTGGGGAGGGCACAGGTAATGTTTTGGTATGCATGCTTGTTTATAAGGCTCACCGGGACAAATAGGGGCGGCTGGGGACCGTTTATGGACACCCAGCCTCCTCCAGGCGGCTGGGGACCATGTGTGGGCACCCGGCCGTGGGGCGGCTGGGGACCGAGTATGGACACCCGGCCGCCCCCTGGCGGCTTGGGACCGAGTGTGGACACCCGGCCGCTGGGCGGCTGGGGACTGAGTATGGATACCAGGCCGCCGACGCTGCCATGACATGGTGACCGGCGTCTGCCTCCACAGGCCTAAAAGGCCTCATTTCAAGTGCAAGCAAGCTAGCAGTATGGTATTGCAGCCTGGGGGTGGGTGGGTGGCAGGCTGCACACTTACGCTTGCATTCCAAGAAAACAAAGCAGATGCTTACTTCTATCATCATCATCATGCTCCTCACCTTGGCACTCTCAACTCCCCTGATGGAGAAGCCAGGGCCCACCGGAGGAGTCTGGTTGTCTGGTGGGCTCGGCCAATGCTGCCCTAAAGCAGGCCAGGCTAAGAAAAGTGTGGGGAAGGTTACCGGGACAAATAGGGGTGGCTGGGGACCGAGTGTGGACACCCGGCCTCCGGAAGACTGGGGACTGAGTATGGATACCAGGCCGCCGACGCAGCCATGACGTGTTGGCCAGATTCCGCCTCCACATGCCTAAAAGGCCCAATTTAAAGGGCAAGCAATCAAGCAGTATGGTATTGCAGTCTGGGGGTGGGTGGGTGGCAGGTTGCATACTTGCGCTTGCATTAGAAGGAATGGGGGAGGTACAATTGAACACTGCCCTGGGACTAGGACTTGCACGGGGATAGTTGCAAGTCTGCATCTTCTGATGCGGCAAGGATCACTTCTGATGGGCACACTTTTAGGCAGTGACCTGGGTGTCACAGATGCTTCCAGGGGTCTTCCCCATGCTGTTCCCATGTCTTTTCAGCACTGTATGCATGTGTCATACAGCACATGGCCAGATAAGGTTGTAAAATGTTAAAATGACATTTCACGGTGAATGCATTTGTCACGGTTGAAAGCAATACAAAAGTGCAAAAACGCATAAAAAATGCTACTTGTGAACATAGCCCAAGGTGTGGAGGAGTATTTTTGATTTTGGTTATTTATTTTACCTTATACACAAGTCTTTGCCCTGGAAAGGATGTTCCTTAACATATTTCACAGGAAAGCAATTTCAGTTTCGTTTTTGAACGTTTTATTGTGAGCCCGTAAAAGTGGCTTAATACCTCTGACCACGTTGTTGACAGCAGTGACCTGGGGGTGAGAAATGCTTCCTGGGGTGATCCCCATGCTGTCCCCATGTCATTTGAGCACTGTCACTATCGTTTTGGGCACTTTTTAGGCTTTCTACAGACTGCTGGGGGTGCCGCCGCAAAAATGCTCGGGTCTCCCATTGACTAACATTGGGCTTGTTGCTCGGGTCGAGCACCTGAGTATCATGGTGAGCTCGGCCCGAGCTTCGAGCACCCGACCATTTTAGTGCTCGCTCAACACTAGTGAAGAAATTCACCCGCATAGCCAACCCATTGCTGGAGCTACTTAAGGGAGTGCCGGCGGGCTCCAAGAATTGTGAGATTTGGTGGCAAAGCAGCCAGGAAGAAGCCTTCCATGCCCTAAAAATGGCCCTTACCGAGGCCCCAATACTTGCCTATGCGGATTTCTCCCAACCATTCATACTCCACACTGATGGAGCCTACATGGTCTGGGAGCCGTGTTATCCCAAGTACAGGAGGAGAAAGAGCGCGTGATTGCGTACGCCAGTCGCTCCCTTCACGACTCCGAGAGGAACCCAGATAATTATAGCTCTTTCAAATTAGAGTTGCTGGCTTTGGTTTGGACAATGACCGAGAAGTTTGCAGAGCATTTGTCTGAAGTACTGGTGAGAACAGATAGCAACCCATTGGCTCACCTGGGGAATGCGAAGTTGGGGGCCCAGGAGCAGCGGTGGGTGGCCCGCATGGCCAGGTACCAGTATAAAATCATCTACCGGTCTAAGGCAGAGAATATACATGCCGACTCCCTCTCCAGAATGGCATATGAACGGCCTGATCATGACCGCGATGAAGATTTGGAGGCAGATGAGATCCCTAGCTTCCAAAGTTTTGTGGGACCACTGGTCGCAGCGCAGGGACAGATCGGAGAGACGTCAGAAGAACAAGTGCTAGAGCGGCCAAGAGATGACTGGGTTCAGCTTCAACAGACTGACAGAGAAGTTGCTCAATTACGTCAATGGGTGGCTTTGAGGCAGGTCCCCAGTCGAGAGGAGAGGAGTACCCTGTCTCTGGGAGCGCTGAAAATGCTGGGACAATGGGAGAGACTGTGTTTGCGAGACAGGCTGCTGTACCGATGGGTACAGCTACTGCGAGAGTTAGGGACCACCTGGCAAGTGGTGATCCCAGAGAAGTTGATCGGAGTCGTGGCTAAGGAGGCTCATGAACGAGGAGCTCACTTCGGACCAGAGAAGACATTTCAGTGGTTACAGAGGCTGGTGTATCACCCCCGACTGCGAGCAACAATAGAAGACACTTGTCAAAGATGCCGGAGCTGTGAGCTGGTTAAGCCCCCGGAGTAGCGGGTCCCAATACAAATCATTGTGACTTCTGCCCCCTTGGAGGTACTGATGATCGACTATTTGACTGTTGGACCGGTGCATTTCGGGTATGAACATTGCCTGGTAATGACAGACCACTTCACAAAGTTTGCAGTCGTGACCCCGACCAGGGATCAGACCTCCGAATCAGCTGCGCAGGCCATCTGCCAAGACTTCATTCGGGTGTACGGCTGCCCAAAGAGGATCCATTCCGATCAAGGCGCCTGCTTCCAGGGCCGGGTGATGGAAGAGCTGCACCGGTTGTACAGGATTGAGAAGTCACGGACTACTCCTTATCACCCCCAAGGAAATGGGGCCTGTGACCGCTTTAATCGGATACTGATCCAAATGCTCCGCATGTTGGAGGAAGATCGGAAGGTGCGATGGCCTGAGTTTGTAGCCAAGCTGGTGTGGGTCTACAACAACCGAGTGAATAGTACGACGGGGTTCACTCCTTATACCTTACTGTTCGGGTGAAAGGGGCGAGACATTACTGAGTTAGAGCTGGACCCCGCGGAGGACTACACACGGACGGGGATGTCTTCCTGGGTCAGAGAACACCGGCTTTGACTGCAGACCCTCTGACAGTTGGTGCAACAAAAGTTTCGGGAGCTCAAGCATCATGAGACATTGCCTCTTCGAGGGACAGCTCTGAGGCCTGGGGAGCGGGTGTTGGTTCGAGACAGGCGGCCCCGGGGCAAATGGAGTAGGCGGTGGGAATGGACCCCGCATCGAGTGAAGCGCAGGTTTGGCGCTGAAGGACCTGTGTATGAAATTCAACCCGAGGGGGCTGAAGGAGCCCCTACCAGAGTGGTTCATCATAGTATGCTGTGGCCCTGTCTGTCTAAAGATGACGAGGATGAAGAAGAAACACCTGCTTCTAGAGAGGGTTCTGTCACAGTTGCCACAATGGATGAAGACGAATTGTTGATTCTACCTCCGAGCCCCAGCACTCGATTACCTGCAGTCCCCAGTGCAGGCGGCGAGGGAACACCATCGGTTGAAGCCACCGGGCAGGCGGAGATTGGGAATCCGAGTGACCCTGCACCCCCCATCGGTCAAACTGAGTTACGCCGGTCAGAACGGACAACAGCAGGAGTGCCTCCTCACCGTTACGAACAAAATCAATTTATGTGGCAACGTATCATCCAGGAAGTCCAAGAATGTGAACGTTTGGTGAAGGAACTCTCGCCCGTGGAATGGCGAGTTAAAGGAGAGCGGGAATGTAAGGGGGAAGACCGGGGTGTAAGTACTTTCAGAACAAGGGATCCGGAACTGCCGGGGCCGTGCCTCTTGTTGCAGGGGGAAGAACAACTGCAAGACAGGAGTCAGGTGACCGGGAAGCTGGGGGTGTGTCCAGAGAGAGAGCTGAGGAGTCGGGTGACTGGGGAGCTGGTGTCGTGTCTAGGAAGAGGGTGGAAAAAGGAGTTTTGCACAGGAAAAGTGGCAGTGGACAGTGGGAGTCAAGCCCGACTAGAGGGAGAAGAGACGCAGGATCCCTAGAGCCGAGCAAGTGAGGTGCACTGTTATGGACTAGAGGCTCAGCGGGTCAAACCGGAGACCGCTCGCTGCTGCCAGAAGACGAAGCATTGTTTAGGCGGAGAAGCCGGAAGAAAGCAACACCGGCACCAGCCGGCAACTGCTTTGTGAGGAGGAAGAGTCAGCTAAGTTTAAAACTGCCGAATACAACCGTGTCGACTCTGCTACATCTAGCCCAACTGTGGATTGTCAGTTATAGCATATTACCTGCTACTTCCCTTGTTGTCCCCATATTTCCCCTGTTACTCCCTGCGTGGAGATTGACCCTGTTACAGTAAATCCCCCTTGTTTATTAACCCTGTACTGGCTGCTCTGTGTTTCTGTGTCACTGCATTTTAAGTAGCTGTGTTACAGAACTATAGCCATCATTATCTTTGGATTGTTCAAACAGTCAAAAGTTGATTGATTGTTATAGCAGTCAAATAACAAAAAGGTGCCATGAATGAAAAAACATTAAAGGCCCCCATACATATTAGACTAGTATAGACTGAACCTTCCGATATCAATGGCTCAGTTGACAGTCTTATGTGTATGGAGGTGCGGCCGACTAATCGGCAGGGGTGCTGTCAATCAGGCATCTCCAATTTTGGTCTGCTGATTGTTTCATTCTCTACCGATGGTAGAGATGTCTGTCGGTGGCTTCCTCATGGAGAACACAGGAACGTTCGGTGGAGCGAATGCATTTTTATATGGGAGAAGAGGCCAAGATGTCTGTCAGCTGAAAGGATCAACTAAAGCATTATTTGAACGACAATCAACCCTTTAACGAGTGACTTGTAGGATTGTTACTTCCAATAGGTGGCGCTATAGAGTACAAGTCCTCTTTTTCTCTGAAGAGGCAATTTGCATATTAAATTTCCCAGAGGAGCATTGCATGGCGAATAAGCCTCCTTACCTTGATGTGCCAGAGCTGGTGTGTCACTCTCCATAAGGAGAAACGCTACCCCTTAGACCTCAGTCCAGAGCCTCTCACCTAGCCAAATCAGTTCTCATACTTTACACTGATGAAGGCCAACAGCCCTGAAACCCTGTGTCTGCAAATTGAGACTCTGATTTGGCTTTTATTCTAAGTCATATTGCATGACTTGTTAAAGGGTTGATTGTGACTTGTAGGATTGCTACTTCCAATAGGTGGTGCTATAGAGTACGAGTTCTCTTTTTCTCTGAAGAGGCAATTTGCAGAGAAATTCATAAATGACTTAGAAGTAGAATTAATTTAGTCATTATTAAGTTCCTTCCAATTGTCTGATGAATCTCAGTTCAGCATTAAAGAAAAATTAATAGTTTTCAAAGTGAATTACTGTATGCAGACTAACATGTTAATGACCAGGCCAATTTTTACAATTCTGACCACTGTCACTTTATGAGGTAATTACTCTGGAACGCTTCAACGGATCCCCCTGATTCTGAGATTGTTTTTTCATGACATATTGTACTTCATGATTGTGGTAAAATTTCTTCGATATCACTTGCGTTTATTTGTGAAAAAACTGAAATTTTATGCCCTTAAATCAGAGAGATATGTCACACAAAATACTTAATAAATAACATTTCCCACATGTCTACTTTATATCAGCACAGGAAGCTATAAGGGTTAAAAGTTGACCAGCGATTTCTCATTTTTTCAACAAAATTTACAAAACCATTTTTTTAGGGACCACATCACATTTGAAGTCACTTTGATGGGTCTTTATGACAGAAAATACCCAAAAGTGACACCATTTTAAAAACTGCACCCCTCAAGGTGCTCAAAACCACATTCAAGAACTTTCTTAACCCTTCAGGTGCATCACAGGAATTTTTGAAATGTGGAAGAAAAAAATGAACATTTAACTTTTTTCACAAAAATGTTACTTTAGACCCAATTTTTTTTATTTTCGCAGGGTAACAGGAAAAATGGACCCCAAAATTTGTTGTTCAATTTCCCCTGGGCACACAGATACCCCATATGTGGGGAAAAAACACTGTTTGGGCGCACGGCAGGGTTCGGAAGGGAAGGAGCGCCATTTGACTTTTTGAATGTAAAATTTGCTTGAATAATTAGCGGACGCCATGTTGCGTTTGGGGAGCCCCTGATGTGCCTACACAGTGGAAACCCCCCACAAGTGACACCATTTTGGAAACTAGACCCCTCAGGGAACTTATCTAGATGTGTGTTGAGCACCTTGAACCCCCAGGTGCTTCACAGAAGTTTATAACATGGAGCCGTGGAAATAAAATTTTCACATTTCTCCCACAAAAATGTTTTTCAGACCCCAATTTTGCATTTTCATAAGGGTAGCAGGAGAAATTGCACCATGCAGTTTGTTGTGCAATTTCTCCTGAGTAAGTAGATACTCCATATGTGGGGAAAAAACACTGTTTGGACACACGGCAGGGTTCGGAAGGGAAGGAGCGCCATTTCACTTTTTGATTGTAAAATTTGCTTGAATAATTAGCGGACGCCATGTTGCGTTTAGAGAGCCCCTGATGTGCCTAAACAGTGGAAACCCCCCACAAGTGACACCATTTTGGAAACTAGACTCCTCAGGGAACTTATCTAGATATGTGGTGAGCACCCTGAACCCCCAAGTGCTTTACAGAAGTTTATAACATGGAGCCGTGGAAATAAAAAAATCAAACTTTTTCCACAAAAATGATGTTTTAGCCCCAATTTTCACAAGGGTAAGAGGAGAAAATGGACCCCAAAAACTTTTGTGCAATTTCTCCTGAGTACACCAATACCCCATATGTGGGGAAAGTACAGTGTTTGGGCGCAGAGTTCAGAAGGGAAGGAGCATTGTGTGACTTTTTGAACGCAAAATTGGCTGTATTCGAGAGCGGACGCCATGCTGTGACAATCAGTTGACACCCGGCGGTGATCGCGCCCGCACAGCCTGACTGTAATACGTATCAGGCTCTTAAAGCCCAGGGCGCAGATACATATTAGTACGTCTTGGGCTTTTAAGGATGTTAAACAAGGGGTTAGGGTTGGAAAAATATAAAGGTAAATCTGTTGACTGTATTTTTCTGGATTACGCACAAAGACAAAAAGAAATCAGCCCCTTATCAATATCCATTATCAATATCTTCTAAGGATATAGTGCTGTCATTTACCACTCCACTGAAATTTGCTCAGTCTTTGAGATTTCTAACATCTTCATGCTGTGGCCATTTTCCTTTTTTTTCCCCCGTTTTATATTTTTTCCTCCCCTTCTTCCAAGAGTCATAACTTTTTTATTTTTCCATTTTTTGCTGGACAAGTTGCACTTTTGAACGACACCATTCATTTTATAATGTGATGCACTGGAAAGCAGGAAAAATATTCCAAGTAAGTTGAAATTGTTGGAGAATTTTGGGTTTACAAAAGTAGTATGTACAGTCATGGGCAAAAGTTTTGAGACTGACATAAATTTTGGTTTTCATAAAGTTTGCTACTTCAGTTTTTATAGTGGCAATTTGCATTCCCTCTGGATTGTTATGAAGTTTGATCAGATGAATTGTAAAGTCCTTCTGATGAAAAGTAACTTAAGCACTAAAGACCCTATTTCCACAGATTTTTAGCCATACTATAAAATGACCCGCTTATATCATTTTAGTGATCTTCTCATTAGCTTTGGAGAAAGTGATACTGAGGATAAGGCATCTTATAACACTCTGTTATGCTGATTGAATTATAAGAGCAGAACGGGCTACTTGAAAAGAGAGCTGATACTTGAAATAATTACTTTCTTCTCTAAACCATGATTACCGCCAAGGAAACACATGTAGTCATCATTGCTTTCCAACATAAGGGCTTTAAGAGCATGGAAATCGCTGCTTGTAAGATTGCTGGATCATTAAGAATTTCAAAGAGAGAGGATCAATTGCTGTGAAGAAGTCTTAAGGGACCCAAGAAAGTCCAGCAAGTGCCAAGACTGTCTCCTAAAGAGGATTCGGTTATGGGATCAGTTCAATAAGAGTGCAGAGCTTGCTCAGGATTGGCAGCAGGCAAGTGTCAGAGTATCTGCACCTACATTGAGACGAAGGCTTTTGGTTGCTGGTCTGGTGTTAAGTGTTACGGATCCGGGTGGTGAAACCTCTGTGCTGCGGTGCAAGGAGGGACCAGAGGGGCGTGACTAAGTATCTACTCGGCTTGACCAAGGTCGCACGGCGGCTCAGTCAAATCCGTGAACCAGGAAGGGACCGTACAGAGGGACCAGGTGCCACTCTGGGACCGACCTTGTATGAGAGCAGGTGACTCCCACCGGTAAGATTGGCAGGAACTGACCGGTACAGCGGGCGAGCACGACAGGCAGGCTGACGGGTGGTCCGGGTAGTTAAGCAGGCTGATTCGTCTGATAGTCAGATGGGTGCTCCGGGTAAGCAGGCAGGCGGGCACAACAGGTAACTGGCAGGTGCTCCCAGGTAAGCGGGCTGGCGGGCACGGCAGGTAACAGGCAGGTGCTTCCAGGTAAGCAGGCTGGAGGGCAGAGCAGATAACAGGCGGATGCTTCCAGGTAAGCAGGCAGACAGACACGGCTGGCATCAGGTGGGTGCTTCCAGGTAAGCAGGCGGACTGAGCCCATAGACAGACTGGCGTACTGGACTGTAGACAGACTGTCGGGCAGGAAAGTAGTCAGGCTGGCGGACTGGACTGAAGATCAGACTGGCGGACAGGACTGACTGGGGGGACCTGGGGGTTGAAGCAATGTAAAAATCACAGAGCTACAACCTTGCACGGGTACCTCCATATTGGAGGAGGTGCCTTTTATAGAGAAAGTCCTCCGGCCATTGGCCAGGGACTTTTTAGGATGGCGCGCGTGGCCCCTTTAAGAGGGATGGAGCCCATGCCCTAAGCACAGAGCCAGAGAAGCTGCATGCAGCAGCAGCAGGGAGGCTGGAATATGCCGGAACAGGACCGTGGAAGTAAGGGGGACGGCATCTCTGCCTGGCAGGGGGCAAAGACGCCGATGCTACAGTGCCCCCCCCCTTTATGCCCCCTCTTTTTTAGGCCAGCAAGAAATTCTTTAAGAAGAAGAGGGGCATGGATGTTCTCCCTGGGTTCCCAAGACCTCTCCTCCGGGCCAAACCCCTTCCAATCCACCAGAAAAAAGGTTTTTCCTCTTACCCTTTTGGTGGCCAAAATGTTCTCTACCTCATAGACGTCCTCAGCGGAGACTGGAGCTGGAGTGGTACCTGGATAGTCAGAAAAAAAATTAAGAACAACAGGTTTGAGGAGAGATACGTGGAAGGAGTTGGGAATCCGTAAGTTGGCCGGGAGTTTTAGCTTGTAAGCCACGGGATTGATTTGCTTGAGAACCTCAAAGGGGCCAATGATCCATGGACCCAACTTATACGATGGTATTTTGAGCCGAACATGTTTGGAGGAGAGCCAGACCGTGTCTCCCAGATGAAATAGAGGCGGATCCAGACGTCTCTTATCGGCATGTTTCTTCATCCGCTCAAAGGACTGAAGAAGTGATGATCTAGTGTCTTCCCAAATAGTAGAAAATTCGCTGACTAGAGACTCCGCGGCAGGATTGTCCACAGAAGCGGAGACGGGAAACGGAATCCGGGGGTTTTGACTGTAGACCACAAAGAACGGGGATCTGGAAGAAGACTCACTCTCATGGTTGTTATAGGAGAACTCGGCCCATGGTAGGAGCTCAACCCAATCGTTATGGTGAGCATTGACAAAATGCCGGAGGAAGCTGGTAAGGACCTGGTTGATACGTTCCACTTTACCATTGAACTGAGGATGATAAGCAGAGGAGAAATCCAGGGTGACATCCAGCAGCTTACACGTAGCTCTCCAGAAGCGCAAAGTGAACTGGACCCCTCGATCAGACACAATGTGGAAGGGTAGGCCGTGGAGACGAAAGATGTGATGGATGAAGTCCTTAGCCAGCACAGATGCAGACGGGAGACCAGGCAGAGGGATGAAGTGGGCCATTTTAGAAAAGCGGTCAGCGACCACCCAAATGACAGTACAGCCGGCAGAAACAGGGAGATCCGTAATAAAGTCCATAGCTATGTGCTGCCACGGGGCGGAAGGTATGGGTAGGGGCAGGAGACGGCCAGCGGGAAGATGCCTGGGAACTTTGTTACGGGCACAGGAGGAACAAGCCGAGACGAAATCCGCAACATCCTTGCGTAGAGAAGGCCACCAGTAATGCCGGGCGATGAGCAAGAAGGTCTTCCTCTGGCCAGCATGGCTGGAAAGTTTGGACGAATGACCCCAGAGAAGAACCTTCTTACGATCCGGAGCAGCTACAAAAGTCTTTACCGGGTGGAAGACGAGACAGAGCCACGGTCATTACTCTGGAGGGGTCGATGATATGCAGAGGCTCCTCCTCTTGGTCGGAGGACAGGAATAAGTGGGATAGAGCATCGGCTATAACATTTTTGTCCGCAGGGCGGTAATGTAGAGTAAAGCAGAATCGGGCAAAGAACAGAGACCACCGGGCCTGATGCGCATTGAGTCTCTGGGCGTTTTGTAAATAGGCCAGGTTTTTGTGATCTGTGTAGATGATCACCGGGTGCAGAGCCCCTTCCAGCAGGTAGCGCCACTCCTCCAGCACCAATTTGATGGCAAGCAGTTCACGATCTCCTATTGAGTAGTTGCGCTCGGATGAGGAGAAGAGCTTGGAGAAGAAGCCGCAGGTTACCATTCTCCAGGACGGGGATTTTTGGGTGAGCACCGCTCCGGCTCCGGAGGAGGAAGCATCAACCTCCAGGAAGAACTGCTTGTTGCAATCCGGACAGTGCAAGCACAGGGGCAGAGGAGAAGGCTAGTTTTAGGGAGACGAAGGCCTCCTCCGCTTCAGAAGTCCATTCCTTGGGATTTGCTCCCTTACGGGTAAGCGCGTAGATAGGAGCGGTCCGGGAGGAGAAATGAGAGATGAAGAGGCGGTAATAATTAACGAAGCCCAGGAATCGATGAATCGCCTTCAACCCCTCCAGTCGGGGCCATTTTAAGATGGCAGAAACCTTCTCGGGATCCATCTGAAGACAAGTCTCGGAGATAATATATCCCAGGAACTGTAGAGAGGTCTGCTCGAAGAGACATTTTTCAAATTTTGCCTAGAGACGATTCTGCCGGAGCCTTAGCAGAACCTGACGAACATTCCTCCGGTGTGTGGGCAGATCCGGAGAGAAGACCAAGATATCGTCCAGGTACACCACTATACAAGTGGTCACGAAAAATGTCGTTGACCAGCTCCTGGAAGATGGCTGGGGCATTACAGAGACCGAAGGGCATCACATGGTATTCATAGTGACCATCCCGGGTGTTGAATGCCGTCTTCCACTCGTCTCCCTGGCGGATCCGGACCAAATTGTATGCCCCACGTAGATCGAGCTTGGTGAAGACCCTCGCTCCTTTAAGGCGGTCGAACAGCTCCGAGATGAGAGGCAGGGGGTACTTATTCTTGATGGTAATATGGTTAAGACCCCTGCAATCGATACACGGCCTTAGCGAGCCGTCTTTCTTTTTAACGAAGAAAAATCCTGCTCCAGCCGGGGAAGTAGATTTCTGAATGAATCCCCTAGCAAGATTCTCCTCGATGTACTCAGACATGGCCCGGGTCTCAGCCAACGACAAGGGATAGATACGCCCGCGGGGAGGTGAAGCACCGGGTACCAGATCGATAGGGCAATCATACGGCCTATGAGGTAGTAGTGTCTCAGCTTCTTTCTTGTCGAAAATGTCCACATAGGACCAGTAGGGGGGGTCGGCAGACCAGGTAGATTAGCTGGAGTAGACGGAGGTCGAATCGGGAGAACCGGAACCAAGCAGGTCTCATGGCAATCCTGCATCCAACGGAGCACCTCACCAGATTGCCAATTCAGGACGGGTTCATGTTTCTGTAGCCATGGTAGACCTAGCAAAAGGGAGTGAGAGAGTCCGGACAGCACATGGAAGGAGATCCTCTCAGAGTGCAGCATTCCCACCTGCAGTGTAACAGGCTCTGTGACTAGCAAGATGGTCACTGGAAGGAGTCTCCCATCCACGGAAGCGACTGCCAATGTTTCGGCCAGACGTTTGGTGGGAATCTGATATTTCTCAGGCCCTTGTGGAGCAGTGAGATTCCCAGCGTCTGCGGAATCCAGATGGACGGTCTCAAAGAAGCGGCTCTCACCACTGGAAATAGAAACGGATAGAGTCAAGGATGGAGAGGATTTACTCTTGCCTAGGACGACCTCTCCGAGCGGTCCTAGACACTGGAGTTTCCCGGCTTCACCGGACAGGAATGGATCAGATGTTCCTTACTGCTACAATAGAAGCAGCTCCCTTCGGCTCGGCACGTCTCCTGGCGGGACTTGACCATTTTGGTTTGGTCAATTTGCATGGGTTCAGGCGAGCGTGCCCGGGGAATTGCTGGTTGGAAGGCAGGTTTTTGGAATACAGGAGCGAGACGCGGAAATCTACTCTCCTGTGTAGTCTCCTTAGCTCGTTCCAAAAAACGGATGTTAATCCGGATAGCTAGTGACACCAGGTTGTCCAGGGTGGAAGGGATGTCACGACCGGCTAGCTCATCCTTGATCCATCCGGAAAGACCCTCCCAGAAGGTGGACACCAGTGCCTCGTTGTTCCAGGCAAGCTCAGATGCGAGGGTACGGAACTGAATGGCATACTGGCCCACGGTGAGACTCCCTTGGCGGAGACGGGGCAGAGAGGAGGCAGTAGAAGTCTTTCGCCTGGGCTCGTCGAAGACCTTCCGGAAGGCAGTGAGGAAAACCAGAAGATTGGACACCAGGGGATCCCCTCTCTCCCACAAAGGGTTTAGCCATGCCAATGCCTCCCCGGTGAGGTGAGACATGATGAACGCCACCTTGGCCCGGTCGGAGGGGAACTGATGTGCCAGGAGTTCAAAGTGCAGCGTGCACTGATTCAGGAAGCCCCGACATAAGACTGGGTCAGCACCAAAACGAGGTTGCGCAGAGAGCCGGGATCCAGAGCCGGGTGCTAGAGCGCCCATAAGTTGAGGTGCCGCCGGAGCGGATGCCGCTCGGCTAGAGACAGACACAGACGGGGTGGACAGCATGTCCAGGCGGGTATTAACATTCCGCAGATAGGTCAGGATAGTCTCCTGTTGGGATCTCTGACGTGATACCTCCTGGTACAGGTCAGAGAGCGAAGGAGCCTGGAGGCCACCGGGTTCCATGGCCCGTGCAAACTGTTACGGATCCGGGTGGTGAAACCTCTGTGCTGCTGTGCAAGGAGGGACCAGAGGGGCGTGACTAAGTATCTACTCAGCCTGACCAAGGTCGCACGGCGGCTCAGTCGACTCCGTGAACCAGGGAGGGATCGAGCAGAGGGACCAGGTGCCACTCTGGGACCGACCTTGTATGAGAGCATGTGACTCCCACGGGTAAGATTGGCAGGAACTGACCGTTACAGCGGGCGAGCACGACAGGCGGGCTAACAGGTGGTCTGGGTAGTTAAGCAGGCTGATTCGGCTGATAGTCAGACGGTTGCTCCGGGTAAGCAGGCAGGCGGGCACAACAGGTAACAGTCAGGTGCTTCCAGGTAAGCAGGCTGGAGGGCAGAGCAAATAGCAGGCGGATGCTTCCAGGTAAGCAGGCGGACAGACACGGCTGGTATCAGGCGGGTGCTTCCAGGTAAGCAGGCGGACAGAGCCCATAGACAGACTGGCGGACTGGACTGTAGACAGACTGTCGGGCAGGAAAGTAGTCAGGCTGGTGGACTGGACTGAAGATCAGACTGGTGGATAGGGCTGACTTGCAGAGGAGCTGGGGTTGAAGCAAAGTTAGAATCACAGAGCTACATCCTTGCACGGGCACCTCCATATTGGAGGAGGTGCCTTTTATAGAGAAAGTCCTCCTGCCATTGGCCGGGGACTTTTTAGGACGGCGCGCATGGCCCCTTTAAGAGGGAGCGTGCGTGCGCCCTAAGCTAAGAGCCAGAGAAGCTGCGTGCACAAGCAGCAGCAGGGAGGCCGGAAGACGCCGGAGTTGGACCGCGGCGTTAAGGGGGACGGCGTCTCTGCCTGGCAGGGGGCAGAGACGCCGATGCTACATTAAGAAAGGCAGCAGAGAAGCCACTACTTTACAAGAGAAACATCAAGGTCAGACTGACATTCTGCAGGAAGTACAGGGATTGGACTGCAGAAGACTGGGGTAAACTTATTTTCACTGATGAATTCCCCTTCAGTTTGGAACATCTGAAAGATCGAGTGTCTGGAAAAGAAAAGCTGAGCGCTACCATGAGTCTTGTGTCATACCAACAGTAAAGCATCCGAAAACTATTCATTTGTGGGACTACCTATCATCCAAGAGAGTGGGCTCACTCAAAAATTTTCTAAACATCCTCTAAGAGCAACTTGTTCCAACAATCGAGCAATTTGCACAAACTTGATGTATTTGTCCATAAAATGTTAAAACTTGTTAAATGCTTATAATTGTTATTTAATTCGTATTTTAGATTTTACTGCCAAATCAAATCTAAAGGTTTTGTTTTTCACAAATGTAACTTTTGTGACATCTTATTATGTTTTCCTGGGGAATCCTACTACTGTTTAATAAAGGTCAGGGTCAAAATTAATGGGGATTCTTAGTACAGAAATCCCCCTTTATTTACTTCAACAGTTCTTTGTGAGCAGTTGTGCACTTGCGTGGACACTGTTCCCATACACATTGAAAAGAGAAAAGGTCACGCACTACCAATCCACAATGTAAAATTTACCTCCTACTCATGAAAAATGGGGGTTCTAATGTTCTAACCCTCAGCAATCATACCATTGTCACCTATCCTATATTGTTGATGGTATAAGCGCTTCAACTGGATGTTACATGAAAGAAGACTTGGATTTTGGACCACTGCATAAAATGTAATTCTAAATTGCCACCACAATGTTACACCATATCAATATTATTATAGTTCCATTTATTCCATAGTGCTTTTCATGTGAAAAGGGGTATACATAATAAAAAACAAGTACAATATTCATGAATAATACAAGTCACTGACAAATACAGGAGGAGAGAGGACCCTGCCCGCAAGGGCACACAGTCTACAAGGGATGGGTGAGGATATAGTAGGTGAGGGTAGAGCTGGTCATGCAGCAGTATAGTGGAACGAGGGTTACTGAAGGTTGTAGGCTTGTCGGAAGAGGTAGGTCTCCAGGTTCCTTATGAAGGTCTCCACAGTAGGCGAGAGTCTGATATGTTGGGGTAGAGAGCTCCAGAGTATGTGGGATGCACGGGAGAAATCTTGAATGCGATTGTGGGAAGTGGAGATAAGAGGAGAGTAGAGAAGGAGATCTTGTGAGGATTGGAGGTTGCATGCAGGTAATTACCAGGAGACTAGGTCACAGGTGTATGGAGGAGACAGGTTGCGGATGGCTTTGTATGTCATGGTTAGGGTTTTAACCTGGAGTCTCAGGGCAATGGGGGGCTAGTGAAGGGATTGGCAGAGAGGAGAGGCTGGGGAATAGTGGGGTGACAGGTGGATTAGTCAGGCAGCAAAGTTTAGGATAGATTGGAGGGGTGTGAGAGTGTTAAAAGGGAGGCCACAGAGCAGGAGGTTGCAGTAGTCGAGGCGGGAGATGATAAGGACATGCACTAGTGTTTTTACAGTTTCTTGGTTAAGGAATGTATGCATTCGGGAAATATTTTTGCGTTTGAGTCGACAGGAAGTGAAAAAGGCTTGGATATGTGGTTTAAAGGAGAGAGCAGAGTCAAGGGTTACCCCAAGGCAGCGAGCTGTTGGGACTGGGGAGAGTGAGCAGCCATTGACTTTGATGGATACATTTTTTGGGGCGTTTGATAGAGATGGGCAAAAGATGATGAATTTTGTTTTTCCCATGTTAAATTTTAGAAATCAAGCAGAAAAGTAGGATAAAATAGCGGACATACCGTACAGACCAAAAGTTTGGACACACCTTCTCATTTAAAGATTTTTCTGTATTTTCATGACTATGAAAATTGTACATTCACACTGAAGGCATCAAAACTATGAATTAACACATGTGGAATTATATACTTAATAAAAAAAGTGTGAAACAACTGAAAATATGTCTTATATTCTAGGTTCTTCAAAGTAGCCACCTTTTGCTTTGATGACTGCTTTGCACACTCTTGGCATTCTCTTGATGAGCTTCAAGAGGTAGTCCCCGGAAATAGTTTTCACTTCACAGGTGTACCCTGTCAGGTTTAATAAGTGGGATATCTTGCCTTATAAATGGGGTTGGGACCATCAGTTGTGTTGTGCAGAAGTCTGGTGGATACACAGCTGATAGTCCTACTGAATAGACTGTTAGAATTTGTATTATGGCAAGAAAAAAGCAGCTAAATAAAGAAAAATGAATGGCCATCATTACTTTAAGAAATTAAGGTCAGTCAGTGCGAAAAATTGGGAAAACTTTGAAAGTGTCCCCAAGTGCAGTTTCAAAAACCATCAAGCGTGTAATGCACACGCCCGGACTGACTGGCGTGTGCGTGTTTAGTGGTTCCACTGTGCCATGAACCGGAGAGTGCCTGGAGGGGCGTAACTAAGTATCTGCTCGATCCGACCAAGGTCGCACGACGGCATACGACGCCAGTGCACGAGGGAGGAACCGAGCAGAGGGACCAGGGTCTACTCCAGGTCAGACTCCGGACACGGCTGTTGACCCACACCGGGGAATACAGGAACAGGCAGGCTAGAGCGCAGGCTGGGTAGGGTCCAGTACAGACTGGGAGACGAGTTCAGAGCCGCAGATGCGGGAATCAAACAGAGTAAAGCGAAACCGCAGGTGCGTTAGACAAGGCTGAGCAGAGCAGAACCACAGACGTGGTAGACAAGGCTGAGCAGAGCGAAACCGCAGACGCGGTAGACAAGACTGAGCAGAGCGAAACCGCAGACGCGGTAGACAAGGCTGAGCAGAGCGAAACCGCAGACGCGGTAGACAAGGCTGAGCAGAGCGAAACCGCAGACGCGGTAGACAAGGCTGAGCAGAGCGAAACCTCAGACGCGGTAGACAAGGCTGAGCAGAGCGAAACCACAGACGCGGTAGACAAGGCTGAGCAGAGCGAAACCGCAGACGCGGTAGACAAAGCTGAGCAGAGCGAAACCGCAGACGCGATAGACAAGGCTGAGCAGAGCGAAACCGCAGATGCGGTAGACAAGGCTGAGCAGAGCGAAACCGCAGACGCGGTAGACAAGGCTGAGCAGAGCGAAGCCGCAGACGCGTTAGACAAGGCTGAGCAGAGCCAAACCGCAGACGCGGTGGACAAGGCTGAGCAGAGCAAAACCGCAGACGCGGTAGACGAGGCTGAGCAGAGCGAAACCGCAGACGCGATAGACAAGGCTGAGCAGAGCGAAACCGCAGACGCGGTAGACAAGGCTGAGCAGAGCGAAGCCGCAGACGCGTTAGACAAGGCTGAGCAGAGCCAAACCGCAGACGCGGTAGACAGGGCTGAGCAAAGCAAAACCGCAGACGCGGTGGAAAAACTGCAGACGCGGTAGACAAGGCTGAGCAGAGCAAAACCGCAGATGTGGTGGATAAGACTGAGCAAAGCGAAACCGCAGACGCGGTGGACAGGGCTGAGCAAAGCTAAACCGCAGACTCGGTGGACAAGGCTGAGCAGAGCGAAACCGCAGACGCGGTTGGACAAGGCTGAGCAGAGCGAAACCGCAGACGCGGTGGACAAGGCTGAGCAGAGCGAAACCGCAGGCGCGGTGGACAGGGCTGAGCAGAGCGAAACCGCAGACGCGGTGGACAAGGCTGAGCAGAGCGAAACCGCAGACGCGGTGGACAGGGCTGAGATAAATCGCCGAAGAGGTAAACAAAGACAAAGCAAAGGGGACAGGGCTCTGTTCACACGGAACAGACTGGAAAAGAAAAGCAGAACCAGATACACACAAGGTATTTGCAAAGAAGTAGCGAAAGGACTCCAACTCACAAACGGAAGTACAATGACAACGAGTAGAAGTTAGGTGCAGGTTCAGATTCTACAGAAAAAGGGAGCAAATGGACATAAAGACAAAACAAGTAAGAAGCTAGGAGACAGTTCAGACAAGAACAGTTACTGCAACAAAATGCAAGAACGAGCCTAGGAAAAGCCAAGTGCTGGTTCAGACACTGCAGAAAAAGGGAGCAAACGGACATAAAGACAAAACAGGTAGGAAGCTAGGAGACAGTTCAGACAGGAACTGTACTGCAACAAATACAGGAGCGAGTCTGGGTATGCATCCCCCAGAGGGCGAGACGAACAGGCAAAGAGCGTGTTCACACGGGCCTGGAAATACAGCCTCCAGGAAAGGCAGACAGACATCTGGCTAGAGTACACAGACAGGACACAGTTCAGACATGGGAACTGATACCGCAAGGCAGGAAACATAGACAGGACCTGGCACATCAGTGACTAGAAGCCAACTGACAGAATAAGATGCTCAGGCAAGGATACCAAGGAGGAGCTGGGTTAAATACCAGGTGACAGACAGCAATAGGCTGAGGACGCATTAGGGGTGTGTCTGCAGCAGCTACAAGAAACATGAAGTTCAGCGGGCGTCGCCCTAAAAAGCAAGAGCAAAGCAAAGCAGACAACATGGAAAGAAGCCAGAGTGGCAGTCTGGACTGGAGATCAAGTGCGCGCTCTTGCACAGTGGGAGATGGACCACTATGCAAGGACGCCGCCAGGTAAGGAAGATCAAGAGTCACCTCTGCTTCTGAGGATAAGTTTATCCGAGTCACCAGCCTCAGAAATCGCAGGTTAACAGCAGCTCAGATTAGAGACCAGGTCAATGCCACACAGAGTTCTAGCAGCAGACACATCTCTACAACAACTGTTAAGAGGAGACTTTGTGCAGCAGGCCTTCATGTTAAAATAGCTGCTAGGAAACCACTGCTAAGGACAGGCAACAAGCAGAAGAGACTTGTTTGGGCTAAAGAACACAAGGAATGGACATTAGACCAGTGGAAATCTGTGCTTTAGTCTGATGAGTACAAATTTGAGATCTTTGCTTCCAACCACCGTGTCTTTGTGCGACGCAGAAAAGGTGAACGGATGGACTCTACATGCCTGGTTCCCACCGTGAAGCATGGAGGAGGAGGTGTGATGGTGTGGGGGTGCTTTGCTGGTGACACTGTTGGGGATTTATTCAAAATTGAAGGCATACTGAACCAGCATGGCTACCACAGCATCTTGCAGTGGCAGGCTATTCCATCCGGTTTGCGTTTAGTTGGACCATCATTTATTTTTCAACAGGACAATGACCCCAAACACACCTCCAGGCTGTGTAAGGGCTATTTGACCAAGAAGGAGAGTGATGGGGTGCTACGCCTGATGACCTGGCCTGATGACCAGTCACCAGACCTGAACAAAATGGAGATGGTTTGGGGTGAGCTGGACTTTTTTGTTAAGTATACAATTCCAAATGTGTTAATTCATAGTTTTGATGCCTTCAATGTGAATGTACAATTTTCACAGTCATGAAAATACAGAAAAATCTTTAAATGAGAAGGTGTGTCCAAACTTTTGGTCTGTACTGTACATTGTGGCATTATGCTTAGTAAGGAGGTGATATAGGGTCCAGAGAGGTACATCTGTGTGTCATCAGCATAGAGATGATATTGAAAGCTGTGGGACTTTATGGGCTGTAACAGACCAAAGGTGTAGATGGAGAAGAGCAGGGGTCCTAGAACTGAACCTTGAGGAACACCGACAGATAGGGGGAGAGATGAGGAGGTGATATGTGAGTGGGAGACTCTGAATGTCCGGTCTGTTAGATATCAAGAGATCCAAGATAGGGCCAAGTCTGTGATGCCAAGAGAGGAATGAATCTGTAGTAAGAGGGAATGGTCCACTGTGTCGAAAGCAGACGACAGGTCCAGGAAGAGGAGGACAGAGTAGTCTCACTTGGCTTTGGCAGTTAGTAGGTCATTGACTTTAGTTAGGGCAGTTTTGGTTGAATGATACAGTCAGAAGTCAGATTGTAAGCGGTGA
Organism: Phyllobates terribilis; assembly: GCF_046119375.1. NCBI lineage: Eukaryota > Metazoa > Chordata > Amphibia > Anura > Dendrobatidae > Phyllobates > Phyllobates terribilis. Next base: position 154,839,600 of record NW_027362764.1, on the reverse strand, counting down.
AAGAGGTTGCATGAGGAGAGGTAGGTGAACAGTTCAAGATGGACATGCTGTTCCACTAGTTTTGAGGCATAGGGGATAAGTGATATGGGGCAATAACTAGACACAGATGATGGGTCAAGGGAGGGCTTTTTGAAGATGGGTGTGATCAAGGCATGTTTAAAGCATGACAGGAAGACACCAGTTGTTATTGATAGGTTGAAGAGACGGGTTAGAGTTGGGATGATTAAGGTGGTGAGGTTTGGGATGAGGTGGGACGGGATCGGATTAAGTGCACAGGTAGTGAGATGTGATATGGAGAGTAGAGAGGAAAGTTTATCTTCTGTAATGGTGGAAAAGCTGTTTTTTAGGAGGAAGAGGGCTAAGTAGTTATAAAGGAGAAGCTGATTGTAGACCAAGTATTAGCGATTAAAAGGCTGTTCCCAAAATAGTGATCCCTTAGCCCTGAATAGGAGATGACTTACTGGTTTCTGGGAAACCAACTATTGGGACATCCAGCAATTCTAAAAAGTTGTGTATACTCAACCTCTGTTCCATTCATATTCTATGGGACTGACCAAGATAGCTAAGCAGTGTGCTAAGGTTTTTATGGCAGTCTCATAGACAATGAATGGAGCGGAGGCCAAGCATGCACCTTTATCTTGGGTATAACCCTTTAAATCAAAACAGCTGAGACACTCTTAACTCCCAGAGATAGTACAGGAATACAAGAAAAACACATGCATTTCAGCAAAGAATGAAATGCCCCATCAGATCCATATAGTTGCTTAGCTACCAATTGGACAAGTTTGGCAAGCATGATTAACACTTTATAATGGTTTTCGAATATATCGTTTAAACCCCTAAGATGGATACAAATATATAGCACCAAAGAGAAAATTTGTTTAAAAAGCAAAATAGCGAAGCTAATTAACAGATGTGAATCCACAACTATTTGTGGCATTGTTAGGCTAAGTGCCCACGATGCAGAAATGCTCTGGATTTTTCCTGAGCGTTTCTGCATCTCCCTGGCAGAAAAAACGCATGCAGATTTTACATGCGTTTTTCCTGCCAGGGACAAGCGTAATTGAAGAGTTTTGCACATGCGATTTCGCATGCAGGTTGTCAAGCGCTTTCCAAGCGATTTTAGCATCACTTGGAAAGTGCTTGACAACTTGGTCACACTATATAAATCCATGTGACCGTAAAAGAATGGTAAAAAATAAATATTATACTTACCTTCTGATGGCCCCCGGTGTCCTTATCCGATGTGTCCGGTCTCCCCGGTGTCTCGCGGTTGTGTAAAAGGACCTGCCATGACGTCATTTAGTCATGTGACGGGTCACCGACCGCCGACGTCAGCGGTCTGGTGACCCGTCACATGACTAAATGACGTCATGACAGGTCCTTTTAGACCATCGCGAGCTGCTGGGAAGCCAGGACGGATCGCTGAGGAGACCGGGGGCCATCAGAAGGTAAGTATAATGTATATTTTTTATTTTAATTCTGTTTTTTTTTACAAGTACTATGGTACCTGGGTCTGGAGGAGAGTCTCCTCTTCTCCAAACCCGGGTACCAACCGCACATTGAATCGCTTAATATCTGCGTGTGCACATGTAGTGATGTGGATATTATGTGATTCAATGCAATTCAATGGCGGCGAAAACGCCGCGATTACGCTGGATAATTGGTAGTGCTGCGGATTTTTTTCCGCAATGTTAATCCGCAGCGGAAATTTCCGCAGCATGTGCGCATCACATGCGGATTAGCATTGGGGAACATGGCAGACCTTCTACCAAGCGTTTTTTAAGCGTTTCTGCAGCGAAATAGCCGCTGCGGAAATGCTTAAAAAATACATAGTGGGCACACAGCCTTATAGATTTGACTTCCTGTCAGCGTGAGACCTCGCTGTTACTTATGTGTCTTTGCTTAGCTGTGGGCTGCTTGAACACTGATACTTAGTCACAGATCCCACTGATAGATTCTGTGAAGTTTCTAAATTTAGTCTTTAATAAATAGTTTGCTCTATTCGTGATTATGGGAGAGAAACAACATTAGAAGGAAATATGGAAGAGATTTACAAAGAATGGCTGGCCAACAACATAAACAATATCATTGGTTTTATCGACTGCTCCTACTGCTGATACCACTTTATGCTAGAGGTTGAATATACGCCCCATGTGTCGTGCACACTGCTATGCTATGTAATGATTGCTGCAAATTTATGACAACACAGCAAAGTGGAGAAATTGTGCCAAATGTACCAAAATACCATTATAAATTTACAGTAACTTGCTAGACATATATGACATTTTAACTTCTCATGGCTGGCATCTACAGTACTGAAATCTGGGTCTAGTTTCAAAAACGGAGTAATTTTTACTTTTTTTGCTGTTTTGGAATGTCAGGGTGTCACGATGTATCAAGTGTGACAGACAGTCGCTCTGGGTCTGGCTGTAGAAGGTCACAGTGATTGGCATTGCAGATGCCTTCTTGATCCTCTCATCTCTGTAGTGTAGTGATATCCTTTTTATTTTCGGGTCCAACAGTGACCTCCACCTTCTGCTGCTAATTGACACACCCGTGCTTGGGAGTTAAAAACTCTCAGTGTCTCCAGAGAGTCGCTGGTGATGGTTGTATGTTCCTATGTCCATGCCTGGAGTACTAGTAGTTGGTTAGTTTCTTCTTGGATTTCCCTTGGAGGACAGTTGGCGTTTTCTCTCTGGTGTCTTCTCAAGCTAAGTGTATCCCCTTTGTTTGTTTACCTTGTTGTCTTTAGTTACAGTGGGGCCTGACCAGTGTTCACCCGTCCTCTCCCTACCTAGAGCCAAGCTCTAGAGACATACAGGGATTAGGTTTCCTGCTCGGCGATAGCTGCGGAACCTTTATAGGGACGATAGGGTAGTAGTCAGGGTGATATTAGATCTGCCTAGGGGTCTCCACTTCCCCTTTCCCTAGTTGTTGGGCTTTCTTCCCCCTCTTACCATCGTTGTACACTTGTTGCTTCCTTTACCTTGCGAGACACAGGGGCTCTGTAAATGTAACATAACGTCCACAATCTATTCCAGTCAAATTTACGCTTCAAAAATCAAATAGCACTTTTTCCTTTCTGAGCCCTGCCATGTGCCCAAACAGCAGTTTTTGACCAATATATAGGATATTGTTATGTTGGGCAGAAATCGTATAATAAATTATGGGGTCTATTTTCTCCTATTATACCTTGTGAAAATTATAAATTTGGGGCTAAAACATTTTACTACAAAAAAAGTAATTTTCGTTTTCACATCCATATGTTATAAACTTCTGTGAAGCACTTGTGAGATCAAATTGCTCAACTCACCCCTGGATGAATTTATTCAGGGGTATAGTTTCCAAAATGAGGTCACTTGTGGGGGTTTCTGCTGTTCTGGGACCTCAGGGGCATCCGCAATCCATTAAAGCCAATTTTGCGCTCCAAAAATGAAATCTCTCTCTTACCTTTTTTGAGCCTTGCAAAATTAGCTTTTGAACTTATATGAGGCATCACCGTGTTCAGGAGAAATTCTAAAACAAATTAATTGGTCCAATGTATTCTGTTACCCTTTCAAAAATCATAAACAATATTTCAGCGAAAAATAAAATCTAATTTTTAATTTTCACATCCAAATGTTATAAAGTTCTATGAAGCACAAAAAGGTCAACATACACCTAGATGAATTCCTTGAGAGGTCTAATCTGGGGTCTCTTGTTGGGGTTTCTACTGTTTTGGTACCCCAGGGACTCTGCGAATGCAACATGGTGTCCACAATCTATTCCAGCCAAATTCATGCTCCAAATACCAAATAGTGCTTCTTGTCTTCCAAGCTCTGCATTGAGCCCAAATAGCAGTGATTGGCCACATATAGGATACTGCCACGTTTGATAGAAATTTCAATACATTTTTCTCCCTTTACCCCTTCTGAAAATTTGCAGTTAAAGTAATATTTTAGTGGAAAACAAGTAATTTTTTATTTTTTAATGCACATTGCTTTAATTCCTGTGTAACACCGGAAGGGTTTACAAATTTCTTAACAGCAGTTTAGAATAATTTGAGGGGTGCAGTTTTTAAAATGGTATCACTTCTGGTGATTTTTCTGATATATCGGCCCCTCAAAGTCCCTTCAAATCTGAATAGGTCCACAAAAAGTGGCACATGTCAGACTTAAAAAATGAGGCTTTGTCATTAAAGGGAATCTGTCACTAGAATTTTGCTAAGTAATCTGACAGCAGCATGATGTAGTAGCAGAGACTGTCATTACAGGGATGTGTCACTTACTGGGCGACATTTCAGTACAATAAGTGTTTTATCAGCAGATGATTATCACTGGAGAACAACTGGCCTTGTGCATCTTAGTCCAACCATGCCCCAACACTAATTAGCTGTATTTGGTGATTATAAAGAAAGCTGTGGTGTGGCCGGGGTTATATACAGCTCAACAAATAAGCTCTGCTAATTCAGCAGCAGAGAAAACTGGGACTCTATCGTAATGGCGGCAAGGAGTAAACTAAGTGATACATCGCTGGAATCAGGGTCTGTGTCTCTACCTCAGGGTGCTGTCAGATTACATAGCACAAACCCGCTGACAGATTCCCTTTAAGCTCTGTCACTAAGGGTTAAACTGACAAATACACCTTCAGTTTTTCAGCTGCCAGTTATGAGTCTACTGTACAGTATTCATGAGAGCTCCCTTACTCGCAACCAATGATTAAGGGTCGCTGTGGATCCACGTGCATGTACAGCTGTATTCTGCATTATACGGACATTTCTTGCTATAAAAGCGCGGACCTGTCTCTATAATCTTAAATGGGACATCATATTGTGATGACACATCCTCTTCTTCAGCACTATAAATAAATGCGTCCTATTATTAGCATTGCATATGTTTTATTTAGTGAAGGATGTATTTATCCCCAACAATAAACATGTATTTCCTTGTGCTCAATGCTGAAGTGCGTTCTGACAACTGATGAATCCCTTCTCCATGTTCTCACACCTATTCACAGGCCCGAGCATTGCATAACTCCAACCATTTTACTTCAAAAACTCTCATCATTGACTTCCAAATATAGAATCATAACCAAGTGAAGTGGAGACGGGAAGGTAATTATTTTACTGCGCTGCTTTTAGAAGCAGAACATATAACACTTTTCTAGCTCCTCTTCTACTTCTTCTATTTATTTTTAGCTCATTCTATGACCTTTTTTCACTTCTCCATTTGGCAACACGTTAAGAAGACGTAAAAATCCCTGCTGAAGCTAAAATATATGTAAAATCACTGGCACGTTACAATGGACAGACGCGACACCAGATCTGAGCCCACAGTGACTTTTCTCGTTGCGTGCTCTTTTAGAGGTATGGAGTATTTCTGGCTATTGGAATAATTGTGCTAATACGGAGAACATCAAATGGGCGATCTAGAAAGCTAAAATCTTAAAGAGGAAATGATATATTCATACATTTATAATATATTGTGGAATTGATTTTTCTAAACCTCAGAATTAACACATAGAGGGAGGGCTAAACAGTAAGGGAATGTGCACACTTGGCAGTGGTATGCCAACATTGGGGTATGGCAAGTGTTTTGTATACCCTAAACTATGGACTATTAAACATAAAAATGTAAAATAATTATTTTTTAAACATTTTTTATTACAGTTTTGTGTTTTTTTTTATGTAACTATGTTATTACCCTAGTCCATGGGTGGGGAACCTCAGGCCCGCAGGCCGCTTATGGCCCTCGATGACCTTTTATCTGGCCCCCGAGCAGATTCCCAGGGACTGCAGTACTTGGGCCAGCAGCTGTATTTTGCCAGCCACCAGCCCATTCATTTCTTCTTGCTCTATGAGCATGTATACGCAGTGTTCACTACTGAATGCTGAGGTACGTGCAATGAAAAATTACGTCCTGATACCAGTGCCAGTGTCAGGATGTACTTTGTGGATGGAGTTAGCGCTCTATTTGTGCGGCCCCTGAAGGATAGTTTAAATTTCCAAATGATCCTTGGCACAAAAAAAATTCTCCACCCCTCTCCTAGCCCCAAACCTAACTCCATCTCTAAAACTAGCACTATTCATAACCCTAGTCCAAACTTTAATCCTAACCCTGTTCTTAACCCTAGTTCTAACCCTAGTTCTAACTCTAAACCTACAGTAGTTAGGTTTAGAAAAAGTATGTAAGAACTTAAAGTGTTTTATAATGTTAGTGGTTTTTTTTACAGGGGACACTTTCTTTAATTTAGGACAACTCATGTCTCTGCCTCTACTCGGTGCTTATTTTTCAGTTGCTGCCTATGCAGAACGAAGCAGTCAAAATGAGTTTGTGACTAAGAGTTTTGCTACCTCAGCAACAGCCTATGCAGAGTGCAGCAACTGATGATAAACTCATCTCAACTGCTGAGCTCTAAGAACCAGTGGTACTGACCTAGATGTCAAAAAAGCCCCTAATTGCTTTGATCAGCTAGATTGTTGGCTGCCAAGTGGGCACTTACGGTGCTGCACCAATAAGAAGCAGCAGGTGTGGTCTAAAATGTGGTCACTTGTGGGGGTTTCTGCTGTTTTGGCACATTAGGGGCTCTTCAAATTTTACATGCTGTTCGCAATCTATTTCAAACAAATTTGAGCTCCAGAATTCAGTTGGTGCTTCTTCCCTTCCGAGCCCTGCCATGTGCCAAACTGTAGTTTTCCCCCCACATATGGGGTATCAGTGTATTGAGGAGAAATTGCACAACAAATTGTATGGTCCATTTTCTACTGTTGCCCTTGTGAAAATGAAAAATTTGGGGCAAAACCAACATTTTCACGGATCAACATTATAAAATTCTGTGAAGTTCGAGGTGTTCGCCACACCTCTAGATAAGTTCCTTGAGGGCTTTAGTTTTCAAAATAGGGTCACTTGAGGGGGCTTTCCACTGTTCAGGCACATTAGGGACTCTCCAAACACGACATGGCGTCCACTATCGATTCCAGCCAATATTACTTTCCAAAAGTCAAACAGTGCTCCTTCCCTTCCGAACCCTGCCGTGCACCCAAACAGTAGTTTTCTAGCATATCTGGGGTATTGTCATACTCAGGAGAAATTGCAAAACAAATTATATGATTCAATTTCTCTAATAACATCAGCAGGGAGTTAGTTTGTTCTATATCTGTTTGCATGTGATTCCTCTGTTTTAAAAGGCTGACCTTGAGGCTATCCCTTTTTTTCTGTTATCTACTTTAATAATTTCAAGTAAAAAGCTTTTTATCCAGGAATCATAAAGGGAGCCTATGGACTTTTGCAAACTACAAACTTTTTTGATAACTGCACTTTTTTTCTTGCATGAACCTATCAGTAACATTACTCTATTACCCCATACACAAGTAGAGGTAGTGCAGGATAGGACAGTGGAAAACATGTTTAGGTTGTGCGCCCACGATGAGTTTTTGGTGAGTTTTGTACGCTGTGTATTTTTGCTGATTCAAAAATGCAGCGTCTTACAGTTCCAGCAAAATGGATGGATTTAGCAGGAATTTTCCCCACAGATTTTTTGCAGATTTTCCCCACAGACTTGCATTAGATGCACAAAATATGCAGGTAAAAAACACACATTTCTGTGTCGGAAACGCATCAAAATTCATGTAATCCGCACTTAAGTATAGCAATAAAAATACCAGGAAGTTTCAAAAGCAAAACAGCTTTATTTAAAACATGACGTAAACTAAGAGTCAAAAAGTGCAGTGTCAAAAATGCGATAAAGAAGCATGAAAAGAAACAGAATGAAAAACATAAGTAACCTAATAGGTGCAGACATGGTAAAGAAAACCTACAAAATCAAAAACTCACCAAAAACTTATTGTGGGAACGCAGCCTAAAAGACACCTATTACGGCTCCATCCATTGCGTGGCTTCACTCAACTTAATATGAAAATTAGTTTTCCAAATACTCTGGTTGTCATATAAGGGGTGAAACACTTGCACTCTGTGCTCTCTTCACTTGTCTCTGCTGACCATGCCACCTGCTTCTTGATTGACAGCAGAGAGCAGAGGTGACGTTATGCAGCAGAGCCCTTGTTTCCATTGTCAATCAAGAAGTGGAGGGCTGCTCCAACAGCGAAGTGCAGAGGAGTGCACGGAGGTGCCCAGCTGGTGGACCTGTGAACGGACTTTGCGTATAAATAAAAGCTGAATCTCAGTGCAGCGGCACAACAGATTTCGCCATAGTAGGTATCCCTGCTAATGTTTTGCAATGCCCCATCCTGTATTACTAGGTGGTAATGTTACTGACAGGTTCCCTTTAACAAAGATGTTTATTACCGGCTGAAAATATAATTCAGCCACTAACATAACTAAATATATATCGCAAACTTCATTCATTAGATTTATTTAACATGGGCCATGATTTTCTTTTTGGAGATACCCTTTATAGAAAGAGTTAATGGCATTCGCACATGTTTAATTTGATCATATCATTAGACTAAAGATCCGTAACTGTAACTGAACCTGTAATGTAGGCTACATCGCCCCCTGCTGGACAAACAGGAGATTACCTATACACTATCAAGGACGACAAAAGCTTACAATTATTATTTTCATGGACGTTGGATCATTAAAACTAGGCTTATCTGTCTTGAAGTAGAAAAATAGTTCCCATCGTAATATAGTTAATGAAATGTTCTATGTGATATATTTTTTTTTCTTAATATCTTCATTGAATTTTTCAAAGTGAACAAAACATAAACATAACTACTATTTACTACAGTGATATGGAATATGGGAAAGGAGAAAATCTACCTTATGCATTTAAAACAAAGTAATCCAGTACAGTAGCTTAATTAGATAATAGTAACTTTTAAACAAAGCTGAATAATAAATAAAATAACATATTAAAATAATTATGTATTCAAAATATATAAAAAAAAGATTTAAATTAACAGTTTCTAGTAGTATAATTAACAAAGATAATATATTCAAACAATCTACAGTATATAACAGTTGTGTCAGAATTCCTATTGGAGGGGAAACTGTTCATTCCAAAACTTCCATTTATTATAATATTTGTGTAAAGAGTTGTTTATTTTGGCATTAATATATTTGTATAAATTGTGTAGTAATACTTTATCTATAATTTTGGAGATCGAAGGTATAGTGGAAGTTCTCCAATTAGACGCGATTATATTTTTGACAACTAAATGTGATATATTTTTAATATACAATATACCTATCTATCAAGTACATGAGTAATCTGGTTCAGATACGGTTTGACAGACCTGATAACATTTCAACCACATTATTGATATGCATGTCCCTATTATTTACTATTAACTCTATACTCATAGATAATTTATAGAGTTTTCCACTTGCTGGGGTGTTAGTAATAGTTGTCTTAGGCTATGTGCACACAAACCCTGTTTGATGCGTTTTCGCAGCGTTTTTTCCGCTGTGGAAACGCTGCAAAGACGCTTGTTAATAGTTCTGCCAGCTATAGCAATGCTAATCCTGATGTGCTCTGCACATGTTGCGGAAATTTCCGCTCAGGATTAGCATTGCGGAAAAGACCGCAGCATGACCATTATGCCCATTGTTTCCGGAGCGTTTCCCGGCCATTGACTTTAATTGAAACGCAACAAATACGCAGGTATAATATTTATACCTGCCGATTTGCTGCTTTTCAATTAAAGCCAATGAGCGGTAAATGCTCCGGAAATGCGGTGCAGGTAGTACTCGGGTCGGGAGAAGAAGACTACTGCTCCTCTCATTCGACCGCCGCTCCCGTTGATAACAGCAAGAGCGGCGCTGCTGAGGGGAGCAGTGATCTCCTCAGCAGAGCTGGGAACCACCAGCAGTGAAAAAAATAAAAAAAAATAAAAAAATAAAAAAACAATCCTTATACTCACCCCCGGTGTCCTCGGTCCCGGCGATCCTCTTCTCCCGGCAGCCAGTGCGGGGAGCGTGCTGTGGTTCCAGGATCTGCGGTCACATGAGCGATCAGCGTTCTGAAGAACGTTCCCAGGGTGATGGTGGTGAGAGCTCACCAGGGCTGATCAGCTGATCTTTAACTGATGAACCTCAGTGACCTCCTGCACAGCAATGTACACTGACAGGGGTGATTTTACACAGCAGTGACATCAGTGATTGCTGATGTCACTGCTGTAGAAGTGACCCGGATCACCGTGGGACAATCATTGGCGGTTCCTGGACTGCGGCGTTGACGGCGGACAGGTGAGGGATATGGTTATTTGTTATTTTACGCTTTTTTCAGAAGATTGATGGCTTTGCGGACCCGTACAATAAAATTTTTTTTGTGTTTTTTATTTCATTAAAATACGTTATTCTGGCCGTGTATTTATTGAAAAAGCGGCGACCACTTTACTACGCAGTAAGTAATGGGGGCGTCTTATAGATGCCATCCATTACTAACCTCGGCTTCATGTCAGCTGCCAATACAAGGCTGACATGAACCTCAACCCCATTACCCCACTCGCCACCACTACAGGGCAGTGGGAAGAGCGGAGGCTAAGCACCAGATTTGGCGCATGTTATGGATGCGCCTTTTCTGGGACTGCTGAGGGGTGATATTAATAGCCGCGGAAGGGGCTAGTATTCATGGCCCCTTCCCTGGCTATTAATATCAGCCCTCATCTGTCTAGTTTATCCTTTTCTGGTTAGATTTTATAGCGGGACCCCACGTCAACTTTTTTATGGAGTCCCCCGTTAATCTAGCCAGTAAAGGCTAAACAAACAGCAGCAGGCTGATAGCCAGGGAACATTGTTGGTCGGCTTTCCCTCTGCTGGTTATAAAAATGACGCAGGAACCCACGCCATTTTTTTTTTAAATTTTAGGCTCTGTGCCCACAATCCGAACGTAGCAGTGCTTTGGACGCATATTTTTTGCTGCGTCCAAAACGTTGCATTCTATTGAACGCTGGTAAATCCACATGTGTTCACTGAACCATGCAAATTGCCACATTCAATACATTCTAGTGGTCAAATTTCTGTTGCACAGACTAGCGACTCCGCAAGGGAGTTTGACATGCTGCGGTCCTAAAAGACGTGCCGCATGTCAGTGTCCGCGGGTGATTCGCAGCCTCTGATGCACGCATAGTGGACATTGGATTTCTAGAGATCCCATCCACTTTGCTGTAACATCTGGACGCTGCGAGTTTGACTCTGTATAAACACGCAGCGTCAAATCTGCAGCGTCTCTTGACCGTGGCCATGTACCAAAACTTACCTGCAGCATGTCAATTTCTGTAGTGGACACGCTAGTCTCCGCTGCAGATTTTGACTGACTGAAGGGTCATTAAATGCGTTTTGGACGCAACAAAAATACGCTGCGTCCAAAGCACTACTGAGTGCTGATCATGGGGACGTAGCAGCTAACGAACCAGCTGTGAGCTGTTATTAATGGCCAGGGACCATGTTTGCAAATGGCACTTTCCTGGGCTAAAAATAGCTGCTCCCAGCAGCCGCATAAATTACATGAATAGAAATGCAAATGAAGATTGGGTGAATGGGATTAGCTAACACCTAGCTTTTTTGTTTGGTGACGACAAGGTGTCAATCAGACCTTTTCATGACCAAAACTAATTAAAGTAAAATAAACAGTTAAATAAACACACAGACGCAGAGCAAACACTTTATTTGAAATATAGCTGACACATTCTTTAATCATTTAAATTAACCAATATACTCACCCCAGTTCTGACGGTAATCCAAGGGTTTAAGCAATGTCCAACCAAATGACTTTATTTAGCTCCAAAAAGCAATCATTCAAAAAAGCATAAAAAATGCGTCAAAAACGTGTGGAATTTCCGCAGCATTTTTCCTGCCAAGGAGATGCAGAAACTCTCAGGAAATTTCTGCTTCAAATCCTGATCGTGCGCACATAGCCTTAGCATAGCTTTTAGAGTTTTTTCTTGGAGTACATAATGTTTTATAATGTACACAGCCTAATTGCTCATTAATTACCACCTTACCACCTGTTGTAAAGAACTGCAGTGTTTCACTTGACGGGGTGTTACTATAGTGGACGCAGTGGTTGCAGTCGCACCTGGGCTTTGGAGCCCAGGGTCCCTTCGGCCCATATGAGAAGACCAATTCTATTATAGATGCGTAATCAGTGTCGGATTGGGGTGCCAAAGGCCCACCAGTAACCAACTTCGATGCCCCACTTCTTAGCTACGTGCAAATATGACGTTATCCTTAATCACAGATTTGTATAACAATGCCTGGATAGATTGTTAAATAATTAAGAATGCTGCCTTTGGGCTCTTTCTCACGTCAGTATCTCCGGTATGAATGGTGGCAGTTTCCACACGTACCGAAGACACTGACACGTAGACCCATTCAAATTAATGGGTCCATGCGACCGCTGCAGAGGAGCCGGGGAGAATGAGCCACTCCAGAGCTGCACTCAGTGAGTGCCAGAGCACCGCTCTTGAGCTGCATCTCCGGAGCCGCTCATTCTCCGCGGGTCCTCGGCAGCAGCGGTCGCATGGATTACAGTGGAGGACACCTAGGAGAGGTGAGTACATGGATTTTATTATTTTATTCTTATTTTTAAACAGGTGGACACTGGGAGCAGACTACCACTACCCTCATCACTGTCCCTGCTGGTGCTGATCACAGTGCTGACAGGAACAATGATGACGGCAGTGTTCAGCACCCAGCGCTTGGGAATAGCGCTATCTGTAGTGCTGATTCCCAGTCGACTGTCCGTGTGATTCTGATGCGGCACACGGGCAGCAAACTGTTGCCACACGTGTGACACACTCAGAAACACGGACACATAGACACATGGAACAAGGTTATCTCCTGTACCGTTTTTTCCGGTACCGGAGATATGCGGACGTGTGAAACAGGACTTTGTCTGTACATAGTGGTTCAAGTATATTGTGCCAAGTACTGCTTATATAAGAGGGTGACGGCCAATCTTGCACAGGGACCCACCGAAGGATTCTCCTGTTCTCCTGTGGGCCAGTCGAAGCCTACACATAATAGTTGGGGTCCCTGTTGGAGATTTTGCTTTGGGGCTCAGAAGCTTTACATTTCACATGATAGATTTTTCATATGGAAGAAAAACATGCATGTCTGTGTGCCTAAGGCTACGTTCTCATGATGAGTACTTGGTGAGTTTTTGATACTGTATATATTCTGTAGCATTTTTGCAGCTCTTAGATAAATTAGACCAATTGCGTTTTCATCACATTTTTGACTCTGCAGTTTTTTGCTCTTTTTGATATGTCATGTTTTAAGTAAAGCTGCGTTTTGTTGCTATTTCTTGGGATTTAGATTTGACAAAACTTTACATGTTTTTTCGTATGTTTTTGAACTGCACTAAAAACGCAAAGGGATTTTTTTATACCTGTGGATTTTCTGCATAAAATGCAATTGTATAGGGAAAATTCGCACATAAAACTCAGCATACTTGCAAAAGAAATTGACTTGTTGTGGATTTGAAACACGCACAGCAGGTCACTTTGCTCTGAGTAAAAAAGAAAAGCACAGTGGGAATGAGGTTTCTATAAATCCCATCCACTCTGCTGGAATTGTAAGACTTTGTGTTTTTGGAACACCAACAATATGTAGTGTCAAAAAAATCACCAAAAACTCATTGTGGGAATTTACCTAAGGACTCATTCTGAGGTCAGTTTTTTTCACGTACAAAAAAAAGGACCGGGTTTCATTAATGATTTTCATAAGAGTTTCATAAGCGTGTAATCAGAGTGTCATTTGAGTTTCATCAGCGTAGTCCAATTTTCATCAGTTTTTCTCAAAGGTGCAAAAAAAAAAGTCTCGACCTTGTAAAAGTCCAAGAAAATTGGCATTAGAGTGCTGTCTGATTTTTTCCTTGGACCCATAGATGTGCATTATCGCTTCTGAACCAACACTCTTTTCAATATAGGACGCGTCCATGTTTTTGCATGAAAATTTTGGATGTCTCCATGAAAATTCACCGATACAGTATGTGAACTGCCCCATTCAATATTGTAGGTACGAGTGTTATCAGTAAAAAACATGGATAGCAATTGTGCGCAAAAAAATGACATCTGACTGAACTCTTAGAATGTGAGGGCTTGTATGTGGATTCACACTAATTTAATAGTGCTAATCCATGAGTGGCTATCCTTAGTGGTTTTCGAACAGAATCTGTACCGAAGCTGCTTGAATATGTTTTCAAATCCCTAGGTATATGAACATTAATACATATTTCCCATCAAGTGAAATGCTAGTCAGTTTGTGGACTATTTCACATGGATTCCATCATAAAATACCTCCCGAAATCCATGTAGAAAAAGCTCTGTGTGAAAATACACTTAGGAGCATTTCGTAACATCTGTACGAAGTTTTGAGTCTTCTACTTGTCTGTGTAGTAGAGATGAACAGACAATTGTAGCAAAGTAGAGATCCATGCAGGATAGAGTTCTAGTTGAATTTCCTGAAATAAGCGGTTTCGCGCAAATTCGAAAATTTTGAGATTCGATTTGTGGTTCGCAAAAGAAGAAGAAGCTTGCCCGACACCATTTCACACACTGTTGAAGCATCAAAGAACGGGCTAATGTCATTTTGTGCTGTTGAACGGGCTTCCCCTTAATGTTCTGCAGCTATGACATCTAGAGGATTATCGTACTGTGTACAGTGGTGGTCAGTAACTGGGTCATCAGAAATCAGCGGTTCCCGGTGCAGCACAGTTTGTACGGCAGAGTTGTTTCCCATCTCCAGAGTCACTGGGTATGGCTACAGTCACACTATCAGTATTTGGTCAATATTTCACATCAGTATTTTAAGCCAAAACCAGGAGTGGGCAAAAAATGTAGAAGTGGTGATGTGTTTCTATTATACTTTTCCTCTAATTGTTCCTCACCTGGTTTTGGCTTACAAATACTGATGTGAAATACTGACCACATACTGAACGTGTGACTGCAGCCTAAAGTCTCTCTCTCCTGTAGAGTGTAAGCCCTTATGATGAGGAGTTTCTTATAATAGATCTGTGTACAACACTGCAGTATACAGTGGGTACAGAAAGTATTCAGACCCCTTTAAATTTTTCACTCTGTTTCATTGCAGCCATTTGGTAAATTCTAAAAAGTTCATTTTCTTCTCATTAAAGTACATTGTGCACCCCATCTTGACTGAAAAAAACCTGAAATGTAGAAATTTTTACAAATTTATGAAAAAAGAAAAACTGAAATATCACATGGTTATAAGTAGTGTTGAGCGATACCTTCCGATATCGGGAAATATCGGATCGGATTGGATCGGACCGATACCGAAAAAGTATCGGATATCGCCGATTCCGATACCGGAAACCAATGCAAGTCAATGGGACATAAATATCGGAATTAAAATAAACCCTTTCTTTCCTTGTAGGTTATTTCTACATGAAGGAAAACAACTAAGAATAATGTAGAATGTATTGGGGGAGGTGGGGGAGACAATAAAGGCATAGAGGTTTAGCCCAGTCAAATGGAATAGCAGGAATTAATATTTTTTTATTATGTTCTGAGTTACGGAAATATTAACTATGTTAAGTATTTTTATATTTTGTCAGATATTTATGTTTCACTACTTCCATGCTCTTCACCTTCTTTTTTACTTCTCCCACACTTTCTCCTTCATCATCCTCAGCATCTTTTTCATCCACTTCTTCTTCACCTTCTTCTTCTTCACCTTCTTCGTATTATTCTTTTTTTTACATTCTTCATATTCTACTTCTTCATCTTCTTCATATTCTTCTTCTTCATCATATTCTTATTTGTGACAGGCATTCCTGTAGTTGTTATCTATAAAAGGTTGGACATTACACCTTTCGTTCTGCCCGTCACAAAAGATTTACAACAGGATTTGTCCGCGTTCAGTTTGGCCTGCAGCAGCAGGTCTTTTCCAGGGGCACCACGAGGAGGAACGGACTCACCCCCATACACTGCTTAGTCATCTTCTGCTTATAATTTAGATATTATCTTTTGCTCTGATTTTTAGTCTTATGCTTAATGTTCTTCCGCTTTTTGTTCTGCAGCTTCTTGTATTTCTGCTTCTTGGTTTTCTGTCTCTTGTTTTTCTGTATCTTGGTGCTTGTCTTCTCTTCTTTGTCTTCTTGGTCAACTTCTTCAGGGTCATCTTCTTGGTCTTCTTCGGGGTGGTCTTCAGGGTCGTCGTCTTCGGGGGTCCTCGTCTTCGGGGTCCTCGTCTTCTTCGGGTTGGTCTTCTGGGTCCTCGTCTTCGGGGTCCTCGTCTTCTTCGGGGTGGTCTTCAGGGTCCTCGTCTTCTTCGGGGTGGTCTTCAGGGTCCTCGTCTTCTTCGGGGTGGTCTTCAGGGTCCTCGTCTTCAGGGTCATTGTCTTCGGGGTCCTCGTCTTCTTAGGGTTGGTCTTCAGGGTCCTCGTCTTCAGGGTCCTCGTCAGGGAGATCCAGAGTGATTACCAAGAACCATTTCAAAAAGCTTGAACTTGGAAATGTAGCAGAAGGTACAAGAAAGCTGAGGAACTACCGAGGACCAGCTGACGGTACTGGAACCCGGATGGATAGCAGAAGGTACAAGAGCCAATGGAACTACCGAGGACCAGCTGATGTTACTGGAACTCGGTTACTAAGCAGGAGGTACCTGTGCCAGAAAGCACTACCAAGGACCAGCAGACGTTGGTGGAACTTGGATACCGAGAAGGAGGCACCTAATCCAAAGGCACTGCCGAGAACCAGCTGACGGTACTGGAACCCGGATGGGTAGCAGAAGGTACCCATGTAAAAAAAAAGTTCAAGGCCGCGAGCCGGCCGCAGTTACCAAAACCCACAGTCCTACAGAGGGTGCTTGTCCTATTGGCACTATGGAACCAGCCTTCATTGCCAGATCCCGCAGCCCACATAGGAGTCACCTAAACTGCAGGCACCATAGAGTCGGCTAACCCGACCGCAACACGACAGGACAACGCATTGGAGGCAAAGTGACGTTGACACTACCCGGAAACAGCTGGCGTGCTGGAACCAGGCTGGGCAGGAGGGAGTACCCGTGCCAAAGACACTGCCGAGAACCAGCTGACGGTACTGGAACCCGGATGGGTAGCAGAAGGTACAAGAGCCAATGGAACTGCCGAGAACCAGCTGGCGGTGCTGGAGCCCAGGGTAAATACTAAAAACAGAAGAGCCAGAGGTGTATTTGGAGGAGGTTTTAAATCCGTACTACAGTGGATGTGGACAAAGCAGGAGAATTTGCCGGACACACAGCTGGGGATCAGCTGACGTTACTGAATCCCAATAACACTGGAGCAAGCGTTGACTGTGCAGACGGCACTTCTGAGCAGCAACTAGCGGTATTGGAGCCCAGGGTAAATACTAAAAACGGAGGAGCCAGAGGTGTATTTGGAGGAGGTTTTAAATCCGTACTACAGTGGATGTGGACAAAGCAGGAGAATTTGCCGGACACACAGCTGGGGATCAGCTGACGTTACTGAATCCCAATAACACTGGAGCAAGCGTTGACTGTGCAGACGGCACTTCTGAGCAGCAACTAGCGGTATTGGAGCCCAGGGTAAATACTAAAAACGGAGGAGCCAGAGGTGTAATTGGAGCAAGTTTTAAATAAGTAGCACAGTGAATATGGACAGAGCAGGAGAAATTGCCGTGAACACAGCAGGGGAACAGCTGACGTTACCGAACCCCAATAACACCGCAGCAAGTGTTGACTGTGCAGACGGCACTTCCGAGCGCCAACTGGCGGTGCTGGAGCCCAGGGATAAGAATGAAAACAGAGGAGCCAGAGGTGTAATTGGAGCAACTTTAAAATCTGTAGTAGTGAGAATGTGGACAGAGCAGGAGAAATTGCCGTCCGCACAGCAGGGGAACAGCTGACGTTACTGAACCCCAATAACATGGTAGCAAGTGTTGACTGTGCAGACAGCACTTCCGAGCGCCAACTGGCGGTGCTGGAGCCCAGGGATAAGAATGAAAACAGAGGAGCCAGAGGTGTAATTCGAGCAACTTTAAAATCTGTAGTAGTGAGAATGTGGACAGAGCAGGAGAAATTGCCGTCCGCACAGCAGGGGAACAGCTGACGTTACTGAACCCCAATAACACGGCAGCAAGTGTTGACTGTGCAGACAGCACTTCCGAGCGCCAACTGGCGGTGTTGGAGCCCAGGGTAAATACTAAAAACGGAGGAGCCAGAGGTGTAATTGGAGCAAGTTTTAAATAAGTAGCACAGTGAATATGGACAGAGCAGGAGAAATTGCCGTGAACACAGCAGGGGAACAGCTGACGTTACTGAACCCCAATAACATGGTAGCAAGTGTTGACTGTGCAGACGGCACTTCCGAGCGCCAACTGGCGGTGCTGGAGCCCAGGGATAAGAATGAAAACAGAGGAGCCAGAGGTGTAATTCGAGCAACTTTAAAATGTGTAGTACAGTGGATTTGGACAAAGCAGGAGAAATTGCCGTCCGCACAGCAGGAGAACAGCTGACGTTACTGAACCCCAATAACACGGCAGCAAGTGTTGACTGTGCAGACGGCACTTCCGTGCGCCAACTGGCGGTGTTGGAGCTCAGGGATAATACTGAAAACAGAGGAGCCAGAGGTGTAATTGGAGCAACTTTAAAATCTGTAGTAGTGAGAATGTGGACAGAGCAGGAGAAATTGCCGTCCGCACAGCAGGGGAACAGCTGACGTTACTGAACCCCAATAACATGGTAGCAAGTGTTGACTGTGCAGACAGCACTTCCGAGCGCCAACTGGCGGTGCTGGAGCCCAGGGATAAGAATGAAAACAGAGGAGCCAGAGGAGTAATTGGAGCAACTTTAAAATGTGTAGTACAGTGGATGTGGACAAATCAGGAGAAATTGCCGTCCGCACAGCAGGAGAACAGCTGACGTTACTGAACCCCAATAACACGGCAGCAAGTGTTGACTGTGCAGACGGCACTTCTGAGCGCCAACTGGCGGTGCTGGAGCCCAGGGATAAGAATGAAAACAGAGGAGCCAGAGGTGTAATTGGAGCAACTTTAAAATCTGTAGTAGTGAGAATGTGGACAGAGCAGGAGAAATTGCCGTCCGCACAGCAGGGGAACAGCTGACGTTACTGAACCCCAATAACATGGTAGCAAGTGTTGACTGTGCAGACAGCACTTCCGAGCGCCAACTGGCGGTGCTGGAGCCCAGGGATAAGAATGAAAACAGAGGAGCCAGAGGTGTAATTGGAGCAACTTTAAAATCTGTAGTAGTGAGAATGTGGACAGAGCAGGAGAAATTGCCGTCCGCACAGCAGGGGAACAGCTGACGTTACTGAACCCCAATAACACGGCAGCAAGTGTTGACTGTGCAGACAGCACTTCCGAGCGCCAACTGGCGGTGTTGGAGCCCAGGGTAAATACTAAAAACGGAGGAGCCAGAGGTGTAATTGGAGCAAGTTTTAAATAAGTAGCACAGTGAATATGGACAGAGCAGGAGAAATTGCCGTGAACACAGCAGGGGAACAGCTGACGTTACTGAACCCCAATAACATGGTAGCAAGTGTTGACTGTGCAGACGGCACTTCCGAGCGCCAACTGGCGGTGCTGGAGCCCAGGGATAAGAATGAAAACAGAGGAGCCAGAGGTGTAATTCGAGCAACTTTAAAATGTGTAGTACAGTGGATGTGGACAAAGCAGGAGAAATTGCCGTCCGCACAGCAGGAGAACAGCTGACGTTACTGAACCCCAATAACACGGCAGCAAGTGTTGACTGTGCAGACGGCACTTCCGAGCGCCAACTGGCGGTGTTGGAGCTCAGGGATTACAGTTCAGGTGGTAGAAACATGAACAGAACAGGAGACCTGGATACTGTTGCCAACCAATTATTTATTCTGGAAGAGGACTGGCAAATTCATGAGAGATCCAGGCCTTGTTCATTTTGAGAAAAGTAAGCCGGTCAACGTTATCGGAGGATAGTCGCATGCGACGGTCTGTTAGTACACCACCTGCGGCACTAAAGACGCGTTCCGATAATACACTAGCAGCAGGGCAAGCTAGCACCTCCAGTGCATACTGACTAAGCTCTGGCCATGTATCCAGCTTACAGACCCAAAACTTGAAGGGAGAAGAGCCGTCTGGGAGTACACTAAGAGGGCAAGACATGTAGTCTGTCACCATCTGACGGAAACGTTGCCTCCTGCTGACTGGAGCTGTCTGTGATGGTGTAGACATTTGTGGCGGCGGGGACACAAAACTTTGCCACATTTCGGCCATACTGGTCTTGCCTTGTGCTGAGGCGCTGCTTCTGCTCCCTCTTTGTGCAGAGCTTCCTCCACTGCCTCGACGCACTGAGCTGCTTTGTAAAGCACTAGCAGCACTGCTCTCGGTTGGAATGGAGAACATGATGGAATGCACCAGTGCGTCTTGGTACTCCCGCATTTTACGCTCCCGGTTCAATGGTGTTATGAGGCTTTGTAAGTTGTCCCGGTAGCGAGGATCTAGGAGGGTGGACACCCAATAATCAGCCGTGTTGAGAATGTGGGCGATGTGGCGGTCGTTTCTGAGGCACTGCAGCATGAAATCAACCATGTGCTGCAGACTGCCAACTGGCCAAGAAACGCTGTCCCCTGCTTGAGGCGTGATCTCTGCCTGCTCTGCATCACCCCACCCTCGCTCTAGATACTGACTACTAGAGCATTGTGTACCTCCCTCCTCTGGACAGATGTCTTCCTCATCCATTGACTCCTCCTCATCCTCCTCACAAAGTGTCCCCTGCCTAGGCCTTTGTGAGGAACCACGTTGCGCAGACTGTAGAGAAGCAGATGGCATTTGTGACTCCTCATCCTCCACCTCTTCCAAAACCTCGTCCCTTAGTGCTTGCAGTGTTTTTTCAAGCAGGCAGATAAGGGGGATAGTCATGCTGACTAGTGCATCATCTGCACTCGCCATCCGCGTGGAATAATCGAAGGCACGCAAAACGTGGCAAATGTCCTTCATAGAGGCCCACTCAGTGGTGGTGAAGTGTGAACGGCGCGCACTGCGACTTGTTTGCGCCTGCTGCAGCTGGTACTCCATTACTGCTGCCTGCTGCTCACACAACCTCTCCAACATATGTAACGTTGAATTCCACCTGGTGGGTAGGTCACATATGATGCGATGTTCCGGAAGACATAATCGGCGCTGCAGAGCTGCAATGCGTGATCTTGCATTGCTGGAACGCCGCAAGTGAGCGCACTCTATGCGGACCTTGTGAAGCAGTGCATCAAGATCCGGATAGTCCCTCAAAAAACTCTGCACGACCAAGTTGAGCACATGTGCCAGACATGGGATGTGAGTGAGGTTGCCTAGGCCCAGAGCTGCCACCAGATTTCGGCCATTGTCACACACTACCATGCCTGGCTGGAGATTCGCTGGCACAAACCACACGTCACTCTGCTGCTTGATGGCATTCCAGAGCTCCTGCGCTGTGTGGCTTCGATTCCCCAAAGAAATTAATTTTAATACGGCCTGTTGACGTTTGGCCACGGCTGTGCTCATATCGGTCATCATAACAGGTAACCGTTCACGGGTCGATGTGGAGGTAGACCGTGACGGCTCCTGCAGCGCTGATTCAGAGGAACTGGAGTATGAGGAGGAGTCAATGTGTACAGACTGGATTCCTGCAATCCTTGGAGTTGGCAGAACACGTACAGCGCCACTCTCAAGATCTGTACCCGGCTCCACAACATTTACCCAATGGGCAGTGAGGGAAAGGTATCGTCCCTGTCCATGCTTACTGGTCCACGCATCAGTGGTCAGGTGGACCTTGCTACTGACGGCGTTTTGTAGCGCATGTTTAATTTTTCCCTCCACATGATGTTGCAGGGCAGGGACGGCTTGCCTGCTGAAATAAAAGCGGCTGGGCACGTTGTATTGTGGGACTGCCAATGCCATAAAGTTACGGAATGTGTCAGTCTCCACCAGCCTGAATGATAGCATTTCAAGGGCCAGTAGTTTAGCAATGCCAGCATTCAGAGCCTGTGCTCGGGGGTGGTTTGCCGAGTATGGGCGCCTTTTCTCCCATGCCTGTGCTAACGATGGCTGTAGACTGGCCTGGGAGTGTGAGGATGACTGGGAAAGTGGTGCTGTGGGTGGAATTACACTGTGTCTCTGTACAACAGTGCCAGAGATTCTTCCATGGCGATCCTGTGAGGAAGCCGAACCAGCTGTGTGTGAGCTGGAGGAAGAGGCTACAACACGAGCTGAAGAGGTGGTAGGTGGCGCTGTAGGTTGGCCTAGGTCTTCAGTGTGTTTGTGTAACTCCACCACGTGCTTGGTCCGCACATGTTTCCACATATTTGTGGTATTGAGGTTGCTGACACTTTTCCCTCTTTTCACCTTCTGATTACACAGCTTGCATTTGACAAAGCAAATGTCATCTGCAACTGTGTCAAAAAAGGACCAGGCACTGCAAGTCTTGGGAGCGCCCGCTTTGGATTTTGGAAGAGCCATGCTCCTAATGGGTGCCGAAGTGGAGGCTACAGGCAACCAAGTCTGCCCCCTCCCTCTCCCTCCTTTTTGGGCCGTTCGGGGAATCTCTTCCTCAGAGCTGCTCCCACCACCTTCCTGTCCCTCACGCCATGATGGGTCAAGGACCTCATCATCTACACCACCCTCTTCAAACAACTGCTTCTCCTGGGTAGTCTCGACAGCACAGTACGCACCAGAAAGTGGCACCTGAGTCTCATCATCAGATGCGTACTGAGGTGTGCTGCTGACCATAGGCACTGGCCCACCCGCCTCTTCAGATTCAGAGAGACAAAACGGTTGCGCATCACTGCATACTACCTCTTCTTCAAATTCTCGAATTCTGCTTGGCTGGCCCCCTCTTTCCAAGCCAAGAGATTCAGAGAACAGAAGTAGAGATGGCTCCTGTCCAGGGCTCTCTGACTGCCTGGGCAATTTGGCAGGTGGTGAAGAGACAGATGGGTGCTCTTCAGTGCTCAGGACCTGAGAGGATCTGGAACTAATTGAAGTCGATGCGTTAGCTGCCATCCATCCGACAACGGCTTCAATTTGGTCCTCGCGCAGCAGTGGGGTACGGCTAGCTCCTACAAAGCTGCGCATAAAGGACTGTTCCCTGGTAAAACTGGGGGATGCTGAGTCACTGGTGCCCGCAGCAGGCACAGAATCCCCACGTCCTCTCCCTGCAGGCACAGAATCCTCACGTCCTCTCCCTGCAGAAACTCCACGCCCACGCCCACGACCACGACCACATGCCTTACTCCCTGCCTTCTTCATCTTGGTAGACTGATAAAGATAGGCAGAAAAGTACTAAGGGCTTAGTGTGCTTATTCCTGAACAGCTGCTAACAGGTATAAGAAACACTAATTTTATAAAGTGTGGACTAGACTTTAATATGAGCTAATGTGGCCTACACAACTGTAAAGTGGAGTGTTTGGTGAACTTTATTTAGGTTTTTTTTGTCACAAAAAGACACTGGATGTGCCTAAAGATGTAATAACGATAGTATCACAAACTTTTTGTAGCTATTACAATGTAGGAAGGTAACCTACAATGCAATAGATGAGGCTGCAAAAAATAGGCTAATACTAATCTGGCTGGGGCTGCAGGGCCCAATGCTGCAGAAAGGCTCCTCTATCTACTCCTATATAGTGTGTTTGGAATCAATTTAGCTGAATATGGATGGAACCACCACACTAATAGGAGATATCAGGAAAAATTATGAATTGGCAATAAAGGACAATGTATGAGGCAGTGACACACACTGAGTGCACTACAACCAGACGGGGTTGAAGCACACACTACAGGGTGAGCTGCACTCACACACCAGACCTTGCAGACAGCGGTGAACAGTACAGATGCAGAGCACTGTGCACTAGTGCTGCAAGACGGAAAAAAATTCTCTATCTACTCCTATATAGTGTGTTTGGAACCAATTTAGCTGAATACAGATGGAACCACCACACTAATAGGAGATATCAGGAAAAATTATGAATTGGCAATAAAGGACAATGTATGAGGCAGTGACACACACTGAGTGCACTACAACCAGACGGGGTTGAAGCACACACTACAGGGTGAGCTGCACTCACACACCAGACCTTGCAGACAGCGGTGAACAGTACAGATGCAGAGCACTGTGCACTAGTGCTGCAAGACGGAAAAAAATTTCTCTATCTACTCCTATATAGTGTGTTTGGAACCAATTTAGCTGAATACAGATGGAACCACCACACTAATAGGAGATATCAGGAAAAATTATGAATTGGCAAAAAAGGACAATGTATGAGGCAGTGACACACACTGAGTGCACTACAACCAGACTTGGCTGAAGCACACACTACAGGGTGAGCTGCACTCACACACACAGACCTTGCAGATAGCGGTGAACAGCACAGGGAACTGTGTACTAGCACTGCAAGGCACAGTGATTTAGAAAGTAGCTTGGGTAAAGCAGTATAGAGCAAATAGGTAGCTAAAACTGTCCCTCAGAACAACAGCGTCCTATCCCTAACTGAATTCACAGCAGAGTGAGCTCAAAATGGCGGCGGTGGCTTTTATAGTGCATCATGACATCATTTCAGCAGCCAATCACAGCCATGCCATTAGTTAAGATGCCTACATGCCTAACAGGATGTGCCCACACTTCTTAGGATCCTCATTGGCTGAATAAAATGAAAATGTCTCATTGCATTATGGGAACTTCCGATTCCGGTATACGATATTGCAATAGTATCGGAATTAAGTATCGGAATTCCGATACCGCGAATATCGGCCGATACCCGATATTTCAGTATCGGAATGCTCAACACTAGTTATAAGTATTCAGACCCTTTGCTCAGACACTCATATTTAAGCCACATTCTGTCCATTTCCTTGTGATCCTCCTTGAGATGGTTCTATTCCTTCATTGGAGTCCAGCTGTGTTCAATTAAACTGATAGGACTTGATTTGGAAAGGCACACACCTGTCTATTAAAGACCTCACAGCTCACAGTGCATGTCAGACCAAATGAGAATCATGAGCTCAATGGAACTGCCCAAGAAGCTCGGAGAAAGAATTGTGGCAAGGGACAGATCTGGCCAAGGTTACAAAAGAATTTCTGCATTACTCAAGGTTCCTAAGAGCACAGTGGCCTCCATAATCCTTAAATGGAAGAAGTTTGGGACCACCAGAAGTCTTCCTAGACCTGACCATCCAGCCAAACTGAGCAATCGTGGGAGAAGAGCCTTGGTGAGAGAGGTAAAGAAGAACCCCAAGATCACTGTGGCTGAGCTCCAGAAATGCAGCAGGGAGATGGGAGAAAGTTCCACAAAGTCAACTATCACTGCAGCCCTCCACCAGTCGGGCCTTTATGGCAGAGTGGCCCGACGGAAGCCTCTCCTCAGTGCAAGAAAGCATGCATAGAGTTTTCTCAAAAACACATGAAGGACTCCCAGACTATGAGAAATAAGATTCTCTGGTCTGATGAGATGAAGATAGAACTGTTTGGCGATAATTCTAAGCGGGATGTGTGGAGAAAACCAGGCACTGCTCATCACCTGCCCAATACAATCCCAACAGTGAAACATGGTGGTGGCAGCATGATGATATGGGGGTATTTTTCAGCTGCAGGGACAGGACGACTGGTTGCAATTGAAAGAAACATGAATGTGGCCAAGTACAGAGATATCCTGGATGAAAACCTCTTCCAGAGTGCCCTGGACCTCAGACTTGGCCAAAGGTTCACCTTCCAACAAGACAATGACCCTAAGCACACAGCTAAAAAAATAAAGGAGTGGCTTCAGAACAACTCTGTGACCATTCTTGACTGGCCCAGCCAGAGCCCTGACCTAAACCCAATTGAGCACCTCTGGAGAGACCTGGAAATGGTTGTCCACCAACGTTCACCATCCAACCTGACAGAACTGGAGAGGATCTGTAAGGAAGAATGGCAGAGGATCCCCAAATCCAGGTGTGAAAAAGTTGTTGCATCATTCCCAAGAAGACTCAAGGCTGTACTAGCTCAAAAGGGTGCTTCTACTCAATACCGAGCAAAGGGTCTGAAGATTTATGACCATGTGATATTTCAGTTTTTCTTTTTTAATAAATTTGCAAAAATTTCTACATTTCTGTTTTTTTTCAGTCAAGATGGAGTGCAGAGTGTACTTTAATGAGAAAAAAATGAACTTTTTAGAATTTGCCAAATGGCTGCAATGAAACAAAGAGTGAAAAATTTAAAGTGGTCTGAATACTTTCCGTACTCACTGTATGTTGACACTATGTAAATAATGAGCAGTAAATAAAAGAGCACAGTGGGTAAAATATGGTATAACATTATGAAAATTCCAAGGGTTCATAGTGTTATGCAAGGTTATATTGGTGTGCTAAGAGCCCACCAGAAACATTGATGTGGGGACCCACTGTTCATCTACATGCAATATTTCATGACCCTTATTCACAAACTTACCGTTGCGTCTATTTATCAATCTGGATAGTTTATGGGCCCACCAGAGGATTCACCTGTTCTCCTGAGGACCATTCCAAGTCTGGTGTTAGGTTTGAAGCTGCTGCACTGATTAAAAGGTTTGTCTGCTCATTACATGATAAAAAAACAAGAAAATTTTAGAGTTGCGTTAAATGATTTTCAGAACCCTGGTCCAGCTGTCACATCACTGGTGTCCTCTAATAGTAGCCCTTTAAATCTCATCCTACCCGCCAGCATTTCCAGCACCTCTTCTGATTAGTAGGTCTGGCACGGCATTATGTGTACATCACACCGCAATGATGACGTCCAGAAGATAGGTCATCAATATCAGATTGGTGAAGATCCAACAACCCGGTACCTTCAACAATTATCTGTTTGCAGCTTATGTTTCAGCTGGATGTACACAGTGTAAAGAGCTGGAACAGCATGGCTCCGTACATTATGCAGTGGCTGTTCTCAGGTACTGCAGCTCAGCTCCGATTTTAATAGTTTTTTAAGGTTGAAGGAAGACTAAGTCCATCTAGTTCAACCCATAGCCTAACTTGTTGATCCAGAGGAAGGCAAAAAAAACCCATGTGGCAAACACTAAGCTCCACATTGGGGAAAAAAATTCCTTCCCGACTCCATACGACAATCAGACTAGTTCCCTGGATCAACGCCCTATCAAGGAATCTAGTATTTATAACCTGCAATATTATACTTTTCAAGAAAGGCATCCATGCCCATCTTAAATTTTAACAGTGAATCACTCATTACAACATCATGCGGCAGAGAGTTCCATAGTCTCACTGCTCTTACAGTAAAGAATCCCCGTCTGTGATTATGATTAAACCTTCTTTCCTCCAGACGTAGAAGATGCCCCCTTGTCCCCGTCTCAGGCCTCAGAGTAAAAAGATCAGTAGAAAGGTCTTTGTACTGTCCCCTCATATACTTGTACATAGTAATAAGATCACCCCTAAGCCTTCTTTTTTCCACAGTAAATAACCCCAAGTGTAATAACCTGTCTTGGTATTGCAGACCCCCCAGTCCTCTAATAACCTTGGTCGCTCTTCTCTGCACCCGCTCTAGTTCAGCTATGTCTTTCTTATACACCGGAGACCAGAACTGTACACAGTATTCTAAGTGTGGTCGCACTAATGACTTGTATAGAGGTAAAATTATGTTCTCCTCATGAGCATCTATGCCTCTTTTAATGCATCCCATTATTTTATTTGCCTTTGCAGCAGCAGCCTGACACTGGCCACTAAACGTGAGCTTGTCGTCCACCAATACACCCAGGTCTTTTTCAGTTACAGTTTTGCCCAGTGTTTTACAATTAAGCATATAATTATACATTTTATTTCCTCTGCCCAAGTGCATTACCTTACATTTATCCCCATTAAAGCTCATTTGCCATTTATCAGCCCAAGCTTCTAGTTTACATAGATCCTCCTGTAATATAAAATTGTCCTCCTCTGTATTGATTACCCTGCAGAGTTTAGTGTCATCTGCAAATATTGAAATATTACTCTGTATGCCCCCTACAAGGTCATTAATAAATATGTTAAAAAGAAGGGGGCCCAATACTGACCCCTGTGGTACCCCACTGTTAACTGAGACCCAGTCTGAGTGTTTTCCATTAATAACCACCCTTTGTTTCCTATCACTGAGCCAATTCTTAACCCACATACATATATTTTCCCCTATCCCCAATGTTCTCATTTTATGTATCAACCTTTTGTGTGGAACCGTATCAAAAGCTTTTGAAAAGTCCATATACACAACATCCACTGCATTTCCTTGGTCAAGTCCAGAACTTGCCTCCTCATAAAAACTGATCAGATTAGTTTGACAGGAACGGTCCCTCGTAAACCCATGTTGATATTGGGTCATGAGGTTATTCTTCTTCAGATACTCTATCATAGCATCTCTTAGGAAACCCTCCAGGATTTTACCCACAGTAGAGGTTAAGCTTACCGGCCTATAATTTCCAAGTTCAGTTTTTGTCCTCTTTTTGAATATTGGCACCACATTTGCTATACGCCAGTCCTGTGGTACAGACCCTGTTATTATGGAATCTTTAAAGATTAAAAATAATGGTCTATCTATGACATTACTTAATTCCTGCAGTACTCACGGGTGTATCCCATCCGGGCCCGGGGATTTGTCAACTTTAGTGATTTTTAGACGCCGCCGTACTTCCTGCTGGGTTAAGCAAGTGACATTTATTGGAGAATTTTTGTTATCACTAATCATGTTTTCTGTCATGCGATTTTCTTGTGTAAATACGGTTGAAAAAAAATCATTAAGCATATTCGCTTTTTCCTCATCCTCATCCACCATTTCACCCAGACTACTTTTAAGGGGGCTAACACTATCATTTTTTAGTTTTTTACTATTTATGTAGTTAAAGAATATTTTGGGGTTATTTTTACTTTCTCTGGCAATGATTCTCTCTGCCTCAATCTTTGCTGCCTTGATTTGTTTTTTACATAATTTATTTAATTTTCTATATTTATTTAATGCCTCATCACTACCTACTTGCTTTAGTTCTCTAAATGCTTTCTTTTAGTCACTTATTGCGCTCCTTACAGCTCTATTTAGCCATAGTGGTTTCCTCCTATTTCTAGCATGTTTATTCCCAAGGGGTATATATTGTGCACAGGTCCTATTCAGGATGTTAATAAATGTCTCCCATTTGCTTTGTGTAGCTTTATGTCTCAGGATATTGTCCCAGTTTATTGCACTAAGATCATCTCTTAACCGTTGGAAATTTGCCTTCCTGAAGTTTAGTGTCCTTGTAACCCCTCTACTACACATCTTATTAAAGGTTACATGAAAACGTATTATTTTGTGATCACTATTACCCAAGTCACCCCCAAGTAGTATATTTGATATGCGGTCTGGCCTATTGGTTAATATTAAGTCTAGCAGTGCCCCCCTTCTTGTTGGGTCCTGAACCTGTTGTGAAAGGTAATTGTCTCTCATAGTAGTCAAAAACCTATTTCCTTTGCTTGAACTACATGTTTCTGTCCCCCAATGTATTTCAGGGTGGTTGAAGTCTCCCATAATAATGACTTCTCCTTGAGTCGCTGCTTCATCTATTTGCTCTACGAGGATATTCTCCGCTACTTCCATTATTTTTGGAGACTTATAACAAACCCCTATCAGTAATTTATTATTTTTTCCCCCTCCCCTTATCTCCACCCACAGGGACTCTACATTTTCATTAGATTCACATATATCCTCCCACAAGACAGGTTTTAAGGATGATTTTACATATAAACACACACCCCCCCTCGCTTGTTTGTATGGTCATTTCTGAACAGACTATAGCCCTGTAAATTAACTGCCCAGTCATGGCCCTCGTCCAGATATCCCCACCATGTCATAATTATTTTCCAACAAAATTAATTCTAATTCCTCCATTTTGTTGGTGAGGCTTCTGGCATTAGTGTACATGCATTTTATGTATCTCTCTGTACCTCTATTCCTTCTTACTTTATTGACTGTTCTAACCCCACCCCCAATTTCTTTATTTGTGCCTAGGTCACTATTTGCACTATCTTCCCCACCTATAAAATGAATACCCCCCCCAATCCTTAGTTTAAACACTCCTCCAACCGTCTAGCCATTTTCTCCCCCAGCACAGCTGCACCCTCCCCATTAAGGTGCAGCCGGTCCCTAGCGTAGAGTCTGTAGCCAACTGAGAAGTCGGCCCAGCTCTCCAGGAACCCAAATCCCTCCTTCCTACACCAGTTCTTGAGCCACTTATTTATCTCCCTAATCTCCCGTTGCCTCTCTGGCGTGGCACGTGGCACCGGTAGTATTTCAGAGAATACCACCTTGGAGGTCCTTGCTTTCAGCTTGCAGCCTAATTCCCTGAAATCATCTTTAAGGACCTTCCACCTACCTCTAACTTTGTCATTTGTGCCAATGTGCATCATGACCGCTGGGTCCTCACCAGCCCCTCCCAGTAATCTGTCAACCCGATCAGCGATGTGCCAGACTCGAGTGCCAGGTAGGCAGCACACTGTTCGACGATCCCTGTCTTTGTGACAGATTGCCCTATCTGTTCCCCTAATAATTGAGTCCCCCACTACCAGCACCTGCCTGGCCTGCCCTACTCACCTATTTCCCTCTTTACTGGAGCTGACACTCCTCCGGCTTTCAGGGGACATGCCTTGCTGCAGTAGTGCTACCCCTGTACCGTCACTCCCCTCATCTGCCAACTTTGCAAACTTAGTGGGGTGTGCCAGATCAGGACAAGCCTCCCTGGCACTCTTCCCTCTACCACCCCTTTTAACTGTCACCCAACTAGCGACCTCACTGTCCCGCAGCTCCCGACTACCACCCTCCACCACATCTACCCCAGTGAGCTGCTGCTCAGTGAGCAGCAGACTCCTTTCCATGTTGTCAATGGATCTCAGTGTTGCCAGCTGCTCATTTAGATCCAGTATCTGGGCTTCCAAACGCACAATGTGCACACATCTCGCGCAGCAGTAAGCAACCTCGACCGGCTGTTCAAGGAATACATACATGTGGCAAGATGTACACTGGATAGCATTGTCAATAATGGAGCTCATTTCCTAATGGGAATTGCAATATACAGAATGTTAAGTAAAAAGTAAAGTAAAGAATTAATGAAATACAGTCAGCAATTCAGTCCAAAGTACTCCCTTCCAAACTCCCTGAATACAAAGTCACTGAAAAACAAGTCACACACTTACTTTCGTTCGCACTTACGCTCCGGACACACGCAGCTCGTTCACACTCGCAAACTAAGGGATTTAACGAGTTTTTTTTTTTTTTTTCCCTTTTCCAGCATTGCACCCTTCACCTCAATGCACTTGAGATGCTGGACCTGAGAACGCCCATTAACCTCTTAGTGACCAGGACTGAATGGGCCTTAATGACCAGCCAATTTTTATTTATTTTATTTATTTATTTTTTTTGTTTTAACCACTCTTTTTTTGCAGCAGCCATAATTTTTTTTATTTTTTCATTGACATGATTGTATGAGACTTTGTTTTATGCAGGATAAATTGTAATATTTTGTTAGAACAGTATTGGAATACATATAAATTACTGTGTAAGGTCTCTTTCAGATGTCAGTGTTTCGATTAGGTGTGATGTCCGTTTCCACGCGTGCTGGAGACAATGACAAATGTAGATCTGTGCACATGTCCATTTTTTATCCGCTGCACAGGCCGCAAAATGTTCCACACTGATGACACACGGATGTCATCTGTGTGTCATAAGTGTGACACATACCGGCGTCTGGGAATCAGCGGTACAGTTAGCGCTGTTCCCAAGCATCGGATGCTAAATGCTGCCCTCATCATTGTTCCCTGCCGGCGCTGCGATCAGCACCAGCAGGGGACAATGTTGAGAGTAGTAGTCTGCTCCCACTGTCTAAAACTGTAAAAATAAGAATAAAATAAAAAAATCTATATACTCACCTGTCCTAAGTGTTCCCCACTGTAAATAGCAAAAAAGAGGCATTCAAGAGATTAAAACAGGAAAACAGTAAGGAAGCACTAATGTGTTACAAGGAAAAAACGAGAACCTGTAAAAAACAAATAAAAATAGCGAAGGAGGAAACAGAGAGACGTATTGCTAGGGAAAGTAGATCAAATCCCAAACTGTTCTTTACGTATATAAATAGTAAAAGGATTAAATCGGATAATATTGGACCGATAAAAAATGAGGAAGGCAAAATCATAGAGAAAGATGAGGATAAAGCTAATCTATTAAATAATTTTTTTTCGACAACTTTCACAAAGGAAATCGAACTAACAGGAGAAATGAGAAGTGACAAACTTAATCCTCCACTAAGTATGACAAATCTAACCCAAGCTGGGGTACAGAAACGCCTCAGTAACAATAAAATAAACAAATCACCAGGACCTGATGGCATACACCCACGGGTACTAAGGGAACTAAGTAATGTGATAGACAGACCATTATATCTTATATTTAAGGACTCTGTTGAGACTGGGTCTGTGCCACTTGATTGGCGACAGGCGAATGTAGTGCCAATATTCAAAAAGGGAGCGAAAAGTGACGCCGGAAACTATCGGCCGGTGAGTCTGACGTCCGTTGTGGGCAAAATTTTTGAAAGCTTCATTAAAGAGGCAATTACGGAGCATCTTGATGCTAATAATCTTTTAATCCCGAACCAACATGGATTCATGAGGAATCGCTCCTGCCAAACAAACCCGATTGACTTCTACGAGGAGGTTAGCTCTCAAGTAGATCAGGGGGAACCAGTGGATGTCGTGTATCTCGACTTCTCAAAAGCGTTCGATAGCGTGCCACATAATAGGTTGGTATACAAAATGAGAATGATGGGGCTGGGGGAAAA
Organism: Phyllobates terribilis; assembly: GCF_046119375.1. NCBI lineage: Eukaryota > Metazoa > Chordata > Amphibia > Anura > Dendrobatidae > Phyllobates > Phyllobates terribilis. The sequence continues at coordinate 154,806,879 of NW_027362764.1, read as the reverse complement.
TGTCTGCAAGTGGGTAGCTAACTGGCTAAAGGATAGAAGGCAGAGGGTGGTTATAAATGGAATATACTCAGATTGGGTAAGCGTCACTAGTGGTGTACCACAGGGGTCTGTACTAGGCCCAATGTTATTTAATATCTTTATTAACGACATAGTCAACGGGATAAATAGTAAAATATCAATATTTGCAGATGACACAAAGTTATGTAAAACAATTAATACAAAAGAGGACAGTGCAGACCTACAGAGGGATTTGGATAAGCTGGGTAGGTGGAGCATTAAATGGCAAATGAGGTTTAACGAGGAGAAATGTAAGGTCATACATATGGGAAGGAAAAATGGAAGTCACCAGTACTCACTGAATGGGAAATCATTGGGGAACTCAGAGATGGAGAAGGACTTGGGCATCTTGATTGATAGCAAACTAAATTGGAGTGCCCAAAGTCAGGCCGCTGCTGTAAGGGCAAACAGGGTAATGGGATGTATCAGAAGAGGTATAGCTGCAAAGGATGAGAACATTGTTCTTCCACTGTACAAAGCACTGGTCAGACCACACTTGGAATACTGTGCTCAGTTATGGGCCCCAATATATAGAAAGGATATAAATGAGCTTGAAAAGGTGCAAAGGAGGGCAACAAAATTAATAAAGGGAATGGAGGGACTGCAATACCCAGAGAGGTTGGCAAAACTAGGACTATTCAGCCTGGAAAAGAGAAGGTTGAGGGGGGACATAATAAATGTGTACAAATATGTTAGGGGACAGTATAGAGATCTTGCCCGGGATTTGTTCAAAAGGAGGGATATTACGGTAACAAGAGGGCACTCACTAAGACTGGAAGAGAAAAGGTTTCAGCACCAGCATAGGAAGGGGTTCTTTATGGTAAGAGCAGTGAGAATATGGAATTCACTGAGTGAGGAGACGGTAATGTCGGATTCACTACACCAGTTCAAGCAGGGACTGGATGCATTTCTAGATACCAGGCAGATTTCAGCATATACTTAAAAATAAAATAAAATAGTAGGTTGATACAGGGATTTATTCTGACTGCTGGTTTCAGAGTCGGGAGGGAATTTTTCCTCAGGTGAAGATTGGCCAAATCATTTGGGGTTTTTGCCCTCCTCTGGATCAACTTTAGCAATTACAGAACTAACAGGTCGAACTTGATGGACGCAAGTCTTTATTCGGCTGTACAAACTATGTTACTATGTTACCGTCACTCCCCTCATCTGCCAACTTTGCAAACTTAGTGGGGTGTGTCAGATCAGGACTAGCCTCCCTGGCACTCTTCCCTCTACCACCCCTTCTAACTGTCACCCAACTAGCGACCTCACTGTCCTGCAGCTCCCGACTACCACCCTCCACCACATCTACCCCAGTGAGCTGCTGCTCAGTGAGCAGCAGACTCCTTTCCATGTTGTCAATGGATCTCAGTGTTGCCAGCTGCTCATTTAGATCCAGTATCTGGGCTTCCAAACGCACAATGTGCACACATCTCGCGCAGCAGTAAGCAACCTCGACCGGCTGTTCAAGGAATACATACATGTGGCAAGATGTACACTGGATAGCATTGTCAATAATGGAGCTAATTTCCTAATGGGAATTGCAATATACAGAATGTTAAGTAAAAAGTAAAGTAAAGAATTAATGAAATACAGTCAGCAATACAGTCAGCAATTCTCAGAAATACTACCAATCCCGCGAGCCACACAGGAGCGCCAACGGGAAGTTAGGGAGGTGAATAAGTGGCTAAAGAGTTGGTGCAAGGCAGAAGGGTTTGGGTTCATGGAGAACTGGGCCGACTTCGCGGTCGGCTACAGGCTCTACCGTAGGGACGGGCTGCACCTCAATGGGGAGGGTGCAGCGGTGCTGGGAAAGAAGATGGCTAATAGGTTGGAGGAGTTTTTAAACTAGAGACGGGGGGGGAAACAAAGGAAATAGGTGGGATGTGAGGCAAGCAAGGGGGAAGGGGAGAAGTGAATATAATGAGGGTGGAGAGGGGGGTGGGGATAGTACAGTTAGATCGTTAGAGAAGAATAGGATGCTAAATAACCCCAAAGTTTTATCTTGCATGCTGACCAACGCAAGAAGCCTGACCAATTAGGCGGATGAGCTGCAGGTGCTTATATCGGAGGAGAGGTATGACATCGTAGGTATAACAGAGACTTGGCTAGACGATAGCTACGACTGGGCGGTAAATTTATTAGATTATAGTTTATTTAGAAGGGACCAGAAACAGGGGAAAGGCAGAGGAGTCTGCTTATATGTAAAGTCATGTCTAAAACCCAGACTAAGGGAAGATATAGGAGAGGGAGAAGAGGGGGTCGAGTCCATGTGGGTAGAGATAGAGGGAACTAAAAATAATAATAAAATATTACTGGGGGTCTGCTATAAGCCACCAAATATAACAGAGGAGAATGAGAATCTGCTATTAGGACAAATAGACAAAGTAGCAAAACATAATGAAGTGATTGTAATGGGGGATTTCAACTACCCGGATATTGACTGGGAAACAGAAACCTGTAGATCTCAGAAAGGAAAAAGGTTCTTGACAAATATTAAGGATAATTATCTCTCCCAACTAGTGCAGGAACCAACGAGAGGGAAGGCCGTGTTGGACTTAATATTGACTAATAGGCCTGATAGAATAACTGAGGTACAGATAGGGGGGCACCTAGGTAATAGCGACCATAATATTATCAACTTCAAAATGGCCTTCAGTAGGGTTATCAATAAGGGAACAACAAAAACATTAAACTTTAGGAGGGCGAAGTTTGATCAGTTGAAAGAAAGCCTTCAACTTATTGACTGGGACAAAGTTCTTAATCAAAGGAATACGAATAGTAAATGGGAAACCTTCAAAAGAATTCTGAATACTCAGTGCGAGAGATATATACCGTATGGGAATAAAAGGGCCAGAAATAAGAGGAAACCAATATGGTTGAACAAGAACGTAAAAGGGGCGTTAAATAGCAAAAAAGAGGCATTCAAGAGATTAAAACAGGAAAACAGTAAGGAAGCACTAATGTGTTACAAGGAAAAAACGAGAACCTGTAGAAAACAAATAAAAATAGCGAAGGAGGAAACAGAGAGACGTATTGCTAGGGAAAGTAGATCAAATCCCAAACTGTTCTTTACGTATATAAATAGTAAAAGGATTAAATCGGATAATATTGGACCGATAAAAAGTGAGGAAGGCAAAATCATAGAGAAAGATGAGGATAAAGCTAATCTATTAAATAATTTTTTTTAGACAACTTTCACAAAGGAAATCAAACTAACAGGAGAAATGAGAAGTGACAAACTTAATCCTCCACTAAGTATGACAAATCTAACCCAAGCTGGGGTACAGAAACGCCTCAGTAACATTAAAATAAACAAATCACCAGTACCTGATGGCATACACCCACGGGTACTAAGGGAACTAAGTAATGTGATAGACAGACCGTTATATCTTATATTTAAGGACTCTGTTGAGACTGGGTCTGTGCCACTTGATTGGCGACAGGCGAATGTAGTGCCAATATTCAAAAAGGGAGCGAAAAGTGACGCCGGAAACTATCGGCCGGTGAGTCTGACGTCCGTTGTGGGCAAAATTTTTGAAAGCTTCATTAAAGAGGCAATTACGGAGCATCTTGATGCTAATAATCTTTTAATCCCGAACCAACATGGATTCATGAGGAATCGCTCCTGCCAAACAAACCTGATTGACTTCTACAAGGAGGTTAGCTCTCGAGTAGATCAGGGGGAACCAGTGGATGTCGTGTATCTCGACTTCTCAAAAGCGTTCGATAGCGTGCCACATAATAGGTTGGTATACAAAATGAGAATGATGGGGCTGGGGGAAAATGTCTGCAAGTGGGTAGCTAACTGGCTAAAGGATAGAAGGCAGAGGGTGGTTATAAATGGAATATACTCAGATTGGGTAAGCGTCACTAGTGGGGTACCACAGGGGTCTGTACTAGGCCCAATGTTATTTAATATCTTTATTAACGACATAGTCAACGGGATAAATAGTAAAATATCAATATTTGCAGATGACACAAAGTTATGTAAAACAATTAATACAAAAGAGGACAGTGCAGACCTACAGAGGGATTTGGATAAGCTGGGTAGGTGGAGCATTAAATGGCAAATGAGGTTTAACGAGGAGAAATGTAAGGTCATACATATGGGAAGGAAAAATGGAAGTCACCAGTACTCACTGAATGGGAAATCATTGGGGAACTCAGAGATGGAGAAGGACTTGGGCATCTTGATTGATAGCAAACTAAATTGGAGTGCCCAAAGTCAGGCCGCTGCTGTAAGGGCAAACAGGGTAATGGGATGTATCAGAAGAGGTATAGCTGCAAAGGATGAGAACATTGTTCTTCCACTGTACAAAGCACTGGTCAGACCACACTTGGAATACTGTGCTCAGTTATGGGCCCCAATATATAGAAAGGATATAAATGAGCTTGAAAAGGTACAAAGGAGGGCAACAAAATTAATAAAGGGAATGGAGGGACTGCAATACCCAGAGAGGTTGGCAAAACTAGGACTATTCAGCCTGGAAAAGAGAAGGTTGAGGGGGGACATAATAAATGTGTACAAATATGTTAGGGGACAGTATAGAGATCTTGCCCGGGATTTGTTCAAAAGGAGGGATATTACGGTAACAAGAGGGCACTCACTAAGACTGGAAGAGAAAAGGTTTCAGCACCAGCATAGGAAGGGGTTCTTTATGGTAAGAGCAGTGAGAATATGGAATTCACTGAGTGAGGAGACGGTAATGTCGGATTCACTACACCAGTTCAAGCAGGGACTGGATGCATTTCTAGATACCAGGCAGATTTCAGCATATACTTAAAAATAAAATAAAATAGTAGGTTGATACAGGGATTTATTCTGACTGCTGGTTTCAGAGTCGGGAGGGAATTTTTCCTCAGGTGAAGATTGGCCAAATCATTTGGGGTTTTTGCCCTCCTCTGGATCAACTTTAGCAATTACAGAACTAACAGGTCGAACTTGATGGACGCAAGTCTTTATTCGGCTTTACAAACTATGTTACTATGTTACCGTCACTCCCCTCATCTGCCAACTTTGCAAACTTAGTGGGGTGTGTCAGATCAGGACAAGCCTCCCTGGCACTCTTCCCTCTACCACCCCTTTTAACTGTCACCCAACTAGCGACCTCACTGTCCTGCAGCTCCCGACTACCACCCTCCACCACATCTACCCCAGTGAGCTGCTGCTCAGTGAGCAGCAGACTCCTTTCCATGTTGTCAATGGATCTCAGTGTTGCCAGCTGCTCATTTAAATCCAGTATCTGGGCTTCCAAACGCACAATGTGCACACATCTCGCGCAGCAGTAAGCAACCTCGACCGGCTGTTCAAGGAATACATACATGTGGCAAGATGTACACTGGATAGCATTGTCAATAATGGAGCTCATTTCCTAATGGGAATTGCAATATACAGAATGTTAAGTAAAAAGTAAAGTAAAGAATTAATGAAATACAGTCAGCAATTCAGTCCAAAGTCCTCCCTTCCAAACTCCCTGAATACAAAGTCACTGAAAAACAAGTCACACACTTACTTTCGTTCGCACTTATGCTCCGGACACACGCAGCTCGTTCACACTCGCAAACTAAGAGATTTAACGAGTTTTTTTTTTTTTTTTCCCTTTTCCAGCATTGCACCCTTCACCTCAATGCACTTGAGATGCTGGACCTGAGAACGCCCATTAACCTCTTAGTGACCAGGACTGAATGGGCCTTAATGACCAGCCAATTTTTATTTATTTTATTTATTTATTTTTTTGGTTTTAACCACTCTTTTTTTGCAGCAGCCATAATTTTTTTTTATTTTTTCATTGACATGATTGTATGAGACTTTGTTTTATGCAGGATAAATTGTAATATTTTTTTAGAACAGTATTGGAATACATATAAATTACTGTGTAAGGTCTCTTTCAGATGTCAGTGTTTCGATTAGGTGTGATGTCCGTTTCCACGCGTGCTGGAGACAATGACAAATGTAGATCTGTGCACATGTCCATTTTTTATCCGCTGCACAGGCCGCAAAATGTTCCACACTGATGACACACGGATGTCATCCGTGTGTCATAAGTGTGACACATACCGGCGTCTGGGAATCAGCGGTACAGTTAGCGCTGTTCCCAAGCATCGGATGCTAAACGCTGCCCTCATCATTGTTCCCTGCCGGCGCTGCGATCAGCACCAGCAGGGGACAATGTTGAGAGTAGTAGTCTGCTCCCGCTGTCTAAAACTGTAAAAATAAGAATAAAATAAAAAAATCTATATACTCACCTGTCCTAAGTGTTCCCCACTGTAATCCACCTGACAGCTCATGCCGAGGAGCCGGGGAGAATGACTCGCTGCAGTGAATGGGCCCTGGAGCTGCGCTGAGCTCAGTGAGTAACAGGACACCACTCGCTGAGCGCAGCTCCGGGGTCCACTCGCTGGATTGAGTCATTCTCCCCTGCTCCTCTGCTGAGCAGTTGCATGGATTACAGCGGGGGACACTTAGGACAGGGGAGTATAAGGATTTTTTTTAATTTTATTCTTATTATTTCAGTTGGACACAGCGGGAGAAAAATACTACTCTCAACATTGTCTCCTGCGGGTGCTGATCAAATCGCCGGCAGGGGACAATGATGAGAGCAGCATTCAGTACCCGGAACAGCGCTAACTGTACTGCTGATTTCCAAGCTCAGATACGTGTGATCCTCATGCGGCACACGGTTGCCACCCATGTGCCGCATGTGTGCCGCATCAGGTGCACACGGACACGGATATCTCGGTAAGATTTTGTCCAGTACCGGAAATATCCAGACTTGTAAACCGTGCCTAATTACTATTTTTTGGGCTACACAAATGTAGAAAAAAATTTGATTTGATTTTTTTTATGTATTTATTTTTTATTGTTCATGTTTCACACTCGTTGGATAAAATCTCAGAGTTATTAAGATCATGTAGATACCTAATATTTTTTTTGTTATATATATGTAATAAAATGTGTTTTATAGAAAAAAAAATTTGTGTAGTGGTGACTGGGGACTTTTCATTTTTTATTATCTTTTTTAAAATGTTTTATATATATTTATATTTTTTACATACTTTGTCCCCTAAGAAATCATAAATGATGTCTGGGAACATTTTTTTATTTTGTTGTTCATTTGTTTTCCACTGTAACTTGGGCATCAATTGGAGTCCCAGTTACAAGAGAAAACGGCCCCCTGCTGTTCCAGATGTCCCTTGCATGGCTAGGACCCAGTAGCTTTGCTCTGTTGACAAAGATCATGTGATTGCCAGGTCCTACAGAAGAATTGGCAATGACGATGCTTCTGTTCACTACATAACACTCACTGGTTAACAACCAAATGTCCCCAAGATTTATGGAGGCACTTCAAATAACATTAATCATCCCAAAACTCAGCTCAAATATATAACTGAGTAATAAACTGCTTCTGCCTTCTCTTCAGGGTCCCCGCCTGTATATGATAATTTATAATGGTGCAAGCTTAAAGATCGGGACCAAATGATTGGTCATTATCTGGCTAAACTCTGTATGGAGCTCGTCTCTTACCATGGTAGATCATCACTATTTAAGTCCTGTACAACCCATTTTAGCATTTCAGGGTTTAAATGTTATCCTGTACCGCATTTCCATTCACTAAAAGCAAACAGAGATCTTAAAATGACAAAGTAATTCCAAATAAATTCATAACATTGAATAACATTTCATTACACAAGGAAAGTTTATTTTGATAAGCCGACTAACGATAGTAATATTCCGGTGCCACATGTTTATTATTTCTACCTGTAATTGAACTTGACCACTGATTGTCAGCCTCGCTTACTGCTCCTTCTCCCCTGGAAATACACTTTTTATTACTAGACCAGGCCTTCTAACTTCAGCTGTGGGGTCAGGATACTTGATCATATTTTTTGTCTTGCAGAGAGAAAGATTAGCTTGCCATGAAGATAAAGTGCAGGCTTCTCTGTAGCAGAGGTCAAAGGACACGTACAACTATTTATTTGCTTTTCAAACTCCGATGGAATATGATTAATGCAGGATATTAGCTTATAACTGTGCAGGTGCTGTCATGGGATACTGACCCCAATATAATCCCAGTAGTACAGTGAGCACAAAGAAAGGGACTTTGTTGTTGCCGAAACCGCTCTCTTCTAAGATTCCCAGTACTCACATCTGACAGATTTGTAGTCTCAGCTTCCCTAGTGTTCTGTATGTAATCTGACATCAATTTCTGCACTGACAAATATCTATTTTTACATACAATTTACATTACATCACGTTAGCCCAAAGTAGATATATATATGTATGTATTTGTGTGTGTATATACTGCATATATATGTATATATACAGTGGGGGAAATAATTATTTGATCCCTTGCTGTTTTTGTAAGTTTGCCCACTGACAAAGACATGAACAGTCTATAATTTTAAGGGTAGGTTAATTTTAACATTGAGAGATAGAATATCCAAAAAAAATCAAGAAAATCACATTGTATAAATTAGATAATTTTTTTGGCATTTTGCAGTGAGAAATAAGTATTTGATCCCCTTCAAACTATTATGAGTTCTGGCTCCTTCAGACCAGTTAGACACTCCTAATCAATTTTTTGGGAATATTCTATCTCTCAATGTTAAAATTAATCTACCCTTAAAATTATAGACTGTTCATGTCTTTGTCAGTGGGCAAACTTACAAATAGAGCAAGGGATCAAATAATTATTTCCCCCACTGTATATATGCATATATATACATACACACACACAAATACATACATACTGTATATATATCTACTTTGGGCTAATGTGATGTAATGTAAATTTAAGCCACTTCTTGATGACCATCTTCACAGTGTTCCATGGTATATCTAATGCCTTAGAATTTTTTTGTACCCTTCTCTTGACTGATAACTTTTAACAATGAGATCCCTTTGCTGTTGTTAGAACCCTCCTGTTTGTTTTTTCCATCTTGTGTTTTGCGGTCACGTGACCATCTGCCTTTATATTCCAGCTCTGCCCTTTTGGCTGTGCTGGACTTCAGTGTTTGACTGTTTCTCTAGCCAGGTGGTCAGTGCCTTTCTCTGTCAGTTCGCTTGGTCCTTCTGGGACCTCTAGTACCTTTTGTCAGTTTGTTTTTTTTTGTTCTGCAACTACTTCTCTGTTTAGGAGGTGTCCCATTTTTTGTCCCAGTCCTTAGTTCTTTTAGGGACCCCTCCCTTTATTCTATAGGTCTTCGTTCAGACTAGCCAAGGACTAAGGCGGGTCTGTTCGCTAGGAACAGGCAGCCCGCTACATTGTAGGGATTCAGCTTAGTCTTACTGTAGGGACAGCCTTCCCCTATCTTTACTTAGTTCATGTTGCAGATCATAACAGTAAGTCCAGCCCAAAAATCTAAAAGGAAAGAAATTCAGGGATCAGTATGGTTTCCTTCCAGGATTTTGCTCAACGCCTGCAGGGATTGTCTCTGGAGGTGGCCAAGCTTCAGCAGCATGTGAGTAGCTGTTCTGGAGCGCATTTTGTCGAACCCAAGGTAGGACTGCCTGATGTTTTTTATGGTAAACAGCAAGATTTTTTTTTCCTTTAAAAATGCTTGTTTGTTATATTTTCGTTTGAGACCAAGGTCCTCTGGGAACGAATCACAGTGCATTGGTTTATTGGTTTTATTTAGTCACTTTTGCGCAATGAACCACAGAGGTGGGCTTTTTCTCTCCAACCTAGTGATCTGTGTTTAAGGTCTGTTGAAGAATTTTTTTCTGCTATGGGCTATTATATGACGATCCTGATCGAATCTCATCTGCTGAGGCAGAACTTAGGCATTTGAATCAGGGGTCAGGTGATGTTGAAAATTATTGCACACACTTCAGGAGATGGGCCTCAGAAGTTAAATGGAATGATCTTACGCTGAAATGTTTATTTCTTGCTGGTCTGAGTGAAAAGGTTAAGGATCTGCTAATTGCATTCCCTGCACCTGAGACTTTGCAGGATGCCATACAATTAGCTGTTCATGTGGACAGGAGGCTGAGGTTCAGGCTGAATGAGGTAAAGACTCCTGTAATGTCAGTTCCTAGTTCCCATAAAATCTGCTCAGATGGCGGAGAACCGATGGAGGTTAGGGCGATGTCACTCCGCTCTCAGGAAAGAGGCCGGAGGTTCGCCGAGGGATTGTGTCTTTATTGTGGTAAAGCTGACCATTTGATTAAGTATTGTGAGCTTCGTTTAAGTAAAGAAAAAAAAAGATCAGTTACGCCCGTATAGCTTGTTTACGCTCTGCAGGAGTATTTCTTTCTGGGAGTACTACTTTGCAAGGAGATTTGATTGAATTTCAGGTATTTGTGGTTGTGGTTCAACACTTAATGTGATTGATAAAGGGTTTTTGGAAAACCTTAAATTGAAATCCAAACCTTTGTCATCACCTATCTCTGTGATTGCAATTGATAACACTCCCTTGAAATGTATTACTCACAAGGTTGCTGCATTTTCCCTCACTATCAATGGAGTTCACCAAGAAATTTTGGACTTGGTTGTTTTAGATAATTTACCCTCTCCGGTTGTTCTAGGATTGCCTTGGTTAAAACTGCACAATCCTTTACTGGACTGGTCTACTAATGTGATTAAGTCTTGGAGTCCGAAGTTCTATAATAAATGTTGTAATGGTCGCATTGCGGCGGTGGAAAAAGGGGAATTACCTGTACCTATTCAAGATTTTTGGAGTTTTTTTTCGGAGGAGGAGTCGCAAGTTTTACCTCCTCATAGGGATTATGATTGCGCCATTGAGTTTGTTCCAGGAGCTACTCTTCTCAAGAGTTGCTTGTTTAATCTGACTATCCCTGAAAGAAAGGCCTTGGAGGAATATATACAGACTAGCCTGGCTGCTTGTCACATTAGACCTTCTAAGTCGCCTGTGGCAGTTGGATTTTTCTTTGTTAAAAAAAAGGACAGGGGTTTACGTCCATGTCTGTATTTTCGTGAAATTATTAAGATTACCATACGCAATTCCTACCCATTGTCGTTAATTCCTGACTTGTTTAACCAGTTAGTGGGAGCCAAGTGGTTCTCCAAAATTGATCTCCGGGGGGCATACAATTTGTTACGAGTGAAGGAGGGTGATGAATGGAAAACTGCTTTTAACACTCCGGTAGGTCATTTTGAGAATCTGGTGATGCCTTTTGGTCTTACCAATGCACCTGCATTTTTTCAGAACCTTATTAATGACATCCTGTGACCTTTGATTGGTAAGAATTTAGTTGTGTATTTGGATGACATTTTGATTTATTCACCAGTCCAATTGGCAGAGTGTACGTGAAGTTTTTGCAGTTATTGAGTGATAATTCATTCTTTGCTAAGCTGGAGAAATGTGAGTTCGCTGTGCAGAAAATTAGTTTTTTGGGCTACATTGTCTCCAGCGAGGGCTTTGAGATGGACCCTGTGAAGATTCAGGCTGTGCAGAAATGGCCTAGGCCTATTGGTTTGAAATCTATACAGAGATTTTGAGGTTTTGCCAATTATTACAGTAAATTCATTAAGAATTTTTCTGTAATGGTTAAACCTCTAACCGATCTCACCAGGAAAGGTGCGAATACGGCCCAGTGGACTACTGAGGCCATTGAAGCGTTTGAGTATCTCAAAGAGAGGTTCAGTTCTGCCCCTATCCTTATGCAGCATAATGAGACCAAGCCTTTTTTGGTTGAGGTCGATGCTTCATCGGTGGGGGTCGGAGCAGTTTTGTCTCAGGAGAATAAGGGTGGAGTACATCCTTGTGCCTTCTTTTCGAAATTTTTTTCGGAAACCGAACTGAATTATGATGTTGGAAATCGGGAGTTGCTGGCTATTAAACTCGCGTTTGAACATTGGCGTCATTTCTTGGAAGGCACTAGATTTCCTATTCAGGTGTTCACAGATCATAAGAATTTGATCTATCTGGATGCTGCCAAGCGCTTGAATGCCCGTCAAGCTAGGTGGGCACTTTTTTTTTCTCGGTTTCATTTTTCTGTTACCTATATCCCTGCTACTAAGAATGTTAAAGCCGATGCTTTATCTCACAGCTTCTCTCCTACAGTCGGTGCCGAGGAGGAGGAGAGCATTTTACAGAAAGGAGTTGTGGTGGCGGCATTGGACTCCGTGTTGGAGAATGGGATTCTGAAAGCTCAAGATGAAGCTCCATCTAACACTCCCCATGGGAGGTTGTTCGTGCCTAGAGTCTTTAGGAGAGATTTGTTTGTGGAGTGTCATGAGTCTCGGTTGGCGGGTCATCCAGGAATTTCGGAGACTAAGAGACTTATCAGTTTCAGTTTTTGGTGGCCTGGATGGCAGAAGGAAGTCTTCAAGTGGGTGCATCAATGTACTGATTGTGCTAGGTCAAAGGCTTCACATACTCCTGCTGCGGGGTTGCTTTGCCCTCTGGGGGTTCCTAGTGCTCCTTGGACACATCTCACAATGGATTTTATTACTGATCTTCCTGTGTCCGAGGGTTTTACTGTCATCTGTTGAACATTTTTTGCGTTGTTTTGTGGCGGGCAATCAAGAGGTGTGGTCTTAGTTTCTGCCTCTCGCAGAATTTGCTCTTAACAATCATACATCCTCCTCTGCTGGGTGTTCTCCATTTTTTTGTTGTACTGGGAGACATCCATCTTTTGGTTCGTTCTCCAAATTGGGGTTGGCGGTGCCGGAGGAGGGGAATTTTTCCGGTGATTTGGAGAGAGTTTGGACTAATGTACATTGCAACCTTCAAGAGGCTAACAAGAAGTCCAAGAAGTATTTTGACAGGAAACGTAAGGAGGTTTTGTTTACTGTGGGTGACATGGTTTGGTTGTCCTCGAAGAACCTGTGGTTGAGGATTCCCTCTAAAAAACTGGGTCCTAAGTTTGTGGGTCCATTTAAAGTGCTTCAGGTTGTTAACCCGTCTGCTGTCAGGTTGGATGTCCCTACTTCCTGTAAGATTAATCCTGTGTTTCATGTTTCCTTGTTGAAAAAGGCTGATGTATCTGATAGGGACGCCACTGTCACAGTTCCTCCTGTGGTGGAAGACGGCGAATATGAAATTTCTCGTATCTTGAATTCTAGATGGCATAGAGGGAGATTACAGTATCTCATCTCCTTCAAGGGTTTCCGTCCCGAAGACAACTCCTGGGTAAGGACGGATGATGTCTCTGCTCCTAGGCTTGTTAAAGCTTTCCACAAGAGGTTTCCGGATAGGCCTGGGCTCATAAAAGAGGGGGTACTGTTAGAACCCTCCTGTTTGTTTTTTCCATCTTGTGTTTTGCGGTCACGTGACCATCTGCCTTTATATTCCAGCTCCGCCCTTTTGGCTGTGCTGGACTTCAGTGTTTGACTGTTTCTCTAGCCAGGTGCTTCAGTGCCTTTCTCTATCAGTTCGCTTGGCCCTTCTGGGACCTCTAGTACCTTTTGTCAAGTTTGTTTTTTTTTGTTCTGCAACTACTTCTCTGTTTAGGAGGTGTCCCATTTTTTGTCCCAGTCCTTAGTTCTTTTAGGGACCCCTCCCTTTATGCTATAGGTCTTCATTCAGACTAGCCGAGGACTAAGGCGGGTCTGTTCGCTAGGAACAGGCAGCCCGCTACATCATAGGGATTCAGCTTAGTCTTACTGTAGGGACAGCCTTCCCTTATCTTTCCTTAGTTCATGTTGCAGATCATAACAGCTGTGTTGTAAGCTGTTTATGGACCAATTAGACGCTCCTAATCAATTTTTTGGGATATTCTATCTCTCAATGTTAAAATTAACCTACCCTTAAAATTATAGACTGCTCATGTCTTTGTCAGTGGGCAAACTTACAAAAAGAGCAAGGGATCAAATAATTATTCCCCCCACTGTATATATGCATATACTGTATATATATACATACACACACACAAATACATATATATATATATATCTACTTTGGGATAATGTGACATAATGTAAATTTAAGCCACTTCTTGATGACCATCTTCATAGTGTTCCATGGTATATCTAATGCCTTAGAATTTTTTTGTACCCTTCTCCTGACCGATAACTTTTAACAATGAGATCCCTTTGCTGTGTTGTAAGCTGTTTATGGACCAAGGCTTTTACTAAGAAAATGTCTGGAGAATACTACTGTAACAGCTAAACTTTTTATGGGAATCACTTTAAATGATGATAGCTGTGTACTGGCTACTATGTAACATGAGATTAAATGTGATTGACTAATTCTGAACACAACCACATCCCCAATTATAACAAGGTGTTCACACTTAAACAAACACAATATTATAGTTTTGTTATTTTATTTTTCCCTTCAAAATGATTTCAGTTTGTTTCTCAATGGATTTTTACAGATTATGGGTGCAGTTAGTTAGCATGTAGATTATGGAATGATGTGTGGAAAATTGAATGAAATTCCATTTCTAAAATTTTTGTAGGGAGCCATATTGTTGCTTGTTGAGCCCCTTTTGTTTGTATTTAACCACTACTAGTTTCCTATTCTGCTCCAACGTCTATGTCTAGGTAGGAAAATCTTTATATGAATTATTCTTTGGCATGATATTCTGTGGCTTATCTATCTGCAGTGAGAACTCTGTGTTTAACATCTGCAGACATTGACATCATTATAAACATTATTCCACTATTGTGACATCACTGGACACATTATTCCATTATTGTGACATCACTGGACACATTATTCCATTACTATATCATTACTGTACATATTATTCCATTACTATATCATCACTGTGCACATTTTTCAACTGTTCTGAAACCATTGTGTACATTACTATGCTACATTATTCCACTATTATGACATCACTGTGCATATTATTTTATTGCTGAGACATGGTAGAATAGGGTCCCACTCCAAGTATTGTAGGTTTCATTTTAAGCAGGACTAAATGAACTTTACTTTGTCAAATGTAGTGTCTATAAAATGCATTCAGTCCTTTGATGGCACAAAGTCCTCCATTCATCACTCTTCTCTGTGACCTGATCCCCCAGCCGTGATCTCACACAAACATCACTCCTTGGGAGTGGTGCATGCACAGGTTGATTGTCCAGATCTCCCAACATCATCGGGACCTTACTGCACCTGCACCGCACCGCACCCCAGGAATGACGAGATATCTGGAGGGGGAACGGGTCACAGAAAAAATTAACCTGTCAATCAGTGACAGGAGTCCAGCAACAGGCTGGGAAAGAGCGAGAAAGGCCGGAGAGCTGTAAGTGCTGGGCCAAGCCCCCTGCACTTGTCGATCATTAGTATAAAAATTGTAATAGGGTTTTATCTGTAACGGAATGAAGGATTGATAAAACAATGGTATGTATATATTCTGCATTACAGCAATCTAAGATAGATGTCAGCAGGTTTCTGTACCCCAAAACGATATCATGTTTCCTTGAAGGCCCCATGCACATGAGGTAAAAGTTAGCAAAACCTGTCGATTTTGTGGATAGAACATTTACCCATTATACTCTATGGACATGTTCAGATGCCCTTTTTTTGCAAACTAATTCTCTGCAATATAGAAGGTGACACATATATTTTTTTCCTGATTTGCGGATCAAACTCACACATTGAAGTGAATGGGTACGCTGAATAAGGTCCGTAGGAGGATGGCATCCTACTGTTATCCGACTGATGTTTGTTTTTCATTCAGTAGTTGATAGGAGAAGCTTTTGAAAATCTTCATTACCCTTTCATATGAGAAAAACTTATAGCAAGCATATTGCAAAAACTGATCCCAAAATTGAGTCCAGCACACTGAAAAAAAAAGTTCCTTTTGTTTGGGTATGAGAAACAAAAATGGACATCAGAATGAGGCCAAACAGGCATATCAGCCATGTAGGGAATATAACCCTATCTATTCCACCTAGTGATCAGCGAGAAAAGAAAAATATAAATTGTAACAGCAGATCACTTTACTTGGTCTTTGATTCAGCCCCTGTTAATGGAGTAGATTTCTACAATATTGCTGTTATCACAGTGTTATGTTTTCCATTTATCTGGAGTGTTTATTGATTGCTATGATAAGTGGTTATCTTGTATACACAATATATACTGTAGTTTAAATGCATACAAAAAAGCAACCTGAAGCCAATCCCAGAGGTGTGTAACCTGCTTTGTACAGAGAGGGCCTGACTTTCCTTTCTCTGGAGGGGTTAATGGTGTGTGACATGTGGAATGTTCACACTTGAAGTATGAGTTTCCCCTGGAGATTTGCTCTGGAATGTCTGTGCAGCAGGTCTGATAGGTGCAATGTGCTGCATTGTACTCAGCTGTCATGATATACCTCATTGCTTGCCCTGCCCTGGATGAAATCTTGCTGGGATCAGTCATAGCAAACGCATATGGTGTGTAATGGCCACATATTGTAAATTACTTGACATTGGGCTTTCACTTCCTAAGAGAAGCACCTGCTCTGTGCTTTTACAAGCTGTCTCGTAGGTCTAATCTTCACAGGAAATTACTGCGTGAATTATTATACCTGAATAATTGTGTTCGATGGTATTCAGCTATATATATTAATAAAGTTCATACAAATATCCTGTATTTCAGGGGCGGACATATTATTGGTGCACAGGGGCCCATGAGCTAAGAGGGTCTCACTGCCATCTCTTATGCAACTAGTATTATTATTATTGGACTGCAAAGGGCCCTTACACTGTTCTTGCACTGGGGCCCTCTTCTTTCTGTGTTTGTTCCTGCTGTATATATTATAGTAGTTCTGCTTTCTAGATCTATAGTAGGATCAGGTCACAGCAGAAGGGAAAAGGGGGTAACATTTACTAAAGAAATGTTTAAGGGGTTGTTCGGTCCAAATCGATAAGTCTGCAGTCACTCGGTGTGACTGCAGACTTATGAATCCCGATGGGGATTCGCCGGTTTCTGAGCAGGGAGTACAAGTGTATGGAGCAAGGCCACGCCCAATAGATGGGCCCTGGCTGGGAGTATGTATAACTCATACATACCCTTTGGTCCCGGCTCAGAAACCGGCGAATCCCCGCAGTGCATAGTGTGTGCGCTGGAAGGATTCATAAGTCTGCAGTCACACAGAGTGACTGCAGAGTTATCGATTTGGACCGGACAACCCCTTTAAGGCATAAGGGGTTAAGGCATAAGGAAATGCTAAGGCATCTTCTCTCTTGTATCTCAAGTATAGAACATTTGATCTCCTGATCATGATATCAAAGCAACTTTATAGCATAGTAGTGCTTGTTATTGCTGCAAATCTTGTGTGTCTCCTATCCTGATCTGTCATCCTTATATATTCCTATAAAGCTGTTATTAATATCCTTTGCTTATATAGCCTCATCATATTCCGCAGACATTATCATCACTATCCCCAATGGAGCTCACAATCTAGATTCCCTATCAGTATTTCTTTGGAGTGTGGGAGGAAACCAGAGTTCCTCGAGGAAACCCACGCAAACACGGGGAATACATACAAACTCCTTGCAGATATTGTCCTTGGTGGGATTTTAATCCAGGACCCCAGCACTGCAAAGCATCAGTACTAAGCACTGAGCCACCATGGTGCCCTAGTGAAGCTGTGTGAAGAAGTTGCTATGTTAGGAAACCCATCATCAGATTTTGAATTTCACAGAGGCAAAGTATCGCCACTACACCTTGTGTGAATCTAAATTCTTACAGGTTTATACTTATTAATAGCTATGGACTGGTTTGGTGATAACTGTTAGAGCAGAGTCTGACGGCCATAAACTGAAGTGAAATCGGAACGCAGTGCTGGCAGTGAGTGGCGGCTCTCCTAACCCGAGCGTGACACCATATATTTCTGTGCACTTCATTCCGATCTCGCTCCAATTCATACGGTCGTCTGAATCTGTCCTTAGATTGCTGTGCAATCAACTCCGGTGACTCCCTACCAATCATCTGAACCTCCAAACCACCAGATGCCAGCCAGGACTACGGGATAGCTGATAACTTAAAAACTTGGAAAAGTTCTTTATTCCTTTTTGTAACTTCCTTGGCTTTCATTTACTTCCACTGAAGTGTGCTTATGCCTAAGTTGCATTTGACCGATTGTCTATCTGACTGAGTAAAT
Source organism: Phyllobates terribilis (assembly GCF_046119375.1). NCBI lineage: Eukaryota > Metazoa > Chordata > Amphibia > Anura > Dendrobatidae > Phyllobates > Phyllobates terribilis. Next base: position 154,788,815 of record NW_027362764.1, on the reverse strand, counting down.
GCATTCCTCGGATAACAAGTATCTGTGATGATCATTGTCTAGGTCAGGTTCATACAACACAGCTGTGCTCTGGTTTACTGTATCTGTTAAAAACAGGCTAAAGTGTCCTAAGAAAAGGATAAAGAATTTTGCCTTATATCTTATTTTATGTTTGCACGGACGTTTTTGAGAGTTTGTCAAATAGAATTATTTTTGGAGGAGATTTTTTTTTCCTGAAGTGGTTTTGGTTTTTTTTGGTCAGTATTTTGCAACAGTATTTTTAAGGTCACATCAGGAGTGAAACCTACAGAATCGATTGAAAAATCTTCTCTGTGTTCGGGAGCCACCTCTGTTTTTTGCTTACAAAAGCTAAGTTTGGACTAGAATTTGGAACTATCCACCATCTTTAGTCTAGAAAAATTTACTTTTTTTCTGACAGTATGGTGTTCCTCTTGACTGTTTTTGACATCCTGATGATATCACATCACTTTTTCCATTCATCCAAAATAAAAGGACAAATTAATTTTTGTATTGGATCTATTAAAAACAAAAGTCATATGGGCGGTGTTAGTTTAGCATCTGTTTTTTTTAGAAAAACCCATTAAATTCAGTGGGTCAAGAATGAATGAGACTAGTGCATGCTGCAATCTCGTCTGAATGTAGACAAATACTGACGAAATATTTCCCAAAAATACTGACATACAAATAAGACAAAAAAACTGCTTAGAAATTAATATATAAATATGTTTGCATTATTACGAAGAGTTTTTTCATAGTATTTTATATATTTGTTTTTATAGTGTGACTTGCCTAAGAATATTAGCTACTCATTATTTTATGTCTAGTGACTAAACATGAGCAAACCTGAACTTCAAAGTTCGGGGTTCGTACTGGACAGTTAGCGTCCAGTGCTAAATGCCTAACACAGAATTTTTCCCGGAAGTCCATTGCAATGTTCCGAGTTCCGGGGGAAGAAAGAGGGGGACCATTGTTTTCAATGGGGTTTGGGTTCTGCTTCAAGTCCTGGTACCTGATCCAAACTTTTAAATAAAGTGCTTTGGGTACCAGAACCTGAATTTCCACGGGTCCGCTCATCCCTACTGGTGATGTCACTGATTCCAGGTTTGGTCGCATCCCTTATCTTGGTCTAAATAACCCAAAGTGGTCTCTATCTGTTCCTGGAGTGATGCAAATTGGTATTAGGCTGAACAGTATTAAATCTGCAAAACCGAGCAATGATAAAGAACAAATGACATAATGATACCATGCATATTATGTTAGGAAATAATATTTCACTTTTCTTTAACATGGCATGAATTAATACATAGCTGTCTTTTCATGAGCTATGAGTAATGTAATCTCATTTAAAGCACTAATATGTAAAATTATATAATATTACATAATGCATAAAAATGGAATGACCACACTGCTAAAACATGGCAGCATAAAATCCTGTACATACCAGGTTCTTACACATTGCTGCCATTCGAGGGTGCTAGTGTAATGTTCTTTACATCTGGAGACAGACCTAGAGGCGTAGACATTATTATACTTAACAAGAAATCAACTCAATAATATTTCTGACTCCAAAATAAAAATGGATGATCTACTAAAAAAAATTACAAAAAAGCATAGTGTTTGTATAATATCTTAAGTAAGAATTACATTTATGAATTGCACAATCTAATGTAATAATGTAATAGATTAATAGAAGAGAATGATAGGTAAACAGGTTATCTATTTAAACATTATAGAAAAAAACATATTATAGAATTCTAATTTAATGTTCACACCATTTTTTTTCTCTATTCTGTTGAAAGCAGTTCGCTTTGTTGGGCATGTATATCAAAAATGAAGTTCTTTCAGATTTTCAAAAAGTTGTCCAACAGCAGTAATTGTTATAAAATAATAAAAGAAGCTCTCCCATCAAAGTTCTTATCCTCTTAATATATTGCAGTCATCATAAATAATATGTACTTACAATTGCTCATTTTGCCTTTCTACACAATTAATCCTTCTCTTTTCCATTAGGTCTGTGATATCACATGATTAAAAACAGACTAGCTGAATCCTTCTAAGCTCTATGTAGAAATAGGAAGTCAATTTTCCCTGCATGAGTCATCATTAGAACTACAATTCTACATTGATAACAAAAGGAAGCAAGGAAGAGCAATTAGGCTGCATGCCCACTATGCGTTTTTCAAGCGTTTTTGCCGAGGAATTTCCGCAGCGAAAACTCTTAAATAGTATTGAGCCACCCCCGTAGTGTTCGAGTTCGGTTCGGTTCGTCAAACACCCGTGTGTTCGCCGAACTGTTCGTCGAACTGTTCGTCGAACACCTTCGAACACCGTTAAAACCAATGGCAGGCAAACAAAAACACATAGAAACACATAGAAAACACCTTCAAAGGTATCCAAAAGCTGACAAACTGCTCAGAAGACACAACTAACACATGGAAAAGTGACAAGTACATATAGTCATGAGAAAAGAAAAGAGGTGGAGGAGTAAAAGGAGGGGGAGACACAGATATAGGCATGTCATGCCCTTCTAAAATCCAAAAAGTGAGAAGCCGACACGTTCAGTCCGCTCCTGCCCGTGCCACCTCCGTGTCGCCGGGTTTGTGCAGGAGCCGCGGTGAACCCTGACGGCCAGCCCCCCTCTCCCAATACTGGTGCCTGTCCGCTGGTGGGTCGAGCGAGCCCCCCTGTGGTGGAGGCAGCTCTAAGCTTTTTAATTTAAATTGTCTCTCTAATTTGAATGAATACACTTTAAATCCATTTACAAGGATCTATTGGAGGGCAAGTCTCATGCCAGCAGCCGCGTAATTCCAGCTCCAGTAGCGTCCACTAAAGCTGCTGCAGTTAAAAAGCTTTTATAAGGATCGAGCTCGGCTGTCCACCGCAAGGCATCCTACTGCCAGTCCCAGCCCCTATGCCTTGGGGTGCCTCCTGATGCTCTTCACTGAGTATCCCGTGGTCCCGAAGCATTTCCTTTGAAAAAATGAAGTGTCCAAACTACAGGTGGTGTAGCTTGCTTAACAGCCGGGATAATCCGCTGACTAGCAGACACTGCTACTAGCCACAAAGTATTTCCTGGGCTAGATGCAGTTAAAAATTTGTAATTAGATACTCTCGTTGGATGCTGAGAAAGCATTCCATAGAGTCTCCTGGCACGCCATATATGATTCTCTTAAAAAGCTTGGGGTAGGGGTCTAGGGGACCCTTTTATAGCCAAAATCATGGCCCTGTATCACAATACGTCACCTAGGCTGAAGATAGATGGAACTGTAGCACCCTGAGGGCTCGGTTGCTACAGAGGTATTGCACCTCACCCAGAGGTGTGATATCTCACTCTCAGGTAAGGATGGAGTGTGGATCAGGACCCGACACCTGCATGCATTACACCACAATGCCGTGGGGCAGGGCGACCAATATGCCCCTGAGATGGGCACGACAGTCCCTGTCCCTGGCTGGAGTGGGGGGAGGGAACACTGAGGAAGGGGAACCCTGTAGTGCAGGAGCAGGGAGGAAGCAGTTCCTGGGTGCATTGGGAAGGGAGTATAAAATGTGGGCACCATCTTAGTTCAGTGCAGAGAAGTCTGAGCAGAAGTGGCAGGGAGCAGGGGCTCTGCATGAGCTCTGCTCCGGAGGCGGGCCTAGTAACAGAGGCCCAGGCCTGGAAGAGGGAGAAGGAAGGAAGAGGAGCGGAGAAGGCTCCAGGAACGAGGAACGAAGGGATCCCAGGGGTGCGGACGGGCGAGTCGCCACCGCACGCCCGAATCCACCTGCATGGAGGGGTCAGGCCAAATGGGGAGACCGGTCCCCGAAACTAGTGGAGGCAGGAAACGACCCTCAGCTAGAAACCGGAGGCTGTGACATTTTATGTGGCGCAGCCCCTCGCTACACCCGCTAGGAGGGCAGCACATAGGGTCAGGGAAACTGGCGCCAAGTTTACCAAGAGGAGGCCCGAGGCAGCCGGACAGAAGGGTTGGTAAGAAAGGCCAGACAAAGGACACACAAAGGGGGTCCTGTGAAGCGCTCCAAAGTTATCTGGGAGTTGTCTGAGCCCCTCACCTGGTGAGCACAGTACGACGTGGGCAGCCGTTACCTGCAGACGTGGTCTGGATAATAAGAACTGTGAGTAAAGGCCCTGACTGCATCACTGACTCCGTGTCGTTACTGCTGCTGCCCTGCACCATCACCCCCATCCTCCGCATACACTGCCCTGAGGCTATACTCCTCCCGTGGGAAGTTATGCTACGCACTGCTGCACCCACAACACCAGCCTCAGCGGTCTGCCCTGCAGCGGCGGTTCACTCTGACCGCAATCCACGGGTGGCGTAGTCGGACATTTAAACATCAAAACCACATAAATAGTTCCGCCACTGGTTTGACCACCCTGAGCCACGGAACCGGATCGCCGCCACGAAGACTACAACCACCAGCATCCACCAAAAAGGGTCCGGCTCCGGGTGTCCCAAGGCCCAGGGGGTGCATCAGAACATTTTCATCACCTTTCACAATCACCAATGGGACAAGGCAGGGATGTCCTCTGTCCCCTCTCTTATACATCCTAGTGACGGAGCACCTGCTCTCATCAATTCGCCATAACCCCAATATTAGGTGGATTGAGGTGGGAGGCACCGAGTACAAGTGCTCTCTATTTGCTGATGATGTACTAGTATATATCACTCAATCACATATATCCATCCATGCTATTATGGCTGAAATAGATCACTTTGTTACATGGTCAAATTTTAAAATCAATGCAGTGAAGTCTGAGGCCCTCGATGTCTCCCTCCCCAAATCCATATAGGATTCCATCCAGTCCAACTTTCCCTTTGCCTGGCCCTCACAGGGTATCAAATACTTAGGAATTCCTATTCATAGAGACCTCTCCCATCTATGTTATCTTAATTTTATGCCCTTTATTGAACAACTCCATACAGACCACGGTTGGCAAGTTAGAACTGTAAGATTCACTACGTGAACCACTGGTGTTTTGTGGAAAAGCACATGTACACTGTGTTCCAAATTATTATGCAAAAAGTGTTTAGGAGTGATAAGGGAAGAATTTGTTTGTTTGTCAGTTAAACTCATTGATGGTGATGTGTGTCAGGGCTCTTTATATCACTGTAAGCAATTGCAGACACCTGTGCTAATTAGTTTGGCAGGTGTGTCCAATGAAAAGCAAGACTACTTAAGAAGGCTGTCTCACATTATTAAGCAGCCTACATTTTCTGCCAAAATGGGAAAGAAAAAGGATGTGTCGACTGCTGAGAAGCAACAAATTGTGGAGTATTTAGGTCAAGGCATGACTACAATCAACATTGTGCGATGATCAGGATGAAGTGTCTTGGCAATCAAGAAGTATGTAGCTGATTCACAGTACACACGTGTGCGTGCTGATAAGGGCAAATTGAGGACTCTTTCCTACAGGCAATTACGTCAGGTTAAAAGAGCAGCGGCAAAAAAGCCTTGTCATAGCAGCAGACAAGTTTTTGAGGCTGCTGGTGCCTCCAACGTCCCCCGAACAACAAGATGCAGGGTCCTTCAGAGGTTTGCAGCTGTGCATATGCCATCCTGTCGACCTCCTCTATCCACTTCACACAAGCAGAAACGGCTCCAGTGGGCCAAACATTACATGAAGACTGATTTCAAAACTGTTTTGTTCACGGATGAGTGCCGTGCAGTGCTCGATGGTCCAGATGGATGGAGTGGAGGATGGCTGGTTGATGGACACCCCACGCAAACACGGCTACAGCGCCAACAAGGAGGAGGTGGAGTAATGTTTTGGGCTGGTATCATGGGGAGAGAGATTGTCAGCCCCTTTAGGATCCCTGAAGGCGCTAAAGATGAACTCCATAATGTATGTGGATTTTCTCAAACAGCACTTCCTGCCATGGTTCAAGAAGAAGAACCATGTATTTCACAGCAAGATCATTTTTTTGCATGATAATGCACCATCTCATGCTGCACATAAAACATCTGCATCTCTGGCTGATATGGGCATAAAAGGGGACAAACTTATGGTGTGACCCCCATGCTCCCCTGACCTCTACCCCATTCAGAACCTCTGGAGCATCATCAAAAGGAGTGTCTATGATGGCGGAAGGCAGTTCACATCTAAGCAACAGCTCTGGGAGGGTATTCTGTCCTCATGCAAAACAATTGAAGCAGAAACCATCCAAAACCTGACAAATTCAATGGACGAGAGAGTTCAGAAGCTCCTTTCGAACAAGGGGTCCTATGTGAAAATGTAACATCACCTAGAATAAAGTTTTGAGTTGAAAACTGTTTGATTTCAGTTTCTAATAACCTGCTAATGCTTATAATTTCAAAAATGACCATTTTTTTGGTCTTTATTAAAATGAAAAGGTTGATCGAAAAGTTTGGGGGATCTAAGAGTGTGGCAACCCAGTAGTCATGATTACTTCGAATTCTGACAATATGAGGGTCATGTTGCAGGTAGTGCAGCAAGAAGGCACTTATGTGTCTTGCGCATCTCGGAGCCCCAAAATTATTTTCCGGGCTAGATGCAGCTACAAATTATTATTAATTTTAAATCTGGTGGAGCTTAGTATAGATGGGCTAATAGGATCAGTGCTGCACACTGCTACAAAGCCCAAATTATTTTCCAGTCAAGATACAGATAAACATGATTAGTAATTTGAAAGCTTAAAACGGTTGGTAGGGTGATTTTAACCAATCATCAAGCTTTTACTCTCCCCAGGATGACACAGGGGTAGAAAAGTCATTTCGGATCCATGATTTGTTCATCTTTATGAAAGTGAGTCTGTCTACATTATCAGTGGAGAGCCGCGTGCGCTTATCTGTCAGCACACCACCAGCAGCGCTGAACACACGTTCAGACAGAACGCTGGCTCCGGGGCATGACAAGATCTCCAAGGCGTAAGTGGCTAGCTCCGGCCATTTATCCAGATTGGAAGCCCAAAAAGAGCAAGGGTCCAGTGACACAGTCATGGCTTCAATGTTTACTTGGAGATACTCCTGTACCATCATCTCTAGGCGTTGACTATGTGTCAGACTTCTTGTCTTCTGTGGCCTTGCAAAGGATGGGCTAAAAAAGTGGTGAAATGATTCCGCAAAATTGATGTTACCAGCAGATACTGTGGTTCTGTTACGGTTTGAGTGCTGAACACTTGACGGTCCCACGGTTGGCAAGTTGGAACTGTGAGATTCACAATGTGCACCACTGGTGTTTTGTGGAAAAGCACATGTAAGATTCTGCAACAGTCTCTGCTGATACTCCTGCATGCGTGCATCGCTTTCTATGGCAGGAATAATTTCTGCAAATTTACTTTTGTACCGGGGATCTAACAGTGTGGCAACCCAGTAGTCAGGATTATTTCTAATTCTCACAATTCGAGGGTCATGTTGCAGGTAGTGCAGCAAGAAGGCACTCATGTGTGTTGCGCATCCAGGAGCACCAAGTCCCTGTTGTGTTGGTGGCGAGGTAACAATCATGCTTCCTTCCTCTGTCCTCTCCCTCCAACCTCGCACAACAGAAATGTGATCAAGGTCTCCCTCATCTGATGAGTCTTCCATCAGTTCGTCCTCCACTTCTTCCTGGGCTCCTGCACCTTCCTCACTAGTTTGGCTGCTACCATGCGCCCTGGTAAAACCATCTACCCCACCCTCACATGCCTGCCGCCTTGGTGCTGCCGACCGTCTGGACCTTGCAGATGTTAGCCCTTCCGCATACAACTCCTCCTCCTCTACTTCCTCCACCTCCTCTTGTGCCACCACCTGACTCCGAATTCTGTTTAACATGTGCTCCAGCATGTAAATCACCGGAATAGTCATGCTGATAATGGCATCGTCAGCACTAAACATCTTCGTTGCCATTTCAAAACTGTGCAGAAGGGTGCATAGGTCCCTGATCTGAGACCACTCCTCCAGCGTGATTTGCCCCACCTCCGGATCTCGTTGGCCCAGGCTATACGTCAGAACGTATTGCACCAGGGCTTGTCGGTGCTGCCACAGTCGCTGCAACATGTGCAGAGTTGAATTCCACCGGGTAGGCACATCGCATTTTAGCCGGTGAAGTGGCAGGCCCAACGACTTCTGTAGAGATGTAAGTCGCTGAGCTGCGGGATGCGAACGGCGGAAGTGAGCACACAGCGACCGTGCCCTCTGCAGAAGGCCATCTAGTCTGGGATAGTGGGCTAAAAATTGGTTCAACACGTGAGCCATACAAGGCACGTATGTGACATTGCCCCGGCGAAGGGCCGCACCCAGGTTTGCAGCATTGTCGCACACGGCCTTCCCTGGTTTCAGGTCCAGTGGAGACAACCACTCATGAAATTGGTTCTCCAGAGCTGACCACAACTCCTCAGCTGTGTGACTCACATTTCCCAGACATTTCAAAGTAAAGACCGCCTGATGACGTTGAGCCATACTGCCAGCATAGTAAGGAGGTGTGCAGGATCCCTTCTGCGCAGTTAGAAAGCTTGTGGCATGACCAGACAGGCTTTGGGTGCAGGTGGAAGACCGAGAGGAGGTTGAGGAGGCAGAAGCAGTGGAGGAACTTTGACATAAAGAGGATTGACGCACAACTCGTGGGGACGGCAAGACTTGGACAGCAGCCCCTTGTCCTGCTGTCACCATAGTTACCCAGTGCCCAGTAAGCGACATGTAACGCCCCTGTCCATGCCTACTCGTCCAAGTGTCTGTGGTGAAATGCACCCTGTCACACACAGAGTTTGTCAAAGAAGCGGTGATGTTGTGAGCGACATGCTGGTGGAGCGCAGGCACACCTTTCTTTGAGAAGTAGTGCCGACTGGGCATCTGGTACTGGGGCACTGCGACGGATATAAGGTCTCGAAAATCCTCTGTGTCCACCAGGCGGAAAGGCAGCATTTCTGTAGCCAAGAGCTTGCAGATGGTGAAATTCAACCTCTTAGCTTTCTCATGGCTAGGAGGAAATGGTCTTTTACTTGTCCACATCTGAGGGACCGAGGGCTGGCTATTGTGCTTAGACGGGGTTGATAAGGGTGTCCCCGGCAAACTGCCGGTCTGTGAGGAAGATGCAGGCGGACATGTTAGGTTGCCTTGATCCAAAGGTGGTGCTATCGATGTCGGACAGCGCTCAACACCAGCTGGTGTTACCACCTCCAAAGAAAATGATGACCTGCCAATCACGCTGGCTGTTGCGGGTAAAGAGGTGGCAGGTCTGCGCCCCAAAACAGGTGTGACTGCTGTCCCCCCAGTCACAGAGGATGAAGAGGCCGCGGATGCACAAGATATGGCAGACGGTGGTTGGCCCGGCCGGCTAGGCCGCATTGTGGCACACTGAGCTTCCCACTGCAACTTATGCTTCATGTCCATGTGCCGGTTCATGCATGAAGTACTCAAACTATGTATTTTTTGGCCTCTACTTAGCTTTTGCTGACAAATGTTACAGATAACACGAGTTGGGTCATCTTTATCGATCTGAAAAAATGCCCAGACTATGCAAGGCTTAGCACCCATGCGACCTGAAGAGCCACCACGACTTGTGGTGAGAGGCAGAGTTGTGTTTGAGGATGCAGTTGTTGACGTGCTTCCAGTACTACGTCTCTGTCCAGGAAGGCGCAACCTGACCTCGTCGTCACTAGCATCTTCCTCCACCTCCTCTGCTGACCTCATCTCTTGGCTGACTGTGGGTTGACAGTAAGTGGGATCTCCAACCTCATCATCATCACCCTGTGCGTTATCACACCCGTCGTCCTCAGAGCCAACCTGTTCCTGCCCTGACAAAAAACTAAAGTTGTCGCTCCAATCAGGTATTTGAGTCTCATCATCGTCTTCCTCATTGTCTCCACCAACAGGAGTTACAGTTTGGGAATGAGGGTCTACATTATGGTCAGAACCTTCTGCGTCTGGTCCTGGATCCGATTCATAAAGATTCTGGGCATCAGAGAAGATCATTTCCTCGTCTGGATTCACAGAAGCGCTGGAGTCGACCTCTGATTCCCAGGCTATAGTATGAGTAAACAGCTCTGCAGACTCAACCATCTGTTCTACCTCATACTCAGACGGGCAGCTGGAGATTTGGGAGCTGTGAGGAAGCAAGTGCGATTTGGGTGACACCTTTGAGGACTGGAGTATTTGTGATGTTAAAGTTGATGTGGAGGAGAGCCCACTTAAAGGAGCACTTGATATCCGTTGAAGCACCTGCTGTTTTTGTGCCTCATCTGGAATTTGTAGCGATTGGCGTGGCCGTAAGAAAGGGATCTTATCACATTGTTCGCTAAAAGAAGTAGACATTTTAGTTTGGCTGGAAGATGGTCTTTCTTCTGCAGATGTTACTGTTGCTTTAACACCTACCCCACGGACACAACCTTTTTTCCCCTTCCCAACACGCCTATTCCCCTTTCCACCAGCAGCAGGCCTTTTTCCACTCATTTTGGTGGTTAACTAATTCACAACTCTGGAGTTGTTTGCACAAAAAAACAATGGATGGGAACCGAGCAGATCTGAGTGGCCAAACTGTGGTATTAGGCCAAAACTATTGGCTGGGTTAGATGCAGAAAAAAATTATATTCAATTTGCAACCTGATGGAGGTCAGTATAGATGGACTAATAGACCAAGTCCCACACACAGCTAGAAGCCCAAATATTTTTTCAGAGGTAGATGCAGAAAAAAATATATTCAGTTTGCAACCTGATGGAGGTCAGTATAGATGGACTAATAGAGAAAGTCCCACACACTGCTAGAAGGCCAAATATTTTTTCAGAGGTAGATGCAGATAAAAATTATTTTTAATTTGCAACCTGATGGAGGTCAGTATAGATGGACTAATAGAACAAGTCCCACACACAGCTAGAAGCCCAAATATTTTTTCAGAGGTAGATGCAGATAAAAATTATTTTTAATTTGCAACCTGATGGAGGTCAGTATAGATGGACTAATAGAGAAAGTCCCACACACTGCTAGAAGGCCAAATATTTTTTCAGAGCTAGATGCAGAAAAAAATTATATTCAGTTTGCAACCTGATGGAGGCCAGTATAGATGGACTAATAGAACAAGTCCCACACACAGCTAGAAGCCCAAATATTTTTTCAGAGGTAAATGCAGATAAAAATTATTTTTAATTTGCAACCTGATGGAGGTCAGTATAGATGGACTAATAGAGAAAGTCCCACACACTGCTAGAAGGCCAAATATTTTTTCAGAGCTAGATGCAGACAAAAAATTATTTTCAGTTTGCAACCTGATGGAGGTCAGTATAGATGGACTAATAGAACAAGTCCCACACACAGCTAGAAGCCCAAATATTTTTTCAGAGCTAGATGCAGAAAAAAATTATATTCAGTTTGCCACCTGATGGAGGTCTGTATAGATGGATTAATAGAACAAGTCCCACACACAGCTAGAAGCCCAATATTTTTTCAGAGGTAGATGCAGAAAAAAAATATATTCAGTTTGCAACCTGATGGAGGTCAGTATAGATGGACTAATAGAGAAAGTCCCACACACTGCTAGAAGGCCAAATATTTTTTCAGAGCTAGATGCAGACAAAAAATTATTTTTAATTTGCAACCTGATGGAGGTCAGAATAGATGGACTAATAGAGAAAGTCCCACACACAGCTAGAAGCCCAAATATTTTTTCAGAGCTAGATGCAGAAAAAAATTATATTCAGTTTGCAACCTGATGGAGGTCAGTATAGATGGACTAATAGAACAAGTCCCACACACAGCTAGAAGCCCAAATATTTTTTCAGAGGTAGATGCAGATAAAAATTATTTTTAATTTGCAACCTGATGGAGGTCAGAATAGATGGACTAATAGAGAAAGTCCCACACACAGCTAGAAGCCCAAATATTTTTTCAGAGCTAGATGCAGAAAAAAATTATATTCAGTTTGCAACCTGATGGAGGTCAGTATAGATGGACTAATAGAACAAGTCCCACACACAGCTAGAAGCCCAAATATTTTTTCAGAGGTAGATGCAGATAAAAATTATTTTTAATTTGCAACCTGATGGAGGTCAGTATAGATGGACTAATAGAACAAGTCCCACACACAGCTAGAAGCCCAAATATTTTTTCAGAGGTAGATGCAGAAAAAAATTATATTCAGTTTGCAACCTGATGGAGGTCAGTATAGATGGACTAATAGAGAAAGTCCCACACACTGCTAGAAGGCCAAATATTTTTTCAGAGCTAGATGCAGAAAAAAATTATATTCAGTTTGAAACCTGATGGAGGTCAGTATAGATGGACTAATAGAACAAGTCCCACACACTGCTAGAAGCCCAAATATTTTTTCAGAGCTAGATGCAGAAAAAAATTATATTCAATTTGCAACCTGATGGAGGTCAGTATAGATGGACTAATAGAATGATGCTATGCCCAAAAGATTTTACTTCACTAGGTGCAGTAAAAAAATTGGTATTCTATACACAGGTGGTATATCTTGCAACACAGATAGGCTACTCCACTGACTAACACACTCTGCAATAGGCCAAAAAGGATTAGCTTTGCTAGATTCAGCCAAATGCTGTGAAAAAAACTTGCACAGCACTGGCACAGACCTGTCTGGCAAAAACTGATAGGAACTGATGTAACCTAGTCCTGAAAAGGACTGCAATTACAATTAGTCTTTACTCCCACAATCTATCTATTTAAGAGCACAGACCTGCCTGATAAAAGTCGTAGGAAATGCTGTAACCTAGTCCTTAAAAGGACTGCAATCACAACTATTCCCTACTCCCAAGCTATCTGTAGATTTGTGCGAAAATTGGCTTGAAATTAACAAGGTATAGCGCACACAGCAACAGCGGTGCCGTCTAACACGCAGCTGCAGCAGTGAGAAAATGGTGGCGACGGGGAAAATGGCTTGGTCTTATAGGGCAAGGACATGTGACATACACTGCCAATGGCACATGCCCTTGCTTGTGTGAAAAAAGCACTTCGCTCCGTGTGTGCGCTGCTGATAGTCTGACAGATTGCACCTCCCCACTGTAAATGCGGGAAAGAGAAAAAAAAATGGAGATCTTCATTATTCCTGCAGAGATCCATCCCCTGCCCCTCCCCCCACCCCGCTGTACACTCAAACTGCATATTAACATTAATTTTCATCATTACTGAGAAAAAATCCAGTTATGATTTTGGTGCACGAACAGTTATCGAACATAACCTCGAACAGCCGAATTTTTCTCAAATCGTTCGTGTTCGCCGAACGGCTCGAACACCGCCCAAAACAGCTCGAATTTGAGATTGGCGAACAGTTCGAGTAGAACAACGCTCATCTCTACTCTTAAAAAACGCTTGGTAATACGTGTCCCATGGTCCCCAATGATAATCCGCATGTGCTGTGCACATGCTGCAGAAATTTCCGCTGCGGATTATCATTGCGGAAAAATATGCAGCATGTCCATTAATTTTGCGGACACGCAGCGTAATCGCCGCCATTGACTTGCATTGGACCGCGTGACATCCGCATCACTGCATCTGCACAAGCGGATATCACACGGTTCAATGTACAGATGGTACCCAGGTCTGGAGGAGAGGAGACTCTCATCCAGACCTGGGTAGCATAGAAACTGTAAAAAAAAGAATTTAAAATAAAAAAAAAAGATTATACTTACCTTCCGATATTCTCCCGGTGTTTTCTCTCCTGCATCTGGTCTGCTCTATGGGTCGCGGTGTTTTGAAGTATCTGCCATGACGTCATTGAGTCATGTGACCTGTCACATGACTCAATGACATCACCGCAGGTCCTTCACACCACCGCGAGCCGCCCAAGACACCGGATGCAGGAGAGAAAACATCGGGAGGACATCGGAAGGTAAGTATAATCTTTTCTTTTTATTTTTTACCATTCTTATTCTTTTTTTTTTTAACTAACTTGGTCACACTACTATGAATACATGTTGGTTGCATGGATTTATATAGTGTGAACAAGTTGTCAAGCACTTTTCCAAGTGATGCTAAAATCGCTTGGAAAAGCGCTTGATAACCCGCATGCAGAAATGCGTGCAAAAACGCTTGACAAACGCTTCTACCTGGCGGGAAAAACGCATGTAAAATCCGCATGCATTTTTCCTGCCAGGGAAAAGAGGAAAAAATATGCAGCATTTCTGCATCGTGGGCACATAGCCTAAAAGCAAGGGGGGGAGGGGGGGGGCAGAAGCAACTGTGTCAGGAGTTGAAGAGGAGGAGGAGCTGGTCTGCCAGAGACTTTTACGGTTATCTAGAATTGTAGTTCTAATGCAAATTGAGTAATTGTAAGTGCAAAGTGCTATATAATATGTTATGATGATTGCGATATAAAAAAAGGATAAAAACTTTGATGGTAATCCTTGTATAAAGAGCCATTACTTTCCTGTGTAATCCTCCTCCACTCCAGACTTCAGTAATCCCTGATAGTCCTGCAGTGATGGCGTCATATCTATTGGATGTGTGACCTCTGCAGCCAGTTACTGGCTTCCGCAATCCAATCCATACATTCTGCTAAGACCAGCAATTGGCTATAGTGGTTAGGTGGCCGATGGACCTGACATCATCGCAACAAGACCAGTGGGCATAACTAGAAAAGAGGTGCTGGAAAGGGAAGAATGAACAGAAAATTACAGGGGTTTTCCTACAAACAAATTACACTTTAATTAATAGATCTTGGAATAAAAATCAGTTCCACAATTGGATGTGTTAAAAAAATGTTCCTGTGCTGAGACAATCTTATAAATGTTCCCCTGCTGTGTATAACATACCTGGCGGCGTTCTTGCATAGGGCACCATCTCCCACTATGCAAGATCGCAAACTTGATCATCAGTCCAGTCTGCTAGCCTGGCTTCTTTCCATGCTGTCTGCTTGCCTCTGTTCTGGCTGCTTAGGGCGGCGGCCCGGTCACTTCCTGTTTCTTGTAGCTGCTGTGGGCACATCCCTAATGTGTCCTCAGCCTATTGCTGTCAGTCACTGGATATTTAAACCAGCTTCACCTGGAACTGATGCCTGAGCAACTTTATCATTCAGTGTGCTCCTTGACTCTGAATGTGCCAGGTCCTGTTCTGTTTCTCCTGCCTGTCTGCCTTCCTGGAGGCTGTATTTCCAGGCCTGTCTGAACACGCTCCTAGCCTGTTCGTCCTGCCTTCTAGGGGATGCATACCTAGATCTGTTATCTGTGTTTCTTGCCTGTCTGTCCGCCTTCCTGGAGACTGTATTTCCAGGCCAGTCTGAACACTCTCCTAGCCTGTTCGTTTCTGCCTCTGGGGGCCGTATATCCAGGCTCGTTCCTGTATTTCTCTGCAGTAACAGTTCCTGTCTGAACTGTCTCCTAACCTGTTACATGTTTTGTTTCTATGTCCGTTTCCTCCTTTTTGCTGAAGTGTCTGAACCAGCTCTTGGCTATACCTAGGCTCGTTCCTGTATTTCGTTGCAGTACAGTTCCTGTCTGAACTGTCTCCTAACCTGTTACATGTTTTGTTTCTATGTCCGTTTCCTCCTTTTTGCTGCAGTGTCTGAACCAGCTCTTGGCTATACCTAGGCTCGTTCCTGTATTTCGTTACAGTACAGTTCCTGTCTGAACTGTCTCCTAACCTGTTACCTGTTTTGTCTCTATGTCTGTTTCCTCCCTTTTTGCTGCAGTGTCTGAACTAGCTCTTGGCTATGCCTAGGCTCGTTCCTGTATTTCTTTGCAGTACAGTTCCTGTCTGAACTGTTTCCTAACCTGTTACCTGTTTGGTCCCTATGTCCGTTTCCTCCCTTTTGCTGCAGTGTCTGAACCAGCACTTGGCTTTACCTAGGCTCATTCCTGTATTTCTTTGCAGTACAGTTCCTGTCTGAACTGTCTCCTAACCTGCAACCTGTTTTGTCTCTATGTCTGTTTCCTCCCTTTTTGCTGCAGTGTCTGAACTAGCTCTTGGCTATACCTAGGCTCGTTCCTGTATTTCGTTGCAGTACAGTTCCTGTCTGAACTGTTTCCTAACCTGTTACCTGTTTGGTCCCTATGTCCGTTTCCTCCCTTTTGCTGCAGTGTCTGAACCAGCACTTGGCTTTACCTAGGCTCGTTCTTGTATTTCGTTGCAGTACAGTTCCTGTCTGAACTGTTTCCTAACCTGTTACCTGTTTTGTCTCTTTGTCCGTTTCCTCTCTTTTTCTGCAGAGTCTGAAACTGCACCTAACTCCTACTCGTTGTCGCTGTACTTCTGTTTGTGAGTTTGGAGTCCACTCGCTACTTCTTTGCAAGTACCTTGTGTGTATCTAGTTCTGCCTTTCCCTTCCAGTCTGTTCTGTGTGAACAGAGCCCTGTCCCATCTGCTCTGTCTTTGCTCACCGCTTTGGTGGTTTATCTCGGCTCTGCCTTACTTACCGCTCTGGCGGTTTCTGCCCACTCTGCTCTGCTTTGTTCACCGCACCTGCGGTTTCGCTCTGCTCAGCCTTGTCCACCGCGCCTGCGGTTTTGCTCTGCTCAGCCTTGTCCACCGCACCTGCGGTTTCGCTCTGCTCAGCCTTGTCCACCGCACCTGCGGTTTCGCTCTGCTCTGCCTTGTCCACCGCATCTGCGGTTTCGCTCTGCTCTGCCTTGTCCACTGCATCTGCGCTTTTGCTCTGCTCAGCCTTGTCCACCGCATCTGCGGTTTCACTCTGCTCAGCCCTGTCCACCGCACTTGCGGTTTCGCTCTGCTCAGCCTTGTCCACCGCACCTGCGGTTTCGCTCTGCTCTGCCTTGTCCACCGCATCTGCGGTTTCGCTCTGCTCTGCCTTGTCCACCGCATCTGCGCTTTTGCTCTGCTCAGCCTTGTCCACCGCATCTGCGGTTTCACTCTGCTCAGCCCTGTCCACCGCACTTGCGGTATCGCTCTGCTCAGCCCTGTCCACCGCACCTGCGGATTCGCTCTGCTCAGCCCTGTCCACCACACCTGCGGATTCGCTCTGCTCAGCCCTGTCCACCGCACTTGCGGTTTCGCTGTGCTCAGCCCTGTCCACCGCACTTGCGGTTTCGCTGTGCTCAGCCTTGTCCACCGCACTTATGGTTTCGCTGTGCTCAGCCCTGTCCACCGCACTTGCGGTTTCGCTCTGCTCAGCCCTGTCCACCGCGCATACGGTTTCGCTCTGCTCAGCCCTGTCCACCGCACTTGCGGTTTCGCTCTGCTCAGCCTTGTCCACCGCACCTGCAGTTTCGCTCTGCTCAGCCTTGTCCACCGCACCTGCGGTTTCGCTCTGCTCAGCCTTGTCCACCGCACCTGCGGTTTCGCTTTACTCTGCTTGATTACCGCATCTGCGGCTCTGAACCCGTCTCCTAGTCTGTACTGGACCCTACCCAGCCTGTGCTCTAACCTGCCTGTTCCTGTATTCCCCGGTGTGGGTCAACAGCCGTGTCCGGGGTCTGACCTGGAGTCACACCTGGTCCCTCTGCTCGGTTCCTCCCTGGTGCACAGGCGTCGTTAGCCGTCGTGCGACCTTGGTCTGATCGGGTAGATACTTAGTTACGCCCCTCCAGGCACTCTCCGGTTCATGGTCCAGTGGGATCACTAAACACGCACACGCCAGTCAGTCCGGGCGTGTGCATAACACTGTGTACTGTGTAATGGCTGTGTCTGACCGTACAGGAACATGGTCTGATCATACCACAGCTCCTGAGCAGAGGAGGAAGCAAAGAGTATACAGGCATTACAGCATGAGATAGCAGCTGATTCTTTTTGTGAGGCCAAACATTTCACTCCCTGTTTTTAAAGAAGTACTCCTATCTAAGTTTTTATCATCTTAATATATCGCAATCATCATAGTATACAGTATTGTGTATTTACAGTTGCTCATTTTGCCTATCTACTCAGCTAATTCTTCTCTTTTCTCTGCTCTATGAAGAAACAGGAAGTATCTTGTCCTGCAATTATCATTCCCCTCTTCAACTTCTGACCCAGCTGCTCCCTCCTCCCCCCTGCTATAAATGTTTGCATTGACTTATGACTTGAGCAGACATAATTGACCTCCTGTTTCTTTATAGATCTTAGAAGGATTCAGCTAGTCAGTTTTTAATCATGTGATGTCCTAGACCTAATGGAAAATATAAGAATTAACTGAGTAGAAAGGCAAAATGAGCAATTGTAAGTGCACAGTGCTTTAATCAATGTTTTATCTCAAAGAAAGAATCAGCTGCGATCCCCTGCTGTACGGTCTGTATACTCTTTTGCTTCCTCCCCTGCCCAGGAGATGTGGTATGATCAGACCATGTTCCTGCTCGGTCAGACACAGCCATTGCACAATACACAGCAGGGGCACATTTCTAAGATTATCTCAGCACAGGGACATTTTTTTAAACACATCCAATTGTGGAATGTATTATTATTAGTGTTGAGCGAGCACTAAAATGCTCGGGTGCTCGAAGCTCGGGCCGAGCTCACTGTGATACTCGGGTGCTCGACCCGAGCAACGAGCCCAATATTAGTCTATGGGAGACCCGAACATTTTTGCGGCGGCTCCCCCGGCAGTCTGTAGAAAGCCTATAAGTGCCCAAAACAATAGTGACAGTGCTCAAATGACATGGGGACAGCATGGGGATCGCCCCAGGAAGCATTTCTGACCCCCAGGTCACTGCTGTCAACAATGTGGTCAGAGGTATTAAGCCACTTTTACAGGCTCACAATAAAACGTTCAAAAACGAAAGTGAAAGTGCTTTCCTGTGAAATATGTTAACCCCTTAACGACCATGGGTCTTTCTGTTTTTGTGTTTTCCTTTTTTGCTCCCCATCTTCCCAGAGCCAGAACTTTTTTAATTTTCGTTCAATATGGCCATGTGAGGGCTTATTTTTTGCGGGACGAGTTGTACTTTTAAACACCATCACTGGTTTTACCATATCGTATGCTGGAAAATGGGAAAAAAATTCCAAGTGCTGTGAAACTGCAAAAAAAATGCAATTCCACAGTTGTTTTTTGGGTCCTTTTTTTACCACGTTCACAGATTGCTAAAACTGACATGCCATCATTATTTTCCAGGTCGTTACGAGTTCATAGACACCAAACATGTATAGGTTCTTTTTTATTTAAGCGGTGAAAAAAAAATCCAAAGCTTGCTACAAAAACAAAAAAAAATGACTCCATTTTCCGAGACCCTTAGCTTCTCCATTTTTCGGGATCTGGGGCCAGGTGAGGGCTTATTTTTTACGTTCCGGGCTGACGTTTTTATTGATACCATTTTGGGGTAGATCCGATGTTTTGATCGCCCGTTATTGCATTTTATTGCAAAGTTGTAGCGACCAAAAAAACTTAATTCTGGCGTTTAAAATTTTTTTCTCGTTACGCCGTTTACTGATTGTATTAATTCTTCTTTTATATTGATAGATCGGGCGATTCTGAACGCGGCGATACCAAATATGTGTATGTGTTTTTGTTTTATATATATATATTTTATTTTGAATGGGGCGAAAGGGGGGTGACTTAAACTTTTATATATTTTTTATTTTTTTAAGATTTTTAAAAACTTTTTTTTTACATTTTCTGCTTGCTTCTATAGTCTCCAGAGGAGACTAGAAGCAGCAGTTGTCTGATTGCTTCTACTGCATACAAGCGATGAGCAGATCGCTTGTATGCAGGAGAAATGCTCACTTGCTATGAGCGCTGACCACTAGGTGGCGCTCATAGCAATTGAGACATGACAACCACAGGCGTCTGCTGCAGACCCTGAGTTGTCATGCCCACCCATTGGTGACCCGCGATCATGTGACGGGGTCACTGATGGGCGGGGCTTAGGACTCCCGGAAGCGCGAGTTAAATGCCACTGTCAGAGATTTAACATGTTAACAGCCGCGGGTGGATTGCGATTCCAATAATCAGCTGACATGTGCTTGATTCAGTGCGGGCTCACCGCCGGAGCCCCCGCTGAACTGGCCTTCCCGACCTGGTGCGTACTATTACTGACCAGGTCGGAAAGGGGTTAAGGAACATCCTTTCCAGGGTAAAGACTTGTGTATAAGGTAAAATAAATAACCAAAAACAAAAATACTCCTCCACACCTTGGGCTATGTTCACAAGTAGCATTTTTTATGCGTTTTTGCACGCTTGTATTGCTTTCAACCGTGACAAATGCATTCACCGGGAAATGTCATTTTAATATTTTACAACCTTATCTGGCCATGTGCTGTGTGACACATGCATACAGTGCTAAAAAGACATGGGAACAGCATAGGGAAGACCCCTGGAAGCATCTCTGACACCCAGGTCACTGCCTAAAAGTGTGCCCATCAGAAGTGATCCTTGCCGCATCAGTAGATGCAGACTTGCAACTATCCCCGTGCAAGTCCTTGTCCCAGGGCAGTGTTCAATTGTACCTCCCCCATAACTTGCAATACAAGCGCAAGTATGCAGCCTGCCACCCACCCACCCCCAGGCTGCAATACCATACTGCTAGCTTGCTTGCACTTGAAATTGGGCCTTTCAGGCATGTGGAGGTAGAAGCTGGCCACCACGTCATGGCTGCGTCGGTAGCCTGGTATTCATACTTAGTCCCCAGCCGCCCGGCGGCCGGGTGTCCACGCTTGGTCCCCAGCCGCCAGGGGGCGGCCGGGTGTCCATACTCAGTCCCCAGCCGCCCCGCGGCCGGGTGCCCACACACAGTCCCCAGCCGCGTGGGGGTGGCCGGGTGTCCATAAACGGTCCCCAGCCGCCCCTATTTGTCCCGGTGCGCCTTATACACAAGCGCGCTTACCAAAACATTACCTGTGCCCTCCCCAGTGCATTTAGTGGGAAGGACAGCCTAACCACAAACACGTGGACAAGTGAATGTGGCCAGGAATGGTCCATCTCACTGACGCCTTCACACTGGGTTAATATTGTGGAAGCCGGGACACAGTTGGACACTGGGATGCAACACGTCCTCCAGACATAGAGGATTGCGGGTCCTGGGTCAATCAGGCTTCAACACAAAGTTCAGAAGGTAGACAGAAGCAGTGGTCGGCCTCCTACACAACGAGTAAATTATTCATGATCATGAGGCCATCCACCTCCTTAGCTTTCTGTTCCTTGGAATGCAAGCGCATGTATGTAGTAGCAGCTAGGCCTGAGGTGGTCAGCGTTTTGGCGCATATTCTACCTCCTTCGAGGATTGCTGGATGTTTTCCTGCTACTATCCCAGTTCTATGACTCCCATTAAAACAAAGCTTCAGGTGATGAATGATGGATGAGGTGATGGCAAAGGAGAAAGAGCAGGAGGAACAGGGACCATTCTCATCAATATCAGGCCAGCCAACCACACATGTCTTGTAGGATATGTTTCTGTACCAAAAGGAGCGGTTCAGCTACACAGTTATAAGGCATACAGTGAATGCAATGCCTACCAAAAATTTCGAGGCACTCCAATGCCCCTTGGAAGTGACATGGAGGTCAGAGGGCGTTAACTAAACCGTTTTTTCCATTTATAGCAACTGGGTCTCCTGTACACTGTTGGCCTAAGCAGGGAATGGAAGGCTTTCCAAAAATTATTAGGCACTGCAATGCCCCTTGAAACAGACGTGGATTACAGCGTATTAAAAACCTTCTACCCATTATTGGGGAGTGGGTCTCCCTTAGTGTTCGCCTATGCATTGAAAAGCAAAAGCTGATAAAAATTAGGAGGAAATGCAATGCCCGTTGCAAGAGTCGTGGAGGTTAGAGGTAATTAAAAACAACATGTCAATGCCCCTTGGAAGAGCTGTGGAGTTCAGAGTGGTTTAACAAGACGGTTTTAATGCCCCTTAGAAGAGACGTGGAGTTCAGAGTGGTTTAACAAGACAGTTTTAATGCCCCTTGGAAGAGATGTGGAGGTCACAGTAGCTTAACAAGATGGTTTTAATGCCCCTTGGAAGAGACGTGGAGTTCAGAGTGGTTTAACAAGACAGTTTTAATGCCCCTTGGAAGAGTGGTGGAGGTTACAGTGGAATAAAAAGACAATATCAATGCCCCGTGGAAGAGACGTGGAGGTCACAGTAGCTTAACAAGACGGTTTTAATGCCCCTTGGAAGAGTGGTGGAGGTCGCAGTGGAATAAAAAGACAATATCAATGCCCCTTGGAAGAGTGGTGGAGGTTACAGTGGAATAAAAAGACAATATTAACTACCCTTGGAAGAGACGTGGAGGTCACAGTAGCTTAACAAGACGATTTTAATGCCCCTTACAAGAGCCATGCAGTACAGCATATTAAAAACATTATTCCCATTATTGGGGAGTGGGTCTCCCATAGTCTTTGCCTATGCCTTCCAAGCAAAAGCTGCCAAAAATTAGGAATGGGGAACTTGCAATGTCCCTTACAAGAGTCATGCAGTACAGCATATTAAAAACATTATTCCCATTATTGGGGAGTGGGTCTCCCATAGTCTTTGCCTATGCCTTCCAAGCAAAAGCTGCCAAAAATTAGGACAGAGGAACTTGCAATGCTGGCAACATGGACCACGGTCACCCTGGTGGTATAGTGGTCGTGGAGGCTGAGGATAAGGAGAAGAGCAAAAAACATCCGAAATGAGGAAGCTTATACCCATGTGTGGGTGTGAAGCGATGCATGGGAATACACCTCCCGAAATAACACAGTGGATTTGACTTTATGTTACTCTGCTGTCATTTGGTGGTGATGAGAAGTCTGGCCCAATCCAGCCCTTGTTCATTTTGATAAGGGTCAGCTTGTCAGCATTGTTAGTTGACATGCGAGTGTGCTTATCAGTTATAATTCCCCCAGCGGCACTAAAAACACGCTCCGATAACACGCTAGCGGCAGGGCAGGCCAGAACCTCCAAGGCATACAGAGTGAGTTCATTCCAAGTGTCCAGCTTGGATACCCAATAATTAAAAGGCACAGAGGAATCACAGAGGACGCTGGTACTCCCTCACCATCTTTTGAAACTTTCCACTCCTTGTGAGAGTACCTTGCGCCTCAGGGCCTGTAAGCTGGGCAGGTCTCAGAAAACTGTCCTAGAACATTGACAATGTTCCCCTGCCTCTGCTGGATTGGAGTTGCGTCTCTCTCGCCTGTATGCCTTAGTTGGGCAGCGAATTGTGACCTCTGCCGCTACCGTGTTCAGATGGGAATTTTTTTAATAGTTCTGCAGCAAGGGCCTTCTGGTACTGCCCCATTTTTGTAGACCTTTCCAACTCAGGAATAAGAGAGTGAAAGTTCTCCTTGTAGCGGGGGTCTACAAGTGTCACCAACCAGTAATGACTGTCACCCAACATTTTGACAACGCGAGGGTCACGGTTAAGGCAGCGTAACATAAAGTCAGCCATGCGTGCCAGACTGGTAACGGGCAAGATTTCCGTGTCCTCACCAAGATGACGACTGACCATGCTCTCCTCCTCCTCCTCCTCTTCCTCCTCCCCCCTGTCCTCAGGCCACCCGCGCTCATCTTGGTGGCCTCCTCAAAGTTTGTCAGGATGGTACATATGTCAGACATCCAGGTCCACTCCTGAGGTCTTATGTGTGGAGTCTGACCTGAATATCGACGGCCTTGTTGCAGCTGGTACTCCACAACTGCTCTCTTCTGCTCACAAATCCTTTGCAACATGTGGAGGGTAGAGTTCCAACGTGTGGGGACATCACACACCAGTCGGTGTGCCGGAAGCTGCAAACGCTGCTGCAACACAGAAAGGGCGGCGGAAGCTGTAGCCGACTTGCGAAAATGAGCTGACAGGCGGAGTACTTTCACGAGCAGATCTGGCAACTCGGGGTACGATTTAAGAAACCACTGAACCACGAGGTTAAGCACATGAGCCAGGCATGGTACGTGTGTGATCTCACCTCGCCTCAGAGCCACCACCAGGTTACGGCCATTGTCACACATGACCATGCCGGGATGTAGGTTCAGCGGTCTCAGCCACAGATCTGCCTGCTCTTTCACAGCTGTCCACATCTCACAAGCAGTGTGAGGTTTATCACCTAAGCTTATGAGTTTCAGCTCAGCCTGTTGCCGCTTGGCGGAGGCAGTACTGCAATGCTTCCAGCTTGTAACTGATGTGGTGATATCTGAGATGGAGGCTGAACATGAGGAGGAGGAGGAGGAGGATGCTCAGGAGCTGTACACTGTGGGGGCAACTCTGACTGACCTAGGGCCCGCAATCCTCGGTGTGGGGAGGATGTGTTCCGTCCCAAGGTCCGACTGTGTCCCGGCTTCCACTATGTTTACCCAGTGTGCCTTCAGAGAGATGTACCGTCCCTTGCCACAAGCACTTGTCCACGTGTCCGTTGTCAGGTGGACTCTCCCAGTAACTGCGTTGTTGAGGGCACGGCAGATGCTTTGGGACACGTGCTTGTGTAGTGCGGGGATGGCACACCGGGCAAAATAGTGTCGGCTGGGGACCGAGTACCGAGGGACGGCCAACGCCATAAGATTGCGGAAGGATTCCGTCTCCACCAGCCTAAAAAGTAGCATTTCCAATGCAAGCAGTCGTGAAATGTGCGAATTTAGGACTGTGGCCTGTGGGGCGTTAGCTGCGAATTTCAGCTTTCGTTCAAAGGTCTGGGATATGGACAATTGAACGCTGCGGTGGGACGTGGACGTGGACGTTGATGCTGTTTCTTGAGAAACTGCCATAACAAGTGAAGACTGAGAGGAGGGGGCATCTTTACATGCTGTATGGACAGGGGATTGCCTTGCACACACAACAGGGGGTTCTATTGCACGCACAACAGTGGAAGAAGCAGTGGTGACACCCGCTGACACTGGTCGTGGACCCTGGGTTTCGCCCCACAAAGTCAGGTGCTTTGCTGCCATGTGCCTGATCATGCTGGTGGTGGTCAGGCTGGTAGTTTTGTCACCCCTGCTGATGCTGGCATGGCAGGTGGAACATATGGCCTTTTTGGGGTTATCAGCAGAGTCTTTAAAAAAATTCCAGACTCTGGAAGACCTACCGCTTGTACTGGCAACGTCCCTCGTGTTGGTGTTATGGGGAACGGTTGCCTGCCTTCTGTCTGCGGCCACCACACTGCTTCTTCCTGCCTGTTGGGGTACTCTGCCTCCCTCCCCCTGTGTGCTGCTGGCCTCACTCTGCATGTCCTCCTTCCACGTTGGGTCAGTTACTAGATCATCCACCACCTCCTCCTCTTCCACTTGCGCACCACGATCCTCCTCCTCACTTCCTGGCAATTGTGTCTCGTCATCGTCCACCTCTTGTGACAGATTGCCAACGTCGACTTCCTGTGGCCGTGGCTGTTCAAATATTTGGGCATCGCAACATGGGATCTCCTCTTCCACCACTTCAAGCGTATCAGGCGAGGGGCCCCAAAATGGAAATGGACCAGTGAACAGCTCTTCAGAGTGTCCAAGTGTGGGATCACTTGCTGTCTGACGACACTCGGCATGGTGGGAGGAAGGAGCGTCAGGGTGAGGAGGAGTATGCGGTCGAGACTCACGGCTACTAAGAGTTGACCGCGTGGAAGACAGACCGGAGGTGGTGGTGCCCAGGTAACTGGAAGTATTGTCTGCTATCCAATTAATAACCTGTTCACACTGATCAGTTCTCAATACTGGTGTTGTTCTGTGCTTCCCTAGTAATTTGGTCAAGAAGTGGGAGCGAGAAGATGTGGCTGTTGGTTGTGGCACATTTTCACCTTGGCCACGGCCCCGTCCTCTGCACGAACCATCACCAGAACGTCCACTTCCACGTCCCTTGCCACCCGCCTTGCCCATTGTAAATGAAGTAAAATAGCTTACACTTGCACTATCAATGGAAAAAGGGTAATAAAGAGTAGATTAGAACCGTGGAAGAGGAAAACCACAGTTATTGTTTACTGGGGTATACCACACTTTTTTAAATAGAGATATTTGCGGCTGAACAGTGAGCGACACACTCAAACTGCTTTTTTTTTAGATACCAAAGGCCCAAAACTGGATAGTACAGCGATTTGACCTGTGGAACTGCAAAACCACACTGGGATGTCGGGCCAACACAAGACTATTTTCAACAGATATATTTTTGTGTCCCAACAGTCAGGAGACACTACTGTTTTTCTTTACGGAATAAACTACCAAAAGCTGAATAATAGAGATTTTTTACCGTGGGATGGCAAAACCACAGTTATTGTTTACTGGGGTATACCACACTTTTTTAAATAGAGATATTTGCGGCTGAACAGTGAGCGACACACTCAAACTGTTTTTTTTAGATACAAATGGCCCAAAAGTGGATAATACAGAGATTTGAACCGTGAAACTGCAAAGCCACACTTGTATTTCTCGGGCCTACACCAGACTATTTTCAACAGATATATTTGTGTCTGAACAATCAGGAGACACTATTTATTTTTTACGACAAAAAATGCCAAAAGCAGGATAATAGAGATGTTTTACCGTGGAACAGCAAAACCACAGTTATAATTTACTGGTGTATACCAGTCTTTTTTTAATATATATACATATTTGCGGCTGAACAGTGAGCGACACACTCAAACTGTTTTTTTTAGATACAAATGGCCCAAAAGTGGATAATACAGAGGTTTGAACCATGAAACTGCAAAGCCACACTTGTATTTCTCGGGCCTACACCAGACTATTTTCAACTGATATATTTGTGTCTGAACAATCAGGAGCCTCTATTTATTTTTTACGTCAAAAAATGCCAAAAGTAGGATAATAGAGATTTTTTACTGTGGAACAGCAAAACCACAGTTATAATTTACTGGTGTATACCAGGCTTTTTAAAATATATATATATTTGCGGCTGAACAGTGAGCGACACACTCAAACTGTTTTTTTTAGATACAAATGGCCCAAAAGTGGATAATACAGAGGTTTGCACCGTGGAACTGCAAAACCACACTTGTATTTCTCGGGCCTACACCAGACTATTTTCAACAGATATATTTGTGTCTGAAAAATCAGGGAGACACTATTATTTTTTTTTTACAGCAAAAAATGCAAAAAGCAGGATAATAGAGATTTTTTACTGTGGAACAGCAAAAGCACACTTCTGTCTCTCTGACCTACACCAGACTATTTTCAACAGATATATTTGTGTCTGAAAAATCAGGGAGACACTATTATTATTTTTATACAGCAAAAAATGCCAAAAACAGGATAATAGAGATGTTTTACCGTGGAACATCAAAACCACAGTAATAATTTACTGGTGTATACCAGACTTTTTTAAATATATATATTTGCGGCTGAACAGTGAGCGAAACACTCAAACTGTTTTTTTTAGATACAAATGGCCCATAGAACTGCAAAACCACACTTCTATTTCTCTGGCCTACACCAGACTATTTTCAACACATATATTTGTGTCTGAAAAATCAGAGGCACACTTTTTTTTTTTGGGGTGGGGGGTCACCAATAGGTTAATAAGATGGGTATTTGTACATTGTGAAGGAGGAAAAAAAAAAGAGGATTAAGATAAAAAAAAGGATTTTTCCTGGCCCCCGGGACCTGGAGCTAAGTCCAGCAATTTCAGCAACAGGAGCAGCACACAGGACTGTAATGCAGCGTTTGCTGGTATAGCCACTGCGTCTCCTATACAGCCTGCCTGCCTGCCTGATATACCTGGGATGGATATTAGTCCTGAGAAGGACTGTTTGTTTGATCTGGCAGCCTTTACAGACCCTACACTAACTATTTTGCAGGATATATCTCTCCCTAAATCAGCAGCGCTGTCCCTACACTGTCTGATCCGGAGTGACTGTGTCCAAGATGGCGGCGCCCGGTTTTAAATACTCGAGGTGACGCTGTGCGGCCAGCCAATCACTGTAATGCCCACAAACAACATGGCTACAGCATTACAGTGACTGGCTGGCAATCCCTGCATGTTCATTGGCTCTGTAAAGAGCGCCAAACATGCAGGGCGGAGACCCAAGCTCCCGCCCGAGTAACCCGGAAATGCTCGGTGCTCACCGAACATCCCGAGTAGCGTGATGCTCGGGCGAGTACCGAGCAGTGTCGAGCATGTTCGCTCAACACTAATTATTATTCAAAAATCTATTGATTAAAATCAACTTTGTTCATGGAAAAACCCTTTTAATGATTCTTTCAATATTTTAGATCAATTCCTGCTATTGCTGAAGTTGGCGATCAAAACCTCAGATGACCTACAGTACAGACCAAAAGTTTGGACACACCTTCTGATTTAAAGATTTCTCTGTCTTTTCATGACTATGGAAATTGTATATTCACATTGAAGGCATCAAAACTATGACTTAATACATGTGGAATTATATACTTAACAAAAAAGTGTGAAACAACTGAAAATATGTCTTATATTCTAGGTTGTTCAAAGTAGCCACCTTTTGCTTTGATGACTGCTTTGCACACTTTTGGCATTCTCTTGATGAGCTTCAAGAGGTAGTCACTGGAAATGGTCTTCCAACAATCTTGAAGGAGTTCCCAGAGATGCTTAGCACTTGTTGGCCCTTTTGCCTTCACTCTGCGGTCCAGCTCACCCCAAACCATTTCGATTGGGTTCAGGTCTGGTGACTGTGGAGGCCAGGTCATCTGGTGTAGCACCCCATCACTCTCCTTCTTGGTCAAATAGCCCTTACACAGCCTGGAGGTGTGTTTGGGGTCATTGTCCTGTTGAAAAATAAATGATGGTCCAACTAAACGCAAACCGGATGGAATAGCATACCGCTGCAAGATGCTGTGGTAGCCATGCTGGTTCAGTATGCCTTCAATTTTGAATAAATCCCCAACAGTGTCACCAGCAAAGCACCCCCACAGCATCACACCTCCTCCTCCATGCTTCACGGTGGGAACCAGGCATGTAGAGTCCATCCGTTCACCTTTTCTGCGTCACACAAAGACACGGTGGTTGGAACCAAAGATCTGAAATTTGGACTCATCAGACCAAAGCACAGATTTCCACTGGTCTAATGTCCATTCCTTGTGTTCTTTAGCCCAAACAAGTCTCTTCTGCTTGTTGCCTGTCCTTAGCAGTGGTTTCCTAGCAGCTATTTTACCATGAAGGCCTGCTGCACAAAGTCTCTTCTTAACAGTTGTTGTAGAGATGTGTCTGCTGCTAGAACTCTGTGTGGCATTGACCTGGTCTCTAATCTGAGCTGCTGTTAACCTGTGATTTCTGAGGCTGGTGACTCGGATAAACTTATCCTCAGAAGCAGAGGTGACTCTTGGTCTTCCTATCCTCGGGCGGTCCTCATGTGAGCCAGTTTCTTTGTAGCGCTTGATGGTTTTTGCAAATGCATTTGGGGACACTTTCAAAGTTTGCCCAATTTTTCGGACTGACTGACCTTCATTTCTTAAAGTAAAGATGGTCACTTGTTTTTCTTTACTTAGCTGCTTTTTTTTTCCATAATACAAATTCTAACAGTCTATTCAGTAGGACTATCAGCTGTGTATCCACCTGACTTCTGCACAACACAACTGATGGTCCCAACCCCATTTATAAGGCAAGAAATCCCACTTATTAAACCTGACAGGGCACACCTATGAAGTGAAAACCATTTCTGGTGACTACTAGTGTTGAGCGAGCACCAAAATGCTCGGGTGCTCGAAGCTCGGGCCGAGCTCGCCGTGATACTCAGGTGCTCGACCCGAGCAACGAGCCCAATGTTAGTCTATGGGAGACTCGAGCATTTTTGCGGTGGCACCCCCGGCAGTCTTTTAAAAGCCTAACAAGTGCCCAAAACGATAGTGACAGTGCTCAAATGACATGGGGACAGCATGGGGATCGCCCCAGGAAGCATTTCTGACCCCCAGGTCACTGCTGTCAACAACGTGGTCAGAGGTATTAAGCCACTTTTACTTGCTCACAATAAAACGTTCAAAAACGAAAGTTAAACTTTTTTCCTGTGAAATATGTTAAGGAACATCCTTTCCAGGGAAAAGACTTGTGTATAAGTTAAAATAAATGACCAAAAACAAAAATACTCCTCCACACCTTCGGCTATGTTCACAAGTAGCATTTTTTATGCGTTTTTGCACTTTTGTATTGCTTTCATCTATGACAAATGCATTCACCGGGAAATGTCATTTTAACATTTTACAACCTTATCTGGCCATGTGCTGTGTGACACATGCATAAAGTGCTGAAAAGGCATGGGAACAGCATGGGGAAGACCCCTGGAAGCATCTTTGACTCCCAGGTCACTGTCTAAAAGTGTGCCCATCATAAGTGATCCTTGCCGCATCAGAAGATTCAGACTTGCAACTATCCGCATGCAAGTTCTAGTCCCAGGGCAGTGTTCAATTGTACCTCCCCCATTCCTTGCAATACAAGCGCAAGTATGCAGCCTGCCACCCCCAGGCAGCAATACCATACTGCTTGCTTGCTTGAACTTGAAATTGGGCCTTTTAGGCATGTGGAGGCGGAATCTGGCCACCACGTCATGGCTGTGTTGGCGGCCTGGAATCCATACTCAGTCGCCAGCCGCCCGGCGGCCGGGTGTCCATACTCGGTCCCCAGCCGCCCCACGGCCGGGTGTCCACACACGGTCCCCAGCCGCCTGGGGGCAGCCGGGTGTCCATAAACGGTCCGCAGCCGCCCCTATTTCTCCTTGGAACATCCCCCCACACACTTTTCTTATCCCGGCCTGCTTTAGGCAGCATTGGACGAGCCCACCAGAGAACCAGACTCCTCCGGTGGGCCCTGACTTCTCCATCGGTGGAGTTGAGAGTGCCAAGGTGAGGAGCATGATGATGATGACAGAAGTTAGCATCTGCTATGTTTTCTTTTAATGCAAGTGTAAGTGTGCAGCCTGCCACCCACCCACCCCCAGACTGCAATTCCATACTGCTAGCTTGCACTTGAAATGGGGCCTTTTAGTTTGGAGGAGGCCGAAGCTGGCCACTACCTCATGGCTGCTTCGGCAGCGAGGTATCCATACTCAGTCCCCAGCCGCCCCTATTTGTCCTAGTGTGCCTTATACATAAGATTAAGCGCGTATACCAAAACAATACCTGTGCCCTCCCCATTGCATTTAGTGGGAAGGAGAGCCTATTCCGCTGTAGTGTGTGCATGCCAAACCCCTGTTCATAGTACATGCGAAGATGCCTCCCACCTTGCACCTGTCATTGCAGACTTGCAACTATCCCCATTCAAGTCCTTGTCCCAGGGCAGTGTTCAATTGTACCTCTCCCATTCCTTGCAATGCAAGCACAAGTATGCAGCCTGCCACCCACCCACCCCCAGGCTGCAATACCATACTGCTTGCTTGCTTGCACTTTAAATTGGGCCTTTTAGGCATGTGGAGGCGGAATCTGGACACCATGCCATGGCTGTGTCGGCGGCCTGGTATCCATACTCGGTCCCCAGCCGCCTGGTGGCCGGGTGTCCCCGCTTGCTCCACAGCTGCCAGGGGGTGGCCGAGTGTCCATACTCGGTCCCCAGCCACCCCTATTTGTCCCGGTAACCTTTCCCACACTTTTCTTAGCCTGGCCTGCTTTAGGGCAGCATTGGCCGAGCCCACCGGACTATCAGACTCCTCCGGTGGGCCCTGGCTTCTCCATCAGGGGAGTTGAGAGTGCCAAGGTGAGGAGCATGATGAGGATGATAGAAGTTAGCATCTGCTTTGTTTTGTTGTAATGCAAGCGCATGTATGTAGTAGCGGCTAGGCCTGATGTGGTCAGCGTTTTGGCGCATATCCTACCTCCTCTGAGGATTGCTGGATGTTTTCCTGCTACTATCCAAGTTCTATGACTCCCGTTAAAACAAAGCTTCAGGTGATAAATGATGGATGAGATAGTGGCAAAGGAGAAAGAGCAGGAGGAACAGGGACCATTCACATCAATATCAGGCCAGTCAACCAGATATGTCTTGTAGGATATGTTTCTGTAACAAAAGGAGCGGTTCGGCTACACAGTTATAGGGCATACAGTGAGTGCAATGCCTACCAAAAATTTTGAGGCACTCCAATGCCCGTTGGAAATGACATGGAGGTCAGAGGGCGTTAACTAAACCTTTTTTTCCATTTATAGCAACTGGGTCTCCTGTGCACTGTTGGCCTAAGCAGTAGTGTTGAGCCACCCCCGTAGTGTTCGAGTTCGGTTCGGTTCGTCGAACACCCGTGTGTTCGCCGAACTGTTCGTCGAACTGTTCGTCGAACACCTTCGAACACCGTTAAAACCAATGGCAGGCAAACAAAAACACATAGAAACACATAGAAAACACCTTCAAAGGTGTCCAAAAGCTGACAAACTGCTCAGAAGACACAACTAACACATGGAAAAGTGACAAGTACATATAGTCATGCGAAAAGAAAAGAGGTGGAGGAGTAAAAGGAGGGGGAGACACAGATATAGGCATGTCATGCCCTTCTAAAATCCAAAAAGTGAGAAGCCGACACGTTCAGTCCGCTCCTGCCCGTGCCACCTCCGCGTCGCCGGGTTTGTGCCAGAGCCGCGGTGAACCCTGACGGCCAGCCCCCCTCTCCCAATACTGGTGCCTGTCCACTGGTGGGTCGAGCGAGCCCCCCTGTGGTGGAGGCAGCTCTAAACTTTTTAATTTAAATTGTCTCTCTAATTCGAATGAATACACTTTAAATCCATTTACAAGGATCTATTGGAGGGCAAGTCTCATGCCAGCAGCCGCGTAATTCCAGCTCCAGTAGCGTCCACTAAAGCTGCTGCAGTTAAAAAGCTTTTATAAGGATCGAGCTCGGCTGTCCACCGCAAGGCATCCTACTGCCAGTCCCAGCCCCTATGCCTTGGGGTGCCTCCTGATGCTCTTCACTGAGTATCCCGTGGTCCCGAAGCATTTCCTTTGAAAAAATTAAGTGTCCAAACTACAGGTGGTGTAGCTTGCTTAACAGCCGGGATAATCCGCTGACTAGCAGACACTGCTACTAGGCACAAAGTATTTCCTGGGCTAGATGCAGTTAAAAATTTGTAATTAGATACTCTCGTTGGATGCTGAGAAAGCATTCCATAGAGTCTCCTGGCACGCCATATATGATTCTCTTAAAAAGCTTGGGGTAGGGGTCTAGGGGACCCTTTTATAGCCAAAATCACGGCCCTGTATCGCAATATGTCACCTAGGCTGAAGATAAATGGAACTGTAGCACCCTGAGGGCTCGGTTGCTACAGAGGTATTGCACCTCACCCAGAGGTGTGATATCTCACTCTCAGGTAAGGATGTAGTGTGGATTAGGACCCGACACCTGCATGCATTACACCACATTGCCGTGGGGCAGGGCGACCAATATGCCCCTGAGATGGGCACGACAGTCCCTGTCCCTGGCTGGAGTGGGGGGAGGTAACACTGAGGAAGGGGAACCCTGTAGTGCAGGAGCAGGGAGGAAGCAGTTCCTGGGTGCATTGAGAAGGGAGTATAAAAGGTGGGCACCATCTTAGTTCAGTGCAGAGAAGTCTGAGCAGAAGTGGCAGGGAGCAGGGGCTCTGCATGAGCTCTGCTCCGGAGGCGGGCCTAGTAACAGAGGCCCAGGCCTGGAAGAGGGAGAAGGAAGGAAGAGGAGCGGAGAAGGCTCCAGGAACGAGGAACGAAGGGATCCCAGGGGTGCGGACGGGCGAGTCGCCACCGCACGCCCGAATCCACCTGCGTGGAGGGGTCAGGCCAAAGGGGGAGACCGGTCCCCGAAACTAGTGGAGGCAGGAAACGACCCTCAGCTAGAAACAGGAGGCTGTGACATTTTATGTGGTGCAGCCCCTCGCTACACCCGCTAGGAAGGCACCACATAGGGTCAGGGAAACTGGCGCCAAGTTTACCAAGAGGAGGCCCGAGGCAGCCGGACAGAAGGGTTGGTAAGAAAGGCCAGACAAAGGACACACAAAGGGGGTCCTGTGAAGCGCTCCAAAGTTATCTGGGAGTTGTCTGAGCCCCTCACCTGGTGAGCACAGTACGACGTGGGCAGCCGTTACCTGCAGACGTGGTCTGGATAATAAGAACTGTGAGTAAAGGCCCTGGACTGCATCACTGACTCCGTGTCGTTACTGCTGCTGCCCTGCACCATCACCCCCATCCTCCGCATACACTGCCCTGAGGCTATACTCCTCCCGTGGGGAGTTATGCTACGCTCTGCTGCACCCACAACACCAGCCTCAGCGGTCTGCCCTGCAGCGGCGGTTCACTCTGACCGCAATCCAAGGGTGGCGTAGTCGGACATTTAAACATCAAAACCACATAAATAGTTCCGCCACTGGTTTGACCGCCCTGAGCCACGGAACCGGGTCGCCGCCACGGAGACTACAACCCCCAGCATCCACCAAAAAGGGTCCGGCTCCGGGTGTCCCAAGGCCCAGGGGGTGCATCAGAACATTTTCATCACCTTTCACAATCACCAATGGGACAAGGCAGGGATGTTCTCTGTCCCCTCTCTTATACATCCTAGTGACGGAGCACCTGCTCTCATCAATTCGCCATAACCCCAATACTAGGTGGATTGAGGTGGGAGGCACCGAGTACAAGTGCTCTCTATTTGCTGATGATGTCCTAGTATATATCACTCAATCACATATATCCATCCATGCTGTTATGGCTGAAATAGATCACTTTGTTACATGGTCAAATTTTAAAATCAATGCAGCGAAGTCTGAGGCCCTCGATGTCTCCCTCCCCAAATCCATATAGGATTCCATCCAGTCCAACTTTCCCTTTGCCTGGCCCTCACAGGGTATCAAATACTTAGGAATTCCTATTCATAGAGACCTCTCCCATCTATGTTATCTTAATTTTGGGCCCTTTATTGAACAACTCCATACAGACCACGGTTGGCATGTTAGAACTGTAAGATTCACTACGTGAACCACTGGTGTTTTGTGGAAAAGCACATGTACACTGTGTTCCAAATTATTATGCAAAAAGTGTTTAGGAGTGATAAGGGAAGAATTTGTTTGTTTGTCAGTTAAACTCATTGATGGTGATGTGTGTCAGGGCTCTTTAAATCACTGTAAGCAATTGCAGACACCTGTGCTAATTAGTTTGGCAGGTGTGTCCAATGAAAGGCAAGACTACTTAAGAAGGCTGTCTCACATTATTAAGCAGCCTACATTTTCTGCCAAAATGGGAAAGAAAAAGGATGTGTCGGCTGCTGAGAAGCAACAAATTGTGGAGTGTTTAGGTCAAGGCATGACTACAATCAACATTGTGCGATGATCAGGATGAAGTGTCTTGGCAATCAAGAAGTATGTAGCTGATTCACAGTACACACGTGTGCGTGCTGATAAGGGCAAATTGAGGACTCTTTCCTACAGGCAATTACGTCAGGTTGAAAGAGCAGCGGCAAAAAAGCCTTGTCATAGCAGCAGACAAGTTTTTGAAGCTGCTGGTGCCTCCAACGTCCCCCGAACAACAAGATGCAGGGTCCTTCAGAGGTTTGC
Organism: Phyllobates terribilis; assembly: GCF_046119375.1. Lineage (NCBI taxonomy): Eukaryota > Metazoa > Chordata > Amphibia > Anura > Dendrobatidae > Phyllobates > Phyllobates terribilis. The sequence continues at coordinate 154,753,648 of NW_027362764.1, read as the reverse complement.
AGCTGTGCATACGCCATCCTGTCGACCTCCTCTATCCACTTCACACAAGCAGAAACGGCTCCAGTGGGCCAAACATTACATGAAGACTGATTTCAAAACTGTTTTGTTCACGGATGAGTGCCGTGCAGCGCTCGATGGTCCAGATGGATGGAGTGGAGGATGGCTGGTTGATGGACACCCCACGCAAACACGGCTACAGCGCCAACAAGGAGGAGGTGGAGTAATGTTTTGGGCTGGAATCATGGGGAGAGAGATTGTCGGCCCCTTTAGGATCCCTGAAGGCGCTAAAGATGAACTCCATAATGTATGTGGATTTTCTCAAACAGCACTTCCTGCCATGGTTCAAGAAGAATAACCGTGTATTTCACAGCAAGATCATTTTTTTGCATGATAATGCACCATCTCATGCTGCACATAAAACATCTGCATCTCTGGCTGATATGGGCATAAAAGGGGACAAACTTATGGTGTGACACCCATGCTCCCCTGACCTCTACCCCATTCAGAACCTTTGGAGCATCATTAAAAGGAGTGTCTATGATGGCGGGAGGCAGTTCACATCTAAGCAACAGCTCTGGGAGGGTATTCTGTCCTCATGCAAAACAATTGAAGCAGAAACCATCCAAAACCTGACAAATTCAATGGACGAGAGAGTTCAGAAGCTCCTTTCGAACAAGGGGTCCTATGTGAAAATGTAACATCACCTAGAATAAAGTTTTGAGTTGAAAACTGTTTGATTTCAGTTTCTAACAACCTGCTAATGCTTATAATTTCAAAAATGACCATTTTTTTGGTCTTTATTAAAATGAAAAGGTTGATCGAAAAGTTTGGGGGATCTAAGAGTGTGGCAACCCAGTAGTCATGATTACTTCGAATTCTGACAATATGAGGGTCATGCTGCAGGTAGTGCAGCAAGAAGGCACTCATGTGTGTTGCGCATCCAGGAGCACCAAGTCCCTGTTGTGTTGGTGGCGAGGTAACAATCATGCTTCCTTCCTCTGTCCTCTCCCCCCAACCTCGCACAACAGAAATGTGATCAAGGTCTCCCTCATCTGATGAGTCTTCCATCAGTTCGTCCTCCACTTCTTCCTGGGCTCCTGCACCTTCCTCACTAGTTTGGCTGCTACCATGCGCCCTGGTAAAACCATCTCCCCCACCCTCACATGCCTGCCGCCTTGGTGCTGCCGACCGTCTGGACCTTGCAGATGTTAGCCCTTCCGCATACAACTCCTCCTCCTCTACTTCCTCCACCTCCTCTTGTGCCACCACCTGACTCCGAATTCTGTTTAACATGTGCTCCAGCATGTAAATCACCGGAATAGTCATGCTGATAATGGCATCGTCAGCACTAAACATCTTCGTCGCCATTTCAAAACTGTGCAGGAGGGTGCATAGGTCCCTGATCTGAGACCACTCCTCCAGCGTGATTTGCCCCACCTCTGGATCTTGTTGGCCCAGGCTATACGTCAGAACGCATTGCACCAGGGCTTGTCGGTGCTGCCACAGTCGCTGCAACATGTGCAGAGTTGAATTCCACCGGGTAGGCACATCGCATTTTAGCCGGTGAAGTGGCAGGCCCAACGACTTCTGTAGAGATGTAAGTCGCTGAGCTGCGGGATGCGAATGGCGGAAGTGAGCACACAGCGACCGTGCCCTCTGCAGAAGGCCATCTAGTCTGGGATAGTGGGCTAAAAATTGCTGGACAACCAGGTTCAACACGTGAGCCATACAAGGCACGTGTGTGACATTGCCCCGGCGAAGGGCCGCACCCAGGTTTGCAGCATTGTCGCACACGGCCTTTCCTGGTTTCAGGTCCAGTGGAGACAACCATTCATGAAATTGGTTCTCCAGAGCTGACCACAACTCCTCAGCTGTGTGACTCACATTTCCCAGACATTTCAATGTAAAAACCGCCTGATGACGTTGAGCCATACTGCCAGCATAGTAAGGAGGTGTGCAGGATCCCTTCTGCGCAGTTAGAAAGCTTGTGGCATGACCAGACAGGCTTTGGGTGCAGGTGGAAGACCGAGAGGAGGTTGAGGAGGCAGAAGCAGTGGAGGAACTTTGACATAAAGAGGATTGACGCACAACTCGTGGGGACGGCAAGACTTGGACAGCAGCCCCTTGTCCTGCTGTCACCATAGTTACCCAGTACCCAGTGCCCAGTCAGCGACATGTAACGCCCCTGTCCATGCCTACTCGTCCAAGTGTCTGTGGTGAAATGCACCCTGTCACACACAGAGTTTCTCAAAGAAGCGGTGATGTTGTGTGCGACATGCTGGTGGAGCGCAGGCACACCTTTCTTTGAGAAGTAGTGCCGACTGGGCATCTGGTACTGGGGCACTGCGACGGACATAAGGTCTCGAAAATCCTCTGTGTCCACCAGGCGGAAAGGCAGCATTTCTGTAGCCAAGAGCTTGCAGATGGTGAAATTCAACCTCTTAGCTTTCTCATGGCTAGGAGGAAATGGTCTTTTACTTGTCCACATCTGAGGGACCGAGGGCTGGCTATTGTGCTTAGACGGGGTTGATAAGGGTGTCCCCGGCAAACTGCCGGTCTGTGAGGAAGATGCAGGCGGACATGTTAGGTTGCCTTGATCCAAAGGTGGTGCCATCGATGTCGGACAGCGCTCAACACCAGCTGGTGTTACCACCTCCAAAAAAAATGATAACCTGCCAATCACGCTGGCTGTTGCGGGTAAAGAGGTGGCAGGTCTGCGCCCCAAAACAGGTGTGACTGCTGTCCCCCCAGTCACAGAGGATGAAGAGGCCGCGGATGCACAAGATATGGCAGACGGTGGTTGGCCCGGCCGGCTAGGCCGCATTGTAGCACACTGAGCTTCCCACTGCAACTTATGCTTCATGTCCATGTGCCGGTTCATGCATGAAGTACTCAAACTATGTATTTTTTGGCCTCTACTTAGCTTTTGCTGACAAATGTTACAGATAACACGAGTTGGGTCATCTTTATTGATCTGAAAAAATGCCCAGGCTATGCAAGGCTTAGCACCCATGCCACCTGAAGAGCCACCACGACTTGTGATGAGAGGCAGAGTTGTGTTTGAGGATGCAGTTGTTGACGTGCTTCCAGTACTACGTCTCTGTCCAGGAAGGCGCAACCTGACCTCGTCGTCACTAGCATCTTTCTCCACCTCCTCTGCTGACCTCATCTCTTGGCTGACTGTGGGTTGACAGTAAGTGGGATCTCCAACCTCATCATCATCACCCTGTGCGTTATCACACCCGTCGTCCTCAGAGCCAACCTGTTCCTGCCCTGACAAAAAACTAAAGTTGTCGCTCCAATCAGGTATTTGAGTCTCATCATCGTCTTCCTCATTGTCTCCACCAACAGGAGTTCCAGTTTGGGAATGAGGGTCTACATTATGGTCAGAACCTTCTTCGTCTGGTCCTGGATCCGACTCATAAAGATTCTGGGCATCAGTGCAGATCATTTCCTCGTCTGGATTCACAGAAGCGCTGGAGTCGACCTCTGATTCCCAGGCTATAGTATGAGTAAACAGCTCTGCAGACTCAACCATCTGTTCTACCTCATACTCAGACGGGCAGCTGGAGATTTGGGAGCTGTGAGGAAGCAAGTGCGATTGGGGTGACACCTTTGAGGACTGGAGTATTTGTGATGTTGAAGTTGATGTGGAGGAGAGCCCACTTAAAGGAGCACTTGATATCCGTTGAAGCACCTGCTGTTTTTGTGCCTCATCTGGAATTTGTAGCGATTGGCGTGGCCGTAAGAAAGGGATCTTATCACATTGTCCGCTAAAAGAAGTAGACATTTTAGTTTGGCTGGAAGATGGTCTTTCTTCTGCAGATGTTACTGTTGCTTTAACACCTACCCCACGGACACAACCTTTTTTCCCCTTCACAACACGCCTATTCCCCTTTCCACCAGCAGCAGGCCTTTTTCCACTCATTTTGGTGGTTAACTAATTCACAACTCTGGAGTTGTTTGCACAAAAAAACAATGGATGGGAACCGAGCAGAGCTGAGTGGCCAAACTGTGGTATTAGGCCAAAACTATTGGCTGGGTTAGATGCAGAAAAAAATTATATTCAATTTGCAACCTGATGGAAGTCAGTATAGATGGACTAATAGAACAAGTCCCACACACAGCTAGAAGCCCAAATATTTTTTCAGAGGTAGATGCAGAAAAATTTTTTATTCAGTTTGCAACCTGATGGAGGTCTGTATAGATGGATTAATAGAACAAGTCCCACACACAGCTACAAGCCCAATATTTTTTCAGAGGTAGATGGAGAAAAAGAATATATTCAGTTTGCAACCTGATGGAGGTCAGTATAGATGGACTAATAGAACAAGTCCCACACACAGCTAGAAGCCCAAATATTTTTTCAGAGGTACTGTAGATGCAGATAAAAATTATTTTTAATTTGCAACCTGATGTAGGTCAGTATAGATGGACTAATACAACAAGTCCCACACACAGCTAGAAGCCCAATATTTTTTCAGAGGTAGATGCAGAAAAAAATATATTCAGTTTGCAACCTGATGGAGGTCAGTATAGATGGAGTAATAGAACAAGTCCCACACACAGCTAGAAGCCCAAATATTTTTTCAGAGGTAGATGCAGATAAAAATAATTTTTAATTTGCAACCTGATGGAGGTCAGTATAGATGGACTAATAGAGAAAGTCCCACACACTGCTAGAAGGCCAAATATTTTTTCAGAGCTAGATGCAGATAAAAATTATATTCAATTTGCAACCTGCTGGAGGTCAGTATAGATGGACTAATAGAGAAAGTCCCACACACTGCTAGAAGGCCAAATATTTTTTCAGAGCTAGATGCAGATAAAAATTATATTCAATTTGCAACCTGATGGAGTTCAGTATAGATGGACTAATAGAACAAGTCCCACACACAGCTAGAAGCCCAAATATTTTTTCAGAGGTACTGTAGATGCAGATAAAAATTATTTTCAATTTGCAACCTGATGGAGGTCAGTATAGATGGACTAATAGAGAAACTCCCACACACTGCTAGAAGGCCAAATATTTTTTCAGAGCTAGATGCAGATAAAAATTATTTTTAATTTGCAACCTGATGGAGGTCAGTATAGATGGACTAATAGAGAAAGTCCCACACACTGCTAGAAGGCCAAATATTTTTTCAGAGGTAGATGCAGATAAAAATTATTTTTAATTTGCAACCTGATGGAGGTCAGTATAGATGGACTAATAGAGAAAGTCCCACACACTGCTAGAAGGCCAAATATTTTTTCAGAGCTAGATGCAGATAAAAATTATATTTAATTTGCAACCTGATGGAGGTCAGTATAGATGGACTAATAGAGAAAGTCCCACACACTGCTAGAAGGCCAAATATTTTTTCAGAGCTAGATGCAGATAAAAATTATATTCAATTTGCAACCTGATGGAGGTCAGTATAGATGGACTAATAGAACAAGTCCCACACACAGCTAGAAGCCCAAATATTTTTTCAGAGGTACTGTAGATGCAGATAAAAATTATTTTTAATTTGCAACCTGATGGAGGTCAGTATAGATGGACTAATAGAGAAAGTCCCACACACTGCTAGAAGGCCAAATATTTTTTCAGAGCTAGATGCAGAAAAAAATTATATTCAGTTTGCAACCTGATGGAGATCAGTATAGATGGACTAATAGAGAAAGTCCCACACACTGCTAGAAGGCCACATATTTTTTCAGAGGTAGATGCAGAAAAAAATATATTCAGTTTGCAACCTGATGGAGGTCTGTATAGATGGATTAATAGAACAAGTCCCACACACAGCTAAAAGCCCAATATTTTTTCAGAGGTAGATGCAGAAAAAAATATATTCAGTTTGCAACCTGATGGAGGTCAGTATAGATGGACTAATACAACAAGTCCCACACACAGCTAGAAGCCCAATATTTTTTCAGAGGTAGATGCAGAAAAAAATATATTCAGTTTGAAACCTGATGGAGGTCTGTATAGATGGATTAATAGAACACGTCCCACATAGAGCTAGAAGCCCAATATTTTTTCAGAGGTAGATGCAGAAAAAAATATATTCAGTTTGCAACCTGATGGAGGTCAGTATAGATGGACTAATACAACAAGTCCCACACACAGCTAGAAGCCCAATATTTTTTCAGAGCTAGATGCAGAAAAAAATTATATTCAATTTGCAACCTGATCTAGGTCAGTATAGATGGACTAATAGAATGATGCTATGCCCAAAAGATTTTACTTCATTAGGTGCAGTAAAAAAATTGGTATTCTATACACAGGTGGTATATCTTGCAACACAGATAGGCTACTCCACTGACTAACACACTCTGCAATAGGCCAAAAAGGATTAGCTTTGCTAGATTCAGCCAAATGCTGTGAAAAAAACTTGCACAGCACTGGCACAGACCTGCCTGGCAAAAACTGATAGGAACTGATGTAACCTAGTCCTGAAAAGGACTCCAATTACAATTAGTCTTTACTCCCACAATCTATCTATTTAAGAGCACAGACCTGCCTGATAAAAGTCGTAGGAAATGCTGTAACCTAGTCCTTAAAAGGACTGCAATCACAACTATTCCCTACTCCCAAGCTATCTGTAGATTTGTGCGAAAATTGGCTTGAAATTAACAAGGTATAGCGCACACAGCAACAGCGGTGCCGTCTAACATGCAGCTGCAGCAGTGAGAAAATGGTGGCGACGGGGAAAATGGCTTGGTCTTATAGGGCAAGGACATGTGACATACACTGCCAATGACACATGCCCTTGCTTGTGTGAACAAAAGCACTTCGCTCCGTGTGTGCGCTGCTGATAGGCTGACAGATTGCACCTCCCCACTGTAAATGCGGGAAAGAGAAAAAAAAAATGGAGATCTTCATTGTTCCTGCAGAGATCCATCCCCTGCCCCTCCCCCCACCCCGCTGTACACTCAAACTGCGTATTAACATTAATTTTCATCATTCCTGAGAAAAAATCCAGTTATGATTTTGGTGGACGAACAGTTATCGAACATAACCTTGAACAGCCGAATTTTTCTCAAATTGTTCGTGTTCGCTGAACGGCTCGAACACCGCCCAAAACAGCTCGAATTTGAGATTGGCGAACAGTTCGAGTAGAACAACGCTCATCTCTACTAAGCAGTGAATGGAAGGCTTTCCAAAAATTATGAGGAACTGCAATGCCCCTTACAAGAGCCATGTGTGGCACCCCAGGGGTCTGGTCACCACAGTAATAGAGATATTACGTCAGAGAGCAAGTGGGAGGTTTCCTGGTCAGGATCCCTTAAAAATGCAACATCCTCCTGCCCCAGTCCTGGGAGGGGAGAATTCTGCCCTTATAAACTGGATCTGGGGCGGGGTTGAGTGAGTCAGAGAACAGAGAACAGTCAGAGTCAGAGTGAGAGCAAGGGAAAGTAACAGCAAGGAGCTCTGTAGAAGCTAGGAGCTAAAGACCAGGGGCTGGAAGCTGAGCAGAGCTCGCCCTGGCAGAAGACAATAGGAACCGGACACAGGAGTCCGAGGCTGTGAGGACTTATATATCCAGCAGCAGAAACCAGCCGGCAGGGGATTTCAGGTCCTCTGGCCATAGAAGCCCGGAGGCTCAGTCACAAGCAAGGGACCAGCACCGCCGTCGTGGAGCGGAGGCTAACAGAAGGCCCCAAGTCACCAGCCATACGGGTGAGCACTACACGGTACACTCAGGGACGTGGGCTACTTCTACCCGCTTACAGCAAGGTAGCCAGGAAGAGTGCAGACAGACGGGGAGGCCTACAACTCCACCTGGCCAGGGGAACTCTTGCTTGCTCACAGACTGACCAGGCCTCTTATGCTAGCCAGTACTCCCGGGAGGGTCTACCTTATAATCATCAGTAAAGACCCTGAACTGCACTGCAAAGACTCTGAGTCATTCCTGCTGCGCTCGTGCACCATCACCCCCATCATCCACACTCACTGCCCTGAGGCTATACTCCTCCCGTGGGAAGTTATCCCATTCTCTGCTGCGCACACAACACCAGCCTCAGCGGTCTGCCTCGCAGCGGTGGTACTCCCTGACCGCAATCCAGGGGTGGCGCAGTCGGACAATTAACCTCAAAACCTAAGAAAGACTGCCACTGGTTTGACCAGCCTGAGCCACGGGACCGGGTCACCGCCACGGAGACTACAGACCCCAGAGACCCGGCACCGGGTATCCCACACACGTGTACACACGGCCCAGGGGGCGCGTCACATGCAGTACAGCATATTACAAACATAAGTCCCATTATTGGGGAGTGGGTGTCCCATAGTATTTGCTTATGCCTTGCAAGCAAAAGCTGTGAAAAATTAGGACGGAGCAACTTGCAATGCCCCTTACAAGAGCCATGCAGTACAGCATATTACAAACATAAGTCCCATTATTGGGGAGTGGGTCTCCCATAGTATTTGCTTATGCCTTGCAAGCAAAAGCTGCCAAAAATTAGGACGGAGCAACTTGCAATGCCCCTTACAAGAGCCATGCAGTACAGCATATTACAAACATAAGTCCCATTATTGGGGAGTGGGTCTCCCATAGTATTTGCTTATGCCTTGCAAGCAAAAGCTGCCAAAAATTAGGACGGAGCAACTTGCAATGCCCCTTGCAAGAGCCATGCAGTACAGCATATTACAAACATAAGTCCCATTATTGGGGAGTGGGTCTCCCATAGTATTTGCTTATGCCTTGCAAGCAAAAGCTGCCAAAAATTAGGATGGAGCAACTTGCAATGCCCCTTACAAGAGCCATGCAGTACAGCATATTACAAACATAAGTCCCATTATTGGGGAGTGGGTCTCCCATAGTATTTGCTTATGCTTTCCAAGCAAAAGCTGCTAAAAATTAGGACGGAGCAACTTGCAATGCCCCTTACAAGAGCCATGCAGTACAGCATATTACAAACATAAGTCCCATTATTGGGGAGTGGGTGTCCCATAGTATTTGCTTATGCCTTGCAAGCAAAAGCTGCCAAAAATAAGGACGCAGGAAATTGCAATGCTGGCACCCTGGTGGTATAGTGGTGGTGGAGGCTGAGGATAAGGAGAAGAAGATAAAACAGCCGAAACGAGGAAGCGTATACCCATGTGTGGGTGTGAGGCGGTGCATGTGAATACACCTCCCGAAATAACACAGTGGATTTGACTTTATGTTACTCTGCTGTCATTTGGTGGTGATGAGAAGTCCGGCCCAATCCAGCCCTTGTTCATTTTGATAAGGGTCAGCTTGTCAGCATTGTCAGTTGACAGACGAGTGCGCTTATCAGTTATAATTTCCCCAGCGGCACTAAAAACACGCTCCGATAACACGCTAGCGGCAGGGCAGGCCAGGACCTCCAAGGCGTACAGAGCGAGTTCATTCCAAGTGTCCAGCTTGGATACCCAATAATTAACAGGCACAGAGGAATCACGGAGGACGCTGGTACGGTTGGCAAGGTACTCCCTCACCATCTTTTGAAACTTTCCACTCCTTGTGAGAGTACCCCGCGCCTCAGGGCCTGTAAGCTGGGCGGGTGTCAGAAAACTGTCCCAGAACGTTGACAGTGTTCCCCTGCCTCTGCTGGATTGGAGTTGCATCTCTCTCGCCTGTACGCCTTGGTTGGGTAACGAACTGTGACCTCTGCCGCTAGCGTGTTCAGATGGGAATTTTTTTAAGAGTTATGCAGCAAGGGCCTTCTGGTACTGCCCCATTTTTGTAGACCTCTCCACCTCAGGAATAAGAGAGTGAAAGTTCTCCTTGTAGCGGGGGTCTACAAGTGTATCCAACCAGTAATGACTGTCACCCAACATTTTGACAACGCGAGGGTCACGGTTAAGGCAGCGTAACATAAAGTCAGCCATGCTTGCCAGACTAGTAAAGGGCAAGATTTCCGTGTCCTGACTGACCATGTTCTCCTCCTCCTCCTCCTCTTCCTCCTCCCCCCTGTCCTCAGGCCACCCACGCTGAACCGACGGTATGACACTTGTACAGGTACTACCGTCTACAACGCATGATAGCAGCTCCTGTTCTTCCTCCTCCTCCTCCTCCTCTCCCTCATTGTCCCCCAATGCACGTTGGGATGAGATGAGGCTGGGCTGTGTGTAATCGCCCGCTACGGCTTCTTGATCCATCTCATCATACTCTGGCGGCAATGCCTCCTCTTTAATTCTCTGCAGACAGCGTTGCAAAAGACAGACAAGTGGGATGCTGACACTAATGATGGCATCATCGCCACTCACCATCTTGGTGGCCTCCTCAAAGTTTGTCAGGATGGTAAATATGTCAGACATCCAGGTCCACTCCTGAGGTCTTATGTGTGGAGTCTGACCTGAATATCGACGACCTTGTTGCCGCTGGTACTCCACAACTGCTCTCTTCTGCTCACAAATCCTTTGCAACATGTGGAGGGTAGAGTTCCAACATGTGGGGATATCACACACCAGTCGGTGTGCCGGAAGCTGCAAACGCTGCTGCAACACAGCAAGGGCGGCAGAAGCTGTAGCCGACTTGCGAAATGAGCTGACAGGCGGCGTACTTTCACGAGCAGATCTGGCAACTCGGGGTACGATTTAAGAAACCGCTGAACCACGAGGTTAAGCACATGAGCCAGGCATGGTACGTGTGTGATCTCACCTCGCCTCAGAGCCGCCACCAGGTTACGGCCATTGTCACACACGACCATGCCGGGATGTAGGTTCAGCGGTCTCAGCCACAGATCTGCCTGCTCTTTCACAGCTGTCCACAACTCACAAGCAGTGTGAGGTTTATCATCTAAGCTTATGAGTTTCAGCACAGCCTGTTGCCGCTTGGCGGAGGCTGTACTGCAATGCTTCCAGCTTGTAACTCATGTGGTGATATCTGAGATGGAGGCTGAACATGAGGAGGAGGAGGAGGAGGAGAATGCGCAGGAGCTGTACACTGTGGGGGCAACTCTGACTAACATAGGGCCCACAATCCTCGGTGTGGGAGGATGTGTTCCGTCCCAAGGTCCGACTGGGTCCCGGCTTCCACTATGTTTATCCAGTGTGCCGTCAGAGAGATGTACCGTCCCTGGCCACAAGCACTTGTCCACGTGTCCGTTGTCAGGTGGACTCTCCCAGTAACTGCGTTGTTGAGGGCACGGCAGATGCTTTGGGACACGTCCTTGTGTAGTGCGGGGATGGCACACCGGGCAAAATAGTGTCGGCTGGGGACCGAGTACCGAGGGACGGCCACCGCCATAAGATTGCGGAAGGATTCTGTCTCCACCAGCCTAAAAGGCAGCATTTCCAATGCAAGCAGTCGTGAAATGTGCGAATTTAGGACTGTGGCCTGTGGGGCGTTAGCTGCGAATTTCAGCTTTCGTTCAAAGGTCTGGGATATGGACAATTGAACGCTGCGGTGGGACGTGGACGTGGACGTTGATGCTGTTTCTTGAGAAACTGCCATAACAAGTGAAGACTGAGAGGAGGGGGCATCTTTACATGCAGTATGGACAGGGGATTGCCTTGCACACACAACAGGGGGTTCTATTGCACACACAACAGTGGAAGAAGCAGTGGTGACACCCGCTGACACTGGTTGTGGACCCTGGGTTTCGCCCCACAAAGTCGGGTGCTTTGCTGCCATGTGCCTGATCATGCTGGTGGTGGTCAGGCTGGTAGTTTTGTCACCCCTGCTGATGCTGGCATGGCAGGTGGAACATATGGCCTTTTTGGGGTTATCAGCAGAGTCTTTAAAAAAATTCCAGACTCTGGAAGACCTACCGCTTGTACTGGCAACGTCCCTCATGTTGGTGTTACGGGGAACGGTTGCCTGCCTTCTGTCTGCGGCCACCACACTGCTTCTTCCTGCCTGTTGGGGTACTCTGCCTCCCTCCCCCTGTGTGCTGCTGGCCTCACTCTGCATGTCCTCCTTCCACGTTGGGTCAGTTACTAGATCATCCACCACCTCTTCCTCTTCCACTTGCGCACCACGATCCTCCTCCTCACTTCCTGGCAATTGTGTCTCGTCATCGTCCACCTCTTGTGACAGATTGCCAACGTCGACTTCCTGTGGCCATGGCCGTGGCTGTTCAAATATTTGGGCATTGCAACATGGGATCTCCTCTTCCACCACTTCAAGCGTATCAGGCGAGGGCCCAAATATGGAAATGGACCAGTGAACAGCTCTTCAGAGTGTCCAAGTGTGGGATCACTTGCTGTCTGACGACACCCGGCATGGTGGGAGGAAGGAGCATCAGGGTGAGGAGGAGTATGCGGTCGAGACTCACGGCTACTAAGAGTTGACCGTGTGGAAGACAGACCGGAGGTGGTGGTGCCCAGGTAACTGGAAGTATTATCTGCTATCCAATTAATAACCTGTTCACACTGATCAGTTCTCAATACTGGTGTTGTTCTGTGCTTCCCTAGTAATTCGGTCAAGAAGTGGGAGCGAGAAGATGTGGCTGTTGGTTGTGGCACATTTTCACCTTGGCCACGGCCCCGTCCTCTGCACGAACCATCACCAGAATGTCCACTTCCACGTCCCTTGACACGCGCCTTGCCCATTGTAAATGAAGTAAAATAGCTTACACTTTTACCATCAATGGAAAAAGGGTAATAAAGAGTAGATTAGAACCATGGAAGAGGAAAACCACAGTTATTGTTTACTGGAGTATACCACACTTTTTGAAATAGAGATATTTGCGGCTGAACAGTGAGCCACACACTCAAACTGCTTTTTTTTTGGATACCAAAGGCCCAAAACTGGATAGTACAGCGATTTGACCCATGGAACTACGAAACCACACTGGGATGTTGGGCCTACACAAGACTATTTTCAACAGATATATTTTTGTGTCACAACAGTCAGGAGACACTACTGTTTTTCTTTACGGAAAAAACTACCAAAAGCTGAATAACAGAGATTTTTTACCGTGGGATGGCAAAACCACAGTTATTGTTTACTGGGATATACCACACTTTTTTAAATAGAGATATTTGCGGCTGAACAGTGAGCGACACACTCAAACTGCTTTTTTTTTAGATACCAAAGGCCCAAAACTGGATAGTACAACGATTTGACCCGTGGAACTGCGAAACCACACTGGGATGTATTGCCTACACAAGACTATTTTCAACAGATATATTTTTGTGCACAACAGTCAGGAGACACTACTGTTTTTCTTTACGGAAAAAACTACCAAAAGCTGAATAATAGAGATTTTTTACCGTGGGATGGCAAAACCACAGTTATTGTTTACTGGGGTATACCACACTTTTTTAAATAGAGATATTTGCGGCTGAACAGTGAGCCACACACTCAAACTGCTTTTTTTTTAGATACCAAAGGCCCAAAACTGGATAGTACAGCGATTTGACCCATGGAACTACGAAACCACACTGGGATGTCAGGCCTACACAAGACTATTTTCAACAGATATATTTTTGTGTCACAACAGTCAGGAGACACTACTGTTTTTCTTTACGGAAAAAACTACCAAAAGCTGAATAATAGAGATTTTTTACCGTGGGATGGCAAAACCACAGTTACTGTTTACTGGGGTATACCACACTTTTTTAAATAGAGATATTTGCGGCTGAACAGTGAGCCACACACTCAAACTGCTTTTTTTTTAGATAACAAAGGCCCAAAACTGGATAGTACAGCGATTTGACCCATGGAACTACGAAACCACACTGGGATGTCGGGCCTACACAAGACTATTTTCAACAGATATATTTTTGTGTCACAACAGTCAGGAGACACTACTGTTTTTCTTTACGGAAAAAACTACCAAAAGCTGAATAATAGAGATTTTTTACCGTGGGATGGCAAAACCACAGTTATTGTTTACTGGGATATACCACACTTTTTTAAATAGAGATATTTGCGGCTGAACAGTGAGCGACACACTCAAACTGCTTTTTTTTTAGATACCAAAGGCCCAAAACTGGATAGTACAACGATTTGACCCGTGGAACTGCGAAACCACACTGGGATGTCTTGCCTACACAAGACTATTTTTAACAGATATATTTTTGTGCACAACAGTCAGGAGACACTACTGTTTTTCTTTATGGAAAAAACTACCAAAAGCTGAATAATAGAGATTTTTTACCGTGGGATGGCAAAACCACAGTTATTGTTTACTGGGGTATACCACACTTTTTTAAATAGAGATATTTGCGGCTGAACAGTGAGCCACACACTCAAACTGCTTTTTTTTTAGATACCAAAGGCCCAAAACTGGATAGTACAGCGATTTGACCCATGGAACTACGAAACCACACTGGGATGTCGGGCCTACACAAGACTATTTTCAACAGATATATTTTTGTGTCACAAAAGTCAGGAGACACTACTGTTTTTCTTTACGGAAAAAACTACCAAAAGCTGAATAATAGAGATTTTTTACCGTGGGATGGCAAAACCACAGTTATTGTTTACTGGGGTATACCAGACTTTTTTAAATATATAGATTTGCGGCTGAACAGTGAGCGACACACTCAAACTGTTTTTTTTTTTTTAGATACAAATGGCCCAAAATGGATAATACAGAGGTTTGAACCGTGGAAGTGCAAAACAACACTTCTGTTTCTCTAGCCTACACCAGACTATTTTCAACAGTTATATTTGTGTCTGAAAAATCAGAGACACGCTTTTTTTTGGGGGGGGCGGGACACACCAAAAGGTTAATAAGACGGGTATTTGTACAGTGTGAAGGAGGAAAAAAAAAGGAGGATTTAGATGAAAAAAAAAGGATTTTTCCTGGCCCCCGACTCCTGGTGCTAAGTCCAGCAATTTCAGCAACAGGAGCACACAGGACTGTAATGCAGCGTTTGCTGGTATAACCACTGTGTCTCCTATACAGCCTGCCTGCCTGGTATCTGGGATGGATATTAGTCCTGAAAAGGACTGTTTGTTTGTTCTGGCAGCCTTTACAGACCCTACACTAACTATTTCGCAGTTTATATCTCTCCCTAAATCAGCAGCGCTGTCCCTACACTGTCTAATCCGGAGCGACTGTGTCCAAGATGGCGGCGCCCGGTTTTAAATACTCGAGGTGACGCTGTGCGGCCAGCCAATCACTGTAATGCCCACAACCAACATGGCTGCAGCATTACAGTGACTGGCTGGCAATCCCTGCATGTTCATTGGCTCTGTAAAGAGCGCCAAACATGCAGGGCGGAGACCCGAGCTCCCGCCCGAGTAACCCGGAAATGCTCGGTGCTCGCCGAACATCCCGAGTAGCGTGATGCTCGGGCGAGTACCGAGCAGTGTCGAGCATGTTCGCTCAACACTAGTGACTACCTCTTGAAGCTCATCAAGAGAATGCCAAGAGTGTGCAAAGCAGTCATCAAAGCAAAAGGTGGCTACTTTGAAGAACCTAGAATATAAGACATATTTTCAGTTGTTTCACACTTTTTTCTTAAGTATATAATTCCGCATATGTTAATTCATAGTTTTGATGCCTTCAGTGTGAATGTACAATTTTCATAGTCAGGAAAATACAGAAAAATCTTTAAATGAGAAGGTGTGTCCAAACTTTTGGTCCGTACTGTATAATATATTGCAACATAGGATGCAACAAGAGGCTAGAAAGATGCCAATTCTTTTGTTATCCTCTTCAAGAACAGTATTGTGATGGATGCTGTATTTAGTACAACAGAAGTTAATGGCAACAGTATAGGCATGCAGTTGCATCCTGCTTTAAAGGTGTAAGCTACCATTCCCCATGCCATTACTGTAGATTGTGTCTTGGATTGTCAATGTAGTGGTGAGACTGCCACACACCATATGGACATAGGCGGATTATAATGAGGGCAATCTTGGCTTCCGCCTGGAGCCTGGGGCTCCGGGGGGCCCATGGCCAGATTGCCCTCATTATAATATGCGGGCGCCAATGCGGCACATACCAGCAGGCAGAGGCGGGGGAGCCCCAGACCGCTCCCCCAGAAGCTGCGCACGGTTGCTGCTTCTTCTTCGGCCGCGTCACAGCTAGGAGACACGACCCTGTACGCGGCCATGTCTGCTAGCATGACGTCACGCAGTGTGCGCCCTGCATAGCTCTACTGGAGAGGAGCTGGATGACTGGAGCCGAGCCGGGGGATGGTGAGTGTATGAGTGAGTGAGTGTGTGTGTGTGATTGAGTGAGTGTGTGATTGAGTGTGTGTGTGATTGAGTGAGTGAGTGTGTGTCTGTGCAGGCAGATATCATTATGTGATGTCTGTTTATATGTATTTTTGTGTTTAAAATGCGTGTATGTATATGTCTGTATATGTTTGTGTGTGTGCGTGACTGCGTGCGGCCTCCCACTGTATCTGGGGGGTGCTGTGAGGTCTCCCGCTGTGTATAGATGGCGCCGTGCGGCCTCCTGCTGTGTATAGATGGCTATATGCGGCCTCCTGCTGTGTATAGATGGCTACGTGCGGCCTCCCGCTGTGTATAGATAGCTACATGCGGCCTCCCACTGTGTATAGATGGTGCCGTACAGCCTCCCGCTGTGTATAGATGGCTACGTGTCTCCTCCTGCTGTGTATAGATGGCTACGTGCGGCCTCCAGCTGTGTATAGATGGCTACTTGCGGCCTACCACTTTGTATCGATGGCTACGTGCGGCCTCCTGCTGTGTATAGTTGGCACCGTGCGGCCTCCCGCTGTGTATAGATGGCGCTGTTCGGCCTCCTGCTGTGTATAGATGGTGTCGTGCGGCCGCCTGCTGTGTATAAATGGCTACGTGCGGCCTCCTGCTGTGTATAAATGGCTACGTGCGGCCTCCTGCTGTGTATAGATGGCTACGTGCGACCTCATGCGGCGTCCTGCTGTGTATAGATGCCTACGTGCGACCTCATGCTGTGTATAGATGGCTACGTGCAGCCTCCTGCTGTGTATAGATGGCGCCATTCGGCCTCCCGCTTTGTATAGATGGCGCAATGCGGCATCCTGCTCTGTATAGAAGGAGCCGTGCGGCGTCCTGCTGTGTATAGATGGCTACGTGCGCCCTCATGCTGCGTATAGATGGCACCGTGCATCCTCCCGCTGTTTATAGATGGCTACGTGCGGCCTCCTGCTGTGTATAGATGGCCACGTGCAGCCTCCCGCTGTGCATAGATGGCTACGTGCGGCCTCCCGCTATGTATAGATAGCGCCGTACGGTCTCCTGCTGTTTATAGATGGTGCCGTGCGGCCTCCTGCTGTGTATAGATGGCTACGTGCGGCCTCCTGCTGTGTATAGATGGCTACGTGTGGCCTCCTGCTGTGTATAGATGGCTACGTGCGGCCTCCTGCTGTGTATAGATGGCGCAGTGCGGCCTCCTGCTGTGTATAGATGACGCCATGCGGCCTCCTGCTGTGTATAGATGGCGCCGTGCGGCCCCCTGCTCTGTATAGATGGCTACGTGTGACCTCATGCTGTGTATAGATGGCTACGTGCAGCCTCCTGCTGTGTATAAATGGCTACGTGTGGCCTCCTGCTGTTTATAAATGGCTACATGCGACGTCATGCTGTGTATAGATGGCGCCGTGTGGCCTCCTGCTCTGTATAGATGGCGCCGTGCGGCGTCCTACTGTGTATAGATGGCTAGGTGCGACCTCATGCTGTGTATAGATGGCTACGTGTGGCCTCCTGCTGTGTATAGATGGCGCCATGCGGCCTCCCGCTTTGTATAGATGGCGCCGTGTGGCCTCCTGCTCTGTATAGTTGGCGCTGTGCTGCGTACTGCTGTGTATAGATGGCTACGTGCGACCTCATGCTGTGTATAGATGGCTATATGCGGCCCCCTGCTGTGCATAGATGGGGCCGTGCGGCCTCCTGCTGTGTATAGATGGCACCCTGCAGCCTCCCGCTGTTTATAGATGGCTACGTGCGGCCTCCTGCTGTGTATAGATGGCACCGTGCGGCCTTCCGCTGCGTATAGATGGCTACGTGCGGCCTCCCGCTATGTATAGATGGTGCCGTGCGGCCTCCTTCTTTTTATAGATGGTGCCGTGCGGCCTCCTGCTGTGTATAGATGGCTACGTGCGGCCTCCTGCTGTGTATAGATGGCTACATGTGGCCTCCTGCTGTGTATAGATGGCTACGTGCGGCCTCTTGCTGTGTTTAGATGGCGCAGTGCGTCCTCCCGATGTGTATAGATGGCGCCGTGTGGCCTCCCGCTGTGTATAGATGGCTATGTGCGGCCTCCTGCTGTGTATAGATGGCTACATGCGGCCTCCCGCTATGTATAGATGGCTACGTGCGGCCTCCCGCTATGTATAGATGGCGCAGTGCGGCCTCCTGCTGTTTATAGATGGCTACGTTCGGCCTCCCGCTGTGTATAGATGGCTACGTGCGGCCTCCTGCTGTGTATAGATGGCTATGTGCGGCCTCCCGCTGTGTATAGATGGCGCCGTGTGGCCTCCCGCTGTGTATAGATGCTACGTGCGGCCTCATGCTGTGTATAGATGGCTACGTGCGGCCCCCTGCTGTGCATAGATGGGGCCGTGCGGGCTCCCGCTGTGTATAGATGGCACCGTGCAGTCTCCCGCTGTTTATAGATGGCTACGTGCAGCCTCCTGCTGTGTATAGATGCCTATGTGCGGCCTCCCGCTGTGTATAGATGGCTATGTGCGGCCTCACGCTATGTATAGATGGCGCCGTGCGGCCTCCTGCTGTTTATAGATGATGCCCTGTGCCCTCCTGCTGTGTATAGATGGCTACGTGCGGCCTCCCGCTGTGTATAGATGGCGCAGATCGGCCTCCCGCTGTGTACAGATGGCGCCGTGTGGCCTCCCGCTGTTTATTGATGGCTACATGCTGCCTCCCGCTGTGTATAGATGGCTATGTGCGGCCTCCTGCTGTGTATAGATGGCTATGTGCGGCCTCTTGCTGTGTATATATGGCGCCATGCGGCCCGCTGCTGTGTATAGATGGCTACGTGCGGCCCCCTGCTGTGTATACATGGCTACGTGTGGCCTCCCGCTGTGTATAGATGGCTATGTGCGGCCTCTCGCTGTGTATAGATGGCGCCGTGCGGACTCCCGCTGTGTATAGATGCTACGTGCGACCTCCTGCTGTGTATAGATGGCTATGTGCAGTTTCCTGCTGTGTATAGATGGCTATGTGCATCCTCCCGCTGTGTATAGATGGCTACATGCGGCCTCCCGCTGTGTATAGATGGCTATGTGTGGCCTTCCACTGTGTATAGATGGCTACGTGCGACCTCCCGCTCTGTATAGATGGCTACGTGTGGCCTCCTGCTGTGTATAGGAGGATTGTCGCAGCTCATAATGTATGTAGGGGCTCATACTGTATATAGGGGATGTCAGCATATTTAATTGTGCTCAATATTAAGTCATACAATTAATGTAAAAAAATTATTATAATTAATATATTAATATTGTGCCAAATTAATTTCATGTGAACTATTACATGATCTATCAAAGGGGATCATATGACATGTCACGTGATACATCAGTTGTGTGTGCGTGTGGGGGGGCCCCTCACCTTCTAAACTGCCCAGGGCCCTTGCTACTCTTAATCCACCCCTGAATGTTAACACCTATTTGTCAATATAGTCAAAATTTTCCAGGAGGAATTGTTTGAGTTTACAACAGCAGTAGGATTATTCTGGTGGGTCTTCGTTGAGCGAACAGCAGATGTCGCGGTGTTAATTGTTGTAGTTTGTTAAAGGGGTTGTCCACTATCCAGATAACCCTTTTTAAATCCATGTTTGCTTTCAGTAAAATAATGACACTTATACTCACCTCCAGTGTCTGTGCCATTCCAGAGCACTACATTATTACGTCACGCAGATGTATGTGATACTATATTAGTGAGAGAGTAGCAACTCTGACTTCTTCTGGATGTATGTGATATGTCGGAAGGCTGGGAGAGTGAAGTGGCCACTGATTGACCGTAGGGTTCGTGTGACATACTGTAGCAATATTGAGTTTCCTCATCAAGGACTGTAAGTCCTTCAAAGATATCTTATGCACTTTCTTAACCTTTTCAACTTCCGACTTTAAAATCTTCAATTTCTAGTCAGTAAGCCCGCACTCCATTTTCAACAAATGTATAACAATGCCCAAAAAACTGAACTCTGAAATAAGGCCAAAAGTTTTTTCCCTCAGCTAGCGAAAATCCAAACCTGTGCACAACCCATTCCATGATATGTAATAACAGTGAGTAAATGCCCGAACCAGCCGGCCCAATGAACAAAAAATCATCTAAGTAACGTATAAACAAATTAGCCCCTGATATATCTCTAACTGCGCATTCTAAAAATGTGCTGAACATTTCAAAGTACGTGCAATATCCCATCGAGTGGCTGAGATCAACAAATTTTCCATCCCAAAAACAACGTTCCATCCCATCGCTATTGGAATGAATTGGTAACAATCGAAATGCTGTTTCAATGTCAGTCTTGGCCAATAACACTCTTTTTCTGAACAAGTGAACCCACTCAATAGCCTTGTCAAAAGAGGTGAAGACAACTGAAAAAAGTTCAGGGTCTATGCCATCATTAACCGAGGTCCTCTTTGGGAATGACAAGTGGTGAATCAACCAAAATTTATTTGGTT
The DNA here is from genome assembly GCF_046119375.1 of Phyllobates terribilis. NCBI lineage: Eukaryota > Metazoa > Chordata > Amphibia > Anura > Dendrobatidae > Phyllobates > Phyllobates terribilis. The sequence continues at coordinate 154,733,148 of NW_027362764.1, read as the reverse complement.
CTTTCTTTGGTAAGGAGAAACCCTCAAATTTATCAGGGAGGGGACCTTTACATAGGGCCCCGCCATCCATCCCAAAGCCACCTTCGTATGTAATTTTTATTCACTACTTCCAAAAACAGTAAAGCTGATTTCAAATTTTTTGTGGACAATATAGTCACCACATCAACAGACGAATCGTAAAATCTCTAAAACCAGTTGCTAACACACCGGTGGCCATTCTGTCTGGATATCTATTTAGAAAAGCTACAATCTCTTCCACTCAAGCCGGAGTCTCCCTGATCTGCCACAACTGGTGCACTCATGTTTAAATTTGCATTTTGCCCCAAACTTACATCCCCCTTCATTGAATAAAAAGCTCAGACCTTCCTAAATGACCTGAACCTCCAGCCCCTCCCTGAAAGGGCTGATTACCTTGGTTCTCCCGAGTAAGGACTGTCACCCTCAACCATAAAGTGATATCCTTATGCTCCCAGCGAATGCTGAAGCACACTGCCTTACGTTGTCGGAACTGCTCATAATAATGCAACCACACTTGCCCCCCATACACCCGGTAAGCTTCTCCTATCGCAGAATAACGGCAAACAATTCTCCGGAGCCTTCTCCCCAATAATGCAAGCGAAAATATCGAATACCTGCAACCAACACCTCCCTCCACTGCAGGTCTTGACGTGTACATGGATTCCTCCCAAGTTTGGATCAGCGGAAGGCAGGGACCATCCTGTAGTTCTAACTGGAGGATCCCTGGAGTGGCTCCAAATACAGCGTGAAGAATAATGGCTGTCATAAGTCCCTAGTACAATAGTTCATTCTTCATCAATGTCTGTGGGTTGAATGATTGTGCTGAAAACTGAAATTGGCAACAGGTATAACAGCAATGTCATAATGCCGAAATAGCGCTCCAGGATTGTAATTTTTTATCATATTTACTAAACCAGACACTTTAGGAGAGATGATGGATCCTCTATAAGCATACTAATGCTAGGACTTTTTCCTACTACAGCAACAACAGATGAGCAATTATATGATTGGGTTTTTATTACAATTTACAGTATCTCGCTGTTCTTCCTATGTAGCCTACTCCAGTCTAGATTTCCCAAAATTTAATACGAGAACAGACTGTATAGTGTTGAAAAGCAGAACTTTACCAGCCCCTCTGACAGCCGAGGTGTTCGGAAGCCTTCAGCTGCTAGCAGACATATTATTACCCATTCCAGTAAAATAAAACTCGGGATGTTTTTCCTCCTGGGTCTATGTTATAACACACATGCTCCTCCATGTAAATTATTATATTTTCTTTTTATACCACAAAGGATTGAAGAATGTTACAGGAATCACTCTTTCCTGACTATCCCTTCACTTCTTGTAGCTTGGGGACTCATTAAACACAATGATTCTGTTACAGAATTGCCTTCTCTCTACCATCATAACATTATATTCCCTTAGTACCATGGAAGAAACTTTTATGGTATTTGCCATTTAGTAGGTATTGAGGGATGTACAGCAGAAGTGAATGATAATGAAATCATGTGCAGTGCAAAAATGGTGGGAAATTTTTGGATGCAGAGAAATTGTTTAATATTTATTTATTATGCTTTGCTTATCTAGGGCTCTCATATTCCACAGTGCTTTACAGACATTGTCATCGCTGTCCCCAATAGGTCTCACAATCTAAATTCCCTATCAGTATGTCTTTGGAGTATGGGAGGAAACTCATATAAAAGTGGGGAGAGCATACAAACTCCTTGTAGATGTTGCCCTTGGTGAAATTTGAACCCAGGATCACAGCGTTGTAAAGCTGCAGTGCTAACCACTGAGCCACCGTGCTGCCCAATATTGGAGCTATGCACATAATTCCTGGTGATGTCTGATTGCAGAAAGCAAAGCATTGCATATTGGCTGATTATTAAGAGTAGCATGTGTGACATGCAGAAGTAGTGTTGTTGCTTTAAAAGCAATCAGCAACTGTTACAAATAACACAAGGACAGAAGGACAGGAGACAGGAAGTGTGCTTCAGAAGCATCCAGCAAGTAGAGGGGTTAACACAGTCACAGGAGACAGGGAGTGTTTAGCAGAGCCCCAGGGGGGTTGTGGGGAACTTGTTTATTAGTCTGGCTGGAGCCTAGGAGAAAGGTGGTGTGTGATCTGTATCTCACAGAAGGCAAGTGAACAGAATTCAGGTCAGGAGGGAAGCTAAACACGGGTCAGTTAGACTCCCTGAAATACCAGTGCAGAGGATTATCGGGCAGAAAGATAAGGACTGGAAGGAACTGTGTCACAGGGATCATCTCCCTCATTAAACCTTCCCCCTCCATCTCCATGCAGGATAAAGAATGCTGTGTACTATTGAGTCCTTGTGAAGGAAAAGCCTGTGGATGTGTATGCATAGAAGTGTGCTGCTAAGGGATCTAATCTGTGTTGAATTATGCTACTGAAGATACTGATGTTACTGTGCCTGCTTTATTAACCTGTACTGTAATGAAGATTGTGGCTGTAATATCCCTGAATTGCACTGGCTGTGCTTCAGATTAAATTCCACTGTTAAACTATTAAACAAGACTTGTCAGATGTGTCTGGTCAGCAACTAAATGTATCGTGTGCCTGAGAGAAGCTGCAGCCTATGGTCGCCTGAGTGACGGTTCCCCCAGGATTCCAACAAATTCATGAAACCCGTCTCGTCCTATCTGAACCTAGCGGCGTGCGTGTAACATATATCCAGAGCTGTATTAAGTATTAGCTCTACCTTGGAGGAATCCCACTCTGTCTATTTAATCCTCTATGGGTGTTTGTAAAGTATACCCTCAAACACACATATACACACACAACACACAAATACACACTCCACAGACACACATACACATAACACACACACAACACACAGAGACATACCACACTCATATTACAGTATATTATTACTAGCCTGTAATGCCACTGCCATCCCAGTCGCTTATGAGGCCATCTTTCCTGAGTGATGAGTTTGGGCCCTCTGGCCCTTTTTACTTCACAACAGCATCCATTCACCTATCAATTTTCAACGTCTTGCTGTGCATGAGTTGTTGGAAAATTACAAGTTCCAGCATGTGTAACACAGGTGTCGGTATGCAACGCACAGAGACACAAGGCGGGAACAGTCATGGGTTGATATAACCACTTTATATGTATAACAACTATTATGCAAGGGGATTAGTAACAGGGGTAATAAACAGCAACTTGGAATGACAATCAGAAATATCTTTCAGTGAATAACAGCAAAGTTCTTTGCTAATGTGTGATGCACCCAGTCGTGGGAGTCACCACGTGAGTTCTCTTTATATGGCACAAGCGGGGGTCACCGGTTATTCCCTCTAGGCCGCAAGTCTCTTCCAGATGAAGTCTATCAGATCCCGTTTAGCCTCCCACGCACCTATTGGCCCCCTCCCAACCTGAAATCCTAATCCCAACTGTCTCCGGTAACGTAGGTGGGAGTTAGAAGTGACGGCCCTGTTCACTTGCGAGATTCCTCTGTGGTTGCTGGCACATCTCTCCTGTCGGAGTTCCCTCTCAGCTCTTCTCGGCTTGACTGTCGACCTTAGTCTCTCATGCTTGCGGTAAGGGGATCCAGACCTTGGGTCTTGACAGGCGGCGTCGGTTCCCGGGAACTTACTCAGTGTGGGGCACAGGTCCTGACTTTGACCAACATGCGCAGGGCTCAGGGTGCTTCTATAAGGGGTCCGGGGCTTCTCAGGCAGTGTCCGGCTCTGGTGCGATGCAAACCTCTGGCTGAGGCCTGTCGCGCTGGGCTCTGCTGTCCCTCTGGAGCATGTCTGCAGTCGTCTACTGGAGCACGTCTACTCTGCAGCCTGGCGCCAAATCTCTCTGTGTCTTGGCGCGCTGGACTTTTATATCCAGGAAATCCTTCCTGGAGGTCACCTGATCACGCCCAGCATCTGAATCTGCTCCCCCTTAAACTCCTCTAGCAAAACTTGGTTCCGCTTGGTTGCGTCTGGCCAGCAGATGGCAATCTGTCCTCATCTCTGGCAGATTCTGCAAGAGTTCTTCAGATGGCATTTTGCCTTCTACTACACATGCCCTGACATGTGCTGACATTCAGGATCTGATGTGAATTGGAGTTTTCCTTAGGCAAAATTCACAAATCAAGTTTTTGCCTAAGGCCGGTTTCACACATCCATGAAACACAGTTTCAATTGGGACTGCCCAATCTCCTTACCTGCACTACTTCATCACAGGCATATATAGGGTAGTTATCTCAGCGATTGGGTCTGGTATTTTGATCTGAGCACCGTCCATGCCTAAGACCTTTGGATTTGTGCCGCAAATGTGCCATGGATCCACTCAAAGATTAGCCCCATTGTAATTTTTTATAATCAGTAAAAATAATATACAGGGTGGGCCATTTATATGGATACACCTAAATAAAATGGGAATGGTTGGTGATATCAACTTCCTGTTTGTGGCATATTAGTATATGGGAGGGGTAAAACGTTTCCAGATGGGTGGTGACCATGGTGGCCATTTTGAAGTTGCCATTTTGGATCCAACTTTATTTTTTTCAATGGGAAGAGGGTCATATGACACATCAAACTTATTGAGAATTTCCATAATGTGGTGGTGCACCATCTTGTTGGAAAAACTCAGGGAGCATGCCATCTTCAGTGCATAAAGAGGGCAGCACATCATCATGTAGCAATTTCAGATATCCAGTGGCATTGAAGTTTCCATTGATGAAAAATGGCCCCACTATCTTTATACCCCATATACCACACCATACCATCAATTTTTGTGTTCCAACAGTCTTGGAGGGATCTATCCACTGTGGGTCAGTGTCAGACCAATAGCGTGGTTTTGTTTGTTAACTTCACCATTCACAAAAAAGTTTGCCTCTTCAATGAACATAATGTTCTGTGTAAACTGAGGGTCCTGTTCCTATTTTTGTTTTGCCCATTCTGCAAATTCAGTGCGCCGATCTGGGTCATCCTCGTTGAAATGCTGTAGCCTCTGGATTTTGTAAGGGTACCATTTGTGAGTAGCTAATATCCACCGAAGGGATGTTTGACTGATGCCATTCTCCAGTGACATGCGACGAGTGCTACACTGTGGGCTCTTGCTGAATGAAGCTAGGAAAGCCACTGATGTTTCTTCATTAGTGACAGTTTTCTTGCGTCCACATTTTGGCAAATCCAACACTGAACCTGTTTCACGAAATTTGGCAAGCAGTTTGCTAACTGTAGCATGGGAGATGGGTGGTCTCGTAGGGTTTCTTGCATTGAAATCTGCTGCAATGACCCGGGTACTGCGTTCACCAAACATCAACACAATTTCTATCCGCTCCTCACTTGTTAACCTCTGCGATATGTCAATGGCTGTAAACAAAGAGAAACTTTTAAATAACTCATGAAAGAATAATGTTACGTTAAAACCAAGCACACCACTGTTTTTCTTATGAAATTCTCAATAAGTTTGATATGTCACATGACCCTCTTCCCATTAAAAAAAATAAAGTTGGATCCAAAATGGCCAACCTCAAAATGGCCGCCATGGTCACCACCCATCTGGAAAAGTTTTCCCCCTCCCATATACTAATGTGCCACAAACAGGACGTTGATATCACCAACCATTCCCATTTTATTTAGGTATATCCATATAAATGGCCCAACCTGTACATGCTGAATACTCTAGTCTATGACAAAATTACACACAGATTTTGGGGAGAATGTTTAATACATGGGGTGAAAGTACTTCATCCATTTACATGGAATTAGGGCTTGCAGATAAGACAGGTTCATGCCCTTGGAGACAGATGATGAAGACAATTTAGTTCTATTTTTCCTGCACAATGACTACTAAAGATGTCACAGAACATGCCCACAACTTTCCAGATTTCAATAGGTCCTGCATTTTTTTATGTTTCAATGCCTACTAAATCACCTTCAAAAGTGCTGTGCTAGAAGCCTGCAGCTGCCCCAATTATCATGTAAGGAATGTAAGAGTAGAGCTTATATATATACCATTTCCGGTGACTACCTCTTGAAGCTCATCAAGAGAATGCCAAGAGTGTGCAAAGCAGTCATCAAAGCAAAAGGTGGCTACTTTGAAGAACCTAGAATATAAGACATATTTTCAGTTGTTTCACACTTTTTTGTTAAGTATATAATTCCACATGTGTTAATTTAAAGTTTTGGTGCCTGCAGTGTGAATGTACAATTTTCATAGTCATGAAAATACTGAAAAATCTTTAAATGAGAAGGTGTGTCCAAACTTTTGGTCTGTATTGTATATGTGGGTGAAATAAGTACTGAACATGTCACCAATTTTTTAAGTAAATATATTTATACAGGTGCTATTGACATGAAATTCTCACCAGATGTCGTTAACAATTGGTGTCATGTATATATGTATATTGACCCAGAGTAGCTTGATCCTTCATCCTTCAGATGTACTCATTCTCATCAGTGACAGACTACTGAATGCATATTAACACCCCTTTACGACCTATGACGTATATATACATCATAGGTCGCATCTTCCTTTTCCCATGTGCACCGGATGGATGGAGTGCCGACTGTTCATACTACTACCACTCCTGGTTTTGGCTTACAAATACTATGCAAAATACTGACCAAATACTCAACATGTCAACGTGGCCTAAAGGACATATGGAAGGGAGTATTACAGCATTTTTTTTCTAAATTACACCATGTATGAAGTCTCTTTAAAAGTTTATTTCTACTGAACTTTATTATGGCATATTTTCAACAATCATTAGAAGTTAGGCATCCCAGTAGTCAGATCCCTACTATCTGCAATTGATGGTATATATAGCTCAAGATTTTTCATGGTGATTTTTCACTTAAAACCGTCGTATGTTGGATCTGTTTCATCAAATCAGTTTTCATTTATCTCCAATCAGTTGCCCCACAGATCATACCTACAAATCTAGAACTTTAAATCTACCCACAACTAGAGATGAGCTGATCATTCCACTGGGAATCACCTTCAAGTAGAATATCTTAAAATTCGCAGGTCCTGGCAAATGCGAACAAAAAAAACAAAACCTGAGCCCAATTTCACACACTGCTGAAGATTCCATCAGATACAGAGCAAGCTCGAAATATTTCCAAGGCATTTTGAGGAAGTCCACATGGCAGCACCCGACATTATATCACATGGTCTAACATACCCAACCAGAGGGAACTATCACAGGGACTGTAAAAGATGAAAGTAAGGCAAGCAGCAGCTATTTTGGAATTTTACAGGATCAGACCACACAGCTCATTGCACATATGTGTAGAAAAAAGGCCTAAATCTGATTGTGGTGTACTAATGCAGTACTGAAGCACATGGAAAATGGTAGTGAAAGTCTCAGTCCGTGAATAATAATCCAAATTTTCAAGTGTATAAAAAATCATTCAGAGTTTCATCCAGAAAAGTGGGACGATTCTTTTTTCACATGTCATCTTGGCGCAATCCGTTTGCAATCCGTTTTTACAGCAGCAGCTATTAATCATGTGTAAGACCATTTACAGTTTCCTATGTTACAAAATTGCAATGTATCTGTAAAAATTGGATGCTATACTGTGCCTCTGGTTGTCATCCGATTGTTTTCTATTTACACGCTAATTCATTTGAATGGCCGAGTCCCACCTGATTTACAGAAGAACCTAGTGCATACTGTGATTTTTTTTCACATGCAGATTCAGTCAGTGAAACAAATCATTTATCTGCACTGACCCATTGAATAAAGTTGGGCTGAGTGCCGTCCCTTTTTTTCACGGAGAGCACTCGGACTGAAAATACGGTAATGTGAATGAGCTCTGACTGTGATTTGATTGATCTGTATCTGGGACTGGGACATAGTAACAGCACCTTCATAACAGATTTTTTTTTTATTCTTCACTCACTGCAAAAAAGAAGGCAGTTTAATACCTCTCTTTCCTAATGTTGCTACTGAAAAAAAATCCTGAAACCAAGACTTGTGCGTTAGAGAAAGTATGCTTCCTGGATTGTGAAACAGACATGCTATATATTTGCTTTAAAGACAAAAGAAAAAAAATTATCTCAAGTGTCTACCTCATAAAGTGTGTGTGTTGTAAAAAAAATAATATTTTTTTTGCACACTTTGTTGTTGTAATAGACCAATATTAGACCTGTACACGCTACATGTATACGGCAGCCTGTTGCTTTTGCTGGTTTTTAACCATCTGACCTAACTTTTCATGACCCATCCTTTCTGGTAAACACCCAGAGGTGGTTATTTTTGTTCTATTTTTCTACTCTTTTAAAAAAGTGCATATTTTAATGTTTGAATACTTGTTTTTAACAGTCCAATTTAGCAAGCGTATACCCCACAACCATTCTGCATGCTGCCACATATTCCTTAATGGACGCGAATCTACATGCAGCTACTTAACAACAAAGCATTTTATGGTTATGTTGCATTTTTTGTCAAGGGGGATTAATTTAAGCAAAACAAACCCAGACAAATAAAATACTAAAAAAAGGTTAAGGTTTTTTTAACTGTTTTACTAGAGTAATTTACTGGGATATGAGCCTAGGACTCCAGTGCTGCAAAGCAACAGTGCTAACGACTGAACTACCATGTTGCCCCAGTTTGGAAATCATGTGAGCATTCTCTGTAAAATGTGCAGAGGTCGCTGTGCAGAGAGTAGGAGGAGCTGAGCACCTATTGTAAATATTGTAAACCTGTGTTTTTTTTGTCCCCAACTTATTATTATTGAGGTATAACTATTTGTTATCCTACCCTTCAAGAACAGTGCAACAGTGCTCAGTGTCTGCTTGTAAGTGATTGGGTCCTAAGGGGTAGCGTCTCTCCTTGTGGAGAGTGACGTGTCTGACATGCCAGTGGTATTTGGCTTTTATCTTAAGTCATGTGCTAAGGCTTGTTAAAGGGTCGATATTGACTTTCAGGATTGCTACTTCCAATTGGTGGCACTAGAGTTCAAGTCTTCTTCCTCTCTGAAGAGGCAATTTGCATATATGTTTGATGATCAGCTTGAGAAAGACAATAATTGAGTATTTTTTATTATAGATTGTAATAAAAACTGTAAAAAAAAGTTATTTGAAAAATATATTTAATATAAAAGCTTGATTTAAAAATGAATTCTCTAACTATAGATTGCCTTTCATTTATTAGATGCAGTAAAAAATATAATTCATTTGCATGTTCCAACATTTGTGTCACCCCTAATTTTACGGGTTGCATACTTCTGAAATAAAGTTTGTTAAAGGTGTTGCTCAAACTCCAACTGCACTACATCTTGAAAATTACTTCCAGCTTACTGCAAAATCTATCATATGGGGGCTGTTCTCTGGTTGACAAGTACATAATTTTCAAAGCATTTTTGACTTTGACATATTGATTAATTTACTGTTCCATAATATAGCAGTCCCCATATTCCCTTGTTTTTTTCCTCCCTTTCACAGAAAAAATCTTTCTAGTCCATAACTTTTTAGCATTATTTTAACACAGCTTGTAAGTACTCATTTGAGAACATTCAATTGATCAAGAAGTTTATGGGTTAAAGGTAAAAATTATGCAACAACTAAAATATGTGGCCAATAAATTGTTGCTTGACACAAAACTTATAGCTATGTAGTAGTCAATAGATTTTACTCAAAATACATTTTCTTGGTTTCCATAAAAAATAAAATGTACATTTTTTTAGACATTAGCCAGGTGTGTGAAATGAATCATTGTCTGTTAAAAAAAGAAAAGAAAAAGAAAAATACTGTACAATCACAATAATAATTCTGTCATTTTGCACATGTAGCTTTGAGCTCATCTTTGAAGAAAAGTATGCTCGCTTATCATTTTGTAAAGATTTTGATGTTCCGCATGTGCAAATAATTTAGCCTATTATTCTCCTAAATGGGACCAAAATTCTGACAATTTAGAATAACAATTACTTAATATGCCCATTTATCTGTAAAGATGCATATCCACTGAAATGGACAGTAATATCTGAAAGAACACAGATTTGTTAGAAAAACAGAACTTAGATATAGATATATTCCCAAGCTAGAAATCTTATCAGAACATGCTCGCACAAATACAAGAGAGAATAAAAACAAATTTACAAAAGACAAAAATATTTTTACATTTCTTTTTTAATTATTTTAATGTTTGACTGTTGTGTTTGTTGCTTTAAGTTTTACCAATAAGTAAAGTTGTGTTATGAATAATAACATTTCAGTCTTACAAACTTCATTTTCAATTTATTTGACATCCCACCATTAAGGGTAGGTTCACATGTGGCAGATTTCCATTCTAGACTTTTTGCAATTGAAAATCTGTTACATATATCCGAAAGGCATTTGTAAAAACCATGTACCCTCTAGAAAAGCAACTTAAAGAAGTTGTCCACTACTTGGACAACTCTTTGTCATACCCCACGCTTGTCCCCGATAAAAAAATAAAGCTTATACTCGTCTCCTGTACCGGTTCCGTTCCAGCGGTGTCAGCACTCGTGGTCTCGGGGCTCCCGTGCGGTTGTTGTGACACGTGACCCTGGCACCCAATCGGCGCTGGCATCACTGTCCCCGCCTTTGGACAAATTGGACATGAAGAGGAAGTCAGAGATCCACCACAGCCCGGACTTCCTCTTCATGTTCAGTTTGACAGTGACATCGACGCCTGGCTCACATGTCACAACAACAGCACGGGCGCCCCAAGACCGCGAGTGCCGACCCTGCTGGAATGGCATCGGCACGGAATGGTGAGTATTTGTTATTTTATTTTATCGAGGCAAACATTTAGATCAAGAAGGGATAGTCCTAGTAGTGGACAACCCCTTTAATTCAGATTTAAAAGGCATCTGCAACTAAAAATTAGTTTTATACATCAAATTTGCTCCCTGTGAGCATACCATTTGGGACTCAATGTGTTGCAGTATGGTTCTGCTTATGGTTGATGTTGAGATATTCTCCACTAGAAGCAGTGCTTTTAGCGGTGAGTAGTTCTGCCATATATCATTAAATGGTGTTTTGGCGAATTTTAAATGGTAAAAAAATAACGTTTCATGGTGTAAAACTACAGGACAAATATAACTTAAAAGGACCACAATGAAAGTTTCTTAAATTATGGAGCAACACCAATTGTATGCCTTTTTATCAAAACTACCACCGAATCCTCTACACTCAGTCTCAAGATTCAAATTGACCAAGTCGAATTGACCAAGGTGAAAAAAACAAAAACAAACAATATATACATGTGCCATCAAAACAATTATAAATGGAAGTCAAACCTTTATTGAACAGCACATTTCTGATGCTGCAGTGGAAAAAATCTTTGCTTGCTAATAGCAACAATCAAACATTATATAATAGAACTTCTAAGCAATTGAGAGTTTATTTACACCAAGCAATGAGTTTCCACCTTGATATGAGGCCTTCATCACGCTCAGATAAAAACACTTTTTATTTACTGTATTTTTCGGACTATAAGATGCACAGGACCATAAGACGCACCCCAAATTTTGGGGTGGAAAATAGGAAAAAAAAATTTTTTTATAAGATGGGGTCCGTCTTATAGTCTGATTAGGTATCTTACCTGCGGGGTGGAGGAGCAGGAGGCAAGGTCCTTCAGGAAACCGGCCCTGTGGAAGTGGAGGAATGCTGCGGACCCTGGATACATGAAGCCGGTGCTCCAGCAGCTGTGAGATGCGGTGATGGTGGAGCAGGATTGCAGGTCCCTCCATTCCCTGCCTCAGGAACCTGGCGGAAGCAGAAGAGGTGAGATGCCAGTGTCTGCCTGGGGCCTGTGGACTGGCCTGGGGACTTGCCTGGGGCCTGGGGCCTGTGGACTTGGCTGGGGCCTGTGGACTTGCCTGGGGCCTGTGGACTTGCCTGGAGCCTGGGGCCTGTGGATGGGCCTGGGGCCTGTAGACTTGCCTGGGGCCTGGGCCTGGACCTGTGAGCGGCATCCGGCAGTGAAGCAGAGGAGCCGGGGCCTGTGACGGGCTGTGAGTGGTTTCCGGCGATTCGGCAGAGCAGCGTGTGCGGCTTCCGGTGGCCGCGGCCATCTTCCTGAGGCTGTGATCTACAGGAAAACGGCCGCCGGAGCTCTGAGTTGGCACATGCGCCGGCTCCGGCGGCCATTTTCCTGTGGATCACGGCCTTGGTAAGGTGACCACGGCCACCGGAAGCCACACACGCTGCCCTGCCGCACCGCCAGACACCGCTCAGAGCTCGTCAGAGGCCCCTGCTCCTCTGCCTCACCGCCGGACGCCACTCACAGCCCGGCACAGGCCCCGGCTCCTCTGCTTCACCACCTGACACCAGCACAGGTACAGGCCCCGGCTCCAGCCGCATCTCACCTCTGCCGCCGCCGGAGGACCCTGCGATCCCCGCTCCACCACCACCAGTAAAGTAACGTTTGGACCATAAGACGCACCCCCCATTTTCCTTCCAAATTTTGGGGAAAAAAAGAGTGTCTTATGGTCCGAAAAATAAGTCTGATGACGACCCTATGTTGAGGTTTAACCACGCTGATTGGTGTTAATAAAGCCTCAATTGCTTGTAAGTTTCATTTTGGTAGTTTTGATTTTTATTCTACTAGCAGGTAAACATTTTTCCACCTCAGCATCAAAATATCACCATCAAAGAAAGATTCAATTTCCATTTATAGTTGTTTTAAAGCTACATGCACTTATTGAATTTTAAATCAGTAGTGATAAATTCTAAAAAAAAAACAAGAACCCCTTCTTAATTGCTTATTTGCCCCTCATAACATAAAAAACCCCAAACATATTCTTGCCTCCCTATACTGGTGCAGCACCTGTGAAGTCGGCACCATAATTCCTGGCGGTGACTTGACATTGACTGCAGCAGTAGCGTCACAAAAATCATCAGCGGTCGCAGCAGGAATCAAACCGATGACATTACAGGTGCAGTACCGGTCCAGGAGATAAGTATATGTTTTCTTTTATTTAATGTGGGGCCCTTAAAACAATTAAGAAGGGGGTGTCCAGTAGTGGACAATTCCTTTAATTATTTATGCATTATATTTGAATCTTTTTTTTTAAATATACTTTTTTTTATACTTTAAACAAGCAATTGGTCCATGTGGTCATTTTGATGATTCCATTCTAGCAGCATTTTTCTCTACTTTTCACATCCCACCAAACTGTAGCTAAATTAGCAGCATTGTCTATAGGTAAAAGTACAACAACCTTTTCTTTATCAACCATTAACAATGACTTTATCTTAAATGCCCTTGTTTTTTACTTTTTTTTTTTAGTCGCTATGATTGCAAAAAACATTGAAACAATCTTTATCTTTGTGAAATACATTTTATGGAGAATGTTCACTTGCCAGTTCTTTTTTGTTTTTTATTTTCATGTATTCACTTTTTTTGCAGCTCCAAGAATCAAATTTAGGCTGATTAAGTAGACAGTATCTTAGTCCAGGACATTCCTGTCTCTTGGAATTTACAATATGAGAGCAACTGGAGCTGCGTTAATTCCTCAGAGAGTTGCTTTACATCTGGTTTGCTGCAATATGTTTGTATGGGACAGTTTGATTTGTTAAACCATTCAACCGCTATAAACTTTTGATTCGTTAGCCTGTACCGAAATTCTTGTAAAGGACACGGAGCGTGTAACTGCTATGGACAACTTTTGTTACATGTAAAAGTCACCAGGAGACTCAAAATATGTGGAATATAAGGGTTTCGATAAATTAGTCATGTAATCCACATGTTGACTGATATCTATGGTTTGCTGACAGGTGAAATTAATGTCTACATTATTTTGTAGGAAGGGGTCTATTCGATACTGCTAGATGTCAACACACTCAGTCCACACTCACTGATATCTGTTAGATTCAATTTGACTTAGAAAGGTTCAAAAGATTTTCTGATTATTTCATGTCACAACATGAAAATTAAAAAAAACATACAAACATTTCTATTGTATGTAGAAATTTGTCCTAAATACAAACCAAGCATATTTCAGTGTGGAGAATAAAGTACTGCAAAAGGTGCTTTACTTTTTCAAAAGTGTCCTACATAATGGTATGGTATGTTACTTTGCTTAAGAAGTTCCAGGTCGCCCATATACTTTCAATGTCCCAGTGGTCCACTCTTTACTCTGCACTGACATTCCATAACATCAAGGCAGAGTCAGCTGCGTGCATGACCCTCCATAGATAGATCCTCATAAATTATTTCCACCTCTGCCTTGATTGTTGTATCTACGCCACACTAAACAAGCACTATGTATACAAATTAGAATCAGTTGTAGGAGATACAGGTGTGTTGCTCTGCTGGTCAGTATGGAATAAAAGATATCCAGAGAATCCAGGGTATAATTAAATGATAGCGGTTTTATTCTCAATAAAATATTTGAGGAGAATCGACAGAAAGTTACTTTATGTGGTTTCACCTCGTGAAGTAGTTATAGATACTTTGAAACGCATTGAGAATAAAACTGCTATCATTTAATTATACCCTGGATTCTCCAGATATCTTTTATTTCATACTGACCAGCAATGCAGCACACCCGCATCTCCTACAACTGATCTGTACGTTGGACACCCCAACTTGCGGCTCAGCAGCAGCTAGATTTATATCTTGTGCCTATTGTCTCACAATATCAGGTGAGTATTGCTGCATCACTATTTAACACTGTTGTCTGGATAACGTGCTATTGCATTTTTGTGTCACCCTAGCTTTCTCTCTATACATATTAGGAAGCTCTCACATCGCTTTCTCCTCAAGACCAAGTGATCATGTGATTGTTGAGTGTGAGGAGAGAGCAGGATCTGATGGGTTCCAGGAAACTGCTATGCAAGTAGAAGGCTGAATTTTTCCATGTAACTGGGGTTAATATACTACCCTCAGTTACAGGGGAAAGCAGCAATAAAAATACATTAATGAAGTCATAATGTGTGAAATAAATAAAAAAATAAATAAAAGCAAATGAAAAAAAAAAAAGAGACAATGATAGTCCAAATTGCTATTTCTAGCCCTGCCGTGGTCAAAAAATATATATATCCTAAATATTTAAAAATAATTCCTACAGAGATAAGAATTCGAATTAAAATGTTTTTAGTGGTCTTTTGTGGTCTTAAAAAAATTTGAACAACAGACACTTATTTCCTATTTTTATTTACCTTTTCCCCTGATATCAGCAAAAAAGGAATATAAAATGACAGAAAAATTAAGCCTCATGTTTTGCCCCATGCAAAAGAAAAAGGCAAAAATAATTTGATTATCAAAACGAGAAATTATTTTTATAGTTGTTAAAAGTGCATGTTCGATAAAACTTGAAAAATGTGTCTGGTCACAAACAGGAAAACTGATCAGTCCTGAACTGGATAAATGTGGACTTTTCTATGCTATGGAAACACAAAGGAAAATAGGGGTAGGGAGAGTCAGCACACCTGTGAGTTAATCTTCCCTGGTCCAGGTCGAGCATATGCACAGCAGCAAAAGAAGAAGATCTATTCAGCGATTATATTGTTAATAAAAATCCATTTCTCTTTATTGAATAACATTAAAAAGATAATCCAGTGGATACAATCAAGAGCAACTACCATGCTCCCTCCATGGGGATCCAGATCGACGCGTTTCGACTCGTTATATCTTAGTCATGATCTGATCATGCTATAACTCAAATGCCATCTAAATATAATTAAAGGTTATCCACATTACCCACACGTGAACCTATGCAGGAATAAGTTTTAGGGTCTCTCAACTTTAAACCTCAAGAATATAATCTATTTTGACTTTGTGAAAATAGGCAGTGTTTTAAGTTACTATCATCCCAACCTTTCTGAGAGCCATCAACATTTTTTTAGGTTGTGAAAAAGGATTGTTAGTCTGATCATGTAATTTTTGGTTACAGTGGTCACTTAGAAGGGTGTCGCTCTGAGACTTCATGGGTCTTTATAACCACTAGGCCTATACCTCACATACTCTGATCTCATTGGCTTGTCTCATAGTGGCTTTGCAATACAAAGTACAGGGGGTCATTATTTAATTCTACTTCCTTCTTTTGCTTAATGTTCCCCTCTAATGGTCACTCTTTACACAGCAATGCAACAGCTTAGAGTGCTGTACTACGATACTGCTGCTACGCGTGTATTGTGGTATTGTCTAAAAGACAGCCAGAAAACTAAGTGGTTATATAGTTTATTTATTATGCCTTTCTTATATAGCACTATTTATGCCCCAGCATTTTCCCGACATTATCATCATCACTGTCCTCATTGGGGATCACAATCTAAATTTTCAATGTCTTTGTGAGAGGAAACAGGAACACCAAGAGGAAACCGACAAAAATATGGGGAGAACGTACAAACTCCTTGCAGATGTTGTCCTTGGTGGGATTTGAACCCAGTACCTCAGTATATAACCACTGAGCCACTATGCCATTTGACGCTCATGATCACTAATCAAAAGAACATTTCTGTGACAGATCATGGCGCCAAAAAACAAGGATAATGAGGCAAAATAAAGGATGAAGTTACACTTTTATTTCTGATTTGTGAAGAACGTCTCTTATCACTGCATTAGTTCGTAAATAGTGTTGAGCGGGCACTAAAATGCTCGGGTGCTCGAAGCTCGGGCCGAGCTCACCGTGATACTCAGGTGCTCGACCCGAGCAACGAGCCCAATGTTAGTCTATGGGAGACCCGAGCATTTTTGCCGCGGCACCCCCGGCAGTCTGTAGAAAGCCTAAAAAGTGCCCAAAACGATAGAGACAGTGCTCAAATGACATGGGGACAGCATGGGGTTCGCCCCAGGAAGCATTTCTGCCCCCCCAGGTCACTGCTGTCAACAACATGGTCAGAGGTATTAAGCCACTTTCACTGGCTCACAATAAAACGTTCAAAAACGAAATTGAAACTGCTTTCCTTTGAAATATGTTAAGGAACATCCTTTCCAGGGTAAAGACTTGTGTATAAGGTAAAATAAATAACCAATAACAAAAATACTCCTCCACACCTTGGGCTATGTTGACAATTAGCATTTTTTATGCGTTTTTGCACTTTTGTATTGCTTTCAACCGTGACAAATGCATTCACCGGGAAATGTCATTTTAACATTTTACAACCTTATCTGGCCATGTGCTGTGTGACACATGCATACAGTGCTGAAAAGACATGGGAGCAGCATGGGGAAGACCCCTGGAAGCATCTCTGACACCCAGGTCACTGCCTAAAAGTGTGCCCATCAGAAGTGATCCTTGCCGCATCAGAAGATGCAGACTTGCAACTATCCCCGTGCAAGTCCTTGTCCCAGGGCAGTGTTCAATTGTACCTCCCCCTTTCCTAGCAATGCAAGCGCAAGTATGCAGCCTGCCACCCACCCACCCCCAGGCTGCAATACCATACTGCTTGCTTGCTTGCACTTGAAATTGGGCCTTTTAGGCATGTGGAGGCGGAATCTGGCTACCACGTCATGGCTGCATCTGCGGCCTGGTATCCATACTCAGTCCGCAGCCTCCCGGTGGCCGGGAATCCACGCTTGGTCCCCAGCCGCCAGGGGGCGGCCGGGTGTCCATTATTGGTACCCAGCCGCCCCGCGGCCGGGTGCCCACACACGGTCCCCAGCCGCCCCTATTTGTCCCGGTGCGCCTTATACACAAGTGCGCACACCAAAACATTACCTGTTCCCTCCCCAGTGCATTTAGTGGGAAGGACAGCCTAACCACAAACACGTGGACAAGTGAATGTGGCTAGGGATGGTCCATCTCACTGACGCCTTCGCACTGGGTTAATATTGTGGAAGCCGGGACACAGTTGGACACTGGGATGCAACACGTCCTCCAGACATAGAGGATTGCCGGCCCTGGGTCAATAAGGCTTCAACACAAAGTTTAGAAGGTAGACAGCAGCAGTGGTCGGCCTCCTACACAACGAGTAAATTATTCATGATCATGAGGCCATCCATCTCCTTCACTTTCTGTTCCTTGGAATGCAAGCGCATGTATGTAGTAACGGCTAGGCCTGAGGTGGTCAGCTTTTTGGCGCATATCCTACCTCCTCCGAGGATTGCTGGATGTTTTCCTGCTACTATCCCAGTTCTATGACTCCCGTTAAAACAAAGCCTCAGGTGATGAATGATGGATGAGGTGGTGGCAAAGGAGAAAGAGCAGGAGGAATAGGGACCATTCACATCAATATCAGGCCAGTCAAATACACATGTCTTGTAGCATATGTTTCTGTACCAAAAGGAGCGGTTCGGCTACACAGTTATAGGGCATAACCTACAAAAGACAAAAATATATCTCATACCCTACCATCATTATATATAAATGTAAAGCAAAGTTGCATAATAAATATAGGGTACTTAGTGAACTATTTTTGATCAAAAAAAGTATACCAGCCGTCCCACCAGCGGCAAGGTGACCCTAAATTGGGACGGTACCTATACTGTCTATATTAAAAACCTTACTGTATATCAAAGTTGAAGTAATGCATATAAAAGGGTAGACAAATAGGACCGGGTCCCAACTCCAGACCACCTAGGCCCGTGGTAAGCTACATATATACTAATCAGTTCAACAAAGGGGATGCCACACCCTTAAATTGCACAGAATGCAAACAAGACAAAAAAACAAGCAATGTGAACTGAGGTCTAAGATGGTAGACATGCAAGAAATAGGAGCATGTTCACACTAGCAAAAAGAAGCAAAACCTACAAAAGACAAAAATATATCTCATACCCTACCATCATTATATATAAATGTAAAGCAAAGTTGCATAATAAATATAGGGTACTTAGTGAACTATTTTTGATCAAAAAAAGTATACAAGCCGTCCCACCAGCGGCAAGGTGACCCTAAATTGGGACGGTACCTATACTGTCTATATTAAAAACCTTACTGTATATCAAAGTTGAAGTAATGCATATAAAAGGGTAGACAAATAGGACCGGGTCCCAACTCCAGACCACCTAGGCCCGTGGTAAGCTACATATATACTAATCAGTTCAACAAAGGGGATGCCACACCCTTAAATTGCACAGAATGCAAACAAGACAAAAAAACAAGCAATGTGAACTGAGGTCTAAGATGGTAGACATGCAAGAAATAGGAGCATGTTCACACTAGCAAAAAGAAGCAAAACCTACAAAAGACAAAAATATATCTCATACCCTACCATCATTATATATAAATGTAAAGCAAAGTTGCATAATAAATATAGGGTACTTAGTGAACTATTTTTGATCAAAAAAAGTATACATGCCGTCCCACCAGCGGCAAGGTGACCCTAAATTGGGACGGTACCTATACTGTCTATATTAAAAACCTTACTGTATATCAAAGTTGAAGTAATGCATATAAAAGGGTAGACAAATAGGACCGGGTCCCAACTCCAGACCACCTAGGCCCGTGGTAAGCTACATATATACTAATCAGTTCAACAAAGGGGATGCCACACCCTTAAATTGCACAGAATGCAAACAAGACAAAAAAACAAGCAATGTGAACTGAGGTCTAAGATGGTAGACATGCAAGAAATAGGAGCATGTTCACACTAGCAAAAAGAAGCAAAACCTACAAAAGACAAAAATATATCTCATACCCTACCATCATTATATATAAATGTAAAGCAAAGTTGCATAATAAATATAGGGTACTTAGTGAACTATTTTTGATCAAAAAAAGTATACAAGCCGTCCCACCAGCGGCAAGGTGACCCTAAATTGGGACGGTACCTATACTGTCTATATTAAAAACCTTACTGTATATCAAAGTTGAAGTAATGCATATAAAAGGGTAGACAAATAGGACCGGGTCCCAACTCCAGACCACCTAGGCCCGTGGTAAGCTACATATATACTAATCAGTTCAACAAAGGGGATGCCACACCCTTAAATTGCACAGAATGCAAACAAGACAAAAAAACAAGCAATGTGAACTGAGGTCTAAGATGGTAGACATGCAAGAAATAGGAACATGTTCACACTAGCAAAAAGAAGCAAAACCTACAAAAGACAAAAATATATCTCATACCCTACCATCATTATATATAAATGTAAAGCAAAGTTGCATAATAAATATAGGGTACTTAGTGAACTATTTTTGATCAAAAAAAGTATACAAGCCGTCCCACCAGCGGCAAGGTGACCCTAAATTGGGACGGTACCTATACTGTCTATATTAAAAACCTTACTGTATATCAAAGTTGAAGTAATGCATATAAAAGGGTAGACAAATAGGACCGGGTCCCAACTCCAGACCACCTAGGCCCGTGGTAAGCTACATATATACTAATCAGTTCAACAAAGGGGATGCCACACCCTTAAATTGCACAGAATGCAAACAAGACAAAAAAACAAGCAATGTGAACTGAGGTCTAAGATGGTAGACATGCAAGAAATAGGAGCAGTTATAGAGCATACAGTGAGTGCAATGCCTACCAAAAATTTCGAGGAACTCCAATGCCCCTTGGAAGTGACATGGAGGTCAGAGGGCCTTAACTAAACCATTTTTTCCATTTATATCAACTGGGTCTCATGGACACTGTTGGCCTAAGCAGTGAATGGAAGGCTTTCCAAAAATTATGAGGAACTGCAATGCCCCTTGAAACAGACGTGGATTACAGCGTACTAAAAACCTTCTACCCATTATTGGGGAGTGGGTCTCCTTTAGTGTTCACCTATGCATTGAAAAGCAAAAGCTGACTAAAATTAGGAGGAAATGCAATGCCCGTTGGAAGAGTCGTGGAGGTTAGAGGTATTTAAAAACAAGATTTCAATGCCCCTTGGAAGAAATGTGAAGTTCAGAGTGGTTTAACAAGACGGTTTTAATGCCCCTTGGAAGAGACGTGGAGGTCACAGTAGCTTAACAAGACGGTTTTAATGCCCCTTGGAAGAGACGTGGAGTTCAGAGTGGTTTAACAAGACGGTTTTAATGCCCCTTGGAAGAGACATGGAGGTCCCAGTGGAATAAAAAGACAATATCAATGCCCCTTGGAAGAGTGGTGGAAGTCCCAGTGGAATAAAAAGATAATATCAATGCCCCTTAGAAGAGTGGCGGAGGTTACAGTGGAATAAAAAGACAATATCAATGCCCCTTGGAAGAGTGGTGGAGGTCGCAGTGGAATAAAAAGACAATATCAATGCCCCTTGGAAGAGACGTAGAGGTCACAGTAGCTTAACAAGATGGTTTTAATGTCCCTTGGGAGAGACATGAAGATCACAGTAGTTTAACAAGACGGTTTTAATGCCCCTTGGAAGAGACGTGGAGTTCAGAGTGTTTTACCAAGACGATTTTAATGCCCCTTGGAAGAGACGTGGAGGTCCCAGTGGAATAAAAAAGACAATATCAATACCCCTTGGAAGAGTGGTGGAGGTTAGTAGAATAAAAAGACAATATCAATGCCCCTTGGAAGAGTGGTGGAGGCCGCAGTGGAATAAAATGACAATACCAATGCCCATTGGAAGAGTGGTGGAGGTCCCAGTGGAATAATAAGACAATATCAATGACCCTTGGAAGAGACGTGGAGGTCACAGTAGCTTAACAAGACGATTTTAATGCCCAATGGAAGAGACGTGGAGTTCAGAGTGTTTTAAAACGACGGTTTTAATGCCCCTTTGAAGAGTGGTGGAGGTCCCAGTAGAATAAAAAGACAATATCAATGCCCCTTGGAAGAGTGGTGGAGGTTGCAGTGGAATAAAAAGACAATATCAATGCCCCTTGTAAGAGTGGTGGAGGTCCCAGTGGAGTAAAAAGACAATATCAATGACCCTTGGAAGAGATGTGGAGGTCACAGTAGCTTAACGAGATGATCTTAATGCTCCTTGGAAGAGACGTGGAGTTCAGAGTGATTTAACAAGACGGTTTTAATGCCCCTTGGAAGAGATGTGGAGGTCACAGTAGCTTAACAAGACGGTTTTAATGCCCCTTGGAAGAGACGTGGAGTTCAGAGTGGTTTAACAAGACGGTTTTAATGCCCCTTGGAAGAGACGTGGAGGTCCCAGTGGAATAAAAAGACAATATCAATGCCCCTTGGAACAGTGGTGGAGGTCCCAGTGGAATAAAAAGACAATATCAATGCGCCTTGGTAGAGTGGTGGAGGTTACAGTGGAATAAAAAGACAATATCAATGCCCCTTGGAAGAGTGGTGGAGGACGCAGTGGAATAAAAAGACAATATCAATGCCCCTTGGAAGAGACGTGGAGGTCACAGTAGCTTAACAAGACGGTTTTAATGACCCTTGGAAGAGACGTGGAGGTCACAGTAGTTTAACAAGATGGTTTTATTGCCCCTTGGAAGAGACGTGGAGTTCAGTGTGGTTTAACAAGACGGTTTTAATGCCCCTTGGAAGAGACGTGCAGGTCCCAGTGTAAAAAAAAGACAATATCAATGGCCCTTGGAAGAGTGGTGGAGGTCCCAGTGGAATAAAAAGACAATATCAATGCCCCTTGGAAGAGTGGTGGAGGTTACAGTGGAATAAAAAGACAATATCAATGCCCCTTGGAAGAGTGGTGTAAGTCGCAGTGGAATAAAAAGACAATATCAATGCCCCTTGGAAGAGACGTGGAGGTCACAGTAGCTTAACAAGACGATTTTAATGACCCTTGGAAGAGACGTGGAGGTCACAGTAGCTTAACAAGACGGTTTTAATGCCCCTTGGAAGAGACGTGAAGTTCAGAGTGGTTTAACAAGACGATTTTAATGCCCCTTGGAAGAGACGTGGAGGTACCAGTGGAATAAAAAGACAATATCAATGCCCCTTGGAAGAGTTGTGGAGGTCCCAGTGGAATAAAAAGACAATATCAATGCCCCTTGGAAGAGTGGTGGAGGTCGCAGTGGAATAAAAAGACAATATCAATGCCCCTTGGAAGAGACGTGGAGGTCCCAGTAGATTAACAAGATGGTTTTAATGCCCCTTGGCAGAGACGTGGAGGTCACAGTAGCTTAACAAGATGGTTTTAATTCCCCTTGGAAGAGACGTGGAGTTCAGAGTGGTTTAACAAGACGGTTTTAATGCCCCTTGGAAGAGGCGTGAAAGTTCCAGTGGATTAAAAAGACAATATCAATGCGCCTTGGAAGAGTGGTGGAGTTCCCAGTAGAATAAAAAGGCAATATCAATGCCCCTTCGAAGAGTGGTGGAGGTTAGAGTGGAATAAAAAGACAATATCAATGCCCCTTGGAAGAGTGGCGTAGGTCGCAGTGGAATAAAAAGACAATATCAATGCCCCTTGGAAGAGACATGGAGGTCACAGTAGTTTAAAAAGACAGTTTTAATGCCCCTTGGAAGAGACGTGGAGGTCACAGTAGCTTAACAAGACGGTTTTAATGCCCATTGGAAGAGACGTGGAGTTCAGAGTGGTTTAACTAGATGGTTTTAATGCCCCTTGTAAGAGACGTGGAGGTCCCAGTGGAATAAAAAGACAATATCAATGCCGTTTGGAAGAGTGGTGGACGTCCCAGTGGAATAAAAAGACAATATAAATGCCCCTTGGAAGAGTGGTGGAGGTCGCATTGGAATAAAAAGACAATATCAATGCCCCTTGGAAGAGTGGTGGAGGTCCCAGTGGAATAAAAAGACAATATAAATGACCCTTGGAAGAGACGTGGAGGTCACAGTAGCTTAACAAGATGATTTTAATGCCCCTTGGAAGATACGTAGAGTTCAGAGTGATTTAAAAAGACGGTTTTAATTCCCCTTGGAAGAGACGTGGAGTTCAGAGTGGTTTAACAAGACGGTTTTAATGCCCCTTGGAAGAGGCGTGGAAGTTCCAGTGGATTAAAAAGACAATATCAATGCGCCTTGGAAGAGTGGTGGAGGTCCCAGTAGAATAAAAAGACAATATCAATGCCCCTTGGAAGAGTGGTGGAGGTTAGAGTGGATTAAAAAGACAATATCAATGCCTCTTGGAAGAGACGTGGAGGTCACAGTAGTTTAAAAAGACAGTTTTAATGCCCCTTGGAAGAGACGTGGAGGTCACAGTAGCTTAAAAAGACGGTTTTAATGCCCCTTGGAAGAGACGTGGAGTTCAGAGTGGTTTAACAAGACAGTTTTAATGCCCCTTGGAAGAGACGTGGAGGTCCCAGTGGAATAAAAAGACAATATCAATGCCGCTTGGAAGAGTGGTGGAGGTCCCAGTGGAATAAAAAGACAATATCAATGCCCCTTGAAAGAGTGGTGGAGGTCGCAGTGGAATAAAAAGACAATATCAATGCCCCTTGGAAGAGTGGTGGAGGTCCCAGTGGAATAAAAAGACAATATCAATGACCCTTGGAAGAGATGTGGAGGTCACAGTAGCTTAACGAGATGATTTTAATGCCCCTTGGAAGCGACGTGGAGTTCAGAGTGATTTAACAAGACGGTTTTAATGCCCCTTGGAAGAGATGTGGAGGTCACAGTAGCTTAACATGACAGTTTTAATGCCCCTTGGAAGAGCCGTGGAGTTCAGAGTGGTTTAACAAGACGGTTTTAATGCCCCTTGGAAGAGACGTGGAGGTCCCAGTGGAATAAAAAGACAATATCAATGCCCCTTGGAAGAGTGGTGGAGGTCCCAGTGGAATAAAAAGACAATATCAATGCGCCTTGGTAGAGTGGTGGAGGTTACAGTGGAATAAAAAGACAATATCAATGCCCCTTGGAAGAGTGGTGGAGGACGCAGTGGAATAAAAAGACAATATCAAAGCCCCTTGGAAGAGACGTGGAGGTCACAGTAGCTTAACAAGACGGTTTTAATGACCCTTGGAAGAGACGTGGAGGTCACAATAGCTTAACAAGATGGTTTTAATGCCCCTTGGAAGAGACGTGGAGTTCAGTGTGGTTTAACAAGACGGTTTTAATGCCCCTTGGAAGAGACGTGCAGGTCCCAGTGGAATAAAAAGACAATATCAATGGCCCTTGGAAGAGTGGTGGAGGTCCCAGTGGAATAAAAAGACAATATCAATGCCCCTTGGAAGAGTGGTGGAGGTTACAGTGGAATAAAAAGACAATATCAATGCCCCTTGGAAGAGTGGTGGAAGTCGCAGTGGAATAAAAAGACAATATCAATGCCCCTTGGAAGAGACGTGGAGGTCACAGTAGCTTATCAAGACGGTTTTAATGACCCTTGGAAGAGACGTGGAGGTCACAGTAGCTTAACAAGACGGTTTTAATGCCCCTTGGAAGAGACGTGGAGTTCAGAGTGGTTTAACAAGACGATTTTAATGCCCCTTGGAAGAGACGTGGAGGTCCCAGTGGAATAAAAAGACAATATCAATGCCCCTTGGAAGAGTTGTGGAGGTCCCAGTGGAATAAAAAGACAATATCAATGCCCCTTGGAAGAGTGGTGGAGGTCGCAGTGGAATAAAAAGACAATATCAATGCCCCTTGGAAGAGACGTGGAGGTCCCAGTAGATTAACAAGATGGTTTTAATGCCCCTTGGAAGAGACGTGGAGGTCACAGTAGCTTAACAAGATGGTTTTAATTCCCCTTGGAAGAAACGTGGAGTTCAGAGTGGTTTAACAAGACGGTTTTAATGCCCCTTGGAAGAGGCGTGGAAGTTCCAGTGGATTAAAAAGACAATATCAATGCGCCTTGGAAGAGTGGTGGAGGTCCCAGTAGAATAAAAAGACAATATCAATGCCCCTTGGAAGAGTGGTGGAGGTTAGAGTGGAATAAAAAGACAATATCAATGTCCCTTGGAAGAGTGGCGTAGGTCGCAGTGGAATAAACAGACAATATCAATGCCCCTTGGAAGAGACGTCGAGGTCACAGTAGTTTAAAAAGACAGTTTTAATGCCCCTTGGAAGAGACGTGGAGGTCACAGTAGCTTAACAAGACGGTTTTAATGCCCCTTGGAAGAGACGTGGAGTTCAGAGTGGTTTAACAAGACGGTTTTAATGCCCCTTGGAAGAGACGTGGAGGTCCCAGTGGAATAAAAAGACAATATCAATGCCGCTTGGAAGAGTGGTGGAGGTCCCAGTGGAATAAAAAGACAATATCAATGCCCCTTGAAAGAGTGGTGGAGGTCGCAGTGGAATAAAAAGACAATATCAATGCCCCTTGGAAGAGTGGTGGAGGTCGCAGTGGAATAAAAAGACAATATCAATGCCCCTTGGAAGAGACGTGGAGGTCCCAGTAGAATAACAATATGGTTTTAATGCCCCTTGGCAGAGACGTGGAGGTCACAGTAGCTTAACAAGATGGTTTTAATTCCCCTTGGAAGAGACGTGGAGTTCAGAGTGGTTTAACAAGATGGTTTTAATGCCCCTTGGAAGAGGCGTGGAAGTTCCAGTGGATTAAAAAGACAATATCAATGCGCCTTGGAAGAGTGGTGGAGTTCCCAGTAGAATAAAAAGGCAATATCAATGCCCCTTGGAAGAGTGGTGGAGGTTAGAGTGGAATAAAAAGACAATATCAATGCCCCTTGGAAGAGTGGCGTAGGTCGCAGTGGAATAAAAAGACAATATCAATGCCCCTTGGAAGAGACATGGAGGTCACAGTAGTTTAAAAAGACAGTTTTAATGCCCCTTGGAAGAGACGTGGAGGTCACAGTAGCTTAACAAGACGGTTTTAATGCCCATTGGAAGAGACGTGGAGTTCAGAGTGGTTTAACAAGACGGTTTTAATGCCCCTTGGAAGAGACGTGGAGGTCCCAGTGGAATAAAAAGACAATATCAATGCCGTTTGGAAGAGTGGTGGACGTCCCAGTGGAATAAAAAGACAATATAAATGCCCCTTGGAAGAGTGGTGGAGGTCGCAGTGGAATAAAAAGACAATATCAATGCCCCTTGGAAGAGTGGTGGAGGTCCCAGTGGAATAAAAAGACAATATAAATGACCCTTGGAAGAGACGTGGAGGTCACAGTAGCTTAACAAGATGATTTTAATGCCCCTTGGAAGATACGTAGAGTTCAGAGTGATTTAAAAAGACGGTTTTAATTCCCCTTGGAAGAGACGTGGAGTTCAGAGTGGTTTAACAAGACGGTTTTAATGCCCCTTGGAAGAGGCGTGGAAGTTCCAGTGGATTAAAAAGACAATATCAATGCGCCTTGGAAGAGTGGTGGAGGTCCCAGTAGAATAAAAAGACAATATCAATGCCCCTTGGAAGAGTGGTGGAGGTTAGAGTGGATTAAAAAGACAATATCAATGCCCCTTGGAAGAGACGTGGAGGTCACAGTAGTTTAAAAAGACAGTTTTAATGCCCCTTGGAAGAGACGTGGAGGTCACAGTAGCTTAAAAAGACGGTTTTAATGCCCCTTGGAAGAGACGTGGAGTTCAGAGTGGTTTAACAAGACAGTTTTAATGCCCCTTGGAAGAGACGTGGAGGTCCCAGTGGAATAAAAAGACAATATCAATGCCGCTTGGAAGAGTGGTGGAGGTCCCAGTGGAATAAAAAGACAATATCAATGCCCCTTGAAAGAGTGGTGGAGGTCGCAGTGGAATAAAAAGACAATATCAATGCCCCTTGGAAGAGTGGTGGAGGTCCCAGTGGAATAAAAAGACAATATCAATGACCCTTGGAAGAGATGTGGAGGTCACAGTAGCTTAACGAGATGATTTTAATGCCCCTTGGAAGAGACGTGGAGTTCAGAGTGATTTAACAAGACGGTTTTAATGCCCCTTGGAAGAGATGTGGAGGTCACAGTAGCTTAACAAGACAGTTTTAATGCCCCTTGGAAGAGCCGTGGAGTTCAGAGTGGTTTAACAAGACGGTTTTAATGCCCCTTGGAAGAGACGTGGAGGTCCCAGTGGAATAAAAAGACAATATCAATGCCCCTTGGAAGAGTGGTGGAGGTCCCAGTGGAATAAAAAGACAATATCAATGCGCCTTGGTAGAGTGGTGGAGGTTACAGTGGAATAAAAAGACAATATCAATGCCCCTTGGAAGAGTGGTGGAGGACGCAGTGGAATAAAAAGACAATATCAAAGCCCCTTGGAAGAGACGTGGAGGTCACAGTAGCTTATCAAGACGGTTTTAATGACCCTTGGAAGAGACGTGGAGGTCACAATAGCTTAACAAGATGGTTTTAATGCCCCTTGGAAGAGACGTGGAGTTCAGTGTGGTTTAACAAGACGGTTTTAATGCCCCTTGGAAGAGACGTGCAGGTCCCAGTGGAATAAAAAGACAATATCAATGGCCCTTGGAAGAGTGGTGGAGGTCCCAGTGGAATAAAAAGACAATATCAATGCCCCTTGGAAGAGTGGTGGAGGTTACAGTGGAATAAAAAGACAATATCAATGCCCCTTGGAAGAGTGGTGGAAGTCGCAGTGGAATAAAAAGACAATATCAATGCCCCTTGGAAGAGACGTGGAGGTCACAGTAGCTTATCAAGACGGTTTTAATGACCCTTGGAAGAGACGTGGAGGTCACAGTAGCTTAACAAGACGGTTTTAATGCCCCTTGGAAGAGACGTGGAGTTCAGAGTGGTTTAACAAGACGATTTTAATGCCCCTTGGAAGAGACGTGGAGGTCCCAGTGGAATAAAAAGACAATATCAATGCCCCTTGGAAGAGTTGTGGAGGTCCCAGTGGAATAAAAAGACAATATCAATGCCCCTTGGAAGAGTGGTGGAGGTCGCAGTGGAATAAAAAGACAATATCAATGCCCCTTGGAAGAGACGTGGAGGTCCCAGTAGATTAACAAGATGGTTTTAATGCCCCTTGGAAGAGACGTGGAGGTCACAGTAGCTTAACAAGATGGTTTTAATTCCCCTTGGAAGAAACGTGGAGTTCAGAGTGGTTTAACAAGACGGTTTTAATGCCCCTTGGAAGAGGCGTGGAAGTTCCAGTGGATTAAAAAGACAATATCAATGCGCCTTGGAAGAGTGGTGGAGGTCCCAGTAGAATAAAAAGACAATATCAATGCCCCTTGGAAGAGTGGTGGAGGTTAGAGTGGAATAAAAAGACAATATCAATGTCCCTTGGAAGAGTGGCGTAGGTCGCAGTGGAATAAACAGACAATATCAATGCCCCTTGGAAGAGACGTCGAGGTCACAGTAGTTTAAAAAGACAGTTTTAATGCCCCTTGGAAGAGACGTGGAGGTCACAGTAGCTTAACAAGACGGTTTTAATGCCCCTTGGAAGAGACGTGGAGTTCAGAGTGGTTTAACAAGACGGTTTTAATGCCCCTTGGAAGAGACGTGGAGGTCCCAGTGGAATAAAAAGACAATATCAATGCCGCTTGGAAGAGTGGTGGAGGTCCCAGTGGAATAAAAAGACAATATCAATGCCCCTTGAAAGAGTGGTGGAGGTCGCAGTGGAATAAAAAGACAATATCAATGCCCCTTGGAAGAGTGGTGGAGGTCGCAGTGGAATAAAAAGACAATATCAATGCCCCTTGGAAGAGACGTGGAGGTCCCAGTAGAATAACAATATGGTTTTAATGCCCCTTGGCAGAGACGTGGAGGTCACAGTAGCTTAACAAGATGGTTTTAATTCCCCTTGGAAGAGACGTGGAGTTCAGAGTGGTTTAACAAGATGGTTTTAATGCCCCTTGGAAGAGGCGTGGAAGTTCCAGTGGATTAAAAAGACAATATCAATGCGCCTTGGAAGAGTGGTGGAGTTCCCAGTAGAATAAAAAGGCAATATCAATGCCCCTTGGAAGAGTGGTGGAGGTTAGAGTGGAATAAAAAGACAATATCAATGCCCCTTGGAAGAGTGGCGTAGGTCGCAGTGGAATAAAAAGACAATATCAATGCCCCTTGGAAGAGACATGGAGGTCACAGTAGTTTAAAAAGACAGTTTTAATGCCCCTTGGAAGAGACGTGGAGGTCACAGTAGCTTAACAAGACGGTTTTAATGCCCATTGGAAGAGACGTGGAGTTCAGAGTGGTTTAACAAGACGGTTTTAATGCCCCTTGGAAGAGACGTGGAGGTCCCAGTGGAATAAAAAGACAATATCAATGCCGTTTGGAAGAGTGGTGGACGTCCCAGTGGAATAAAAAGACAATATAAATGCCCCTTGGAAGAGTGGTGGAGGTCGCAGTGGAATAAAAAGACAATATCAATGCCCCTTGGAAGAGTGGTGGAGGTCCCAGTGGAATAAAAAGACAATATAAATGACCCTTGGAAGAGACGTGGAGGTCACAGTAGCTTAACAAGATGATTTTAATGCCCCTTGGAAGATACGTAGAGTTCAGAGTGATTTAAAAAGACGGTTTTAATTCCCCTTGGAAGAGACGTGGAGTTCAGAGTGGTTTAACAAGACGGTTTTAATGCCCCTTGGAAGAGGCGTGGAAGTTCCAGTGGATTAAAAAGACAATATCAATGCGCCTTGGAAGAGTGGTGGAGGTCCCAGTAGAATAAAAAGACAATATCAATGCCCCTTGGAAGAGTGGTGGAGGTTAGAGTGGATTAAAAAGACAATATCAATGCCCCTTGGAAGAGACGTGGAGGTCACAGTAGTTTAAAAAGACAGTTTTAATGCCCCTTGGAAGAGACGTGGAGGTCACAGTAGCTTAAAAAGACGGTTTTAATGCCCCTTGGAAGAGACGTGGAGTTCAGAGTGGTTTAACAAGACAGTTTTAATGCCCCTTGGAAGAGACGTGGAGGTCCCAGTGGAATAAAAAGACAATATCAATGCCGCTTGGAAGAGTGGTGGAGGTCCCAGTGGAATAAAAAGACAATATCAATGCCCCTTGAAAGAGTGGTGGAGGTCGCAGTGGAATAAAAAGACAATATCAATGCCCCTTGGAAGAGTGGTGGAGGTCCCAGTGGAATAAAAAGACAATATCAATGACCCTTGGAAGAGATGTGGAGGTCACAGTAGCTTAACGAGATGATTTTAATGCCCCTTGGAAGAGACGTGGAGTTCAGAGTGATTTAACAAGACGGTTTTAATGCCCCTTGGAAGAGATGTGGAGGTCACAGTAGCTTAACAAGACAGTTTTAATGCCCCTTGGAAGAGCCGTGGAGTTCAGAGTGGTTTAACAAGACGGTTTTAATGCCCCTTGGAAGAGACGTGGAGGTCCCAGTGGAATAAAAAGACAATATCAATGCCCCTTGGAAGAGTGGTGGAGGTCCCAGTGGAATAAAAAGACAATATCAATGCGCCTTGGTAGAGTGGTGGAGGTTACAGTGGAATAAAAAGACAATATCAATGCCCCTTGGAAGAGTGGTGGAGGACGCAGTGGAATAAAATGACAATATCAAAGCCCCTTGGAAGAGACGTGGAGGTCACAGTAGCTTAACAAGACGGTTTTAATGACCCTTGGAAGAGACGTGGAGGTCACAATAGCTTAACAAGATGGTTTTAATGCCCCTTGGAAGAGACGTGGAGTTCAGTGTGGTTTAACAAGACGGTTTTAATGCCCCTTGGAAGAGACGTGCAGGTCCCAGTGGAATAAAAAGACAATATCAATGGCCCTTGGAAGAGTGGTGGAGGTCCCAGTGGAATAAAAAGACAATATCAATGCCCCTTGGAAGAGTGGTGGAGGTTACAGTGGAATAAAAAGACAATATCAATGCCCCTTGGAAGAGTGGTGTAAGTCGCAGTGGAATAAAAAGACAATATCAATGCCCCTTGGAAGAGACGTGGAGGTCACAGTAGCTTTTCAAGACGGTTTTAATGACCCTTGGAAGAGACGTGGAGGTCACAGTAGCTTAACAAGACGGTTTTAATGCCCCTTGGAAGAGACGTGGAGTTCAGAGTGGTTTAAGAAGACGATTTTAATGCCCCTTGGAAGAGACGTGGAGGTCCCAGTGGAATAAAAAGACAATATCAATGCCCCTTGGAAGAGTTGTGGAGGTCCCAGTGGAATAAAAAGACAATATCAATGCCCCTTGGAAGAGTGGTGGAGGTCGCAGTGGAATAAAAAGACAATATCAATGCCCCTTGGAAGAGACGTGGAGGTCCCAGTAGATTAACAAGATGGTTTTAATGCCCCTTGGAAGAGACGTGGAGGTCACAGTAGCTTAACAAGATGGTTTTAATTCCCCTTGGAAGAAACGTGGAGTTCAGAGTGGTTTAACAAGACGGTTTTAATGCCCCTTGGAAGAGGCGTGGAAGTTCCAGTGGATTAAAAAGACAATATCAATGCGCCTTGGAAGAGTGGTGGAGGTCCCAGTAGAATAAAAAGACAATATCAATGCCCCTTGGAAGAGTGGTGGAGGTTAGAGTGGAATAAAAAGACAATATCAATGTCCCTTGGAAGAGTGGCGTAGGTCGCAGTGGAATAAACAGACAATATCAATGCCCCTTGGAAGAGACGTCGAGGTCACAGTAGTTTAAAAAGACAGTTTTAATGCCCCTTGGAAGAGACGTGGAGGTCACAGTAGCTTAACAAGACGGTTTTAATGCCCCTTGGAAGAGACGTGGAGTTCAGAGTGGTTTAACAAGACGGTTTTAATGCCCCTTGGAAGAGACGTGGAGGTCCCAGTGGAATTAAAAGACAATATCAATGCCGCTTGGAAGAGTGGTGGAGGTCCCAGTGGAATAAAAAGACAATATCAATGCCCCTTGAAAGAGTGGTGGAGGTCGCAGTGTAATAAAAAGACAATATCAATGCCCCTTGGAAGAGTGGTGGAGGTCCCAGTGGAATAAAAAGACAATATCAGTGACCCTTGGAAGAGACGTGGAGGTCACAGTAGTTTAACAAGACGGTTTTAATGCCCCTTGGAAGAGACATGGAGTTCAGAGTGGTTTAACAAGATGGTTTTAATGCCCCTTGGAAGAGACATGGAGGTCCCAGTGGAATAAAAAGACAATATCAATGCCCCTTGGAAGAGTGGTGGAGGTCCCAGTGGAATACAAAGACAATATCAATGCCCCTTGGAAGAGTGATGGAGGTTACAGTGGAATAAAAAGACAATATCAGTGCCCTTGTAAGAGTGCTGGAGGTCGCAGTGGAATAAAAAGACAATATCAATGCCCCTTGGAAGAGACGAGGAGGTCACAGTAGCTTAACAAGACGGTTTTAATGACCCTTGGAAGAAACGTGGAGGTCACAGTAGCTTAACAAGACGGTTTTAATGCCCCTTGGAAGAGACGTGGAGTTCAGAGTGGTTTAACAAGACGGTTTTAATGCCGTTTGGAAGAGACGTGGAGTTCAGAGTGGTTTAACAAGACGGTTTTAATGCCCCTTGGAAGAGATGTGGAGGTCCCAGTGGAATAAAAAGACAATATCAATGCCCCTTGGAAGAGTGGTGGAGGTCCCAGTGGAATAAAAAGACAATATCAATGCCCCTTGGAAGAGTGGTGGAGGTTACAGTGGAATAAAAAGACAATATCAATGCCCCTTGGAAGAGACGTGGAGGTCACAGTAGCTTAACAAGACGGTTTTAATGACCCTTGGAAGAGACGTGGAGGTCACAGCAGCTTTACAAGACGGTTTTAATGCACCTTGGAAGAGACGTGGAGGTCCTAGTGGAATAAAAAGACAATATCAATGCCCCTTGGAAGAGTGGTGGAGGTCCCAGTGGAATAAAAAGACAATATCAATGCCCCTTGGAAGAGTGGTGGAGGTCGCAGTGGAATAAAAAGACAATTTCAATGCCCCTTGGAAGAGACGTGGAGGTCCCAGTAGCTTAACAAGACGGTTTTAATGCACCTTGGAAGAGACGTGGAGTTTACAGTAGCTTAACAAGACGGTTTTAATGCCCCTTGGAAGAGACAAGGTGTTCAGAGTGGTTTAACAAGATGGTTTTAATGCCCCTTGGAAGAGACGTGGAGGTCCCAGTCGAATAAAAAGACAATATCATAGCCCCTTGGAAGAGTGGTGGAGGACCCAGTGGAATAAAAAGACAATATCAATGCCCCTTGGAAGAGTGGTGGAGGTCTCAGTGGAATAAAAAGACAATATCAATGCCCCTTGGAAGAGTGGTGGAGGTCGCAGTGGAATAAAAAGACAATATAAATGCCCCTTGGAAGAGACGTGTAGGTCACAGTAGCTTAACAAGACGGTTTTAATGCCTCTTGGAAGAGACGTGGAGGTCACAGTAGCTTAACAAGATGGTTTTAATGCCCATTGGAAGAGACGTGGAGTTCAGAGTGGTTTAACAAGACGGTTTAAATGCCCCTTGGAAGAGACGTGGAGGTCACAGTAGCTTAACAAGTCGGTTTTAAAGCTCCTTGGAAGAGACGTGGAGTTCAGAGTGGTTTAACAAGGCAGTTTTAATGCCCCTTGTAAGAGTGATGGAGATCGCAGTGGAATAAAAAGACAATATCAATGACCCTTGGAAGAGTGGTGGAGGTCGCAGTGGAATAAAAAGACAATATCAATGACCCTTGGAAGAGACGTGGAGGTCACAGTAGCTTAACAAGACGATTTTAATGCCCCTTACAAGAGCCATGCAGTGCAGCAATTTAAAAACATTATTCCCATTATTGGGGAGTGGGTCTCCCATAGCCTTTGCCTATGCCTTCCAATCAAAAGCTGCCGAAAATTAGGACAGAGGAACTTGCAATGCCCCTTAAAGAGCCATGCAGTACAGCATATTAAAAACATTATTCCCATTATTGGGGAGTGGGTCTCCCATAGTCTTTGCCTATGCCTTCCAAGCAAAACCTGCCAAAAATTAGGAAGGAGAAACTTGCAATGCCCCTTACAAGAGCCATGCAGTACAGCATATTAAAAACATTATTCCCATTATTGGGGAGTGGGTCTCCCATAGTCTTTGCCTATGCCTTCCAAGCAAAATCTGCCCAAAATTAGGACGGAGGAACTTGCAATGCCCCTTACAAGAGCCATGCAGTACAGCATATTAAAAACATTATTCCCATTATTGGGGAGTGGGTCTCCCATAATCTTTGCCTATGCCTTCCAAGCAAAAGCTGCCAAAAATTAGGACGGAGGAACTTGCAATGCCCCTTACAAGAGCCATGCAGTACAGCATATTAAAAACATTATTTCCATTATTGGGGAGTGGGTCTCCCATAGTCTTTGTCTATGCCTTCCAAGCAAAAGCTGCCAAAAATTAGGACGGAGGAACTTGCAATGCTGGCAACACGGACCTCTGTCACCCTGGTGGTATAGTGGTGGTGGAGGCTGAGGATAAGGAGAAGAGCAAAAAACAGCCAAAATGAGGAAGCCTATACCTACGTGTGGGTGTGAAGCGGTGCATGGGAATACACCTCCCGAAATAACACAGTGGATTTGACTTTATGTTACTCTGCTGTCATTTGGTGGTGATGAGAAGTCTGGCCCAATCCAGCCCTTGTTCATTTTGATAAGGGTCAGCTTGTCAGCATTGTCAGTTGACAGGCGTGTGCGCTTATCAGTTATAATTCCCCCAGCGGCACTAAAAACACGCTCCGATAACACGCTAGCGACAGGGCAGGCCAGGACCTCCAAGGCGTACAGAGCGAGTTCATTCCAAGTGTCCAGCTTGGATACCCAATAATTAAAAGGCACAAAGGAATCACGGAGGACGCTGGTACGGTCGGCAAGGTACTCCCTCACCATCTTTTGAAATTTCCACTCCTTTTGAGAGTACCCCGCGCCTCAGGGCCTGTAAGCTGGACAGGTCTCAGAAAACTGTCCCATATCGTTGACAGTGTTCCCCTGCCTCTGCTGGATTGGAGTTGTGTCTCTCTCGCCTGGTTGGGCAACGAACTGTGACCTCTGCCGCTAGCGTGTTCAGATGGGAATTTTTTTAACCGTTCTACAGCAAGGGCCTTCTGGTACTGCCCCATTTTTGTAGACCTCTCCACCTCAAGAAGAAGAGAGTGAAAGTTCTCCTTGTAGCGGGGGTCTAAAAGTGTCACCAACCAGTAATGACTGTCACCCAACAATATGACAACGCGAGGGTCACGGTTAAGGCAGCGTAACATAAAGTCAGCCATGCGTGCCAGACTGGTAACGAGCAAGACTTCCGTGTCCTCACCAAGATGATGACTGACCATGCTCTCCTCCTCCTCCTCTTCCTCCCCCCTGTCCTCAGGCCACCCACGCTGAACCGACGGTATGACAGTTGTACAGGTACTACCATCTACAGCGCATGATACCAGCTCCTGTTCTTCCTCCTCCTCCTCCTCCTCCTCCTCTCCCTCATTGTCCCCCAATGCACATTGGGATGAGATGACGCTGGGCTGTGTGTAATCGCCCATTATGGCTTCTTGATCAATTCCATCATACTCTGGCTGCAATGCCTCCTCTTTAACTCTCTGCACAGAGCATTGCAAAAGACAGACAAATGGGATGCTGACGCTAATGATGGCGTCATCGCCACTCACCATCTTGGTGGACTCCTCAAAGTTTGTCAGGATGGTACATATGTCAGACATCCACGTCCACTCCTGAGGTCTTATGTGTGGAGTCTGACCTGAATATCGACGGCCTTGTTGCAGCTGGTACTCCACAACTGCTCTCTTCTGCTCACAAATCCTTTGCAACATGTGGAGGTTAGAGTTCCAACGTGTGGGGACATCACACACCAGTAGGTGTGCTGGAAGCTGCAAACTCTGCTGCAACACAGCAAGGGTGGCGGAAGCTGTAGCCGACTTCCAAAAATGAGCTGACAGGCGGCGTACTTTGATGAGCAGATCTGGCAACTCGGGGTACGATTTAAGAAACCGCTGAACCACGAGGTTAAGCACATGAACCAGGCATGGTACGTGTGTGATCTCGCCTCGCCTCAGAGCCGCCACCAGGTTACGGCTATTGTCACACACGACCATGCCTGGATGTAGGTTCAGTGGTCTCAGCCAAAGATCTTCCTGCTCTTTCACAGCTGTCCACAACTCACAAGCAGTGTGAGGTTTATCACCTAAGCTTATGAGTTTCAGCACAGCCTGTTGCCGCTTGGCTGAGGCAGTACTGCAGTGCTTCCAGCTTGTAACTGATGTGGTGATATCTGAGATGGAGGCTGAACATGAGTAGGAGGAGGAGGATGATGCGCAGGAGCTGTACACTGTGGGGGCAACTCTGACTGACATAGGGCCCACAATCCTCGGTGTGGGGAGGATGTGTTCCGTCCCAAGGTCCGACTGGGTCCCGGCTTCCACTATGTTTACCCAGTGTGCCGTCAGGGAAATGTACCGTCCCTGGCCAGAAGCATTTGTCCACGTGTCCGTTGTCAGGTGGACTCTCCCAGTAACTGCGTTGTTGAGGGCACAGCAGATGTTTTGGGACACGTGCTTGTGTAGTGCGGGGATGGCACACCGGGCAAAATAGTGTCGGCTGGGGACCGAGTACCGAGGGACGATCACCGCCATAAGGTTGCGGAAGGATTCCATCTCCACCAGCCTAAAAGGCAGCATTTCCAATGCAAGCAGTCGTGAAATGTGTGATTCTAGGACTGTGGTCTGTGGGGCGTTGGCTGTGAATTTGCGCTTTCGTTCAAAGGTCTGGGATATGGACAATTGAACGCTGCGGTGGGACGTGAACGTGGACATTGATGCTGTTTCTTGAGAAACTGCCATAAAAAGTGAAGACTGAGAGGAGGGGGCATCGTTGCATGCAGTATGGACAGGGGATTGCCTTGCACGCACAACAGGGGGTTCTCTTACACGCACAACATCGTGTAAGAGAACAGTGGTGACACCCGCTGACACTGGTCGTGGACCCTGGGGTTCGCCCCACAAAGTCGGGTGCTTTGCTGCCATGTGCCTGATCATGCTGGTGGTGGTCAGGCTAGTAGTTTTGTCACCCCTGCTGATGCTGGCCTGGCAGGTGGTACAAATGGCCTTTTTGGGGTTATCAGCAGAGTGTTTAAAAAAAATTCCAGACTCTGCAAGACCTACCGGTTGTACTGGCAACGTCCCTCGTGTTGGTGTTACGGGGTACGGTTGCCCGCCTTCAGTCTGCGGCCACCACACTGCTTCTTCCTGCCTGTTGGGGTACTCTGCCTCCCTCCCCCTGTGTGCTGCTGGCCTCGCTCTGCGTGTCCTCCTGCCACGTTGGGTCAGTTACTAGATCATCCACCACCTCCTCCTCTTCCACTTCCGTACCACAGTCCTCCTCCTCACTTCGTGGCAATTGTGTCTCGTCATCATCCACCTGTTGTGACAAATTGCCTTCCTGTGGCCGTGGCTGTTCAACTATTTGGCCATCGCTACATGGGATCTCCTCTTCCACCACTTCAAGCGGAGCAGGCGAGGGGCTCAAATATGGAAATGGACCAGTGAACAGCTCTTCAGAGTGTCCAACTGTGGGATCAGTTGCTGTCTGACGACACTCAGCATGGTGGGAGCAAGGAGCATCAGGGTGAGGAGGAGTATGCAGTCGAGACTCACGGCTACTAACACTTGACCGTGTGGAAGACAGACCGGAGGTGGTGGTGCCCAGTTGACTGGAAGTATTATCTGCTATCCAATTAATAACCTGTTCACACTGATCAGTTCGTAATAGTGGTGCTGTTGTGTGCTTCCCTAGTAATTCGGTCAAGAACTGGGAGCGAGAAGATGTGGCTGTTGGTTGTGGCACATTTTCATCTTGGCCATGGCCCCGTCCTCTGGACGCACGATCACAAGAACGTCCAGTTCCACGTCCCTTGCCACACGCCTTGCCCATTGTAAATGAAGTAAAATAGCTTACACTCGCACTATCATTGGCAAAAGGGTAATAAAAAGGAGATTTGAACCGTGGAAGAGGAAAACCACAGTTCTAGTTCTCTGGCCTACACCAGAATCTTTTAAACAGATATATTTGTGTCTGAACAGTCAGCGAGACACTGAAACTGTTATTTTTATGCAAAAAGGTGGATTACACCCAGATTTGAACCGTGGAAGAGGAAAACCACAGTTCTAGTTATCTGGCCTACACCAGAATCTTTTAAACAGATATATTTGTGTCTGAACAGTCAGCGAGACACTCAAAATGTTTTTTTTTATGGAAAAAAGGCAAAAAAGTGGATAATGCAGAGATTTGAACTGTGGAACTGCAAAACCACATTTCTAGTTATCTGGCCTACACCAGACTCTTTTAAACAGATATATTTGTGTCTGAACACTCACAGACACACTCAATTTTTTTTGGGGGGGGGGAGAAAATACCACAAGGTTAATAAGATGGGTATTTGTACAGTCTGTCTGAGGAAAAAAAAAAAAAGAGGATTTAGATGGAAAAAAAAAGGATTTTTCCTGGCCCCTGAGACCTGCGGCTAAGTCTAGCAATTTGGAAAGCAGCACACAGGACTGTAATGCAGTGTTTGTTGGTATAACCACTGCGCCTCCTATACAGCCTGCCTGCCTGCCTGATATCTGGGATGGATATTAGTCCTCAGATGGACTGTTTGTTTGATTTTGCAGGCTTCAGAGACCCTACACTACCTATTTCGCAGTATAAATCTCTCCCTAGCTCAGCAGCACTCTCCCTACACCGTCTGATCCGGAGCGACTGTGTCCAAGATGGCAGCGCCCGGCTGCGCCCACAACCAACATGGCTGTGGCATTACAGTGACTGGCTGGTAATCCCTGCATGTTCATTGGCTCTGTAAAGAGTGCCAAACATGCAGGGCGGAGACCCGAGCTCCCGCCCGAGTAACCCGGAAATGCTCGGTGCTCACCGAACATCCCGAGTAGTGAGATGCTCGGGCGAGTACCGAGCAGTGTCGAGCATGCTCGCTCAACACTAATCGTAACCTTTGTGATCAGATCATGGGATTTACAATAATAGGAAAAAAGACAATAATAAATCCATAGGAAGTATGTGCAATGCACTGGAATGGTCACAATAATGATATGGGTAAATAAATAAGTTATATTAGGTGGCTGTAAGAGCTGTGGTCAGTCAGCAGCATATAATAAATAGTGGTAACGGGTTCCTCTTTGATAGTCAGACCAAGAAAACTGCTGCTTGAAAATAGGAGATGGAATGAATGTGGTGTCCGTGACATGAGAGGGTGGGAGAGAAAACAGACAGGACACAATATGTCATTAATATTGTTATGCTCAGACCTGCAGGACATTTTTGTGGATGCAGAGGAATTTCTTTTTGTCTTTTAAGGAACTATAACTTGTAATTTGTCAGCTTTTAAATCATGATATACAGCCTTCATCCTCATGGGACTCCTGCAAGTGTTCTCCTCCACATGTCACCCTATGCTTTTCTTGACTTATGGCTATGGATAGCAGTATGGCTTACTTTCACCTTTCCATTGTCCCAGCTAATGCTTAGAACGCTGTATATATAAATGAATTCATAGCTCCATGTATTGTTTATGAGTATGTGTAGATGGGTCTCTATCTAGCTTGTTGCATCTGCTTTTTTTCTTTTTTAGCTTTGCATAAATAACTGTTTATGGTCTGTTAGGTTGTGTTGAATTATAAGCGAACAGCTATTTCAAGCTCAGTCATAAATTCTCAATTTGCTTGACATCTGGACTTTGATTTGGCTATTCTAGGACTATAAGAATGTCTGTAAGTCATCCTTGATTCTTCCCTTTTTTTTCAAGCCTTCTACATTGCAGTTCTGTTGCAGAATGCAGAAGCTTCTTCTTCTCAGGATTTCCCTTATTTTGCTGAAATATTTTTATCATTTGATTTCACGTTTTCCAGGGTATTTCATCCAATATAATACTTTCTTAATCTTTGATGTTTTGTCCACAACAGAGATAACTTTAAGCTCCTGCAGCGCAATGTATAATCTGTAAAAGTGCCTCCCACTTACCATGTGGCATTAAAATACTGGTGTATTCTTTTGCAAACGTAAAACGTTTGGGCACCCTCAGTTCCCAGCTTCAGCTGCTACTTCTGTACCCCCACTATAGGGGGTACAGAATGATTTTATCAACATGTCTTTTTCCTAACCCTTAGCTAAAATATCATTATTACTGTGAATTAGTTGATTTAATATACAATTAGGTCCACAAATATTTGGACATGCATGGCTTTCAATGGCGCTGTGTTTATTGATGATGTGACTAAAGCGAGAAGCTGCCCTATGAATTCTGAAGTGTACTGGGCGATACTTTCTGCTTTGATTTAACCAAATGCAGCAAGGTTGATTGGAGGACACTTCACAGCACAGATGATCAATGATCCAAAACAGGAGTTTTTTGCCATCTAATCTGAGAGCAGCATGATGTAGGCATAGAGATCCTGAATCCAAGGATGTATCACTTATTTTACTGGGTCTGGCAGTTCTCACACAATCAAACTTCTTAAATGTAGAATGCTGCTGAGCTGAGAAAGCTAAGTCTTCCCACACCAGGCTCTGTATTAACATTGTTGACAGTGAATTGCTTATCACAGGAGGGGGCAGAGTCAGACTTGCAGTCACCTGCATATCAGCCCTGGTAATGATAGTCTTCTTGTGATAAAACCTTCACTGTAAGTAAGGGACAGCATACAGCTTAATAAGTGACACATCTTTGAATTCTGTGCTTTAACCCCTACCTCATGTTGTCCTCAAATTACATAGCAAAAACTTGCTGACAGATTCCCTTTAAGGCAAAGAAGTGGAATATTATGCAATGGCCGAGTCAATCACTAGATCTCAACCCCTTCGAACGTGCATTTCACATGCTTAACACAAAACTTAAGGCAGAAAGACCCACAAACAAGCAAAACTTAAGTCAGTTGCAGTAAAGGCCTGGCAAAGTATCACATAGGAGGAAACCCAGCGTTTGGTGATGGCCATGGCTTCCATACTTCAGGCATCTTTGCTTGCAAAGGAGTCTCTACAAAGTATTAAAAATTACCATTTTATTTATGGTAAAGTTAATTTGTCCAATTACTTTTGAGCCTTTGAAATAAGAAGCCTTTGTAGAAAAATGATTGCAATTCCTAAACATTTCAAAGGATATTTAGGAATGCTCCACCACACCCTACTCCACATCTTGCTGTATATGACATTATCCTGAGGTTCCCCAGTATCCATAAGGCAGCGATGAACAAGTAGAACTTGCTTTTCTTTTTCCATCTTAAAAGCATAAAATATACTAGTTCATAATGCTTATGTTATGTTAAATAGTTTGTTAAAAGATATGTAAATGAATATTATCCAAACCTATAAAAATTAATGTCCCAAAAAGGAAAAAAAACAACCCACAATAAATACCTTACTTTTAAAACACTAGAGAACTACACTTATGAAACCCTATTAAAAATTATTTTTTATATATGAATATAAATATAAATATAAGACTTTTTTTATTTCCGAATAACCTTTGCATATTTTCTTATACACCTTTTATAATGTCATTCAGCCCGTCAGGGTACAGTGTCCCTAGTCTAAATATCCAAAAGGATTTTTTTCGGTTCAATCTTTCCACACGATTTGAGCAATCAGTTGGTATTGACTTTTTGTGGATAAGACTTTTTGTGGATTGATGAATTGGATTTTATAGTATTACTGATGTCTAAGGGAATGGGTGTGTCTGCTTTGTGTGGAACACATCCCCCACACAAAACTGTGCTTTTGCTTCCTTTAAGAAGCAGTTGTATCTTTAAAATTTCTGAGAATATACCTGAGGAAGACAAAATCTTGTCGAAACGCATTGTATTTACTTGAGTAATAAAGATCGTTTGGAAAATATATACCCACAGTATTTACTGGCTTCTTGGGAGCGCATTTGACCTGGATGAACATTATTGTCATAAATCAGGGTATACACAGGAAGACCTTTTTGTTTTTACAAAGCCTATAGGGTGTGCTTTGCCACATAAGAATGGTTGAAATGCCTAGACACTCTCCTGACCATGACCACAACTTTATTTAAGTAGGTATATTTCTTTGAGTATTTTTCACAATTAACTTTTGGATGTGTAACATGCAAGGAGCTTCACTTACTTGCCCAAACATAGTACAATCACAATGTTCCAGTCATTGCTGCTTATGAGAATGCCCAGCTGTAGATAACAGGGAGTCATCCAGCAAGAGATTTCGGGCTTGATGCAAAGGAGCAACTTGTCCACTGGATGGCTTTTGTTGCCTATGCTCACAAGATGTAAAACAGATTGATAGTTTAAGCTCAAAAGAATGAAAAGACTGAGGGTGTAGAGTAAATGGATGAGGTAATGTCCATTGGGAAGGAGGTATAAGAAGTGGTAGATGAGCATTGTCTGGCATTAAAACCAGACCTAGCGCCCAACTGTGGAGGCTTCACCTCTTGCTCTGGTTGCGGTAGTGCACAGTTGCCACTCAAAGAATTTACCGGTGGGCCATGAACGACATGTACTGTCCTTGTTCATAGTTGCAGCTCCAGGCATATAAGTTGTAGAGCACCATTGTCCTTAAATATTTTCCATAGCCCCTGGAGTGCTGTGGCCTAGGAAACAGAGGCAGAACAGATGAGGTCTCATTGACAGAGTGTAAAGTCCTCAATGCAATAGATTTTCTATTTTTTACTATAGCCATTGCCATAGTTTTTTTTTTTACCATTGCTTGTTACTTTTTTTTTTTTTTACCATATATTTGTTACTACACTATAATGAACTTTTGTCACTTACTCTCCTGGTCCCAAAAAGGACTAAGCAAGAAATACTAGATACATGTCCAAAATGCCAGCAATAGCAGCAGGCTGCAGTATTGGTGTGGTGTGTACGAATGTCAAATTTAATGATAAAAACAGATGTGCAAAAAAAAACAGTAGTTTGTGAAACACACATTTTGTGGGCTAGACAGTAACTAATAAATGTCTACATTTTTTAAAACATTTCTTGTAGTTTTAACACAATTATCCCCCCCTTCTCAAAAAGGAAGAAGTAAGAAATGCAAAAACTCAGTACAGTAGCTTATGAAACGCACACTTTCCCTGGCAGACACTGAATTCAGACTCTTTTCTTTAAGAAATTTGGTGGCTTGCTTGCTTCTGCATGAAGAATGAAAAAGAAACGTGTAATTGAAATGCCGCATCTGCATTAGCAGCCACACTATAACACTATGTGATCAGTCATTGCTGCCAGCTGTCCTGTCTCCCTCTCACCCCCTATTGACTTTGTATTATTCTCGAACTACTGCATTAATTTTCATCACTACTGCAGTTGTACATGTAATAACTGAAAGTCTGCTCTCCTGATCTAATTGTCTGACACTGGTAACACATCCTTTAATTTACAATAAGCTTTGGATTCTCAGGGAGATCTGTATCCGGCCCAAAGATCTTAACCGCTCATTTATATATTTAAAAAAACGTGGAATTCTCTGGAATAAGACAAGTTTTCCCACCTGCAAAAAATAGAGAGGTCTGTAATTTTTATTGTAGATACACTTCAATTGTAAGAGACAGAATTTGCACTTTAAGGAATGAAATAAGTATTTGATACAATAGAAAAACAGAACTTAATATTTTCTATAGCAACCTTTGTTTGCAATTACAGAGGTCAGACGTTTCCTGTAGTTCTTGACCAAGTTTGCACACACTGCAGCAGGGATTTTGGCCCACTTATCCATACTGATCTTCTCCAGATCTTTCATGTTTTAGGGCTGTCGCTGGGCATCATTAAGTTTCAGCTCCCTTCAAAGGTTTTCCATTGGATCCAGGTCAGGAGACTGTCTAGGCCACTCCAGGACCTTGAAATGCTTCTTAGGAGCCATTTCTTAGTTGCCTTGGCTGTGTGTTTTGGGTCATTGTCATGCTGGAGGACCCAGCCATGACCCATCTTCCATGCTCTTACTGAGGGAAGGAGGTTGTTGTCCAAAATCTCGCAATACATGACCCCATCCATCCTCCTTTCAATACAATGCAGTCGCCCTGTCCCCTTTTCCGAAAAGCACCCCCAAAGTATGATATTTCCCCACTATGTTTCACGGTTGGGAAGGTGTTCTTGGGGTTGTACTCATCCTTCTTCCTCCAAACAC
This sequence comes from Phyllobates terribilis, assembly GCF_046119375.1. Lineage (NCBI taxonomy): Eukaryota > Metazoa > Chordata > Amphibia > Anura > Dendrobatidae > Phyllobates > Phyllobates terribilis. The sequence continues at coordinate 154,688,547 of NW_027362764.1, read as the reverse complement.
GGCGAGTGGAGTAGATACCAAAAAATTCTATTTTGGTCTCATCTGACCACATGACCTTCTCCCATACCTTCTCTGGATCATCCAGATGGTCATTGATGAACTTCAAATGGGCCCGGACATGTGCTGGCATGAGCAGGGGGACATTGCATGCCCTGCAGGATTTTAATCTATGACGACGTAGTGTGTTACTAACGGTAATGTTTGAGACTGTGGTCCCAGCTCTCTTCAGGTCATTGACCAGGTCTTCCAGTGTAGTTCTGGGCTGATTCCTGACCTTCCTCAGAATCATCCTTACCTCACGAGGCGACATCTTGTATAGAGCTCCACACTGAGGAAGGGTTAACAGTCGTATTGTGTTTCTTTCATTTTCTAATAATTGTGCCAACAGTTGTTGCCTTCTAGATAAACTCCTGGCCTATTGTCCTGTAACTCATCCCAGCTTTGTGCAGGTCTAAAATTTTGTCCCTGGTGTCCTTAGACAGCTCTTTAGTCTTGGCCATGGTGGAGAGGTTGGAGTGTGATTGATTGAGTGTGTGGACAAGTGTCTTTTATACAGGTAACGAGTTCAAACAGTTGAAATACTGTGATTTTCTGGTTTTTATTTTTAGATTCTTCACAGTAGAAGTGTACCTACGATAAAAATTACAGACCTCCCCATTCTTTGTAGGTGGGAAAACGTGCAAAATCGGTAGTGTATGAAATACTTATTTTCCCCATTGTATGCTGTATGACAACAGGGTATATATAAACTGCAGTCTGTTTCCATCAGCAACCTGCAGGGTATTGAGAGCAGCAATATACTGTATGTGTAATTAAAGACAACAATATTATAGAGCTTAAATCCGTAATAAAACAGAGACAAGGTCATTGCAAATTAATTAGATCTTTAGATAGATTTTAATTGTTAAAAGTTGTTAAAGCTGGAATTAGAATTTAATGTATAAATTAACTAGAAAACTATATATATATATATATATATATATATATATATATATATATATCCTGAAAATGTGCATTTAGTAGAACATGAAAATATAATTGCAAGTATTTCTGTCTTTTGGGATTTTCTCAAGCTTCACTAATCCTCTTTATTATTTTTCACCAAAATACTTAATTCAGTAATATAACATTTTGTGACGTTAATTGAATTTATGAGAAAGGGATGATTGCATACTTATAATGTGATTTAATATCTCATGGAACTTGGTCTCAGCGCTGAGCAGTCAGAATTATTTTTACTCTGCGTGTTGTCCAAAGAAAATAGTGGCGCTGTATTTGTTTCCATAATCTTGACAGCCGATGATGCTAATGGATCCATTTATACTACTTTAGTCAGCTAGAATCTACTTATTTAGCTCAAGTTCACTTTCATAGATAGAAAACTGTAACCAACCCTGGCTGTTAGCTTGTTAGCTATTATTACACTGTAATCCACAATGAAAATGTTAGATGTAATCCATTTTATGGATACATTTTATGGATCTGTTGATTGCACATAAATTGTATTTTAATAATTAAATTAGGAAAGTTGGGGCTTTACCGGTTTTCCTTACATTTGTAAAACGGCATATTTTATAGACTCAAGGTGAATAAAAGAGTGATTTCCAAACTGATTTCTTTAAGAAAATGCCTTGGTAGTTTTAGGATAAATTCTCACATATATAAGAAAATTAAAGGGGTTTTCCATGATTTTTCAAAAAGTTTACAGAGGGAAGGAATCCTTATAAAGAAAGAATCAATACTTACCATTGGAATCTCCTACTGGCTCTGGTGATCTCCCCTGTGACTGAAGGGGAAGATATTATGACTAGTGTTGAGCCACCCCCGTAGTGTTCGAGTTCGGTTCGGTTCGTCGAACACCCGTGTGTTCGCCGAACTGTTCGTCGAACTGTTCGTCGAACACCTTCGAACACCGTTAAAACCAATGGCAGGCAAACAAATACACATAGAAACACATAGAAAACACCTTCAAAGGTGTCCAAAAGCTGACAAACTGCTCAGAAGACATAACTAACACATGGAAAAGTGACAAGTACATATAGTCATGCGAAAATAAAAGAGGTGGAGGAGTAAAAGGAGGGGGAGACACAGATATAGGCATGTCATGCCCTTCTAAAATCCAAAAAGTGAGAAGCCGACACGGCCAGTCCGCTCCTGCCCGTGCCACCTCCGTGTCGCCGGGTTTGTGCCAGAGCCGCGGTGAACCCTGAGGGCCAGCCCCCCTCTCCCAATACTGGTGCCTGTCCGCTGGTGGGTCGAGCGAGCCCCCCTGTGGTGGAGGCAGCTCTAAGCTTTTTAATTTAAATTGTCTCTCTAATTTTAATGAATACACTTTAAATCCATTTACAAGGATCTATTGGAGGGCAAGTCTCATGCCAGCAGCCGCGTAATTCCAGCTCCAGTAGCGTCCACTAAAGCTGCTGCAGTTAAAAAGCTTTTATAAGGATCGAGCTCGGCTGTCCACCGCAAGGCATCCTACTGCCAGTCCCAGCCCCTATGCCTTGGGGTGCCTCCTGATGCTCTTCACTGAGTATCCCGTGGTCCCGAAGCATTTCCTTTGAAAAAATGAAGTGTCCAAACTACAGGTGGTGTAGCTTGCTTAACAGCCGGGATAATCCGCTGACTAGCAGACCCTGCTACTAGGCACAAAGTATTTCCTGGGCTAGATGCAGTTAAAAATTTGTAATTAGATACTCTCGTTGGATGCTGAGAAAGCATTCCATAGAGTCTCCTGGCACGCCATAAATGATTCTCTTAAAAAGCTTGGGGTAGGGGTCTAGGGGACCCTTTTATAGCCAAAATCACGGCCCTGTATCGCAATACGTCACCTAGGCTGAAGATAAATGGAACTGTAGCACCCTGAGGGCTCGGTTGCTACAGAGGTATTGCACCTCACCCAGAGGTGTGATATCTCACTCTCAGGTAAGGATGTAGTGTGGATCAGGACCCGACACCTGCATGCATTACACCACATTGCCGTGGGGCAGGGCGACCAATATGCCCCTGAGATGGGCACGACAGTCCCTGTCCCTGGCTGGAGTGGGGGGAGGGAACACTGAGGAAGGGGAACCCTGTAGTGCAGGAGCAGGGAGGAAGCAGTTCCTAGGTGCATTGAGAAGGGAGTATAAAAGGTGGGCACCATCTTAGTTCAGTGCAGAGAAGTCTGAGCAGAAGTGGCAGGGAGCAGGGGCTCTGCATGAGCTCTGCTCCGGAGGCGGGCCTAGTAACAGAGGCCCAGGCCTGGAAGAGGGAGAAGGAAGGAAGAGGAGCGGAGAAGGCTCCAGGAACGAGGAATGAAGGGATCTCAGGGGTGCGGACGGGCGAGTCGCCACCGCACGCCAGAATCCACCTGCGTGGAGGGGTCAGGCCAAAGGGGGAGACCGGTCCCCGAAACTAGTGGAGGCAGAAAACGACCCTCAGCTAGAAACAGGAGGCTGTGACATTTTATGTGGCGCAGCCCCTCGTTACACCCGCCAGGAAGGCACCACATAGGGTCAGGGAAACTGGCACCAAGTTTACCAAGAGGAGACCCGAGGCAGCCGGACAGAAGGGTTGGTAAGAAAGGCCAGACAAAGGACACACAAAGGGGGTCCTGTGAAGCACTCCAAAGTTATCAGGAAGTTGTCTGAGCCCCTCACCTGGTGAGCACAGTACGACGTGGGCAGCCGTTACCTGCAGACGTGGTCTGGATAATAAGAACTGTGAGTAAAGGCCCTGGACTGCATCACTGACTCCGTGTCATTACTGCTGCTGCCCTGCACCATCACCCCCATCCTCCGCATACACTGCCCTGAGGCTATACTCCTCCCGTGGGGAGTTATGCTACGCTCTGCTGCACCCACAACACCAGCCTCAGCGGTCTGCCCTGGAGCGGCGGTTCACTCTGACCGCAATCCACGGGTGGCGTAGTCGGACATTTAAACATCAAAACCACATAAATAGTTCCGCCACTGGTTTGACCGCCCTGAACCACGGAACCGGGTTGCCGCCACGGAGACTACAACCACCAGCATCCACCAAAAAGGGTCCGGCTCCGGGTGTCCCAAGGCCCAGGGGGTGCGTCAGAACATTTTCATCACCTTTCACAATCACCAATGGGACAAGGCAGGGATGTTCTCTGTCCCCTCTCTTATACATCCTAGTGACGGAGCACCTGCTCTCATCAATTCGCCATAACCCCAATATTAGGTGGATTGAGGTGGGAGGCACCGAGTACAAGTGCTCTCTATTTGCTGATGATGTCCTAGTATATATCACTCAATCACATATATCCATCCATGCTGTTATGGCTGAAATAGATCACTTTGTTACATGGTCAAATTTTAAAATCAATGCAGCGAAGTCTGAGGCCCTCGATGTCTCCCTCCCCAAATCCATATAGGATTCCATCCAGTCCAACTTTCCCTTTGCCTGGCCCTCACAGGGTATCAAATACTTAGGAATTCCTATTCATAGAGACCTCTCCCATCTATGTTATCTTAATTTTGGGCCCTTTATTGAACAACTCCATACAGACCACGGTTGGCAAGTTAGAACTGTAAGATTCACTACGTGAACCACTGGTGTTTTGTGGAAAAGCACATGTACACTGTGTTCCAAATTATTATGCAAAAAGTGTTTAGGAGTGATAAGGGAAGAATTTGTTTGTTTGTCAGTTAAACTCATTGATGGTGATGTGTGTCAGGGCTCTTTATATCACTGTAAGCAATTGCAGACACCAGTGCTAATTCGTTTGGCAGGTGTGTCCAATGAAAGGCAAGACTACTTAAGAAGGCTCTCTCACATTATTCAGCAGCCTACATTTTCTGCCAAAATGGGAAAGAAAAAGGATGTGTTGGCTGCTGAGAAGCAACAAATTGTGGAGTGTTTAGGTCAAGGCATGACTACAATCAACATTGTGCGATGATCAGGATGAAGTGTCTTGGCAATCAAGAAGTATGTAGCTGATTCACAGTACACACGTGTGCGTGCTGATAAGGGCAAATTGAGGACTCTTTCCTACAGGCAATTACGTCAGGTTAAAAGAGCAGCGGCAAGAAAGCCTTGTCATAGCAGCAGACAAGTTTTTGAAGCTGCTTGTGCCTCCAACGTCCCCCGAACAACAAGATGCAGGGTCCTTCAGAGGTTTGCAGCTGTGCATACGCCATCCTGTCGACCTCCTCTATCCACTTCACACAAGCAGAAACGGCTCCAGTGGGCCAAACATTACATGAAGACTGATTTCAAAACTGTTTTGTTCACGGATGAGTGCCGTGCAGCGCTCGATGGTCCAGATGGATGAAGTGGAGGATGGCTGGTTGATGGACACCCCACGCAAACACGGCTACAGCGCCAACAAGGAGGAGGTGGAGTAATGTTTTGGGCTGGAATCATGGGGAGAGAGATTGTCGGCCCCTTTAGGATCCCTGAAGGCGCTAAAGATGAACTCCATAATGTATGTGGATTTTCTCAAACAGCACTTCCTGCCATGGCTCAAGAAGAAGAACCGTGTATTTCATAGCAAGATCATTTTTCTGCATGATAATGCACCATCTCATGCTGCACATAAAACATCTGCATCTCTGGCTGATATGGGCATAAAAGGGGACAAACTTATGGTGTGACCCCCATGCTCCCCTGACCTCTACCCCATTCAGAACCTTTGGAGCATCATTAAAAGGAGTGTCTATGATGGCGGGAGGCAGTTCACATCTAAGCAACAGCTCTGGGAGGGTATTCTGTCCTCATGCAAAACAATTGAAGCAGAAACCATCCAAAACCTGACAAATTCAATGTCCTATGTGAAAATGTAACATCACCTAGAATAAAGTTTTGAGTTGAAAACTGTTTGATTTCAGTTTCTAACAACCTGCTAATGCTTATAATTTCAAAAATGACCATTTTTTTGGTCTTTATTAAAATGAAAAGGTTGATCGAAAAGTTTGGGGGATCTAAGAGTGTGGCAACCCAGTAGTCATGATTACTTCGAATTCTGACAATATGAGGGTCATGCTGCAGGTAGTGCAGCAAGAAGGCACTTATGTGTCTTGCGCATCTCGGAGCCCCAAAATTATTTTCCGGGCTAGATGCAGCTAAAAATTATTTTTAATTTTAAATCTGGTGAAGCTTTAGTATAGATGGCCTAATAGGATCAGTGCTGCACACTGCTACAAAGTCCAAATTATTTTCCAGTCAAGATACAGATAAACATGATTAGTAATTTGAAAGCTTAAAACGGTTGGTAGGGTGATTTTAACCAATCATCAAGCTTTTACTCTCCCCAGGATGACACAGGGGTAGAAAAGTCGTTTCGGATCCATGATTTGTTCATCTTTATGAGCGTGAGTCTGTCTACATTATCAGTGGAGAGCCGCGTGCGCTTATCTGTCAGCACACCACCAGCAGCGCTGAACACACGTTCAGACAGAACGCTGGCTGCGGGGCATGACAAGATCTCCAAGGCGTAAGTGGCTAGCTCCGGACATTTATCCAGATTGGAAGCCCAAAAAGAGCAAGGGTCCAGTGACACAGTCGTGGCTTCAATGTTTACTTGGAGATACTCCTGTACCATCGTCTCTAGGCGTTGACTATGTGTCAGACTTCTTGTCTCCTGTGGCCTTGCAAAGGATGGGCTAAAAAAGTGGTGAAATGATTCCGCAAAATTGATGTTACCAGCAGATACTGTGGTTCTGTTACGGTTTGAGTGCTGAACACTTGACGGTCCCACGGTTGGCAAGTTAGAACTGTGAGATTCACTACGTGCACCACTGGTATTTTGTGGAAAAGCACATGTAAGATTCTGCAACAGTCTCTGCTGATACTCCTGCATGTGTGCATCCCTTTCTATGGCAGGAATAATTTCTGCAAATTTACTTTTGTACCGGGGATCTAACAGTGTGGCAACCCAGTAGTCAGGATTATTTCTAATTCTCACAATTCGAGGGTCATGTTGCAGGTAGTGCAGCAAGAAGACACTCATGTGTGTTGCGCATCCAAGAGCACCAAGTCCCTGTTGTGTTGGTGGCGAGGTAACAATCATGCTTCCTTCCTCTGTCCTCTCCCCCCAACCTCGCACAACAGAAATGTGATCAAGGTCTCCCTCATCTGATGAGTCTTCCATCAGTTCGTCCTCCACTTCTTCCTGGGCTCCTGCACCTTCCTCACTAGTTTGGCTGCTACCATGCGCCCTGGTAAAACCATCTCCCCCACCCTCACATGCCTGCCGCCTTGGTGCTGCCGACCGTCTGGACCTTGCAGATGTTAGCCCTTCCGCATACAACTCCTCCTCCTCTACTTCCTCCACTTCCTCTTGTGCCACCACCTGACTCCGAATTCTGTTTAACATGTGCTCCAGCATGTAAATCACCGGAATAGTCATGCTGATAATGGCATCGTCAGCACTAAACATCTTCGTCGCCATTTCAAAACTGTGCAGAATGGTGCATAGGTCCCTGATCTGAGACCACTCCTCCAGCGTGATTTGCCCCACCTCTGAATCTCGTTGGCCCAGGCTATACGTCAGAACGTATTGCACCAGGGCTTGTCGGTGCTGCCACAGTCGCTGCAACATGTGCAGAGTTGAATTCCACCAGGTAGGCACATCGCATTTTAGCCGGTGAAGTGGCAGGCCCAACGACTTCTGTAGAGATGTAAGTCACTGAGCTGCGGGATGCGAACGGCGGAAGTGAGCACACAGCGACCGTGCCCTCTGCAGAAGGCCATCTAGTCTGGGATAGTGGGCTAAAAATTGCTGGACAACCAGGTTCAACACGTGAGCCATACAAGGCACGTGTGTGACATTGCCCCGGCGAAGGGCCGCACCCAGGTTTGCAGCATTGTCGCACACGGCCTTCCCTGGTTTCAGGTCCAGTGGAGACAACCATTCATGAAATTGGTTCTCCAGAGCTGACCACAACTCCTCAGCTGTGTGACTCACATTTCCCAGACATTTCAATGTAAAAACCGCCTGATGACGTTGAGCCCTACTGCCAGCATAGTAAGGAGGTGTGCAGGATCCCTTCTGCGCAGATAGAAAGCTTGTGGCATGACCAGACAGGCTTTGGGTGCAGGTGGAAGACCGAGAGGAGGTTGAGGAGGCAGAAGCAGTGGAGGAACTTTGACATAAAGAGGATTGACGCACAACTCGTGGGGACGGCAAGACTTGGACAGCAGCCCCTTGTCCTGCTGTCACCATAGTTACCCAGTGCCCAGTCAGCGACATGTAACGCCCCTGTCCATGCCTACTCGTCCAAGTGTCTGTGGTGAAATGCACCCTGTCACACACAGAGTTTCTCAAAGAAGCGGTGATGTTGTGTGCGACATGCTGGTGGAGCGCAGGCACACCTTTCTTTGAGAAGTAGTGCCGACTGGGCATCTGGTACTGGGGCACTGCGACGGACATAAGGTCTCGAAAATCCTCTGTGTCCACCAGGCGGAAAGGCAGCATTTCTGTAGCCAAGAGCTTGCAGATGGTGAAATTCAACCTCTTAGCTTTCTCATGGGTAGGAGGAAATGGTCTTTTACTTGTCCACATCTGAGGGACCGAGGGCTGGCTATTGTGCTTAGACGGGGTTGATAAGGGTGTCCCCGGCAAACTGCCGGTCTGTGAGGAAGATGCAGGCGGACATGTTAGGTTGCCTTGATCCAAAGGTGGTGCTATCGATGTCGGACAGCGCTCAACACCAGCTGCTGTTACCACCTCCAAAGAAAATGATGACCTGCCAATCACGCTGGCTGTTGCGGGTAAAGAGGTGGCAGGTCTGCGCCCCAAAACAGGTGTGACTGCTGTCCCCCCAGTCACAGAGGATGAAGAGGCCGCGGATGCACAAGATATGGCAGACGGTGGTTGGCCCGGCCGGCTAGGCCGCAATGTAGCACACTGAGCTTCCCACTGCAACTTATGCTTCATGTCCATGTGCTGGTTCATGCATGAAGTACTCAAACTATGTATTTTTTGGCCTCTACTTAGCTTTTGCTGACAAATGTTACAGATAACACGAGTTGGGTCATCTTTATCGATCTGAAAAAATGCCCAGGCTATGCAAGGCTTAGCACCCATGCGACCTGAAGAGCCACCACGACTTGTGGTGAGAGGCAGAGTTGTGTTTGAGGATGCAGTTGTTGACGTGCTTCCAGTACTACGTCTCTGTCCAGGAAGGCGCAACCTGACCTCGTCGTCACTAGCATCTTCCTCCACCTCCTCTGCTGACCTCATCTCTTGGCTGACTGTGGGTTGACAGTAAGTGGGATCTCCAACCTCATCATCATCACCCTGTGTGTTATCACACCCGTCGTCCTCAGAGCCAACCTGTTCCTGCCCTGACAAAAAACTAAAGTTGTCGCTCCAATCAGGTATTTGAGTCTTATCATCGTCTTCCTCATTGTCTCCACCAACAGGAGTTACAGTTTGGGAATGAGGGTCTACAATATGGTCAGAACCTTCTGCGTCTGGTCCTGGATCCGACTCATAAAGATTCTGGGCATCAGTGCAGATCATTTCCTCGTCTGGATTCACAGAAGCGCTGGAGTCGACCTCTGATTCCCAGGCTATAGTATGAGTAAACAGCTCTGCAGACTCAACCATCTGTTCTACCTCATACTCAGACGGGCAGCTGGAGATTTGGGAGCTGTGAGGAAGCAAGTGCGATTTGGGTGACACCTTTGAGGACTGGAGTATTTGTGATGTTGAAGTTGATGTGGAGGAGAGCCCACTTAAAGGAGCACTTGATATCCGTTGAAGCACCTGCTGTTTTTGTGCCTCATCTGGAACTTGTAGCGATTGTCGTGGCCGTAAGAAAGGGAACTTATCACATTGTCCGCTAAAAGAAGTAGACATTTTAGTTTGGCTGGAAGATGGTCTTTCTTCTGCAGATGTTACTGTTGCTTTAACACCTACCCCACGGACACAACCTTTTTTCCCCTTCCCAACACGCCTATTCCCCTTTCCACCAGCAGCAGGCCTTTTTCCACTCATTTTGGTGGTTAACTAATTCACAACTCTGGAGTTGTTTGCCCAAAAAAATAATGGATGGTAACCGAGCAGAGCTGAGTGGCCAAACTGTGGTATTAGGCCAAAACTATTGGCTGGGTTAGATGCAGAAAAAAATATATTCAGTTTGCAACCTGATGGAGGTCAGTATAGATGGACTAATACAACAAGTCCCACACACAGCTAGAAGCCCAATATTTTTTCAGAGGTAGATGCAGAAAAAAATATATTCAGTTTGCAACCTGATGGAGGTCAGTATAGATGGACTAATACAACAAGTCCCACACACAGCTAGAAGCCCAATATTTTTTCAGAGGTAGATGCAGAAAAAAATATATTCAGTTTGCAACCTGATGGAGGTCAGTATAGATGGACTAATACAAAAAGTCCCACACACAGCTAGAAGCGAAAATATTTTTTCAGAGGTAGATGCAGAAAAAAATATATTCAGTTTGCAACCTGATGGAGGTCAGTATAGATGGACTAATACAACAAGTCCCACACACAGATAGAAGCCCAAATATTTTTTCAGAGGTAGATGCAGAAAAAAATATATTCAGTTTGCAACCTGATGGAGGTCAGTATAGATGGACTAATACAACAAGTCCCACACACAGCTAGAAGCCCAAATATTTTTTCAGAGGTACTGTAGATGCAGATAAAAATTAGTTTTAATTTGCAACCTGATGGAGGTCAGTATAGATGGACTAATAGAGAAAGTCCGACACACTGCTAGAAGGCCAAATATTTTTTCAGAGCTAGATGCAGAAAAAAATTATATTCAGTTTGCAACCTGATGGAGGTCAGTATAGATGGATTAATAGAACAAGACCCACACACAGCTAGAAGCCCAATATTTTTTCAGAGGTAGATGCAGAAAAAAATATATTCAGTTTGCAACCTGATGGAGGTCAGTATAGATGGACTAATACAACAAGTCCCACACACAGCTAGAAGCCCAAATATTTTTTCAGAGGTACTGTAGATGCAGATAAAAATTAGTTTTAATTTGCAACCTGATGGAGGTCAGTATAGATGGACTAATAGAGAAAGTCCGACACACTGCTAGAAGGCCAAATATTTTTTCAGAGCTAGATGCAGAAAAAAATTATATTCAGTTTGCAACCTGATGGAGGTCAGTATAGATGGATTAATAGAACAAGACCCACACACAGCTAGAAGCCCAATATTTTTTCAGAGGTAGATGCAGAAAAAAATATATTCAGTTTGCAACCTGATGGAGGTCAGTATAGATGGACTAATACAACAAGTCCCACACACAGCTAGAAGCCCAATATTTTTTCAGAGGTAGATGCAGAAAAAAATATATTCAGTTTGCAACCTGATGGAGGTAAGTATAGATGGACTAATACAACAAGTCCCACACACAGCTAGAAGCCCAATATTTTTTCAGAGGTAGATGCAGAAAAAAATATATTCAGTTTGCAACCTGATGGAGGTCAGTATAGATGGACTAATACAACAAGTCCCACACACAGCTAGAAGCCCAAATATTTTTTCAGAGGTAGATGCAGAAAAAAATATATTCCGTTTGCAACCTGATGGAGGTCAGTATAGATGGACTAATACAACAAGTCCCACACACAGCTAGAAGCCCAAATATTTTTTCAGAGGTACTGTAGATGCAGATAAAAATTAGTTTTAATTTGCAACCTGATGGAGGTCAGTATAGATGGACTAATAGAGAAAGTCCGACACACTGCTAGAAGGCCAAATATTTTTTCAGAGCTAGATGCAGAAAAAAATTATATTCAGTTTGCAACCTGATGGAGGTCAGTATAGATGGATTAATAGAACAAGACCCACACACAGCTAGAAGCCCAATATTTTTTCAGAGGTAGATGCAGAAAAAAATATATTCAGTTTGCAACCTGATGGAGGTCAGTATAGATGGACTAATACAACAAGTCCCACACACAGCTAGAAGCCCAATATTTTTTCAGAGGTAGATGCAGAAAAAAATATATTCAGTTTGCAACCTGATGGAGGTCAGTATAGATGGACTAATACAACAAGTCCCACACACAGCTAGAAGCCCAAATATTTTTTCAGAGGTAGATGCAGAAAAAAATATATTCAGTTTGCAACCTGATGGAGGTCAGTATAGATGGACTAATACAACAAGTCCCACACACAGCTAGAAGCCCAAATATTTTTTCAGAGGTACTGTAGATGCAGATAAAAATTAGTTTTAATTTGCAACCTGATGGAGGTCAGTATAGATGGACTAATAGAGAAAGTCCGACACACTGCTAGAAGGCCAAATATTTTTTCAGAGCTAGATGCAGAAAAAAATTATATTCAGTTTGCAACCTGATGGAGGTCAGTATATATGGATTAATAGAACAAGACCCACACACAGCTAGAAGCCCAATATTTTTTCAGAGGTAGATGCAGAAAAAAATATATTCAGTTTGCAACCTGATGGAGGTCAGTATAGATGGACTAATACAACAAGTCCGACACACAGCTAGAAGCCCAATATTTTTTCAGAGGTAGATGCAGAAAAAAATATATTCAGTTTGCAACCTGATGGAGGTAAGTATAGATGGACTAATACAACAAGTCCCACACACAGCTAGAAGCCCAAATATTTTTTCAGAGGTACTGTAGATGCAGATAAAAATTAGTTTTAATTTGCAACCTGATGGAGGTCAGTATAGATGGACTAATAGAGAAAGTCCGACACACTGCTAGAAGGCCAAATATTTTTTCAGAGCTAGATGCAGAAAAAAATTATATTCAGTTTGCAACCTGATGGAGGTCAGTATAGATGGATTAATAGAACAAGACCCACACACAGCTAGAAGCCCAATATTTTTTCAGAGGTAGATGCAGAAAAAAATATATTCAGTTTGCAACCTGATGGAGGTCAGTATAGATGGACTAATACAACAAGTCCCACACACAGCTAGAAGCCCAATATTTTTTCAGAGGTAGATGCAGAAAAAAATATATTCAGTTTGCAACCTGATGGAGGTCAGTATAGATGGACTAATACAACAAGTCCCACACACAGCTAGAAGCCCAAATATTTTTTCAGAGGTAGATGCAGAAAAAAATATATTCAGTTTGCAACCTGATGGAGGTCAGTATAGATGGACTAATACAACAAGTCCCACACACAGCTAGAAGCCCAAATATTTTTTCAGAGGTACTGTAGATGCAGATAAAAATTAGTTTTAATTTGCAACCTGATGGAGGTCAGTATAGATGGACTAATAGAGAAAGTCCGACACACTGCTAGAAGGCCAAATATTTTTTCAGAGCTAGATGCAGAAAAAAATTATATTCAGTTTGCAACCTGATGGAGGTCAGTATAGATGGATTAATAGAACAAGACCCACACACAGCTAGAAGCCCAATATTTTTTCAGAGGTAGATGCAGAAAAAAAAAATATATTCAGTTTGCAACCTGATGGAGGTCAGTATAGATGGACTAATAGAATGATGCTATGCCCAAAAGATTTTACTTCACTAGGTGCAGTAAAAAAATTGGTATTCTATACACAGGTGGTATATCTTGCAATACAGATAGGCTACTCCACTGACTAACACACTCTGCAATAGGCCAAAAAGGATTAGCTTTGCTAGATTCAGCCAAATGCTGTGAAAAAAACTTGCACAGCACTGGCACAGACCTGCCTGGCAAAAACTGATAGGAACTGATGTAACCTAGTCCTGAAAAGGACTCCAATTACAATTAGTCTTTACTCCTACAATCTATCTATTTAAGAGCACAGACCTGCCTGATAAAAGTCGTAGGAAATGCTGTAACCTAGTCCTTAAAAGGACTGCAATCACAACTATTCCCTACTCCCAAGCTATCTGTAGATTTGTGCGAAAATTGGCTTGAAATTAACAAGGTATAGCGCACACAGCAACAGCGGTGCCGTCTAACACGCAGCTTCAGCAGTGAGAAAATGGTGGCGACGGGGAAAATGGCTTGGTCTTATAGGGAAAGGACATGTGACATACACTGCCAATGACACATGCCCTTGCTTGTGTGAAAAAAAGCACTTCGCTCCGTGTGTGCGCTGCTGATAGGCTGACAGATTGCACCTCCCCACTGCAAATGCGGGAAAGAGAAAAAAAAATGGAGATCTTCATTGTTCCTGCAGAGATCCATCCCCTGCCCCTCCCCCCACCCCGCTGTACACTCAAACTGCGTATTAACATTAATTTTCATCATTACTGAGAAAAAATCCAGTTATGATTTTGGTGCACGAACAGTTATCGAACATAACCTCGAACAGCCGAATTTTTATCAAATTGTTCGTGTTCGCCGAACGGCTCGAACACCGCCCAAAACAGCTCGAATTTGAGATTGGCGAACAGTTCGAGTAGAACAACGCTTATCTCTAATTATGACCACCAGCCACCTGGCTACTGAGGCCAGTGATTGACTGCTTTATAGGATGTCATTACACTACTGATAGCCACTAGTCACCTGACTTCTGAAATCATTGATTGGGAGGTGACTAATAGTCTGTATGTCATCACTTCCTTTTCAGTGGAGACTATCTTAGTAGCTGAGCTGCCCATCTAAGTTTAGGTCTCATTGGCACGTAGCGAGGTGGGTTACAGGAGTAGGGACCATCCTGGTTGGGTACACTCCTTTATAGTCCCTTACCGCCTAAAAATGTTCATACCTCAAATTAAGATGTCAACAATTCTGCAAATCGATATTGGAGACCGATGTACATATGGGATAATATGTGCCAATATGCCAGCTGAGGTGCATTTGGCTTCAGAGAGAGGTGCAACATTTAGTAACGTAGACATACATTAGTATGAAAAATGGAGAATTTCTGTGTAACACTGTGGATGGCTCATGGAGCATCTATAGTTTTGTGTTGCTGTACAGGCTTGTGTACATGACTCTACTGTGTGCCCGGGTCCTAATGTTGTGTGAATTGCCCTAGTGTAAAACTGTGTTGACAACAACACAAACTTTTTGAGAACTTTATGTGCACAAAAGTTTTTTTTGCATATTAACTCAAATATTTTGATGAAATCTGTTAATGTAAATTGAACATAAACACAAAAAGCAACAGTGTATCAAGTAAATCAATTGAGCAACCATTGCATTATGAGATATATGACAAATGTAATGTCGTGTTGTTCCCTGAATGTAAAAATTTTCACACATTTTTTCAACAAGAGAGGATTCAGGCTATGTTCACAATGCGTTTTACCCTCAACGTCAGTAGCTGTCAGGGCTTACGC
The DNA here is from genome assembly GCF_046119375.1 of Phyllobates terribilis. Taxonomy (NCBI): domain Eukaryota; kingdom Metazoa; phylum Chordata; class Amphibia; order Anura; family Dendrobatidae; genus Phyllobates; species Phyllobates terribilis. Next base: position 154,673,330 of record NW_027362764.1, on the reverse strand, counting down.
GTGAAGCTCTGGAAATTGGATTTGGGCGTATGTGCTGATGTGTCCATTAATAGTAATGATGCAGCTGGAGTCACTGTGTGTCGGTCATTATTTTTGTCCGCATCCTCCTATTTGAGGTGGGCACTAAAACCCAGCTGACCATGTCTTAGAGCCCAACTCAAATAGGCGTACACGGTCAAAAAGGATGTCCGACAGAGCACACGGTAATGGAACACACTCCATTTGCAACATTACTGTCAATGGCAGTGTTAGCGTAAACACCTAAATCCCGCTTTCCAGTTCAGACGTAAGCCCCAAAGGAGCAACTGACATCAGGGTAAAACACAATATGAACATAGTCTAACACAAAAACCAGCTCAAAATATTTGTATGTTTGCTGATTTATAAATATATCATGTGTATGGTCAGCCTTATTACCTACAGTTATAATATAATGTTTGTCTAGCTCCTCATATTCTTAGTGCTGATTTTCTACCTTGGCGTTTATTTGATTTAAATGTTTTCATGAACAGAAAGCTGATGTTTTGTGATGACTTGTGATGTCATCCATTCTGCATTCGGCATTGTTAGCATCTGTTTCCAACAATGGTTTAACTTGACAACGAGGGGCAAAACCAATTAAACCAGCAATATTCTATTAATAATCTTTAAGTATCATATTTAATGTAAATTCATCATAGAAGATGAGTTTTTATTTATATTACATTGTTCTGGTTTATTATCTGTTAGATGGAGGATGAACAGCATTACATTGCTACAAGATTCTCTATTACACTTTGCAGTTTAGTTTTGAATAACGAAATATAAGGCAAGTTTCCTGCCGCCTATGAAGCTTAGGTTGGCTTCACACGAATATGAAACATGACTTGTGCTCAAATATACCTATGAGCTAATTGCTTCATATACATGAAGCAGTTCGCACAGGACAGAAAATCATGGTGGTCGGGCCAAGTTTTCTAATCCAAGCACAGACCATGTTTCAAGTTTGTAGTTTGATTGCGTAGTACTACAAAACAACCATTATCCAGACTATAAAATATAGACATTTTAAGTGTTAATATACCTAAATATACCAACTGTAATGCATATAGCCATAGAAAGAAGTACAAAATTTTGAAAAATATTTCATTTAAATTGAGGAAAATTTTTTGTTGGGATTTTCCATTAGGGATCAATTTGCAATGACAATTCACTAAGTTTCTTGGGTTAAAAGTCCAAAAATGGCAAAGCACAATAGTTTTATGTTTTTTCCAGCAAATAACACAAAAAGAACACTTGTCCATTGAAGAACTAACAAAATATAAAATACAGTCTTATATATATACAAGTCTAAAAAAACACAGTGGCCAGACTTACTGTACTTCAGCATAGGTACATGGTGTTTTCTGGTTCTCTCACCCTCTCTGCCTTATCTGCAAATCATTTATGCCCCAGTAAGAAGCTCAGTGGCTTTATTACTGTTAGAACCTTGCTCTTAGGTTTTTTCCTTTGCTGGTCACATGACCTTGTTGGCCTATTTAATCCTGCTCCGCCCTTCTGGCTTTGCTGGACTTCATTGTATAACTACTTTCTAGCTAGCCTGTGCTCTGTATCTAACTCTGTTAGTTTGCTTGGTCTACGGACCTCTATGTTCTATATATTTTGTTTGTTCGTCTGTCTGCTACTATTTCTGTTAGGAGGTGTCCCATTTTTCTCCCAGTCCTTAGTACTTGTAGGGATTCCTTCCCCACATCTATAGGTCTCCGTACAGACTAGCTTAGGACTTTAGCAGGTCTGATCGCAGGATCAAGTTCCCTGTTACATCGTAGGGATTCAGCTGAGTTCTATCGTAGGGACAGATCTCCTCTCTTTCCTTAGCTCCGGTAGCAGAACATAACAGTAAGTCCAGCCTGCAAATTCTCTAAGGAAAGATTTTTCTGTTCCATCATGGTGTCGGTTCAGGATTTGGCTCATCGCCTGCAGGGACTCTCTCTGGAGGTGGCCGAGCTCCGTCAGCACGTGAGTAACTGTCCTGGAGCACATTTCTTGGAGCCTAAGGTATGTTTGCCGGATTTATTTTTTGGTGAACACCGAGAATTTTTTTCATTTAAAAATGCTTGCTTATTGTATTTTCGTTTGAGACCCAAGTCCTCTGGGGATGAATCCCAGCGCATAGGGTTCATAATGTCACTTTTGCGCAAAGAGCCTCAGGAGTGGGCCTTTTCTTTGCAACCTAGTGATACATGCTTCAGATCAGTGGATAGTTTTTTTTCTGCTTTGGGACTATTATATGATGATCCTGACCGTGTCGCATCAGCTGAGACTGAGTTGAGACGTTTGAAACAGGGATCAGGTAATGTGGAAAAATATTGTACTCATTTCCGTCGATGGTCTACTCAAACAGGGTGGAACGATTCTGCTCTGAAAAGTCTATTTCTTGCTGGGCTCAATGAAAGGGTTAAAGACCTGCTAATTGCTTATCCTACACCTGAAGATTTGCAACAGGCTATGCAATTAGCTATACGGGTGGATAGGAGACTGCGTGCAAGGGTTAATGAGAGCAAATCCTCTGCTATGTCAGTTTCTGGTTGTTATGCACACGCCCGGGCTGAGCGGCATGTGCGTGTGATTGTAGTGATTCCACTGGACCATGAACCGGAGAGTGCCTGGAGGGGCGTGACTAAGTATCTGGCCGATCCGACCAAGATGGCACGACGGCATACGACGCCAGTGCACCAGGGAGAAACCGGGCAGAGGGACCAGGTGCTACTCCAGGTCAAACTCCGGACACGGGGGTTGACCCACACAGGGATTACTGGATCAGGCTGGTTAGGCTGGCGCACAGACTGGAGGGTATAGGCAGGCACGACTGGTATGCAGGCAGGCGGGTAAAGGCAAGCGCAGCTAGAGTGCAGACAGGGAGGCACTAGCAGGTAGGAACACAGGCGGGATAGGACCCAGTACACACTGGGACTCAGGAACAATACAGGTAGAGGGGTACAGGCAAGCACAGCTAGAGTGCAGACAGGGAGGCACTAGCAGGTAGGAACACAGGCGGGATAGGACCCAGTACACACTGGGACTCAGGAACAGGCAGGTTAGGCTGGCACAGACTGGTGGATATAAGCAAACACGGCAGGTATGCAGATGGGTGGATACAGGCGAGTATGCAGGCAGGGAGGTACTGGCCGAAAGGACGGGCTGGAGCACAGAAAGGTTAAGACCCAGTACAGACTGGGTCACAGAACCGCAGATGCAGTAGACAACCACAGCAGAGAGGGAACGCCCGAAGCGGTGGGCAAGAACAGAGCAGGATGGGGCTGCAGGAGCAGCGAGCACAAGCAGGGCAGGACAGGACTGCCGGAACAGCGGGCAGAAGCAGGGCAGGACAGGACTGCCGGAGCAGCGGGCAGAAGCAGGGCAGGACAGGACTGCCGGAGCAGCGGGCAGAAGCAGGGCAGGACAGGACTGCCGGAGCAGCGGGCAGAAGCAGGGCAGGACAGGACTGCCGGAGCAGCGGGCAGAAGCAGGGCAGGACAGGACTGCCGGAGCAGCGGGCAGAAGCAGGGCAGGACAGGACTGCCGGAGCAGCGGGCAGAAGCAGGGCAGGACAGGACTGCCGGAGCAGCGGGCAGAAGCAGGGCAGGACAGGACTGCCGGAGCAGCGGGCAGAAGCAGGGCAGGACAGGACTGCCGGAGCAGCGGGCAGAAGCAGGGCAGGACAGGACTGCCGGAGCAGCGGGCAGAAGCAGGGCAGGACAGGACTGCCGGAGCAGCGGGCAGAAGCAGGGCAGGACAGGACTGCCGGAGCAGCGGGCAGAGTAGGGGGGACAGGGCTCTGTTCACACGGAACAGACAGGAAGGGAAAGGCAGAGCCAGACACCCACAGGGTACTTGCAGTGAAGTAGCGAGTGGACCACAAACTCACAAACGGGAGTACAGAGACAACAAGCAGGAGTTAGGTACGAGTTCAGACTCTGCAGAAAAAGGAAGGGAACGGACATAGAGGCAAAACAGGTAAAGGATAGGAGAGAGTTCAGACTGGAACTGAGTGTACGGAGGAGACTGACACTGCAGCGGAATACAGGAGCGGGTCTGGGAATACGGCCCCCAGAGAGGCAGGACGAACAGGCAAGGAGCGTGTTCAGACAGGACAGACAAGATACAGGAGCGGGTCTAGGTAATCAGCCCCTAGAAGGCGAGAGGAACAGGCTAGGAGCGTGTTCAGACAGGTCAGACAAGATACAGGAACAGGTCTAGGTAATCGGCCCCTAGAAGGCAGGAGGAACAGGCTAGGAGCGTGTTCAGACAGGCCTGGAAATACAGCCTCCAGGATAGGCAGACAAGAGAACACAGAACGGGACCTGGCACCTTCAGAGTGCAAGCACACACTAAATGAAACACTATGCTCAGGCAGGAATAGATGGGAGCAGCTGAGCTATATACCAGGTGACAGACAGCAATAGGCTGAGGACGCACAAGGGGTGTGACCCACAGCAGGTACAAAAAGCAGGAAGTGATCGGGCGCCGCCCTTAAGCAGCAGAAACAGACACAAACAGACAGCATGGAGGGAAGCCAGAGAGACATTCTGGACAGGAGATCAAGTGCGCGCTCTTGCACAGTGGGAGATGGACCACTATGCAAGGACGCCGCCAGGTATGTTACACTGGTTATGAGAATGTGTGTACTAACAATGGTGAACCGATGGAGATTGGATCGGTGGCACCTCGCTCTCAAGAAAAAGACCGTAGATTTTCTGATGGCTTGTGTTTCTATTGCGGAAAATCTGGTCATTTGATTAAAGGCTGTGAGCTTCATATGAAGAAAGAAAAAAAAATGGTCAGTCATGCCCGTATTGCCTGTTTAAATTCCAAGGGTGTATTTTTAGCTGCTTCCACGATTGCTCAGGAAAAATTAATGGAATTTCGGGTGTTTGTTGATTGTGGGTCTACTCTGAATGTAATTGATGGGGGATTCTTGGAAAGACTCAATTTAAAACCCGAACCTTTATCATCCCCCATTGCTGTGGTTTCTGTGGATGGTTCCCCTTTGAAGAATATTACTCTCAAGGTCTGTGAATTTCCTCTCACTATTAATGGTGTTCACCATGAGAAATTGGATTTGGTAGTTTTGAATAACTTGCCTTCTCCAGTAATATTGGGATTGCCCTGGTTAAAATTTCACAATCCTGTACTGGATTGGTCTACCAGTGAAATTAAATCCTGGAGCCATAAATGTTATGACAAGTGTTGTAACGGGCGTATTGCAGCTTTGGATAGGGGAGAATTGCCTGTTCCTATTCAGGATTTTTGGAGAGTTTTTTCTGAGAAGGAATCGCAGGTTTTGCCTCCCCATAGAGACTATGATTGTTCTATTGAATTTGTCCCTGGAGCGACTCTTCCTAAAAGTCGTTTATTTAACCTTACTATTCCTGAGAGGAAGGCTTTGGAGGAATACATACAGACAAGTTTGGCCGCCGGTCACATTAGGCCCTCTAAGTCTCCTGTGGCGGTTGGATTTTTTTTTGTAAAAAAAAAGGACGGCGGTTTACGTCCTTGTCTGGATTTTCGTGAGATTAACAAAATTACTGTACGCAATCCTTACCCACTGCCATTGATTCCTGATCTGTTTAACCAGTTAATGGGGGCCAAGTGGTTCTCTAAAATTGACCTTAAGGGGGCATACAATCTGTTGCGCATGAAGGAGGGTGACGAATGGAAGACTGCTTTTAACACTCCTGTGGGTCATTTTGAGAACCTGGTTATGCCTTTTGGTCTTACTAATGCTCCTGCATTTTTTCAGAATCTTATTAATGACATCCTTAGACCTTTGATCGGCAAAAATGTGGTTGTGTATTTGGATGACATTTTGATTTATTCGCCGGATCTGGAGTCTCATTGGCGGAGCGTACGTGAGGTATTACAGTTATTAATGGACAATTCGCTTTTTGCTAAGCTGGAGAAATGTGAGTTCGCTGTACAGAGAATTAGTTTTTTGGGTTACATTATCTCCAGCGAAGGTTTTGAGATGGACCCGGTTAAAGTTCAAGCTGTACAGGAATGGCCTAGGCCTATTGGTTTGAAATCGATACAGAGGTTTTTGGGTTTCGCCAATTATTACAGAAAATTCATAAAAATTTTTTCTAGTATTGTCAAACCTCTGACCGATCTCACCAGGAAAGCTGCTGTTGCGGTTCAGTGGTCTTCTGAGGCCATTGAAGCTTTTGTGTATCTCAAGGAGAGGTTCACCTCTGCTCCCATCCTTATGCAGCCTGATGTGACTAAGCCGTTTTTGGTTGAGGTTGATGCTTCCTCTGTGGGGGTTGGCGCAGTATTGTCTCAGGATAACGGGGATGGATTACATCCCTGTGCCTTTTTTTCAAAAAAATTTTCGGAGACTGAACTGAATTACGATATTGGTAATCGGGAATTATTGGCTATTAAACTCGCATTTGAACACTGGCGCCACTTCTTGGAAGGTGCGGAATTTCCCGTTCAGGTTCTTACGGATCATAAAAATCTGATATATCTTGATGCTGCCAAGCGCCTGAATGCCCGTCAGGCTAGGTGGGCACTGTTTTTCTCGCGGTTTAATTTCTCTGTTACTTACATCCCTGGTACTAAGAATGTTAAGGCGGATGCCTTGTCTCGCAGTTTTTCTCCCATAGTCGGTGCTGAGAAAGAGGAGAACATTTTACAAGAAGGTGTTATGATAGCTGCTTTGAACTCCGTTTTGGAAGATGAGATTCTTAAAGCACAGGAGAATGCCCCATCTAACACTCCTCATGGGAGGTTGTTTGTGCCTGGGACCTTTAGGAGAGATTTGTTTGTTGAGTGTCACGAATCTCGGTTGGCAGGTCATCCCGGAATCTCTGAGACCAAGAGACTGGTGGGTCGCAGTTTTTGGTGGCCAGACAGAAAGGAAAAACCAGGATGTTGAGCAGTTCTTGCGTTGTTTTGTGGCAGACAATCAAGAGGGGTGGTCTGAGTTTCTGCCACTTGCTGAATTTGCTCTGAACAATCATACATCTTCTTCTGCTGGTTGTTCGCCTTTTTTTTGTTGTTCTGGGAGACATCCGTCGTTTGGGTCGTTCTCCAAGTTGGGATCTGCCGTGCCTGAGGAGGAGAATTTTTCCGGTGATTTGGAGAGAGTTTGGACGGATGTGCGTGGTAATCTTCAGGAGGCCAACAGAAAATCTAAAGACTACTTTGATAGGAAACGACAGGAGGTTTTGTTCGCTGTTGGTGACATGGTTTGGTTGTCCTCTAGGAATCTGCGGTTGAGGATTCCTTCTAAGAAATTGGGTCCCAAGTTTGTAGGGCCCTTTAAGGTGCTTCAGGTTGTCAACCAATCTGCTGTTAGGTTGGAGGCTCCTACCTCCTGGAGAATTAATCCAGTATTTCATGTCTCTCTGTTAAAAAAAGCTGTTGTGTCGGATGGTGACGCCTCTGCCTCTGTTCCTCCGGTGGTGGAGGACGGGGAATATGAAATTTCTCGCATCCTTAACTCTAGACGGTATAGAGGTAGTTTGCAGTATCTTGTGGCCTGGAAAGGTTTCGGACCCGAGGATAACTCTTGGGTGAGGTCAGATGATGTTTCCGCGTCCAGACTTATCAGAGCGTTTCACAGGAGATTTCCTGATAAGCCTGGTCCTAGGGGATCCGGAGGATTCTCTTAGAAGGGGGGGTACTGTTAGAACCTTGCTCTTAGGTTTTTTCCTTTGCTGGTCACATGACCTTGTTGGCCTATTTAATCCTGCTCCGCCCTTCTGGCTTTGCTGGACTTCATTGTATAACTACTTTCTAGCTAGCCTGTGCTCTGTATCTAACTCTGTTAGTTTGCTTGGTCTACGGACCTCTATGTTCTATATATTTTGTTTGTTCGTCTGTCTGCTACTATTTCTGTTAGGAGGTGTCCCATTTTCCTCCCAGTCCTTAGTACTTGTAGGGATTCCTTCCCCACATCTATAGGTCTCCGTACAGACTAGCTTAGGACTTTAGCAGGTCTGATCGCAGGATCAAGTTCCCTGTTACATCGTAGGGATTCAGCTGAGTTCTATCGTAGGGACAGATCTCCTCTCTTTCCTTAGCTCTGGTAGCAGAACATAACAATTACAGCTCAGCATGGATCAAGGGTAAAACCCATAATTGAGGGAGAGAGAATGGCAGGCCCCATTTTCAACCATTCCACCATTTCATAAACATTCAAGCCCAACAAAGAATCTTATTTGGAGTCTCAGCAACATCACGTTCACTTCTGAGTAAACTCAGCTTTTCTGGATTTAATTTAATCTCACCTTGCTTGGGTATACACTCTCTGCATGATTTGCCTGCTTCAGGCAAATACTATGTAAAAAACCTTCCAAGACTATGAAATATTATGGTGATTTATTTTGTTTCTACACAAAAACATGTAGATAGTGTTGAATCCCTTCCAGATTGTTTTTTCACAGCATTGTGACTCAGCTATCAGTTAACCGCTTCGCGACGGCCCGCTGTAGATAAACGTCCGCGTTGCCTGGGCTCTGTGCAGCGCGGACGTTTAAAAACGGTGGGTGGTCCCGCAGCGCTCAGGACCCCCAGGGTTCTGCAAGTGCTGCGGGTGCGGTGCAGAGCGATAGCTCTGACAGGGAACATCAACGGGACCTGATTGGATCAGGTCCCAGTGATGTTAACCCTTTGCTGTCTTCTATATGCCTCAATCTATAGTTATAGAAGACAGCAGGAGGAGAGGGGGTCGTCAACTTACCTCTCCGACGGCCCCCTGATAGCTTCCAGGACCTGGCGTTGCTATGGCAGCTGGAGGTCACATGACCGCCTCCAGATCTGCCATATATGGTGTCCTGCCAGGCTCAGCCTGCGGCTGAAGCCTGGCAGGAGACACTGACTGTGAAACAGTCAGCAAAGATCTCATGTAATGTAATATATGTCTATTACATTACATGAGATCAGTGATCAGAAAAATAAAAATGAATGCCCCATACAGGGACTAAGTAAAAATGTAAAAAAAAGTAGAAAAAATGTTTTGAAACTGTTAAAAAAAAATCACAAAATAAATACAAATAAATAAATAAAATATTAAACCGATAAATCCGTATATTTATGCAAAAACAAAAAAGTACACATATTTGCTAGCGCCGCATCTGAAACAACCCGAGCTATAAAACTGTCACACTAATTAACTCCTTCTGTGCACACCGTAATAAAAATAAATAAAAAACGGAGCAAAAAACTATGCTTTTTCCTCATATCGCCAAACAAAAAGTGGAAAAAAATGCGATCAAAAAGCAAAATGGAAATAAAAATGTTACCGCTGAAAACGTCATCTTGTTCCGCAAAAACAAGCTGCCATACAGCTCCATCAGCCCAAAAATAAAAAAGTTATACCTCTCAGAATAAAGCAATGCAAAAAAAATATTTTTTCTATAAAATAGTTTTATTGTGTAAAAGCGCCTAAACATAAAAAAATACAGTAAGTGTAGTATCGCTGTAAATGTACTGACCAAAAGAATAATGCTGCCTTATCACTTTTACCACACGCAGAACGGCATAAAAAAACCCTCAAAAAACAATTCCTGAATTGTTGGTTTTTGTTAATTTTACCGCCCAAAAAACGGAATAGAAAGCTTACCCAAAAATGGTACCAATAAAAATGTCAACTCGTCCCGCAAAAAACAAGCCATCACATGACTCTGTCGGCCGAAATATGGAAAAATTATAGCTCTCAAAATATGGCGACACAAAAACTAGATTTTACAAAAATAAGCGTCTTTTAGCGTGTGACAGCTGTCAGTCATAAAAACCCGATATAAATCTGGTATCTGTGTAATCACACCGACCTGAAGAATAAAGTAATCTCATCACTTATACTGCACGGGGAACGGCGTAAAAAATAAATAAAACCAATTCTTCACCTGCTACTGATTTGTTTATTATGTCTCCTGCTTTGAGCAGGGGGTTGGACCAGATGACCCAGGAGGTCCCTTCCAACTCTACCATTCTATGATTCTATGATTCTATGATTCTATGATTCTCCCAATGTGCTCACCACACATCTAGATAAGTTCCCTAAGGGGTCTAGTTTACAAAATGGTGTCACTTGTGGGGGGTTTCCACTGTTTAGGCACATTAGGGGCTCCCCAAATGCGACATGGCGTCCGCTAATTATTCAACAAATTTTACATTCAAAAAGTCAAATGGCGCTCCTTCTCTTCCAAACCCTGCTGTGTGCCCAAACAGTGATTTTCCCCCACATATGGAATATCGGCATGTTCAGGAGAAATTGCACAACAAATTTCATGGTGCAATTTCTCCTGTTACCCTTATGATAATGCAAAATTAGGGGATGAAAAACATTTTTGTGGGAAAAATTTGAAAATTTTATTTTTACAGCTCAATATTATAAACTTCTGTGAAGCACCTTGGGGTTCAAGGTGCTCAATACACATCTAGATAAGTTCCCTAAGTGGTCTAGTTTCCAAAATGGTGTCACTTGTGGGGGGTTTCCACTGTTTAGGCACATCAGGGGCTCTCCAAACGCAACATGATGTCTGCTAATTATTCAAGCAAATTTTACATTTAAAAAGTCTAATGGCGCTCCTTCCCTTCCGAACCCTGCAGTGCGCCCAAACAGTGGTTTTCCCTCACATATGGGGTATCAGCGCGCTCAAGAGAAATTGCACAAAAAATTTTGGGGTCCATTTTTTCCTGTTACCCCTGCAAAAATAAAAAAAAATTGGGTCTAAAGTAACATTTTTGTGAAAAAAGTTAAATGTTAATTTTTTTCTTCCACATTCCAAAAATTCCTGTGAAGCACCTGAAGGGTTAATAAAGCTCTTGAATGTGGTTTTGAGCACCTTGAGGGGTGTAGTTTTTAGAATGGTGTCACTTTTGGGTATTTTCTGTCATAAAGACCCCTCAAAGTGACTTCAAATATGATGTGGTCCCTAAAAAAATGTTTTTGTAAATTTTGTGGTAAAAATGAGAAATCGCTGGTCAACTTTTAACCCTTATAGCTCCCTAACAAAACAAAATTTTTGTTCCAAAATTGTGCTGATGTAAAGTAGACATGTGGTAAATGTTATTTATTAACTATTTTGTGTGACATATCTCTCTGATTTAAGGGCATGAAAATTCAAATTTTGAAAATTGCAAATTTTAAAAATTTTCGCCAAATTTCTGATTTTTTCACAAATAAACACAAGTGATATCAAAGAAATTTTACCACTGTCGTGAAGTACAATATGTCGCGAAAAAACATTCTCAGAATCAGGGTAATCCGTTGAAGCGTTCCAGAGTAATTACTTCATAAAGTGACAGTGGTCAGAATTGAAAAAATTGGCCCGGTCACGAAGGCAAAAACAGGCTCTGGCGCGAAGTGGTTAATATCAGTGAGTCATAGTTCTGTCACTTGCTAATTATCTTTTCATTCTTCCCTTTTATCACAGTAAAGCAAGGATGGACAGACGAGTTGCCAACAGTCATTGTCGGTAAGACAAAAACATCTGTGTTATTTCCATTTTACACACAAGTAACTTTAATAATCAAAAGAAGTTAATCCTTTGCAGAAAATTGCATTGTTGAACCACTGTAGACGTTGTGGGGGATTTTTTGCAATGTTTTTCACTGTGGGCTTTTTGTGGCAAAAAAGACACAGCAACACATCATTCAGATGTAAGTCACTAGCGAAACAATGCATTTATTTTGCTGGTAATAGACAAGAATTTTAAAAAAGCTTTATGGAGCTAAAGGTTTCATCGCGGAAGAATCTGACTAATGGCAAACTTGAGTAGGGTGATCGAAGGCTGAGTTCAGAAAAGATTTCTTTGGATTATTACATGCATTAATTTTACTGCAATTTGTATGACTAAACACATCTTCAAGCCTTTTAACCAGTTGGGAGTTGATTGCGTTATATTTGCTTGTTTGTCTGTCTCATAAGCAGAAGACATGGTATGTTCTGCTTTATTGTAGAGGTTTGTTACTTTAAGTCTGTCAGCACAAAATGATGATTCTAAACAAGTACAGAACCTTGTTAGAATAATTTATTGTTGCATTCGCCAGAAGTCATTTATCAAAACATGTTAATAAGTTAATCTGTGCACCCTTGGCGAGGCCGAGTGGTTCGGTGCACCACCCCAGCTACCTTTATTTTTACCTATCTTCCCCCTTCTCTGGCTCCTGTAAAGCCAGAGCTGTCAATCAAGGAAGATGGATGTGTAGGTGCCCCAGAAAGGTAGTCGTAGGTGAGCTGTGGCCCCTGCTCGCTCTGGCACCCTACAGACAAGGTGTGTCCTCCCTCTGATATGCTGCAGTGTATGTGGTGCTTTCCACTTACTTCAGACCAGCCGGTCACGTCTGTCTCCAGACATTTTTCTTCTGGAACCAGGGCAGCAATAAATTCAGAGGACACGAGGTTCATAACTATAATTGGGACTTTACTTGGGGAAGAGGAATATGTACAATATTTACAGGCAGATGTAATGGATAAGGCCCAATGGGTTGTCGTCTTTCCCATGGGTATTTGACACAACTTCAGCCCTGGTTCCCAATTTACAGTAAGTGAAGCATCTCTGTTGCCTTATTCTCTAGCCCTAGAGAGTCTTCCTCACCAATGGCAGTATATCCGGATCCTAGTTCTCCCCACATGCTAGGTTTATCATCTAGCAGCCAGTTATACGAAGCCTGTCTGTCCTGTCCCAGGTACTACACACTACTGGCCTGCACTTCCTGCTTCTGGGAACTAACCAGAGATTTCCTAAAGTGCCCACCCTCTATGGGTTGTCCTCACACACAGTTAACTCTCTCACTGTCCTAAATGCCTGTAATGCTACTGGCAAACTTCCCCTGCCATCTGCATTCTAGACAGTGTCATCTTGTGGCTGGTTACCAACATTACAGCCCACATGAAACGTATTAGAAACAAAGCCTTATTCACATTCTATGCTCTACCATAGCACTGGGTTCCCCTTTCCTCTACTGGGCTGGATTATCACAGCTAACCCCTTAACTGAACCTAACTGCAGCTCAGAGATATCTAACTGTCAGGAACATTCTCTTTAACCCTTTTAGTGCCAGAGGGAAGCTACTTCCTTCTCCACTACTACAGATGCAGAACAAATAGGGGTGAAGATGCACTGAAGTGTTCAGCTATGCCAAGGGTGTAGGTGAATAAAGTACGATTTATTGCAAACAATTTAGACACTAAAGGTACGATTTTAAATAGTGCTATGATCCCTACAAGTAGCTGTGCTTGGTCTGAACAGTCATTTTGTGCTAAAAATTCAAATAATTGCTGGTGCGAAGTGTCAACTCTGTTGCATTTTCAGACTGTCTCATCTAAATTTATAATGTTTATATATTGGAGGGGAAAAGCAAATCTGTGTCTGTGCGAAGGCAGATGTAAGGACGTTCTGTCAGTGGTCACCTGGCAGATCTAAAATGGCTACCTTGGACAGGCATAGTGAAAGCCAATCTGCTTACCAGATCAAAGGGCTTGCTCTGGCCTTCACCATTTAACCCTTATACAGGGATTTTAACTTTGTAAGGGGCCCTTGGCTGGAGCCACGGAATAAACTGCTGTTCGGTGGTGCAGGCTGGCAGGTGTGGTCAGGTAGCAGGGTTAAAACCAAAAGAGTGGGAAAAGTACAAAATCAGAATCTGTAGGAATAGTCAGAAACACAAACCGAGTTCTAAACAAGGAAAAATGATACAACAATCAGCTAACAGACAAGACTGTTCTAGAGACATACAAGACAATATCTGTCAGCTTCTATCAGTAAGCTGGGAGGTTAAGTATAGTGTGGTGCTCACCAATTGGCTGGAGCAGGAAGCTGATAACTCCAGCTGGACAGTGCGCCATCCAGAACTTCTGGTTCCAATATCTCTTCTATCACCAGTGCCATCCGCAGAATGAATACTGTGGTGCCTGGTGACAGAAAATGACATCACAGAAACAGGTCATGGTGGAGATGTGACAGCAGCCTTAAAATTTGATTGTAGCATATACAAAAATGCATCAATTTTGTCCATGGTCTGTGTCGGATACTGCAGACTAGGTATATTTAACCGGAACCTGTCACCTCAGAAATAGAGATGAGCATTGTTCGACTCGAACTGTTCGCCAATCTCAAATTCGAGCTGTTTTGGGCGGTGTTCGAGCCGTTCGGCGAACACGAACGATTTGAGAAAAATTCGGCTGTTCGAGGTTATGTTCGATAACTGTTCATGCACCAAAATCATAACTGGATTTTTTCTCAGTAATGATGAAAATTAATGTTAATACGCAGTTTGAATGTACAGCGGGGTGGGGGGAGGGGCAGGGGATGGATCTCTGCAGGAATAATGAAGATCTCCATTTTTTTTTCTCTTTCCCGCATTTACAGTGGGGAGGTGCAATCTGTCAGCCTATCAGCAGCGCACACACGGAGCGAAGTGCTTTTTTTCACACAAGCAAGGGCATGTGTAATTGGCAGTGTATGTCACATGTCCTTGCCCTATAAGACCAAGCCATTTTCCCCGTCGCCACCATTTTCTCACTGCTGCAGCTGCGTGTTAGACGGCACCGCTGTTGCTGTGTGCGCTATACCTTGTTAATTTCAAGCCAATTTTCGCACAAATCTACAGATAGCTTGGGAGTAGGGAATAGTTGTGATTGCAGTCCTTTTAAGGACTAGGTTACAGCATTTCCTATGACTTTTATCAGGCAGGTCTGTGCTCTTAAATAGATAGATTGTGGGAGTAAAGACTAATTGTAATTGCAGTCCTTTTCAGGACTAGGTTACATCAGTTCCTATCAGTTTTTGCCAGGCAGGTCTGTGCCAGTGCTGTGCAAGTTTTTTTCACAGCATTTGGCTGAATCTAGCAAAGCTAATCCTTTTTGGCCTATTGCAGAGTGTGTTAGTCAGTGGAGTAGCCTATCTGTGTTGCAAGATATACCACCTGTGTATAGAATACCAATTTTTTTACTGCACCTAGTGAAGTAAAATCTTTTGGGCATAGCATCATTCTATTAGTCCATCTATACTGACCTCCATCAGGTTGCAAATTGAATATAATTTTTTTCTGCATCTAGCTCTGAAAAAATATTTGGGCTTCTAGCAGTGTGTGGGACTTGTTCTATTAGTACATCTATACTGACCTCCATCAGGTTGCAAACTGAATATAATTTTTTTCTGCAGCTAGCTCTGAAAAAATATTTGGCCTTCTAGCAGTGTGTGGGACTTGTTCTATTAGTCCATCTATACTGACCTCCATCACGCTGCAAATTCAAAATAATTTTTTGTCTGCATCGAGCTCTGAAAAAATATTTGGCCTTCTAGCAGTGTGTGGGACTTTCTCTATTAGTCCATCTATACTGACCTCCATCAGGTTGCAAATTAAAAATAATATTTATCTGCATCTACCTCTGGAAAAATATTTGGGCTTCTAGCTGTGTGTGGGACTTGTTCTATTAGTCCATCTATACTGACCTCCATCAGGTTGCAAACTGAATATAATTTTTTCTGCATCTAGCTCTGAAAAAATATTTGGCCTTCTAGCAGTGTGTGGGACTTTCTCTATTAGTCCATCTATACTGACCTCCATCAGGTTGCAAATTAAAAATAATTTTTATCTGCATCTAGCTCTGAAAAAATATTTGGCCTTCTAGCAGTGTGTGGGACTTTCTCTATTAGTCCATCTATACTGACCTCCATCAGGTTGCAAATTAAAAATAATTTATATGTGCATCTAGCTCTGAAAAAATATTTGGCCTTCTAGCAGTGTGTGGGACTTTCTCTATTAGTCCATCTATACTGACCTCCATCAGGTTGCAAATTAAAAATAATTTTTTGTCTGCATCTAGCTCTGAAAAAATATTTGGCCTTCTAGCAGTGTGTGGGACTTTCTCTATTAGTCCATCTATACTGACCTCCATCAGGTTGCAAACTGAATATATTTTTTTTCTGCATCTACCTCAGAAAAAATATTGGGCTTCTAGCTGTGTGTGGGACTTGTTCTATTAATCCATCTATACAGACCTCCATCAGGTTGCAAACTGAATATAATTTTTTTCTGCATCTAGCTCTGAAAAAATATTTGGCCTTCTAGCAGTGTGTGGGACTTTCTCTATTAGTCCATCTATACTGACCTCCATCAGGTTGCAAATTAAAAATAATTTTTATCTGCATCTAGCTCTGAAAAAATATTTGGCCTTCTAGCAGTGTGTGGGACTTTCTCTATTAGTCCATCTATACTGACCTCCATCAGGTTGCAAATTAAAAATAATTTTTTATCTGCATCCAGCTGTGAAAAAATATTTGGCCTTCTAGCAGTGTGTGGGACTTTCTCTATTAGTCCATGTATACTG
Source organism: Phyllobates terribilis (assembly GCF_046119375.1). NCBI lineage: Eukaryota > Metazoa > Chordata > Amphibia > Anura > Dendrobatidae > Phyllobates > Phyllobates terribilis. Next base: position 154,657,003 of record NW_027362764.1, on the reverse strand, counting down.
ACTTTCATCAGGTTGCAAACTCAAAATACTTTTTTGTCTGCATCTAGCTCTGAAAAAATATTTGGCCTTCTAGCAGTGTGTGGGACTTTCTCTATTAGTCCATCTATACTGACCTCCATCAGGTTGCAAATTAAAAATAATTTTTTATCTGCATCCAACTGTGAAAAAATATTTGGCCTTCTAGCAGTGTGTGGGACTTTCTCTATTAGTCCATGTATACTGACTTTCATCAGGTTGCAAACTCAAAATACTTTTTTGTCTGCATCTAGCTCTGAAAAAATATTTGGCCTTCTAGCAGTGTGTGGGACTTTCTCTATTAGTCCATCTATACTGACCTCCATCAGGTTGCAAACTGAATATATTTTTTTTCTGCATCTACCTCTGAAAAAATATTGGGCTTCTAGCTGTGTGTGGGACTTGTTCTATTAATCCATCTATACAGACCTCCATCAGGTTGCAAACTGAATATAATTTTTTTCTGCATCTAACTCTGAAAAAATATTTGGGCGTCTAGCTGTGTGTGGGACTTGTTCTATTAGTCCATCTATACTGACCTCCATCATGTTGCACACTGAATATAATTTTTTTCTGCATCTAGCTCTGAAAAAATATTTGGCCTTCTAGCAGTGTGTGGGACTTTCTCTATTAGTCCATCTATACTGACCTCTATCAGGTTGCAAATTAAAAATAATTTATATCTGCATCTAGCTCTGAAAAAATATTTGGCCTTCTAGCAGTGTGTGGGACTTTCTCTATTAGTCCATCTATACTGACCTCCATCAGGTTGCAAATTAAAAATAATTTTTTGTCTGCATCTAGCTCTGAAAAAATATTTGGCCTTCTAGCAGTGTGTGGGACTTTCTCTATTAGTCCATCTATACTGACCTCCATCAGGTTGCAAACTGAATATATTTTTTTTCTGCATCTACCTCTGAAAAAATATTGGGCTTCTAGCTGTGTGTGGGACTTGTTCTATTAATCCATCTATACAGACCTCCATCAGGTTGCAAACTGAATATAATTTTTTTCTGCATCTACCTCTGAAAAAATATTTGGGCTTCTAGCTGTGTGTGGGACTTGTTCTATTAATCCATCTATACAGACCTCCATCTTGTTGCAAACTGAATATAATTTTTTTCTGCATCTACCTCTGAAAAAATATTTGGGCTTCTAGCTGTGTGTGGGACTTGTTCTATTAGTCCATCTATACTGACCTCCATCAGGTTGCAAACTGAATATAATTTTTTTCTGCATCTAGCTCTGAAAAAATATTTGGCCTTCTAGCAGTGTGTGGGACTTTCTCTATTAGTCCATCTATACTGACCTCCATCAGGTTGCAAATTAAAAATAATTTTTATCTGCATCTAGCTCTGAAAAAATATTTGGCCTTCTAGCAGTGTGTGGGACTTTCTCTATTAGTCCATCTATACTGACCTCTATCAGGTTGCAAATTAAAAATAATTTATATCTGCATCTAGCTCTGAAAAAATATTTGGCCTTCTAGCAGTGTGTGGGACTTTCTCTATTAGTCCATCTATACTGACCTCCATCAGGTTGCAAATTAAAAATAATTTTTTGTGTGCATCTAGCTCTGAAAAAATATTTGGCCTTCTAGCAGTGTGTGGGACTTTCTCTATTAGTCCATCTATACTGACCTCCATCAGGTTGCAAACTGAATATATTTATTTTCTGCATCTACCTCTGAAAAAATATTGGGCTTCTAGCTGTGTGTGGGACTTGTTCTATTAATCCATCTATACAGACCTCCATCAGGTTGCAAACTGAATATAATTTTTTTCTGCATCTAACTCTGAAAAAATATTTCGGCGTCTAGCTGTGTGTGGGACTTGTTCTATTAGTCCATCTATACTGACCTCCATCATGTTGCACACTGAATATAATTTTTTTCTGCATCTAGCTCTGAAAAAATATTTGGCCTTCTAGCAGTGTGTGGGACTTTCTCTATTAGTCCATCTATACTGACCTCTATCAGGTTGCAAATTAAAAATAATTTATATCTGCATCTAGCTCTGAAAAAATATTTGGCCTTCTAGCAGTGTGTGGGACTTTCTCTATTAGTCCATCTATACTGACCTCCATCAGGTTGCAAATTAAAAATAATTTTTTGTCTGCATCTAGCTCTGAAAAAATATTTGGCCTTCTAGCAGTGTGTGGGACTTTCTCTATTAGTCCATCTATACTGACCTCCATCAGGTTGCAAACTGAATATATTTTTTTTCTGCATCTACCTCTGAAAAAATATTGGGCTTCTAGCTGTGTGTGGGACTTGTTCTATTAATCCATCTATACAGACCTCCATCAGGTTGCAAACTGAATATAATTTTTTTCTGCATCTACCTCTGAAAAAATATTTGGGCTTCTAGCTGTGTGTGGGACTTGTTCTATTAATCCATCTATACAGACCTCCATCTTGTTGCAAACTGAATATAATTTTTTTCTGCATCTACCTCTGAAAAAATATTTGGGCTTCTAGCTGTGTGTGGGACTTGTTCTATTAGTCCATCTATACTGACCTCCATCAGGTTGCAAACTGAATATAATTTTTTTCTGCATCTAGCTCTGAAAAAATATTTGGCCTTCTAGCAGTGTGTGGGACTTTCTCTATTAGTCCATCTATACTGACCTCCATCAGGTTGCAAATTCAAAATAATTTGTTGTCTGCATCTAGCTCTGAAAAAATATTTGGCCTTCTAGCAGTGTGTGGGACTTTCTCTATTAGTCCATCTATACTGACCTCCATCAGGCTGCAAATTAAAAATAATTTTTATCTGCATCTACCTCTGAAAAAATATTTGGCCTTATAGCTGTGTGTGGGACTTGTTCTATTAGTCCATCTATACTGACCTCTATCAGGTTGCAAACTGAATATAATTTTTTTCTGCATCTAGCTCTGAACAAATATTTGGCCTTCTAGCAGTGTGTGGGACTTTCTCTATTAGTCCATCTATACTGACCTCCATCAGGTTGCAAACTGAATATATTTTTTTTCTGCATCTACCTCTGAAAAAATATTTGGGCTTCTAGCTGTGTGTAGGACTTGTTCTATTAGTCCATCTATACTGACCTCCATCAGGTTGCAAACTGAATACAATTTTTTTCTGCATCTACCTCTGAAAAAATATTTGGGCTTCTAGCTGTGTGTGGGACTTGTTCTATTAGTCCATCTATACTGACCTCCATCAGGTTGCAAATTGAATATAATTTTTTTCTGCATCTAACCCAGCCAATAGTTTTGGCCTAATACCACAGTTTGGCCACTCAGCTCTGCTCGTTTCCCATCCATTGTTTTTTTGTGCAAACAACTCCAGAGTTGTGAATCAGATAACCACCAAAATGAGTGGAAAAAGGCCTGCTGCTGGTGGAAAGGGGAATAGGCGTGTTGGGAAGCGGAAAAAAGGTTGTGTCCGTGGGGTAGGTGTTAAAGCAACAGTAACATCTGCAGAAGAAAGACCATCTTCCAGCCAAACTAAAATGTCTACTTCTTTTAGCGGACAATGTGATAAGATCCCTTTCTTACAGCCACGCCAATCGCTACAAATTCCAGATGAGGCACAAAAACAGCAGGTGCTTCAACGGATATCAAGTGCTCCTTTAAGTGGGCTCTCCTCCACATCAACTTCAACATCACAAATACTCCAGTCCTCAAAGGTGTCACCCCAATCGCACTTGCTTCCTCACAGCTCCCAAATTTCCAGCTGCCCGTCTGAGTATGAGGTAGAACAGATGGTTGAGTCTGCAGAGCTGTTTACTCATACTATAGCCTGGGAATCAGAGGTCGACTCCAGCGCTTCTGTGAATCCAGACGAGGAAATGATCTGCACTGATGCCCAGAATCTTTATGAGTCGGATCCAGGACCAGACGCAGAAGGTTCTGACCATAATGTAGACCCTCATTCCCAAACTGGAACTCCTGTTGGTGGAGACAATGAGGAAGACGATGATGAGACTCAAATACCTGATTGGAGCGACAACTTTAGTTTTTTGTCAGGGCAGGAACAGGTTGGCTCTGAGGACGACCGGTGTGATAATGCACAGGGTGATGATGATGAGGTTGGAGATCCCACTTACTGTCAACCCACATTCAGCCAAGAGATGAGGTCAGCAGAGGAGGTGGAGGAAGATGCTAGTGACGACGAGGTCAGGTTGCGCCTTCCTGGACAGAGACGTAGTACTGGAAGCACGTCAACAACTGCATCCTCAAACACAACTCTGCCTCTCATCACAAGTCGTGGTGGCTCTTCAGGTCGCATGGGTGCTAAGCCTTGCATAGCCTGGGCATTTTTTCAGATCGATAAAGATGACCCAACTCGTGTTATTTGTAACATTTGTCAGCAAAAGCTAAGTAGAGGCCAAAAAATACATAGTTTGAGTACTTCATGCATGAACCGGCACATGGACATGAAGCATAAGTTGCAGTGGGAAGCTCAGTGTGCTACAATGCGGCCTAGCCGGCCGGGCCAACCACCGTCTGCCATATCTTGTGCATCCGCGGCCTCTTCATCCTCTGTGACTGGGGGGACAGCAGTCACACCTGTTTTGGGGCGCAGACCTGACACCTCTTTACCCGCAACAGCCAGCGTGATTGGCAGGTCATCATTTTCTTTGGAGGTGGTAACACCAGCTGGTGTTGAGCGCTGTCCGACATCGATAGCACCACCTTTGGATCAAGGCAACCTAACATGTCCGCCTGCATCTTCCTCACAGACCGGCAGTTTGCCGGGGACACCCTTATCAACCCCATCTAAGCACAATAGCCAGCCCTCGGTCCCTCAGATGTGGACAAGTAAAAGACCATTTCCTCCTAGCCATGAGAAAGCTAAGAGGTTGAATTTCACCATCTGCAAGCTCTTGGCTACAGAAATGCTGCCTTTCCGCCTGGTGGACACAGAGGATTTTCGAGACCTTATGTCCGTCGCAGTGCCCCAGTACCAGATGCCCAGTCGGCACTACTTCTCAAAGAAAGGTGTGCCTGCGCTCCACCAGCATGTCGCACACAACATCACCGCTTCTTTGAGAAACTCTGTGTGTGACAGGGTGCATTTCACCACAGACACTTGGAGGAGTAGGCATGGACAGGGGCGTTACATGTCGCTGACTGGGCACTGGGTAACTATGGTGACAGCAGGACAAGGGGCTGCTGTCCAAGTCTTGCCGTCCCCACGAGTTGTGCGTCAATCCTCTTTATGTCAAAGTTCCTCCACTGCTTCTGCCTCCTCAACCTCCTCTCGGTCTTCCACCTGCACCCAAAGCCTGTCTGGTCATGCCACAAGCTTTCTAACTGCGCAGAAGGGATCCTGCACACCTCCTTACTATGCTGGCAGTAGGGCTCAACGTCATCAGGCGGTTTTTACATTGAAATGTCTGGGAAATGTGAGTCACACAGCTGAGGAGTTGTGGTCAGCTCTGGAGAACCAATTTCATGAATGGTTGTCTCCACTGGACCTGAAACCAGGGAAGGCCGTGTGCGACAATGCTGCAAACCTGGGTGCGGCCCTTCGCCGGGGCAATGTCACACACGTGCCTTGTATGGCTCACGTGTTGAACCTGGTTGTCCAGCAATTTTTAGCCCACTATCCCAGACTAGATGGCCTTCTGCAGAGGGCACGGTCGCTGTGTGCTCACTTCCGCCGTTCGCATCCCGCAGCTCAGCGACTTACATCTCTACAGAAGTCGTTGGGCCTGCCACTTCACCGGCTAAAATGCGATGTGCCTACCCAGTGGAATTCAACTCTGCACATGTTGCAGCGACTGTGGCAGCACCGACAAGCCCTGGTGCAATACGTTCTGACGTATAGCCTGGGCCAACGAGATCCAGAGGTGGGGCAAATCACGCTGGAGGAGTGGTCTCAGATCAGGGACCTATGCACCCTTCTGCACAGTTTTGAAATGGCGACGAAGATGTTTAGTGCTGACGATGCCATTATCAGCATGACTATTCCGGTGATTTACATGCTGGAGCACATGTTAAACAGAATTCGGAGTCAGGTGGTGGCACAAGAGGAGGTGGAGGAAGTAGAGGAGGAGGAGTTGTTTGCGGAAGGGCTAACATCTGCAAGGTCCAGACGGTCGGCAGCACCAAGGCGGCAGGCATGTGAGGGTGGGGGAGATGGTTTTACCAGGGCGCATGGTAGCAGCCAAACTAGTGAGGAAGGTGCAGGAGCCCAGGAAGAAGTGGAGGACGAACTGATGGAAGACTCATCAGATGAGGGAGACCTTGATCACATTTCTGCTGTGCAAGGTTGGGGGGAGAGGACAGAGGAAGGAAGCATGATTGTTACCTCGCCACCAACACAACAGGGACTTGGTGCTCCTGGATGCGCAACACACGAGTGCCTTCTTGCTGCACTACCTGCAACATGACCCTCGAATTGTGAGAATTAGAAATAATCCTGACTACTGGGTTGCCACACTGTTAGATCCCCAGTACAAAAGTAAATTTGCAGAAATTATTCCTGCCATAGAAAGGGATGCACGCATGCAGGAGTATCAGCAGAGACTGTTGCAGAATCTTACATGTGCTTTTCCACAAAACACCAGTGGTGCACGTAGTGAATCTCACAGTTCCAACTTGCCAACCGTGGGACCGTCAAGTGTTCAGCACTCAAACCGTAACAGAACCACAGTATCTGCTGGTAACATCAATTTTGCGGAATCATTTCACCACTTTTTTAGCCTATCCTTTGCAAGGCCACAGGAGACAAGAAGTCTGACATATAGTCAACGCCTAGAGACGATGGTACAGGAGTATCTCCAAGTAAACATTGAAGCCATGACTGTGTCACTGGACAATTGCTCTTTTTGGGCTTCCAATCTGGATAAATGGCCGGAGCTAGCCACTTACGCCTTGGAGATCTTGTCATGCCCCGCAGCCAGCGTTCTGTCTGAACGTGTGTTCAGCGCTGCTGGTGGTGTGCTGACAGATAAGCGCACGGGTCTCTCCACTGATAATGTAGACAGACTCACGTTCATAAAGATGAACAAATCATGGATCCGAAACGACTTTTCTACCCCTGTGTCATCCTGGGGAGAGTAAAAGCTTGATGATTGGTTAAAATCACCCTACCAACCGTTTTAAGCTTTCAAATTACTAATCATGTTTATCTGTATCTTGGCTGGAAAATAATTTGGGCTTTGTAGCAGTGTGCAGCACTGATTCTATTAGGCCATCTATAATAAGCTCCACCAGATTTAAAATTACTAATCATGTTTATCTGTATCTTGACTGGAAAATAATTTGGGCTTTGTAGCAGTGTGCAGCACTGATCCTATTAGGCCATCTATACTAAGCTCCACCAGATTTAAAATTAATAATAATTTTTAGCTGCATCTAGCCCGGAAAATAATTTTGGGGCTCCGAGATGCGCAAGACACATAAGTGCCTTCTTGCTGCACTACCTGCAACAGGACCCTCATATTGTCAGAATTTGAAGTAATCATGACTACTGGGTTGCCACACTCTTAGATCCCCCAAACTTTTCGATCAACCTTTTCATTTTAATAAAGACCAAAAAAATGGTCATTTTTGAAATTATAAGCATTAGCAGGTTATTAGAAACTGAAATCAAACAGTTTTCAACTCAAAACTTTATTCTAGGTGATGTTACATTTTCACATAGGACCCCTTGTTCGAAAGGAGCTTCTGAACTCTCTCGTCCATTGAATTTGTCAGGTTTTGGATGGTTTCTACTTCAATTGTTTTGTATGAGGACAGAATACCCTCCCAGAGCTGTTGCTTACATGTGAACTGCCTCCCGCCATCATAGACACTCCTTTTGATGATGCTCCAGAGGTCCTGAATGGGGTAGAGGTCAGGGGAGCATGGGGGTCACACCATAAGTTTGTCCCCTTTTATTCCCATATCAGCCAGAGATGCAGATGTTTTATGTGCAGTATGAGATGGTGCATTATCATGCAAAAAAATGATCTTGCTGTGAAATACACGGTTCTTCTTCTTGAACCATGGCAGGAAGTGCTGTTTGAGAAAATCCACATACATTATGGAGTTCATCTTTAGCGCCTTCAGGGATCCTAAAGGGGCCGACAATCTCTCTCCCCATGATTCCAGCCCAAAGCATTACTCCACCTCCTCCTTGTTGGCGCTGTAGCCGTGTTTGCGTGTGGTGTCCATCAACCAGCCATCCTCCACTCCATCCATCTGGACCATCGAGCGCTGCACGGCACTCATCCGTGAACAAAACAGTTTTGAAATCAGTCTTCATGTAATGTTTGGCCCACTGGAGCCGTTTCTGCTTGTGTGAAGTGGATAGAGGAGGTCGACAGGATGACGTATGCACAGCTGCAAACCTCTGAAGGACCCTGCATCTTGTTGGTCAGGGGACGTTGGAGGCACCAGCAGCTTCAAAAACTTCTCTGCTGCTATGACAAGGCTTTTTTGCCGCTGCTCTTTTAACCTGACGTAATTGCCTGTAGGAAAGAGTCCTCAATTTGCCCTTATCAGCACGCACACGTGTGTACTGTGAATCAGCTACATACTTCTTGATTGCCAAGACACTTCATCCTGATCATCGCACAATGTTGATTGTAGTCATGCCTTGACCTAAACACTCCACAATTTGTTACTTCTCAGCAGCCGACACATCCTTTTTCTTTCCCATTTTGGCAGAAAATATAGGCTGCTTAATAATGTGAGACAGCCTTCTTAAGTAGTCTTGCCTTTCATTGGACACACTTGCCAAACTAATTAGCACAGGTGTCTGCAATTGCTTACAGTGATATAAAGAGCCCTGACACACATCACCATCAATGAGTTTAACTGACAAACAAACAAATTCTTCCCTTATCACTCCTAAACACTTTTTGCATAATAATTTGGAACACAGTGTACATGTGCTTTTCCACAAAACACCAGTGGTTCACGTAGTGAATCTTACAGTTCTAACTTGCCAACCGTGGTCTGTATGGAGTTGTTCAATAAAGGGCCCAAAATTAAGATAACATAGATGGGAGAGGTCTCTATGAATAGGAATTCCTAAGTATTTGATACCCTGTGAGGGCCAGGCAAAGGGAAAGTTGGACTGGATGGAATCCTATATGGATTTGGGAAGGGAGACATCGAGGGCCTCAGACTTCGCTGCATTGATTTTAAAATTTGACCATGTAACAAAGTGATCTATTTCAGCCATAACAGCATGGATGGATATATGTGATTGAGTGATATATACTAGTACATCATCAGCAAATAGAGAGCACTTGTACTCGGTGCCTCCCACCTCAATCCACCTAATATTGGGGTTATGGCGAATTGATGAGAGCAGGTGCTCCGTCACTAGGATGTATAAGAGAGGGGACAGAGGACATCCCTGCCTTGTCCCATTGGTGATTGTGAAAGGTGATGAAAATGTTCTGATGCACCCCCTGGGCCTTGGGACACCCGGAGCCGGACCCTTTTTGGTGGATGCTGGTGGTTGTAGTCTTCGTGGCGGCGACCCGGTTCCGTGGCTCAGGGTGGTCAAACCAGTGGCGGAACTATTTATGTGGTTTTGATGTTTAAATGTCCGACTACGCCACCCGTGGATTGCGGTCAGAGTGAACCGCCGCTGCAGGGCAGACCGCTGAGGCTGGTGTTGTGGGTGCAGCAGAGTGTAGCATAACTCCCCACGGGATGAGTATAGCCTCAGGGCAGTGTATGCGGAGGATGGGGGTGATGGTGCAGGGCAGCAGCAGTAACGACACGGAGTCAGTGATGCAGTCCAGGGCCTTTACTCACAGTTCTTATTATCCAGACCACGTCTGCAGGTAACGGCTGCCCACGTCGTACTATGCTCACCAGGTGAGGGGCTCAGACAACTCCAAGATAACTTTGGAGCGCTTCACAGGACCCCCTTTGTGTGTCCTTTGTCTGGCCTTTCTTACCAATGCTTCTGTCCGGCTGCCTCGGGCCTCCTCTTGGTAAACTTGGCGCCAGTTTCCCTGACCCTATGTTGTGCCTTCCTAGCGGGTGTAGCGAGGGGCTGCGCCACATAAAATGTCACAGCCTCCGGTTTCTAGCTGAGGGTCGTTTCCTGCCTCCACTAGTTTCGGGGACCGGTCTCCCCCTTTGGCCTGACCCCTCCACGCAGGTGGATTCGGGCGTGCGGTGGCGACTCACCCGTCCGCACCCCTGGGATCCCTTCATTCCTCATTCCTGGAGCCTTCTCCGCTCCTCTTCCTTCCTTCTCCCTCTTCCAGGCCTGGGCCTCTGTTACTAGGCCCGCCTCCGGAGCAGAGCTCATGCAGAGCCCCTGCTCCCTGCCACTTCTGCTCAGACTTCTTTGCACTGAACTAAGATGGTGCCCACCTTTTATACTCCCTTCTCAATGCACCCAGGAACTGCTTCCTCCCTGCTCCTGCACTACAGGGTTCCCCTTCCTCAGTGTTCCCTCCCCCCACTCCAGCCAGGGACAGGGACTGTCGTGCCCATCTCAGAGGCATATTGGTCGCCCTGCCCCACGGCAATGTGGTGTAATGCATGTGACTCACCCTCTGGGCCGTGGAGCATGCGGAACCGGGCGATAGGGAGACGCTGGGAGTAGTAGTGGCGGCCCGGTCCCGCGGCTCAGGGTGGTCAGACCAATGGTAGTCTGCTAAGTGCTTCAGATAATGTCCGACTACGCCACCCGTGGATTGCAGTTATTAGGAACCGCCGCTGCAAGGCAGTCCACTGGGGCTGATGATGGGTGCAGCTGAGGTGATGTGACTCCCCACGGGAAGAGTGCAGCCCCAGGGCAGTGTAGTGGATGTTGGGAGTGATGGTAGTGCGGGTCCCGGTGCTGATAGTGCTGGAGGCGCGAAGGAGCACACCGACAACAAGTTACAGTCCCGGGTCTTTACTCACAGTTCGTTTGTTCCAGGTCACTTCGGCCAGCAGTGACCGCCCGAGCCGGGCTGCGTCCACCAGGTGAGGGGCTCGGTCAATCCAAGGCAGTTCAGGAGCATGGCACAGGATCCCCTTTTATCCTTTCTCTGGCCTGCCTCACCAGTGACCCACTTTTGTCCAGCTGCCGCGGACCTGTGCGGTTAAACGTGGGCCCCGTCCTCCGCTGTCCTATATGGTGCCTTCCTAGCAGGTTTGATGAGGTATCGCACCAATATATGATCACGACGACCGGTCTTTGGCTGAGGGTTGTTTCTCCTCCACCAACTTGGGATCCGGTACCCTTAATCTGCCTGACCCTGCACCCTGGATTCTCGTGGGTTCTTAGGGTCCCTTCCACCTTCTTGTTCCTGAGCCCTTCTGTTTCTCTGTCTCTCCTTCTTTGCAGTTCTTTTCTGTTTCTGTTCCTTTCTCTTGGAGCTGAGATGAGCCAGAATCTCAGCTCCCCTTCACCTCCTCCTCGGCCTCTTCTCCAGGCCCACTTCTCCTTCTCCTCTCAGGCCCCGGCCTCTTCCCTAGGCCTGCCTCTGGAGCAGCACTCAGCCTGAGCTGCTGCTCCCTGTCTTCTCCTCTCCACAGAACTGAACCTAGATCTAAGATGGTGCCCACCTTTTATACCTCCTTCTAGCCATGAGCACAGGTGACCAGCAACCAATGATCTCCTTCCTATGCTCAGGAACCGCCCCCTATCTGCCCCTACAGCACTGGGTGTTCCACCCCTCCCTCCCCACTCCAGCAGGGACATGGTCGGTCGTGCCTGCACTTCTGTCTAGTGGGAGCACCGTTGAGCTGTCCCTCGGAAATGGGGTGTGTGTGCTGCATGCAGCTAACTGAGCCCTGGTCCATACTCCATCCTTACCTGGGAGTGGAATATCACACCTCTGGTCTGAGGTGCAATACCCCTGTAGCGGCCGAACCCTCGGGGCGCTACACATGCAGGTGTCGGGTCCTGATCCACACTCCATCCTTACCTGAGAGTGAGATATCACACCTCTGGGTGAGGTGCAATACCTCTGTAGCAACCGAGCCCTCAGGGTGCTACAGTTCCATTTATCTTCAGCCTAGGTGACGTATTGTGATACAGGGCCGTGATTTTGGCTACAAAAGGGTCCCCTAGACCCCTACCCCAAGCTTTTTAAGAGAATCATATATGGCGTGCCAGGAGACTCTATGGAATGCTTTCTCAGCATCCAACGAGAGTATCTAATTACAAATTTTTAACTGCATCTAGCCCAGGAAATACTTTGTGCCTAGTAGCAGTGTCTGCTAGTCAGCGGATTATCCCGGCTGTTAAGCAAGCTACACCACCTGTAGTTTGGACACTTAATTTTTTCAAAGGAAATGCTTCGGGACCACGGGATACTCAGTGAAGAGCATCAGGAGGCACCCCAAGGCATAGGGGCTGGGACTGGCAGTAGGATGCCTTGCGGTGGACAGCCGAGCTCGATCCTTATAAAAGCTTTTTAACTGCAGCAGCTTTAGTGGACGCTACTGGAGCTGGAATTACGCGGCTGCTGGCATGAGACTTGCCCTCCAATAGATCCTTGTAAATGGATTTAAAGTGTATTCATTCAAATTAGAGAGACAATTTAAATTAAAAAGCTTAGAGCTGCCTCCACCACAGGGGGGCTCGCTCGACCCACCAGCGGACAGGCACCAGTATTGGGAGAGGGGGGCTGGCCGTCAGGGTTCACCACGGCTCTGGCACAAACCCGCTGACACGGAGGTGGCACGGGCAGGAGCGGACTGAACGTGTCGGCTTCTCACTTTTTGGATTTTAGAAGGGCATGACATGCCTATATCTGTGTCTCCCCCTCCTTTTACTCCTCCACCTCTTTTCTTTTCGCATGACTATATGTACTTGTCACTTTTCCATGTGTTAGTTGTGTCTTCTGAGCAGTTTCTCAGCTTTTGGACACCTTTGAAGGTGTTTTCTATGTGTTTCAATGTGTTTTTGTTTGCCTGCCATTGGTTTCAACGGTGTTCGAAGGTGTTCGATGAACAGTTCGACGAACAGTTCGGCGAACACACGGGTGTTCGACGAACCGAACCGAACTCGAACACTACGGGGGTGGCTCAACACTACTCAGAAAACTCTATTTACAAACAGATATTGGGTTAATCTGCAAGTAAATAGCATTACAAAGCTGCCTGGCTGCTTAACAGTAAGTGTGGCTTCTAGGAGAAAATGAACTTATTTATTCTTGGGAGCTGCCGGCTTTCAGTCATAGGGTCGTGCACAGAGCGGCTACAGTCACCACTTACAGAACTGCTCACTATACTGTGAGCGGCGGCTGGAAGCACGCCCAGCAGTTTGATTTACAGCTCACTCTGCACAGATGCAATGCTATGACTGAAAGCTGGTGGCTCCCGGGAGAAAAAAAAAAAATCTCCCGGTAGATGCACATTCTGTAAGGCAGCCGGACAGTGTTATATTGATATGTACATGTAGATTAAAGGGAATCTGTCACCCCCTGGGAGTTATCAGACCTCTAATATGGGCATACAGGTTATAGAAATATAAATCTATACATACCTGTATGTCTCATATCAGAGGTCTGATTGCAGAGAAATGTCTTTTCATATGCTTGGTGCCCGGGAGACACCAAGAAATCCCTGCCTATCTGCTTAATTTCCATATTCCTCCCCTCCCCTGCAAGTCACAGGGCCCTGTGATGTGCACTCTTCTCGTTGGCAAATCCTTACTTTTATATTATATTTATTTCTTTACAGATTAATAGCCTACAGATAAGACACAAACTCCCCCCCCACTTCCTCAAACTGCAATTTGTCTTTCCATTTCAATGATTGTTCAGTCATTCAGTTTCAAAATACTCAGCGCTGAATTCAGAAAGCAGCAAATTGAGTAGTAATTGATGCAATGAAATATGTTGTGCAATGGAGCTTTGTAACAATCTGCCCTCTAACTGATCATTAAAACACTTATTAAGTCTCCAGGCATGTTTATCCTGCCCTATAACATACCCCAGGTGCTGCACCCAAGTACTTGTGGTCAAAACCTAATGAAAACAATAAAAGCCTTTGTTTTAGGTCTCCTGATTATTTAATCTCTAGTTTTCCAGTTTTGGTTTATAACAAACATTAACAATTTTTAGGGAATTGCTTTGATCATATGTGACCTTTTTTCACTGCGCAGCCAAGCAATCAGCTTTGCAATGAACTGTGGTAAAAAGTTCACTGTTGCTCGAAAACAATTTTTTTTAATGTCATTTAAGTATGTGTTTCGGCGTTCTGAAAGATCTTGATTATGAGCTAAGCACAAGTACATTTTTTGGAATTTAATTCTGTACATGAAGTTTTGTTTGCTTACATCGACATAATAAGGCTGCGTAAATTATCTAGGACATTTAGTTAAGTTTCTTTTTTTCACCGAAAATGGTTTAATTAAAAGAAAACACTCTTGAGAAATTAAAAAATGTCTTTTATAAAATTCTGTAAATGCACAAAATGTATTTTTACTCAATTTTTTTTCTTAATTTAAATTGGGAACCATTTTCAAATTAGTTAGAAAGCCAAGGCTGTTGTTACTTACATTTCCTTGCTCCAGCAACTCCTACCAATAGCCTTGTTAGTTTTCTAAGTAACTGGATGCACTTTCCTCCCCTGTTCTGACTTCTCCCTTTTGCTCCGGCATTGTTGATTTGACCCATTTTCAGCTGCCCTGGATCCCATATGAGGTGTAGTTGATAAGGCAACAAATGCCTAAGGATGTCAGCAGTCCTGGTGGTCGTTTTAAAAAGGAATTGTTCTGTCAAGTCTTGCCTAGTGTTTGAGAATCATCCTTTCCCAGGTTTTGATCCTTGTGCAATACTATTATTTTCAATCTGATGATGATCCTGATCTTAGCTTTGTTCCTGACTTTGGTCTTGGCTTGTCCGTCAGGTACCTCAGATTATTTTCCTGGCTTGGTATTTTGAGTTTCATAGCTACCAAACAATGACTATTATTGGGAAAGAGTCCTAACGCCCATCATACCACCTAGTAGGGGTTTATGGCAATGACCATGCCATTCCTTGGTTAGCACCCTACTCTAGGCTATGTCAAATGATCTTGTTATGTCTGTCAGAGACCAAAAGCATAAAAAACCTACCTTGGATAGACTTTGTAACAGCCATTCCATCTGGTAGATGCCAGATAAATCTGGACACTCTTTAACCCCTGTGCAGGGATCTATTCTTACAACGTGGTCCAGTGGATTGCTTCACAGAAGGGCTGTCGTCCGGAAGTGCGAACCAAAGACAGGAAGGGTCGCCAAGCAGAGTCAAAGCCGAGAAGTTATGTCAAGGACAAAATCAGGAGGCAAGCAGGCAATCGAAATACAAGCCGGAGTCAAAAAATGGGAAATACAAAACAGACCAGAGGAGCTAAGTCAGAGCCAACTCAGAGAGCCTATGTCACTAACTGCACACAAACTAATAGCTGGCAGCTAGAGTTAGTCTGCTGGGGTTTATCAAGAAGGGAGCCTCGCGATGGCTCCCAGCAGAGGGCTAATAATCTTTAATATTCTTTTTATTTATATAGCGCCAACATATTCAGACAATTTACAGACATTATCGGCACTGTCCCCATTGGGGCTCACAATCTAGATTCCCTTAGTGTATGTCTTTGGAGTGTAGGAGGAAACCAGAGAACCTGGAAAAAAACACACAAACACAGGTAGAACATACAAACGCCTTGCAGATGTTGTCCTTGGTGGGATTTGAACCCAGGACCCCTGCGCTGCAAGCCTGCAGTGCTAACCACTGAGCCACAGTGCTGCCCTAATTATCTAATTACTTACCAGCTCACTCCAGCAAAACACAAGTGAATAACAAAGGGGAAAAAAGTCTCCATAATCTGAAACCTAAACACCCACACACTACCAGTGTCCAGCAGTAACTGTATTGTTACTGTGGTGCCGCTCAGCGATTAGGGCACAAGTTATAGCAGCATGTTCAGACATGGATGTGACAGACCTGCAGCTTAAAGAATCCACTTTCCGCTTCATGATATGAAATGTTGTACTAAAATGAAGAGATAATGCAATAACTTGTAGGTGTAATTTTACTTAAAGTAAGATATATATTTTCCATTTTTTCAAGGAATTCGAAAAAGCTAAGAGATGTTTTATTAAATGTGGAGAAAAGGCAATTTGGACATCAGTATAAGAAACAGTCTGTTTATAGTTACAGGAGTATAACAATGGTATCCCTTACCCTAAGAGGGTGCAATATAGGCAAATACAATATCAGATTTAAAAAAAGGTTATTTTATAACAAGTTGCATTGAGAGTTATAAGTAATGAATGATGTATGACTTATTGACAAAGCTCAAAATTAGTGTTTTTGCTATTTTTCAATATGTATGAAAGTATAATAGTAAAGCAACAAAACCAATGCATCTACTATGCTAGCTTGACGAAATGCCCCATTGTGATACTCCAAAATCAAAAAGCTACGTTATTAATTTGCTTTCCAAGTTAAAGAAGTTTTTTGAGATTTTCGAAGAAAACAAATACCTGCTAAAACGCTCAATGCTCTAGCTCTGCTGCTTCAATGTTCCCATCCAGTCTTTTCTAATTTTCTGCCATGATGATGTACTACCCACCCACCCCAGTGACCGCTGCAACTAATCATAGGCCTCAGCTGCGTACATAACAAGATTGCTAAGACAAGTGATTGAGTAGGTGAGGGAGCAAGTGGGATTTAACAGATGAATAATGATTTTAGTTATTTTTGGGCATTTCCCACTTTTGATAGCAGAAATCCTCTTTAGAAACTCACTTCTGACCATCCTAACATCCTAATTAACTTTAAACTCAAAGTTCTGATTAAATTCATGGAACAGGTGAAAATAGAGTTGTTTTCTCACGATATTTTACAAGTAGAAGTTGGATAACACCTTAAAAGCAAATGTTGGCAGCATAAAGAAATATAACTTTCTTTACAGATTTATAAAACTCCTTAATGGGAGGAAAACAGTAATTAAAGTTTGAGGTGAATGAATAGTTAAGCATTTGGCAAAATAACATGTTAGAAAGAATTTATTGTCAGTTGGTAAGTGCTGCAAAGCTCTCTTTTAATTAGACTTTCTTTAACACTCACAGTTTAATAGATACTATTTGGCAAAACATTTTAGAATCAAAGATAAGATTGCAGTGACATATGGAGAACTAAAGTGCATATTTTTTTACATATATAGTGCTTTAATTATGTAGTAAATGTTATATATACAAAATTGTGCAAAAGTTTTAGGCAGATGTAGAAAAATTGCTGCTAAGTTGGAATGCTTAAAGTGAACCTGACAGCTGCATGCATCAGGCACTGGCTGTATGATCTTAGGGCAGGTTTGTTTGACTCTGAAAAAGTTTGGCGTTTCAGAGAAAAACATACTTTAATAGCCTCCGGGTACCGAGCCGTGCTGTAAGCTAGTCAGATAGGCTGGTCCCAGGCGGCTTCTCCCTGGCCTCTGCCCTAGATTTACAGGTCTCTGCCTATACGCGCAAGTAGGCAGAGACCTGTCTATTTTATTTAGCTTCACTTGGACCATAGCTACATTTACGCAACTTATTATATTAGTTGGCATATTAAAAGAACTGGGATCGGGTAGATTAGCCACACTCTTTTCTGAGCTGAAGAAACCATTTAATAATTCTGCCTTTTCTTGATATTTAGTGACCTACTGTTATGATCTGCTACAAACACTAAGGAAAGACAGGAGATCTGTCCCTACAATAGAACTAAGCTGGATCCCTACGATGTAACGGGGAACCTGATCCTGCGATTAGACCCGCTAAAGTCCTCGGCTAGTCTGAACGAAGACCTATAGATGTGAGGAAGGGATCCCTACCAGAACTAGGGACTGGGAGAAAGATGGACACCTCCTAGCAGAAATTGTAGCAGAAAGAAGACAAACAAACAACATAGAACATAGAGGTCCGAAGACCTAGCAAAACTGACTGAGAAAGGTAACAGAGCACTAAGCTAGCTCAAGAGTAGAAATTACAATGAAGTCCAGCAAGGCCAGGAGGGCGGAGCAGGATTAAATAGGCAAAAAAGGTCATGTGACCAGCAAACTAGAAAAAAACTAACAGGAGAGTTCTAACAGTACCCCCTCTTCTAAGAGGATCCTTTGGATCCCCTAGGCCCAGGCTTATCAGGAAACCTCCTGTGAAACGCTCTGACAAGTCTGGAAGCAGAAACATCATCCGCCCTCACCCATGAGTTATCCTCGGGTCCGAAACTCTTCCAAGCGACGAGATACTGCAAACTCCCTCTATACCGTCTAGAATTTAGGATGCGGGAAATTTCATATTCCCCGTCCTCCACCACCAGAGGAACAGTGGCAGAGGCATCACCATCCGACACATCAGCTCTTTTCAACAGAGAAACATGAAACACCGGATTAATCTTCCAGGAGGTAGGAACCTCCAACCTAACAGCAGATTGGTTAACTATCTGAAGCACCTTAAAGGGCTCTACAAACTTGGGACCCAATTTTTTAGAAGGAATCCTCAATCGCAGATTCTTAGAGGACAACCAAACCATGTCACCAATAGCAAACAAAACCTCTTGCCGTTTCCTATCAAAGTACATCTTAGATTTTTTGTTAGCCTCCTGAAGATTACCACGCACATCCGTCCAAACTCTCTCCAAATCACCGGAAAACCTCTCCTCCTCAGGCACAGCCGATACCAATTTGGAGAATGACCCAAAACACGGATGTCTCCCAGAACAACAAAAAAAGGCGAACACCCAGCAGAAAAGGATGTATGGTTGTTAAGAGCAAATTCAGCAAGTGGCAGAAACTCAGACCACCCCTCTTGATTGTCTGCCACAAAACAACGCAAGAACTGCTCAACATCCTGGTTCTTTCTTTCTGTCTGACCATTAGACTCAGGATGATATCCGGATGAAAACGACAAATGAACTCCCAACCTGTCACAAAAGGCACGCCAAAAACGAGCCACGAACTGAGGTCCCCTATCAGAAACAATGTCAGTAGGAACGCCATGTAGTCTGACAATTTCCTTGACAAAGGCCTTAGCGAGTGTCTTAGCGCAGGGCAGTTTGATGAAGGGAACCAAGTGACACATCTTGCTAAAACGGTCCACGACCACCCAGATGACCGTGAAACCCTCAGAGGGGGGAAGGTCAGTAATAAAGTCCATAGCTAGATGTGTCCAAGGTGCACTTGGAACCTCCAGAGGGCAAAGCAACCCCGCAGCAGGAGCATGCGAAGACTTAGATCTAGCACACACAGTACATTGATGCACCCACTTAATGACTTCCTTCTGCCTTCCAGGCCACCAAAAACTGCGACCCACAAGTCTCTTGGTCTCAGAAATTCCTGTATGACCTGCCAACCGAGACTCATGACACTCAACAAACAAATCTCTCCTAAAGGTCCTAGGCACAAACAACCTCCCATGGGGAGTGTTAGATGGGGCATTCTCCTGCGCTTTAAGAATCTCATCCTCCAAAACAGAGTCCAAAGCAGCAATCACAACACCTTCTTGTAAAATGCTCTCCTCCTCCTCAGCACCGACCATGGGAGAAAAGCTGCGAGACAAAGCATCAGCTTTAACATTCTTGGTACCCGGGATGTAAGTAACGGAAAAATTAAACCGTGAGAAAAAAAGTGCCCACATAGCCTGACGGGCATTCAAGCGCTTGGCAGCATCAAGATAGATCAGATTTTTATGATCAGTGAAAACCTGAATGGGAAATTCAGCACCTTCCAAGAGATGACGCCAGTGTTCAAATGCGAGTTTAATAGCCAGCAATTCCCGATTACCAATATCGTAATTAAGTTCAGTCTCAGAAAATTTTTTTGAAAAAAAGGCACAGGGATGTACTCCATCCTTGTTTTCCTGAGACAACACCACACCGACCCCCACAGAAGAAGCATCAACCTCAACCAAAAACGGCTTAGTCACATCAGGCTCCATAAGGATGGGAGCAGAGGTGAACCTCTCCTTTAGAAACACAAAAGCTTCAATGGCCTCAGAAGTCCACTGAACCATATTAGCACCTTTCCTGGTGAGATCGGTCAGTGGTTTAACAATAATAGAATTTTTTTTTTATGAATTTTCTGTAATAATTGGCGAAACCCAAAAACCTCTGTATCGATTTCAAACCAATAGGCCTAGGCCATTCCTGCACAGCTTGAACTTTCACCGGGTCCATCTCAAAGCCCTCGCTGGAGATAATGTAGCCCAAAAAACGAATTCTCTGAACAGCGAACTCACATTTCTCCAGCTTAGCAAAAAGCGAATTGTCAATCAATAACTGCAATACCTCACGTACGCTCCGCCAATGTGACTCCAGATCCGGCGAATAAATCAAAATGTCATCCAAATACACAACCACATTTTTGCCGATCAAAGGTCTAAGGATGTCATTAATAAGATTCTGAAAAAATGTTGGCGCATTGGTAAGACCAAAAGGCATAACCAGATTCTCAAAATCACCCACAGGAGTGTTAAAAGCAGTCTTCCATTCATCACCCTCCTTCATGCGCAACAAATTGTATGCCCCCCAGAGATCAATTTTAGAGAACCACTTGGCCCCCACTAACTGGTTAAACAAATCAGGAATCAATGACAGTGGGTAAGGATTGCGTACAGTAATTTTATTAATCTCACGAAAGTCCAGACAAGGACGTAAACCGCCGTCCTTTTTTTTAACAAAAAAAAATCCAACAGCCACAGGAGACTTGGAAGGCCTAATGTGACCGGCGGCCAAGCTTGTCTGTATGTATTCCTCCAAAGCCTTTCTCTCAGGAATAGTAAGAGTAAATAAATGACTTTTAGGAAGAGTCGCTCCAGGGACAAATTCAATGGTACAATCATAGTCTCTATGGGGAGGCAAAATTTGCGATTCCTTCTCAGAAAAAACTTTCCAAAAATCCTGAATAGGTACAGGTAATTCCCCTTTATCCACAGCAGCAATGCGCCCGTTACAACACTTGTCATAACACTTAGGGCTCCAGGACTTAATTTAATTGGTAGACCAATCCAGAACAGGATTGTGCAATTTTAACCAGGGTAACCCCAACACTACTGGAGAAGGCAAATTATTTAATACTACCAAATCCAAATTCTCTTGGTGAATACCATTAATAGTGAGGGGAAATTCACAGACCTTGTGAGTAACACTCTTTAAGGGAGAGCCATCGACAGAAACCACGGCAATAGGGGATGACAAAGATTTGGGTTTTAATTTAAGTTTTTCCAAGAATCCCCCATCAATCACATTCAGAGTAGAACCACAATCCGCAAATACCCGAAATTCAATTAATTCTTCCTGAGCAGTGGTAGTAGCAGAAAGAAGTACACCCTTAGTATTTAAACAGGCTATACGGGCGTAACTGACCTTTTTTTTTTCTTTGTTCATACGAAGCACACAGTTCTTAATGAAATGGTCAGATCCACCGCAATAAAAGCACAAACCTTCAGAAAATCTGCGGTCTTTTTCCTGAGAGCGGGGTGACATCGCCCCAATCTCCATCGGCTCTCCAATGTCAGTACAGACCCTCTCAAGACTCGGAGCTGACATGGCAGAGGATTTACTCTCATTAACCCTTGCACGCAGTCTCCTGTCCACCCGTATAGCTAATTACATTGCCTCCTGCAAGTTTCCAGGTGAAGGATAAGCAATCAGCAGATCCTTAACCCTTTCACCTAGCCCCACAAGAAACAAACTTTTCAAAGCTGAATCATTCCACCCCACCTGAGCAGACCACCGACGGAAGTGAGTACAATAATTTTCCACATTACCCAATCCCTGCCTTAAACATCTTAATTCAGACTCAGCAGATGAGACACGATCAGGATCGTCATACAACAACCCCAAAGCAGAAAAAAAACTATCCACTGATCTAAAGCACGGATCACTAGGTTGGAGAGAAAAGGCCCATCCCTGAGGTTCTTTGTGCAAAAGTGACATTATGAACCCTATGCGCTGTGATTCATCACCAGAGGATCTGGGCCTCAAACGAAAATACAGCAAACAAGCATTTTTAAAGGAAAAAAAATCTTGTTGTTCACCAAAAAATAGATCAGGCAGACGTACCTTTGGCTCCACAAAATGCGCTCCAGAACAACTACTCACGTGTTGTTGGAGCTCGGCCACCTCCAGAGAGAGTCCCTGCAAGCGTTGAGCCAAATCCTGAACCGAGACCATGATGGAAACTGGAGGTCTTTCCTTAGAGACATTTTTTGGGCTGGACTTACTGTTATGATCTGCTACAAGCACTAAGGAAAGACAAGAGATCTGTCCCTACAATAGAACTAAGCTGGATCCCTACGATGTAACGGGGAACCTGATCCTGCGATCAGACCCGCTAAAGTCCTCGGCTAGTCTGAACGAAGACCTATAGATGTGAGGAAGGGATCCCTACCAGAACTAGGGACTGGGAGAAAGATGGACACCTCCTAGCAGAAATTGTAGCAGAAAGAAGACAAACAAACAACATAGAACATAGAGGTCTGAAGACCTAGCAAAACTGACTGAGAAAGGTAACAGAGCACCAAGCTAGCTCAAGAGTAGAAATTACAATGAAGTCCAGCAAGGCCAGGAGGGCGGAGCAGGATTAAATAGGCAAAAAAGGTCATGTGACCAGCAAACTAGAAAAAACCTAACAGGATAGTTCTAACACCCACTCCCCTTACCATTAGTTAGGGAACCAACCTATGTAGATCTTATTTTTTTGCCAATTTCTTGCAATCTGTCTTACTTTCCTTTGCTCCTTGCCATTCATTGTCTACTTTACTTAATTTTTTACTTTTTTTTTTTACAAATTCTGTATAACTCCTTGTAGTTTTTAAATCCTAGCGATCCTTTAGATTTATATATTTTAAGTGCCCTTTTTCTTTCATTAATAACTAGTGTTGAGCCACCCCCGTAGTGTTCGAGTTCGGTTCGGTTCGTCGAACACCCGTGTGTTCGCCGAACTGTTCGCCGAACTGTTCGTCGAACACCTTCGAACACCGTTAAAACCAATGGCAGGCAAACAAAAACACATAGAAACACATAGAAAACACCTTCAAAGGTGTCCAAAAGCTGACAAACTGCTCAGAAGACACAACTAACACATGGAAAAGTGACAAGTACATATAGTCATGCGAAAAGAAAAGAGGTGGAGGAGTAAAAGGAGGGGGAGACACAGATATAGGCATGTCATGCCCTTCTAAAATCCAAAAAGTGAGAAGCCGAGACGGCCAGTCCGCTCCTGCCCGTGCCACCTCCGTGTCGCCGGGTTTGTGCCAGAGCAGCGGTGAACCCTGACGGCCAGCCCCCCTCTCCCAATACTGGTGCCTGTCCGCTGGTGGGTCGAGAGAGCCCCCCTGTGGTGGAGGCAGCTCTAAGCTTTTTAATTTAAATTGTCCCTCTAATTTGAATGAATACACTTTAAATCCATTTACAAGGATCTATTGGAGGGCAAGTCTCATGCCAGCAGCCGCGTAATTCCAGCTCCAGTAACGTCCACTAAAGCTGCTGCAGTTAAAAAGCTTTTATAAGGATCGAGCTCGGCTGTCCACCGCAAGGCATCCTAGTGCCAGTCCCAGCCCCTATGCCTTGGGGTGCCTCCTGATGCTCTTCACTAAGTATCCCGTGGTCCCGAAGCATTTCCTTTGAAAAAATTAAGTGTCCAAACTACAGGTGGTGTAGCTTGCTTAACAGCCGGGATAATCCGCTGACTAGCAGACACTGCTACTAGGCACAAAGTATTTCCTGGGCTAGATGCAGTTAAAAATTTGTAAGTAGATACTCTCGTTGGATGCTGAGAAAGCATTCCATAGAGTCTCCTGGCACGCCATATATGATTCTCTTAAAAAGCTTGGGGTAGGGGTCTAGGGGACCCTTTTATAGCCAAAATCACGGCCCTGTATCACAATACGTCACCTAGGCTGAAGATAAATGGAACTGTAGCACCGAGGGCTCGGTTGCTACAGAGGTATTGCACCTCACCCAGAGGTGTGATATCTCACTCTCAGATAAGGATGGAGTGTGGATCAGGACCCGACACCTGCATGCATTACACCACATTGCCGTGGGGCAGGGCGACCAATATGCCCCTGAGATGGGCACGACAGTCCCTGTCCCTGGCTGGAGTGGGGGGAGGGAACACTGAGGAAGGGGAACCCTGCAGTGCAGGAGCAGGGAGGAAGCAGTTCCTGGGTGCATTGAGAAGGGAGTATAAAAGGTGGGCACCATCTTAGTTCAGTGCAGAGAAGTCTGAGCAGAAGTGGCAGGGAGCAGGGGCTCTGCATGAGCTCTGCTCCGGAGGCGGGCCTAGTAACAGAGGCCCAGGCCTGCAAGAGGGAGAAGGAAGGAAGAGGAGCGGAGAAGGCTCCAGGAACGAGGAATGAAGGGATCCCAGGGGTGCGGACGGGCGAGTCGCCACCGCACGCCCGAATCCACCTGCGCGGAGGGGTCAGGCCAAAGGGGGAGACCGGTCCCCGAACTAGTGGAGGCAGGAAATGACCCTCAGCTAGAAACCGGAGGCTCTGACATTTTATGTGGCGCAGCCCCTTGCTCCACCCGCTAGGAAGGCACCACATAGGGTCAGGGAAACTGGCGCCAAGTTTACCAAGAGGAGGCCCGAGGCAGCCGGACAGAAGTGTTGGTAAGAAAGGCCAGACAAAGGACACACAAAGGGGGTCCTGTGAAGCGCTCCAAAGTTATCTGGGAGTTGTCTGAGCCCCTCACCTGGTGAGCACAGTACGACGTGGGCAGCCGTTACCTGCAGACGTGGTCTGGATAATAAGAACTGTGAGTAAAGGCCCTGAACTGCATCACTGACTCCGTGTCGTTACTGCTGCTGCCCTGCACCATCACCCCCATCCTCCGCATACACTGCCCTGAGGCTATACTCCTCCCGTGGGGAGTTATGCTACGCTCTGCTGCACCCACAACACCAGCCTTAGCGGTCTGCCCTGTAGCGGCGGTTCACTCTGACCGCAATCCACGGGTGGCGTAGTCGGACATTTAAACATCAAAACCACATAAATAGTTCCGCCACTGGTTTGACCGCCCTGAGCCACGGAACCGGATCGCCGCCACGAAGACTACAACCACCAGCATCCACCAAAAAGGGTCCGGCTCCGGGTGTCCCAAGGCCCAGGGGGTGCGTCAGAACATTTTCATCACCTTTCACAATCACCAATGGGACAAGGCAGGGATGTCCTCTGTCCCCTCTCTTATACATCCTAGTGACGGAGCACTTGCTCTCATCAATTCGCCATAACCCCAATATTAGGTGGATTGAGGTGGGAGGCACCGAGTACAAGTGCTCTCTATTTGCTGATGATGTCCTAGTATATATCACTCAATCACATATATCCATCCCTGCTGTTATGGCTGAAATAGATCACTTTGTTACATGGTAAAATTTTAAAATCAATGCAGCGAAGTCTGAGGCCCTCGATGTCTCCCTCCCTAAATCCATATAGGATTCCATCCAGTCCAACTTTCCCTTTGCCTGGCCCTCACAGGGTATCAAATACTTAGGAATTCCTATTCATAGAGACCTCTCCCATCTATGTTATCTTAATTTTGGGCCCTTTATTGAACAATTCCATACAGACCACGGTTGGCAAGTTTGAACTGTGAGATTCACTACGTGCACCACTGGTATTTTGTGGAAAAGCACATGTAAGATTCTGCAACAGTCTCTGCTGATACTCCTGCATGCGTGCATCCCTTTCTATGGCAGGAATAATTTCTGCAAATTTACTTTTGTACCGGGGATCTAACAGTGTGGCAACCCAGTAGTCAGGATTATTTCTAATTCTCACAATTCGAGGGTCATGTTGCAGGTAGTGCAGCAAGAAGGCACTCTTGTGTGTTGCGCATCCAGGAGCACCAAGTCCCTGTTGTGTTGGTGGCGAGGTAACAATCATGCTTCCTTCCTCTGTCCTCTCCCCCCAACCTCGCACAACAGAAATGTGATCAAGGTCTCCCTCATCTGATGAGTCTTCCATCAGTTCGTCCTCCACTTCTTCCTGGGCTCCTGCACCTTCCTCACTAGTTTGGCTGCTACCATGCGCCCTGGTAAAATCATCTCCCCCACCCTCACATGCCTGCCGCCCTGGTGCTGCCGACCGTCTGGACCTTGCAGATGTTAGCCCTTCCGCATACAACTCCTCCTCCTCTACTTCCTCCACCTCCTCTTGTGCCACCACCTGACTCCGAATTCTGTTTAACATGTGCTCCAGCATGTAAATCACCGGAATAGTCATGCTGATAATGGCATCGTCAGCACTAAACATCTTCGTCGCCATTTCAAAACTGTGCAGAAGGGTGCATAGGTCCCTGATCTGAGACCACTCCTCCAGCGTGATTTGCCCCACCTCTGAATCTCGTTGGCCCAGGCTATACGTCAGAACGTATTGCACCAGGGCTTGTCGGTGCTGCCACAGTCGCTGCAACATGTGCAGAGTTGAATTCCACCGGGTAGGCACATCGCATTTTAGCCGGTGAAGTGGCAGGCCCAACGACTTCTGTAGAGATGTAAGTCGCTGAGCTGCGGGATGCGAACGGCGGAAGTGAGCACACAGCGACCGTGCCCTCTGCAGAAGGCCATCTAGTCTGGGATAGTGGGCTAAAAATTGCTGGACAACCAGGTTCAACACGTGAGCCATACAAGGCACGTGTGTGACATTGCCCCGGCGAAGGGCCGCACTCAGGTTTGCAGCATTGTCGCACACGGCCTTCCCTGGTTTCAGGTCCAGTGGAGACAACCATTCATGAAATTGGTTCTCCAGAGCTGACCACAACTCCTCAGCTGTGTGACTCACATTTCCCAGACATTTCAATGTAAAAACCGCCTGATGACGTTGAGCCCTACTGCCAGCATAGTAAGGAGGTGTGCAGGATCCCTTCTGCGCAGTTAGAAAGCTTGTGGCATGACCAGACAGGCTTTGGGTGCAGGTGGAAGACCGAGAGGAGGTTGAGGAGGCAGAAGCAGTGGAGGAAAAATGACATAAAGAGGATTGACGCACAACTCGTGGGGACGGCAAGACTTGGACAGCAGCCCCTTGTCCTGCTGTCACCATAGTTACCCAGTGCCCAGTCAGCGACATGTAACGCCCCTGTCCATGCCTACTCGTCCAAGTGTCTGTGGTGAAATGCACCCTGTCACACACAGAGTTTCTCAAAGAAGCGGTGATGTTGTGTGCGACATGCTGGTGGAGCGCAGGCACACCTTTCTTTGAGAAGTAGTGCCGACTGGGCATCTGGTACTGGGGCACTGCGACGGACATAAGGTCTCGAAAATCCTCTGTGTCCACCAGGCGGAAAGGCAGCATTTCTGTAGCCAAGAGCTTGCAGATGGTGAAATTCAACCTCTTAGCTTTCTCATGGCTAGGAGGAAATGGTCTTTTACTTGTCCACATCTGAGGGACCGAGGGCTGGCTATTGTGCTTAGACGGGGTTGATAAGGGTGTCCCCGGCAAACTGCCGGTCTGTGAGGAAGATGCAGGCGGACATGTTAGGTTGCCTTGATCCAAAGGTGGTGCTATCGATGTCGGACAGCGCTCAAGACCAGCTGGTGTTACCACCTCCAAAGAAAATGATGACCTGCCAATCACGCTGGCTGTTGCGGGTAAAGAGGTGGCAGGTCTGCGCCCCAAAACAGGTGTGACTGCTGTCCCCCCAGTCACAGAGGATGAAGAGGCCGCGGATGCACAAGATATGGCAGACGGTGGTTGGCCCGGCCGGCTAGACCGCATTGTAGCACACTGAGCTTCCCACTGCAACTTATGCTTCATGTCCATGTGCCGGTTCATGCATGAAGTACTCAAACTATGTATTTTTTGGCCTCTACTTAGCTTTTGCTGACAAATGTTACAGATAACACGAGTTGGGTCATCTTTATCGATCTGAAAAAATGCCCAGGCTATGCAAGGCTTAGCACCCATGCGACCTGAAGAGCCACCACGACTTGTGGTGAGAGGCAGAGTTGTGTTTGAGGATGCAGTTGTTGACGTGCTTCCAGTACTACGTCTCTGTCCAGGAAGGCACAACCTGACCTCGTCGTCACTAGCATCTTCCTCCACCTCCTCTGCTGACCTCATCTCTTGGCTGACTGTGGGTTGACAGTAAGTGGGATCTCCGACCTCATCATCATCACCCTGTGCGTTATCACACCCGTCGTCCTCAGAGCCAACCTGTTCCTGCCCTGACAAAAAACTAAAGTTGTCGCTCCAATCAGGTATTTGAGTCTTATCATCGTCTTCCTCATTGTCTCCACCAACAGGAGTTACAGTTTGGGAATGAGGGTCTACATTATGGTCAGAACCTTCTGCGTCTGGTCCTGGATCCGACTCATAAAGATTCTGGGCATCAGTGCAGATCATTTCCTCGTCTGGATTCACAGAAGCGCTGGAGTCGACCTCTGATTCCCAGGCTATAGTATGAGTAAACAGCTCTGCAGACTCAACCATCTGTTCTACCTCATACTCAGACGGGCAGCTGGAGATTTGGGAGCTGTGAGGAAGCAAGTGCGATTTGGGTGACACCTTTGAGGACTGGAGTATTTGTGATGTTGAAGTTGATGTGGAGGAGAGCCCACTTAAAGGAGCACTTGATATCCGTTGAAGCACCTGCTGTTTTTGTGCCTCATCTGGAATTTGTAGCGATTGGCGTGGCCGTAAGAAAGGGATCTTATCACATTGTCCGCTAAAAGAAGTAGACATTTTAGTTTGGCTGGAAGATGGTCTTTCTTCTGCACCTACCCCACGGACACAACCTTTTTTCCCCTTCCCAACACGCCTATTCCCCTTTCCACCAGCAGCAGGCCTTTTTCCACTCATTTTGGTGGTTAACTAATTCACAACTCTGGAGTTGTTTGCACAAAAAAACAATGGATGGTAACCGAGCAGAGCTGAGTGGCCAAACTGTGGTATTAGGCCAAAACTATTGGCTGGGTTAGATGCAGAAAAAAATTATTTTTAATTTGCAACCTGATGGAGGTCAGTATAGATGGACTAATAGAACAAGTCCCACACACCGCTAGAAGCCCAAATATTTTTTCAGAGCTAGATGCAGAAATTTTTTTTATTCAATTTGCAACCTGATGGAGGTCAGTATAGATGGACTAATAGACCAAGTCCCACACACTGCTAGAAGCCCAAATATTTTTTCAGAGCTAGATGCAGAAAAAAATTATTTTTAATTTGCAACCTGATGGAGGTCAGTATAGATGGACTAATAGACCAAGTCCCACACACTGCTAGAAGCCCAAATATTTTTTCAGAGCTAGATGCAGAAAAAAATTATTTTTAATTTGCAACCTGATGGAGGTCAGTATAGATGGACTAATAGAACAAGTCCCACACGCTGCTAGAAGCCCAAATATTTTTTCAGAGATAAATGAAGAAAAAAATTATTTTTAATTTGCAACCTGATGGAGGTCAGTATAGATGGACTAATAGACCAAGTCCCACACACAGCTAGAAGCCCAAATATTTTTTCAGAGCTAGATGCAGAAAAAAATTATTTTTAATTTGCAACCTGATGGAGGTCAGTATAGATGGACTAATAGACCAAGTCCCACACACCGCTAGAAGCCCAAATATTTTTTCAGAGCTAGATGCAGAAAAAAATTATATTCAATTTGCAACCTGCTGGAGGTCAGTATAGAAGGACTAATAGAACAAGTCCCACACACTGCTAGAAGCCCAAATATTTTTTCAGAGCTAAATGAAGAAAAAAATTATTTTTAATTTGCAACCTGATGGAGGTCAGTATAGATGGACTAATAGACCAAGTCTCACACACTGCTAGAAGCCCAAATATTTTTTCAGAGCTAGATGCAGAAAAAAATTATATTCAGTTTGCAACCTGATGGAGGTCAGTATAGATGGACTAATAGAATGATGCTATGCCCAAAAGATTTTACTTCACTAGGTGCAGTAAAAAAATTGGTATTCTATACACAGGTGTTATATCTTGCAACACAGATAGGCTACTCCACTGACTAACACACTCTGCAATAGGCCAAAAAGGATTAGCTTTGCTAGATTCAGCCAAATGCTGTGAAAAAAACTTGCACAGCACTGGCACAGACCTGCCTGGCAAAAACTGATAGGAACTCATGTAACCTAGTCCTGAAAAGGACTCCAATTACAATTAGTCTTTACTCCCACAATCTATCTATTTAAGAGCACAGACCTGCCTGATAAAAGTCGTAGGAAATGCTGTAACCTAGTCCTTAAAAGGACTGCAATCACAACTATTCCCTACTCCCAAGCTATCTGTATATTTGTGCGAAAATTGGCTTGAAATTAACAAGGTATAGCGCACACAGCAACAGCGGTGCCGTCTAACACGCAGCTGCAGCAGTGAGAAAATGGTGGCGACGGGGAAAATGGCTGGGTCTTATAGGGCAAGGACATGTGACATACACTGCCAATCACACATGCCCTTGCTTGTGTGAAAAAAAGCACTTCGCTCCGTGTGTGCGCTGCTGATAGGCTGACAGATTGCACCTCCCCACTGCAAATGCGGGAAAGAGAAAAAAAAATGGAGATCTTCATTGTTCCTGCAGAGATCCATCCCCTGCCCCTCCCCCCGCCCCGCTGTACACTCAAACTGCGTATTAACATTAATTTTCATCATTACTGAGAAAAAATCCAGTTATGATTTTGGTGCACGAACAGTTATCGAACATAACCTCGAACAGCCGAATTTTTCTCAAATTGTTCGTGTTCGCCGACCGGCTCGAACACCGCCCAAAACAGCTCGAATTTGAGATTGGCGAACAGTTCGAGTAGAACAACGCTCATCTCTATTAATAACCTTCATAACCTTAGCTATGTGGGGTTTAATTTTTGCCGTCTATACTATAGGAAGACATTTTGCAGTCTAAGTGACCAATATAGACTTAAATCATTTACCATTGTCATCACTATATTTATCTGACATTTGCTGCTCCCAGTCAATGTCATGAAGAGCAGCCTTCAACCTGGGGAAATTGGTCTTTTTAAAATTAAGTGTTTTTACTCTCCGAGTTTCCACCTGGGGATGTTTTTTACAGTGTAAGCAAAATGACATGACAATGTGGTTACTTGTACCAAGGTTCTCATGAACAGTGACATTTTCAACAATCTCTGCATTGTTAGAAATTACCAGATCCAACAGAGCATCACCTCCTGTCAGATATTCCTGAAAAGGGGCCATAACACTATCATGCCACAAAAGGGTTCGGCTACTATACATAATGCCACCCCGACCACAATTTCAAGAGCAGGACTGACATGCCCTCATGAAAGACTCTTTATGGTGTTGCCACATTGTCTCCAGGTGAAGAATGGAGGTTTATCCTCTTCTGCGATGATTCACACTTTTTCTTGGACTTAATGATACAGTTGAAACCAAAAGTTTACATACACTATATAAATAGACACATATCCATGTTTTTCTCAATATCTGACATGAAATCAGAATAAACCTTTCCCGTTTTAGGTCAGTTAGGATTGCCATAATTTTAATATTTCCCAAATGACAGAATAATGAGAGAGAATATTTTAAGCCATGTTATTACTTACTGCAAAGTCAAACGTTTACATGCACAGAACAGCGCTATAACCTTAAAATATAATTAGAAACTAATTTATGCAACGATTTGTAATTTTACATTATAAACAATAACATTTTTGGTATTAGTTTTTTTTGTAATATATATAAAAAAATCCATTCAAATGCATAATATTACGGTTAAACCAATGTTAATCTCAATTAGGAAGTAAGGAAAAGATGAGAGAATTTAAGTACTCTTTAATTTACCATTCATAGAACGTATGTGTTACTGTCTGAGAATTACTGATTAATTTCCTTTTTGTGCACCCTTGTTTCTATGATCTACTGTTCCAATACAAAGAGAAAATAGTGACTGAAGTCTCTGCCAAGATTTCCTTACTAAACGATGCAAAAATGAAGTGGCACTTAAAGTAAATGCTTTGTGCACAAGATCTTGGCAAAGCTTTTTTATGGCACAAAAGCTTATAATTTATGTTGAAATAATTCCCTTACAACCCAATGTAAAAGAAATTATATCCTGAAACAATGGTATGACATCTTGAATCACATTTTAATAATGAATTTTGTCTTGCCATCTATCTATGTACACACAAAGTAACAAAATTGTTGGACTCTTCTGTTAAAGTAAGAAAAACGCACAACGGTTACTGAAATAACTTGAAACTGACAAATGGAATTTTCAATTTAAATTTACTGAATATCCACTAATGAAAATCAGACATTGCTTTTGAATTGTGGTTCAACAGAAACATTAAAAAACCCTAATAAAAATGTCCTGGACAAAAATGATCGTTCCTCTAGAAAAGATTGAAAATAATTTCACTATAGAGACATGTTAAACTAAGGTCTATCCTGCAATTATCATCCCAGGTGTCTGCAAACTTGTAATTAGTCTGCCTATTTAGGGGGGTGAAAAGTAGTCACTGTGCTGTTTAGTATCATGGTGTGTACCACACTGAACAACATATCTATCTATCTATCTATCTATCTATCTATCTATCTATCTATCTATCTATCTATCTATCTATCTTTTCTCTCTTTCTTCCAATAGAAGTCTTTAAAATTACTCTACAATTTTACACTCTGTTATATAAAATCATTATTATCACATAGACATCAATGGAACTTAAAATAAAGATAGAAAATAAACAACTTTATTACAGACTTGTATTTTTCAATAGAAGTAATTTAAGACCCTATTAACTTATAATGAGTAAGTATGGATCTGCTGCACTGCTTGCTTTACTTGTAGTTAATTCTCCTGAAAATTAAATGTTGAAATTGCCGGCAAATCAGATTGTTTCTTTTATCTCTACCCATAATGTGTTTATGTTTTTGTTAATAGTGCAAAATAATTCTGATTATTGCACTTCATTGATAGTTCACGCTTTCCTCATTTTTACGAGTTTGGTATCTCAGAACAATGTTCAATAGCACTCTCTCCTCCATACCATATATCCAAGCATTTTCCACTTCCTGCTACATCTCCAGATCAAAAATGTTTTCTCTGCCCTTTCCTAAATCTTGAATTAATAAAAATACCGCCCTTACCATACCCTGTCTGGCAGAATGCGAGATACTACTTTGTGATCTCATTTCTGACATTCATGGCCATTTCATCATCAACTCTTCTCTTATCGCCCTATCATCGATCTCTACTGGTGCTATCACTGCCTACTAGTGATGAGTGGATCAGGCAAAATCCTAATTCACCAGTTCGCGTGGATTTTCCAGAGAAATTGTTTTTGTAGAGAAGTTATTTTCCTTGAACTATATGTTCCTCAGACTAGCAAGCGCGTGCACATCAGACCTGGCAGTGATAATCTCCTAGTGATAAAACCATCAGTGTAAGTAAATAACAGCACACAGCCTGATAAGTGATACATCACTGAATTCAGTGTTTTAATCCCTACCTCATGCTGTCTTCAGATTACATAGCACAAACCTGCTGACAGATTCCCTTTATTGGCTCTTTAAGCAATCCTACTAGTTGAGATGTTTTCTGACATTTCTCAGACTCTTATACCTTGCTCTTATCATTAATTACAATTTCTTCTTTTTTATATAAGTTTTAATGCAAAAACAAAAAGTCGACGGATCTTTGACTTTACTTTTCTGGAGGTCATACTATGCTTTAAAATTGGTATTAGAGTTTACAATTCTGTTGAAAGCATTCATTTAAGTCACGGCCCGCAGCCTGCCAAGTAATAGTTAGGAGAACAAGACTAAACCGTCTGTTTTTCTTCCATGGCATTGAGTGGACTGAAACAAGAACTCTAATTTAATTTTATGTTTATACTTTCAGAGCCTTGTTTAATTTAGTCAGCGCAGGATTGTGTATTAGAGTCTAAGTCAGTGTATCATAAACAGGGAACAGGCGCGGGAGGGAAAATAGGTTATTGTAGCTCGTTTATCTTGCCATAGCTATTTCTTTATAGCGTACTTGCCTTCTTAGTCTTTCTTAAATGCATTTCCACTTAAATTAAAATTTCCCCTGTAACCAAAACAACTTGAATGATTTAATTGTCACACTGTTAAACCTTTGAAGCTTTCCCCAATTTATTTAACTGTGTTCTCTTTGAATTATGTCGTCAACCATCCAACTTGGTGTCCTATTTGGCAGATTCTTTCAGAAGTTGCAGATTTATCAATATCTAATTAGATGAAGTCCTACAGGTATGGAGACTTGATTGTTTAGACACCTGGATAGAATGGAGAGAGATATCTCAATCACAGTGAGGAGGATGAGTACGGTGGAGAGGAACCATCCATCAGATACATTTTCTCAAACCTGGCACATTACTATGGACAAGAGCTGTAGTATTAGGAATGATTGTTGGAAAATTCAGACTTTTTTTTCCATAACTCCTTAACACAATATATCGCAAACATACAGTATATGCAGGGTTGATAGTGTGTGGAGGGGGTTCAGGAGCTAAGCTCTCTCCAGATATGAGAAATATCAGCTATAATATATAGCCGGTATTTGATTCTAACAGTCGAAGGCGGAGATGAGCTCTGGCTGATAACCATTTCAATCCTTGACAGTTATGTTTAAATGGAACGTGTGAAGTGGCTCCCATCGGCCCCCTGTGACGGGATGGTGGGGAGCCAATGGGTTAGCATGACAGCCGGGGGCCTGCTAAATATTTACTCTACTATAAGTGTGTAACATCCATGGCGGCGTGCTTGCATAGTGCACCACCTCCCACTATGCAAGACCGCAATCTTACCCATCAATCCAGCCTGCAAACCTTGCTCCAGTTCATGCTGTGTGCATGTCTCTTGTCTGATTGCTTAGGGCGGCGGCCTGGTTACTTCCTAATTCTTATAGCTGCTGTGGGCGCGCTCCTAATGCGTCCCCAGCCTATTGCTGTGAGTCACTGGATATTTAAACCCCGTCCACCCAGAAGGAGGTGCCTGTGCAACACTAACTATCAGTGTGCTCCTTGCCTCTGAGTTGCCAGGTCTTGTCCTGTATCTTGTCTGTTTCTGCCACTCTGAGGGCTGCATACCCAGGCCTGTTATCTCTGACTTCTAGTCTGTTTCCGCCACTCTGGGGGCTGTATACCCAGGCTCGTTCTTGTATCTCATTGCAGTATCAGTTCCTGTCTGAACTGTCTCCTAGCCTGTTACCTGTTTGTCTCTATGTCCGTACCTTCCCTTTTCCTGCAGTGTCTGAACCTTCACCTAACTCCAACTCATTGTCTCTGTACTTCTGTTTGTGAGTTTTGTGTCCACTCGCTACTTCATTGTAAGTACCTTCTGTGTATCTGGTTCTGCTTGTCCCTTTTTCCTTCCTCCGTATCTACCTCCTGTGTTCTAGCCATCTTCCTGTATTTTCCAGTCTGTTCCATGTGACCAGAGCCCTGTCCTCTCTGCCTGCACCTTCAGCCCTGTTCTGCTCTGCTTGCTCACCACGCTAGCAGTTTCTCTCTGCTCTGCCTTGTCCACTGCTCCGGCGGTTCCGCTCTGCTCTGCCTTGTCCACCGCACCTGCGGTTTCGCTCTGCTCTACTTGCTCACCGCACCGGCGGTTTCTCTCTGCTCTGCCTTGTCCACCGCTCCGGCGGCTTCTCTCTGCTCTGCCTTGCCCCACCACTCCGGCGGTTCCTCTCTGCTCTGCCTTGTCCACCGCACCTGTGGTTTCGCTCTGCCCCACCTGCTCACCGCACCTGCGGTTTCGCTCTGCTCTGCCTTGTCCACCGTTCTGGCGGTTCCTCTCTGATCTGCCTCGACCACTGCTCCGGCGGTTCCGCTCTGCTCTGCCTTGTCCACCGCACCTGTGGTTTCACTCTGCTCTACTTGCTCACCGCACCGGCGGTTCCTCTCTGCTCTGCCTTGTCCACCGCTCCGGCGGTTCCGCTCTGCTCTGTCTTGTCCTCTGCTCCGGAGATTTCGCTTTACTCTGCTTGTCTACCGCATCTGCGGCTCTGTTCCTGTCTCCCAGTCTGTACTGGACCCTATCCAGCCTGCGCTCCAACCTGCCAATACCTCCCTGTCTGCACTCCAGCCATGCTTGCCAGTATCTCCCTGTCTGCACTCCAGCTGTGCTTGCCAGTGCCCACCTGTCTGCATACCAGCCGTGCTTGCCAGTGCCCACCTGTCTGCATACCATTCGTGCTTGCCAGTGCCCACCTGTCTGCATACCAGCCGTGCTTGCCAGTACCCACCTGTCTGCATACCAGCCGTGCTTGCCAGTATCCACCTGTCTGCATACCAGCCATGCTAGCCAATACCCACCTGTCTGTATGCCAGTCTAACCTGCCTGTTCCTGCATTCCCCGGTGTGGGTCAACAGCTGTGACTGGGGTCTGACCTGGAGTAGCACCTGGTCCCTCTGCTTGGTTCCTCCTTGGTTCACGGAGTCGACTGAGCCGCCGTGCGACCTTGGTTGGATCTGGTTGATACTTAGTTATGCCCCTCCAGGCACTCCTCGGTTCATGGTACAGTGGGATCACTAATCACACTCATGCCAGTCAGTCTGGGCGCGAGCGTAACAAAGTGACCAATGAAGTGGCATAAAGAAGCACTTTCATGAAAATTGTTCTAGTGTAGGTTCATTGATTTACTAACCCAGCACTCGTCCTCTCCTGGGTGATGGGTAGCGAGCTGGAAGTCGTGTTTACAATGTAAGTCTATGGAGCGTGAGAAAAAGACTCCAGAGGTTTACATTGTAAAAGCGACTTCTGGCTCACATAGAGCCCAGTGTAAGTAGTCGAGTAGAAATAGCCATCAAATGACCCAGAAAAGAACTGGAGCGGTGCTGGAAACCGCAGAAGACAATGATTGGTGAGTACATATTACGGCAATTACACTACAATACATATACGCTTACACAAGTTTAGCCAAAAAATAAAAATTAAATAAAAAGTTTATTGGGAGTGCTTCTTTAAAACCTAACCATAGTTTTGATATTTTTTCCCATAAATCATGAACACATGAAAATAAGAAACTTTGCAATATGTTTTACCTTCTCTCTCCTCCTGAACTAATCATTCATTGTCAACATTCTCAATTCACGGGTAAAGTCTGTAAATAGTGAAGACATTTTCACTGTTACATTGCTGAGATAAGAGATGGCAGTTGGTGCTCATAAAGTTCTATGGAGAAAAATATTTGTTGTTTCAGGAGAACTTGCCGCACAATGTCTTTGTTTTCTTCTAGCTCCTACCGCCCCCATTAAGAATTGTCAGTTTTTAAAGCTCAATCTCATTAATGTGAAAATCTGTCTTCAACAAAATCACATGAATTGAGAGTGGTAGATCAGTTCAGGAGGAGAAATAAGCAGATTTCTCTGAAGAGATACATTAAAAAGTTTTTCATTTTCATGTGTACTATTGATATATAAAATAAGAATTAAAACAACGGTTACTCTTTATGCGTGTGTTTCCATCTGTATTCATATTCAATTGCTGCTTACCTGGTGTGACACACAGGTTTATATTCTGCTTTGGTCTAACAATGTTTAAAAATGATTATAAGTTAACAGATTTATATTGGGATTCAATCACCTCTTCATCTAGGTACCATATAATGCAAGTTTTCAGAGATGAGCAAACTGATTCGATGCAAATCAAATGGGAGTCGAATTTTTGGGAATTCACTGGACTCCATCTTCACTTGAAAAATCTGCCATAAGTTTGGACGTGGCCGGGCAGACTTCCCCCATAATGTCCTGCAGCTAACACATCACATGGTATAGCACAGCCAATAAAGAAGGAGTAGCATAGCCTGTATATAAACAGAAGCAGGAAATGCAGCAGCCATTTTATGGTGAATCTGGATAGTGAGAGGATATCACAACTTAGCAATAAACATAGGGAGAGAAAGCGATAAAACGCTGAATAAACTGTAAGGTTGCATTCACACATTGATACCACAACAAGTTTTTTACTGCAATAATACATTGGGAGCAGTTTTTAAAAATTGCAGTAAATATGTTTTAAAAAGTGCAACATGTGTACACAGCCTAAAAATTGTTTGACAATTCCTCAGTGGAGATGATTAATGTGTGAGGAAAAGAGACAGAATCCAAAACAGTTTTCAGGTCTATTAGGAAGTACTTTCTATTCACGTCAGATTTTTTGCAAATTGAATTTCCTGGAAAATTCAGCGAATCTGTAGAATTGGAATTTTAAAAGGTTCACTCATCTCTTTTATGTATAGTAAGATTATCATGGCTTATCATTCAGCAGAGTGTGTGCAGGACACATAGTGTGCAGTACATTGGTGGGAAGCGGTCACATCAATATAAAACCTGAACACATGGGGCTTTGCTGTCAGGAAAATAAATTTATATAAGGACATATTTGGAAAAATAAGCCCCTCTACTAAAAACAAATAGTGGCCATTTAGTGGAGGAGGGACTGGAAGGAAAAGTGCAAAAAAATTAATTACTGACTACTATCCCCCATTTCTATTTTCACTCTTGGATTCTGAGCAAAAAAAAACTCCTAAAAAACTGTACCAAACTTCCCTGTGTGAACCTAGCTCTATTCATTACCACTACAGTGCAGTACAGCCCTCCAGATCGCCCCCTACAACTACTGAAAGAAGGAGAAAAATGAACTGATTGATCCTCTTTAGATTGTGACGGTCACTTAGGACCAGACCATTGACGTTAATGAGGCATGCTGCTCATGTAATTATATGAATCAGACTTTTTCTTTACTTTTTGGCACATATATTAATGTACATTGCTTTCAACTGTTCACCATGAAGAAAATAAGTTTTAATTATCCTTAAATTAATAACAGAACATTCTCGAGTCATTTGCCAGGTTTTTAAGGAAGTAGACTTTAATTATATAGGATACCATATGGCCAAGATTCATTGAATCATAAAGTTCCAGTTTGCTCTAGATTCAAAACAACATGAAACATATGATAAGCTACTGTATAATACTGGTGTTATAAAAGATGAGATATTACTTACAGTGAACACAAAGAGGTTTAAAATTGGGTGCCAGTTAATTTCCTAATGTATCTTTACATTGAAATGAACTCCATATTTCTGAAACTCAGTCCCTGCATAGGGCAAAAAGTTAGATGAGAAACTCAGGCTGCCTGCAAATGACACTAGAGAAAGCTAGAAACTTGCTGGAAACTAAATAATACTAATAAATAATTTCACTATATATAGTAGACTCCCTAGCCCCCTCTATGGAGGTTGGAGGTAATCAGCATATTATATTTTATATCTATGTCTTTTCTAGAGATTTGGTCCCCTATATGAGAAAAAAATATCAGCTATAAAATTAGGAAATGAATAAAAATAATAGTTAGGACACAAAAGTACATTATAAAAGGTGGAAATTCCCTTTAAATTCATGCCAAATCATTCAGGTCGTGACTATGGAACCTAATGTCAGAATGGAGCAGAATGTGGTTTTGTTTTAGGCTGGTCACCAAGGAGGACACCATTGAGGACACACTAAATACTGACCAAATCCCCAACACCATATACTGAAAGGCAGCCTCAAACTTGCAGGGACCCTCCACCATGCTTCACTGTTGCCTGCAAACACTTACTTGCTTAGCCTTACTTTCATGTTATGAGTTAAAAAATATTCTATAAAACTCAGTGAAATTTTTTTAAATTGTTCTTGTGGTTAAAATCTTACGTTTCAAAGGTACTAATTTCAGCTGAGCATTGTACATATGCACAGTACCACGTTTTCATGTTATACCTGCAAACTTAAATGTATGTTATTGTGTTTTTATGTGATATACCAACACAAAGTAGCAAGTATTTATGAAGTGTAAGGGAAATAATACATGGTTTTCTAATTATTTTAAAAACATAAATCTGATAATTGTGACGTGCATTTGTATTCAGCCCCCCTGTAGTCTGATACCCCTAAATAATATCCTGAGTGACCAATTGCATCTGTAAGTCACATAATCAGTAAATTGAGTCCACCTGTGTGCAATTTATTCTCAGTATAACTGCAGCTGTTCTGTGAAGGCTTCGGAGGTTTGTTTGAGAACATTAGGGATCAAATAGAATCACGTAAACCAAGGAACACAATAGACGGGTTAGCGATAAAATTATGGAGAAGAGTAAAGCAGGGTTAGGTTATAAAAAAATAGCCCAAGCTCTGAACGTCTCACGGAGCAAAGTTCAATCAATCATCCAAAAATGGAAAGAGTATTGCACAACTGCACAACTATCAAGACATGGCCGTCCACCTAAACCTATATCCCAAGAAGGAGAGCACTAATTAGAGAAGTAGCCAAGAGGCCCATGGTCACTTAGGAGGAGCTGCAGAGAGAATCTGTCTACAGGACAACTATTAGTCACATACTCTGGAAATCTGGCCTTTATTGAAAAGTGGCAATAAGAAGACAAGCATTTTTGAAAGCAAGACATAAGAAATTCCCTTTGAAGTTTACAAAAACACATTTGGGGGCACAGCTACCATGTGGAAGAAGGTGCTTTGGTCAGATGAGACCAAAGTTGAACTTTTTGGGCTAAATGCAGAAAGCTATGTGTGGCCGAAAACTAACACTGCACATCACTTTGAAAATACTATCCCACTGACAAACATGGTGGTGGCAACATCATGCTGTGAGGGCGCTTTTCTTAAGCAGGGACAGGGAAGCTGATCAGATTTGATGGGAAGATGGATGGAGCTAAATACTGGGCAATCCTGGAGGAAAACATGTTTCAGGCTGCAAAAGACTTTAGACTGGGGTTTAGGTTCACCTTCCAGCAGAACAACGATCCTAAACATACTGCCAGAGCTACAATGAAGAGTTTAGATCAAAGCATATTCATGTGTGTAGATGGCCCAGGCACAGTCCGGACTCAAATCCCACTGAGAATTTGTGGCAAGACCTGAAAATTGCTGTTCACAGATGTCTCCATCAAATCTCACTGAGCTGGAGCTTGTCTGCAAAGAAGAATGGGCAAAACTTTCAGCCTCTAGATCTAGAAAGCAGAGAAATACCCCAAAAGACTTGGAGCAGTATCTGTCTATCTATCTATCTATCTATCTATCTATCTATCTATCTATCTATCTATCTATCTATCTGTCTGTCTGTCTGTCTATCTATCTATCTATCTATCTATCTATCTAAAGAAAAAAATAGAAACAGCACTAGTAATGGAGTTAGGGTGCCAAGCCTTCCAGGCAAGGACCAAGCCTTGAATATATTTAGAAAAAATGAAGGCAGCTCGCCAGTTGTAAAAGTGAAAAAAGTGGCTTAAGAAAGGTTCACACTTGGAACCGAAACGTCGCCATTATGGGCTATTAACTAGAACTTTTTCCACTTTTTCAATTGGTGATCTGCCTTCATTTTTTTCTAAGTATCTATCTATCTATCTATCTATCTATCTATCTATCTATCTAATCTGTCTATCTTATCTGTGAAAGTTATCTGTCTAATTTTCCATATACCTGCTGCTGGTATTTAGGGACATTCCCATCACCATGCAGTCTCTTTGCAGTGCCTGTTCTAATAAATGACAGGATAATGGGCAATGTAAGATTCATAATGAGCTGTCAGCAGATGAGCGACACTGATGGATTGGCTGCGTTAAACGCGGTGAACAGCTTCTGTGGTGGCTTTGTTGTGCTGAGATTTTGGCTCTTTCAGGCAGTAATTACATAAACAGAGACACTTTAACTAGCCAGGTGTCACTGTCAGTTTTCCAGATAGCATCTCCATCCTCACAGACTATTGCTGTACATCACTTCTATACTTGGCTGGGGACTTTGATGTCCTATGTCCATCATGAGGACAGTATTTACATTTCTGAATCTCCTCTCTTATTCATTCACAAATTTTTATTTTCCTTGAAAACGTGCTGAGGACTGTAGTTTCTGCAACCAAAGATGAGTTTGTAAACTCCTCTAAGAAGGGATTATTTATGATGAAACTGATTGTTTTCTTCAGTAAATTGATCCATAGGATGGTCATTTACACATTGCAATCATTTCAAAACATGAAAATGATTTTGATTTTTAAGAAATCATCAGATTGACCATGATGCACTTTATTTTCCTTTGTAAGGAATGGTTAAACAACTACAGTACAGACCAAAAGTTTGGACACACCTTCTCATTTAAAGATTTTTCTGTATTTTCATGACTATAAAAATTGT
Source organism: Phyllobates terribilis (assembly GCF_046119375.1). Lineage (NCBI taxonomy): Eukaryota > Metazoa > Chordata > Amphibia > Anura > Dendrobatidae > Phyllobates > Phyllobates terribilis. The sequence continues at coordinate 154,614,951 of NW_027362764.1, read as the reverse complement.
ACATTCACACTGAAGGCATCAAAACTATGAATTAACACATGTGGAATTATATACTTAACAAAAAAGTGTGAAACAACTGAAAATATGTCTTATATTCTAGGTTCTTCAAAGTAGCCACCTTTTGCTTTGATGACTGCTTTGCACACTCTTGGCATTCTCTAAATGAGCTTCAAGAGGTAGTCATGAAAATACAGAAAAATCTTTAAATGAGAAGGTGTGTCCAAACTTTTGGTCTGTACTGTATATACCACTGATCCTCAGTGAATAAAATCTATTTTAGCAGCAATTCTTGTCATTAATTTATTATTCATCATCATTAGCCCGTTACCAAATTAGGACATACTGAACATGGATGCCCAAATGTTCCTGCGGGTGTTACACTTGTGCCATTAGAGCTAGTAGAGAGCTAGGCTTTTTAATACAGCTTCTCTTCTCCCTGACCAACACCTATGATATCACCATCAGTACAACAATATCTGGCCAATAAATAAAAAAGATTAACCCACAGTGATGATATCGTTCCAGATGAGTTTCCTATTGCGGAAAAAGCGCACATCAGGTGTAAATGGTCAATGAGTCCTTGGCACCCAAAAGCCACTTGACCGCATTTCTTGCATCCTACAGCGTATATGTTGTAAGCGAATAAACAGTGTTTTCAGTCGCTACTATTTCACTTTTCGTTTGTCTAGGCTAGGATGGGAAAGAAAAGCAACAATCTGACTTTATGTTTGCAATTTATGTGCAAAAAACATTTAGTTAAGTGGATTTTAAATGGCCCAGGTCCAGTGCCCTTCTACAAGGCATATATTCCTGTACTGGAAATGTGAGATTTTTTATTTTCATATTCTAATAAAAATATGAACTTGTTTATGGGTTGTTTACATAACGCGAAATTCTGCATATTCAGTAATATTTGTAGAGGGTTACAGAAATAAAATTCTATCCGTGCATCAGTTACATGGATAGTACTGTGCAAACATTTTGGCCATCTTAAAGTCTCCTTTATTTCTGGGTGCACACATTTTGTTTTACAAATGTTTCTCTCCTTTAAAAATAACCTATGGATTCCATGAGAGTCCATTCCCAAAAGTGACCTCTAATATCTCTTTCCTAAATTAATTCATGGGGTACAAAGCAAAGGATAATTTATATCTTCTGTAAGTCCTTTAAAGGGATTCTGTGGGCATATAATATTAATCACCTATTCAAGAGATAGCTGATCAATATCAGGTCAGCAGGGGTCCAATACCTGGCACCTGTTATTCTGTCCAGTGGCAGTTGGTTGTAAAGATTGATTGGAGCTGTACTGTACAGAGGCAATAGGTGGGTACTGCAGATCTGTCTCCTGGTATATAGAATTGTACATGATTATCAGTGTTTGTAGTGGTATATCAACCAGAAAAACTGTCAGATGAATAATCTGTCATCCATCTGTTGGACAACGGAAAATCTCTTTAAATGAAAATGATGAGATGTTTACCATAGTTACATAGTTGTGTAGGTAGAAAAAAGACCTAGGTCCATCAAGTCCAACCTTTCTCCAACAATATTAAATTCTTTGTCATTAAATTAGCTATAATCCACAATGCCATTTCTGCTGAGGAAATCATCCACCCCTTTTTTTTAAAGATGATATAGTGTCTGCCATTACTACCTCTTGTGGTCGGCATTCCACAGTCCGACTGCTCTAACTGTAAAGAGCCCTTTCCTATTTAGCTGCTGGAATCGCCTTTCTTCCACCCATAATGAGTGTCCCCTTATCCTTAGTATGGTCTTTGGAAGGAATAAGTCATCTGCCAGTCCTTTGTACTGACTAGTGATGAGTGAACGTGCTCGCCGCTGCTCGGTACTCACTCAAGCATCACGGTGCTCGACAAGCTCGGCAAGTATTTCCAGGTCGCTCGGGCGGGAACTCGAGTCCCAGCCCTGCATGTTTGGCGCTCTTTAGAGAGCCAATGAACATGCAGGGATTGCATCGGGCCCCCGGGGCCGTGGGGTACTTGGCACCGGGCCTTCAGAAGCTTGGGGGGTATCACGGTGGCTGGCCCGGTCCGTGGCCCAGGGCGGACAACTGAAAAGAGGGGAATGTATATTGGGATAATAGGTTTGTAAATGTTCGTGACGCCACCTGTGGTTTCTGGTGAGAATCACCAGCGCTGCAGCAGTCCACTGAGGCCGGTGCTGTGGCAGCTTAGATGGTATCGCTCCCCACATGTGGAGCAGGGCCTCAGGGCAGCGTAGGAGGGGGGATGCAGGACAGAGGGAACCCAGCCGGGTCAGAGCAAGAATAGGAGCACACACGAAAGTCACTCCAGTACCTTTTACTGATGGAAATTCAGGCACATCCCTGAGCACTGTAGGGTGAGGGGTGCACGTCCGGATTCTCCCCAGTGAGCGGGTGTAGGGCCTCCGGTTTCTTGCCTTTGTGTAGTAAGTTTCTGACCTGCCTGGAGCTAGGCCTAACTTTGTTTCTGTTCTGCACCTGCTGACTTTGTGGTAGGGCCTTCTGTTGGAGATCACTCTCCCTATTCTCTGGGGTCTCTGTGATTCCTGACCCTGGTACGTATCAGCTTTTGGTGATCCTGGGACATGTAGTTCGCCAGGGGTTCTGGTTGTTTTCTACTGGTCATGAAGATCCACGTAGACTCGGACCTGGTGTCCGGTATATGCTTCTGGGGTGAGCTTGTAAAGCTCCTCTGCCCCCTATGTTACTCTCTTCCACTTGCCTTCGGCCTACTCGGGCCCTCACTAGGCTACACACACTGCAGCAGGGACGGTGCTCTTCTTCGCCGCTCTCAGAGTGTCGGCACTCTCCTAGCTCTCTATCCTGAGCTCTGTGAGTTCTAGTCTGGACTCACTCTACAGACTATACTGAACTCTTTCTGCAGGAACTGCTAGGCTCTGGCTCGACTGCACTGACTCCTTCTGTGTCTGAGCAGGAACTGCTGAATCACTGAGCTGCCTAGCTCCACCTTCCCTAATTATATCCCTATCGGGCTCCCTCTGGTGGTCTGAGGTGGAAGGTGGAGGTGTGTGTATGCTGTGGGGACCTCTTGTGGAGAAATCCTTCTATGCAACCCTCTAGGATCTGTGGTACCAAGCGCAGCTGGGCGCCACAATTGCTTGCCATGCACTGTAATGCCGTAGCCATGTTGGTTGTGGGCATTACAGTGATTGGCTGGCCGCACAGCGTCATCAGTTAGTATAGGTATTCCACAACATATATCTATATATCCGTCTGAACTAACAGTCCTTCTGAGGACTAATCCAGGTGCATATTTTCAGTGGTGAAGGTGATAGCAGGAATTAGGCAGGCAGGCAGTATATGTGGCAGACTGCAGTGCATATAGTGCAAGAGGGTCCATAGCACGTTCCTGCTGCTGCTGTTCTTACAAATATTTGTAGACATAGCCCCAGGTATCAGGGGCCAGGGCAATTTTTTTTTTATCTTAATCCTGGTTATTTGCTTAAAAAGCAATCCAGAGTACACCATTTTTCTGCTCCATTTGCTTGTTAGCACTGCAGAATAAAGCCAGATCTGTTCCATATTTCAGCGATAAAAATTTCTGCCTTCCATTTCGTTGCAGTGTGTCGGTCAAGCTATTCACATAAGGTCTCTATGAAAAATCATATTAGTGAATTACAGGGTTGCTATTTAAAACAGTAGTTCTCTGTCAGACGTATCACATATAACTGTGTTCCAAAATCAGCCATTTCTAGTGAACATGGAAAATATTGTCCTCCATTTAAAATGGGCAAGGTACGTGGCAAGAGTCGGCGAAGTGGATGGTGATGGTGCATGCAGAGGCCGAGACCGTGGGCAAGCTGAAATTCCAGTCACTTTGCCACAACCACTACCACCCTGTCTTCCACACGATCAAGTCTCAGTAGCTGTGAGTCTGGACCGCATATTCCTCACCCTGATCTTCCTTCGTCCCACCATGCCGAGTGCCTGGAGACAACTGATCCCACACTTGGACACTCAGAAGAGCTGTTCACTTTTCCATTTGTAGCTTCAGGCCTCTCGCCCGGCCAGCTTCAAGTGAGTCAAGAGGAGAACGTGTGTAGCAATGCCCAAATATTTGAGCAGCCACAGTCACAAAAAGGCAACGTTCGGAAAGTGCAATTACTGTAGTAAGAGGTGGATGATGATGATGATGAGACACAATTACCAGAAAGTCAGGAGGAGGACCAGGTAGCGGAAGTGGAAGACGAGGTGGTGGATGATATAGTGACTGACCCAACCTGGCGGGGGAACATGCAGAGCGAGGACAGCAACACACAGGGGGAGGGAGGTGTAGCACCACAATAGGCAAGAAGAAGCAGTGTGGTGGCCACAGACTCAAGGCAGCAAAGTGCTCCTTGTAACACCAACACGACGGAAGTAGCCAGTACAACTGTTAGGTCTTCTCGAGTCTGGTTGTTTTTTAAAGACTTTGCCGATAACCCCAAAAAGTCCATTTGCACCACCTGCTAGGCCAGCATCAGCAGGGGTAGAAAAACTACCAGCCTAACCACCACCAGCATGATCAGGTACATGGCAGCAAAGCACCCTACTAAGTGGGCTGAACCCTAGGGTCCAGATACAGTGTCTGTGGGTGACACCACTGCTTCTTCTGCTGTTGTGCATGCACGTCAATCCCCTGTCCATGGCGCATACGAAGATGCCTCCCGCCCTGCACGTGTCTGTGCACACTCTCAACTAGCACCATCAGCAACCACGTCCACGTCCTTGTCCCAGCGCAGAGTTCAGTTGTCCCTACCCCAGTCCTTGGAACGCAGGTGCAAATACGCAGCCAACACCCCACAGGCTACACTACTTGCTTGCGCTCGAAATGTTGCCTTTTAGGTTCGTGGAGACAGAAGCTTTCGGCAACTTGATGGCGGCGGCCGTCCCTCGGTACTCAGTCCCCAGCCACCACTATTTCTCCCGGTGTGCCGTCCCCGCATTACACAAGCACGTGTCCCACAAGATTAGCCGTGCCCTCAACAACGCAGTTACTGGGAAAGTCTACCTAACCACAGACACGTGGACAAGTGCTTGTGGGCAGGGATGATACATCTCGCTAACGGCAGACTGGGTTAATATAGTGGAAGCAGAGACCCAGTCGGACCTTGGGACGCAACAAGTCCTCCCGACGCCAAGGATTGCGGGACCTGGGTGAATCAGGGTTGCCCCCACATTCTACAGCTTCTGCACCTCCTCCTCCTCTTCTTCAGCCTCCATCTCCAAAATGAGCACATCAGTCAGAAGCTGGAAGCACTGCAGCACTGCTTTGGCAAAGCGACAACAGGCTGTGCTGAAGCTAATGTGCTTAGATGACAAACCGCACACCGAAGAAGAGTTGTGGACAGCTCTGAAAAAGCAGGCAGATCTGTGGCTGACACCGCTGAAATTACAGGTAGGCATGGTCGTGTGTGACAATGGCCGGAACCTGGTGGCAGCTCTGAAGCAAGGTGAGCTCACACACGTACCATGCCTGGCCCATGTGCTTAACCTCGTGGTTCAGCGGTTTCTCAAAACCTACCCAGATCTGTCGCATCTGCTTGTCAAAGTACGCCACGTGTGTGCCCATTTTAGAAAGTCAGCTACAGCTTCTCCCGCCCTTGCCATGCTCCAGCAGCGTTTGCAACTTCCAGCTCACTGACTGGTGTGCGATGTCCCCACGAGTTGGAACTCTACATTGCAGATGTTGGGAAGGATTTGTGAGCAGAAGAGGGCAGTTGTTGACTACCAGCATCAACACGGCCGTCGGTATTTAGGTCAGACTCCACACATAAGACTTCAGGCATGAACATGGATATCAGACATCTGTACCATACTCCAAAACTTTGAGGAGTCCACCAAGATAGTGAGCGGCGATGACGCCATAATTAGCCTCACCATCCCGCTTCTCTGTCTTCTGAAACGCTCTCTGATCACAATCAAAGAGGATGCATTGCAGGCGGAGCACGATGAGATGGAGCAAGGAGCCATACAGGGTGATTACACACAGCCCAGCCTCATCTTATCCCAACGTGAATTGGGTGACAATGAGGAGGAGGAGGAAGAGCAGGAGCAAGTTTCCTGCGCTACAGATGGTACTACCTGCACAACTGTCATACCGTCTGTTCCGCGTGGATGGCCTGAGGACAGGGAGGAGGAGGAGAATTAGGAGGAGAGCATGGTCAGTCATCCTCTTGGTGAGAACACGGAAGCCTTGCCTCTTTGCAGTCTGGCACACATGGCTGAGTTTATGTTTCTCTGCCTTTCCCGTGACCCTCGCATTGTCCAAATTTTGGGTGACTGTCATTACTGGTTGGTGACACTTCTAGACCTACGCTACAAGGAGAACTTTCTGTCTCATATTCCCTTGCCCGACAGGCCTGATAAAATGGGGTATTTGCGGAATTATTAAAAAATTTCCCATCTGAAAATGCTGGCGGCAGAGGTCACAGTTCGTTGGACAACCAAGGAGTACAGGCGAGAGAGAAATAAATGCATTCCAGCAGAGGCAGGAGAACACTGTCAAAGTTCTGGGACAGTTTTCTTAGATCCTCCCATCGCACAGGCCCTGAGGTGCAGAGTACTCTCCCAAGGAGGGAAATGTTTCGGAAAATGCTGAGGGAGTACCTTGCCAACCGTACCACCATCCTCCGTGATTCCTCTATGCCTTATAATTATTTGGTATCCAAGCTGGACACATGGCATGAACTGTCTCTCTACGCCTTGGAGGTCCTGGCCTACCCTGCTGCTAGCATTTTGTCAGAGCGGGTTTTTAGTGCCGCTGGTGGAATTATAACCGAGAGGCGCATCCGCCTGTCAACTGAAAATGCTGACAGGGTGACTCTTATAAAAATGAACAGGGGCTGGATTGGGCTAGACTTCTCAACACAACCGAATGATAGCAGCGTAGCATAAACTCAAGTACAGTGTCTTTTTTTGGGAGGTCTAACTCTATTCGCATGCACCTCTGTCTTCACACCCAGACATGGGTGTAACCTTCCTGATTTTGTCTATTTACCCTTGTCCTCCTCCTTCTCCTCATCCTCATCCTCCACCACCATATCACCACAATATCTACCATATCACAATATCTATGTCTCTTGCAAGGGGCATTGGAATTCCTCCAAATTTTTGGCAGCCATTGCATTCACTGCATAGGCAAACACTATGGGAGACCCACTTCCTAAAAATGGGAACATTGTTTTCAGGAGGCCCTCCAACCTCTACGTCTCTTGCAAAGGACATTGGAGTTCCTCTAATTTTTTGGCAGCCCTTGCATTCACTGCATAGGCAAACAGTGTGGGAGACCCACTTCCTAAAAATTGGAACATTGTTTCCAGGAGACCCTCCGACCTCTACGTCTCTTGCAAGGGACATTGGAGTTCCTCCAAATTTTTGGCAGCTGTTGCATTCACTGCATAGGCAAACAGTATGGGAGACTCACTTCCTAATAATGGGAACATTGTTTTCAGGAGGACCTCCGACTCCTACATCTCTTGCAAGGGACATTGAAGTTCCTCCAAATTTTTGGCAGCTGTTGCATTCACTGCATAGGCAAACAGTATGGGAGACCCGCTCCTTTCTAATGGAAAAATGTTGTTTCTGTGGCCCAGCTCTATGTGTCTTTAAATTGTTATTGGGATATTTCCTAAATTTTGGCAGCTGTTGGGCTCACTGCATACCCTATAACTGTATAGCAGACCCGCACCTTTCTAATAGGAGCATGTCGTTACTGTGGCCCAGCCCTATGTGTCTTTAAATTGGTATTGGGGTTTTTCCCAAATTTTGGCAGCCCTTGCAGTCACTTTGTGGGCATTACCACTATAGGAGACCCGCTCCTTTATAATGGAAACATATGTTTTACTAAGACCCTCCTCTATGTCTCTTCAAAGGGGTATTGGGGTACGTCCAAATTTTTAGCAGCCTCTGCAGTCAGTGAATACTTAATAACAGTATAGGAGACCCACTCTTTAATAATGGGAACAACAAAACATAGCTGACTGCTGGCCCTTTAAGAATAGTAAGGGCTGACTGATGGCCCTATCAAAATAGTGTTTGTGACTTTCAGATACTCTGCTTCATAAGTGAAACAGGGTGTGTCTGATGATGTCTCACACACCACATGGCCAGATAAGGTAGTAAAATGTTAAAATGACATTTCCATTTTGGTTTCGTTTTTGTAGGTTTTATTGTGAGTCCATAAAAGTGGCGTAATACCTCTGAAAACGTTGTTGACAGCAGTGACCTGTGAGTCAGAGATGCTTCCAGAGGTCTTCCCCATGCTGTTCCCATGTCATTTGAGCACTGTTCCCATCGATTTGGGCAATTTTTAGGTTCTCTGCAGACCACTGTGTAGGGCCACCGGAAAAATGCTTGAGTTTCCCATAGACTTACATTGGGCTCGTTACTTGGACCGAGCACTCGAGCATTCCAATGCGTCTATACCCGAGCAACGAGTACCTGAGCATTTTAGTGCTCGCTCATCACTAGTATTGACCACACATGTACAGTCATGGCGGAAATTGTTGGCAGCCTTGAATTGTTCCAGAAAACAAAGTATTTCTCTCAGAAAATTATTGCAATTACACGTTTTGTTATACACATGTTTATTTTCTTTGTATGTATTGAAACAACACAAAAAAACTGAGAAAGTAAGACAAATTGGACATAATTTCACACAAAACCCCAAAAATGGGCTGGGCAAAATTGTTGGCACCTTTCCAAAAATTGTGGTTAAACAACTTTGTTTCAAGCATGTGATGCTCGTTCAAACTCCCCTGTGGCAAGTAACAGTAATGGGCATTATGCAAATCACAGCTGAAACCAGATTAAAAGGGGAGAAGTTGATGCAATTTTTATGTCTATCCCTCATTCAGATGCCAATTTTTCTCCTACAAGTGCTATTCGTGTTTTTCACAGATACCTATGATAGTCTATGGGGTAGTTCAAATGTTCGAGCAAAATCACAGAGACATGTCCAATATTGATCTGAGTGGTGATTCATAATCAACAATCCAATTTTATGGGTCCGTGAAAAAAATCAGGCAGCACTAGGATGCTATCCATATGGTGTCTATTTTTTACGGACTGATAGGAGAAGCTGGAGGATTTTTTTCCCTGATGAAACTCTGATGCCACTCTGATAAAAATCTGATGAAACTCAGACTGTTTTGTGCGTGCAAATAACTGACGTCTGAATGAGGCCTTACAAGGACTTTCAGCTAATCGTAGGGTAATGCTTCTGGGAACCCATAAAAGCAGCTGTATATATGAAAGAACATGGCAGAAAATATTCAATTTTTTTCTACATTACTGCTACAGGGAAACATAAGTGTAGCACCCTGAGGATTCGGCTGCTACAGGGGTATTGCACCTCAACCCAGAGGTGTGATATTCCACTCCCGGGTAAGGAAGGAGTGTGGAACTGAGCTCAGATAGACTGCATGCACTACATACATCCCATTCCAGAGGAGCAGGCCGACGGTACTCCCACTTAGAAATGTGCAGGTACAACCGAGCCTGTTCCTGGCTGGAGTGGGAGGGGGGTGGTACATCCCATGTAGTGTAGGGGCAGATAGGGGGAGCAGTCTGGGTAGTGATAGGAGCTCATTGGGTGCTGGTCACCTGAGCTCACACATAGAGGGATATATAAGGAGGGCACCAACTTAGATCAGGGTCAGACGCTGAGAACAAGTCAGTTGGAGAGAGAGAAGGAAACAGCAGCCCTGGAGAGAGAGAGAGGAGAAAGAAAGAGAAAGACCCAGAGGGGGAAGACTGAAGGGACCCAAGAACCCAAATTAGAGCACCGGGTGAGGAGTCAGCACAAGGGTACCGGAACCCAAGCTGGTGGGGGCAAAAACATCCCTAGCCAGAGACCGGAGGCTGTGGGCAGCATCTGCCACGGCCACCCACTACATCCACCCTGAAGGCATACCACATGGAGGGTCAGGGAACCTAAGGCCAAGGGTTGCCCAACAGAAGGCCCGAGGGAGCTGGACCTAGGTGGATCACTGGTGGGGACGGCTGAAGAAAGGACAGAGGGAGAGCTCAGGGCCACGCTCCGGACTTGTTTGGGGGTTGGCCGGATCCAGGACCTGGTGGACGCAGCATGGCTCGGGTGGTCACTAACAGCTGGAGTGACCGAAACATCCGCAGTAAGTAAACTCCCTTAACTGCACAACCCGAGTCTGTCTTCATTGCCGGCTGCACCGCACCACCACAACCCCCATCCTCTGCGCCTGTCCCCTCTGAGGCTATACCCCTCCCGTTGGGGGTTATCCCACCAAGCTGCACATCCACCATCAGCCTCAGCGGACCCTGCTGCAGCGGCGGCCACAGTGACCGCATTACAACGGGTGGCGTAGTCGACACAAAAGAACTCTTATAACATCAGTAAGGACTGCCACATAACACTTAGCTTGACGCCCTGGGCATGGGACCGGGTCACAGCCGCTCGGAGACTACAACCCCCCATCTGATCCGGTGCCGGGTATTCCCCTCAAAAAGGAATATGTCCCAGGGGGCGCGTCAACTTTGGCGTAGTCGGCAGGATTACGTGCCCGCAACACCCGGGTACTGCGTGCCTGAAGAAAAGTGCAAGTTTACCTCAGAAAGAAGACTCCTGCCGGTTCCGGAGGGTCCACGCCATCGGACTCCATCACCAGTCGTTTCCCGCCGATTGTCCGCCATTTCCAGCTTGTTCCCGCCATCTGCAGAGTTTCCCGCCACTGGGCGACGCTTCCCGCCAAAACCGCAGATTTCCCGCCTTGGAAGAGCAGCGGACGCCATTATGGGCGTGCCAAAGGAGGGCAAGAGGCCACCTCCCATCGTGGGCCAGGACAGAAAATGGCGCCAAAAGTGGAAACCGCCCCCACCAACAGAGACTGTGATGCTGGAGGTGTCTGTCAGCGTGAAAGAACTCCCCCTGGAGCTGACAGTCACCGAGTTGCCCCGGGACCGCCCTCTAAGTGGGAGGAGACGAAAGAGAAGAGAAAAGATGGGTGTCGCTTGGAGCAGTCTAGAACGAGCGCACCCGGAGGCAAGGTGTCCAGAGCGAGAGCACCCGGAGTCGAGGAGAGGAAGAATAGACCCGGGAATGGAGCGGCAGCAGCGCAGCACCGGCCCGCTGGCCAGGAGCCTGCAAAAGGAAGAAAGAGGAGAGCAGAGCAGCACCGACCCGATGGTCAGGAGCCTGCTGGAGTCAACAACCCCGCTAGGCTTAGCGGAGATCCTGGCGCAGCTTCCCCGAGATCGGGAGTGCGCGCGGAGTGCCCTGGAGGGCCTCGCGGGAAGGATGGCCCGAGTGCAGAGGGAGATCCTGGCGGAGTGGGGCCGGGAGATGGCCCAGCAAGCTGGAACCCGTCCACGGAACCCGCTCCCTTGGAAGAAGACACCGACTGCCTCTGCGGATGACGCGGGAGGACCCAAGGCCGGAGACGGCGCAGAAGAGGGAGCGAGACGCATGGCAGCAGGTAAGGGGGACGCCTATACCCCATACCGGAAGACCGCTTATCTGCCCCAGCTCCCCGTCGCAGAGCCCGAAGGTCCCCCGGCCGTACCCGAGACCGCCATGACACCGCCACCGACTAGGCCCCGACCGGAAGCCGCCGTCGCGACCCCGGTGACGTCACGCGTCGTGACCCGGAGCGTGGCGAAGGAAGAGGAGCCTCCGGCCTGGTCGCAGGGCCTAGCGTTTCCGGGCGCCGCATCCCCAGCAGAGCCATCTACCTCCGCGGAGCCTCCGGCCTGGTCGCAAGGCCAGGTAGCCCAGGGCGCCGCCGTGTTAACAGTTCCATTTACCTTCCAGATGCCCCCAGCCTGGCCGCAAGGCCTGGGTAACCTGGGCGCCCCCACCATCGCGCCCGCACCCGAAACACCAAGGGTGCCATATCTGGGAGAGGACCCCTTCAGCCAGCTAGCGTGGCCGGACGGGCGGCCTTTCATCTGGCCCGAAGAATTCTTGGAACTGGAGCGACAAAAGAAGTTAGGTCCCCTGTGTGAGCCCCTGATTCCGGCTCCAAAGCCCGTGACTCGGGTCTCGCCTCCACTAGAAGAAGCCCAATTCGTGTGGGACCCCACGGGAGAAGATTTGATGGGGTTCACCGGAGAGACTCGGGCAGCTGCAGCTGAACGCACAGAGTGTTGCCGTCAACAGCTGGCAGAGTTTAAGAGAGAACGGGAGGAGAGGCGGGTCAGAGAGCAATGGGCCCAGACCCGCAGCGCGGAACAAAAGAGTCGGACCAGAAGGGACCCCTGTGCAGCAAATCGTCCCCGTACCATCGGGACGGTAATAAAGTTTAATGCGCAGCATGGGTGGGGCTTCATAAAGGACCGGAACACCATGGGTGACGTCTTCGTTACCCGACGGGACGTCGAGTCCCACCTGCCAGAGGGTCACAAAGGCCGTGACCTCTACGTCGGTGACGAGGTAACGTTCACCCGGCACAAGTGTGCCAAGGGACCTTACGCCCTCCACGTGCATCGCCTGACAGAGGAGGAGTTGCGGTGTAGGGAGGAGGAGCCAGAAGACCCGAACGGGTTCAAGGCTAGAAGGTACTATGACTGAGATAGTACAAAGGACTGTATATAGTTACCTGTCGGGGTACCCAAGTAACCGTGGCTGCTTTAAAGTTTAGTCCCCGTTGGGACCAGTGAACAGTTTAACCCGTGTGTCCCCTACCCAAACCAGGCTGAGGACTGTGAGCAGCCATCCCTTTCCCTTTACTTGGCCGGGGACTGAGAACGGCCAAATTTCCCTGTATATAGTTGCGCGTCCTAAAGCGCCCCCTACCGGTTTTATAAGAAAACCAGATTTTTCTAAGAGACTGTCGCACTTTTCCCGGACACACGTTGCACAGTGTCCGGAGGAGGAACCAGAGACAAGAGAAGTCTACGAGAATGTTTATATAAAAAAGTTTTATATATATATAATGTTTATATGTTTTATATGTTCATATAAAAATTTTGTATGTTTTGGTGTTTTATGTCTTACAGCCCGAGGACGTGCTGTGATTTACCAGGGGGGAATGTAGCACCCTGAGGATTCGGCTGCTACAGGGGTATTGCACCTCAACCCAGAGGTGTGATATTCCACTCCCGGGTAAGGAAGGAGTGTGGAACTGAGCTCAGATAGACTGCATGCACTACATACATCCCATTCCAGAGGAGCAGGCCGACGGTACTCCCACTTAGAAATGTGCAGGTACAACCGAGCCTGTTCCTGGCTGGAGTGGGAGGGGGGTGGTACATCCCATGTAGTGTAGGGGCAGATAGGGGGAGCAGTCTGGGTAGTGATAGGAGCTCATTGGGTGCTGGTCACCTGAGCTCACACATAGAGGGATATATAAGGAGGGCACCAACTTAGATCAGGGTCAGACGCTGAGAACAAGTCAGTTGGAGAGAGAGAAGGAAACAGCAGCCCTGGAGAGAGAGAGAGGAGAAAGAAAGAGAAAGACCCAGAGGGGGAAGACTGAAGGGACCCAAGAACCCAAATTAGAGCACCGGGTGAGGAGTCAGCACAAGGGTACCGGAACCCAAGCTGGTGGGGGCAAAAACATCCCTAGCCAGAGACCGGAGGCTGTGGGCAGCATCTGCCACGGCCACCCACTACATCCACCCTGAAGGCATACCACATGGAGGGTCAGGGAACCTAAGGCCAAGGGTTGCCCAACAGAAGGCCCGAGGGAGCTGGACCTAGGTGGATCACTGGTGGGGACGGCTGAAGAAAGGACAGAGGGAGAGCTCAGGGCCACGCTCCGGACTTGTTTGGGGGTTGGCCGGATCCAGGACCTGGTGGACGCAGCACGGCTCGGGTGGTCACTAACAGCTGGAGTGACCGAAACATCCGCAGTAAGTAAACTCCCTTAACTGCACAACCCGAGTCTGTCTTCATTGCCGGCTGCACCGCACCACCACAACCCCCATCCTCTGCGCCTGTCCCCTCTGAGGCTATACCCCTCCCGTTGGGGGTTATCCCACCAAGCTGCACATCCACCATCAGCCTCAGCGGACCCTGCTGCAGCGGCGGCCACAGTGACCGCATTACAACGGGTGGCGTAGTCGACACAAAAGAACTCTTATAACATCAGTAAGGACTGCCACATAACACTTAGCTTGACGCCCTGGGCACGGGACCGGGTCACAGCCGCTCGGAGACTACAACCCCCCATCTGATCCGGTGCCGGGTATTCCCCTCAAAAAGGAATATGTCCCAGGGGGCGCGTCATAAGCGTTACACAGTTCTCACTGAAATCAACAGACAGTTTCTCTAATGCGTAGATACAAGAGTGTTCCAGAGATAGAAATGCTCTTTGTAGCCGCTTTGGTGGTTCCATAATGTTTCATACCAATATGCAAAAAATGTAAAAAAAAAAGTATATGAATAATGTAAAAACATGTTTACATATGTGCCCTAGTCTTCACTTTTCAAGTTCATTTTCCATAGTACCATGTAAGAGATTAGAAGGATAGGATGCAGTTTTATGTGAATAAAGACAAATCTTTTGCATGTCACTTTATATAAATAAAAAAAAAATACAAGAAAAAACCCAGAACCTGCGATGTGATATTCAAAGATTATTTATCCTACTATTTCATCTGCATATTTTCATGTAAATATATCCATACAGTGGATATGCTATGTGTAGAAAAGACATTCCAGGCACAAATATGTGGCTAGCTTTGAAGGATTCATTAGCCTTGCAGAAAGATTGACGTTTCTGTGTTTTGAGTAAAAACACAGACTTCCTTGATGCTAAATACATGATGTTCTGTGAACATTCCTGACAGACCAATTTTCACTAAATGCTGTAAAGTGTAATGTGGTGGTGTTAGTTTTGTTAGAAACCAAGTGCTCTGTTACATTTTTTTGGGACAGATGGAGATTCATCTTGTTGGTATTATCACCGAGTGACTATTATTTCTTTATCAGCAAATATTACAATGTGAGAGAAGGATTCAAAGCCTTCCCACCTTCCTAAAAAACGTGTAATACCAAGTAGTTATTACTGCAGTATTGAAAGCCTTGCTTTACTCTGAATCTGGATATTTGGGTGATAAAACATAGAGAATATGGAAGTTAAAAATGTTGTCTTCTCTTGTGAAATGAAAAATAAAAATCACAAAGTGCTTGTAAAAACAAAGAACATTGCAATTTATTGTATTTTTCGGACCATAAGACGCATCGGACCATAAGAAACACTTAGGTTTTAGAGAAGGAAAATAGAAAAAAAAAACTTGAAGCCAAAAATGTGGTCATGATGTACTGTTATGGGGGTCTGCTGCTGACACTGTTATGGGGGTAATGTCCCCCAATTCTGTACTAATATCCTCCATCCTGGTATATATGGCCCCCCTTCCTGTTATACGTGGCCCCCATCCCCATCCTGGTATGCATGGCTCCTAGCATATACTGCAGCTCCTATGGTATGCTGGGAGTTATAGTTCACCACATTTATGTCATGTGGTTGCCCTTAGGAGAATTATAACTCCTAGCATGTGCTGCAGCTCCTATGGCATGCTGGGAGTTATAGTTCACCACAGTTGTACAGTGTTTTACCATATGTGCTTTGTTTCATTTAAACTATTGTATGCTTGCCTCTCCTTTCTGGACCAGCGCTAGGCGGGGAGCGGAGTCGTACAGCAGGGAGCGGGGTGGCATGGCAGGGCCAGAGCAACACAGAACAGCACAGTGCGCAGTCTCCACCGGCCCTGCCTCTTTGTCACGTCACTGCAGCATGTGATCTGGACAGGAGACCGCCCACTTCCTCCCGTGTAGAGCGGCTGTAGTGAATTCATGGCAGAGGTTAAAGCTATGACTGCTAGCAGCCTGGAGAGTGCACGGTTTGGGCCAGTGATGCGATCATGCCACTGGCTCAACCTGTCAATCTTCAGGAGAGCACCGCCCCCAGCAAGCAGAAGGCAGGGGAGCCGTGCGCTCCTGATCATAGAACATTAGACAACCCCATGGACCTGGCCCTTCTTTGTATTACATTCATGTAACTTGCTTGTTCGTATTGCTACTTTCATATATTGATATAATTTTTCTCTTACATTAAAGGCAATCTGCGCTAGATAGGAGACGTGTAGGGCTTTTTACCTTTCCATAAGGTTCTAGCCGCAATATTAACCTTTTCCAAAGCTGCCAATTTTCTTTTTTTTTTTTTCTTCCCTTATTCCCATAATCATAACTTTTTATTTTTACACTGACATAGCCATATGAGGACTTAATATTTTGTGGGATGAGTTGAGGCTTTTATTGACACAATTCACATCCCCATATAATGTACTGAAATTTTATTATGTGGAGGGGAACTGGTGAGAAAAACTTATTTCCACAATAGTTGCTTGCGTTTCGTTTTTACAGTCTTAACTGTGTCCAAAACTGCTCTGGTAACTTTATTCTATGATGTCAATTTTTTTTTATGAAAACATTTTATTTATATTGCCATTTTCTGGGATATATAACCTTATTATTTTTTTGTCAATGGAGCTGTATGAGCAATTGTTTTTTTTTGGCAAGGTGATCTGCAGATTTTATGCCCATTTAGGGTACCTAAGACTTTGATTTTTGTTCAATTTTTTTTGGAAAGGCATGGTGAAGGTCAATCCTTATTTTTAGCTTTTATACTATGGAATATTAAAGGGACTTTAACATTGATGGCCTATCCGTAGGATAGGTGATCAATGTCTGATCTGTGGGTGTGCGACACCTGGTACCCCCGCCGATCAGCTGTTCCCGGTGTCGGAGGCGGCTGGAACTGCTCTGTTGTGGAGCTGCACAGTACTGCTCCGTCAACTGTACAGTGGTCACGGTGGCTAAGTACTACACATATGCACCCTAATCAAATCAATAGGTGGCGGATGTGCAGTACCTGGCCGCGGCCACTATTCATTCGATGGAGCTGTGCTGTGCAGCTCCCCCAACTAGGAACAGTTGATAGGCAGTGGTGTCAGGTGTCGCACCACCGCGATCAAACATTGATGACCTAAAGATAGGCCTTCAATGCTCAACCCCTTTAATGTATATTTTGATCATAGTTTTATAGGTACAGTGATACCAAATATGCTTATGGCCTAAAAACTACATAATTTTCATAAACTTTTTACGTTTTTGTAAAGAGTAGTCCAAAGAATAGTTCTAGAGTTCTAGTTAAACATTAAGAACCTTACATTAAAAAAAAGCCAAAATCAAAATAAAAGTTAAGTAATAATGCAATTTTTTTTGTATTGCCTCACATGAAGCTTGAGTAACCAATTCGTAAATTCTTAAGTTTTATTCTTAATTTTGATCATCTTAATTTTTTTTTTTATTTAGCTGAACCAAAACTAAAATGTATGTTTTATCTTCTGTTACAAGTGTGCTTTCTTTTTCTAACTGTTTTTACCAATTGCCAGCCTCATTAAATCAAGCACTTTATCTACCACAGAATAAATAATGTTATTCTTTTGATATATAGCTCTCTTCCCCTTAGAGACTCTAACCTATTGACACAACTCATTTTGTTAATGATCCAGTGTGTGCTGGAAGCTTGGTTTCCACAGGTGCGCACCCTGAATAAAACCTCTGTTACTCTCAAAGAAGAAGGGAGGGGAGAGGTCGAAAACACGTTATGCCGCATACATTAAATTAAAATATTCACAGCTCTGTGAAAATGTCTTATGTGCGAACCTGTTTTCTCATTTTAGCTAATGGTCTGCGTATTTCAGTAACACATAGCGTGGCTCTCAGGACAAGAAAGAATCTCGAAGGCTGTTTTTCGACTATAGAAAAGAGGAAGAAAGGGGCCCCAAAAAAAGCAGAGGAAAATGGTGCTTTATGTCACAGGGGAATTGGCTGGGATGTGGAATACTTGTAATAACTGTGGCAGCAAAGGGTTTTTATTGAACAAGGGGTAAGACCTTTGACTTCTAACCTCAATACCTTAAAATTGGAGGTGAACAGGAAGTTAGGGTTTGGTATGCCTTTAAAATTTATAACTAAGCTTTCCTACAAGGTAACACATAAACGTTCAAAGTGACATTCATGCTACTGACCCCAGGATTAGTAAAGGGAAAATGCACCATGTTCTAATACACATTTTCAGCTTGACAGAGTTGACATTCTTCCGTGCAGGGGACAAAGCATTGCTGTTACATACAGCGCTGCCTAATAATGAATGAGCCTTCACTTGTGGGGGATTTTAAACCAATAACAGCGATCATTTATCTTTCTTTCCCCCCTGAGCTCATTGTGTTCGGCTACGTTTGCACCTGGTGTTTGTGACAAAACCCTGTGAACGTTTCGGATTTTATTATGGGAATACAGCTGTATACGGTACTCTTGTTATTTTCTATGCAATGTCATACTATGTCTGACGGCATTAAAACCTCAGTTTTCCGGCAGGTCTTTAACAGGCAAGACAGACATCAAAAATGTTATTAGTGAGTTCATATCATTTCTGTTTATCTGATTATAGAGATATTCTTAGAAAAATAAGGTATACTGTATATTGATTAGTTCTAACAAAGCATTTTAAAGCACCACTCCAACAATTTTTTTTACTGCAGCTCTGGTTTGATGTCACTAATCTAAGTTCCCTGCCCGTAGTCTTATACTTACAAGCCACAGTCTTCAGCTTTTCCCAGTGCCACTCCTGTTGATCTCCAGCAGTTTGTGATCTGCCGGATGGCTCCAGTCTTTGCTGGGCAATCTGGAAGTCACAGCTCAATGTAAGTTTGTGAAAGCCAGAACGAGACTCTCATAGACTTACATTGAGAGTTTGTGACCGTTACCTCTGACTTCCAGTCAGTCAGAAGTTGCGGTCGCAAGATGATAGTGCGTGAATGGAGAGGCACCAGAAGAGCTGAAGAAAGTGGCTGGTAAGTATAAAAGAACTTAGATTAGAAAAGTTTTTTGAAAATGCAGGTCCTTCATTAGACCAATACACTCGCATAACCTGATTTTCCTAAAGATTCATCTTTGCATACCGATAAAAATGAAGAATAAATCCTTGTTTTAGCTTGAATCCTCAATGAACTCCAATTTGAAGCAGGTTGACTTTCTATGTGGCCTTTAGGCTTGAGAGAGAGTCTGTCAGCACAAAATGACTCTTCAGTCCATAGATTGGTGGTGCACCCATGTCAAGGGCACAACAATTGAAATGCACTTTCCCTCCTATTTGTTTTCCATCTACTGTATCTCCACACTTCTCGAGCTCCTAGTAATCCAAAATTGTCAATGTGAGTAGAGAGGCTGGAGATAGATACAAAATAAGTAGGTGAGAAAGTTTAAACAGACATTTTATTCTGACTTTAATGTGCAAGTCCCTACACACTGTGCTATGGAGCCATAAGAAACATTTGTAGTGCAGAATGGTCAAAAGTAGAATAATAAGGGTGTGTGCACACGTTCAGTATTTGCAGCAGAAAAATTTGCTGCAAACACTGATGTGTTGGCAGGAAAAACAGCATAGAATACATGCAGTTTTGATGCGCTTTTGATGTGCTTTTTTGTATGCATTTTGTATGCATTTTCCCATTCATCATTATGATTGAAATATGCAGCAAAAATGCTGAAAGAATTGACATGCTGCAGTTGTAAATCTGCTGCAAATCAGCAAGGAAAAAATAAGAAACATGTACATGAGACTTCAGGGCTCTCATTCATATTGCTGGTACTAGAAATTACTTTAGGTTTTGAAATAAATCTGCACAGAAAAAAAGCAACAAAAACAACTTAATAGGGTCATGTGCATGAGCCCTGATGATTATTCCCCTACACAGATTAAGTTTTGGTGCCTGTATAAATGTTTGCAATCTTATGTGGAAGTGGCTAGCCTAAGCTAGAGTAACCTCTATGCTCTAAATTCTATTTTTAAAAAAATTGTCATACATTATATTTATCTTTGTGGAATTTCTTCAGGACATATGGGCTCCTTTTTTGGTTTATTCCTTGGGCATCCATCTTATCCTCTGGCATCTTGGCTCTCTGGTTTCCAGTTTCTTAATCTATTGAGATATACGTCAAACCTAAAGGGATTATTCTCATTCTGCTCATCATATAGTTAAAGAGGTTGTCCAGTACTTTTATCATGTCTGATCATTCAGGGTCTGATACGAAGCAATCCTGCCAATCAGCTGTTCTTGGTGTCTATGTCGTCGGCCACTGGCCGGAACTGCTCAGTAGCAAAGCTGCTCCGCCTTCTAACAGTGGCTTTGGCAGGATACTGCACATCCGCCTCCTATTCAAGTCAATAAGAGGTGGATGTACCCTGCTGCAGCCACTATCAGAAGATGGAGCAGCTCCGAAATTGAGCAGTTCCGGCGGTCACTGCCACCGATACCAAGAACAGTTTGGGGTGGCGGGTGTTGGACCCCGACCGATCAAACACTGATAATCTAGCCTAAGGATGTGGCATCAATGATAAAGTAATGGACAACCTCTTTAAGTATGCACCAGCATTTGGCTATCTTTTTTTTCATCCAGACAATAAATACAGTGATGGTGCAAATGTTCAACCATTTGTCCATTCAAACTAAGGACTAGAGATGAGCGTTGTTCTACTCGAACTGTTCGCCAATCTCAAATTCGAGCTGTTTTGGGCGGTGTTCGAGCCGTTCGGCGAACACGAACAATTTGAGAAAAATTCGGCTGTTCGAGGTTATGTTCGATAACTGTTCGTGCACCAAAATCATAACTGGATTTTTTCTCAGTAATGATGAAAATTAATGTTAATACGCAGTTTGAGTGTACAGCGGGGTGGGGGGAGGGGCAGGGGATGGATCTCTGCAGGAATAATGAAGATCTCCATTTTTTTTTCTCTTTCCCGCATTTACAGTGGGGAGGTGCAATCTGTCAGCCTATCAGCAGCGCACACACGGAGCGAAGTGCTTTTTTTCACACAAGCAAGGGCATGTGTCATTGGCAGTGTATGTCACATGTCCTTGCCCTATAAGACCAAGCCATTTTCCCCGTCGCCACCATTTTCTCACTGCTGCAGCTGCGTGTTAGACGGCACCGCTGTTGCTGTGTGCGCTATACCTTGTTAATTTCAAGCCAATTTTCGCACAAATATACAGATAGCTTGGGAGTAGGGAATAGTTGTGATTGCAGTCCTTTTAAGGACTAGGTTACAGCATTTCCTACGACTTTTATCAGGCAGGTCTGTGCTCTTAAATAGATAGGTTGTGGGAGTAAAGACTAATTGTAATTGGAGTCCTTTTCAGGACTAGGTTACATCAGTTCCTATCAGTTTTTGCCAGGCAGGTCTGTGCCAGTGCTGTGCAAGTTTTTTCACAGCATTTGGCTGAATCTAGCAAAGCTAATCCTTTTTGGCCTATTGCAGAGTGTGTTAGTCAGTGGAGTAGCCTATCTGTGTTGCAAGATATACCACTTGTGTATAGAATACCAATTTTTTTACTGCACCTAGTGAAGTAAAATCTTTTGGGCATAGCATCATTCTATTAGTCCATCTATACTGACCTCCATCAGGTTGCAAACTGAATCTAATTTTTTTCTGCATCTAGCTCTGAAAAAATATTTGGCCTTCTAGCAGTGTGTCGGACTTTCTCTATTAGTCCATCTATACTGACCTCCATCAGGTTGCAAATTCAAAATAATTTTTATCTGCATCTACAGTACCTCTGAAAAAATATTTGGGCTTCTAGCTGTGTGTGGGACTTGTTGTATTAGTCCATCTATACTGACCTCCATCAGGTTGCAAACTGAATATATTTTTTTCTGCATCTACCTCTGAAAAAATATTGGGCTTCTAGCTGTGTGTGGGTCTTGTTCTATTAATCCATCTATACAGACCTCCATCAGGTTGCAAACTGAATATAATTTTTTTCTGCATCTAGCTCTGAAAAAATATTTGACCTTCTAGCAGTGTGTCGGACTTTCTCTATTAGTCCATCTATACTGACCTCCATCAGGTTGCAAATTCAAAATAATTTTTATCTGCATCTACAGTACCTCTGAAAAAATATTGGGGCTTCTAGCTGTGTGTGGGACTTGTTGTATTAGTCCATCTATACTGACCTCCATCAGGTTGCAAACTGAATATATTTTTTTCTGCATCTACCTCTGAAAAAATATTGGGCTTCTAGCTGTGTGTGGGACTTGTTGTATTAGTCCATCTATACTGACCTCCATCATGTTGCAAACTGAATATATTTTTTTCTGCATCTACCTCTGAAAAAAATATTGGGCTTCTAGCTGTGTGTGGGACTTGTTGTATTAGTCCATCTATACTGACCTCCATCAGGTTGCAAACTGAATATAATTTTTTTCTGCATCTAGCTCTGAAAAAATATTTGGCCTTCTAGTAGTGTGTCGGACTTTCTCTATTAGTCCATCTATACTGACCTCCATCAGGTTGCAAATTAAAAATAATTTTTATCTGCATCTACAGTACCTCTGAAAAAATATTTGGCCTTCTAGCAGTGTGTCGGACTTTCTCTATTAGTCCATCTATACTGACCTCCATCAGGTTGCAAATTCAAAATAATTTTTATCTGCATCTACAGTACCTCTGAAAAAATATTTGGGCTTCTAGCTGTGTGTGGGACTTGTTGTATTAGTCCATCTATACTGACCTCCATCAGGTTGCAAACTGAATATATTTTTTTCTGCATCTACCTCTGAAAAAATATTGGGCTTCTAGCTGTGTGTGGGACTTGTTGTATTAGTGCATCTATACTGACCTCCATCAGGTTGCAAATTGAATATAATTTTTTTCTGCATCTAACCCAGCCAATAGTTTTGGCCTAATACCACAGTTTGGCCACTCAGCTCTGCTCGGTTACCATCCATTGTTTTTTTGTGCAAACAACTCCAGAGTTGTGAATTAGTTAACCACCAAAATGAGTGGAAAAAGGCCTGCTGCTGGTGGAAAGGGGAATAGGCGTGTTGGGAAGGGGAAAAAAGGTTGTGTCCGTGGGGTAGGTGTTAAAGCAACAGTAACATCTGCAGAAGAAAGACCATCTTCCAGCCAAACTAAAATGTCTACTTCTTTTAGCGGACAATGTGATAAGATCCCTTTCTTACGGCCACGCCAATCGCTACAAATTCCAGATGAGGCACAAAAACAGCAGGTGCTTCAACGGATATCAAGTGCTCCTTTAAGTGGGCTCTCCTCCACATCAACTTCAACATCACAAATACTCCAGTCCTCAAAGGTGTCACCCAAATCGCACTTGCTTCCTCACAGCTCCCAAATCTCCAGCTGCCCGTCTGAGTATGAGGTAGAACAGATGGTTGAGTCTGCAGAGCTGTTTACTCATACTATAGCCTGGGAATCAGAGGTCGACTCCAGCGCTTCTGTGAATCCAGACGAGGAAATGATCTGCACTGATGCCCAGAATCTTTATGAGTCGGATCCAGGACCAGACGCAGAAGGTTCTGACCATAATGTAGACCCTCATTCCCAAACTGTAACTCCTGTTGGTGGAGACAATGAGGAAGACGATGATAAGACTCAAATACCTGATTGGAGCGACAACTTTAGTTTTTTGTCAGGGCAGGAACAGGTTGGCTCTGAGGACGACGGGTGTGATAACACACAGGGTGATGATGATGCGGTTGGAGATCCCACTTACTGTCAACCCACAGTCAGCCAAGAGATGAGGTCAGCAGAGGAGGTGGAGGAAGATGCTAGTGACGACGAGGTCAGGTTGCGCCTTCCTGGACAGAGACGTAGTACTGGAAGCACGTCAACAACTGCATCCTCAAACACAACTCTGCCTCTCACCACAAGTCGTGGTGGCTCTTCAGGTCGCATGGGTGCTAAGCCTTGCATAGCCTGGGCATTTTTTCAGATCGATAAAGATGACCCAACTCGTGTTATCTGTAACATTTGTCAGCAAAAGCTAAGTAGAGGCCAAAAAATACATAGTTTGAGTACTTCATGCATGAACCGGCACATGGACATGAAGCATAAGTTGCAGTGGGAAGCTCAGTGTGCTACAATGCGGCCTAGCCGGCCGGGCCAACCACCGTCTGCCATATCTTGTGCATCCGCGGCTTCTTCATCCTCTGTGACTGGGGGGACAGCAGTCACACCTGTTTTGGGGCGCAGACCTGCCACCTCTTTACCCGCAACAGCCAGCGTGATTGGCAGGTCATCATTTTCTTTGGAGGTGGTAACACCAGCTGGTGTTGAGCGCTGTCCGACATCGATAGCACCACCTTTGGATCAAGGCAACCTAACATGTCCGCCTGCATCTTCCTCACAGACCGGCAGTTTGCCGGGAACACCCTTATCAACCCCGTCTAAGCACAATAGCCAGCCCTCGGTCCCTCAGATGTGGACAAGTAAAAGATCATTTCCTCCTAGCCATGAGAAAGCTAAGAGGTTGAATTTCACCATCTGCAAGCTCTTGGCTACAGAAATGCTGCCTTTCCGCCTGGTGGACACAGAGGATTTTCGAGACCTTATGTCCGTCGCAGTGCCCCAGTACCAGATGCCCAGTCGGCACTACTTCTCAAAGAAAGGTGTGCCTGCGCTCCACCAGCATGTCGCACACAACATCACCGCTTCTTTGAGAAACTCTGTGTGTGACAGGGTGCCTTTCACCACAGACACTTGGACGAGTAGGCATGGACAGGGGCGTTACATGTCACTGACTGGGCACTGGGTAACTATGGTGACAGCAGGACAAGGGGCTGCTGTCCAAGTCTTGCCGTCCCCACGAGTTGTGCGTCAATCCTCTTTATGTCAAAGTTCCTCCACTGCTTCTGCCTCCTCAACCTCCTCTCGGTCTTCCACCTGCACCCAAAGCCTGTCTGGTCATGCCACAAGCTTTCTAACTGCGCAGAAGGGATCCTGCA
This sequence comes from Phyllobates terribilis, assembly GCF_046119375.1. NCBI lineage: Eukaryota > Metazoa > Chordata > Amphibia > Anura > Dendrobatidae > Phyllobates > Phyllobates terribilis. The sequence goes on along the minus strand of NW_027362764.1, from coordinate 154,590,157 downwards.
CACCTCCTTACTATGCTGGCAGTAGGGCTCAACGTCATCAGGCGGTTTTTACTTTGAAATGTCTGGGAAATGTGAGTCACACAGCTGAGGAGTTGTGGTCAGCTCTGGAGAACCAATTTCATGAATGGTTGTCTCCACTGGACCTGAAACCAGGGAAGGCCGTGTGCGACAATGCTGCAAACCTGGGTGCGGCCCTTCGCCGGGGCAATGTCACACACGTGCCTTGTATGGCTCACGTGTTGAACCTGGTTGTCCAGCAATTTTTAGCCCACTATCCCAGACTAGATGGCCTTCTGCAGAGGGCACGGTCGCTGTGTGCTCACTTCCGCCGTTCGCATCCCGCAGCTCAGCTACTTCCTTCTCTACAGAAGTCGTTGGGCCTGCCACTTCACCGGCTAAAATGCGATGTGCCTACCCGGTGGAATTCAACTCTGCACATGTTGCAGCGACTGTGGCAGCACCGACAAGCCCTGGTGCAATACGTTCTGATGTATAGCCTGGGCCAACGAGATTCAGAGGTGGGGCAAATCACGCTGGAGGAGTGGTCTCAGATCAGGGACCTATGCACCCTTCTGCGCAGTTTTGAAATGGCGACGAAGATGTTTAGTGCTGACGATGCCATTATCAGCATGACTATTCCGGTGATTTACATGCTGGAGCACATGTTAAACAGAATTCGGAGTCAGGTGGTGGCACAAGAGGAGGTGGAGGAAGTAGAGGAGGAGGAGTTGTATGCGGAAGGGCTAACATCTGCAAGGTCCAGACGGTCGGCAGCACCAAGGCGGCAGGCATGTGAGGGTGGGGGAGATGGTTTTACCAGGGCGCATGGTAGCAGCCAAGCTAGTGAGGAAGGTGCAGGAGCCCAGGAAGAAGTGGAGGACGAACTGATGGAAGACTCATCAGATGAGGGAGACCTTGATCACATTTCTGTTGTGCGAGGTTGGGGGGAGAGGACAGAGGAAGGAAGCATGATTGTTACCTCGCCACCAACACAACAGGGACTTGGTGCTCCTGGATGCGCAACACACATGAGTGCCTTCTTGCTGCACTACCTGCAACATGACCCTCGAATTGTGAGAATTAGAAATAATCCTGACTACTGGGTTGCCACACTGTTAGATCCCCGGTACAAAAGTAAATTTGCAGAAATTATTCCTGCCATAGAAAGGGATGCACGCATGCAGGAGTATCAGCAGAGACTGTTGCAGAATCTTACATGTGCTTTTCCACAAAATACCAGTGGCGCACGTAGTGAATCTCACAGTTCCAACTTGCCAACCGTGGGACCGTCAAGTGTTCAGCACTCAAACCGTAACAGAACCACAGTATCTGCTGGTAACATCAATTTTGCGGAATCATTTCACCACTTTTTTAGCCCATCCTTTGCAAGGCCACAGGAGACAAGAAGTCTGACACATAGTCAACGCCTAGAGACGATGGTACAGGAGTATCTCCAAGTAAACATTCAAGCCACGACTGTGTCACTGGACCCTTGCTCTTTTTGGGCTTCCAATCTGGATAAATGGCCGGAGCTAGCCACTTACGCCTTGGAGATCTTGTCATGCCCCGCAGCCAGCGTTCTGTCTGAACGTGTGTTCAGCGCTGCTGGTGGTGTGCTGACAGATAAGCGCACGCGGCTCTCCACTGATAATGTAGACAGACTCACGTTCATAAAGATGAACAAATCATGGATCCGAAACGACTTTTCTACCCCTGTGTCATCCTGGGGAGAGTAAAAGCTTGATGATTGGTTAAAATCACCCTACCAACCATTTTAAGCTTTCAAATTACTAATCATGTTTATCTGTATCTTGACTGGAAAATAATTTGGGCTTTGTAGCAGTGTGCAGCACTGATCCTATTAGGCCATCTATAATAAGCTCCACCAGATTTAAAATTAAAAATAATTTTTAGCTGCATCTAGCCCGGAAAATAATTTTGGGGCTCCGAGATGCGCAAGACACATAAGTGCCTTCTTGCTGCACTACCTGCAGTATGACCCTCATATTGTCAGAATTCGAAGTAATCATGACTACTGGGTTGCCACACTCTTAGATCCCCCAAACTTTTCGATCAACCTTTTCATTTTAATAAAGACCAAAAAAATGGTCATTTTTGAAATTATAAGCATTAGCAGGTTGTTAGAAACTGAAATCAAACAGTTTTCAACTCAAAACTTTATTGTAGGTGATGTTACATTTTCACATAGGACCCCTTGTTCGAAAGGAGCTTCTGAACTCTCTCGTCCATTGAATTTGTCAGGTTTTGGATGGTTTCTGCTTCAATTGTTTTGCATGAGGACAGAATACCCTCCCAGAGCTGTTGCTTAGATGTGAACTGCCTCCCGCCATCATAGACACTCCTTTTAATGATGCTCCAAAGGTTCTGAATGGGGTAGAGGTCAGGGGAGCATGGGGGTCACACCATAAGTTTGTCCCCTTTTATGCCCATATCAGCCAGAGATGCAGATGTTTTATGTGCAGCATGAGATGGTGCATTATCATGCAGAAAAATGATCTTGCTGTGAAATACACGGTTCTTCTTCTTGAACCATGGCAGGAAGTGCTGTTTGAGAAAATCCACATACATTATGGAGTTCATCTTTAGCGCCTTCAGGGATCCTAAAGGGGCCGACAATCTCTCTCCCCATGATTCCAGCCCAAAACATTACTCCACCTCCTCCTTGTTGGCGCTGTAGCCGTGTTTGCGTGGGGTGTCCATCAACCAGCCATCCTCCACTCCATCCATCTGGACCATCGAGCGCTGCACGGTACTCATCCGTGAACAAAACAGTTTTGAAATCAGTCTTCATGTAATGTTTGGCCCACTGGAGCCGTTTCTGCTTGTGTGAAGTGGATAGAGGAGGTCGACAGGATGGCGTATGCACAGCTGCAAACCTCTGAAGGACCCTGCATCTTGTTGTTCGGGGGACGTTGGAGGCACCAGCAGCTTCAAAAACTTGTCTGCTGCTATGACAAGGCTTTCTTGCCGCTGCTCTTTTAACCTGACGTAATTGCCTGTAGGAAAGAGTCCTCAATTTGCCCTTATCAGCACGCACACGTGTGTACTGTGAATCAGCTACATACTTCTTGATTGCCAAGACACTTCATCCTGATCATCGCACAATGTTGATTGTAGTCATGCCTTGACCTAAACACTCCACAATTTGTTGCTTCTCAGCAGCCGATACATCCTTTTTCTTTCCCATTTTGGCAGAAAATGTAGGCTGCTGAATAATGTGAGAGAGCCTTCTTAAGTAGTCTTGCCTTTCATTGGACACACCTGCCAAACTAATTACCACAGGTGTCTGCAATTGCTTACAGTGATATAAAGAGCCCTGACACACATCACCATCAATGAGTTTAACTGACAAACAAACAAATTCTTCCCTTATCACTCCTAAACACTTTTTGCATAATAATTTGGAACGCAGTGTACATGTGCTTTTCCACAAAACACCAGTGGTTCACGTAGTGAATCTTACAGTTCTAACTTGCCAACCGTGGTCTGTATGGAATTGTTCAATAAAGGGCCCAAAATTAAGATAACATAGATGGGAGAGGTCTCTATGAATAGGAATTCCTAAGTATTTGATACCCTGTGAGGGCCAGGCAAAGGGAAAGTTGGACTGGATGGAATCCTATATGGATTTGGGGAGGGAGACATCGAGGGCCTCAGACTTCGCTGCATTGATTTTAAAATTTTACCATGTAACAAAGTGATCTATTTCAGCCATAACAGCAGGGATGGATATATGTGATTGAGTGATATATACTAGGACATCATCAGCAAATAGAGAGCACTTGTACTCGGTGCCTCCCACCTCAATCCACCTAATATTGGGGTTATGGCGAATTGATGAGAGCAGGTGCTCCGTCACTAGGATGTATAAGAGAGGGGACAGAGGACATCCCTGCCTTGTCCCATTGGTGATTGTGAAAGGTGATGAAAATGTTCTGACGCACCCCCTGGGCCTTGGGACACCCGGAGCCGGACCCTTTTTGGTGGATGCTGGTGGTTGTAGTCTTCGTGGCGGCGACCCGGTTCCGTGGCTCAGGGCGGTCAAACCAGTGGCGGAACTATTTATGTGGTTTTGATGTTTAAATGTCCGACTACGCCACCCGTGGATTGTGGTCAGAGTGAACCGCCGCTACAGGGCAGACCGCTGAGGCTGGTGTTGTGGGTGCAGCAGAGCGTAGCATAACTCCCCACGGGAGGAGTATAGCCTCAGGGCAGTGTGTGCGGAGGATGGGGGTGATGGTGCAGGGCAGCAGCAGTAACGACACGGAGTCAGTGATGCAGTCCAGGGCCTTTACTCACAGTTCTTATTATCCAGACCACGTCTGCAGGTAACGGCTGCCCACGTCGTACTGTGCTCACCAGGTGAGGGGCTCAGACAACTCCCAGATAACTTTGGAGCACTTCACAGGACCCCCTTTGTGTGTCCTTTGTCTGGCCTTTCTTACCAACACTTCTGTCCGGCTGCCTCGGGCCTCCTCTTGGTAAACTTGGCGCCAGTTTCCCTGACCCTATGTGGTGCCTTCCTAGCGGGTGTAGCGAGGGGCTGCGCCACATAAAATGTCAGAGCCTCCGGTTTCTAGCTGAGGGTCGTTTCCTGCCTCCACTAGTTCGGGGACCGGTCTCCCCCTTTGGCCTGACCCCTCCACGCAGGTGGATTCGGGCGTGCGGTGGCGACTCGCCCGTCCGCACCCCTGGGATCCCTTCATTCCTCGTTCCTGGAGCCTTCTCCGCTCCTCTTCCTTCCTTCTCCCTCTTCCAGGCCTGGGCCTCTGTTACTAGGCCCGCCTCCGGAGCAGAGCTCATGCAGAGCCCCTGCTCCCTGCCACTTCTGCTCAGACTTCTCTGCACTGAACTAAGATGGTGCCCACCTTTTATACTCCCTTCTCAATGCACCCAGGAACTGCTTCCTCCCTGCTCCTGCACTACAGGGTTCCCCTTCCTCAGTGTTCCCTCCCCCCACTCCAGCCAGGGACAGGGACTGTCGTGCCCATCTCAGGGGCATATTGGTCGCCCTGCCCCACGGCAATGTGGTGTAATGCATGCAGGTGTCGGGTCCTGATCCACACTCCATCCTTACCTGAGAGTGAGATATCACACCTCTGGGTGAGGTGCAATACGTCTGTAGCAACCGAGCCCTCAGGGTGCTACAGTTCCATTTATCTTCAGCCTAGGTGACGTATTGCGATACAGGGCCGTGATTTTGGCTATAAAAGGGTCCCCTAGACCCCTACCCCAAGCTTTTTAAGAGAATCATATATGGCGTGCCAGGAGACTCTATGGAATGCTTTCTCAGCATCCAACGAGAGTATCTAATTACAAATTTTTAACTGCATCTAGCCCAGGAAATACTTTGTGCCTAGTAGCAGTGTCTGCTAGTCAGCGGATTATCCCGGCTGTTAAGCAAGCTACACCACCTGTAGTTTAGACACTTAATTTTTTCAAAGGAAATGCTTCGGGACCATGGGATACTTAGTGAAGAGCATCAGGAGGCACCCCAAGGCATAGGGGCTGGGACTGGCAGTAGGATGCCTTGCGGTGGATAGCCGAGCTCGATCCTTATAAAAGCTTTTTAACTGCAGCAGCTTTAGTGGACGCTACTGGAGCTGGAATTACCGCGGCTGCTGGCATGAGACTTGCCCTCCAATAGATCCTTGTAAATGGATTTAAAGTGTATTCATTCAAATTAGAGAGACAATTTAAATTAAAAAGCTTAGAGCTGCCTCCACCACAGGGGGGCTCGCTCGACCCACCAGCGGACAGGCACCAGTATTGGGAGAGGGGGGCTGGCCGTCAGGGTTCACCGCGGCTCTGGCACAAACCCGGCGACACGGAGGTGGCACGGGCAGGAGCGGACTGGCCGTGTCGGCTTCTCACTTTTTGGATTTTAGAAGGGCATGACATGCCTATATCTGTGTCTCCCACTCCTTTTACTCCTCCACCTCTTTTATTTTCGCATGACTATATGTACTTGTCACTTTTCCATGTGTTAGTTATGTCTTCTGAGCAGTTTGTCAGCTTTTGGACACCTTTGAAGGTGTTTTCTATGTGTTTCTATGTGTTTTTGTTTGCCTGCCATTGGTTTTAACGGTGTTCGAAGGTGTTCGACGAACAGTTCGACGAACAGTTCGGCGAACACACGGGTGTTCGACGAACCGAACCGAACTCGAACACTACGGGGGTGGCTCAACACTACTAAGGACTTCAGTCAGATTTCCGTCAAGTTGCAGCTTATTACTTATTATGTGGAGTGAGCTGTATGGGATTAATCAAAAGAGAAAAAGGAAGAAAGCCAGCTCACCTCAGTTACGTGGTCTCTCTAGCGCATGGAATGAAGATGGCTGCCAACGACGATGATGATCAGAATGTAGTAGAAGAAATCCAACTAAAAGGATGTCACCATGAGCAAGAATGCTGAGGGCATCAGAAACGCCTAGATGTTCCTATCCATGGACTAATGAAGCCTGTAAAGACGTATTATTAATCACACACAAATAAAACTGAAGATTTTATTCCATTGAGCTGGATTTTTTTCTACTACATTAATCAAAAGGGTCTGCTTTCTTTTCCGAAAAACTGGACTCTACAGATTCATAGATTGCATATGACATTTATAGGGTTTTTCCGACAAATGATGTTATCCATCCAAAGGATAGGTGATAACTTACTGATCACTGGGGGACTGACCACTGGAACCTGGAGATGGACATGCTCAACCTCCACTCCATTCATTGTCTATGGGACTAATGGAAATAGGAAAGTGTTGTCCTTGGCTTTCTACAGCAGTCTAATGGGCAGCTTTACTCAGTGATCAGCATCTTCACCTTTCTGCATGCAGAAAAAAACTATCAATTGCTAAGAAGAACCATCCACTGAACTCCGAAACCCAGAATGAGCACAGAGTTTAAAAAAAAACAGGTTATACTCAATCTTATCCAACAATATTATATATCATTCTGCAAGCTCATTTCTCTTAAAAACATGGTGGCTAAAGATTGGACTGAATTTAATTGAAATAGCTTCTCTTTAAATCTCAGGCTGCAGCCAAGACAGTACAACTAGGATTGGAGTATACTACAAGAAAACAAAAAACTGACTAGGGACTCCATACAGAATTAAGAAAGTGTGAACAGGTGCAAGCTGCTATGAGCGCATATTACACAAACAAAAGACTACAGCAGCCTAAGATGTATGCAAACATTGAATATATGACATATGAACTGCATTACTGCTATATAGAATATACTTATAAAAATGAAGCTATTTAGCACATAAACTGGCCAATTCATGTGTGCCCATCAACTGCAACAAGGCGTTCCTTTCTTGGATGGGACCCTAAACTAATATTATGCCACTCCCAGGCTAAAAGCCTACAAATTTAAAGGGCAGGTAGTATCCAGCAGTAATTAAAAACAGCCTTAAGTTTAGGGTAAAGTATAATTGAGGTGGGTTGTACTACTCTCTAAGAATATACCACTGGTACAATTTGTTCTGCTACACCTTCTTTGCCACTAACATTATATTAAAACTATGGGAGCCCCAGATAGATTGGAGTTTCAATATATTATATAATATTTATCATGTATAACTTTTTAACTAATTACTACTCAAATACGTAGCCTTACCCTAAAGTTTAGCTGTAGCTATAGGCAGCATTCATTTTCAATTGCACCCACCCCTTGGTGCTTATGGTGGCCCAAAGGACCATCTGCAACATAATAAGACACAAATATACTAAATGGCAATTAGCACAAGGTTATTTGGGGACTATGTTAAAGATTTCGCATTTGGTCCAATGAGCTTCAAGTTACTTTTCTGCTTTACCAAAATACTGAATATGAGTAGAGTGGGGCTCTTGCAAGAATTATTTGTATTGTAAATAGGAGAGCTAGTGGCTCCTTTATCCTTATAAAATGAACAAAGTTAGGGCTTGTGTACATGGCAGTATGTTATGCTCTGGGCCATGCAAATGTCTGTCTTTTTCTTTTTTCTTCGGACAAAGTCTGTCCAAGAAAAAGTCACAGCATGCTTGATTTGCATCCGATATTTGGATATTTGCAACTCAATGAGTCCATGGGAAAAATAGGACTGCACTCAGATGACATCCAAGTGCAGTCCGATTTCCATGGACTGACGGAATGGAGAAGATGGAGAATTTTCTCTTCATGTGAGAAAATCGGATCACACTATGATTACACTCTGATCAAACTCTGAACAGAGTGTGATTAGCGTAATCGGCCCAATTCTCTCAGATGAGTGAAAATAATGTCTTCTAACCGTATCATGCATCTTAGTATTGTCTGAGGATGCCGAAACAACTTTATGCTTATTTCATAGGAGAACAAGTGATGATAGGTTCACTTTAAATGTTTTCTAGTTTCTTGTTTTTGATATATTTTACACAACACATTTTGCAATTATATTTAGCAGATTAGATAAAAATGAAGTTTTCTTTCCTCGCCCTCATTCGTAATTATTATCACTCTTGAGTGTGTCTACTAGAAAAGTCATTGAAATTGCTGAGCCGGCATCTGTGCACATTCTTTCCTTAGTGAAAATAGCTTCAGACAGTCGAATTTTACCACAATCTCTTTGAAAATCTTGGCGGTTTCTTTTCAGTGGAATTACACTTAATTTTATTCATGGCCTCACATGAAGCAAACGTTTTCAGTGGTAACCTTTCCAAGCAGGGAAACAAAGCCCAGTAGTAAGTCATGATGGGAAAGTTCTCAGAGCAGAAGTGAACAATAATAACACTGGGCTCCGCTGGATGGAACCTCTGGCACAATCCTGCGTTTCCTGTGTATGGCCGTGTGGGTTTTAAAAAATGCTGCATCTAACAGAAAGAAAAAACCCTGACAAAACCTGGGAGGAAGAAACGCGTTAAGCTTGCTTATTGGTAAAAATAGTTTAGGATCTCCCTGTTGTAACGAGGAGCCAGAATAGTTTAAAATCCTATTTCTTTTTTTTTTACTGAACGGCCTGCTTCATTACTTACAATTATACCCCAGCATCGTTTCTAGAAATATTTACAGTGACTGATTATGGCAGAAGACAAATATGTAATTTTTCTCCGAAGATTTTTTTCAAAATTGGGTTATATTTATAAAATAAAGAAATGAGCATTACTCACCCATTTTATTCCCTACTGATTCAGCAATTCTGCTTAGGGTTCACCAAAAGTGACAATGTTTGGTCCATTATCAAACGGACCACTCTAGCCAATCGCTGAGCTTAATAATCACGTACCAAAAAATGCAAATTCTCATCTGATTGGCTGTAATGGATATGTTAATGATGGATGGAAGCGGACCACTCAAGTAATGCTTATTTCTATATTTTATAACATTTCCTACTCTTTGCCCACTTTTAAAATTCCAGAAAACCCCTTTGACATACAGTACAGACCAAAAGTTTGGACACACCTTCTCATTTAAAGATTTTTCTGCATTTTCTTGACTATGAAAATTGTACATTCACAATGAAGGCATCAAAACTATGAATTAACACATGTGGAATTATAATACTTAACAAAAAAGTGTGAAACAACTGAAAATATGTCTTATATTCTAGGTTCTTCAAAGTAGCCACCTTTTGCTTTGATGACTGCTTTGCACACTCTTGGCATTCTCTTGATGAGCTTCAAGAGGTAGTCACCAGAAATGGTCTTCCAACAATCTTTAAGGAGTTCCCAGAGATGCTTAGCACTTGTTGGCCCTTTTGCCTTCACTCTGTGGTCCAGCTCACCCCAAACCATCTCGATTGGGTTCAGGTCTGGTGACTGTGGAGGCCAGGTCATCTGGCGTAGCACCCCATCACTCTCCTTCTTGGACAAATAGCCCTTACACAGCCTGGAGGTGTGTTTGGGGTCATTGTCCTGTTGAAAAATAAATGATGGTCCAACTAAACGCAAACTGGATGGAATAGCATGCTGCTGCAAGATGCTGTGGTAGCCATGCTGGTTCAGTATGCCTTCAATTTTGAATAAATCCCCAACAGTGTCACCAGCAAAGCCCCCCCACACCATCACACCTCCTCCTCCATGCTTCACGGGGGGAACCAGGCATGTAGAGTCCATCCGTTCACCTTTTCAGCATCGCACAAAGACACGGTGGTTGGAACCAAAGATCTCAAATTTGGACTCATCAAACCAAAGCACAGATTTCCACTGGTCTAATGTGCATTCCTTGTGTTCTTTAGCCCAAACAAGTCTCTTCTGCTTGCTGCCTGTCCTTAGCAGTGGTTTCCTAGCAGCTATTTTACCATGAAGGCCTGCTGCACAAAGTCTCCTCTTAACAGTTGTTGAAGAGATGTGTCTGCTGCTAGAACTCTGTGTGGCATTGACCTGGTCTCTAATCTGAGCTGCTGTTAACCTGCGATTTCTGAGGCTGGTGAGTCGGATAAACATATGCTCAGAAGCAGAGGTGACTCTTGGTCTTCCTTTCCTGGGGCGGTCCTCATGTGAGCCAGTTTCTTTGTAGCGCTTGACGGTTTTTGCAACTGCACTTGGGGACACTTTCAAAGTTTTCCCAATTTTTCGCACTGACTGACCTTCATTTCTTAAAGTAATAATGGCCACTCGTTTTTCTTTACTTAGCTGCTTTTTTCTTGCCATAATACAAATTCTAACAGTCTATTCAGTAGGACTATCACCTGTGTATCCACCTGACTTCTGCATAACACAACTGATGGTCCCAGCCCCTTTTATAAGGCAAGAAATCCCACTTATTAAACCTGACAGGGCACACCTGTGAAGTGAAAACCATTTCCGGTGACTACCTTTTGAAGCTCATCAAGAGAATGCCAAGATGGTGCAAAGCAGTCATCAAAGCAAAAGGTGGCTACTTTGAAGAACCTAGAATATAAGACATATTTTCAATTGTTTCACACTTTTTGGTTAAGTATATAATTCACATGTGTTAATTCATAGTTTTGATGCTTTCAGTGTGAATGTACAATTTTCATAGTCATGAAAATGCAGAAAAATCTTTAAATGAGAAGGTGTGTCCAAACTTTTGGTCTGTACTGTATAGCTATTGAAAGAACATTGTAGATTTATCACCTATGACCAGAATGTATCTTTAGGGATAACAATAATTTTTTTTTATATAGCGCCAACATATTCCACAGCACTTGACAATTAAGTAGGGACATTTACAGACAATATAAACAATACAATGTATCACATTTCAACAGTTACAGGAGGATTGAGGGCCCTGCTCGCAAGCTTAGGACATGTGCCCACATAGCGTTTTTGTAGCGTTTTTGCTGCGTTTTTACGGCTGCGAAAACGCTTGTAAAACAGTCTGCCATGCAAAGCAATGTGAATTCGGATGTGCTGTGCACATGATGCGCTAATTTGCGCGCCGAATTCGCTTTGCTTTGCAAAGCGCAGCATGACCATTTCTACCACGATTACGCTGCAAATTCGCAGCCATTAAGGAACATTGAAACGCAGCAAACCCGCAGGTATATGTGGATTTGCTGCGTTTCAATTAAATTCAATGGCCGCGAATTTGCAGCGTAATCGCGGTGCACGTGGTACCCGGGATGAAGAGGAGACTACAACTCCTCTTCATCCTGGCTACCACGCGGTGAAAAAAATAAATAAAAAAGTTAAAAACAAACAAAACCTGTATAGTCACCTCTCCGGCGGCCCCAGTCTGCTCACGGCCTCGTCCTCTCTCCTTGCCGTCCCGCGGTGTACTGTCAGGACCTGCGGTGACATCATTTAGTCACCTGATGGTCACGCGACCGATGACGTCGGCGGTCAGGAGATGGTCGCGTGACCATCAGCTGACTAAATGACGTCACCACAGGTCCTGACAGTTCACCGCGGGACGCCAAGGAGAGAGAATGCGGCCGGGAGCTGACTGGAGGAGACCAGAGAGGTGAGTATACACGTTTTTTTTTATTTTTAACATTTTAATTCTCTTTTTTTTTTACTATAGATGCTGCATTTAAAGCATCAGTTGTTCACACATTATAAATCCTTGCCGGTTGCATGGATTTATATTGTGTGACCAACTTGTCAAGCACTTTTCCAAGTGATGCTCAAAATCGCTTGGAAAACTGCTTGAAAAAACGCATGTAAAAACGCTGAAAAAACGCTTCTCTCTGGCAGAAAAAACGCATGTAAATCTGCATGTGTTTTTTTCTGCCAGAGAGAGGCAAAAACGCTCTGCATCAAATCTGCTACGTGGGCACATAGCCTTACAATCTATATGGAAAAGGGGAGGAAGAGCAAACAATGAAGGTTCCATTGGTGGGACCCCTATATATATTCCAGTCCTGTGGCTAAGTAATAAAAGATTATTGCTGGAATTATCTGCTAAAGCATGTTTCTAACTAGTCTCAAAAAAGTAAATTGATGTGAATTGTAACATACAGTTGACACCCTGCTGCAACAGTGTGGATTAGAAATATCTCTGATTGTTAGAGATTAAACCCTTAGATGCTGCGGTCAACAGTGATTGTAGCATATAGGTGGTTACACAGAAGGGGGGACCTCCCTCTCTCACCCTATTGGTGCATTTGTAAGTTGATCACATAATGCTGATGATATTCCTTGGCACACTGGTGAATAATGAATGCTCCTATATAGGCTCAGCAGCAAGAATAAATAATATGCCTCAAAGTGATCAATCATATGGTTACTATTGAAAAAAAAACTAGCAAATGAGTTTTATAAAATTATAAATTTATTTGTTCATGCTAAATCCCAAACCACAGAAAAAGATAAAAAGTTGTATGTACATGTGGCACTTGTTATGTTCTGCTACCAGAGCTAAGGAAAGAGAGGAGATCTGTCCCTACGATAGAACTCAGCTTAATCCCTACGATGTAACAGGGAACCTGATCCTGCGATCAGACCTGCTAAAGTCCTAAGCTAGTCTGTACGGAGACCTATAGATGTGGGGAAGGAATCCCTACAAGTACTAAGGACTGGGAGGAAAATGGGACACCTCCTAACAGAAATAGTAGCAGACAGACGAACAAACAAAATATATAGAACATAGAGGTCCGTAGACCAAGCAAACTAACAGAGTAAGATACAGAGCACAGGCTAGCTAGAAAGTAGTTATACAATGAAGTCCAGCAAAACCAGAAGGGTGGAGCAGGATTAAATAGGCCAACAAGGTCATGTGACCAGCAAAGGAAAAAACCTAAGAGCAAGGTTCTAACAGCACCCTGCTATTACAGGTACCACAGGACCCAAAAAGGGTGCATGGACAGACTTCTCCACAAGAGGCCCTTACTACACACAGACACCTCCGCCCTTCCACCTCATACCACCAGAGGGAGCCCTGTTAGGGATATATATAGACTGGAAGGTGGAGTTAGAGGCAGAGTGTGCTGACACTTTAGATCAGTGAAGGAGCAGCACGTCTGCTGCTGTGCTGAGGGCCCCGAGTGTGGCCGAGGCAATGAGAGAAGAGAGAGGAGTTAAGGGGGTAGAGGAGCATCTAAAGCTCACCCCAGGATACAAGCCGGACACCGGGTCCGCGCCTACAGGGTCCTCTACACCCAGTAGGGACAACCGGCATACCAGGAGGCTTCCAGACCCCTGGTCAACCTGAAGCTACCATCATTTACAGAACTAGGAACCACGAAGGCCCCAGCGTCCAAGGAAAGTGGTATCCAGAGAAAAGTGCTACTACCAAGCAGGCAGGTGAGAGAGTGAAACAGTACAGAAGCTAGGCCTAGTTCTAGGCTGGCCAGAAGCTTTAGGGAGAGGAAGAAAAGGACCAGGAGGCTCACTGGCGAGAGTCCGGAAGTGCACCCTTCCTACTAGGTACCATGGACCATACCTGCAATTACACCAGTAAAGGTACTGAAGCGAATCCCCTGTGTGCGTGTCCGTCATTCCCCATGACCTAAACGGGCCGCCTCTCACCTGCATCCCTTCCATCAACCCTGCCCCGGGGGCCCGTTCCACCTGTGGGGAGCAGAAACATCTCACCTGCCATCCCATCACCCCCGGAGGTCTGCAGCAGCGCTGGTACCCATTACCAGGAGCCACAGGTGGCGTCACGAGACAAAACTGTTAACAAACCCCTTTTAAAGAGTGACCCCAGGGTACGGGCCCGGGAGCCGACTGCCGTGACATCCCACAGAAAGTAAAGGCTCGGGTACCGAGTTTCCCCCATATCCCCCTGGGCGAGTCATACACAGCAGTTACGTTATGGATTACATATCAGAAAAAGTTTCACCTATAGCTTCATCAGGGAATACTGTAACATGCCACAGCACAAAAATCTGCAGCTGAAAATCCTCTGCAAATTTCCATAGAAACATACCCTAACTTTTCTTAGTGAAGGTCTTGCATGTAAGATTTTTTTAGAAATGAGTTCATCTCATTGGTGAAATTGATTCAATAAAATCAAGGGAAAATAGAATTATTGAAAATTTTCTCTTTTCTACTGGCAACATATATTTTACAAAGGAAAAACAGAGGTTGACAAGCTATTTAGATTTTGCAGTTTGTAATGTTAACCTAAGTTTTTAACTGAATGTCATATAAAGGAGCAATGGCATTTAAAAGGTAAAATAACAATTATTTTTGGCATGATTGGGTCATAAAATGGTTAATCCTTTTTTCCGTAACTGTGAATTAAATTAAGGAACCCTTTTCCTAGTGGGTCTTTCTCTAAGTTAAGAATGACTAAGTTTGCTGAAAGTAAACCAATACTCATGGGACTCAGTGGATATTTATTCAAACTTCCTAACATTTTGAGTCATCATCTGAGAATGTAGCTCTATATACTAATCATTATTAATGAAGAAAAATGACCACTTCTTATTCTGACTCCAATAACCTCTTTCTACAACGCCCTTTCAGCTGAAGTATTGCTGGAAAGGTTAGCATTTAAATAAATGAGCCAAACCTCTGTATGTTTGATCCTCCCCAACTGTTTTCCTGTAATGTAATACCTTTAAAATTAGTGTTGCAAAATATTCCAGTGTGAGAACTATATAATATAACTTTTTTTTAAAAAAATTAGTATTTTTTTTTTCTAAATAATTGTTTAATCTTACTTTATTGTTATAGGAAAATATGAAAAATGAATTAATTATTTGTTATATTACAAACAGCGGAAAAGTGAAAACAAACATTTATCATAATTGTTTTACAGATTTTTGGAAAAGCAGGATTGAATTGAGTGTTCAACAGCTTTGTTCAAAAATATATTTTGGTTTACAGCAAAAAAAAATATTAAAATGCATACAAATTTTTAGTTCAAGGGGATGGTATCATCAGAATATGATGTATTGTTTAAATCGGGTTTTTGTTTTAAATGCATTTTAAAAAATTTTGTAGGCAATTTTTCTTTCATATCACAAATTGTATTATTAAATAGAAATCTTTACATTTTTAAGATGGCCACTGAGGCTATATTAGATTATTTCATATTTAAAATTTTCATTTTTCTGTCTGTCCAATGGAGTACAAACAATATGCAGACATTTCAAGTATAACAGCTATGGTTTTAACTTTACTGTGTAGTCTTGGACATGTTAGCAGAGTCACCTCTTAAAGGTCAGGGATTCTATTGTCAGATTACAGTTCTGTGCCAAAGTGCTGTTTTTAATGTTGTAAAAGTTTTAATGTTTGTTTCTTTTAATTTTTAATACTTAATAATTGCACTTTTACTCTGTCCACTGCAACATATACAATACGCTAACATCTCCAGTAATGGTACTTAGCTTTGCTGTGTAGCCTGGAAGTTGAAAGTCATCTTATTATTATTAGCGGACAAGAGCTTTATTGGGAGATTACAGTTCTGTTATTTTACTCGACACCTAAATTTGGCAGGAAAGCAAGACTAAACGTTAAGACTTCACATTTTCTAAAAGTTGTATTAATATAATGATACATTTTTGTCCATCAATTCCCTTCATCCAGCACAAACATCCTAGTCCATTGTCTCTATAGAAAATACAAAAAATAAATTTGTGTCCAAAATACTGATTAGGTGCAGAGCTTTCCATTTTATTTGGTGTGGTCTCTAGTAACAATTTGTTTACACATATTTTCTGATGTCTTTGAAACTATATAGCCAATGTAGGAAAAGGCCATACATGCATTTGTGTCACGGTTTTGGTGACGCAACAGCGACCTCACCAGCGATGTCGCTATGTGTGACACTTTGCAGCCATCAGGCCCCTGCTGTGAGGTCGCTGATCGCTGCAAAGTGCCCTGGACCATTTTTTGGTCGTTGCTCTCCCGCTGGTCAGCACACATCGCTGTGTGTGACCAGCGGGAGCAGCGATCAGGCTGGTAACTATGGTAAACATCGGGTTACTAGGGGCACACGCGCACCTAGTAACCCGCTGTTTAGCATGGTTACGAGCCTGCTAAAGTGAGCGGTAACCTCCCGTTCACTGTAGCAGAGTGGTAACCATGATAAACAACGGGTTACTAGGTGCGCGTGTGCCCCTAGTAACCCGATGTTTACCATAGTTACTCTTGCTTCAGCAGGCTTGTAACCTGAAGCAGGACATCATGGAAAGAATTTTTTCCACGATGTTGCTGCTCCCTTGATCGTTGGTGAGCCTGCCTGTTTGACAGCTCACCAGCGACCACATAGCGACGCAGCAACGATCCCTGACAGGTCGTATCGTTGTCGGGATCGTTGCAGCGTCGCTAAGTGTGACGGGGCCTTTAGAATAAGCAGCCAAACCAGAAAATCCATTTGCAAACATGTGGTGTAGGGTAATTGTTTCTCATCAGTGTAAAGCAACAGAACTGATATGGCTTAGTGAGAGTCCTCTGACAGAGAACTAAAGGGGAACATTTCTCCTTGTGGAGAGCTCCCAGGCAGCATAGGGAGAATTATAAGTCATACAATGGTCCATTGGTTTCTTATCCTAGGTCATGTTGCACGGCCCTTTAAATTGTTGATATTGATTTTTAGGATTTCTACCTGCAACAGGTGGCACTAGAGTTCTTGTCCTCTTTCTCTCTGAATTGGCTATTTGCATATTTAAAATCCCATGGGAGCATTGCCTGTCCTATAATTTTTCCTAAACCGACTAGACATTCTCTTTATGGAGAAATGTATTCCTTTACAAAGTAATTTATATGAACCACAAAACAGAACTAAACTAAATAAAATTTCCCTGCATAAAAAACAGTCTAATACAGATACTTCGATGAAAAAGTAAACAAATTATAGCTGCTGAAAAAAGAGGCAAAATTGAAAAACACTGGCCGGTCATTAAATGAATATTCTCCAGTTGTCTCTTGAGCAGCTCAGAGATTTGCAGTCCCCTTACATCCTGGCTACTGGCAGGGTAGGCACTCCTCCTTGAGTAACAGTTTTGGTGAGCAGCAGAGCTGTAGTATTAGTAGAACTATAAAGCTCAGCACAAGTTCTGCTATATCACATTCAGCTATCAGTGGTTTATTCCAGAGTCTGCACTACTACAGTATCACTGTATTTACACATAGATATAACAGGGCATTTGAAAAAGCACATGGTTCAGGACAGGGAGAGCCATGATTAGCAGACCTGCTCTGAAAGCTGAAGGAATGGTGATTTTGCAAGACTAATTACATCAGCTGAAAGGGAGGGGAAGAAAGGTGAGAAACTAACTGCTGTATAGAAATCAATGGGCTGGAAAGAGGTGGTTAGTATATTAGGAGTTAATTCCTCTCTGGAAAGTAACTACTGTACACACTTGACCAGGGTCTGGATAGGCACTAGTGGCCCCACAGAAACCAACTTTACACTACGAAGGATAAAAGCTTTCATTGCAGGAGAATTGCAGCAGATAGTCAATTGCAAACTTGCTTATTTTCATGATGTCTAACTAATTAAAGTAATTTAACAACTTCAGAACACCCCTTTAAAGCCCATTCAGGGCAAATCACTAAGAAATTAAAGAATATACAAAAAAGTTGTGAAAATCCCCATACGATATGCTTAACAGAAAAAATGTTTGCAAAACATATTGGGCCAAATTCTTCATGCATTTTTAATAAGAATTGTGGAATAAAACTGCTTGAAAATTCTGGCAAAATTCAAAACTGCACAAAAATATTGCAATACTTAGAATTTCTACATCAGTCCAGTGTTTTTTTTTTGAAAATTGGGTGAAGCCATAGTGGTTAAGGCCGTGGTTAAAGGGAATCTGTCAGCAGGTTTTTGCTACCTCATCTGATACAGGCAAAGAGAAGCTGAATCCAACGATGTATCACTTAGATTACTGGGTGCAGCTGTTCTGACACAATCAGAGCTTTTAGATTTAGCAATGAAGCAGAACTGAAAAAGCTTCCCCCGCCCCCACCAGGCTCTATATATATGAAGTCCATAGACAGAGAGCTGCCTATCACAGGTGGGGGCATGTGGTACCAGGGCTAAAACAATCGTAAGCAAACAAAACCTGGGAGCTTGATAAGAGAGGCTTCTCTGAAATCTGTGTTTTAACCCCTACAGCGTGCTGTCTTCAGATTACAAAGCATAAACCTACTGACAGATTCCCTTTAAGCATGCCTGACATAATCATCATAATTTGCAAAACACAAGTGTAAATTGCAGCAGAACTGTACGCCAACCCCTGCCTGGTATAGATTTCTGGCAGTGGCGGACAACAGTTGAAAGATATGCCAAATTCATTAATGAGGCACATACCTCTTAAAGAAATTGGTGCATCTTTCACCAGCGCTCCTTTCATTAAGACTGGCCTTCGTGTTTTTACAGTCAAATACTGATGAAAGGTACGCCAGTATGAAAGTGGTTTAGGGCAGCGTTCAATAAACATCTCAAATTATTCGCCTACGCTCTGTTTTCAGGTCAAGATACTTACTAAAGTTTTCAGTTTCTCTCATAGCACTGGCAAAACTCCAACCGGTAGAAATGAAGAGGTTATAGTGTTGGATGGAAAAGTACTTTTTGGAATGTTTTGATCCACACCCTATATTTATCACGTATGTCAGTACACAGATGTACATAAACATACACCCTGGATCGACACCTGAGCCTACAAACACACAAATCTATATTTTTTCATCAAGCTTGCATTTCATCCAGTAAGTTCAAATCTTAGCAAAAATAGCATAAAAATCTGATTTGAAATTTGTAAAAATCTTTCAATTTGTGTTGTTCAATTGATCTAACTATTTTCAATTAAAACATTGGATTAGGTCCATTGGCTTTGAAAATATCAACTAGACACCTGTTTAAATGTGCCTTCTCATTCCCTCTGCTCCAGAGCAAGTATTTTATTATTTTCCTGAACTAAAAAAACTTTCCGTAGAAACTTTATCTCAGGGAGAATTTCTGTATTAACAAAATATCCAAATTCCGTTTAGGTCGTTTTGCTTTAATTTCAGTTAGCAGTTAATGTAGGTTTGCGGCTTCATTAAAGCAAAAACAATATTGTAGAAAGTTGAAGTTTTACCTAGCTGTTAATTGGCAGGTTAACATTTTATTAGTTTCTGGTATCCTGGATTGAGTGCTGTTAAAAAGTGCAGGTGGTTTAGAGGGGTGAAGGTTGGGGGGAGTGCATTTCAGAGTTATTACTAAATCATAAAAAAGGCATATTTCACCTGCCAATAATGCCAGAGGAAAGTTTAATGCTTCACCATTTTAGCTGATTAAGGAATGTATATGGAATTCATTACTTGCAAAAAAATTTTTCCAATTTTCTTAAGAAATGAAAATAAAAGATCAGAACATCCAACAATAATAGAATAATCAAATTGGAAAGAATTGTGCAGTCTTTGTGCCAATCCAGGTTGGTAAAGGATCAGGTCTGCAATAGTACAGTTTCTTTGCAGTGTCAGTGTCATTTTTCTGAAACACAAAGGGCTTAGGGCTTGTTCAGATGAACGTATTATATGTTTGTGTGCTGCTTGTGTTCACCACGGACTTCAGAAGGTCAGAAGGAGAGTGCATCGACCCTTTATTGCCAGTACAAATGGCCAGTTTTTCCACATGGACCAATGGTCTGCATGGAAGAAAATGCAGCATGTACTATTCTGGTTTGATTTACGGACCATACTTGTACATTTAAACAGCAGGCAGCTCCTGCATTCATGTGGACGATCACACACTCTGCGCACAAAGCCAGTCATGTCCACAATTTGCAAACATGACTGGTCCAATCTTTAGTATGGCCATCTGAGCCCGACTTAAAATGGTTGAAAAAAACTAGCCAAGGAATTTGATAAACAGCATCGTTCCATAGCGGCATCATTTATTTACAGTGATTGAAGGCTCTGTAGAAACTTGGAGCTAGCGGCATTGGTTGCTGTAGTCACTATGAACAAAAGGTCAAATTTTTTATAGAGAAAGTTTAAAGCACAGATTTTCTTATGCAATTATCAGGAGTAATTTCATGGGTATGTTCACACAGGACATTATTGCTGTGGCAGAAATACAGAAGTGAAATCTGCGTCGATAAAACCTATGGAAAAATCCTGAAGGAAAATCTATTGCTCATGTGCCCCTTGTGCACTTACCCTTAAATTTTGTTTGGAAAAAAACATCAAAAATTGGAAAATGACTTAAAGGGGTTGTCCAGTACTTTATATTACCCCCCCAATGTATCCCCTCAGGGCCCCTAAGGATTTTTGTAATTACCTTCAGTTGCTGATCATCATTCCGTTGCGCTATCACTGGCCGCTCACATGCATCATGTGAGCCCCAGCTGCAGCCGACTTTGACATCCGCTGATGTCACGACAAGTGCTGGCAGCAAGCGGGGGTCTTTGTCTTCCGCGTTCCAGGTGGGTGGCAGGCTGTGGGCGGGGCTACCCCCCGCGTCACACCCGGCATCCACCACGCGCTCTGCCTCTCCCCATTCATTGGGAAAGCGCGCGGTGGATGCTGGGTGTGACGCGGGGGGTAACCCCGCCCACAACCCAACAGCCACTGCGGGGACCCAAGTGCTGAGTCACGCCTCACTTGTCGTGACATCAGCGTGGGATCACGTGATGCCTGTGAGCGGCCACCAATAGCGCCGCTCACAGGCATGATCAGCAACGCAAGGTAATTACAAAAAGTCTTAGGGGCCCCGGGGGATACCTCGTGGGGTATTATAAAGTACTGGACAACTTCTTTAAAGTGTAGTTGTTTCCAGATCTAAACAAGCCAGTTTTTACTCATATTTTATCTTTGCTGTTCAAATGTTTGCTTTTTTGTGCAAATTCCAGCAAAATTGTAGCCAGATAGCAACCATTTTACTGGATTCTGAGGGCCAGGAAGGGATTAAAAACAAATAAATATACTGCCCTCTCTTTCGCTCTCCCAATAGCTCTTCTGCCTTAACCGATCTTCTGTATGGCTCCTTTGTCTTCTGTCTTCTATTTTCTTCTTTTATGGGCATCTATTACTATTATTCTTGACTATGTACCATTCCAACACATGAGGTATGACTCATGTTTCATGACGTAGCGCATTCAGTCACTTGCGTGTAAAAATTGGTCGTGCTGGAGGCCCAGAAAAAGAAGATGAGCGAAGATAGAAGACCAAGGAGCTGATCTTGGAACAGGCAGCGGGAGTGGTACTGGGAAGCCCGAGGAGAGGTAAGTAGAAGACAATAACTTCCCGGCTGATTCAACTCACACTTAATTTAATAGATGAAAATCAAATTTCCAGGCCAAATATAAGCAAATGAGTCAAATTCAAATTTCGGCAGATTTGCTAATCTCTAAGGCCCATTTAGACGGGCTGATAATTGTAAATGAGTGTTCACTCATTTCCTGACTATCTTCCTGTCTAAGTGGGTAGGAAATCACACGGCGATTAAGCAAAATGCTTGGTTCATTGACTGAAATGATTTCTAATCAAGTTTAAAACTCACCGTTCTCAGAAGTCCATCATACTGTATAAATAGGAGATGTGTTCCTGATTACATGATAATGAAACCAAATGGGAAAACCCATATAATTATCTCTCTCTAAACAGGCTATAAAATTTAACTTTTAATCTTTATATTAATATGTGAATGTAGAGGGTATTAAAACATTATCCCTAATCAGCCAAAATGATATATTGACTAAAATCTATGATGTTCTGATGGTACCGAGGGGTGTCATCACCTGTGATAGGCAGCTCACTGTCTATGGACTTCATATATATAGAGCTGAATGAGATAAATAAATCTCAGCACATGCCCCCCCCCCAACATGTTTCACTGCACTAGCGGAGTCATCAGGGGATGGGACACTAACATGAGTGGCTGCCGACCAGACATGTGACCCATATATAGCCTCTGTGTGTATCCAATAACCAATAGAAACGTGTTTAACCAAATAGATGAAGTGACCACATATTCATTTACACCAATGGCAGGTAGCCAAATATCTAGCCAATTGTCTCCTAGCATAAATCTGATATAAGGAGCACACCATATGCATCATACCTGATTGTAACCATGGAAATCACCATCCAATAGCACATTTAGCTCTTTGTAACTCTCCAATCACGAATGGCTACGTCATCATAATTATCATTCCGAAGTGGCACAGCCTCATTGGCCATATCAGTAATCAGAATATAATGGCGCTCATCCAATCACTATAAAGGAAAGACATCCTATTTTTGTAATCGAATCAGATGTGAGCACATCATCGCACTCGTCATAATGATGTGGCACATTTCAATTGGCCACCAGCACAGTCACAACATCCTGTTTTAAACATCCAATCGGACGTGAGCGTGTCATCATGCTTGTCATGCTGACGTGGCACATTTCAATTGGGCGCTGAAATAGTCACAATATCCAATGGGAGATCCCATTAAAAGCACCCAGGTATCATTATAGCATTGGATAATTCAATTGGATGTGATCATAGTCTTACCATTTCACTCAATAATTGGATTACAGCAATAGCATCTTAATCATCGCTAGTAACAGTACACCAATATTACAGTATAAACGAGTAAATCTCTTTTCAACCAATATATTCATGAATATTAGTACAGGAACTTGCATCTATTATTAGAGAGCACATATCGGAATTTTAGGATTTCATAAGGCCATATATGGAAAGGTGCTAAATTAAAACATTTATATAATACCCCTAAACTACACAAATTTATTTTTAAATTTTTATCCTGAATAAACTCCCCACTTATACATTTATAGCTGATAAATTATATACATTTGCCTACTTTTATGTATTTTCATGTGTATATACACATAAATACATATAGTATAACCCACATATTTACAGAAAGGCGCCATAAGAAAAACCCTCGTTCAGACCATCTGGACTTAAACTCGTAAGACAGTATATCCACTTAGCTTCCTCTCTCAATAAGAGTTGGTCAAGATCACTTTCCTCTGTTTGAGAGAGTATTTTTGGATACCCCAAACTTGAATAGCAAAAGGGTCCGAGCTATGATGGAATCTCATATGGCGTGACCCTGGCGTATCGTAGCTGTTCCTGATGAATCCGATATGCTACAATACACGTCTCCTAAATTGTTGGTTCGTCTTTCCCACATATAGAAATGAGCAGGGACATGTTGCAGCATACACAATGCATAGCCAGAACAATAGACAGAATTTTTAGAAAATAGCAAAAGGCAATGGTACTCACCAGCCAAGGTTTCAAGAAAAAATGCACACCAGGACACGGCCGGCCCCCTTTTGTTAGAAGGAGGTAACACAGGTGCAGAATGCTAATGAACAATCGCCCTCAACCACTCTCACTGGAGGGGCGACTACCCAGCACTAAAACTGCACACAGATGAAACTTGCAGTAGGGTGCAATTCACACACTCGCGGCACCGTGCCTAGCCAGCATCCTATTATACGCCCCTACTATTCGACTAGGCGGGATGCCCGGCACCCTATCCGTGCATCGCAGAGTTGTGAAGCCCCCACTCACAAGGTCACCATTACTGGGCCTGGCCGTGCCCTAGCAGATAAAAAAAAGTGCAAAAAATATCATATGAGGTATTAGTTGATATTTTGGCCAAAATACGTAAGCTCGCAACCCATCGTCAAGGGTCCTCACGGTTTTGCGAGTCCCTACTCTAATATTAAAAACAGACAGCATAGCCAGAACAATAGACAGAATTTTTAGAAAATAGCAAAAGGCAATGGTACTCACCAGCCAAGGTGTCCTGGTGTGCATTTTTTCTTGAAACCTTGGCTGGTGAGTACCATTGCCTTTTGCTATTTTCTAGCATACACAATGCCCAAGGTTGTGCAACTTATAAAATCTCACACAACAAAGATTTTTTCCTATTGTTATGATTGGCAAATTGTTGGTCTTCAAAATATAATCACACGCCTTACAATGACCACATTTAAAACCTCCCACAATTTTATTGGTTAACCAGTTACTTCTTGGTTCTGTCATAGATTGAAAATAACTAGGGACTAATAGGCTTCTTAAACTGGGTCCTCTTCAGTATGTAATAGTAGGGTATTGAGAAATTGTATCTTTCAGATCTCTATCTTCTCGTAAGATATGCAAGTGTTTAGTCATTATCTTTCTGACTTCAGATGCACCCTGATCAAATGTACCAATGCATCTTATCAGCTGTTTGTTATGATCAAGTGGATATGATATTTTCGCTTGTAAGAGCTGGTTTCTCTCAGTATATTTTGCACGGTGGAAGGCCTTTTTGAGGAGTTTGCTGGGATTGCCTCTTTCTTTAAATCGCTTGTATAAATTTGAACATTCATCCAAAAAATCCTCATCCTTTGAGCAATTTTGCCTCGGTCTTATATATTGCCCAACTGGGATGCCCCTTTTATGTGTCACCGGATGAAAAGTGTCCCAATGGAGAAAACTATTGAAGTCTTCTTTCTATAGGTTTTAGTCTGAATGTTGCCATTTGGATCAATCCATATCGTGAGATCCAAAAAATTGATGGATCGCGCATTGATCTCACTGGTGAAGCTCAAGCCCAATTAATTATTATTCAGTACGTGGACAAAATCAGAAAACAGTGATTGCAGTTCTTTCCAGAAAATCAAAATATTGTCAATAAAACGTGCCCAAAATAAAATGTGACTGGTGTAAAATAAAAGATCCTCATTAAACACATGTTGATCCTCCCACCAACCCAGGAATAAATTTGCATATGAGGGGGCACATACCGTCCCCATAGCGGTACCCCTGAGTTGCTGAAAGATTACCCCATTAAACAGAAAGTAATTGTGCTCTAACACAAACCTAAGAAGCGTGAGTACAAAGGAATTGTGTTCACAATGATGGTAACCACGTGATTTTAAGAAAAATTTACCGCTTGGATGCCACGATCGTGTTTAATGCTTCTATACAGCATTTCCACATCCAAGCTGGCGATAAGGGTATTCCATTATAGCTCGGACCCTTTTGCTATACAATACTCTCTCAAACAGAGGAAAAGTGATCTTGACCAACTCTTATTGAGAGAGGAAGCTAAGTAGATATACTGTCTTATGAGTTTAAGTCCAGATGGTCTGAAAGAGGGTTTTTCTTGTGGCGCCTTTCTGTAAATATGTAAGTTATAATATATGTATTTATGTGTACATACACATGAAAATACATAAAAATAGATAAATGTATATAATTTATCAGCTATAAGTGTATAAGTGTGGAGTTTATTCATGATAAAAAATAAACAATACATTTATGTAGTTTAGGTGTATTATTTTAAATGTTTTAATTTAGCACCTTTCCATATATGGCCTTATGAAATCCTAAAATTCTGACATGTGCTCTTTAATAATAGATGCAAGTTCCTGTGCCAATATTCATGAATATATTGGTTGAGATTTACTCATTTATACTGTAATATTGGTGTACTGTTACTAGCGATGATTAAGATGCTATCGCTGTAATCCAATTATTGAGTGAAATGGTAAGACTATGATCACATCCAATTGAATTATCCAGTGCTATAAAGATACCTGTGTTGATTCATGCGCATCTATTAGGATAAATATGACTATGCCTTTGACCAATCATATTGCGCCATGTCAGAATGACAGAGGTGATGATGCACTTACATCTGATTGGGTGCTTCTAATGGGATCTCCCATTGGATATTGGATATTGTGACTATTTCAGCGGTCAATTGAAATGCGCCACGTCAGCATGCCAAGCATGATGCCACATCGGAATGATAATTATGATGACGTGGCCATTTGTGATTGGAGAGTTACAGAGAACTAAATGTGCTATTGGATGGCAATTTCCAAGGTTACAAAGCGGTATGATGCATATTGTATGAACGAATATTTTAACACCCTCTACATTCACATTTTAATATAAAGATTAAAAGTTAAATTTTATAGCCTATTTAGAGAGGGATAATTATATGGGTTTTCCCATTTGGTTCATTATTTGTATATACATTCCTCCAAGGCTATCCTTTTCCTCTTTGGTTGTGATATCTGATTATATGATGTTCTATCTGCACAGAACAATCATATTAACGGTCGTTCTGTGTGTCAGCCTGTTTAAACATGTTATTTATGAACCAATGATTGGCAGGCATTTAATGGCCATGAACGATGTAGAGTAAATAGACCCTAATACACAGTGAAACCTTTTTTAGAGGAATACTCAAAATTGCATTGAAAGTGGTCTTCTTTGGGGGAGGCCATCTAAAAGGAAATTTCTAGGTTGTATAATATATTGTAGAGCTGAAAATCTGGTCTGGGTAAAAAGATGGTCTTCTCAACGAGGTGATCTGGACTCTTATTAGTGTCTTATTTCAGCCCAGTATAACTTGGAGATTGTGCTGAGCTGTAATATGGTCGATATGATGTCTATGAGAAAAAAAACTGGCATTCAAGGATGGACATTTTCAAGCCATACTTTTCCTCAAGAAAATAGAACAGACAAAATCAAACTGACGGTACCTTCTATTAATAATACTTTCATCAAACATGGATAGCGGCTAAACATCATCCGACATACAGCTATTTCCTTTTAATTTTAAGTCAGTAATTGATGCTACTTCTTTCAAAGGCATCTGAAATTTCCAACGGCTGTTTCACTTTTTGTTGTCAGTTTTTACAATTAGTCCTGTCATCTGCCAAAACAAAGGCGCAAACATGACAAGTTCAATCTCATCCAGAACTGGATGAAGCACCAGCAATATGAACAGGATACAATTTACTGTGCTGTAGCTCTGTCAGGTCACAAGTTCATTAATGTGTTCGAGAATACATTGCCAAATGGTGTAAGTACGCAAAGTCTGTGTCTCAAACTGCACTACTGCTGTAAATGTTAAAAACAAAAAGTACTTAGTTAGCTTTTTTGTTCAAAAAGCTCAAAAGCCATTCAACCACGTCAAGGTGTACCCAAATATGGATGGTTCCTATCACTAATGTCCTACCTCAGCATGTGCCAAACCAGGCCTCATCTGAATGGGGTAGTGAAAGAAAACCAGGAGTAGCTCACAATTAAAACCTTGTGTGGGAAAGATTAGTGGATAAGGGTGCCGAGCTCTGGAGCCCCCCCCCCCCAATGTATAATACATAAAAACAAAAAAATAGCACCCGCACATCTCTATAGTCATTAAAGACTCTGATTTGAGTTAAAGGGATTGTCCACATACAAAAAAATATCAATAAAAGCAAACAACTTATTAATATACTTGTATTTACAATGGTAGCCCAGTCTTCAGATATATATATATACAGATATATGTGTATATCTATAATATAACGCTAGATGCGTCCCTCTGTCCGAAGCCTCTATAGACTGCACATGCGTGACGTGCCTGCGCAGTCTGGCTCCAGACAGAAGATTGCATCCAGCCATTACAGGTAAGAGGAGTGTATGGCGCCGGAGATCGTGGTATGCGTAGGCACTGAACGCATAACGTGATCTCCGGCGTCATAAGGACCTACTTACCTGTCCGGGAGGAGCGTTTCCGCGGCTCCTCTGTTTTGGCCGGAGTGCGGCGACGGAATCGGCGCATGCGCATAGCGCGCTTTCCGACGCTATTATACTGAAGACACATTTGCAGTGTGTCTCCAACAAAATGGCGCCGGACAGCGCGGTATGGGCACACGCGTACTCTGGCACCACACTCCTCCTCCGGCAGAATGGGATGCAGCGCTGGAGCACAGGGAAGAAAGGTGTGTATAAGTGTTGATTTTTTTGTGTGTGTGCAGCGTGATAACAATGAGGGGTACCATACGTACTAGGATAATGATGAGGGGTGCCACGCATACCAGGATTGGGATGAGGGGTGCCATGCATACGATGATAGGGATGAAGGGTGCTATGCATATCAGGATGGGGATGAGTGGCGCCATGCATACCAGGATGGGGATCAAGGTTGCCATGTATACCAGGATGGGGATCAGGGGTGCCATGCATACCAGGATGGGGATCAGAGGTGCCATTCATACCAGGATGGGGATCAGGGGTGCCATGCGTACCAGGATGGGGATCAGGGGCGCCATGCGTACCAGGATGGGGATCAGGGGCACCATCCGTACCAAGATGGGGATCAGCGGTGCCATACGTACCAGGATGGGGATCAGGGGCACCATGCGTACCAAGATGTGGATCAGGGGCGCCATGTGTACCAGGAATGGGGGATCAGGGGCGCCATGCATACCAGCATTAGGGAACAGGGGTGCCATGCATACCAGGATTGGGTTTGAGGGGGCCATGCATACCAGAATTGGGGATGAGGGGGCCATGCATACCAGAATTGGGGATGAGGGGGCCATGCATACCAGGATTGGGGATGAGAGGGCCATGAATACCAGTATTGGGGATGAGGGGGCCATGCATACCAGGATTGGGGATGAGGGGGCCATGCAAACCAGGATGAGGGGTGCCATGCATACCGGGATGGGGATCAGGGGTGTCATGCATACCAGGATGGGATGGGGGCCATGTATAATAAGAAGGGGAAGAGGGCATATATACCAGGATGGGGGATATTAACAGAATTGGGGGACATCTATAATATAATCAGGGATGTGTCTTTCTGTCCGAAGCCTCTATAGACTGAGCATGCGCGATGCTCCTGCACAGTCTGGCTACAGACAGAAGGACACATCCAGCCGTTACAGGTAAGAGGAGTGTATAGAGCCAGAGATCACGGTATGCATAGACACTAAAAGCATACCGCGTTCTCCGGCACCGGGAACATACCTTACCGTGAAGAGAGCTGCCACAGTGCCTCTGTTCAGGCCGGAGGCTGGGGGAGGACTGCGGCACTAGAATCAGCGCATGAGCATTGCGCGCTGTCCGGCGCCATTTTAGTGAAGACACATTTGCAGTGTGTCTTCATCAAAATGGCGCCAGACTGCGTGTTATGGGCACGCACATACTCTGGCGCTACACTCCTCCCCCGGCATTTCGGGCCCTCATACCACCCTCATGGAGTCGGTTTATAACCGTTTGTGCAGACACATGCACATTTGTGGCCTGCGGGAAGTCATTTTGCAGGGCTCTGGCAGTGCTCCTCCTGTTCCTCCTTGCACAAAGGCGGAGGTAGCGGTCCTGCTGCTGGGTTGTTGCCCTCCTACAGCCCCCTCCACATCTCCTTGTGTACTGGCTTGTCTACTGGTAGCGCCTCCAGCCACTGGACAGTACGCTGACAGACACAGCAAACCTTCTTGCCACAGCTCGCATTGATGTGCCATCCTGGATGAGCTGCACTACCTGAGCAACTTCTGTGGGTTGTAAAGTCCGTCTCATGCTACCACAAGTGTGAAAGCACAACTAACATTCAAAAGTGACCAAAACATCAGCCAGAAAGCATTGGTACTGAGATGAGGTCTGTAGTCCCAACCTGCAGAACCACTCCTTTATTGAGGGCGTCTTGATAATTACCAATAATTTCCATCTATTCTCTATTCCATTTGCACAACAGCATGTGAAATTGATTGTCAATCAGTGTTGCTTCCTAAGTGGACAGTTTGATTTCACAGAAGCTACTTACTTGGAGTTATATTTTGTTGTTTAAGTGCTCCCTTTATTTTTTTGAGCAGTGTATATGTATATATATATATATATATATATATATATATATATATATAAATATATACAGTACAGACCAAAAGTTTGGACACACCTTCTCATTTAAAGATTTTTTCTGTGAAACAACTGAGAATATGTCTTATATTCTAGGTTCTTCAAAGTAGCCACCTTCTGCTTTGATGACTGCTTTGCACACTCTTGGCATTCTCTTGATGAGCTTCAAGAGGTAGTCACCGGAAATGGTCTTCCAACAATCTTGAAGTAGTTCCCAGAGATGCTTAGCACTCGTTGGCCCTTTTGCCTTCACTCTGCGGTCCAGCTCACCCCAAACCATCTCGATTGGGTTCCGGTCTGGTGACTGTGGAGGCCAGGTCATCTGGCGTAGCACCCCATCACTCTCCTTCTTGGTTAAATAGCCCTTACACAGCCTAGAAGTGTGTTTGGGGTCGTTGTCCTGTTGAAAAATAAATTATGGTCCAACTAAACGCGAACCGGATGGAATAGCATGCCGCTGCAAGATGCTGTGGTAGCCATGCTGGTTCAGTATGCCTTCAATTTTGAATAAATCCCCAACAGTGTCACCAGAAAAGCACCCCCACACCATGCTTCACGGTGGGAACCAGGCATGTAGAGTCCATCCGTTCACCTCTTCTGCGTCGCACAAAGACACGGCGGTTGGAACCAAAGATCTCAAATTTGGACTCATCAGACCAAAGCACAGATTTCCACTGGTCTAATGTCCATTCCTTGTGTTCTTTAGCCCAAACAAGTCTCTTCTGCTTGTTGCCTGTCCTTTGCAGTGGTTTCCTAGCAGCTATTTTACCATGAAGGCCTGCTGCACAAAGTCTCCTCTTAACAGCTGTTGAAGAGATGTGTCTGCTGCTAGAACTCTGTGTGGCATTGACCTGGTCTCTAATCTGAGCCGCTGTTAACCTGCGATTTCTGAGGCTGGTGACTCAGATAAACTTATCCTCAGAAGCAGAGGTGACTCTTGGTCTTCCTTCCCTGGGGCGGTCATCATGTGAGCCAGTTTCTTTGTAGCGCTTGATGGTCTTTGCAACTGCACTTGGGGACACTTTCAAAGTTTTCCCAATTTTTCGCACTGACTGACCTTCATTTCTTAAAGTAATGATGGGCACTCGTGTTTCTTTACTTAGCTGCTTTTTTCTTGCCATAATGCAAATTCTAACAGTCTATTCAGTAGGACTATCAGCTGTGTATCCACCAGACTTCTGCACAACACAACTGATGGCCCAACCCTATTTATAAGGCAAGAAATCCCACTTATTAAACCTGACAGGGCACACCTGTGAAGTGAAAACCATTTCCGGTGACTACCTCTTGAAGCTCATCAAGAGAATGCCAAGAGTGTGCAAAGCAGTCATCAAAGCAAAAGGTGGCTACTTTGAAGAACCTAGAATATAAGACATATGTTCAGTTGTTTCACACTTTTTTGTTAAGTATATAATTCCACATGTGTTAATTCATAGTTTTGATTCCTACAGTGTGAATGTACAATTTTCATAGTCATGAAAATACAGAAAGATCTTTAAATGAGAAGGTGTGTCCAAACTTTTGGTCTGTACTGTATATATATATATATATATATATATATATATATACACACATACATATGTATATATATATATACCTGTTTATATAAAGACACTACAATTAATGATCATTGTCAACATAGATGCTCCATATTTATGAAAGCATTTGCAGAAGATAAATTTGTTATAACTCTTTGTACTTAATCTAGTCTGTTTTATGTAGGTGCGGTGTATATTTATTTTAATATTACCCTGCACAAGCCTCATTTTATTTGTGATGATATGTCTGTGTGTCAGAAACAAGCGGTGCCATCTATTTTAGTCATTGGGTATCTGAAAATAGCCGCATGCACTGTAGCAGCCAGAAGGCAGGTTCCCTTTGCGTCACAGTTTATGCTTTCATACTATTGAAAAATTAGTAACAAATCGTTCACTCCAGTCAAATGCTTCCCTTGTGTATCAACATCCTTCTAGCAACAGTTGCTGTCTACTCACTGAAAAGCAAACAAGCTAAAAAGAGAGGCAGCAAAGTAAAATGCTCATATTATAATTAGAAATTCAATGTTCAAATATATTTTGAAGAGATATATTAGACTTACAAAGAGAGACAGCATGTCTTGTAGTAAAACTAAAAATGTCTCTAGGGATTATATATTAGGTATATATTACAGAATATGTCTTTTTAGGTTTTGTTCAGACAGGCAGATTTGGTGCAGGTTTTAACTAGAACCAAGTTTAAAAAAACAACTTGTTGCACTATTTTAGGTTTACGTACTGCCAAACGTCAGTCCACATGGTTGCATAAACTACACTTTTCAGTATATGTTGCAGCATCGTGTCCATAAGGGTATCATGCAAGTTAATTTTGCTTTTACAGTGAAGGAAATAATTATTTGATCCCTTGCTGTTTTTGTAAGTTTGCCCACTGACAAAGACATGAACAGTCTATAATTTAAAGCGCAGGTTAATTTTAACATTGAGAGATAGAATATCCAAAAAACAAATCAAGAAAATCACATTGTATAAATTAGATAAATTTATTTGCATTTTGCAGTGAGAAATAAGTATTTGATCCTCTACAAACCATTATGAGTTCTGGCTCCTACAGACCAGTTAGACGCTCCTAATCAACTCGTTACCTGCATTAAAGACATAGTCCCCTGTATAAAAGACTCCTATCCACAGACTCAATTAATCAGTCAGACTCTAACCTCTACAACATGGGCAAGACCAAAGAGCTTTCTAAGGATGTTAGGGACAAGATCATAGACCTGCAGAAAGCTGAAATAGGCTACAAAACCATAAGTAAGATGCTGGGTGAGAAGGAGACAACTGTTGGTGCAATAGTAAGAAAATGGAAGAAATACAAAATGACTGTCAATCGACATCGATCTGGGGCACCATGCAAAATCTTACCTCGTGGGGTATCCTTGATCATGAGGAAGGTGAGAGATCAGCTTAAAACTACACGGGGGGAACTTGTTAATGATCTCAAGGCAGCTGGGACAACAGTCACTAAGAAAACCATTGGTAACAGATTACGCCTTAAAGGTTTAAAATCCTGCAGTGCCCGCAAGGTCCCCCTGCTCAAGAAGGCACATGTGCAGCCCGTCTGAAGTTTGCCAGTGAACACCTGGATGATTCTGTGAGTTATTGGGATAAGGTGTTGTGGTCAGATGAGACAAAAATTGAGCTCTTTGGCATTAACTCAACTCGCCGTGTTTGGAGGAAGAGAAATGCTGCCTATGACCCAAAGAACACCATCCCCACTGTCCAGCATGGAGGTGGAAACATTATGTTTTGGTCATGTTTCTCTGCTAAGGGCACAGGACTACTTCACTGCATTAATGGGAGAATGGATGGAGCCATGTACCGTAAAATTCTGAGTAACAACCTCCTTCCCTCCGCCAGGACATTAAAAATGGGTCGTGGCTGAGTCTTCCAGCAAGACAATGACCCAAAACATACATCCAAGTCAACAAAGGGGTGGCTCAAAAAGAAGCACATTAAGGTCATGGAGTGGCCTAGTCAGTCTCCAGCCCTTAATCCCATAGAAAACTTATAGAGGGAGTTGAAGCTCTGAGTTGCCATGCGACAGCCTCAAAATCTGAATTGTTTAGAGATGATCTGCAAAGACGAGTGGACCAAAATTCCTCCTGACATGTGCGCAACCCTCATCATCAACTACAAAAAACGTCTGACTGCTGTGCTTGCCAACAAGGGTTTTGCCACCAAGTATTAAGTGTTGTTTGCCAGAGGAATCAAATACTTATTTCTCACTGCAAAATGCAAATAAATTTATCTAATAAATAAGATGAACTGTTTTCCTTAAATCTCCTGTTTGGGAATGGCATGCATGTTCTCTGTAGAGTTTATGTCAGGCAAGGAAGGGGCCAAGTCATCATTCTTTCATATTTAAGGCTTTTACTTGATAGCCAAGCAGTGGCGACTTTGATATATGTGATACGGAGCACTCTCCTGTATAAACATCATGGTCTTCTTGAAAGACGCAGACTTTTTCTATGTAAAACTGCTCAAAGAAAGTGTCTTCTAAAAACTAGCAGTAGATTTGGGAGTTGCTGTTGAGTCCATATTCAATCTGAAAAGGTCCAACTAGCTTATCTTTAATGATACCATACCATAGCAGAACCCCACCTCCTCCTTGCTGCAGTCAGTGGAGGTCTGTGCCTGTTACTGATCCAGCCATGGGTCCATACATCTGGTCCGTCACTCTGACCACATCTATAATATAATCGGCTAAGCGTGTCTCTGTCTGAAGCCTTTATAGACTGCGCATGCGTGACGCGCAATCTGATTCCAGACAGAAGACCGCATCCAGACGTTACAGGTAAGAGGAGTGTATGGCGCCAGAGATCGCGGTATGCGTAGACACTGAACGCATACCGCGATCTCCGGCGCCATACTTACATACTTATCTGACCGGGAGGAGTGTTGCCGCGGCGCCTCTCTCTTCGCCGGAGACCAGGGCAGGAGTGAGGCGTCTGATCGGCGCATGCGCATAGCGGTATCCGGCGCCATTTTACTGAAGACACATTTGCAGTGTGTCTTCAGCAAAATGGCGCCGGACAATGCGGTGCTCCGGAGCCGCACTCCTCCCCCAGCCTCCGACAGAACAGGACACACAAGCGCTGGAGTACAAAGAGGAAAGGTGAGTATAAGTGTTTATTTTTTTGTATGTGTGTACAACGTGAAAGGGATGAGGGGGCCACACATACCAGGATTGTGGGGTGAGGGGACTAGGCATATCAGGATTAAGGGGTGAGGGGGCCATGCATACCAGGATTGTGGGGTGAGGGGACCATGCATACCAGGATTGGAGGGTGAGGGGACCACACATACCAGGATTGTGGGGTGAGGGGATCATGCATACCAGGATTGTGGGGTGAGAGGACCATGCATACCAGGATTGTGGGGTGAGGGGATCATGCATACCGGGATTGGGGGGTGAGGGGACCATGCACACCAGGATTGGGGGGTGAGGGGACCATGCATACCATGATTGTGGGGTGAGGGGATCATGCATACTAGGATTGGGGGATGTGGTGTACCACACATACCATTACTGGGGGATGAGGGGACCATGCATACCAGGATTGTGGGGTGAGGGGACCATGCATAGCAGGATTGGAGGGTGAGGGGACCACACATACCAGGATTGTGGGATGAGGGGATCATGCATACCAGGATTGTGGGGTGAGGGGACCATGCATACCAGGATTGTGGGGTGAGGGGATCATCCATACCAGGATTTGGCGGTGAGGGGACCATGCATACCAGGATTGGGGGTTGAGGGGACCATGCATACCATGATTGTGGGGTGAGGCGATCATGCATACCAGGATTGGGGGATGAGGGGTAACACACATACCATTATTGGGGGATGAGGGGACCATGCATACCAGGATTGGGGGGTGAGGGGTGCCATACATACCAAAATAGGGATGAGGGGTACCATGCATACTAGGATGAGGGATCGGTGCCATGCATACCAGGATGAGGGATTGGGTGCCATGCATTCCAGGATGAGGGGTACCATACATACTAGAATAGGGATGAGGGGTACCATACATACTAGGATAAGGATGAGGGGTACCATACATAGCAGGATAGGGATGAGGGGTACCATGTATACCAGGATTTGGGATGAGGGGCCCATGCATACCAGGATAGGGATGAGGAGTGCCATGCATACCAGAATAGGGATGAGGGGTACCATACATACCAGGATAGGAATGCGGGGTACCATGCATACTAGGATGAGGGATGGGGTGCCATGCATACGAGGATGAGGGATTGGGTGCCATGCATTCTAGGCTGAGGGGTACCATACATACTAGAATAGGGATGATGGGTACCATACATACCAGGATAGGGATGAGGGGTACTATACATACCAGGATAGGGATGAGGGGTACCATGTATACCAGGATTGGGGATGAGGGGTAACATGTATACCAGGATTGGGGATGAGGGGCCCATTCATACCAGGATAGGGATGAGGAGTGCCATGCATACCAGGATGGGGGTGAGGGAGCCATGCATACCAGGATTGAGGATGATGGAGCAATGCATACCAGGATTGGGGATGAGCGGTGGCATGCATACCAGGATTGGGGATGAGGGAGCTATGCATACCAGGATTGGGGATGAGGGGTGCAATGCATACCAGGATTGGGGATGAGGGGCCCATGCATACGAGGATGGGGGTGAGGGGTGCCATGCATACCAGGATTGGGGATGAGGGGTGCCATGCATACCAGGATTGGGGATGAGGGAGCCATGCATACCAGGATTGGGGATGAGGGAGCCATGCATACCATGATTGGGGATGAGGGGTGCCATGCATACTGGGATTGGGGATGAGGGGTGCCATGCATACCAGAATTGGGGATGAGGGGTGCCATGCATACCGGGATTGGGGATGGGGGGTGCCATGCATACCAGGATTGGGGATGAGGGGTGCTAGGCATACCGGGATTGGGGATGAGGGGTGCCATGCATACCAGGATGTGGGTGAGGGGCCCGTGCATACCAGGATGGGGGATACCATGCAAACCAGGATTGGGGATGAGGAGTGCCACGCATACCAGGATTGGGGGTGAGGGGTGCCATGCCTTCCAGGATTGGGGTTGAAGGGTGCCATGCATACCAGGATTGGGTGTGAGGGGTGACATGCATACGAGGATTGGGGGTGAGGGGTGTTATGCATACCAGGATTGGGGATGAGAGGTGCCATGCATACTAAGATTGGGGGTGAGGGGTGCCATGCATACTAGGATTGGGGGTGAGGGGTGCAATGCATACCAGGATAGGGATGAGGGGTGCCATGCATACCAGGATGGGGATGAGGGGTGCCATGCATACCAGGATAGGATGGTGGGGACAGGAGGGGGGCAGCACAAATATCAGGATGGGGGCAGAACATACCAGCATGGGAGACCATATACCAATAAAAATGCTCGCCACCCAGGCGTAGAACGGGTTCAAGAGCTAGTCAGTCTATAAACCTTTGAAAAATCTGTCTTTAGATATTTCTTGACCAAGTCATGATGTTTCAACTTCTGTGTCTTGTCCAGTGGTGGTCTCGTTTCAGTCTCCTTACCTCAGCAATGTCTCTGAGGACTGAACACCTTGTAATTCTGGGCACACCAGGGAGGTTGCAATTCTAGAATATAAATAAAGAAAAGCTCAGCACTCAAGGGTTGAGCAGAAGAATAGTGGAAATTCAGACAATTTATTTAAACAATCCAAGTACACAATATATTTGACGTTTCGGTCCTAAGCTCCGGACCTTCTTTAGAAAGCAACAGATACATAATCCCTAGGAAGTATAGCACAGAAGGATCGAAAAAACAGTCACACTTGTAATTGCACCATTGAGATGCCATATGGGATAGCGCCATTGCATGTGTGACTGTTGTGATCTCTCTGCGCTATGCTTCCTGGGGATTCTCTATCTACATAGAATACATAGAATCTATCTATGAAAAGCAACTCTCACAGAGTGACGTATAGTACTATATAGCAGTACTGGAATGTGACAGCATTGGAGGAATAATGGGTATTAGCTATGAATGAGCAGACCAATGGAAGTTCGAGTTTGTCAGGTTCGACCGAACTTTAGTCCAAAGTTTGGTTTGGGTACCAGAACTGTTCACGAACTTGAACCGAAACCCAAACCCCATAGAAATCAATGGTGACCCGAACTTTAGAGCTGGGAAATATCTCTATTTTTCTCTCTCTTTCTCTCTCTCTCTGGACTCCCGAACTATAAAACGGACTTCCAGGAAAAGTCCATATTCGGAGTTCACCACCAGACGGTACGAACCCTGAACTTCACTCATCTCTAGTACTGGCAAGTTTAATTCTTCTTAAATCTTTTGCAGTTAATGTGCATCTTTTTTTCTCAATATGTTTTTTGTGTTCTTATTTTCCTTTGGTGCAACAAAACTTAGAAAAGTCTGCGTCTTTCAAGAAGACCAAGAGTGATGCATCCCTCTGTAAGATTTGTAACATTTTTTGACTTTTCAGAGTCAGTTAAATATCTATTTTGCCCATTGCCTGAGGAAGACAAGACGCCTAATAATTCTGCACACCTTGATAAAGGATGTTCTATCCTTAGGTCACATCCGACCTCATTACACAAATTCAGATCACCTGATCTGCTTCATCCAATAAGCATTCAAGTTTATACAGCTTGGAGTCAGAAAACCTGCATAAAAATTACTGTATCATCAAAATACTCAGTTGCCTAATAATTGTGTACACAGTATATTTTGATAGATTATGAGATTCATTGTATCTGCTGGAAACCTAATTGTCCTTGCTTGTAAAGCAAGTATGGCTGCTTTCAGAGGTACAGTAGCCAGTATAAGATAACATTGCTGCTATCTTAACCCCTTTCCGCCATGATAAGTACTAATA
Source organism: Phyllobates terribilis (assembly GCF_046119375.1). NCBI lineage: Eukaryota > Metazoa > Chordata > Amphibia > Anura > Dendrobatidae > Phyllobates > Phyllobates terribilis. The sequence goes on along the minus strand of NW_027362764.1, from coordinate 154,551,728 downwards.
CGTATCTGTGCCCTGGGCGTTATGGACCATGTATTAGTACGCATCGGCGGTTCCGCCGCACACAGGCTGATTGTCACAGCTGACACCCAGTGCTATGTGCTGGGAGTGGTCCCGCACCACTCCCAGCACATTAACTCCCGAAATGCTGTGATCGAAGTCGATCCGATACTCACCTCCTCTCCGGCGTTCTCTGGTGTCTGTGGCTGGGTCCAGTGTTTGTTATGTGACCCAGATATCATAATGATGACATCCGGGTCACCTGACACCAAGAAGATACTTTGATCATGCGCAATGCACAATCACAGTATCTTCTCCCTCTGCAGCGCTGACAGGCTGCACAGCACAGGGATGGTGCTGCATCCCTGTGCTATACAGGAGATCAGAATGTAAAAAGTGAAAGTGCCATAGTGGGACAACTTGTAAAAGTTAAAAAACAATCAGAAAGTGAAAAAAAAAAATGAAAAATATTTAATAAAAATGAAAAAAAATAATCCCCAAAAAATAAAGATATATTGTACCCATCAATAAATAGTATTATGAAAAAAAAAGCAATAAAAGTACACATATTTGGTATCACCATGTCTGGAACGACCTTACCTATAAAACTGTCCCGCTAGTTAACCCCTTTAGTGAACATGGTAAAAAAAAATTAAAAAACGAAGCAAAAAATGATGCTTTATCATCATACAACCAAACAAAAAATGGAATAAAACGTGATCAAAAAGACGAATGTAAATAAAAATAGTACTGCTGAAAACGTCATCTTGTCCCGCAAAAAACAAGTCACCATACAGCTCCATCATCCAAAAAATAAAAAAGTTATAGCTCTCAGAATAAAGCGATGCAAAAAATATTCTTTTTTCTATAAAATAGTTTTTATTGTGTAAAAGTGCCAATACATAAAAAAAGTATGTAAATGTGGTACCGTGTTAACGTACTGACCCGAAGGATAAAGCTGCCTTATCAATTTTATCACACGCAGAGCGGCATAAAAAAAATATATTCCTGAATTGTTGGTTTTTGTTTATTCTGCCTCCCAAAAATCGGAGTAGAAAGCGATCAAAAAATGTCACGTTCCTGAAAATGGTACCATTAAAAAAGTCAACTCGTCCTGCAAAAAACCAAGCCATCACATGACTCTGTCGGCCGAAATGTGGAAAAATTATAGCTCTCAAAATATGGCGATGCAAAAACTAATCTTTACAAAAAAAAGCGTCTTTTAGAGTGTGACAGCTGTCAATAATAAAAACCCGCTATAAATCTGGTATCTCTGTAATCACACCGACCTGAAAAATAAAGTAGTCTAATCACTTATACGGCACGAGGAAAGGCATAAAAAATAAACTCTAGGGTTAGGGTTGTGCTAGGGTTAGGGTTCTGCTAGGGTTAGGGTTGTGCTAGGGTTAGGGTTGTGCTAGAGTTAGAGTTGTGCTAGGGTTAGGGTTGTGCTAGGGTTAGGGTTGTGCTAGAGTTAGGGTTGTGCTAGAGTTTGGGTTGTGCTAAGGTTAGGGTTGTATTGGGGTATGCACCGAGTATCGTGGGTGCTAGATTGACATGCTTGAGTCTCCGTCCCATATGATTCGCGGCCAAAAAAAACTGGGGGGATTGCCTGCCATGCACGAGCGATCCCCACATGAATTTTTTGGGTGTCTAACAACCGTGAAACATGCGGGGTGGGGATTCAAGCATGTCACTTGAGCACCCGCGATACATGGTGCATACTTGAGTACCCAATGTAAACTCAAATAGCGAGCACTTGCGCTCAAGACTAATGACAACTTATTTAATATGATGACCTAATGTTATCAATTTCTTTGTCGTACCTCTGGGTTCAAAATGTTCACTATACCCCTTGATAAAATCCTTGAGGGGTTTAGTTTCCAAAATAGGGTCACTTGTGGGGGATTTCCACTCTTTAGGCGCATCAGGGGCTCTCCAAACGCGACATGATGTCCGCTCTCAAGTTCAGCCAATTTTGCGTTCAAAAAGTCACACAGTGCTCCTTCCCTTCTGAACCCTGCCGTGCGCCCAAACAGTGTATTTTCCCCACATATGAAGTATTAGCGTACTCGGGAGAAATTGCACAAAATTTTTTGGGGTCAATTTTCTCCTCTTATTGTTGTGAAAATAAAAAATTTGGGGCTAACACATCACTTTTGTGGAAAAAGTTAGATTTTTTTATTTTCATGGCTCCATGTTATAAACTTCAGTGAAGCACCTGAAGGTTCAGGGTGTTCACCACACATCTAGATAAGTTCCCTGAGGGGTCTAGTTTCCAAAATGGTGTCGCTTGTGGGGGTTTCCACTGCTTAGGCACATCAAGGGCTCTCCAAACAAAACATGGTATCCGCTAATTATTCAAGCAAATTTTACAATCAAAAAGTCAAATGGCGCTCCTTCCCTTCCGAACCCTGCCATTTACCCAAACAGTGGTTTGCCCCCACATATGGGATATTGGCATGCTCAAGAGAAATTGCACAACAAATTTTGGGGTCCATATTTTCCTGTTACCCTTGCAAAAATAAAAAAATGGGGTCTAAAGTAACATTTTTGTGAAAAAAGTTAATGTTCAAAATGTTAATTTTTTCTTCCACTTTCCAAAAATTCCTGTGAAGCACCTGAAAGGTTAATAAACTTCTTGAATGTGGTTTTGAGCACCTTGAGGGGTGCAGTTTTTAGAATGGTGTCACTTTTGGGTATTTTCTGTCATAAAGGCCCCTCAAAGTCACTTCAAATGTGATGTGGTCCCTAAAAGAATGGTATTGTAAATTGTGTTGTAAAAATGAGAAATTGCTAGTCAACTTTTAACCTTTACAGCTCCCTAATAAAAAAATATATATATTACAGGTTACAGTTACAGGTCTGTGAGAGCCAGAAATTTTGCTTGTTTGTAATTGACCAAAAACTTATTTTCCACCAAAATTTGAAAAAAATTCTTTCCAAATCAGACAATGTGATTTTCAGGATTTGTTTTCTCATTTTGTCTCTCATAGTTGAGGTCTACCTATGATGTCAATTACAGGCCTCTCTCATCTTTTTAAGTGGGACAACTTGCACAATTGGTGGCTGACTACATACTGTTTTTCCCCACTGTATAAAGAAATCTTTATATGCAAAAGTCAGAAATAGGTGCTGGAAGAATAGAAGCAGTTCATCCTGGCACACGCAAAAAACAGCATAGTATATAGCACCATGCCATACTGTAGACTTGTGCTAATGAGCAGACAATCAGTACATGCACCTAAGTAATATGGATGTTTTACTAGTGGTGTGCCCATTATGATTGGTTGGATCTTTCCACCAATTACTCATGCAGAAGATTCTAATTTTCTCTGATATTGTACATTGAATCTAGTTTCAGGTTACAGCAGCCAAGCAAAGACACTATATGTTGAAAATATTGTAGCCTGAAACCATTTTAGAGAATTGCTGTAAAATCACGTGAATGGGGCGTTTTATCTGTCAGTTACGTGTCCTGGTTCCAATGCTGTACTTTGCTACCTTACTTTATGGCCAGCTCCCTCTGTGCTAGTCCACATCGGATTACTCTGGTAGCTCGGCAGACATCACTGATGTCATCAGTCAGGCACTTTTAAGTCCGGCACAGGCTGCTACTCACCACCTGAGTATTTAACTGGTGTAATACTCAGCTACTACATGTTTGTCAGGATTTAAGCTTTACCTTCCATTTGGTTTAGCTTAAGACAGGTGTTTAATTATCTCCTCAGCTACCTGAATACTTGTAAGCTGTCAGCTTCACTTCAAAGCTCAGTCCAGCTACTGTAAGTGTTCTCCACATCTAAAACTCAGTTGTATCAAAATACCAGATACTCAACTCCTCTCAATTATTCTTGGTATTATTTACACCTTCATCTCTGCATTCAAGGTACCTAATAATTTGTCTCTGGTTTGCTAGTGCTCTTGCACTCTCAATTCTGCTGTGTCAAATTTCCTGATAACCAACTTGTCTCAGCTACCCTGATGCCGCCCACATCTTCAACTCAGCTGTGTCAAGTTTTCTGGTAAACAAATTATCTGACCTATGCTGGTGCATTCCATACTCACAACTCACACCGTGGTTCCTGTGTGTAGCCATGCTCCTGCAGCAAGTTACCAGACTGCCTATTCATCACTGCTGTTTCTTTTCAGTCAGAACATCTGACTCGGCTGCATCTAGTGATTCCAGCTCCACAATCTAAATACCATCCTACATAACCTGCTTTAATGTTCCTCACAGATCTACGTCCTGACCAGAAGGTCTAGTTCTGCTACATCACTTCCTCTGGTCTGTGCTGTCAACCCTGACCTAGACCTTAGAGAATCCAACTCACTAGGTGAGCCCATAATAATATCCTGTACCGTGTGTGACCGAATCCTAGAGGAACAAATCCTAGTATAAGCAAACTAATTTAGTAACTTTTAAGAAATAGCCGTCTGATGCCAGTTCATATCATACAATGGTGTGACAGGGTGTGCAGTGAGTCAGTATCGCTGGTCTTTCAATAAACTCTTCTGTGCAATAATTATAACACAGATTCATCAAGAATATAGTGAAGTAATCACAATTACAGCAGCACTATAGCAACTGTTTTTAATTTTCAGTTTTTGCCAACGTTTTTTTTCAATTTTCTTTGCTTGATTTAATCATTTAATATGTAGGTCTGCTTTGAAGCTATTTTTTAAACAAATTAGGAAATTGCTCATTTTAGTAGTAACTCAAAACTGACTATTGGATTTCCTCTCTACCTACCAGAAGAGAAAGTGGAAAAAGTGCATATAGCAGCTAAGGGTCATAGACATTAAAAAAACATTCAGGTCAGTTATTCCTTCTTATTCTTCCCCATAAACATGTACATTTGTGCTGATTTCCATTGAGAAACCTGGAAAAGCTGCTGTTAGACATCACTGCCAGTGACTTATCTATAGTAGTCACATAGGATTAGGCATATCCAAGATCGAACATGCTTGATCCTTGTTTTCCTTGATATCTTTTGCTAAAGAAAAGTCAGATGTTCCACATACACATGAGATAGTGGATCTGTAGCGCCCAGGGGATGGGGACTACTCGGCACCCGGGCATTAATGCCTGGTCTTGGGGGATGTCGCGGTGGTCGGCTCTCGGGCCCGTACCCTGGGATCTCTCTTAAAAAGGGGAAAAGGGAAAATGAAATGTCGAAGTTCGTGACGCCACCTGTGGTGTCTGGTGAGGACCACCAGTGCTGCGGCAGTCCACTGAGGCTGGTGTTACGGCAGCTATGATGGTGTAGCTCCCCACAGGTGGAGCTAGGCCTCAGGGCAGCGGTGTTTGGTAAGGTGCACGATATGGCGGTGACCCAGCCGGGTTCAAGGAAAAATGGGAGACACACACACGTTTGGCTTCAGTACCTTTTTACTGGTGGAGTTGCGGTACCGCTCGGAGCACTGTAGGGTGAGGGGTGCACTGCAGGTCTCTCCCCAGTGAGCAGGTATATGGCCTCCTGTATCCTTGCCGCTTCGTGTAGTTTATGGCCCGTCTGAAACTAGGCCCAACTTAGCTCTTGTAATACGCCGGCTGACTTGGTGTTAGGGCCTTTTGCTGAAGAGCACGCTCCTGGTATGGCGGAGCCTCCGTGCCTCCTGGTCCTGCTACGTGTCAGCTCCTGGGCTATCCTGAAACCTGAAATCTTCCAGGAAAGATCCGGCTGTTTTCCACAGAGGGTATACTGTTCCTCAGACTCGGAGCCGGTGTCCGGTATATTTCTGGGGTGAGCTTATGAAGCTCCTCTGTTCCCAACACTACTGTTCCACTAGCCTTCTTCCTACTCTGGGCCCTCACTAGGCTACACACACTGGCAGTTAGCTGTCTGCCTCTTCTGCCGCTCTCTAGAGCGTCGGCAACGCTCCTAGCTGTCTCCTTCTCTGCTCTGCTAGACTGCTTGCAGAACCTGCTGACACACTGTCTCTTTGTCTCAGGCTGCAGCAGACTCCAGACTCCTCTCTCACTGCAGAAACCTGCTGAGCCCTCTCCTGCCTAGCTCCACCATCCCTATTTATATCTCCCTGTAGGGCTCCCTCTGGTGGTTCTGAGGTAAGGTGGAGGTGTGTGCATGCTCTGAGGGCCTCTTGTGGAGAAAACCTGAAATGCACCCCCCTTGGGTCTGTGACTCCATGCACAGCAGGGCGTCACATTCCCCCCTAGTTGAACTCAGCACTCCCGGGCTGAAGCACATTTTGTAATAACAAAAATAACAAGCTTCCCTTTATGGGAGGTTAGGACACTCGAACGTTGCATAACAAGTTAGTAATGAATACATATATATAATGCAATAAATAATTGGCAATGAGCAACTAGAAAGTCCAAGTCTCTTCCGGAGAGGTTGCTCAAATGGGCACTCCAGGGAGCGCAAATATTTACAATACAAAGTGTTTGGGCTGCACAAAGTCCTCAGCCTCAGAGTTCATATATGAGGAATAAGCAGGTTAGGGTTAAAGTGTCCATTTCACTTAGATTGTCCAATCAAAGGGAAGAAATATAAGTTAAATACACACATGAATACAATATGCAGTATAATACATAATACCTCAGGGGTAACTATCTACATGAATCATTGCTTCTATTTTAGATTCTATATCTAGCAGGGGTTTGACCTTGTGTGGTGCGGGTTGATCTGCTCAGAAACGGGATGCGTGAGACACTAGTGTTTGCACTATTTCCCATGTGGTCAATACTAGATATAGATGGACTGCTGGTGTGTTTTGACCTCCGTAACCGACTGGCAAGTATACCGTTTGCTGGACCTTCTTGCTCTGCACCCGCCGGTGACCCTTCTTGAGCAGGCTCTTCTCCAGTATTAGCAGGTTCAACTTGCTGTGGGGAGTTTTCTGGTTGTTGGAAGAAGTGGAGTACTGGGACGATTACCGCTCCTCCTATTTGAGGCCAATCTGCCGGGAAGTCGCCTAAGTCAGTATGAATTACTGCTTCTTCAGGTTCCTCCTGGATGATGAGAGGCACTTCTTCTTGGGGTTTAAGCAGATCTGGACACAACTTCAGGTGGTCCCGAGATACTGTTGCAGTGGTTCTCCCTCCATCTTTGCTGATCAAACATGTCTTCCTGTTGTCAAACCTTGAATTCAACACAGTGTAGGGTTCTCTCTCCCACTGGTCATCAAGCTTGTGGTTCCTCCGCTTCCTTTTCAATACCACTTCTCCTGGTGTGAAGGGTTCTGCTGGTGCACTTCTGTTGTATTGTGCCTCTTGTTTATCACTCATCCGAGTGAGACTGTCTTCGACACAGGCTTGGACTCACCTGTACTGCTCTTGTCTGGTCGTGTCCCAGTCCTCAGTAGTCACATCAGCTTCAGGTTCTACCATACCAAGCTCCAGGTCCATGGGCAACTTCCCAGGTCTTGCCCGCATTAGATATGACGGAGTGCAATTGGTGGAACTTACTGGTATGTGATTATACAGATCCATTAGGTCAGGTAGTAGGTCTGGCCACTGGTTTCTCTCCTCAAGTGGTATGGTCTTCAGTAGATCGATGATGATGTTATTCATCTTTTCACAGAGACCGTTAGTTTGGGGGTGGTACGGTGTAGTCCTGATCTTTTTACACCCGTACAGACGACAGAACTCTTTGAACAATTCAGCCTCAAAGGCCAGGCTTTGGTCAGTCAGTACCTGCTCAGGGTATCCATGGGGCCTGCAGAAGTACACTTGGAATGTCTTAGCTGCTGTCTCTGCTGTCAGGTCTTTGACAGGGGCGACCACCAGGAACCTGGAGTAGTGATCCACCATGGTCAGGGCATAGGAGTATCCTGACTGACTGGGTGACAACTTGACATGGTCCAGGGCCACGATCTCCAGAGGGCGAGTCGTCTTGATGGGTTGCAGGGGTGCCTTCTGGCTGCTGTAGTCTTTTCTTCTGAGGCTACAGGGTCCACAGTCTCTGCACCACCTCTCAATGGAGCTGCGCATCCCCACCCAGTAGAATCGACACTTCAACAGGGTCTCTAGCTTTTTCCAGCCTAAGTGCCCCGCCTGATCGTGGTAGGCCTCCAACACCATCTGGATGTCCATCTTAGGGACCACTATCTTCCACACCATCTCGTGGGTTTTGGGATTGACGTACCTCCGGCACAACTTCTCACGGTAGATAAGCAACCGGCTTCTCTCATTCCACAGCTGCTTTGCTTGGAGAGACGCATCCTTCTCCAGGGAGGAACCGTCTTGGGTTATCAGCTCCTTGATACGGCTGACAACCGGGTCACTGTCCTGGGTCTCTTTGCAGCTGTGGTGAGGCAAGGGGTTTAACGTCCTACCGCGTTGCTTCCTGGAGGCTCGTAGCTCGTGGGCCACCCCATTCCGGTGGAAGACAGGTAGTTCAACCTCTTCCAGGTCATCCACTTCTTCTTCTGTGTCTGACTGGTGAGGCATCCTGGACAGGGCATCGGCATTGGCGTTCTTGCGGCACGCCCGGTACTTTATGGTGAATTGGTAGTTTGACAGCCGAGCCATCCATCGTTGTTCCATGGCTCCCAGCTTGGCTGTTTCAAGATGAGTCAAGGGGTTATTGTCAGTGTACGCAGTAAACTTGGTGGAGGCTAGGTAGTGCTTGAACCTTTCTGTGATGGCCCAGACCAAGGCCAGGAACTCCAACTTGAAGCTGCTATAGTTCTCTGGGTTCCTCTCGGTCGGGCGGAGCTTCCTGCTTGCATACGTGATGACTTTCTCCTGGTCATTCTGCTTCTGACTTAGGACAGCTCCCAATCCTTCATTGCTGGCATCAGTATACAGCAGGAACGGTTGGCTGTAGTCAGGGTAGGCTAGGATCTCATCACCTGTCAAGATCTCCTTCATTTCTTGAAATGATTCAGCCTGTTCTTTACCCCAGTAGAACGGGGGATTTCTGCCTTTGGGGGACTGTCCTACCAGGAGGTCTTGCAGAGGTGCTGCTCTCTTGGTGTAATCGTTTACAAACCTCCAGTAGTATCCTATCAGTCCCAGGAACTGACGCACCTCCTTGAGGTTCTTCGGCTCCGGCCATTTCTGGATGGCAGTGACCTTCTCCGGGTCTGGTGCTACCCCCTCTGGACTGACAATGTGTCCCAGGTACTGTACCTTCTTCTTGAGCAGGTGGCACTTGGAGGGCTTCAACTTCATCCCATACCGGGACAGTGACTCAAATACCTCCGCCTGGTGCTTCAAGTGGTCCTCATACGTCTTGGAGTACATAATCACGTCATCCAGGTATAGTAACACAGTCTCGAAGTTGCGGTGTCCCAGGCAGCACTCCATCAATCTCTGGAACGTTCCGGGGGCATTGCAGAGTCCAAACAGCATACTGTTGAACTCGCAGAGTCCCATCGGGGTGGTGAAGGCCGTCTTCTCCCGATCCTCCTCAGCCACAGCTACTTGCCAGTACCCACTAGTGAGGTCAAGGGTGGAAAAGTAATTTGCAGACTTCAAGGCAGCCAGGGATTCCTCAATACGTGGTAAAGGGTATGCATCTTTATGTGTAATGCGATTTACTTGTCTGTAATCTACACACATTCTCATGCTTCCATCCTTTTTCCTGACTAGAACTAGGGGAGCTGCCCAGGGACTACAACTATCCCTTACCACCCCTGCCTTCTTCATGTCATGCAACATCTCCTTGGCTTTCTGGTAGTGTGCTGGAGGTATAGGCCTGTACCGTTCCTTGATGGGGGGATGGTTGCCTGTGGGGATGTGATGTTGTACCCCCTTAATCCTCCCAAAGTCAAGTGGGTGTTTGCTGAATACCTGTGCGTATTCCTGAACCACCCGGTGTACTCCCTGTTTCTGGTGGGCAGGAGTGGTGTCTGTCCTAACGTGGAGCTGTTGACACCAATCCTCCACCTGTGTTGTAGGGTCATTATCCTCCACTTGGTCTGGGGAGATTAAGGACTCCGCCGTGTGAATAGAGTTATTATTTATAGTGTAGAGTTTGGCAATAGTGGCATAACGTGGTAATCTGATCTCGTCTTCCCCATAGTAAAGAAGGCGGACGGGCACCCTCCCATTGCGTACATCTACTACTCCCCTGGCAGTCAAGAGTGTAGGCCTGTGCTCTGAGCTAAGGGGTTCTACTACCGCCTGGTAGCTCTGTCCTTTAAGACCTATTGCTGCTCTACACCAGATAAGCATTTCACTCATTGGGGGAATTACAATGGGTATCGGGTCTGTTACCCGCACATTACCAATCTCACCACCGGTCAGCTTCACTTGCTGCTGGTACGTCAGGGCTCGGATCTCCTTCTGGATCGCTCTCTTCTGCCCTGGTCTGGCAACGTCAGCGAGCTGTTCGTGTAAAAACACAACTTCCTCCAAACAGTTACCAACAATGTTAGTGCCTAGTACCATATTCAGTCCATTTTCCTCATGGGCAGTCTTCACCACAATGAGTCCCTGGTCCTTTAACTCCACTCTCCCCACTTTTACTGCCACATTCTTAACCCCAAGTAGGTCAAGAGAGAGGCCGTTAGAGGCATATACTGAAAAGCCTGGGTTTGGGGGCTGGAGACTGTCCATGGACCAGTATTTGCTATAGAGGATATCAGGAAAGGTCTTCCTCCCACGAACCTGCGGTGCCAGTGTGAGGGCCCTGCTGAGTCTATTCCTGGGTGCTGGCCCTCGGACCCAGGGTTCGCTCGTTTAAAGGACACTGGTGCACTGTGTGACCTGCCTTCTGGCAGCGGTGGCAGACGAACTCTTGGCGAGGATGATGCTGGTTGTTGGCCCTTCCTGGGGGTGGCGTTGTCCTCCTCCGGGGTGGCGACTTCCTCCTCCGGGGTGGCGACGTCCTCCTTCTCCTCCGGTTCATCCAGGGGACATCCTCAGGGCAGTCGGCTAGCAGGATCTTTCCCTCCGTCTCTGGATCCGTCCGTAGCTGCAGGGCACTCATCACAGTGGCCAGGTTTTTGGTCAGCTGGCGCACTTCTGAGCGCAGACAGTCCAGCTCAGTAGGGGGCGCTGCCTGGACTTTGGCTTCAGCAGCCAGCGGGGAAAAGGTGGTGCTGCTGGCGTTGGAGTGGCCCCATCCTGGTAACGCTGGATAGACGTATCTGCTGTCTCCAGGGGTTGTAGTCCCTTGATAGCCATGTCCTTAAGGGTGTCAAAGGTAGCATCTGGATGGTCCAAGGACCATGAACGCACAGTCCGGCTCTCCGCTTGGGACCTCAGCCCCCGGACAAATTGTTCTTTTAGCATTTTACTCTCATTAGTTATGCTAATTGGACTAACCTGTTTTAGAGCCCGCAGGGCCCCTTGTAAGCGGCAGGCGTAGTCCCGAACGCTGTCCTCCAGTTTCTGAGAGCATTGGTAGAACCTCATCCGGAGATCTGCTTCAGTGCGGTCCTCGAAGGCAGTCTGTAACTTTTCGAAAATTACGGACACTGATTCCTGGTCTGCGGCCGTCCAAGTCTCTACTTCCCTCTACGCAGCACCAGTCAATTGTCCCACAACTACTGCAGCTCTTTGTTTGCCCGTCATAGAATACATGTCCAGGATGCTGCATATTTTGCGCTTGAATCCAGACAGGGTGTCTGGCTTGCCGCTGTACTGGGGGAGCCACTTTGCTCCGGGCATGTACGGTAAAGTCAATGGTACGATAGGGGCTACAGGCCCTGGTGATGGAGCAGCTGCTCCGTCCTGCGCGGCGGCGGCTGCGGGTACATCATCGGGCTGTCAGCCTGGGCAGCGACGTCGGGCTGTTGCTGCAACATCTTGGCGCCCCCCTAGTGAACCGTGGCCTACCTTTCTTCTGTAGGCCGCAGCTCCGCAGGTGACGGTCTGCTGATAGGACCTTGCATCGCTTACGTTCCACGTCAGCGCGTTCGCTGGGTTTTCCTGCCAGGACCTGATGCTCCGTCAGTGCGTGGGGCGTGTCCTCAACTTCGCGCGCTTTCAGCGGTTACGCCCCCTAGTTTTCCCGCGGTTACGCCCTTCTACTCACGCGGTGACCGTAAAGATGGCGGCCAGTGGCGGGAAACTCCAAAAAAATGGCGGGAAAAGCTTCACCGCTGCGAGTTTTACAGTTTATTAAGGCGCACAGTACCTGGTGGCAATGGGCACAACTCTCTTCGTTACCGCGGGCACGCAATCCTGTTCGTGACGCCAGTTGGAGAGATGTAGCGCCCAGGGGATGGGGACTACTCAGCGCCCGGGCCTTAATGCCTGGTCGGCTCCCGGGCCCGTACCCTGGGGTCTCTCTTAAAAAGGGGAAAAAGGAAAATGAAATGTCGAAGTTCGTGACGCCACCTGTGGTGTCTGGTGAGGACCACCAGTGCTGCGGCAGTCCACTGAGGCCGGTGTTACGGCAGCTATGATGGTGTAGATCCCCACAGGTGGAGCTATGCCTCAGGGCAGCGGTGTTTGGTAAGGTGCACGATATGGCGGTGACCCAGCCTGGTCCAAGGAAAAATGGGAGACACACTCACGTTTGGCTTCCGGTATATTTCTGGAGTGAGCTTATGAAGCTCCTCTCTTCCCAACACTACTGTTCCACTAGCCTTCGGCCTACTCTGGGCCCTCACTAGGCTACACACACTGGCAGTTAGCTGGCTGCCTCTTCTGCCGCTCTCTAGAGCGTCGGCAACGCTCCTACCTGTCTCCTTCTCTGCTCTGCTAGACTGCTTGCAGAACCTGCTGACACACTGTCTCTCTGTCTCAGGCTGCAGCAGACTCCAGACTCCTTTCTCACTGCAGAAACCTGCTGAGCCCTCTCCTGCCTAGCTCCACCATCCCTATTTATATCTCCCTGTAGGGCTCCCTCTGGTGGTTCTGAGGTAGGGTGGAGGTGTGTGCATGCTCTGAGGGTCTCTTGTGGAGAAAACCTGAAATGCACCCCCCTTGGGTCTGTGACTCCATGCACAGCAGGGCGCCACAGATCCCACCACAATTATATCAATTCTACAATTCTTCACTTCAGCACCCCTGCAACCACTATAGTTATGCCCCTGGGAAATGCCACCAGGTCAATATGTTTATGACTTGCTCCCTGGGCCGTGGGGCACCCGGAACCGGGCTTTAGTGCGATGCTGGGGGTAGTAGTGGCAACCTGATCCCGTGGCTGAGGGTGGTCAGACCAAATTGCTGTGGCAGTCTATTTATAGGTTTGGGAATGTCCGACTACGCCACCCGTGGATTGCGGTCAGGGATAACCGACGCTGCTAGGCAGACCGCTGAGGCTGGTGTTGGTGTGCAGCATAGGGATAGGATAACTCCCCATGGGAAGAGTGTAGCCTCAGGGCAGTGTAGGTGGATGCTGGGGGTGATGGTGCAGGTGCAGCAGAAATCACACAGAGTCCAATGGTGCAGTCCTGGGTTTTTACTCACAGTTATTATCCATGTCACTTCTGTCAGCAATGACTGCTCAAGCCGTGCTGCGTCCACCAGGTGAGGGGCTCGGTCAACCCCCAGGCAATTCAGGAGTATGGCACAGGACTCCCTTCTGTCCTTTCTCTGGCCTCTCGTGCCCCACCAGTGACCAAACTTCTGTCCAGCTACCGCGGACCTTTGCGGGCAAGCATTGGCCCCCGCTTTCCGCTATTCTATATGGTGCCTTCCTAGCAGGTTTGGCTGGGGGTCGCATCAATAGATGATCACGACCTCCGGTTCTTGGCTTAGGGATAATTTACCTCCACCAACTTGGGAATCCGGTACCCTTCTATAGCCTGACCCTTCACCCGATATAACGCGGCTTTGCAACGGTTGCTGTCCGTTCTGCTCTCTCAGGGTCCCTTCTGCCTTCTTGTTTCTGGAGCCTTTCTACTCCTCTGTCTCTCCTCTTCCTTCCTTCTCCTTCTCCTCTTCTCCTCTCTGGCACCGGCCTTCTCCCCAGGCCTGCCTCGTGGAGCTGAGCTCAGGCTGAGCCACAGCTCCCAGTCAGCCCTCTCTGGCTGAACTACTTCTCTCTACTGAACTGAACACTGACTAAAGATGGCTCCCACCTTTTATCTGCTTCTGTGTGTCTGAGCTCAGGTGACCAGCACCCAATGAGCTCCTTCCTATGCTCCAGAAACCGTCCCCTTCTGCTCCTACATCACTGGGTTCTCTCCCCCTTCCCCACTCCAGCCAGGGACATGGTCAGTTGTGCCTGCATTAAAATGAGAGCACCGTCGAGCTGTCCCCCGGAATTGGGGTGAGTGTGTGTATGCAGCTAACTGAGCCCTGGTCCATACTCCATCCTTACCTGGGAGTGAAATATCACACCTCTGGTTGAGGTGCAATACCCCTGTAGCAACCGAACCCTCAGGGCGCTACATTTACATTTCCAAAGCAATAAAAATCAATCAGTTACAAAGTGTTAATACCTAAATACATCATATTGCAGAAAGGGACCTTCTCCTTAAGAGCAGGTCTTCTAATAGATGACTTCTGTCTAATGAGTTTGGGATAAAAAAAATTTTTTAAAGGAAAAATGCGCATTACTTACCCTCCCCAGGTCCAATGTTGAGGCTACAGGGCTGCAACCAGTGTTTGTTATAATCTGCAGCATTGATGTCATGTCGATAGCACTACTGCTAGTAAGTGAGCTCAGAAGCTCTGCGTGAGTAGACAACACTAGCCGCTCAGAGCCACGAAGCTCACTGATTGTCAGCCACGTTGTCGATGGAATGGAATGTCAGTACTGCAGACAATAGCACATACTGAAGGACTGTGGCTCAGTGGTTAGCACTGCAGCCTTGCAGCATTGGGGTCCTGGGTTCAAATCCCACCAAGGACAACATCTGCAAGGAGTTTGTATGTTCACCCCATGTTTCTGTGGGTTTTCTCCCACACTCCAAAGACATACTGATAGGGAATGTAAATTGTGAGCCCCAATGGGGACAGTGCCCATAATGTCTGTAAAGCAATGTGGAATTAATGGTGCTCTGTTTAAGTGAGTAAAATAAGTAAAAAAATACCAGGCACAATGGCAGAGACTCAGCATTGGATATGGGAAGGGTGAATAAGGAACAGTTTATTTTTTTTTCACAGACATTGTAACCTGGAGAAAGGGGTTGTCAGAAACTGAAAAACACTTTTAAAGAGAATCTGTCAGAAGGTGTTTGCTTTATAATCTGAGGACATCATGATGTAGGGGTTAAAACACAGAATCAAGGATGTGTCACTTATCAAACTGTGTTCAGTTTTTTTACTTAGATTGAAGGTTTTATCACCTGGTAATTATCATTACTGTGACTAGCTGCGTGCCTGGTTGTCTGACTCCACCCCTGACCTGTGATAAGCATTTCACTGTGTATAGACATTGTACACACAGAACCTGGTGTGGGCGGAGTTCGCTTTCTCAGCTTTGCTGCATTGCTAATTCTAAAAACTCTGATTCTGTCAGAACCGCTGCACCAAGTTAACTAAGTGATACATCATTGGATTAAGGGTATCTTTGCCTACATCAGGCCTCTCTGAGATGAGGTAGCAAAAACCTGCTGACAGATTCCCTTTAAGGCCTTCTAGAGAAAAGAAGACATGTTCACAAAGACATTTTGAACTGACATAGATTAACCGCAACTCAATTCTACAGAGCCATGAGCTTTCCCAATGCTTCCGTATGCTGCCTCAGTACGTCACAGTATTACAAATATTTACCTCTGTCATGTATCGGAGCATGCCATGAAGATAACCTGTATGAAATCAAAGAATCAATATGAACAGAGATAGAGTCTGACCGCGTAGTATTCCTCTAGTCTGAAGCGCAGCCCACTTGTTAATGAACCTTCCTCACAAACTGCGCAGCTCTTTTGTTCTTAAAATGGCAGTCAAAAAGGACCTGACCATCAGTCTTCTCCAATTGAAAATACTGCAAAGGGGAAAGATGTTTTTCAGCTGGAGGAGGCTGATAGGAAGTCTTGTTATACGTTCCTCCATCCACAGCCATTTTGAGTACATGAGAGCTGTACCTTCCGAGAGGCAGGCTGCACTATAAAGTAGAAAAACCTGTAATATCTATTAGTAAGTGACACACAATCATATCCCCACTAGCACTGGGAGATAGAGGAGCACCACTAATTAAGTCAAATATGAATGGATGCTCACCATGCCAACAAACAACCACGGGACCAGAAGAAAAAAGGATGGCATATGATAGAGAGGGAGCATTATGTATGCAAAAAAGTACAAATTTATTTATTTACAAGCATGTGGACAAAAACAAGATAAAATCATTTAAAAAACACACACAAGGGAACCTCAAGTAGTCAGATACAAGATACCAAGATCATGGGAAACACAATTGTGGCAATAGGATGATCATGAATAAGTTAATTCATCAATAGTGCGTGATACATTTTTAGTAGGTCATGATTATAATAACAAAATATATGAACACACACTATTAACCCCAAAGGATATGTATCTAAAGTTCATGACAATACAATTGGTGGCCAATAAATTGATCAAATTGTGTCACAGAAAATACACAGAGCAGATATAGGCATTATATATAGAGATATTCATACGCATATGGTTGAAATATATCCATATAATCTCCAAAAGGATAGTATAAAATCCTGAGTGGGAAGTTACATCCTATGATGTCTTATAAATACCATACACTACCCTCTGAAATAGCTTATACAGAGCCTATATATACAAACAAATACCTCATGCAGTTCTGTAGGTCTAGATAAAAGTCCATGGATATGACATAATCTAAGTGACCATAAAAGAAAGCATGGGTTTTGATGCAATAGCCTGCCACAATATTACCAGCCCCAAATAGGAATATGAGGTCCCCGTGGCCCACCCCACGCGTTCCGCTGCCTAGGGCTGAAGCTTCATCAGGGGATAAACCACATGCTTCTAAAAAGGTTTATATATGTTTATAATTACCACTCAATATTCTCAGCTGTGTTCGTCAAACCGGAAATGTGTCATAAATATGTGATTTGGTTACACAATCATATCCCAACACATTTGTTAAAAGATAAAGTAGACAATCCCTTTAAAGGGTAAAAAACAACAACTTAGTTTTCCTTCCTTCTACTGTACTGAGCTTAGATCATTATACAAAACGCATGATCATCGGTATTTGGCTCAGTATTGCTATGGGAGGTCCTGATGCTATAACTGTAATGCACAATATGTGCTCATTTTATATATTATACCGAAGAATTGTTAATTAGACAATTCAAATATTTTCTGATAATTACTGTCTCTATAAAAAGTCTACACACCCTTGTTAAAATGACATACCAAAACGAATCATTTCAGAACTTTTTCCACCTTTAATGTCATTATAACCTGCACAATTCAAAGGAAAAACAACCTGAAATCTTTTTCAGTGGAAAAAGAAAAATAAAGAACTAAAACAATGTGGATGCATAAATATGCACACCCGAAAGCTAATATTTTGTTCTAGTACCCTTTGAATTTATGTCAGCATTCATTCTTCTTTTTTGGCAGTAGTCTATAAGCATGACACATCTAGAATTTCCAATATTTGCCCACTCTTCCATGCAGTAGCGCTCCAAATCTATCAGATACCGAGGGCATCTCATGTCATACTTATGTTGGTATGTAGGTATGCTTTAGACTATTGTCATGAGGAAAGGTGAAATTCCTCTTCAACTTTTTAGCAGAAACCTGAAGGATGCAAAATTAACAGATATTTGGTACTGTTCATATTTCCCTCCACCTTGACTGAAGCCCCAGTTCAAGTTTTCAAAAAACAGCCCCAAAGCATAATAATCCCTCCACCATGTTTCACTGTGGGTATGATGTTCTTTCGGTGATGCGAAGTGTTGGCTTTGCACTAAATATACATTTTAGAATTATGGCCAGAAAGTACTATCTTGGTCTCCTCAGACCATAAGACATTTCCGCGCATAATTTTGTCAGACTTCATGTAGGTTTTGGTACAACATAGCTGAACTTGAATGTTTTTCTTTGAAAGAAAATACTTCCATTTTGCCACCATACCCCAGTGGCCAGACATATGAAGAATATGGGAGATTCTTTTCACATGCAATACACAACCAGTACTTGCCAGAAATCCCTGCAGCTCCTTTAATGTTGCTGTAGGTTTCTTGACACTCTCTTAAATCAGTTTTCCATTTTTCATCAATTTTTGAGGGATGTCCAATTCTAGGTAACGTCATTGTCACCGTCAGTGTTGGACCAAATTTAAGCCACTTCTTGATGACTATCTTCACAGTGTTCCATGCTATATCTAATGTCTTGGAAATGGTTTTGCACCTTTTAAAAGGGAGTGTAGACTTTTTATATCCACTGTAGGTTTAATTAGATTTTTCGCTAATCAGAATTAATTAAATAGTATTTTATAATTTATATGTATAAGAACAGAGCCCACACACCTTATGTCATTCATCACTATACATTTATGTCAGATAATAATATTTCTAAGCATTTAAAGTATCTGTTGCAAGCCATATGAAGTGTCCTGTATACATACGGTGTGTGTGATATGGCATGTTTGCTTTTTTACTTTTTTTTTATATCCTCTTTTGTATGTTCCTCTGGCACATTGCCTAGCGGAGAAAGCCCAGCACTTTGAATATTGATGGCCATGTGATATACAGTTATTGCCTCGCTGACATTTTTCCCCCCACTTGTTTTTACTTGAAGTGCACTTGTATACTTTATGATACCGCAAGTTATTGCCTGTATTGAAAGGTTTGTGTGTTACTCAAGATGACTTGTAAAGTTTTGTCAATCTTCCCAACCAAGAGCAACAGGAAATACCAGAGAACACTAGACTCAGTAAACCTATAAAATTTCAGAAAGTAGCCCATTATTTTGAGTAACTTTTCACTGAACACATCGGGAAGTTCTGACTAATTAGTTTTTGGCTTTCACAATAACAGTTTCAGGGTCTTTTTTCTTTATAGCGTTCATATTAGGTTAAAGAGGCGGAATGGATCTGAAAGATGAAATATTGGCAGTATATACATTTACCTCTCAGTAGGGGCTCCCCTCTTTGATCTGCGCTACAATTATTTTCTTACTCAACCTTTATTGCCATTCCACAGAGTTAATAGGCGTTGGCATTATTCATGACAGACATATGCATTACGGAAAATTGATTACTAGAGGGCAATGAATTATTTTCTGATGCCAGGAATAACCCATCTTTGCGGCGTCTTCCCTGTTTACATCCAAGATAAAGTAATAAATATTGTATGTATCATGCATAAAGTAAGTAGCTTCGTAGTCCATATACATTTTTCCATAGAAAGTGCAGCAATGCATCACACAACTGGTTCCTTGGGGAAAGTAAAGGTCATGAAAGAGAAATAAAAATAAAGATGACACGTCTTAGGTCATGCACAAAATATGCAAGAACAATCCGTTTCCCAGGTTTATACTGTGATTTAAGCTGGAGACAAGAAAAAAATATATCTCTTAGAAATGAAAAATGGATTTGAAATAGATGCATTATGATAGTGGCCGGATTACAGTGCAGTTGTGTTTGGGTGATAAATATGTCATCTACTTTCTAGGTCACACTGGTGCCAGAGGAAAACAATGAACAACACATATTTTATAATAGAACGATCAAAATGTAATAAAATCTACTAGGATATCAGAGAAGCATGTCTTGTCTTGTATTCCTTTTTGTATATAGGCACGTTTTGGTTGTATTATGAGTTGGCTGGAAATAGGAATAAATGCTTATTTAGCTTTCACACAGCCGTTACTTTAGTGGTCAGTTATGCACAGGGTATCTCCCTCAATGCTACAGTGTGCAACAGCAGCAAGTAATTTTCATTAATGTCCTTCTCAGCCTTTGAAGTGTTGGAATTGTTGATCTTTTGCCTGCTTATCTCCCCTGTAGTTATACCTACACATGTTCTTTTTGATATATGACTTTGGAAGGGAAAGAGCCTGGCTCCTGTCTGTTCTCAGTGGATGCCTCTATGTATTTCATTGATTCCCATCTTCATGTTTACCACTGGGATTCAAACCCAGTACCTGTGGGATGGAAGTCAGAAACTTTAACACTAAGCCACAGGCTACACTGTTTGTGCATGAAATGATTTTCTCTGCCTAAAAACCTCAATCCTTCTAATAATGTACTAGTACACTAAAAAATAAATATGATAATTTTTTTAAATAAATGCAAAGGTTTTCGGTAACCCTGTAATCATAACAATTCATATAATGCAATGAAGACTGTGAATGGTAAATAGTGTAAAAAAAATGGCACAATGTTTTTTTTCATATATTGAACAAATAATAAAAGTTGATATGCTTGTCTATGTAATGGCTCCTAAAAATACTGCTCGTCTTACAAAAGATCGAAGCACAAAGTTTACATTCAAAAAGTTATGGCTGATATGACTTTGACCGTGAGAAGGTGATGTTATGCATGTGTCTCATCTTCAAGACTGAGCTCCACTCCCTTCCTCTATGTTCACCATCCTTAGCAGTGCTACATGTCGAGATTCACAAGTGACCCAGCATTCTTCAGTGACATCATCTCCCAAGGCCTTGCAAGACCAACTTGAACACCTCTGCGTTGGAGACAGTAATACGTTCAGTTTCTGTTCGGTTAGAGTTTTCACCATTCAGTGTCTTCTGTGTCATTCATCTTTGCAAACTCCTGTGATTTGTACAAATCTTCTGACCTGCTGGTTAACTCACCACTTGCTACCTTCTGGTAACCGATTATTTGCAGAAAGCATCCCCAACTGATATGTAGAGACTATTCATACTATGCTGTATTCATATTAACATCCCCCAGACCTGGTGATTAATGCTCCACTTGCTACCTGCTTATTAACACATTGTTTGCTGTAAAACTCCCAAACTGTCATTAGAGTCAATTCACATTATGTTGCAATCTGCTATAATTCTGTTACCTTCAACAATCGGAAAAAAAATAAAAATGCCAGAATTGTGAGTTTTTTGATGCCAAAACAAGAATGGATGCAATAAGAAGCAATTTAAACTTTCTACACCAAAATGGCATCAATTAACACAGTTTCACACAGAAAACAAGCCTGCACACAGCCTGATTGACTAAAAATTAAAAACGTTATGAGACTCAGTAAATGGCAAAACAAGCAAAAGGTTTTTTATGAATTTCCAAATAATTTTTCTCCATTTAAATAAAAAAAAGACTAAGTATATCTAGTTTGGTCGTAATGATACTGACTTGGAGAATAATGTTGCCAATTCATTTGTACCACATAATGAATGCCTTAGAAACAAAACCCAAAAAACTATTGTAAAATTGAGGGGTTTTGTCGTAATTATGCCGTACTTGGTATTTTTTTCTTATTTTCCAGTACATTGTATGGTAAAATGGATGATGTTTTTCAAAAGAACAACTTGTCCTGCAAAAAAATAACCCTTTATACCACTATGTTGACAGAAAAATATAAAAGTTATGTCTCTTAGAAGAAGAGGAAGAAAAAAAATGAAAACGCCAAAAATGGAAAACTGACATGTTTGGAAGGGGTTAAAAAAAGAATACAAAAATGAATACACAAGCAGCAGGAAAAAAAAGAGTAAAAACTGGTCACTTTTGACCTGGCAATAGGTCCTCTTTAAAGAGAACTTGTCAGGTCGGCCATCCCTCCAACCCGGCAGCATTCACCTATGTATGAGTAAATTCCCTGCCTAACCAGCCCTGTATAACGTTACTGAGTGAAAACAAGGTATAAAATGAGCATTTATAATGTCCCCTTTTCCTATGCTAATGAAGGCTTTGATTAGTGGGGCATTATTTGCCCCAGACTAGTCAGCTCTCTTTCCATGTTATCACGCCCCTGTGGGCGTGGTAACAGGGGCGTGATAACATAATTTGCACAAGCCGATATTATCACAGCTCGTGCAAGTGTAGTGCATGCACACCGCTCATTCCGGCAGCATCACTGCGTCTCTGAAGCCAGGTGTATGCTTCCTGGCTTCTGAGAAGCGCTGCGCATGACTGGAAGTTCAGAAGATAGGTCAGGTCATGCGCAGTGCGCCTCTGAAGCCGGGAAGCATACACCTGGCTTCAGAGACGCAGTGATGCTGCCAGAATGAGGGCTGACTAGTCTGGGGCAGTGAACGCCCCATCAACTAGACAAAGCTCTTATTAGCATAGCTGTCGGGGACATTATAAATGCTTTTTTTGTACCTTGTTTTCACTCAATATCGTTATACAGGGTTGGTTAGGCAGGGAATTTACTCATACATAGGTGAATGCTGCTGGATTAGAGGGCATGGGGGATCTAACAGGTTTCCTTTAAACTTTTTCTTGGTTTTAAAATTTATTCATATTGAAATTAATGACGTATTTTTTATTGCATTATGTAAAATATTTAATTCAGAAGTTAATATATAACCAGCTCATAAATGATAGCGCAAAATAGTTTCTGCCAACAGCCTCTGGTAAAAGGTCGGAGAGCAAGTCATAAATGTTATTCTGGTGACACGTACATTTAAAAAGCCAGTATGATATAAAAAATAATATAATCGGAATATTAACAATCTGGATAGAAAATTTTTTTCTCTATGGGTTGAATTATTTTTGAAATCCCTGTTGGTGTCAACAAATATACTAAATAACCAAAAATTGACTTAGAAGAAGCAAAGATTAAACTTTAGATAAACAGATTCAAGACAAGGAATTCTAAGCTTCCAACATAGAGAACCCAGTGTGTTATCAGAGCACATGAGGTGGGTAATTCAGAAACTGTGTAGTGGGAATTGTTCTTCAATTCTCTGCCTAACTAGTGATTAGCAATGATACCATTAGTTCATATTTCCTGGAAATATCTGCAGAAATAAAAGTGTTGACCAGGGAACATTAAAGATCCATGATGAGCAGCTGTAAGGATGGGCATAGCATTCTGTCTGCATGCCATCGGTGTGTAATCCAATTGTCCGTTTTTGACATCTGTATGGCAATCGTTTTCATACACCAATGGTTTAAAAAGTGAAAAGACCAAATACAGTTTGATATGTTATTAATTGCAATGTATCCATAAAAATTGGATGCAATGTGGATAATCCTAATATGATCCAATTTTTTTTGCTCATCGACTTGAATGGGTGAGACGCATTTGAAACACGGTTGAGATTAGTGCGTGCCGCAATTTTATTTTCACTCATGTAAAATAAGACCTCGCATTGGAACAACCCTATTGAGAAAAATTGGTCAGTGTGCTGTCCACGTACTATCCAATCATAGCAGAGACGGCATACGTACATATAATACTTTTATCTGAATGAGCGCTGTAACTGATCCATAGTGGAAAACCTGTTTATGTGATAGCCATTGATAGGATACAATTTAAAGAGGGTATTTATAACAAAAAAGGCTATAAAGGGTATATCAGTTGTGGTGCTGAGTGCCCTCCATATCCTCCTAACTAACAGGACGCTTCTAGGGATGTGCTACCTGACCACATAAAGGGGTTTTCCAGCCTTGGGGTACAATCTGTAGTCACACAGAATCCTCACAGAGCGTGCACTTAAACTTGCGATAGTCTGATTGCTTGTACTATATTCAGCAATACCGCAATATTGCGGCACATAGTAAAAATCACAGTCTCCTTTGAAGACCAGCCACAGGCTGGGTTTCAAAGGAGCTCAGTGATGACAGGCACAGCTGTCTTCAACAGACCCCTGGTTATCATAGCAACACATCATCCTCTTGTGGGGTCCTGATGGGTACATAGAATGACGCGCCCCCATGTTGGTGCGCTGTTAATGCCGCTAACACGCACTGAAAAGAGATTATATATTTGTCATGTACAGACACCCTACTTGGTACCCTCCAAGTGTCTCCTGCTAACTCCTCCACTGAAACTAATGATCCTGGCCTCCTGCAATCAATATGGTTGCTGCAGTGGCATGGGAGACGGAGTGGTAAATTGGAACCACATCACTTGTGCCTTTTCTGCAATAGAGCCGTAGGTCACTGCAGTACAGCGGATGTAGGAGGTCAGGAATGCTGGTGTCAATGGAAGAGGCAGTGGGAGGCAAATGGAGAGCACCAGGTAGGGAGACTATGACTATGCATGAGGAATATATAGTCCAAGTTCCAGTATGTAGTTTGCATAGAACTTAGGACCCATTTATACAACTGCTGTTCAGCTATATAAAAGCCAATTGGCAGATGTTTACTGGCCCAGTTAGACAGGCCTACCGGAATTCTATGTGCATGTGTGTTAATACATTCGTTCTGTGCACATATATTATGTGCTGCTGATAACGCTGATTTTTAAACCTGCTTAAAAATCAATGCACCTAATAAATGAATGCTTCGGTAGCCTGTCAGGTAGTTGCCAGCCTGTTTAAATGGGCCGATATTCAGAGCAAGTATTCCTACAACTGCTCACTTCCTGATTATCGGCCTGTCTGAATAGACCATTATATGCTGCAGTTCATATTGACTGTGATAGAGTGTTAAACTGCCATGATAGGTGGTTCCTACTAACCCACCAATTTGAGCAAAAGCCTGATTGTCATTAGACAGTCATTCAACTGTTAGAGTCACATGAGCCGATGTGTTCTGTTGTGACCCTAGACACCAGTGAGATGGTTCCTCTGGATGTGTGATGTTGTTTCATGTAGATATTTCCCACTCAGGACACCAGATGTAAGGGATTAGTATGGAAGGATTCAGACCATTTCATAAAAATAAAGTGAACTTTACTATTGGAACTTGTGAAACATGTATACAGTAGGTAGCAGGTGCAAAACTTGATTTTCACATCATCTTCTGTTTAACAAAGGCACAGGTTTACCAGTTTCATGTGGTGGCACATCATTGGTTAACAACATTTCAGCAATATGGCATGCCTGACTTGAATACTCCTTTCTTTCTATCTATCCTTCACTGACAACAACCCACTTTCATGTAGTACCCGTGTCCCAGCCTGACAAGTCTAGTATTTCTTCACTAAGACTCCCAGATCCAGCCTATACATTACCTTTTTAACCCCACTTCACCTGAGCTGTCTCAGAGCTCCCGCAAACCCACAGCTATGCTTCCTTTGGCTCCTGGCTGTACCCACTGCATCTGTGCTATCCTTCTGCCTTTTCCTTTTTAGAATCCCGGATGTTCTGGCCATATAAAAAGGAATATGTCACCCCCTTGGACGTATGTAACCCATTAATATGGGCAGGTTCTAGAATAGTGAAAATAGTCATACCTGTATGTCCATATCTGCAGTGTTGTTGTGGAGAAATCCTCTTTTATTCATTTATGGTAATATGTTTTTCCAGGCTTTTGGGCATGCAGTGTGCGGAAGAATACTCTGCCTCTGGTCTTCATTATCATACCAGCCCTCTCCCATCAGTGTCACAGTGCTCTGTGACTTGAAGTGGTGGCCCCGGAATCCCGCGCCTGCACCCTGTAATAGCGTCATTACACTTGATGTTTCCGCCCTTTTATGGTCATTGGCTTCTTCTTTCTTCTGAACAGGCGCCGATCAGTCACTGTAAGTGGGGAGAACACCCTATTACTGCGCACGCCAAAGGTCACTGGAATGGAAGTAGCTGGCTCCTTCTTGTAATAATATCCCCCATCCTGGACCCCATGTTATAACATTTTCCCCCATCCTGGGCCCCCTGCTGGTATAATGTCCCTGTGGCGCCCCTGAGGGTCCAGTCACCACAGAGGTACTGCACCTCACCCAGAGGTGTGGTGTCTCCTTCTCTCAGGTAAGGTGGGAGTGCTTCCCGGAACCCCAACACCCACATTCAACACTATACTACTCCAGGCCGGCTGGAAGGGCAAGATGCACTGTGTTTCTGCTGAGCCCTGTCCCTGGCTGGAGTGAGGGGAACCAAAGAGAGTGGGAACCAGTAGTGGGTGAGGGTGGAGGATGTAGAGTAGGGGAGCACCATAATAGGTCTATATAAGGGAAGCCATCTTAGGGTGGCAAGGGGAGTAGTGCAGAGGAAAGAGAGTGAGTAGCAAGGAGAGGAGGGGAGCAGAGGCTCTTTAGGAGCTCTGCTCCATAAGGGGCCTAGTAATAGAGGCCCAGGAGGGGAGCAGAGGAGGAAGGCTCTGTTGACAGAAGGGATCCCAGGGGGTACGGTGAGTGCAGGACGGCACCCTTACGCCCGAGTCTGCCAAGTGTCGGAGGGATCAGGCCGCAAGAAGGGAACCGGTCCCTGGACCAGCCATATTACTCCAGGTCTTGGCTGGAAAACCGGAGGCTTCTGCACTTCCATGGTGCAGCTGCCACAGTCTCACCCTAGTCACCATGAAGGGCATCAAGTAGGTCCGGGAACTCCAGGTTGCCCAGAGGGACTTCAGAGTACCCGATCGGGACTGTGTGTGGGAAAGCGCAGAGCAGGAGGGAGAAGACCCGGCGCGAGAAGTCGGTCTAGTAAGGAACATAAAGAAAGTGGGATTCCGTAAAGTGCTCCTGATCTACTTGAGAAAGTGCTGGACCCATTGTCTGGTAGATGCAGTGCGACGTGGGAGGCTGACGCCCGTACAGTTTACCTGAGGAACTTGAACAGAACTGTGAGTAAACTCGGATGACTGCACTCCACGGCCTCTGTCAGTTATTTCCGCTGCGCCATCTCTCCTGCACCACAAGCCCCAGCATCACTATCATCTATACTACACTGCCCTAGGGCCCGCTCCACCTGTGGGGAGCCGCTCCAACTCAGCTGCCCTACCAACCGCCCCAGAGGTCTGAAGCAGCGCTGGTATCTATTACCAGAAACCACAGGTGGCGTCACTAAACAAACCATACACTAAAAATCCCTTTTTCAAGAGAGACCCCAGAGTATTGGCCCGGGAGCCGACTGCCGTGACATCCTAAGCAAGGTAAAAGGCCCGGGTACCAAGTCCCCTATATCCCCCCTGGGTGACACATCCCCCTTTCTGGTATAATGTCTTCCTTCTAGTATAGTGTCCTCCATTCTGGTATAATATCCCCATTCTGGTTTAGTGTACCCCATCCTGGTATAATGTACCCATTCTAATATAGTGTCACCCATTCTGGTATAATATCCCCAATTCTGATACTATGCCCGTGATGCTGGTATAATGTCCCTACTCATTTATTATGTCCCCCATTCAGGTATAATGTTCCCCATTCTGGTATAATGTCCCCCATCCTGGTATAATGTCCCCCCATGTTGGTCCCCTTCTGTTCTCCAGTACATTTTAAAAAGAAACAAATTATTCTACTCACCTGCTCCCACTCCCACACCAAGCGGCGTCCTCTTTTGTAGTCAGTGCAGGAGCCAGCAACTGACTTCAGTGTACAGGCACAGGCAGCGCATGACGTCACTGCCATGCTCCACACATCACTGGCAAACCAATGTCTGCTGCTGGACTCTGATGGGCTAACAGTGTGTATTGCAGTGCAGGGAGCCGGCGGGTTTCTGTTGCATAATATATTTCACCTGAACGTGCGGCTGAGGATGCACATCCAGGTAAAACTGGCACGGGCCAGTTACTAGCGGGCCCACGGGCCTAGTCGCAGTCGCACCCTCTGCGACCGCGATCGTTACACTCCTGCATAGTAGGTGTCAGATGAAAACCTACTTGTTCTAAGGCCAAATTTGAGCCTGAAATCGATTTGCTCATCTCTAAATATAATATGCTGGTGTGTGAAAAACACTGACAGCTCACATACAACAACCAATGACATGGGAATGTACTCTTCAGAAGTGACATTATCTTAGTAAATGCAGTTTATAAGAAGCATTTTCTTTAATTAGAACATACATTACCTATATACAGAAGTCTCTCATTTGTACTTTAAACTTTTCCTACTCAAATTTTCCATAGTTATATCAGTTTCTCGGATATACATTGACTGTGAAGTAAAATTAAATGTAGACAGAGCTTAAAAGGTTAAAGCAATTCTTTTTCTGTGGGCTTAGTGTCATAATGATAGCTGAAGCTATATTTAGCACATATTTTACTTGATAATATCTTGGAACATTTGTTTTTCTTTAATTTGAGCCCGTATGACTATAATTAGATATCTAATTTCAGCCTTGTGGTTTCTTAATTAAATTAACATACAATTATATTTTGCTGTTGCCATGCTTAGTTTTAAATATTGTAGCAGAATTACCATTATATCCTTTCACAAGTCAAGAAAGTTTAACTAATAGAATAATTCAGAAATGTTAGTAAGCATATAAACCTAATATACTAAGGCGGTTTTTATAGAGCCCCTATCAAATACAAAATACAGCCATGAGACGTCCTTCTAATGTTCAGTCTCTTTTAACAACTTGGTCCTCTTTATGGTGATTTCTTATTTTAAAAACTTTTGGTTGGCATCTTATCTGTGGCTCACCTTGGAACACTTCTTATAGATGTTTGTTTTGCGATGTTTCTCTTTAACTGCGGCTTCCAACCTGCCGAGCCTCACGATCAGCAACTTTTAAGTGGACTCCTCACAACCTATCTTCAGATGAAGCACTTCATGTCTGCGGGGATAATGCACATAACAAGGGTTTATGCCGCACAGCATCTATGTTACGCATGCAGGTGGTGCACGTGGCTTGGGAACCCATTGTGCCACAGGGATGTGCTTACCTAGGAGGAGCATAGCTAAGCAGCTAGCTGGTGTTCACTGGAGCGCCTGATGGTGGAGTCAGGCTTGAGCTGCAGGTACCACTCCTAGGCAGTCCCCGGTACTACAGCTACCGACCCCTGGGGTCAAGTTCGCCGACATGGACATGGGCTCCGTTCATATTACTTCTCCGGCAGGGTCAGTTACTGACACGAGTCACAGAAAGGACTGGATTTGGAGACTGCTATAACAGTCCGGATACACGGAGTACATGTTCAGGCACACGGGTCTCAGGAACTGATTCAGGGGACCAGAGGAGCCGGTTCAGGCACTGGCCGCTCCCAGACAGGGGGAGCAGGATCAGGCACTGGCCACACAGTGACCAGGGGTTTGGGTTCAGGACCTGGCCACACAAGGACCAAGGTTCCAGTACTAACTTCAGGATGCTAGGACACGAGATGACTTAACATACAGTAGCACACACTACCAACTATTAGGAAACTATAGAGGCTGCTCAGGCACTTCCCTAATGGAGAGGGTGCTTTATATACTCAGATGCATCCCAGCTATTGGCTGGGGGACATTTTACCATGTGTGCACGATGCCCCATTAAGAGCAGGGGAGCGCGCACACACTAGGCATGCCGCCGGGAAGCACAGACACAGAAAGTAGGGAGCAGTCCAGGGACCACGCCACGCAGCCAGGGCAGTGACTATGCCAGTGACGCACCCCCTGAGCCGTGGGGTACTCGGTAGCTGGGCCAGTCGGTGCTGGGGAATGTCACGGTGGCAGTGACCCAGTCCGTGACCCAGGGCGGTCAATAAAAGGGGAAAAGTAAATGAGGAATAAAGTTTTTAGAGAAAATGTTCGTGACGCCATCTGTGGTATGCGGCTATAAGGGGCCGCTGCTGCTGATGGTGATGCAGCAGAGTTGGTTCAGCTCTCCACAGGCATAGCTAAGCTCCAGGTCAGTATAGTGATAATTTTATGAGGTACAGTGGTGGCCAAAAGTATTGGCACACCCTGCAATTCTGTCAGATAATACTCAGTTTCTTCCTGAAAATGATTGCAATCACAAATTCTTTGGTATTATTATCTTCATTTAATTTGTCTTCAATGAAAAAACACAAAAAGAATTGTCCTAAAGCCAAATTGGATATAATTCCACACCAAACCTAAAAAAGGGGGTGGACAAAAGTATTGACACTGTTTGAAAAATCATGCGATGCTTCTCTAATTCGTGTAATTAACAGCAACTGTAACTTACCTGTGGCACCTAACAGGTGTTGGCAATAATTAAATCACACTTGCAGCCAGTTAACATGGATTAAAGTTGACTCAACTTCTGTCCTGTGTCCTTGTGTGTACCACATTGAGCATGGAGAAAAGAAAGAAGACCAAAGAACTGTCTGAGGACTTGAGAAACCAAATTGTGAGGAAGCATGAGCAATCTCAAGGTTACAAGCCAAAGACCTGAATGTTCCTGTGTCTTCCGTGCACAGTGTCATCAAGAAGTTTCAAGCCCATGGCACTGTGGCTAACCTCCCTAGATGTGGACGGAAAAGAAAAATTGACGAGAGATTTCAACGCAAGATTGTGCGGACGGTGGATAAAGAACCTCGACTAACAACCAAACAAGTTCAAGCTGCCCTGCAGTCCGAGGGTACAATAGTGTCAACCCTTACTATCCGTCGGCGTCTGAATGAAAAGGGAATGTATGGTAGGATACTCAGGAAGACCCCACTTCTTAACCCGAGACATAAATAAGCCAGGCTGGAGTTTGCCAGAACTTACCTGAGAAAGCCTAAAACGTTTTGGAAGAATGTTCTCTGGTCAGATGAGACAAAAGTAGAACTTTTTGGGAAAAAGCATCAACATAGAGTGTACAGGAAAAAAAAAGAGGCATTCAAACAAAAGAACACGGTCCCTACAGTCAAACATGGCGGAGGTTCCCTGATGTTTTGGGGTTGCTTTGCTGCCTCTGGCACTGGACTGCTTGACCGTTTGCATGGCATTATGAAGTCTGAAGACTGCCAACAAATTTTGCAGCATAATGTAGGGCCCAGTGTGAGAAAGCTTGGTCTCCCTCAGAGGTCATGGGTCTTCCAGCAGGACAATGACCCAAAACACACTTCCAAAAGCACTATAAAATGGTTTGAGAGAAAGCACTGGAGACTTCTAAGGTGGCCAGCAATGAGTCCAGACCTGAATCCCATAGAACACCTGTGGAGAGATCTCAAAATGGCAGTTTGGAGAAGGCACCCTTCAAATATCAGGGACCTGGAGCAGTTTGCCAAAGAAGAATGGTCTACAATTCCAGCAGAGCATTGTAAGAAACTCATTGATGGTTACCGTAAGCGGTTGTTCGCAGTTATTTTGGCTAAAGGTTGTGCAACCAAGTATTAGGCTGAGGATGCCAATACTTTTGTCTGGCCCATTTTTGGAGTTTTGTGTGAAATGATCAATGATTTGATTTTTGCTTTATTCTCTTTTGTGTTTTTTCCTTGCAAGCAAATTAAATGAAGATAATAATACCAAAGAATTTGTGATTGCAATCATTTTCAGGAAGAAACTGAGTATTATCTGACAGAATTGCAGGGGTGCCAATACTTTTGGCCACCACTGTAGATGTTGATGTTGATGGTGCTGTGTAGTGCAGGGCTGGTGATGGTGCAGCAATAATCCCAGGACACAGTGGGGTGCAGTCTTCAAGGTTTACTCACAGTTATCACGCTGCTCCAGGTTACAACTGCCAGATTATAACCACCCACGTCGTCCTGCGTTCACCACAAAAAGGGTTCAGCAGCTCTCAGGTATTTCAGGAGTACTTAAACGGGACCCCGTTCTATGTTCCTTCCTCGGTCGTCTTCCCTGTGCTGGCTCTCGCCCTGTGCCTCACAATCAGGGTCCCAAGCCAGTAGCCTTGGTTCTGCGCGGGCGACGTGCAGTCCCCTGGACCCTATGCTGCCACCTTTTCGGCGATGTAATTGTGGTAGTTGGCAGCTGCACCTTGAAAGTACAGTAGCCTCCGGTTATCTAGCTGAGCCTGATTCTTCTCCACTAGTTTAGGGGCCGGTCCCCTCTGCGGCCTGATCCCTCCACGTCCATGTAGATTTGGGCGCATGGGTGGCTTCCTGCACTCCCCGTGCCCCTGGGATCCCCTCTGTTTCTGGAGCCTTTCCTCTGCTCCCGTCCTCTCTCACTCTTTCCTGGGCCTCTCAGACTCTTCTCCTCTGAATTCCTGCTCCAACCACTGGAGCCAAGAGCCTGGACCCTCCTACACTGCTCTCCTGAGCAGGACTGGCTGCTTCTAGAACTCTCTACCTTCTTTTTATACTCTTTCTGATGGTGCTCCCCTGATCTACTTCCTCCACCCACACCCACTACATGGTTCCCCCTCTCTCGGTCCCCCCCCTTCCAACCAGGGACAGGGCTCAGCATTGTACACGTGCATCTTGCCCCTCCTGCTGGTCTGGAATGGTGTAGTGTTGGATGCAGGTGGGTGGGTCCCAGGCAGTACTCCCTCCTTACCTGAGAGTGGGGTACCACACCTCTGGGTGAGATACAGTACCTCTGTGGCGACTGAATCCACAGGGGCGCCACACCAGCAACCTCATACTACACCAGTCTTTACAGAGTACATGGTGCCATATTCACAGAGTCAAAATTTTTTGCCGCAAGCAAAAATTCTGTGACTTTTAAAATATTTGATGAACTGGTTCCATAAAATGTAACTTTATTGTAGTATTCTTAGATATTGGAGACTACAGATGCATCAACTCATAAGGTTTGATGTGGCTTTGATTGCTATCACACATACTCAATATGCGCCCCACCCGTTTCTCAGAAAACATTAATGCGATAATTTAGCTTGGACCAAACTCTCTGCAACATATTTGGTGTGATTGAATTTACAGCTTTAGTGTTGCATCCCAGCAGATCATCCAGGGCTGCGATCAGTAGAGGTTCATACACTCTGTCCTCCACATAACACCAAAGGAAAAAGTCACAAATAGGTCTAATGATGTTGGGGACCAATTGGAGCACATCTGGTAATGTTGTCCATCTGTTTTACAGGTGCTCATAGAGAAATTTGTGGACAGCGAGACGCCAGTGCATCTTGCTGATAAAGGTAATCATTATCCTCTGCAGCTAATTCTGGACTTATCAGTTGGTTAGCTTTCCCAGGTAACCTTGGCCAATAATGGTTGGTTTCTTAAAGATGAATGGGCCGTACACAGACACATCTGACACAACACAGACACATCTGACACAGCACAGACCCATTAATTTTTGGAGAGTCACACTCAATCTCCAGGGTGACGTGCAGATGGACGGTTTCCTCATCGCTGAAAATTATCTTTGACTGCAGGATGTCATCATTTTCTGTTAACGCTTAGAGATTCCTTCAAAGTTCAAGTCACCTTTCATTGTCTTGCCGGTGTAAATTTTGGACCAATTGCAGCTTGTGCTTGTAAGGGTGAAACTGCAAGCGTTTGCATAAGATCCTGCTTACCATGCTTTGCAGGGCGTGTAACTTAGCTAGCTTTTTACGTTGCCTTCTTGGGGCTGGGCAAAAAGGCTTCTCTAAAACAATCACCAACTTTCTCCGAGACCTATGGTCGGCCTGAATATCTCACACATTCATCCTTTCACAAAGAATTTGTTGTACCACTTCAAAATGGACTTGTAAGTAGGTGGATCCACATTAAATTTGCTTTTGAATGCACATTGCACAATCCTACCACTGTGATTGAGCAAATTCCAATACGCACCAGCTGCATAGTTGTAGGGAGAATGCCATCTTGAATTTCACAGCCCTCCAGAGGTGGGAGGAGAGCACAGATATTCTGCCGGAGAGAAGATATTTTTTGAGTTTATATATCTGCTGTCACAATATTTATAAACATATTCCAAACATTTTGGAGTTTATAACTCCTAGAAATCAATGATT
Organism: Phyllobates terribilis; assembly: GCF_046119375.1. Taxonomy (NCBI): domain Eukaryota; kingdom Metazoa; phylum Chordata; class Amphibia; order Anura; family Dendrobatidae; genus Phyllobates; species Phyllobates terribilis. The sequence continues at coordinate 154,518,319 of NW_027362764.1, read as the reverse complement.
GTTTTTGTGGTCACTCTGTATATTGAGAAAAGTTGCCATTTGTTCCCTGAAAAATATAATTCTTTTAACTGTAAAATGAGCTTAGATGAACTAAATTTCTGCTGCTACAGATATATATTCTTGGCACATCCTTTCATTTCCACCTTTATGGAATTTACTTCAAATGCTTAGCAGAAATAAAATTTCACATGTTAGCCAGCCAATTTAAAATAAATCTCTAAGTATATTTTTGCGGTTGTTTCTTAATTGTGTGGCTTGATAATTATCATATAAAAATGCTGCGCAGCTGAAAAATGGCAGTGACATATAATACATTATTACTGTCTTGCCAATATAAAACAGAAGTGTTCTGCCAAAATCTTTTTTAAACATTTGGGCTTTCTATTAGGTGAAGGCTTTTCTTTAAATAGACTGTACTTATTATTTTTTCATGTGAAGGGATCATTGTTTATATTCCAGCAGGGAAGAGTGAGTGGTGTGACACTGTTAAACCTATTTTGGTTGACTTATCTGTGCAGCGTCGCACTAGAAAATAGCTATCTTTTCTGAGCTGCTGTGTTTTTCCTTCTCTTGGTGGATAATTATTTATTTCTGTATTACAGCTGAGCATTTGCAATCAAAAGGTCAGATGATTTCCTTATGCTTTTCAGAAAATTTAAACAGGAAAGAACAATGGCGATTGTGTAAAACTCAATAGTCACAATCTCATTCATCAACGTGAATGACTCAGAAGAAACATTTGATCGGACTTCCGTAAAAGTCAATTTTTATTTTGTCAAATGTTTGATTTTTATTTACTCATTTAAAAAAAAAATGATAACACATTAAAAACATGGTCTCTGCCATAGAAAAATATGTGAAGTTAAAGAGGTTGTCCACTACTTTAACTTTGATGACTTATCTCTACCAAGGATAGATCATCAACGTCTGATCGGTGGGGGTGCAACACCCGACAACGCTGCTGAGAAGCTGTTATCAGTATCGGTGGTGTCCGGAACTGACCAGTTATGGAGCTGCACAGCGCAGCTCCATCAACTCTATAGTGGTCGCAGCTGAGTACTGCATATCCAACCCCTGTTATTATCAATAGGGAGAAAATGTGCAGTACCCGGCTGTGGCCACAATACAGTAGATGGAGCTGAGCTGTGCAGCTCCGTAACTGGTCAGTTCTGGCCCATATAAACAATAGCTGATCAGCGGGGGTACCGTTTTTCGTACCCCCACTGATCAGACATTGATGACCTATCCTAAGGATAGGACATCAATGTTAAAGTAGTGGACAAACCCCTTATGATGTCCATACACATTAGAACAAGGTCAGCTAAATTGGTCTAATTTTGGTAGGGTCAGCTGACCAGCCAATATGTATAGGTGTGTTGTGCATTTCCACTGGTGGAAGATAACAGAGGAAGGAGGGATCAGACTGTTTGATTTCAGCAAGCTCAATCCTTTTATTTTCAAGGAGATACGCCGCTAGCAGAGGAGCAGCAAAGCATACATGTTTATGTGAGGACTGGGAGAGATAGCTTTTATCTGAATGAGTGGCCAAATTTATGGTCAGCTTAAATGGGTGGGTTAATGCGTTACTTGTCTCCCTTTTCCTTAAAAAAACAGTATACAGTCCTGCTCATCGTTATTGGCACCCATGAAGCTTAAGTACATAATGTCGAATATCTCCTGAAAAAAATGAATCAAGAGAAACCATTTTTTTTGTAGAAAGCACTCATGTTAAATACAAAAGAGCTAATCATAAATAATAATTTAAAATCAAAACCAATGGGAGAGAAAAATAGAAAAACCTAAAGCTTGCTGTGTCACTGGTATTGGCACCCTTTGCATTAATTTAATATGGAAACACATTTTGACTCGTCTGTGGTAAATCACAAAAGAGATTCTCCTGTGATTAATTGTTAGTGCCCATGTGACATGAATGATAACTTCACAGTTTTAAAAAGCCACATAGTAACATACATAGTAACATAGTTTTTAAGGTTGAAGGAAGACTAAGTCCATCTAGTTCAACCCATAGCCTAACATGTTGATCCAGAGGGAGGCAAAAAAAAAACATGTGGTAAACACTAAGCTCCACATTGGGGAAAAAAATTCCTTCCCGACTCCATACGACAATCAGACTAGTTCCCTGGATCAACGCCCTATCAAGGAATCTAGTATTTATAACCTGTAATATTATACTTTTCAAGAAAGGCATCCATGCCCTTCTTAAATTTTAGTAGTGAATCACTCATTACAACATCATGCGGCAGAGAGTTCCATAGTCTCACTGCTCTTACAGTAAAGAATCCCCGTCTGTGATTATGATTAAACCTTCTTTCCTCCAGACGTAGAAGATGCCCCCTTGTCCCCGTCTCAGGCCTCAGAGTAAAAAGATCAGTAGAAAGGTCTTTGTACTGTCCTCTCATATACTTGTACATAGTAATAAGATCACCCCTAAGCCTTCTTTTTTCCACAGTAAATAACCCCAAGTGTAATAACCTGTCTTGGTATTGCAGACCCCCCAGTCCTCTAATAACCTTGGTCGCTCTTCTCTGCACCCGCTCTAGTTCAGCTATGTCTTTCTTATACACTGGAGACCAGAACTGTACACAGTATTCTAAGTGTGGTCGCACTAATGACTTGTATAGAGGTAAAATTATGTTCTCCTCATGAGCATCTATGCCTCTTTTAATGCATAGTAGACCTTGCTCCTTTGTCACAACGGTGAAGACAAAGGAGCTGTCTGAGGACATCAGAACTTCTATTATTAGCAAACACAAGACTTCCAAAGGGTATAAGGCCATCTCCAAAGACCTTGATATTCCAGTTTTAACAGTGCGCAATGTTATTAAGAAGTTTGCCAAGCATGGAACCATCAAGAACCTCCCTGGATGTGGGGGAAAGAGGAAAATTGACAAGAGATGCCTTTGAAGGTTGGTGCGCATGATGGAAAAAACACCACGTCAAACATCCAAAGACCTGAAGGCCAACCTGGAACAGTCTGGGGTCATGGTTTCAACAAGTACTATACGCCACACACTAAACCAAGCAGAGGTTTAGGGGTGAAGGCCAAGGAAGAAACCATTGCTAAAGAAAAGACGTAAAATGGAACAATTGATCTTTGCCAAAGAGTACCTTGACAAACTACAATCCTTCTGTGAAAATGTTCAGTGGACAAATTAAACATAAGTAGAGCTTTTTGGCAATGCAAAGCAACATATTGTTTCCAGACGACACAATGAAGCTTATAAGAAAAAGAACACCTTACCAACAGTTAAGCATGGTGGAGGATCCATAATGCTTTGCTGCGTTTGGTACTGGAGGCCTTGACCATATCTCAGGAATCATGAAATTAGAGAATTATCAAGAGATTTTAGAGCGAAATGTCGTACCAAGTGAAAGAAAACTTGATTTGAGTCAAAGATCATTGGTCCTCCAGCAAGACAATGACCCAAAGCACACATCCAAAAGTACACAGGAATGGTTGAAAAAGAAAAAATGAACTGTTTTAAAATGGCTAGCAATGAGTCCTTACCTCAATCCCTTTGAAAATATTTGGGGTGAGCTGAAATCTGCCATTGGGAAAAAGAACTCTGCAAATATTCAAGAGCTTGAACAAACTGCAAAGGAAGAGTGGGAGAAAATTCCAGCTGAGAAGTGCACGAAGCTTATAGATGGCTACAAGAAACGTTTGGAGGCTGTCAGCAATGCCAAAGGGTATGCAACCAAGTATTAATTAGGGGTGCCTTTATTGATGCACATGCTGTTTATTCTGTTGCGTCAGCAACAATGGTTTATTGTTGTATTACTTTGGACCACTAATTAAAAAATCCTGAGGATATAACTTTGGTATATTTCCATTTATTTCTCAAGATATTGTAGAGTCTGTGGCAAAAAATTAAAGGGTGCCAATAATGGTGAGCAGCACTGTATTCACAAATCAATCCTCCATTATCACTCTCGGACTGCATTGCCTGGGTCCCCCATTGCTCTCTGAGCTTTCTCTTCTGAAGAATGGGCATGTGACTGCTTGAGCAGAGATTATTGGTCATATGTTTGTACAACCAGGACAAGTACAGAGCCAGTCACTGTATATACTGTCCTTGTCATATGGACAGTCCATGATTTTTCACAGGTGAAAAAAATGGTCCGAGGGCATCAGTGTTCTGGATCAGAGTTTCATCAGTGTTTGGACAGTGTTTCTATTTTTACCATCAGTGTTTGTTCATTGTGTCATCAGTGTTCGGTCAGTGTGTCATCAGTGTTTCATTAGGGATTTTAAAGGATTAAAAGATAAATAAATTGCAAAGCTTCTTCTATACATTGCAATGTTAATCATGGATTGCACAAGGATGTTATCCATGTGCTGACGACCGTCATTTTCACCGACACATAGACTTGTATGGGTAATTTTGACTGACACATTATATTTTTGTGGACACATGGTCTACAAAAAGATATGGGCATATGAATAGCACCATAGACTTTAATGAGTATTTGTTATATTTGTGAAAATCACGAATATAACACGTACGTGATTTACAGATGTCTGAATGAGGCCTACAACTGCATCTATACTGCAATATAATTGTGAACAAACATTGTTAAAAACGCTCATCATCACTCGATGAATGAACAAAAGATCATCATTCTTGGTGGTGCATTGTCCTGTGTAAACACCGTTGATAGCTATCTCAGTCTAGGCTCACTGAGGTTTGAGATTTAGTATAGATCGCTCATTGGGCACAGTTTACTTTGGCCTTCCTGAGTAAACAGACATTTAAACAACTTCTGATCAATAAAAGTTTACTGATGAGTTTATAGCTCAATGGTTAATGCACTGGCTTTGGGATGCAGAATGTTGGGTTCAAGTCCCATCAGCGTACAGTTACTTTTTTTTTTTTTTTTTTTTTTATTATTACAGTTGTTAAAGTCACTCGTCAAAGTCACTCGTCAGAATCTCTCGTCAGAATCACTCATCAGAATCACTCATCAAATCATTTGTCAAAATCACTTGTCAGAATCACTCATCAAAATCACTCGTCAAAATCACTCATCAAAATCACTCATCAAAATCACTTGTCAGAATCACTCATCAAAATCACTCGTCAGAATCACTCGTCAGAATCACTTGTCAAAATCACTTGTCAGAATCACTTGTCAGAATCACTCGTCAAAATCACTCGTCAGAATCACTTGTCAGAATTACTTGTCAGAATCATTTGTCAAAATCACTTGTCAGAATCACTCATCAAAATCACTCGTCAAAATCACTTGTCAGAATCACTTGTCAGAATCATTTGTCAGAATCACTCGTCAAAATCACTTGTCAGAATCACTCATCAAAATCACTCGTCGAAATCACTTGTCAGAATCACTTGTCAGAATCACTCATCAAAATCACTCGTCAAAATCACTTGTCAGAATTACTTGTCAGAATCACACATCAAAATCACTCGTCAAAATCACTTGTCAGTATCACTTGTCAGAATCACTCATCAAAATCACTCATCAAAATCACTTGTCAGAATCACTCATCAAAATCGCTCGTCAAAATCACTTGTCAGAATCACTCATCAAAATCACTTGTCAAAATCACTTGTCAGAATCACTTGTCAGAATCACTCATCAAAATCGCTCGTCAAAATCACTTGTCAGAATCAGTCATCAAAATCACTCATCAAAATCACTTATCAGAATCACTTGTCAGAATCACACATCAAAATCACTCATCAAAATCATTTGTCAGAATCACTTGTCAGAATCACTCATCAAAATCACTCGTCAAAATCACTTGTCAGAATCACTTGTCAAAATCACTTATCAGAATCACTCATCAAAATCACTCGTCAAAATCACTTGCCAGAATCATTTGTCAGAATCATTTGTCAAAATCACTTGTCAGAATCACTCGTCAAAATCACTTGTCAGAATCACTCATCAAAATCACACGTCAAAATCACTTGTCAGAATCACTCATCAAAATCACTCGTCAAAATCACTTGTCAGAATTACTTGTCAGAATCACATCAAAATCACTAGTCAAAATCACTTGTCAGAATCACTTGTCAGAATCACTCATCAAAATCACTTGTCAGAATCAGTTATCAAAATCAGTTCTCAGACAGGGTCTTTAGCCTCAAACTGACATCATTCTGATGTTTGATTTTGATATCTGATCATGTCCTAAAATGGACACTATAGGGGACAATGCTCTTGCTTCTCACTTTATTCCCTTCCACCTGCCCCTGACTGACAGGTCACTCTTCTTTCATTTACCTGCTCTCCCTTGCGTGATCTTTCGCCAGTGTTGTCATTGTCTGGGGCAGTGTATGCTTGATAGTCCGGCTCTCACAATGTCATCAGGACTTGCTATGTATGCATGGCCCCATTTTATGAAGGAGCTTGTGCAAGATCTTGCTAGAGAAAGCAGATCACGCAGTCAGAGATAGGAGGCAGGCAGCGGGCGAGGATTAAGGAGAGAGGTGAGTGCATTGTCCCACCCCACTGCACCTATGACTCATTTGCGTAAGGTTTCAATGATGGATTTCTCTAAACAAGCAAGGTACAGATAATAATCAAGCTAATAATTTTAATTTTTATAGCGCCAATATATTCCTCAGCACTTTACAATTTTAGGGGGGACTTATACAGACAATACAGACATTACAGAATAAGCATAACTCAGATATCAAAAGGAGTGAGGGCCCTGCTCGCAAGCTTATAGTCTATATTCAACATTACAACATTACAGCGCTGTTACATACATGTCACAATAGTTTGGAGTGTAAAATCCTGATGACAGATTCCCTTTAGGGTTAGGGTTGATTGAGACTTGTAGGATTGCTGCTTCCAATAGATGGCGCTATAGAGTTCAAGTCCTCTTTTTTTCTGAAGAGGCAATTTGCATATTAAATTTCCCAGAGTAGCATTGCACGGAGAATAAGCCTTCTTACTTTGTCATGCCAGAGCCGTGTGTCACTCTCCACAAGGAGAAACGTTACCCCTTAGACCTCAGATAATGACTGATCATTTCTGGCAGAGAAATGAGCCGATTTTCCTTTTAAGATATATTACAAAATTCTTATTTTCATGTGTACTATGGATTTATTAAATGAAAATGATGGTTACACTTTAAGCGCATGTCAACTATTCAAATTAATGCTTAAAAATTGCAACTGAAAACGATTCAAAAAGTATGACAAATGTGCTTAATTTACACATTTTTCCTACCAACACCTGTGTCTTGATTTGGAAAAAAAAGGAAAAATTGCCCTGAGTGAACATACTCTAAGGTCACTGCCCCACTATCAGTATTTGGTCAGTATTCGGCCAGCATTTTTTCTCAGGAGTGGGAGCCAAAACCAGGAGTGGGTGATAAATGCAGAATTGGTAACTAGTGATGAGTGAGCACTAAAATGCTCGGGTACTCATTGCTCGGATCGAGCACATTGGAACACTCGGGTGCTCTACCCGAGCAACGAGCCCAATGTAAGTCAATGGGAAACTCGAGTATTTTTCAGGCGGCTCCCCCTGGCGGTCTGCAGAGAGCCTAAAAATTGCCCAAATCGATGGGAACAGTGCTAAAATGACATGGGAACTGCATGGGGAAGACCCCTGGAAGCATCTCTGACTCCCAGGTCACTGCTGTTAACAACGTTGTCAGAGTATTATGCCACTTTTACGGACTCACAATAAAACATACAAAAATGAAACCAAAATGGATTTTCCTGGGAAATATATTAAGGAACATCCTTTCTAGGGTAATGACTTGTATATAAGGCAAAATATATAACCAAACCAAAAATACACCTTAGGCTATGTTCACACTTAGCATTCTTGATGCATTTTTGCACTTTTGCATTGCTTTCAACCATGACAAATGCATTCACTGGGAAATGTCATTTTAACATTTTACAATGCAATGTGGCCATGTGGTGTGTGACACACCATCGGACACATGCATACAGTGCTGAAAAGACATGGGAACAGCATGAGGAAGATCCCTGGAAGCATCTCTGACTCCCAGGTCACTGCCTAAAAGTGTGCCCATCATAAGTGATCCTTGACGCATGCGAAGATGCCTCCCGCCATGCACCTGTCATTGCAGACTTGCACCAGCAACATTCACCGTCCACGTCCTTGTCCCAGTGTAGTGTTCAGTTGTCCCTACCCCATTCCTTGGAATCCAAGCGCAAATATGCAGCCAGCCACCACCCTCATACAGACTGCAATACTATACTGCCAAATTTTTGACAGCTGCTTGCACTTGAAATGTGTCCTTTTAGGCTCATGGAGGTGGAAGCTGTCCACATTCTTATGGCGGTGGTGACCGGGTATCCATACTCGGTCCCCAGCCGTCACTATTTGTCCCGGTGTCGTCTCCGCCTTCCACAAGCACGGGTCCTACAACATTACCCGTGCCCTCCCCAGTGCACTTACTGCCAAGGATCGCCTACCCACAAACATGTGGCCAGGGATGGTATGGAGCCAGTCCACAGCTTTTTTTGCTGATAGTTGTGTTTCACCACAGCCATATTCTTTAGCTTGGTGAAAGGACTTGGGAAACCATATCTACTCCAGCTGTAATTTCTCCCAGGAAGTCCTCTAAAGCTGCTTGCACTTGAAATGTAGCCTTTTAGGCTCGTGGAGACAGAAGCTTTTCACAACCTCATGCCAGCGGCGGCCGGGTGTCCATACTCAGTCCCCAGCCACCACTATTTCTCTCGATATCGTCTCTGCCTTCCACAAACATGGGTCCCACAACATTACCCGTGCCCTCCTCAGTGCACTTACTGGGAAGGACCGCCTAACCACAAACATGTGGACAGGTGAATGTGGCCAGGGATGGTACAGAGCCAGTCCACATTAAAAATGCAGCCAAAGAGTGTCCGGGAACCTTCCCACACACTTTTCTTAGCCAGGGCTGCTTCTCAGCAGGGTTGGATGGGCCCACCAGAGAATCCTCGTGTGGGCCCTGGCTCCTCGATCAGGAGAGTTCATGATAGGCGCGGGGGAGAAAGGTGAGCTCTCAGAATCAAATCCTCTGGTGGGCCCAATGTTTTTCAGTCTGACACTGCTTCTCGGTGAGAGTTGTATTTCACCACAGCCATATTCTTTAGCTTGGTGAAAGGACTGGCATAGAGGGAAACCGTATGTACTTTGGGTGTCATTTCTCCCAGGAAGTCCTCTAATGCAGCTTGTTGCAGAAGCAATGGCAGCCCGTCCAACATCAGTTCACACTTGTCGGTGGTGCTTCGACGCACAAACATCTTTCTTTGCGTCTTTAATTTTATGACTACAGAGTTGGGCAATGGTCTGATCTGCAATGTGGCTTGAGAAATAACATGCATAAGCACGTCCAATCCACATTAAAAAAGCAGTCATAGAGTGTCCGGGAACCTTCCTACACAGTTTCCTCAGCTAGGGCTGCTTCTCGGCAGGGTTGGACGGGCCCACCAGAGAACCGGAGACTCCTCCGGTGGACCCTGGCTCCTTGTTCAGGATAGTTCATAGTGCCTAGGTGAGGCCATGATGATGATAGAGGCCACCATCTGCTTAGTTTTCTGTTACTTGGAATGCAAGCGCAAGTATGCAGCCAGCCAGCCACCAACCCACAGGACGCAATACTAAACTGCCAGATTTCTGGGCAGCTGCTTGCACTTGAAATGTGGCCTTTTAGGCTCGTGGAGGCACAAACTGTCCACAACCTTATGGCAGTGGCTGTCCACAACCTTATGGCGGTGGTATCCATACTCGGTCCCCAGCTGCCACTATTTGTCCCGGTGTCTTCTCCGCCTTCCACAAGCACGGGTCCTACAACATTACCCGTGCCCTCCCCAGTGAACTTACTGAGAAGGACCGCCTACCCACAAATACGTGGTCAAATGCATGTGGCCAGGGACGGTACGGAGCCAGTCCACAGCACTTGAAATGTAGCCTTTTAGGCTCGTGGAGACAAAAGCTTTTCACAACCTCATGCCAGTGGTGGCCAGGTGTCCATACTAGGTCCCCAGCCGCCACTATTTCTCCCATATCGTCTCCGCCTTCCACAAGCACGGGTCCCACAACATCACCCGTGCCCTCCCCAGTGCACTTACTGGGAAGGACCGCCTAACCACAAACACGTGGACAGATAAATGTGGCCAGGGATGGTACGGAGCCAGTCCACATTAAAAATGCATCCATAGAGTTTCCAGGAACCTTCCCACACATTTTTCTTAGCCAGGGCTGCTTCTCGGCAGGGTTGGACGGGCCCACCAAAGAACCGGAGACTCTTCTGGTGGGCCCTGGCTTCTCCTTCTGGAGAGTTCATAGTGCCGAGGTGAGGCCATGATGATGATAGAGGCCACCATCTGCTTGGTTTTCTGTTACTTGGAATGCAAGCACAAGTATGCAGCCAGCTACCCACCCACCCACAGGCCGCAATACTAAACTGCCAGATTTCTGGGCAGCTGCTTGCACTTGAAATGTGACCTTTTAGGCTCGTGGAGGTGGAAGCTGTCCACAACCTCATGGTGGAGGCGGCCGGGTGTCCATACTCGGTCTCCAGCCGCCACTATTTCTCCCCACCTTCTACAAGAGTGGGTCCCTGAACATTACTGCTGGTACTTTTCTGTGGGAATCTGCTTGCCTCCTACCAGCCTGGAATATTTCCAGTAAACTATGGTATGACGCCATGGTATTAGCACTGCCCCCAGTACCAGTAGCAACGCCATCTCCAATTTCCTTCTCAGGAATTTTATTTGGTAGCTGAAGGAGCTGAAGATAGAGTGGCAGTAGGTGCAAGTTTCTCCAGCCTGTTAGATTTCAGAGGGTGAACGGCAGCACATTGAATCAGTAGTTAGCACTAAATCCTTGCAGCGGTGGGATCCTGGGTTCAAATCCCAGCAAGGACAACATCTGCAAGGAATTTGTATGCTCTCCCCGTGTTTACGTGGGTTTCCACCTCAGTAAAAAAGCAGCCATATAGTGTCAGGCTGCTGTGTTTCAAGAGCTCTGCAGCACTGGGCTGTTTGTCACCTAAGCATTAAGCATGTTATCTTCAGCACAGCCTGTTGCCGCTTGGCCAAGGCAGTGCCGCAGTGCTTTCAGCTTGTGACTGATGTGGTTATTTCAGAGATGGAGGAGGAGATGCAGGAGCTGAACAATGTGATTAGATTGAGGTTATATTGGCAACTCTGTTTTTTTATACTAAAGAAAGAAAAGATCCTACTGTTTCTTTCACTTTATTTTTTAAGACAAATGCATTCACCAGGAAATGTCATTTTAATATTTTACAACCTTATCTGGCCATGTGGTGTGTGACACATCATCAGACAAATCCTGTTTCATTTATGATGGAGGGACTCTGAAAGTCATAAAGCCTATTTTTATAGGGCTGTCAGGTGGCCCTTACTATTCTTAAAGGGCCAGCAGTTGGCCCTTGCTATTGTTAGAGAGCCATCAGCTGGCTATGCTTTGTTGTTCCCATTATTAATGAGTGGGTCTCCTATACTGTTAATGCGTATGCAGTGACTGCAAGGGCTGCCAAAAATTTGGACGCAACCCAATACCCCTTTGAAGAGACATAGAGGAGGGTCTCAGTAAAAACAATGTTCCCATTATAAAGGAGTGGATCTCCTATAGTGGTAATGCCCATGCTGTGACTGCAAGGGCTGCCAAAATTTGGGAAAAAACCTAATAACAATTTAAAGACACATAGAGTAGGGCCACAGTAATGACATGTTTCCATTACAAAGGAGTGGGTGTGCTATACAGTTATAGGGTATGCAGTGAGTCCAACAGCTGACAAAACTTAGGAAAAACCTCACTAACAATTTAAAGACACATAGAGCAGGGCCACAGTAATGACATGTTTCCATTACAAAGGAGCGGGTGTGCTATACAGTTATAGAGTATGCAGTGAGTCCAACGGCTGACAAAATTTAGGAAAAACCCCACTAACAATTTAAAGACACACAGACCTGGGCCACAGTAATGACATGTTTCCATTACAAAGGAGCGGGTGTGCTATACAGTTATAGGGTATGCAGTGAGTCCAACAGCTGACAAAATTTAGGAAAAACCTTCCTAACAATTGAAAGACACATAGAGCAGGGCTACAGTAATGACATGTTTCCATTACAAAGGAGCGAGTGTGCTATACAGTTATAGGGTATGCAGTGAGTCCAACAGCTGACAAAATTTAGGAAAAACCTCACTAACAATTTAAAGACACATAGTCCAGAGCCACAGTAATGACATGTTTTCATTACAAAGTAGCGGGTGTGCTATACAGTTATAGGGTATACAGTGAGTCCAACGGCTGACAAAATTTAGAAAAAAAAAACACTAACAATTTAAAGACACATAGAGCAGGGCCACAGTAATGACATGTTTCCATTACAAAGGAGCGGAGTGCTATACAGTTATAGGGTATGCAGTGAGTCCAACTGCTGCCAAAATTTTGGAAAAACCCCATTAACAATTTAAAGACACATAGAGCAGGGCCACAGTAACGACAAATTCCCATTAGAAAGGAGAGGGACTCCCATACTGTATGCCTATGCAGTGAAGCAACAGCTGCCAACATTTTTGAGGAACTCCAATGCCCCTTGCAAGAGACGTAGAGGTCGGAGAGCCTCCTAAAAACAATGTTCCCATTATAAAGGAGCGGGTCTCCTATAATGGTAATGCCCATGCTGTGACTGTAAGGGCTGCCAAAATTTGGGAAAAAAGCCACTAACAATTTAAAGACACATAGAGCAGGGCCACAGTAACGACAAATTCCCATTACAGAGGAGAGGGTCTCCCATACAGTTTGCCTATACAGTGAAGCAACGGCTGTCAAAAATTCGGAGGAACTCCAATGCCCCTTGCAAGAGACGTAGAGGTCGGAGAGCCTCCTAAAAACAATGTTCCCATTATTAGGAAGTGGGTCTCCCATAGTGTTTGCCTATGCAGTGAATGCAAGGGCTGCCAAAAATTGGGAGGCACTCCAATGCTTCTTAGAAGAGACATGGAGGAGGGCCTGATAAAAAAATGTTGCCATTAGAAAGGAGCGGGTCTCCTATACTTGTAATGCCCATGCACTAAGTGTATGGGCTGACAAACATTTACCCCTAGGGTAAATACCTGAACATACTGTATAAAAAATTTTTTTTACGGGCATCATAAAGATATGGTGGTGGAGGATGAGGATGAGGAGAAAGAGGAGGACAAGAGCAAGTAGCCCAAATCAGGAAGCGTATACCCATGTGTGGGTGTGAAAAGGTGCATGGGAATATACCTCCCAAGAATAGAAACTGGATTTGAGTTTATGTTATGCTGCTATCATTCGGTGGTGTTGAGAAGTCTGGCCCAATCCAGCCCTTGTTCATTTTTATAAGAGTCAGCCTATCAGCATTTTCAGATGACAGGTGGATGCGCTTATCAGTTAGCCACCAGCGGCGCTAAAAACCAGCTCAGATAAAACGCTAGCGGCAGGGCAGTCCAAGACCTCCAAGGCATAGAGACCCAGTTAATTTCACATATCCAGCTTGGATACCCAATAATTATAAGGCACAGAGGAATCACGGAGGATGTTGGTACGGTCTGCAAGGTACTCCCTCACCCTTTATGGTTCCTTGCTCCATCTCATTGTGCTCCACCTGCAATGCATCCTCTTTGATTGCGAGCAGAGAGTGTTTCAGAAGACAGAGAAGCGGGATGGTGATGCTAATTATGGCGTCATCTCCTCTCATCATCTTGATGGAGTCCTCAAAGTTTTGGAGGATGGTACATATGCCTGACATCTATGTCCACTCCTGAGTTCTTATGTGTGGAGTCTGAACTGAATACCGACGGCCTTGTTGATGCTGGTAGTCAACAACTGCCCTCTTCTGCTCACAAATCCTTCACAACATCTGCAGTGTAGAGTTCCAATGCGTGGGGACTTCACATAACAGTCTGTGAGCCGGAAGCTGCAAAAGTTGCTGAAACATGGCAAGGGCGGTGGAAGCTGTAGGTAACTTTCTAAAATGGGTACACAGGCGGCGTACTTTTACAAGCAGATCCGGCAGCTCCGGGTAGGATTTGAGAAACCGCTGAACCACGAGGCTAAGCACATGGGCCAGGCATGGTATGTGTGTGAGCGTGCCTCGCCTCAGAGCCGCCACCAGGTTCCAGCCATTATCACACACGACCATGCCTGGCTTTAGGTTCAGCGGTATGAGCCCATTTCTGCCTGCTCTTTCAGAGCTGTCCACAACTCTTCAGCATTGTGCGATTTGTCACCTAAGCATATTAGCTTCAACACAGCCTGTTGCTGCTTTTCCGAGGCAGTGCTGCAGTGCTTCCAGCTTGTGACTGATGTGGTCATTTTACAGATGGAGGCTGAAGAGGAGGAGGAGGCTGAGGAGGATGAGATTCAGGAGCTGTAGACTGTGGGGCAACCCTGATTGACCTAGGGCCTGCAATGCTTGTCGTCGGGAGGACATGTTCCGTTCCATGGTCCGACTGAGTCCCAGCTTCCACTATGTTAACCCAGTGTGCCGTCAGCGAGATGTACCGTCCCTGCCCACAAGCACTTGTCCATGTGGCCGTGGTTAGGTGGACTTTCCCGGTGACTGCGTTGTTGAGGGCATGGCTAATGTTTTGGGACATGTGCTTGTGTAATGTGGGGATGGCACACCGGGAGAAATAGTGGCAGCTGGGGACCGAGTATTGAGGAACGGCCGCCACCATCAGGTTGCGGAATGCTTATGTCTCCATGAGCCTAAAAGGCAACATTTCGAGCGCAAGCAGTCGCGAAATGTAGTAATTTAGTAGTGTGGACTGTGGGGCGTTGGCTGCGTATTTGTGCTTGCGTTCCAAGGACTGGGGTATGGACAACTGAACGCTGCGCTGGGACAAGGACGTGGACGTGCTTCCTGATTCTGCTACTTGAGAGTGTGCAATGACAGGCGCAGGGCAGGAGGCATCTTCGCATGCACCATGGACAGGGGATTGGCTTGCATTCACAACAGTGGAAGAAGCAATGGTGCCACCTGCAGACACTGTTCCTAGACCCTGGGGCTCAGCCCACAAATTCAGATGCTTAGCTGTCATGTGCCTGATCATGCTGGTGGTGGTCAGGCTGGTAGTTTTGCCACCCCTGCTGATGCTGGCCTGGCAGGTGGTGCAAATGGCCTTTTTGGGGTTATCGGCAGTCTTTAAAAAACAACCAGACTCAGGAAGACCTAACAGTTGTACTGGCAACTTCCTTCGTGTTGGTGTTACGGGGAACGGTTGCTTGCCTTCTGTCTGCGGCCATCACACTGCCTCTTCCAGCCTGTTGGGGTGCTCTGCCTCCCTCCCCCTGTGTGCTGCTGTCCTCTCTCTGCATGTCCTCCTGCCAGGTTGGGTCAGTTACTATATCATCCACCAACTCATCTTCCACTTCTGCACTCTGGTCCTCCTCCTGACTTTCTGGCAATTGTGTCTCATTATCGTCCACCTCTTGTGACACTTTCCCACCATCGCCTTCGTGTGATCGTGGCTGCTCAAATATTTGGGCATCGCTACATGCGATCTCCTCTTGCACCGCTTCAAGTGGACCGGGCGAGAGGCCCAAATCTATAAATGGAAAAGAGAACAGCTCTTCGAAGTGTCCAAGTGTGGGATCAGTTGTCTCTGGGCACTCGGCATGGTGGAAGGAAGGATGTTCAGGGTGAGGAATATGCGGTCCAGACTCATGGCTACTGAGACTTGACAGGGTGGTGGTGATGGTGGCTAAGTCACTGGAAGCATTATCTGCTATCCAACCAATACCCTTTTCACACTGCTTCAATAGTGGTGTTCTGCGGTCCCTTATTAATTGGGACAAGATGGTCGAGCGAGAAGATGTGGGTGTTTGTTGTGGCACAATTTCAGCTTGGCCACGGCCTCGACCTCTGCATGCACCATCACCATCACATCCAGTTCCCCATTTCTTTCCACATGCCTTGCTCATTTTAAATGGAGGACAATATCTTCCACGCTCACTACAAATGGCTGAATTTGGAGAGAACTTATATGTGATCCGTGTGATGGACAAACCACAGTTTTAAATACCAGGCCTGTAGGTAACTATTTTGAACAGCAAACTGATGTCAATAGCTTCACTGACACACTGAAACAAATGTATATTGGAGTCCAAAAATGGCAGTATTTTCAGCGCAATTATATGTGATCCATGTTATTGACAAACCACAGTTTTAAATAGCTGGATTTTTAGCGCTGTTATATGGAAAGGACCTGGCTGTATTTTGCAGTGCCAACAAGCAAATGGCGCATAAAAACGGTGTTCTCTGGATTGCTTTTTAAGCAAATAATAAGGATTAAAAAAATTATTCCTGGCCCCTGAGACCTGGGCCTATTTCTAGAAATATCTAACGGCAGCAGCAGACAAAACTGGAATGGAGCCTCTTGTGCTATATGGACTGCAGTCTGCTATATACCCTGCCTGCCTGCCTGTATACACTGCCTGCCTGATATCTCTGCAGATGGATTAGTCCTCAGAAGGACTGTTTGTTGAGATGGATATGTGTCTCTAATATAGCTTGGTATACCTACACTAACTAGAAACAAGCAAATCTCTCCCTAGCTCAGCAGCAGCTCTCCCTACACTGTCTGATTCCGGAGTTTCTGTGACGAGCATGGCGGCTCCAAGTCTGATATAAACCTTACAACGCTGTGCGGCCAGCCAATCACTGTAATACCACAACCAACATGGCTGCGGCATTACAGTGAGTGGCAGGCAATCCCTGCATGTTCATTGGCTCTGTAAAGAGCGCCAAACATGTCGGGAGGGGACCTGAACTGGTGGTGATCGCAGCACAGTGTCGACAAGAACCATGATGAGGGCAGCGTTCAGCACCCGGTGCTTGCGAACAGCGCTAACTGCAGTGGCTGATTGACAGTCGCCGTCCATGTGATCCTGATGCGTCACATGGGCGGCACACGTGTAACACACAGGACACAGATATCTCCGGTACCGGTACTAGAAATATACGGACGTGTGAAACTGGCCTAAGCAAGTAAAACATATAGAAAATAAATAAATTACTGTTATATAGAATCTACTTGTAATATTAGACTATGTGCACACGTTGAGTATTTTATTGCAGAAATTTCTGCAAGGTTTCTGCATCTCTTGGCAGTAAAAACGCTGCGGAAAAAACACGTGTTTTTGCATGCGTTTTTGCTCGCGTTTTTTGATGCCTTTAAGTATAGCAATAAATGCTTTTTGGAGCTAAATAAAGATATTTGAAAAAAGAAACATGGGACATCGCTTTAACCCTTGGATTACCGTTGGACCTGGGTCAGTATATTGGTTAATTTAAATTATTGAAAAATATATCTGTTTTATTTCCAATAAAGTATTTTATTCTTGGTGTGTGTTTAGTGTCTGGCTGTCACCCGTTCACTACTAAATCTAGGACTTGGTGTCAGCGACACCTTATCCCATTACCTAATCCCATTTCCCCTAATCCCATTCAAATATGAAGTGCCATTTCTGGGGCAGCTGAGGGCTGCTATTTTTATCCTAGGAAGTAGCCATTAGGCCAACATGTTTCTTGGCCATTAATAACAGCACACAGCTGTTTGGTTAGCCCACGATCAGGAACCAGCAACGCTGTGGAAGCAGCGTATTTTCGCTGCACCCAAAACCCTGTGTTCTAATGCCGCACTTGTTTTGTCAGTATATGTGGATCCACCGCATTCACTCGGTCAAAATCTGCAGAAATTGACATGCTGTGGGTGAGTTTACGCAGCATCAAGAACAAGCACAATAGGCATGGGATTACTTATAAATGAAATAAAATGAAGAATTAAATTTAAAAAATGACATGGGCTCCCGCATCATTTTCATAACCAGCAGAGGGAAAGCCAACCGCTGGGGGCTGATATTACTAGACAGGGAAGGGGCCATTAGGCAAACCTGTTCCCTGGCTATTAATAACAGCCCACAGCTGTTTGCTTAGAGTTTACTGGCAAGATTACAGGGGGACTCCAGAAAAAAATTGATGCGTCCCCCTATAAAATATAACTAGCAAAGGGTAAACAGACATCTGCGAACTCATATTAATATCAGCCCTCAGCTTTCCCAGATATGATGCATCTATAAGATGCGCCAAATCTGGCATTTGGTCTCGCTCTTCCCACTAGCCCTGATGCAGTGGCAAGTGGGGTAATAGGGTTGGGGTTGATGTCAGCCTTGTATTGGCAGCTGATATGAAGCCCAGGTTAGTAATAAAGAGTAGAGATGAGCGTTGTTCTACTCGAACTGTTCGCCAATCTCAAATTCGAGCTGTTTTGGGCGGTGTTCGAGCCGTTCGGCGAACACGAACGATTTGAGAAAAATTCGGCTGTTCGAGGTTATGTTCGATAACTGTTCGTGCACCAAAATCATAACTGGATTTTTTCTCAGTAATGATGAAAATTAATGTTAATACGCAGTTTGAGTGTACAGCGGGGTGGGGGGAGGGGCAGGGGATGGATCTCTGCAGGAATAATGAAGATCTCCATTTTTTTTTCTCTTTCCCGCATTTGCAGTGGGGAGGTGCAGTCTGTCAGCCTATCAGCAGCGCACACACGGAGCGAACTGCTGTTTTTCACACAAGCAAGGGCATGTGTCATTGGCAGTGTATGTCACATGTCCTTGCCCTATAAGATCAAGCCATTTTCCCCGTCGCCACCATTTTCTCACTGCTGCAGCTGCGTGTTAGACGGCACCACTGTTGCTGTGTGCGCTATACCTTGTTAATTTCAAGCCAATTTTCGCACAAATCTACAGATAGCTTGGGAGTAGGGAATAGTTGTGATTGCAGTCCTTTTAAGGACTAGGTTACAGCATTTCCTACGACTTTTATCAGGCAGGTCTGTGCTCTTAAATAGATAGATTGTGGGAGTAAAGACTAATTGTAATTGCAGTCCTTTTCAGGACTAGGTTACATCAGTTCCTATCAGTTTGTGCCAGGCAGGTCTGTGCCAGTGCTGTGCAAGTTTTTTTCACAGCATTTGGCTGAATCTAGCAAAGCTAATCCTTTTTGGCCTATTGCAGAGTGTGTTAGTCAGTGGAGTAGCCTATCTGTGTTGCAAGATATACCACCTGTGTATAGAATACCAATTTTTTTACTGCACCTAGTGAAGTAAAATCTTTTGGGCATAGCATCATTCTATTAGTCCATCTATACTGACATCCATCAGGTTGCAAATTGAATATAATTTTTTTCTGCATCTAGCTCTGAAAAAATATTTGGGCTTCTAGCAGTGTGTGGGACTTGTTCTATTAGTCCATCTATACTGACCTCCATCAGGTTGCAAACTGAATATAATTTTTTTCTGCATCTAGCTCTGAAAAAATATTTGGCCTTCTAGCAGTGTGTGGGACTTTCTCTATTAGTCCATCTATACTGACCTCCATCAGGTTGCAAATTAAAAATAATTTTTTTTCTGCATCTACCTCTGAAAAGATATTGGGCTTCTAGCTGTGTGTGGGACTTGTTCTATTAATCCATCTATACAGACCTCCATCAGGTTGCAAATTGAATATAATTTTTTTCTGCATCTACCTCTGAAAAAATATTTGGGCTTTTAGCTGTGTGTGGGACTTGTTCTATTAGTCCATCTATACTGACCTCCATCAGGTTGCAAACTGAATATAATTTTTTTCTGCATCTAGCTCTGAAAAAATATTTGGCCTTCTAGTAGTGTGTGGGACTTTCTCTATTAGTCCATCTATACTGACCTCCATCAGGTTGCAAATTAAAAATAATTTTTATCTGCATCTAGCTCTGAAAAAATATTTGGCCTTCTAGCAGTGTGTGGGACTTTCTCTATTAGTCCATCTATACTGACCTCCATCAGGTTGCAAATTAAAAATAATTTTTATCTGCATCTACCTCTGAAAAATATTTGGGCTTCTAGCTGTGTGTGGGACTTGTTCTATTAGTCCATCTATACTGACCTCCATCAGGTTGCAAACTGAATATAATTTTTTTCTGCATCTAGCTCTGAAAAAATATTTGGCCTTCTAGCAGTGTGTGGGACTTTCTCTATTAGTCCATCTATACTGACCTCCATCAGGTTGCAAATTAAAAATAATTTTTTTTCTGCATCTACCTCTGAAAAGATATTGGGCTTCTAGCTGTGTGTGGGACTTGTTCTATTAATCCATGTATACAGACCTCCATCAGGTTGCAAACTGAATATAATTTTTTTCTGCATCTACCTCTGAAAAAATATTTGGGCTTCTAGCTGTGTGTGGGACTTGTTCTATTAGTCCATCTATACTGACCTCCATCAGGTTGCAAACTGAATATAATTTTTTTCTGCATCTAGCTCTGAAAAAATATTTGGCCTTCTAGCAGTGTGTGGGACTTGTTCTATTAGTCCACCTATACTGACCTCCATCAGGTTGCAAATTAAAAATAATTTTTTGTCTGCATCTAGCTCTGAAAAAATATTTGGCCTTCTAGCAGTGTGTGGGACTTTCTCTATTAGTCCATCTATACTGACCTCCATCAGGTTGCAAACTGAATATATATTTTTTCTGCATCTACTACCTCTGAAAAAATATTTGGGCTTCTAGCTGTGTGTGGGACTTGTTCTATTAGTCCATCTATACTGACCTCCATCAGGTTGCAAATCGAATATAATTTTTTTCTGCATCTAACCCAGCCAATAGTTTTGGCCTAATACCACAGTTTGGCCACTCAGCTCTGCTCGGTTCCCATCCATTGTTTTTTTGTGCAAACAACTCCAGAGTTGTGAATTAGTTAACCACCAAAATGAGTGGAAAAAGGCCTGCTGCTGGTGGAAAGGGGAATAGGCGTGTTGGGAAGGGCAAAAAAGGTTGTGTCCGTGGGGTAGGTGTTAAAGCAACAGTAACATCTGCAGAAGAAAGACCATCTTCCAGCCAAACTAAAATGTCTACTTCTTTTAGCGGACAATGTGATAAGATCCCTTTCTTACGGCCACGCCAATCGCTACAAATTCCAGATGAGGCACAAAAACAGCAGGTGCTTCAACGGATATCAAGTGCTCCTTTAAGTGGGCTCTCCTCCACATCAACTTCAACATCACAAATACTCCAGTCCTCAAAGGTGTCACCCCAATCGCACTTGCTTCCTCACAGCTCCCAAATCTCCAGCTGCCCGTCTGAGTATGAGGTAGAACAGATGGTTGAGTCTGCAGAGCTGTTTACTCATACTATAGCCTGGGAATCAGAGGTCGACTCCAGCGCTTCTGTGAATCCAGACGAGGAAATGATCTGCACTGATGCCCAGAATCTTTATGAGTCGGATCCAGGACCAGACGCAGAAGGTTCTGACCATAATGTAGACCCTCATTCCCAAACTGTAACTCCTGTTGGTGGAGACAATGAGGAAGACGATGATGAGACTCAAATACCTGATTGGAGCGACAAATTTAGTTTTTTGTCAGGGCAGGAACAGGTTGGCTCTGAGGACGACGGGTGTGATAACGCACAGGGTGATGATGATGAGGTTCGAGATCCCACTTACTGTCAACCCACAGTCAGCCAAGAGATGAGGTCAGCAGAGGAGGTGGAGGAAGATGCTAGTGACGACGAGGTCAGGTTGCGCCTTCCTGGACAGAGACGTAGTACTGGAAGCACGTCAACAACTGCATCCTCAAACACAACTCTGCCTCTCACCACAAGTCGTGGTGGCTCTTCAGGTCGCTTGGGTGCTAAGCCTTGCATAGCCTGGGCATTTTTTCAGATCGATAAAGATGACCCAACTCGTGTTATCTGTAACATTTGTCAGCAAAAGCTAAGTAGAGGCCAAAAAATACATAGTTTGAGTACTTCATGCATGAACCGGCACATGGACATGAAGCATAAGTTGCAGTGGGAAGCTCAGTGTGCTACAATGCGGCCTAGCCGGCCGGGCCAACCACCGTCTGCCATATCTTGTGCATCCGCGGCCTCTTCATCCTCTGTGACTGGGGGGACAGCAGTCACACCTGTTTTGGGGCGCAGACCTGCCACCTCTTTACCCGCAACAGCCAGCGTGATTGGCAGGTCATCATTTTCTTTGGAGGTGGTAACACCAGCCGGTGTTGAGCGCTGTCCGACATCGATAGCACCACCTTTGGATCAAGGCAACCTAACATGTCCGCCTGCATCTTCCTCACAGACCGGCAGTTTGCCGGGGACACCCTTATCAACCCCGTCTAAGCACAATAGCCAGCCCTCGGTCCCTCAGATGTGGACAAGTAAAAGACCATTTCCTCCTAGCCATGAGAAAGCTAAGAGGTTGAATTTCACCATCTGCAAGCTCTTGGCTACAGAAATGCTGCCTTTCCGCCTGGTGGACACAGAGGATTTTCGAGACCTTATGTCCGTCGCAGTGCCCCAGTACCAGATGCCCAGTCGGCACTACTTCTCAAAGAAAGGTGTGCCTGCGCTCCACCAGCATGTCGCACACAACATCACCGCTTCTTTGAGAAACTCTGTGTGTGACAGGGTGTATTTCACCACAGACACTTGGACGAGTAGGCATGGACAGGGGCGTTACATGTCGCTGACTGGGCACTGGGTAACTATGGTGACAGCAGGACAAGGGGCTGCTGTCCAAGTCTTGCCGTCCCCACGAGTTGTGCGTCAATCCTCTTTATGTCAAAGTTCCTCCACTGCTTCTGCCTCCTCAACCTCCTCTCGGTCTTCCACCTGCACCCAAAGCCTGTCTGGTCATGCCACAAGCTTTCTAACTGCGCTGAAGGGATCCTGCACACCTCCTTACTATGCTGGCAGTAGGGCTCAACGTCATCAGGCGGTTTTTACTTTGAAATGTCTGGGAAATGTGAGTCACACAGCTGAGGAGTTGTGGTCAGCTCTGGAGAACCAATTTCATGAATGGTTGTCTCCACTGGACCTGAAACCAGGGAAGGCCGTGTGCGACAATGCTGCAAACCTGGGTGCGGCCCTTCGCCGGGGCAATGTCACACACGTGCCTTGTATGGCTCACGTGTTGAACCTGGTTGTCCAGCAATTTTTAGCCCACTATCCCAGACTAGATGGCCTTCTGCAGAGGGCACAGTCGCTGTGTGCTCACTTCCGCCATTCGCATCCCGCAGCTCAGCGACTTACATCTCTACAGAAGTCGTTGGGCCTGCCACTTCACCGGCTAAAATGCGATGTGCCAATGTAGCACCCTGAGGATTCGGCTGCTACAGGAGTATTGCACCTCAACCCAGAGGTGTGATATTCCACTCCCGGGCAAGGATGGAGAGTGGAACTGAGCTCGGTAGGCTGCATGCACTACACACATCCCATTTCCGAGGAGCAGACCGACGGTACTCCCACTTAGAAATGTGCAGGTACGACCGAGTCTGTTCCTGGCTGGAGTGGGAGGGGGGTGGTACATCCCAAGTAGTGTAGGGGCAGATAGGGGGAGCAGCCTGGGTAAGGATAGGAGCTCATTGGGTGCTGGTCACCTGAGCTCACACATAGAGGGTGTATATAAGGTGGGCACCAACTAAGATCAGGGTCAGATGCAGAGAGTCAGTCAGCTGCAGAGAACTAAGTCAGGAGCAGAGGAGAGAAGAAAGACAAAGACCCAGAGTGAGAGAGGAGAAAAGAGAGAGACCCAGAGCACAGAAGAGAAGGACTCTGAGATCCCAACTAAAAGCACCGGGTGAAGAGTCGGCATCAGGGTACCGGAACCCAAGCTGGTGGGGGTAAAAACAATCCCCAGCCAGAGACCGGAGACCGTGGGCAGCGTTTGCCACGGTCACCCACCACATCCACCCCGAAGGCACACCACATGAAGGGTCAGGGAACCCAGGGCCAAGGGTGTCCCAACAGAAGGCCCGAGGGAGCTGGACCTAGGTGGATTACTGGTGGGGACGGCCAGAGAACGGGACAGAAAGAGAGCTCAGGGCCACGCTCCGGACTTGTTTGGGGGTTGGCTGGATCCAGGACTTGGTGGACGCAGCACGGCTCGGGTGGTCACTCGCAGCTGGAGTGACCAGTACAACATCTGCAGTAAGTAAACACCCTTAACTGCACAACCCGACTCTGTCTTCACTGCCGTCTGCACTACACCACCACAACCCCCATCCTCTGCACCTGTCCCCTCTGAGGCTATACCCCTCCCGTTGGGGGTTATCCCACCAAGCTGCGCACCCACCATCAGCCTCAGCGGACCCTGCTGCAGCGGCGGCCACAGTGACCGCATCACAACGGGTGGCGTAGTCGACACAAAAGAACTCTTAATAACATCTGTAGGACTGCCACATAACACTGAGCTTGACGCCCTGGGCACGGGCCGGGTCACAGCCGCTCGGAGACTACAACCCCCCATCTGATCCGGTGCCGGGTATTCCCCTCAAAAAGGAATATGTCCCAGGGGGCGCGTCAACTTTGGCGTAGTCGGCAGGATTACGTGCCCACAACAACCGGGTACTGCGTGCCTGAAGAAAAGTGCAAGTTTACCTCAGAAAGAAGTCTCCTGCCGGTTCCGGAGGGTCCACGCCATCGGACTCCATCACCAGTCGTTTCCCGCCGATTGTCCGCCATTTCCAGCTTGTTCCCGCCATCTGCAGAGTTTCCCGCCACTGGGCGACGCTTCCCGCCAAAACCGCGGATTTCCCGCCTTGGAAGAGCAGCGGACGCCATTATGGGCGTGCCAAAGGAGGGCAGGAGGCCGCCTCCCATCGTGGGCCAGGACAGAAAATGGCGCCAAAAGTGGAAACCGCCCCCACCAACAGAGACTGTGATGCTGGAGGTGTCTGTCAGCGTGAAAGAACTACCCCTGGAGCTGACAGTCACCGAGTTGCCCCGGGACCGCCCTCTAAGTGGGAGGAGACGAAAGAAAAGAACGAAGATGGGTGCCGCCTGGAGCAGTCTGGAGCGAGCGCACCCGGAGGCAAGAAGTCTGGAGAGGAGTAGCAGAGAAGCTCACCCGGAGATGTCCAGAGAGCAGAGCAGCACCGGCCCGCTGGCCAGGAGCCTGCTGGAAGAAGAGCAGAGCAGCACCGACCCGTTGGTCAGGAGCCTGCTGGACACCACGACCCCACTAGGCCTAGTGGAGGTCCTTGCACAGCTCCCCCGAGACCGGGAGTGTGCACAGACTGCCCTGGAGGGCCTCGCACGGAGGATGGCCCGGGTACAGCGAGAGACATTGGCGGAGTGGAGCCGGGAGATGGCCCAGCAAACCAAGACCCGGAGCACGCCAGCCGAGATGAGGAAGGAGACCGCCTCTGAGGATGGCGCGGGAGGACCCAAGGCCGGAGACGGCGCCGAGGAGGGAGCCGAACGCATGGAGGCAGGTAAAGGGGACGCCTATACCCCAAGCCGTGACACCGCTTACCTGCCCCAGCTCCCCGTCGCAGAGCCCGAAAGTCCCCCTGCTGTGCCCGAAAACGCCATGTCACCGACGCAGACTAGGCCCCAACCGGAAGCCGCCGCCGCGACCCCTGTGTCGTCACACGCCTCGACCCCGAGCGTGACCAAGCAGGAAGTACCACCAGCCTGGTCGCAGGGCCTAGAATTCCCGGGCGTCGCATCACCAACAGCGCCCCCTACCTCCGCGGAGCCTCCGGCCTGGTCGCAAGGCCAGGTAGCCCAGGGCGCCGCCGTATTAACGGTGCCCTTCACCTTCCAGGTGCCCCAGGCCTGGCCGCAAGGCCTGGGCAACCCGGGCGCCACCACCACCGCGCCCGCACCCGTAAAACCAAGGGTGCCGCGTCTGGGAGAGGACTTGTTTGCCCAGCACACGTGGCCGGACGGGCAGCCTTTCATCTGGCCCCAGAAGTATTACGAACTGGAGCACCAGAGGAGGGTTGGGGCCATGTGTGCACCCCTGATTCCGGCTCCGAAGCCCGTAATAAGGATCTCGCCCCCGCTAGCGGAAGCGCAGTTTGAGTGGGACCCCACCGGAGAAGATCTAATGGGGTTCACTCAGGAAACTAGGGCCGCTGCAGCAGAGCGTGCGGAGTGCTGCCGCCAACAGCTCGAGGAGTTTGCGAGGGAGCGGAGAGAGAGGCGGGTCCGGGAACAACAGGCCCAAATAAGGAGCGCCGAGCAGAAGAGCCGGACCAGGAGGGACCCCCGTGCAGCGCACAGTCCCCGTACCACCGGGACTGTGATAAAGTTCAACCAGCAGCATGGGTGGGGCTTCATTCGAGACAACAACACCCCCGGCGACGTCTTTGTCACGCGCAGAGACGTGGAGTCCCATCTGCCGGAGGGGCATAGAGGTCGTGACCTCTACATCGGAGACGAGGTCACCTTTACTCGGCACAAGTGTGCCAAAGGACCTTACGCCCTCCACGTACACCGCCTGACGGAGGAGGAGTTGCAGTGCGGGGAGGAGGAGCAAGAGGACCCGGACGGGTCTGAAGTTACAACCAGCTATAAGCAAAAAGCAGGAGGAAGACGCCGTTGAGTGCGGCAGAGAAGTGATGTAAATAGTTACCCGACCGGGTACCAAAGAAACTGTTGATACATATATATATAGTCCCCGTTGGGACCAGCTGAGTGAACTGTTTACCCGTTAACCCCTTCATCCCACAGGCTGAGGACTGTGAGCAGCCATTCCCTTCCCTCTACCTGGCCGAGGACTGAGAGCGGCCAACTTCCCCTGTATATAGTTGCGCTTCCTAAAGCGCCCCCTACCGGTTTTATAGGAAAACCAGTTTTTCTAAGAGACTGTCGCACTTTTCCCGGACACACGTTGCACAGTGTCCGGAGGAGGAACCTGAAACAAGAGACGACGAGAATGTTTATATGAAAAGTTTTATATATATAATGTTTTATATGTTTTATTATGTTTATATGAAAAAAAAAAAAAAAATTTTGTATGTTTTGGTGTTTTTGTCTTTACAGCCCGAGGACGTGCTGTGATTTACCAGGGGGGAATGTAGCACCCTGAGGATTCGGCTGCTACAGGAGTATTGCACCTCAACCCAGAGGTGTGATATTCCACTCCCGGGCAAGAATGGAGAGTGGAACTGAGCTCGGTAGGCTGCATGCACTACACACATCCCATTTCCGAGGAGCAGACCGACGGTACTCCCACTTAGAAATGTGCAGGTACGACCGAGTCTGTTCCTGGCTGGAGTGGGAGGGGGGTGGTACATCCCAAGTAGTGTAGGGGCAGATAGGGGGAGAAGCCTGGGTAAGGATAGGAGCACATTGGGTGCTGGTCACCTGAGCTCACACATAGAGGGTGTATATAAGGTGGGCACCAACTAAGATCAGGGTCAGATGCAGAGAGTCAGTCAGCTGCAGAGAACAAGTCAGGAGCAGAGGAGAGAAGAAAGACAAAGACCCAGAGTGAGAGAGGAGAAAAGAGAGAGACCCAGAGCACAGAAGAGAAGGACTCTGAGATCCCAACTAAAAGCACCGGGTGAAGAGTCGGCATCAGGGTACCGGAACCCAAGCTGGTGGGGGTAAAAACAATCCCCAGCCAGAGACCGGAGACCGTGGGCAGCGTTTGCCACGGTCACCCACCACATCCACCCCGAAGGCACACCACATGAAGGGTCAGGGAACCCAGGGCCAAGGGTGTCCCAACAGAAGGCCCGAGGGAGCTGGACCTAGGTGGATTACTGGTGGGGACGGCCAGAGAACGGGACAGAAAGAGAGCTCAGGGCCACGCTCCGGACTTGTTTGGGGGTTGGCTGGATCCAGGACCTGGTGGACGCAGCACGGCTCGGGTGGTCACTCGCAGCTGGAGTGACCAGTACAACATCTGCAGTAAGTAAACACCCTTAACTGCACAACCCGACTCTGTCTTCACTGCCGTCTGCACTACACCACCACAACCCCCATCCTCTGCACCTGTCCCCTCTGAGGCTATACCCCTCCCGTTGGGGGTTATCCCACCAAGCTGCGCACCCACCATCAGCCTCAGCGGACCCTGCTGCAGCGGCGGCCACAGTGACCGCATCACAACGGGTGGCGTAGTCGACACAAAAGAACTCTTAATAACATCTGTAGGACTGCCACATAACACTGAGCTTGACGCCCTGGGCACGGGCCGGGTCACAGCCGCTCGGAGACTACAACCCCCTATCTGATCCGGTGCCGGGTATTCCCCTCAAAAAGGAATATGTCCCAGGGGGCGCGTCACCTACCCGGTGGAATTCAACTCTGCACATGTTGCAGCGACTGTGGCAGCACCGACAAGCCCTGGTGCAATACGTTCTGACGTATAGCCTGGGCCAACGAGATCCAGAGGTGGGGCAAATCACGCTGGAGGAGTGGTCTCAGATCAGGGACCTATGCACCCTTCTGCACAGTTTTGAAATGGCGACGAAGATGTTTAGTGCTGACGATGCCATTATCAGCATGACTATTCCGGTGATTTACATGCTGGAGCACATGTTAAACAGAATTCGGAGTCAGGTGGTGGCACAAGAGGAGGTGGAGGAAGTAGAGGAGGAGGAGTTGTATGCGGAAGGGCTAACATCTGCAAGGTCCAGACAGTCGGCAGCACCAAGGCGGCAGGCATGTGAGGGTGGGGGAGATGGTTTTACCAGGGCGCATGGTAGCAGCCAAACTAGTGAGGAAGGTGCAGGAGCCCAGGAAGAAGTGGAGGACGAACTGATGGAAGACTCATCAGATGAGGGAGACCTTGATCACATTTCTGTTGTGCGAGGTTGGGGGGAGAGGACAGAGGAAGGAAGCATGATTGTTACCTTGCCACCAACACAACAGGGACTTGGTGCTCCTGGATGCGCAACACACATGAGTGCCTTCTTGCTGCACTACCTGCAACATGACCCTCGAATTGTGAGAATTAGAAATAATCCTGACTACTGGGTTGCCACACTGTTAGATCCCCGGTACAAAAGTAAATTTGCCGAAATTATTCCTGCCATAGAAAGGGATGCACGCATGCAGGAGTATCAGCAGAGACTGTTGCAGAATCTTACATGTGCTTTTCCACAAAACACCAGTGGTGCACGTAGTGAATCTCACAGTTCCCACTTGCCAACCGTGGGACCGTCAAGTGTTCAGCACTCAAACCGTAACAGAACCACAGTATCTGCTGGTAACATCAATTTTGCGGAATCATTTCACCACTTTTTTAGCCCATCCTTTGCAAGGCCACAGGAGCCAAGAAGTCTGACACATAGTCAACGCCTAGAGACGATGGTACAGGAGTATCTCCAAGTAAACATTGAAGCCATGACTGTGTCACTGGACCCTTGCTCTTTTTGGGCTTCCAATCTGGATAAATGGCCGGAGCTAGCCACTTACGCCTTGGAGATCTTGTCATGCCCCGCAGCCAGCGTTCTGTCTGAACGTGTGTTCAGCGCTGCTGGTGGTGTGCTGACAGATAAGCGCACGCGGCTCTCCACTGATAATGTAGACAGACTCACGTTCATAAAGATGAACAAATCATGGATCCGAAATGACTTTTCTACCCCTGTGTCATCCTGGGGAGAGTAAAAGCTTGATGATTGGTTAAAATCACCCTACCAACCGTTTTAAGCTTTCAAATTACTAATCATGTTTATCTGTATCTTGGCTGGAAAATAATTTGGGCTTTGTAGCAGTGTGCAGCACTGATCCTATTAGGCCATCTATACTAAGCTCCACCAGATTAAAATTAATAATAATTTTTAGCTGCATCTAGCCCGGAAAATAATTTTGGGGCTCCGAGATGCGCAAGACACATAAGTGCCTTCTTGCTGCACTACCTGCAACATGACCCTCATATTGTCAGAATTCAAAGTAATCATGACTACTGGGTTGCCACACTCTTAGATCCCCCAAACTTTTCAATCAACCTTTTCATTTTAATAAAGACCAAAAAAATTGTCATTTTTGAAATTATAAGCATTAACAGGTTATTAGAAACTGAAATCAAACAGTTTTCAACTCAAAACTTTATTCTAGGTGATGTTACATTTTCACATAGGACCCCTTGTTCGAAAGGAGCTTCTGAACTCTCTCGTCCATTGAATTTGTCAGGTTTTGCATGGTTTCTGCTTCAATTGTTTTGCATGAGGACAGAATACCCTCCCAGAGCTGTTGCTTAGATGTGAACTGCCTCCCGCCATCATAGACACTCCTTTTGATGATGCTCCAGAGGTTCTGAATGGGGTAGAGGTCAGGGGAGCATGGGGGTCACACCATAAGTTTGTCCCCTTTTATGCCCATATCAGCCAGAGATGCAGATGTTTTATGTGCAGCATGAGATGGTGCATTATCATGCAAAAAAATGATCTTGCTGTGAAATACACGGTTCTTCTTCTTGAACCATGGCAGGAAGTGCTGTTTGAGAAAATCCACATACATTATGGAGTTCATCTTTAGCGCCTTCAGGAATCCTAAAGGGGCCGACAATCTCTCTCCCCTTGATTCCAGCCCAAAACATTACTCCACCTCCTCCTTGTTGGCGCTGTAGCCGTGTTTGCGTGGGGTGTCCATCAACCAGCCATCCTCCACTCCATCCATCTGGACCATCGAGCGCTGCATGGCACTCATCCGTGAACAAAACAGTTTTGAAATCAGTCTTCATGTAATGTTTGGCCCACTGGAGCCGTTTCTGCTTGTGTGAAGTGGATAGAGGAGGACTCTGAAGGACCCTGCATCTTGTTGTTCGGGGGACGTTGGAGGCACCAGCAGCTTCAAAAACTTGTCTGCTGCTATGACAAGGCTTTTTTGCCGCTGCTCTTTTAACCTGACGTAATTGCCTGTAGGAAAGAGTCCTCAATTTGCCCTTATCAGCACGCACACGTGTGTACTGTGAATCAGCTACATACTTCTTGATTGCCAAGACACTTCATCCTGATCATCGCACAATGTTGATTGTAGTCATGCCTTGACCTAAACACTCCACAATTTGTTGCTTCTCAGCAGCCGACACATCCTTTTTCTTTCCCATTTTGGCAGAAAATGTAGTCTGCTTAATAATGTGAGACAGCCTTCTTAAGTAGTCTTGCCTTTCATTGGACACACCTGCCAAACTAATTAGCACAGGTGTCTGCAATTGCTTACAGTGATATAAAGAGCCCTGACACACATCACCATCAATGAGTTTAACTGACAAACAAACAAATTCTTCCCTTATCACTCCTAAACACTTTTTGCATAATAATTTGGAACACAGTGTACATGTGCTTTTCCACAAAACACCAGTGGTTCACGTAGTGAATCTTACAGTTCTAACTTGCCAACCGTGGTCTGTATGGAGTTGTTCAATAAAGGGCCCAAAATTAAGATAACATAGATGGGAGAGGTCTCTATGAATAGGAATTCCTAAGTATTTGATACCCTGTGAGGGCCAGGCAAAGGGAAAGTTGGACTGGATGGAATCCTATATGGATTTGGGGAGGGAGACATCGAGGGCCTCAGACTTCGCTGCATTGATTTTAAAATTTGACCATGTAACAAAGTGATCTATTTCAGCCATAACAGCATGGATGGATATATGTGATTGAGTGATATATACTAGGACATCATCAGCAAATAGAGAGCACTTGTACTCGGTGCCTCCCACCTCAATCCACCTAATATTGGGGTTATGGCGAATTGATGAGAGCAGGTGCTCCGTCACTAGGATGTATAAGAGAGGGGACAGAGGACATCCCTGCCTTGTCCCATTGGTGATTCTGAAAGGTGATGAAAATGTTCTGATGCACCCCCTGGGCCTTGGGACACCCGGAGCCGGACCCTTTTTGGTGGATGTTGGTGGTTGTAGTCTTCGTGGCGGCGACCTGGTTCCGTGGCTCAGGGTGGTCAAACCAGTGGCGGAACTATTTATGTGGTTTTGATGTTTAAATGTCCGACTACGCCACCCGTGGATTGTGGTCAGAGTGAACCGCCGCTGCAGGGCAGACCGCTGAGGCTGGTGTTGTGGGTGCAGCAGAGCGTAGCATAACTCCCCACGGGAGGAGTATAGCCTCAGGGCAGTGTATGCGGAGGATGGGGGTGATGGTGCAGGGCAGCAGCAGTAACGACACGGAGTCAGTGATGCAGTCCAGGGCCTTTACTCACAGTTCTTATTATCCAGACCACGTCTGCAGGTAACGGCTGCCCACGTCGTACTGTGCTCACCAGGTGAGGGGCTCAGACAACTCCCAGATAACTTTGGAGCGCTTCACAAGACCCCCTTTGTGTGTCCTTTGTCTGGCCTTTCTTACCAACCCTTCTGTCCGGCTGCCTCGGGCCTCCTCTTGGTAAACTTGGCGCCAGTTTCCCTGACCCTATGTGGTGCCTTCCTAGCGGGTGTAGCGAGGGGCTGCGCCACATAAAATGTCACAGCCTCCGGTTTCTAGCTGAGGGTCGTTTCCTGCCTCCACTAGTTTCGGGGACCGGTCTCCCCCTTTGGCCTGACCCCTCCACGTAGGTGGATTCGGGCGTGCGGTGGCGACTCGCCCGTCCGCACCCCTGGGATCCCTTCATTCCTCGTTCCTGGAGCCTTCTCCGCTCCTCTTCCTTCCTTCTCCCTCTTCCAGGCCTGGGCCTCTGTTACTAGGCCCGCCTCCGCAGCAGAGCTCATGCAGAGCCCCTGCTCCCTGCCACTTCTGCTCAGACTTCTCTGCACTGAACTAAGATGGTGCCCACCTTTTATACTCCCTTCTCAATGCACCCAGGAACTGCTTCCTCCCTGCTCCTGCACTACAGGGTTCCCCTTCCTCAGTGTTCCCTCCCCCCACTCCAGCCAGGGACAGGGACTGTCGTGCCCATCTCAGAGGCATATTGGTCACCCTGCCCCACGGCAATGTGGTGTAATGCATGCAGGTGTCGGGTCCTGATCCACACTCCATCCTTACCTGAGAGTGAGATATCACACCTCTGGGTGAGGTGCAATACCTCTGTAGCCACCGAGCCCTCAGGGTGCTACAGTTCCATTTATCTTCAGCCTAGGTGACTTATTGTGATACAGGGCCGTGATTTTGGCTATAAAAGGGTCCCCTAGACCCCTACCCCAAGCTTTTTAAGAGAATCATATATGGCGTGCCAGGAGACTCTATGGAATGCTTTCTCAGCATCCAACGAGAGTATCTAATTACAAATTTTTAACTGCATCTAGCCCAGGAAATACTTTGTGCCTAGTAGCAGTGTCTGCTAATCAGCGGATTATCCCGGCTGTTAAGCAAGCTACACCACCTGTAGTTTGGACACTTAATTTTTTCAAAGGAAATGCTTCGGGACCACGGGATACTCAGTGAAGAGCATCAGGAGGCACCCCAAGGCATAGGGGCTGGGACTGGCAGTAGGATGCCTTGCGGTGGACAGCCGAGCTCGATCCTTATAAAAGCTTTTTAACTGCAGCAGCTTTAGTGGACGCTACTGGAGCTGGAATTACGCGGCTGCTGGCATGAGACTTGCCCTCCAATAGATCCTTGTAAATGGATTTAAAGTGTATTCATTCAAATTAGAGAGACAATTTAAATTAAAAAGCTTAGAGCTGCCTCCACCACAGGGGGGCTCGCTCGACCCACCAGCGGACAGGCACCAGTATTGGGAGAGGGGGGCTGGCCATCAGGGTTCATCGCGGCTCTGGCACAAACCCGGCGACACGGAGGTGGCACGGGCAGGAGCGGACTGAACGTGTCGGCTTCTCACTTTTTGGATTTTAGAAGGGCATGACATGCCTATATCTGTGTCTCTCCCTCCTTTTACTCCTCCACCTCTTTTCTTTTCGCATGACTATATGTACTTGTCACTTTTCCATGTGTTAGTTGTGTCTTCTGAGCAGTTTGTCAGCTTTTGGACACCTTTGAAGGTGTTTTCTATGTGTTTCTATGTGTTTTTGTTTGCCTGCCATTGGTTTTAACGGTGTTCGAAGGTGTTCGATGAACAGTTCGACGAACAGTTCGGCGAACACACGGGTGTTCGACGAACCGAACCGAACTCGAACACTACGGGGGTGGCTCAACACTAATAAAGAGGCATCTATAAGATGTCCCTATTACTAACCCCATAGTAAAGGTTTTGAAATAAACACACGGCCTGAAAAAAATCCCTAATTTGAAATAAAAGTCCACACGGTTTTAATAATTTATTTAACAATAAAAAACACAGTATACTCACCCAACGCCTAATCCACTGCAGCCATTGTCCCCTGTAAAAAACAAATATGCTATACATGTCTGTGTATAGAGTGCTGCCGGGTGATCTGATTGCCATGGGATAGGTGAGTATATGGTGACTTTTATGTTAATATTTATTTTAACTTTTTTTTTACACTGTGAGCACAGCCGTCGGCTGATGACAGCTCCCATGAGCAGCGCCTGCTCTCGCTGTTAGGCTGATGAGAGGAGTAGTCTCTCATCAACCGACTTCTGTGACCTGCAGTCAACTCTTTGTGTGTTTTTGCCGCATTTTTGACCCATTGACTTCAATTGAGTCAGTCAAATATGCAGCAAAAATCTGCAGCAAATCCGCAAATATTTTTATACTTGCATTTTTACTGAAGAAATCAATGGGTGAAAAATTCTGCAAAATGCACAAAGAATTGACATGCTGCAGATTTAAACGCAATGTAAATCCTGAACGGAAAATTCCTGATCATGTGCACAGCACTTCAGGATTGTTATCAGCTGGCACAAGGATTCCCGAGTGTTTTTGGCCCAATTCTGAGCTGATAAAACGCTGCAAAAACGCACCAAAAACGCATCGTATGCGCACAGCCTTAAGTTACTTGGGCCCCAATTCATCAAAACCAGTGATTTTGTGTTGGTTTTGAGGAGGGGGCAGGTTGGAATTAGACGCTCCTGATTCATTAAGAGGTGCACGACTCTTAATGAATCAGGAGCGTCTGACAAGTGCCACAAATCTTACTCCATTCAGGGGCTGGAGTAAGATATCTGTTGTAAGGAATGCCACAATAGAAGAGCTATGGCGTCACGGCCAAGTTCTGCCCATTGTGGTGTAGCTTGAAAAAACTTGCATGAAAACGGAAAAAGTAGCAAAATTTTTGTGCAACTCAATATGGCATAAAAATGTTATGACTTTTTAAAGTGATTTACGACAGAATTCTGACATAATCACTTTAATGAATCAGAGCCTAGTGCACAAATTAGTCAATTTGTTTGTGCCCACCAGCCTGTGAGAAGAACTGTGGCATCACCAGCTGTATGCTAGCTGCCATGTACTGATAATAATAATTTTTATTTATATAGCGACAACATATTCCACAGCACTTTACATTTAAGCCATGACAATAAATTCAATACAAGGTAAGGTACTATCCATACACTGATGATAAAAGCAGATTTGAGTATTTTAGTGTAACCATTTGATTTACTGTAATCTCATTGTGATACACTTTTACCAAGACCCGGATCTGTTAAGTGCCGCTATTTGCCTATTGAATGTGCTTAACTTTACTACGCCATTAGGTATGGGATGCTTCTCCTTTTCTCTTTTTTTGTCTGATGTTTCGATCACTGTTTAGTTTGCCTTTAAGCATATTTTATCCTCTTCACATAGCTGATATAAAGCTTGATGATGGCACTTTGCATAAGAACAATCACAACGTGTCCATTAAACAGTAACATCCTGCATACTCTTTATCTTGTATTGGATTTCTTTGCTAATGGAAACAACAGGCTCTCTGTGGGGCTTTGATCAGTAGATTCCACCAGATAGCCAGCTGTGAATAAACAGTGCTACTGCTAATGAAAGACATGGAAATAAAATGAAGGAAACAGTGCAAAATACCAGGAAAAATCCAACGCTCATGGTATTTTATTTACCACTCATGCTTTGATGTAATTGCTTGTTGCTGATGACAGATTCCATCTTTTCCGTTCGGTTCAGTTTTATATCACTTTGCTCTTCTTCCATTTGCATACCAATAGCAGTCGTTTTACTTGAAATATATAATCTCATTTATCCTCAACAGATAAAGGCTAGTGAGAGCAGCACCTTTAATGTTAGCATTTTATTTTAAAGGGAATGTATAATCAGAAAATCACCTATTGTTTAAATCAGGCATTTATCCTAAAGGGAATCTGTCAGCAGGATTCCACCCCCCAAAACTATTTACAGAGTGGGCCATTGATAGGGATACCCATAAATTAAATGGAAATGGTTGGTGATATCAACTTCCTGTTTGTGGCACATTAGTATATAGGGGGGGGGACTTTTCCAGATGGGTGGTGATCATTGCGGCCATTTTGAAGTCGGACATTTTGGATCTAATTTTACTTTTTTTTCAATGGGAAGAGTGTCATGTAACACATCAAACTTATTGAGAATTTCATAAGAAAAACATTGGTGTGCTGGGTTTTAACGTAACTTTATTCTTTCATGAGTTTTTTAACAAGTTTATGACCACTTATAAAATGTGTTCAAAGTGCTGGCCATTGTGTTCGATTGTCAATGCAGCCCTCTTCTCCCACTCTTGGCACACTGATAGCAACACCGCAGAAGAAATGCTAGCACAGGCTTCTAGTATCTGTTGTTTCAGATGCTGGGTTGCTCAGGCGGGAACTCGGGTCCCCTCCCTGCATGTTTGGCACTCTTTAGAGAGCCAATGATCATGCAGGGATTGCCTGCCATGCACTGTAATGCAGGCCGCACAGAATCATCAGGTCTATATCAGACCTGGCGCCGCTGTGCTCGTCACAGTCACTCTGGAATCAGACAGTGTAGGGAGAGCTGCTGCTGTGTCAGGGAGAGATTTGCTTGTGTATTAGGTAGTGTAGGGAGAAAAACTGTACATTACACATATCCATCTTAACAAACAGTCCTTCTGAGGACTAATCCATCTGTAGAGATATCAGGCAGGCAGTGTATATAGGCAGGCAGGGTATATAGCAGACTGCAGTGCATATAGCATAAGAGTCTCCATTCCAATTCTGCTTTCTGCTGCTGTTAGATATTTCTATACAAAGGCCCAGATCTCAGGGGCCAGGAATACTTTTCTTTGGATCTTAATCCTCATTATTTGCTTAAAAAGCAATCCGGAGAACACCGTTTTTCTGCGCCATTTGCTTGTTGATGCAGAATACAGCCAGGTCCTTTCCATATTACAGCGCTAGAAATCTAGCTATTTAAAACTGTGTTTTCTCCGTCAAACAGATCACATATACGTTGTCAGAAAATATTGCCATTTCTGGTCTCCATTAAAAATTTCCTTTAGTGTGTCAGTGAAGCAATTCACAGCAATTTGCTGTTCAAACTACTTACCTACAGGCCAGGTATTTAAAACTCTGCTTTCTCTGTCACATGGATCACATATAAGTTCGCTCCAAACTCAGTCATTTGTAGTGAGCGTGGAAGATACTGTCCTCCATTTAAAATAGGCAAGGCACGTGGCAAGGGACGGGGAACTGGACATAATGGTAATGGTGCGTGCAGAGACCAAGGACATGGCCGTGGGCAAGCTGAAATTGTGCCACAACAAACACCCACATCTTCTTACCTGACCTTCCTGACCCAATATCTAGGGGACCGCAGCACACCACTATTGAACCCAGAGCAGTGTCAAAAGGTTATTAGTTGGATAGCGGATAATGCTTCCAGTCACTTAGCCACCACCACCACCACAACCCTGTCTTCCACACGGTCAAGTCTCAGTAGCCGTGAGTCTGGACCGCATATTCCTCACCCTGATCCTCCTTCCTCCCACCATGCCGAGTACCCAGAGACAACTGATCCCACATTTGTACACTCTGAAGAGCTGTTCACTTTTCCATATATAGATTCGGGCCTCTCGCCTGGTCCACTTGGAGCAGGGCAAGAGGAGATCACATGTAGCGATGCCCAAATACTTGAGCAGCCACGGTCACACGAAGGCGACGGTGGGAAAGTGTCTCAAGAGGAGGACGATGATGAGACACAATTGCCATTAAGTCAGGAGGAGGACCAGGGTGCGGAAGTGGAAGACGAGGTGGTGGATGATATAGTAACTGACCCAACTTGGCAGGAGGACATGCAGAGAATGGACAGCAGCACACAGGGGGAGGGAGGCAGAGCACCACAACAGGCAGGAAGAAGCAGTGTGATGGCCGCAGACAGGAGGTAGGCAACTGTTCCCCGTAACACCAACACGAAGGAAGTTGCCAGTACAACTGTTAGGTCTTCCCTAGTCTGGTTGTTTTTTAAAAACGCTGCCAATAACCCCAAAAAGGCCATTTGCACCACATGGCAGGCCAGCATCAGCAGGGGTGGCAAAACTACCAGCCTGACCACCACCAGCATGATCAGGCACATGGCAGCAAAGCACCCGACTTTGTAGGCTGAACCCCAGGGTCCAGGAACAGTGTCTGCGGGTGGCACCATTGCTATTTCCGCTGTTGTTCATGCAAGTCAATCCCCTGTCCATGGTGCATGCGAAGGTGCCTCCTGCCCTGCACCTGTCATTGCACACTCTCAAGTAGTGGCATCAGGAAGCACGTCCATGTCCTTGTCCCAGCGCAGCGTTCAGTTGTCCATACCCCAGTCCTTGGAACACAAGTGCAAATATGCAGCCAACGCCCCACAGGCCAGACTACTAAATTCTCACAGTTCACGACTGCTTAGCCTCGAAATGTTGCCTTTTAGGCTCGTGGAGACTGAAGCATTCCGCAACCTCATGGCGGCGGCCGTCCCTTGGTACTCGGTCCCCAGCCGCCACTATTTCTCCCGGTGTCCCTGCATTACACAAGCACGTGTCCCAAAACATTAGCCGTGCCCTCAACAATGCAGTTACCGGTAAAGTCCACGTAACCACGGTCACGTGGACAAGTGCTTGTGGGCAGGGACGGTACATCTCGCAGACGGCACACTGGGTTAACATAGTGGAAGCTGGGACCCAGTCGGACCTTGCGATGGAATATGTCCTCCCGACGCCAAGGATTGCGGGCCCTAGGTCAATCAGGGTTGCCCCCACGGTCTACAGCTCCTGCACCTCATCCTCCTCCTCCTCTTCAGCCTCTCCGAAATGACCACATCAGTCATCCGCCTGTCAACTGAAAATGCTGACAGGCTGACTCTTATAAAAATGAACAAGGGCTGGAATGGGCCAGACTTCTCAACACCACCGAATGATAGCAGCATAACATAAACTCAAATCCAGTGTCTTTTCTTGGGAGGTATATTCCCATGCACCTTTTCACACCCACACATGGGTATATGCTTCCTGATTTTGTCTATTTGCTCTTGTCCTCCTCCTTCTCCTCATCCTCCACCATCATATCACCAGGGTGACCGTGGTTCATGATGCAACACCCACATAATTTTTTTAAAGGGTGTTTATGATGCCCGTAAAAAAAATTTTTTATACAGTATGTTCATGTATACCCCCAGGGGTAAATGTTTGTCAGTCCATACACTTGGTGCATGGGCATTTAAAGTATAGGAGGCCCGTTCCTTTCTAATGGGAACATTTTTTTATGAGGCCCTCCTCCACGTCTCTTCAAAGGGTCATTGAAGTGCCTCCAAATTTATGGCAGCCCTTGCATTCACTGCATAGGCCAACACTATGGGAGGCTCTCTCCTTTTTAATGGGAATTTGTTATTACTGTGGCCCTGCTCTGTGTCTTTAAATTCTTAGTGTGGTTTTTCCTAAAATTGGTCAGCCGCTGGACTCACTGCATACCCTATAGCTGTATAGCAAACCCTCTCCTTTGTAATGGGATCATGTCGTAACTTGTTACTGTGGCCCTGCTCTATGTGCATTTAAATTCCTATTGGGGTTTTTCCTAAAATTGGTCAGCCATTGGACTCACTGCATACCCTATAACTCTATAGCAGACTCTCTCCTTTCTAATGGGAACATGTCGTACTTGTTACTGTGGCCCTGTTCTCTGTGTCTTTAAATTCTTAGTGGGGTTTTTCCTAAAATTCATCAGCCGTTGAACTCACTGCATACCCTATAACTGTATAGCAGACCCTCTCCTTTCTAATGGAAACATGTCGTACCTTGTTACTGTGGCCCTGCTCTATGTGTCTTTAAATTCTTAGTGGGGTTTTTCCTAAAATTGGTCAGCCGTTGGACTCACTGCATACCCTATAACTGTATAGCAGACTCTCTCCTTTCTAATGGGAACATGTCGTACTTGTTACTGTTGCCCTGCTCTGTGTGTCTTTAAATTCTTAGTGGGGTTTTTCCCAAATTTTGGCAGCCCTTGCAGTCACATCATGGGCAATACCACTATAGGAGACCCGCTCCTTTTTAATGGGAACAACAAAACATAGCCGGCTGATGGCTCTCTAACAATAGCGAGGGCCGACTACTGGCCTTTTAAGAATAGTAAGGGCCGTCTGATGTCCCTATAAAAATAGGCTTTATGACTTTCAGAGTCCCTCCATCATAAATAAAACAGGATGTGTCTGAAGATGTGTCACACACCACATTGCCAGACAAGGTTG
This sequence comes from Phyllobates terribilis, assembly GCF_046119375.1. NCBI lineage: Eukaryota > Metazoa > Chordata > Amphibia > Anura > Dendrobatidae > Phyllobates > Phyllobates terribilis. Next base: position 154,478,046 of record NW_027362764.1, on the reverse strand, counting down.
TAAAATGTTAAAATGACATTTCCCGGTGAATGCATTTGTCTTAAAAAATAACGTAAAAAAAACAAAACAATAGGATCTTTCTTTAGTATAAAAAACAACGTCACCAATTTAATCTCAATGTAATCACATTGTTCTGCTCATGCACCTCCTCCTCCATCTCCGAAATTACCACATCAGTCTAAAGCTGACAGCACTGCAGCACTGCCTTGGCCAAGCTACAACAGACTGTGCTGAAGATAACATGCTTAATGCTTAATTGACAAACCGCCCAGCGCTGCAGAGTTATTGAAAGCTGTAACACAGCAGCCTGAGCTGTGGCTCTCACCGCTGAACATACAGCCAGGCATGGTCATGTGTGACAATGGGTGGAACCTGGTGACAGAGAAATGACAGCCGGAGTACATACGGTTTCCTTCTATGCCAGTCCATTCACCGAGCTAAATACAACTCTCAGTAAAAAAAGGTGTGGACTGGCTCCGTACTGTCCCTGGCCACATTCACCTGTCCACGTGTTTGTGGTTAGGTGGTCCTTCCCAGTAAGTGCACTGGGGAGGGCACCGGTAATGTTGTGGGACCCGTGCTTGTGGAAGGCGGAGACGTTACCGGGAGAAATAGTGGCGGCTGGGGACCGAGTATGGACACCCGGCCGCCGCCGGCATGAGGTTGTGAAAAGCTTCCACCTCCACGAGCTTAAAAGGCCATATTTCACTTGCATTCCAAGTAACAGAAAACTAAGCAGATGGTGGCCCCTATCATCATCATGGCCTTACCTCGGCACTATGAACTCTCCTGAAGAAGAAGCCTGGGCCCGCTGCAGGAGTCTCCGTTTCTCTGGTGGACCCGTCCAACCCTGCCGAGAAGCAGCCCTGGCTAAGAAAAGTGTGGCGGAAGGTTCCCGGACACTCTATGGCTGCTTTCTTAATGTGGATCGGCCATGCTTATGTATGTTATTTCTTAAACCGCATTACAGATCAGGCCATTGTCCAACTCTGTATTCAAGAAATTAAATGCGCAAAGAAAGATGTGTGTGTGTGTCAAAGCACCACCGACAAGTGTGAGTTGATGTTGGATGGGCTGCCATTGCTTCTGCAACAAGCATGAGGTTGTGAAAAGCTTCCGCCTCCACGAGCTTAAAAGGCCATATTTCAAGTGCAAGCAGCTGCCCAGAAATCTGGCAGTTTAGTGTTGCGCCCTCTGGGTGGATGGGTGCAGGGCCAGTGCACCCGGCCCTGAGCAGGCGGGGGGCCCACTTGCAGTTGGGCACCCCGCCGGGCTATAAACGGAGGAGAGCAGTGCCAGCGCCCGCCCTTCTCCCCCGCTTGCTCAGGGCCCCGGCAGCCGGATACTTACCTCTCCACGTGCCTCCGCAGATCTGCTGTCTTCCTGCTGTGTGCTCTCTGTGATGTCTCAGGTCAGAGGGTGCGGTGACGTTTTTCCATCGCGCCCTCCCCTGAGCCGTCACAGGCAGTGCAGAGCGGGACGATGCCGGCGACGCTGCAGTCCAGACCTGAGCAGCGGCAGCAGGTGAGGAGGAGTGAGGTATTTGATTTTATTAATTTTTTTATGTATGGAGGCATGGGGCATAATATGGGGGAGATACATCCTGCATGCTGCATAATATGGGGGGGTGACATCCTGCATGGGGCATTATAAAGAGGGGGGGTGACATCCTGCATGGGGCATTATAAAGAGAGGTGGTGACATCCTGCATGGGACATTATAAAGAGAGGGGGGGGTGATATGCTGCATGGGGCATTCTAAATAGAGGGGGTGACATCCTGCATGGGGCATTGTACAGAGGGGGGGTGTGGCATCCTGCATGGGGCATTATAAAGAGGGGGTGGTGACATCCTGCATGGGGCATTATAGAGAGAGGGGGTGATATCCTGCATGGGGCATTATAAAGAGAGGGGGTGACATCCTGCATGGGGCATTATAAAGAGGGGGTGGTGACATCCTGCATGGGGCATTATAGAGAGATGGGGTGACATCTTGCATGTGGCATTATAAAGAGGGGGTGGTGACATCCTGCATGGGGCATTATAGAGGGAGGGGGTGACAACCTGCATGGGGCATTATAAAGAGAGGGGGGTGATATCCTGCATGGGGCATTATAGAGAGAGGGGGTGACATCCTGCATGGGGCATTATAAAGAGAGGGGGTGACATCCTGCATGGGGCATTATAAAGAGGGGGTGGTGACATCCTGCATGGGGCATTATAAAGAGAGGGGGTGACATCCTGCATGGGGCATTATAAAGAGGGGGTGGTGACATCCTGCATGGGGCATTATATGGGGGGGGACATCCATTATGGGGCATTATATGGGGGGGAAGGGACATCCTGCATGGGGCATTATAAAGAGGGGGGTGACATCCTGCATTGGGCATTTTAAAGAGAGGGGGTGACATCCTGCATGGGGGGGCATTATATGGGGGGGGACATCCTGCATGGGGCATTAAATGGGGGGGAAGGAACATTCTGCACAGGGCATTATGTGGGGGGAACAGCCTGCGTGGAGCATTATATGGGGGCCAGTATCCTGTATGGAGCATTATAAGGGGACCAGTATCCTGTATGGAGCATTATATGGGGGCCAATATCCTGTACAGAGCGTTTTATGGGGGCCAGTATTCTGTATGGAGCGCTATATGGGGGCCAGTATTCTGTATAAACCCTTATATGGGGGCCAGTATTCCGTATGGAGCGTTATATGGGGGCCAGTCTCCTGTATGCAGCATTTTATGGGAGCCAGTCTCCTGTATGCAGCATTTTATGGGGGCCAGTATACTGGCCCCCATAGATATCACTCATGTAATGTAAGAAGTGAAATCTTTGGCCTTTTACTATATCTATATTTCTCTGCGGTATCTGTGCATCATGAATGGTAGTATGTGTTAAAGGGGCCCATTGAGACTCTTTTGCCCGGGGCCCAGAAAAACCTGGAGCCGGCCCTGGGTGGGTGGCTGGCTGCATACTTGCACTTGCATTCCAAGTAACAGAAAACTAGGCAGATGATGGCCTCTATCATCATCATGGCCTCACCTCGGCACTATGAACTCTCCTGAAGGAGAAGCCAAGGTCCGCCGGAGGAGTCCCGGTTCTCTGGTGGGCTCGTCCAACCCTGCCGAGAAGCAGCCCTGGCTAAGAAAAGTGTGGCGCAAGGTTCCCGGACACTCTATGGCTGCTTTTTCAATGATGATCGGCCATGCTTATGCATGTTATTTCTTAAACCGCATTACAGATCAGGCCATTGTCCAACTCTGTATTCAAGAAGTTAAATGCGCAAAGAGAGATGTGTGTGTGTCAAAGCACCACCCACAAGTGTGAGTTGATGTTGGACGGGGTGCCAATGCTTCTGCAACAAGCTGCATTAGAGGACATCCTGGGAGAAATGACACCCAGGGTAGATATGGTTTCCCTTTATGCCAGTCCTTTCACCGAGCTAAATACAACTCTCAGCAAAAAAAGTTGTGGACTGGCTCCGTACTGTCCCTGGCCACATTCACCCATCCACATGTTTGTGGTTAGGTGGTCCTTCCCAGTAAGTGCACTGGGGAGGGCACGGCTAATGTTGTGGGACTCGTGCTTGTGGAAGGCGAAGATTATACAGGGAGAAATAGTGGTGGCTGGGGACCGAGTATGGATACCAGGCCGCCGCCAGAATGAGGTTGTGAAAAGCTTCCGACTCCACGAGCCTAAAAGGCCACATTTCAAGTGCAAGCAGCTGTCAAAAATTTGGCAGTATAGTATTGCAGCCTGTGGGTGGGTGGGTGGCTGGCTGCATGCTTGCGCTTGTATTCCAAGGAATGGGGTAGAGACAACTGAACGCTGCACTGGGACAAGGACATGGAAAATGATTGTTGCAAGTCTGCAATGACAGGTGCATGGCGGGAGGCATCTTCGCATGCGCCAAAGATCACTTATGATGGGCACACTTTTAGGCAGTGACCTAGGAGTCAGAAATGCTTCCAGAGGTCTTCCCCATGCTGTTCCCATGTCTTTTCAGCACTGTATGCATGTGTCTGATGATGTGTCACACATCACATGGCCAGATAAGGTTGTAAAATGTTAAAATGACATTTCCCAGTGAATGCAGTTGTCTTTGTTGAAAGCAATGCAAAAGTGAAAAAACGCATCAAAAACGCGTGTGAACATAGCCCAATGTGTGGAGGAGTATTTTTGCTTTTGGTTATTTATTTTGCTTTATATACATTGTACATGTCATGGAAAGGATGTTCCTTAACATATTTCCCAGGAAAATCCATTTTGGTTTTGTTTTGGTATGTTTTATTGTGAGTCCGTAAAAGTGGCGTAATACCTCTGACAACGTTGTTAACAGCAGTGACCTGGGAGTCAGAAATGCTTCCAGGGGTCTTCCGCATTCATACCCCTTGTCATTCGAGCACTGTTCCCATCGATTTGGGCAATTTTTAGGCCCCCTGCAGACCGCCGGGGAGAGCTGCCTGAAAAATCCTCGAGTTTCCCATAGACTTATATTGGGCTCGTTGCTCGGGTTGAGCACCCGAGTATTCCAATTTGCTCGACCCGAGCAACGAGTGCCCGAGCATTTTAGTGCTCGCTCATCACTAGTTTTTATAAAGCTGGGAAATTTGCATCACCTGGCCTTTCCTAACGATGATAGTGAACAAGCCATAAACCTAACAGGCTAATTATGGTCTGAAACCTTGGTCAAATTTATCTGAGCACACAAATCTCCAAGGGTGCCCAAACTTTTGCACAAGCCCATTTTCCTTTTTGTACTTTTTAAAATGTAAAAAAATGACAATATATCTTTTTTGCCTAAATACAAAGGAAATGTGTCATCTTTAACTTTTGTCCTTTTAAAGATCATTTCATCTTCAACGTGGTTAACTGTTCACAATAACAGCAATTTTGATCAGAGGTGACCAAACTTTTTCCCACCACTGTATAAACCGACCCAAACATAATGTCTGTAACTGGGCTTTGGGCATGTTCAGTTTTTCTTCTTGAATTAAATACTGTGAATTTTTTACATAGTATTTGGCTGCATTTTTTGTAGCACGTATTTTTGGACTTTTTTGAATTTTTATACCACTGAAACATATGAAAACTGCCAGAATCAAACACAGTATGCAAACTTGAAAAAAGACTCCAAATTGTCACAACCAAACTTTGAGCCTGATTCATCATACGGTGTACACGAATCTTTTGAAAAGTGGATAGAGTGTAACATCCCTGGCGGCATGCTGGCATGGCTTACCACCTCCCACCATGCAAGACCGCCATCTTACCTATCAATCCAGGCTGCACACTTTGCTCCAGTACCTGCTGTGTCTCTTGTCTGATTGCTTAGGGCGGCGGCGCAGCTACTGCCTGATTCTTATAGTTACTGTGTGCGCACTCCTAACGCCTCCCCAGCCTATTGCTGTGAGTCACTGGATACTTAAACCCCCTCCACCCAGTAGGGGGTGCCTGAGCAACACTTTCATTCAGTGTGTTCTGTGCAACTGAGTTGCCAGGTCCTGTCCTGTATCTTGTCTGTTTCCGCCTCTGGGGGCTGTATACCCAGGCCTGTTACCTGTATCTGTGACTTCTAGTCAGTCTCCTCCACCCTGGGGGCTGAGTTCCCAGGCTCGTTCCTGAATCTTATTCCTGGTTCAGTTCCTGTCTGAACTGTGTCCTAGCCCGTTACCTGTTTCTCTCTATGTCCTAATCTTCCCTTTTTCTGCAGTGTCTGAACCTGCACCTAACTCCATCTAGTTGTCTCTGAACTTCTGTTTGTGAGTTTTGTGTACACTCGCTACTTCATTGTAAGCACCTTGTGTGTATCTAGTTCTGCTTGTTCACCGCACCTGCGGTTTCACTCTGCTCTACTTGTTCACCGCACCTGCGGTTTCGCTCTGCTCTGCTTGTCCACCGCACCTGTGGTTTTGCTCTGCCCTGCTTGTCCACCACATCTGCGCTTTCGCTCCGCTCTGCTTGCCACCGCACCAGTGGTTTCGCTCTGCTCCACTCTGCTTGTTCACCGCACCGGTGGTTTCGCTCTGCTCAGCTTGTTCACCGCACCTGCAGTTTCGCTCTGCTCAGCTTGTTCACCGCACCTGCGGATTCGCTCTGCTCAGCTTGTTCACCACACCTGCGGGTTTTGCTCTGCTCTGCTTGTTTACCGCACCTGCGGGTTTTGCTCTGCTCTGCTTGTCTACCGCACCTGCGGGTTTTGCTCTGCTCTGCTTGTTTACCGCACCTGCGGGCTTTGCTCTGCTCTGCTTGTCTCCCTCACCTGCGGGCTTTCCACTGCTCTGCTTGTCTACCGCACCTGCGGGTTTTGCTCTGCTCTGCTTGTCTACAGCATCTGCGGGTTTTACTCTGTTCTGCTTGTCTACCGCATCTGCGGGTTTTGCTCTGCTCTGCTTGTCTAACGCATCTGCGGGTTTTGCTCTGCTCTGCTTGTCTACCGCATCTGCGGGTTTTGCTCTGCTTGTCTACCGCATCTGCGGGTTTTGCTCTGCTTGTCTACCACATCTGCGGGTTTTGCTCTGCTCTGCTTGTATACCGCACCTGTGGATTTTGCTCTGCTCTGCTTGTCTACTGCACCTGCGGGCTTTGCTCTGCTCTGCTTGTCTACCGCGCCTGCAGGTTTTGCTCTGCTCTGCTTGTCTACCGTGCCTGCGGGTTTTGCTCTGCTCTGCTTGTCTACCGCGCCTGCGGGTTTTGCTCTGTTCTGCTTGTCTACCGCACCTGCGGCTTTTGCTCTGCTCTGCTTGTCTTCCGCACCTGCGGGTTTTGCTCTGCTCTGCTTATCTACCACATCTGCGGGTTTTGCTCTGCTCTGCTTGTCTACCGCATCTGCGGGTTTTGCTCTGCTCTGCTTGTCTACCGCACCTGCGGCTCTGTTCCTGTGTGCCAGTCTGTACTGGTCCCTATCCTCTATCCTGCCTGCGTTCCTACCTGCCAGTACCCGCCTGTCTGCATGCCAGCCGTGCCTGCCAGTGCCCACCTGTCTGCATACCAGTCGTGCCTGCCAATACTCACCTGCCTGCATATCAGCCGTGCCTGCCAGTACCCACCTGTCTGTATGCCAGCCTAACCTGCCTGTTCCTGCATTCCCCGGTGTGGGTCAACAGCTGTGACCGGGTTCTGACCTGGAGTAGCACCTGGTCCCTCTGCTCGGTTCCTCCCTGGTTCACGGAGTCGACTGAGCCGCCGTGTGACCTTGGTCTGACTGAGTTGATACTTAGTTACGCCCCTCCAGGCACTCCTCGGTTCTTGGTCCAGTGGGATCACTAATTATGCTCACGCCAGTCAGTCCGGGAGTGTGCGTAACAAAGAGCTTTGCAGGAGGTGGCATGGCCTAGGGCTGCCCAACACATTCATTATAGTTTATGCCACAAAGGTAGCATAAATTATGGTAGAAATGTTCTTTAGTGCATGACTGAAGTAAATTTACATTTTTTGTTTCTGGTGAATGGCTGCTGAAAGATACACTAAATTCGTTTAAGGGAGCACATATCATAATTAATTTGGAAGTGTGTCTCCCATAGTATTGGCCTATGCAGTGAATGCAAGTGTTGCCAAAAATTTGGAGGCACTCCAATGCCCCTTGGAAGAGACGTGGAGGTAAGAGGGCCTCCAGAAAACAATGTTCCAATTATTAGGAAGTGGGTCTCCCACTGTCTTTGCTTATGCAGTGAATGCAAGGGCTGCCAAAAATTGGGAGGCACTCCAATGCCCCTTGGAAGAGACATGGAGGAGGGCCTCATAAAAAAATGCTCCCATTAGAAAGCAGCCCGCCTTCTATACTTGTAATGCCCATGCACTAAGTTAAGTAATTTACCCCTGGGGGGTATACATGAACATCTTGTATAAAAAATTTTTTTACGGGCATCATAAACATTAAACAACCTTTAAAAAGATTACGTGGGTGTTGCATCACAGACCACAGTCACCCTGGTGATATGGTGGTGGAGGATGCGTAGAAGGAGGAGGACAAGAGAAAATAGCCAAAATCAGGAAGCATATAACCATGTCTGGGTGTTAAAATGTGCATGGGAATACACCTCCCAAGAAAAGACACTGGATTTGAGTTTATGTTACGCTGCTATTATTCGGTGGCATTGAGAAGTCTCGCCCAATCCAGCCCTTGTTCATTTTTATAAGAGTCAGCCTGTCAGCATTTTCAGTTGAAAGGCGGATGCTCTTAGTTATAATTCCACCAGCAGCACTAAAAACCCGCTCTGATAAAAACGCTGGCTGCAGGGCAGGCCAGGACCTCCAAGGCATAGAGAGCCAGTTCAGCTTGGATACCCAATAATTATAAGGCACAGAGGAATCACGGGGAACGTTGGTACGGTTGGAAAGGTACTCCCTCAGCATCTTCCCAAACTTTGCACTCCTTGTGAGAGTACCCCGCACCTCAGGACTTGTGCGATGGGAGGGGCAGAGAAAATTCTCCCAGAACTTTGACAGTGTTCCCCTGCCTCTAATGGGTTGAAGTTGTGTCTCTCTCGCCTGTACTCCTTGGTTGTCCAACGAAGTGTGCCCTCTGCCGCCAGAGTTTTCAGATGGGAATTTTTTTAATAGTTCCGCAACAAGGGCCTTCTGGTACAGCCCCATTTTTGTAGACCTGGCCGCCTCAGGAATAAGAGATATAAAGTTCTCCTTGTAGCGTGGGTCCAGAAGTGTCACCAACCAGTAATGACTGTCACCCAAAATTTTGAGAATGTGAGGGTCATGGGAAAGGCAACATAACATAATCTCAGCCATGTGTGTCAGACTGCTAACAGGCAAGACTTCCATGTCCTCACCAAGAAGATGACTGACCATGCTCTCCTCCTCCTCCTCTCTGTCCTCTGGCCATCCATGCTGAACAGACGGTATGACAGCTGTGCAGGTAGTACCGTCTATAGCGCATGAAACTAGCTCCTGTTCTTCCTCCTCCTCCTCCTCTTCCTTATTGTCACCCAATCCACATTGGGATGAGATGAGGCTGGGCTGTGTGTAATCACCCTGTATGGTTCCTTGCTCCATCTCATCTTGTTCCGCCTGCAATGCATCCTCTTTGATTGTGAGCAGAGAGCGTTCAGAAGATAGAGAAGCGGGATGGTGATGCTAATTATAGCGTCATCGCCGCTCACCATCTTGGTGGAGTCCTCAAAGTTTTGGAGGATGGTACATATGTCTGACATCCATGTCCACTCCTGAGGTCTTATGTGTGGAGTCTGAACTGAATACCGATGGCCTTGTTGATGCTGGTACTCAACAACTGCCCTCTTCTGCTCACAAATCCTTCCCAACATCTGCAGTGTAGAGTTCCAAAGCGTGGGGACATCACACACCAGTCTGTAAGCCGGATGCTGCCAAGGCTGCTGAAACATGGCAAGGGCAGTGGAAGCTATAGGTGACTTTCTAAAATGGGCACACAGGCGGCGTACTTTATCAAGCTGATCCGGCAGCTCTGGGTAGGATTTGAGAAACCTCTGAACCACGAGGTTAAGCACATAGGCCAGGCATGGTACTTGTGTGAGCTCGCCTCGCCTCAGGGCCGCCACCAGGTTCCGGCCATTGTCACACACAACCATGCCTGGCTGTAGGTTCAGCGATGTGAGCCACAGATCTGCCTGCCCTTTCAGAGCTGTCCACAACTCTTAAGCATTGTGCAGTTTGTCACAGCCTATTGCCGCTTGGCCGAGGCAGTGCTGCAGTACTTCCAGCTTGTGACTGATGTGGTCATTTTGGAGATGGAGGCTGAAGAGGAGGAGGAGGCTGAGGAGGATGAGGTGCAGGAGCTGTAGACCGTGGGGGCAACCCTGATTGACCCAGGGCCCGCAATTCTTGGCATCGGGAGGATGTGTTCCTTCCCAAGGTCAGACTGGGTCCCGGCTTCCACTATGTTAATGCAGTGTGCCGTCAGCGAGATGTACCGTCCCTGCCCACAAGCACTTGTCCACGTGTCCGTGGTTAGGTGGACTTTACCGGTAACTGCATTGTTGAGGGCACGGCTAATGTTTTGGGACACGTGCTTGTGTAATGCGGGGACAGCACACCTGGATAAATAGTGGCGGCTGGGGACCGAGTACCAAGGGACGGCCGCCGCCATCAGGTTGTGGAATGCTTCAGTCTCCACAAGCCTAAAAGGCAACACTTTTGAGCACAAGCAGTCGTGAAATGTGAGAATTTAGTAGTGTGGCCTGTGGGGCGTTGGCTGCGTATTTGCGCTTGCATTCCAAGGACTGGGGTATGGACAACTGAACGCTGCTCTGGGACAAGGACGTGGACGTGTTTCCTAATGCTGCTACTTGAGAGTGTGCAACGACATGTGCAGGGCAGGAGGCATGTTCGCATGCACCATGGACAGGGGATTGGCTTGCATGCCCAACAGCAGAAGAAGCAATGGTGCCACCCGCAGACACTGTTCCTGGACCCTGGGGTTCGGCCCACAAAGTCGGGTGCTTTGCTGCCATGTGCATGATCATGCTTGTGGTGGTCAGGCTGGTCGTTTTGCCACCCCTGCTGATCCTGGCCTAGAAGGTGGTGCAAATAGCCTTTTTGGGGTAATCAGCAGAGTCTTTAAAAAACAACCAGACTCGGGAAGGGCTAACAGTTGTACTGGCAACTTCCTTTGTGTTGGTGTTACGGGGAACGGTTGCCTGCCTTCTGTCTGCGGCCACCACACTGCTTCTTCTTGCCTGTTGGGGTGCTTTGCCTCCCTCCCCCAGTGTGCTGCTGTCCTCACTCTGCATGTCCTCCTGCCAGGTTGGGTCAGTTACTATATCATTCACCACTAGAGATGAGCGTTGTTCTACTCGAACTGTTCGCCAATCTCAAATTCGAGCTGTTTTGGGCGGTGTTCGAGCCGTTCGGCGAACACGAACAATTTGAGAAAAATTCGGCTGTTCGAGGTTATGTTCGATAACTGTTCGTGCACCAAAATCATAACTGGATTTTTTCTCAGTAATGATGAAAATTAATGTTAATACGCAGTTTGAGTGTACAGCGGGGTGGGGGGAGGGGCAGGGGATGGATCTCTGCAGGAACAATGAAGATCTCCATTTTTTTTTCTCTTTCCCGCATTTGCAGTGGGGAGTTGCAATCTGTCAGCCTATCAGCAGCGCACACACGGAGCGAAGTGCTTTTTTTCACACAAGCAAGGGCATGTGTCATTGGCAGTGTATGTCACATGTCCTTGCCCTATAAGACCAAGCCATTTTCCCCGTCGCCACCATTTTCTCACTGCTGCAGCTGCGTGTTAGACGGCACCGCTGTTGCTGTGTGCGCTATACCTTGTTAATTTCAAGCCAATTTTCGCACAAATATACAGATAGCTTGGGAGTAGGGAATAGTTGTGATTGCAGTCCTTTTAAGGACTAGTTACAGCATTTCCTACGACTTTTATCAGGGAGGTCTGTGCTCTTAAATAGATAGGTTGTGGGAGTAAAGACTAATTGTAATTGGAGTCCTTTTCAGGACTAGGTTACATGAGTTCCTATCAGTTTTTGCCAGGCAGGTCTGTGCCAGTGCTGTGCAAGTTTTTTTCACAGCATTTGGCTGAATCTAGCAAAGCTAATCCTTTTTGGCCTATTGCAGAGTGTGTTAGTCAGTGGAGTAGCCTATCTGTGTTGCAAGATATAACACCTGTGTATAGAATACCAATTTTTTTACTGCACCTAGTGAAGTAAAATCTTTTGGGCATAGCATCATTCTATTAGTCCATCTATACTGACCTCCATCAGGTTGCAAACTGAATATAATTTTTTTCTGCATCTAGCTCTGAAAAAATATTTGGGCTTCTAGCAGTGTGTGGGACTTGGTCTATTAGTCCATCTATACTGACCTCCATCAGGTTGAAAATTAAAAATAATTTTTTTCTTCATTTAGCTCTGAAAAAATATTTGGGCTTCTAGCAGTGTGTGGGACTTGTTCTATTAGTCCTTCTATACTGACCTCCAGCAGGTTGCAAATTGAATATAATTTTTTTCTGCATCTAGCTCTGAAAAAATAGTTGGGCTTCTAGCGGTGTGTGGGACTTGGTCTATTAGTCCATCTATACTGACCTACATCAGGTTGCAAATTAAAAATAATTTTTTTCTGCATCTAGCTCTGAAAAAATATTTGGGCTTCTAGCAGTGTGTGGGACTTGGTCTATTAGTCCATCTATACTGACCTCCATCAGGTTGCAAATTAAAAATAATTTTTTTCTGCATCTAGCTCTGAAAAAATATTTGGGCTTCTAGCAGTGTGTGGGACTTGGTCTATTAGTCCATCTATACCGACCTCCATCAGGTTGCAAATTAAAAATAATTTTTTTCTTCATTTAGCTCTGAAAAAATATTTGGGCTTCTAGCAGTGTGTGGGACTTGTTCTATTAGTCCTTCTATACTGACCTCCAGCAGGTTGCAAATTGAATATAATTTTTTTCTGCATCTAGCTCTGAAAAAATAGTTGGGCTTCCAGCGGTGTGTGGGACTTGGTCTATTAGTCCATCTATACTGACCTCCATCAGGTTGCAAATTAAAAATAATTTTTTTCTGCATCTAGCTCTGAAAAAATATTTGGGCTTCTAGCAGTGTGTGGGACTTGGTCTATTAGTCCATCTATACTGACCTCCATCAGGTTGCAAATTAAAAATAATTTTTTTCTGCATCTAGCTCTGAAAAAATATTTGGGCTTCTAGCGGTGTGTGGGACTTGGTCTATTAGTCCATCTATACTGACCTCCATCAGGTTGCAAATTAAAAATAATTTTTTTCTGCATCTAGCTCTGAAAAAATATTTGGGCTTCTAGCAGTGTGTGGGACTTGGTCTATTAGTCCATCTATACTGACCTCCATCAGGTTGCAAATTAAAAATAATTTTTATCTGCATCTACAGTACCTCTGAAAAAATATTTGGGCTTCTAGCAGTGTGTGGGACTATTTGTATTAGTCCATCTATACTGACCTCCATCAGGTTGCAAATTCAAAATAATTTTTTTCTGCATCTAACCCAGCCAATAGTTTTTGCCTAATACCACAGTTTGGCCACTCAGCTCTGCTCGGTTACCATCCATTGTTTTTTTGTGCAAACAACTCCAGAGTTGTGAATTAGTTAACCACCAAAATGAGTGGAAAAAGGCCTGCTGCTGGTGGAAAGGGGAATAGGCGTGTTGGGAAGGGGAAAAAAGGTTGTGTCCGTGGGGTAGGTGTTAAAGCAACAGTAACATCTGCAGAAGAAAGACCATCTTCCAGCCAAACTAAAATGTCTACTTCTTTTAGCGGACAATGTGATAAGATCCCTTTCTTACGGCCACGCCAATTGCTACAAATTCCAGATGAGGCACAAAAACAGCAGGTGCTTCAACGGATATCAAGTGCTCCTTTAAGTGGGCTCTCCTCCACATCAACTTCAACATCACAAATACTCCAGTCCTCAAAGGTGTCACCCAAATCGCACTTGCTTCCTCACAGCTCCCAAATCTCCAGCTGCCCGTCTGAGTATGAGGTAGAACAGATGGTTGAGTCTGCAGAGCTGTTTACTCATACTATAGCCTGGGAATCAGAGGTCGACTCCAGCGCTTCTGTGAATCCAGACGAGGAAATGATCTGCACTGATGCCCAGAATCTTTATGAGTCGGATCCAGGACCAGATGCAGAAGGTTCTGACCATAATGTAGACCCTCATTCCCAAACTGTAACTCCTGTTGGTGGAGACAATGAGGAAGACGATGATAAGACTCAAATACCTGATTGGAGCGACAACTTTAGTTTTTTGTCAGGGCAGGAACAGGTTGGCTCTGAGGACGACGGGTGTGATAACGCACAGGGTGATGATGATGAGGTCGGAGATCCCACTTACTGTCAACCCACAGTCAGCCAAGAGATGAGGTCAGCAGAGGAGGTGGAGGAAGATGCTAGTGACGACGAGGTCAGGTTGCGCCTTCCTGGACAGAGACGTAGTACTGGAAGAACGTCAACAACTGCATCCTCAAACACAAGTAACACCATACTCACAAGGATTTCAGGAACATCACGTCCAACTCCATTGGAAATCTAATTCACAAGCAAGACTCTCAGAAATAAGAGAGCTTATATGACCAGAGTTTTTTCAGAAAAAATAATACTTTATTAAACATTACATATTAAAATATGATGGTGCTGCAAAAAGAGGGTACAGCTAACTCACATATTATTCAACAGGAGTATATGTCCGAGAAATAATTATCCAGCGTATAAAATCCCATCAGTATTGTGATGTAGCCGGTTAAAGTGAACAGTGCATAGTGCCTAATAAGTTATATAAACATTCACAGTTTTATTGGACTCATAAATAGTCCGTCAATTTATAGAAGCACATTCATGAGCCTATAAGTCTATTAATCACTCTAACATTAGGAGTATACCTGGCATTCAGATCCTAATATAAGGTTCTACCTCTGTCAAAGATTATTCAGGCAAATAGCCATACCTCCACAAATTATTCAGGCAAATAGCCATACCTCCACATATTAATCAAAAAGTACCTACCTGTGGAAGTGAGTGAGTGTCGCTCTTACCCTCGCGCCCCTACGCACGTTTCGCCCTCGCTTCGTCGGGGGGCAGGGGTATTTGTCAGCAAAAGCTAAGTAGAGGCCAAAAAATACATAGTTTGAGTACTTCATGCATGAACCGGCACATGGACATGAAGCATAAGTTGCAGTGGGAAGCTCAGTGTGCTACAATGCGGCCTAGCCGGCCGGGCCAATCACCGTCTGCCATATCTTGTGCATCCGCGGCCTCTTCATCCTCTGTGACTGGGGGGACAGCAGTCACACCTGTTTTGGGGCGCAGACCTGCCACCTCTTTACCCGCAACAGCCAGCGTGATTGGCAGGTCATCATTTTCTTTGGAGGTGGTAACACCAGCTGGTGTTGAGCGCTGTCCGACATCGATAGCACCACCTTTGGATCAAGGCAACCTAACATGTCCGCCTGCATCTTCCTCACAGACCGGCAGTTTGCCGGGGACACCCTTATCAACCCCGTCTAAGCACAATAGCCAGCCCTCGGTCCCTCAGATGTGGACAAGTAAAAGACCATTTCCTCCTAGCCATGAGAAAGCTAAGAGGTTGAATTTCACCATCTGCAAGCTCTTGGCTACAGAAATGCTGCCTTTCCGCCTGGTGGACACAGAGGATTTTCGAGACCTTATGTCCGTCGCAGTGCCCCAGTACCAGATGCCCAGTCGGCACTATTTCTCAAAGAAAGGTGTGCCTGCGCTCCACCAGCATGTCGCACACAACATCACCGCTTCTTTGAGAAACTCTGTGTGTGACAGGGTGCATTTCACCACAGACACTTGGACGAGTAGGCATGGACAGGGGCGTTACATGTCGCTGACTGGGCACTGGGTAACTATGGTGACAGCAGGACAAGGGGCTGCTGTCCAAGTCTTGCCGTCCCCACGAGTTGTGCGTCAATCCTCTTTATGTCAAAGTTCCTCCACTGCTTCTGCCTCCTCAACCTCCTCTCGGTCTTCCACCTGCACCCAAAGTCTGTCTGGTCATGCCACAAGCTTTCTAACTGCGCAGAAGGGATCCTGCACACCTCCTTACTATGCTGGCAGTAGGGCTCAACGTCATCAGGCGGTTTTTACATTGAAATGTCTGGGAAATGTGAGTCACACAGCTGAGGAGTTGTGGTCAGCTCTGGAGAACCAATTTCATGAATGGTTGTCTCCACTGGACCTGAAACCAGGGAAGGCCGTGTGCGACAATGCTGCAAACCTGGGTGCGGCCCTTCGCCGGGGCAATGTCACACACGTGCCTTGTATGGCTCACGTGTTGAACCTGGTTGTCCAGCAATTTTTAGCCCACTATCCCAGACTAGATGGCCTTCTGCAGAGGGCACGGTCGCTGTGTGCTCACTTCCGCCGTTCGCATCCCGCAGCTCAGCGACTTACATCTCTACAGAAGTCGTTGGGCCTGCCACTTCACCGGCTAAAATGCGATGTGCCTACCCGGTGGAATTCAACTCTGCACATGTTGCAGTGACTGTGGCAGCACCGACAAGCCCTGGTGCAATACGTTCTGACGTATAGCCTGGGCCAACGAGATTCAGAGGTGGGGCAAATCACGCTGGAGGAGTGGTCTCAGATCAGGGACCTATGCACCCTTCTGCACAGTTTTGAAATGGCGACGAAGATGTTTAGTGCTGACGATGCCATTATCAGCATGACTATTCCGGTGATTTACATGCTGGAGCACATGTTAAACAGAATTCGGAGTCAGGTGGTGGCACAAGAGGAGGTGGAGGAAGTAGAGGAGGAGGAGTTGTATGCGGAAGGGCTAACATCTGCAAGGTCCAGACGGTCGGCAGCCCCAAGGCGGCAGGCATGTGAGGGTGGGGGAGATGGTTTTACCAGGGTGCATGGTAGCAGCCAAACTAGTGAGGAAGGTGCAGGAGCCCAGGAAGAAGTGGAGGACGAACTGATGGAAGACTCATCAGATGAGGGAGACCTTGATCACATTTCTGTTGTGCGAGGTTGGGGGGAGAGGACAGAGGAAGGAAGCATGATTGTTACCTCGCCACCAACACAACAGGGACTTGGTGCTCCTGGATGCGCAACACACATGAGTGCCTTCTTGCTGCACTACCTGCAACATGACCCTCGAATTGTGAGAATTAGAAATAATCCTGACTACTGGGTTGCCACACTGTTAGATCCCCGGTGCAAAAGTAAATTTGCAGAAATAATTCCTGCCATAGAAAGGGATGCACGCATGCAGGAGTATCAGCAGAGACTGTTGCAGAATCTTACATGTGCTTTTCCACAAAATACCAGTGGTGCACGTAGTGAATCTCACAGTTCCAACTTGCCAACCGTGGGACCGTCAAGTGTTCAGCACTCAAACCGTAACAGAACCACAGTATCTGCTGGTAACATCAATTTTGCGGAATCATTTCACCACTTTTTTAGCCCATCCTTTGCAAGGCCACAGGAGACAAGAAGTCTGACACATAGTCAACGCCTAGAGACGATGGTACAGGAGTATCTCCAAGTAAACATTGAAGCCACGACTGTGTCACTGGACCCTTGCTCTTTTTGGGCTTCCAATCTGGATAAATGGCCGGAGCTAGCCACTTACGCCTTGGAGATCTTGTCATGCCCCGCAGCCAGCGTTCTGTCTGAACGTGTGTTCAGCGCTGCTGGTGGTGAGCTGACAGATAAGCGCACGCGGCTCTCCACTGATAATGTAGACAGACTCACGTTCATAAAGATGAACAAATCATGGATCCGAAACGACTTTTCTACCCCTGTGTCATCCTGGGGAGAGTAAAAGCTTGATGATTGGTTAAAATCACCCTACCAACCGTTTTAAGCTTTCAAATTACTAATCATGTTTATCTGTATCTTGACTGGAAAATAATTTGGGCTTTGTAGCAGTGTGCAGCACTGATCCTATTAGGCCATCTATACTAAAGCTTCACCAGATTTAAAATTAATAATAATTTTTAGCTGCATCTAGCCCGGAAAATAATTTTGGGGCTCCGAGATGCGCAAGGCACATAAGTGCCTTCTTGCTGCACTACCTGCAGCATGACCCTCATATTGTCAGAATTCGAAGTAATCATGACTACTGGGTTGCCACACTCTTAGATCCCCCAAACTTTTCGATCAACCTTTTCATTTTAATAAAGACCAAAAAAATGGTCATTTTTGAAATTATAAGCATTAGCAGGTTGTTAGAAACTGAAATCAAACAGTTTTCAACTCAAAACTTTATTCTAGGTGATGTTACATTTTCACATAGGACCCCTTGTTCGAAAGGAGCTTCTGAACTCTCTCGTCCATTGAATTTGTCAGGTTTTGGATTTTTTCTGCTTCAATTGTTTTGCATGAGGACAGAATACCCTCCCAGAGCTGTTGCTTAGATGTGAACTGCCTCCCGCCATCATAGACACTCCTTTTAATGATGCTCCAAAGGTTCTGAATGGGGTAGAGGTCAGGGGAGCATGGGGGTCACACCATAAGTTTGTCCCCTTTTATGCCCATATCAGCCAGAGATGCAGATGTTTTATGTGCAGCATGAGATGGTGCATTATCATGCAGAAAAATGATCTTGCTGTGAAATACACGGTTCTTCTTCTTGAACCATGGCAGGAAGTGCTGTTTGAGAAAATCCACATACATTATGGAGTTCATCTTTAGCGCCTTCAGGGATCCTAAAGGGGCCGACAATCTCTCTCCCCATGATTCCAGCCCAAAACATTACTCCACCTCCTCCTTGTTGGCGCTGTAGCCGTGTTTGCGTGGGGTGTCCATCAACCAGCCATCCTCCACTCCATCCATCTGGACCATCGAGCGCTGCACGGCACTCATCCGTGAACAAAACAGTTTTGAAATCAGTCTTCATGTAATGTTTGGCCCACTGGAGCCGTTTCTGCTTGTGTGAAGTGGATAGAGGAGGTCGACAGGATGGCGCATGCACAGCTGCAAACCTCTGAAGGACCCTGCATCTTGTTGCTCGGGGGACGTTGGAGGCACAAGCAGCTTCAAAAACTTGTCTGCTGCTATGACAAGGCTTTTTTGCCGCTGCTCTTTCAACCTGACGTAATTGCCTGTAGGAAAGAGTCCTCAATTTGCCCTTATCAGCACGCACACGTGTGTACTGTGAATCAGCTACATACTTCTTGATTGCCAAGACACTTCATCCTGATCATCGCACAATGTTGATTGTAGTCATGCCTTGACCTAAACACTCCACAATTTGTTGCTTCTCAGCAGCCGACACATCCTTTTTCTTTCCCATTTTGGCAGAAAATGTAGGCTGCTTAATAATGTGAGAGAGCCTTCTTAAGTAGTCTTGCCTTTCATTGGACACACCTGCCAAACTAATTAGCACAGGTGTCTGCAATTGCTTACAGTGATATAAAGAGCCCTGACACACATCACCATCAATGAGTTTAACTGACAAACAAACAAATTCTTCCCTTATCACTCCTAAACACTTTTTGTATAATAATTTGGAACGCAGTGTACATGTGCTTTTCCACAAAACACCAGTGGTTCACGTAGTGAATCTTACAGTTCTAACTTGCCAACCATGGTCTGTATGGAGTTGTTCAATAAAGGGCCCAAAATTAAGATAACATAGATGGGAGAGGTCTCTATGAATAGGAATTCCTAAGTATTTGATACCCTGTGAGGGCCAGGCAAAGGGAAAGTTGGACTGGATGGAATCCTATATGGATTTGGGGAGGGAGACATCGAGGGCCTCAGACTTCGCTGCATTGATTTTAAAATTTTACCATGTAACAAAGTGATCTATTTCAGCCATAACAGCATGGATGGATATATGTGATTGAGTGATATATACTAGGACATCATCAGCAAATAGAGAGCACTTGTACTCGGTGCCTCCCACCTCAATCCACCTAATATTGGGGTTATGGCGAATTGATGAGAGCAGGTGCTCCGTCACTAGGATGTATAAGAGAGGGGACAGAGGACATCACTGCCTTGTCCCATTGGTGATTGTGAAAGGTGATGAAAATGTTCTGACGCACCCCCTGGGCCTTGGGACACCCGGAGCCGGACCCTTTTTGGTGGATGCTGGTGGTTGTAGTCTTCGTGGCGGCGACCCAGTTCCGTGGCTCAGGGCGGTCAAGCCAGTGGCGGAACTATTTATGTGGTTTTCATGTTTAAATGTCCGACTACGCCACCCGTGGATTGCGGTCAGAGTGAACCGCCGCTACAGGGCAGACCACTGAGGCTGGTGTTGTGGGTGCAGCAGAGCGTAGCATAACTCCCCACGGGAGGAGTATAGCCTCAGGGCAGTGTATGCGGAGGATGGGGGTGATGGTGCAGGGCAGCAGCAGTAACGACACGGAGTCAGTGATGCAGTTCAGAGCCTATACTCACAGTTCTTATTATCCAGACCACGTCTGCAGGTAACGGCTGCCCACGTCGTACTGTGCTCACCAGGTGAGGGGCTCAGACAACTCCCAGATAACTTTGGAGCACTTCACAGGACCCCCTTTGTGTGTCCTTTGTCTGGCCTTTCTTACCAACACTTCTGTCCGGCTGCCTCGGGCCTCCTCTTGGTAAACTTGGCGCCAGTTTCCCTGACCCTATGTGGTGCCTTCCTAGCGGGTGTAGCGAGGGGCTGCGCCACATAAAATGTCAGAGCCTCCGGTTTCTAGCTGAGGGTCGTTTCCTGCCTCCACTAGTTCGGGGACCGGTCTCCCCCTTTGGCCTGACCCCTCCACGCTGGTGGATTCGGGCGTGCGGTGGCGACTCGCCCGTCCGCACCCCTGGGATCCCTTCATTCCTCGTTCCTGGAGCCTTCTCCGCTCCTCTTCCTTCCTTCTCCCTCTTCCAGGCCTGGGCCTCTGTTACTAGGCCCGCCTCCGGAGCAGAGCTCATGCAGAGCCCCTGCTCCCTGCCACTTCTGCTCAGACTTCTCTGCACTGAACTAAGATGGTGCCCACCTTTTATACTCCCTTCTCAATGCACCCAGGAACTGCTTCCTCCCTGCTCCTGCACTACAGGGTTCCCCTTCCTCAGTGTTCCCTCCCCCCACTCCAGCCAGGGACAGGGACTGTCGTGCCCATCTCAGGGGCATATTGGTCGCCCTGCCCCACGGCAATGTGGTGTAATGCATGCAGGTGTCGGGTCCTGATCCACACTCCATCCTTACCTGATAGTGAGATATCACACCTCTGGGTGAGGTGCAATACGTCTGTAGCAACCGAGCCCTCAGGGTGCTATAGTTCCATTTATCTTCAGCCTAGGTGACGTATTGCGATACAGGGCCGTGATTTTGGCTATAAAAGGGTCCCCTAGACCCCTACCCCAAGCTTTTTAAGAGAATCATATATGGCGTACCAGGAGACTCTATGGAATGCTTTCTCAGCATCCAACGAGAGTATCTAATTACAAATTTTTAACTGCATCTAGCCCAGGAAATACTTTGTGCCTAGTAGCAGTGTCTGCTAGTGAGCGGATTATCCCGGCTGTTAAGCAAGCTGCACCACCTGTAGTTTAGACACTTAATTTTTTCAAAGGAAATGCTTCGGGACCATGGGATACTTAGTGAAGAGCATCAGGAGGCACCCCAAGGCATAGGGGCTGGGACTGGCAGTAGGATGCCTTGCGGTGGACAGCCGAGCTCGATCCTTATAAAAGCTTTTTAACTGCAGCAGCTTTAGTGGACGCTACTGGAGCTGGAATTACCGCGGCTGCTGGCATGAGACTTGCCCTCCAATAGATCCTTGTAAATGGATTTAAAGTGTATTCATTCAAATTAGAGAGACAATTTAAATTAAAAAGCTTAGAGCTGCCTCCACCACAGGGGGGCTCGCTCGACCCACCAGCGGACAGGCACCAGTATTGGGAGAGGGGGGCTGGCCGTCAGGGTTCACCGCGGCTCTGGCACAAACCCGGCGACACGGAGGTGGCACGGGCAGGAGCGGACTGGCCGTGTCGGCTTCTCACTTTTTGGATTTTAGAAGGGCATGACATGCCTATATCTGTGTCTCCCCCTCCTTTTACTCCTCCACCTCTTTTATTTTCGCATGACTATATGTACTTGTCACTTTTCCATGTGTTAGTTATGTCTTCTGAGCAGTTTGTCAGCTTTTGGACACCTTTGAAGGTGTTTTCTATGTGTTTCTATGTGTTTTTGTTTGCCTGCCATTGGTTTTAACGGTGTTCGAAGGTGTTCGACGAACAGTTCGACGAACAGTTCGGCGAACACACGGGTGTTCGACGAACCGAACCGAACTCGAACACTACGGGGGTGGCTCAACACTATTCACCACCTCGTCTTCCACTTCCGCACCCTTGTCCTCCTCCTGACTTTCTGGCAATTGTGTCTCATCATCGTCCACCTTTTGTGACACTTTCCCACCTTCGCCTTCGTGTGACCGTGGCTGCTCAAATAATTGGGCATCGCTACATGCGATCTCCTCTTGCCCCGCTTAAGTGGATGGGGCGAGAGGCCCGAATCTATAAATGGAAAAGTGAACAGCTCTTCAGAGTGTCCAAGTGTGGGATCAGTTGACTCTGGGCACTCGGCATGGTGGGAGGAAAGAGGATCAGGTTGAGGAATATGCAGTCCAGACTCACGACTACTGAGACTTGACCGTGTGGAAGACAGTGTGGTGGTGGTGGTCAAGTGACTGGAAGCATTATCCGCTATCCAACCAACAACCTTTTAACACTGCTCTGCGTTCAATAGTGGTGTGCTGCGGTCCCCTAGGAATTGGGACAGGAAGGTCAGGTGAGGCGTGAACATGTGGGTGTTTGTTGTGGCACAATTTCAGCTTGCCCACGGCCTTGTCCTCGGCCTCTGCATGCACCATCACCATCACGTACAGTTCCCTGTCTCTTGCCATGTTCCTTGCCCATTTTAAATGGAGGACAATATCTTCCACGCTCACTACAAATGACTGAATTTGGAGCCAACTTATATGTGATCCGTGTGACGGAGAAACCACAGTTTTAAATACCTGGCCTGTAGGTAACTATTTTGAACAGGAAAATGGTGTCAATTGCTTCACTGACACACTGAAACAAATTTTTAATGGAGGCCAGAAATGGCAGTATTTTCTGAAAACATATATGTGATCCGTGTGACGGAGAAAACACAGTTTTAAATACCTGGCCTGTAGGTAATTATTTTGAACAGCAAACTGGTGTCAAAAACTTCGCTGACACAGTGAAAAAAAAATTGAATGGAGGCCAAAAATGGCAGTATTTTCTGAAAACGTATATGTGATCCGTGTGATGGAGAAAACACTTTAAATGGCTGGATTTTTAGCGCTGTAATATGGAAAGGACCTGGCTGTATTCTGCAGTGCCAACAAGCAAATGGTGCAGAAAAACTGTGTTCTCTGGATTGGCTTTTAAGAAAATAATGAGGATTAAGATCCAAAAAAAAGTATTCCTGGCCCCTGAGACCTGGGCCTTTGTATAGAAATATCTAACAGCAGCAGAAAGCAGAATTGGAATGGAGCCTCTTGTGCTATATGCACTGCAGTCTGCTATATACACTGCCTGCCTGCCTATATACACTGCCTGCCTGATATCTCAGCAGATGGATTAGTCCTCAGAAGGACTGTTTGTTAAGATGGATATGTGTAATGTATGTTTTTTCTCCCTACACTACCTAATACACAACCAACAAATCTCTCCCTAGCTCAGCAGCACCTCTCCCTATACTGCCTGATTGCGGAGTAGATTGTGACGAGCATGGCAGCGCCAGGTCTGATATAGATCTGATGACGCTGTGCGGCCAGCCAATCACTGTAATGCCACAACCACCATGGCTGCGGCATTTCAATGAGTGGCAGGCAATCCCTGCAAGTTGATTGGCGCACTAAAGAGCACCAAACATGCAGGGTGGGGACAAGAGCATCCGCCCGAGCATCTCGCAAGTACTCGGCGAGCTCCGAGTGTGGCACCCTGCTACCACAGGTACCACAGGACCCAAAAGGATGGACTTCACCACAAGAGGCCCTCATTACATAACAGACACCTCCACCCTTCCACCACATACCACCAGAGGGAGCCCTGCTAGGGATATATATACTGGAGGGTGGAGTTAGGTAGGAAGAGTGTACTGACACTTTAGATCAGTGAAGGAGCCGCACGTCTGCTGCTGTGTTGAGGGCCCTGAGTGTGGCCGAGGCAAGAAGAGAGGAGAAAGGAGTTAAGGGGGCAGAGGAGTATCTGAAGCTCACCGCAGGACACAAGCCGGACACCAGGGTCCTCTACACCCAGTAGGGACAACCGGCATACCAGGAGGATTCCAGATCCCTGGTCAGCCTGAAGCTACCATCATTTTACAGAACTAGGAACCATGAAGGCCCCAGCGTCCAGGGATAGTGGTAGCCGGAGAAAAGTTCTATTACCAAGCAGACAGGTGAGAGAATGAAACAGCATAGAAGCTAGGCCTAGTTCCAGGCTGGCCAGAAGCTTTAGAGAAAGGAATAAATGGACCAGGAGGCCTACTACCCGCTCACTGGGGAGAGTCCAGAAGTGCGCCCTTCCTACTAGGTACCCTGGACCATACCTGCCGTTATACCAGTAAAGGTAATGAACCGAATCCCCTGTGTGCGTGTCCGTCATTCCCCCTGACTCGACCGGGCCACCTCTCCCCTGCATCCCTTCCATCAACCCTGCCCCGGGGGCCCGTTCCGCCTGTGGGGAGCAGAAACATCCCAGCTGCCATGCCATCACCCCCGGAGGTCTGCAGCAGCGCCGGTACTCATTACCGGGAACCACAGCTGGCGTCACAAGACAAAACTGTTAACAAACCCCCTTTTAAAGAGTGACCCAAGGGCATGGGCCCGGGAGCCGACTGCCATGACATACCACAGAACGTCAAGGCCCGGGTACCGAGAGTCCCCTATATTCCCCCTGGGCGACTCAGCTCTTCCTGACGTCACGAACAGGATTTCGTGCCCGTTGCCACCGGGTACTTTGTGCCGTATTTGAACTGTGTTTGAACTGTGGTGAACATCGCCGCCATTACCGCGTCGCTGCGCAGGAAGAAGAGGGGCGTAACCGCGGGAACCAGAGAGGCGTGACCGTTGGTAGCGCATAAAGCTCAAGCCCCGCCTCGCGATCTGACGCAGCACCAGGAAGCGTCAGGTCCTGGAAGGAGACCGTGATCTGCGGTGCTGCCGCCTACCTGATAAAAGTAAAGAAGGTAGGCTACGGTTTACTAGTGGGGCGCAACCATGGCCGACGACCAGCAAGATGCCGGAGCACTGGTTAACGCTCTCGATGCTCAACTCGCGCCCGGCGCTGCTCAGGCCGGAGCGGCTGCCCCACCAGCAGGGGTCGTGACTCCAGTGATACCCATGGCCCTGCCGTACGTCCCCGGAGCGAAATGGCTTCCCCAGTATGACGGCAAACCAGACACCCTGTCTGGGTTCAAAAGGAAAATATGCGGTGTACTGGACATGTACTCAATGACTGGTAAACAGAGAGCCGCTGTTGTGCTGGGACAATTGGCTGGTGCCTCAGAATGGGAAGCTGAAACCTGGCCAGTCGCAGACTAGGAATCAATATCTAATATATTTAAGAGACTGCAAACTGTCCTTGAAAACCGCACTGAGACAGATCTTTGGATGAGGTTCTACCACTGTACCCAGAAACCTGAGGACAGCATCCGGGACTATGCCTGGTGTTTACAAGAGGCCCTGCGGGCCCTGAAACAGGTTAGTCCAGCCAGCATACATGATGAAGACAAAATGCTGATAGAACAATTCATCCAGGGGTTAAGGTCCCAGGAGGAGAGAAGAACTGTACGGTGGTGGGCCTTAGATCATCCAAATGCCACCTTTGACGCCCTGAAGGACATGGCTATTAAGGGCCTTCAGCCCCTGGAAACATCAGATACTGCTATCCAGCGTTACCAGGGTGGGGCCTCCCCAATGCCCACAGCACTCACTGCAGCTTCATTAGCGGCTGAGGCAAAAGTGCAAGCAGCATCCCCTAGCGAGCTGGACAGCCTGCGCTCTGAAGTGAGTGAGCTAAGTAAAGCCTGGCCACTGTCCTGAGCACCCTGCAGCTACAGACGGAGCCT
Organism: Phyllobates terribilis; assembly: GCF_046119375.1. Taxonomy (NCBI): domain Eukaryota; kingdom Metazoa; phylum Chordata; class Amphibia; order Anura; family Dendrobatidae; genus Phyllobates; species Phyllobates terribilis. The sequence continues at coordinate 154,452,512 of NW_027362764.1, read as the reverse complement.
GAGCCGGAGGGAAGGATCCTACTCGCCGATAGTCCTGAGGATGTCCCCTGGATGAGGAGAAGAGGGAGGACAGCGCCACCCCGTGGGAGGACCAACAACCGACCTCGCCCTCCAGGTGAACTCATTTGCTACCGTTGCCACAAGGCAGGCCTCACTACACGGATCTGTCCTTTAAACGGGCAAACCCTGGGGCCAAGGGCCGACACCCAGGAGTAGATCAACCAGGCCCATCGAGCTGGTATGACCGGTTTGTAGGAGGGAGGCCTTTCCTGTCCATTGTGCAACACCTGCACTACTGGACACCGGGTGATACAAACCCATATATGATACTTGGCACATATGTTGTTGGTAACTGTTTGTAGAAGTGTTGTTTTTACTCCAACAGATTGCTGACACTGCCAAACCAGGGCAGAGGAAGGTGCTCCAGAGAGAGATTCGAGCCCTCCTGTACCAGCAACAGGTAAAACTAACAGGTGGTGAAATTGGTAATGTACGGGTGACAGACCCGATACCCATTGGGATTCCCCCAATGAGTGAAATGCTGATTTGGTGTAGGGCAGCAATAGGCCTAAAGGGACAGAACTACCAGGCGGTAGTAGAGCCCGTAAACTCAGAGCACAGACCTACACTCCTAACTGCTAGAGGGGTAGTTGATGTGCGCAATGGGAGGGTACCCGTACACATCCTAAATTGTGGGGAGGAGGAAGTCAAATTGCCAAGATATGCCACTGTTGCCAGACTGTATACTGTGAATAATAATGCCATACACACCGTGGAATCCTTGACCCCACCAGATACAGTGGAGGACAATGACTCCGAAACCCAGCTGGAGGAATGGTGTCAACAGCTCCATGTTGGAACTGACGCCACTCCTGTCCATCAAAAACACAGTGTTTACAGAGTGGTTCAGGAATATGAACAGGTGTTTAGTAAACACCCACTTGATTGTAGAAGGGACAAAGGGGTACAACACCACATACCCACAGGTAACCGTCCACCCATTAAGGAGCGCTACAGACCCATACCACCAGCACATTACCAAAAAGCAAAAGAAATGTTGCATGACATGAAAAAGGCAGGGGTAGTAAGGGATAGCTGTAGCGCCTGGGCATCTCTCCTGGTCCTGGTCAGAAAGAAGGATGGTAACATGAGGATGTGTGTAGATTATAGACAAATTAATCGAATAACACATAAAGATGCATACCTTTTGCCCCGTATAGAGGAATCCCTGGCTGCACTGAAATCTGCCAATTATTTCTCTACATTGGATCTCACTAGCGGGTACTGGCAAGTCGCTGTTGCTGAGGAAGACCGGGAGAAGACAGCCTTCACCACCCTGATGGGATTATGCGAATTCAACAGCATGCCGTTTGGACTCTGCAACGCACCCGGAACGTTCCAGAGGTTGATGGAGTGTTGCTTGGGACACCGAACTTTGAGATGGTGCTGCAATACCTGGATGACGTTATTGTGTACTCTAGGACGTATGAAGACCATCTAAGGCACCTGGCGGAGGTATTTGAGGCATTGTCCCGGTATGGGGTGAAACTAAAACCTTTCAAGTGCCACCTGCTCAAACGGAAGGTTCAGTACCTGGGACATGTAGTCAGCTCAGAGGGGGTAGCACCAGACCTGGAGAAGGTCACTGCCATCCAGAAGTGGCCTGAACCAAGGAACATCAAAGAAGTACATCAATTTCTCGGACTGGTCGGGTACTACAGGAGGTTCATTAAGGACTACACCAAAAAGGCAGCACCTTTACAAGATCTCCTAGTAGGACAGTCCAAAAGAAGTAAAAGTCCCCCATTCCAGTGGGGCAAAGAACAGACTGAGTCCTTTGCATTGATGAAGGAGGCTCTAACTGGTGAGGAAATCCTGGCTTACCCAGACTACAGCCAACCTTTCCTGTTATACACAGATGCCAGCAACGAGGGACTGGGAGCTGTGTTGTCCCAGAAGCAAAACGGCAGAGAAAAGGTAATTGCCTATGCCAGTAGGAAGCTTCGCCATACTGAGAGGAACCCAGAGAATTACAGTTCCTTCAAGCTGGAGTTCCTGGCCTTGGTCTGGGCTATCACCGAAAGATTCAAAAATTACCTAGCCTCAACTAAATTTACAGCCTTTACCGATAATAACCCCTTGACACACCTGGAGACCGCCAGGTTGGGAGCCATGGAACAGCGTTGGGTGGCAGATTGTCGAATTACCAGTTCACAATCAAGTACCGGGCAGGTTACAAGAACACCAATGCTGATGCCTTGTCAAGAATGCCCCACCAGTCGGACACCGAGGATGAAGTGGATTACCTAGAAGAAATTGAATTACCCACTTTCCACAGAAATTGAATGGTCCACGAGCAACATGCCTCCTGAAGACGTCATGGTAAGACGCTAAATCCTTTACCTCATCACAGTTGGAAGGAGACCCAGGACAGTGACCCGGTTGTCAACCTCATCAAAGGACTGATAACCCAAGAAGGTTCTCACCTGGAGAAGGGTGCTCATCCACAAGCCAAACACCTGTGGAACGAGAGATGCCAGCTGTTCATCTACAGAGAAAAGCTGTGCAGGAGGTATGTCAACCCCAGGACCCATGAAATGGTGTGGCAGATTGTAGTACCCAGGACGGATATCCAGATGGTGCTAGAGGCCTACCATGACCAAGCAGGTAATTTTGGCTGGAAGAAGCTGGAAACCCTGCTGAAGGACCGGTTCTATTGGGTTGGAATGCGGAGTTCCATATAAAGGTGGTGCCGGAATTGTGGGCCCTGTAGCCTCAGAAGGAGAGACTACGGAAACCAGAAAGCACCCTTGCAGCCCATCAAAACAACCCCTGGAGATTGTCGCTCTGGATCACGTCAAACTGTCGCCCAGCAGATCAGGCTATTCCTATGCCCTGACCATGGTGGATCACTATTCCCGGTTCCTGGTGGTAGCCCCTGTCAAGGATCTGACAGCAGAAACTGCAGCAAGAACATGCCAAACCTACTTCTGCAGACCCCATGGATACCCGGACAAGGTGCTAACAAATCAAGGCCCTGCCTTTGAAGCTGAGCTGTTTAAAGAATTCTGTCACCTGTACGGATGCAAGAAGATCCGGACTACACCGTATCATTCTCAAATCAACGGTATGTGCGAGAAAATGAATAACATCGTCATTGACCTGTTAAAAACCCTACCTTTGGAGGAGAGGAACCAGTGGCCAGAAAACCTACCTGACCTAGTGGACCTGTATAACTACATACCTGTGAGTTCTACTAATTGTACCCCAGCGTACCTCATGAGAGCAAGACCTGGAAAATTGCCCATGGACCTGGAGCTCGGAGTGGTAGAGCCTGCTGCAGATATGTCCACTGAAGACTGGGACACAAATTGGCAAGAGCAGTACAGGAGAGTACAGGCCTGTGTTGAAGACTGCCTAAACAAAGTCAGGGAAAGACAGGAAGACCAATATAACAAGCATGCACCAGCCGAACCCTTGGCGCCCGGAGAAATAGTGCTAAAGCGGAAAAGAAGAGTTCACAAGCTCGATGACCAGTGGGAAAGAGAGCCCTACACAGTGTTAAATTCCAGATTTGACAACACCAAAACCTGCCTGATCAGCAAGGATGGAGGTAGGACAACCACAACAGTCTCAAGAGACCACTTGAAATTGTGCCCAGGTCTACTGAAGACACAGGAAGAAGAAGTACCTCTTATAATACCGGAGAAACCCAAGGAAGATGTAGTTCATACAGTCCTAGGAGACTTCCCCGTGGACTGGCCTCAATTCGATGGAGCAGTTATCATACCAGTGATACACTTCTGTCAGCCACCAGAAGAATCTCCACCACAAGAAGAGCCTGTGAGCACCCCAGAAGAACTTGCTCAGGAACAGGAAGAGTCCCCAGTAAGAGAAGGATTGCCAGTTGAAGCAGAACCTGAGGGTCCAGTAAACAGTGCACTTGCCAGTCCTATAGAAATGTTGAGGCAGTTCTATAACTTACCCACACGTACACCAGATAGGTTAGCAGATGCATGCACAGACACCAGTAACACCCCAGTGCTACGTAGATCCACCCGCAGCACACAAGGCCAAATCCCTGCCAGGTATAGGGAATAAAGTACAAAATGCCTACAGTGTAAATAGTTACCCAGTTGGGTATTGCCTACTGTTATTTATTGCGTGAACTGAAAAAGTAAAATTGTATGCCTTTAGTTACCCGTGAGGGTATAAAGACTTGTAGTCTGAGGACTGTGAGCAGCCAAAAACTGACCATTGTAAATAGTTGCACTTATTAACGTGCCCCCTACTGGTTTTATATTAAAAGACCACTGAACAAAAACCCGTTTGGCGTGGCCGAAGACGTGGTCCAACACCTGGATCACTTATGCCCTGTAGCCACGCCCAGGGCCTACGTTGAGGGTTTTCAGAAGGGTCCCTCATGCTATTCATGTTGCACCTTCACCAGTGAGATGGACACCTGGTTATGGGACTCACTGTAATTTTGATATGTGTTATTGTTATTATAATTGTAATTGTTGTTGTTACCTGTTTAAAAAAAAAAATGCTTCAGTCCGGGAGTACTGAGTTGTACTAGGGGGGAATGTGGCACTCTGCTACCACAGGTACCACAGGACCCAAAAGGGTGCATGGACGGACTTCTCCACAAGAGGCCCTCATTACATAACAGACACCTCCACCCTTCCACCTCATACCACCAGAGGGAGCCCTGTTAGGGATATATATACTGGAGGGTGGAGTTAGGTAGGGAGAGTGTGCTGACACTTAGATCAGTGAAGGAGCAGCACGTCTGCTGCTGTGTTGAGGGCCCCGAGTGTGGCAGAGGCAAGGAGAGAGGAGAGAGGAGTTAAGGGGGCAGAGGTGCATCTGAAGCTCACCCCAGGACACAAGCCGGACACCGGATCCACGCCTACAGGGTCCTCTACACCCAGTAGGGACAACCGGCATACCAGGAGGATTCCAGATCCTTGGTCAACCTGAAGCTACCATCATTTTACAGAACTAGGAACCACGAAGGCCCCAGCGTCCAGGGATAGTGGTAGCCGGAGAAAAGTTCTATTACCAAGCAGACAGGTGAGAGAGTGAAACAGCATAGAAGCTAGGCCTAGTTCCAGGCTGGCCAGAAGCTTTAGAGAAAGGAAGAAACGGACCAGGAGGCCTACTACCCGCTCACTGGGGAGAGTCCAGAAGTGCGCCCTTCCTACTAGGTACCCTGGACCATACCTGCCGTTACACCAGTAAAGGTAATGAACCGAATCCCCTGTGTGCATGTCCGTCATTCCCCCTGACTCGACCGGGCCACCTCTCACCTGCATCCCTTCCATCAACCCTGCCCCGGGGGCCCGTTCTGCCTGTGGGGAGCAGAAACATCCCAGCTGCCATGCCATCACCCCCAGAGGTCAGCAGCAGCGCCGGTACTCGTTACCGGGAACCACAGGTGGCGTCACGAGACAAAACTGTTAACAAACCCCCTTTTAAAGAGTGACCCCAGGGTACGGGCCCGGAAGCCGACTGCCGTAACATCCCGCAGAACGTGAAGGCCCGGGTACCGAGAGTCCCCTATATTCCCCCTGGGCGAGTCACGAGCATCTTGAGTACTGAGATGCTCGGCGAGTACTGAGTACTTGTGAGTAGTGTTGAGCCACCCCCATAGTGTTCGGGTTCGGTTCGGTTCGTCGAACACCGGGATGTTCGTGGAACTGTTCGTCGAACACCTTAGAACACCGTCGAACACCGTTAAAACCAATAGCAGGCAAACAAAAACACATAGAAACACATAGAAAACACATTCAAAGGTGTCCAAAAGCTGACAAACTGCTCAGAAGACACTTTAAAAAAGCCGGCCAGCAATTCAGCAGCGGCATACACTGGTACCCGACAATTTAGACAAGAAGGAATAGAGCATCACACATAGATTAGATAGATAGAAACATGTTAGTCACATATATAAGAAGTACAGTGACAGTGTTGCTTACTGTACTTGTCATTTAGTGTTAAAGGATTTATTTAAAAAAATAATAGTGTTTTCATGCACCGTCTCTTTAAAAAAGCCGGCCGGCAATTCAGCAGCGGTACCCGACAATTTATAACAGAAAGAATAGAGCATCACACATAGATTAGATAGATAGAAACATGTCAGTCACATATATAAGAAGTACAGTGAAAGTGTTGGTTACTGTACTTGTCATTTAGTGTTAAAGGATTTATTAAAAAAAATAATAGTGTTTTCATGCACCGTCTCTTTAAAAAAGCCGGCTGGCAATTCAGCAGCGGTACCCAACAATTTATAACAGAAAGAATAGAGCATCACACATAGATTAAATAGATAGAAACATGTCAGTCACATATATAATAAGTACAGTGATAGTGTTGATTACTGTACTTGTCATTTAGTGTTAAAATAAAGGATTTATTAAAAAAAAAATTGGCGTGGGGTTCCCTGTAATTTTAGTCTCTAGCGTAGGTTAAGCAGATGGCTGGGGCAGATGTTTGAAGCCAGGGAAGGGGGTAATAACCACGGAGCTTCCCAGGCTACTAATATCAGCCCCCAGCTGAATACCTAGCCTTTACTAGGTATTAAAATGGGGGACCCTGCAAAAAATGACATGGGGTCCCCCCTATTTTAATAGCTAGCAAAAGCTGGGCAGACAGCTGGGGGCTGATATTAATAGCCCAGGAAGGGTGCCATGAATATTTGCCCCCTCCCAGGCTAGAAACACCAGCCGTCAGCCGCCCCAGAAATGGCGCATCCATAGGATGCGTCAATTCTGGCACTTAGCCTCACTCTTCCCACTGCCCTGTAGCGGTGGCAGTGGGGTAATAGGGCTGGGGTTGATGTCAGCTTTTAATGCCAGCTGACATCAAGCCCAAGTTAGTAATGGAGAGGCATCTATAAGACACCCCCATTACTAACCCCATACTCAAAGTTAAAAAAAAAACACAAACACCCAGCATAAAGTCCTTTAATCTGCGGCATGGCAAGCTGGGTGGCAGCGTTCTGCTGCGGTCCAGCCTGTCATGTGAATGTAGCAGAGCTGAAGCTGTAGCGGGAACCATGGAAAGGTAAGGATGATGTTGCTTTATTATTTTACTTTTATTGCAGGAGATCGTTGGCTTCAGCTGGAATGGGCGTGATGGTAAGTATGGTTTAATTTAGAACAATAAAGAATTGTGTGTTTATTTCAATTAAAGGACTTTATTCTGGGTGTTTGTGTTTTTTTTTAACTTTGAGTATGTGGTTCGTAATGGGGGTGTCTTATAGATGCCTCTCCATTACTAACCTGGGCTTGATGTCAGCTGGCATTATAAGCTGACATCAACCCCAGCCCTATTACCCCACTGCCACCGCTACAGGGCAGTGGGAAGAGTGAGGCTAAGTGCCAGAATTGACGCATCCTATGGATGCGCCATTTCTGGGGCGGCTGACGGTTGGTGTTTCTAGCCTGGGAGGGGGCCAATATTCATGGCACCCTTCCTGGGCTATTAATATCAGCCCCCAGCTGTCTGCCTAGCCTTTGCTAGCTATTAAAATAGGGGGGACCCCACTTCATTTTTTTGGGGGTCCCCCATTTTAATAGCTAGTAAAGGCTAGGTATTCAGCTGGGGGCTGATATTAGTAGCCTGGGAAGCTCCGTGGGTATTACCCCCTTCACAGGCTTCAAACATCTGCCCCAGCTGTCTGCTTAACCTCCGCTAGAGACTAAAATTACGGGTAACCCCACGCCAATTTTTTTTTTAATAAATCCTTTATTTTAACACTAAATGACAAGTACAGAAACCAACACTATTACTGTACTTATTATATATGTGACTGACATGTTGCTATCTATCTAATCTATGTGTGATACTCTATTCTTTCTGTTCTAAATTGTCGGGTACCGGTGTATGCCGCTGCTGAATTGCCGGATTTTCATGTTTCACTGTGAGCACTGTTCCCATCGATTTGGGCAACCACTGTAATGCCATATCCACCATGGCTGTGGCATTACAGTGAGTGGCAGACAATCCCTGCATGATTGGTGCTCTAAATAGCGCCAGACATGCAGGACACGCTTTTGGTGCTCGAACAGTTATCGAACATAACCTCGAACAGCCAAATTTTTTGCAAATCGTTCGCGTTCGTCGAGCGACTCGAACACCGCCCAAAACAGCTCGAATTTGAGATTGGCGAACAGTTCTAGTCGAACACTGCTCATCTCTACTTGTGAGTATGTTCGCTCATCACTACAATTATGAATATTATCGGGTTAAAAAAACTTTGCTGAGGCAACATACTGTATATTTGTGAATCCAGCTTTAATGGATGGGAGTCTCTGACTACATGGCACAGTGGCTGGTCCATGTGAATGTGCCTGGAATTGCAGCTGATCTGATTTACGTCAGTGGGACAAGATTCAGCACAAGACAGAAACACTCACTGTCATTTTTTCAAAAATTAAATCCAGTCATATTGTTTGTCAACTTTCAATCAAATTTTCAGCAATTGATGGAAAACTGTCACTTTTTTCAGATTCAATTCCTTTTAGTCTGTGATCCCCAGGGCAATCAGTTGATTGCCTTGAGTTTTGCTTCGCAGACACTTGGCAAGGCAAGCAGTTGATTTTTCTGGGAAAAGTCACGGCGACTGCTTAGATTGACATGGAGCTGTTCTCTATTCTGCCTCATTGACAGGATGACCCCATTCGTTGATGTCCATATAGCCTAGTAGATCATATGTACAGAAGTTGTCTGCTTGAGACAACCCATTTTCACCACAAACAAGTAACATTTTAACGCACATAACAAATACTGATTCATTTTTCAGGATTGACTGCCACAATAAAAGAGAAAAAAAGCTACATCTCTAAAACAGAATTGTCAAACCTCTCTCCCAACATTCATAGGTCTTTTAGTATTGCTTGAACTTTTTGAAGACCTCCATTACCTCTGATCATGTGGTCTATGGTAATGCACTGATGCTATTTTATGGATCCATGCATCATGGATTTGTGATAAAGCAACATGGGTTGTAGTGACCTAGACAATTTTAAGAAATTACAAGAAAATTAGATTTTTTTCTATTCCATTGACACTCTAAGTGATATTCCATACACTTGAGGTAATTTTAAGAGTCAAAACATTTTTTAAGGGTTCCCAATGGGAATTACTGCAATTGGTTTTATTATCTACAATTAATTAATGTTCGTATTCCCAAAACTCATGTTTCCCAGATTAAATAATGGCTGTCATCATTTTATTTTTTTGTGAATACACTTTTGACTCTATGTGTGACTGCAGACACTGTGCACTGCGGGGATTTGCCAGCTTCAGACCCAGAACAGAAGGTATGTATGAATTATTCAAACTCCCGGCAAGTGTATGGAGAACAAGGTCGCGCCTACTGGTCGGGGGTATGTATAACTCATGCACACCCTCCGTTCCCAAGTCTGAAACCCGCGAGCCCCCGCAGCGCACACAGAGTGGCTACAGATTTATTGGTTTGAACCGGACAACCCCTTTAAGGCTCTTCTTCAGTTGTATAAAGTATATCTTTTTTGACTTCTTTTTTTGTTACCCTATGCTTGCTCTACAGAATACTCTGTAGGTCCATAGTCTTCACACCTTGAAGCGGTGAGACTTGAAACAACTACTTTTTATCTAAGTTAGAATAAGGAGTTGTATGATGTTACAATGTATCTGGGTTAAACAAGAGCGGACACAGAGAGATGAGGGCACTTGTGTAAGAACAACATGTGGGCCCTCTGTAGCCAAATAAGCTCATCATAGTGCACAATTCCACCTGTTTTGAAGATGGAAGTCTGCCACTAGGGTTAAATATCAAACGTTCTAGATTGACAATACTAAAATTACAAATTAATTATTTCATGGACATATTTAAAAATACTCTATTTATAAATTTTTATTGTAAGTTTCAGGAAAATAACATTTAATAGTATTACTAAATATTGATCCTTTACTTATTATTATATTGCCTGTATATCCTGTAAGTTTTTGGCAATTTTGCAGCAAGCTGAGCCCAAGTCAGCTATAAGTAGAGATGAGCGTTGTTCGACTCGAACTGTTCGCCAATCTCAAATTCGAGCTGTTTTGGGCGGTGTTCGAGCCGTTCGGCGAACACGAACGATTTGAGAAAAATTCGGCTGTTCGAGGTTATGTTCGATAATTGTTCGTGCACCAAAATCATAACTGGATTTTTTCTCAGTAATGATGAAAATTAATGTTAATACGCAGTTTGAGTGTACAGCGGGGTGGGGGGAGGGGCAGGGGATGGATCTCTGCAGGAACAATGAAGATCTCCATTTTTTTTTCTCTTTCCCGCATTTACAGTGGAGAGGTGCAATCTGTCAGCCTATCAGCAGCGCACACACGGAGTGAAGTGCTTTTTTTCACACAAGCAAGGGCATGTGTCATTGGCAGTGTATGTCACATGTCCTTGCCCTATAAGACCAAGCCATTTTCCCCGTCGCCACCATTTTCTCACTGCTGCAGCTGCGTGTTAGACGGCACCACTGTTGCTGTGTGCGCTATACCTTGTTAATTTCAAGCCAATTTTCGCACAAATCTACAGATAGCTTGGGAGTAGGGAATAGTTGTGATTGCAATCCTTTTAAGGACTAGGTTACAGCATTTCCTACGACTTTTATCAGGCAGGTCTGTGCTCTTAAATAGATAGATTGTGGGAGTAAAGACTAATTGTAATTGCAGTCCTTTTCAGGACTAGGTTACATCAGTTCCTATCAGTTTTTGCCAGGCAGGTCTGTGCCAGTGCTGTGCAAGTTTTTTTCACAGCATTTGGCTGAATCTAGCAAAGCTAATCCTTTTTGGCCTATTGCAGAGTGTGTTAGTCAGTGGAGTAGCCTATCTGTGTTGCAAGATATACCACCTGTGTATAGAATACCAATTTTTTATCTGCACCTAGTGAAGTAAAATCTTTTGGGCATAGCATCATTCTATTAGTCCATCTATACTGACCTCCATCAGGTTGCAAATTGAATATAATTTTTTTCTGCATCTAGCTCTGAAAAAATATTTGGGCTTCTAGCTGTGTGTGGGACTTGTTCTATTAGTCCATCTATACTGACCTCCATCAGGTTGCAAATTGAATATAATTTTTTTCTGCATCTAACCCAGCCAATAGTTTTGGCCTAATACCACAGTTTGGCCACTCAGCTCTGCTCGGTTCCCATCCATTGTTTTTTTGTGCAAACAACTCCAGAGTTGTGAATTAGTTAACCACCAAAATGAGTGGAAAAAGGCCTGCTGCTGGTGGAAAGGGGAATAGGCGTGTTGGGAAGGGGAAAAAAGGTTGTGTCCGTGGGGTAGGTGTTAAAGCAACAGTAACATCTGCAGAAGAAAGACCATCTTCCAGCCAAACTAAAATGTCTACTTCTGTTAGCGGACAATGTGATAAGATCCCTTTCTTACGGCCACGCCAATCGCTACAAATTCCAGATGAGGCACAAAAACAGCAGGTGCTTCAACGGATATCAAGTGCTCCTTTAAGTGGGCTCTCCTCCACATCAACTTCAACATCACAAATACTCCAGTCCTCAAAGGTGTCACCCCAATCGCACTTGCTTCCTCACATCTCCCAAATCTCCAGCTGCCCGTCTGAGTATGAGGTAGAACAGATGGTTGAGTCTGCAGAGCTGTTTACTCATACTATAGCCTGGGAATCAGAGGTCGACTCCAGCGCTTCTGTGAATCCAGACGAGGAAATGATCTGCACTGATGCCCAGAATCTTTATGAGTCGGATCCAGGACCAGACGCAGAAGGTTCTGACCATAATGTAGACCCTCATTCCCAAACTGTAACTCCTGTTGGTGGAGACAATGAGGAAGACGATGATGAGACTCAAATACCTGATTGGAGCGACAACTTTAGTTTTTTGTCAGGGCAGGAACAGGTTGGCTCTGAGGACGACGTGTGTGATAACGCACAGGGTGATGATGATGAGGTTGGAGATCCCACTTACTGTCAACCCACAGTCAGCCAAGAGATGAGGTCAGCAGAGGAGGTGGAGGAAGATGCTAGTGACGACGAGGTCAGGTTGCACCTTCCTGGACAGAGACGTAGTACTGGAAGCACGTCAACAACTGCATCCTCAAACACAACTCTGCCTCTCACCACAAGTCGTGGTGGCTCTTCAGGTCGCATGGGTGCTAAGCCTTGCATAGCCTGGGCATTTTTTCAGATCGATAAAGATGACCCAACTCGTGTTATCTGTAACATTTGTCAGCAAAAGCTAAGTAGATTCCAAAAAATAGATAGTTTGAGTACTTCATGCATGAACCGGCACATGGACATGAAGCATAAGTTGCAGTGGGAAGCTCAGTGTGCTACAATGCGGCCTAGCCGGCCGGGCCAACCACCGTCTGCCATATCTTGTGCATCCGCGGCCTCTTCATCCTCTGTGACTGGGGGGACAGCAGTCACACCTGTTTTGGGGCGCAGACCTGCCACCTCTTTACCCGCAACAGCCAGCGTGATTGGCAGGTCATCATTCTCTTTGGAGGTGGTAACACCAGCTGGTGTTGAGCGCTGTCCGACATCGATAGCACCACCTTTGGATCAAGGCAACCTAACATGTCCGCCTGCATCTTCCTCACAGACCGGCAGTTTGCCGGGGACACCCTTATCAACCCCGTCTAAGCACAATAGCCAGCCCTCGGTCCCTCAGATGTGGACAAGTAAAAGACCATTTCCTCCTAGCCATGAGAAAGCTAAGAGGTTGAATTTCACCATCTGCAAGCTCTTGGCTACAGAAATGCTGCCTTTCCGCCTGGTGGACACAGAGGATTTTCGAGACCTTATGTCCGTCGCAGTGCCCCAGTACCAGATGCCCAGTCGGCACTACTTCTCAAAGAAAGGTGTGCCTGCGCTCCACCAGCATGTCACACACAACATCACCGCTTCTTTGAGAAACTCTGTGTGTGACAGGGTGCATTTCACCACAGACACTTGGATGAGTAGGCATGGACAGGGGCGTTACATGTCGCTGACTGGGCACTGGGTAACTATGGTGACAGCAGGACAAGGGGCTGCTGTCCAAGTCTTGCCGTCCCCACAAGTTGTGCGTCAATCCTCTTTATGTCAAAGTTCCTCCACTGCTTCTGCCTCCTCAACCTCCTCTCGGTCTTCCACCTGCACCCAAAGCCTGTCTGGTCATGCCACAAGCTTTCTAACTGCGCAGAAGGGATCCTGCACACCTCCTTACTATGCTGGCAGTAGGGCTCAACGTCATCAGGCGGTTTTTACTTTGAAATGTCTGGGAAATGTGAGTCACACAGCTGAGGAGTTGTGGTCAGTTCTGGAGAACCAATTTCATGAATGGTTGTCTCCACTGGACCTGAAACCAGGGAAGGCCGTGTGCGACAATGCTGCAAACCTGGGTGCGGCCCTTTGCCGGGGCAATGTCACACACGTGCCTTGTATGGCTCACGTGTTGAACCTGGTTGTCCAGCAATTTTTAGCCCACTATCCCAGACTAGATGGCCTTCTGCAGAGGGCACGGTCGCTGTGTGCTCACTTCCGCCGTTCGCATCCCGCAGCTCAGCGACTTACATCTCTACAGAAGTCGTTGGGCCTGCCACTTCACCGGCTAAAATGCAATGTGCCTACCCGGTGGAATTCAACTCTGCACATGTTGCAGCGACTGTGGCAGCACCGACAAGCCCTGGTGCAATACATTCTGATGTATAGCCTGGGCCAACGAGATCCAGAGGTGGGGCAAATCACGCTGGAGGAGTGGTCTCAGATCAGGGACCTATGCACCCTTCTGCACAGTTTTGAAATGGCGACGAAGATGTTTAGTGCTGACGATGCCATTATCAGCATGACTATTCCGGTGATTTACATGCTGGAGCACATGTTAAACAGAATTCGGAGTCAGGTGGTGGCACAAGAGGAGGTGGAGGAAGTAGAGGAGGAGGAGTTGTATGCGGAAGGGCTAACATCTGCAAGGTCCAGACGGTCGGCAGCACCAAGGCGGCAGGCATGTGAGGGTGGGGGAGATGGTTTTACCAGGGCGCATGGTAGCAGCCAAACTAGTGAGGAAGGTGCAGGAGCCCAGGAAGAAGTGGAGGACGAACTGATGGAAGACTCATCAGATGAGGGAGACCTTGATCACATTTCTGTTGTGCGAGGTTGGGGGGAGAGGACAAAGGAAGGAAGCATGATTGTTACCTCGCCACCAACACAACAGGGACTTGGTGCTCCTGGATGCGCAACACACATGAGTGCCTTCTTGCTGCACTACCTGCAACATGACCCTCGAATTGTGAGAATTAGAAATAATCCTGACTACTGGGTTGCCACACTGTTAGATCCCCGGTACAAAAGTAAATTTGCAGAAATTATTCCTGCCATAGAAAGGGATGCACGCATGCAGGAGTATCAGCAGAGACTGTTGCAGAATCTTACATGTGCTTTTCCACAAAACACCAGTGGTGCACGTAGTGAATCTCACAGTTCCAACTTGCCAACCGTGGGACCGTCAAGTGTTCAGCACTCAAACCGTAACAGAACCACAGTATCTGCTGGTAACATCAATTTTGCGGAATCATTTCACCACTTTTTTAGCCCATCCTTTGCAAGGCCACAGGAGACAAGAAGTCTGACACATAGTCAACGCCTAGAGACGATGGTACAGGAGTATCTCCAAGTAAACATTGAAGCCATGACTGTGTCACTGGACCCTTGCTCTTTTTGGGCTTCCAATCTGGATAAATGGCCGGAGCTAGCCACTTACGCCTTGGAGATCTTGTCATGCCCCGCAGCCAGCGTTCTGTCTGAACGTGTGTTCAGCGCTGCTGGTGGTGTGCTGACAGATAAGCGCACGCGGCTCTCCACTGATAATGTAGACAGACTCACGTTCATAAAGATGAACAAATCATGGATCCAAAACGACTTTTCTACCCCTGTGTCATCCTGGGGAGAGTAAAAGCTTGATGATTGGTTAAAATCACCCTACCAACCGTTTTAAGCTTTCAAATTACTAATCATGTTTATCTGTATCTTGGCTGGAAAATAATTTGGGCTTTGTAGCAGTGTGCAGCACTGATTCTATTAGGCCATCTATAATAAGCTCCACCAGATTTAAAATTACTAATCATGTTTATCTGTATCTTGACTGGAAAATTATTTGGGCTTTGTAGCAGTGTGCAGCACTGATCCTATTAGGCCATCTATACTAAGCTCCACCAGATTTAAAATTAATAATAATTTTTAGCTGCATCTAGCCTGGAAAATAATTTTGGGTCTCCGAGATGCGCAAGACACATAAGTGCCTTCTTGCTGCACTACCTGCAACATGACCCTCATATTGTCAGAATTCGAAGTAATCATGACTACTGGGTTGCCACACTCTTAGATCCCCCAAACTTTTCGATCAACCTTTTCATTTTAATAAAGGCCAAAAAAATGGTCATTTTTGAAATTATAAGCATGAGCAGGTTATTAGAAACTGAAATCAAACAGTTTTCAACTCAAAACTTTATTCTAGGTGATGTTACATTTTCACATAGGACCCCTTGTTCGAAAGGAGCTTCTGAACTCTCTCGTCCATTGAATTTGTCAGGTTTTGGATGGTTTCTGCTTCAATTGTTTTGCATGAGGACAGAATACCCTCCCAGAGCTGTTGCTTAGATGTGAACTGCCTCCCGCCATCATAGACACTCCTTTTGATGATGCTCCAGAGGTTCTGAATGGGGTAGAGGTCAGGGGAGCATGGGGGTCACACCATAAGTTTGTCCCCTTTTATGCCCATATCAGCCAGAGATGCAGATGTTTTATGTGCAGCATGAGATGGTGCATTATCATGCAAAAAAATGATCTTGCTGTGAAATACACGGTTGTTCTTCTTGAACCATGGCAGGAAGTGCTGTTTGAGAAAATCCACATACATTATGGAGTTCATCTTTAGCGCCTTCAGGGATCCTAAAGGGGCCGACAATCTCTCTCCCCATGATTCCAGCCCAAAACATTACTCCACCTCCTCCTTGTTGGCGCTGTAGCCGTGTTTGCGTGGGGTGTCCATCAACCAGCCATCCTCCACTCCATCCATCTGGACCATCGAGCGCTGCACGGCACTCATCCGTGAACAAAACAGTTTTGAAATCAGTCTTCATGTAATGTTTGGCCCACTGGAGCCGTTTCTGCTTGTGTGAAGTGGATAGAGGAGGTCGACAGGATGGCGTATGCACAGCTGCAAACCTCTGAAGGACCCTGCATCTTGTTGTTCGGGGGACGTTGGAGGCACCAGCAGCTTCAAAAACTTGTCTGCTGCTATGACAAGGCTTTTTTGCCGCTGCTCTTTTAACCTGACGTAATTGCCTGTAGGAAAGAGTCCTCAATTTGCCCTTATCAGCACGCACACGTGTGTACTGTGAATCAGCTACATACTTCTTGATTGCCAAGACACTTCATCCTGATCATCGCACAATGTTGATTGTAGTCATGCCTTGACCTAAACACTCCACAATTTGTTGCTTCTCAGCAGCCGACACATCCTTTTTCTTTCCCATTTTGGCAGAAAATGTAGGCTGCTTAATAATGTGAGACAGCCTTCTTAAGTAGTCTTGCCTTTCATTGGACACACCTGCCAAACTAATTAGCACAGGTGTCTGCAATTGCTTACAGTGATATAAAGAGCCCTGACACACATCACCATCAATGAGTTTAACTGACAAACAAACAAATTCTTCCCTTATCACTCCTAAACACTTTTTGCATAATAATTTGGATCACAGTGTACATGTGCTTTTCCACAAAACACCAGTGGTTCACGTAGTGAATCTTACAGTTCTAACTTGCCAACCGTGGTCTGTATGGAGTTGTTCAATAAAGGGCCCAAAATTAAGATAACATAGATGGGAGAGGTCTCTATGAATAGGAATTCCTAAGTATTTGATACCCTGTGAGGGCCAGGCAAAGGGAAAGTTGGACTGGATGGAATCCTATATGGATTTGGGGAGGGAGACATCGAGGGCCTCAGACTTCGCTGCATTGATTTTAAAATTTGACCATGTAACAAAGTGATCTATTTCAGCCATAACAGCATGGATGGATATATGTGATTGAGTGATATATACTAGGACATCATCAGCAAATAGAGAGCACTTGTACTCGGTGCCTCCCACCTCAATCCACCTAATATTGGGGTTATGGCGAATTGATGAGAGCAGGTGCTACGTCACTAGGATGTATAAGAGAGGGGACAGAGGACATCACTGCCTTGTCCCATTGGTGATTGTGAAAGGTGATGAAAATGTTCTGATGCACCCCCTGGACCTTGGGACACCCGGAGCCGGACCCTTTTTGGTGGATGCTGGTGGTTGTAGTCTTTGTGGCGGCGACCCGGTTCCGTGGCTCAGGGTGGTCAAACCAGTGGCGGAACTATTTATGTGGTTTTGATGTTTAAATGTCCGACTACGCCACCCGTGGATTGCGGTCAGAGTGAACCGCCGCTGCAGGGCAGACCGCTGAGGCTGGTGTTGTGGGTGCAGCAGAGCGTAGCATAACTCCCCACGGGAGGAGTATAGCCTCAGGGCAGTGTATGCGGAGGATGGGGGTGATGGTGCAGGGCAGCAGCAGTAACGACACGGAGTCAGTGATGCAGTCCAGGGCCTTTACTCACAGTTCTTATTATCCAGACCACGTCTGCAGGTAACGGCTGCCCACGTCGTACTGTGCTCACCAGGTGAGGGGCTCAGACAACTCCCAGATAACTTTGGAGCGCTTCACAGGACCCCCTTTGTGTGTCCTTTGTCTGGCCTTTCTTACCAACACTTCTGTCCGGCTGCCTCGGGCCTCCTCTTGGTAAACTTGGCGCCAGTTTCCCTGACCCTATGTGGTGCCTTCCTAGCGGGTGTAGCGAGGGGCTGCGCCACATAAAATGTCACAGCCTCCGGTTTCTAGCTGAGGGTCGTTTCCTGCCTCCACTAGTTTCGGGGACCGGTCTCCCCCTTTGGCCTGACCCCTCCACGCAGGTGGATTCGGGCGTGCGGTGGCGACTCGCCCGTCCGCACCCCTGGGATCCCTTCATTCCTCGTTCCTGGAGCCTTCTCCGCTCCTCTTCCTTCCTTCTCCCTCTTCCAGGCCTGGGCCTCTGTTACTAGGCCCGCCTCCGGAGCAGAGCTCATGCAGAGCCTCTGCTCCCTGCCACTTCTGCTCAGACTTCTCTGCACTGAACTAAGATGGTGCCCACCTTTTATACTCCCTTCTCAATGCACCCAGGAACTGCTTCCTCCCTGCTCCTGCACTACAGGGTTCCCCTTCCTCAGTGTTCCCTCCCCCCACTCCACCCAGGGACAGGGACTGTCGTGCCCATCTCAGAGGCATATTGGTCGCCCTGCCCCACGGCAATGTGTTGTAATGCATGCAGGTGTCGGGTCCTGATCCACACTCCATCCTTACCTGAGAGTGAGATATCACACCTCTGGGTGAGGTGCAATACCTCTGTAGCAACCGAGCCCTCAGGGTGCTACAGTTCCATCTATCTTCAGCCTAGGTGACGTATTGTGATACAGGGCCGTGATTTTGGCTATAAAAGGGTCCCCTAGACCCCTACCCCAAGCTTTTTAAGAGAATCATATATGGCGTGCCAGGAGACTCTATGGAATGCTTTCTCAGCATCCAACGAGAGTATCTAATTACAAATTTTTAACTGCATCTAGCCCAGGAAATACTTTGTGCCTAGTAGCAGTGTCTGCTAGTCAGCGGATTATCCCGGCTGTTAAGCAAGCTACACCACCTGTACTTTGGACACTTAATTTTTTCAAAGGAAATGCTTCAGGACCACGGGATACTCAGTGAAGAGCATCAGGAGGCACCCCAAGGCATAGGGGCTGGGACTGGCAGTAGGATGCCTTGCGGTGGACAGCCGAGCTCGATCCTTATAAAAGCTTTTTAACTGCAGCAGCTTTAGTGGACGCTACTGGAGCTGGAATTACGCGGCTGCTGGCATGAGACTTGCCCTCCAATAGATCCTTGTAAATCGATTTAAAGTGTATTCATTCAAATTAGAGAGACAATTTAAATTAAAAAGCTTAGAGCTGCCTCCACCACAGGGGGGCTCGCTCGACCCACCAGCGGACAGGCACCAGTATTGGGAGAGGGGGGCTGGCCGTCAGGGTTCACCGTGGCTCTGGCACAAACCCGGCGACACGGAGGTGGCACGGGCAGGAGCGGACTGAACGTGTCGGCTTCTCACTTTTTGGATTTTAGAAGGGCATGACATGCCTATATCTGTGTCTCCCCCTCCTTTTATTCCTCCACCTCTTTTCTTTTCGCATGACTATATGTACTTGTCACTTTTCCATGTGTTAGTTGTGTCTTCTGAGCAGTTTGTCAGCTTTTGGACACCTTTGAAGGTGTTTTCTATGTGTTTCTATGTGTTTTTGTTTGCCTGCCATTGGTTTTAACGGTGTTTGAAGGTGTTCGACGAACAGTTCGACGAACAGTTCGGCGAACACACGGGTGTTCGACGAACCGAACCGAACTCGAACACTATGGGGGTGGCTCCACACTAGCTATAACATACTGCATCTGGAAGGATTCATGGAAATACAACTACTCTATCTAGTATATTGCTTTCTGGTACGTAAGTGTTTAAGCTTATCAGTAGTAGATTAGTAAAGGACAGTGATAATAACAATTTAAAGGATGTGATCTGGAATGCAAAGTTAGAGCAGTAGGAATTCCGATATCATGGTGGAGACCAAGCGAGCAAGCTAAGGATGGGATTGGGAAGGATTTTTTTTTTAAATTATACTACACTCAATATCTGAAATAAGAACATGAATGTGTCCAAATCCCTTAAAGGTACTATAGCCATGATTAGGAACTTGAATAGCATTTTCCCGTCCTGGACTGTTAATACAGTTGTGATCAGAGGCAAACACTTGACCCGTAAAACAAAGTCAGATCATGTTCCTCTTGGTAAAACTTTTGAGTGGTTGAAGTACATTTGAAATTGTTTTCCTTTATGGTGGTTGGATGTGGGTGATCAATAACACCAATCATTCTACATCCATTTCTTTGGAGACAAGCAGGTAGATCCTTACAGAAATGATTGTGCTGATTTAAAACTTTCTACGAGATCCTGTTTCAAAGGCAATCAAAATTGCTGTGCCCACATACAATTATATGTAATCCCGTAGACTTTTTTTCATTGTAGGGTTCAGGTCAACTTCAATCTGGTTTCTTCATAAGTTAATTAATTTTGATTACTTGCAGGTACATAATGTGCTCTCTGCTGTTCACCTTTGAAATGTCAGCTTAACTGATTTGATTAGAATATACATTCCTGATCATATTGTTTTTTAGTAGAAAATAACTATGCCAAGGGTTAATTATCTGATAATGCTAAAATAATTTATTGTCTGTTCTTCCTTTCCATTTTATGAACTTTTTCTGCTTGCCCATTTTTTTGGCTAAATCTCCCTACATTTTCCTTAATTCTTTCACCTACTACAAATGAAAGATTCATTAAAGGCTGACTTATTAACTCAGATTTCTTCAACCACTTCTCACATTATTGCACCATGAGTAGGTGGGCCTCAAGGAGACCTGCCATACTCTTATGATGGTTGTGTTGTGCTAATACAAGAGCTGAGTTGAAGGAGCGGATGTCAGCTGTAAAATACAGCTGACAACCTGCTGCAACTGTCAAAATCGGTTAATTGTACCAATCGCAACAAATAAACCAAGAAATAATACCTAGCGACTGTCGTATTTACATGGTTCAAAGAGAGATAGAGAACCCTCTGTACCCTATAGGTTCCCTCAGCAGCAGGGCCTAAGAGATGGAGTGTCAGTATAAAACTGACTGTTACTCACCTGTCTTGGCACAGGTGCAGACTCTTGGATCCTTCCCTTAAAGCCAATCTCCTGTTTGCAAGTCCACGCCCGCTTACTGCAGTGACCCGGAAATCATCTTTGACATAACCACCAAAGGAACATCTCACAGAGTACACCTTATCTCAGAATCAGTGTAATATGTAAAAGCATCCTTAGTTATTGACACTTAAAGGGGTTTTCACATGAACAAAAGTTCATTTTAATAATTGTCTGTGTCTGACCGTGTACGGAACATATCACAACTCCTAGGCAGGGGAGAAAGCATAAGACAATACAGACATTACAGCATCGGATCTCAGAGGATTCATTTTGTGAGGTTAAATATTGTGATTCAGCTGTTATACGTCAATAGAGCAGCTTTTCTTCTTCTGGGCTGCTCTGTCGAGGGGGTGTGACTGCTGGCATCATGCTGATTGACAGCCGGCCTCCTGCAGTTAGGCAGTGGGGAACCAGCTGTCAATCAGAATGATGTTGGCAGTCACACCCTGTCGACCGAGCAGAGTGGAAAAGAAGCTGCTCTTCTGTTCACATGACGTCAGTGGAAGCCACTGAATCGCCAGCAGGAGCAATCTGTGACTGTTTTAAACCGGCAGAGATTGGCACCGCAGGCAGGTAGGTAGTAACTAGTGATGAGCAAGCATGCTCGCTACTGCTCGGTGCTCGCCCGAGCATCTCACTGCTCGAGATGCTCGGCACTCGCCGAGTATTTCCGGGTTGCTCGGATGGGAACCCAAGTTCCCTCACTGCATGTTTGGCGCTCTTTAGAGAGCCAATGAACATGCAGGGATTGCCTGCCATGCACTGTAATGCCGTAGCCATGTTGGTTGTGGACATTACAGTGATTGGCTGGCCACACAGTGTCATCGGGTCTATATCAGACCTGGCGCCGCCATGCTCGTCACAGTCAATCCGGATCAGACAGTGTAGGGAGAGCTGCTGCTGCGTCAGGGAGAGATTTGATTGTGTATTAGGTAGCGTAGGGAGAAAAACTGTACATTATACATATTCATCTTAACAAACAGTCCTTCTGAGGACTAATCCATCTGCCGAGATATCAGGCAGGCAGGGTGTATAGGCAGGCAGTGTATAGAGCAGACTGCAGTGCATATAGCACAAGAGGCTCCATTCCAATTCTGCCTTCTGCTGCTGTTGGATATTTCTATACAAAGGCACAAGTCTCAGGGGCCAGGAATTCTTTTCTTTGGATCTTAATTCTCATTATTTGCTTAAAAAGCAATCCAGAGAACACCGTTTTTCTGCGCCATTTGCTTGTTTTGGGAGAGGTGCTGCTGCGTCAGGGACAGATTTGCTTGTGTATTAGGTAGTGTAGGGAGAAAAACCGTACATTACACATATCCATCTTAACAAACAGTCCTTCTGAGGACTAATCTATCTGCAGAGATATCAGGCAGGCAGAGTGTATAGGCAGGCAGTGTATATAGCAGACTGCAGTGCATATAGCACAAGAGGCTCCATTCCAATGCTGCCTTCTGCTGCTTTTAGATACTTCTATACAAAGGCCCAGGTCTCAGGGGCCAGGAATACTTTTCTTTGGATCTTAATCCTCATTATTTGCTTAAAAAGCAATCCAGAGAACACCATTTTTTCTGCGCCATTTGCTTGTTGGCACTGCAGAATACAGCCAGGTTCTTTCCATAATACAGCGCTAGAAATCCAGCTATTTAAAACTGTGTTTTCTCCGTCAAACGGATCACATATTCGTTGTCAGAAAATACTGCCATTTCTGGCCTCCATTAAAAATTTCCTTTAGTGTGTCATTGAAGCAATTCACAGCAGTTTGCTTCAAACTACCTGCCACACTACTAAATTCTCACTTTTCACGACTGCTTGCGCTCAAAATGTTGCCGTTTAGGCTCGTGGAGACGGAAGCATTCCGCAACCTGATGGCGGAGGCCATCCCTCGGTACTCAGTCCCCAGCCGCCACTATTTCTCCCGGTGTGCCGTCCCCGCATTACAGAAGCACGTGTCCCAAAACATTAACCGTGCTCTCAAAATGCAGTTACCGGTAAAGTCCACCTAATCACGGACACGTGGACAAGTGCTTGTTGGCATGGACGGTACATCTAGCTGACAGCACACTGGGTTAACATAGTAGAAGCCGGGACCCAGTCGGACCTTGGGACGGAACACGTCCTCCCGACGCCAAGGATTGCGGGCCCTAGGTCAATCAAGGTTGCCCCCCCGGTCTACAGCTCCTGCACCTCATCCTCCTCAGCCTCCTCCTCCTCTTAAGCCTCCATCTCCGAAATGACCACATCAGTCACAAGCTGGAAGCACTGCAGCAGTGCCTCAGCCAAGCGGCATCAGGCTGTGCTGAAGCTAATATGCTTAGCTGAAAAACCGCACAATGCTGAAGAGTTGTGGACAGCTCTGAAAGAGCAGGCAGATCTGTGGCTCCCACCGCTGAACCTACAGCCCGGCATGGTCGTGTGTGACAATGGCTGGTACCTGGTGGCGGCTCTCAGGCGAGGCGAGCTCACACACGTACCATGCCTGGCCCATGTGCTTAACCTCGTGGTTCAGCGGTTTCTCAAATCCTACCCGGAACTGCCGGATCTGCTTGTTAAAGTACGCCGCCTGTGTGCCCATTTTAGAAAGTCAGCTACAGCTTCCGCCGCCCTTGCGGTGTTTCAGCAACGTTTGCAGCTTCCGGCTCACAGACTGGTGTGTGATGTCCCCACACATTGCAACTCTACACTGAAGATGTTGGGAAGGATTTGTGAGCAGAAGAGGGCAGTTGTTGAGTAACAGCATCAACAAGGCCGTCGGTATTCAGTTCAGACTCCACACATAAGACTTCAGGAGTGGACATGGATGTCAGGCATATGTACCATCCTCCAAAACTTTGAGGACTCCACCAAGATGGTGAGCGGCGATGACACCATAATTAGCATCACCATCCCTCTTCTCTGTCTTCTGAAACGCTCTCTGCTCACAATCAAAGAGGATGCATTGCAGGCGGAGCACAATGAGATGGAGCAAGGAACCATACAGGGTGATTACACACAGCCAAGCCTCATCTCATCCCAACGTGAATTGGGTGACAATGAGGAAGAGGAGGAGGAGGAGGAAGGACAGGAGCTAGTTTCATGCACTATAGACGGTACTACCTGCACAACTGTCATACTGTCTGTTCAGCGCAGATGGCCAGAGGACAGAGAGGAGGAGGAGGAGGAGAGCATGGTCAGTCATCCTCTTGGTGAGGACACGATAGTCTTGCCTGTTAGTAGTCTGGCACGTATGGCTGAGTTTATGTTACGCTGCCTTTCCCATGACCCTCGCGTTCTCAAAATTTTGGGTGACAGTCATTACTGGTTGGTAACACTTCTAGACCCACGCTAAAAGGAGAACTTTGTATCTCTTATTCCTGAGGCGGACAGGTCTACAAAAATGGGGCAGTACCAGAAGGCCCTTGTTGCGGAACTATTAAAAAAATTCCCATCTGAAAACGCTGGCAGCAGAGGGCACACTTCGTTGGACAACCAAGGAGTACAGGTGAGAGAGACACAACTTCAATCCAGCAGAGGCAGGGGAATACTGACAATGTTCTGGGAGAGTTTTCTCAGACCCTCCCATCGCACAGGCCCTGAGGCGCGGGGTACTCTCACAAGGAGTGCAAAGCTTGGGAAGATGCTGGGGGAGTACCTTGCCGACTGTACCAACATCCTCCGTGATTCCACTGTGCCTTATAATTATTGGGTTTCCAAGCTGGATGCGTGGAATGAACTGGCTCTCTATGCCTTGGAGGTCCTGGCCTGCCCTGCCGCCAGCGTTTTATCAGAGCAGGTTTTTAGTGCCGCTGGTGTAATTATAACTAATAAGCGCATCCGCCTGTCAACTGAAAATGCTGACAGGCTGACTCTTATAAAAATGAACAAGGCCTGGATTGGGCCAGACAGACTTCTCAACACCACCGAATGATAGCAGCATAACATAAACTCAAATCCAGTTTCTATTCTTGGGAGGTATATTCCCATGCACCTTTTCACACCCACACATGGGTATACGCTTCCTGATTTTGTCTATTTGCTCTTGTCCTCCTCCTTCTCCTCATCCTCCATCACCATATCACCAGGGTGACCGTGGTCCGTGATGCAACACCCACATAATTTTATAAAGGGTGTTTATGATGCCCGTGAAATTTTTTTTATATACAGTATGTTCATGTATACCCCCAGGGGTAAATGTTTGTCAGTCCATACACTTAGTGCATGGGCATTACAAGTATTGGAGGCTTGTTTCTTTCTAATGGGAACATTTTTTTATGAGGCCCTCCTCCACGTCTCTTCCAAGGGGCATTGAAGTGCCTCCAAATTTTTGGCAGCGCTTGCATTCACTGCATAGGCCAACACTATGGGAGACTCTCTCCTTTCTAATGGGAATTTGTCGTTACTGTGGCCCTGCTCTGTGTGTCTTTAAATTCTTAGTGGGGTTTTCCCTAAAATTGGTCAGCCGTTGGACTCACTGCATACCCTATAACTGTATAGCAGACCCTCTCCTTTCTGATGGGAACATGTCGTACTTGTTACTGTGGCCCTGCTCCGTGTGTCTTTAAATTCTTAGTGGGGTTTTTCCTAAAATTGGTCAGCCGTTGGACTCACTGCATACCCTATAACTGTATAGCAGACCCTCTCTTTTCTGATGGGAACATGTCGTACTTGTTACTGTGGCCCTGCTCCGTGTGTCTTTAAATTCTTAGTGGGGTTTTTCCTAAAATTGGTCAGCCCTTGCAGTCACAGCATGGACATTACCACTATAGGAGATCCGCTCCTTTATAATGGGAACATTTTTTTTACTGAGACCCTCCTCTATGTCTCTTCAAAGGGGTATTGGGTTGCGTCCAAATTTTTGGCAGCCCTTGCAGTCACTGGATACGCAATAACAGTATAGGAGACCCACTTGTTAATAATGGGAACAACAAAGCATAGCCAGCTGATGGCTCTCTAACAATAGCTACGGCCGACTGCTGGCCTTTTAAGAATAGTAAGGGCCGTCTGATGTCCCTGTAAAAATAGGCTTTATGACTTTCAGAGTCCCTCCATCATGAATAAAAAAGGATGTGTCTGATGATGCGTCACACACCACATTGCCAGATAAGGTTGTAAAATGTTAAAATGACATTTTCCGGTGAATGCATTTGTCTTAAAAAATAATGTAAAAAAAACAAAACAATAGGATCTTTCTTTAGTATAAAAAACAGCGTCACCAATTTAACCTCAATGTAATCAAATTGCACCTCCTCGTCCATCTCCGAAATGACCACATCAGTCACAAGCTGACAGCACTGCAGCACTGCCTTTGCCAAGCGGCAATAGGCTGTGCTGAAGATAACATGCTTAATGCTTAATTGACAAACCGCCGAGAGCTGCAGAGTTGTTGAAATCTGTAACACAGCAGCCTGATCTGTGGATCTCACCGCTGAACATACTGCCAGGCATGGTCGTGTGTGACAATGGGCGGAACCTGGTGACAGAGAAATGACAGCCGGGGTAGTTACGGTTTCCCTCTATGCCAGCCCTTTCACCGAGCTAAAGAATATGGCTGAGGTGAAATACAACTCCCACTGAGAAGCTGTTTCAGATTGAAAAATGCCTTTCACCAAGCTAAATACAACTCTCTGCCAAAAAAGTTGTGGACTGGCTCCGTACCGTCCCTGGCCACATTCACCTGTTCACGTGTTTGTGGTTAGGCGGTCCTTCCCAGTAAGTGCACTGGGAGGGCACGGGTAATGTTGTGGGACCTGTGCTTGTGGAAGGCGGAGGCGATACCGGGAAATATAGTGGCAGCTGGTAACCGAGTATGGAAACCCGGCCGCCGCCGGCATGAGGTTGTGAAAAGCTTCTGCCTCCACGAGCTTAAAAGGCCATATTTCAAGTGCAAAGAGCTGCCCAGAAATCTGGCAGTTTAGTGTTGTGGCCTGTGGGTGGGTGGCTGGCTGCATACTTGCACTTGCATTTCAAGTAACAGAAAACTAAGCAGATGGTGGCCTCTATCATCATCATGGCCTCACCTCGGCACTATGAACTCTCCTGAAGGAGAAGCCAAGGCCTGCCGGAGAAGTCTCCGGTTCTCTGGTCAGCCCGTCCAACCCTGCCAAAAAGCAGCCCTGGCTAAGAAAAGTGTGGGGGAAGGTTCCCGGACACTCTATGGCTGCTTTTTTAATGTGGATCGGCCATGCTTATGCATGTTATTTCTCAAAACGCATTACAGATCAGGCCAGAGGTCTTCCCCATGCTGTTCTCATGTCTTTTCAGCACTGCATGCATGTGTCTGATGATGTGTCACACACCACATGGTCAGATAAGGTTGTAAAATGTTAAAATGACATTTCCTGGTGAATGCATTTGTCTTGGTTGAAAGCAATTCAAAAGTGCAAAACCGCATCAAAAACGCTACGTGTGAACATAGCCCAAGTTGTGGAGGAGTATTTTTGTTTTTGGTTATTTATTTTGCCTTATATACAAGTCATTACCCTGGAAATGATGTTCCTTAACATATTTCCCAGGAAAATCCATTTTGGTTTAGTTTTTGTATGTTTTATTGTGAGTCCATAAAAGTGGTGTAATTCTCTGACCATGTTGCTGACAGCAGTGATCTGGGAGTCAGAGATGCTTCCAAGGGTCTTCCCCATGCTGTTCCCATGTCATTTGAGTACTGTTCCCATTAATTTGGGCAATTTTTAGGCCCTCTACAGACCGCTGGGGGGAGCCGCCTGAAGCGTGGGTGGGACTCAGGGCTGATAAAAGTGTAAGCCGAATTATGATCTGGTTTCGTGTAGAGAGATGTGTATGCATGATTCCCATCCGCTGGACGTTCTTCAAACAAAGCGCTCTCCTTCGGCTAAGTTGACTTGTCTCTGCGAGTGGCATAGTATGTTCTCTTGTTAATCCCATTTATTTTCTGTAACTGTACATGCTGTATTGTTTTGTCCCATTTGTAAAATCTTTTCTATATTTTTCATAAACACTGCCTCCCTTTGGATTAAATATAAAATTTAACAGTTCTGTTCCTTTTGTCCTGTAACCGGGCCTCAAAGCCATACTCTACCTATTAGGCGTCCAATAGGCCTGTAAAAATGGATTGGTGGTGGCAGCGAGAAGTTTGTGGTTATCGTGGAGTTAGCACTGATTGTACGGGGGTATATGCCCATATTTCATATGTTGGAATCCAGAGGTGTATATATCATACGCTCACTGTTAATTTTCCGATAACTGGCCTGTTAGTGCAAACAGCTTGCGGCCTTCTCCGTTGATCATCGGCCAATCGTGTAATTGTCCGGATGATAGGGGATAGCAGAGAGCTGTTCATTCCAAAGATCACAGCGGGTGTGTCACGGGTGTGTCAGATGTGACCGACAGTCGTCCTGCAGTTGGTTGCAGGAGATCTCTTCGTTTGGCATTACAGACACCTTCTTAGATCTGTCTCACTCTAGGACCCAGTGGATACCCTCCTCTTACTAATTAACACCCTGGCCTGGGTGTATAAATACCTTCACTTTGAAACGGGGAGGCGCCGGTGATACTCACATGACCCCTTGTGAAGGCTTGGAGCAAGTGCAGTTCTTACTTCCTCTCTGATGCTAGGAGGACGTGTGTGCAATCTCTCTGAAGTCAACTCAAGCTAAGCTACTTCCCCCGTTTCTGTCTCCCCTTGCTGTTTTTAGTGTTAGTGGGGACTGACTTGCGCTTATCCCCACCCTTCTCTAGCCAGACCCTAGTTCTAGGGAGAGACATGGTTTTAGGTTCCTGCTCGCCGATTGGTGAGCAACAAATATAGGGACGGTAGGGAAGGACAGGGTGATATCAGATCTGTCTAGGGGGTCTCCAGCCCCTCTGTCCTTAGTGTTTTGGCTCCCTTCCCCTCATCCCTTTGTGTTGCACTTTGTCTTTCCTACACTGTGCGTGACATTATCACCGGCCGTGCACATTTAAAGAAAAAAAACCTGACACTTGGGTTTAATTTTGTGGGGGGTTTTTCAGGCGTGTTTTTTTTTCCTTTCTTCCTTGGTATTGCTTCATTTGCAGAGCTCGCAGAGCAGCTACGCAGTCTGTCTCTGGAGGTGAATTACCTCCGCTGTGAGGTTCAGCAGCAGCATCAGCGGCTACAGGTTGCCAATGTCTCTGCAGGTGGGCCTGTCCAGCCTGAACCCAAGGTTGCCCTCCTGGACAGGTTTTCATGAGGTAGGGACACATTTTTTGTATTTAAGGAGGCCTGAAAACTGTATTTTAAATTTCATCCTTACTCCTCCGGAAATGAGGAGCAACGAGTTGGAATTGTGATCTCTCTACTGCAGGGAGATCCACAATCGTGGGAGTTTTCTTTACCGCAGGATTCGGTTTGTCTCCTGTCTGTAGAGAAGTTTTTCAGGGCTCTGGCCCTTATCTATGATAACCCTGACCGAGTCGCATTGGCTGAGTCTAGGTTACGTCGCCTTCAGCGGGGGAATTGGTCAGTGGAGACGTATAGTGGATGGGCAACATATTCCAAATGGAATGACTCAGCCCTTAGAAGTCAATTTTGTGAGGGTCTTACTGGAAGGTTGAAAGATGCCTTGGCAGCATATGAAACCCCTCAGCCCTTGGAGGCTGCCATGTCGTTAGCCATACATCTTGATAGATGCCTTCGGGATAGGCGGGTGAGACCACCTTCTCCGGGGCCTTCTTTTCGGGGTTATGTACCTCTGCCGGGGGAGCGGTCTGGCGGTGAACCAATACTGGGGGAGGTGAAGGAACCCATGCAGTTAGGGGGTGCCTTGACATTATACATTTCCCTGGAGATTTGCAAGAAAAAAGGTGTATTTTTTTTTGTGAGAAAAAGGGACATTTTATAGGGACCTGTCCTTCAATTCCTAAACAAAAGGAGACTCAATTAACTCTCGGTAGTCTGGAGTTGGATAAACAAGAGGTGCATTTGTTGCTAACCTGCAGTTCCCGGTTGTCCTGACAGCAAAGGTGGTGCTAGAGAGCAAAACCAAGAAAATTTCTGTTTGTTGACAGTGGAGCCAGAGTCAGCATGGTTGATGCTGAGTTTGTGAAAACTCATGGTCTTGCTTGCTGTACTTTAGCTAAACCTATTTCCATCTTCGCCATCGACTCAGCGCCATTTGCACATAAAGCATTTACTCAGATTGTATATAATGTAAAACTGAGGGTGGGGTCGGTTCATTGTGAAATAATCCCTTGCTATGTCCTGGGCAGTCTTCCCACACCTATTGTTTTGGGTCTTCCCTGGCTGGTGAAAGATAATCCATTGGTGGATTGGCAAACCAGGCAGATTATTAAATGGGAAGATTACTGCCATGAGAACTGTTTAGAATAGATATTTCCCTGGCTACTGTCTCTACAGAAATATTACTTGCTTTTCTGTCTGGTTTTGAGGACGTCTTTTCTGAGAGGGGGTGTCAGGATTTGCCTCCTCATCGTGCATATGACTGTCCTATTAACCTGACCCCCGGAGCTAAACTACCGAAGTCCAGACTGTATAATCTTTCTGGCCCTGAAAGACAAACCATGAAAGATTTCATTGCGGAAAGTCTGGAGAAGGGACATATCATACCCTCTCATCTTCAGCCGTGGCGGCAGGGTTTTTCTTTGTGAAGAAGAAAAGATGGGGGTCTACGTCCCTGTTTAGATTTCCGGGAATTAAATCAAATTACCATCAGTGATCCATACCCTCTTTCTCTAATTCCTGATTTGTTCAGCCTGGTTGTAGGAGCTAAGGTATTCTCCAAGTTGGATTTAAGGGGAGTTTACAATCTGCTTAGAATCAGAGAAGGGGATGAATGGAAAACAGCATTCAATACCCCTGAAGGGCATTTTGAGAGTCTGGTTATGCCTTTCAGTTTGACCAATGCACCTGCGGTATTCCAACATTTCATAAATGATATTTTCCATCATTTGGTGGGGAGGTTTGTTGTGGTCTATCTGGACGATATTTTGGTTTACTCACCTGATTTTGAGATACATCGGGGGCATGTTAAACAGGTGCTCCAGATATTAAGGGATAAGAAACTTTATGCCAAACTGGAAAAATGTGTTTTCACTGTTCAAGAGGTGCAGTTCTTGGGGTACTTGTTGTCATCTTCGGGTTTTCGGATGGAACTGGAGAAGATCCGTGCAGTCCTTGATTGGGACAGTCCCGAGAACCTGAACGCTCTACAACGTTTTCTGTGCTTTTCTAATTTTTACCGGAAATTCATCCAAAATTACTAAGTAATTGTGAAACCGCTTACTGACATGACTAAGAAGGGGTTTAGTTTTTCCCAATGGTCGGATGCCTCCTTCAAGGCTTTTTCATCCTTAATGAATCATTTTGCCACTGCACCTATACTCAATCAACCCAATGTTTCCCAACCCTTTATTGTGGAAGTTGATGAGTCGGATGTGGGGGTTGGAGCTGTGTTGTCTCAGGGTCTGTCCCCTGGTAAATGGCGTCCATGAGCCTTCTTTTCTAAATAATTGTCTTCGGCTGAGAGAAATTATGATGTGGGTAATAGGAAACTTTTGGCGATCAAATTGGCATTTGAAGAATGGCAACATTGGTTGGAGGGGGCTGTCCATCCTATTACTGTTATTACTGACCATAAGAACCTGTCATATCTCCAGTCAGCTAAACGTCTCAACCCTAGGCAAGCCAGATGGTTCCTGTTTTTTTACTAGGTTCAATTTTGTTGTCACTTTTCATCTAGGGGTCAAAAATGTCAAGGCTGATGCTTTCTCATGATGTGGTGACCATGAGAACCCAGCCCCGATATTACAGAAAGGACTAGTCATTTTGGCACTGTATCCTGAAATGGAGGAGGAGGTGTTGAAGGCTCAGGGGGACGCCCCTGCCTCCTACCCTTCAGGAAGGTTATTTGTACCATTTAGTCTGCACCGCAAAGTAATTAAGAAACATCATAACTCTATGCTTGCTGGACATCCAGGTGGCAAGGCAACCGCAGACCTCCTCTCTCTTCATTTTTGGTGACCGGGGTTGCATCAGGATGTGATTGAATATGTATCTGCTTGTAGTATTTGCGCTCGTTCTAAGGTTTCACTTTCCTGTCCACCTAATAGTCTTCTTCCGCTATCAATCCCTTGTAGACCATGGACACACTTTTGTTACTGACCCACTGGTTTCAGAAGGCAAAATGGTGGATTTGGTGGTTGTAGATAGGTTCAATAAAATGGTTCACTTCTTCGCATTACCTGCACTTCCAAATGCCAAGACACTTGCTCATGTGTAGAGATGAGCGGTGTTCGACTCGAACTGTTCGCCAATCTCAAATTCGAGCTGTTTTGGGCGGTGTTTGAGTCGTTCGACGAACGCGAACGATTTGCAAAAAATTCGGCTGTTCGAGGTTATGTTCGATAACTGTTCATGCACCAAAAGCGTGTCCTGCATGTCTGGCGCTATTTAGAGCACCAATCATGCAGGGATTGTCTGCCACTCACTGTACTGCCACAGCCATGGTGGTTGTGGCATTACAGTGATTGCCCAAATCGATGGGAACAGTGCTCACAGTGAAACATGAAAAGCCGGCAATTCAGCAGCTGCATACACCGTTACCCGACAATTTAGAACCGAAAGAATAGAGCATCACACATAGATTAGATAGATAGAAACATGTCAGTCACATATATAAGAAGTACAGTGATAGTGTTGATTACTGTACTTGTCATTTAGTGTTAAAATAGCGGATTTATTAAAAAAAAAATTGGCGTGGGGTTCCCCGTAATTTTGGTCTCTAGCGGAGGTTAAGTAGACGGCTGGGGCAGATGTTTGAAGCCTGGGAAGTGGGTAATACCCACGGAGCTTCCCAGGCTACTAATATCAGCCCCCAGCTGAATACCTAGCCTTTACTAGCTATTAAAATGGGGGACCCCCAAAAAAATGACGTGGGCCCCCCCTATTTTAATAGCTAGCAAAGGCTAGGCAGACAGCTGGGGGCTGATATTAATAGCGCAGGAAGGGTGCCATGAATATTGGCCCCCTCCCAGGCTAGAAACACCAGCCGTCAGCCATCCCAGAAATGGCGCATCCATAGGATGCGCCAATTCTGGGACCTAGCCTCACTCTTCCCACTGCCCTGTAGCGGTGGCAGTGGGGTAATAGGGTTGGGGTTGATGTCAGCTTATTATGCCAGCTGACATCAAGCCCAGGTTAGTAATGGAGAGGCGTCTATAAGACACCCCCATTACTAACCCCATAGTCAAAGTTACAAAAAAACACAAACACCCAGAATAAAGTCCTTTAATTGAAATAAAGACACAATTCTTTATTGTTCTAAATTAAACCATACTTACCATCACGCCCATTCCAGCTGAAGCCAATGATCTCCTGCAATAAAAGTAAAATAATAAAGCAACATGATACTTACCTTTCCATGGTTCCCACGACAGCTTCAGCTCTACTACATTCACATGACAGGCTGGACCGCAGCAGAACACTGCCATCCAGCTTGCTATGCGGCAGACACTGAGAAGCGCAGGCATCCTTGCGCTCCTCAGTGTCTGGCTGTGACGGCTTCCAGATGAGCCGAGTTCATGTCCAATGAACTCAGCTCACCTCATGCACGTCACTGACAGCGTGGGAAAATTCTCAGTGCTCAGTGCTTGAGCAGGAGAATTCTCCCACGCTGGGATGGCATTGAGATGAGAGGCTGGATCGCATCTGAGCGCTGCCATCCAGCTTGTCATCCTTCAGAGACACTGCTGAGCGCAAGCATGCCTGCGCTCTGCGGTGTCTATGAATGATGGCATGCTGGATGGCAGCGCTCAGCTGTGATCCAGCCTGTCAACTCAATGCCATCACAGCGTGGGAGAATTATCCTGCTCAAGCGCTGAGCGCTGAGAATTTTCCCACGCTGTCAGTGACGTGCATGAGGTGAGCTGAGTTCATTGGACATGAGCTCACCTCATGCACGTCACTCACAGCGTGGGAAAATTCTCCTGCACTCACCGCATGCTCAGGAGAATTTTCCCACGCTGTCAGTGACGTGCATGAGGTGTGCTGAGTTCATTGGACCTGAACTCGGCTCATCTGGATGCCGTCACAGCCAGACACTGAGGAGCGCAAGCATGCCTGCGCTTCTCAGTGTCTGCCGCATGGCAAGCTGGATGGCAGCGTTCTGCTGCAGTCCAGCCTGTCATGTGAATGTAGCAGAGCTGAAGCTGTCGTGGGAACCATGGAAAGGTAACTATGATGTTGCTTTATTATTTTACTTTTATTGCAGGAGATTGTTGGCTTCAGCTGGAATGGGTGTGATGGTAAGTATGGTTTAATTTAGAACAATAAAGAATTGTGTCTTTATTTCAATTAAAGGACTTTATTCTGGGTGTTTGTGTTTTTTTGTAACTTTGACTATAGGGTTAGTAATGGGGGTGTCTTATAGATGCCTCTCCATTACTAACCTGGGCTTGATGTCAGCTGGCATAATAAGCTGACATCAACCCCAACCCTATTACCCCACTGCCACCGCTACAGGGCAGTGGGAAGAGCGAGGCTAAGTGCCAGAATTGGCGCATCCTATGGATGCGCCATTTCCGGGGCGGCTGACGACTGGTGTTTCTAGCCTGGGAGGGGGCCAATATTCATGGCACTCTTCCTGGGCTATTAATATCAGCCCCCAGCTGTCTGCCTAGCCTTTGCTAGCTACTAAAATAGGGGGGACCCCACGTAATTTTTTTGGGGGTCCCACATTTTAATAGCTAGTAAAGGCTAGGTATTCAGCTGGGGGCTGATATTAGTAGCCTGGGAAGCTCCGTGGGTATTACCCCCTTCACAGGCTTCAAACATCTGCCCCAGCCGTCTGCTTAACGTCCGCTAGAGACCAAAATTACGGGGAACCCCACGCCAATTTTTTTTTTAATAAATCCTTTATTTTAACACTGAATGACAAGTACAGTAATCAACACTATCACTGTACTTCTTATATATGTGACTGACATGTTTCTATCTATCTAATCTAATCTATGTGTGATGCTCTATTCTTTCTGTTATAAATTGTCGGGTACGGCTGCTGAATTGCCGGCCGGCTTTTTTAAAGAGACGGTGCATGAAAACACTAATATTTTTTTTAATAAATCCTTTAACACTAAATGACAAGTACAGTAACCAACACTGTCACTGTACTTCTTATATATGTGACTGACATGTTTCTATCTATCTAATCTATGTGTGATGCTCTATTTCTTCTTGTCTAAATTGTCTGGTACCGGTGTATGCCGCTGCTGAATTGCTGGCCGGCTTTTTTAAAGAGAGTGTCTTCTGAGCAGTTTGTCAGCTTTTGGACACCTTTGAAGGTGTTTTCTATGTGTTTCTATGTGTTTTTTTTTGCCTGCCATTGGTTTTAATGGTGTTCGACTGTGTTCGACGAACAGTTTCTCGAACATCCCGGTGTTCGACGAACCGAACCCGAACACTATGGGGGTGGCTCAACACTACTCATGTGTTCATAAATGAGATTGTGAACCTTAATGGGGTTCCCTCCAATGTGGTGTCAGATCGGGGGACCCAGTTTGTTTCCAAGTTCTGGAAGGCATTCTGTTCTTGACTGGGGGTGCAGCTGTCTTTTTCCTCTGCCTTCCACCCTCAGTTGAATGGACAGACCGAGCGTGTCAATCAGAATTTGGAGACCTACCTTTTCATCTCTGAAAATCAGGAGGATTGGGCATCCTACTTACCACTGGCAGAATTTGCCATTAATAATCATCTTCAAGAATCCACTGGCCGTTCACTGTTCTTTGGTGCATACGGTTACCACCCACAATTTGGTACCTTTAGTGGGGAAGGAGGTTCAGGAGTTCCTGAGGAGGAACGTTTTGCTTTGTCGCTCTCCTTTGTGTGGCGGGGGGTCCTGA
Organism: Phyllobates terribilis; assembly: GCF_046119375.1. Classification (NCBI taxonomy): domain Eukaryota; kingdom Metazoa; phylum Chordata; class Amphibia; order Anura; family Dendrobatidae; genus Phyllobates; species Phyllobates terribilis. Next base: position 154,416,784 of record NW_027362764.1, on the reverse strand, counting down.
GTAATTTAAAGATCATGGGAGACAGGTATAAACGTATGGCTGTCCAATAATGCTTGTCAGGTCCGGACCTGAATGTGAATGACTTTGTGTCGTTGTCTACCAGAAATATCAAGTTAAAGGTCCCTTCTTGGAAGATGGGACCTAGGTTTATTGGTCCCTATTTAATAACCGCCGTCATTAACCGAGCAGTGTTTCGTCATGAGCTTCCTCAGGCCCTTAAGGTCCACAATGTTTTCCACAGGTCCTTACTCAAGAAATATGTGGAACCTCTTGAGCCTTCACCCCTACCGCCGCCCCCAGTGATAGTTGATGGTAATCTTGAGTTTCAGATTTCGAGGATTGTAGATTCTCGACTCCAACATCATTCCCTACAATACTTGGTGCACTGGAAGGGTTATGGTCCAGAAGAGAGGCTGTGGGTGTCAACATCAGAGGTGAACGCTCCCAGGTTGGTTTGTTGAGGGAGGGCACCAACATCCCTTCACGGTTGACCAAGTGAGTGTCAAATTATTATGTTATAAGGTTGATTGCAATCCACAGAAAACCAAACGGAGACAGTGCTCTGTAAGGGAGGATTCAAAGAATCTCTAATCCCATTTATTTCTACTTATCATTTTATATTGTTTTGAATATATCGATAGCCAATCACCTACAGCCGTACTACAGTATTACAGGCTTAGGCCAATGTTAGTACAATTATTACGGTCATATTATCGTTAGTTCGGTGCATGATGGAAATTTACAAGGTCATACATCACGGCTCAGACTAGCTAGATAACAGGAGCAGGGTGTCTCATAGAATGTTCCTGAGAGAAAAGGTTAGTGTGGGAAAGTTGCTTGTGAATCAAGAGGAAAGAAGGAAAGAATGTATGTTATGCAAAGAGTATAATAACATGATTTTGAAGCAAGCAGACAAAATGGAGTTGCCATAGCATGAATATCAATATGTCCTTTAGAGGTTCATTCATTTCACACCTCTTATCCTAAGAAACCTGGTCCTGAGTGTCCAGAGGCAACTCGTAAAGGAGGGGGTACTGTCACGGGTGTGTCAGATGTCACAGACAGTCGCCCTGCAGTTGGTTGCAGGAAATCTCTTTGTTTGGCATTATAGACACCTTCTTAGATCTGTCTCAGTCTAGGACCCAGCGGCTAGCTTCCTCTTGCTAACACCCTGGCCTGGGTGTATAAATATTTTCACTTTGCAATAGGGAGGCGCCGGTGATATTCCCATGACCCCTTGTGAAGGCTTGGAGCAAGTGCAGTTCTTACTTCCTCTCTGGGGCTAGGAGGATGTGAGTGCAATCTCTTTCAAGTTGACTCAAGCTAAGCTACTTCCCCCATGTCTGTCTCCCCTTGCTGTCTTTAGTGTTAGTGGGGACTAACTAGCGCTCATCCCCCCGTTCCCTAGCCAGACCCTAGCTCTAGGGAGAGACAAGGTTTTAGGTTCCTGCTCGCCGATTGGTGAGCAACAAACATAGGGACGGTAGGGAAGGACAGGGTGATATCAGATCTGTCTAGGGGGTCTCCACCCCCTCTGTCCTTAGTGTCTGGGCTACCTTCCCCTCATCCCTTCGTGTTGCACTTTGTCTTTCCTACACTGTGCATGACAGGGTGGTTCTGCGTGACTCCTGGTCTGTGATAGTTGGGAATAAATACTTGACAGTCAGATTTTTTTTTTTAAATCAAATAATTTTTATTTAAACATTTTAAACATGAACAGGTAAGTTGACAATCACATCTTTTCAAATTTCCCCCCAACTCCCACCCCTTCCCATCCCTTTTGACAGTCAGATTTTAATATCCTACATAGGTTCGTGTCATCAGCAAAGACTGACACTTTACTCTCAAATATCCCATCCACAAGGTCATTAATAAAGAGGTTAAAAAGAATTGGTCTTAGCACAGATCCCGTGCGGTCCCCACTGCTGACTATATCCCATTTACGATAACTCTTTGTTTCCCATCTTTTACACAATTCCTTAATCATTTGCATATGGATTCCCCCAGTCCCTGCTTCTGTAGCTTCAGTATAAGGCTGTTATGTTGAGAGCTTCATGCATGAACTCTGTACAGATGAAAAGTATCAGTGTTTTCAAAAATCCGAATGAATTAAATTTGTAATCTTAATGGTTGTTATGGGCAAAACTGACATTAGTTATTCCCATATTTGCAGTTTCAAATAATTTATTGAAATGTCCTGTAACTAAACAAGTACAGTACATGGTTTATACAATAATAAAATAAGCATTTATGGTACATTGAGAGTTTGACAATGAAAATATGCCATATATCCTAGTCATATAGCCGTCTGCGTAAGTAAAGTAAGAGATAAAATAAAATGCAAAGAAAAAGTATGTACAGCCCTACACTGTACTCTATCATAGACACAGCCATACACTGTAAAGCCATATAGTGTACTCTGCCATATGTACAGCCACATAGTGTACTCTGTTGTCTATACAGCCATATTCTGTACTCTGTCATAAGTATGTACAACCATATACTGTACTCTGTCATAAGTATGTACAACCATATACTGTACTCTGTCATCTGTACAGCCATATTGTTAAGCATCAGGCTGTTGCTGGATTTGAAATGGGTCCAGAACCTTTTGTGGTCTCCCATTCTGGTCCAGCTGGGGCTGATGCTACTCAGCATCATTGTCAGCCCCAACACCTAGCTAGTCCACGAGATGTACAGATTGTCTCTTGGGTATTTGTGCCTAGCAATGTTAAGCATAGGTTGCGGAGGGAGACAGGGCTGTTGGAGCCTAAGTCCAGGATTCTCGGTACTGAGCAAGCCCGTGACCTGGCGGACCGTGATTGGTGGTTTGGCAACCACCTGACCCAGTGACCTGGCACAGTCTGATTGGTCCACGGCTGGCGTCACCAATGGCGCGACGGTGGCAGGGCTTAGTCTTTAAAAGGCCCGCCCACAAACATGGCGGCGCGCTCTGATCATTGAGCAGTGATGCTGATGTGTGGACGACTGTGTTCCACGTAGTTTCCATAGGCAGGTGTAGTGGAAATAGGCAGGCTAGCGGAAATAGGCAGGTAGCTTCGTCTAGCAGTCTGGCTCTGCCAAAGGGGTCGCCTAACACCCCGAGCAGCCTGCAGACATCCTATCCATGGCTATCGCCTGTCAGCCACGTGGAGTAGAACCCTTCAGTCCGGTAGCACGCCGGCTGGAGGCACGTGTACCCTTCGGCGTAGTCACACACGCATCCTAGCGCCGCCAGTGTAGTCCCTGTGTAGTTAACAGGGCTACAGCTGCTTCCCCAGTCGCGCAGATAGAGCGAACCGCTATACCCGTTCCTGTGTGCAGTAACACGGAAGGGTTTATCATTTAAGTTGGTTGCTTTCCTTTTCACCCGAAAAGTGTTCGGCAGCAGTCCACCAGGCTGCATCGCGGACCCCGGGGTCGGTTGCGTTCCATTATAATAAAGTTGTCTGCAACCGCCCTCCTAACACATATACTGTACTCTGTCGTATGTACAGTCATATACTGTTCTTTGTTATATGTACAGCCATATAGTTTACTCTGTCGTATGTACAGCCATGTAGTATACTGTGTCGTCTGTACAGCCATATACTGTACTCTGTCGTATGTACAGCCATACACTGTACGCTGTCGTATGTACAGCCATATACTGTACTCTATCGCATATACAGTCATACACTGTACGCTGTCGTCTGTACAGCCATACACTGTACGCTGTTGTATGTACAGCCATACACTGTATACTGTACTCTGTCGCATGTACAGTCATACACTGTACGCTGTCGTCTGTACAGCCATACACTGTACGCTGTCGTATGTACTGCCATACACTGTATACTGTACTCTGTCGCATGTACAGCATGACACTGAGCTCTGTCGTCTGTACAGCCATATACTGTTCTTTGTTATATGTACAGCCATATAGTTTACTCTGTCGTATGTACAGCCATATAGTATACTGTGTCGTCTGTACAGCCATACACTGTACGCTGTCGTATGTACAGCCATATACTGTACTCTGTCGCATGTACAGTCATACACTGTACGCTGTCGTCTGTACAGCCATACACTGTATACTGTACTCTGTCGCATGTACAGTCATACACTGTACGCTGTCGTCTGTACAGCCATACACTGTACGCTGTCGTATGTACTGCCATACACTGTATACTGTACTCTGTCGCATGTACAGCATTACACTGAGCTCTGTCGTATGTACAGCCATATACTGTTCTTTGTTATATGTACAGCCATATAGTTTACTCTGTCGAATGTACAGCCATATAGTATACTGTGTCGTCTGTACAGCCATATACTGTACTCTGTCGTATGTACAGCCATACACTGTACACTGTTGTATGTACAGCCATATACTGTACGCTGTCGTATGTACAGCCATATACTGTACACTGTCGTATGTACAGCCATATACTGTACTCTGTCGTATGTACAGCCATACACTGTACGCTGTCGTATGTACAGCCATATAATGTACGCTGTTGTCTGTACAGCTATATACTGTACTCTATTGCATGTACAGCCATACACTGTACGCTGTCGTACGTACAGCTGACTCGCCCAGGGGGGTATGGGTGACTCGGTACCTGGGCCTTTACCTTCTTGGGATGTCACGGCAGTCGGCTCCCGGGGCCCGTACTCTGGGGTCACTCTGTAAAAGGGGGCTTGTTACTTGAAGGGATGAATAACAGTTTTGTCTCGTGACGCCACCTGTGGCTCCTGGTAATGGGTACCAGCGCTGCTGCCGACCTCCGGGGATGATGGGATGGCAGCTGGGATGTTTCTGCTCCCCACAGGCAGAGCGGGCCCCCGGGGCAGGGATGATGGAAGGGATGCAGGTGAGAGGTGGCCCAGCCGGGCCAAGGGAGAATAACAGACACGCACGCAGGGGGGTTTGCTTCAGTACCTTTACTGGTGTAGATGGCAGGTACGGTCCAGGGTACTTGGTAGGAAGGGTGCACTTCTGGACTCTCCCCAGTGAGCGGGTATAAGGCCTCCTGATCCGTTTCTTCCTCTCACTCTGAAGCTTCTGACAAGCCTGAAACTAGGCCTAGCTTCTGTACTCTTTCACTCTCCTAACCTGTATGCTTGGTGGTAAGAACTTTCCTCTGGATACCACTATCCCTGGACGCTGGGGCCTTCGTGGTTCCAGGGGTTTAGAATCTTCCTGGTATACCGGTTATTCCTACTGGTCGTAGAGGACCCTGTAGGCGTGGACCCGGTGTCCGGCTTGTGTTCTGGGTTGAGCCTAAGATGCTCCTCTGCCCCCATAACTCCTCTCACTCTTCTTGCCTCTGGCCACACTCTAGGCCCTGAGGCTTCAGCACGTGCTTTAGGCCCTGGCTTGCCCTCAGCACAGCAGCTCACATGCTGCTTCTTCACTGATCTGACTTGCCAACACACTCTGCCTACCTAACTCCATCCTCCAGTATATATATCCCTGACAGGGCTCCCTCTGGTGGTATGAGGTGTAAGGGTGGAGGTGTCTGTTATGCAATGAGGGCCTCCTGTGGTAACTGTAATAGCAGGGTGCCACACAACCATACACTGTACTCTGTCGTATGTACAGCCATATACTGTACTCTGTCATATGTATGTACAGCCATATACTGTACTCTGTCGTATGTACAGCCATATACTGTACTCTGTCATATGTATGTACAGCCATATACTGTACTCTGTCGTATGTACAGCCATATACTGTACTCTGTCGTATGTATGTACAGCCATATACTGTACTCTGTCGTATGTACCGCCATATACTGTACTCTGTCGTCTGTACAGCCATATACTCTACTCTGTCGTATGTATGTACAGCCATATACTGTACTCTGTTGTATGTACCGCCATACACTGTACGCTGTCGTATGCACAGCCATATACTGTACTCTGTCGTATGTATGTACAGCCATATACTGTACTCTGTCGTATGTACAGCCATATACTGTACTCTGTCGCTTGTACAGCCATATACTGTACTCTGTCGTCTGTACAGCCATATACTGTACTCTGTCGTATGTACAGCCATATACTGTACTCTGTCGCTTGTACAGCCATACACTGTACGCTGTCGTCTGTACAGCCATATACTGTACTCTGTCGCTTGTACAGCCATACACTGTACTCTGTCGTATGTACAGCCATATACTGTACTCTGTCGCTTGTACAGCCATACACTGTACTCTGTCGTATGTACAGCCATATACTGTACTCTGTTGCTTGTACAGCCATACACTGTACTCTGTCGTATGTACAGCCATATACTGTACTCTGTTGCTTGTACAGCATTCCACTGAGCTCTGTCATATGTACAGCCTTATACTGTTCTTTGTTATATGTACAGCCATATTTTATACTCTGTCGTATGTACATCACATTGTACTCTGTCGCATCCAATAAATAATTATTGTTGAATAAACAAACTAAACCTGTGATATCATCATTTATACTTGACCATAGAGAAAGAGAATGTCTTATATGTTTACCTCCCTTTAGGTTATACTTATCTGTAGAGAGTCTCATTTTCCTGCAATTTATTAACAAAAGGAATCAAAAAATGATCTTGAGACCAGGGTTGTGGAGTCAGTATACCAAACCACCGACTCCTTAATTTCCCTGACTTCCGACTCCGACTCCAACTCTGACTCCACAACTCCGCCTCTGACTCCACAGCCCTGCCTCACTACACCGCATGTACACAAAGTGCAGCACAGATTCATCTCCACTAAAAGCCCAAATCCTTAGATAAGGAACAGAACAGACATTTATAGGACATTTGATAACTTTCCCAAATTTTTATGAAAACATACACAGCACATCCTGCATTGTACTACTGAACCTAATCTATTATATATTTTAGGAGTCGGAGTCTGTCCACTTTATACCGACTCCAACTCCGACTCCATCAAAATGGACACCGACTTCATGACTCCGACTCCACAGCCTTGCTTGAGATCCTAGTGTAGCCAAGCTCCTCAGAGTGATACATAATAACCCATATTGGGGGACCCTGAAATATTTTGAACAATGGGGTCCATATTATTTTAAACCACCCTCTAACATCTCAGATTTTTTCAGAAAATATATCAGAATTTTATTCATACATGTTTCATCGTCTGTTAACGAAAGACTGGGTTTCCTTAAAGGTTTTTTCCCCATGAACGAAAGTTCATTTTAATGAATAGATCATGGAATAATAATAACTTCCACAATTGGATGTGTTTAAATAAAATGTTCCTGTGCTGAGATAATCTTATAAATATTATATCTTATTAAATCTTATAAATATGCCCCTGCTGTGTACTGTGTAATGGCTGTGTCTGACCGTGCAGGAACATGGTCTGATCATACCACATCTCCTGGGCAGGGGAGGAAGCAAAAGAGTATACAGACATTACAGCAGGGGATCGCAGCTGATTCTATTGGTAAGATAAAGCATTTCACTGCCTGTATTTAAAAAAATGTTTTACTTCAAAGAAAGAATCAGCTGTGATCCCCTGCTGTAATGTCTGTATATTCTTTTGCTTCCTCCCCTTCCCAGGAGATGTGGTATGATCAGACCATGTTCCTTTACGGTGAGACACGGCCATTACACAGTACACAGCAGGGGCACATTTATAAGATTATCTCAGCACAGGAGCATTTTATTTAAATACATCCAATTGTGGAAATTATTATTATTCTAAGATCTATTGATTAAAATTAACTTTTGTTCGTGTGAAAACCCATTTAAATACTAAGTTATATGGATTCTGGCAGTCATTATTATGTATTGCAGTAATCTGCATTAGTGAACCTAGATGCTTTGTCTCCTAAAAGTCAGATTTTTGAGGGAGAAGTTAGATTCCTTCCTAGGAAATCTCTAGTTTAACTATATCTCTCCAGAAGTTTCTGACCCTACAACATGCCCAGCATATATGAAGATAAGAACCCTCAGTTCCACAACTACTGAAACATATGTTAGAAATGTAAGGAAAAATAGCATGTAACCTGACAGGCACCATATTAATCCTAAAGAAGATCTTCGTAGAGTTCTCCATAAGGTTTACTTATCAACAACCTATAATGGCTGCCATGCAGAGTCTTCTCCAGTCCTCAGAGGGGATCTCAATCCCTAGATGCAATTCCTGTTCGGAAATGATTGAGAGTTTGTAGTAGAAGAATTGCCATTTAGGTGTGCACATAGAAAGGACAGAGCCCCCCAATAGCTCTATATAGACAAAGATTTTCCATTAGAGCATACTCTAATTTAGAATTATTCTAAATCAACTTAGTTACAAAGCTAAATATTTATTGTTTCTTTAAAATTCTGTAAACTTAAACATGGTGTTGAAATATGTGATTGTTATTAATTCACCATGTAGTTATTCCAATATCTTTAAGCGAAAGGATACATTATAATTTGATGACTCCATCCCAACACAGTCTGTATCTCTATACTTCTATATTAGGGACTAATAATGTTGCTATTTTGCGCTTTTGTTTTTCTTGTAGTAGAAATGCTGCATGTCTGATCATAATACATTTTCTTCGATGGAAAATGTGTCTTTAATGTGATTTATAAGTGCTGCTAAAATTGACTCTTAGTATTATTACATCGTGAGCTTGGCTCCCCCTTATTAATTATATGGCACTTGCTCAACACTCCGCCATAATACGTTTACTAAATAAAAATAGGATTTTAATGGCTAGATTATGCAGCTAAGCACCACTAAGCAGAGCACCTGATTCATGTAACAGTTCTGTTTAAAGTGCAGCTTTACAATGAAGTCCTCATTTTGTAAACACTTATATTGTCAACTTCTGCCTGCGGGTGGGAGACAAAGGTATAATTGTATTGAGCGTATATTTCATTACATTACTCTTAGCTGACAACTATTCACAGAAAAAAAACGTTTCAGTTTTAACACGTTTCAGAATCTTATGAGAACTCTGGGGTCATTTTTGCACTGTATTGTACTTATCATGTATAGGTAATACTTATGTACCAGTGAAATTATGATACACAATGCCAGTCTGCTTCAACCAAAATCTAACAAGATGTTGACTTGGTCATGGCTTCAAGATACAAATTATAAATGTGAGGTCTAGTTTTAGGTAAAAGTTCAAAAAGAGATATCAGGATATCAGCAACAGCAGAATACATAGAAATCATGGGCCACCCATGTAAAAGTCCTAATTGGGCCCTGTAACCTACAACAACACAAGATATATATGTGGCGGAGTAGGAAGGGTCACAGTGTATAAGTGCAGTTACATGAATAGGCGAAATTACAGAAGGACATATATCCCAACTTTTAAAGACTGCAAACTTGGAGATGAAAGTGGATATAAAACCCGTGCAGCCGAGGATCCAATATACAACAGGAGACCAGGTGCGTTTTTTTTTATCAACGCCTTTCGAGGTAATCATACCTCTTCATCAGGACAAGTCACAGTTTTTATGTACACACAAACCTTTAAAAACTGGGAGAGGGACATGTATTGCAAAATTCACACAGCAATTTTGCCCCAATTGAAGCCCCCAAAGCGACCTTAGCAGAGTATGATGGCTTTACCAAATATGATGTTGCCACAATTGTTTCCCACACAGTATGATGTACCTATAGTTCCCCCGCAAATATGAGGCCCAACCCCATAGTATTATGCCTTCTCAATTGTCCACAACACATGAGGCCTCCAAAACCCCCAACACAATATGATGCCCCCACACATTGGATTCCCCCAAAGTTACCCCCTCCACAGTGAACCCGAATAGGCATGAGAAAAACAGGGCTAATTGGCACTGCCCCATAATATAACATTGGGCCAAGGGCTGTCCAATAAAACATCGGATTGCACTCGGCTGTGTTATACGCCAGTGTGAGTGAGCCTGTAGAAATGAATAAAAAGATTCACAGAGCCCTGAACCAGAGACCTGTGAAGTTCTTGCAACCTGCTGGTATCTATGATGCCTCTTCTAATTAGTAGGCCCGGTGCAATGTAATGCCTGCATTGAGCCACAACTAATGAAGTTGTGGGGTCTACTAATGAAAAGAGGGATGCCGGCAGGTAGTAGGAAGTTCTCAGAGCTCTTGTACTTCAGACATGGACTACTGTCGTGGCTGCTGGTCTAGGGTAGTCTGAATTATTTTTGCTCAACATTACCATTGAAGGGTTAACCACTAGTATTGATGATTGCAGCACACTATGCAATGCTTGTGAGCCTATCACAGCCCAATCTATGATTAGGTAACTGGAGCGATTCATTAAGTAATATGTGAGGAACCTCAGAAAGTGTTGAGGGGGAACCTCATTGGCAGAACCAAGCTTCTGGCTGACAAAAACTGTAATAAGTCCCCTACTTACTATTTGCCAGCCATTTATTATATTGATGTCTTCTCATGTTGCAGAGCAGCCTCTGGTATGCGACAGCTAGCTCTGCATCCCTATAGATTCAACCCTGAGCTTACTATAAGGAATAGACAAAACATGTGCTTCTGAGAAATGCTGCAGCCCCAATTCATCATTTGCATTTATTTAGGTGCTTTTATTTGTCTTGTCTTTTTTTTGCCTTTGTGGATTTTGTGCCAAATTGATTAAAAATGGTGCATGATCTTTGAAGAATTTTGTGCAAGTTTTTTGGGGGGCTCTTTTTTGATTTATGTCTTTTTAGTGTTAAAAGTGTCACATTAGTCTTCAACTGTGCAAAAAAGCAAAAAATAAATACAAATAATATACCAGACGGGTAGTGAAATTATTAAAAGCTGGATAACTTTGTTAAAGAGAACCCTGGTGCTTTTAAACTGCCCTTATGGTCTTTTGATGTATTCCAGTAATATGTATAGTGAGTTTTGGAATCACACTTATTTGAGAAAATGTAACTTACATACAGCACCTCGCTATGTGCTAATGAGCAAGGACTAGTCCGGTGAGGCATTTACTCACTGAGCAGCAGTCACGCCCCCTTGTCGATGATTGTTAGTCAATGTCATCACAGTTTTAGTTTTTCCCAGCATTGCTGTTCCACCGTCACAGCTCTGCTAATAGCCCACTGCAGAGCAGAGCTGTGCCAGAAGAAGACACTGACCTGGGAAGTGTGGAGACTGTCATTCATGGTCAGGGGGCATGACTACATCTACTGAACCTGGACCAGGTGTTGGTGAATAAATGTCTGATTTATTAGCAAGGTGCCGTACATATGTAGATTTTCCTCAAATGTGTGCCATTCCAAAACAAGACATGAATAAAAGTCTAAAAGGTGATGGGGGCACTTTAAAAGCATTAGGGGACCAGACAGGTTCCAGAGGATCTGGACAGCTTTTACTATTATTTTAGTCCTGTTTCTCCCCTGAGTAATCTGTGATGGATTTGTTTTGTTTTATTTCTGTATGTTTTTCTTTTTAACCCACCATACGATTCCAGAGATATGAGCCTTTATATTTCAAGGGATCTGTAAGAAGGTTTTTGCTTTGTAATCTGAGGACAGCATCAGCTAGGGTCTGAGACACATATTTCAGGGATGTGTCACTTATTAGGCTGTGTGCTGCTGTTTCCATACAATGAATGTTTTATAACCAGGATATTATCACTGCCCAGACTAGCTCCCTCATGCCTTGTGGTCTGACCACGCCCATTCCTCTGATAAGCAGCTCACTGTCAATAGACAATGTACATTGAGAGCTGTGGTGTGGGTGGGGTTATCTTTCTGAGCTCAGCTACACACTGCATCTAAAAATTCTGATTGTATCACAACTGCTGCACCCAGTAACCTAAGTGATACATCGTTGGAATCAGGGTCTCTTTTCCTACATTATCCTGCTCTCAGATGAGGTAGCAAAAACCTGATGACAGATTCCCTTTAAGAAACTTGATATTCTAATTTTTATGGTCTTAACTGAGAGGGCAGAACTCAGACAATTCTCTGGGGGTCTGTCATAAGGCTGTTCTGTATTGTTACCCTGTGAGCAACACTCTTTTGGTAAAGACCATAAAAATTTGCATTTTGGGCATGATAATGAGAAAACCCCTGTCTATGGATCTGTATGGAGGACTTAAAATAAATAGTCAGGAGAGCAGCAGGAATAAAGTAAAGCTGGCAACTTTCCACCCAGTGACTCTTTAAGTAGAGCAAGGTTGCTAAGCTTTTTACGTACTTATATCTCTATGTAAATCATATTTTATACCGCTCCTGCACTTTTACTTGTGGACCTCACAGACGCTTCCTTTTCCCTTTCTCTGTGTAGTAATATTTTAAGCAGAATAATGATATAATCCTTCCTTTTCATTGTTTCTTACATGTTCGTTTAACCTCTGCCACATTATCGTCACTGTGATATTTGTCTTTATGTGTGACATGTGTGCTCAATAGCGGCCAATAAAAAGACTATTTGAGTAACTCACAATAATATCCTTCCAGGAAACATGAAATTATTCTATTTATTTCTTTTTAGAAGGCCATGTTGCTTGCTAGTGCTGTGAGTTATATATGTCACACATGGGAAGGGGCACGGCCCGGGATTGTCAGCTGTAAATGTTTCAGTAGTACAGATGTTTTCACTAAATACAAATATTGCATTGTGCATTTACCTAAGTTGTAAAATCAGTAAATGAAGTTTGATGGGTCTATGTAGAATTACAGTTATACAATGTGCAGAAAAATTCATTACTCAGGTTTTATTGAGAGCGGAAATTTTCTTTGATTATTAAACATATCTGTAGATTTGTGGAATATACAGTATGTAGATGACCATAGAAGAGTACGGTAAATAGAAATTAATTTTGTTGTTAAAGAAACTTAAGAAAGGCAAGTAAAAATATTAAATGATACCTCTTGAAGCTCATCAAGAGAATGCCAAGAGTGTGCAAAGCAGTCATCAAAGCAAAAGGTGGCTACTTTGAAGAATCTAGAATATAAGACATATTTTCAGTGGTTTCACACTTTTTTGTTAAGTATATAATTCCACATGTGTTAAATCATAGTTTTGATGCCTTCAGTGTGAATGTACAATTTTCATAGTCATGAAAATACAGAAAAATCTTTAAATGAGTAGGTGTGTCCAAACTTTTGGTCTGTACTGTAAGTGCCGACCTCCTTTTTCCTTGTTAAAATATTCTAGCATGTCCTTTTGTCTTTTAGCATTTTACATGGACTAACGGGCATAACTTTGCATCTTCTTAAAGGGGTTGTCCACTATTAGGACAATCCCTTCTTGATCTAAATGTTTGGCCCCAAAAAAGTAAAAAGCTTATACTCATCTCCCTTGCCGCGCCGTTCCAGTGGTGTCGGAAATAGCGGTCCTGGTTATGACACGTGAGCCCGACACCCAATCAGAAATGGCGTCACTGTCTCAGCCGTCGGACGTTTTGAACATGAAGAGGAAGTTGGATCTCAGCCGCAGACCTGACTTCCTCTTCATGTTGAAAACGACCAAAGGTGGGGACAGTGACGTCAGAGCTGTTTGGGCGCCTGGCTCTCGTGTCATAACAACCACATGAGAACATCAGGACCGCGAGTGCCGACATCGTTGGAATGGCGCTGGCACTTGCGGTGAGTATAGGCTTATTTACTTTATCGAGGCCAAACATTTAGATCAAGAAGGGATTGTCCTAGTAGTGGAAAACCCCTTAAGTGAAGAGGGTGCAGCTGTATGCGGCCAAAACTCAGCCATGTAGTCAAGCATATTCATGAGCTCTGTATAACTGCACCACCATCACTGATTGGCAGATTTCTGTGTACACTGTGCATAGGCAGGAAGCTGCCAATCAGTGGTGTGGGTAGTTGCATACAGAGCTCAGCATTCAGAAAACTCATAGATCTGCAGCAGATAAAAAAAGGATTTTATTAAAAGAACAGCGAGCAGCCCAGTAAGTGATACATCACCAGAATAAGGGTCTTTGCCCCTACATTATGCTTCTCTCAGATGGGGTAGCAAAAACCTAGTGACAGATTCCCTTTAAAGCTATATACATAGCTTTTCTTAAGTAGTCAACTACTTAATTGATTGTGAGATCTTTCAGTTGGTGCTGTATATCAGATGCTACACTATAAGGCTAGGGTCAAACGACCGATTTCTCTCATCTGAGAAAATCGGTCTGATTATGCTAATCACACTCTGATCAGACCCTGATCAGAGTGTGATCTAGTTTTCTCAGATCTGGAAAATAAAAAAAAATCTCCATCTTCTTCATTCTGTCAGTCCGTGAAATTCGGATGTCATCTGAGTGCAGTCCGATTTTTTTCTATGGACCCATAGATACGATTGTCCAAGTGCAATCCGATAGCTGGATGCAACTTGTGCATGCTGGTCTGCAGTATAAAACGGGCATATGCACTGCCATATAGAATAACATGCGGACGAGTGCTATCTGTCAAAATGAGCCCTAAGGGTGAATTTACATTTAGCAAATTTGTTGCAGAAATGAATGTGGTTGAAAATCTGTTCCATATATGGGGTTGATTTGGCAGCAAACACAGGGCATATTCAGTGTTTGACATCTTTCTCATTTACATGAGGATGAATGTCAATCATTTATATATTATATATTTATTGAACAATATATATTATTTATATACCAAATTTAGAGAACTAGAGAACTGTAAGACACACCCAAGGTTTTGGCAGCAGAAAATGGGAAAAACATATTTCCTACTAATTAAAACTTTTCCAGTGGTGTAAGGGAGTGGAGGGGTCAATACCACAACTTTTGATGTGCTAGTGTATAGTAGGGAGGTAATAGTTAATAGTTCCTGTTATTCAGACCTCCCAACTTTCAAAGACAAGAAAGAGGGGCACATACAATTAGCATGCTGTGGCAATTTCTATGTTACGCTGTGCCGCTTCCCCAACCTTGTCCAATCCTTTATGCAGTGGTGAACCTTTCAGAATTTTCCGTATTTCTGCATAAATTTGACTTGAAACTGCATAATTTTCACACAAGTCCAAAAAGCAAATAAACACAGCTACATCAAAGAAATTAAGCAGAAATATTTGTCATTGTTTTGCTCTTCTGCAGCAAACAACTGCATGTAAATGTCTCCGGATAGTGTTGATTAATCCTGTACATCGGTTTAGAGGAATTTTAGCATATTTCTCTCTACAAAACAGAGTACATTCTATAATGTTGGTGTTTTTTTTTCCCCAGGAACTGCTCGCATAGGATGCTTCTACATTTCTATAGGATTAGGGTCAGGACTTTGACTTGGTCATTCAAAAACTTTAACTTTATTCTTCTGTAACCATTCATTTGTAGAATTCTGTGTGTTTTGAATCATTGTCTTGTTGCATGACATATGTTCTCTTGAGATACAGCTTGGACAGATGTCGTGACAGTTCGTTTTAGAATTTGCTAATATAATTCATCCATCAATGATGGCAAGCCTTTCTGGCCATGATGCAGCAAGTTCTAAACCATAATACTACCACTACCTTGTTTCACAGTTGATGATTTTTTTTATTCCATAATGCAGTGTTTTTCTTTCTCCAAACATAACACTTCTAATTTAAGCCAAAAACTCTATTTTAGTCTCATTTGTCACAAATCATTGTTCTTATAGTCTTTTGGCTTGTCTAGGTGATTTCTGGCAAACTGCAGATGGCACCAATATTCTTTTTGGAGAGCAGTCACTTTCTTCTTCAATCCTGCCATGGAGTCATGAACATTAGTAGTAGCTAATGTGAGAGTTGCCTTTATTTGCTTCGGGGTTACCTTGGGTATCTTTGTAACCTTGTGGCTAATAAACACTTTTGTTTTGGAGTGATCTTTGTTGCTCCTCACTGCTGGGGAGGGTAATAATGGTCTTAAATTTCCTCCATTTGCACACAGTCTGTCTGACTGTCGAATGGCGGAGTGCAAACTCTTTAGAGATGATTTTGTAACCCTTTCCAGCCTAATGAACATCAACTACTTTTTTTCTGAGAAACTCAGAATCCTCTTTTGTTTGTGGCATGATACACTTCCACAAACATGTCTTCTGAAACTTAGACTTTGATAGATCCCTTATATTTAAATAAAACAGGCTAACTACTCACAATTGATTATCATCCCATTTATTGAAAACACCACATTCTAATTTTACCTTCAAATTATCTGCTAATCCTAAAGGTTCACATACTTGCTACTCACAGACATGTGCTATTAGATCATTGTCCTCATTTAAACAATGACAAAGTGTAATATTTTTCACTAATTTGCCTTATAAGGTTCCACACATAGCATGATGCCTCTGCTGCCCCACCTCCCACACACACAGTTTAATGCCCCAACAATACATTCTCCCACATGCAGTATAATGCCCCCACAGAACATTTTTCCCTACACAGTGTAATTCTCTCCACAGGACATTTCCCCACACAGAGTATGTTGGCCCCACATGACTCCCCTCCAACACGGTATGATGTGCCCACAGCTCACCCACACAAAGCATGATGCCTCCACAGTATTTCCCTAACACAGAGTATAATAGTATAATACCCCCAAAGTCCACCTCACACAGTATGATGCCCCCTAATTACATTCTTTTGCACAATATAATGCCTAGACTGTCTACCCACACACAGTATAATGACTCGGAGCCCCCACACACAGTGTTATTGTGGCGCCCCTGAGGATTCGACCGCCACAGGGATGCTGCACTTCTTTAATGGAGTGTAGTGTTCCTCCTCTGCGGTAAGAACAGTGTGATGGTCAGGACTCCACATCCAACACCACATTTCTCCACCAGAGGGGGCTAAAATGCACTAAGTGATGCCCTCCTGGTTACAGGGAGACTGGGGAACCAAGAGCTAGAGGAACCATTTAGTGGGTGAGGGTGAAGGAATCACACGTTAGTGACACTTAATATTTCATATTTAATACACAGTCATTTCTGGTTCTTGGTCTTTTGTACTGTGAATGACTGTGATCACCCTCCCTGAGAGTGGATCCTGTGTGGACACGGCCCTCGTACCTTAGCCTTGGTGTCGAGGGGCAGGTTGTAGACAATGAATGTCTCAACCCGGTCAAGGACCATGACCAAGAAGGCCCGGAGCTTAAGAGTGTAGCTCCATAGCAAATGGATCCCAGGGAGGATGCAGACGGAGCGGTGTACGCCACCTGTCCTCGCCAACCTGATCTATTCAGAGGGATACCGGCTGCAAGAGGGGTACCGGCCCCCGACACCCGACCTTGCTACTCCATGTCCTGGTCGGGGAAGCCCGGTAGGCCCTGAGGATCCCACAGGGTATCGGAAGGAGCGGAGCTGCCACCCGTACCCTTTTTCTGAGAGGAGTTCAGAGGGAGACCCGGCCTATCTACACACACACAGACAGGAAAGGACCCGGTCTGTAGTTTAGGAACACTCTGGTGCGGGGTCCTGATTGAACACTGGACTTACTCGGAGGTTGTCGAACCCCCTTCGTCTCTGGTGACCGCAGAACTCCGCGAGGAGCAGGGAGTCGCCTTCCTTCTGCCATCTCTAATGTGAGTAAAGCCTTGGGTGTTCACCCCTATGGCCTCCGGACTCTTTATTCTGCACTACACCATGCTACGCAGTACCAGACTTTCTAGACTACTACCCCCGTAAACCTGTCCCTCTGCCCTGAGGCCTTGCTCCGCCTGTGGGGAGTAGTAACATCTACGGCTGCTATACCACCATGCCTCAGCGGACTGCAGCGGCGCTTGTGGCCCTTCACCAGGTGCCACAGGTGGCGTAGTCGTAATCAGCCACTCAACCCGGATAAGCCCATACCATCCTTTTTTTTAAATTGTGAAGGCCCTGAGCACGGAGCGGGTCCGGGCCACGGCTGCACCCCATCTCTCCATCTTAGGACCCGACTCCGAGTCCCCCATCTCTCATGGTAAATGAAAAGGGCTTCCGAGAAGAGGCGTCACAAAACGCCCCCAACAACTCCCACACAGTATGATGCCCCTCAGTTCTCCCACACATAGTATGATGCCCTCGTAGAACTCCCACACAGTATAATGCACCCCCAGTACGTCTCCAGCACACACAGTATGATGCCCCTCAGTTCTCCCTCACATAGTATGATGCTCCCCAGATCTCCCTCACATAGTATGATGCCCTCACAGTTCTCCCACACAGTATAATACACCCCCAGTACATCTCCAGCACACACAGTATGATGCCCCTCAGTTCTCTCTCACATAGTATGATGCCCCCCAGTTCTCCCTCACATAGTATGATGCCCCCCAGTTCTCCCTCACATAGTATGATGCCCTCACAGTTCTCCCGCACAGTATAATGCACCCCCAGTACATCTCCAGCACACACAGTATGATGCCCCTCAGTTCTCCCTCACATAGTATTATGCCCCCCAGTTCTCCCTCACATTGTATGATGCCCTCACAGTTCTCCCACACAGTATAATGCACCCCCAGTACATGTCCAGCACACACAGTATGATGCCCCTCAGTTCTCCCTCACATAGTATGATGCCCCTCAGTTCTCCCTCACATAGTATGATGCCCTCACAGCTCTCCCACACAGTATAATGCACCCCCAGTACATCTCCAGCACACACAGTATGATGCTCTTGTGGCACCCCAGGGGTCTGGTTTCCACAGTAACAGCAATGTTATGTCTGAGAGCAGGTGGGAGGTCTCTTGGTCAGGAATCCTATGCATGCCACACCTCCTGCCCAGTCCTGGGAGGGAAGGACTTCCCCTATATAAACCTGGGGCTGAGGCAGGGTTAGTGAGAAGAGTAGAGAGAAGAAGAGAAGCAGTAATAGGAAAGAAAGATCAGGAGCTCTGTGGGAGTCGTGCTAAGAGGAGGTCAGGGCTGGAAGCTGTAGAGCTCGCCCTGATTGAAGATTTCTTACCGGACCCGGAGTCCGAGGCTGTGGGGACTAACTCCTACCCAGCAGCAGAAACCGACCGGCAGGGGATTTCAGGTTTCCTGGCCCAGAAACCCGAAGGCTCGGTCACAAGAGTGGGACCAGCACCGCCGTCGTGGAGCGGAAGCTACTAGAAGGCCCCGAGTCACCGGCCATACGGGTGAGCACCACACGGTACACTCAGGGACGTGGGCTACCTTTACCCGCCTCTAGCAAGGTAGCCAGAAGAGTACAATTAGTTGGGGAGGCCTACAACTCCGCCTGGCCAAGGGGGATCCCATCAGCTCAAGGACTGACCAGGCCCCGACCGCTAGCCAGTACTCCGGGAGGGTCTATCTTTGTCACCAGTAAAGACCCTGAACTACACCGCATCGTCTCTGAGTGATTCCTGCTACCCCCATCATCCACGTCGGCTGCCCTGAGGCCATACCCCTCCCGTTGGGGGTTATACCATCCACGCTGCACCATCCTTCCACCGGCCTCAGCGGTCTGCCCTGCAGCGGCAGCTCCATAGCTGCATTCAACGGGTGGCGTAGTCGTCCTACATCTACTGCTAATATACCACCACTTAGTCTGACTCCCTGGGCAAGGACCGGGTCACCGCCACGAGACTACTACCCCTATCAGATCCGGCTCCGGGTAGTCCCTGCGTGCGCAACGCTACATCACATAGGCCCAGGGCGCGTCACTCTCACAGTACATTTTGCATACACAGTATTGTTCACACAGTATGGTGCCTGTCACACCCCTGCTTGCTGTTCTTGTGTTACTTATTTCTGCTGCCAGATGTGGTAGTGCCTGAACACCTGCCAAGACCTTCAGGTTATGTGAAATTCTGGGCCTTCAAACTCTGGATCGGATGGCGAAGTCGACTGCTCTTTGCTCCACCACTATATTCAGCAATATCTGTGTTCTGGGGATACAGATGCAGTTGAAGTTGGGATATATCCCCAGCTCCCCAGATTCTGGACCGTCACACTGGATTCAGGATGGATGTGAAGTATGTCGCTAGTGTTTGGATGCAGCATATGCATTACACACTCACAACTTTACAGCATTTACATTAGTTACGCTTTCTGCAATGCAGCCATGCACACAACCCTGCTGCGAGCACAGTAATAAAAACACATAGATGTGCTGAATACACTCAACAGTGCAGCATCCACACACCTCACTGCACACAGAACTGCATGTACACACATACATACTCTGCCACATCCTATATAGTGATATTATAAAAGGGGTTTATAATGAGCAAACTTATATAGTATGCCTAAACACTTATATGCAGTGATTTTAAAACCACAAACACAGATAGTACTCATACTCCCGAGCTCCTGCATCAGCTTTTCAATGATGATCAAGTCACTTTACTGTTTTGTATTGCCAAACCTAAAAACCATAAATATACACATATATACAGTATGTCCAAAGGTAAAGCTAGTCAAAATTAGAGTGGTTTGCAGATACGTTTTGTGGCATACAACACCTGGGGCATATGAAGGCAACTCTTGTGCATTCACCCTAGAGGGCATACAATGGGGTCCCCCTCTACAAGCCAGAACAGAAAGTAATTTTCTTTTTGAAAATGCCTGGATAGTCACAGCTATAGGGTACAGTGCCTTGAAAATATGGACAGATTCTCCCACCTGAGCTGTGGAGTGGATCTTTCTACCTCCTCCAGAGTGACCACAAACCTTTTGGCTACTTCTATAAACAGTTCTCTCCTTGCCTGAGATGTCAGTTTAGGTGGATGTCCATATCTTTGTAGGTTTGCAGTTGTGCCATACTCCTTCCATTTTTGGATGATGGATTGAAGTGTGCTCCGTGAGATGATCAGAGCTTGGGCTATTTTGTATAACCTAACTCTGCTTCACTCTTTTCACAACTTTATCCCTGACCTGTCTGGTGTGTTCCTTGGTTTTCATGATGCTGTTTGATTCCTAATGTCCTCAAACAAACAGCTGAAGCCTTCACAGAACAGCTGCAGTTATACTGAGAATAAATTACCCACAGGTGGACTCAATTAACTAATTATGTGACTCTATGAGGCAATTGGTCACTGAGGATATTATTTAAGGGTATCAGACTAAAGAGGGCTCAATACAAATACATGTCACAATTTACAGATTTATATTTCTAAAATATTTAGAAAATCGTGTATCATTTCCTTTACACTTCACAAATACAGTACAGACCAAAAGTTTGGACACACCTTCTCATTTAAAGATTTTTCTCTATTTTCATGACTAGGAAAATTGTACATTCACACTGAAGGCATCAAAACTATGAATTAACACATGTGGAATTATATACTTAACAAAAAAGTGTGAAACAACTGAAAATATGTCTTATATTCTAGGTTCTTCAAAGTAGCCACCTTTTGCTTTGATGAATGCTTTGCACACTCTTGGCATTCTCTTGATGAGCTTCAAGAGATAGTCACCGGAAATGGTTTTCACTTCACAGGTGTGCCCTGTCAAGTTTAATAAGTGGGATTTCTTGCCTTATAAATGGGGTTGGGACCATCAGTTGTGTTGTGCAGAAGTCTGGTGGATACACAGCTGATAGTCCTACTGAATAGACTGTTAGAATTTGTATTATGGTAAGAAAAAAGCAGCTAAGTAAAGAAAAACAAGTGGCCATCATTACTTTAAGAAATGAAGGTCAGTCAGTCCGAAAAATTGGGAAAACTTTGAAAGTTTCCCCAAGTGCAGTTGCAAAAACCATCAAGCGCTACAAACGCTACAAAGAAACTGGCTCACATGAGGACTGCCCCAGGAAAGGAAGACCAAGAGTCACCTCTGCTTCTGAGGATAAGTTTATCCGAGTCACCAGCCTCAGAAATCGCAGGTTAACAGCAGCTCAGATAAGAGACCAGATCAATGCCACACAGAGTTCTAGCAGCAGACACATCTCTTCAACAACTGTTAAGAGGAGACTTTGTGCAGCAGGCCTTCATGGTAAAATACCTGCTAGGAAACCACTGCTAAGGACAGGCAACAAGCAGAAGAGACTTGTTTGGGCTAAAGAACACAAGGAATGGACATTAGACCAGTGGAAATCTGTACTTTGATCTGATGAGTCCAAATTTGAGATCTTTCGTTCCAACCACCATGTCTTTGTTCGACGCAGAAAAGGTGAACGGATGTACTCTACATGCCTGGTTCCCACCGTGAAGCATGGAGGAGGAGGTGTGATGGTGTGGGGGTGCTTTGCTGGTTACACTGTTGGGGATTTATTCAAAATTGAAGGCATACTGAACCAGCATGGCTACCACAGCATCTTGCAGCGGCATGCTATTCCATCCGGTTTGCGTTTAGTTGGACCATCATTTATTTTTCAACAGGACAATGACCCCAAACACACCTCCAGGCTGTGTAAGGGCTATTTGACCAAGAAGGAGAGTGATGGGGTGCTACGCCAGATGACCTGGCCTCCACAGTCACCAGACCTGAACCCAATCGACATGGTTTGGGGTGAACTGGACCGCAGAGTGAAGGCAAAAGGGCCAACAAGTGCTAAGCATCTCTGGGAACTCCTTCAAGATTGTTGGAAGACCATTTCTGGTGACTACCTCTTGAAGCTCATCAAGAGAATGCCAAGAGTGTGCAAAGCAGTCATCAAAGCAAAAGGTGGCTACTTTGAAGAACCTAGAATATAAGACATATTTTCAGTTGTTTCACACTTTTTTGTTAAGTATATAATTCCACATGTGGTAATTCATAGTTTTGATGCCTTCAGTGTGAATGTACAATTTTCATGGTCATGAAAATACAGAAAAATCTTTAAATGAGAAGGTGTGTCCAAACTTTTGGTCTGTACTGTACTTGTTATTTTGTGTTGGTAGATCACATAAAAGCCCAATAAAAAACATTTAGGTTTGTGGGTGTAACGTGAAAAATGTGGAAAAGTTCACGGTGTATTAATACTTTTTCAAGGCAGTGTAAGTGCCAAAAAACCCCCGCAATGTCTTATAGTTCCGGATTTTTCACATAAAATTGCATGAAATGTGGAAAACCTGCAGGTATCAGAAAGCATTTAATCTACACATGACTATATCAATAAAGTTTTGTCAATGCCACATATCAGGAAGTGCAAAAACAGAGAAGATTTATTTAAAAAAATAACATACCAAAAAGAGACATAAATGTGATAAAAATGCATGTAAAGAAATGCATTCAAAAACACAATGAAAAAAAATGCAAAGCTCCACAATGAATATTTGCTGAGTTTTTGGTGTTGCAGATTTTCTGCAACATTTCTGCACCTAATGGATAAATTAGTTAACTTGCTTTTTTTTCATTGCATTTTTGTGTGCGTTTTTTTTTACATGCATTTTTAATCACATTTTTTGCGTTTTTTGTCTCTTGCTGGTATGTCATGGTTTAAATAAAGCTGCTTTGTGTGTAATACTTGCTGATATTTGGCTTTGACAAAACTTTATTGATATAGTCATGTACTGATTACATGCATTAGCTGCGAAAACACACTGAAAACACATGTGTTTTTCACCTGCAGATGCTCCTCATCTAAAGCAATTCTATGGAGAAAATCCGCACTTTGTGTAATCGCAAGAGAAATTAACATGTTGAGGATTTCAAAAATACACCGCAGGTCAGTTTACACTGAGTAAAGAAAAAAAGCACAGTGGGCAGGAGATTTCAATAAATCCCATCCACTTTGCTGGAACTGTAAGACGCTGTGTTTTTGATGCAACGAAAATACATAGCGTCAAAAACTCACCAAAAGCTCATCGTGGGAACTTAGCCTATTTCTCTGCAAAGTCAGCTGGTATTCCTTCTCTGCCCTTATCCACATGCACTTCATTTGGCAAATGTTAAGATTTTAATATTAGAGGATAGGACAATCCTGAATAGGGTCACCGTGACGTGGTTGGATGGCTTTCACGTTTTTTTTAATCAAAATATGTTAACCAAGTGCCCTGTGTTATTTTCATGCACTATTGCTATTTATTTATTTACTGCAGGGTATTTGCTTATTACGTTTTTATCTTGGGTTTTGTCTGTTTAGTGGCCAGTGTATTCCAGTTCATCTCTTTAGGTTTTTTGTTTAAAGTCAGCTGGTAGTATCAGGTTGTCCCTTATATACAGTTCTTTAAATTTAGAGCTTGTCAGCAAAGTCATAGTAGTAGTGTATTTTAAGGACAGAAAAGTGAGTATGGCGGATTCATAATTATTGAAGATGAATCAGTTCCCATTGTTTTATGTGGGTTTGCATCTGAACAGAATGCACACGCGACACATTTACTTATTTGGAATGAATTGTGATCAGGATGTGTATGCCAGTACTGGAGTAGTCATTGCTGCACCTGACCGAAGTGGAGGAAACTATGATAAATCCCTTCCTCCCTTATTAGCTATTCTCTATCACTCCATAAAACAAGCAGGCAAATTACTACATCTGTTAAATGAGCAGGATTGAACATATCTTAGCATTAGTATTCTTTTATACAAAGGAGACAGCTTTCCAATCTCGGTAGCGATACAATTCCATGATTATATTATAGTTCTCCAAACAAATGATATTGACTCTTGCATCTTGTCAGGAAGCAGAAGGTCACCATAGACGTCAGCTAGTTGGGCTGTGCAAACAAAAGCGACAGGCTATGCCTTGTGAATGAGAATGGGAGGCATTACCATATGATAAATTTTAGCCGTATGTATGAAGTTAAGAGACAGGCATTAAAGCTGACAATGTTATGTTTGTAATTGTCTGGGTAATTACTATATGCCGTATGCAGAGATTCAGCCGGACTGATAACTGTTACTCATTATCACTTTGGAATAGGAAATCAAGTCTTCAATAAAGGATCCTGTCCAGTAGGCACTTATTGTACAGCTCTTCTGTATTGCATGAATGCATCAACACATATAGAAAAGCTTGTTAGGATAAGTCCAATGAATAAAGATAATGACATCGAAAAGCATTGTACAAGGAAGGGAGGTTTAAGTGAAATGTTGTAAGAGTTCTCCGTATTATTGCTCCTTTTTGTGGTATATAAAGCCTTTTAATTTCTTTGTTATTATTAATGATATTATTTTATATATATATATATATATATATATATATATATATATATATATATATATATGTATGTATTTAAACATATAAACAAGTGCACCGGCTCTATGAGAACACTAAGGCTATGTTCACATGTCCAGTAATGATCTGTTATGCAGAAATCAGTAAAGAAAAAAGTTGTGCTAACACAACTTTTTACTCCGCTGTTCATTAACTGATCTCTGCCGGATAAGTTTTTTAAGCTGAAATTGAATGAAAGAGTTAATTCTGCGCCGCCAGTAGATCAAGGATGGAAGATTAAATGGTATCCAGAAATGTGGTTTATTTGTCAACGCGTTTTGAAGTTCAAAACCTCTTCATCAGGACAAGCCACAATCTCTGCCGGATACGTTTTTTTAACATTGGTGTCAAAGGGAAACGGATCCTATAACCCCTTCGCAACCTGGTGATTTTCCGTTTTTGCATTTTCGTTTTTCGCTCCCCTTGTTCCCAGAGCCATAGCTTTTTTATTTTTTGTTCAATATAGCCGTGTCAGGGCTTATTTTTTGCAGGACGAGTTTTGCTAAAACTCACCTGCCATTATTATTCTCCAGGTCATTACGAGTTTGTAGACACCAAACATGTATAGGTTCTTTTTTATTTAAGTTGTGAAAAAAAATTCCAAAGTTTGGTAAAAAAAAAAATGGCGTCATTTTCCAAGACCGGTAGCATCTCCATTTTTTGGGATCTGGGGCCGGGTGAGGGCTTATTTTTTGCGCACCGAGCTGAAGTTTTTATTGATACCATTTTGTGGTAGATCCAATGTTTTGATCGCCCGTTATTGCATTTTATTGCAATGTTGCGGTGACCAAAAAATATAATTCTGGCGTCTAGAATTTTTTTCTCGTTACGCCGTTTACCGATCGGATTAATTCTTTTTTTATATTGATAGATCGGGCGATCCTGAACGCGGCAATACCAAATATGTGTATGTGTTTTTTTTTTTAATATTTTATTTTGAATGGGGCGAAAGGGGGGTGATTTAAACTTTTATATTTTTTTAATTTTTTTAATATTTTTAAAAACATTTTTTTTCCACTTTTTGCTTGCTTCTATAGTCTCCATAGGAGACTAGAAGCAGCACTTATCTGATCGCCTCTGCTACATACAGATGATCAGCAGATCACCTGTATGTAGCAGAAATGGTCCTGTGCTATGAGCGCCGACCACTAGGTGGCGCTCATAGCGACCAGCTCATGACAACCACTGCTGCAGACCCAGGATTGTCATGCCCACCCATCGGTGACCCGTGATCACGTGACGGGATCACCGATGGGCGGGGTAAGTGACGCACTTCCAGTGCGGCTCTGTTAAATGCCGCTGTCAGAGATTGACAGCGGCATTTAACATGTTAACAGCCGCGGGTGAATCGCGATTCCACCTGCGACTGTTGCGGGCACATGTCAGCTGTAATAATCAGCTGACATGTGCCCGGTTCAGTGCGGGCTCAGCGCTGGAGCCCTCACTGAACTGGGGGATTATAGCCTGTGCATACTAATATGGCACAGGCTGTAAAGGGTATATGGGTTCATTGAATATTTGAATTTTAAACTTCATTTCTAATATAGATGACGCGCCCCCTGGGCCATATTCTTTAGGGGAATACCCGGAGCCGGATCAGATGGGAGTTGTAGTCTTCCGAGTGGCTGTGACCCGGTCCGTGCCCAGGGTGTCAAACTCAGTTGTATGTGGCAGTCCTACAGATGTTATTAAGTTCTTAATGTCGACTACGCCACCCGTTGTATTGCGGTCACTATGGCCGCCGCTGCAGCAGGGTCCGCTGAGGCTGATGGTATTGGTGCAGCTTTTGATAGTATAACCCCCAACGGGTGGGGTATAGCCTCAGGGGGTCAGGTGCAGAGGATGGGGGTTGTGGTGGTGCAGCATGGATGTTAAATGAAGACAGAGTCGGGTTGTGCAGTTTAGGGTATTTACTCACTGCTGATGTTCCGGTCACTCTAGCTTCAAGTGACCACCCGAGCCGTGCTGCGTCCACCAGGTCCTGGATTCAGCAAACCCCCAAACAAGTCCGGAGCGTGACCCTGAGCTCTCCTTCTGTCCTTTCCTCTGGCCGTCCCCACTAGTGATCCACCTAGGTCCAGCTCCCTCGGGCCTTCTGTTGGGACACCCTTGGCCTTGGGTTCCCTGACCCTCCACGTGGTATGCCTTCGGGGTGGATGTGGTGGGTGGCCGTGGCAGACGCTGCCCACGGCCTCCGGTCTCTGGCTAGGGTGTGCTTTTGCCCCCACCAGTTTGGGATCCGGTACCCTATTGCCGACTCTTCACCCGGGGATTGAATTTGGGTTCTCAGAGTCCTCTCTTTGCTCTCTCTGGGTCTTTCCTTCTCTGCTCCACTCTCTCTCTCTCTGGGGCTTCTCTGCTCCTCTTCCTCCTCTGACTTCTCTCTGCAAAAGGCTGACAGACTGACTGACCCTGTTCTTTGATGGTGCCCACCTTATATACACCCTCTATGTGTGAGCTCAGGCGACCAGCACCCAATGAGCTCCTATCTTTACCCAGGCTGCTCCCCCTATCTGCCCCTACACTACTTGGGATGTACCACCCCCCTCCCACTCCAGCCAGGAACAGACTCGGTCGTACCTGCACATTTCTAAGTGGGAGTACCGTCGGCCTGCTCCTCGGAAATGGGATGTGTGTAGTGCATGCAGCCTACCGAGCTCAGGTCCACACTCCATCCTTACCCGGGAGTGGAATATCACACCTCTGGGTTGAGGTGCAATACCCCTGTAGCAGCCGAATCCTCAGGGTGCTACATTCCCCCCTGGTAAATCACAGCACGTCCTCGGGCTGTAAGAACAAAACACCATAAAACATACAAATTTTTGCATAAACATATAAAACATATAAAACAACATATATTAGCAGCATTATAAAACTTTTCATATAAAACATTCTCGTCGCCTCTGCTCCTCCTCCGGTCACTGTGCAACGTGTGACCGGGTAAAGTGCGACAGTCTTTTCTTGAAAAATGGTTTTCCTATAAAACCGGTAGGGGGCGCTTTAGGACGCGCAACTATTTACAAGGGGTAGTGGCCGCTCTCAGTCCTCGGCCAGGTATTAGGGAGGAATGACCGCTCTCAGTCCTCGGTCAGTGGGATTTAAGGGAAATACGGGTAAACAGTTCACACTTGCTGGTCCCAACGGGGACTATATTAGCAACAGTTACAGTTCACTGTGCCCCGACGGGCAACTATATACAGCTTGTACTCTGCTGTACTTAACGACGGCGTCCTCCTGCTCTTTCTTTATGTTTTCCTTTAGCTTCAGACCCGTCCGGGTCCTCTTGCTCTTCCTCCTCACACTGCAGCTCTTCCTCCGTCAGGCGATGCACATGGAGGGCGTAGGGTCCTTTGGCACACTTGTGCCGGGTGAAGGTGACCTCGTCCCCGATGTAAAGGTCATGACCTCTGTGTCCCTCCGGTAGGTGGGACTCAACGTCTCTCCTGGTCACGAAGACGTCGCCTAGGGTGCGGTGGTCTCGGATGAAGCCCCACCCATGCTGCATGTTAAACTTTATCACAGTCCCGGTGGTGCGGGGACTATGCGCTGCACGGGGGTCTCTCCTGGCCCGGCTCTTCTGCTCCGCGCTCCTTATTTGAGCTTGCTGTTCCCGGACCCGCCTCTCTCTCCGCTCCCTCTCGAAGACCTCGAGCTGTTGGCGGCAGCACTCAGCACGCTCCGCTGCAGCTGCCCGAGTCTCCTGAGTGAACCCCATGAGGTCTTCTCCGGTGGGGTCCCACTCAAACTGCGCTTCTGCTAGCGGGGGCGAGATCCTCTTAACGGGCTTTGGAGCCGGGATCAGGGGTTCATCAAGGGGTCTCTCTTTCCGGAGTCGGGGATGGTGAAACTCCGGTGGCCATATGAAGGGCTGCCCATCCGGGCACGTATGTTGGGCAAACAGGTCCTCTCCCAGATGCGGCACTTTTGGTCTTATGGGCGCGGTGGTGTTAGCGCCCGGGTTGCCCGGGCCTTGCGGCCAGGCCTGGGGTATCTGGAAGGTGAAGGGCACCGTAAGGACGGCGGCGCCCTGGGCTACTTGGCCCTGCGACCAGGCCGGCGGCTCCGCGGAGGTAGGGGGCGCTGTTGGTATTGCGGCGCCCGGGGGTACTAGGCCTTGCGACCAGGCTGGTGGTACTTCCTGCTTGGTCACGCTCGGGGTCGAGGCGTGTGACGTCACAGGGGTCGCAGCTCCCGTTTGAGGCCTAGTCTGCGGCGGTGACGTTGCAGCGACGGGCACGGCAGGATAGACTTCGGGCTCTGCGACGGGGAGCTGGGGCAGGTACGCGGTTTCCCGGTTTGGGGTAGAGACGTCCCCTTTACCTGCCTCCTTTCGTTCGGCTCCCTTCTCGGCGCCGTCTCCGGCCTTCAGTCCTCCTGCGCCATCCTCAGAGGCGGTCTGTCTCCTCGTCTCGGGTGGCGTGCTCCGCTGACAGGTCTCGGTCTGCTGGGCCATCTCACGGCTCCACTCCGCCAACGTCTCTCGCTGCACCCGGGCCATCCTCCTTGCGAGGCCCTCCAGAGCGGTCTGTGCACACTCCCGGTCTCGGGGGAGCTGTGCTAGGACCTCCACTAGGCCTAGTGGGGTCGTTGCTTCCAGCAGGCTCCTGACCAACGGGTCGGTGCTGCTCTGCTCTCCTTCTGTTGTCTCCAGCAGGCTCCTGGCCAGCGGGCCGGTGCTGCTCTGCTCTCCCTCCTCTGTTTCTAGCAGGCTCCTGGCCAACGGGCCGGTGCTGCTCTGCTTTCTCGCCATCTCCGGGTAAGCTCCTCCGATACTCTTCTCCAGGCTTCTTGCCTCCGGGTGCGCTCTCTCCAGACTGCTCCAGGCGACACCCATCTTTGCTCTCTTCTTTCGTCTCCTCCCACTTCGAGGGCGGTCCCGGGGCCACTTGGTGATTGTCAGCTCCAGGGGCTGTTCTTTCACGCTGACAGACACCTCTAGCATCACAGTCTCTGTTGGTGGGGGCGGTTTCCACTTTTGGCGCCATTTTCGGTCCTGGCCCACGATGGGAGGCGGCCTCTTGCCATCCTCTGGCACGCCCATAATGGCGTCCGCTCCGACAAGGCGGGAAACCTTTGGAAATGGCGGGAATCGTCTCCCAGTGGCGGGAAACTCTGCAGATGGCGGGAAAAAGCTGTTAATGGCGGACAACCGGCGGGAATCGACCTGTGATGGGGTCCGATGGCGGGGACCCTCCGGAACCGGCAGGAGACTTCTTTTTGAGGTAAACTCGTTCTTTTCTTCAGGCACGCAGTACCCGGTTGTTGTGGGCACGTAATCCTGCCGACTACGCCAAAGTTGACGCGCCCCCTGGGCCATATTCTTTAGGGGAATACCCGGAGCCGGATCAGATGGGAGTTGTAGTCTTCCGAGTGGCTGTGACCCGGTCCGTGCCCAGGGTGTCAAACTCAGTTGTATGTGGCAGTCCTACAGATGTTATTAAGTTCTTAATGTCGACTACGCCACCCGTTGTATTGCGGTCACTATGGCCGCCGCTGCAGCAGGGTCCGCTGAGGCTGATGGTATTGGTGCAGCTTTTGATAGTATAACCCCCAACGGGTGGGGTATAGCCTCAGGGGGTCAGGTGCAGAGGATGGGGGTTGTGGTGGTGCAGCATGGATGTTAAATGAAGACAGAGTCGGGTTGTGCAGTTTAGGGTATTTACTCACTGCTGATGTTCCGGTCACTCTAGCTTCAAGTGACCACCCGAGCCGTGCTGCGTCCACCAGGTCCTGGATTCAGCAAACCCCCAAACAAGTCCGGAGCGTGACCCTGAGCTCTCCTTCTGTCCTTTCCTCTGGCCGTCCCCACTAGTGATCCACCTAGGTCCAGCTCCCTCGGGCCTTCTGTTGGGACACCCTTGGCCTTGGGTTCCCTGACCCTCCACGTGGTATGCCTTCGGGGTGGATGTGGTGGGTGGCCGTGGCAGACGCTGCCCACGGCCTCCGGTCTCTGGCTAGGGTGTGCTTTTGCCCCCACCAGTTTGGGATCCGGTACCCTATTGCCGACTCTTCACCCGGGGATTGAATTTGGGTTCTCAGAGTCCTCTCTTTGCTCTCTCTGGGTCTTTCCTTCTCTGCTCCACTCTCTCTCTCTCTGGGGCTTCTCTGCTCCTCTTCCTCCTCTGACTTCTCTCTGCAAAAGGCTGACAGACTGACTGACCCTGTTCTTTGATGGTGCCCACCTTATATACACCCTCTATGTGTGAGCTCAGGCGACCAGCACCCAATGAGCTCCTATCTTTACCCAGGCTGCTCCCCCTATCTGCCCCTACACTACTTGGGATGTACCACCCCCCTCCCACTCCAGCCAGGAACAGACTCGGTCGTACCTGCACATTTCTAAGTGGGAGTACCGTCGGCCTGCTCCTCGGAAATGGGATGTGTGTAGTGCATGCAGCCTACCGAGCTCAGGTCCACACTCCATCCTTACCCGGGAGTGGAATATCACACCTCTGGGTTGAGGTGCAATACCCCTGTAGCAGCCGAATCCTCAGGGTGCTACATTGACTATATTTGAGGTACTTAGTGCACAGATTGTCCAAATGTGCCCCTCTGTCACGATGAGGCGCAATCCAATTACTTTAATAGGAGGTACAATCCAGCTCTAATTAAAAACAGATGGAAGGAGTACTTAACCGTGCCAGGCTGCATGTTGTTTGTGCTACTGTGAACAGCCTGTGTGCCTAAACATGCTACGATGGGCTGTACCTGTCTTCTATCAGACACATTTGGGACATCATTGCAAAAGGAGCTGCCAGCAGCGGATCTTGATGATTTGCCCAAGTGCATTTGGCGTGGCAGAACATTCCTGTGACAACTATTAATACTTAAATAATACATTTATAGCAGATAAGACATATAAGTGCTTTTATTTCTGTACGTGACCCACATACTGGATACTGAATAAATTGAGATGTTTTTAAAATGTTGTTTCCATTTTTTCATCATTTCATTTGCATATCATTAACTTGTCTATCCATTCTGTGATTTCCATATTTCCATGACCTTCCCTTCTTTGTGTTGCAATTTTAATGGTGAGTAATGTATGTTATATATTAGTCATCAAGTAAATGAAAAATTCTTGATGCGTTTTAAGAAAAAAAAAAGAAAAATCAGATCTCAGACGATTTTCTATCTATGATAATAAACAGCTAAATAATACAGTCATATAAGTATCAAATAACATCACTAAACATGAATCAAATAATATAACCATGCTTTTTCTAAAAAAAAAAGTCAAGTACACAACTGTCAATATTATATTACAGTATATTATTATACTACACTATATATGGGACAATATACAGTATACTGCCACTGTATGACCACTACGATAACCACCACATATTGCCTGAATATTATTACCATAATGTCACAAATTAAAACTCACTATACATAGACTAATATTTACCACTCTTCAGTGACTACATAGTGGGAAACTAGTCTACACAGAAAGTCTGCAGACCGTATAATTGGATACAGTATGATTAAATCCAGTAAGTTACAGATCAGGCTTCTCCGATTATAGTTCTTCACATCCTTTTTCTTTTTCGTTCTTGCCATGAAGATGTCTTCCATCCACAGATCAGCTCTACATCTTTGGTTCCTCACTTTTCCAGCACTATCCCTACCTTTTCCGCACCTCTACTAAACCTCTCAGTTCATAGTCCTGCAGACACAGTAGCACCCAAGACAGAATTGCTCCTTTGGGTGCCCCGCACAGTAGTAATATCTCCCTTTTGTGTCCCACACCATAACAGTGTCCACAAAATAATAGCAGTGATCCTTTGAGTCTCACACAATAACTTTACTTCTCTCCGTCCCCACACACTAACACTGCTCTCTTTCTGCTCCACATAGTATAAAGGATCCCTTATGTGCTTCCTACACAGCGAAGCCTACTTTTGTGCCCCCCCCCTATTGTTATGGTAGTGTAAATCTATATTAATAGTGCTCCAACAAAGGATTCTTCTTTTTGGTACCCCCTCATTAATATTTTCACAACCTCCAACAATAGTCCTTTTGGTCACCTCCTCTACTATCATTGTTGTCCCTTTTGTGCCAGTAAAAATAATTTAAAAAACCACTGACAATCACCTAAATTTGCTCCTACAATAGTTGTCTGGATCCTCTTACTGCTGTCTGCCCTGGGATCCTGACTTTCTGCTGCATAAACTTTTTGGTGGCATAAAGCTTACAACCCTGTGGCCTGCAAGAGAGAGTAACAGAGTAGGGAGCCACTGGCTCTCTGCTCCGTGATCATTTTTAACAATGACATTGAGGTCAATTATATATATATTTTTACATTTTTTAATAACATATTTACAAAATTATTTTTATTTTTTTTGGTGGGAACTGGAGATATGGGGGATATTAATTGATAGAAATATTTGTTTTTGACATATTCGCTTTAATATATAATCCCACCTTATGACTATCCACATGAAAAAGAGGATCCACTGACCCCTTTACAAATTTAGGCTACTGTATATATGCTGCTATGTACAACCTTCCTATACATTGTTAAAAAACAGATACCCTGTACAACCCTTCATGGCAATGGCATTATCTAATTCCAATTATTTGCAAGAAGGTAGAAAAATTAGTTTCCATGAAACAGTTGCTTCCAAAGTTGTGCACTTTGTGCATCAATTAAGATCCGTTGTTCATTCAGCGTCTTTCATCTAAACTCCAAATTCCAAACTGAAAAAAAAGGAATAGCTACTGAGAAGTCAGTACAAAGTCAGTAATATTAACTTCATAGTATGCTGTATAATGGCTTCATGACTGACATACCTTAGTGACTTTAAAGGGAATCTGTCAGTAGGATTGACCCTCCTAAGTCATCTATATGGGCATATAGGTCAAAGGAAGCTGAATAAAATGTGACCTTGATGTCTGTGATCCGATGTCTTATTCCAGCGAAATCCACATTTTTTCTTTTATATAAATGAGTTGTTCCAGGCTATGGGCCAAACACTGATTTACATGAGAATCTGCCTCCAGAGCTTAGTTTTAATAAAATTGGAAATTGCAAGTATGAGAAATAAAACTAACACAGAACAATAGAACAGAACTTTGTCTTTTTATAAATACATTAGCTGCAGCTCTCACAGCTCTGCTGTATTGCAATACTGACTGTCTGTGAGATAGAAGCTGAAGCACTGAGAGGAATCTGCAGATGCTTCTGATATAATCACACACAGCTCTGCAGTGAGATCAAGAGAGCAGAGAGCGGCCATTACACATCACACATCACACTGGTAACTCCTCCTGTCATTCATAATGAACTCTGGAGGCAGATTCTTTGGCCCTAGACAAAGCTTCAGTGAAACGTATGTCGAGTGTGTTTTTCCTTGGGATGGGTAATTATATCTCTCATTGGATGGCCACTTTTTGGTATTTATTATTTGACATGACCATTAGTGATGAGCGAGCATACTCTCAAGTACTCGTCCCCTCCCTGCATGTTTGGCTCTCTTTAGATCGCCAATCAACATGCAGGGATTGCCTGCCACTCATTGTAATGCCACAGCCATGGTGGTTGTGGCATTACAGTGATTGGCTGGCAGCACAGCATCATCAGGTCTATATCAGACCTGGCGCTGCTGTGCTCATCAGTTTACTCCGCAATCAGGCAGTGTAGGGAGAGGTGCTGCTGAGCTAGGGAGAGATTTGGTTGTGTATTAGGTAGTGTAGGGAGAAAACAAGTACATTACACATATCCAGCTCAACAAACAGTCCTTCTGAGGACTAATCCATCTGCAGAGATATCAGGCAGGCAGTGTATATAGGCAGGCAGGCAGTGTATATAGCAGACTGCAGTGCATATAGCACAAGAGGCTCCATTCCAGTTCTGCCTTCTGCTGCTGTTAGATATTTCTAGACAAAGGCACAGGTCTCAGGGACAAGGAATAATTTTTTTTGGATCTTAATCCTCATTATTTGCTTAAAAAGCAATCCAGAGAACACCGTTTTTTCTGTGCCATTTGCTTGTTGGCACTGAAGAATACAGCCAGGTCCTTTCCATATTATAGAACTAAAAATCCAGCTATTTAAAACTGTGGTTGGTCCGTCACATGGATCGCATATAGTTGCGCTGAAAATACTGCCATTTTTGGCCTCCATTCAAATTTTTTTCAGTGCATCAGCGAAGTTTTTGACACCGGTTTGCTGTTCAAAATAGTTACCTACAGGCCAGATATTTAAAACTGTGGTTTCTCCATCACACAAATTACATATAACTTCGCTCCAAATTCAGGCATTTGTAGTGAGCATGGAAGATATTGTCCTCCATTTAAAATGAGCTAGGCGCGTGGCAAGGGACGGGGAACTAGACGTGATGGTGATGGTGCATGCAGAGGCCGAGGCCAAGGCCATGGGGAAGTTGAAATTGTGCCACAACAAACACCCACATCTACTTGCCCGACCTTCCTGTCCCAATTTCTAGGGGACCGCAGCACACCACTATTGAACTCAGATCAGTGTCAAAAGGTTGTTGGTTGGATAGCGGATAATGCTTCCAGACACTTAGCCACCACCACCACCCTGTCTTCCACATGGTCAAGTCTCAGTAGCCGTGAGTCTAGACCGCATATTCCTCACCCTGATCCTCCTTCCTCCCACCATGCCGAGTGCCCGAAGACAACTGATCCCACACTTGGACACTCTGAAGAGCTGTTCACTTTTCCATTTATATATTCGGGCCTCTCGCCCGATCCACTTGAAGCAGGTCAAGAGGAGATCGCATGTAGCGATGCCCAAATATTTGAGTAGCCACGGTCACACGAAGGCAATTGTGGGAAAGTGTCACAAGAGGTGGATGATGATGAGACGCAATTGCCAGAAAGTCAGGAGGAGGACCAGGGTGCGGAAGTGGAAGACGAGGTGGTGAATGATATAGAAACTGACCCAACCTGGCAGGAGGACATGCAGAGCAATGACAGCAGCACACAGGGGGAGGGAGGCAGAGCACCCCAACAGGCAGGAAGGAGCAGTGTGGTGGCCGCAGACAAAAGGCAGGCAATCGTTTCCCGTAATACCAACACGAAGGAAGTTGCCGGTACAACTGTTAGGTCTTCTCGAGTCTGGTTGTTTTTTAAAGACTCTGCCGATAGCCCCAAAAAGACCATTTGCACCACCAGCCAGGTCAGCATCAGCAGGGGTGGCAAAACTAGCAGCCTGACCACCACCAGCATGATCAGGCACATGGCAGCAAAGCACCCGACTTTGTGGGCCGAACCCCAGGGTCCAGGAACAGTGTCTGCGGGTGGCACCATTGCTTCTTCCGCTGTTGTGCATGCAAGCCAATCCCCTGTCCATGGTGCATGTGAAGATGCCTCCTGCCCTGCACCTGTCATTGCACACTCTCAAGTAGCAGCATTAGGAAGCACGTCCACGTCCTTGTCCCAGCGCAGTGTTCAGTTGTCCATACCCCAGTCCTTGAAATGTAAGCGCAAATACGTGGCCAACGCCCCACAGGCCACACAACTAAATTCCACATTTCACGACTGCTTGCGCTCGAAATGTTGCCTTTTAGGCTCTTGGAGATGGAAGAATTCCGCAACCTGATGGCGGTGGCCGTCCCTCGGTACTCGGTCCCCAGCCGCCACTATTTCTCCCGGTGTGCCGTCTCCACATTACACAAGCACATGTCCCAAAACATTAGCCGTGCCCTCAACAACACAGTTACTGGGAAAGTCCACCTAACCACAAACACGTGGACAAGTGCTTGTGGGCAGGGACGGTACATCTCGCTGACGGCACACTGGGTCAACATAGTGGAAGCCGGGACCCAGTCGGACCTTAAGACGTAACACGTCCTCCCGACGCCAAGGATTGCGGGCCCCAGGTCAATCATGGTTGCCCCCACAGTCTACAGCTTCTGCACCTCATCCTCCTCCTCCTCTTCAGCCTCCATCTCCGAAATGACCACATCAGTCATAAGCTGGAAGCACTGCAGCACTGCATCAGCCAAGCGGCAACAGGCTGTGCTGAAGCTAATATACTTAGGTGACAAACCGCACAATGCTGAAGAGTTGCGGACAGCTCTGAAAGAGCAGGCAGATCTGTGGCTCACACCGCTGAACCTACAGCCAGGCATGGTTGTGTGTGACAATGGCCGGAACCTGGTGGCAGCTCTGAGGTGAGGACAGCTCACACACGTACCATGCCTGGCCGATGTGCTTAACCTTTATTTTACGCTGCCTTTCCCATGACCCTCGCTAATTTTGGGTGACAGTCATTACTAGTTGGTGACACTCCTAGACCCACGCTACAAGGTCAACTTTATATCTCTTTTTCCTGAGGCGGACAGGTCTACAAAAATGGGGCTGTACCAGAAGGCCCTTGTTGCGGAACTATTAAAATAATTCCCATTTGAAAACGCTGGCGGCAGAGGGCACACTTCGTTGGACAACCAAGGAGTACAGGCGTGAGAGACACAACTTCAATCCATCAGAGGCAGGGGAACACTGTCAAAGTTCTGGGAGAATTTTCTCAGCCCCTCCCATTGCACAAGCCCTGAGGCGCGGGGTACTCTCACAAGGAGTGCAAAGTTTGGGAAGATGCTGAAGGAGTACTTTGCCGACCGTACCAACGTTCTCCGTGATTCCTCTGTGCCTTATAATTATTGGGTATCCAAGCTGGATATGTGGAATGAACTGGCTCTCTATGCCTTGGAGGTCTTGGCCTGCCCTGCCGCCAGCGTTTTATCAGAGCGGGTTTTTAGTGCCGCTGGTGGAATTATAACTGATAAGCGCATCCAACTGTCAACTGAAAATGCTGACAGGCTGACTCTTCTAAAAATAAACAAGGGCTGGATTGGGCCAGAGTTCTCAACACCACCGAATGATAGCAGCGTAACATAAACTCAAATCCAGTGTCTTTTTTTGGGAGGTGTATTCCCATGCACCTCTTCACGCCCTCACATGGGCATACGCTTCTTGATTTTGTCTATTTGCTCTTGTCCTCCTCCTTCTCCTTGTCCTCCACCACCATATCACCAGGGTGACCGTGGTCCGTGATGCAACACCCACATAATTTTTTTAAAGGGTGTTTATGATGCCCGTAAAAAAAAATTTATACAGTGTGTTCATGTATACCCCCCAGTGGTAAATGTTTGTCAGCCCATACACTTAGTGCATGGGCATTATAAGTATAGGAGACCAGCTCCTTTCTATTGGGAACATTTTTTTATGAGGCCCTCCTCCATGTCTATTCCAAGGGGCATTGGAGTGCCTTTCAATTTTTGGCAGCCCTTGCATTCACTGCATAGGCAAACACAATGGGAGACCCACTTCCTAATAATGGGAACATTGTTTTATGGAGGCCCTCTGACCTCCACGTCTCTTCCAAGGGGCATTGGAGTGCCTCCAAATTTTTGGCAACTCTTGCATTCACTGCATAGGCAAACACAATGGGAGACCTACTTCCTAATAATGGGAACTTTGTTTTCCGGAGGCCCTCCTCTAAGTCTCTTCAAAGGGGTATTGGGGTGCGTCCAAATTTTGGGCAGCCTTGCCACTCACTGCATACGCAATAACAGTATAGAAAACCCACTCTTTAGTAATGGGAACAATAAAACATAGCCGGCTGATGGCTCCCTAAGAATAGTGAGGGCCAACTGCTGGCCCTTTAAGAATAGTAAAGGTCGCTTGATGGCCCTAAAAAATAGGCTTTGTGACTTTCAGAGTCCCTCCTTCATAAATGAAACATGATGTGTCTGATGATATCTCACACACCACATTGCCAAATAAGGTTGTAAAATGTTAAAATGACATTTCCTGGTGAATGCTTTTGTCACAGTTGAAAGCAATGCAAAAGAGAAAAAAAGCATCAAAAACGCTACGTGTGAACATAGCCCAATGTGTGGAGGAGCATTTTTGTTTTTGGTTATTTATTTTGCTTTATATACAAGTCATTACCCTGGAAAGGATGTTCCTTAACATATTTCCCTGGAAAATCCATTTTGGTTTTGTTTGTGTATGTTTTATTGTGAGTCCGTAAAAGTGGGGTAATACCTCTGACAACGTTGCTGACCAAAGTGACCTGGGAGTCAGAAATGCTTCCAGGGGTCTTCCCCATGCTGTCCCCATGTTATTTGAGCACTGTTCCCATCGATTTGGCCAATTTTTAGGCCCTCTGCAGACCGCCGGAGGGAGCCGTCTGAAAAATGCTCGAGTTTCCCATAGACTTATATTGGGCTCGTTGCTCGGGTCGAGCACCCGAGTATTCCAATTTGCTTGACCCGAGCAACGCGTACCCGAGCATTTTAGTGCTCGCTCATCACTAATGACAATGTTTCTACCTGTCAGTTGCTGAGTTATCTACCACTAATTGCATTTTTCTTCGGGCTTTGTATTTTTTACTGATCGCACTTTCATACTATATTTATTCATAATTATACAGGTGCTCCTCACGAAATTAGAATATCATCAAAAAGTTAATTTATTTCGAATCTTCAATAGAAAAAGTGAAATTCATATATTACATACAGTCATTACAAACAGAGTGATCTATTTCAAGTGTTTATTTCTGTTAATGTTGATGATTATGGTTTACAGCCAATGAAAACACAAAAGTCTTTATCTCAGTAAATTAGAATACTTTATAACAACAGCTTGAAAAATGTTTTTAAAATCCAAAATGTTGGCCTACTAAAATGTATGTTCAGTAAATGTACTCAATACTTGGTCGGGGCTCCTTTTGCATCAGTTACTGCATCAATAGGGTGTGGCATGGAGTTGATCAGCCTGTGGCACTGCTGAGGTGTTATGGAAGCCCAGGTTACTTTGATAGCAGCCTTCAGCTCGTCTGCATTGTTGGGTCTGGTGTCTCTCATCTTCCTCTTGACAATATCCCATAGATTCTCTATGGCGTTTAGGTCAGGCGAGTTTGCTGGCCAATCAAGCACAGTGATACTATTGTTTTTAAGTATTGGTACTTTTGGCAGTGTGGACAGGTGCTACTGGAGAATGAAATTTCCATCTCCAAAAACCTTATCGGCAGAGACAAGCATGAAGTGCTCAAAGTGCTCAAAAATTTCCTGGTAGATGGCTGCGCTGACTTTGGTCTTGATAAAACACAGTGGCCCTACACCAGCAGATAATATGGCTCCCCAAACCATCACTGATTGTGGAAATGGGGCGCCCCTGAGGGTTCAGTCGCCACAGAGGTACTGCATCTCGCCCAGAGGTGTGGTATCCCACTCTCAGGTAAGGATAGAGTGCTGCCCAGGACCCTAACACCTGCATCCAACACATCCACTTCAGTAGGGCAGGACGAGATTGCTCCTACGGGAAGAGCACAGTCCCTGGTTCCTGGCTGGAGTGGGGGGAACCTAGCTGGTAGGGGGAACCAAGTAGCGGGTGTGGGTGTAGGAAGTAGTTAAGGGGAGCACATAGAAGGGAGATATAAGTAGAGAAGCCATCTTAGAAAGACAGTTTAGTCAGAGGAGGAAAGTGACAGGAGCAGAGGCTCTGCAGGAGCTTTGCTCCAGAGGCGGGCCTAGACAGTGAGGCCCAGGTCTGAGAGGAAGAAGGAAAAGAGAGAGAGGAGAGGGAGCAGAGAGGCTCCAGAAACCAGAGGAAAGGACCCTAGGGGTACGGGCCATGCAGAAGGCCACCCGTACGCCCGCATCTACTGGGAGGTGGAGGGGTCAGGCTGCATACAGGGAACCGGTCCCTCAACTAGTAGAAGATTGCACGTCTTAACTAGAAACCGGAGGCTGCAGTATTTCAAGTCCTGTAGCCAACCATCCATACCAATCTCACCAGGAAGGTAGCTATATAGGACCCAGGGGACGGAACAGACGTCGCCCGCAGGTACTGGACTGGGACACTTGGTATGAGGTTCAGGGAGACAACCAGAGAGACGACACAGAAGGGGGTCCTGCTATGTACTCCGGAGTTACCTGGGGGTGGACTGAGCCCCTCACTGAGTAAACGCAGCACGGCACGGGAAGTTACTTTGACGTCTGTAACTTGGACTGCAATAACCGTGAGTAAAGACCCTGGGACTGCACTTCCTTGTCTCTGTGTTTCTTGCTGCGCCATCAACCCCTGCACTAGAATGCCCAGCACAACCTGCAACATCATCTACACTGCCCTGGAGCTAGTGACTCGCCCCCTGGGCCGTGGGGCACTCGGATCCGGGCAATAGGGAAACGATGGGGGTAGTAGTGGCGACCCGGTTCCGTGGCTCAGGGTGGTCAGACCAGTGGTAGTCTGCGATGCGCTGTTGATAACATCCGACTACGCCACCCGTGGATTTGCGGTCATTAGGAACCGCCGCTGCAGGGCAGACCGCTGGGGCTGATGGTGTATGCAGCTGAGGTGGTGTGACTCCCCACTGGAAGAGTGCAGCCCCAGGGCAGTGTAGTGGATGGTGGGAGTGATGGTGGTGAGAGTCCCAGTGCTGATAGTGCTGGAGGAGCAAGGAGCACACAGACAACAGGTTGCAGTCCAGGGTCTTTACTAGAACAGGTGAACTGACCCACAAACAGTCCCGGCTAGGAGGGGACCTGGATGTCTGAGAGCAATTGGGAAATTGGCCCTGGTCACAGTGAGGGTGTAGGCCTACCGTGCTCTCTGCGCTCCCTCTGGCTATCTCCTCCTTATAGGGTAACAGCCCACGTTTCCGAGCTTTCCGTGTATTCTCG
This sequence comes from Phyllobates terribilis, assembly GCF_046119375.1. NCBI lineage: Eukaryota > Metazoa > Chordata > Amphibia > Anura > Dendrobatidae > Phyllobates > Phyllobates terribilis. The sequence continues at coordinate 154,375,186 of NW_027362764.1, read as the reverse complement.
CCTGTATGGCCTGCGACGTGGGTTCCTTTCTTCTCCCGGCCTGGTACGGCTTTACTGGTCCCTTCTGTTGTGGCAGAGCCTCCAGGCTTCTTAGGCCAAGGAACATACAGTCCCCTGCGGACTGGCTATCTGCTGCAAGACGTGGAATCCTCACAGCCTCAGACACCAAAGTCTGGTAAATTAAGTCCTTTATCTGCCAAGACAGGCTCACTTCGCCTCTTGTCTCTGGCTTGTGGCTCTCCTCCTGCCACACTTCCTCTTAGGTGCAATACAACTTTCTGTCCCTGCTCTGCTCTGGGACAAGTCTCAGTCCTGAGACAGGTCGCCCAGTTCTTTTTAACCCTGCCCCCAGTTCTAGCTTTTATAGGGGCAGCCTGCTCCCCCTACTGGCCTGAGACAGGAGGTATTGCATGCTAATGTTCCCCTGACTAGAGAACCTCCCCCTTGCTCTCAGACACAGATTTATTATACTTGTGGCATCCAGGCCAGGGTGACACATTCCCCCCTAGTAAAATTTAGTACTCCGGGACTAAACAATAAACAAAGACAATATACATGACTATAAAACATTATCAGGAAAGTGAGGCACAGATTGAGTTCTTAAGGTCACAGTGTGGTCTGTGACCGGGTGTCCATATCACCAATACAACGGGGAGCCTTAACCAGGTTGGGGTCTGTCCTACCCCAAGTCCTTTACAGTCTTAGTTCATTCTTTGGTTAGGCTCCGAACGCAGTCCATACAAAGGTCCCGGTTATAAAAAGTCCATAACCTTTGAGTCCTTACGGTAACTGCAAGAAACTGAAACACAGAATTACCAAACATGCATGTAACTTTGCAAACATTTCAACATTTGGCAACAGGGTTATTTACAATTTTAGTGCACCCTATATTCTCCAGCGAGCGGGTATCTGCCTGCCCCTTTGTGCTCCTGGTTGACCTCCTTAACCCACTGTCTGGTGGTGGACCGACCTGGTTTTCCCCACTAGCGTTAGGGGTACAGCTACCAGCTGGATGTACAGGTAGGGCAGGCAGCTGCCTGCGGGTCCTTTGGCTTACCGCAGGCATGGCAGGCTCACTGTCAGCAGAGGGTTGACTCTCCTGGGCTGCTGGTACAGGCTCTTCTGCCTCTGGAACTGCTGGCTCCTCTTCACCTTCCGGCTCTGGTGCAGGTTATTGCGCAGTCGGTTGCAGGAAATGCAGGACGGGTACCACTATGGCATCGTTTATTCGAGTCCAGGACTGAGGAAACTCTCCGAGAACGGTGCTGATCATTTCTTCCTTGTCCTCTGTGGGTTCAAGGTCACTTTGATCCTCTTCTGCACTACGGAGTTGCTCGGGGCACCTTTTTAGGTGGTCTCTGGAGACGGTACTAGTGGTTTCTCCTCCGTCCTTGGTGATCACGCACACCTTTGGGTTGTCGTGATCAGACTGCAGTACGGTGTAGGGTTCCCTTTCCCACTGGTCGTCCAACTTGTGAAGCCTTCTCTTTCGCTTCAGGACCTGCTCTCCAGGTTCTAGGGGACCAGCAGGGGCGTGTTGGTTGAAGAGTTTTTCTTGCCTCTCTCTCACCTGGGCCAGGCTCTTCTCCACACTCTCCTGTACCTTCTTGTACTGCAGTTGCCTTTCCGTATCCCAGTCCGCATCCGGGGAGGTGTCCTCAGGTGTTAGGACTCCCATCTCCAGGTCTACGGGCAGCTTACCTGGTCTAGCTCGCATCATGTAAGCCGGGGTGCAGTTTGTAGCATTCACCGGGATATGATTGTATAATTCTATCAGATCCAGCAGTTTTTCTGGCCACAGGCTGCGTTCCTCCAGGGCCAACGTCTTCAGGAGATCAATGACTATATTGTTCATTTTCTCACACATCCCGTTGGTTTGTGGGTGGTAAGGCGTTGTCCGAATCTTCTTACAGCCATAGAGGTTGCAGAACTCTTGAAAGATTTCAGCCTCGAACGCTGGACCCTGGTCTGTCAGGACCTGTTCCAGATACCCGTGTGGACGGCAAAAGTATTGCTGGAAGGCTCTGGCCACCGTTTGGGCTGTCAAGTCTTTTACCGGAACCACCACTAGAAAACGGGAATAGTGGTCCACGATTGTCAGGGCATAGATGTATCCTGACCGGCTTGGAGCCAATTTGACGTGGTCCAGAGCTACCAGCTCAAGAGGCTGCGTGGTGACGATGGGCCTCAAGGGTGTCTTCTGGCTGGCACGGTCCTTCCTCCTTAGGTGACAAGGGCCACAGTCTCTGCACCACTTCTCTACAGCCCCTCTCATGCCGACCCAAAAGAACCGTCCTCTTAGCAGGAACTCCAGTTTCTTCCAACCGAAGTGCCCTGCTCTGTCATGGTAAGCCCCCAGGACCATAGCTGCATCCCGCCTTGGGACCACGACTTGCCAGGTCAGCTCGTGCGTCCGGTGATTGACAATCCTTCTGTACAGCTTGCCTTCGTAGAGGAACAGCTTGCTCTACTTTTTCCATAGCTGCTTGGCTTCCTCTGGAGCATCCGGATTTATGCGGGCATCTTCCTGGGTCAGCAGATCTTTCAGCAGGCGGACTGCAGGGTCACTATCTTGGGTCTCGGCCCAGCTGTGGTGAGGTAGGGGATTGATCATAACGGTTGTTAAATCCTCCTCCTTCACACGGTGGGAGTATTGAGCGGCTCCATACCGGTGAAACGCGGGGAGTTCTACCTCCTCCAGCTCTTCTGGGTCTTCATCACCTTCAGGTAAGTGAGGCATTCTCGATAGGGCGTCAGCATTGGCATTGGCTTTGCCTGCCCGGTACTTGATCACGAAGTCATATATGGAGAGACGGGCCATCCACCGCTGTTCCAGGGCACCCAGTCTTGCACGGTCTAGGTGTGTTAACGGGTTGTTGTCCGTGTACACAGTGAACTTTGTGGAGGCCAGGTAATGCTTGAAGCGTTCCGTTACGGCCCACACCACCGCCAAGAATTCTAGCTTGAAGGAGCTGTAATTCCCGGGTTCCTCTCGGTGGGCCTCAGCTTCCGGCTGGCGTACGCGATCACCCTTTCTCTGCCCTGTTGGTTTTGTGACAGTACGGCTCCCAGTCCCACATTACTGGCGTCTGTGTGGAGAATAAAAGGCTGGACATAATCAGGGTAGGCCAGGATCTCATCCCCCGTGAGGGCCATCTTCAACTGGCGGAAGGACTCCTCTTCCGGTTTATCCCACTTGAAGGGTGGCTTTTGACTTCTGGACTTAGACTGTCCGATCAAGAGGTCCTGCATAGGAGCTGCCATCTTAGTGAACCCGGCGATGAACCTTCGGTAGTAGCCTACCAACCCGAGGAACTGTCTCACCTCTTTGATATTCGAGGGGCTTGGCCAGCTCTTGATTGCCGTGACCTTGTCAGGGTCGGGGGCCACTCCTTCCGCGCTTACCACGTGCCCTAGGTACTGGACCTTTGGTTTCAACAGGTGACACTTCGATGGTTTCACCTTCAGGCCATAGCCTGCCAGGGCTTCGAACACCTCGGCCAGGTGCTTTAGGTGGTCCTCGTAGGTCTTCGAATAGACGACCACGTCATCCAGGTAAAGGAGGACCGTCTTGAAGTTTCGGTGCCATAGACAGCATTCCATCAGTCTCTGGAAGGTCCCCGGGGCGTTGCAGAGCCCGAAGGGCATACAGTTGAACTCACTCAGTCCCATCGGGGTGGTGAAGGCGGTCTTCTCCTTGTCAGCCTCTGCCACAGGAACCTGCCAGTACCCGCTAGTAAGGTCCAAAGTAGAAAAGAAGTTTGCTGATTTTAGTGCGGCTAAAGACTCCTCTATTCTAGGCAGCGGATATGCGTCTTTGTGGGTGATGCGGTTGATTTGTCTATAGTCCACGCACATTCTCATGGTGCCGTCTTTCTTTTTCACCAGAACCAGGGGGGCTGCCCAGGGGCTACAGCTATCTCTAATGACCCCAGCTTCTTTCATTTCCCGCAGCATACCCTTGGCGTTCTGATAATGTGCAGGGGGTACAGGCCTGTGTCTCTCTTTTATTGGTGGGTGGCTCCCTGTGGGGATATGGTGTTCTATCCCTTTTACTCTGCCGAAGTCTAGCGGATGCTTACTAAAAATTCTCTCGTACTCCTGGACCACCCGGTAGACTCCTTGTTTTTGGTGCAGGGGAGTGGAGTCAGCACCCACATGGAGTTTCTGGCACCAGTCCTCCTTTTGTTTCTGGGAGCAATTACCCTCCGCCTGTGTAGATGGATGCAAGGGTTCCACGGCCCTGATAGCTTTGCGTTCGACAACAAACAGTTTGTCAAGTGTAGCGTACCTGGGTAAGTGTACCTCTCTCTCCCCAATGTTGAGAATGCGAACGGGCACCCTCCCATGGCGGACATCAACCACCCCCCTGGCTGTCAAAATGGTGGGCCTGCTGTCTGAGTACACGGGTTCTACCATGGCTTGGTAGTCTCTACCACTCAACTCGATTGCAGTCCGACACCAGATCATCATTTCACTTTTGGGAGGCATGGAAATGGGTCACTCAGTCTTACGCTACTGATCTCACCACCAGACAGTTCTACCTGCTGCCGTCTCATCAGGGCTTTTATCTCCTTGTTGAGGACTCTCTGTTGGCTGGAACTAGCATTCACCGCCACCTGTTGTAGAATTACAATTACCTCTGAAAGACAATTTCCAATCACGTTAGTACCCACAGTTATTTTAGGGTGACTTTCACGACGGTCAATGTCCACAATAATTACTCCCTGTGCCGGCAGTTCAACTTTACCAATCTTAATGGTCATCTCCTTGAACCTCATCTGCAGCACGGGCAAGCCATTACTGGCGATGATGCTCAAGTTACTGTCTGGATACCGTGTGATATCAGCATCAGTCCAATACTGCTTAAAAAGTACATAAGGGATAGTGGTTACTTGCGACCCAGTATCCAGAAAGGCACTCATGGGGACACCGTCCAGCACCACGGGTAAAACCAGGCGCCCCCCAACGTACTTATCACGCCAATTATAAGGGCCTGGTGATCTTATGCCTGGGGGTCGGCCCTCTGCCCCAGGTTGGACCCGTTTAAATTACAGTACCTGGAAATGTGTCCGGGCTGGTTGCATCAATGTCAAATGGGTTGTCCATCCTCTGCGTAGCGGTCTGTGGGCCTCCCTCGGAATGACGGGATCCTCCTCTGTCGACGCCACGGGACATCCTCCGGACTTGAAGCCAGCTCGATGGGTCTTGACGGGTCCACTTGTAACGCCTGGACGGTCCTGGTCAACGCCGCAACGCTCCTGGTCAGCTCCTGGACTTGGCGGTGCAGATCTTTCGACGGGGCTTGGTTCAGGGCCTGTGCGTCAGCCCCCACAGAGTCCATAGGGGAGGGCGCCGTCTCCTGGTGGTAGGTGAGAGCAGGGCGCCGGGGGATTATAGCGCCACTTGTTGCGGGTTCATGGAGCACCCATATGGCCCTGTCCTTAAATTGGGCAAAGGTCAGATCAGGATTCTGAAAGAACATGAGGCGCAGTTGGGCCCTGTGGGCGCTAGACAGCAGACCTTCTATGAATTGTTCTGTTAGAAGCTTATCCGTTTCCTGCACGCTGCCAGGGTCAGTTTGTTTGATGGCCCTCAAGGCTTCCTGCAAGTTTAGGGCATAGTCTCTGATGCTGTCCTGTGCCCGCTGCTTACATCCATAGAACCGCATTTTAATTTCAGCGGAGGTACGGGTATCAAAGGTACCTCGCAGCCGGGCCAGAATGTCCTTCACAGTCCTTTTCTCCTCAGCGGGCCACGACTTTACCTCCCGCTGGGCTGCGCCAGTTAACTGCCCCGTCAGTATGCTGACCTTCTGTTCCTCTGTCAGGGGGTAAACTTGGAACAAACTGTGCAGCCTTTCCTTAAAATCAGTCAGGGCATGGGGCTCCCCTGAGAACTTAGGCAGCCAGGCCGCTCCAGGGATGTAGGGCAGGGAAAATGGCATCACCGCTGCTGCAGCTGCGCTGGTGGTAGTGGGCGCCTCTGTGTCCGACATCTTCCTCCCCCCTAGTTAAGCGTGGCCTACCTTCCGACGATCCTCTTCTGTAGGCCGCGGCTCCGCTGGTGCTGCTCTGGACGAGGACCTTGCGTCGCGTCCTGGTGACGTCAGCGTCGCTTTCTCTCCCTTCCAGGACCTTGCGCAGCGTCGGTGCGTGGGGCGGAGCTTCGGGTCTCATGCGGTTTGGACGTCCACGCCCCTCTTCTTCCCGCGCGGCATCCTGAAGATGGCACCCGATGGCGGGAACGCGGCTGAAGATGGCGGGAACCGATGGAAGATGGCGGGAGATGGCTGGAAATGGCGGGAAGCGGCTCCGGATGGCGGGAAACCTCTTTTCAGGTGCGTGTACAGTCTTTTTCAAGCACGCAATACCCGTTTGTGGCGGGTTGGTTACTATCCTGCCGACTACCCCAAAGCTGACTCGCCCCCTGGGCCATGGGGCACTCGGATCCGGGCAATAGGGAAACGATGGGGGTAGTAGTGGCGACCCGGTTCCGTGGCTCAGGGTGGTCAGACCAGTGGTTGTCTGCGATGCGCTGTTGATAACGTCCGACTACGCCACCCGTGGATTTGCGGTCATTAGGAACCGCCGCTGCAGGGCAGACCACTGGGGCTGATGGTGTATGCAGCTGAGGTGGTGTGACTCCCCACGGGAAGAGTGCAGCCCCAGGGCAGTGTAGTGGATGGTGGGAGTGATGGTGGTGAGAGTCCCAGTACTTCTAGTGCTGGAGGAGCATGGAGCACACAGGCAACAGGTTGCAGTCCAGGGTCTTTACTAGAACAGGTGAACTGACCCACAAACAGTCCCGGCTAGGAGGGGACCTGGATGTCTGAGAGCAATTGGGAAATTGGCCCTGGTCAGGGTGAGGGTGTTGGCCTACCGTGCTCTCTGCGCTCCTTCTGGCTATCTCCTCCTTATAGGGTAACAGCCCACGTTTCCGAGCTTTCCGTGTACTCTCGCCTGTATGGCCTGCGATGTGGGTTCCTTTCTGCTCCCGGCCTGGTACGGCTTTACTGGTCCCTTCTGTTGTGGCAGAGCCTCCAGGCTTCTTAGGCCAAGGAACATACAGTCCCCTGCGGACTGGCTATCTGCTGCAGGATGTGGAATCCTCACAGCCTCAGACACCAAAGTCTGGTAAATTAAGTCCTTTATCTGCCAAGACAGGCTCACTTCGCCTCTTGTCTCTGGCTTGTGGCTCTCCTCCTGCCACACTTCCTCTTAGGTGCAATACAACTTTCTGTCCCTGCTCTGCTCTGGGACAAGTCTCAGTCCTGAGACAGGTCGTCCAGTTCTTTTTAACCGTGCCCCCAGTTCCAGCTTTTATAGGGGCAGCCTGCTCCCCCTACTGGCCTGAGACAGGAGGTATTGCATGCTAATGTTCCCCTGACTAGAGAACCTCCCTCTTGCTCTCAGACACAGCTGTATTATACTTGTGGCATCCAGGCCAGGGTGACACATTAGCTCTTCCTGTGGAGAGCCACACCATCCCTGCTGCAGTAACATCAGGTTCAGAGGACTGCTCTGCAGCGGCGGCTCCCTTTAGCCATATTCCACAGGTGGCGTCACGAACTCTATAAAAACTCTATAAATCCCCTATATAAAACCCCTTTTATTGACCGCCCTGGGTCACGGACCGGGTCACCGCCACTGTGACATTCCCCCAGCATCCACCGGCCCGGCACCGGGTACCCCACGGCCCAGGGGGCGCGTCAGAAACTTCACACTAGACCTCAAGCAGCATGGATTGTGTACCTCTCCACTCTTCCTCCAGCCTCTGGGACCTTGATTTCCAAATCAAATGCAAAATTTACTTTCATCTGAAAACAACACCTTGGACCACTGAGCAACAGTCCAGGTCTTTTTCTCCTTGGCCCAGGTAAGACGCTTCTGGCGTTGTCTGTTGGTCATGAGTGGCTTGACACCAGGAATGCGACACTTGTAGCCGATGTCCTGGATACGTCTGTGTGTGGTGGCTTTTGAAGCAATGACTCCAGCAGCAGTCCACTCCTTGTAAATCTCCCCCAAATTTTTGAATGGCCTTTTCTTAACAATCCTTTCAAGGCTTCAGTTATCCCAGTTGTTAGTGCACCTTTTTCTACCACAATTTTTCCTACCACTCAACTTTCCCTTAATATGCTTGGATACAGCACTCTGTGAATAGCCAGCTTCTTTAGCAATGACCTTTTGTGGCTTACCCTCCTTGTGGAGTGTCAATGACTGGACATCTGTCAGGTCAGCAGTCTTCCCCATGATTGTGGAACATACTGAAACAGACTAAGGGACCTTTTTAAATGCATAGGAAGCCTTTGCAGGTGTTTTTGTTAGTTATTCTAATTTACTGAGATTATGACTTTTGTGTTTTCATTGGCTGTAAACCATAATCAGCAACATTAACAGAAATAAACACATGAAATAGATCACTATGTTTGTAATGACTCTATATAATATATGAGTTTCACTTTTTGTATTGAAGAACTGAAATAAATTAACTTTTTGATGATATTCTAATTTTGTGAGAAGCACCTGTAAGTACTAGCTCCCCTTTGCCCTCCATATGGATTCACATATTGTCTGCCACTTGCACCTCTGTCTTCTTTATGGAGTCCTACCTAACTCGGCATCCTCATACGCTGTATATTGTACATACAATATTACGGCCATCTATTTTGTATGTATTTATTTATATTTGATCCATGTAAGTCTTGCCTGATATATACATTTTTTTAGCACTGTGCCTTTTTGGCTTTTATTGGTATTTTTAATAAAAGATATGGTTTTATTTGTATTTCATGTCTGGCATCCATCCCTTTTTCTCATTTCTCTTTCATTTTATATATGCCTTTAGACACAGTACCTGGCTGTTTTTTATCCTGTATATTTACATGACCATATAGGCGGCTTAGGAGGGACGATCCTACTGACAGATTCCCTTTAATATGGTCCATATTTTTGACAAAAGTACTGCATACTACTCTATTTTTGTCAAAATACTGGAAAACCCTCCAGGATATGTTTTTTTTGTTCTCTTTTTTTTGCAATTTTTTTATGTATGTAAAATGCTTCCTGATCTGTAACCTACGTGTAAAGTCAGGAGTCAGAGCAAAGCAATTTTTTTGGAGCATGCAATATTCATTGCCTATGAATATGCGATAGATGCAATATAAAGTGGGTGACATTCTGTTCTAGGTTTTTAATATAATTCTGAGGTGCAGTGTATTTATAAGTGAGAACTATTAGCTGCCATGCACTGACACCTAACACCATTATGCGGATTACTATTCCCATCGGTAAATAAGTAATTTCTTCTGCTTTATCTCTGTCCGTTATCCGCGGGTATTTTTATTCATGAATGCTGACGCACAATCTACCATTTCATTATTTTTGCCCAGATGATGGTCAGTCTGACCTCCACTGTTCTCTGTACAGTGCACCTTTAATATATTTCGTATTGTGAGTAATTATTATTATTCATGAAACCTGTACCAGTGGTGATTTTAATTTATGTAATGGTTATAATCATGTGGCTTAAAGTATTATTATTTTTTTGTGATAAATGAAGTAGTCCAGTATGATAAATATATCCTAATTATATATTGTGGTAAAATAAAGCAAGTATTGAAGTGAATGTAGGATTATATCAGTAATGGAAATGAACAGGAATATACAAATATGGACATTTTATACACATTCACATAGGACAATTGATGTTGCTTGTCTGTGTTATTATTCGGGTGCTTATCCTACTCGGTGGTTGACTATAAAATAGAACAGTTTCACAGTGTCCCCTTATTCAGGAGAAGACATTTCGCTATTTCCATCAGTCTCATAGAAAATGAATAGTGGTGTGCACACAAACGTGGCCACTTGACCATTCTAAGGGAACATTTCAAAGACTATTTACAAGATCAGTAGGAGTGCCATCAGACAGATCCCAGCAATAAGTAAGTTAGAACCTATTTTATTGATAGATGATAACTTGCCTAGTTGGGAATAACTCTCTTGGTGTTCCTCAAAGGCAGTATTCCACACAAAGTGTGTCATCGCTAGTGTGATTGTTGAAGGACTAATGTCCTTTCATTTTGGGGTGGGGGGAGACAGATTTGTCTGGTGAAATCACTCTATAGAATTTCCCAAACTTCTCAAACTTCAAAGCCAATTCTTTATGTCCCTAGAGAAGCCCAGTGATTTGCACTTGATGTATGTGCCTAAAATACTTTGACCTAGGCTTTTATTTATTTGACCTAGGCTACAATGCAGCCATATTTTCCTGTCCATATTACAAGTTCTTGGCCAAACATTGGTCTGACGACCCAAACTAACAGCGTCATAGAGATCTTTAAGGTTCTTATCTTAGAATCATTAGAACCACTGTTGGTCCAGAATCGGTGGCTAAAGTACAGGGACAAAAATGTACTCCTAGTTTGCTGATGTGAAACCGGTCTTTGTTAGTTTGTGAATCTATTCACGTTGTGTCTATACAAATTATTGCGCAATATGCTAAAAATGGTATGAAAAACTCAGAGAAAGGGCTCATGCAAATGACTGTTTTCATCAGACTAGTGCTCTCCATGGTTTTGACGGATAGCACTCATACCCATGTTTTTCTATGGGCTGTGCATGACCGATTTTTTTCCTCCTGACCGAGTGGTCAGAGGAAAAAAATCTCAGACCGCAAGATTTGCCTCCGAAAATTGGATGGCACTTGTCCATTCACGTCTATGGGTCTGTGAAAAAAATCGGACCGCACTCCAATGACATAATGGAGAAGGTGGAGAAACCTTTTTTTTCTCTCCACCTCTGAGAAAATCGGATCCCACTCTGAGCACACTCTGATCAAACTCTGATTAGTAGTTTTTCTCAGATGGATCTGCACCTAACCAAAGGGTAACCCTTAGATTAAAACATGATTAAAATCATGTCTTCAGCAATTATACATCATAATAGTTTTATAAGATGCTGTCCATAACACTTTTTAACATCATAACATGTAAATTATATGCCAATAACCAGTAATTCATGCTAACTGACAAATTGTGATATGTGAAACTGCACTTATATATTTTGGGTCATTTTTACCCATAAAACGGGGGTTTCTGGCCATTATCCAAATGCTTCACATCATGAAGCAATGCTAAAATTCAGTGTTTAAGGTAGAAGAGAGATAAAATCTCTATTCACTTGGCTCCCTATTTGTGCCCTTATTTGCAAAAGAAGGTTTGTCAGATTTTTTTATTACATATTTTTCATCACAAAAGTTTCCTAAGAATCACAAATTAATACAACTAAGTGTATATATTTCTGACCATTTTAAGATAGGATCTAAGATATCCCAAATTTGAAATATTGAAACATTTTAGGTTACTCCGTTAAAAACTTGAATTTGAAAAAGAAGAAAAAAAGGGGATATAACATTTCACTTTCTCACTTTTATGTATAAGGTAAAATAAGATATACAAAAAGGTATGAGATCATTATAACAGGAAGGTTACATCAGGTAAAGGAATCTATTATTCAAATACTACTGTAGGCACTGTAATAGTCTTAAAATATCTTTGTGAATGTAGAAAATCTTAGAAAAAGCCAAGGAGATACGCTAGGACAGGCATAGAATAGACCTCAGAGAATCCAAGAAGAATAAGTTAAAAAGATAAAAAAAATACTTTAAACACATTCATAATGGGAAACACATGAAAGGAGAATTCTGCAATCCTACAAAGCAAAACTAAGTTCCTACTAAGAATGAGACCAAGAAAGACTGAAACATTTGTCTGGCACCTGAAGCCATAGCTTACATTTCTTCTGCAATGGGGCAAACACTGTGGTTATTAGTGTTGAGCCACCCCCGTAGTGTTCGGGTTCGGTTCGGTTCGTCAAACACCGGGATGTTCGAGGAACTGTTCGTCGAACTGTTCGTCGAACACCTTAGAACACCGTCGAACACCGTTAAAACCAATGGCAGGCAAACAAAAACACATAGAAACACATAGAAAACACCTTCAAAGTTGTCCAAAAGCTGACAAACTGCTCAGAAGATGCTCTCTTTAAAAAAGCCGGCCGGCAATTCAGCAGCGGCATACACCGGTACCCGACAATTTAGACAAGAAGGAATAGAGCCTCACACATAGATTAGCTAGATAGAAACATGTCAGTCACACATATAAGAAGCACAGTGACAGTGTTGCTTACTGTACTTGTCATTTAGTGTAAAGGATTTATTTTAAAAAATAATAGTGTTTTCATGCACTGTCTCTTTAAAAAAGCCGGCCGGCAATTCAGCAGCGGTACCCGACAATTTATAACAGACAGAATAGAGCATCACACATAGATAGATATAAACATGCCAATCACATATATAATAAGTACAGTGACAGTGTTGGTTACTGTACTTGTCATTTAGTGTAAAGGATTTATTTAAAAAAATAATAGTGTTTTCATGCACCGTCTCTTTAAAAAAGCCGGCCGACAATTCAGCAGCGGTACCCGACAATTTAGAACAGAAAGAATAAAGAATCACACATAGATTAGATAGATAGAAACGTGTCAGTCACATATATAATAAGTACAGTGATAGTGTTGATTACTGTACTTGTCATTTAGTGTTAAAATAAAGTATTTATTAAAAAAAAAATTGGCGTCGGGGTCCCCGTAATTTTAGTCTCTAGCGGAGGTTAAGCAGACGGCTGGGGCAGATGTTTGAAGCCTGGGAAGGGGGTAATACTCATGGAGCTTCCCAGGCTACTAATATCAGCCCCCAGCTGAATACCTAGCCTTTACTAGCTATTAAAATGGGGGACCCCCCAAAAAAATGACGTGGGGTCCCCCCTATTTTAATAGCTAGCAAAGGCTAGGCAGACAGCTGGGGGCTGATATTAATAGCCCAGGAAGGGTGCCATGAATATTGGCCCCCTCCCAGGCTAGAAACACCAGCCGTCAGCCGCCCCAGAAATGGCGCATCCATAGGATGCGCCAATTCTGGCACTTAGCCTCACTCTTCCCACTGCCCTGTAGCGGTGGCAGTGGGGTAATAGGGCTGGGGTTGATGTCAGCTTATAATGCCAGCTGACATCAAGCCCAGGTTAGTAATGGAGAGGCATCTATAAGACACCCCCATTACTAACCCATAGTGAAAGTTAAAAAAAAACACAAACACCCAGAATAAAGTCCTTTAATTGAAATAAACACACAATCCTTTATTGTTCTAAATTAAACTATACTTACCATCACGCCCATTCCAGCTGAAGCCAACGATCTCCTGCAATAAAAGAAAAATAATAAAGCAACCTCATCCTTACCTTTCCATGGTTCCCAGGACAGCTTCAGCTCTGCTACATCGAGATGACAGGCTGGACCGCTGCAGAACGCTGCCACCCAGCCTGTCATCCCGCAGACACTGAGAAGCGCAGGCATGCTTCCGCTCCTCAGTGTCTCTCTGTGACGGCATAAAGATGAGCCGAGGTCATGTCCAATGAACTCAGCTCACCTCATGTACGTCACTGACAGCGTGGGAGAATTCTCACGCTGAAGCGCTGAGTGCAGGAGAATTTTCCCACGCTGTCAGTGACGTGCATGAGGCTGATATTTAAATTTGGCGCACAAATCGGTGATTGGTCGCGGGCAGCGTCCGCGACCAATCAGCACGGTAGTGTTTAACTTTGGCGGCAAGATCAGTGATTGGTCGCGCGTCAAGACCGCGACCAATCACCGATTTGGGCGCCACATTTAAATATCGGCCGCGACCAATCAGCACAGCGTTGTTTAAATGTGGATCCAAGATCGGTGATTGGTCGCGGCCGATATTTAAATTTGGCGCACAAATCTGTGATTGGTCGCGGGCAGCGTCCGCGACCAATCAGCACAGTAGTGTTTAACTTTGGCGGCAAGATCAGTGATTGGTCGCGGTCAAGACGGCGACCAATCACCGATTTGTGCCGCACATTTAAATAGCGGCCGCGACCAATTGGATGTCAGCGCCGCTCCCCGGTCCTCCCTTCACACCCTAGCCGCATGGATGTCAGCGGCGCTGCCTGTGCGGATACTTCCGCTGCGAGAACCCGGGACATGAGCGACTGCTCGCAGCAGAAGTATCGCGACCCGCAGCGCCGCTCCCCGGTCCTCCCTTCACACCCTAGCCGCTGATGTCCCCACAGTATCCGCATGGTGTTACAAAGGTCCGGACATTTGTGTTAAAAATCGCTGATTGGTCGCTGGCGCTGCCCGCGACCAATCACCGATTTGGGCGCCAAATTTAAATATCCTCCGCGACCAATCACCCATCTTGGCTCCACATTTAAACACCGCTGTACTGATTGGTCGCGGACGCTATTTAAATGTGGCGCCAAAATCGGTGATTGGTCGCGCCCAGCGTCGGCGACCAATCAGCACAGCGGTGTTTAAATGTGGAGCCAAGATTGGTGATTGGTTGCAGCCGATATTTAAATTTGGCACCCAATCAGCGATTTTTAACACAAATGTCCGGATCTTTGTAACACCATGCGGATACTGTGGGGACATCAGCGGCTAGGGTGTGAAGGGAGGACCGGGGAGCGGCGCTGCGGGTCGGGATACTTCTGCTGCGAGCAGCCGCTCATCTCCCTGCTTCTCGCAACGGAAGTATCCGACCAGGCAGCGGCACTCCCCGCTCCTCACCAATACGATTAGCTGATTGGTCGCGCTCTCCGCACGCGACCAATCAGTGATCTTGGCACTAAAGTTAAACACCGCTCTGATTGGTGCCCGCGACCAATCACCGATTTGGGCGCCACATTTAAATAGCGGCCGCGACCAATCAGCGAGCTTGGCGCCAAATTTAAACAACGCTCTGCTGATTGGTCGCGGACGCCAGACGCGTCCAATCAGTGAGATTGGCGCTGAATTTAAACAACGCTCTGCTGATTGGTCGCGGACTCCAGCCGCGACCAATCAGCGAGATTGGCGCCAAATTTAAACCCCGCTCTGCTAATTGGTCGCGGATGCCGGCCGCGACTAATCAGCATTATTGGCGCCAAATTTAAACACCGCTCTGCTGATTGATCGCGGTCGCCGTCCGCGACCAATCAGTAGTATTGGAGCCAAATTTAAACCCTGCTCGGCTGATTGGTCACGGTTGCCGGCCGCGACCAATCAGCAGTATGGGCGCCAAATTTAAACCCCGCTCTGCTGATTGGTCACAGTTGCCTTCCGCGACCAATCAGCGATTTTGACGCCAAATTTAAACACCGCTCTGCTGATTGGTCGCGGCCGGCGATTGTGACCAATCAGCATTATTGGCGCCAAATTTAAACCCCGCTCTGCTGATTGGTCGTGACCGCCAGCCGCGTCTGATCAACATTGTTGCCGCCAAATTTAAACACCGCTCTGCTGAATGGTCGAGGTCGTGACCAATCACCATTATTGGCGCCAAATTTAAACACCGCTTTGCTGATTGGTCGCGACCACAACCTATCAGCATTATTGGCGCAAAATTTAAACCCCGCTCTGCTGATTAGTCGCGACCGCCGGCCACGACTAATCAACATTGTTGCCGTCAAATTTAAACACCGCTCTGCTGAATGGTCGAGGTCGTGACCAATCACCATTATTGGCGCCAAATTTAAACACCGCTTTGCTGATTGGTCGCGACCACAACCTATCAGCATTATTGGCGCAAAATTTAAACCCCGCTCTGCTGATTAGTCGCGACCGCCGGCCGTGACCAATCAGTGATATAGTCGCCAAATTTCAACACCGCTTTGCTGATTGGTCGCGGTTGCTGGCCGCGACCAGTCAGCGATTTTGGCGCCAAATTTAAACACCGCTCTGCTGATTGCGCCGGGTCTGCCGCATACATATTCTAGAATACCCGATGCGTTAGAATCGGGCCACCATCTAGGTTCATGAAATAATTTAAAAAAAAATTGACGTGGGGCTTCGCACTATATTTGTGTCCAGCCAGGTACAGCAGGCAGGAACGGGCTGCCCCCAACCACCAGCTGCCTATTTGTACCTGGTTGGACACAACAATATAGGGAAGCCCTTTTTTTCTTAATTATTTCATGAATTTCATGAAATAATTAAAAAAAAAAATACGTGGGGCTTCGCCCTATTTTTGTGTCCAGCCAGGTACAACTAGGCAGCTGGGGGCTGGAATCTGCAGCGCAGGGAGGCCCAAGCTTTCTGGGTCCCCCCAGCTGCAAATTGCAGTCCGCAGCCACCCCGGAAAATGGCGCGTTCATAGAAGCGCCATCTTCTGGCGCTGTACCCAACTCATCCAGGGCCCTGGTGCGGTGGCTCACTGGGTAATAAAGGGGTTAGGGCCAGCTTGGCATTATCAGCTGGCCCTAAGCCCGAAATTCATGGGGTCACGCCAATATTAGACATGACCACTATGAATTTCTAGTAAAGTATTTAAAAAAAACACAACACCCAGAAAAAAGTCCTTTAATTGAAATAAACACATAATTCTTTATTGTTCTAAATTAAACCATACTTACCGTCACGCCCATTCCAGCTGAAGCCAACGATCTCCTGCAATAAAAGTAAAATAATAAAGCAACCTCATCCTTACCTTTCCATGGTTCCCAGACAGCTTCAGCTCTGCTACATCGAGATGACAGGCTGGACCGCAGCAGAAAGCTGCCATCCAGCCTGTCATCCCGCAGACACTGAGAAGCGCAGGCATGCTTGCGCTTCTCAGTGTCTCGCTGTGACAGCATCCAGATGAGCCGAGGTCATGTCCAATGAACTCAGCTCACCTCATGTACGTCACTGACAGCGTGGAAGAATTCTCCTGCACTCAGCGCTTCAGCGTGAGAATTCTCCCACGCTGTCAGTGACGTACATGAGCTCAGCAGAGTTCAATGGACATGAATGAGCTCACCTCATGCACGTCACTGACAGCGTGGGAAAATTCTCCTGCACTCAGCGCTTCAGCGTGAGAATTTTCCCACGCTGTCAGTGACGTGCATGAGGTGAGCTCATTCATGTCCAATGAACTCGTCTCATCTCATGCACGTCACTGACAGCGTGGGAAAATTCTCACGCTGAAGCGCTGAGTGCAGGAGAATTCTCCCACGCTGTCAGTGACGTGCATGAGGTGAGCCGAGTTCATTGTCGGCTCATCTTTATGCCGTCACAGCGAGACACTGAGGAGCGCAAGCATGCCTGCGCTTCTCAGTGTCTGCGGGATGACAGGCTGGATGGCAGCGTTCTGCTGCGGTCCAGCCTGTCATCTCAATGTAGCAGAGCTGAAGCTGTCCTGGGAACCATGGAAAGGTAAGGATGAGGTTGCTTTATTATTTTACTTTTATTGCAGGAGATCGTTGGCTTCAGCTGGAATGGGCGTGGTGGTAAGTATGGTTTAATTTAGAACAATAAAGGATTGTGTGTTTATTTCAATTAAAGGACTTTATTCTGGGTGTTTGTGTTTTCTTTTAACTTTGACTATGGGCTTAGTAATGGGGGTGTCTTATAGATGCCTCTCCATTACTAACCTGGGCTTGATGTCAGCTGGCATTATAAGTTGACATCAACCCAAGCCCTATTACCCCACTGCCATCGCTACAGGGCAGTGGGAAGAGCGAGGCTAAGTGCCAGAATTGGATGCGCCATTTCTGGGGCGGCTGACGGCTGGTGTTTCTAGCCTGGGAGGGGGCCAATATTCATGGCACCCTTCCTGGGCTATTAATATCAGCCCCCAGCTGTCTGCCTAGCCTTTGCTAGCTATTAAAATAGGGGGGACCCCACGTCATTTTTTGGGGGGGTCCCCCATTTTAATAGCTAGTAAAGGCTAGCTATTCCGCTGAGGGCTGATATTAGTAGCCTGGGAAGCTCCGTGGGTATTGCCCCCTTCCCAGGCTTCAAACATCTGCCCCAGCCGTCTGCTTAACCTCCGCTAGAGACTAAAATTACGGGGACCCCCACGCCAATTTTTTTTTTAATAAATCCTTTATTTTAACACTAAATGACAAGTACAGTAATCAACACTATCACTGTACTTCTTATATATGTGACTGACATGTTTCTATCTATCTAATCTATGTGTGATGCTCTATTCCTTCTATTCTAAATTGTCGGGTACAGATGCTGAAATGCCGGCCGGCTTTTTTAAAGAGACAGTGCATGAAAACACTATTATTTTTTTTAATAAATCCTTTACACTAAATGACAAGTACAGTAAGCAACACTGTCACTGTACTTCATATATATGTGACTGACATGTTTCTATCTATCTAATCTATGTGTGATTCTCTATTCTTTCTATTCCAAATTGTCGGGTACCGCTGCTGAATTGCCGGCCGGCTTTTTTAAAGAGACGGTGCATGAAAACACTATTATTTTTTTTTGATAAATCCTTTACACTAAATGACAAGTACAGTAAGCAACACTGTCACTGTACTTCTTATATGTGTGACTGACATGTTTCTATCTATCTAATCTATGTGTGATGCTCTATTCTTTCTGTTCTAAATTGTCGGGTACCGGTGTATGCCGCTGCTGAATTGCCGGCTTTTCATGTTTCACTGTTGGCACTGTTCCCATCGATTTGGGCAATAACTGTAATGCCACAACCACCATGGCTGTGGCATTACAGTGAGTGGCAGACAATCCCTGCATGATTGGTGCTCTAAATAGCGCCAGACATGCAGGACAAGCTTTTGGTGCACGAACAGTTATCGAACATAACCTCGAACAGCCGAATTTTTTGCAAATCGTTCGGGTTCGTCGAACAACTCGAACACCGCCCAAAACAGCTCGAATTTGAGATTGGCGAACAGTTCTAGTCGAACACCGCTCATCTCTAGTGGTTATCTACGATGGAACCTCATGGGTTGGATGAGACAGGATGCTATTCCTGGTTTAGACCAAAGTGTCCTTATACTGTCCTTATCTGATGTAACTGGAGCTAAACCAATGTAGATATTATATTGCTGCAGGGTGTACAGAGCTGGTGGTGGTTACAATCTGCCACACTGATTATGCTGCAGGCGGAATGATATAGAGCTGAGGAGCTAAGACTGAGACACAATTTTAGTATGCCTCCTAATTTACTAAAAGGATCATGGGCAGCACAATATCTGGGTACAACGGGATGATATACGGAGGAGGAAGGCTCTAATGGTAGGAAGCGAGGGATGGGACACTTCCTGACACCAACCTGTGTCTGTCTCTAAGCTCCTCTAACACCCTATGCAGGTCCCCCCCTCATGTTTTCAGTGAACACTCACACATACTCATTCACACACAGGTCCGGACCTGAAAGTTTATTACCACACGTACGTTTGGAACCAGGACCGACAACTGAGACTTCCCATGTCACAAAACTCTTACCCTTAGGAGACTCAGTGGTAACTAGCACCCCTCCCCCTGACCAATCCTCCTGGGGGGACACTGAGGTCTAGAGATAACTTGGGGTATGGGTAGAGCCTCACCCCTATTCTTCGGTAGCACCTTAGCTACCTCCAGGAAGGAGGGGTAGGTTTCACCAAGACAGCAGAGATAGTAGCACCCAAGCAACTGTTCTTACAAAATTTTCCCCAACTGACTACTTCTCTGGACCACCAACCTATGACCAGATTGTGTTTCTTCAGCCAGGAAATGCCTAAGAAGATGGGCGTAGGCAGACTCTCCAAGACTTGGCACGAGAGGAACTCACTATGTAGCATCCTTATGTGCAAGTTCACATTATGTATGACTTGGATCAAATTCCTCTGGCCAAAAGGATAGGAATCAATGGCAAAAATAGGAATGTTTCTCGCTACTGCCCTACCATGGGTCTGAGCAAAGCGAGCATCCACTAAACTGACTCCAGCTCCACTGTCCACCAAAACCAGAATAGTCTCAGTTTTCCCACCTTCAACTATGTCAGCTGAAATGGAAAACGAAGACCTATTAATGGAGGAAATGTACACACCCTGATCATCTCCCTCCACACGACTAGGGGGATGCGGCTTATGCGATGGATCAGCAAGTTTGGCACAAGATGGACAGACATTGATGTAATGATCCATAAGACCACAGTAAAAACATGCCCCCTTCCCATGGTGAACCACAGGCAACCTAGTGTAAACGGAGGCACCACCCAACTGCATGGGTTCATCCGACAGCACCTGCATGGCCTCCTCCCTAGGAACAACAACAGGGGTCAGAATCAGTGTAGATCTCTCCCTGAGGTGTCTTTCCACCCCGATAGGAAGGGCCATGGCAGCTTCCAATGACCTAGGAGTAGCGTATTGGGCCAGAGAATCCTGCAGCCTAACTGACAGACCCTCACAAAAATTACTCCTAAAGGCTGGAGCATTCCACTGAGTGTCAGTGACCCACCTCCGGAACTCTGAGCAGTACTCCTCAGCCGGCCGAGCCCCGTGCCCCGTGCTTGATCCTATGGTTTTGACTCAGCCAGGGAGACGCCATCAGGATCACCATATACCAGGGCCAAAGCCGCAAAAACTCGTCCACCAATCGCAAAGATGGAGAGTCGGTCTGTAGGGAGAAGGCCCAGGACTGGGGATCATCCTCAAGAAGGGAGATCACATTCCACACTCATTTTTATTCACTCCCTGAGGAACGAGGGCGGAACCTGAAATATAATTTGCAGGCTTCCCTTAAAAACACAAATGTATCTCTCCCTCCACGGATCCTGTCAGGGAGAGTTGTTTTTGGTTCAGGTTGAGCCTGGGCATGAGCTGAGACCCAATACCCAGATATTTGCTGAAGTTGCTGCATCACCTGTGACCGCAAATCAGTAACCTCATCTGTGAGGGTCTGAAGCAGCTGTGCAAAAGCTTGAGATTCAGCCACAGGAATTCAGGAAGCAAAAACAGTACGGGTCGGTTATGATGTCACGAACCGGCCACCAGGGTGTCTGGAGGGCGGCACAATATCTGGGTACAACGGGATGATATAGGGAGGAGGAAGGCCCTAACTGTAGGGAACGAGGGATGGGACACCTCCTGACACCAACCTGTGTCTGTCCCTACGCTCCCCTAACACCCTATGCGGGTTCTTCCCCCCATTGCCGTCACATGCCTAATTCCTGACTGTCACCTCAACTTACCCTAGTTAGTGAACTGGCTGACAATGACGCTAGCCTTATTACTACTGGTAAAGTAACACAGGGTAAGATAACAAACAAGGGACTGGCAGCAAGAAAAAACAGCTTAACTTTAAAAACAGCAGCAAAGCTCTGAATCTGCAGCAAAAGCTCCAATAACGGCAGCAGGGTACAGAACTCCTACAGCGGCTCCACACCTCGAGCTGATCTGCATAGAAATGAACTCTACTGTATAATCGACGGTCAGCTGATGGGTCATATGGCTATTTAAAAGAAGGTGGGAGTGGTTACAACCAACATCAGCTGATGGGCTTTAAAAAGCTGCCAGCAAGAGACTAACGTTAACCCTTGCTAGAACAAAGGGAAAAAAAACTACAATTTAAATTACAGCATAACCAGAGCTTCCACGAATCCCCTAATGATTTGTGACAGATCATCTAATTTTTTTCTTTAGGAGATTGACAGTTTTGGCCAGCATCAAGGATCCTCTGCTGGCCTGAGCTGTGCGCTTCCCGAGGATGTAATAGAGGCAACTCTGGCTCTGCAGCATCAGAGGAGTGCAGGAAATCTTAAAGGGAATCTGTCAGCATGTTTTTGCTATGTAATCTGAGGACAGCATAATGCACATACAAGTTATATTGAATGTTTTAACACAAAGCTCTATTGAACTTCTCCTCTTTCACAGATCGATCAGTATTGTAATTACAAGAATTACAAGAGGCTACATTTAAGACCACCCCAATTTCCTGGCATATTACAAGTTCTCCCACTTTTATGGTTCCTTTAGGAACTCTGTCCCTTCATCAAACATACAATAGGTCCTATAGCTGCTGTCGGTTATGCTTATGTTTAATAGATTTTTGCATTATTGCATCTTTACAAGGTAACAGATAATTTGTTGAAGAAAATAAAAATGTTACATTTAAGAAAATTAGATAAATAAATATTTATACATTATAAATTCAGCTGATAAATTCTTCTTCCTGATCCTAATTATGACTGCCAACATCTATTACAGATGGTTGTCCTATATTCAGCAGGTAATAACCAATTCATTATTCAGGCGTAAACTCTTTTTAAAGGATATGTATGTAGAAAATTTGCAAAATGATCCACTATAGATGAATTGTGAATCTTTAAAGCGCTTATGTTTAAGTTCCTGTAACTTTCTATGCTCTACTCTTTAACAGTCACTAAGATGACTAATTAATGCTTATTGACAGACATTATAATTACAGCCTGCAAAGACATTACATAATTTGTAATGTAATTAAAAGAAGACACACTGGGGTAACGTGAGTAGCAATCTAAATGACATGAAAATGGCAGTCACTGAACCATGCACATCTCATCCCACGAGCCATAATTTCGACCCCCAACGTCATCCTACGCCACTGTAACATTTCGTCAATGCAGACGTTTCCAATTAATTTCCATGACCTCATCTGCAATTATAGTGTGTAATTTTCAATGCAATAATAATTGCATAGTGAAAACACACACAGAAACACCAGCAGCACTCATCTATTCTCAGCCACGGTTAAAAACTGCAAGACATCAAGCGTACAGTGCATCAGCCAACTGCAGCGTAGCTAGAGAAGCAAGCAACGAAAATAGAATACCAGGATGGCAGTGCGTGGGCGATACTCAAACCACTTTATGAGCAAAAGCTTCCAGTGATATTTTAGACTTGACATAGATGACAGTTCCTTTTCTCTATTTACTATTCTTATTTTGGAAGGAGAACATGTATATTTATATTAAAGCAAATTCCCAGGAGACAGCATTCATTCCTACATACATAATACCTTATACTTTACATAACTTTTTTTTACCCTTAACTTGGTGTTAGTTTACTTCCAGAAAAGAAAAAGCTTTATTTTTTACATTTTAATACCTGCAATACTTAAAGGGAACCTCTCAAGTCTGATAACTATTACTCTACAAATAAGGGGTTCCTCTCTGCAGGTTAATAGCATTAAGAAGGTGCCCAGCTTCTGTACTGGAAGTTCAGCATCAAGGAAAAATGGAACTTTATTTCTCCCGAATCCGCCAGCTTTCAGTCATTAGGTGTACCTGGAGCAATTTCAGTCACTGCTCACAGCCCTGAGAGTGGCAGCTGTAAGCTAGCAACGGCAATGATTGACAGCTGGCTCAGCAGTGCATCAATGTACAAAGAGTTGTCAATCAATGCCGGGCCGTGCTTACAGCCACCAATCTCAGTGCTGTTATTGGTGACTGTAATTGCTCCGGGCATGCCAATATGACTGAAAGCCGACGGTTTTGGGAGGAATAAAGTTAGGTTTCTCCTGGATGCAGTCACTTTCAATACAGCAACCAGACACCTTCAGAACCTGCAGAATAACCCTATATCTACAGGTTAACGGACATGTCAGGTTCCCTTTGAGAGCAACATATATCAAAATATATGTCTTTAATTAAATATAAAGCAGAAATCATTAGGGTTTGTTCACATGTTGCGTTTTAGTAGAATTTTTCTTTTGCACAAAAAAACAGAGCGGTGTCAGGAAAAAACGCTGCCTACAATACACGCATTTTTGTTGCATTTTATGTGTGTTTTTTGCATCATTTTAACTTGTATTTTTCACCAATTCACTTGAAGTGCTGCAAAAATGCCAAAATCATTGACATGCTGCATCTTGGCAAAAACGTAGCAGGGCTCAAAATAAATGCGGGGAAAAAACGGAACGTGTGCATCAAATTTCAGGAATCTCAGTGATTATACTGTTAATGTAAAATGCTACATATTTTACACACCAAATACGCTGTGGAAAATACACAGCAAAAGCTCATTGTGTACTCATACCATTAGCATTATATAATTTTCTTACTATCATCATAATGCTTTGTATTATACATAAATGAATTAGCATAATCTCAGTTTAATTTAGCAAATAACTTATAGAATTATTAGAGAGGACCTGCTTGTGATCAGTTGTAGAAAAGATATGGTATTTCATGGGGCTTTTTCAAATATTATTGTCAATCATGATCTTGCAGTGCTGAGTAGTGAGGACTACAACTCTAGTGTGTTATCATTAAAGGGGGATCATTAGCTTGGTACATTGCTGGATACAGTCTTCAGAGTGCCCCTGTGCAAGAACAATATATGGGCCCTTTGCAGCCCAATAGCTCATTATAATGCACAATTCCATCTGCTTTGGAGGTAGAAATGGGCCCCCTTACCTTTTGGTCCTCTGTGCTGCCACATAGGTTGCACCAATGATATGTCTGCTCCTTTCTTGGGACTAGAGATAAAAGGATTGAGTTTGAGTACAATTTCCTGAAATTTGTGATTTCACACGAATTTGAACATTTTGAGATTCAATCCGTAGCTTGCAAAAAAGAAAAAAACTTGCCTGGCACAATTTTTCATACTGCTGAAATATCAGAGAATGGGCCAACATTATTTTGCATTGACTTGTGGGCCTCCGGGTAATGCCCTGCCGCTATGTAGCATACCTTGTACAGTGATGGTCAGTACCTAGGAAAAGGATGTCAAGCTCAAACACACAGAGGGCCAAAATGAAAAATTTGGATAAAGTTGCGGGCCAACCAGTATACAGTATAATGGGCCTCACAAAGTCCTCCAAACAGAATAATGGCCCCACATAGTCATCCATATAGAATAATGGGCCCAACATAGTCCTCCATTCAGTATTATGGGCATGACGTCACCCTCCATACAGAATAATGGCCCCAAATAGTCCTCCATACAGAATAATGAGCCCCACATAGTCCTCCATACAGAATAATGGGCCTCACATAGTCCTCCATACAGTGTAATGGCCCCACATAGGGGAGGTGGTTCTCATGTCGCTGGCCAAATAAACCACCCTGCGCGCCAGATTTGACCCACGGGCCAGAGTTTAACATGTATGACCTAGGACATCACAGATTACCGGTTCCCAGGAAAGTTTGTACAACAGAGTAATTTTCCATATCCAGAGTAACAGGGTAAGGCTACGGTCATGTGAGCGTAGATTCTATCATGCGAGAAGATCGGATCGATTATTTTAATGACACTGGGCTTGAAGTTTGAGCCGAGTGTCAGTTTACTGTGATCCGATTCTCTCAGCTAAGAGATTCATATCACAGGTGCGGAGAAGATGGTGAACTAAATTTCTCCATCTTCTTCATTGTCAATGCCCACGTAAATGGGACTAAACTAAATATTTTACATGCATCCTAAGAATTCAATGCGTGCGTGGCATGAATTGACATGAAAAAAACCTCAGATCTGCACTGCCCTATAGTATAACATTGGTCCGAGTGCTGTCTGATAAAACTTTGGCTAGCACTCGTCCAAATTACACGCTCGTGTGAGCGAGCACTAAATCTCACTCTCCTGTGGAATGTAAGCTCTTATGGTCAAAGGGGACATCTCTCTCTCATGTAGTGTGTAAGTATGGCGCCCAAGTCTGTAGCGCCACAAAATGCCTGAATGTGTAATATAATTTATCTGTATTGTCAGCTATGGTAAGGGCTGATTTCTCTGCTGTTATAATTGCATCCACACATTGTACCCGATCCCTTACGGAAGGACTGTGCACTTTTGCCTAAACCAGGAAGTTGTGCACAATCCCTCAGAGGGGAGGAGGTGCTTCTGAAGTGTAGTGTGCTTCAGTGGAGCAGTGAAGTGTGAGGAATATGGAGCATCATGTAGTTTCTGAGGAGAGCAGCGTGCTCTCTGCAAGTATAAGCTGCACAAGGCAGGGTATCAGTCCTTAGAGCACAAAGACTTCCAGAGTCTGTGCTACACTTAGAGACTGCTTGGTCTTCATATAATGAGCAGTGAAGTGCTTTTGCCCAGGGGCTCAGCAGCCGCATAGAATCAACAACACTGTTACCAGAGAAAGTAATTGTTTTCCCAGAGGATTCAAGTTGCTTGGTTGCTGGAAGCGATCACGGATCCAGTAACTGTTCACCTTGGATCCCTGGGGATCCAAGGAATCGTTTGCCAGAGGTATAATTAGCAGCAGGAAGGCTACATTACCTCAGAGCAGAGAAACTGAGCTCTCACTGTGCAGGTCCAACCAAAACCCTGTAAGTGAATTGTATGTAATCTTCTGGAACTGTTTGCTGAACTTTAGTAAAAGGTACAAACTGATTATTACCCCGTCTAACACTGATTATTCTCTGTTGCGCCATTCATGTTCCAACTCCCCTGGGAGCCAGCCCTGGTTTGGAAGGGTTAATCATCTGGCACTGTCCATCACCACATAACTCCCAGGGACCTTCATCAGTGCCTGGCCATACAAGGCCGAACATCCCAACTGGCGTCACAAACCTTTTTATTATTTTATTATTAACCCCCTGTAACATACCTGGCGGCGTCCTTGCATGGTGGTCCATCTCCCACTGTGCAAGAGGGCGCACTTGATCTCCTGTCCAGAATGTCTCTCTGGCTTCCCTCCATGCTGTCTGTTTGTGTCTGTTTCTGCTGCTTAAGGGCGGCGCCCGATCACTTCCTGCCTTTTGTACCTGCTGTGGGTCACACCCCTTGTGCGTCCTCAGCCTATTGCTGTCTGTCACTTGGTATATAGCTCAGCAGCTCCCTTCTATCCCTGCCTGAGCATAGTGTTTCCTTCAGTGTGTGCTTGCACTCTGAAGGTGCCAGGTCCCGTCTCTTGTCTCCTGCTTTTTGTATCAGTTCCCGTGTCTGAACTGAGTCCTGTATGTCTCCTGCTTTGCGGTATCAGCTCCCGTGTCTGAACTGAGTCCTGTATGTCTCCTGCTTTGCGGTATCAGCTCCCGTGTCTGAACTGACTCCTTTCTGTGTTCTCTTGTCTGTCCTGTCTGAACACGCTCCTAGCCTGTTCCTCTCGCCTTCTAGTGGCCGATTTCCTAGACCCGCTCCTGTGTCTGGTCTGTCCTGTCTGAACACGCTCCTTGCCTGTTCGTTCCGCCTCTCTGGGGGCCGTATTCCCAGACCCGCTCCTGTATCCCTCTGCAGTGTCGGTCTCCTCCGTACACTCAGTTCCAGTCTGAACTCTCTCCTGTCCTTTACCTGTTTTGCCTCTATGTCCGTTCCCTTCCTTTTTCTGCAGAGTCTGAACTCGTACCTAACTCCTGCTTGTTGTCTCTGCAAGTACTGTGTGAGTATCTGGCTCTGTCTTTCCCTTCCTGTCTGTTCCGTGTGAACAGAGCCCTGTCCTCCCTGCTCAGCCTTGTCTGCACTCTAGCTGTGCTTGCCTGTAACCCTCTGCCTGTATTGTTCCTGAGTCCCGGTGTGTACTGGGTCCTATCCCGCCTGTGTTCCTACCTGCTAGTGCCTCCCTGTCTGCACTCTAGCTGTGCTTGCCTTTACCCCCCTGCCTGCATACCCGCCTGCCTGCATACCAGTCGTGCCTGCCTATACCCTCCAGTCTGTGTGCCAGCCTACCAGCCTGTTCCTGTATTCCCCTGTGTGGGTCAACAGCCGTGTCCGGGGTCTGTCCTGGAGTAGCACCTGGTCCCTCTGCTCGGTTCCTCCTTGGTGCACTGGCGTCGTATGCCGTCGTGCGACCCTGGTCGGATCGGGTGAATACTTAGTCACGCCCCTCCAGGCATTCACTCTCCGGCACGGTCCAGTGGAATCACTACCAATCACACGCACACGCCGCTTAGCCCGGGCGTGTGCATAACAGCATGCTCAGGCCATGGTTCCCGTTGAGCCCCACGGCCTTCGCTCTTTGAGAAGTTTTTCCAGCGAATACATGCATTAAAATAAAATAAATAAATTTTTTCCCCCCTTTAGCTGAGTTCCAGGCGAGTTACGCACCCGTCCAAATGGATCTATCAGCCCTCGTTCCTGCGGATCCGCCACGTTACTATGGGGATCCAAGACAGTGTCGTGCATTTGTGGAGCAATGCATGCTACACTTTAAGGCCTACCCTCTCTATTTTCCTTCCGATTGGGCTAAAGTGGCCTTTATGATTGACTACCTAGCGGGTGATGCCTTGAAATGGGTCACCCCCCTATGGGAAGCATGGGATCCTGTCATCCTTGACCTGCAGGCCTTCCTGGTGGCTTTTCGTATGGTCTTCGAGGACCCTAACTCTGAAGCCCCTGCTGAAGCTTCACTTCCCAATATCCCGGAGCAGCCCCGACGGGTAATGTGTGTGGGTAGCGCAATAGTCCTCCAGCCCAATGAGACTACTGCCCACCCAGAATCCTCACAGGGTGACTACGCTTTCCGGAATACTTCTCTCAACCTCAAGAGGCAGTCCAGACGTGCTAGACTTAGAGGCAAGCCGTCACGCCAGGGTCTGTCCTCCCTGAGACCTCCTGACCTCAACCTTGAAGTCCCTACTGAAGCTTCATCTCCCTGTATCCCGGAGAAACCCCAATGGGTAATGTGTGTGGGTAGTGCACCAGTTCTCCTGGCCGAAGAGACTTCTGCCCATCCAGACTCCACACAGGAGAACTTCCTGCACCCGGCATCAGATGCTTCTTTCTCTTTAACCGGTGTGCATGTCCAAGGATGCTCCAAAGTGGTAGTTACCTCCGAGTCTCTACACCCCTCCGACCAGGCGGAGGATCTCCAGTTGTCTCCTGAACCCTTCGGGGTGCTACCTGGTAGCGAAAGGACAGAGACTCTCCTATACTCTGTACCTGATACCTCGCTCGCTTCGTCCAGTGAGTCCAACTTAGTGTACTCCGAAGCAGAGGTTACTCCTGAGTCTCTACACCCCTCCGACCAGGCGGAGGACCTCCAGTTGTGTTCAGAATCCTTCGGGGAGCCACCTGGTGGTGAATGGACAGAGACTTTCCTATATCCTGGATCTGATACCTCGCTTGCTTCGTCCAGTGAGTCCGACCTAGTGTACTCTGAAGCAGAGGTTACCCGTGAGTCTCTACACCCCTCTGACCAGGCGGAGGACCGCCAGCTGTCTCCAGAACCCTTCGGGGTGCCACCTGGTGGTGAATGGACAGAGACTTTCCTATACTCGGTACCCGATACCTCGCCTGCTTCCTCCAGTGAGTCCGACCTAGTGTACTCTGAAGCAGAGGTTACCCGTGAGTCTCTACACCCCTCTGACCAGGCGGAGGACCGCCAGCTGTCTCCAGAACCCTTCGGGGTGCCACCTGGTGGTGAATGGACAGAGACTTTCCTATACTCGGTACCCGATACCTCGCCTGCTTCCTCCAGTGAGTCCGACCTAGTGTACTCTGAAGCAGTTTTCTCTGAGCCTCTGCACTCTTCTGACCCGGCGGAGGACCTCCAGTTGTTTCCTGAATCCTCCGGGATACCACCAGATAACAAAGAGACAGTGACTTTTCCTCATTATGTACGTGATAACCCGTCTATTTCTTCCTGTGAGCTTGACAAGATGTACCTCGAAGCAGAGATTACCCTTAAGTCTCTGTCCCCCTCCAACCCAGTGAACGACTGGCCCTCGAATTCCCTGCGGAAGATTCTGGCAGGCCTGAAGAAGAGGGGGCGTAAGGGGGGAGGTACTGTAACATACCTGGCGGCGTCCTTGCATGGTGGTCCATCTCCCACTGTGCAAGAGGGCGCACTTGATCTCCTGTCCAGAATGTCTCTCTGGCTTCCCTCCATGCTGTCTGTTTGTGTCTGTTTCTGCTGCTTAAGGGCGGCGCCCGATCACTTCCTGCCTTTTGTACCTGCTGTGGGTCACACCCCTTGTGCGTCCTCAGCCTATTGCTGTCTGTCACTTGGTATATAGCTCAGCAGCTCCCTTCTATCTCTGCCTGAGCATAGTGTTTCCTTCAGTGTGTGCTTGCACTCTGAAGGTGCCAGGTCCCGTCTCTTGTCTCCTGCTTTTTGTATCAGTTCCCGTGTCTGAACTGAGTCCTGTATGTCTCCTGCTTTGCGGTATCAGCTCCCGTGTCTGAACTGAGTCCTGTATGTCTCCTGCTTTGCGGTATCAGCTCCCGTGTCTGAACTGACTCCTTTCTGTGTTCTCTTGTCTGTCCTGTCTGAACACGCTCCTAGCCTGTTCCTCTCGCCTTCTAGTGGCCGATTTCCTAGACCCGCTCCTGTGTCTGGTCTGTCCTGTCTGAACACGCTCCTTGCCTGTTCGTTCCGCCTCTCTGGGGGCCGTATTCCCAGACCCGCTCCTGTATCCCTCTGCAGTGTCGGTCTCCTCCGTACACTCAGTTCCAGTCTGAACTCTCTCCTGTCCTTTACCTGTTTTGCCTCTATGTCCGTTCCCTTCCTTTTTCTGCAGAGTCTGAACTCGTACCTAACTCCTGCTTGTTGTCTCTGCAAGTACTGTGTGAGTATCTGGCTCTGTCTTTCCCTTCCTGTCTGTTCCGTGTGAACAGAGCCCTGTCCTCCCTGCTCAGCCTTGTCTGCACTCTAGCTGTGCTTGCCTGTAACCCTCTGCCTGTATTGTTCCTGAGTCCCGGTGTGTACTGGGTCCTATCCCGCCTGTGTTCCTACCTGCTAGTGCCTCCCTGTCTGCACTCTAGCTGTGCTTGCCTTTACCCCCCTGCCTGCATACCCGCCTGCCTGCATACCAGTCGTGCCTGCCTATACCCTCCAGTCTGTGTGCCAGCCTACCAGCCTGTTCCTGTATTCCCCTGTGTGGGTCAACAGCCGTGTCCGGGGTCTGTCCTGGAGTAGCACCTGGTCCCTCTGCTCGGTTCCTCCTTGGTGCACTGGCGTCGTATGCCGTCGTGCGACCCTGGTCGGATCGGGTGAATACTTAGTCACGCCCCTCCAGGCATTCACTCTCCGGCACGGTCCAGTGGAATCACTACCAATCACACGCACACGCCGCTTAGCCCGGGCGTGTGCATAACACCCCCACAATTGACAAAGACTGTCACGCGCCCCCGGTCAGGCCTGAGCAGCACTTGGACCACCGTGCACCAGTACCGTGACCGCAGTGGCTGGCCAGGGCGGCACATAAGCTCATATATTAAGTTGGGTCCTATCTCTCTCCTGCCTGTAAGGTAGGGATGCACAACCTGTGGCATGGAGACCACAAGCGGTCCTTGATACCATTCTGTGTGACCCCCAACCTTATGGATAGAAAAATACTTGACTGACAGATTAGCTGTATGTGAGCAGCCACACACAGAAGAGTATTAGATGGCAGCTGAGGAGCAGGAATTGGCAAGTTCTAATGGTGCTCTGTGTGGACATCTCTGGATGCTTCAAACATCAGGAAAATTAGGTCTTTTAAAGGGGTTGTCTGGTCTAAATTACTAAGTCTGCAGTCACTGTGCGCTGCGGAGATTCACCGATTTCTGAGCTGGGACTGGCGGGTACGTATACGTTATGCATATTCCCGGTCTAGTGGGCGCAGCCTTGCTTCATGCAATTGTACAGTCTAGTGATGCGGCTGTCCTGTGGGCATGGCCTTGCTCAATACAAGTGTATAGAGCGATTGGCCCGTATAACGCATACGCAACGCATACCGCATACGTACCCGCCAGTCCCGGATCAGAAACCAGCGAATCCCAGCAGCACACAGTGCGTGCGCTGGGGGAATTCATAAGTCTGCAGTCACACAGAGTGACTGCAGACATCAGTTTAAGCCGGACAATCCATTTAACCCACTTGGCACTTTTGAAAGGAGTATGTGAATAAGACATGTGGCCTTCTATACCTGAGACTCCATTGTAGATTATGGGAATTGTGACTTTAAACAGGGCCTACATATTGTGCAGGTCTGTACAGAAGTTGTTTTCACTCGCACTAAGCCCTGTTTGCAATACAGCTCACAATCAGAAGCCCACATACACTAGGGCCTATTTCATAGCTGGTTAAAATGAAGTTTGCATTAGGCCAAAGGGTACTGGGATGAGGAAACAGTGACTGTGAAGGGAGAAGTGCACATTAGGGTAAAACCCTAATATAGGAGATAGTAAAAACAATAGGTTTGCTCACCTTGGGTGGTTGTGTGAAAACACAATCGCTATGAAGGTTTAGATAACCAGCTGCTACTGCCCCATGGATTGGGGAAGATCCGCCAGAAGGAAATTACCAAAACAAAATAAAAACTCATTTAAAAATTGGCTGCACTGCTAGAAAGAAGTCTCTTGCTGTGTTTCAATGCCATACTGGCATCATTATCAAGTGTAAAAAATTGACGCCAAAAAGCCTAGGGTACCACCCTAGGGATTCAAATTTAGGGTTCAAATTAAAAAAGAGGCCTGGAAGACAGGAAGAATTGAGAAAAAAAGTGTGTAGAGTACAAGAATTACTACCATAAAGGGTTGATAGGACACATAAAAAAGAGTGTCTAACTATAGAAAAATACGGTAAGCATTAGAAATACCAGTAATGAAAAATTGCTAAAAGGTGATTAAGCATGAATGAAAAGAATATGTGAAGGAAGCGGGATTAGAATCTGGAAGAAGGATAACATATAAAATATGAAAGGAAAAGGGTGGATTAATAAATAGAACCATGTTAGCGATTAAATGGAGAGTGGGGAAAAATACAAGACAAGGTGGAGGTAGCAACTGTTGGTATATGTGACGCGCCCCCCTGGGCCGCGTGTGTGTGGGGATACCCGGAACCGGACCCGTTGTGGATGCTGGGGGTTGTAGTCCTTGCATGGCGGGGACCCGGTCCCGTGGCTCAGGGTGGTCAACTCAAATGGGGTTCTCATTTATAGGGTTTTGTGATTAAAGGTCCGACTACGCCACCTGTGGATTGCGGTCAGAGTGAACCGCCGCTGCAGGGCAGACCGCTGAGGCTGGTGTTGTGGGTGCAGCAGAGGATAGTACAACTCCCCACGGGAGGAGTATAGCCTCAGGGCAGTGAATAGGGATGTTGGGGGTGATGGTGCGCGGGAACAGCAGTAACGACACAGAATCCTGTAATGCAGTCCGGGGTATTTACTCACAGTTCTTTATCCACGTTACTACAGCTGGTCATAACGTCCCACGTCGCACTGTGTTCACCAGATGAGGGGCTTGGCCTACTCCCAGATAACTTTGGAGCGTTTCACAGGACCCCCGTTGTGTGTCCTTTCTTTGGCCTGTCATACCCTGCCAGTGACCTCGCTTCTGTCCGGCTGCCTCGGGTCTTCTCTGGTAAACCTTGGCGCCGTTTCCCTGACCCTATGTGGTGCCTTCCTAGCGGGTGTAGCGAGGGGCTGCGCCACCTGAAATGTCACAGCCTCCGGTTTCTAGCTGAGGGTAGTTCCCCGCCTCCACTAGTTTCGGGGACCGGTCTCCCCCTTTGGCCTGACCCCCCTACGCAGGTAGATTCGGGCGTGCGGTGGCGACTCGCTGGTCCGCACCCCTGGGGTCCCTTCGTTCCTTGTTTCTGGAGCCTCCTCCGCTCCTCTTCCTTTCTTCTCCTTCCTCCAGGCTCCGGCCTCTCCCAGGCCTGCCTGCGGAGCAGAGCTCGGTCTGAGCCTCTGCTCCCTGCCTCCTCCTCTCCCAACTACTGCGCTGACTGACTTCTCTCTGAACTAAGATGGTGCCCACTTTTTATACCTCCCTCTAAGTGCACCCAGGAACTGCCCTCTCCCTCCTATGCACTACAGGGTCCCCCCTTCCTCGGTGTTCCCTCCCCCCACTCCAGCCAGGGACAGGGACTGTCGTGCTCTACTTGGAGCATATCGGTCGCCCTGCCCCCCCGGAAATGTGGTATAATGCATGCAGGTGTCAGGGTCCTGATCCACACTCCATCCTTTCCTGGAAGTGAGATATCGCACATCGGGTTGAGATGCAATACCTCTGTAGCGGCCGAACCCTCGGGGCGCTACATATGCAACAGTTGTGCACTTCTTTGTTTGTGTGAAGGAGGAATTTATGCTGATCTGACAGTAGATGGCGATGTTGTGTAAAGTTTCCTTGTTTACTGCATTGTAAAAGAAAAAGTCTGTCTTGTACTTTTCTGTTTTGTTCTTACTTCCTGGTGCAGAACTGAGTGACTGTGCATTTTTTTCCTTTACCTCATGATTAGTGTTGAGCGAGCACTAAAATGCTCGGGTGCTCGAAGCTCGGGCTCAGCTCGCCGTGATACTCGGGTGCTCGACCCGAGCAACGAGCCCAATGTTAGTCTCTGGGAGACTCGAGCATTTTTGCGGTGGCACCCCCGGCAGTCTTTTAAAAGCCTAACAAGTGCCCAAAACGATCGTGACAGTGCTCAAATGACATGGGGACAGCATGGGGATCGCCCCAGGAAGCATTTCTGACCCCCAGGTCACTGCTGTCAACAACGTGGTCAGAGGTATTAAGCCACTTTTACGGGCTCACAATAAAACGTTCAAAAACGAAAGTGAAACTTTTTTCCTGTGAAATATGTTAAGGAACATCCTTTCCAGGGAAAAGAATGTGTATAAGTTAAAATAAATGACCAAAAACAAAAATACTTCTCCACACCTTCGGCTATGTTCACAAGTAGCATTTATTATGCGTTTTTTGCACTTTTGTATTGCTTTCAACTATGACAAATGCATTCACCGGGAAATGTCATTTTAACATTTTACAACCTTATCTGGCCATGTGCTGTGTGACACATGCATAAAGTGCTGAAAAGACATGGGAACAGCATGGGGAAGACCCCTGGAAGCATCTCTGACTCCCAGGTCACTGTCTAAAAGTGTGCCCATCATAAGTGATCCTTGCCGCTGTTAGAAGTCTCCTGTTGGTTTTTTTCTAGTTTGCTGGTCACATGACCTTTTTTGCCTATTTAATCCGGCTCCACCCTCCTGGCCTTGCTGGACTTCATTGTAATTTCTACTCTTGAGCTAGCTTGGTGCTCTGTTACCTTTCTCTGTTAGTTTTGCTAGGTCTTCTGACCTCTATGTTCTATGTTGTGTGTTTGTCTTTTACTGCTACAATTTCTGCTAGGAGGTGTCCAACTTTATCCCAGTCCCTAGTTCTTGTAGGGATCCCTCCCATGCATCTATAGGTCTTCGTACAGACTAGCTGAGGACTTTAGCGGGTCTGATCGTAGGATCAGGTTCCCCGTTACATCGTAGGGATCCAGTTTAGTTCTATTGTAGGGACAGATCTCCTGTCTTTCCTTAGTGCTTGTAGCAGATCATAACAGTAAGTCCAGCCTAAAAAAAAAAAAAAAAAAAAATTTCTCTAAGGAAAGACCTCCAGTTTCCATCATGGTCTCGGTTCAAGATTTGGCTCAACGCTTGCAGGGACTCTCTCTGGAGGTGGCCGAGCTCCAACAACACGTGAGTAGTTGTTCTGGAGCACATTTTGTGGAGCCAAAGGTACGTCTGCCTGATCTATTTTTTGGTGAACAACAAGATTTTTTTTCTTTTAAAAATGCTTGTTTATTGTATTTTCGTTTAAGACCCAGATCCTCTGGTGATGAATCACAGCGCATAGGGTTCATAATGTCACTTTTGCGCAAAGATCCTCAGGGATGGGCCTTTTCTCTCCAACCTAGTGATCCGTGCTTTAGATCAGTGGATAGTTTATTTTCTGCTTTAGGTTTGTTGTACGATGATCCTGATCGTGTCTCATCTGCTGAGTCTGAATTGAGACATCTGAGGCAGGGATCAGGTAATGTGGAAAAATATTGTTCTCACTTCCGTCGATGGTCTGAACAGGTGGGGTGGAACGATTCAGCTTTGAAAAGTTTGTTTCTTGCAGGACTAGGTGAAAGGGTTAAGGATTTGCTGATTGCTTATCCCACACCTGGAAACTTTCAGGAGGCAATGCAATTAGCTATATGGGTGGACAGGAGACTGCGTGCAAGGGTTAATGAGAGTAAATCCTCTGCCATGTCAGCTCCGAGTCTTGAGAGGGTCTGTGCTGACAAAGGAGAGCCGATGGAGATTGGGGCGATGGCACTCCGGTCTCAGGAAAAAGACCGCAGGCTTTCCGGAGGTTTGTGCTTCTATTGCGAAAATTCTGGTCATTTCATTAAGAACTGTGTGCTTCGTATGAACAAAGAAAAAAAAATGGTCAGTTATGCACGTATAGCCTGTTTAAATTCTAAGGGAGTATTCCTATCTGCTACTACCGCTGCTCAGGAAGAATTAATTGAATTTCGGGTATTTGTGGATTGTGGTTCTACTCTGAATGTGATTGATGGGGATTCTTGGAAAAACTTAAATTAAAACCTAAACCTTTGTCATCCCCTATTGCTGTGGTTTCTGTTGATGGCTCTCACTTGAAGAGTGTTACTCACAAGGTCTGTGAATTTCCCCTCACTATTAATGGTATTCATCAAGAGAGTTTGGATTTGGTAGTATTAAATAATTTGCCTTCTCCAGTAATTTTGGGGTTGCCCTGGTTAAAATTGCGCAATCCTGTACTGGATTGGTCTACCAATGAAATTAAGTCCTGGAGCCCTAAATGTTATGACAAGTGTTGTAACGGACGTATTGCTGCGGTGGAAAAAATGGAATTACCTGTACCTATTCAGAATTTTTGGAGAGTTTTTTCTGAGGAGGAGTCACAAATTTTGCCTCCCCATAGAGACTATGATTGTACCATTGAATTTGTCCCTGGAGCGACTCTTCCTAAAAGTCGTTTATTTAATCTTACTATTCCTGAGAGAAAGGCTTTGGAGGAATACATACAGACAAGCTTGGCCGCCGGTCACATTAGGCCTACCAAGTCTCCTGTGGCTGTTGGATTTTTTTTTGTAAAAAAAAAAGATGGCGGTTTACGTCCTTGTCTGGACTTTCGTGAGATTAATAAAATTACTGTACGCAATCCTTACCCACTGCCATTGATTCCTGATTTGTTTAACCAGTTAGTGGGGGCCAAGTGGTTCTCTAAAATTGATCTCCGGGGGGCATACAATTTGTTGCGCATGAAGGAGGGTGATGAATGGAAGACTGCTTTTAACACTCCTGTGGGTCATTTTGAGAATCTGGTTATGCCTTTTGGTCTTACCAATGCTCCAGCATTTTTTCAGAATCTTATTAATGACATCCTTAGACCTTTGATCGGCAAAAATGTGGTTGTGTATTTGGATGACATTCTGATTTATTCGCCTGATCTGGAGTCTCATTGGCGGAGCGTACGTGAGGTTTTACAGTTATTAATGGACAATTCGCTTTTTGCTAAGCTAGAGAAATGTGAGTTCGCTGTACAGAGAATTAGTTTTTTGGGTTACATTATCTCCAGTGAAGGTTTTGAGATGGACCCGGTTAAAGTTTAAGCTGTGCAGGAATGGCCTAGGCCTATTGGTTTGAAATCGATACAGAGGTTTTTGGGTTTCGCCAATTATTACAGAAAATTCATTAAAAATGTTTCTATTACTGTCAAACCGCTGACCGATCTCACCAGGAAAGGTGCTAATGCGGTTCAGTGGACTACTGAGGCCATTGAAGCTTTTGTGTTTCTAAAGGAGAGGTTCAGCTCTGCTCCTATCCTTATGCAGCCTGATGTGACTAAGCCGTTTTTGGTTGAGGTTGATGCTTCTTCTGTGGGGGTCGGTGCGGTGTTGTCTCAGGAAAGCAAGGATGGAGTACATCCCTGTGCCTTTTTTTCAAAGAAAAATTCTGAGACTGAACTTAATTACGATATTGGTAATCGGGAATTGCTGGCTATTAAACTCACATTTGAACACTGGCGTCATCTCTTGGAAGGTGCTGAATTTCCCATTCAGGTTTTCACTGATCATAAAAATCTGATCTATCTTGATGCTGCCAAGCGCTTGAATGCCCTTCAGGCTAGGTGGGCACTTTTTTTCTCGCGGTTTAATTTTTCCGTTACTTACATCCCGGGTACCAAGAATGTTAAAGCGGATACTTTGTCTCGCAGCTTTTCTCCCATGGTCAGTGCTGAGGAGGAGGAGGAAAGCATTTTACAAGAAGGTGTTGTGATTGCTGCTTTGGACTCCGTTTTGGAGGATGAGATTCTTAAAGCTCTGGAGAATGCCCCATCTAACACTCCCCATGGGAGGTTGTTTGTGCTTAGTACCTTTAGGAGAGATTTGTTTGTTGAGTGTCATGAGTCTCGGTTGGCAGGTCATCCAGGAATTTCTGAGACCAAGAGACTTGTGGGTCGCAGTTTTTGGTGGCCTGGATGGCAGAAGGAAGTCATTAAGTGGGTGCGTCAATGTACTGTGTGTGCTAGATCTAAGTCTTCGCATGCTCCTGCAGCAGGGTTGCTTTGCCCTCTGGAGGTTCCTAGTGCACCTTGGACACATCTGGCTATGGACTTTATTACTGACCTTCCCCCCTCTGAAGGATTCACGGTCATCTGGGTGGTCGTGGACCGTTTTAGCAAGATGTGTCACTTGGTTCCCTTCATCAAACTGCCTTGCGCTAAGACACTCGCTAAGGCCTTTGTCAAGGAAATTGTCAGACTACATGGCGTTCCTACTGACATTGTTTCTGATAGGGGACCTCAGTTCGTGGCTCGTTTTTAGCGTGCCTTTTGTGACAGGTTGGGAGTTCATTTGTCGTTTTCATCCAGATATCATCCTGAGTCTAATGGCCAGACAGAAAGAAAGAACCAGGATGTTGAGCAGTTCTGGCGTTGCTTTGTGGCAGACAATCAAGAGGGGTGGTCTGAGTTTCTGCCCCTTGCTGAATTTGCTCTTAACAACCATACATCCTCTTCTGCTGGGTGTTCGCCTTTTTTTTGTTGTTCTGGGAGACATCCGTCTTTTGGGTCATTCTCCAAATTGGTATCGGCTGTGCCTGAGGAGGAAAGTTTTTCCGGTGATTTGGAGAGAGTTTGGACGGATGTGCGTGATAATCTTCAGGAGGCTAACAAAAAATCTAAGAGGTACTTTGATAGGAAACGGCAAGAGGTTTCGTTTGCTATTGGTGACATGGTTTGGTTGTCCTCTAAGAATCTGCGATTGAGGATTCCTTCTAAAAAATTGGGTCCCAAGTTTGTAGGGCCCTTTAAGGTGCTTCAGATAGTTAACCAATCTGCTGTTAGGTTGGAGGTTCCTACCTCCTGGAAGATTAATCCGGTGTTTCATGTTTCTCTATTGAAAAGAGCTGATGTGTCGGTTGGTGACGCCTCTGCCACTGTTCCTCGGGTAGTGGAGGACGGGAAATATGAAATTTCCCGCATCCTAAATTCTAGACGGTATAGAGGGAGTTTGCAGTATCTCGTCGCTTGGAAGGGTTTCGGACCCGAGGATAACTCATGGGTGAGGGCGGATGATGTTTCTGCTTCCAGACTTGTCAGAGCGTTTCACAGGAGGTTTCCTGATAAGCCCGGGCCTAGGGGATCCGGAGGATCCTCTTGGAAGAGGGAGTACTGTTAGAACTCTCCTGTTGGCTTTTTTCTAGTTTGCTGGTCACATGACCTTTTTTGCCTATTTAATCCGGCTCCGCCCTCCTGGCCTTGCTGGACTTCATTGTAATTTCTACTCTTGAGCTAGCTTGGTGCTCTGTTAACTTTCTCTGTTAGTTTTGCTAGGTCTTCTGACCTCTATGTTCTATGTTGTGTGTTTGTCTTTTACTGCTACAATTTCTGCTAGGAGGTGTCCAACTTTATCCCAGTCCCTAGTTCTTGTAGGGATCCCTCCCTTGCATCTATAGGTCTTCGTACAGACTAGCTGAGGACTTTAGCGGGTCTGATCGCAGGATCAGGTTCCCCGTTACATCGTAGGGATCCAGTTTAGTTCTATTGTAGGGACAGATCTCCTGTCTTTCCTTAGTGCTTGTAGCAGATCATAACAGCCGCATCAGAAGATGCAGACTTGCAACTATCCCCATGCAAGTTCTAGTCCCAGGGCAGTGTTCAATTGTACCTCCCCCATTCCTTGCAATACAAGCGCAAGCATGCAGCCTGCCACCCACCCACCCCCAGGCTGCAATACCATACTGCTTGCTTGCTTGAACTTGAAATTGGGCCTTTTAGGCATGTGGAGGCAGAATCTGGCCACCACGTCATGGCTGTATTGGCGGCCTGGAATCCATACTCAGTCCCCAGCCGCCCGGCGGCCGGGTGTCCATACTCGGTCCCCAGCCGCCCCGCGGCCGGGTGTCCACACACGGTCCCCAGCCGCCTGGGGGCAGCCGGGTGTCCATAAATGGTCCCCAGCCGCCCCTATTTCTCCTTGGAACATCCCCCCACACACTTTTCTTAGCCCGGCCTGCTTTAGGCAGCATTGGACGAGCCCATCAGAGAACCAGACTCCTCCGGTGGGCCCTGACTTCTCCATCGGTGGAGTTGAGAGTGCCAAGGTGAGGAGCATGATGATGATGACAGAAGTTAGCATCTGCTATGTTTTCTTTCAATGCAAGTGTAAGTGTGCAGCCTTCCACCCACCCACCCCCAGACTGCAATTCCATACTGCTAGCTTGCACTTGAAATGGGGCCTTTTAGTTTGGAGGAGGCCGAAGCTGGCAACTACCTCATGGCTGCTTCGGCAGCGAGGTATCCATACTCAGTCCCCAGCCGCCCCTATTTGTCCTGGTGTGCCTTATACATAAGATTAAACGCGTTTACCAAAACATTACCTGTGCCCTCCCCAGTGCATTTAGTGGGAAGGAGAGCCTATTCCGCTGTAGTGTGTGCATGCCAAACCCCTGTTCATGGTACATGCGAAGATGCCTCCCACCTTGCACCTGTCGTTGCAGACTTGCAACTATCCCCATTCAAGTCCTTGTCCCAGGGCAGTGTTCAATTGTACCTCTCCCATTCCTTGCAATGCAAGCGCAAGTATGCAGCCTGCCACCCACCCACCCCCAGGCTGCAATACCATACTGCTTGCTTGCTTGCACTTTAAATTGGGCCTTTTAGGCATGTGGAGGCGGAATCTGACCACCACGCCATGGCTGTGTTGGCGGCCTGGTATCCATACTCAGTCCCCAGCCGCCTGGTGGCCGGGTGTCCCCGCTTGCTCCCCAGCCTCCAGGGGGTGGCCGGGTGTCCATACTTGGTCCCCAGCCACCCCTATTTGTCCCGGTGACCTTTCCCACACTTTTCTTAGCCTGGCCTGCTTTAGGGCAGCATTGGCCGAGCCCACCGGACTATCAGACTCCTCCGGTGGGCCCTGGCTTCTCCATCAGGGGAGTTGAGAGTGCCAAGGTGAGGAGCATGATGAGGATGATAGAAGTTAGCATCTGCTTTGTTTTGTTGTAATTCAAGCGCATGTATGTAGTAGCAGCTAGGTCTGAGGTGGTCAGCGTTTTGGCGCATATCCTACCTCCTCCGAGGATTGCTGGATGTTTTCCTGCTACTATCCAAGTTCTATGACTCCCGTTAAAACAAAGCTTCAGGTGATAAATGATGGATGAGGTAGTGGCAAAGGAGAAAGAGCAGGAGGAACAGGGACCATTCACATCAATATCAGGCCAGTCAACCAGATATGTCTTGTAGGATATGTTTCTGTAACAAAAGGAGCGGTTCGGCTACACAGTTATAGGGCATACAGTGAGTGCAATGCCTACCAAAAATTTCGAGGCACTCCAATGCCCCTTGGAAATGACATGGAGGTCAGAGGGTGTTAACTAAAACCTTTTTTTCCATTTATAGCAACTGGGTCTCCTGTGCACTGTTGGCCTAAGCAGTGAATGGAAGGCTTTCCAAAAATTATGAGGAACTGCAATGCCCCTTACAAGAGCCATGTGTGGCACCCCAGGGGTCTGGTCACCACAGTAATAGAGATATTACGTCGGAGAGCAAGTGGGAGGTTTCCTGGTCAGGATCCCTTAAACATGCAACATCCTCCTGCCCCAGTCCTGGGAGGGGAGAATTCTGCCCTTATAAACTGGATCTGGGGCGGGGTTGAGTGAGTCAGAGAACAGAGAACAGCCAGACTCAGAGTGAGAGCAAGGGAAAGTAACAGCAAGGAGCTCTGTAGGAGCTAGGAGCTAAAGACCAGGGGCTGGAAGCTGAGCAGAGCTCGCCCTGGCAGAAGACAATAGGAATCGGACACAGGAGTCCAAGGCTGTGAGGACTTATATATCCAGCAGCAGAAACCAGCCGGCAGGGG
The DNA here is from genome assembly GCF_046119375.1 of Phyllobates terribilis. Taxonomy (NCBI): domain Eukaryota; kingdom Metazoa; phylum Chordata; class Amphibia; order Anura; family Dendrobatidae; genus Phyllobates; species Phyllobates terribilis. The sequence goes on along the minus strand of NW_027362764.1, from coordinate 154,333,331 downwards.
ATTTCAGGTCCTCTGGCCATAGAAGCCCGGAGGCTCAGTCACAAGCAAGGGACCAGCACCGCCGTCATGGAGCGGAGGCTAACAGAAGGCCCCAAGTCACCAGCCATACGGGTGAGCACTACACGGTTCACTCAGGGGCGTGGGCTACTTCTACCCGCTTACAGCAAGGTAGCCAGGAAGAGTGCAGACAGACGGGGAGGCCTACAACTCCACCTGGCCAGGGGAACTCCTGCTTGCTCACAGACTGACCAGGCCTCTTATGCTAGCCAGTACTCCCGGGAGGGTCTACCTTATAATCATCAGTAAAGACCCTGAACTGCACTGCAAAGACTCTGAGTCATTCCTGCTGCGCTCGTGCACCATCACCCCCATCATCCACACTCACTGCCCTGAGGCTATACTCCTCCCATGGGGAGTTATCCCATTCTCTGCTGCGCACACAACACCAGCCTCAGCGGTCTGCCTCGCAGCGGTGGTACTCCCTGACCGCAATCCACGGATGGCGCAGTCGGACAATTAACCTCAAAACCTAAGAAAGACTGCCACTGGTTTGACCAGCCTGTGCCACGGGACCGGGTCACCGCCACGGAAACTACAGACCCCAGAGGCCCGGCACCGGGTATCCCACACACGAGTACACACGGCCCAGGGGGCGCTACACATGCAGTACAGCATATTACAAACATAAGTCCCATTATTGGAGAGTGGGTCTCCCATAGTATTTGCTTATGCCTTGCAAGCAAAAGCTGTCAAAAATTAGGACGGAGCAACTTGCAATGCCCCTTACAAGAGTCATGCAGTACAGCATATTACAAACATAAGTCCCATTATTGGGGAGTGGGTCTCCCATAGTATTTGCTTATGCCTTGCAAGCAAAAGCTGCCAAAAATTAGGACGGAGCAACTTGCAATGCCCCTTACAAGAGCTATGCAGTACAGCATATTACAAACATAAGTCCCATTATTGAGGAGTGGGTCTCCCATAGTATTTGCTTATGCTTTCCAAGCAAAAGCTGCCAAAAATTAGGATGGAGCAACTTGCAATGCCCCTTACAAGAGCCATGCAGTACAGCATATTACAAACATAAGTCCCATTATTGTGGAGTGGGTGTCCCATAGCATTTGCGTATGCCTTGCAAGCAAAAGCTGCCAAAAATAAGGACGGAGGAACTGGCAATGCTGGCACCCTGGTGGTATAATGGTGGTGGAGGCTGAGGATAAGGAGAAGAAGATAAAACAGCCGAAACGAGGAAGCGTATACCCATGTGTGGGTGTGAAGCGGTGCATGTGAATACACCTCCCGAAATAACACAGTGGATTTGACTTTATGTTACTCTGCTGTCATTTGGTGGTGATGAGAAGTCTGGCCCAATCCAGCCCTTGTTCATTTTGATAAGGGTCAGCTTGTCAGCATTGTCAGTGGACAGGCGAGTGCGCTTATCAGTTATAATTCCCCCAGCGGCACTAAAAACACTCTCCGATAACACGCTAGCGGCAGGGCAGGCCAGGACCTCCAAGGCGTACAGAGCGAGTTCATTCCAAGTGTCCAGCTTGGATACCCAATAATTAAAAGGCACAGAGGAATCACGGAGGACGCTGGTACGGTCAGCAAGGTACTCCCTCACCATCTTTTGAAACTTTCCACTCCTTGTGAGAGTACCCCACGCCTCAGGGCCTGTAACCTGGGCGGGTGTCAGAAAACTGTCCCAGAACGTTGACAGTGTTCCCCTGCCTCTGCTGGATTGGAGTTGCATCTCTCTCGCCTGTTTTCCTTGGTTGGGCAATGAACTGTGACCTCTGCCGCTAGCGTGTTCAGATGGGAATTTTTTTAAGAGTTCTGCAGCAAGGGCCTTCTGGTACTGCCCCACTTTTGTAGACCTCAGACATCCAGGTCCACTCCTGAGGTCTTATGTGTGGAGTCTGACCTGAATATCGACGGCCTTGTTGCAGCTGGTACTCCACAACTGCTCTCTTCTGCTCACAAATCCTTTGCAACATGTGGAGGGTAGAGTTCCAACGTGTGGGGACATCACACACCAGTCGGTGTGCGGGAAGCTGCAAACGCTGCTGCAACACATCAAGGGCGGCGGAAGCTGTAGCCGACTTGTGAAAATGAGCTGACAGGCGGCGTACTTTCACAAGCAGATCTGGCAACTCGGGGTACGATTTAAGAAACCGCTGAACCACGAGGTTAAGCACATGAGCCAGGCATGGTACGTGTGTGATCTCACCTCACCTCAGAGCCGCCACCAGGTTACGGCCATTGTCGCACACGACCATGCCGGGATGTAGGTTCAGCGGTCTCAGCCACAGATCTGCCTGCTCTTTCACAGCTGTCCACAACTCACAAGCAGTGTGAGGTTTATCACCTAAGCTTATGAGTTTCAGCATAGCCTGTTGCCGCTTGGCGGAGGCAGTACTGCAATGCTTCCAGCTTGTAACTGATGTGGTGATATCTGAGATGGAGGCTGAACATGAGGAGGAGGAGGAGGAGGAGGATGCGCAGGAGCTGTACACTGTGGGGGCAACTCTGACTGACATAGGGCCCGCAATCCTCGGTGTGGGGAGGATGTGTTCCGTTCCAAGGTCCGACTGGGTCCTGGCTTCCACTATGTTTACCCAGCATGCCGTCAGAGAGATGTACCGTCCCTGGCCACAAGCACTTGTCCACGTGTCCGTTGTCAGGTGGACTCTCCCAGTAACTGCGTTGTTGAGGGCACGGCAGATGATTTGGGACACGTGCTTGTGTAGTGCGGGGATGGCACACTGGGCAAAATAGTGTCGGCTGGGGACCGAGTACCGAGGGACGGCCACCGCCATAAGATTGCGGAAGGATTCCATCTCCACCAGCCTAAAAGGCAGCATTTGCAACGCAAGCAGTCGTGAAATGTGCGAATTTAGAACTGTGGCTTGTGGGGCGTTAGCTGCGAATTTCCGCTTTCGTTCAAAGGTCTGGGATATGGACAATTGAACGCTGCGGTGGGACGTGGACGTGGACGTTGATGCTGTTTCTTAAGAAACTGCCATAACAAGTGAAGACTGAGAGGAGGGGGCATCTTTACATGCAGTATGGACAGGGGATTGCCTTGCACACACAACAGGGGGTTCTATTGCACGCACAACAGTGGAAGAAGCAGTGGTGACACCCGCTGACACTGGTCGTGGACCCTGGGTTTCGCCCCACAAAGTCGGGTGCTTTGCTGCCATGTGCCTGATCATGCTGGTGGTGGTCAGGCTGGTAGTTTTGTCACCCCTGCTGATGCTGGCATGGCAGGTGGAACATATGGCCTTTTTGGGGTTATCAGCAGAGTCTTTAAAAAAATTCCAGACTCTGGAAGACCTACCGCTTGTACTGGCAACGTCCCTCGTGTTGGTGTTACGGGGAACATTTGCCTGCCTTCTGTCTGCGGCCACCACTCTGCTTCTTCCTGCCTGTTGGGGTACTCTGCCTCCCTCCCCCTGTGTGCTGCTGGCCTCACTCTGCATGTCCTCCTTCCACGTTGGGTCAGTTACTAGATCATCCACCACCTCCTCCTCTTCCACTTGCGCACCACGATCCTCCTCCTCACTTCCTGGCAATTGTGTCTCGTCATCGTCCACCTCTTGTGACAGATTGCCAACGTCGTCTTCCTGTGGCTGTGGCTGTTCAAATATTTGGGCATCGCAACATGGGTCTCCTCTTCCACCACTTCAAGCGTATCAGGCGAGGGGCCCAAATATGGAAATGGACCAGTGAACAGCTCTTCAGAGTGTCCAAGTGTGGGATCACTTGCTGTCTGACGACACTCGGCATGGTGGGAGGAAGGAACAACAGGGTGAGGAGGAGTATGCGGTCGAGACTCACGGCTACTAAGAGTTGACCGTGTGGAAGACAGACCGGAGGTGGTGGTGCCCAGGTAACTGGAAGTATTATCTGCTATCCAATTAATAACCTGTTCACACTGATCAGTTCTCAATACTGGTGTTGTTCTGTGCTTCCCTAGTAATTCGGTCAAGAACTGGGAGCGAGAAGATGTGGCTGTTGGTTGTGGCACATTTTCACCTTGGCCACAGCCCCGTCCTCTGCACGAACCATCACCAGAACGTCCTCTTCCACGTCCCTTGCCACGCGCCTTGCCCATTGTAAATGAAGCAAAATAGCTTACACATGCACTATCAATGGAAAAAGGGTAATAAAGAGTAGATGAGAACCGTGGAAGAGGAAAACCACAGTTATTGTTTACTGGGGTATACCACACTTTTTTAAATAGAGATATTTGCGGCTGAACAGTGAGCGACACACTCAAACTGCTTTTTTTTAGATACCAAAGGCCCAAAACTGGATAGTACAGCGATTTGACGCGTGGAAATGCGAAACCACACGGGGATGTCGGGCCTACACAAGACTATTTTCAACAGATATATTTTTGTGTCACAACAGTCAGGAGACACTACTGTTTTTCTTTACGGAAAATATACCAAAAGCTGAATAATAGAGATTTTTTACCGTGGGATGGCAAAACCACAGTTATTGTTTACTGGGGTATACCACACTTTTTTAAATAGAGATATTTGCGGCTGAACAGTGAGCGACACACTCAAGCTGCTTTTTTTTTAGATACCAAAGGCCCAAAACTGGATAGTACAGCGATTTGACCCGTGGAACTGCGAAACCACACTGGGATGTCGGGCCTACACAAGACTATTTTCAACAGATATATTTTTGTGTCACAACAGTCAGGAGACACTACTGTTTTTCTTTATGGAAAAAACTACCAAAAGCTGAATAATAGTGATTTTTTACCGTGGGATGGCAAAACCACAGTTATTGTTTACTGGGGTATACCACACTTTTTTAAATAGAGATATTTGCGGCTGAACAGTGAGTGACACACTCAAACTGCTTTTTTTTTAGATACCAAAGGCCCAAAACTGGATAGTACAGCGATTTGACATATGGAACTGCGAAACCACACTGGGATGTCGGGCCTACACAAGACTATTTTCAACAGATATATTTTTGTGTCACAACAGTCAGGAGACACTACTGTTTTTCTTTACGGAAAAAACTACCAAAAGCTGAATAATAGAGATTTTTTACCGTGGGATGGCAAAACCACAGTTATTGTTTACTGGGGTATACCACACTTTTTTAAATAGAGATATTTGCGGCTGAACAGTGAGCGACACACTCAAACTGCTTTTTTTTTAGATACCAAAGGCCTAAAACTGGATAGTACAGCGATTTGACCCGTGGAATTGCGAAACCACACTGGGATGTCGGGCCTACACAAGACTATTTTCAACAGATATATTTTTGTGTCACAACAGTCAGGAGACACTACTGTTTTTCTTTACGGAAAATATGCCAAAACCTGAATAATAGAGATTTTTTACCGTGGGATGGCAAAACCACAGTTATTGTTTACTGGGGTATACCACACTTTTTTAAATAGAGATATTTGCGGCTGAACAGTGAGCGACACACTCAAACTGTTTTTTTTTATACCAAAGGCCCAAAACTGGATAGTACAGCGATTTGACCCGTGGAACTGCGAAACCACACTGGGATGTCGGGCCTACACAAGACTATTTTCAACAGATATATTTTTGTGTCACAACAGTCAGGAAACACTACTGTTTTTCTTTACGGAAAAAACGACCAAAAGCTGAATAATAGAGATTTTTTACCGTGGGATGGCAAAACCACAGTTATTGTTTACTGGGGTAAACCACACTTTTTTAAATAGAGATATTTGCGGCTGAACAGTGAGCGACACACTCAAACTGCTTTTTTTTTAGATACCAAAGGCCCAAAACTGTATAGTACAGCGATTTGACATATGGAACTGCGAAACCACACTGGGATGTCGGGCCTACACAAGACTATTTTCAACAGATATATTTTTGTGTCACAACAGTCAGTAGACACTACTGTTTTTCTATACGGAAAAAACTACCAAAAGCTGAATAATAGAGATTTTTTACCGTGGGATGGCAAAACCACAGTTATTGTTTACTGGGGTATACCACACTTTTTTAAATAGAGATATTTGCGGCTGAACAGTGAGCGACACACTCAAACTGCTTTTTTTTTAGATACCAAAGGCCCAAAACTGGATAGTACAGCGATTTGACGCGCGGAAATGCGAAACCACACTGAGATGTCGGGCCTACACAAGACTATTTTCAACAGATATATTTTTGTGTCACAACAGTCAGGAGACACTACTGTTTTTCTTTACGGAAAATATACCAAAAGCTGAATAATAGAGATTTTTTACCGTGGGATGGCAAAACCACAGTTTTTGTTTACTGGGGTATACCACACTTTTTTAAATAGAGATATTTGCGGCTGAACAGTGAGCGACACACTCAAGCTGCTTTTTTTTAAGATACCAAAGGCCTAAAACTGGATAGTACAGCGATTTGACCCGTGGAACTGCGAAACCACACTGGGATGTCGGGCCTACACAAGACTATTTTCAACAGATATATTTTTGTGTCACAACAGTCAGGAGACACTACTGTTTTTCTTTATGGAAAAAACTACCAAAAGCTGAATAATAGTGATTTTTACTGTGGGATGGCAAAACCACAGTTATTGTTTACTGGGGTATACCACACTTTTTTAAATAGAGATATTTGCGGCTGAACAGTGAGCGACACACTCAAACTGATTTTTTTTTAGATACCAAAGGCCTAAAACTGGATAGTACAGCGATTTGACCAGTGGAATTGCGAAACCACACGGGGATGTCGGGCCTACACAAGACTATTTTCAACAGACATATTTTTGTGTCACAACAGTCAGGAGACACTACTGTTTTTCTTTACGGAAAATATACCAAAACCTGAATAATAGAGATTTTTTACCGTGGAATGGCAAAACCACAGTTATTGTTTACTGGGATATACCACACTTCTTTAAATAGAGATATTTGCGGCTGAACAGTGAGCGACACACTCAAACTGCTTTTTTTTTAAACCAAAGGCCCAAAACTGGATAGTACAGTGATTTGACCCATGGAACTGCGAAACCACACTGGGATGTCGGGCCTACACAAGTCTATTTTCAACAGATATATTTTTGTGTCACAACAGTCGGGAGACACTACTGTTTTTCTTTACGGAAAAAACTACCAAAAGCTGAATAATAGAGATTTTTTACCGTGGGATGGCAAAACCACAGTTATTGTTTACTGGGGTAAACCACACTTTTTTAAATAGAGATATTTGTGACTGAACAGTGAGTGACACACTCAAACTGCTTTTTTTTTTAGATACCAAAGGCCCAAAACTGGATAGTACAGCGATTTGACATATGGAACTGCGAAACCACACTGGGATGTCGGGCCTACACAAGACTATTTTCAACAGATATATTTTTGTGTCACAACAGTCAGGAGACACTACTGTTTTTTTTTACGGAAAAAACTACCAAAAGCTGAATAATAGAGATTTTTTACCGTGGGATGGCAAAACCACAGTTATTGTTTGCTGGGGTATACCACACTTTTTTAAATAGAGATATTTGCGGCTGAACAGTGAGTGACACACTCAAACTGCTTTTTTTTTTAGATACCAAAGGCCCAAAACTGGATAGTACAGCGATTTGACCCGTGGAACTGCGAAACCACACTGGGATGTCGGGCCTACACAAGACTATTTTCAACAGATATATTTTTGTGTCTCAACAGTCAGGAGACACTACTGTTTTTCTTTACGGAAAATATACCAAAACCTGAATAATAGAGATTTTTTACCGTGGGATGGCAAAACCACAGTTATTGTTTACTGGGGTATACCACACTTTTTTAAATAGAGATATTTGCGGCTGAACAGTGAGCGACACACTCAAACTGTTTTTTTTTTATATACAAATGGCCCAAAATGGATAATACAGAGGTTTGAACCATGGAAGTGCAAAACAACACTTCTGTTTCTCTAGCCTACACCAGACTATTTTCAACAGTTATATTTGTGTCTGAAAAATCAGAGACACGCTTTTTTTTTGGGGGGGGAGGGGGACACACCAAAAGGTTAATAAGACGGGTATTTGTACAGTGTGAAGGAGGAAAAAAAAGGAGGATTTAGATGAAAAAAAAAGGATTTTTCCTGGCCCCCGACACCTGGTGCTAAGTCCAGCAATTTCAGCAACAGGAGCACACAGGACTGTAATGCAGCATTTGCTGGTATAACCACTGTGTCTCCTATACAGCCTGCCTGCCTAGTATCTGGGATGGATTTTAGTCCTGAAAAGGACTGTTTGTTTGTTCTGGCAGCCTTTACAGACCGTACACTAACTATTTCGCAGTTTATATCTCTCCCTAAATCAGCAGCGCTATCCCTCCACTGTCTAATCCGGAGCGACTGTGTCCAAGATGGCGGCACCCGGTTTTAAATACTCGAAGTGACGCTGTGCGGCCAGCCAATCACTGTAATGCCCACAACCAACATGGCTGCAGCATTACAGTGACTGGCTGGCAATCCCTGCATGTTCATTGGCTCTGTAAAGAGCGCCAAACATGCAGGGCGGAGACCCGAGCTCCCGCCCGAGTAACCCGGAAATGCTCGGTGCTCGCCGAACATCCCGAGTAACGTGGTGTTCGGGCGAGTACCGAGCAGTGTCGAGCATGTTCGCTCAACACTACTCATGATCTGAGAAGTAAAAGCTTCTTATCTCATGTAATCTACTCTGTGAAGTTTCTACTGCAACTGTTGGTATCCAGAAGCTGTGCAACAGCAACGACGTGGAAAAAAAGAGGACATGGACAGGACAAAAGGAGAATCAGTTGGTGAAGAGAGAACACAGAGCTACAGGTGGCTAACCTTGAAGGAGGCTGAACTGATAGAAGTATGAAGGAGAGTGTGAGTGCAACGATGGCGTTCAAACTACTAAATGGGCAATTCCGCTTTGGATGCAAGATTGCATTTGAAGTCGCCAATGAGAAAGAAGTTTTGCTAAAGAAGTAGGTAGGAAGAAAAAAAATAAAAATAAATATAAATATATATATTTATATATATATAAATACTGTGTATATATACATACGTAAAATATAAATAAAATAAATAAATACATAAATATATATATATACCTGTGTATATATATATATATATATATATATATATATATATACTGTATATATATATGTATATATAAAAATAAATAATAACAAAAAATTGTGGGAGTGAGTGAAACAAATAAGGAAAATAGTGGTATGGAATTATTTTCTATAGTAAGACACTCTCTTTTTTATGTGTTCTATCAAGTCTTCATGGTAGTAATTCTTGTACTCTACACACTTTTTTTTTCTCAATTCTTCCTGTCTTCGAGGCCTCTTTTGAATTTGGATCCCAACCCCTTGGTGGGTGGTGCCATAGGTTTTTTTGGCGCTCATTTTGGTCTATAACTATCTCCATGTACCAATGTGTGTAACCTGTTGTTTTTTTTACACTTGATAAAGATGTCGAAATGGGTAGTGGATAATAAAGAACCTTCTTAAGAATAAGGCAGCAAGAGACTTCTTTCCAGCAGGGCAGCCAACTTTTAAACGTGTTTTTATCCTGTTTTGGTAAATGGGTACTGAATGACATAGTGGCTACAGATGTACCTGAGATGACTTTTCTGTGGCATAGTCGATTTTCATTTCAATGTGTATTTTTTATATTTTCAAGTGAAACCTACACAATTATTTTAATTCATCACGTTATCAATGTGCACACGAAAATGTTGCATAAATTCAGCTCTGTTAAATGCTTACCTCTTAATTCTTCCTCATATTTAACTGTGAAATGGTGAATTATTTTAAAAATGGTGAATTATTTTAAAAAAACATCCTTGAATAAAATGACAGTGTCTCTGAACCTGTCAGCTTCATGAACTAAAATCTGGCACAAACAGGCCACAAAAGCATTTTACTTGAAGTTCATCAAAAACATCATTTATTTTCCCACATTTATTAATGCGCAGGCCTTTCACTGAGTAATAGTTTAAAGGCCTTTCTGTGATAGTTGGGGCAAAGAATATTTAGGTGTTTTCTAAGGCAAGGGTGCACAATCCTTTAAGGTTGGAAGGACACAATATTAAACTGAAGCAATTTCAAGGACTGCAAGAAAACATAAAAGGGTATGGGGTCTGTGAGTTGGGGGTCCAATGCCAAACTATCATGTGTGCTGAGTCGATTTCAACAGTATCTGTGTCCTCAGGACATAGAGTTTGACATAACGGTGGAGCAGGAAGCCATGAACAAAATGTGTGGTGGAATTCACTGTGGGGACATCATACACTGTAAAGGGGCATCATTGGGGCATCATACTGCATTGGGAGGCATCATACTGTGTATATACCATGAAAGGAGTATTGTAGTAGGTGGGGACACAAATTGTCATTAGTAGAGGCAATTAGGAGCAATTATTTGATGAATATTTTATTTTTATTTTCGGGGAAATCCAAACTTTTGCGATGGGGCACCATGATCTCTATAAAGTCATGGCCAAAAGTGTTGGCACCCTTAAAATTGTTCCAGAAAATGAAGTATTTTTCCCAGAAAATTATTGCAATTACACATGTTTTGTTATACACATGTTTACTTCCTTTGTGTGTATTGGAACAACAAGTAAAAAAAGAGAGAAAAAAAGGCAAATCGGACATGATTTCACACTAAACCCCAAAAATGGGCCGGACAAAATTGTTGCCACCTTTCTAAAATTGTGGGTAAACAAGTTTGTTTCAAGCATGTGATGCTCGTTCAAAGTCACCTGTGGCAAGTAACAGATGTGGGCAATATGAAAATCACACCTGAAACAGATAAAAAGGGGAGAAGTTGACTTAATCTTTGCATTGTGTCTCTGTGTGTGCCACACTAAGCATGGAGAACAGAAATACTCTTGGGTATTACCATTTTAAGCATTTATGACATAGTGGAAATATTTACTATAAATGAATGTGTGTATTGCACTTCTAGAATGCCAATCTATCAAGAAAATGAATAAGCACTTCATCAAGAATGACACCATGTAAGCATCTCTTCATTTTAGTACATGTGATTACTTACCTGTTCTTGCTACACTGCTCCTCTTTTCTCTAACATGGAGAACACATTTGAGCGGCCACCATAGACCAGTATGTCTATGACCAATGGTTGGCACTTGGCAGCCTCATATAATGGCATCTCAGGCTGCATCTGGGAAACTCCAGAACACCTTGAATTTTGCATAGGAATCATTTAAGCTCTTTAAAAGGGTATTATTGATTATGTATCCTCTGAATAGGTCATCAATATCAGTTCTGTAGTGGTCAAACACTCAGCAATCTTACCAATCAGCTGTTATTATCTTCAGCGTGCGATGGTCGGATGTAAACATTGAATAGAGCTGTACTGCACTGTTCAATGTGTAACGGCCTTTGTGCAGCTGCTACACAGGGAACAGTGCTGCGCTGATGGAGATTTCTGCTGGTTGATGTTGGACCCCATCAATTTGATATTGACGCCTTACCCTATGGATAGGTCATCAGTATTATATTAATGGACAACCCCTTTAATGAATAGCTTTTCACTAGTTCTTTCGACATATCCAGACATTTATGTCCCTTGACGCGCCCCCTGGGCCATGGGGTACTCGGCAGCCGGGCCTATGGATGCGGTATGGGGGATATCACGGTGCCTGGCCCTGTCCGTGACCCAGGCGGTCAGTAAAAAGGGGGGATATTATAGGGGTTTGGAAAGTTTGTGACGCCACCTGTGGATTGCGGCTAAAGGGAGCCGCCGCTGCGGAGCAGTCCTCTGGAACTGGTGTTACGGCAGCAGGGGTGGTGTGGCTCTCCACAGGTAGAGCAAGCTCCAGGGCAGTGTAGATAGACGGTGGTTGCGCTGGGCATTGTAGTGCAGGGAGAGAGATGGCGCAGATCAAAGAATGGACAGAGGCAGCACGGTGCAGTCATCCGAGTCTTTACTCACAGTTATTATGACGGTTCCACGGGTGCACTGTACAGGTGCTAGCCTCCCACGTCGCACTGCGTTCACCAGGCAGGGGTTCAGTTCTTCCTCAGGTGATTTAGGAATGCCTGACAGAACCCCACTTTCTCGTGTTCCTAGCTAGACTGACTTCACGCTGGGTCTTTCTCCCTCCTGCCCTGCGCTTCCCCACTCTGAATCCTGCTCGGGTGCTCTGAAGTCCCTCCTGTCCGTCGGAGTTCACAGACCTGCTTGACCTTCACGGGGATTAGAACGAGGCTTCGGCAACTGACTATATAAGCCAGGAGCCTCCGGTTTTTCCAGCCGGGACTTGAAGTACACGACTGGGCCAGGGGCCGGTCCCCTTCTTGCGGCCTACGATCCCTCTGTCTTCTGACAGATTCAGGGCGTACAGGTGCCGTCCTGCACTCACCGTACCCCCTAGGATCCCTTCAATAGAACGGAGCCTACTCCCTGCTCCCCTCCTAGGCCTCTACACTAGGCCCTGGTTGTGGAGCAGAGCTCCTAGTGAGACTCTGCTCCCGGACTGTTCTTCTGAACTGTCCTGAGCTGTTCTTCTGAACTGCTCTCCTCTACTAACCTCTTACTGAACTGCCACCCTAAGATGGCTTCCCTATATATACTCCTACCAAAGTGCTCCCCCTAAGTACTTCCTCCACCCACACCCACTACTGTTTCCCCCTACCTTTGGTTCCCCCCGCTCCAGCCAGGGACAAGACTCAGCAGGAAAACACATTGCATCTTGCCCTTCCAGCCGGCCTGGAGCAGTGTAGTGTTGGATGCAGGTGTTGGGGTTCCGGGCAGCACTCCCTCCTTACCTGAGAGAAGGAGACACCACACCTCTGGGAGAGGTGCAGTACCTCTGTGGCGACTGAAGCCTCAGGGGCGCCACACCCTCTTGCACCTTACAAACTACCACCAGCAGTTCCAGACACTGATGCACATTACGAAGATGTCTAATATCTTTACCATGCTGATGAGTTAGTTGACAATTCCTCTTTTTTTTGGTAGGGAGCAATTGTTTGAAATGGAGGATTGATAGTCAGGAATATGTTATCTGAAAAGTTGAGGGTTCGTACCAGACACTTAGTGTCCGGGGCTAAACATCGAACACAGACTTCTCCCGGAAGTCCGTTGCAATGTTCGGAGTTCTGGCGGAAAAATTTTCCAGATCAAAAGTTCTGGTCCCCATTCTTTTCAATGTGGGTTTGGGTTCTTGATCAAGTTCGGGTACAGTTCTGGTACCTGAACCGAACTTTGGAATAAAATCTGGGTCAGGTACAAAAACCAGAACTTCCACGGGTCCAATAATTCCTTGTTATCACCCATTCAGCTCTGTGTAATAATTTATTTAATCTGTGGAGGCACTGCAAATATTTGCTGCTAGATTTCCATACAGATGGTGGCTGATCAGATAGACATACAGATGGACACTTCCTTCAAATTCTGCATTTTCTTAAAAGAATAAACTTACTTATTAATGTGTTTAGCTTTATTTTTTCTAGGATTTGTGCAATGACCAAGTATATGAGTTATTCCCATGTCATATTGTGGCGCCCCTGAGGGTTCTGTCGCCACAGGGGTACTGCACCTCAGTAGAGGTGTGGTATCTCCTCTTCCAGGTAAGGATGGAGCACTTCTCAGGACCCTACTTCACCATTCAACACTACACCACTCCTGTCCTGTAGGAGGCCTAAATGCACCAGGGTGCTGCCCTGTCCTGGGATATAGGAGATGGGGGGAACCAAAGATAGGGGGAACCAATGTAGCGGGTGAGGGTGGAGGACACACTTTTAGAGTACACTTATTCATTCATATTTAATCTTCAGCCATCTTAAGTTCAAGGTCTTTGATTGTGATCTTCATCGCTGAATGTGGCTTTCTGATAGAACCTGCAGCCTATTGAAGATACACGGTCCTCGTTCTCTGGCCTTGAGACGAGGAGCGGGTCAGAGTTAACCACTGTCTCTACCCGGTCAAGGTCCTGACCTAAGAAGGCCTGGAGGGGAGCGGAGGAGACAAGCTCCACAGGCAAAAGGATCCCTGGGGGATACGGACGTAGTGGCATATGCCACCTGTATTTCTTATTCTGGCCTAGTCAGAGGGACTCCTGCTGCAAGAGGGTTTATCGGCCCCCGATATCTGACTTTGTTACTTCACGTCTCAGTCAGAAAAGCACGGAGGCTTAGTGGATCCCAGGAGGGATACGGACGGAGCGGCATACGCCACCTGTACCTCTCTACCTGCGTTCATCCAGTGGGACCCGGCCTTACATCTAGTTCTAACCACACAAGCAGTCAAGTGGAGACTTAGTGGGAGAACTCACCAAGGAGAGGAACACACACACCAGAGGGGTCTCGACAGGTGCTCCTGATCTATCTGGAAAGTGCTGGACCCCCTTCCTGGTGGCCGCAGCATGCCGCGAGGAGCAGAGGGAAGCTTTGCAGCTAAAGTTCATCTTAATGTGAGTAAAAACCCTGGATGACTTCACACCCCGCTTCAGCCTGTTATTTACTGCGCGGCACTGCACCCACCATCCTTCCTCACACTGCCCTGAGGCCTGCTCCGCCTGCGGGGAGTCGTCCCATCTTAGCTGTCCGTAACACCGGCCTCAGTGGACTGAAACAGCGCCGGTGTTCATCACCGGGAACCGTAGGTGGCGTAGTCGGAAAATTACCACTCAACCCTGAAAGCCCATTATACATCTTTTATTGTGACCGCCCTGGGCACGGACCTGGTCCGGGCCACAACTGCAGCCCCCAACATCTGACGTAGCTCCGACTAATCCCCACTTCCCAGGGTGAAGGCTGTGAGTGTCACAATATAATTAGAGTGAACATAACATTAGCATAAATGTCTCTACAGGATTTTCTATGAGTCCAGATCACCAGTAAAGGTCTGAACTGCACGGTCGTCCCCCATTGGCTGGATTCTCACCGGTATCTTATTAGAGGTGACTGCCTGTGAGTGAGGAGACAAGATGATGACATGTTCTAACCATAGGTTTTTTGTCACATACTTAGCATGCAATTTGTGTGGGGGAGAAGAGCATTGCATCCATGGTTTTATGCACACAGCCCATAATTTGTAACGTGACTTGCTGACAGACTGGTGTTGTTTGGGGGCTCCAATTTTACAGACTTCAAACTGGGAATCACTATGGGGTTTTCTCGTAAATGCCATATAACCTTATCCTAGGAAAATCATTCCTATTTGTTTTAACCATCCTTAGTCAACATGCTGCCAATCATTCTTCTTTAGATACTTATACTTGTAAAATCCCGTTTAATCGGTGCACTTTTAAGCGCCTAAATTAAAAAAAAAAATGACTGGAATTTATTTTCAGTAGCAGAGATGTTAGGACTTGCAGTAAAATAACTATAGATCCCCCTACTGCTACAGTTTTGCCTCTCCGCTGTCCCTTGCATATCTTCGGTTAGAGGGCTGGCAGTGATTGGCTGTAGTGGTTACAGGTAGAAATGAGCAGACATGTGGAGGTTCGGGTTCAACAGAACTTTAGTCCAAAGTTCGATTTGGGTTCCAGAACTCTACCCAAGCTTGAATCTAATCCCAAACCCCATAGAAATCAATAGGGACCCGAACTTTGGAGTTGGGAAATCTCTTTCCCTCTCCTCCCCGGACTCCCAAACTGTAAAACAGACTTCCATGGTTTTATGCACACAGCCCATAATTTGTAATGTGACTTGCTGACAGACTGGTGTTGTTTGGGGGCTCCAATTTTGCAGACTTTAAACTGGGAATCACTATGGGGTTTTCTCGTAAATGCCATATAACCTTATCCTAGGAAAATCATTCCTATTTGTTTTAACCATCCTTAGTCAACATGCTGCCAATCATTCTTCTTTAGATTCAGCACCGGACACGAACCCCAAATTTTACACTTTGGGTTCGCTCGTCTATAGTTACGGGTTAATGACATCAACACTGCTCTATACCAGAGGCAGCACTGGAGAAGTATGGGCTTTTACAGGGAAATCATGCTTATTTTATTATTTTACAGCATTATCTGCATTAGCTTCCCTTTACACTAGATTTACATTTGCAGTTTTTGGGCATCAAAGACTGCACTACAATCTACATGTGTGAACTGTGTTCTAATTTAATAAGAACAATGCAAGCTAAATCTGCACTGTGTAAACATAGAGAGATCCTACTACTTTTCTGGGCATTTTCTATTTTATATAGTGCACTACATGTGTGATGTCAGGGAAGCCACAATGACTTAAAAGGGTTGTTCACTACTTGGACAACCACTTTTTAAATGCTTAAGTCCCCAAAGTAAATTAAGAAAAAGCTTATACTCCCTCAACGGTTTCGCTCCAGCATTGTCGGCCCCGGCTCTCTTAGCGCTCTCATAACATTATGTCACGTGAATGAATAAATAAATAAATGCAAAAATACCATTGTAAAATACCTTCTCCTTTCCATTTACTTCTAATCCGTTTACTGTTTCTTGATTATTACTGATGAAGTGATGATTAATGTTTTATTCAAAAGCTAATATGTTAATGTGTTACTCGGCGGTAACCTGCATGGCTCCTCAGTGCCGTCCTAATTACCATGCTCACTGCCCTGCTTCTCCTCATGTCAGGCCATCTCACTGAGTTTGCCTCTTGCAGCACTCCTCAGCACTGCTGCATCTTTCTGCTGTTTCCACATGGCTATAGGGGGGCGCAGCCAGATCTTTCACGAATTTTTGCTGTGTCGTGCCGAAATTGGGTTCCGTGGCCTATCCTATGCGAACAGGGTATATTTGAGGCAGCTCTTCCCACCACTCCTTGCCTGCTAGTGTCCTGCGCTTGTTGAGAATCAGAAAAACTATACTACAGTTCTAATTGGAAGTATTTGCTAATATTATTATTAATACACCTATTACATATTGGGATAAGATCTTGGAGATGGGAATACACCTTTAAGCTATACCCTTTTACGACAAAGTCACATTTTCTCTGTAAAACCAGGTTCCCTTTTCAAGGGGGCTATAGCAATGCCCCCTATATTGTGTTGGAGCATGATAATGTGTGGGGTGCACTGAGGAAATTTATACTGTGTGGGAAGGTCATGTGGAGACTATGTATGAGGAGCGCTGTGAGGACATCATAATGTGTATGGGGGCATCAACATATGTAGGGGGCATTGTGCCAGCATCATATTGTGTGCGTAAGGGGGCACTGTGGGGGTATTATTGTGTGTGTTCAGCATTTTATTGGGGTATTTTGCATGTGTCATACTGTGTGGGGGTTATATAAAAGTGATTAAACTTTGTGGGAACAGTAAGGGGCTTCACAAGGGTCACCATTTCTGAGTTGATGCAGAAAAAGGACTGGGCAGGATTAGGCATGTGGCAAAGCTGTAAAATTATTTAGTTTGGCACAATAGTTTCCCCTTTCTTGCCTTCAGAATTCGGGGTTTTGTATAATAGCACTTTCCTCTTATGCTGAGTCCGGGCCTTGGTTTCCCCTCATACACTCGTATAGTTACGCCTCTATTGGACAATCTTTTGTCTCTCGTTGCCAGACCTCCAGTCTCTCAGGTATATAGCGATGACATTACCGGCTGCCATCATATAGTTTGGGGGGGGCTCTGGTACAGTTTGTGGCCTAGCAGCTTTCGGCTACACCCCTGAGCTGGATGTCTTGTATGGCGATATATATAGATGTATATTCTGTTAGTAGGGGCTGTTCTGCTCGGACTAGCAGGACTAGGTTCTGGTAACGGTACTGACTACCCTGAACCTTGCAGGACTGGCCGTGTTCCTCTGAAGACACGGACCAGACAGCTGTGCTTGCTGTGTTATTTTTAAATACATTAATGTAGGCTCCGATCGCTCGGCCCTGCTTGACCTATTTTTGGCTCGGGCTGGCCATTGTTCTATTTTTGGAGCCTGTAGGCCACGACGCTGTTGTTGATTCACATGCAAATGAGTTATCACCAGCTTTAGCCAACTTTACTGTAGAGCCAGGCAGAAAGCAACAGAGAGGGTGAGAGAGAGGAAGCACATGCAGGGAGGAAAAGGCACAGATACAGGACAGGGCTCGCACTTCCTCAGGGTGCTGCTGGCTGGCTCATTGTTCCTCTCACAGTATAGCGGACATATTTATCCGTCCTCAGCTTTCTTTTCACGCTTTCATCCTCTTATTTCATGCTGCCGTTCATTACTGAGACAGAGAAAACCCCTAAAGCTCCAGCCTCCTGTTGCACCTGCTCTCAGGACAGGCAGCGGCTGTGATACCAGGCAGCTACTTGGCTCTTTGCAGAAGCTGCAGCCACATCCATCAAGGGAGTGAGCACAGTAAATATGTGTATAAAAATGGAATAATTGTCAAAGTGTGTGAGTGCCTTCTCCTCCCCCTGTGGAGGAGTTAATACTGCTGAGGGGTCGCTTCCATGCAGAAGAGTGATGAAGCTTTCAAGTGTCTGAACTGCGCACAGTGACTGGAATATGCTGCAGACAATTTATGAGAGTGAATCATGTTTTTCCTCAGATGGGGTATCTGGTCGTGACAAGCTCCTGGCACCGCACAGAATGCATAGTATGATCAGCCCAGGTAAGAGACCACCGCATGATCTTATCAGAACTTATTATTAATGATTATCGCCATTTATGGGAATTTATCAGTTGTCATCATCTTCTCTTTTTATTATATGGTTAAACATAAAACCAATTTATATTGAAACGCAATGAGCTCTATACAATGTATCGGAATGAATATGTTTGTGATATATATCTATACATATATATATAGATATATATATATATGTGTGTGTTTATATACATATTTATATATATAATATCTATATATATTGTCCAGACACATTCATATATATATATGCGTGTATATATATATATATATATATATATATATATATATTTATATATATATATATGTGTGTGTGTGTATGTGCAACTCTCTGGACACCTATATGTGTGTACATATATATATCAGAAATATATGTACGTAATGGAAAAACCACCTGTACCTCATCTGTCAACCAGATGAAATATGATGGTATTATGGATATAGTATATATATATCCATACTGTTACTTACCATTATATTCCATCTGATTGACAGATGAGGTACAGGTGGTTTTGTCATTACTTACATATATTTCTGATCATCATGTGTTACCTGTGATTCCCATAGAGCTGCAGGTAAACCGTCTTCTATCATGCCTGAGAGTTCATACAGTGCAGCCCCTAACACTAAAGAACAAGTCAGCGCTGATACATCTGTATATGTGCAGCAATTAGTTAATGTGAAAGGCAGTTTTGTAATGGATGGTAATAATTCTAAGCACGATACTAGTCTGCGTGAGTAGGACATACACGTTACACTTACTACAAATAGCGGTAGATGGTGTGGGCCTTGTAATCACTAATATTATCAGTTGCCTATGATGAGGGCTGGGTTCGCTACCTGGTACAGGTGGGATAGCCATAGTTAGTATATAAGGGCCACTGTTTGCGATCTGACGTATTGGTAATTCCTCACCATACTGTGTCCGTCTGTCATCTGCTATTACACTTTTGTGCTTATGACGGCTGTATGTACTATATGCGGTAGCATACATGGTGCACATTATAACGATGCATGCTTATTTCACCCTTTATGCTCCCTTATTCACCTGCCTCATGTTATTATACTATATGAAGAACCCATGTCAAGTTGCTTGCATTGATGGCTGCTAGTGCTGACTATTACGGAAGAGTAAGGTGAGGTCACCTGTGTGATTACCATATACCGTACGTGGTGTTTTATATTAGTATTATTAGGACTTCATTCCTCGAATGCCATTGAGCTTCTTCAAATAATTCAATCCCTATACGCCCATAAGTATATCGATTATCTAGAGGAAGAAATACTCCGGTAAATACTAATATCTGATCTCAGAAACTACTCATCGGTTTCCTCTGTGAATCCCTTATTGTGGATTTTCCATTTTTGCAGAATACAATTCACGTGGGTATAGTATGGAGTATGTGAGTTACAATATAAATGTAAACCATCTACCACATTTTGATATACTCATTCTGATCATGGAGATACGTTCTGTACCTTTCTTACTGGCTTCCAACCTTACTTACGCTTGGCTTGCGATAATGCAAAATATGATGTATTTATACCTTCTAGAATATCTTGAAGGGATGTGTTCTCGACATGGTTGTACAACGCTTACCCCTATTTTCAGTGCCTTTTTTCCATATAGTAATGGGAAATTCTTATGGGGCAAATTTATCAAGACTGACTTTTTGTATGTATGTTTATAAAAAAAAAAAAACATTGGAACGAATTGCACCATTTTTTTCTAAATTAATATATCCCTTAATAATTTGTCACATTTGACATTATCTGAAAGATAGAAAATAAAATCTAAGTCTGCCATGTGTGAGCTTAAAATTACTACCCAAAAATGCTCCATTTTCTCTTTGTAAAAAATCTGTATTAAACTTTGACACCACACCCATTCTATTCATGACCACTCACAGTTTTGGCAAGTATTGTGTAAAACTTGACACTATTGCGCAATTTTGGTGCACACGATTATTTGCAGCAACACTTTTAGTGGCAGTTTATTCCAAACAAAAACTATTATAATAATGACCTATCCCCCATGGCTACATGCACTCAGTGAGTATTTGCTCACAGCAAGATTGGTGAGAATTTCATTGCTAAATTTCATCAAATTACATACTGTAAATCTTTATAGAATGACTTACAGATTGACTCCATGCATAAACCATAGAATATAGAACCAAAAAAGCACCATACACCAAAGTGACAAGTGAATAGATATGAAATACCAAGGTAGCAGGCTCTCTGCACCCTGACAAATGTTTCGCTTGTGCTTCTTCCAGGGACTCAATCATCAATGCATTGCATGGGGGAAGTCTTTGACACATTTTGTAAAAAGAAATACTGACGTGCTGTGGATTTAAAAATCTGCACTGCATGTCAGTTTACATTGAGAAAAGGTCTGCAGGGTGAGATTTGTTCCTGGAAAATTTGCATGGCAAATTTGCGACTAGTGTGAAACGTGTGCAGGTAGACTTGATCTTTTGGCTTGAAGCTTATTCACTCCTTTTACTAATTTATTTGCTAAGAACAATAGACTAATTTTATGGCACACCAGTTATGGGTTTTCTGAGATCTTTGAAATATTGGCTTGTGTATTAGCAAATGCCACAAAATCATGTTCCCAACGCAATGCATTTGTTAGAGAAAAAAAACTGTTTAAAACAGTTATTTTGGCTGTCAAATTCTCTGTACGGTGCGTCCGGTGTCTTCGGCGGCTCGCGGTGGTGTAAAAGGACCTTCCATGACGTAATTTAGTCATGTGACGGGTCACACGACCACCGATGTCAGCGGTCGCGTGACCTGTCACATGACTAAATGACGTCATGGAAGGTCCTTTAACCACCGCGAGCAGCTGAAGACACCGGAGAAGGAGACCGGGGGCCATCAGAAGTTGAGTATATGTTTATTTTAATTCTTTTTTAACTACAGGTACTATGGTACCAGGATCTGGAGGAGAGTCTCCTCTTCTCCAAACCCAGGTACCATCCGCACATTGAACCGCATAATATCCACATGTGCTCGTCTAGTCATGCAGATGTTATGCGGTCCAATGCAAGTCAATGGCGGCTAAAACGCCACGATTATGCAAAATTAATGGTAGTGCTGCAGATTTTTCCACAATGATAACCCGGAGCTGAAATTTCCACATCATGTGCACAGCTGTGGAAACAGGGGAACATAGCAGACCTTCTACCAAGCATTTTTTAAGCGTTTCCGCGGTGGAATTGCCGGTGCGGAAACGCTTAGAAAACGCATCGTGGGCACACAGCCTTACTGTAACCATCACCTATTGAGAATGATGTGATCCTCTGTTTATATACATAATAGGTTATTGTCACAGCTTAACTCCTCCTTGCGCAATGATCTCTGCACAGGTTATAGAGCATACAAAATAAAGGGGAGGACGCGCGGTCCATGTGTGGAAGTCCATAGAGTACAGCCCTCTACCCAGGTATGCTCTCCCTTATATATGTACTCACCTTTACTCTGCGTGGTCACCAGATGATTTTTTGATGTGATGTCCATATATATACATGCAGTGAGTTAATATCCCTGGTGCCTTGATAAGTACAAATTACACTGTTGGATTTAGTGGGATTTCAGTATGATGGAACTGGACATGATACACTGGGCTACAGAACAATGGGATTTGTTTGGGCTTCTTCACACTATGGACCGTGTCGATCCTATTTATGATGGATTTTTAACAATGTATGTACAGTATTTACACCCTTCATGCTAGATATCTATTCCTGATTTTTAATGATATTATAAATAAAGGTTAATTTTCATTACTGAACACTTATTGGGTTGTTTTTTATCGCGTGTTTTTCTTCAATTTAATCCCAGGTTATAGAGCATGTCTAGAAAACCCTCAATAGACATCAATGAGCATTTCTATACAGGCTCAAGCTGACCCACAAGGGAACAGGTAAATTCCCCTGGGTCCCTGTGCAGGAGTAAGCTACTTACACCCCAACATGAGCAATAATTGGCCCAATTATTTGATTTACTAGATAGAAAAATAATAAGCAAATACCCTGCAGTAAATAAGTAAACCACAATAATGCATGAAAATAACATAAGGTACTTAGTTAACATAATTTTGATCAAAAAAATGCAAAAGCCATCCCACCACTTCACGGTGACCCTAATCAGAATGGTCCTAACCTCTAATATTTAAAACCTTACCGTTTGTCAAGTGACATGCATGTGGATAAGGGCTGAGAAAGACTGAACCTGGCTAGCTGGCACACAGACATGGGGAACCACATGAATATAATGTCCAGTTCAAAGAAAAGGCAGGCCACACCTTTATATGCACAGGGTGCAAACAAACTGAAAAAAAAACCTAAAGAAATTAACTGGGATATAAGTTGGTGTGCACGCAGTATGTAAGTGCTTGTTCACACTGGCCACAAAACAGAAAAAAACAAAGATAGAAATATAATTAGCAATAGTGCATGAAAATAATATAGGGTGCTTAGTTAACATAATTTTGATAAAAAAAATGCAAAAGCCGTCCCACCACTTCACGGTGACCCTAATCGGGACCTCTTATGTACAGACTACATGTGGGCAGACTAAAGCAGCATCTCATCATTCATTCAACAAGCTGCTTAGTTTATTATATACAAACAGAGGGTAATGTAACGTTTGCTTGTAGCTGAACTCTGGGCCCCCAAAAGCAATGTTACTAGTGGGCCTTTGCTCCTGTCCGACACCGTCTAAGTCTATTGCTGCCTATGATTCATATGTGTACCGTAAAGCATATTTTTAAATGATGAGGCTAGATGGTCACCCCATAATTATATACAGAAAATAAAAATAATATAAAAGATTTCTACAATCTGAAAATAAAAACTGATTGGAAGTTAAATATTCATGCATATATGGTGTTAATTAGGGAAAAAATGTAAAATCTAGTTGATACATTCCCTTTAACACACTTCTAGTTACTATCTGAGAACACTTCACATTTCCCATAGTTCCTGCCCCTACAAATCTATACATTATTAGCCTTCCTTTAAAGTCACGAAAAGCTGAAATATGATAAGAACACAGTGTTCACACTAAATGGTGCATCATGAGTTAACTTTACCTCTGTATCCTGTTCTCTCCGGAGATGGCTATGTGAGTTATTACACCTTCAGTGAGCACTGTATACAGCCCCGGATGTATATTTCTCCTTGTTTTACCTAATTAAAAATATATTATGTAATGTTTTGTGATTTATAAATGTGTATTTCCAATTGTTTATCTAAATATAAATCTCCGAATTGTTGATTTATTGAGGAATAGGGGGAAGGTAAATCAAACACAAGTGCTTGGTTACTTCTATTACAGCATCATACATTAGCGCTGTCCAGGTATAGCCAGGGGCCTGCCATGTAGACAGCCATACAACATTTAGTATATAAACAGCAATTAGTATGACAAGCATTATGTTTGACTGGGGATAATAGATTATGTAAAATAGGGACCATAGGCTAAAATTCTATTTATCAATGGCCGGAGTCAGCCTAAATTGCCAGGATGTCAGTGGTGTTTTTTTCAAATTTCCCTTTCTTATCTTTTCCCCAAGTCCTTTTGTCTCAGGTTTACCAAATTTGTTCTTACATTGATCTTATTAGCCTTGTAAGCACCCTCAATTTAATGCCAGCCCTTAGTAGATCA
This sequence comes from Phyllobates terribilis, assembly GCF_046119375.1. Lineage (NCBI taxonomy): Eukaryota > Metazoa > Chordata > Amphibia > Anura > Dendrobatidae > Phyllobates > Phyllobates terribilis. The sequence continues at coordinate 154,309,097 of NW_027362764.1, read as the reverse complement.
CCTCTAACTATTATTTATTGGTTTATTTATTTTACTCATTTATATAGCGCCATTAATTCTACAGCACTTTACAGACATTATCATCGCTGTCCCCATTGGGGCTCACAATCTACATTCCCTATCAGTATGTCTTTGGAATGTGGGAGGAAACCTGAGAACCCGGAAAAAACATGGGGAGAACATACAAACTCCTTGCAGATGTTGTCCTTGGTGGGATTTGAACCCAAGACCCTAGCGCTGCAATTATGGAGCTTTGATCATAGTTGCGCAAATATTTGGTGACTTTTGGCATTTTAAATCCACTCCTGGCCGGCTCAGGCAACTTTTTGAAAAGCGGGTAAAGCTTTGCCCGGGGAGAGTGTAACCCATAATTTACATTACAAATGTAGTCGTAAATTTTGACAGAAATGTACTCCCGATGATGACTGAAGTACATTTTTTACAGTGGTGCACGGTTGCTGAAAGATGCGCTAAATTCTTAAAGACTTGTAGGGCTTTTAATGAATTTGTTGCACCTTACTCCAGCTTCCCCTTCATCGATGCTGGTGCATAATACGTCAGGCTTGATGAATTGGGCCATTGAGTTTTCAGACTTAGCGTAGAGTCAAAACAAGTATTTGTAGAGGCTTAGCTGAACAGATTTGATATTCTGGAGTTTCTGGAGTATTGAATGATAACGTTATGATTTTTAATAGTGACTCTAATGTTTGGTACCCAACATCCCGACAGGAGAGGACAACTACATCACATACAGTATATTTGCTAATGTTTTTTTATTTCAGACTTTAGGCTCTTTCTTATACAGGGATTACTTTTTAAGTATAAAGCTTTAGGTGCCTTGTACATGGAAGTATTTTCATAAAAGTGAACATTTTAGATCATCAATAAGATAATTACAAATTCTAGTATGCCTACTTCTTATATTAGGTCTTATATTAATCTAGGTAGAATTTACTTTACAACTTTAAGGCCCCCATATACGTTAGACTAATGTCAGCCAATCCTACCAATATCAATGGGTTTGGCCAACAGTCCGATGTTTATGAGGGTGCTGTCCAACTGATGGCCAAGGGAGAACCGATCATCGAGAAAGATGACGATTGCGCTTGTCCGCTTTCAGACTGCCAATCACATTGTTCTCCAAAAGATAAGCTGTCGGCTGACATGTCAGTTAGTGGCTTTCTTGTAGAGAACATAGGAGCGCTCTGCCGAATGTGCAATCCTGTGTATGGGAGAGTTGGCTGAGATGGCTGTCAGCTGAAGTACCGTTCAACCAACAGCCATCTTATGTGTATGGCCTACTTACATTTCTTGTCCTTTGAACACTCTCTTATTTTAAGTAGTTTAAGAAAAGTTATAACCAAGAAACTAGTTGGTACACCCAATAAATTGCTCCCCACACCCCTGAATAGGAATGTAGACTATATCCATGAACCTACGTAGTTTAACAGGCTTATAAAGAAAAAGGTGAATGAGTCAGAAACTACATTAATTAGTAAGTGTCCCCTAACTGCTATTCCAGTTTATTTTTTTTGATAGGGCATCCTTTAGATCAGAGGTCCCCAACCGCCGGTCCGCGGACCAGGACCGGGCCGTTGGGGTTTTTCAGCCGGTCCGCGGGGAGAGGGGGCCCCTCCAGCCTCCAGCAGGGCCGCCATCAGGGCATGACTGCCCTGACTCCAGTATGGGGCCCGGCCGGTAGGAGCCCCCTCGGAGCCCCCCTCTTGTGCGTCTCTCTCCTCATGGGGCCCCCGGCCGCATGCTAAGCGCCGGGTCCGGGACATCTTAGCGCTGCGCTGCTGCGGCAGCACCTTCATGATTCCCCTGACTTCCGGTCATGTGACGGCGCCGTCACATGGCCGGAAGTCAGGAGAACCTGGTGTCAGCGATTTGGACGAGCGCCAGGATTCTGCAGGGATCGCATGGGGGTAAGTATAACAAGTTTTATTTTTTTTTAAATACAATTAACTAGGAGTGGGGGGAATGGGAGATGCACATGGGGGGAGGGGAGAGATGAGAGATGCACATGGGGGAGGGGAGAGATGAGAGATCCACATGGGGGGGAGGGGAGAGATGAGAGATGCACATGGGGGAGGGGAGAGATGAGAGATCCACATGGGGGGGAGGGGAGAGATGAGAGATGCACATGGGGGAGGGGAGAGATGAGAGATCCACATGGGGGGGAGGGGAGAGATGAGAGATGCACATGGGGGAGGGGAGAGATGAGAGATGCACATGGGGGGAGGGGAGAGATGAGAGATGCACATGGGAGGGAGGGGAGAGATGAGAGATGCACGGGGGGGTGAGAGATGCACGGGGGGGTGAGAGATGCACGAGGGGGATGAGAGATGCACGGGGGGTGGATGAGAGATGCACGGGGGGGTGAGAGATGCACGGGGGGGATGAGAGATGCACGGGGGGATGAGAGATGCACGGGGGGATGAGAGATGCACGGGGGGATGAGAGATGCACGGAGGGGATGAGAGATGCACGGAGGGGATGAGAGATGCACGGGGGGTGGATGAGAGATGCACGGAGGGGGATGAGAGATGCACGGAGGGGGATGAGAGATGCACGGAGGGGGATGAGAGATGCACGGGGGGTGAGCTGCACATGGGGGGGTGAGAGATGCACATGGGGGGGGTTATGTTTACATAACTTTGTTGCCTTATGAAAGGCGGGGGGGGCCCCCAAAAATTTCTTGCACAGGGGCCCACTACAGTCTGTGTCCGCCCCTGGGATGAAGTAAATGCAGCTGAACAGCAGCTGTCAGGACAGCTGCCCTGTCCTGCTGCAGGGTGTGATGGGGCCTCAGTGATGCGGCTCCTGGCACAGCACATTATGTGGGGCTCCTGGCATAGCTCCTGGCGGGGACCTGGTCTACACTATATGATAAGTATGCACTAAACTCCAAATCCCTCCATTACCCCGCCCCCATATGACCAAAGCCCCGCCCACCCCACCCCCTCCTTGCTGGGCCATGGAAAAATGATCTTGCTTCAAGCCGGTCCCTGGTGCAAAAAAGGTTGGGGACCACTGCTTTAGATCAATGTGTCTTGATCCCATTTCTAAATACATTACACCAAAACACCCCACAGCTACTATGATAAATGTTCTGCACCTAAATAAAACACAGAATGAGGAAAGAGACATGGTGTGTATCCTCGGGGTTACACCTACCAGAGGGTGATCACCTAGGCTTTATATATAACTAAAATGAAAAGTTCTGTCTACTGAACGAGGTCCAGTCACTGAAAGATAACTGCAGTCTGTGCGGGATTATGGAAAGACATGAAAGACATGGTTCTAGGGAAGAAACAGAAATTATGTTCTCCATCTTCTCCGCACCTGTGCTGTGATTCTGTCATGCGAGAGAATCGGATCACACTCAGATGACACTCTGATCACGCTCTGACAGAGTTTCAGCCGAGTGTCATTAGCCTAATTTGCCCGATTCTCTCCCAAGAGAGAATCGACGCCAGTGTGAATGTACCCTAATATTCAGTTCTGCACCTTTTTGGTACGTACTAAAAACTCTAAATTAATGGTTAAAACATATCTTATATTTCTTATCATTAAGCCATTTTAGTCTCAGCTCTCCATATAATGATTTTTTTTCTCTGTATAATGTGACCCTACTGTATATATAATTGTACATTTCTTCCTCTTTGCTATTTAAGGTTTTAGTTGTTTTTATGGTATTAGATGAGGCTGTATTTACAGAACCAGTAGTATCTCCACCTTTAAGACATTTGATGTCCAGATGCTTGATGTCCAGATTAAAGTATATGGACAGCACAGAGAGAGGAGTTTCCTGCTTGGGACATCCATTTTTAGCTGTGTTAAAGCGCCACTGACAAGCTGCTTAACTCCCTGCAGACTGAAATGGCCACCACGTTGTGCTACAAAGATGACATGGACTTTACCAAGCAAAATCAGCTATTCCCTGGGTGTTGAATAAGCCAGGCCATTGGTTGAATCTGAAATGGGGTTGTTTTTGTGATAAAATTCATCTTTATTCCCCCAGTATCCAATTTAAAGGCAATAGACCCCTTTGACAAGGTAAACATTTTTTTTACAAGTTGCAGTCTGCAATTTTCATTCCTTCATTCATTTTCAGACCCCCTGATATGAACTTTTCAGATGGGGCAAGTTTCAGATTTTTCTTTCATGGGAGTGTCTCTCCAAGGAATATAGGCTGGATGTCAAGCCTTTCTGTAACCAGAGTGCTACTATCTTCACTTCCTGTCATGTATTAGCACTTCTCTAATATTGTACTTATTTCCGCGTGCTTTACTTTTTGCCTATAATCTCTTTTCTGTTCCATGGCAGATCTGTTTGTAACCCCCTCACTTCTGCCTTCTGTAATACTTAGATAAGGGAAAGGGAGGACAGAGAGTCATCAGAACGAGGAGCAGGTGCTCTGGCAGATTTTAACATTTTTGCAAAAGTACTGAGCTAGATAAAGGATTAACAAACACCCGTAGTGGCAAAATGGAAGAATATTTTTTTTTTACTGAAGACTATTTTGAAAGTTGATTAACTTTGCATTTAGGAAGCAAAAAAAAATTCTATGCAAAGGTAAATGTGGGTAAAGTATAGAATATGGCCAGATTGCCTAAGTAAACAACAGTTATTTTATTGTATGGCTTTCTTAGCCAACTTGAGAAAAAAATTAAAAAAACTAGACTGTAAAGTGCTGCCATCCAGCATTGCAGAAACACAAGTCCAGGTTGATCCTATGGAAGATAAGAATGCTCGTAGTCATAGTCTCACCAATATTTTACAGAATTCGTGGTCTATTTTGATCATTTCGATGGCATTAAATCCTTATTCTAGTGGATTGTTTGCCCTTTTTTAATATATTTTATATTGTAAACGTCTCTGGCATAATCTAATTTGACATTTTGGTGATTTATGAAACACTAATCGTTCAAATTTAAGAAGTACTTTCCCATTGGTACACAGTAACTCTGAGTGGGTGCATGTATTTTTAGTGTCCTCATATTTGGAGCAGTACTTACAGACGTCTGGATAACTTCCTCTAATGTTTTGTATAAGCTATGTACAAGATTTGGGTAGTATGCCGTGGACATACAATCACTTCTGGTTTGCATGTGTAGTATTTATAGGTGGATCTTATTATAGCAGTGTATAACTTCCCTATTCTTTGTAGTTCTCTAGTTCCATTTCTTCATTAAGACGTACAATGCAAGAGCAGATTTCCTGCTTCTGAAAATGTGTTTATATTAAGCTCTGTTCAATTTTTAATGACAGAAATAGCAGTGTATACGTACAGTCTATATGTGCCATAAGAAGTGCTGAAACCTTAACACAAACTAACTCAACAGGGTCCATCAAGATTCTATTAACTTCTTTTCATAACAAAGTCATGAAAGTTTTTAAAAAGATCTATGACATCTAGAGAGTCACTGGGTAAGTCTTTCTCTTCTGTAGTGTCTAAGCTCTTATGGTCCATGGGGTCCTCTCCTTCTCTTCTGTAGTGTCTGAGCTCTTTTGGTCAGCAGGCTCCTTTCCTTCTCACCTGTAAAGTCAAAGCTCTTATGGTCCATGGGGTCCTCTCTTTCTCTTCTGTAGTGTCTAAGCTCTTATGGTCCGTGGGGTCCTCTCTTTCTCACCTGTAGAGTGGAAGCTCTTATGGTCCATGGGGTCCTCTCTTTCTCTTCTGTAGTGTCTAAGCTATTATTGTCCATGGGGTCCTCTCTTTCTCTTCTTTAGTGTCTAAGCTCTTATGGTCCATGGGGTCCTCTCTTTCTCTTCTGTAGTGTCTAAGCTCTTATGGTCCATGGGGTCCTCTCTTTAACACCTGTAAAGTGTAAGCTCTTACGGTCAATGAGGCTTTCTCTCTTCTCTCCACGATGTGTACTTTCCAAACAATTACAAGCTTTCCAGTATTGAAGTTTGCGCAAATTTATTCACTACAAATCATATTTTTGGGGAAAATTCAGCCAAGTCCTCAAATTCAAATTTCAAAAGAGCGGATCAATTTGCGGAACTCTGATCTGGCGTCTAGTACAGTGGTTCTCTGCTTATGTAAAAAATAAAGACAACACAGCACACACAGTAACAATGCAATCAGCCGTTCTTGATGCCGACAACAGCCGAAAGTGATCAACTGTGGAGTGGCCGCCGCTTGGTACTGCACATCCACCCTTATTTCAATTAATAAGGGTGGATCTGCAGTACCCAGCTGCGGCCAATGCCAATATACACTAGACAGAGTTGTGCTATGCAGTTTCGAAACTGATCACTTCCGGTCTCCACCGACACCAAGAACAGCTAATCGGCAAGGGTGCCAGGTGTCACACCCCCGCCAATCTGATATTAATGACCTATCCATGGATAGGACATCAGTATCAAGTCCTGGATAACCCCTTTAAATGAACTTCCTTGTGTAAGAGAAGTTTATCAGTCAAGAAATAATTCGTATAAGCCTATTTTTCACAATCGATATCCATTTTAAATATGTCCTGCAATTAAATAATAAATGAAAATATCATAGTACATTAGAGGGACAGGTGATTGTAAGAATGATCGTTAATACAAAAACCTGAATATTGAGATATAAATGTAAGCAAATGTGTGCCAATCTACTTGCTATATTGTCTATCAATTCATCACTTATTACGGGCAATTTATTGGACCATCAAAAAAAAAAAGTTATTTTTCTGTTATTTATATGAGTCAGTGCTTAGTGTGGTTTCCACATGATTTCTGGGATAAAGGAATTGTTGTAGTACAATGAATTCTTTTTTCTAACCTTCCACTAGAACAATCGCCCTTTGTTCTGTCCCTCTTTGTGCTTACACATGCTCATACTGTTCTTTGCAGTCATCATTTTTATAAATAAAGTGATTATTTTAAGGTACAGTATCCTCCATGTGAAGTCATTTTTGTTACATTTATGAGATTTTTGCTATTGTGGTTTTCTCTAGTGATTGGCTCAGTTGTTTTAATCATAGTCATGTAACTTTGTAACTTCAAATTAACAACTATGCACTGTGGAATGTGAAGTACTGGAACAGTGAGTCAATAAGAAGGATTATATACATACAAGTAGCTTAGTTGTTCCCTCGCAAAGCCTTCTAAAAATCTTTCACCTGCCTAAGGCTAGTTTCACACATCAGTTTTTTTTCCCATAAATTAAAAATGGTCTATATTTTTTTCAGTGCGCTGGACCCAATTTTGGTCCGTCTGTCAGGTGAAAAAATCCTTGTTGCATCGTTTTTTCTCATATGAAATAAAAATTCTTAGCTTCTCCCATTAAACAGTAAAACTTGGAAAGCACATGGATATTATTGATGTGTTAATTTTTCCATCGTGCCATTGACTTGCATTGGCAAGTTTGATCCATTATACGTATCAAAGTCGGCCATTTTTTTTGTAGACAATTGTTCCACAAAAAAAAAAAAAAAATAAAAAGGCACATTTATCAGAATGGGTCCTTAACCTATCCACAAAATTAATGGATATTGTCACAGCTAAAAAAGTGGCCTAGGGCCATGTTTACATGTTCAGTATTGGGTCAGTATTTTACATCAGTATTTGTAAGCCAAAATTAATGGAATAATCAGAGGAAAGGTGTAATAGAAACACGTCACCACTTCTGTATTTATCACCCTCTCCTGGTTTTGGCTTACAAATACTGATGTTTTATACTTAGCAAATAGTGAATGTGGCCTAAGAGTTGGCCATAGAACTCCCGAGTAGTGATGGGCGAGCATGCTCGGCACTGCTCTATACAGTATCGAGCAGTGTCGAGTATCGCGTGGTGCTCGGGTCCCCGAGAACCTCAATTTGAATTATCTGAGCCGAGAGAGAAAGAAAGACTCAGAAAAAATGCTTGAGTTTGCCATTCCCTTCCAATATGCTCGCTACTAGAGCACTTCTGAGCGTCTGACATGCTCGATTCGAGTGCTGAGCACTTGAGAATTTCAGTGCTCGATCAACACTATTCCTGATCTTTCAGGAGCAGCAATACAGTCCTGGGAAGAGAACGAACACTCCTATCATGCAGTAGTGTATTGACAGCAAAATGCACTTTATTAGTTGCAGCATATTTTTGGTTTTCTTTCTTAAAAAAAAGACAAATACAATGTGTAGAAGGACTCATAATACTTTGTACATGGATTCTGTGCAGAATATAGTATCTGCATGGAGCATAGTCATAATTACAGCATCAGGTGCAGAAAAATCTTCCATCTTGTTGCTCAAATCTTTAGCTCCTAGCAGTAAAATCTCTGAAGCACCTGCAGGCTGTTTACACAGCCAGACCGCACTTCAGATATGCACTGAATGGTCTGTAATAGATCATTCAGTGTGCATAGACTGTCACTTATCTTGGCAGTGTCCGGAGTCCTGTGTATAAAGAACTTTGCGCTGCCTAGAACGAAAACCAAAAAGATCATTTCACCCAACGAATGGGCATTTTACTTGTGAGTCGGGTGATCGGCAGCCTGTTTACACTGCAAGATTATCGTGAAACAAGTGTTCCTAGGAGAGCGCATTCATGATAATTGTGTGGTATAAATGCCCATTAAAGGAATTTGTCATTAGGATCAACCCTCTTAAGCCATCTATATGGACATGGTCATAGGAAATTGAATAATATGATACCTTGATATCTGAGATCCGATGTCTTATTCCCAAGACATCCATGTTTTTCTTAATATGTAGATAAGCTGTTGAGATCTATTGGCCAGTGTGAGACATGTAATGGCTGACAGGCTCTTGTCTGGATCCACATATCTAACACTAGTAATGCCACCTTTCATATAAAATAAACTCTGGAGGCAGATTCTCAGGGAGATCAGTGTCCGTCCCATAGATCTTAACAGCTCATTTACATATTAAGAAAAATGTGGATTTCTCTGGAGTAAGACATCAGATCACAGATATCATTTCACCCATCTTCCTATGACCTGTATGCCCATGTAGATGGTTTAGTAGGATCCTACTGACAGATTCCCTTTAAATTATTAGCAGGGTAGCTGCAAAGATGAAGCCTTGTTATAGGGACAATCTGATCCAAATATTTTTTACCAGGGACAGTCAGTTGTGAAAATAGCGTTACTTTTGCAAACTTTGTATGTTAGGTAAAAAGTAGAAGTCTTCAGAAGAGCTCAGGTGGAGTATCCTATGTTGGCTGTCTGCAGACTCAATGAGTAGTAAGCAGGGTTGCCCATTGTCTAGAAATTCCAGGACAGTTATTAAAAATATGTCACTTTTTTCCCCTGTCCGTAAATAAATATGATGCATCCATGATTTTTTTGAAGCTAGAGAGATTGTACAGATTTAAATAACTGTATGACCCTTTTACAGTTCACAGTGAATGCAGCTAATGTCTTCACATAGGATTTATGGTCTGTAGACATGTATCACTTATAATCCTAATGATTTATCATATGATAATGATTTGTCATTATCATATGATAAATAATATGAATTATAATTTGTCACTTAATGTTTCCATAAAAAAAGTTGTGTGTCCTTGATTTCTTGAGAACCTGCCCTTAAAAAAAAAAATCAAGTTGGCAACCATGGTAATAAGTAACATTGTGAAGTATTGGCCTGTTGTAACACTGGATCTTCTCTGCTACACCGCAGCCAATAATTTAAGCTTAGCCGTCATATTACTTTATTTGTCACTTTCATTGTGATATCAATACCGAGTACTTGAGCATTTCACTGCTCGATCAACACTATTATTTGCCCGTGTCATCTTTCGCTGGGTTGTTGTCAGGATCAATGAATGTTTTAGAAATGCAAAAGTCGGAATACCATGTCAATAATTGTACCACGGATTTGTAGATATATTGACATCAAGACGTCTTGCTAAATAAATTGTTAATGCAAGCTGTGCTGTACTGGTAGATGGCGGTGGTATGCATGTGGCTTACAAACACGCCAACGCACAAACATGCCCACTACCAAATATTTGGGTTTTACAATTAAGATCGATAGCGTCCACTCTTTCATCATTCCACTACCCAGAAATTCATTAATTATGCATCGCTAACCATTGTTTCACAGTAGTTTGACATTTACAAACACTACGGCCGGAGAAAAGAACATGGATGCAACAAATCAATATGGAAAACGACAAATTCTTTTCAAGGCAAGCCTGTTAAAGATTATTCTTAAATAAATGAAAGCGTAAGCAGCTTATGTCTATGGATATCTTTAGCATGCTGGCTCCCCTGGGTCAGCTATTCTTAGACAATTATTTTCATCTCATGCCATTGCACGTCTAAGATTAGTCTCTTAGGTATTATCATGCCATCCAAGCTACCTCCTAATATAACTGTACACCGGAATGACTATTTATAGCAATCAGCCATTCTGTCATATTTGGTTTATTTGTGGTCGCTATGAAGAAAACCACACAAATTCCTGCCTTCTACCAAAACAACTCTGATAAGATGCACAAAGGGGGAATAATCATGTAGGAATGTATACATGGAGCAACAGAAACGCTCTCTATTCTCACATGCCAGAGTGAAGATGCAAGCTCTGGGGCAACTGTGACTCGTCTTCTAAGGATCCACCTTGTCACCCAGGATACAAATACTTGGGTGACATTAACAAGAGCCGACATTGAGATTCTATTTTTAGGTGATTTCTTTCAGAATAATCTGAGCCCAGTGCTAGAAGATCACTCAGACGCAAATAGCTCAGAGGAAAGTGTTTATCATTGTCATTTATTACATTAGTCGGAAGCTTTAATAGGTTTCATTGCTACTAAAAGCACCACATGCATAAGACATGCAGCCAGATATTATGAAATATACCATTTAATATGAATTCTTCTTAAATCTATATTCTGTCTGTATCAGTTTAACTTGATATTGGTTCATTGTACAAATAGTCATGCTTCATACAGCAGTGATATCTTCTACCATTAAGGTTTACCAGTGGTCTCCACCATTTCTCACATTCAGTTCTGAGAGATGGTTGCGAGCCATATCCAGCCCGGCCACCCTCATCCACTCATAGTGTCAAACACAGCCCTGATTACCAATATAATGACAACCAAAGCTTCTCCAGCGAAAGCACCTTGTGCCACGTTCCTTTGTTGGCAGTATAGTTGCATCCAAGGGTTCCCACTTTACCACCACTCAGAGTTCTCCTATGAAGCGCTACCACCAAACTATCACTTTCAGCTTCAACACCCCTCTAATAATATCTTCCTATCAGGAAGCTTACCAAATTTGTCCACCACACCACCAGTATATGCACATCCAGATCAGCACTTATGTGCGGGGCTACTAACAAAAGTCTGTTTTTGGAGGTCTTCTCTTCATAGACATTTTGCTAATGCACCAAGTAGCAGCCAACCGCGAGCCACACAACATAGCTCCACAAGCCACATATGGCTCCAGAGCCACAGGTTGGGGACCCCTGGTCCAGCCATCTCCTAGGACATGGACCTTCTTGAAGAAGCAGAGCATAGCCACCAGAAAACATAGTGACACCGTACGTTCCTTGCACCCTTGCCTTTTCTTGGATATTGATGGAAATCCCGTAAAGTGTGATTCCTTTTCCCTTTCTGTTAGTGCACAAAGATCCCTCTAAAGTAAAACAGTAAGTAAAAAACAGGGAGGAGGGGGATGCAGCTGCACTAATATCACATCAATGAGAGCCCATCCAAGTAGTCGACACGGTAAGATAAAATATGCTATTCACAAAGAAAGTACAAGAAATGAAAAAGTCCCCCAAAACGCAGGTTATGCCTTGTTCACCTGGCTCAAATGCTGGCAAAATAGCACAGCATGCTGTGTTATTTTGTCCAGTAAAATGCAAGGCACCATAAGGGAAAACTAAGTGAACCCATTATAGCCAGTGCAATCAGTAGGGCATCACTGGTGTCCAACATGGCTGAGATCTGGCACCCCTGTTAATTTTGTTCTTCTGCTGCTATGAAAGAATTTATAAGCGCTGATGTGAATAGAGCCATAGACAGATATACATTTAAAGGAGTTTTCCAGGAATATTTTTTCCTTCCCCATATGCATCTGCTAGTTTATAATAATAAACTTAGATGATACTCATCCTTCCCTGGTCCGGCACTTGGTCTCCGCCACTAACCCAGTCTTTGTCGATAGACTGCATTGATATTGTCACAAATGCAGTGCACGTGACTTCTGCAGCCATTCACTGGGCTCAGGGGTTCGTGCCATCTACAGAAGGGCCACTAAGCCCATCGTTTGTCTGTGCATGCACTGCAGATATGATATCACTGCTGCAGCCCACCAGCAATGGCCAGTTGCACATAGCGGAAGCAGATGGGAAAAGACAAGTTATTCCTGAAAAACAGTTTAATATACATTTACACCTGCCTGTTTTAAGGTAAGTTAGCTTTAAAACATAAGACCTGTATACTTGCTGCAAGCAGGTGATTGCAAAGGTGGAACAAGGGTTAAGTCTTTGTGCTTAAAATTTAGATTTAATTATGTTTATTAATTATACGATGATGTGTAGATAATAGCAACTTAGGCAAATTGTTCACCACTTGCTAAAAATATTTTATTAAGATGATTCACATTTTACCAGAGAGAGGCGTTTTAAAAATAAAGTTGTTATTCTCAACATGCACCATCATTAGGCACAAAGCCCAAAACTAATTATTGCTTTTGTGTTACTGGAATATTAATAGAAACATGGGAGTCACATCAACTGAATTAATTAGGAAAAATAATATTGAAATCATCAGCAAGAATAAAGATTTCCAAATGGTAAATTTCAGTTTATCTCTCAGTCGAATTTGATACAATTCAAGGCTATATTCAGAGTTTGTGTTCAGTTTTAATTGGACTATGAAAATAGAGTAATGGAAGCTAATTGTTTAGTTGCTGTAAGGACCAGCCAGTCGTGGACGTGCCACTTACCCCATGCAATCTTCAGACCCACATATGCTCTAACAATGTCTTCTACAACATGTCTGTAATAATATACAGTATGTGTATAAAGAAGAGGCTCGGTAATAATGGAGCAAATGCAACTTTGGAGCCACTTCAAAGAACCTATTAAAACATTTCTTAAAGTGGTATTCCCACGTCAATGGAAAAATGCATAAGTGACATTCACATTCTTCCATGTACGGCCACCCTTTTCTGCCCCTGTTTCCCCAATAGTTCATAGGGTCTTTCAGATATATCATATATGCTTATTAATGGACTCCCTAATTAAAAAATATTATCAGATAAACTTCTTTTATGTGTAGAAATAATATAGAATATAAGAAAATAAGAGGACTCTATCTTCATATACTGAGTAAATTTAAAATGGTTGTTCGCTACGTGGAAAACTCTTCTGAATCCCTAAGTTATCCCCCCAGTAAAATAATAAAATACTTATACTCCCCTCCAGTGCCGGCGCCATTCCAGAGGTGTCAACAATGGCTCTCCCTGGGATCACGTGACATTATGTGAGCGACTGGTACAGGAAGAGAGAGGACCCTGCCCACGAGGGCTCACAATCTACGCAAATGAATAAGTGTTTGCTTTGAGGTGCTGGGCAGTAGACCTTTCACCCTGACAGCTGGTTATGTTTAGCTGGTGACCACATGGTCTAGGAATTTCTTTCTTATTTTGATGTGAATTGCTTTGCCTGTTTTGTGAAATAAAATAAAGCTGGTAGTGGCCCGTATGAATAAGAGTCAACTACTTTGGCATAAACGTCTTGATGCCATGAGATCATGCAACCCAGAAGATGGCAGTCCCTAAAGTTAATCTACCTCTATCTATCTATCTATCTATCTATCTATCTATCTATCTATCTATCTATCTATCTATCCATCTATCTATCTTATATTGTATGAAACAGGTAAGAGCTGCTGCATTTCACTGATTGAAATGACATCTCTTGATCACGTACTACAACTTTTGGCATATTCAAGAGATACATGAGACTGTCAGATGTGCATTTCCATCAATTTACTACGCTGGCTATAAATAAATCATGAAGATTTCAGATTTGTAATTGGAGGCATTTTAAATTAGTCATCATCTTAAATATATTCATTACGCACTATGATTTTTTCCTCCGGTTGAATTATATTCCTATTATTTTTCTCTATTTGCCTTCACGAAACATGAACATGTCTCTTTCAACTTTCTCATTTTATCTATTCATCAGAGACTGAATCTATGAACATGCAGTGAAACGTGATATTTTTACGTTCATGGGAATTATATGTAAGCCTTGTTAAGCTATAAATGATATATCCAGGTGTACAGTGGCAGTGGTTGTGTAAGGATTAAAAAAGCTAAACTTGGAATTCATCTGTAGAATATGAATTATACAAGCAGAGCCCATTGCTGGAGCCTCCTAATAGGGGTCAAGGATAACCTTGATCAAGAAAGCAACTATTTATGAAGCATATGACAAAACAGGGTATTAGAATTCACCGATAGGGGTTTACCCAGGTCTTTGATATAGATAACTAGAGATGAGCAGATTGATCTGAGGAGGATAGAGTTTGAGTCAAATTTCCTGAAATTCATGGTTTCATGCAAATTCGAACACTTTGAAATTTGATTTGCGTTTCGCATAAAAACTTGCCCTCACTGCTGAAGTATCAGAGAGAGGGCTAATGTCACAGACTTTCCAGTAAGGCCCTGCAGCTATAACATCTAGCGGATTATCATATCTTGTACAATGGTGAACAGTACCTGGGCCATCAGAGATCAGTAGTTCCCTATGGTGCAGTTTGTATGGCAGAATTGTTTTCCATCCCCAAAATCATTGGGTAAGTCTCTCTTTCTGGTAGAGTTAGAGTGTAAGCTCTTATGGTTAGCAGTAGAGAGGAGCTTATTGCTTTGCACAACCCAAATCCATGGTCCAGGTCAATGCTCTCTGATTGTGGACACTAGCTGCGCAAAATTTCTATGCTTTCCGGGTTCCCCGGTGCGGTGTTTGATTCACTGTCCTGGTGTGATGTCATCTACGTGGTGATGTCTCGCCAGCCCGGCTACTTATGTGATGAGCCAGGAAATTTGCGAAGCTCCTGTCCATGGCCAGAGAGCAATGACCTGGACTGTGGACTGGGGTTGCGTGAGCCGATCTGCTTATCTCTAGCCAGAAGGTAACTCGCTCTCTCTCTCCTGTAGAGTGTAAGCCATCATGATCAGCGGGGACCCCTCTCTCTCTCCTGTAGATTGTAAGCTCTTGTGGGTAGCTGGGTCCTTTCTCTTTCTTTCTCTTGTAGAGTGTAAGCTCTTATGATCAGTGGGGTCTTTGCTCTCTCTCCTATAGTGTAACCTCCTATGATCAGTTGGGCTTTCTCTCTCTCCTCTCTCTCCCACGTGTATTTTCTGAGCAATTACTAGTTTTGCCGTATTGGAATTGTCGTAAATTTATTCACAGCAAATCATATCATCATGGGAAATTCAGCTAAGCCAGCAAATTTGAATTTCAAAATTTCTGCTCATCTGTATTGATACCTATTCATAGGATAGGCCATCAATATCAGATCGCTGGGGATCCAAGTTCCGAAACCACTGCCAATCATCTGATGGAAGGGGCTACTTCTTTGTATACTAGGTGCAGATTCACATATTTGATGTGAATTTAAAAAAGTCATAAAGAAACTGAAGCAAGTTCAGAAAAGAGCAACCAGAATGGTGACCGGTCTGCAAATAGTGTCCTACGAGGAACAGTTAGAAGATTTGGGTATGTTTAACTTGCAAAAGAGAAGACTGAGAGGAGACTTAATAGCTAGCTACAAATATCTCAAGGGCTTTCACACTGTAGAGGGATCAGCTTTATTCTCATTTGAAACAAAGAAAGACTAGAAGCAATGGGATGAAACTGAATGGGAGAAAATACAGATTAGATATTAGAAAAAACTTTTTGACAGTGAGGGTGATCAATGAGTGGAATAGGCGGCCATGAGAGGTGGTGAGTTCTCCTTCAATGGAAGTCTTCAAATAGAGGCTGGACAGACATCTGTCTGAGATGGTTTAGTGAGATGGTTGGACCAGATGACATTGGAGGTCCCTTCCAACTCTACCTTTCTATGTTTGTATGATGGATGCTATACTTGGTATTGTAGTTCATTGCTGTTCAGTTCTATTCAAATGAATATAACTGAACCTTTAATTTCAGGCACAGCGATTACTAAATGCATGGCGCTATACCTGGTACACAATGAAGTCGACCTAGCAGTCCCTTCAATGAGTTGATTAGTGGAAGTGCTGATGTGACATACTGTATATATCCTGAGTATAGGCCATCATTATGTAAGAGGAGCACAATAACCCCTGTAATGAACAATAATATATAATATGCATAATCTAAATAGTAGGTTTTCTTTATATCAGTACAAGCTATTAGTGGCTGGTGTATAAGAACCCAATTTTCATCATTTACAGTAGATTACATGAGTCACGTTCTATAATTTACTTGTGTGACACACACACATATTGCATATCTATAAATCTTTTCATATATATAGGGAGGTCTACATGAAAATAGCCACATCAGTGCAAATATCCTGCTGGGAACTTGCACCTAACACCAAGTGATTGACTTTACGTAACAAGATAGCCTATAAATTGAACCTTTGTTTTGCAGCGTTGACATGTCTAGAGCTTAGAATAAATTTCGGTTTCCTGCTTTAGCTCTTAGCTGTAGCTTAAAATAGCTAAGAGAATTTACATTGAAAGTACAGGACTTAAAACATTCTGTTACCAAAGCTGCAAGGTGACAAGTCCTTATCACCTGCAAGCTTTTTATTATTACAGTACAGGCAAAGGAGAAATGTGGGGAACGAGTAACATTACTCCATCACTGTACCTATGTACAAATGCATGGGTTTACAACCATCTGAGGAAAGACCTTTATGGCAGAGGTGTATCATCATCTAGCGGTGCTATGGTTGCATCTATTCATGTACCATTACGTCAATCAAAAATACATCCAGTTTATAGCACAGTTTTCCCAGGAATGGCCATTGATCTATTTCTTATTCTTGGTGAGTGGACCAAACCCTTTGACCCCCACTGAGCAGCAAATCAAAGGGATTATGTAAAACCCTATTAAGACCTTAAGTGTAAGTGTCACCTGTGAGATTCCTTTTTCCCCTACCTAAATCGGGTGATTGACAGCCTTCTTTGTAAACACTGATGGAGGGAAAGCATTGACAAACACCTACATGTGAATGGAGTATACAGGTCTCTGTCTCTCCTATGAGTATAGAACCAGTAGTGGGAAATGTTGGATTTTTAAAAATCTCATTAAAATTACCACAGAAGACTTAGACATGTCCAAAAACAGATTTTGCATGCAAAATTGAGATTGAGAGTAAAGTGTCAGTTTTTGCTGATGACACCAAACTATATAGGATATTAAAATCTGATCTTGAAATTACTATATTGCAGAACGATCTGGATAGGATGACTGAATGGGCAAACACTTGGCAGATGAGGTTTAATGTAGATAAATGTAGAGTAATGCACCTAGGACTGAGTAATCCTATTGCTGCATATACATTAAATGGGAGTATACTCGGAACTACAGGACAGGAGAAGGACTTGGTATTCTGGTTACAAGTAAGCTGAGCAGCAGTACTCAATGTCAAGCAGCAGCTGCAAAAGCGAACAAAATTTTAGGATGTATAAAAAGAGAAATAAAATCCCAGCGTATTGTTACCCCTTTATAAATCACTGGTGACGCCACATCTACAATATGTGATCCAGTTTTGGGCTCCACGTTTTAAAATGGATATTCAGAAGTTAGAGTCTGTCCAAAGCCGGGCAACTAGAATATTACAAGGGATGGAAGGCCTCTCATATGATGAGAGGTTGAAAAAGTTGAGCTTGTTTAGCTTAGAAAAACGACGCCTCAGAGGGGATCTCATTTCCATGTATAAATATATGTGTGGTCAGTACAAAGGACTGGCACATGACTTATTCCTTCCAAAGAGCATACTAAGGAACGGGGGGCACTCATTACGGGTGGAAGAAAGGCGATTCCGGCACCTAAACAGGAAAGGGTTCTTTACAGTCAGAGCAGTCAGACTGTGGAATGCCGACCACAAGAGGTAGTAATGGCAGACACTATAACAACTTTCAAAAAAGGGCTGGACGATTTCCTCGATACACATAACATTGTGGATTATAGTTAAATTAGACAAAATATTACACCTATAGTAGTATATTTAATACGGTAATAGTAATTACATAACTTGTATCATAATTAGTTTTGATCCAGGGTTCTTGGACTGATCGCCTTTTCTTGGGGTCAAGAAGGAATTTTTCCTGTGACGTAAGTTAGCTGAATGTGTCTTGGGGTTTTTGCCGCCTTCTGGATCAATAGATTTAGGCATAGGGATTTTAGTAATACCATTATTAGAATCACAAGAGTAATATAAATATAAAACTAATTAAAAATGATAAACGGGTTCATGTTACTATGAGTCCAATAACAGATCCCAGTTATTTCACATTAGTTCCCAGTTACAACACCTTCCCACAAGATAGAATTAAAATACTTTAAACAATCATCCATAACAATAAAACCATCTGCCTAAGGGCTCGTTCACACTACCGTATATTCTCTCTTGTGAGTGATTTGGGCCGATTGATCTGTCAGAGTTTGATCTGAGTGTCATCTTACTATTATCTGATTGAGAGAATCATATCACAGGTGCGGAGAAGACATAGAACTGCACTCTGCTGATATCCAAGTGCAGTCCTATGTTTCACAAGCACCCATAGACTTATATGGGTGCACATGATACAAGTATCGGAGACACTCCTAGATTGTTTTCTCATGTCAAATCTGCATGAGAAAAAAAATCGCAGATCTGCACTGCCCCATAGTATAACATTGGGACGAGCGCTATCTGATAAAACATCGGATAGCACTCAGCCATGTTATACGCTCGTGTGAGCGAGCCCTAATTCTATATAGATCCCCCACATGTTGCCAATATAGCTGTGATCTGACAAGACATGAACTTCATAAAACATTTGAAAATGTCCTTCAATATCTGGCACCAAGATGTAAGCAGATGTCCTCAAATTGTGAGCTTAGGTCTTCATGGATCAGATTTTATTTTTCCTACCTTGTCCCACAAATGCTTCATAGGATTGAGATCAGGGAAATTTGTCAAATCAACACCTTGAACTCTTTATCATGTTCCTCAAACTATGCTAACAAGTTTGGCAATGTGGTAGGATGCATTATCCTGTTGACGTAGGTCATTGTCATCAGGGAATAACGTTGTCAAGGAAGGTTGTAATTGGTCCGCACAATGTATTGGTGGGTGGCACATGTCAAAAATGAATTCCAGAGCCCAAGATTTGCCTGCAGAACTCTTCCCAGAGCATAACACTCCCTCCACTGATTTGCCTTCTTCCGAAAGTAAACTCAGTTAACTTTTTTCATCCTGAGGTAGGTCACATATGCACACAACTGGCCACATTAATATATAAGAAAATGCAATGCCTCAGAGTATCCTCCTATCAATCTTTCACCAATTTGATATTTTTGGTGGTTTTCTGGTAAATCATAATTGCGAGCCCTGGAAATCATTAACGCTATCCCTTACATAAAATCTGGAAACTTTTTTTTGGTAACGTTGGTGGCAGACCCTTCTTCTTATAGGGCCCCTCTGAAGCTTATGATAACTTATGTTCAATGACAATGAGGCTTTACAATTTTTATTTTGCGTTAAATGTTCCTATATTTTATAGGATACGTGTGCTATAGAAATCACCCAATTAAAAGTAGATGGAGTGCGGATTCTAGAGCCCAGATGATTTTTCTCACCAATGTTTTCTTGGAAGCAGTGAATCAGGCTTTAATAGTATATTATTATAAAGTCTTGTGACAATAGGTAATAAAGCGTGAGAGTGTAGAAGACATCTAGATAACATGTTTTTAGTTTTAATATTTTGTGGTGCTCCACAAGAAGATCATTTTATATCATGTTTGATAAGAGACTCGGTTATTGGGTACTTGCAATTATTATGTTTCTCTGCTTATATTTATGAATGTCAGTTGCGTTTCACCATTTATTTCTTCTGTATTGTTCTTTCTTATCATACTTTGAAATGTTTTGAATGAAATAAACATCAAATCCAACATCCATCTTCTTTATGTTCATAAGGCTTATATATTCCTCACTGTTCTGGGCCCGTTCTAGGGCTTCTATCAAAATACCCCAAAAATGGTATTCAGATGCACATTTGCCATAGATATTGACTTCACTGAGTCAAATGAGGTTTAAAGTATGAGTCTTTGGCTCCATTTGACCATCATTCCATTGATGCCCATCTTTTTTGTCCAACACCATAGCATGATATATTATGCTATTGTGTCCTACAAAAACGATGACCATTGACTAAAAGATGGTCCAACGGAATCCAGTTTCATATTTTAGATTTCCTCGTTGAAGTCAGTGGTTACGTCTGGGAATGTCTGAATTCCATTTTCAAGTATCCAGACTGAGTACAGGGTGGGGAGGAGAATGTGGACTGACCCAATCTTAAACTGTAGAAGACATTTATATTGAGTGAATGAATGTCAGTGGAGAATATCTATTGATATGACATAGACTAATGTTTAGGAATCCTGTCTCCAAGGCAAAGGATCTGGCACTAATGAAAGGTTTCACACTACACGATTATCATGAACGAGCATTCCTAGGTTGCCAATCGTCTAACGAACAAATAAAATGCTCATTCGTCAGCTGAAATGGCTTAAAAAAATCATCAATCTCTGCAGCACATCGTGCTATGTGCACAGAACGATCTATTACTGATCTTTCTGTGTGGATCGTAAGCGCAGTCAACCTGTTTAATCAGGTTATTAAACAACTGCTGTCAGCAAACATGTAGCTGATTGGCGGTCATTTAACGCTGCGGATCAGCTGGTATAAACCCAACGGTACAGTAGGAGGAATAATAAGACTTAAAGGATGTGTCCAGGACTATTTTATTTTTTTTACTATAGGCCTAAAAACTAACAGGCAGGTAGTTACTAACAGAGGCAATTACTTGCCTGTTTTACCCGGACTTGGCTCAGAGCAGTCACTGACCGGCGATTCAGCTGCTCCGGCGATTCAACAGAGCAGCCCTCCTTCTTCCGAGTTGCTCTATTGATGGGGCATAATGGCCAGCGTCATGCTGATTAATAGCTGGATCCCCGCAGATAGGCAGTGGGGAGCTGGCTGCCAATCACCATGACATGGGCAGTCATGCCAAATCAACAGAGCAGAGTAGAAGAGAAGCCGCTGCTCTGTCGATGTGACGTCAGCGGAAGCAACTGAATAGCCGGCAAGAGTGGTCTGTAACTGCTCTGTGCCGCCAGGAATTGGCACCGGACACAATGGCCAGATAGTTAGTAACTACCTGCCTGTTAGTTCTAAGGCCCATAGTAAAAAAATGAAATAGTCTTGGATAACCCCTTTAAAAGGTTTTTGTTTAGAATGTGATGTCACTGAAATAAAAATCTCTGTGTAGTATTGAAGAGATTAAAGGCTGCTATACACCTTCAATAACTGTTGATCAAACTTCTGATTGACAGTTATTTCTTCCATTCCCCTCCCAAACTGTTCACACACATGCTCAGTTCGATTGAATGTGTACTGTATGTGTTTTCAATTGACAGTATCTCCCAATACTTCCTTCCCTCGACAATATCTGTGGAGGGAGAGATAAGACACCCCTGTGTACGTAAAATAGTTGACCTTCCCTATGTGACTTGGTGCATATAGCAGTTTGTCATATTGTATGCACAATTTCTGTTTTTTACAGTTCTGGGAATTGATTTGAATTGATTTGAACTCACAAACAGCTCACACTCGTTATCACACACTAAGTCCACGTTCACACGTTCAGTATTTGGTCAGTATTTTATATCAGTATTTTAAGCCAAAATCAGGAGTGGGTGACATGTTTCTATTATACTTTTCCTCTGATTGTTCCATTCCTGATTTTCGCTTACAAATACTGATATAAAATACTGACCAAATACTGAACGTGTGAATGTGGCCTAACTGTAAGTTTAAACAGATAAGGAGTATGTCTAAGGGTCCGTTTACATGGCCCGACCAGTGGCAGGATATGACCACCGATTGGTAAACTTTTACTGATAAGTGATCGTTTAATAGTCTGTTTCCACAGACAGACCAGAGTAAACGATGTGCATTGACCAATCTATGCTGGATGGCTCAGTGGGCATAATGTCATGGTTCTTGGCAGTGAGAGTCTGTATTATATAGATTGATGCACTGCTGAGAACGTTGATTTTTTTGCGCAGTGCAAAAGATTGTTTCACCCGATGTACAAGTGTTTTGTTCGTTCACCAGTGATCGGTAGCCTGTTTAAACGGCAGTATAATCGTGAAACAAGCTTTTTTAACAATGCTCATCCATGATCATCTTGTAGTGTAAATGCAGCATAAGTATCATGTACTGTAAATTAATGGAAGTCCTCCATTGATATTGCATATGCAATATAGAAAATCAGTGTGTTCTGCTATAAATTCCATTCATCTCACTTTTATTTTCAGGATTTCTACTTCTTTGCTATATAGGAGTCACATATAATCAGACTGGGGGGTCATTTCAGATTGCAGCATGGGATATGTGACTTTACTGTATAGAGGCATCTTGTGCCTGGCACATCATGTGTTTAAGTGCATGTGGAAATTGTGGATGATGCTGTAATAAACACTGCTTATCATTTTGAAGAAAATTTTTTTTTTTTCAGGCAATTGTAAACTGTGGTAATTGTGTAAAACTGACTCAAACAGTTATCACTAAATCATTACTGAACTCAGAACTTTTTATTTTAATAAAATTGTAATTTTTCTTGGAAAATTCCTTTTTAGTCTCCAACCATTTCCAAATGTCCGGACTATCCATAACATTTTTTTCCTGTTGCCCCTTTAAAAAAAAAGAAGATCTACGAAGCTGGAGGAGGTTGTGTAGATTATTATAATTTTCATGATCATATTTTAGGATTGCAGAGAATGCTGTTGATTAGAGATGATTGAACCTGAACTTAAACCCCAGAAGTCCGTGTTACTGTTCTGAGTTCCGGGGGAATTCCGGGGACGAGAGAGAGAGAGATCCAAAGTTCGGGTCTCTGTCGTTTTCAATGGGGTTTGGATTCTGGTTCAAGTTGGCGTATAGTTCTGGTACCTGAACCGGACCTTGGACTAAAGTTCGGGATGGGTACCAGAACCCGAACATCCACGGGTCCGCTCATCCCTACTGTTGATGTACTCATATTTAATATCGAAGTAGTAGACATAAATCACTCATGATCTTTATGATTCATTTGGAGTTTCTCATGTGTCCATAAAAAAAATCAGTTGTCCGTGAATTTTTGGATGAGTTTTTCATAACAAAGAAAAAAAATCAGGTTGGCAACCTTGCTTGTATATTGCTGGCAATCAGATTGACCGTGTGAGCCAAAATCCTGCAGTATAAACCTCAACTAAGGTAAAGTGACAGAACATTTGTAGATTTGAAAAAAAATTCACTTTAGGGTATTCTGAAGGACACTGGCCGTAACCTTAATATATTGGGGCTGCCTCTCCGGACCTGTAGTGAGCAGTCACTTGTTCCCTCTCTTTGATCCTCACTAATCCCTCACTATAATGCTGAATACCAGGACAAAATCTGTATGCTGTACTCAATTTTCTTGACTGTTTTACTGTAGTACTAAAACCTGATTCCTCTCCAGGTTTGGCTCTCAACTCTGTTTATATGCCTGCGGTAAATTTTATTGAAGAAAAAAAAAAAAAGGAAAACATTCCAGGAATCCTGCAATTCATGAGTATTGGAAAGACCAGAATCACTTCAACTGCTGAAAGAGAAATAAATAGTTCCCTATAGAATTCATTTT
Source organism: Phyllobates terribilis (assembly GCF_046119375.1). NCBI lineage: Eukaryota > Metazoa > Chordata > Amphibia > Anura > Dendrobatidae > Phyllobates > Phyllobates terribilis. The sequence continues at coordinate 154,285,212 of NW_027362764.1, read as the reverse complement.
CATTATATTTGGATGGTAATTGCTGTACATTAAGCATCCAGCGCAACGTGTGTTCGGAGTGAAGGACTGTTAATATTCCTACGTTCAAAATATCATAACCAAATAGTCTTGTAAAGAAAACGAAAAATCTGGATATGAAATCACTAGAGCTATAAATCAAATCAAATGATCGCTCTGGAAATAGTTCGGCACTTTCTGTTCACTCACATTTCTGTAGCGTTTAGTCAGAGATCTCTTCTTTTTTTTTTTTTTTCTTAAAGTGTTGGTACCAAAAATAACCCCCTGTTATAATGAACCCGCCCATGGATTGCACTGAAGTTTCTATCATCCATGTTTTATTGTCATAAATACAGCTGTAATCTGTTGAAACATAGTTTTCGTAAGAAGACAATTTTCCATGAGTCCATCTGCAGTTAGATGAGAGACAATCACCCAATCACAGCCTGAATGTAAGGGGTACAAGTGAGCGCTTCTGCTCCTTCACTTTAAAGGGAATTTGTCACCAGGTTTTTGCTATGTAACCTAAGAGAACCATGATGTAGGGAAGGAGAGCCTGATTGTAGCAATGTGTCACTTTCTAGGCTATGTTTTGCTGTTAAAATACAATTAGTGTTTTATCAGCAGGAGATTATCACTACAGAACAAGCTGCCTCATGCCTCCTAGTCTAACCACGCCCCCAGCACTGATTAGCAGCTCTCTGTCAATGTACATTGTACACAGAAAGCTGTGGTGTGCGCGGGATTACATCTCAGCTCTGCTAAATCTGCAGCAGAGAAAACTCTGATTCTATCATAACTGCTGCACCTAGTAAACTAAGTGATTCATTGCTGGAATCAGGGTATCTGTCCCTACCTTGTGCTGCGGTCAGATTACACAACAAAACCTGCTGACATATTCCCTTTAATAATCTATAAGGGTCTGAATACTTGGACCACCACCCATCAAAATATGTGACATGTCATTCATTTAAATGCCGGGACCATAAGCCACAAGAGAATACTGTGATATGCCGGCTGGCTGGTCAAACCCTTCATTTTGATATTTGACACAAGTGTAGAATTTTTGATTTTTTTTCTTCGTTTCTGGTTCAAACTTAAATGGAGCCTGTGACTAAATCAGGTCGTTTTAGAGATTCTTAAAAAAATGTCATTGATCAAGTCTGCTGAAGTAAGGGCCATAATTACTAATTGTCCTTCCATGCTAGAGGACAAATGAGCATGGAAAGGGTCTTCTAAATATACCCCATGCCCCAATCTCAGTGCTCCCTTGTGCCCACTAGATTGGCATTAGTACTAGATTAGTATTATTATTACAGATATACTAATGTACTAATGGAAAGAATATCTCTACTAGTGTTGAGCGAGTATGTTCTATTAACCCTTTCGCCGAGTATGCTCGGGCCGAGCTCCGAGTATTTATAGCTGCTCGGTGATATGTTTGAATCGCTCCCGTGTGCATGATTTGCGACTGTTTGACAGCTTTATTACATGTGAGGAATGTGTAAGAAATAGACATTCCTCACATGTAATCAAGCTGTCAAACAGTTGCAAATCATGCACACGGGAGCGATTCAAACACATCACTGAGCAGCTGTAAATACTCGGAGCTCGGCCCGAGCATACACGGAACAGAACATACTCGCTCAACCCTAATCTCTACACTTTTAATTGCTTTTTCTGTAAATGAAGTGTTTTCATATAAACTACTTGTTTATATGATTGTTAGCTATGGCATTGGCCCAAACTAAAAAAGCTGTATACAGTACATATGCTCTTTGCTTGATAGAAAAGCATTATGACCATAAGAGTAATTTATAGCATTGTCTCATCACTACTCTGATACTTATTATGTGTAGCCTCATTTCCTGTGGTTGACAACATTCAATTGATCTCTGGATACAGCTTGTTTTATTCTCTTCCACAATAAATTAAAAATATCTCATATTTTCCCATGAATGATGGCACTAGGGTTACTATTATGCTGTGTCTGTTATTATATTTAGTTTCTAAAAATATTTATGAAGTTAAATGGTTCTCAACTTCTCATCCTTGGGCAAATGCTACCTGCTGGAAGGGTACCTGTTTTAATTAGATACGCCAAAATGGGTGGAGCTTGAATGGAGCACGGCACGCCCACTCGTCTAATTCATGATTAGCTCTTTCGTGTATTATGCCATAATCTTACTCCAGTCCCTGACTGGAATAAGGTATGTGGCGAGGTACACGGAGGCGCACACAAGTTTTAAGATGCGCATCTTAATAAATTAGCGGCCTCTGACTCCAACACAACCCCTCATCAAGACTGGCGTAAACTGCGCAGGTCTTGATGAATCTGGGCCTGTGTGTTCAATTTCTCTTCCACAAGGGGAAGTTAAGCTTTACAAAGTACTTATTCAAATCAATGGGCTTTGTGTGTTTTTCAAAATAAAGAGGTTCTCTTTGGACCTGCTCCTAAGTCTGGCCACAGTATGAAGTTCCTGAATGGAGGCTTCCCATCTATTAACTTAGAATTCCTTAATAGGATTCATGAACATGGGTTTTCTTAACTAGACAACCCCTTTTAAAGTGTACCTGTTACCAAGGGAAAGTGGCCACCTTATGTTTTTATTTTATTCCTGCTGCCCCCTCAATGTTCTGTTTTTTTGTCTTTTTTAAATCAGCAATATGGCTCCAGATATGGGCCTTTTAATTTAGTACTCCTCTTTATGGTCTTTACCAAGGGGGCGTGGCTCACAGAATTCACAGGATAATATACACATACACATTGTTTGTATTAGTGACTCAAGCACCACCTTTAGATGACTGAGACCTGAATATAATTCAGTTGTGTATAGCAATGATCCCTTATGTGCATATCCAGTATGACCTAAAAGCTGGCAGCTGTCTGTACATTTTACAACTACAACAAAGACATACGTAACACTCTGATGTCTCCTAGGACTGCATTCAACCCTATTCAAGTTCTTTTACACAAGCACTGCCTATATAATGTATATATTGTAGGGATTCACGCTCTCAGGTTGGCAGTAGGCAGCATTCACACAGGCACTGGATTCTTGTTTCAAAACACAGCGTTTATTTTTCACTGGTTGCACAGTACCAAACAACCATAAACATAAATCTCAGCTTTGTCCAGGCGCTAATTAAACACAGACCCTAGCTACTCATATATGGCTGAGCTAGTCCCAATCCGGTGAAACAGAACAGCTATTGTCCATAGCAACCAGTGATACTTGCAGGTCACACGGCCTGTGCAGTCTCTTCTCAGAGTGGGACTCTGGCCTGTCTCTCTTCAACTCCAACAAAAATCCATTTTGATCAGCTCTCCCCAGTTAACTAAGGTGAACACCTAGCCTGGTTATATATGGAACCAGACTCCTAAAATGGTTTCTGCATTCCCTGCTTGTGCTTTTTTACATGTGACATGCAGAAGTAGTGCTGTTGCTTCAAAAGCTTCCAGCAACTATAAGAGTTAACACAGTCACAAGAGACAGGATGTATTGTACTTCAGAAGCATCCAGCAACTAGAGGGATTAACACAGTCACAGGAGACAGGAAGTGTTTAGCAGAGCTCCAGGGGGATTGTGGGGAACTTGTTTATTAGTCTGGCTGGAGCTGAAGAGAAAGGTGGTATGTTATCTGTATCTCACAGAAGGCAAGTGAAATAGAATTCAGGTCAGGAGGAAAGCTAAGCATGGGTTAGATAGACTCCCTGAACTAACAGTGCAGAGTATTATCGGGCAGAAAGGTAAGGACTGGAAGGAATAATGTCACAGGGATCATCTCCCTCATCAAACCCTCCCCCCCTCCATCTCCATGCAGGATAAAGAATGCTGTGCACTATTGTGTCCTTGTGAAGGAAAAACCTGTGGTTGTGTATGTGACGCGCCCCCTGGGCCGTGGGGTGCCCGGTCCTGGGCCGGTGGATGCTGGGGAATATCACAGTGGCGGTGACCCGGTCCGTGACCCAGGGCGGTCGATAAAAGGGGTTATGGATAGAGGATTTATAGTGTTTTTATAGAGTTTGTGATGCCACCTGTGGAATGCGGCTAAAGGGAGCCGCCGCTGCGGAGCAGTCCTCTGAAGCTGATGTTACTGCAGCAGGGATGGTGTGGCTCTCCACAGGAAGAGCTAGCTCTAGGGCAGTATAGATGTTGTAGGTTGTGCTGGGCGTTGTAGTGCAAGAGTTGATGGTGCAACAATAATCAGTCCACAACTTAATGGCAGTTTACTCTTGTCTTTACTGGTGGTGATTAGACAAGCCGGGACTAGGGTACTGACTAGAAGTGGAAGTCTGGGCAGCCTGGAAGCAAGTAAAGAATCCTCCTTGCCAGGGGAAGTTGGAGGCTTTCCCTTTCCACTAAACTCTTTGGCCCTGCTGTTTGTAGCTGTGCGGTGGCCCTCGTCCCTGAGTGTAACGTTTCTGTGCTCACCCGTATGGCAGGCAGCTCGGGCCTTGCTGGTGCGTCGCTCCCACGTGGCGGTGCTGGGCCCTCAGTGCTGCTGAGCCTCTGGACGTCTGATGGGGCCAGGAGACCTGCAGTCTCCTGCCCTCCGGTTTCTACTGCTGGGCCTTCGGTGCCCCACAGCCTCGGACTCCGGTGTCTGGTCCTCCTGTGTTTGCTCCTTCTGGGGTGAGCTGCCACGCAGCTCCAGTCCCCAGCTCCTCTCTCCTCGATGTCCTCGCTTCAACTCCTCACACTAACACTAACTAACCCCGCCCCCAGATCCCAGTTGCCAAGGGGAGGAGCTCCCCTTGCTGGTCTGGAGCCGGAAAAGTGTTGCATGTTTAGTATACCTGACTAGGGGAACCCAGCTTGCTTCCAGGCATGTCATTACCTCTTTTGAGGGAGGCAATGTCACTGTGGCAACCGGACCCCTGGGGTGCCACATATGCATTGAAGTTTGCTGCTAAGAGTTCTAATCTATGCTGAGTTATGCTACTGAAGAGACTGACGTTACTGTGTCTGCTTTAATAGACTGTACTGTGGTGAAGCCTGTTGCTTCAAAGAGTTAAATGGCACTGGCCGTACTTTATTAAACTCCACTGTTCAACTGTTTATGAAGACTCTTGTCAGATGTGTCTGGTCAGCAATTGAACCTATCGTGTGCTTGAGAGAAGCTGCAGGCTATGGTCGTCCTGAGTAACGGTTCCCCAATGATTCCAACGAATACATGAAACCCGTCTCACCCTATCTGAACCTAGCGGCGTGCGTGTAACATATAGGCTATGATAGTCCTTCCTGATTGGCTGTGTTATACCACCTGATGTGATAGCTGTAATGCATTATAGTGAAGTCGGACATATCAAGCTTCTGTGACTGATGCAATCTTCTATAATGTGTAAAAAGGTGGCAGACATTTTCTTTGCAATTTGTTAAAAAATGACTCACAAATAGTGTTGAGCGAGCACTAAAATGCTCGGGTGCTCGAAGCTCGGGTCCAGCTCGCCGTGATACTCGGGTGCTCGACCCGAGCAACGAGCCCAATGTTAGTCTATGGGAGACTCGATCATTTTTGCAGTGGCACCCCCGGCAGTCTTTTAAAAGCCTAACAAGTGCCCAAAACGATAGTGACAGTGCTCAAATGACATGGGGACAGCATGGGGATCGCCCCAGGAAGCATTACTGACCCCCAGGTCACTGCTGTCAACAACGTGGTCAGAGGTATAAAGCCACTTTTACGGGCTCACAATAAAACGTTCAAAAACGAAAGTGAAACTTTTTTCCTGTGAAATATGTTAAGGAACATCCTTTCCAGGGAAAAGACTTGTGTATAAGTTAAAATAAATGACCAAAAACAAAAATACTCCTCCACACCTTCGGCTATGTTCACAAGTAGCATTTTTTATGCGTTTTTGTACTTTTGTATTGCTTTCAACTATGACAAATGCATTCACCGGGAAATGTCATTTTAACATTTTACAACCTTATCTGGCCATGTGCTGTGTGACACATGCATAAAAGCTGAAAAGACATGGGAACAGCATGGGGAAGACCCCTGGAAGCATCTCTGACTCCCAGGTCACTGTCTAAAAGTGTGCCCATCATAAGTGATCCTTGCCGCATCAGAAGATGCAGACTTGCAACTATCCCCATGCAAGTTCTAGTCCCAGGGCAGTGTTCAATTGTACCTCCCCCATTCCTTGCAATGCAAGCGCAAGTATGCAGCCTGCCACCCACCCACCCCCAGGCTGCAATACCATACTGCTTGCTTGCTTGAACTTGAAATTGGGCCTTTTAGGCATGTGGAGGCGGAATCTGGCCACCACGTCATGGCTGTGTTGGCGGCCTGGAATCCATACTCAGTCCCCAGCTGCCCGGCGGCCGGGTGGCCATACTCGGTCCCCAGCCGCCCCACGGCCGGGTGTCCACACACGGTCCCCAGCTGCCTGGGGGCAGCCGGGTGTCCATAAACGGTCCCCAGCAGCCCCTATTTCTCCTTGGAACATCCCCCCACACACTTTTCTTAGCCCGGCCTGCTTTAGGCAGCATTGGACGAGCCCACCAGAGAACCAGACTCCTCCGGTGGGCCCTGACTTCTCCATTGGTGGAGTTGAGAGTGCCAAGGTGAGGAGCATGATGATGATGACAGAAGTTAGCATCTGCTATGTTTTCTTTTAATGCAAGTGTAAGTGTGCAGCCTGCCACCCACCCACCCCCAGACTGCAATTCCATACTGCTAGCTTGCACTTGAAATGGGGCCTTTTAGTTTGGAGGAGGCCGAAGCTGGCCACTACCTCATGACTGCTTCGGCAGCGAGGTATCCATACTCAGTCCCCAGCCGCCCCTATTTGTCCTGGTGTGCCTTATACATAAGATTAAGCGCGTATACCAAAACATTACCTGTGCCCTCCCCAGTGCATTTAGTGGGAAGGAGAGCCTATTCCGCTGTAGTGTGTGCATGCCAAACCCCTGTTCATGGTACATGCGAAGATGCCTCCCACCTTGCACCTGTCGTTGCAGACTTGCAACTATCCCCATTCAAGTCCTTGACCCAGGGCAGTGTTCAATTGTACCTCTCCCATTCCTTGCAATGCAAGCACAAGTATGCAGCCTGCCACCCACCCACCCCCAGGCTGCAATACCATACTGCTTGCTTGCTTGCACTTTAAATTGGGCCTTTTAGGCATGTGGAGGCGGAATCTGGCCACCACGCCATGGCTGTGTCGGCGGCCTGGTATCCATACTCAGTCCCCAACCGCCTGGTGGCCGGGTGTCCCCGCTTGCTCCCCAGCCTCCAGGAGGTGGCCGGGTGTCCATACTCGGTCCCCAGCCACCCCTATTTGTCCCGGTAACCTTTCCCACACTTTTCTTAGCCTGGCCTGCTTTAGGGCAGCATTGGCCGAGCCCACCGGACTATCAGACTCCTCCGGAGGGCCCTGGCTTCTCCATCAGGGGAGTTGAGAGTGCCAAGGTGAGGAGCATGATGAGGATGATAGAAGTTAGCATCTGCTTTGTTTTGTTGTAATGCAAGCGCATGTATGTAGTAGCGGCTAGGCCTGAGGTGGTCAGCGTTTTGGCGCATATCCTACCTCCTCCGAGGATTGCTGGATGTTTTCCTGCTACTATCCAAGTTCTATGACTCCCGTTAAAACAAAGCTTCAGGTGATAAATGATGGATGAGGTAGTGGCAAAGGAGAAAGAGCAGGAGGAACAGGGACCATTCACATCAATATCAGGCCAGTCAACCAGATATGTCTTGTAGGATATGTTTCTGTAACAAAAGGAGTGGTTCGGCTACACAGTTATAGGGCATACAGTGAGTGCAATGCCTACCAAAAATTTCGAGGCACTCCAATGCCCCTTGGAAATGACATGGAGGTCAGAGGGCATTAACTAAACCTTTTTTTCCATTTATAGCAACTGGGTCTCCTGTGCACTGTTGGCCTAAGCAGTGAATGGAAGGCTTTCCAAAAATTATGAGGAACTGCAATGCCCCTTACAAGAGCCATGTGTGGGACACCAGGGGTCTGGTCACCACAGTAATAGAGATATTACGTCGGAGAGCAAGTGGGAGGTTTCCTGGTCAGGATCCCTTAAACATGCAACATCCTCCTGCCCCAGTCCTGGGAGAGGAGAATTCTGCCCTTATAAACTGGATCTGGGGCGGGGTTGAGTGAGTCAGAGAACAGAGAACAGTCAGAGTCAGAGTGAGAGCAAGGGAAAGTAACAGCAAGGAGCTCTGTAGGAGCTAGGAGCTAAAGACCAGGGGCTGGAAGCTGAGCAGAGCTCGCCCTGGCAGAAGACAATAGGAACCGGACACAGGAGTCCGAGGCTGTGAGGACTTATATTTCCAGCAGCAGAAACCAGCCGGCAGGGGATTTCAGGTCCTCTGGCCATAGAACCCCGGAGGCTCAGTCACAAGCAAGGGACCAGCACCGCCGTCGTGGAGCGGAGGCTAACAGAAGGCCCCAAGTCACCAGCCATACGGGTGAGCACTACACGGTACACTCAGGGACGTGGGCTACTTCTACCCGCTTACAGCAAGGTAGCCAGGAAGAGTGCAGACAGATGGGGAGGCCTACAACTCCACCTGGCCAGGGGAACTCCTGCTTGCTCACAGACTGACCAGGCCTCTTATGCTAGCCAGTACTCCCGGGAGGGTCTACCTTATAATCATCAGTAAAGACCCTGAACTGCACTGCAAAGACTCTGAGTCGTTCCTGCTGCGCTCGTGCACCATCACCCCCATCATCCACACTCACTGCCCAGAGGCTATACTCCTCCCGTGGGGAGTTATCCCATTCTCTGCTGCGCACACAACACCAGCCTCAGCGGTCTGCCTCGCCGAACATCCCGAGTAGCGTGATGCTCGGGCGAGTACCGAGCAGTGTCGAGCATGTTCGCTCAACACTACTCGCAAATTACTCAAATTTGCCAGGGTCTGCAAATTTCATAAAATTTTACTCCAAGCATTGCATCAGTCATCTTTACTAGAGATGCAAGGAAACTTTTGTTTGGAATTTTTACAAAGGTCAGAGGGTAGCTCAATAGCACATATCAAAAGAATAAGGCTGTGCGGCTACCAAAAGATGTTATATAGCCCTAATGAACATGTATATCTATATGATGATGGGTCAATAAAGCACACCTACTTTTTTGGACACTGCAATTTCCAAGTGTGGAATTTGTCCAACTTATAATAATAATAGGCCCTATACAGGAAGGTTTTCCTGCTTGCACACAACCATTCACATGCTTTATGAGCATTCCATGATTTATTGAAGAATAGGCCATACTGTATCTAATGAAATGTATGAGATCTTTTAATTTTGCTTGGATTAAGGAGCAATTAATAAGATTAGAATAAGCAGATGCACAAACTCTCACACACTTTCTTCATAATGTATTTTTAGAATGTATAAACTTTAATGATTTATTTTCCCATGGTCAGAAACTACAAAGTTGATTTCCACAAATGAAGAATCCATAGCGTCGTTATTATTGCAGCTTTAAATCTTGCAAATAAACTCCAATTCTTTACTTGAGACATATAGTGCAGTAGTAGACTTCCAAGCCATTAGAAAATAAGTATGTAAAAAATAAATGAGGAAAAAGCGAAAAGAAAATAGAAGAAAAACCTCTCCACTCTTGAGTTTGCAGCCAAGCCATTAAGAACATGCTGAGCTAAAAATTACAGGTATATGAAAGCATTAATCATTATACTTAGCTGCTGCCATAGTGTGGGTTTATACCTTTGTGCTCTGTGGAAGGTGGTTTTAATTCCTGATGGTCTTTGTTGGTAGTGATTCTGAGCTGCGGTAATTTAACAGGGAGGGAGCGTTACATAATGAGGAGCAGCATTGAGCATTACTGTCATGGGCAGAAAACCGCAGGATCACAATTAACACTATTGTCCCTCATTGTGTAAACTAATCACCTCGCAAAAATCCATATGATATTTGGAAACAACAGGGAAGCTATATATGAATCATTACAAGTCATAAGCAGTTTCATAACATATACCTAATAAATATATATATATATGCATATAGTGAGAGAGACTAGTAAGGCAATAGTAAGAATTATCAGGTAAGAGGTGCACAGTTGTGCTCTACTGGCTGTTCTGATTATACGCTTATAGCACATCATACAGAATAGTTTACTAGTGCAAGTGAAATACTCCTCTGCAGGAAACTAATGGTATAAAATAATAAAGAAAAGAACCCAAATTAACTTTCCTTGCCCCCACAGAAGTCGCTCCAGAACTCTCCATCAGGACTGAAAATGATTGCATCCCATTCTCCGATGACCTAACCTTTAAGGACTGTGATTAGCTGCAGTGGTCAAGTGACTAGAATGAGACATCATGAGATGTACATTGTGTTCCAATCACCTGATCAGGGCAGTCATTGACGTCCTGTTCCAGTCATCTGATCTGGGCAGCCATTGACGTCCTGTTCCAGTCACCTGATCTTTGCTGCAGATGATGTCCTGTTCCAGTCATCTGATCTGGGCAGCTGTTGATGTCCTGTTCCAGTCTCCTGATCTGGGCAGCTGTTGACGTCCTGTTCCAGTCAACTGATCTGGGCAGCCGTTGACGTCCTGTTCCAGTCACCTGATCTTTGCAGCAGATGATGTCCTGTTCCAGTCACCTGATCTGGGCAGCCGTTGACGTCCTGTTCCAGTCACCTGATCTGGGCAGCCATTGATGTCCTGTTTCAGTCACCTGATCTGGGCAGCCATTGACGTCCTGTTCCAGTCACCTAATCTGGGCAGCCGTTGACGTCCTATTCCAGTCACCTGATCTGGGCATCCATTGACGTCCTGTTCCAGTCACCTGATCTGGGCAGCCGTTGACGTCCTGTTCCAGTCACCTCATCTGGGCAGCTGTTGATGTCCTGTTCCAGTCACCTGATCTGGGCAGACGTTGATGTCCTGTTCCAATCACCTGATCTGGGCAGCTGTTAATGTCTTGTTCCAGTCACGTGACCTGGGCAGCCGTTGACGTCCTGCTCCAGTCACCTCATCTAGGCAGCTGTTGATATCCTGTTCCAGTCACCTGATCTGGGCAGACGTTGATGTCCTGTTCCAATCACCTGGTCTGGGCAGCTGTTAATATCTTGTTCTAGTCACGAGACCTGGGCAGCCATTGACATCCTGTTCCAGTCACCTGATCTGGGCAGCCATTGACGTCCTGTTCCAGTCACCTGATCAGTGCATTCAATCACAGGCCTCAGCAATCAGGTGACCGAAGAGCAGGATGTCATCACTTCTGGTCCTGGCTGTGAGCTTCAGCCTGCGAAGGGGGCAATGAGAGTTTAAACTATTGCTTTATTTTTTTATTTTATAACATTAACAACCTGTAGAGGAATTTGTATTTAACTTGGTCAACCCCTTTAAGGATAGGACCCCATCTTTACGTTCATTTCCATCTATCCATCCATCTGTCTAAAAGATAAAGAAGACAAGCAACACTTTATTTCAGATGGGTCAATAAAATACCTCAACTTTTTTGAACACTTTACTTGGAGTGTTATCTGCTTTCTTTATATCTTATATAATGAACTCCAGGTGTCTTAGGGCTTGCACCCAATATTCAAAGGTACGGCTGTTACTATTTTCTATCCATTTGTCTGTCTATCTATCTGTCTGTCAAACTGAATAATAGCATATAATACATTTATTTCTAGTTATATTGATCCGCATTTGCAAATCATTTTACACTTTTTTTTGTTGTAAACTGCTCTAAAAGCGTTGCAAACTATGAGGTATCTAAAATTTGCAACTTTTCTCAATACTTAGGAAAAATAAAAAAGTAGAAATATTGCAATTTTTGTATTGGCCACCAGGTCTTTTTTAGACTCTAACTTCCTGTTGTTTCAGGAAATTGAACATGTCATTACACAATGAACAGACTCCAAAGCTATATTTTTTATGGAAGCATCTATAATGAGCTTGTTCAAAGGCCATTGTGAAGGGAGGAGGAGCAGGGTCAGCTGTGACATTGCCTATTGTGATAGGTGGATCCTGTGATATCACTGTGCTCAGAGGTGTTGCCTGTCTTTGTAATCCTACCCCTGCTTATAATAAAAATTCCTTGCTGAAAGCTCTTTCTCAGAGGACAGGTAGAATTTTAAAAGCAACAAACAAATATTGTAAACATATATATATATGTGTATATATATATATATATATATATATATATATATATATATATATATACATAGCTCTAAAAAATAAAGGGAACACTTAAACAACAGACTATAACTCCAAGTAAATCAAACTTCTGTGAAATCAAACTGTCCACTTAGGAAGCAACACTGATTGACAATCAATTTCACATGCTGTTGTGCAAATGGAATAGACAATAGATGGAAATAATTGGCAATTATCAAGACACCCTCAATAAAGGAGTGGTTTTGCAGGTGGGGACCAAAGACCACATCTTAGTACCAATGCTTTCTGGCTGATGTTTTGGTCACTTTTGAATGTTGGTTCTGCTTTCACACTCGTGGTACATGAGACGGACTCTACAACCCACAGAAGTTGCTCAGGTAATGCAGCTCATCCAGGATGGCACATCAATGCGAGCTGTTGCAAGAAGGTTTGCTGTGTCTGTCAGTGTAGTGTCCAGAGGCTGGAAGTGCTACCAAAAAAAGTACATTTCTTGCATAAATCTATAGTTATAGCAGCCACAGAATTTACTTTCTGCCTACTATATTTGGCAGAGCAAAAAGTTTATAAGAAGACACTTGTATTTTAATGCACTTTGCAGAAATAACCCCCAGCTACTAACATTTCTTAATACATGTGTGTTAATGTGTTTTATACAGTGACTACATTTTCCACTTGTAGAGAAAATATAAATGTTATACTTATATATTATGTTTCTCCCAAAATCAATACAGTGATATTGTATATTTTTCAGGACCTATTACTTTTGTAATCCAGTCACAGGTTTCTTATTTCAGATGATAAAAACATTGATCTGAGATCAAGCTGACATTTTCTGTGATGAACACATTTTACGACATTGTTAGTGATAAACACAATTATTTATTTCACTTTAATGGAACATTAAGGGTTTTATTATTCTTGTACTGTATATTCACATGGGACATTGACACAGCTGGCAATATACTCAATGTGTCAATAATACCTAACACTACCATAGGATATAAGTGCAATGTACATGAACTGCAAGGTTACTTGTACTTACTTACCACTCTGCATATCCTTCGGAAAAAGCCACAAGGCATGGTTAAAGGTTTACACTTTCAAATTATGGTCACAATTTGCTTATATCAAAGCCGTTTTAACATTAATTGGATAAGTATGAATGTAAGAAGCTGACGCTATGCAACAGATAACATTTCTTAGAAATGATTTTTTAAATTTATTTTTGCACCTTCCAAGATCTGCATCCGGACCACCAAAACCCTGCTCGGTTCAAAACAGTTTGGCCTACAGATCTTTGGATTCACTGATCTAGGGTTGCCAACTTGATTTTTTATTATTTCTGAACAGCTTACCAAAAAATCATGGACATACAATATTTTTTATGGACACATTATAAAACCATAATAAATCATTATGATTATAAGTGATACATGTATACAGCCCATAATTCTGATATAAAGACATCAGCTGCATTCACTGTAAACTGTAAAATGATGATAATAACAGTCAAAATAATCTGTATAAGTTTCTTCAGCTTAAAAAAAATCATGGACACATTAAATTTTTTTATGGACAAGACAAAAAAGTGCTCTATTTTTACAGACTGTCCTGTAATTGAAATTTCTGGGCGGTTGGCAACCCTGCGCTGATCTCTTGTCATTCATAAAGGCTCTATAATTGGTCAGACATTGACTTGCAGGGTAGACACCCAGAGGTGATATTAGAGAGGCTGTTTTCTTCCTTCTGGAAGAAAGCTATTTTACAATTGTTTTTTTTCCAAGGAGCATTGTTGTAAAGACTCCTTTAAGTTAAATCTTTCCAAGGAAGACTTAATGATCAATCTTCTAAATGTGAATTATCTCTATTTCCCATTATATATTTCGTGCCACCATATTCAGCAGCCCTGCATTGATTATTTACAGTATTCACTCACATAACTCCCTGTCCCTTGCTTAGCTTACTGTCATTGCTCGGTTTGGAGATTTGATCCGGTGACCTGTTGCTGCATGATCGGTACCTCTGTCTGCTGAGCTATTGCCCTTTCTTTCCTGTCCACATGCTGATGGTTTCTATTACCTTTGTTTTCCCTTCTTGGTTTGTTCCTCTACAGGTGTTTCTTATGTTCCCATTTTGGTTTGCTCTATCATATTCTGGGTGGGGTTTTATATGTTCAACCTTCACTGCCCTTCCTTGCTGGCTATACCTCTTGGTGTATATGTGCTCAGGAGTACCAGCCCTTCAGCTAAGGAGTTTACCTTGTTTGGTAAACTCCAGTTATATTCCTGCAGTGAATCTGTTTGCTTTCTTTCCCTCCCAGTATCTTCTCCTTTTCTCCTTTTACCACTGTTAGGTTTCTGGGAGGTTACTTGTTCATTTTATTTTGATTCTCCTTAGTTTTCCCTCTCTACCCAATATGAATGTGTTTTAGTTTCTCACCATGGGTTTTCATATCTTACTTCACACTTTCCTCTTCCCTTGTATGCAGTGTGTTGTGGCATCCCCTCTGGTTCCCCAGGAGGTACGAGAAACCCCTCAATGGTCTTTTAGGAGTTAAGTACGAGGTGGTGTTTTCAGTTGTGCAGCTAGGACTTTTCTAATCCGTACAGGGGCCAGTTGGTTGTAGGTACAGTGTCACCCTGTGGTGGAACCTTCCTTTCTTCCGTTACCCATGTATGAGTGTGTACACGTTCATAACATTCACAATCTAATCTGCCACTTACTGAAAAATCTATGTTAGGGCATAAAGACATAGCTCTAGATATTGTAAGTAGCAGTTACACTTGAACCATAGTCTTTAAAGGGGCTTCAATTTCTCTGAGCCACACAAGAAGACACAAGCGTTATAAAATTGTCTAGGGCCCTGTTACTGACTTTGCCCATGAAGTTTAAGTTAAGCCTCTTGCAGCGCCAGTTGCATAAACAGGAACTGTATTTTCAACAATCTTTGCATAAATAAACCGCACATGCTAATTTAAGAAACTTTACATTATATAATATCATAGAATTCTGCTTCTTTCTCCCCTTATTAGATACTTTTTACCCTCAATCTGCCTCTTGGACTTGTCATCCACTCTGAAAAAACAGCTCAACTATATCTTGCTTTGGCAATACGGCCTTTCAGCTGATTGTGGCATCATGTTACATAGTCCATTATATTTTGTGGAGAGGTGACAGGGATTAGGAGTGAAGAGCAGGAGAAGACAAGCAGAGGGAGACACAGAAAAATCGTGTGGAGCTGTCTAACAAATCTTTTACTTCACCATAACACTCTCTGTGTGCTTACTAAGTAAACATACAGCCAAACCAGAACTCACACTTTGCACTGATGAGGGGCAGTACCCCGAAACACAGTGTCTGCAAATTGAGTTTCTGGTTCTGGCTTATATCCTAAGTCATGTGATAAGGCTCGTTAAAGGTCACTATTGACTTTTAGGATTGCTACTTCCTGTAGGTGGCACTAGAGATCTGGTCCTCTTCCTCTCTGAAGAGACAATTTGCATACTAAGGAATGAAGAAGAGGAATCCTTCTCTGTGTGCTGTTCTGTGTATGAAAGTCATCATAGAAGCTAGTCTTTTCCAAAAAGCTCAGAGTCAACTGCTAAAAATAGATAAATCCTGCATAGAGAAAATTTGTGGAAATGCAGGATGCAAGTTATATAATGGCCAAAAATAGTATTTTGCCTCATGGACACACACGACAATTTATTCTGAAAAGTTACTTTAAAGTACAGTAGCTCTTTAAAACACTACTTTGTTTTTGAAGTGTACAGTTCTACCCATAAGAAACAAGTACAACACAGCACATAGAGAATTTACAAACACTAAATAAATACAGATTACAGCACTAAAAAAAAAAGTAAATTTAATTCACCCACTCAATATTTATTTTTTCAAACAGGAAGCCTTTGTTTGTGTATTTATCTATCTGTCTGTCTATCTATAGATCAGGAAAAAATATTTTTATTATATATTTAATAGAATTCTTGAAATTTAAGAATACCATTATCTGCACTTTAAAGCTATGGACACCTTTGACATTGAAAAAGTTATGTGTACATATGTTAGTGGTTACCTCTAATTAATTACAATTTAATTAAGTTTCAGTTAGCAAATTTTACTCCTTCATTTTTAGACAACTTGATATGCAGTTTGCAGCCCGATTGAAGTCTCAGATTTATCCCCTGTGGGAGTGTCTCCCCCAGTAATATAGGCTGGATGTGAGCTCTGTGTGTATCCAGGGTGCACTGTCTCCACTTCCTTTCATATCAACTAAACTGCAATAATGTACTTTCCTCCGCATGTGCTTTCCTCTTTGTTCATAACCTGTTTTCTCAGCTCTTCTGAGATACTTTCTCCCTTCTCTGTTGCTGATCTTTGTACAACCTCTTTCACATCCCTCTTGCTATCTCTAGCAATGAGAAAAATGAGGGGGTAGTGCAAAGAGTCATCATGAGCAGGAGCTTTGATGGATTTGTAACAGTTTTGCAGATCACTCAACTGGATAAAGGACTTATACATTCTGCAACAGCAAAATGGAAGAACATTTTAATGAGGGCTATTTAGAAAGTTTCTTAAAGGGAACCTGTCAACAAAAGAAAATAATGCTATTTACCTGTAACCATACTGCTAATTTGCAGGTAAATACAATGTTAAAAATGTGTAACAGTCTAACTATAAAGGCAGCTGCAGGGAGAAAAGGAAGTTATATTCTACCTGCAGCTGACTTCCAGTCATTGGGAGAGCACTGGGGTAGTGAACAGTCAGCGTTCAGTATACAGTGATGACATGGGTACGCCGAGCACCTGTACATGGTTTGAACAGTCATTCTGTGCTGACAGACTCCCTTTAACTTTGCATTTAGGAAGTAAGCAAATTATAATTTTTTGAATACTGGCTCTTGGTAATTCTTGCAGTAAAGGACAAAACAATCATGTATTATTTAACAAAACTTGTCATGTAAAAAAAACACTATTAACTTTCAGATGTTGGGTTAATCTGCAGTTTAATAGTGTGTTGAACCTGCCCAGTTCCGCCATTGAACTTTATTCCTCTTGGCTGCTTTCAGCTTTCAGTCATAGGGATGAGCCGGCGCGGCTTCAGTGATCGCTAAGTGTATAGTGAGCAGTGGCTGTAACAGCGCCTCCTGCACTGATGAAAAGCTGGCCCAGCATTGGGGTCGGCTGTCAGTCATTGCCAGGGGTGTGGTTACAGCCACTACTCACTATACACTGAGCCATGACTGAAGCCATGCCGGCTGCACCCCTATGACTGAAAGCCCGAGGCTGCCGGGAGGAATAAATAAAGTTCATTTTCTACTGGCAGCAGGGTTCTTAGCTCAGGTGTAGTGCAGGTTTAGAACACTATTAACCCCATATCTGCAGTTAATATAGTTTTTCACATGACAGGTTCCCTTTAAACCATTATTGATAATGCAATCCTTGCAATATTGAAGTTTGCCAGAAAACATTACTTTCATCCAGTTTTTCAGTTCATCTTTGCAATATCAGAATCTGGGAATGACCCCTGTACATTACATTCCCGTGACCAAAATATAGATGTTGTGATATGAATAGGAGCAAAGGAAATGCAAAGTGAAATTTTCTTTGAATGGAGATATTATATGTCACATCTGTCATCTTGAAAATGCTTGAATTTAAAAAGTACACTACTTGAGAAACGGATACCTTCTTATTGAGAACTGAGTGCTGGTAAATCTCCGTGCCACTGACGTGTGTGGAGTACACTTTCACATAATGTCTTGTGTGTCAAACAAGGAATTATGTATAAATCTTATAGTATTACAAAGTATATGCCAATGCTAATAACTGTGCATTAATATTACATTACATTGGTATTAATAACATGGTTTTCAGAGGGTGGTCCAAGATCAGAATTACAATTGGACAGGCTGTGAACGCATAATGTATGAAGCTGTAATTAAATAAATCCTGAGTGCTTTAAAGGGGAATTTTGAGATTTATTTTTTATATTCTGCTTATAACTGAATAGAAATTTTGTAATTTTACACATAACATTTTTTTTATAGATATTTGTGGTATCATTCACTTTAGTTTTCTCTGGATGCTTTAACTAAGGGTCTATCCATATGTTCCAGGGATGTATGTGTGGCGCCCCTGCGGGTTCAGTCGCCACAGAGGTACTGCATCTCATCCAGAGGTGTGGTACCCCACTCTCAGGTAAGGAGGGAGTACTACCCGGGACCCACACACCCACATCCAATACACTCTACTTCAGTAGGGAAGGCGAGATTGCTCCTAAGGGAGAGCCCAGTCTCTGGTCCCTAACTGGAGGGTGGAACCATGTAGTGGGTGGAGGAAGAAGTTCAGGGGAGCACCGTCAGGAACAGTATAAGAAGGAAGGGGAACCATCTAGAAGCAGTCAGTTGTGAGGAGACAGTACAGAGGAGAGAGAGCTGGGAGCAGGAGTTGAGGAGGAGCTCTGTTCAAGAAGAGTGGAGAAAGGAGCTGGGCCCAGTGAGAGAGGCCCAGGAGAAGGAAGGAAAGAAGAGAGGAGCAGTGAGAAGGGCTCCAGGAGGAACAGAGGGGATCCCAGGGGCACGGTCAGTGCAGAGGCCACCCGTGTGCCCGAATTCACGCTGATGTGGAGGGATCATGCCGCAAAGAGGGGACTGGACCCTAAACTAGTGGAGAACAACCAGGCTCAGCTAGACAACCGGAGGCTGCTGCATTTTCAAGGTGCTGCAGCCAACAGCCACAATTATATCGCTGAAAAGGTGGCCGCATAGGGTCCAGGAGACTGAGAGCACGTCGCCCGACAATGCCCGAGGCCACTGGCTTGGGACACTGATTGTGAGGCGCAGGGCAGGAGGGCGAGAGCCAGCGCAGTGAGACTACCGGGAAAGGCACAAAGGACGGAGTCCCATTTAAGTACTCCTGAGATACTTGAGAGATTGCTGAACCCCCGGAGGACACAGGACGACGTGGGAGGTTACACACTGGCCATTTTAACCTGGAGAATTGAACAACTGTGTGTAAAACCTTAAGACTGCACCCCACCGTGTCCTTGAATAATTGCTGCGCCATCACCAGCCCTGCACTACACAGCACCAGCAACATCTACCTCATTCAATATATCATTTCCTGCCCTGGAGCTTAGCTCTACCTGTGGAGAGCTGGACCAACTCTGCTGCGTCACAATCAGCTCCAGTGGATCTGCACCGCAGCAGCGGCTCCATATAGCCGCCTACCACAGGTGGCGTCACGAACATTATTATCTCTAAAAACTTTATGCCCCTCTCACTTTCCCCTTAATTGACCGCCCTGGGTCACGGACCGGGTCACTGCCACCATGACATCCCCCAGGACCGACCGGCCGGGCTACCGAGTACCCCAAGGCCCAGGGGGCGGGTCATATGTTCAATTTATTTATGTGATGTAGCACCATATTAATAGTAGATTTACCCAGACCTGGGCCTTGGATTAGAAGGCAATTCTGAGTTTTGACCCACTCTATGATCCAGAATGTATCCCACTTTGGCAGACTTGGGCCTTCTACATATTACATAGTCACGAGGGAATAGCTACTGGGGTTGTTGAGGTAGGATTCACTAGTGGGCCTTAGTGGCCCAGAAGTCCTTTTACCATATGAGAAGACATCAGTAATAGTGATGAGCGAACGTGCTCGGTTAAACCTTTAATCGAGCATGCTCAGGTCCTAACCGAGTATCTTCGGCGTGCTTGAAAGCTGTGTTTGTCAGGCAATCCCTGCAAGAGTCACAGCTGTCTAACAGCCTCAAGACATGCAGCCGCAGGCAACTCGAACACAGTTTTCGAACATGCCGAAGATACTCGGTTAGGACCCGAGCGTGCTCAGTTAAAGGGTTAACCGAGCACGTTCGCTCATCATCACTAATCGGTAAGAGTAAATGGCACATGGTAGCTGGAGGCTGGCCTCATTTTAATTTTTGCATGGAAGTCAAAGATCTTCTCAGGTTTCCGAAAACCCTTGTCCCATGGCTGCAGTTTGTTTTTCAAACTGTGCTTTACTGACCCTCTCAATGCTGAATCTCCATTGTTACTCTCACTACCTGTTATTGTCTACAGGGCTGCAGTCAGTCAGTGATCTCAGTAGCTTGTGCCATCAAATCAGACAGAGCTTCTGAGTTCACTGATTGGCTGCAGCGCTGTCGATGTGACATCAGAACTGCAGATAATACAAGACAACGGGAGACGCAGTGACTCAGTGCTGGATCCGAGGAGGATGAGTAATTTGAATAATGCAGTTTGTTTTTATAATACAAAACTGCAGCAAGGAGAGAAGGGTTTTCCAAACATGGAAAACCCCTTTAAAATATAGTTTTGTATAGTCTGTTATTCATTTGAATGGCTAGTATTTAATACTACTTTCCCCCTATGGTCAGCTATAACTTCCTCAGGTGATAGCAGGTAGTTTTTTGGGTAGTTACAGGAGCCAGAAGCATAGGGATTAAATAATCAGTATACATCATGCACTTAATACATTTTTGGATCTACCCTCTAGTTCTGATCATAGTTGGTTCTGGAAATCTCACATGATTCATTCTGACAGAACCACATGGAGGGTTATACTACTGTATAATAGATGGGGTTTTATACTATAATAGAATTCCAATTTTCAATGTTAAAGGAAACCTGTCACATAATTAATGTAGCCCGGACCATGCCTGGGGTGACATACCTCTTGGACTAGTCATCTTGTCCCCAACTTTCAACTATGCTAGCCACTGAAACGCCGCAGTGTGGTTCGCACAGAGTGAATTATTTAATTTTGAAATTTGGATTACTATAATAGTATAAAATCATAACTACCCTTCATCTCCCTTTACTATTTTATTTTCATCTACTTTAAGGAAGTAGTAAGGAGCTGGTGTTTGTCAACTGCAGTAACACCACAGTGTCACATCCCCTTTCCTTTCCTGGGGTCAGCTAGAAAGTAAATGTCACAGATATTTTTAACAATTTGCAAAGAAAACACAAAACTTTACAACTTTGCAGATAAAAGTAGGAGGAGAGAAATCACCTGCAAATTGTTATTTTAAGGTAATGAATTCTTATTTCGGGCCAACATTCCTTGTGAATACTGAGCATTGATCAACCATGTAAATGCTTTATTGCTCTTAGTTGTAATGTTTATTTTTCCACTTAAGCCCCCGTCTCACATAGCGAGATCGCTAGTGAGATCGCTGCTGTGTCACGGTTTTGGTGACGCAACAGCGACCTCACCAGCGATGTCGCTATGTGTGACACTTTGCAGCGATCAGGCCCCTGCTGTGAGGTCGCTGATCGCTGCAAAGTGTCCTGGACCATTTTTTGGTCGTTGCTCTCCCGCTGGTCAGCACACACCGCTGTGTGTGACCAGCGGGAGCAGCGATCAGGCTGGTAACCATGATAAACATCGGATTACTAGGGGCACACGCGCACCTAGTAACCCGTTGTTTATCATGGTTACGAGCCTGCTAACGTGAGCGGTAACCTCCCGCTCACTGTAGCAGAGTGGTAACCATGATAAACAACGGGTTACTAGGAGCGCGTGTGCCCCTAGTAACCCGATGTTTACCATAGTTACCAGCCTGCTCCTGCTTCAGCAGGCTCGTAAACAGGAGCAGGACATCGTGGAAAGATTCTTTCCACGATGTCGTTGCTCCACTGATCGTTGGTGAGCCTGCCTGTTTGACAGCTCACCAGCGACCACATAGCGACGCAGCAACGAGCCCTGACAGGTCGTATCGTTGTCGGGATCGTTGCAGCGTCGCTAAGTGTGACGGGGCCTTTATCTTAAAATGTTCCTTTAAAGATATTCTACTAAGCATCTACTCTAATACTATTAATTATAGAACCTTTCATTTTTTTAAGAAATTGGCATATTTTGCAGATTGTCCCTCAAAAGTTGCAAACTCTAAATATACAATCTGTTCAAAACGTACATTGCGTAGAATTGCCAAGGTAGTCAGTGCCACGAGGGCAGCAAATTTAACCTTATGCAATGTTAGGCTTAAATTTACAAATAGAAGGGCACCCGTTTCTCGATTCATTCTGCCCAAACCACAGACATCATGAACAAGAGCCTGACTGCACGATTGGACGCTGAAATACTGCGGTGTTTCCGAGAAAGCATAGTTTGAAAAGCTAACCCTGAACTAAAGAAAGATGTCTTGCTAGGCTGCTGTGGGCTCCTGGCCGTCTTCTCCCGGCCACAATTGTATCTGGTCTTGGGAATCTGCTTTGCGTTACAGGGAACTTCTCATTCGATTCATGATGCTTGAATGAACCATGTGCAGCAAGAATCAGAGCCTAGCTGTGTGTTTTCAGCCAGGTATGTCTGACACTGAAATGCTGCGGCACTTCACAGAAAGTATAGCTAGAACAGCTGGCCCAGTGTAACAGGCCAGATTAACCCCCCACCCAGAATATATCCGGAGTTAAAGTGGCCTAGGCCAGATTATACCCCGAGTATATTCTGGCCTAGTCCAAACTATACCCCGGGGTATAAATTGGCCTAGGCCAGATTATACTTCTCTGGGCCAGAATATACCCCTGCTGCTGTAGATCAGATTTTTCACGCTTATGAGAACCATTGCGTGATATACTCAAGAACGGGGCCCCAGACGTTGCACAGGGGCCCCAGACATCGCACAGGATTGAGTGATATACTCAAGAATGGGGCCCATGACAGCGCACAGGGGGTCTCAGACAGCGCACATGGTGGCAGAGACAGCGCACAGGGGGGGAAGAGAAAGCTTACAGGGGCCCTGCATGCTGTCCCCCCCCCCTTGCGCACTGTCTCTCCCCCCCCCTCCCTTGCGCGCTGTCTCTGCCCCCCTGTGCACTGACTGGGGCCCAGTTATTAAGTATATTACTCAATGGTTCTCAAAAGTGTGAAAAATCTGATCTACAGCAGCT
The DNA here is from genome assembly GCF_046119375.1 of Phyllobates terribilis. Lineage (NCBI taxonomy): Eukaryota > Metazoa > Chordata > Amphibia > Anura > Dendrobatidae > Phyllobates > Phyllobates terribilis. The sequence goes on along the minus strand of NW_027362764.1, from coordinate 154,262,168 downwards.
GGGGTATATTCTGACCCGGAGGGGTATAATCTGGCCTAGGCCAATTTATACCCCGGGGTATAGTTTGGCCTAGGCCAGAATATACTCGGAGTATAATCTGGCCTAGGCCACTTTAACCCTGGGTATATTCTGGGCAGGATGGTTAATCTGTCCTGTTACACCGAGACTACAGGAAGAGACCCTGTACTAACGTACAGGCATATTGTTTCATTTCCTTGATGGCTGGGTGCAGCCACGCTCCATTACACCCATGCCCCACCCATGCTACACCCATATTGGTGTAGCTGGCTGAGACTGGCGGGTAAATGCCAAATGTCTTAATATTTTTGCACAGCTTCACAATTGCACAAAAATATTGAGTCTTATGAGAGTGTTTTACATCATCCTTCTGGCATTAATTAATCAAGCAATGTTTTCTGAAACGTTGCAGCATTTCAGAGTAAAATAAACCTGGATGCAATATCGCAGCCAGGCTCTGATTCACACTGCCCTTGGTTTTTTATGTTAGTCCTAGCCAATTCTAGAAACTTACATTAAAGTGGGCGCAGCTTTGTCTGGAGGGGCAGGGCCAAGTGTGGCCATCAAATCCATCATAATTTATGCCATAGAGATGCCAAAAATTACAAGAGTGATGTAGTCCAGTCCTGGATCATGAGACATTTCTGTTATGTTCTGCAACTAAGAACTAAGGAATAGGAGGGAAAAGCTGTCCCTGCACTGAGACTCTGCTTAAACCTTACGCTGGGGTGGGTGCCATATTCCTTGTGAATAGCCCCACAGACGATCCTACACTGAACTCAAACGAAGACCTGAAGGAATGGGAAAGGGTGGCCCTAAAAGATCTAAGGACTGGGAGCAAAAACAGGTGACCTCCTAAAAGAAACGTTATTTGCAGAAACGAAGATTAAAGGAAACAAAACCGGTGGAACAAGAAGTCCCAGGATATCAATTGTCCTAAGCACAAAGAACTAACAAGGCAACTTAGCCAGAGCACAAGCGTAACAACACTGATGTCCAGCAAGGAATGAAAGACAGGTGCTGAGTAATAAAAAGTGAGGAGATCACATGACCAAGACACCCAGCATCAGAGGAAAAGACTAGAAGCCAGCAAACAACAAAAAGAAGGCCGAAAAGTAAAACAACATAGATTCTAACAGTACCTCCCCTTTTACGAGGATCCTCCGGATCCTCTAGGCCGAGCCTTACCAGGAAATCTCCTGTGAAGAGCCTTAATTAGCTATGAGGCCGAGACGTTCTCAGCCTTCACCCAGAAATTATCATCGGGGCCGAAACCACTCCAGGACAAAAGATACTGTAATCTCCCTCTATGCCACCTGGAATCCAAAATGCGAGGAATCTCAAATTCACCGTCCTCATCAACAGGGGGAGCAGTAGGCTTCGCCTGCTTATCAGGTGTGTCCGCCTTCTTAAGTAACGACACGTAAAACACAGAATTAATCCTCCAGGACGAGGGAATGCCAAACCTCACCGCTGCCGAGTTGACAATCTGAACCACTTTGAGGGGACCCACAAATTTAGGCCCCAGTTTTTTAGAAGGAATTTTCAAATGAAGATTCCTAGAGGACAACCAAACCATGTCCCCAACAGCAAACAAGGACTCCTTTGTTTTTTTGTCAAAATACTTTTTTGATCTCCTGTTAGCCTCTTTAAGATTCTGGCATACACTGGTCCAAACCCTCTCCAAATCACCAGAAAAATTGTCCTCCTCTGGTACAGCAGCCCCAACTTTAGAAAATAAACCAAAAGATGGATACCTGCTAGTACAACAACAAAAAGGAGAACACCCAGTTGAGGAAGAAGTATGATTATTACGGGCAAACTCTGCAAGCGGTAGAAATTCCGACCATATTTCCTGATTGGCTGCCACAAAACATCTCAAAAACTGCCCGACATCCTGGTTCTTCCTTTCAGTCTGTCCATTGGACTCTGGATGATACCCCGATGAGAATGACAAATGAATTTTCAATCTGTCACAAAAAGCACGCCAAAAGCGAGCCACAAACTGTGGTCCTCTATTGGAAACTATGTCTGTGGGAACACAATGGAGCCTGACAATCTCCTTCACAAAAGCCTTAGCAAGAGTCTTGGCGCAAGGTAACTTGTTGAACGGAACCAGATGACACATTTTACTAAACTGGCCCACAACAACCCAGATGACAGAAAAACCCTCCGATACAGGCAGATCGGTGATAAACAGTACACTGACGCACCCACTTGATGACTTCTCTTTGCCACTCTGGCCACCAGAAACTCCGACCAATAGACTTCCTAGTTTCCGAAATCCCTGGGTGACCCGCCAACCGAGACTCGTGAAATTCAACAAACAACGCTCTCCTCAAGGCTCTAGGCACAAACAATTTACCACACGGAGTGTTAGTTGGTGGCACACTCTGAGCTCCTAGGATGCTATTCTCCAACTCTGAATCAAATGCGGCCACCACCACCCGCCTCTGCAAAATACACTCCTCCCTCTCAGCATTCACCGCTGGAGAGAAACTACAAGACAAAACGTCAGCCTTAACATTCTTTGTCCCTGTGACAAAGGTTACGGAAAAATTTAACCGGGCAAAAAACAGTGCCCCACCTAGCCTGACGGGCATTCAAACGTTTATAGCTGCATCTAGATAAATCAAATTCTTATGATCAGTGAAAACCTGTATAGGACGTCGAGCCCCCTCCAAAAAATGTCGCCAGTGCTCGAACGCAAGTGTAATAGCCAACAACTCACGATTCCCAACATCATAGTTGAGCTCTGTCTCAGAAATTTTTTTTGAAAAGAAAGCACAGGGATGCACCCCATCCTCTCCCTCCTGGGACAGAACTGCCCCTACGCCTATAGATGAGGCATCCACCTCAACCAAAAATGGCTTGGTCTCATCCGTCTGGATAAGAACAGGAGCAGAGCTGAACCTCTCCTTGAGATACTCAAAAGCTTCAATAGCCTCAGTGGACCATTGGACTGTATTAGCACCCTTCTTGGTGAGAGCAGTAATGGGTTTAGCGATGACAGAGAAATTCTTTATGAATTTCCTGTAATAATTGGCAAACTCCAAAAACCTCTGTATGGACTTCAAACCTTCAGGCCTCGGCCACTCCAGCACAGCCTGAACTTTCATCGGGTCCATCTCAAAACCATCACAAGAAACAAAGTAACCCAAAAAACTAATTTTCTGGACAGCAAACTGACACTTCTCCAATTTAGCAAAAAGTGTGTTATCTCTCAGTATCTGAAGAACTTTGCGGACTCTCTGCCAATGAGACTCAATATCCGATGAATAAATCAAAATATCATCCAGATAAACAATAACGCTCCTACCGATCAAGAGTCTCAGAATGTCATTGATGAAATTTCGAAAAAATGCATGAGCGTTAGCCCAAAAGGCATCACCAAACACTCAAAATGACCTTCTGGGGTGTTAAAAGCTGTCTTCCATTCATCTCCGTCCTTCACCCGCAGCAAATTTCTACGAAGGTCAATCTTGGAAAACCATTTAGCTCCGGTCAATTGGTTAAACATATCCGGAATAAGTGGTAACGGGTAAGGATTGCGCACAGTGATCTTATTATGCTCCCAAACATCCAGACATGACTTAAGACCCCCATCCTTCTTTTTGACAAAAAAGAACCCAACCACCACAGGAGACTTGGAGGGTCTTATGTGAACTGCAGCTAAACTAGTCTGAAGGTATTCTTTCAAAGCCTCCCTCTCAGGAATTGTCAGATTAAACAACCGACTCTTTGGAAGCTTTGCATCAGGGACGAACTCAATAGCGCAATCGTAATCTCTATGAGATGGTAAAGCTTTCGACTCCACCTCCAAAAAAAACCTCCAAAAATCCTGAATGGGTTCAGGTAACTCCCCCTTCACAACAGCCGCAATGTGAACATTACAACACTTACCATAACACCCCTGACCCCAGGATCTTATGGAACCAGACGACCAGTCCAGCAAAGGATTATGTACTTTTAACCAGGGCATCCCCAGGATGACTGGGGAAGGCAATTTAGCAAGTACAAACAGGAAAAGGAGACGACAAAGGTTCAGAACTGAACTTATACTTTTCAAGGAATTGTTGATCAATCAAATTATAAGTGCAGAACCACAATCCACCATTACCTGAAACTCAAACGAACGACCCTGACAGGTGGTATTACCAGGAAAAAACACCCCAGCCAAACATAAAAATGCAATGCGAATGGGAGTGTTATTTCTACTGACCATTTTTTTTCTTTCCTTAAGAGAACCTCGCATTGCTTTAAAAAATGATCAGCCTTACCGCAATACAAGCAAAGTCCCTCAGAGAATCTCCTGTCCCTCTCCTTGGAACGAGATGACATTGCCCCCACCTTCATAGTTTCCTCATTGTAGGCAGGATTATCGTGCGAAACAGAATCCAGCAATATAGGAAACTTCATCTCATTCTTTCTGGCCCTCAACCTTCTATCCACACAGATAGCTAACTGCATGGCAACTTGCAAAGTATCAGGTGCAGGGAATGCAATGAACAAATCTTTAACCCTTTCACTCAAGCCTGCCAGAAACTGAAACTTGAGTGCAGGGTCATTCCACCTGACCTCTGCAGACCATCGTCTGAACATTTTGCAATAACTCTCAGCATCAAGAGAACCCTGTTTGAGACGACTGAGCTCTGCCTCAGCTGATGTAACCCGATCAGGATCATCATAAAGCAAACCCATGGCATGAAAAAATGCCTCCACAGACCTCAAACAATGATCATCAGGAGACAAGGAAAACACTCAGATTTGAGGTTCTTTATGCAATAGAGACATAATAATCCCTGTATGCTGTGGTTCACTCCCAGAAGATCTGGGTCTGAGCCGAAAATACAACAAACAAGCATTTTTTAATGAGAAAAAATCCTGTCGTTTCCCCGAGAAACACTCAGGTAATCCTACCTTAGGTTCTTCATAGCGTTCTGCAGGGTATTTACTCATGCGCTGCTGAAGACCGGCAACCTCCAGAGTCAACCCTTGCAAGCGTTGAGCAAGCTCCTGGATGGTACTTATACTGAAAGAAAACCCAGGGAGAGGAGAGGAGAGAAAAAAAAACTTTTTTTTTTAAACTGGGCTGGACATACAGTTATATGAAAAAGTTTAGACACCCCTATTAATCTTAAGCTTAATGTTTTATAAAAATTGGTGTTTTTGCAACAGCTATTTCAGTTTGATATATGTAATAACTGTTGGACACAGTAATGTTTCTGCCTTGAAATTAGGTTTATTGTACTAACAGAAAATGTGCAATCTGCATTCAAACAAAATTTGACAGGTGCATAAGTCTGGGCACCCTTATCATTTTCTTGTTTTAAATACTCCAACCTACTTTTTACTGACTTACTAAAGCACTTTTTTTGGTTTTGTAACCTCATTGAGCTTTGAACTTCATAGCCAGGTGTATGCAATCATGAGAAAAGCTACTTAAAGTGGCCACTTGCAAGTTGTTCTCCTGTTTGAATCTCCTCTGAAGAGTGGCATCATGGGCTCCTCAAAACAACTGTCAAATAATCTGAAAACAAAGATTATTCAACATAGTTGTTCAGGGGAAGGATACAAAAAGCTGTCTCAGAGATTTAACCTGTCAGTTTCCACTGTGAGGAACATAGTAAGGAAATGGAAGAACATGGGGACAGTTCTTGTTCATATAACTGTACTGTTATGCTCTTCAACTAAGAACTAAAAAATAGGAGGGAAAAGCTGTCCCTGCACTGAGACTCTGCTTAAACCCTATTTCTTGTGAATAGCCCCACAGACAATCCTGCACTGAACTCCAACGAAGACCTGAAGGAAGGGGAAAGGATGTCACTAAAAGATCTAAGGACTGGGAGCAAAAACAGGTGACCTCCTGAAAGAAAAGTTAGCTGCAGAAATGAAGATTAAAGGAAACAAAACTGGTGGAACAAGAAGTCCCAGGATATCAATTGTCCTAAGCACAAAGAGCTAACAAGGCAACTTAGCCAGAGCACAAGCGTAACAACACTGATGTCCAGCGAGGAATGTGAGACAGGTGCTGACTATAAAGAGTGAGTAGATCACGTGACCAAGACACCCAGCACCAGAGGAAAAGACTAGAAGCCAGCAAACCACAAAAATATGTCCGAAAAGTAAAACAACATAGATTCTAACATTTTCTTGTGCTCATGTATCAGCTGAAAGATGTGTCAAACTTATTAAGAGGCGCTGGTCACTCCTGCTGGCGATTCAGCTGCTCCAGGTCCACAGAGCAGCTCTTTCTCTTCCAGGCTGCTATGTTGATGGGTTGTGACTGCCAACATCATCTTGATTGACAGTTGGCTCCCCAAAGTTAGGCAACAGGGAGCTGGTTGTCAATCAGCATGATGTCAGCATTTACGCCCCATCAACAGAGCAGAGAAGAGAAGCTGGTGCTCTGTCATTGTGATATCAGCAGAAGCCATCTGTGACTACCCTGTGCCGGCTGAGATTGCACAACAGGCAGGTAGTTAGTTACTACCTGCCTGCTAGTTCTTACGTACATAGTAAAAAAAAAAAGTCCTAGATAACCCCTTTAAGTGTAAAGAAATAGTCCCTCATCTCCCAACCTAAATGTCTGATTCACAATCACATATGACATCTGCCTGGAAATAATGCCAACTTCTAGGACAAGTGTCCAATTTTTGACTGTATTATTGGTGATAATGCCATAAGATGTTTTCCATATAACATATTGTACCACATTGTACCATGTTCACCTGCCACAATAGGTTATTATGAGCGAGGCCGATATCTGCCTGCTATTTATGTTGTTTTGCGATGCAGGGAAGTGACAAAGGTTAATTGTTTGGCTACTCTCACATACAGACAGATGGTTCTCCTCTGGCTAATTCAAAGGTTGCCATGTTAATTATTATAATTAAGCTGTGTATGAAAAGCCGTGGCCCTTTGTTTGGGATTTGGTGATGTGGCGCAAAATACAAGCACAAAGGAGACATGCGATCAGCGAGCGGCATCGAGCTGCTATTATTGCTTCTCGCAGGGCATATTATCCTGTCATAGGAGATGTAAGAAAATCTATCTCTCACTTCAAGATGATAAGGCTTTGTCACTTGCAACACAATTACTGTTAAAAATAGAAAGACGCATTCAATCGGATTGTGACTTGCGGGGAGGAAGCCATTGTCCAGCTTGGTGTGACTCATCCGCGGGGCCGCAGTCAGCCCTCACGTAGCTGTCAGTTTACTGATTGCCATCATTCCCTCACTCCCTGCCTTTGATGAAATATTCATGCCTTTGCTGTGCTCTCAGCAAGTACTATTGATTTCTTGTGTAAACGGAGCTATATTTAGTCTAGACAAATGGAATGTGGATTGCCGCTGAATGAATTGGATGGAGGGCCGGGCTCTTGCCTGCTTTTAGCTTCCAATCCAAGGCTATTATTTATAATCATGAGTAGTTTTTGTGAGCTTAAGAGCGATTTTTCACCATTTAATGATTAGTCTGGAAAACCAAACCAAACAGTTTAGGAGGAATTATTTCAGCAGAGTAAAAAGTCAACCAATTTGTCTTCTACTTTTTCAATGACAGGACAATAGAACTTTGTGTTTTTTTTCCGAATTTCACTTTTACTGACGTTGTACTTTTTTTTCACTTTTTTTTTTATAAAATAATCAAAATTGATGAATTACAACTCCCTATCACAAAAAAAAATGGAGCACTTTCTTTGACCAAGAGTGTAAAATCGCAGAGATAATTGCTGTGTGAGGCCCGGTTTGCTCTTGCGTTGGCGGGTTGTGTCATTTTTAACAACTTTTTTCTTGGCACCATAATTGATATTAAGGACAGTTTTGATCTGTCAGAAAACTCATCCACAATCAATTAGGGCTGCAATGCTAGAACTTGCAGAGATAGTGATATTAATTGTATATAATTAATGAGGGCCAGAACAAGGGGGAGTCCAGGGTAAATGACAGATTAAATGAGGGAGGAGCACCATTGTATAGAAGAAAAAAAAGAGAATTCTCTGTAGATATGTCCAGTGAGTCAGTCTGTGTGAGTAGAGAAGTTACGGAGTACAGAAGGACCAGAAAGCTGTGAGGAGGCTGGCATAACTCATCGTTCCTCTCTCTGGTCCCCTTTTAGTTTGACACTGATATAATGGGCCTTTGTCAAATACTGGTCACCAGTACTCCTCTGATGGCCCCAACTATATGTTCGTCATATTCCTTTTTCTCCTGGTTCTTTCCTATAGTTCTACACCCACACTGTTCCAGTGATCTCTGGTGGCTCCTGGGTTAACAAGTTATCTCAAACTGCCTGATTCAGAACCACAGGCAGTGTTCAACCCAAGCCCCAAGAGGCAGGAGTGTGTACTGAGAGTTATAGATGCTATCAAAGGTAAGCAACATTAAGGCTCTGTCAGGATTAATAAACCACCAGCAGTAGTTCCCTCCAGCTGCCCAGATACTAGGGAGCCACGAATGATGCTAGAGAACTGGGATGATTTCCGCAGAAGAAACATAGAGATGGACTGTTCCAAGAGCTGCACATGGCTACACTTGGTTTGGGCAGTTAACCATTAGTACAGCAATTCCCTTATCAATATCATTGTTACCTGCTTCTTATACATAAAGGACTGTATTCCAGGACTGTATTCAGTTATTTTTGTGGGCCTAAGAACTAGCAGGCAGGTAGTTGCCAAATACCGGCCTGTTCTGTCCAGCACAGGTCTCTGATGGCAAAGAAAGGTCACAGATCACTCTTGCTGATGACTCTGCTGCTTCTGCTGATGTCACATCGACAGAGCTTTGGCTTCTCTTCTGCCCTGCTTTGTTGATGGGGTGTGACTGCAAATTGTAGCGCCGGCGTCCCTGCCCTCTGCTAGGCAGGGACGCTGTTCCCCTCACCTCTCTGCTCCGTGCCCGGCGTCCTCCTCCCGCTCTGCTGGCAGCGCGTGTTCCTTCCCGGCCACTGTGCTTAGGGCGCGCGCGCGCGCTCTCCCTCCCTCTTAAAGGGGCCGCGCGCGCCGTCCTAAGGAGTCCACGGCCAATGGCCGGAGGACTTCACCATATATAAGGCACCTCCTCCAAAATGGAGGTGCCCGAGCAATGTTGTTGCACTGTTCACTACTCTGCTTCAGCCCTCAGGTCCCGTTGCCAGTTACCTGCCAGATACCTGCCAGATTCCTGCCAGCTTGCTGTCTTATTCCTGCCTGATATTCTGCTACCTGCCTGCTAGCCTGAGGTCCGACGGTCTGCCTTACAACTCCTGTCAGTCTGTCTAAGGACCAGCTTGCCCGCTCACCTGGGAGCGCACATCAGCTACCTGCCTGCTTGCCTGAGGTCCGACGGTCTGCCTTCCAACTCCTGTCAGTCTGTCTATGGACCAGCTTGCCCGCTCACCTGGGAGCGCACATCTGCTACCTGCCTGCTAGCCTACCTGGAGGCTCCGCCGTCACGTGCTGTGACCACCTGCCTGTCCAGTGACTCCTGCCCGCTCACCTGGGAGCGCTCATCTGCTGCCTGTCTGCTAGCCTACCTGGAGGCTCTGCCGTCACGTGCTGTGACCACCCGCCTGTCCAGAGACTTCTGCCCGCTCACCTGGGAGCGCTCATCTGCCGCCTGTCTGTTGGTCTTCCTGGAGGCTCCGCCATCACATGCTGTGACCACCCGTTTATCCAGAGACTCTCGCCTGCTCACCTGGGAGCTCACGTCTACCATCAGCCGTCACAGGTCGTACCAACCCTTTACCCAGAGACTGTCCCGGTCACTTGCCGTGACCATCTGCCCGTTCATCCAGAGACTGCCCCGGTCACTTGCCGTGACCTCCTGCCCGTTCTTCCAGAGACTGCCCTGGTCACCTGCTGTGACTGCCTGCCTGGTCGCCACCCGCTCCCTTACAAGGACCGCCCCCTTGTATAGTAGCTCAGAGGTTCCGCCTCCCAGACCCGTTACACAAATGTCATACTGACTGACAGCCGGCTTCTCTTTGCCTTACTATGGGAAGCTGGCTGTCAATCATCAGCATGACTTCAGCAGTCATGCTCCCCGTCGACAGAGTAGCCCACAAAAAGAAGAGCTGGAGCAGCTGAATCGCCGAGCTCTCTGAGTCGGCACCAGATAGAACAGTTAGCAACTACATGCCTGTTAGCTGTTTGGCTCATAGCAAAAAAAATTATTTAGTCCTGTATAATCCCTTTAAAGAGAATTTTGCGCTTATACAGTGCACAATAAAAATGACCAGGGGTTTTCACTGATGCTATCCAATTCAGCACCATAGTCCAATCTAAGCCTTCGGATATGGAGGTATGAAGTGAATAGGCAGTCTAGAAGCTCACAGATAAAGGAGAGGGGGCAGGTGACAAGTAGAAAGCACATATTAGGAGATGTCAAACACTGCACAACAGACCTACCACCACAATGGGTCACTCCCAATGGTTGACATCACCTTCGAGTCTCTGGACGCCATAGTTATGTACTGTGCCTGTGACTGCATCTTATTAGTGATTTATTCTCTTATGTAGTCTGCAGCAATTCAATCACTGATTAATTTTCAATTAAGGGCATTTTAATTTAAAAAAGGGTTGGGATTGCGCAAGCTGCCTACTCTGCTTAGGGAGTCAACATACGTTGTCCTGACAGTGACTCTGTCTTTAATGCTATGAAACTTACAATTCTAAATACATTGATATAGACAGTCCAGATCTGCAACATGTAATGTTCTGGAATATCCAGTCAATCATCCAATCGCAGATAAAACCCCTGTGCAATGTGTACAATGATAGGAGGTCTAATAGTGCCACACTACAGTACAGTACTGCATGTACTTCGGTATACTACAGTGTACATGTGCCAGGTTGAACTGCTCTTTTGGACACCAGTTGATGGTGGCTCCATGTTATTTGTCTGGTACATGGTGTATCCTCTACAGGTCCCTAAATAAGCTCTTGTCCTCAACATAGAAAGTGATGGCAGCAGCTTTTTTGGAACATAGTTTCCACCATAAGATGGATATTATTTACGCCACCAGACAATCATAAAGACTAAAATATTTTATATATGTATGATCATAGCTGTAGCTGTACACTGATAATGATTGGAAAATACTCATTTACAAGTTACTTTTTAGATGGAGAATATTTGTTATGGTCAGACACTGAGTGTTTGCTTATAATATAATTATATTTTTACTTTCCATGATGGGGTCATTTTGCACTTTTATTATTGTTATTCACACCCATTAACCCATTATTGTTATTAGTCATTAACATCATTAAGATCCTAAAAATAATTGCTATGTGCAAACGGGTAAGGCCATATTAGATGCCTATGGAGCACTTAGAGTTGATAGCCTTGAACCATCTAACCTTGGTTGTGGACAGAATGCCAACAGGAACCTTCAGAGATGGCTTTGCTTTACTTGCATCATCTTTGTGGACAGTCTGTTAGAATTATATTACAATAAAGGTGTCTCCTGGAGGTTGTAAGCCTTAACACAGAAGCATTTTAGTGCCCAAACATAAGTCATTATTGAATCATTTGATGAAGCTTGGGAGTACTGGAGTTGTAAAATGGACTATGCAATGGAACTGTTTCTTATTAGATGCTGCTAAAAGAATGCCATCATAATTATCATATAAGTAAACTCTTCCTGCTTTTAGACATTTTTTTTAACAAAATATCTAAAAAATATTTTATAAAAATGTAAAATATAGATAGTAAAGAATAACAATTAAAAACATGTATTTGTATCTTATTTCAGATATAAAGTCCGAGGTTCCTACAGGTTTGGAACCTGTCACACCACTGGACCTAAGGACAGATCTAAGAACAGTGATGCCAATTTTAGATCCCATGTTGCGAGAGAAGCAGCTGCAGCAGGAGCTCCTATTAATCCAGCAGCAACAGCAAATTCAGAAGCAGCTGCTCATTGCTGAATTTCAGAAACAGCATGAAAACCTCACAAGGCAACACCAGGCCCAGCTCCAGGAACACCTCAAGGTATCTGTTAGGGCTCATACTCATCTGCATTTAAAACGGACGAGTGCAATCCGATAAAGAATCGGACTGCACTCTGACTAATGTATGTCAATGATTCTGTGTTAATCTGCAAAAAAAAATCACGGCATGCTGCGAGTGGCCGCGTATATCGGACGAGACTCGCCAATGCAAGTCAATGGGTGCGAGAAAAAAATCGCACGACACATGTATCATGCGTGTTCTGTGCCATTTTTATGCACCAATCTCATAGGAAACCCGATATTTCATCAGCCGAGTGCAGTAAAATCACAGCGTGAACTGTCAGAATAAAATAGATATAGATACTGTAGAATAAAAGAAAAAAAATGATGTGGGGTCCCCCATATTATTCTTAACCAGCTGAGTGAAAGCCGACTGCTGGCGGCTGATGTTTATAGTATGGGATGGTGGAATAAACATGGAGCTTCTCAGGCTATTAATATCAGCTCACAGCTGCCTGCGTAGCCTTTACTGTTTATTAACAAGGGTTAACCCCCCAAAAAAATGGCATGGGGTTCCCCCTATTTTTAATAACCAGCAAAGGCTAGGCAGACTGCTGTGGGCTGATATTAATAGCCTAGGAAGGGGCCATGGATGTTGGCCCCCTCTCAGACTAAGACCATCAGCCCTCAGCCACCCCAGAAATGGCACTTCCATCAAATGCGCCAATTCTGATGCTTAGCCTCCGCTCTTCCCACTTGACCTGGTGCGGTGGCATGTTTGATAATAGTTGTGGGGTTGATGTCAGCTGTTTTATGACCGCTGACATCAAGCCCAGGGGTTAGTAATGGAGAGTCGTCAATAAGACTCCCCCATTACTAACCCCATAGTCAAATGTAATAAAGACACAGACAGAGTAAAGTCTTTTAATTGAAATAAACGAACCACACCCTCTTTTTCCCATATATTAATGTAAAATTAAAACTAATAAACCACAGTATCCCTCATCTGGCCGCCGATAATCCATTTGTTTCACGAAGAAGAGCCCAACTCAGCTACATTTGGATGCATTGCTGAGTGGTGGCACAATGCGACTGCTCAGCCATACATCCAAGAGATGCTGAGCTGTGAGTGAGAATGCAGCTTCAGTGTCACGCGCTAACGTCAGTATGGTGACTGGAGTTTATAGCTGATGAACTCCGGTCACCTCACTGACGTCACCGCTCGCTGCATAAGACTTTCTGGGCTCTTCTTCATAGAAGGTTGAGCATTAGCACCCCTGCTCCATTCAAGACAAAGTTCTGAAGAGCCTGTTCTCAGGATCGCTGGTGGTCCTAGTAATCTGGCATCCAGCACTCAGTAAGTTATTCCCTATCCTATTTTGAGAATAACCCTTTAAAAGCAAATATTGACAACAGCAAAAATGATCATTTGATTATAGACTAAAAGTAACAAAGCTATCTCATTCACTAAGCTAAGTTGCATGTAATTTGATAATGGAATATTCAAGATTCCTAAAATCTCCAATACACATAACATCAGGAAGATGTTATTAGTGAATGACATGAAAAATCATAATATATTCTATTTATTTATGATTACTCCATTCCCAAATCTCTTGTGCCCACACCCTATTGCTTATTCATTGGAAGATCGTATTTCGTAGTTGTTATCATGTTATTCCATTATTGTGCAATGTAAATCCTATTGTTATTGAAAGGTGCTATACAACAAAATAAATGTGTTACAGGTGGCAGCAGTTTCGGCTGTACTCCTTCCTTCCCATAGGGGCATAGCAGAAATCTTACAATATAGGGGACCCTGTACATTGTTCCACAACCTAGAAAGTTGTAGGTGTTGTTGTCACGCTTGGACACAACGATGTCCAGCGGACGGCACAACATAAAATACATCAGGATGGAAAAGAGGGAGGAAGGCCCTAACGGTAGGGAGCGAGGAATGGGACATCTCCTGACACCAACCTGTGTCTGTCCCTAAGCTTCCCTAATGCCCTATGCGGGTCTTTCCCCCCCGCCTCCATCACATGCCTAGTCCCTGACTGTCACCTGAACTAGTCCTGGCTAGTGCACTCGCTGACAAGGACGCTAGCCTTGTCACTACAAGTAATCAACATAGAGTAAGATGACAAACAAGGGACTGGCATGAAGAAAAACAACTTAACTTAGAATCTGCAGCAAAGCTCCAAATCTGCAGCAAGGCTCCATTAACGGCACCAGGGTACAGAACTCCTACAGCAGCTCCACCATTCACAGGAGGACTCCACACCTAACTGGTCTGTATAGAGGTAACTCTATAACTGATGATCAGCTGATGGGTCATGTGACATTTTAAAGGGAGGTGGGAGTGGTTGCCAACCAACATCAGCTAACCAGACCAAAACTTTCCAGCAAGAAATTGACATTAATGATTTGTGACAGCTGCCTTTACTTACTCACTGTGAAAATGGATGCTAGGAATATAATGGGAATATGTTGGAATGGTTTGATAACAACTTTATTTTTCCTCTTTTCTGAAAATTCAAAGGGATATATTAACCTCCGTCTAGTCTTAAAAATATCATTTTCTGGTTAGTGAATGTGTGTGCTTTACTTCTCAAGAGCATTTTAATGGAGATACTACTGATGAGTTTTTTTAATCATTTCATCAGTAATTCTTTATCCAACCTTAGGGTATGTTCCCATATTGCATTTTAGCTGTTAACCTTCCACAGAGGAAGTTCTGTAGCAAAATATTTTTGCAAGAATGATGCAGTAATTCTTTCTATTATTTTCCCTCCCTTCTATTAGGCACTGCTTGTATGATCTCAGAAAACATCAATTAACAGAGAGCCATAAACATCCTGAGCTTCAGATATCAAGGGATACTGTCTATGCTTTCTAAGACAGGGGTCTCCCAACCTATGGCTAGTGAGCCACATGTGGCTCATGGGCCAATGATGTGTGGCTCATGGGCCAATGATGTGTGGCTCGCGGCTGTCCACTAGCTTGGTGTATCAGCACCAGGTATCCAGATGGAGAATTTTGTGAGTAGCCCCACACGGAAGAGCATATCTAGATGTGCATATACTGAAGGGGAGAGGGGGAGAGGGGGCTAAATATCGTAGAATGGAGATAGAATTATACTGCCAGGTAGAGAGGTCCTTAAAACTGGATGCAATATTGTGATAAGTATGCTTGATATTGTTAGGGTGAACACTTTGGTATGTTCACTAGTTGCCTGCTCCTGGCCTAATGGATATGATCAAGTGCATGCAAGAAAGAATAACATCAGACACACACAGTCGGATGTAAGCTCTCCTTGATCAGCTATGGCACAGCTCCAAGTGTACTTTATTCAACCCAAACATAGACTTATATATACTGGGTTTGGTCCATGAGGTCATCAGGGGGGCGTGATCCATGAGGTCATCAGGGTGGGTTGGTCCATGAGGTTATCAGGGTGGGTTGGTCCATAAGGTCATCAGAGGGCATAGTACATGAGGTCATCAAGGTGGGTTGGTCCATGAGGTTATCAAGGGGCGTGATCCATGCGATGTGTCACTCTGTGGTTGGTTAGTCCTTCTATAGAATGCAGCTTCCTCCCAGAACAGAGCATGGTGTGATGAAACTGGAAATGGCAGCCATCTTTTGATCTAAACAACCTTATGTAAGGTGAAATAATACACTTTGTGGGTCTTTTCTCTCAATCTCCTATGTCTTGTGGTTAATTAAGTATTTGAGCCTATGGCTCTCCTCCACAATATAAGAATCCTGCTTTTAAGGGAAGGGGCACAATGTCATGGTCTGCTTTTTGTGGGGAAGCTTTGGCTGTCAATATAACAGGTTCTTGGTGTCACTAATGTGGGAGAGAGGACGCTGGGTGTGGTCCACCACTGTCTCTGAGACCTCAATGTGACTCTTGCAGTAAGGAAGGTTGGGGATCACTGGTCTAAGAGAATAAGTATCACTACCTTGCCTAGTAACCAATAGTAAAGTTCATCTCTTGGACTGGTAAAATGAACTGACTTGTTGGCAGTATGTTGGGCTAAAGCAGAAAGTCACAGCTCTCGAAAATATTGAGCTTGCACGCTGTGCATTACATTGGGGTATAACTAATTTCATTGTAAAGCTATGTTCCCATATGTGTCATGGCTTTCAGTTATAACAGACACTATAACTTGATGCTGGTATGATGGATCACAATGAAGTACAAACAGGTCTTCCAAAGGTTTACTTGTGAATCTGGTTGTTAAGGATGCACGGAGAACTATTCTTGCAATTGAATTGGCTCACATGTAGATTACACTTGTTTGCATGCTCCTTTATTTTGTTTGACATAATTTCAGACCAGGAAAATCCATCCTTGAACTTACCAGATCTCTTACATGGGATCTGGAGCCTAAACATACAAGTATACGTCACCAGTTAAAAGCAGGTTTTCGAAGGCATTTTGTCACCGTCACAAAGAGAACGGGACCATCTGCATAATAACAACTTAACAACATTTATTCATTTGAACCTTGAATCACTAATTAAATCTTCTCCAAGCACTAAAGCCAAAGGATCAGATCCTGCAGCCGGATAATGCCTGTATATTGACCCCTAGATCATCTCATGGCCATGTTTATTCACTTGTTAAAACTGAAAGTAGTCATGTGACAGCGGTCAGACGCAAGAAAACCGAGCTGAGGGACTCAAATATAAATCAAAATAATTAAAGTCTCATTGCCAGCCAATATTTATGTTGTTAAGTAATGGCTCTGAGTGGTCAGGGAATAGCCCTAAGCCTCCAAACACCGGTTGTTATGGAGCCTGTTAATGTCAGCTGGGAGCCAATGCAAATTGAAGTGGAAGGGGAAACACACCAAGCGTCTGTGTGAGACGATGGCCTTCCAGGAGCTGTGTGGTCTGTGGGACTCTTGCTGTGAAGTCGTGTTTACTCAGCTACGATAAGTGTAGGACTAGGATGCAGCCCATTATTAGACAGTGTTAGATTCAGTCTTAAGTTTAAGGACCACTACCAGCTCACATTTCATGTTCTTCCCTGAGTACAGGTTGTGATCAGATTTTCTGACCCATATATCTGGTAAATGTGCACTAAAGATGGCATTATTATTACTTGTATTAGTATAAAATGCACCAAAAGGAAAAGCAATATCACAAAATGTTCTTATAGAGCAAGGATGTTAAACTCAAACACACAGGGGGCCAAAATGAAAAACTTGGACAGAGTGGCGGGCCAAACAGTATACAGTGTAATAAGCCCTACAAAGTCCTCCATACAGAATAATGGGTCCCAAATAGTCCTCTATACAGAATAATGGGCCTCACATAGTCTTCAATACAGAATAATGTCCCCCACATAGTCCTCCATACAGAATATAGGGCACCACATAGCTTTCCATACAGTATAATGGGCCCCACAAACTCCTCCATACCGTATAATGGGCCCGACATAGTCCTCCATACAGTATAATGGGCCCCACATAGTCCTCCATACAGAATAATGGGCCTCGCATATTCCTCCATGCAGAATAATGGGCCTCACATATTCCTCCATGCAGAATAATGGGCCTCACATAGTCCTCCATACAGAAAAATGGGCCCCACATAGTCCTCCATACAGAATAATGGGCCCCACATAGTCCTCCATACAGAATAATGGGCCCTACATAGTCCTCCATACAGAATAATGGGCCCCACATAGTCTTCCATACAGAATAATAGGCCCCACATAGTCCTCCATACAGAATAATGGCCCCACATAGCGTGGTGATTCTGGTCTTGCCGGCCAAATAAAACCAACCTGAGGGCCAGATTTGGCTCACGGGCCAGAGTTTGACATGTATGATCTAGAGTGAGGAAAAGCGTGTTAGCTGGAAAATGCAGCATATACAGATGAGGCAAAGTTTAACTTGACAAATAACGAACCATCTTGATAACAGGTGCAATACCACCAAGAGTGAAGTCCTCAATGATGCAGTGAAGTAGAAATGAAAGGGGTGGCACTCTGAACGAGGTAAAAATTCTTCTTTATTTATACAGCAATAAAATCATGGATGCGGAGGAGCAGAGGAGCAGGTCAACAACCGGACGACGCCCGTTTCGCATGCTAAACACCTGGACCTGTTGAAGCGTGTTTAGCATGCGAAATGGCTGTCGTCTGGTTGTTGACCCGCTCCTCCGCATCCATGATTTTATCTTTGTATAAATAAAGAAGAATTTTTACCTCGTACAGAGTGCCACCCCTTTCATCTTTTCTTCACTGCATCATTGTTACAGAACGTTATCAACACACTCTGTCCGTCCCAGTTTTCCCCCATATTAAAATCTAATTCAACTTCGGGTTCATACCAACCATGCACATAATAGCCTCTGTCAGGACTGCACACATACTGGCTGGCGACCAGTCCATATATTATTATTTATCCTATTCGGTATATCAAGGCTGCATTATACAATATATGTACTTTTTACCTTTTGTGTCTCCCCCACTTCCTCATAGACTGTAAGCTCGCGAGCAGGGCCCTCACTCCTTTCGATATGAGATATGCTTATTCTGTATTCTCTGTATATGTCCCCCCTAAAATTTGTAAAGTGCCGAGGAATATGTTGGCGCTATAAAAATAAAAACTAATATTATTATTATTATTATTATCTCACTTAAAAGGTTAAAGGGAAGCTATCATCAGAAAATGTTATTGTTTAAATCAGGTTTGTGTGTTAGGCCGGGATCACATTAGCGTATAGCATCTGGTGCAGGAGTATCAGATGCCATATGCTAAAGACACTCGGCTCCAGCTTTGCAGCGAGTGTGATCCGAGAGTCAGTGCTCTGTGCTCCGATCCTCTTGCATGAGAGCATCACAGCACAGGTGCGAAAGAGACGGAAAAAGTAATTTTTCCACCTCTTCCATTGCCGGCATCTGCGCTAATCGCACTGCAATCAGATCACATCCGAGTACAGTTCAATGTTTCACACGCACTCATAGACTTGTATGGTGCAGATCTGAGCTGCCCCGTAGAATAACACTGGTCCGAGTGCGATGTTTTATCTCATAGTATTCGACTGTGTTATACTCTCGTATGAGTGAGCCCTTACAGACAGCTCCCGGGTTATGAACTAGATATGTTCTGTAGCTTTGTTCATAACCTGGATATGTATGTAAACTGGAAAAAATAAAACTAATACTCACCTCACAACTGACCGCTTTTGCAAACCCATTACTTGCTGTCTGCCATTCGGTCACTTTCTTTCTGTCGTCGGCCACACTGGACCTTTGACGGAATTAAGAAGAGGACCGCATCTCTGGCCTCTTCACTATAGGACCAGACTTCTGGCCATGTCCAGCCTTCTGGAGGCTGCTGTCCATCATGTCAATGCAGGAGCCTGGACGCAGCCAGAAATCTTGGAGATGCGGTCTACGACTGCAGAAAAAGGAGATCCTGATGACAAGTAGAGGGACAGCCGGTGAGGTGATTTTTTTCTTTTAACCAATACTCACCCTTGCTGTCCAACTGGAAGTTGAAGTGTAAAATAACCCCAGTAGCCTGTGTCAAATTTGCAAGATTTCTATTTTTTTATTTTTAACACAGATTGCTATATGAAAAAAAATTTAAAATAGACAACCTTTTGGCCTATACAGCCATCACTAGACCTTATTATCCGAAGGGGAAGAGAAAGAAATAAACTTATATTGATCTTACATGGTATCGACTGAGCACAATTTGTCCTATAGGTGCCATATAAAGTACAACCTACTAAATTATTTAAAGAGACTGCTCTGTATACATCCAGCCATTCTTTCAGTAATGTGGAGTAAGCTTTCCAGTGTTTAGGTTTAAAGAAGTTGTCCTCTACTTTGACATTGATGCCCTAACTGTAGGATAGAGCATCAATGTATGATTGGCCAGGGTCCCGCACGCGGCACCCCCGCCAATCAGCTGTTATCGGCGGCGGCTTCTGCCGCCCCGATTTGCTTACCTGCGGTGCTTGGCCGTCAAGTTGTAGTGGCCGCCGTGGGGTACTGCACATCCGCCTCCTATTCAATTGAATGGGAGACGGATGTGCAGTAACAAGCGCCGGCCACTGCAACTTGATGGCCAAGCAGCTCAGGTAAGGACTGCTTCCTGCGGCTGCCGGAACCGATGCCCTCGGGCATCAATGTCAAAGTAGTGGACAACCCCTTTAATATTCCTCACCGCTGCTAATAACAGGTTTAAGATGTTTGCTATTATGGAGAACTAGAGACATTGGGCTCGATTCATTAAGGTGTTTATGTCAGAATGCTGGTGTACAACAGTTTACTAAGTTACAAGCCAGAAGTTGAGCAAAAATATTGTGACATTTTCCATTTACATCCCAGTCTTCGTGAGCTACGCCAATATTGGCATAGCATGGATGGGACGGGCCATAACTATGTCCGCCCATCGAATGTTTTGAAAAATTATGCCACTTTAATGGTGTCATTTATTCCAGAAGTGAACCCCAGTCTCTGACCAGAGTACATTTATGGCAGCGAAACTTGCCAATTAACAGATGCATCTTACTAATTTGGTGGCGTGCATCGCTTAATGAATGAGCTGCTTCAGACTTCAGCGAGCCCCTTCATGAAGAGTGGACAGCAGTGAAGGAATTGGTACCACTGAGTATTGTTATTGTTATAATATTATTCAATATTATTTTCAAATTTGGTGTTAAGACTATTAGCAGTGGATATGAAGATATTTGCTCTAATGGTAAAATAGCTTTCTTGAATTTGTATAATTCAGTAAGTATTTTCTTTCCTTTTGAACAAGATAAATAACCATAACTGTGGTAGCGATCTATACATGTCTAGGGGCCACATCTTGTAGGACCTTGCATTATCTGATCACATAGATGCTGTTTTATGTCTGGTGGCTGCTCAAGAGGATAGCGCACAGTTCAGGAGCAGGGATCGATAAGTGCTAATAGTGCTTTGTGTGACCACCTCTGGGTCACCTATTTATTGATAGAAAGAGGGTCACCTGAAAGGAGTAGATGACCTAAGAGGATACCTGTGTGTGGTCCGCTCCATTGTAGCTTATGGCTGTAGTGAAGATCTCAGCTGCTTCAGCAACTCACATAAACTGCAAAGAACAGAGCCGCATGCATGGTCTCTTTCTTTGTAGAGGGAATGTAGAGGAAAATATATATATATTTCTCCTGTATATATATATACAGGGTGGGCCATTTATATGGATACACCTAAATAAAATGGGAATGATTGGTGATATCAACTTCCTGTTTGTGGCACAGTAGTATATTGGAGATGGGAGGAGGAAAGCTTTTCCATATGGGTGGTGACCATGGAGGCCATTTTGAAGTCGGCCATTTTGGATCCAACTTTATTTTTTCAATGGGAAGAGGGTCATGTGACACATCAAACTTATTGAGAATTTCATAAGAAAAACAATGGTGTGTTTGGTTTTAACGTAACTTTATTCTTTCATGAGTTATTTAAAGTTTCTCTTTGTTTACAGCCATTGACATGTCGCAGAGGTTAACACGTGAGTAGCGGATAGAAATTGTGTTGATGTCTGGTGAATGCAATACCCGGGTCATTGCAGCAGATTTCAATGCAAAACACCCTACGAGACCACCCATCTCCCAGGCTACAGTTAGCAAACTGCTTGCCAAATTTCGTGAAAGAGGTTCAGTGTTGGATTTGGCAAAATGGGGACGCAAGAAAACTGTCACTAATGAAGAAACATTAGTGGCTTTCCTAGCTTCATTCAGCAAGAGCCCATAGCGTAGCACTCACCGCATGTCACTGGAGAGTGGCATCAGTCCAACATCCCTTCGGCGGATATTAGCTACTCACAAATGGCACCCTTACAAAATCCAGCTGCTGCAGCATCTCAACGAGGATGACCAAGATCGGCACACTGAATTTGCAGAATGGGCAAAACAAAAATTGGAACAGGACCCTCAGTTTACACAGAACATTATGTTCAGTGATGAGGCAAACTGTTTTGTGAATGTTGAAGTTAACAAACAAAACCACCCCTATTGGTCTGACACTAACCCACAGTGGATAGATCCCTCCAAGACTGTAGGAACACAAAAATTGATGGTATGGTGTGGTATATAGGGTACAAAGATAGTGCGGCCATTCTTCATCAATGGAAACCTCAATGCCACTGGATATCTGAAATTGCTACATGATGATGTGTTGCCCTCTTTATGCACTGAAGATGGCTCGTTCCCTGAGTTTTTCCAACAAGATGGTGCACCACCACATTATGGGTGTCAGATCCGAGCATTCCTACATGAACAGTTTGCTGGAAAGTGGATTGGTCATCGTGGGCCAGTTGAATGGCCACCAAAGTCTCCCGATCTGACCCCCTTAGACTTTTATCTTTCAGGTCATCTGAAGGCAATTGTCTATGCTGTGAAGATACGAGATGTGCAGCATCTGAAACAACAGATACTGGAAGCCTGTGCTAGAATTTCTGCGGTGTTGCTATCAGTGTGTCAAGAGTGGGAGAAGAGGGTTGCATTGACAATCCAACACAATGGGCAGCACTGTGAACACATTTTATAAGTCTTCATAAACTTGTAAAAAACTCATGAAAGAATAAAGTTACGTTAAAACCAAGCACACCATTGTTTTTCTTAGGAAATTCTCAATAAGTTTGATGTGTCACATGACCCTATTCCCATTGAAAAAAATAAAGTTGGATCTAAAATGGCCTACTTGAAAATGGCCACCATGGTAACCACCCATCTGGAAAAGTTTTTACCCTCACATATACTAATGTGCCACAAGCAGGAAGTTGATATCACCAACCATTCCAATTTAACTTAGATGTATCCATATAAATGGCCCACCCTGTATATATAATGCCATGAATGTCTCAGATGATAATACCCCTGTAAGTTTTATTGTGGGGTTTGGTCTAATATGACAATGTGACCCTTGGACCAGAAAAGGTTTTGCGCTCCTGCTATAGTGTAACCAGATTGTCAGATGTAACTCTAATTGAAAGTATTTGGTCAAAAATATGAGTTCAAATATGACATTACCACTTTTTAGTCCAAAATGGCATACAGATCCAGAAGTGCTGACTACAGATCTAGTGGTGCTGAGTACAGATCCAGAGGTGCTGAGTACAGATCCAGGGGTGCTGAGTACAGATCCAGTGGTGCTGAGTACAGATCCAGAGGTGCTGAGTACAGATCTAGAGGTGCTGAGTACAGATCCAGGGGTGCTGAGTACAGATCCAGGGGTGCTGAGTACAGATCCAGAGGTGCTGAGTACTGATCCAGAGATGCTGAGTACAGATCCAGAGGTGCTGAGTAGAGATGAGCGGTGTTCGACTAGAACTGTTCGCCAATCTCAAATTCGAGCTGTTTTGGGCGGTGTTCGAGTTGTTCGACGAACCCGAACGATTTGCAAAAAATTCGGCTGTTCGAGGTTATGTTCGATAACTGTTCGTGCACCAAAAGCGTGTCCTGCATGTCTGGCGCTATTTAGAGCACCAATCATGCAGGGATTGTCTGCCACTCACTGTAATGCCACAGCC
Organism: Phyllobates terribilis; assembly: GCF_046119375.1. NCBI lineage: Eukaryota > Metazoa > Chordata > Amphibia > Anura > Dendrobatidae > Phyllobates > Phyllobates terribilis. The sequence goes on along the minus strand of NW_027362764.1, from coordinate 154,238,669 downwards.
ATGGTGGTTGTGGCATTACAGTAATTGCCCAAATCGATGGGAACAGTGCCAACAGTGAAACATGAAAAGCCGGCAATTCAGCAGCGGCATACACCTGTACCCGACAATTTAGAACCGAAAGAATAGAGCTTCACACATAGATTAGATAGATATAAACATGTCAGCCACATATATACGAAGTACAGTGAAAGTGCTGCTTACTGTACTTGTCATTTAGCGTAAAGGATTTATCAAAAAAAATAATAGTGTTTTCATGCACCGTCTCTTTAAAAAAGCCGGCCGGCAATTCAGCAGCGGTACCCGACAATTTAGAATAGAAAGAATAGAGAATCACACATAGATTAGATAGATAGAAACATGTCAGTCACATATATATGAAGTACAGTGACAGTGCTGCTTACTGTACTTGTCATTTAGCGTAAAGGATTTATCAAAAAAAATAATAGTGTTTTCATGCACCGTCTCTTTAAAAAAGCCGGCCGGCAATTCAGCATCTGTACCCGACAATTTAGAATAGAAGGAACAGAGCATCACACATAGATTAGATAGATAGAAACATGTCAGTCACATATATATGAAGTACAGTGATAGTGTTGGTTACTGTACTTGTCATTTAGTATTAAAACAAAGGATTTATTATTAAAAAAATTGGCGTGGGGTTCCCCTTCATTTTAGGCTCTAGCGGAGGTTAAGCAGACGGCTGGGGCAGATGTTTGAAGCCTGGGAAGGGGGTAATACCCACGGAGCTTCCCAGGCTACTAATATCAGCCCCCAGCTGAATACATAGCCTTTACTAGCTATTAAAATGGGGGACCCCCCAAAAAAAATGACGTGGGGTCCCCCCTAATTTAATAGCTAGCAAAGGCTAGGCAGACAGCTGGGGGCTGATATTAATAGCCCAGGAAGGGAGCCATGAATATTGGCCCCCTCCCAGGCTAGAAACACCAGCCGTCAGCCGCCCCAGAAATGGCGCATTCATAGGATGCGCCAATTCTGGCACTTAGCCTCGCTCTTCCACGCTGCCCTGGTGCGGTGGCAGGGGGTAATAGGGTTGGGGTTGATGTCAGCTTATAATGCCAGCTGACATCAAGCCCAGGTTAGTAATGGAGAGGCGTCTATAAGACACCCCCATTACTAACCCCATAGTCAAAGTTAAAAAAAACACAAACACCCAGAATAAAGTCCTTTAATTGAAATAAAGACACAATCCTTTATTGTTCTAAATTAAACCATACTTACCGTCACGCCCATTCCAGCTGAAGCCAACGATATCCTGCAATAAAAGAAAAATAATAAAGCAACCTCATCCTTACCTTTCCATGGTTCCCACGACAGCTTCAGCTCTGCTACATCGAGATGACAGGCTGGACCGCAGCAGAACGCTGCCATCCAGCCTCTCATCCCGCAGACACTGAGAAGCGCAGGCTTGCTTGCGCTGCTCAGCGTCTCTCTGTGACGACATCCAGATGAGCCGAGTTCATGTCCAATGAACTCGGCTCACCTCATGCACGTCACTGACAGCGTGGGAAAATTCTCACGCTGAAGCGGTGAGTGCAGGAGAATTCTCCCACGCTGTCAGTGACTTGCATAAGGTGAGCTCATGTCCAATGAACTCAGCTCACCTCCTGCACGTCACTGACAGCGTGGGAGAATTCTCCTGCACTCAGCGCTTCAGCGTGAGAATTCTCCCACGCTGAAGCGCTGAGTGCAGGAGAATTTTCCCACGCTGTCAGTGACGTGCATAAGGTGAGCTCATGTCCAATGAACTCAGCTCACCTCCTGCACGTCACTGACAGCGTGGGAGAATTCTCCTGCACTCAGCGCTTCAGTGTGAGAATTCTCCCACGCTGAAGCGCTGAGTGCAGGAGAATTTTCCCACGCTGTCAGTGACGTGCATGAGGTGAGCCGAGTTCATTGGACATTAACTCGGCTCATCTGGATGCCCTCACAGAGAGACACTGTGGAGCGCAAGCAAGCCTGCGCTTCTCAGTGTCTGCAGGATGACAGGCTGGATGGCAGCGTTCTGCTGCGGTCCAGCCTGTCATCTCGATGTAGCAGAGCTGAAGCTGTCATGGGAACCATGGAAAGGTAAGGATGATGTTGCTTTATTATTTTTCTTTTATTTCAGGAGATCGTTGGCTTCAGCTGGAATGGGCGTGACGGTAAGTATGGTTTAATTTAGAACAATAAAGAATTGTGTGTTTATTTCAATTAAAGGACTTTTTTCTGGGTGTTGTGTTTTTTTTAAATACTTTACTAGAAATTCATGGTGGTCATGTCTAATATTGGCGTGACCCCATGAATTTCGGGCTTAGGGCCAGCTGATAATGCCAAGCTGGCCCTAACCCCTTTATTACCCAGTGAGCCACCGCATCAGGGCCCTGGATGAGTTGGGTACAGCGCCAGAAGATGGCGCTTCTATGAACGCGCCATTTTCCGGGGTGGCTGCGGACTGCAATTTGCAGCGGGGGTGGCCCAGAAAGCTTGGGCCTCCCTGCGCTGCAGATTCCAGCCCCCAGCTGCCTAGTTGTACCTGGCTGGACACAAAAACAGAGCGAAGCCCCACGTCAATTTTCTTTAAATTATTTCATGAAATAATTAAGAAAAAAAGGGCTTCCCTATATTGTTGTGTCCGGCCAGGTACAAATAGGCAGCTGGTGGTTGGGGGCAGCCCGTTCCTGCCTGCTGTACCTGGCTGGACACAAATATAGTGCGAAGCCCCACGTCAATTTTTTTTAAATTATTTCATGAATTTCCTGAAATAATTTAAAAAAATTGAAGTGGGGCATCGCACTATATTTGTGTCCAGCCAGGTACAGCAGGCAGGAACGGGCTGCCCCCATCCACCAGCTGCCTATTTGTACCTGGCCGGACACAACAATATAGGGAAGCCCTTTTTTTCTTAATTATTTCATGAATTTCATGAAATAATGAAAAAAAATTGAAGTGGGGCTTCGCACTATATTTGTGTCCAGCCAGGTACAGCAGGCAGGAACGGGCTGCCCCCAACCACCAGCTGCCTATTTGTACCTGGCCGGACACAACAATATAGGGAAGGCCTTTTTTTCTTAATTATTTCATGAATTTCATGAAATAATTTAAAAAAAAGTACGTGGGGCTTCGCCCTATTTTTGTGTCCAGCCAGGTACAACTAGGCAGCTGGGGGCTGGAATCTGCAGCGCAGGGAGGCCCAAGCTTTCTGGGCCCCCCCCCGCTACAAATTGCAGTCCGCAGCCACCCCGGAAAATGGCGCGTTCATAGAAGCGCCATCTTCTGGCGCTGTACCCAACTCATCCAGGGCCCTGGTGCGGTGGCTCACTGGGTAATAAAGGGGTTAGGGCCAGCTTGGTATTATCAGCTGGCCCCAAGCCCAAAATTCATGGGGTCACGCCAGTATTAGACATGACCGCCATGAATTTCTAGTAAAGTATTTAAAAAAAACACAACACCCAGAATAAAGTCCTTTAATTGAAATAAAGACACAATTCTTTATTGTTCTAAATTAAACCATACTTACCATCACACCCATTCCAGCTGAAGCCAACGATCTCCTGCAATAAAAGAAAAATAATAAACCAACCTCATCCTTACCTTTCCATGGTTCCCACGACAGCTTCAGCTCTGCTACATCGAGATGACTGGCTGGACCGCAGCAGAACGCTGCCATCCAGCCTGTCATCCCGCAGACACTGAGAAGCGCAGGCATGCTTGCGCTCCTCACTGTCTCGCTGTGACGGCATCCAGATGAGCCGAGGTCATGTCCAATGAACTCGGCTCACCTCATGCACGTCACTGACAGCGTGGGAAAATTCTCACGCTGAAGTGCTGAGTGCAGGAGAATTCTCCCACGCTGTCAGTGATGTGCATGAGGTGAGCTCATGTCCAATGAACTCAGCTCACCTCCTGCACGTCACTGACAGCGTGGGAAAATTCTCCTGCAATCAGCGCTTCAGCGTGAGAAGTTTCCCACGCTGTCAGTGACGTGCATGAGGTGAGCCGAGTTCATTGGACATGAACTCGGCTCATCTGGATGTCGTCACAGAGAGACGCTGAGCAGCGCAAGCAAGCCTGCGCTTCTCAGTGTCTGCGGGATGACAGGCTGGATGGCAGCGTTCTGCTGCGGTCCAGCCTGTCATCTCGATGTAGCAGAGCTGAAGCTGTCGTGGGAACCATGGAAAGGTAAGGATGAGGTTGCTTTATTATTTTTCTTTTATTGCAGGAGATCGTTGGCTTCAGCTGGAATGGGCGTGATGGTAAGTATGGTTTAATTTAGAACAATAAAGGATTGTGTCTTTATTTCAATTAAAGGACTTTATTCTGGGTGTTTGTGTTTTTTTTAACTTTGACTATGGGGTTAGTAATGGGGGTGTCTTATAGACGCCTCTCCATTACTAACCTGGGCTTGATGTCAGCTGGCATTATAAGCTGACATCAACCCCAACCCTATTACCCCCTGCCACCGCACCAGGGCAGCGTGGAAGAGCGAGGCTAAGTGCCAGAATTGGCGCATCCTATGAATGCGCCATTTCTGGGGCGGCTGACGGCTGGTGTTTCTAGCCTGGGAGGGGGCCAATATTCATGGCTCCCTTCCTGGGCTATTAATATCAGCCCCCAGCTGTCTGCCTAGCCTTTGCTAGCTATTAAATTAGGGGGGACCCCACGTCATTTTTTTTGGGGGGTCCCCCATTTTAATAGCTAGTAAAGGCTATGTATTCAGCTGGGGGCTGATATTAGTAGCCTGGGAAGCTCCGTGGGTATTACCCCCTTCCCAGGCTTCAAACATCTGCCCCAGCCGTCTGCTTAACCTCCGCTAGAGCCTAAAATTAAGGGGAACCCCACGCCAATTTTTTTAATAATAAATCCTTTATTTTAATACTAAATGACAAGTACAGTAACCAACACTATCACTGTACTTCATATATATGTGACTGACATGTTTCTATCTATCTAATCTATGTGTGATGCTCTATCTTTCTGTTCTAAATTGTCGGGTACCGCTGCTGAATTGCCGGCCGGCTTTTTTAAAGAGACAGTGCATGAAAACACTATTATTTTTTTAAATAAATCCTTTACACTAAATGACAAGTACAGTAAGCAGCACTGTCACTGTACTTATTATATATGTGACTGACATGTTTCTATCTATCTAATCTATGTGTGAAGCTCTATTCTTTCTGTTCTAAATTGTCGGGTACAGATGCTGAATTGCCGGCCGGCTTTTTTAAAGAGACGGTGCATGAAAACACTAATATTTTTTTTAATAAATCCTTTACACTAAATGACAAGTGCAGTAACCAACACTGTCACTGTGCTTCTTATATGTGTGACTGACATGTTTCTATCTATCTAATCTATGTGTGATGCTCTATTCCTTCTTGTCTAAATTGTCGGGTACCGGTGTATGCCGCTGCTGAATTTGCCGGCCGGCTTTTTTAAACAGAGTGTCTTCTGAGCAGTTTGTCAGCTTTTGGACACCTTTGCAGGTGTTTTCTATGTGTTTCTATGTGTTTTTGTTTGCCTGCCATTGGTTTTAACGGTGTTCGACGGTGTTCTAAGGTGCTCGACGAACAGTTCGACGAACAGTTCCTCGAACATCCCGGTGTTCGACGAACCGAACCGAACCCGAACACTACGGGGGTGGCTCAACATTAGTGCTGAGTACAGATCCAGAGATGCTAACTAGAGATCTAGTGGTGCTGAGTATAGATTTACAGGTGCTGAGTACAGATCTAGAGGTGATGAGTGCATATCTAGAGGTGCTGAGCACAGATCAAGAGGTGCTGAGTACAGATCAAGAGGTGCTGAGTACAAATCTAGAGGTGCTGAGTACAGATCCAGGGGTGCTGAGTACAGATCCAGTGGTGCTGAGTACAGATCCAGAAGTGCTGAGTACAGATCCAGAGGTGCTGAGTACAGATCCAGAAGTGCTGAGTACAGATCCAGAGATGCTGAGCACAGATCCAGAGATGCTAACTAGAGATCTAGTGGTGCTGAGTATAGATTTAGAGGTGCTGAGTACAGATCAAGAGGTGATGAGTGCATATCTAGAGGTGCTGAGCACCGATCAAGAGGTGTACAGATCCAGAGATGCTGAGTACAGATCCAGAGGTGCTGAGTACAGATCTAGAGGTGCTGAGTACAGATCCAGAGATGCTGAGTACAGATCCAGAGGTGCTGAGTACAGATCCAGAGATGCTGAGTACAGATCCAGAGGTGCTGAGTACAGATCTAGAGGTGCTGAGCACAGATCCAGAGATGCTGAGTACAGATCCAGAGGTGCTGAGTACAGATCCAGAGGTGCTGAGTACAGATCCAGAGGTGCTGAGTACAGATCCAGAGGTGCTGAGTACAGATCCAGAGGTGCTGAGTACAGATCTAGAGGTGCTGAGTACAGATGCAGAAGTGTTGAATTTATGGGGCTGTTCATTTTGCATTGAAATAACTTGGTGCAGTTGTATGTAACATCAGTTCACATATCATGGCTGCAGTCACACACAACAGCTTATACTACAATATGTTATAATTGTACAGAAAGACATGGCCCGCACATCCAAAAATCACACATGGATCTACAGTATTGCGGCTAACCTGAAATTTACTTTCTGATCACTGCCACATCATGGTGAATCTTTTAGTACAGTTATAGCATTATACTACATTAAGTGTTATATTTTATTAAATATGCTGCATGCTGGGAGAATCCATAAGTCTGCAGTCACATAAAATTACAGCAGACTTTCGTGGGAAAAATGGACAACCCCTTTAAAAAGAAAATCTGGTAACTAATGTACACTAATTGCAGTAGAATATAATTTTTTGCCTACATCTGAATGTTAACGGTATTAAAACCATCATAAGGAGGGGTCCAGTAGCTAGGAGGGAAGAAGAGGTAGCAGTTGGGTCCTAGTGCCCACAGTAAGTGCCCCATATTCCCTGTAAACATAAAATGACACATTAGGTGGAGGAAGACCTTGTAACAGATTGTGCATTGAGCCTCAGGAGCTTTAGGCTATGCCTTTCATTAAAATTAACATTAAAATTGCTATTGTCTCTGGGGGATAAAGTGGGAGGAATGTAAAAGTCTTTCTCATTTATTGTCTTCTGACTGAATGATTGATAAAATGATGCATTATTATCTCCAAAAACAGACTTTTGTACTCTTATGATTATGTCACCTGCTAACTCCAGCGGCTTAGTATGGACTCATTGGTAGGGATGAGCGGACTCGTGGGAGTTTGGGTTCTGGTACCCGACCCCATCTTTATTCCAAAGTCCGGTTCGGGTACCAGATCTGTACCCGAACTTGAACCAGAACCCGAACACCATTGAAAACAATACGGACCCAAACTTTTTGATTTGGAAAATTCTCTCTCTCTCAGACTTCCCCCTCCGAACACTGCAATGGACTTTCAGGAGCAATCCGTGTTCGGTGATTAGCACCAGACACTAACTATCTGGTATAAACCCCAAACTTTTTATAAGGTTTTGTTATTGAGGGATCCTGAGTGCAAGAAACCTGACTGCAAAAGTTTAATGGAACGTTTTTGTAGTTTTTATTTTACTTCTATACGGCTTGTCACCTCTCAGTGAATGGCATCTGTAACTCAGTCGGCAATTTCAAAATGTCTTTAGGTTCTACCAATGAGCCCTTTAAGCAAAAAAAAGTATGATTTTTTTGACACAACATAAAAAATCAGACATGTGCACAGACTCATTGAATAACATTGGTCCAAGTGCGATCCAATGTAAGCATGAGTACTTACTAGACAATTGTCTAAACGCATTAATGGGACTGTATTTAACCTTCAAAACATCCTTGATCAATAACCACAGCAGTATCTTCAATTATATATACCACATGGAAGAAAAGCAAGGGACCGTAATTTACGACCACAAAATATACAATATCACAATAATCCTTATTACAGGGAACCTGTTATGTAAAATAATGCTAATAACCTGCAGATATGGGGATAATCTGCAGGTTATTAGTGTTCTGACACCGTGCAGCGCCCGCACTGAGACTCACACAGAAAGAAATGAACTTTGTTCCCCCGACAGCATTTGGCATCCAGTCATAGGGGCAGCACCGGCACGGTTTGAGTCATCGCTCTGTGTATAGAGAGCGGCTGCTGTAATCGCGCCCCAGCACTGACTGACAGCACGATCAGCATTGGGGCCGGCTGCTAGTCAGTGCCAGGAGCGCAGTTACAGTTGCCACTCTCTATACACAGAGCGATGACTCAAACCGTGCCGGTGCCGCCCTTATGACTGGATGCCAAATGCTGCCGGGGGAATAAAGTTCTCAGTGCGGGTGCTGCACGGTGTCAGAATGCTATTAAGCTGCAGATTAACCCAATATCTGTAGGTTAATAGCATTTTTTTACATGACAGGTTCCCTTTAAGTTAGTATGAAACAGAACAGCACCCTAAAAGTAGATGCTTGTGCTGCTGCAGAGTCAAAGCTACCTCATATAGAAGCATTGAGTGCCATAGTTTAGGCCAGTGGTGCAACAATGCTGCTGACCAAAGGTTAATGAAGCAGGAGGGCCCAACCCTCATAAGCGAGTAAGCTGCGCTCCTAAACCTAGAAGATGGGAACATACTGAACTGAACACCGTTATTAAAGCGTGAAAGTCATTGATTTACTCATAGACATGATGGCAAAGTATCGTGGCACAGGCAAGGTTTCTAAATAGCACACTATAGGCTGCATGTTCTGTATATAACTCTCAATTTAAAGGGAATTTGTCACCAGATTTTTACTACAGCATCTGAGAGCAGCATGATGTTAGGTCAGAGACCCTAATTCCAGTTGTTAGGCATCGGGTGTTTGCTGGATTCCAAATGAGTTCAGAACCATCAGTGGATTCTGTGGTCTCCCATTCCAATTCAGCTTGGGCTGATGCTGCTCAGCATCGTCATCAGTCCCAACACCTAGCTTGTGCACGAGATGTACAAGTTGTCTCTTGGTTCTTTGTTCCTAGCAACATGAAGCGTAGGTTGCAGAGGGAAACAGGGCTGCTGCAGCCTAAGTCCAGGATTCACTGCACTGAGCATGCCCGTGACATGGCGGACCGTGATTGGTGGTTTGAGAGTCAGCTGATCCGGTGACCTGGCACCGCCTGATTGGTCGCGGGTGACGTCACCAATAGTGCGACGGTGGGCAGGGCTTAATCTTTAAATAGCCCGCCCACAAACATGGTGGCGCGCTCTGATCATTGAGCTGTGATGGTGTTGTTGTGTGGACGCTTGGTCATTTGGGCTCCTCGTGTGCTTTAGCTTCTGTCAGGCAGCTTTAGCGGGGGATAGGCAGCCTTAGATGGAGGGAGGCAGGTAGCTTCGTCTGACAGTCTGGCTCCGACAAAGGGGTCGCCATACACCCCGAGCAGTCTGCAGACGCCGTATTCCCGGCACCGCCTGTAAGACACGTGGAGAGATACTCCTCAGTCCGGTAGCACGCCGGCTGGGAGCACGTATACGCCGGCGTGTATCACACACGCATCCTAGCGCTTGCTGTGTAGTCCCTGTGCTGTAAACAGGGCTACAGATACATTATTTATCGCACATCTCTCGTGCAGTTAACGGAGATAGTGCGAATCCTTATTCCCGTTCCGGTGTGCAGTAACATGGAAGGGATTGTTATTTCAGTTGGTTGTTTTACCTTCTTACCCGGAAGGTGTTCGGCCGCACTCCTCCAGGCTGCATCGCGAACCTCGGGTTCGGTTGCTTTCCATTATTTAATAAAGTTGTTTGCAACCGTCCCCTTAACAGTATCAGAGCGCCAGGGTCTTGCTGAACATGGCTGACAACCAGCAACTGCAGCACTATATACAGCAACTTGAGGCCAGACTTACGACTCTGGAACAAGCTGCCCCGGTGGCTGATATCACTGCAGTAGCTACCCAGGCTGCTTCTCAAGCAGCCAATCTGGTTAACTCGGCTGCGGTGAATGCTGCGGCAGCTGCAATCGCCCCATTAACCAGTTTTGCTCTCCCGGAAAAATTTTCTGGTGACAGCAAATCCTGCAGAGGTTTTATTAATCTGTGCTCCATTAATTTTGAGATGATGGAGGCACGGTTCCCCTCCGAAAGGGCCAAAGTGGGTTTTGTCATCTCGTTACTTTCTCACAGGGCCTTGGAGTGGGCTACACCCCTGTGGGAGCAGAGTGACCCGGTAGTGGCTAATGCGGGTCTCTTTCTTACAGTCCTAAAAAATGTCTTCCTAGGTCCTCAGGTCACGCATGATACGGCTCTTAAGCTTCTTGCATTGGTCCAGGGTTCGGTCATCGCCTGCCACTATGCCATCCAGTTCAGAACCTTAGCGGCTGAATTGGATTGGTCTGAGCGGTCTTTAATCCCGGTGTTCTGGAACGGTCTGGCTGGGCATATTAAAAATGCTCTATCTACCAGAGAGATTACAACCTCCCTGGAGGAGTTAATCTCTCTCGCTAACCGAATAGATTTGCGTCACGCAGAACACAAGTTAGAGCTGGAGGTCCCCAGACCTCAGTGTCGGTTGGCACCTTCATTCTCTAGACCCATTTCCAAACCCGCGACTCCCGACCCAGAGCCTGAGGCTATGGATGTATCCCGGATGGAGTCTAGCCCTTCTCGTTTCCGACCTGCGCATCTCTTGGAGTACCCCATTAATAAGGGTTCCAAGCAGTCTGGAAAACGAGTGTGTCTAACCGCCATTGGAGGAGGTGTGTTAGATTCCGGGGCTCCTTCCTCCAAATTATTGTATAAGGTGACATTGTTCTTCGGAACAACCACGGTTACTGCCAAGGCGTGGGTGGATTCTGGTGCCGATGGCAATTTTTTGGCATCTACATTTGCCCAGAAGTACGCCATTCCTATGGAGTTACTTCCAAAACCAATGAACATTAGGGTAGTCAACGGTTCACTACTGGACACACAAATCCCCACCAGTCGATTCCCCTCACCATGTCATTTCCTCAGGGTCACTGGGAGGTTATCTCCTTTCTTATTATTTCCGGTGGATTAGATGAGGTGCTATTGGGTCTCCTGTGGTTACGTTGTCACACACCACACATTGACTGGAATTCGGGGAGAATTTCTTCCTGGAGTGAGAATTGTGTGTCTCAGTGTATGGTTACAGTCACCCGGAGGGTAGTCTCTGAGCCTTCTTCCGACTTGGCCGCTCTCCCTGTGCAAAATCAGACCTTTGCGGATGTCTTTCCCAAAAAGGCTGCAGACACTTTACCTCGCCACCGACCGTATGGCTGTCCTATTGATTTGGTCCCCGGCACAGATCCTATGTCTGTCCCCGAGACCCAGGTCTTGTCAGATTATATCAAAAAGAACCCTCGGGTAGACCTTTTGTCCCGGTCCATGGATACGGCTGAGGACGATGACGAGCCCAGGCTCACTCTTCCTTCTGGGAGGACATTCGTTCCCCCTAATCTGCAAACTGAGGTGCTCTCCTGGGCACATGCCCCTAAGATCGGAGGTCATTTTGGGGTCAAACGTACCACAAAGTTCCTTCAACGGTCGTATTGGTGGCCCCAGTGGCGCCAGGACGTTAAGGAATATGTTCTAGCGTGTGTCTCCTGTGCGAGAGATAAATCATCCCGACAAAGTCCGGCTGGTCTTCTCCATCCGTTACCCGTGGCGGATTCCACAGATCTGACTCCGCTTCTTTTGAATAATGGCCAACATCTGCGCGTTCCGGTTCCTATGCCAGTTCCCTCTATGGAACCTGGGGTCAGAGATTTGGCTCTGGAAGCGCGGGAGGTTTGGGACCATACCCAGGATGCTATATTGGCCTCCAAGAATCAAATGAGAGAGTCGGCTGACACTCTTCGTCGTCCTGCTCCCTTATTCTATCCGGGCGACAGAGTGTGGCTCACGGCTCGCAATACTAAAGTACGCGGGGAATCTGCTAAGTTTGCCCCCTGCTTTATTGGTCCTTTCAAAATTTTGACCCAAGTAAACCCAGTAATGTACCATTTACAGTTACCACGACACTTGAGGAGTCACGACAGTTTTCATGTGTCGCTCCTTAAACCCGTTCGCCTGACAAAACTCGCTGAACCCTAACCTGCTACAGACACCAGGGGTGATAATCTCGAGGTGCAGGCTATTATGAGGTCTAAGATGGTTCGTGGAAAAAAAGGTTACCCAGTACACTGGAGGGGCTATGGATCTGAAGATCATCCCTGGGAACCAGTGGACCACATTCATGCTCCCCTGCTTGTTGAGGAATATGAGTGTCAAGTGGAGGGGGATGTTAGAGGGGGGGATAATATTAGGTGGTGGGTGTTTGCTGGATTTGAAATTGGTTCAGAGCCATCAGTGGATTCTGTGGTCTCCCATTCTGGTCCAGCCAGGGCTGATACTGCTCAGCATCATTGTCAGTCCCAACGCCTAGCTGGTGGCCGAGACGTACAAGTTGTCTCTTGGGTCTTTGTTCCTAGCAACATGAAGCGTAGGTTGCGGAGGGAAACAGGGCTTCTACAGCCTAAGTCCAGGATTCACTGCACTAAGCATGCCCGTGACATGGCAGACCGTGATTGGTGGTTTGGGAGTCCGCTGATCCGGTGACCTGGCACCGCCTGATTGGTCGCGGGTGACGTCACCAATAGTGCGACGTGGGCAGGGCTTAATCTTTAAATAGCCAGCCCACAAACATGGCGGCGCGCTCTGATCATTGAGCTGTGATGGTGTTGTTGTGTGGACGCTTGGTCGTTTGGGCTCCACGTGTGCTTTAGCTTCTGTCAGGCAGGTTTAGCGGGGGATAGGCAGCCTTTGATGGAGGGAGGCAGGTAGCTTCGTCTGACAATCTGGCTCCGAGAAAGGGGTCGCCATACACCCTGAGCAGTCTGCAGACGCCATATTCCCGGCACCGCCTGTAAGACACGTGGAGAGATACTCCTCAGTCCGGTAGCACGCCGGCTGGGAGCACGTATACGCCGGCGTGTATCACACACGCATCCTAGCGCCTGCTGTGTAGTCCCTGTGCTGTAAACAGGGCTACAAATACATTATTTATCACACATCTTTCGTGCAGTTAACGGAGATAGTGTGAATCCCTATTCCTGTTCCTATGCGCAGTAACACGGAAGGGATTGTTATTTCAGTTGGTTGTTTTACCTTCTTACCTGGAAGGTGTTCGGCCGCAGTCCTCCAGGCTGCATCGCGGACCTCGGGTTTGGTTGCTTTCCATTATTTAATAAAGTTGTTTGCAACCGTCCCATTAACACCAGTGATGTGTCACTTACTGGGCCGCTTGCTGTAGTTTTGATGAAATCACTCTTTTATGTGTTTCAGATGTAGCAGTTCTCTGAATGCTGAGCCCTGTATAACCCTGCCCACATCACTGATTGGCTGCTTTCTGTGTACACTGGGCATAGGCAGAACGCTGCCATTCTAGCTGTCAGTACATGCTGCAAGTTTTGCAGTTGTCAGGGCATGCAGGGGGGTATAGTTTTAGAGCCCAAGTTTGGGCGCCACTGTATTATAAATCTGTATATCCTTTTCTTTGTACAGTATAAGCTGTGCGGACTTCAGTGTCATCAATGTGGAGGTCACTTCCTACATTATGATTCTCTGTGCACAGTTTGGCATTTACATTGGTTGCCGCTCAGTGGATGATTAATGTCCTTCTACTTCATAAAGGTTAATGTTGTTTTTTGATTTTGGTCAAATTGTCCCAGGGCCACCCTCCCTAAGCAAGCAATGGGGCAGCAGATTTCTTTAATTCAGCAAATCTGTTTCCTGCATAGTTGAGTAGATTTCTCATATTAACAGGGCTTCCATTGTCATTCTTCTTGTCTGTTATCCAAAGAGGAAAAGAGTGACTAGGAATGTTTCTCTTAAGAACATTTACAACTGACTGTGAATGGTTCCCCGGGGCATTGCTTCCATTAAGTTCTTTACAAAGAAATGTGATTTCCAAGAAAGCTCAGGGTTTGCAATATGAGCTGCTGGGGATGTGTGACACAGTGTACCACCCATTGCCCTGGCACTGGGCAGGTTAATGTCTGCATCGCAGTGAACTTGGCCAGATCTATAGAATGAAATTATGACTTGTTTTTTTACCTTGCGGAAATACTACTTGTTTAATTGCTCAATTTCTTTCTATTTAATTTTTAAGCTGCTTTTTTAATTACTATAATTCAGAATTCTCAAAAGTAAGAACTAGACATTGCCTAGAGAATCAATAAATTATTAACTATGCTTGTGAAAATAACATGGAAAAAATTGATACATTTTAATTTGAGTTTAGACAATAGAGTTAGTAGTATCACAAGATATAAATCAGCTCTATCATCTAGAATCCCTAAATGAGAGAGAGTGGGTGCAACTAGTTCTCCTGCTTTGCACTGATGAGGGGCAAGGAACCCCAAACAGCTGTATGCGAATAAAGACTCTGGTTTGGCTTTGTATCCTAAAACATGTGGCAATGCAATTTCAAGGGTCGATATAGACCTATAGGATTGGTGCTTCTAATAGGTGATACTACAATCCTGTTCTCTTCCTCTGTGCATTTCTTATTTCATGGAGAGCATTACATTGCTTATAAGCCTTCCTTTCCTCCTTAAGGAGGAACTCAACCACTTAGACCACCCATCGAAGGCTTCTCACAAAGTTAATTTGTCTCAAGGCAAGAACCCCCAAACCACTATATGAAAATGGAGCTTTTGGTTTGGCTTTGTATGCTAAATCAAGTGGCTTGATCCTTTCCAGGATCAATATTGACTTATAGGATTGCTTCTTCCAGTAGGTGGCACTAGAGATCTTGTTCTCTTCCTTTGCAAAGAGGCTGTTTGCAGAAATGACAAATGCTCAGTCCAATGACTGGTTTGGCATCAAGGTGCTAGGCTCTTTGGAGTGCTCGTATTGATGATATGCCTGGATATAAATCCTCCCTCTCTTTATTATATTATTAAAAGGGATTGGACAACTCCCTTATTGCTGGATATTGAAGAAGTGTTTTAGAGATAATGGAAGTTAGCAATAGAATCTAATTTCCAATGCACATGTCCCTACTATAGCTCTCTATAACCCATCGGTTGTACTGTAACAGCACCACACTTTTATACATAATCATACCAGATTCTGACACAGAATAAGTGGTATACTCCATGTGCCTCCATAGTATGCATGGAGCCTGACTATATTGAATATACAGTAGATACAATTTAGACTATCATCCCTATATTTTGATGATGATACTTATTTTTTCATGATCAGAATTTGTAAATGGAAACCACAATGCAATGGTGGAGTTGTTGCATGACTTAACTCAAGGATCGCAAAAGATTCATGATGGAATTTGATGGGATCTCCTGGGGTTTCTGTCATTTTGATTGGAAAAATAGGGCTGCAGGAAGGTATATCTGTGGGATTGGCTGACAGTCTAATTATATTTGGGCGATTGCTGACTTACTCTCAAATAATGATATTGGAGGACAGAAGGAATGGCCCGTGTGATTTCAAATGGGCAATCCTTTTGTTCCTCCTGAAGATGAGTCTGCCATCCGCTCTCTCAAAGAGAACACAGCAATGCTCATCCGAGGAGAATGTTCCTGTATTTATGGGGGACGCAGAAGAGATATCTGTTGGCCAAATTATATTTTAGCCTATAGCTATAATATGTATGGATGCTCTTTACATATTACATTGATTCTCTGATATTATATGTTCTCTACTGAAGTTCCAACTATTACTGTGGTTCCCATTACTAAGGGTAATTTAACAAAGCAGCTCCAATTTAAAGTAGAGTTGCCATGTAGAGCGTGGGAGAAGGACATAACTGCATCCTGAGCCTCTACCTAGAAAAGAAGGAGGATTTCAGTCTACCTCTTATTTCGACCATGCAGCTAAGTTGTAGCCACTGAATATAACTTTGGATTAATGAAGCAAACACACAAATGAGTTTAAAGAGCATTCCCATAATTGAGCATTAACCTCTTTCCATAGGATAGTGAATAACTTATTAGTGGTTTGACCACTAGAACCCCCAGCAATTCCAATAATGGTGCACTGCCATTTCTTGAAAGGAGCTGAGGTGTGCATGCTCAACTTCTAGTCCATTAATAGTCTAGTACTGCTGGAAAAAGCAAAGTACAGTGCTCTGCAGAGCCCTTTTCTTGGGATCCAGACACAAGTTTTCGGGATCGTTGTGGGATCCAGTATTCAGACTGCGAAGGATCAGTGAGATACAGTTTATTCTATGGATAAGGGTTAACTTTCAGTTCTGGGAATTTTACTTTTAGCAGCCACTACTGAAAATAGTAATATGGAAAGTCATCATAAATATTATATAATGGTGATTGTTGCAAGTAAACATTGCTTATGTTATTTTATGGGATTGATTGGCCTTGTCTGCTTTTTACAGACTTTACCTGTCCCTTTAAGTACATCCCTACAGAGAAACCTGGGCCGATCAGTCCTGACCCAGGCGTATGCAAACAATGAGTCGATCTATGGTCCCTGAGAATAGTAATATAATCTTGTTAATTTTTAGATAAATATAAAAGATATTTTAGAATCTAAATAAATTTTTTCTTCCTTTTTTGCTACCAGTTGCAGCAGGAATTACTGGCAATGAAGCAACAACAAGAGATTCTAGAAAGGGAGAAGGAACATAAACTGGAGCAGCAGAGACAAGAACAGGAAGCAGAGAGGCATCGGCGGGAGCAGCAACTTATGCACCCACGGAACAAGGACAGAGGCAAAGAAAGTAAGAACACCTTCCTAAAAGTAATATTCTAATATCAAAATCACAAGTACCTGAATCAAATAGAGCCTGATACGTAAATATCATTGCATAAAAATGAATATATACAGTTATATGAAAAAGTTTGGGCACCCCTATTAATCTTAAGCTTAATGTTTTATAAAAATTGGTGTTTTTGCAACAGCTATTTCAGTTTGATATATGTAATAACTGTTGGACACAGTAATGTTTCTGCCTTGAAATGAGGTTTATTGTACTAACAGAAAATGTGCAATCTGCTTTCAAACAAAATTTGACAGGTGCATAAGTATGGGCACCTCACCAGAAAAGTGACATTAATATTTAGTAGATCCTCCTTTTGCAAAAATAACAGCCTCTAGTCGCTTCCTGTAGCTTTTAATGAGTTCCTGGATCCTGGATGAAGGTATTTTTGACCATTCCTCTTTACAAAACAATTCCAGTTCAGTTAAGTTTGATGGGCGCTGAGCATGGACAGCCCTCTTCAAATGATCCCACAGATGTTCAATGATATTCAGGTCTGGGGACTGGGATGGCCATTGAAGAACATTGTAATTGTTCCTCTGCATGAATGCCTGAGTAGATTTGGAGCGGTGTTTTGGATCATTGTCTTGCTGAAAGATCCATCCCCTGCGTAACTTCAACTTTATCACTAATTCTTGAACATTATTGTCAAGAATCTGCTGATACTGAGTGGAATCCATGCGTCCCTCAACTTTAACAAGATTCCCGGTGCCGGCATTGGCCACACAGCCCCAAAGCATGATGGAACCTCCACCAAATTTTACTGTGGGTAGCAAGTGTTTTTCTTGGAATGCAGTGTTTTTTTGCCGCCATGCATAACGCCTTTTTGTATGACCAAACAACTCAATCTTGGTTTCATCAGTCCACAGGACCTTCTTCCAAAAAGAAATTGGCTTCTCCAAAAGTGCTTTTGCATACCTCAGCCGACTCTGTTTGTGGTGTGCTTGCAGAAACGGCTTCTTTCGCATCACTCTCCCATACAGCTTCTCCTTGTGCAAAGTGCGTTGTATAGTTGACCGATGCACAGTGACACCATCTGCAGCAAGTTGATGCTGCAGCTCTCTGGAGGTGGTCTGAGGATTGTCCTTGACTGATCTCACCATTCTTCTTCTCTGCCTTTCTGATGTTTTTCTTGGCCTGCCACTTCTGGCCTTAACAAGAACTGTCCCTGTGTTCTTCCATTTCCTTACTATGTTCCTCACAGTGGAAGCTGACAGGTTAAATCTCTGAGACAGCTTTTTGTATCCTTCCCCTGAACAACTATGTTGAATAATCTTTGTTTTCAGATCATTTGACAGTTGTTTTGAGGAGCCCATGATACCACTCTTCAGAGGAGATTCAAACAGGAGAACAACTTGCAAGTGGCCACTTTAAGTAGCTTTTCTCATGATTGCATACACCTGGCTATGAAGTTCAAACCTCAATGAGGTTACAAAACTAAAAAAAGTGCTTTAGTACGTCAGTAGAAATCTTGAAGGAGTTCCCAGAGATGCTTAGCACTTGTTGGCCCTTTTGCCTTCACTCTGCGGTCCAGCTCACCCCAAACCATCTCGATTGGGTTCAGGTCTGGTAACTGTGGAGGCCAGGTCATCTGGCATAGCACCCCATCACTCTCCCTCTTGGTCATATAGCCCTTACACAGCCTGGAGGTGTGTTTGGGGTCATTGTCCTGTTGAAAAATAAATGATGGTCCAACTAAACGCAAACCGGATGGAATAGCATGCCGCTGCAAGATGCTGTGGTAGCCATGCTGGTTCAGTATGCCTTCAATGTTGAATAAATCCCCAACAGTGTCACCAGCAAAGCACCCCCACACCATCACACCTCCTCCTCCATGCTTCACGGTGGGAACCAGGCATGTAGAGTCCATCCGTTCACCTTTTCTGCGTCGCACAAAGACACGGTGGTTGGAACCAAAGATCTCAAATTTGGACTCATCAGACCAAATCACAGATTTCCACTGGTCTAATGTCCATTCCTTGTGTTCTTTAGCCCAAACAAGTCTCTTCTGCTTGTTGCCTGTCCTTAGCAGTGGTTTCCTAGCAGCTATTTTACCATGAAGGCCTGCTGCACAAAGTCTCCTCTTAACAGTTGTTGTAGAGATGTGTCTGCTGCTAGAACTCTGCGTGGTATTGACCTGGTCTCTAATCTGAGCTGCTGTTAACCTGCGATTTCTGAGGCTGGTGACTCGGATAAACTTATCCTCAGAAGCAGAGGTGACTCTTGGTCTTCCTTTCCTGGGGCGGTCTTCATGTGAGCCAGTTTCTTTGTAGCGCTTGATGGTTTTTGCAACTGCACTTGGGGACACTTTCAAAGTTTTCCCAATTTTTCGCACTGACTGACCTTCATTTCTTAAAGTAATAATGGCCACTCATTTTTCTTTACTTAGCTGCTTTTTTCTTGCCATAATACAAATTCTAACAGTCTATTCAGTAGGACTATCAGCTGTGTATCCACCAGACTTCTGCACAACACAACTGATGGTCCCAACCCCAATTATAAGGCAAGAAATACCACTTATTAAACCTGACCGGGCACACCTGTGAAGTGAAAACCATTTCCGGTGACTACCTCTTGAAGCTCATCAAGAGAATGCCAAGAGTGTGCAAAGCAGTCATCAGTGCAAAAGGTGGCTACTTTGAAGAACCTAGAATATAAGACATATTTTCAGTTGTTTCACACTTTTTTGTTAAGTATATAATTCCACATGTGTTAATTCATAGTTTTGATGCCTTCAGTGTGAATGTACAATTTTCATAGTCATGAAAATACAGAAAAATCTTTAAATGAGAAGGTGTGTCCAAACTTTTGGTCTGTACTGGATATAAAAAAAAAGTTTATTGAACAGCTGTTCAAATGTTTTCCATATCTTGTGCTTCATAAATAAAAAATGTTCTAAAGAAAAGTATTGGTGCTGTCTATAGCAAACAATCTTTTGCTCAGTAGTTAGCACTGTTGCTTTGCAGCGCCAGGTCCTGGGTTCAAATCCCACCAAGGACAACATCTGCAAGGAGTTTGTATGTTCTCCCTGTGCTTACATGGGTTTCCTCTGGGTTCTCCGGTTTCCTCCTACACCCCAAAGCCATACTGATAGGGAATCTAGATTGTGAGCCCCGATGGGGACAGTGGCGATAATGTCTGTAAAGCGCTATGGAATTAATGGCACTATATAAGTGAGTAAAATAAATAAGGTGATCGATTACTGTATATGATTGAAAATAAAACTCTAGAGACAGAATAAAAACATTTTAAAAATCAAACCTATGAGATTACCCAAATCAGTGACATCATGAAACACTGATGACATATTTTGTAGTACTCCTTTATTTCCTGTAGATGTCACTTCCGTCATACAGTTGGTTTCCATCAGATGGAAAAGGGGCCACAAACAATGATTCTGATGCATTCTTTCTGATGTCCATGAGTGGGAATAATTCTGGAAATCAGAAATAATGTAGATACTATATTAATGTAGACATTTGCTAAAAAGACCAAAAATAGTTAAAAAGTGACAAAAAGCGCACAACAGGGCCTCACCCGGGCAATAAATGTTGTGGATAGTATGGTATTGCTCCACTGCTGGAATAAAATCAGCAGTAGATGCAATAGTAGAAAGAGATATACGGATAATTCTGCTACGCTGCTGGTCAAGATGATATCCAATGGCGATGATGGAGTTGAAGAAAAAGCAGTTTTATTAAACTACATGTTTCAGAGTTGAACAAACTCATTCATCAGGAAAAATTGTTCATTGTGTTTTTTTCCTGATGAAGGAGTTTATTCAACTCTGAAAAATGTTGGTTGATACAACTGTAAAACTGCTCTATGTTCAGTGCCACAATCTCCATTGGATATCTTCTTGACCAGCAGTTCAGCAGATTTACCCGTCTATCCCTTTCCTCTGTTGAAAAAATTGCAATAGTCACTTATGATGATGTAATGGTGCAGTATATTTTCATTATCATGTTACAAAAATCAGGAATTTTATCATTTATATTTCGTGCTTTCCACCTTGCTTTTTAACCAGATCCATTACATATTGTCCAAAGAACTATAGAATATTATAGACTCTTCACCGGAAAAAGCAGAATTCATATGGTAACTTTACAGTTTCACAAATGGTCAAACTTCCCATAATATCACATTCCTCTTTTACTTTGAACATGATAACTGTCACATATTATATTATGAACAAATAATGGATTAAAGGGGTTTTCTCATCTTCTTTAATGAGTAAAATTGTAAAATGCTTGTAAAAACAAGCAAACTTTCAACTTCTAAACCTTTAAAATAATCCCCTCGATCTATCCTACCCTCTCAAGAAGAGACAAATACTAATTCATGTATTTATATTTTTTATGCTCATTACCTAAGTTATTAGCCATGTCTGCAGTTTATCATAGGTGGCCAGTCTCCTAGGCAAGAAGAGAACTCTTTGCTATACAGTTTGCAAGTGTTTCCCTGATGCTGGCATTATCTGGTCAGCTTCCGTACCCATGCACTCCTCCAATGCTAGAGTCAAATCTTCCTCTTCCTGCAGCATAGGAGAGAGAATATTTGGACCCAGAAGCTCATCTATGCTGCTAGTTCGAGCTGTCAATCAATCAGGAGTGCATGACCTGATGGGAAGGAGGAAGACGAGATGAGGCTGCAGAGAGCTCCACTCGTAAAGATGGACCATGGGTCAAAACCCTCAACCCTTTAACAAACAATTTTATATTTTGAGACCATTTAGATATGTTTTTAGAACGTTGTTTGCACCAAACTACCTATTTTCATGGTCCGTATGGGCTAGTAATGGAAGTCTGTAGCTCAAGATTCCATATTACAAGTTTTTCTTCCGGAGCTCTGGATACCATATTGCTAACTATAAAACAACAGATTCGACCTCAAGGCTGTTGGGTCTAAAAGATAGGGGGAGGTCGAGAAATAAGCGCAGATCTAAGTGTAGATTTTCTATGTAGATTAGAAAAAGTAAAAAGGTTTTAAGCTCACCTTTAAAATATCTTGCAATATAGCGTGTCGACCTCACGGTCCTGTTTCCATATCCAGCTCCTCAGGTATACAGCTTCATCACAGGTGTAACAGGATCTCTCAGCCAGGGATCCGTAGGATAAGATTCAGAAGGAAGTACCTGATAGGACTAGCGCTCCCAGACTCGCAAGGATAGGAAAATTAACTCTTTATCTTCAAAAAAAAATTTTTCTTCAATAAAAGTGAAATAAAAAATTTTTTGAACATAAAGAGTGAATTTTCCTATCCTTGCAAGTCTGAGAGCGCTAGTCCTATCAGGTACTTCCTTCTGAATCATATTGCTAACTATAGGATCAAGAGACATATCAAAAGATCTGCATGATGCCTAGAGATTTCATATTACCCGGCAAATTTATATTTCACCATGAGAGACATCAGAGACCTCTTATAATGTTTCAAGGTCAAGACAAAAAAAAAGTCTTAAAGGGCTTATTCCATTTCTGAACAAAAAAAGAGCAAATGTTGTAAAGCAAAATGAGGGACCAAAACAGTACTCACCTCCATTATCCTTTACTGATTCAGCTCAATAGCAATGGTGTCCCCCTCAGTTTTTATGTACAAATGGCAAACCAAATGACTACTGCAGCCAATCAGTAGCCACAGTGGTTATGTGCCACACTTTCCTGACATCACAGAGCCATGATGGCAGTAATGCAGTCGTTAATTGGCTCTAGCAGTCGCATGAGGACCACTGGATTGGCAAGGGATAAGACAGATGAGCACTATTCCTTTCTTTAAGACACCCAAGTTATTCGGACCAATTTAGTTCCTGATTCCACAGAAGATCATCCACTTCTCTTAGCAGGAAAGCATCCTACTTGTAAAATCCTTAGTCCATCCTGAGTCATGATCGTTGTCACCAGGGAATTCAACGAACATAAAGGATAAATAAGTTTTGCATAACTTTCTTTCTAAATTTAATTCATAAAATCCCCACTGTAGAATAAAACCCATTTCTTACATGTGTATTTTGTTGTCTTTGGCCGAAATAAGAAGATGAAGACAATCTTAGCACCATTGGACACTTCCTTAGACCCTTGTCCTACTGTTTCCTCACATCACTTGTATTTTTAGATGTTCTTTCAGTAGGATGTTACTGGTTTCTTTAGACACAACAAACATTTTGAGTCCCTTTGCAGAAACCTTGAACATTTTTAGAGGCTAACAAATATCTGCAGGATGTTTCGATGAAGAGGAACCAAGAAGAGCTGAAGCTATTTTTGAACAATGAGTGTTGTATGTGCTTGCTCACTAGAGGGAGACAAATACAAGGAGTTTTCCTTGAAGATGAACAGTTCTTATCTTATATCAAGTATAGTGGAGGATATAATTCATGTTATTGCTTGTTTGTACCAAACATATGCAGTATTATACATTTTTTACTCTGCATATAATAAATTGTTTAATTCTTGGTATAATATTTATTTTTTAATTTTATGATTTAAATTATGTCATTTTGTAAAGCAGAGACGGTGGCACTACCTCTGTCTGTCTTTTTTATTTGCTATTTCCCTGACCATTCATGTACAGATTGACTTAATCATTTAGTGCATTACGTTATATAAATGAAGAGCATCAGAAAATGCTTCACTTTGCACCAGACTTCCATCAAACTCGAAAGTCTCAGTTTAGAACAAATGTGTGGTGATAGCAAAGCGACCATTTTTGTGCCAAAATTGACTTAGAATTTAAAAAAAGGTTTTGAAATGTTCGATATTTAGACATTAAAGTGTCAATCCTGGAGGAAACTTTTGTTCTTTTTGGGGCAAATCACTAATCAATTTTTTTCAAATAGATTTGCTCCATAGTGACTTATGCTGGCCATATACTGACTTATATTTCTGCCTTATCAGCTATGTAGTGTAGGGGTACTCGAGAGAATATATAAGCTGTAAGCAATGTATCCCCTTTCTATATGAAAGGAATGGATTGCCTCCCTACTGTGTTGCTGACTTCACAAGCACAAGCAGATGTCATTGTTTGTGGGATATCTCTCCTTGTATGGACAGATTTTGTGCTTAAGTGATTGGTATATGGCGCCCAATAGTTTTCTAAGTGCTGATCTAAATGAAAAACTATGATTAAAATGTAAAGCAATGCATTTTTATTAAAAACATTCATTTGTCCTCTGATCTACAGCATGGTCTTAAAGGGAAACTGTCACATGAAAAAATGCTATTAACCTGCGGATACAGGGATAAATCTGCAGGTTAATAATGTTCTGAACCTGCCCGGCGCCCGCACTTAGACCCCGCTGCCGGGAGGAAATTAACTTTATTCCTCCCAGTAGAGTTTATATTTCAGTCATGGGGACGGTGTTAGCGTGGGTTCAGTCACCGCTCTGTGTACAGAGAACGGTGACTGAACCAGCGCCGGTGCCACCGCCTTGACCGAAACATGAATGCTACTGGGAGGAATAAAGCTAATTTCCGCCCAGCAGCTGGGGTATAAGTGCAGGCACCGGGCAGGTTCAGAACGCTATTAACCTGCAGATTAACCCCATAGCTGCAGGTTAATAGCATTCTTTCATGTGATAGGTTCCCTTTAAACTGGTTGTCCAGTGAAATCAAATTATCACTTATCTGTAGGGGATACCTTGCTTATTGATGGGTGTTCCAATACCAGGACCTTAACCCATCAGCAGATAATTGGGGCTTTTACTTCTGTTACAAAATAGCACGGCAGGTCAGATACCCGATCCCTACTACATTCTTTTTTTCTGGGGCTGCTGGAAACAGCCCCATAGGAAATGAATGGAGCGCAGCTCGCACATGCGCATTGCTGCTACATTTTAATTGGGTATAATGGTTCCCTGCTCTGCCAATTGGTGCAGGTTCGAGTAATTGGACCCCTATTAATCAACAAGTTATCATCTATCCTGAGGATAGGTGATAACTTGTTTGCAGCAGACAACCCTTTTAATATGTCCTATTGTTTGTGCAGGGTTTGCAGTCGCACTGGAGTTCTGAAGCCTAGGGAGCCCAAAAGGTTCCTTTAACCCATAAGAGAAAACCAATACTATTTAAAACCAGTAATAGTTGAGGATCTGGTTGGAGATTGGGGCCTACATTCTTCAAGCTATGTCACTGATCCTATGTTCATTATAGTGTATTCTAGATCCATGTTGGGAAATAGGTGGGATTTTAAGCTTGAGGACCCCAATACAAAATCTGAAAACTGGCCCCACTACATGTACAATTTATAGTACTGATATGTTCTTATGTGGCAGACGTACAACCAAGCACCAGGCCTGAATGCAACTCCGAACTCTGCACCTTCGATAGCTCTCATGGTTGAGCTGAATATAAACAAAATCTGTCCCACTCAAGGGGATAAATGACAGTGAAGAAAATAATGATAACAATATAATATACAGTATTACAATATAATTGCAAAATTTACATCTAATGAGTGGAGCCGGTAAATTGAGATCCTGACTTTTCCATTCTCGGACTCCAGTTCCAACTGTGACTTCACAGCCTTATTTGTAGATTGATAATTAATTTGGCAATACATTTGATTTAATTCTCGGATATATCATTTAACCATAAATTCACTTAATTAGTCTTGTAGTCAGCAAGAAGTATCACATGACACTTCTTTGACCACTTCTGGCTACGAAAGAGCCTGTGTTTGAAGGTGGACACAACGGACGTTTAAGTAGTATATGCTCTCCATTCTTTATATAAGTAGAGACTTTTTAGAGGGGGGAAAGTCTGGGCTCTACATCATTTTGGTCAATAGTTACCCCAATTTAAGGGAACCAGTCCTGGTGACATTATCCTTTCGCATAGTCAAGCATGGAATGACTCCCAATGGCCATTTGATTGCTAGAAACCGCACTGATTTTTGCTTCATTTGCCGAGCTTGGTCTCATCCCACCATGTAGGTGCAGCAGGTTTTTCATTTAACATTCAATAAGTACAAACTGAGGTTTAATTGACCTTAAGGGAGAGCATTTAATCCATTTTCCAACAGCATATTCAATGTATTTTATGTCTTCGGAGCCACGATATTAATTTGAAATGCCGGCAGTAAGTAATTCCTCTACTACCCTATGGGTAAACAAATAGTGTGGGAAGCTAAATTAAATTGTCACATTTATAGGAGTTTCCTCCTCGCGGAGTGTACACTGCGTGACTCTGTTACCTAGAAACAAGCAAAATGAAGTCACACTTCCTAAATCACATTTAACCCCTTCTCCACCCAGGGGATTTGCTGTATCATTAATATGTATTTATAGTTTTGTATTTCTGGCTTGTGAGCCTCACAAAAGTGTTCTCGTTTTATCTAGAGAAGTCTCATGCTCCTATCGGTTTTACATTATTTGGTGATGTTTTCCTTTTTTTTTGGGTTGTAGGAGCTGTAGCCAGCACCGAGGTAAAGCTGAAACTCCAGGAATTCCTCCTGAGTAAATCTGCCACAAAAGATACTTTCACAAACGGAACCAATCATTCCATGGGCCGCTACCCCAAGCTTTGGTACACGTATGTCATCATATCTCAATGTCTTATTATCACAATGCACTTGGGTTATTAGGCTACGAATTCATGTATTCTTCTTCCAAATTAACTTAAAAAATGAAGATTAGTATAAACACACCTAGACATTATCAGCTTAACCAAGGCTGTACATAGCGTTACAAATATATCATCTATCTCCTGCTGCTAAAGAAGGACTATATGGCTCATACCTTATCAAGAGAGTCCAAGTTTTGGTCATTAGTGTTGAGCGAGCATGCTCGGTTAACCCTTTTCACCAAGCGTGCTCGGGTGCTGCCCGAGTATTTTTGGCGTGCTCAACAACTATGCTCGAGCCGCCGTGGCTGCATGTGTTGCAGTTGTCTAACAGCCGCGACACATGCAGCCGTGGCGGCTTGAGCATAGTTGTTGAGCATGCTGAAAATACCGGGACAGGACCTGAGCATGCTCAATGAAAGGGTTAACCGAGCACGCTCACTCTACACTATTGGTCATCTTAAATGGGTTGTTGAAATTAATGACAGGGATGTCCAAAGAGCATTTACACTGCAAGATAATTCTGAACAAGCCGTGTTAAAAACGCTTGTTTCGCGATTATCTTGCTGTGTAAACAGGTTGTCGATCACCTGATGAGCGAATAAAATGCTCGTTCATCGGGTGAAATGATCTTTTGAGCAGGATAAAAAAATCAATGTTCTTGGCAGCACATCATCCTGTCTGAAGATGACTCAGACTGCTGAGAACTATGGCAACCTACGTGCATCTATTACTTTGGTCTGCCTGTGTAAACAGGCATTTAAACGACCACCAACCGGTTGAATTGTTCCAGTGGTCTGTGCATGTAAACAGACACCTAATCTTAAGATAGGTCATGAATATCAGATTGGTGGAGGTCCAACGCCCAGCACCCCACCAATCAGCTGTTAACAGTTCCAGCTGCGGCCAGATGTAAAGAGTGTGGAGCTGAACAGTGCAGCTCTATGCATTGTGTACTGATCATTGCTGAGAATTGCAGCCCAGGGCAGCCATGTTTAACAACTATTCAACATTTCGACTATTCCATCCATTTGGTTTGAAAGTTTCCTGTGTAAGCAAATGTGTTTGTAGGTTCTCAGACATAGATTAGTGACTGTATGGGCCTCAACATTTACTCAAGAACCTCTACCTCCTTCTACATTAATATATGGCACACAACTAGATCAGCCAAGCATGTATAATACAGTGTAAGTGAATATACTGGAAAATTGTAAATTGTTTAAGGTGGTAAATGGGTAACATAAGCTTTAAAAGTTGTCTAATTTAGCTGTCTATGTTGCAGGGCAGCACATCATGCTTCATTGGATCAAAGTTCGCCTCCACTAAGTGGGACCTCTCCATCATACAAATATCCTTTATCAGGGGCTCAAGATGGCAAGGATGATTTTCCTTTAAGAAAAACAGGTAGGCTCTTGAAAAATACATATTTATGTTCTTGTTATATCAAGGAACTTTAGCAGATTTTGTACTTTTGCAGTTGTAGATCAGCCAGAGGTTGTGGAATTATGTAATTGGCTTTCCAAGATTTTGATAATGATTGCCTAAGGATAGGCCGTCCATACCAGCTTTATGAGAGTCCGACTCCTTGTGATCCCATAGATCAGATGAGTGCTGAGCATCCTCTTCACTGTTTACCAGTGACAGCTCCATGCAACCTGCAGTGGCTGTATATATATACACTGCTCAAAAAATAAAGGTAACACTTAAACAACAGAATATAACTCCAAGTAAATCAATCTTCTGTGAAATCAAACTGTCCACTTAGGAAGCAACACTGATTGACAATCAATTTCACATGTTGTTGTGCAAATGGAATAGACAATAGATGGAAATTATTGGCAATTATCAAGACCCACTCAATAAAGGAGTGGTTCTGCAGATGGGGACCACAGACCACATCTCAATACCAATGCTTTCTGGCTGATGTTTTGGTCACTTTTGAATGTTGGTTGTGCTTTCACACTCGTGGTAGCATGAGACGGACTCTGCAACCCACAGAAGTTGCTCAGGTAGTGCAGCTCATCCAGGATGGCACATCAATGCGAGCTGTGGAAAGAAGGTTTGCTGTGTCTGTCAGTGTAGTGTCCAGAGGCTGGAGGCGCTACCAGGGGACAGGCCAGTACACCAGGAGACGTGGAGGGGGCCGTAGGAGGGCAACAACCCAGCAGCAGGACCGCTACCTCCACCTTTGTGCAAGAAGGAACAGGAGGAGCACTGTCAGAGCCCTGCAAAATGACCCCCAGCAGGCCACAAATGTGCATGTGTCTGCACAAACGGTTAGAAACCGACTCCATGAGGGTGGTATGAGGGCCTGATGTCCACAGATGGGATGTTGTGCTCACAGCTCAACACCGTGCAGGATGCTTGGCATTTGCCACAGAACACCAGGATTGGCAAAGTGGCCACTGGCGCCCTGTGCTCTTCACAGATAAAAGCAGGTTCACACTGAGCACATGTGACAGACGTGACAGAGTCTGGAGACACCGTGGAGAGCAATCTGCTGCCTGCAACATCCTTCAGCATGACCGGTTTGGCAGTGGGTAAGTAATGGTGTGGGATGGCATTTCTTTGGAGGGCCGCACAGCTCTCCATGTGCTCGCCAGAGGTAGCCTGACTGCCATTAGATACCGAGATGAGATCCTCAGACCCCTTGTGAGACCATATGCTGGTGCGGTTGGCCATGGGTTCCTCCTAATGCAGGACAATGCCAGACCTCATGTGGCTGGAGTGTGTCAGTAGTTCTTGCAAGATGAAGGCATTTAAGCTATGGACTGGCCCGCCCGTTCCCCTGACCTGAATCTGATTGAGCACATCTGGGACATCATGTCTCGCTCCATCCACCAACGTTATGTTGCACCACAGACTGTCCAGGAGTTGGCGGATGCTTTAGTCCAGGTCTGGGAGGAGATCCCACAGGAGACCATCCGCAACCTCATCAGGAGCATGCCCAGGCATTGTAGGGAGGTCATACAGGCACGTGGAGGCCACACACAATACTGAGCCTCATTTTGACTTGTTTTAAGGACATTACATCAAAGTTGGATCAGCCTGTAGTGTGTTTTTCCCCTTTAATTTTGGGGGTGACTCCAAATCCAGGCCTCCATTGGTTAATAAATTTGATTTCCATTCAACTTTGTACAGAACAAAGTATTCAATGAGAATATTTCATTCAAATCTAGGATGTGTTATTTGAGTGATCCCTTTATTTTTTTGAGCAGTGTATATATATATATATATATGTATAAAATTAAACAGCACAGATGAGGCTAATGGTGGGGATACCCGGATAAAAATATACAAATCCTATTCAGATATAGTATATGTAACATAAATTAAATTATGCACGTCATTCATAGTATACATACATGTACACATATACATGCAAACACATTTATATATATATATATATGTGTATATATGTATTGTATACACATATATACATAACAATCCACAAACATAAATAAGTAGAGGTATTCCGAGTAGTATATAGTATTTAGATATAGATATAAATTAACAGGAGATAATTACCCTTATGATAGATGTCCAGTGGCCCGCCCCACACCCTACGCGCGTTTTGCACTGAAATGCTTCGTCCAGGGGTCAGTGCAAAACTTTGAATGACCTACAGGATTTAATTTATGTTACATATACTGAATCTGATTATAATTTGTATATTTTTTCTAGGTATCCGCCTCTGCATAAGAGAGTGTTGGCTGGACAAAATAGACAGGTTCAGCCGTTATACCCTTATATCTGCGGCTAATTGGGCAA
Organism: Phyllobates terribilis; assembly: GCF_046119375.1. Classification (NCBI taxonomy): domain Eukaryota; kingdom Metazoa; phylum Chordata; class Amphibia; order Anura; family Dendrobatidae; genus Phyllobates; species Phyllobates terribilis. The sequence goes on along the minus strand of NW_027362764.1, from coordinate 154,208,598 downwards.
GGATATAGTATAATAATGGTGTATATAATAACCACGTAGGCAGATCTGTAAAGCTGAAGCTCTTATGTCATCTGTTACTTTAAATACCAGCTTCTAACATCAAGGGCTAATGCCATTGTGAAACAATATCTTATCAGTGGTTTTACATAGGACTGCAGGTGTGCACAAATATAGTCCAACTATTTTCATTTACTGTTTCAAAACTGAATCTGTATCAATATAATTTTTCTTTTTTTCCAGAACTATAAATTGATTACAAACTTTAGTCCAGCCTTTTAATAGTTACACCTACATAGTAACTTACGTAAGTCTTTCTGAACTGACACATTCTCATATTTCCTAGCATCCCATAGTAAACACATTATATCACTGCCCTTTGATGCCTGGTCCAGGATAAATCCGGGCTGTTTTCCTTTGGTTCCAATGGGAATCAGGTTCTGTCCCACTCTATATTCTCTGATGAACATCGTGTTTGCATCAAGTGGAACTTACTGAACCCCTGCTGAGAACATGAATAGGTGTAGAAATGTCTGTCCCCTGAAAAGAGCCTACACAGCTGCTATTGAAGTTTAATGGAAGTGGCATTTGAAAGGAATACATGTCCCAAATGCAACCCTTATCAGAATCTCCGAGTGGGGAATTTGCCCTTTAGGTTTACCCTTATGTCCTTTTCTATTATATATAAATGGGCTGATATCTTAAACAGATGAAAAGTCATAGACGCTGCAAATAAATCTTGAAGGACGATTGCAGGTATAGTTGGGTAAACATGTGGGCAGGGAAGAGCCTTGGATTCCTGCTGCGAGGCTCAATACCTATCAAGTACTCCCACTATTAACTAGTGCTCCCCTTAAAGGACTCCTGTGGAGTGCGGTTTGTTATCATTGGCCACCAATCATAAATATTACATGGGATATTTCCTGCAAGCAAGAGTGGAAAACACTGCAGGAGTCAGCTATTTTACTAGACAGAATAACAGGCGAGCGTTAGTGTATTGGAAAAGGTATAAAATATGTGGAAATCAGATTTTAAGCCCTACTACAGACAGGGAATTTACATACAAGAAGATGAAGCAGTAAATAATGTTGTATTAAGTCAGATGATGATTTATAGAATTAAAAATGGATCATAATGAGTTAATGCCAATGTATATATTGGATAGAGAAGTGTACACACATTTCTTTGATCAGATTTTTAAGAAAACTCATTGGTCAACATTTTGCAAAGATGTAATGGTATCTTCGCTTTCGTGATCTTGATTTCCTAAGATCCATTCCGCGGGGGCGGTTGTTTCTGCTTGATTGACAGTTTGGACCAGCAGCATCGTTATACCATTGGCCCGGGGTGTGTGCTCCCGATGCTCCCGGATGGCAGAGCAGGGATTTAGGCGATAACTGTGATCTTCAGCAATCCTGGCCAGCCTAAGTGGAGGGCTTACAATCTCAATTGCAAAGAGCTTGTAAGCACTGCACATAATTGGCTAGAAGTTGCCAGTAACCTAGACAATGAGCTGGAAACAATAAGAAATTAAATTGTACTTATCAGAGGAACAGAGGGAGATTTTAATAACAAAAGTGCTTATTTCTTAAAGTACTTTCCAACAATACCTGTCAGTGAAGGTAGGAATTACCCTTTAATTCAGATTAGACTAACATTTGAAAGGATGTTCTGCCAGATAGACCAATGTAGTAGGTAGAGTGAATACAGAGGGTTCTTCTGGTCATAGTCATAATATGTATTTATTATGCTCACTTATATAGCGCCATCATATGCCACAGTGCTTTAGAGATATTATCATCTCTGTCCCCATTGGGGCTCTCAATGTAAATTCCCTATCAGTATGTCTTTGGAGTATGGGAGGAAACTGGAGAACAGAGGAAACCCAGGAAAACAGGGGAAGAGCATGCAACCTCTTTGCAGATGTTGTTCTTGATGGGATTTGAACCCAGGACCCGACCGGTTTTATCATGCCAATACATGGAAATAAAATAGTCTTGTATAAATATATCTTCCTATTTTGTGTATACAGCTCCTGAACAGACCTGTGTCTCCAGATACAGAGAGCTTACACAGCGCAGATACACATTATGTTTAGTGTGACTCTTTAGTCACGTGTTAATCCTATGGTTCTACCTTGTGTGACTTTCCAGTTTTAGTGAATGCTGCAGGCCACAGTATTGCAGAACACAGAGATGTATGCCGTTCGGTCTACTGATCTGAACTGCAGATCAATGATTAAGACCTGAAAGACCCACAACATAGAAGTCAGTATACAACTGTAGACTTAAAGGGTACCTGCACTTTTAGAAAACTTGTGACATGTTATACCAACATAGTGAATGTTTTGATTGGTTGTCCAAGTACTGAGACCTAAAGCAGCGGGGCAGAAACAATCTGCCAAGCGCTGCTGTCCTCTGAGACTGTTGACATGACAGTCAGAACATAACGTCTAATCAATGCAATTGTTGACACCTCCAGCAATCAAAACTTCTGACATGTCTCTACGTCTAGTTGTCCAAAAGGGTATTTACTCTTTAAAGTGCCTATACACCATAATTAGCTGTTAGCCGGACTCTCATGTGACTGACAGCTATTTATCCTGAATCCCCGATACACATGTACATTGCACATTCAACTCATGTTCTGAATGGAGAAAAGAATGTAATCTGCAGCCAGACTGCTCTAGTGGGGGCTTATCTGGTCGAGAACTATATGATGGAGCTTACCAGATTTTAACATCCTATATGCCTTTTCTTCTTTCCACTGAAACCATCTATTCAGGGAGAGTTCCTAGGCCCTTCTACATATCAGCTAGTTGTCCTGCTCCTCTAAGAACTCAGCCAAGTTTCTTTTATGTGTATGGACACATTTATTCTTTTTTTTTAATCTATTCCTTCTTCAATTGTTTGAAAAAGAGGCTGAAGGAGTAGAGTAACACAAACTATCAGGGCCAGCTTCAGGTTTTCATGGGCCCGCTGTGAAAGAATCTCAGTGGGCCCCTTTAACACATACCACGATTCATGATGCACAGATACAGCAGAGAAATCTAGGTATACAGTGGTGGCCAAAAGTATTGCCACCCCTGCAATTCTGTCAGATAATACTCAGTTTCTTCCTGAAAATGATTGCAATCACAAATTCTTTGGTATTATTATCTTCATTTAATTTGCTTGCAAGGAAAAAACACAAAAGAGAATGAAGCAAAAATCAAATCATTGATCATTTCACACAAAACTCCAAAAATGGGCCAGACAAAAGTATTGGCACCCTCAGCCTAATACTTGGTTGCACAACTTTTAGCCAAAATAACTGCAAACAACCGCTTCCGGTAACCATCAATGAGTTTCTTACAATGCTCTGCTGGAATTGTAGACCATTCTTCTTTGGCAAACTGCTCCAGGTCCCTGATATTTGAAGGGTGCCTTCTCCAAACTGCCATTTTGCGATCTCTCCACAGGTGTTCTATGGGATTCAGGTCTGGACTCATTGCTGGCCACCTTAGAAGTCTCCAGTGCTTTCTCTCAAACCATTTTATAGTGCTTTTGGAAGTGTGTTTTGGGTCATTGTCCTGCTGGAAGACCCATGACCTCTGAGGGAGACCCAGCTTTCTCACACTGGGCCCTACATTATGCTGCAAAATTTGTTGGTAGTCTTCAGACTTCATAATGCCATGCACACGGTCAAGCAGTCCAGTGCCAGAGGCAGCAAAGCAACCCCAAAACATCAGGGAACCTCTGCCATGTTTGACTGTAGGGACCATGTTCTTTTCTTTGAATGCCTCTTTTTTTTTCCTGTACACTCTATATTGATGCTTTTTCCCAAAAAGCTCTACTTTTGTCTCATCTGACCAGAGAACATTCTTCCAAAATGTTTTAGGCTTTCTCAGGTAAGTTTTGGCAAACTCCAGCCTGGCTTTTTTATGTCTCGGGGTAAGAAGTGGGGTCTTCCTGGGTATCCTACCATACAGTCCCTTTTCATTCAGACGCTGACGGATAGTACTGGTTGACACTGTCGTACCCTCGGACTGCAGGGCAGCTTGAACTTGTTTGGATGTTAGTCAAGGTTCTTTATCCACCATCCGCACAATCTTGCGTTGAAATCTCTCGTCAATTTTTCTTTTCCGTCCACATCTAGGGAGGTTAGCCACAGTGCCATGGGCTTTAAACTTCTTGATGACACTGCACACGGAAGACACAGGAACATTCAGGTCTTTGGAGATGGACTTGTAGCCTTGAGATTGCTCATGCTTCCTCACAATTTGGTTTCTCAAGTCCTCAGACAGTTCTTTGGTCTTCTTTCTTTTCTCCATGCTCAATGTGGTACACACAAGGACACAGGACAGAGGTTGAGTCAAGTTTAATCCACGTTAACTGGCTGCAAGTGTGATTTAGTTATTGCCAACACCTGTTAGGTGCCACAGGTAAGTTTCAGGTGCTGTTAATTACACGAATTAGAGAAGCATCACATGATTTTTCAAACAGTGCCAATACTTTTATCCACCCCCTTTTTTAGGTTTGGTGTGGAATTATATCCAATTTGGCTTTAGGACAATTCTTTTTGTGTTTTTTCATTGAAGACAAATTAAATGAAGATAATAATACCAAAGAATTTGTGATTGCAATCATTTTCAGGAAGAAACTGAGTATTATCTGACAGAATTGCAGGGGTGCCAATACTTTTGGCCACTACTGTAGTACAAGGCCAATGATGTCACTTACTTCTTACATTACATGAGTGATATCTATTGTAAATTCTACAATATCTCAGAAACCGGCGAATCCTCGCAGCGCACAGTGCGGGCCCTGGGAGGATTAAAAAATTTTCATTTTAGACCGGACAGTATAGTCCTCCAAACAGTGTTATGGGCACCAGATAGTCCTCCATACCATATAATGAGCCCCATTTATTGCTTAATACAGAATAATGCGCCCCATATAATTCTCCATACAGAATAATGGATCCCACATAATGCTCCATACAGAATAATGGACCCCATATAATGCTCCATACAGAATAATGGACCCCATATAATTCTCCATGCAGAATAATGGACCGCATAAATAATGCTCCATACAGAATAATGGACCCCATATAATGCTCCATACAGAATAATGGATCCCATATAATGCTCAAGAAACAGAATAATGAACCCCATATAATTCTCCATACAGAATAATGGACCCCATAAATAATGCTCCATGCAGAATAGTGGACCCCATATAATGCTCCATACAGAATAATGGACCCCATAAATAATGCTCCATACAGAATAATGGACCCCATATAATGCACCGTACAGAATAATGGACCCCCCATATAATGCTCCATACAGAATGGGCCCCATATAATGCACCATACAGAATGGGCCCCATATAATTCTCCATACAAAATGGTCCCCATATATAGCTCCATACAGAATGGGCCCCATATAATGCTCCATACAGAATGGGCCCCATATAATTATCCATACAAAATGGTCCCCATATATAGCTCCATACAGAATGGGCCCCATATAATGCTCCATACAGAATGGGCTCCATATAATTTTCCATACCGAATTGGTCCCATATAATGCTCCATACAGAATGGGCCCCATATAATGCTTCATACAGAATTGGCCCCATATATTTCTCCATATAGTATGGGCCCCATATAATGCTCCATACAGAATGGGCCCCATATAATGTTCCACACAGTATGGGCCTCATATATTTCTCCATACAGTATGGGCCCCATATATTTCTCCATACAGTAAGGGCCCCATATAATGCTCCATACAGTGTGGGCTCCATATAATGCTTCTAACATAAAAAAATCAAATACTCACCTCTCCTCATTCCCCACTGGCCGCAGGTCCTGTCTCCTTAGCGCCTTTTGGCTCTCTGCACTGTCAGAGCTGAGGGCGTGCTATAGTGATGTCATTGCGCCTTCTGCCCTGAGACATCACAGAGTCAGAAGATGCGGAAGACGCCAGAGCTGCGGAAGAACAGGGAGAGGTAAGTATTGCAAGCAATTTAAAGCACTGGGGCCCCTTGACTCACAGACCCCATAGCACCACAGTGTCGCCAATGGCGAGTGGACTCCCCCGCTTGTTCAGGGCATCGGCACTTACCAGGGTGCCCCGGGTGGTGAAGCAGACTATATGCAGGAACCTAACTAGCGTAGACAAGAACTAGTAGAGCTGCTGACAGCCACAAATGAGAATGATGCTTTTTTATTTATTGACGCAGGGTTGGATATGAAATATTTGTTGCAATGATGAACACTTTCTATTCTCTCTTGCGCTAGTTTTGCTACATAAGGCCAACAGCACTTATTTGCCTTTGGTACCTTAGACGCTCACAGATCTTTATAGGGTTTGTTTTTTCCATTTTATTTGCAAAGTTGCCTCATTTTATGTTTTAGGTGATTTTGAGCAATAAGAAATAGTTACAAAAGTACATTCACTTTACATTCAAAAGGCCTGTTTCCTTTGTTCTTAAGTATTTCTTTTGCTGCTTGTAAATTAATAGGAATATAAAACATTTTACTTACCGTATGTGAGAAATTAGGATTCTAGATAATAATACTACATCCTTTAGAAAGTCTTCTTCTTGTGATAAGGTGTAGCCATTGATAGCATTATGCTTATATTGTATATTTTCTGAGGGGCTAATGATTTACTAGGTCTACCTCCTTTCATTAATTAACATGACATTTTAACAACATCCAGAAATACCCTGTTTACCTATTAAATCACAGTAAGTACAATAGAGTTAATTCTAGCCCGTAGCCATATAACCCGTATGTTTTTATGCTGGTTTTATCAGGAAAAGAAACAGGAACCCCGACACGAGTCAAATGACCCTTGCCTCATTTAAGTGGCCACAAGGCTTTGCTGTAGGCCTTGGGGACAATGAGGGACTGTTGTACCACTGTGCCCACTGGACACACAATGACGTCCTGTATATGCTTACAGTGATAGACAGGCAGAAATCTGTCACCTTTGCCCTTGAGGTTAAGCCTTTTTTCCTTTGCTTTGGGCAACATGACTTTAGATAGCTTCTAATACTTCATATAAAATATCGGATTTGTCCGAAGTGGAGATATTGGAATATTTTCCTTTACACTACAAAAATACTTCAAGGAAGAACTAAGGAATGGAAATTTCAAAAATGTTTCCAATTATTCCATCCGCAGAATACATAATTTATTTTTTGGCCAAGAAAACAATGCTTCTCTTCCATTACTGGAAGAACAGATTGGGCTCCGAGTCCTTACACATTAGTAAGGAGACCTTCTTGCCTGTACTTCTACATTGATCAAAAGGAGATTTTGATTTCAACACACAGGAGAGGGGAATCATTCCTTAAGAAAATGTTAGGCCGCGTTTCCTTCTCCCTTGTGCCGATATCCAATCCTCTGTTTGATCAGAGCAGATCTCCTACATTTAATGTGAACAAAATGGGTGCATCCAATAACAACAACCCAACAACTTTGACCAACCCTAAGGACTATTTAGATACTTGATCTGGCCAATAAGATATTGAGATATGTATTTGCCATTTATGATTCCCTAATATATTAATGTAGCTTCAGCAAAGGTGAGGCTGTATGTGAGCCACCAAATAAAATTAGTGCGTTCATTACATTAGCAGGACATCGAACTTTCACACAACCTCTCTAATGGATTATCTACAGCAGCATCACTTTGATCCCTGTCTGCTACTGAGGTGCTAATTTACATTTAATGGCCTTTTCTCACTTTTGCATTTAGAATAATAATGTCTTTATAGATGAAAATGTGTTTTTTATGAGCTTGTGACTTTGTTGTGTTACTTTATGCCCAGACGTGTCATCAGGTTATTGCTTGTATTTATTTTAAAGCCCCAAAGGTAGGGGTATAGGTTAGAGGACAGTCATGTAAAGCCCAAGCCATTAAGTCCAAATTCACTGTCTGTACATAACGTTGGATGCTCCTTGTCCATTATGGCTGCTTGTGAGAACTATTAAATGACACTAATTTGTGTTACTTGGCTTTCTGTATACTCTGAATGGCAAAGAAATCTACAACAATACAATCATATCACCACTTCTCCCACTGGAGTTGTAGGTGGGTTTTTCTTCACTTGTACTAAAGATTTAGTTCACAGCCTAAAGGTGGCCACATTAGTCTGAAGTTGATCAAAATGGGCAATTTGAACTCAAATTATTGTTTGTTGGGTGAAATTTAACAGCAAACTAAAGTTTTTTGCCAACAATAAACTATCTGGAAAGAAATTGGTGATATTCAAAATGTTGGTCCCATAGAGGCAATCATTACTGCATGACAAAGACCAGTAATGTGATAACAAAAAGTGCAGAAAGAAAAAAAAGCAGGGAATAGAAGGCTACCTGCCCAGGGGGATGTACAGTTAGGTCCATATATATTTGGACAGAGACAACATTTTTCTAATTTTGGTTCTAGGCATTACCACAATGAATTTTAAACAAAACAGTTCAGATGCAGCTGAAGTTCAGACTTTCAGCTTTCATTTGAGGGTATCCACATTAAAATTGGATGAAGGGTTTAGGAGTTTCCGCTCCTTAACATGTGCCACCCTGTTTTTTAAAGGGACCAAAAGTAATTGGACAATTGACTCCAAGGCTATTTCATGGACAGGTGTGGGCAATCCCTTCGTTATGTCATTCTCAATAAAGCAGATAAAAGGCCTGGAGTTGATTTGAGGCGTGGTGCTTGCATTTGGAAGGTTTTGCTGTGAAGTAAACATGCGGTCAAAGGAGCTCTCCATGCAGGTAAAGCAAGCCATTCTTAAGCTGCAAAAACAGAAAAAACCCATCTGAGAAATTGCTACAATATTAGGAGTGGCAAAATCTACAGTTTGGTACATCCTGAGAAAGAAAGAAAGCACTGGTGAACTCATCAATGCAAAAAGACCTGGGCGCCCACGGAAGACAACAGTCGTGGATGATCGCAGAATAATCTCCATGGTGAAGAGAAACCCCTTCACAACAGCCAACCAAGTGAACAACACTCTCCAGGAGGTAGGCGTATCAATATCCAAATCTACCATAAAGAGAAGACTGCATGAAAGTAAATACAGAGGGTTCACTGCACGGTGCAAGCCACTCATAAGCATCAAGAATAAAAAGGCTAGACTGGACTTTGCTAAAAAACATCTAAAAAAGCCAGCACAGTTCTTGAAGAACATTCTTTGGACAGATGAAACCAAGATCAACCTCTACCAAAATGATGGAAAGAGAAAAGTATGGCGAAGGCGTGGTACAGCTCATGATCCAAAGCATACCACATAATCTGTGAAACACAACGGAGGCAGTGTGATGGCTTGGGCATGCATGGCTGCCAGAGGCACTGGGTCACTAGTGTTTATTGATGATGTGACACAGGACAGAAGCAGCCGAATGAATTCTGATGTATTCAGAGCTATACTGTGTGCTCGGATCCAGCCAAATGCAGCCAAACTGATTGGTCGTCATTTCATACTACAGATGGACAATGACCCAAAACATAAAGCCAAAGCAACCCAGGAGTTTATTAAAGCAAAGAAGTGGAACATTCTTGAATGGCCAAGTCAGTCACCTGATCTCAACCCAATTGAGCATGCATTTCACTTGTTAAAGACTAAACTTCAGACAGAAAGGCCCACAAGCAAACAGCAACTGAAAACCACCGCAGTGAAGGCCTGGCAGAGCATCAAAAAGGAGGAAACACAGCGTCTGGTGATGTCCATGAGTTCAAGACTTCAGGCAGTCATTGCCAACAAAGGGTTTTCAACCAAGTACTAGAAATGAACATTTTATTTATAATTATTTAATCTGTCCAATTACTTTTGGTCCCTTTAAAAACAGGGTGGCACATGTTAAGGAGCTGAAACGCCTAAACCCTTCATCCAATTTTAATGTGGATACCCTCAAATGAAAGCTGAAAGTCTGAACTTCAACTGCATCTGAATTGTTTTGTTTAAAATTCATTGTGGTAATGTCTAGAACCAAAATCAGAAAAATTTTGTCTCTGTCCAAATATATATGGACCTAACTGTGTATTAAAGCGGTTTTCCACTACTTTTACATTGATGGCCTATCCTTAAAATATGTCATCAATGTCTGATCGGCCGCCGGCCGGAAGGACTTACTTACGGAGCTGGCCGTCTACTTGCAGTGGCTGCCGCAGGGTACTGCACATCCACCTCCCATTAATTAGAATAGGAGGCGGATGTGTAGTACTAAGCCTTGATCACTACAAGTAGATGGCCAGCTCCGCAAGTAAGTGCTTTTGGCCGGTGGCTACCACCAATCACAGTTGATCGACAGGGGTGCTGGGTGTTGGACCCCGGCCGATCAGACATTGTTGACCTATCCCTAGGATAGACAATAATAAAGTAGTGGACAACCTCTTTAAAGATGCTGGAATAATATAACATGCTTGGTGCCATTATGCCAAGAAGCACTCCAGTAATGGTCCCTGTTTACATTGTGACATACTGGTACAACTGACATCAAGCAATAAATAAGAACATTACAAAACACTCTTGAACGCGGGTCGCCATCTTCACTGTTTCATGTTTCTGCTTTCTCTGACCCTCACATGAAGCAGTAATACAAAATGCTTGTCGGATGAGTTGGCTACCTTTATTCCAGGGTATAGCTATCACCTATGTTTAGCCAATGGCTCTGATGTATCATTTCTGTTTTCTTTTAAGTAAGTTTTCTTTCTTGTCTTGTAGTATTCGATTCTGTTGTGGCGCACGTAGTTTATGAATTTTTTGCAAAGTCAAAAATGGTATTTATTTTTGTGAGTCTTTAGTGTAAAAATGTGCACTTTTGGCAAAATGGTACAAATATTGCACTAGAATAAGTGGTGTTCATACCATCAAGGGAGACTGAAATATATTTGTGACATATTTTGCAGCTTATCAAAAAGTTGCAAATGATGAATGATGCTAAAATCTCAGGAAACCTTAACTTCTTCCACAGTTTCAAACATAAAAACAGGCAAATTAAAAAAAGAATTAGGCATAAGTGAAAAACAGACGAAGAACACGAAAAACTGGACAAAGCAAGGAGCAAATGAAAAAATGAATCTGCCCCTTTAAGTTTTCTTATTGCTATTCATAACTACGAAAATGATGATGTTTCAATAATGTTTGGTATTTGCGGACTTATTATCTCAATGTTTTTTTGATCAATGGGACATACCAGTAATGGTTGAAATGATGCTTGTACCTGGGTGAATAAACAACTTTTTTATAGCCTTTTATTTCACTTTTCTTCTCTTTTTGTGGATTTTGACTGTCCTCTTTTCCTTGCCAGGACACTGCTTTGCCCCCCAACACTGTATTGCCTAAGGGTGCTGTTGTCTTTTTAAATAGTTTGAATGGTAGCAACAACCAATTTGGACTAAAATGTGCATGGCAAAACAGAAGAGTAGTTCAACATTTGATCCACTTTCAACGGTTGTCCAATCAAGGGGATATCCGGGAAAAAATTTTGTTACTTGTCTGCCTGTTGTGCCCGGCGCCATTCTCCACCAGCACAGAGCGGTCACAGACTTCCGCTGACATCACTTCAACAGAGCGGCGGTATCTTTTCTTGTTGACAGGGCGGAACTACTGATGTAATGCTTATTGACAGCCGGCTCTCCGCTGCCTAATTGGGAGAAGCCAGCTGTCAATCAGCATGACACCAATAGTCCTGTCAACAGGAAGAGAAATTGCTGCTCTGTCGACAGGGAGCTGCTGAACCTCCGGCAGGAGGGGTCAATGACCGGCACCAGGTACAACAGGCCTGTTAGTGCTTAGGCACATTTTTCTTTAAAGTCCTGGATATGCTCTTTAACCTACTGCTATATAATCCAGAAACAAGTATGAGACCCGGCGATGGAGGGCCCAGTGCACTTCAGAGGTCTTTTTTGCATAAAATTTCCATTTTATTGAAAAAATGTTAAAAAATGTGTAAAAAACAGTTACAAGCAGTCAGATCAACTAATGAACATCTAGAGCGATGCATTTCAGCCTACAGCAAAGATCATGACCAAGGCTTCGCTGTAGGCTGAAACGCGTCGCTCTAAATTTTCATTAGTTGATCTGACTGCTTGTAACTGTTTTTTACACATTTTTTTAAATTCTTTCAATAAAATGGAAGTTTTATGCAAAAAAACACCTCTGACGTGCACTGGGCCCTCCATCACCGGGTCTCATACTTTCTTCTGGATTACATTGTGGCGGTTGCCGAGCCGCGACCCAGGCTGAAGGAAGGACCCCTGGAGTGAGACGTGAATGGTGAGCTGACTTCATTCTTTATTATCACTGCTATATATTGTGTATGGCCTCCATCTTAATACCTTGTCAAATGCATTGCAATTTTCCTGCATTGCGTCTTCACCCAGGGCACATACAAATTCTGCCTCCTGTAGCTATGTCTCTGCTCTTTACTTATTGTATGACTAAGGTTAAGCTCCCACGATGAGTATTCAGTGCATTTTGATGTTGCAGTTTTTCTGCAGAATTTTTACAGTGTAACCTATTAGCTTTATTATATTTTTTTTTGTCGTTTTTTGTAGATGCTTTTTTTATTGTGTTTATTCCTCTGTGTTTTTTGTCTCCTTTTGGTATGTCATGTTTTAAATAAAACTGCTTTGTTTTGGATACTTCCTGTTACTTATTTTTGATAAACCTTTATTTTTAAAGTCATGTGCGGATTACATGCATTTTTATTGCGTTTCCTCTGTGGAAAAACAATAAAAACTTGTGCGTCTTTTTTATCTGTGGATATTCTTCATCTCTTTCAAGTCTATGGGGAAAATCCACAAATAAAATGCAAAATTAGGGCAAGAAAAATTGTTTAGTAGCGGATTTCAAAATCACACCAAAAAAACGCACAGGTTTAGCGATATCCCATACACTTTGCATCAAGTGCAATACACTGTTTATTTTATGCACGGAAATATGGAGTGGGAAAAATGTACCATATACTCATCATGTGAATTTAGCCTAAGGAATCTCAAAGTCTGGATTACTATAGAGCTCTCTTGTCCGTGGTCACAAGTTATTAGGAATAACCATGCAAATTGCCTCTTCAGAGAGGAAGAGGACTAGAACTATAGCACCACCCGTTGGAAACAGCAATCCTTTATGTCACAATCGACCATTTAACGAGTCGTGCAATATGACTTAGGATAAAAGCCAAAGCAGAATCTCAATTTCCAGGACGGTGTTTCAGGAGATTCTGATTTGGCTTTTATCCTAAGTCATATTGCAAGGCTCGTTAAAGGGTCGATAGTGACTTATAGGATCGCTGCTACCAACAGGTGGCGCTATAGAGTTGCAGTCCTCTTCCTCTATGAAGAGGCAATTTGCATATTTAATTTCCCAGAGGAGCATTGCACAGCGGATAAGCCTCCTTACATTGGCATGCCAGGGCCGGTATGTCACTCTCCACAAGGAGAAACGTTACCCCGTAGACCTAGGAATAGCTCAGTATCTCCAGGTTTTAATGGAGGTTAGGCACAAATTATAGTCACGGGGTTTGAAAGAAAAAGTCTCAACATTAATTGGTGTAGTGAAATATTACGCTTTTTGGTTTATCTAAATTCTAATACTTAATTTCCTTATTTTTCTTGAAAAGGATTTTATCAGTGACTTGTGTTTGGCTCTGAGCATCAGTGAGGTTTATCTCACAGTCTACTTACATATTTTTCCCACTGGTGGTTTTCTTATTTAACTTTCAGTTTATTTGTCAGCAATATTACAACATTTTGGCTGATGTCACATAGTGATAAATCATGATCACAATGGCAGCCGTGATTTTTCTTGTTGCATAACCTGAAAGTGATGCCTTGTATAATGGATAATGTACTTTACGCACATAGCAGCTTTTTCTGAAAAACAATATTGGTGTGAGAATACAATTGCAGCTCCAATTCTGTAATATTATGCAGCCTCTTGTTCCAGCTAATAGAGTTTTAGAGTATTAGATTTCGTGTTGCATATTAATTTTTAGCCTAGAAGTGAAATCTGTCACTAAAGTAAATCCCATAAAATAAAGTAACTCGTAGATTAAAAATGTAAAAACCACTTAAAATGCACACACAAACTAAAAGAATGTCAATTATGGCACACCCCGCTGTGCAGACATTGTCGTCAGTGTCACCATTGGGGCTCACAATCTAAATTCCCTATCAGTATGTCTTTCGAGTGTGGAAGAAAACAAAAGGAGTACCTGGAAGAAACCCACGCAAACAGGATCAGTACCTGGAGGAAAACCACGCAAACAGGATCAGTACCTGGAGGAAAACCACGCAAACAGGATCAGTACCTGGAGGAAAACCACGCAAACAGGATCAGTACCTGGAGGAAAACCACGCAAACAGGATCAGTACCTGGAGGAAAACCACGCAAACTGGATCAGTACCTGGAGGAAAACATACAAACTCCTTGCAGATGTTGTCCTTGGTGGGATTTGAACCCAGGACCCCAGCGCTGCAAAGCAACAGTGCTAGCCACTTAGCTAACTAGTTAGCTAAACCAGAACAAGTGAACATGTCATACACATCCATGAGTGAATATGTTTTTTGTTTGTTTGCTTTTGTTCTATTTTTTTGTATCAACCAATATTAATTTTCGTCAATAGCCCTGCAATGTAATGCCTCTATACGGATACAATTTTAGGACTGTTAGCAGTTACTTGTTGCTTTCTTAATCGCTGGTAATTAATTGTAAGTGGATAATCTAGTCAATCATGCAGTAAGGTCACACTTCATTGTTAATGCCAATGAGGAAACTAGCCCTAGGAAATAGGGGTGATATGATGCATTAAACCATGCTTGCTAAAATGCATGTAGCATACAGTATCTACATGGTTTAGCAATCTAATAGCCGCTCACAATATAAAGAAAGCATTTACTCTATATACTTATCACGAAGGTGGTATGTAATCAAGAATCACATTTATTAGGTTTTATAATTGGGGAGATTTGACAAGACTGGTGCAAGGACAAAGGAAATGCTTTAGTATCAAGTTGCTTATTTTTTTTAAGAAACTTGCTCAGATAATTCTTTGGTCTTGAAGATCATGTCTTCAATTAGGCTATGTGCCCACGTTGCGGAAATTAAGCGGAAAATTTGCGCTTCATTTCCGCATGTCCTTTCCCGGAAAAACGCATGCGGAATTTCGCAAGCGTTTATCGTGCGTTTTCAACATGCGGAATTGCCTTGCGTTTTTTATTGCATTGCAAAGGCAATTCCGCATGCGGAAACGCAAAATGAATGGACATGGTGCGGATTTTTGATCGCAGCGTTTACGCTGCGGAAAAATCCGCATCATGGGCACAGCACATGCGGATTTCCATTGGGGAACATTGCTGCCCTTCTACCATGCGTTTTTAATGCGTTTCCGCAGCTGCAAAAACGCCGCGGAAAAGCATTAAAAACGCATCGTGTGCACACAGCCTTAGGAAGTGTTTTCTGTAACACATGCTTGTCCAGAAGAACTGAAAGTTAAAGAGGTTCTTGAGGTCCATGTAAATTTAAAGAGGACCTGTCACTAGGGATGAGTAGACCCGTGGAAATTCGGGTTCGATTGAACTTTAGTCCAAAGTACGGTTCGGGTATAAAAACTGTACCTGAACTTGAACCAGAATCCAAACCTGAACCCCATATAAATCCAAGGGGACTCAAACTTTGAAGCTGGAAAATTATCTCTCTCTCTGAACTCCTGAACTGTAAAACGGACTTCCAGGAGAAGGTTTGCTCATCTCTACCTGTCACTTGCTAAAAATATGTATTTTTAAATGCCGTTGTTCCAAATTTATGAGAAACTAAAAGTGGACAAAAACACACACGTAGGGCGTAATCCATATAGAAGAGTTATTAAAATGCGGTAATTTCTCACCTGGTTAAGCTGTGAAAAG
Source organism: Phyllobates terribilis (assembly GCF_046119375.1). Taxonomy (NCBI): domain Eukaryota; kingdom Metazoa; phylum Chordata; class Amphibia; order Anura; family Dendrobatidae; genus Phyllobates; species Phyllobates terribilis. The sequence goes on along the minus strand of NW_027362764.1, from coordinate 154,192,691 downwards.
TACAATTCTTGTAAAGGTTCCAGCTCCTGCTCCGCCGGTTGGAGGCTCCAACATAAATATCAAACAATTGACTGGAAATGCGGGTAATGCTGCGCTGCTGGTAAATGAGGAATTCCAGGATTCTTGATGTTTAAAAGATATGCGGTTTATTCTGAAAAGTTTTCGAAGACAATCTGACTTCTTCCTCAGGAAGACCACAGAAAAGTGTTCCTCCTCAGGAAAAAGTCATATTGATTTCAAAATGCATTGATAATAAATCGCATATTTTTTAAAAGGAATCTGTCAGCACATTTTTGTTATGTTATCTACAGCATGAGATAGGGGTTAAAACACAGATTTCAATGATGTGTCACATGTCCAGCTGTGTTCTGTTGTTTTACTTATTCTGAAGGTTTTATCACCTTGTGATTATCATGGTCTGGACTACATCAGCTACAGCAGAGCGTGCATGCTAGTCCAACTCTGCCCCTTCCTGTGATAAGCAGCTCACTGTCTATAGACATTGTACATACAGAGCCTGGGGTGGATGGGGAAGGCTTCTCATCTCTGATGCATTGCTAAATCTATATGTTAGAACCGCTGCACCCAGTAAACTAAGTGATACATCGTTGAATTCAGGGTCTCTTTGCCTACATCATGCTGATCTCAGATGAGGTAACAAAAACCTGCTGACAGATTCCCTTCAAGCATCAAGAATCCTGGAATTCCTTATTTAATAATAATAATAATAATAATTTACTTTATATAGCGCCAGCATATTTTGCAGCACTTTCCAATTCAGCAGGGACATGTACAGACAATAAAGACATTATAGAGTAACACATAGTTCAACAGTTTCAGTAGGAGTGAGGGTCCTGCTCACAAGTTTACAATCTATTAGAAAATGAGGGGGACTCAAAAGGTGGAACGTGCATGTCAGGTAAGGTCAAGAAGACACCAGGATTCTGAGGAAAAATTTGAAAGGTAAAAGTAAGATTAGTGAAGTGAGGTGATAGGCCTGTCTAAAGAGATGTATTTTTAGTGCACACTTAAAAAATGTAGGGACTAGGTATTAATCGGATTGTCCGTGGGAGAGTATTCAAGAAAACTGGCTGAACATGAGAGAAGTCTCGGAGATCGAAGTGGAAGTTTCAGATTATGGAGGATGTTATTGTTAGATCAGTTGCAGAACAGAAAGCAAGGGGAGGGTGATAGAGATGAAGAAGGAGATATAGGGTGGTACAGAACTGTAGAGAGCTTCGTAGGTGAGAGTTTATATTTTACTCTGTAGCGGATGGGTAACCAGTAGTGTTGAGCATTCCGATACTGAAATATCGGGTATCGGCCGATATTCGCGGTATCGGAATTCCGATACTTAATTCCGATACTTTTACAATATCGAATACTGGAATCGGAAGTTCCCATAATGCCTGCGCTCTGCAGTGTCTCTGAAGGATGACAAGCTGGATGGCAGCGCTCAGCTGAGATCCAGCCTGTCATCAGAATGACATCCCAGCGTGGGAGAATTCTCCTGATTGTTTAAAAGCCGGCGCGCGGTAAAAAGCCGCCGGCTTTTAAACAATCACACAGCCCCATACTGCTTCCCCGCAGCCTCCCACCCCGATCCTCCGCTCCCCTCGCCACCTCCCATCCCGATCGTAAGTTAGGACCGGGCGGGGAGCGCAGCACCAAGGAGCGGGGAGCGAAGAACCCGGGCGGGGAAGCCGGCAGTGAAAAGACTTCACCGCCGGCTTTCCCGTTCTGTGCTGCGCTTTCCCGCCGGTTATTTCAAATGAACAGCTGAGGTATCAGGTGATGCCGATCAGCTGTTCATTTAAAGTCGCCGCGGTGCCCTCAGAGGGTTCATGTGAGTTCATGCTTGACTGCATGAACTGAAATGAAATTTCCCACGGTCGCACAGGTCAGCCACACCTCCCAGACCGGTCATGATTGGTGTGTGTGGGTGTCTGTGCGGGTGTGCGCGGTGTGTGGGGTGTCTGTGCGGTGTGTGCGGTGTCTGTGCGGTGTCTGCGGGTGTGTGCGGTGTCTGTGCGGTGTCTGCGGGTGTGTGCGGTGTCTGTGCGATGTCTGCGAGTGTGTGCGGTGTCTGTGCGATGTCTGCGAGTGTGTGCGGTGTCTGCGCGATGTCTGGGGGTGTGTGCGTGCAGGCAGACATAGGCCGATGTGACACTACTACTCCCATCGGCCTATGTCTGTTCCCCGTCCACTCGTGCCAGCAGGATCAGCTCGATGGGAGCAGTAGTTCCCATCAGCCTGATCCTGCTATTTAAATTGCCCTACTGTGTCCCCAATAAATTTTAAATACATGTCATTGGCGGCCAGTGGTTACCTACAATAAATTAGTTCATACATTACCTGTCCCCGCCGATCGCCACCTAAAATAAAGTAAAAAATAAAAAACTACACCTATACTCACCTAGACACCTAATTCCCCGAAGCCATCGATCTCCTGTAATAAAATATAAAATAATAAACCACAACCTTATCCTTACCCCTCAGTAGTAGTCCACGAGTGTCCCACGATGATCTCCAGTTCAGAGCAGCCACATAGAATGTGACCGCTCTGAACCGCTGCCGCCGCTAGAATGATGGGACCGTAAAGCAGCCCCGTCATTGCATAAGCGGGTTCGCCGGAGTTCAGGCAGCGCTGCTCCGGTCAGCTCCTTTACGGCCCTGCTGTATCGTGAGAAATTCCCACGGTACAGCAGTGCCGTAAAGGAGGTCTCCGGAGCTGCGCTGCCTGAATGCACTCCGGTGACCTCAGTCAGTGGCTCCCGCTGCTGGGAGTGGACGTGTTCCCGGCAGTGTGAGCTTACAGCAGCCATGCACAGCTGTCACCATCTCCAGATGTGACAGCTGTGCATGGGAGATCAGCGCAGGAACGTGGACAGGTAACTATTTTTTTTTTAGTAAACTAATAATTAAATAAAATGGTGTGTTTTATTTCAAATAAATTATTTTTTTCTGGGTGTAGTGTGTGTTTTCTTTTTAACACTTTGTAGGTTAGTAATGGGGGTGTCTTATAGACGCCCATCATTACTAACCTGGGCTTCATGGCAGCTGGCGCTGACATGAACCCCAGCCCCATTACCCCCTGCCACCGCTACAGGGCAGTGGGAAGAGCGAGGCTAAGTGCCAGAATTGGCGCATCCTATGGATGCGCCATTTCTGGGGCGGCTGACGGCTGGTGTTTCTAGCCTGGGAGGGGGCCAATATTCATGGCACCCTTCCTGGGCTATTAATATCAGCCCCCAGCTGTCTGCCTAGCCTTTGCTAGCTATTAAATTAGGGGGAACCCCACGTCATTTTTTTGGGGGGGTCCCCCATTTTAATAGCTAGTAAAGGCTAAGTATTCCGCTGGGGGCTGATATTAGCAGCCTGGGAAGCTCCGTGGGTATTACCCCGTTCCCAGGCTTCAAACATCTGCCCCAGCTGTCTGCTTAACCTCCGCTAGAGACTAAAATTAAGGGGAACCCCACGCCAATTTTTTTTAAAATAAATCCTTTATTTTAACACTCAATGACAAGTACAGTAAGCAACACTGTCACTGTACTTCATATATATGTGACTGACATGTTTCTATCTATCTAATCTATGTATGATTCTCTATTCCTTCTATTCTAAATTGTCGGGTACAGATGCTGAATTGCCGGCCGGCTTTCTTAAAGAGACGGTGCATTAAAACACTATTATTTTTTTAAATAAATCCTTTACACTAAATGACAAGTACAGTAAGCAACACTGTCACTGTACTTCATATATATGTGACTGACATGTTTCTATCTATCTAATCTATGTGTGAAGCTCTATTCTGTCTGTTATAAATTGTCGAGTACCGCTGCTGAATTGCCGGCCGGCTTTTTTAAAGAGACGGTGCATGAAAACACTAATATTTTTTTTAATAAATCCTTTGCACTAAATGACAAGTACAGTAAGCACACTGTCACTGTACTTCATATATATGAGACTGACATGTTTCTATCTATCTAATCTATGTGTGAAGCTCTATTCTTTCTGTTGTAAATTGTCGGGTACCGGTGTATGCGCTGATGAATTGCCGGCTTTTCGCATAATACATTCTACATTATTCTTAGTTGTTTTACTTCATGTAGAATTAACCTACAAGGAAAGAAAGGGTTTATTTTCATTCCGATATTTCTGTCCCATTGACTTGCATTGGTTTCCGGTATCGGAATCGGCGATATCCGATACTTTTTGAGTATCGGTCCGATCCAATCCGATACGATATTTCCTGATATCGGAAGGTATCACTCAACACTAGTAACCAGTGCAATGACTGGCACAAGGTGAAGGCATAGGTGAAGCGGCTGGACAGAAATATGATCCTGGCTGACATGTTCAGGACAGATTGGAGAGGAGATCCGCCTTTCCAATCAAATGTTTGTTGTTCTGCATATGGCATGTATTTTTTCTTTTTTGCTCCTAAGATATGGCCCAATTGTTTCCATTGCCACAGCCTGCTTCACCTGCTTTATGACTCTAGTGAGAACACTATGTAGTGATGTGGCGTCCATTGATATTTCATGTGACATTCCTATGACAGCCAGTCCTAGTACAGCCCCATGGATGTACTGTCTCAGTGCTGTGCTATGACTGACCCCCATGACCATGTAATGTAACAATTATGTTACTCACCAGTGACCAGAAAACTTGTGCAAGAATTGTCTTTTCTGGACTGTAATTATATTGAAAAGTATTTATATTCCTACATAGACATGGTAGACACGGTAGATGGGATTCCCAACATGCATGTGAATAGTAGAAAACCCATTCAACCCCACTATTATATCAGAGGTCTATGGACAGGCATATGAGAAAAAAGCTCTCTCCTTCAGACATGGTCCTAAAGATCAGTGCTTGGGTATTATTAAGGTGAGTATATTAAGAAGTGAGGATGAAACCTCTTCAAGAAATCAACTATTTATATAAAATTTACAGATGTTGCCTTTTTTAAAATAAAAAAAGATATCCCGATGCAGAAAAGTATAATTTGACACCGAACTATACAAATTCAATGGCTTTGGTTGTGTTGAGTGTTGAGAATTATCTTTTTGAATTGTGATATTGTTTTGTATTATAGTTTAAGAAAGGCTATATCAAGAAATAAAGATAAGTAATATGTCTTATATACCATCCTATATGTTCCCTAGCAAGTTACATTTAATGGAGAAAATGCTTTTCCAAAATATATTTCAAAACAAATTTCCAAAAAATATCACATCCCAAACAAAACAGATCAGTTCACTTTATAATAAAAAAGACATTGGTGGCTCCATAATGCCTTTTTTTCCCCAGGGAGTCTGTAGACACTAGAGGTCTGCCTGTCGTAGACTTTACAGGAGGAACAGTCCAGGAGACATCACATTCCTCACGAGCTTCAGTGGACCATGTCACCTATCTGTCTAGCTCCTATCTGTGAGAAAGGTCAAAAAGCATTAGGATATTGAGCAATAAATATATGATCATAAAGTGGCATAATAAAACTAAGAGCACTTAATCCCCATTCCCATTGCTGACAAACGTTCTCAAAACAACAACAGTACAAAATAATTCTTGACCTTTTTATACATGTTAATCCTTTTCTTTCCCAAGACACTTAATACTACTTTAGGATTCTAAATCAGTGCCACAAAGATGTCTTCTCCCTGATGACTTCCATCCTGGTACATTTTAATGAACTGACCTTTTCTGTAGATCGTGAAGGACAGTTTAACAACACATTAAGTGCAACATAATTTGAGACTTTGCTTATAAACAGCTTGGAGCATTCAATCCTTGCAAGCTAAGCAAAGCTGACATAACCCAGTGCCTCGAGATCCAATAAGCAATATAATGATTTATTGAGATCAAGTACAAATCGTGCACTCAGCCCTTGTTCTATCAGTGAGACAACTCATTGCCAAATGCACTTTGAGATGGTGTTGTTCAAAAACTTGAGTGAGACTGAATCTAGCAAACTCTATGGTACAATTAAGACCGTTTTACATTGTTTCATTTATCAAAGAGTATTGAGAGTATTAAAAAAAAAGAATTGTGTTCTTTTATCCCAATATTATTATTTATTACTTATATAGTATCAAGATATTCCATTTTACTGACATTCCTTTTAGTATAGTTCTGAAGTAGTTATGGAAATCAGAATACCTCCATGCAAACTTTATGCAGATATGATCCTTGGTTGGATATGAATCAGCAACCTCAGCACCTCAATGCCACAATTCTAACCACTGAGCCACTCTTTAAACGTATTGAGTACATCATCAGCCTAGCAGGCACTTGGCAAAATTGTATTAGACAAAAAAAAGTTTTTGGACTTTCTTGACCCTAAAACTTTACTCTTTAAGATGGTCTGAGCTCAAAAAAATGTACCGAGCTGTTTCTTGGCATATATTAAAATAAAAAAATTGCTTAAGTTATTTGACATTTTGAAAGATTAAAGTGCACCTGTCAGCAGGATTGTGCTCAGTAAACTACATACACTGTTTGGTGGGCGCCATTACACTGATTAAAATGATACCTTGGTTGATGAAATCCGTCCTGTAGTTCTCGTTTAATCTTTACTTTCAGTTTGGAGATAATGATTTTCTGGTGCTCCGGGGAGGCCTGTGGGGAGCGCTCTATCTGGTGCTCTGCTTACATATTCATCTGTATGTTCTTATGGCAGCTCACTGTGCCTTCACTGACCTGCCTCCTATTTTACCTAGCCCTGCTCTACTAGATGCATTATGTAAAATAGGAGGCAGGTCAGAGTGTAAGCTCTTGCGAGCAGGGTCGTCATTATTTTTGCTTTAATTATTGTATTATCTTTAGCTATGCTACTTATGACTGTTGTATGTGAACCTCTGAATTGTAAAGCGCTGCAGAATATGTTGGTGCTATATAAGTAAAGTTTATTATTATTATTAGCAAATGCCTTCAATTAGAAATGTAGTATAGTTCTTCTGATTCGCAATGTCACTTACCCCATGTGTAGGGCATTGCAGGACCTTAGTGGTTGTAACCATGGATACCTAACAGTTACCTGTCAGCATGAGTGGTCGTAACCATGGATACTTATGCTAGAAATAATGCACAATAAAATGAGAAATTGAATGCACACATACATTTCCACAAGTCCTCACTTCACTGATATCACACAGGAGGTCATCTACGTACAGTTATGTCATGGATGAAGTTTCCCGTTACTGACTTTCTTATTTCAGAGCCGGAAAGCTCTAGTTAAGTTTCCTCAGAGCGCTGGGACCTGTCTGTAAAGATGGACGGCTGCATTGTATAATCGTCTTGTTTTCCTCATAACGTTCTTTCCTTTTCACATTTCATGCTAGACACACTGGAAGGTAACACAGTAAATGGAAGTTTGGGAACCAGTAATTCACATGAGCACGTTACACTTTAAACATCGGAATAATAATAAACACATCTTAGAAACCTTTATATGTGGCTAAATGCTTTCCTCTTGGCAGCATCTCTGAGTTCCCCGTATCTCAATATCTCCCTCTTTATGAGAACTGCTTGTTCTTTGTTACTTTTGATTAAAGAAAAGCAATGAAAACTTTCTTTTCTTTTTTTTTTTTTTTTTTTTTTGGGGTGGGTTATTTACTGAAATGGAAATCAGACTTGACCCCTTGAAACTGTGTTTCCACTGACAGATATATTTTTGCACATGCTTCATGTCCTGACATTTTACAACACAATGAATATAGTTGTGTCAATCTAGTGGATCTACAACCGGTTTACTACGTAAAAGTGCATTGAAGAACGTGTTCACCCTTAAAGTGACGCTATTATTATATCTTTTATTTACTTTCTACTCCATTTCTAACTTGTCCTGCCATCCTGTTGGGTTCCAGGTCCTGGGACCCCCACCAATTGCTCAAAAACTGCTTTGCAGAGCATTCTTGCTGAACGAAGTGATGTACCTCATAGACTTTCCATTGCGCCCATACACTGCTTTGTGTGCATGCTCATGCAGAAGCTCAGCGATTTTTTGAGTGATCAATTGGGGCTTCGGGATCAGGCCACCGTTGATCGACAGAACCTGTTAGGAAGGGATTAGATAGTAAATAATAAATAAGTGGATACTTTTTACCTTTATGGTATTGCATTACGTTATACAATTTGTCACAATACAATTTAGACTTTTTTTTATAAATATATTAAAAAAAATTTAACAATGGAGCCTATGGGTGGCCAATGACCGATGGACGGCATACCTTAGAGGCAAATTACAACCATCCAGTAAAAACGCATATAAGTCAAATGTATTTTTTTAAAGTAGAAGCCTACGGATGGCAAAAGATGTTGATGTTCAATTTGTTTTCTCATGGACTTAACTTTCTAATGGAAAGTAGTTATGTCCACAGCAGGTCAATGCAAGCACATGCTGTACTGGAACTGTACTGTTCTGCAGGTAATATTTAGATGGAGAAGCTTGTCACATGATCTGTCAGAATTGGATTTTATTTGTCAAGACTTATCAAGACGGCTCATCTCTCACAGATACAAATGGATTGGGCATATTAAAATCCAACATGTCCGATCACTTTTATCCCTGGCAGCCGATGAAGGAAAGTCATACACATAGTTTGTCAGCCAAGGTCAGATGCCATTTGGGGCCTTATCTTTCCAAAAGATTAACTTTGGCAGTGAGTATAAGTTTACAATAGACAACTAGTATTGATTCAAAGTGAACCTGTATTTTGCCCAGATTGTACAGCATTATAAATAAAAAACATTAAAAATTACAACATACAAAAAGAGCTCTATAGTGTAGTATATTAATTGTTAGATAAAATTATTTATAGGATTGTGCTCACCAAATGTAAATGTGCAAATTCTGGCACAATGCTGTAGAGTGACATGTGGTATAATCCCTCGATTAGGCTGATTTCTGCTCCAACTCACAAAGCTTTTACTAAAGAGATCCAACACCAAAATATTTAAAGGTGCACCATGCACCACAATAGCAAGAGGTGTCAAAAATGGGTGCTGTCTCTGAATGAATATAAATTAAAAATCCCAATTACTTTTTAAAGGGATTGTCCACTATTATGACAACCCTTCTCAATCTGAATGTTTGTCCCTGTTAAAATAAAAACATACTCATACTTACCTCCCGTCCAGCGATGACGGCACTTGCATTCCCGGGGATCATGTGAGGTTGATATGTCACATGAGCCCTGTGCCCAATCAGCGCTGGCATCACTGTCCCCGCCTTTGAACCTATAAGTAATCAACATGAAGTGAGCAGACATCCGCGACTCTCACTTTCTGTTGATTACTTATATGCAACCTCACCTGAGTCCCGGGAATGCGAGTGCTGACACCACTGGAAGGGTGCTTGCATCGGAGGTGAGTGTTGGTGTTTTTATTTTCACGGGGGCAGACATTCAGAGTGTCAGGATTTTTTTTGCCTTCTTCAGTTTGACCACCAGTGGCCACTATTGTTTACTTTAATAATTGTGCTGCAGTTTCACTCCTTACCACTGGAGGCTGCTGTTGTGTTCTGCAATTGACCTTTACCAAGATGGCGGATTCTGAATCTATGGAATCCATCTTGTTTCCTGTTTGTGCCTATTTAAAGCCTCATGGATCTCTCAATCGTTGCTTCAGTATTGTGTCTAGCTGTTAGCCTAGTTTCAGTCTCCAGCTCCTGAACATTCTTACCCAGACTGTTTTAATTTATCTACGGATCGTTTCCTACCACTCCTTGCTATCTCCAAGAACTTCTACTACCACTTGCTGTTCCTGCTTGGGCTCCTTCGGCCACTGCTTTCCAGCAGTACTACGCCAGTATTGTAACACAGAGTGAGAAGAGGTTGCCCTAGTAGTGGACAACCCCTTTAACAAAATGTATTAAAATGTTATAAAAAAGGAATAAAAAGCAATAAAAAAAAATCATATTACTCAATTTAAGGACAATTTTGTCTCAGTACCTAAAGAAGAGATTCCTGGATTTTTATGTCATATAAAGTAAGAGTCTTATCAGGATACTGCTTATTATGAAGGGGTCTGGTGCACCTTCAAAGATTTTTAGTACTAAATTAAAGTGTGGTGACGTGCTCAATGCAGTTCTTTGCAGATCAATAATAGAACATTATGCCGTTTCCCAAAAACATGAATATAAAAAATAGAAAATAATTAGATAAAAAAGTAGCGTTTTTTTCCATCTAAATAATGTTTATTATATTTTAAATTTATGAGTCAAAACATACCAAAAACACTAATGCCAAAAAAAGCCTAATAATTCTGTCAGCAGCATTCAACTTTGTTTTTACTAATGAAAATAAAATTCTCAGTTAATTTGTTTAATTAAAATTACTCCTACAATGTGAAGGACATCAAGACGAAATGTTATTTTTCTGTCCAAAAGCAAAATATCTGAGTTGCTCTTGGAAAATTGCACAAGCTTTATTCTCTGCTGTCGGCGTCCTCATGGGAAAGTCATATAAATGAGAGTGATACCTCCCCGTTGGTTTTAGCTGTTAGAAATTCTAAGCACACTGAAATTGTACATAATTCTCTTCCAAAGGAAATAGCATTTCAGTAGTTTTTCCTCTGTGCCTCATTGAGTTATGGTGCTGCAAAATTATCCCTATTAAATGACTCTACCAGATGGAGGTTTGCATTGTATATTTGGTTAATTAAGTTGTAGAGGACTGGAATAATATCCCCAAACATAACGACCGTATCAGAGAAACGTGAACAATTAACATCAATTTCAAATTACATTTTAAATACAATGTTAAACAGGTGTCATCCATAATTTAATTACCAAGACAAATAAACTTTTCAGCTTAGAAAATTAAAAAAACAAAAAACTATTTTTTTCCCATACAAATCGCTGGAGCAAACCATTTAGCTCTCCATGATTTATTGTACACTCCTTTTGATATTTTTTTCCTTATACTTTATATATAGATTTGTATATTGTGTTTGTGCTGTATAAACAGTATATATGGAAACATATTCAGTACTGATGAGTTTATCAGAAATTCTGAACCACTGGAAGTTTAGCTTCATTGGCACAATTTTTATCATGTTTCATATTGCATTTCTCCAGGCCCTTATTGAACCTATACAGTCTCATTTGCAACATTTTCTGGTCTGAGGCCACATGGTGAGATTGAATCAATCTCAAGGGCTAGAATATTGGTATTGGTAAAGGTTTTTATTATTTAATCTGAGAGCAGCATAATGTAGGAGCAAAGAGCCTGATTCCAGTGATGTGTCACTTGCTCAGCAGCTTGCTATAGTTTTAATATAATCAGTGTTTTATCAGCGAGAGTTTATTACTGTAGGACTAGGTGGCACGTGACAGACAGTCCAGCTAATCTGTGTAACCCTGCCCTACCACTGATTGACAGCTTGCTGACAATGCACAGTGTACTCAGGAAGCTGTCAGTCAGAGGTGTGGGCGGGTTATACACATCTAAAGATGCATAGCACTGCTACATCTACAGCAGAGAAAACAGGGATTTTATCAAAACTGCATCAAGCAGCCCAGCAAGTGACACATTGCTGGAATCAGGGTCTCTGTCCCTACATTATGCTGCTATCAGATTCCATAGCAAAAACCGCCTGACAAATTCCCGTTAATATTCTCATTAATATATAAGATAATAGCAAGTTCCACTTCCAGGATTTCCACCTATTGTAAAATCGAGTGGTCACTCTCACTCCCGTTGACACTCCAGAAGGGAAGTTAAAGGTAACCTGTCATGTCATGCCTGTCATTAACCTGGGGTTAATCTGCAGGTTAATGGTATTCTAAAGCTGCGCGGACGCCATACTGAAAGCCTGGCTGCCATGAGGAAATTAACTTTATTCCTCCAGTGAAGCCCCTGGCTTTCAGTCATAGAGGCGTGGCTGGTGTGGCTTCAGACACCGCTCAGTGCATTGTGAGTGGCGGCTATAACCAGCACTGATGTATTGCAGAACCGACTGTCAGCCAGTGCCGGGACGCGGTTACAGCCGCCTCTCACCATGTACTCTATGACTGAAAGCCAAAGGCTGCCAGGAGGAATAAAGTTAATTTCCTCTCGGTAACCGAGCTTTCAGTGCAGCGGCGACACAACTATTGAACGCTATTAACCTGTGGATTAACCCCTTATCTGCAGGTTAATAGCATTTATTGAGATGACAGGTTCCCTTTAATAGGAGTTACTGATATTGCCGAGTGTCTCCCTTAAACTTCAATCATGTTAGATCCCTTTTGTGCCAATATTTAGAGGTCCATAATAGAAAGTTTGTACAAACTTATTTGGATGCCATATACCAGAGCTATTCTCCCCTAAACCTATTCCTTATAGAAAATAGTAATAACCCGGCGTTAATGTGCTGCAAAATAGCACCATTCGGCGGCACATGCATAGTGTGTACAGAGCTGTAATATGGAGCCATATCCAATCTGTATACAACCTGACACAGCTTCATACCTTACTGATGCACTAAAGTGCATATTGTACATTGCAAAAATACTGATGCACATCAGACTTCATTCACCATAGAAGTTTATTTGGGATACTTCCTATTAAATGTTGGAGGATGGGCAGGAATCACAATAGAAAGAATAAGACAAAATCCTATTCGGCTTTCAGGTAGCTGCCTGATAATCTGATATGTGGATTATTCTGGGACTATTTTTGTGCAATGCTAGATTAGCCAGAAATCTACATCATTCTGTCAGATGTGGGACTGGCACTAGGTGATATATTTTCACTAGTTGCAGATTTGTTACAGAAATGTCAAGGTCTGTACTAATATATAAGTGGGGCTTGCATAAATCCATTCACAGACTGCAGAGAGAACCCCATTCACATGCATGGATTTACTAGTAGAAAAACTAGCTAAATGCTAAAACCAGGTGGTTTAAGATATAATCCTATTACATAAATGTCTTCTTCTGAGAGTACTACTTTAATGGCATACCCTTAAATCCTCTTAACTATTTAGTATATAAGATATAAGAGGAACAACTATTTACCAGAGTCTTGGGCTTTAATAAGCTTGCCTTACATCATGTAACTCTCACTAGTAGGGCTCGTGCACACAACCGTTTAAATCACACGAGTGCTATCCGTGGTTTTGACAGATAGCACTTGTACCCATGTTGTTTTATGGGGCTGTGCAAGTGTCCAATTTTACACAATTTTCTTTGAGAATTGGATGGCACTCGCCCATTCAAGTCTATGACATCCAAGTGGGGTAAAGTTTTCATGGACTGACATTATGGAGACATTTTTTTTCTCTCCACCTCTGAGAAAATCGGATCCCACTCTGATAAAACTCTGATTAGAGTGTGATTAAGCATAATTGGACCGATTTTCTCAGATGGAGAGAAAACAGTTGTCTGCACCTGCCCTATCATTCACGCATTCTTGCCTCTGACTGCTTAGTTACTTAGGTTTCAGTTACATTGTATTAGTTAATTATTCTCTGGGCTTTAAGGGCGCAGTCAGACGATCGAATAAATCTGTCAAAGATCAGAACGCATTGCACGGACTGTCCTGTGGCTCTCCTGACCTGAGCGTGACAGCTATCACGCTCGGATTGTAAGAGCGACGGCCAGTCCGTGCACTGCATTCTCATCTCTCTCTGATTTATATGGCCGTCTGACTGCGCCCTAAGTGGAGCCATGAAGTTGTCCTGCATCTGTAACAGTTAGCAGAATCTGGTGGAGAAGAATCTAGTTGTAAACTTCAAATAAATAGAATAAAGGCACGCATACACCTTAGATTAAAGTTGTCCGACCCGGAGACATCTGTGGGATCGGCCATCATTCTAATTTGTTTTTTGTGGCCTCCTATGAATTTTTAAAATTTCAATCTTTGATCCTTTAATTAAAGGGGTGTTCCCATCTCCAAGATCCTTTCCCAATATGTAATTAGGTGTAATAATAATAATATTAGCAAATATCTCCAATTAGAAATGTAGTATAGTATTTTTGATTCACTATCTCTTACCTCATGTGAAGGCATCGCAGGACCTTAGGTATCCATGGTTACGTCCACTAATAAAGTCACAGTTAGTTAGCTAGTTGCTTGTGGTCATAACCATGGATACCTAAGGTCCTGCGATGCCTTCACATGAGGTAAGAGATAGTGAATCAAAAATACTATACTACATTTCTAATTGGAGATATTTGCTAATATCATTATTATTGCACCTACTACATATTGGGATAGGATCTTGGAGAAGGGAATACCCCTTTAAGGATAGAGATAAGCTATTGCCAAAAGAGTTAGGCTATGGTTCTCTCATAAAGAACTCAAGAAAGCTTGGACAGGCCGAGCAATCATTTGTATGGGGGAATCAGGAGAGGAAGGTGTTGGCTGAATATTCGTTGAACAGCTACAATATATAATGCATCTAAACTAAATATCAGACAATATATGAGTGTATACTTATAGCACTTTGTTAAACAAGCCATAGTTTTCCCTTCTCTCCATTATTATGTAGCTATAGATTCGTTATACCTAGTTGGTGGTGAAAATCCACCTTGTCTATAAGAAAGTATGACGATTCTTTGTCATTTTGGAGAGAGTTCCATGAAACTGAAAACCTGAGATGACTATAGCATTCCTTCATCTTAAACAAGAACTAAAGCATGCGTAGTCACATACCTCAAGAGCTAGAAATGTGAACGCAAGGAAATAATAAAGTAGAATTTATAATTGTCTGTTTCAGCATGAGAGGGAACATCTGGTGGACATGTCTCATGGTGTACTCACCACAGCTGTGCTTTAATCACTATTGACTCACATGTACCAACTGACTATAAAAAGATTATGTATTTTAAGAGGCGCTGATATATGGGAAAGAACTCAGCTATGCCTTTTTTTTGTTATGAAACATCAATATTATCTATGTAAAATAAAAATTCACAAAAATATTTAAAGAATGATCAAACAGCTAAGCTTGTTTCTTGGCAATACATTTTCTTGTAAAATGTGATTTGCAAAATATCATATTTCTCACTGTGCTAATGAGACTTAGATATCTTTGATCTATCCCATACAATTAGACTAAAGTTGGCCAAACCCACCGTTACTGGCTGGATCTACTGACAGTCTAATATGTATGGTGGTCTCCTGACCCTAGCCTCAACTGATGATGTCAGGAAAGGATATTTCCGAACTGTTGAAATTCAACCATCGATCCTTTTGTTCTCCTTTGAGATAAGCCATTGCTAGAGTGGTCAGACCGAGACTTTCTTCTAGAGAACACAGGAGTACCTTGGCCGAGCTTGGCTAGTGTTCCTGTGCATGGTGCAATTGGGAGAGATAGCTGTCCCCAAACTATGGATTGGCTGACAGCTATCTACGGTGCATGGCGGCCTTCAGGTTAAAACTGACTCCTGGCAATGAGCTTATTAGCTTTAAAGGTCATAATTGTTCCATTGCTTGGTTGACAGCTTTGTCACCTAAACATAGGAAAAATGGCTTATCTCTGTGCCAAACAAAACATTGTCAGGGTAGAATCGGGAGGCCCCCCATAAACTTTAGACTGTCATGTGATCCCGCAAATATTTCCAGATTTTACTGGCATTATTCTAATATATCTAGGGGCATTTAGGGGACTATCTGCAGTACAGGGCACAAAAAAAAAATGAAAAATCCGATGTGGGGTCAAATAATTACATGGACAATATATAGTGGTAGTATAAAAAACATTTATTAGGAACAAGGGGTGGTGTGCAGTAGAGATACAGAAAAAAGACTGGAGCACACGCTGAAAATTATGAAATTATAAGAAGAAGATATAAAAATGTTTCAAAAATATCTGTAAATGTGTAAAGGGAAACTGTTGGATACATATATAAGAAATAATCATACAGTTACGTGTTAGGGTATAAGCACGTAAATATCATACCACATATAGAGGGTCACAGCTGAAAGTGCCCATATGTAAGTATAATGTATATCATAAGTTGTGAATGAATAAAGCAGTTGCTGAGTCAGTAAAATAAGTCAGCCACAGTACCTCCTGGACAGAAATGGTGCCCACCCCAACGCACGTTTCGGCTATTACCTTCATCACCTGTATAAATAGTAAAGGGAACAAGCTCCTGTGCTGCTCAGCAGTAGTCTTGGAGGCTTGACCCCTATTACACGTAGTTCATCATCTACAGATTTCCCATCAATGTTTAAATGGGTATATCCATCTCCAAGATCCTATCCCAATATATAGTAAGTGTAAGGATAATAATATTAGCAAATACCTCCAATTAGAAGTGTAGAATAGTTCTTTGTAATTCACTATGTCGTTTACCTCTTGTGCAGGGCTTTGCGATAGCTTAGTAATACATAGTTATGACCACTCATTAAGAGAGTTAAAAAAAAAAACCCTGGGAGTCTGAACTGAAATAAGGGCGCATATAAGGGTGTGACCGCCCTTTGTCTGAGCTGAAAGGTTCATTCTGCCTCTCAGGTCTATGCTTCTACTAGGGGTTCAGTCTCTCTGCCCTTATCCATATGTATGTCACTTGACAACTGGTAAGGTTTTAATATTAGAGT
Source organism: Phyllobates terribilis (assembly GCF_046119375.1). Taxonomy (NCBI): domain Eukaryota; kingdom Metazoa; phylum Chordata; class Amphibia; order Anura; family Dendrobatidae; genus Phyllobates; species Phyllobates terribilis. The sequence continues at coordinate 154,176,153 of NW_027362764.1, read as the reverse complement.
TAGGACTGTCCCATAAGGGTTGCCGTCACGTGGCGGGATGGCTTTTACATTATTTTGATCAAAATTATGTTAACTAAATACCCTTTGTTATTTATTATATTTTTTTTGCACTGGGCGATTTATCCATTTACTTCCAGTTATTTGGGTATTTTGCTTGTCTTTGGTTTTTCTCATTAAGAGAGTTAGTTACTTGTTAGTGTTCGTAACCATGGATACTGCAATGCCCTGCACATGGGCTAAGCGACATAGCAAATCAGAAGAACTATACTACATTTCTAATTGGAGGTATTTTCTAATATTTTTATTATTACTAGTGTTGAGCCACCCCCGTAGTGTTCGAGTTCGGTTCGGTTCGTCGAACACCCGTGTGTTCGCCGAACTGTTCGTCGAACTGTTCGTCGAACACCTTCGAACACCGTTAAAACCAATGGCAGGCAAACAAAAACACATAGAAACACATAGAAAACACCTTCAAAGGTGTCCAAAAGCTGACAAACTGCTCAGAAGACACAAATAACACATGGAAAAGTGACAAGTACATATAGTCATGCGAAAAGAAAAGAGGTGGAGGAGTAAAAGGAGGGGGAGACACAGATATAGGCATGTCATGCCCTTCTAAAATCCAAAAAGTGAGAAGCCGACACGTTCAGTCCGCTCCTGCCCGTGCCACCTCCGTGTCGCCGGGTTTGTGCCAGAGCCGCGGTGAACCCTGACGGCCAGCCCCCCTCTCCCAATACTGGTGCCTGTCCGCTGGTGGGTCGAGCGAGCCCCCCTGTGGTGGAGGCAGCTCTAAGCTTTTTAATTTAAATTGTCTCTCTAATTTGAATAAATACACTTTAAATCCATTTACAAGGATCTATTGGAGGGCAAGTCTCATGCCAGCAGCCGCGGTAATTCCAGCTCCAGTAGCGTCCACTAAAGCTGCTGCAGTTAAAAAGCTTTTATAAGGATCGAGCTCGGCTGTCCACCGCAAGGCATCCTACTGCCAGTCCGAGCCCCTATGCCTTGGGGTGCCTCCTGATGCTCTTCACTGAGTATCCCGTGGTCCCGAAGCATTTCCTTTGAAAAAATGAAGTGTCCAAACTACAGGTGGTGTAGCTTGCTTAACAGCCGGGATAATCCGCTGACTAGCAGACACTGCTACTAGGCACAAAGTATTTCCTGGGCTAGATGCAGTTAAAAATTTGTAATTAGATACTCTCGTTGGATGCTGAGAAAGCATTCCATAGAGTCTCCTGGCACGCCATATATGATTCTCTTAAAAAGCTTGGGGTAGGGGTCTAGGGGACCCTTTTATAGCCAAAATCACGGCCCTGTATCGCAATACGTCACCTAGGCTGAAGATAAATGGAACTGTAGCACCCTGAGGGCTCGGTTGCTACAGAGGTATTGCACCTCACCCAGAGGTGTGATATCTCACTCTCAGGTAAGGATGTAGTGTGGATCAGGCCCCGACACCTGCATGCATTACACCACATTGCCGTGGGGCAGGGTGACCAATATGCCCCTGAGATGGGCACGACAGTCCCTGTCCCTGGCTGGAGTGGGGGGAGGGAACACTGAAGAAGGGGAACCCTGTAGTGCAGGAGCAGGGAGGAAGCAGTTCCTGGGTGCATTGAGAAGGGAGTATAAAAGGTGGGCACCATCTTAGTTCAGTGCAGAGAAGTCTGAGCAGAAGTGGCAGGGAGCAGGGGCTCTGCATGAGCTCTGCTCCGGAGGCGGGCCTAGTAACAGAGGCCCAGGCCTGGAAGAGGGAGAAGGAAGGAAGAGGAGCGGAGAAGGCTCCAGGAATGAGGAACGAAGGGATCGAAGGGGTGCGGACGGGCGAGTCGCCACCGCACGCCCGAATCCACCTGCGTGGAGGGGTCAGGCCAAAGGGGGAGACCGGTCCCCGAAACTAGTGGAGGCAGGAAACGACCCTCAGCTAGAAACAGGAGGCTGTGACATTTTATGTGGCGCAGCCCCTCGCTACACCCGCTAGGAAGGCACGACATAGGGTCAGGGAAACTGGCGCCAAGTTTACCAAGAGGAGGCCCGAGGCAGCCGGACAGAAGGGTTGGTAAGAAAGGCCAGACAAAGGACACACAAAGGGGGTCCTGTGAAGCACTCCAAAGTTATCTGGGAGTTGTCTGAGCCCCTCACCTGGTGAGCACAGTACGACGTGGGCAGCCGTTACCTGCAGACGTGGTCTGGATAATAAGAACTGTGAGTAAAGGCCCTGGACTGCATCACTGACTCCGTGTCATTACTGCTGCTGCCCTGCACCATCACCTACATCCTCCGCATACACTGCCTTGAGGCTATACTCCTCCCGTGGGGAGTTATGCTACGCTCTGCTGCACCCACAACACCAGCCTCAGCGGTCTGCCCTGGAGCGGCGGTTCACACTGACCGCAATCAACGGGTGGCGTAGTCGGACATTTAAACATCAAAACCACATAAATAGTTCCGCCACTGGTTTGACCGCCCTGAGCAACGGAACCGGGTTGCCGCCACGGAGACTACAACCACCAGCATCCACCAAAAAGGGTCCGGCTCCGGGTGACCCAAGGCCCAGGGGGCGCGTCAGAACATTTTCATCACCATTCACAATCACCAATGGGACAAGGCAGGGATGTTCTCTGTCCCCTCTCTTATACATCCTAGTGACGGAGCACCTGCTCTCATCAATTCACCATAACCCCAATATTAGGTGGATTGAGGTGGGAGGCACCGAGTACAAGTGCTCTCTATTTGCTGATGATGTCCTAGTATATATCACTCAATCACATATATCCATCCATGCTGTTATGGCTGAAATAGATCACTTTGTTACATGGTCAAATTTTAAAATCAATGCAGCGAAGTCTGAGGCCCTCGATGTCTCCCTCCCCAAATCCATATAGGATTCCATCCAGTCCAACTTTCCCTTTGCCTGGCCCTCACAGGGTATCAAATACTTAGGAATTCCTATTCATAGAGACCTCTCCCATCTATGTTATCTTAATTTTGGGCCCTTTATTGAACAACTCCATACAGACCACGGTTGGCAAGTTAGAACTGTAAGATTCACTACGTGAACCACTGGTGTTTTGTGGAAAAGCACATGTACACTGTGTTCCAAATTATTATGCAAAAAGTGTTTAGGAGTGATAAGGGAAGAATTTGTTTGTTTGTCAGTTAAACTCATTGATGGTGATGTGTGTCAGGACTCTTTATATCACTGTAAGCAATTGCAGACACCTGTGCTAATTAGTTTGGCAGGTGTGTCCAATGAAAGGCAAGACTACTTAAGAAGGCTGTCTCACATTATTAAGCAGCCTACATTTTCTGCCAAAATGGGAAAGAAAAAGGATGTGTCGGCTGCTGAGAAGCAACAAATTGTGGAGTGTTTAGGTCAAGGCATGACTACAATCAACATTGTGCGATGATCAGGATGAAGTGTCTTGGCAATCAAGAAGTATGTAGCTGATTCACAGTACACACGTGTGCGTGCTGATAAGGGCAAATTGAGGACTCTTTCCTACAGGCAATTACGTCAGGTTGAAAGAGCAGCGGCAAAAAAGCCTTGTCATAGCAGCAGACAAGTTTTTGAAGCTGCTTGTGCCTCCAACGTCCCCCGAACAACAAGATGCAGGGTCCTTCAGAGGTTTGCAGCTGTGCATACGCCATCCTGTCGACCTCCTCTATCCACTTCACACAAGCAGAAACGGCTCCAGTGGGCCAAACATTACATGAAGACTGATTTCAAAACTGTTTTGTTCACGGATAAGTGCCGTGCAGCGCTCGATGGTCCAGATGGATGGAGTGGAGGATGGCTGGTTGATGGACACCCCACGCAAACACGGCTACAGCGCCAACAAGGAGGAGGTGGAGTAATGTTTTGGGCTGGAATCATGGGGAGAGAGATTGTCGGCCCCTTTAGGATCCCTGAAGGCGCTAAAGATGAACTCCATAATGTATGTGGATTTTCTCAAACAGCACTTCCTGCCATGGTTCAAGAAGAAGAACCGTGTATTTCACAGCAAGATCATTTTTCTGCATGATAATGCACCATCTCATGCTGCACATAAAACATCCGCATCTCTGGCTGATATGGGCATAAAAGGGGACAAACTTATGGTGTGACCCCCATGCTCCCCTGACCTCTACCCCATTCAGAACCTTTGAAGCATCATTAAAAGGAGTGTCTATGATGGCGGGAGGCAGTTCACATCTAAGCAACAGCTCTGGGAGGGTATTCTGTCCTCATGCAAAACAATTGAAGCAGAAACCATCCAAAACCTGACAAATTCAATGGACGAGAGAGTTCAGAAGCTCCTTTCGAACAAGGGGTCCTATGTGAAAATGTAACATCACCTAGAATAAAGTTTTGAGTTGAAAACTGTTTGATTTCAGTTTCTAACAACCTGCTAATGCTTATAATTTCAAAAATGACCATTTTTTTGGTCTTTATTTAAATGAAAAGGTTGATCGGAAAGTTTGGGGGATCTAAGAGTGTGGCAACCCAGTAGTCATGATTACTTCGAATTCTGACAATATGAGGGTCATGCTGCAGGTAGTGCAGCAAGAAGGCACTTATGTGTCTTGCGCATCTCGGAGCCCCAAAATTATTTTCCGGGCTAGATGCAGCTAAAAATTATTATTAATTTTAAATCTGGTGAAGCTTTAGTATAGATGGCCTAATAGGATCAGTGCTGCACACTGCTACAAAGCCAAATTATTTTCCAGTCAAGATACAGATAAACATGATTAGTAATTTTAACTCTGGTGGAGATTATTATAGATGGCCTAATAGAATCAGTGCTGCACACTGCTACAAAGCCCAAATTATTTTCCAGCCAAGATACAGATAAACATGATTAGTAATTTGAAAGCTTAAAACGGTTGGTAGGGTGATTTTAACCAATCATCAAGCTTTTACTCTCCCCAGGATGACACAGGGGTAGAAAAGTCGTTTCGGATCCATGATTTGTTCATCTTTATGAACGTGAGTCTGTCTACATTATCAGTGGAGAGCCGCGTGCGCTTATCTGTCAGCACACCACCAGCAGCGCTGAACACACGTTCAGACAGAACGCTGGCTGCGGGGCATGACAAGATCTCCAAGGCGTAAGTGGCTAGCTCCGGCCATTTATCCAGATTGGAAGCCCAAAAAGAGCAAGGGTCCAGTGACACAGTCGTGGCTTCAATGTTTACTTGGAGATACTCCTGTACCATCATCTCTAGGCGTTGACTATGTGTCAGACTTCTTGTCTCCTGTGGCCTTGCAAAGGATGGGCTAAAAAAGTGGTGAAATGATTCCGCAAAATTGATGTTACCAGCAGATACTGTGGTTCTGTTACGGTTTGAGTGCTGAACACTTGACGGTCCCACGGTTGGCAAGTTGGAACTGTGAGATTCACTACGTGCACCACTGGTATTTTGTGGAAAAGCACATGTAAGATTCTGCAACAGTCTCTGCTGATACTCCTGCATGCGTGCATCCCTTTCTATGGCAGGAATAATTTCTGCAAATTTACTTTTGTACCGGGGATCTAACAGTGTGGCAACCCAGTAGTCAGGATTATTTCTAATTCTCACAATTCGAGGGTCATGTTGCAGGTAGTGCAGCAAGAAGGCACTCATGTGTGTTGCGCATCCAGGAGCACCAAGTCCCTGTTGTGTTGGTGGCGAGGTAACAATCATGCTGTCACACTGTCACAGAATACTGGAGGTAGGGGGCCTAAGCTGACCCTAAGCTGGGGCCCTGACTAATCCCTCATCCTGGAGGTACTGTTAAAGGTACAGAGGTCCAGGCCGCCAGCGTAACCCCTACCTCCTGAGGATCCCTGCACCACAGTAATCTAGTCCTGAGAAGGACCCCGATCACAACAATTGGGAACCAGCGATAATATGCCCACACACAGTATTTAGACGAACGAGACAGTACAAGGGAAAAACCAAAACCACCTTGCATACAACTTCAACAAAACTACAACAGAGGGAACACCAACGGGAAAGGAGATAAATGATAAAGCGAGGAAAGGGAAATAACACTTTCAAATACACTTATCTCAGCAACTCCAAACACCACGATCCGCTCTGTAAGTCTGAATGAAAAGCTTTCACCGACACCTCACAAACAGACCTGCAGGAATATAAAGGAGTCTCACTAACGAAGCATTGATTGCAGCTGGGCGAGGCTGGACCTCAGCTAGCCCAGAGAGAGAGAGAATTAACTCCTTCACTGCCGAGAAAACACAAAGCACCAACAAGTCAGCTGCGAGAAGTCAGGCTGTGTACTCGTGACGATCTTCGTGGCAACACACCCGTGACAGTACCCCCCCTTCTACGAGGGGCCTCCGGACCCTCAGGGCCAGGTTTATCCGGGTGAGTCGTGTGGAAGGCCCGAACTAATCGGTCTGCGTTAATATCCGACGCAGGAACCCACATCCTCTCCTCAGGACCATACCCCTTCCAATGAACCAAGTACTGAAGGGACCGGCGATTAAAGCGTGAATCAATGACCCTCGATACCTGGAACTCCAAGTTACCATTGACAACCACAGGAGGGGGAGGTAAAGGTGACGGTACCACCGGCGCCACATACCTCTTAAGCAATGATCTGTGAAACACGTTGTGAATTTTAAACGTAGGGGGGAGGTCAAGACGGAATGCCACCGGATTAATAACAGAACTGATTCTGTACGGCCCGATGAACCTGGGACCCAGTTTCCAGGAGGGAACCTTAAGTTTAATATTCCTGGTAGACAACCATACCTGATCGTTCACACTTAGGTCCGGACCAGACACTCTCCTCCTATCAGCCATACGTTTGTATCGGTTCCCCATAGTATTCAGATTCTTCAGCACCCCTCTCCATACTGAAGCGAGAGATGAGGAAAATCGTTCCTCCTCCGGAACCCCCGAAGAGCCCCCCCTACTGAAAGTACAAAACTGGGGGTGAAAACCATATGCCCCAAAAAACGGGGACTTACCAGTGGACTCGCTTCGCCTATTATTGAGAGCAAACTCTGCCAGAGGTAGGAAAGAAGCCCAGTCCTCCTGGTTCTCTGACACAAAACACCGAAGATATGTCTCCAAGCTCTGGTTCATACGTTCCGTCTGACCATTGGTCTGAGGATGAAAAGCCGACGAGAATGACAAATGCATCCCCCGCCGTGCACAAAACGCCTTCCAGAACTTGGACACAAACTGAGACCCCCGATCAGACACCACCTCGGAGGGTACCCCATGAAGCCTCACAATCTCCCCAATGAACACCTGCGCAAGAGTTTTAGCATTAGGGAGAGCCGGAAGAGCGATAAAATGTGCCATCTTGCTGAACCTGTCCACTACAACGAGTATGACCGTTTTACCCGAAGACGGAGGGAGGTCCGTAATAAAGTCCATAGACAGATGAGTCCAAGGACGCTCCGGGATCTTCAAAGGTAAGAGGGCCCCAGACGGACGGGTATGTGAGGTCTTAGAGCGCGCACAAACCCCACAGGACGCGACAAAAGTTACCACCTCTTTATGTAAGTTAGGCCACCAAAACCGACGCGAGAGGAGATCCACAGTTGCTTTACTCCCCGGGTGTCCTGCAAAAACTGAGTTATGGTGTGCCTCGATCACCTTTTGTCGCAACTGATCTGGAACGAACAGTCTCCCCGGAGGTCCAACAGGGGCGTCCCCCTGAGCCTCCAATATCTCCTCCTCCAGCTCAGAGCATACTGCCGAAACCACCACCCCCTCCTGAAGAACAGGAATCGGGTCGTCCGTATTCCCGGCCCCAGGGAAACTACGAGATAAGGCATCCGCCTTTACATTTTTAGACCCAGGACGATATGTAACGACGAAATTAAACCTGGTAAAAAACAATGACCACCTAGCTTGTCTGGGATTCAGACGTTTAGCGGACTCCAGATATAGCAGGTTCTTGTGATCGGTGATGACGGTGACCGGATGAACTGCCCCCTCCAAAAAATGGCGCCACTCCTCAAAAGCTAACTTAATGGCCAGGAGTTCCCTATTGCCGACATCGTAATTCCTCTCAGCGGACGACAATTTTTTAGAGAAAAAGGCGCACGGATGCCACTTACCAGGGGACGAACCCTGTGACAATACTGCTCCCACCCCTACCTCGGAAGCGTCTACCTCTACAAAGAATGGCTGAGACGCATCAGGTTGAATGAGTATGGGTGCCGAGGCAAAACATTTTTTCAAGGAGGAGAATGCTTGACAAGCCTTGTCAGACCACCTAGAAAAATCCGTCCCCTTTTTAGTCATGTCTGTGAGAGGCTTAACCACGGACGAGAAATTACGAATGAACTTCCGGTAATAGTTAGCAAACCCCAGGAAACGTTGTAGTGCCTTAAGATTCTCCGGCCGATCCCACTCAAGAACTGCCCGCACTTTCCCAGGGTCCATACGAAAACCGGACGCAGAAACCAGGAAGCCTAAAAACTGGAGTTCCTGTACGGCGAACACACACTTTTCCCACTTGGCATACAGTTTATTATCCCGCAAGATCTGTAACACCTGTCTAACATGCTCCTGATGAGACACCAGATCCGGCGAGTAAATTAAGATATCATCCAGATATATGACAACAAACTGTCCCACCAGGTGGCGAAAAATATCATTAACAAAGTGTTGAAACACCGCCGGGGCATTAGTCAGACCGAATGGCATGACAAGGTTCTCATAATGCCCCTCCGGAGTGTTAAAAGCCGTCTTCCACTCATCCCCCTCCTTCATCCTAATCAAATTGTACGCCCCCCTGAGATCCAACTTAGAGAACCATTTGGCGCCCACGATCTGATTAAAGAGATCGGGAATAAGTGGGAGCGGATACGGATCTCGGACCGTAATCCGATTAAGTTCACGGAAATCCAGGCAAGGGCGTAGGCCTCCATCTTTCTTCTTAACAAAGAAGAACCCCGCGGCCACCGGTGAAGATGAAGGTCTAATATGCCCCTTAGCCAGACTTTCAGAAATATAATCCTTCATGGCCTGCCTCTCAGGACCAGAAAGGTTATACAACCTAGCTTTAGGTAACTTGGCCTCAGGGAGCAGTTTTACAGAACAGTCATACTCGCGATGAGGAGGTAGTTCCTGACACCCATTCTCCGAGAATACATCCTCAAAGTCTGCCAGAAATGGAGGTAAGACCCAAGGAGTAACCGCACCGATGACCGTGGCCGCAGCCGAAAGTACAATTTGCATGCCTCCCGGAAAACAAAAAACTTGTCCCGCCCCCCAGTGAACCTGTCAGGGAGAGCTACTTTAGGTTCTGGTCCGGCTTGCTCCAGAGGATGCAAAACCTTGGACCTAACGTCCGCCAGCCCCATGGACAAACTCTGCAACTGCTGAGCTAGACCGGCTACTGGATCCATGGTAGCTGGAGAAAAACTAAGTTGGTCGGTGAAAATGTCACACTGTCACAGAATACTGGAGGTAGGGGGCCTAAGCTGACCCTAAGCTGGGGCCCTGACTAATCCCTCATCCTGGAGGTACTGTTAAAGGTACAGAGGTCCAGGCCGCCAGCGTAACCCCTACCTCCTGAGGATCCCTGCACCACAGTAATCTAGTCCTGAGAAGGACCCCGATCACAACAATTGGGAACCAGCGATAATATGCCCACACACAGTATTTAGACGAACGAGACAGTACAAGGGAAAAACCAAAACCACCTTGCATACAACTTCAACAAAACTACAACAGAGGGAACACCAACGGGAAAGGAGATAAATGATAAAGCGAGGAAAGGGAAATAACACTTTCAAATACACTTATCTCAGCAACTCCAAACACCACGATCCGCTCTGTAAGTCTGAATGAAAAGCTTTCACCGACACCTCACAAACAGACCTGCAGGAATATAAAGGAGTCTCACTAACGAAGCATTGATTGCAGCTGGGCGAGGCTGGACCTCAGCTAGCCCAGAGAGAGAGAGAATTAACTCCTTCACTGCCGAGAAAACACAAAGCACCAACAAGTCAGCTGCGAGAAGTCAGGCTGTGTACTCGTGACGATCTTCGTGGCAACACACCCGTGACACATGCTTCCTTCCTCTGTCCTCTCCCCCCAACCTCGCACAACAGAAATGTGATCAAGGTCTCCCTCATCTGATGAGTCTTCCATCAGTTCGTCCTCCACTTCTTCCTGGGCTCCTGCACCTTCCTCACTAGTTTGGCTGCTACCATGCGCCCTGGTAAAACCATCTCCCCCACCCTCACATGCCTGCCGCTTTGGTGCTGCCGACCGTCTGGACCTTGCAGATGTTAGCCCTTCCGCATACAACTCCTCCTCCTCTACTTCCTCCACCTCCTCTTGTGCCACCACCTGACTCCGAATTCTGTTTAACATGTGCTCCAGCATGTAAATCACCGGAATAGTCATGCTGATAATGGCATCGTCAGCACTAAACATCTTCGTCGCCATTTCAAAACTGTGCAGAAGGGTGCATAGGTCCCTGATCTGAGACCACTCCTGCAGCGTGATTTGCCCCACCTCTGGATCTCGTTGGCCCAGGCTATACGTCAGAACGTATTGCACCAGGGCTTGTCGGTGCTGCCACAGTCGCTGCAACATGTGCAGAGTTGAATTCCACCGGGTAGGCACATCGCATTTTAGCCGGTGAAGTGGCAGGCCCAACGACTTCTGTAGAGATGTAAGTCGCTGAGCTGCGGGATGCGAACGGCAAAGTGAGCACACAGCGACCGTGCCCTCTGCAGAAGGCCATCTAGTCTGGGATAGTGGGCTAAAAATTGCTGGACAACCAGGTTCAACACGTGAGCCATACAAGGCACGTGTGTGACATTGCCCCGGCGAAGGGCCGCACCCAGGTTTGCAGCATTGTCGCACACGGCCTTCCCTGGTTTCAGGTCCAGTGGAGACAACCATTCATGAAATTGGTTCTCCAGAGCTGACCACAACTCCTCAGCTGTGTGACTCACATTTCCCAGACATTTCAATGTAAAAACCGCCTGATGACGTTGAGCCCTACTGCCAGCATATAGTAAGGAGGTGTGCAGGATCCCTTCTGCGCAGTTAGAAAGCTTGTGGCATGACCAGACAGGCTTTGGGTGCAGGTGGAAGACCGAGAGGAGGTTGAGGAGGCAGAAGCAGTGGAGGAACTTTGACATAAAGAGGATTGACGCACAACTCGTGGGGACGGCAAGACTTGGACAGCAGCCCCTTGTCCTACTGTCACCATAGTTACCCAGTGCCCAGTCAGCGACATGTAATGCCCCTGTCCATGCCTACTCGTCCAAGTGTCTGTGGTGAAATGCACCCTGTCACACACAGAGTTTCTCAAAGAAGCGGTGATGTTGTGTGCGACATGCTGGTGGAACGCAGGCACACTTTTCTTTGAGAAGTAGTGCCGACTGGGCATCTGGTACTGGGGCACTGCGACGGACATAAGGTCTCGAAAATCCTCTGTGTCCACCAGGCGGAAAGGCAGCATTTCTGTAGCCAAGAACTTGCAGATGGTGAAATTCAACCTCTTAACTTTCTCATGGCTATGAGGAAATGGTCTTTTACTTGTCCACATCTGAGGGACCAAGGGCTGGCTATTGTGCTTAGACGGGGTTGATAAGGGTGTCCCCGGCAAACTGCCGGTCTGTGAGGAAGATGCAGGCGGACATGTTAGGTTGCCTTGATCCAAAGGTGGTGCTATCGATGTCGGACAGCGCTCAACACCAGCTGGTGTTACCACCTCCAAAGAAAATGATGACCTGCCAATCACGCTGGCTGTTGCGGGTAAAGAGGTGGCAGGTCTGCGCCCCAAAACAGGTGTGACTGCTGTCCCCCCAGTCACAGAGGATGAAGAGGCCGCGGATGCACAAGATATGGCAGACGGTGGTTGGCCCGGCCGGCTAGGCCGCATTGTAGCACACTGAGCTTCCCACTGCAACTTATGCTTCATGTCCATGTGCCGGTTCATGCATGAAGTACTCAAACTATGTATTTTTTGGCCTCTACTTAGCTTTTGCTGACAAATGTTACAGATAACACGAGTTGGGTCATCTTTATCGATCTGAAAAAATGCCCAGGCTATGCAAGGCTTAGCACCCATGCGACCTGAAGAGCCACCACGACTTGTGGTGAGAGGCAGAGTTGTGTTTGAGGATGCAGTTGTTGACGTGCTTCCAGTACTACGTCTCTGTCCAGGAAAGCGCAACCTGACCTCGTCGTCACTAGCATCTTCCTCCACCTCCTCTGCTGACCTCATCTCTTGGCTGACTGTGGGTTGACAGTAAGTGGGATCTCCAACCTCATCATCATCACCCTGTGCGTTATCACACCCGTCGTCCTCAGAGCCAACCTGTTCCTGCCCTGACAAAAAACTAAAGTTGTCGCTCCAATCAGGTATTTGAGTCTTATCATCGTCTTCCTCATTGTCTCCACCAACAGGAGTTACAGTTTGGGAATGAGGGTCTACATTATGGTCAGAACCTTCTGCGTCTGGTCCTGGATCCGACTCATAAAGATTCTGGGCATCAGTGCAGATCATTTCCTCGTCTGGATTCACAGAAACGCTGGAGTCGACCTCTGATTCCCAGGCTATAGTATGAGTAAACAGCTCTGCAGACTCAACCATCTGTTCTACCTCATACTCAGATGGGCAGCTGGAGATTTGGGAGCTGTGAGGAAGCAAGTGCGATTGGGGTGACACCTTTGAGGACTGGAGTATTTGTGATGTTGAAGTTGATGTGGAGGAGAGCCCACTTAAAGGAGCACTTGATATCCGTTGAAGCACCTGCTGTTTTTGTGCCTCATCTGGAATTTGTAGCGATTGGCGTGGCCGTAAAAAAGGGATCTTATCACATTGTCCGCTAAAAGAAGTAGACATTTTAGTTTGGCTGGAAGATGGTCTTTCTTCTGCAGATGTTACTGTTGCTTTAACACCTACCCCACGGACACAACCTTTTTTCCCCTTCCCAACACGCCTATTCACCTTTCCACCAGCAGCAGGCCTTTTTCCACTCATTTTGGTGGTTAACTAATTAACAACTCTGGAGTTGTTTGCACAAAAAAACAATGGATGGGAACCGAGCAGAGCTGAGTGGCCAAACTGTGGTATTAGGCCAAAACTATTGGCTGGGTTAGATGCAGAAAAAAATTATATTCAATTTGCAACCTGATGGAGGTCAGTATAGATGGACAAATAGAGAAAGTCCCACACACTGCTAGAAGGCCAAATATTTTTTCAGAGCTAGATGCAGAAAAAAATATATTCAGTTTGCAACCTGATGGAGGTCTGTATAGATGGATTAATAGAACAAGTCCCACACACAGCTAGAAGCCCAATATTTTTTCAGAGGTAGATGCAGAAAAAAATATATTCAGTTTGCAACCTGATGGAGGTCAGTATAGATGGACTAATACAACAAGTCCCACACACAGCTAGAAGCCCAATATTTTTTCAGAGGTAGATGCACAAAAAAATATATTCAGTTTGCAACCTGATGGAGGTCTGTATAGATGGATTAATAGAACAAGTCCCACACACAGCTAGAAGCCCAATATTTTTTCAGAGGTAGATGCAGAAAAAAATATATTCAGTTTGCAACCTGATGGAGGTCAGTATAGATGGACTAATACAACAAGTCCCACACACAGCTAGAAGCCCAATATTTTTTCAGAGGTAGATGCAGAAAAAAATATATTCAGTTTGCAACCTGATGGAGGTCTGTATAGATGGATTAATAGAACAAGTCCCACACACAGCTAGAAGCCCAATATTTTTTCAGAGGTAGATGAAGAAAAAAATATATGCAGTTTGCAACCTGATGGAGGTCAGTATAGATGGACTAATACAACAAGTCCCACACACAGCTAGAAGCCCAATATTTTTTCAGAGCTAGATGCAGAAAAAAATTATATTCAATTTGCAACCTGATGGAGGTCAGTATAGATGGACTAATAGAATGATGCTATGCCCAAAAGATTTTACTTCACTAGGTGCAGTAAAAAAATTGGTATTCTATACACAGGTGGTATATCTTGCAACACAGATAGGCTACTCCACTGACTAACACACTCTGCAATAGGCCAAAAAGGATTAGCTTTGCTAGATTCAGCCAAATGCTGTGAAAAAAACTTGCACAGCACTGGCACAGACCTGCCTGGCAAAAACTGATAGGAACTGATGTAACCTAGTCCTGAAAAGGACTCCAATTACAATTAGTCTTTACTCCCACAATCTATCTATTTAAGAGCACAGACCTGCCTGATAAAAGTCGTAGGAAATGCTGTAACCTAGTCCTTAAAAGGACTGCAATCACAACTATTCCCTACTCCCAAGCTATCTGTAGATTTGTGCGAAAATTGGCTTGAAATTAACAAGGTATAGCGCACACAGCAACAGCGGTGCCGTCTAACACGCAGCTGCAGCAGTGAGAAAATGGTGGCGACGGGGAAAATGGCTTGGTCTTATAGGGCAAGGACATGTGACATACACTGCCAATGACACATGCCCTTGCTTGTGTGAAAAAAAGCACTTCGCTCCGTGTGTGCGCTGCTGATAGGCTGACAGATTGCACCTCCCCACTGTAAATGCAGGAAAGAGAAAAAAAAATGGAGATCTTCATTGTTCCTGCAGAGATCCATCCCCTGCCCCTCCCCCCACCCCGCTGTACACTCAAACTGCGTATTAACATTAATTTTCATCATTACTGAGAAAAAATCCAGTTATGATTTTGGTGCACGAACAGTTATCGAACATAACCTCGAACAGCTGAATTTTTCTCAAATTGTTCGTGTTCGCCGAACGGCTCGAACACCGCCCAAAACAGCTCGAATTTGAGATTGGCGAACAGTTCGAGTAGAACAACGCTCATCTCTAATTATTACACCTACTACATATTGGGATAGGATCTTGGAGATGGGAATACCATTTAAGTGTTACAGCCCCCTTATAGCTATGCTTATAAAACTGGTGGTGGCACAAAGATTTATAACTTTTCTTCTGTTTTTGTAATGAAATAGATCTAAATTGTCTCTGCAGTTTCTGTCTCCCTGCAAGAAAATTTACATAGGAAATATATAGTTTATGACAAAGCTCCATTTTATCAATGTTCCCAAAATATATTTTTCAGAGAGTTTTATTTTGCGCAATAATAGATTTAACCAGATAGACTTTTTCAACTTTTCCGTGTAACTATATGGGGTCACTGCACACCTCCGCATCACCCAATTGAACAGTTCTTATATATGGCAGATGGGCCCCAGGGCATAGAGGTCCGGTTGCAACTGGAGTCTCTAAAACTGCTATTGGTATACGACTGTGACTACAATAGTGAAGTCAAGGGGTGGTGAACTCTATCCTAATGTTTCATTTTGAAGAAATCAGGGATGGGGAGGAGATTAAGCAAGGAAGAGAATGCCACATAGGCTGATAATTAATGGAAGGATAGAATGTTTATCATTGAGGTGATCCGATTTCATATAAAAAGGCCACATGTCAAATAAACATCAGCTATTCTCCAAGAATGTACAGTAATAACTGTAATAAAATTAGCTATTTGTAAAAGTCTTCATTCTATCTTCAAAGAAGAGCTATGGAGCTTCCTGAATCTCGTGTTACCTATGTCTAGTGCAGACTCTACAAGAGGTCCTGCTTTCTCCTCTACCCCCATTTCCTGTCTTTTTTCATTAAGTCCTGATTTGCACTTGGCACACATCACAGTGATACAAAGGTAGGAGTTGTTCTCCATCCTCAGACCATCAGAAGCGCTGTGTCATCTGCCTCGATCGCAGTAACTGACCACAGACATTGTTTAACAAAAAGCAGCTTACTACTAAAGTACAAAGCAGCCAAATAATGTATGAAGAACAGTCCTTTTCCAATGGTCTATTGGACAATTAGTTAGAGTTATTGACTTATACAAATGTCTTTCCACCAAAAATCAATAAGCAATGAATTATACTCTTTCGACTAAATACTTATGAAAGTGTTTGGAAAAAAAGCCCCATTGAGCTATTCATTCCTTAGGCTCTGTTCACATTAACGATAATGTTAAGTGTTTATAGTCACTGACTCACAACATTATAGCTTCTATTACACCAGGAAGTCATGGTACTTGTAGATAACACGTGAATGCGTAATACCTCGTGTTCATGAGCGGATGCAAAGCATATTCATGATTCACCCTTTTGCAAAGGCACAGATTCATATGCGATTTTGTGGAGTCACTTTTCTTTTTTCATCTTATTGTATTCTCTGGCATTTCTTGCGCCAAATCCTTCAGTACGGCGCCCGCGATTTGTGAATTTGAAAATGAAAAATGCTCGTCTTTAAAAAATGTTAGCAACTTTTTAGTGCAAAAAGTCACAAATATTTTAAAACGTCGCGAGTTAGTTTACAAATGCAATTATATGCAAATAAAAACTCTGAAAGAAACCTTTCTCCAGGCGGGGACTAGAGAAAATAAGTGCATCATTTGGAAAAAGTCGTATTTCATAAAGTTGTGAAGGAAATATGAAAAAAAAAACATGTAAAAAAAAGAAATTAATCTTTAAAAATTGCACAAAACTTATACAGCAGAATGTGAAAACACTAAAGCTACGAAGAATTTGAAAATTACTCCAGAAAACTGGAGAAACAGCAATGATGAATCAAAGTGCTAAGTAGAGACACAAAGCATAAAATAATAACACCAGCTTTGGATAGCCTGCTTAATAATAGTGATGTAATAACGGTATTTTTATATACTGTGCACAGAATACAGAGGAAAATGAAAACGACAAAAAAAAAGTATTGAAAATGTATCCAAAGATATTAGATCAGACAGATATAGCCAAGAGTGAACATTAGAGATTTGTGAATGGATTGGATGTGAATCAAAGTTCATGATGAATTTTTAGGAATTTGATTTAGTCAACTGAATTCAAAAAATATACAATTCGCTTTTGCGCAAATCATCTATTATGCTCGCCCATCATTTTACACATTTTAGAAGATTGTATCAGCCAGAGAATGATCACATGACCTCAGTTGGGCTTCTGTATAATGCCTTGCAGGCATCAGATGGTATAGCACAGCTAATCAGGAACGACTATCAAAGCCAGTATAAAAGCAGAAGCAGGAAATGCAGCAGCCAATTTGTGGCGAATCTGGATAGTGAGAGGAGATCACAGCCCTCTGCTTAGCCATAGTAATAAGGGAAAAAGTCACAAAACACTGAAGAAAGTGTACAGATAGTATGTGACAACACAGCAGGGAAAAAGTTTGAAGAGTGAGGAAAATAGAATAATGCAGATTTAATTGATAAGGACAGAGCGATAGGAGAGTCCTTATAGGAGAGTGTCTGTGAGGCAGTACAAGTGATGGGCACATAGCTGGCAGCGCCAATTCAATCACACAAGCTCGTATACTCAAATAAATAGGAGTTTTGAATTATTCGCTGTGAGTCAAATTTCCTGGTAAAATTCAAGTTTTAAGCTTCATTTATTACTAGTGGACAAAGAAGATATATTATTGCAAAAGTTTCAAATACCCCCCCTGATTATGCTATTGGGTTTTAGTATCTAGGGCAACTATCTCTCAATCCCCCTCCCCTATTTCCATGAATTTTAGGCTTTTCCTCATTATCTTACTTGCCAACAGGGCAGTTATTCTAGAGAGGGAAGTTCCAGCACAGTTACTGCCACCTAGTGGCAAAGTGAATGGAACTACCCATCTTTGCAAAGGTGGCAGAGCAGCGCATGGTCTTTGCTACATATACCCTTGACTAAAACCAATGTTTAATCAAAGATAGAGCTTCAAAGTAATTCATGACAAAGAAAACATCAATTTCCCACAGTGAAGAACTCGGTTTGTGGTGCAAAGCAACTCAATGCCACCCAGTCCCTTTTCTTCATTTACAGTCGGTTTATAGGTCATGTTTGGCAAATATTTTACAAGTCTCTTGTGTAAATTCTTGTATCCACCATAATACTGAACATTTCTGCAAATATTTTCCTTAGACATGTTCTAATGGTAGTTATTTGTCAAGAGTATTATTATAAGCAGTAAGTAAAGTTGTACATTTTTGAATAAATATTACTTTAAATTAACTAAAAATCAAATAGTTTAATCGTTTCATTGCCTGAAATTCTTTTCCACACAATCAACAAAGTATTATCAAATAACTGTTCAACCCCTTAATAACCAAGATTTTGGGGACTTTAAAGGACTACTCCAGTAATTTTTTTCTTATTAACCCTTCCTTTAGCCACCAGTAATATGTGCACAGTATATGTATCAGAATACTTACCTATCGCTGCCTTCTCTCTTTTCCCTCTAGGCTTCCATCCTTTTCTGCACTAAGTGACTACATTTCTGACTAGTCGGCTCACATTAGCCAGAGCTGCGGTCACGTAGTGGAGAAAAAGACCAGAGTATTGGGGCAGCGATGAGTAAGTATTGAATGCACACACTGTGCATGCACTTCTGAACGCTAATGGAGGGGTTAATAAAAATAAATACTGTAGTGGTCCTTTAATGACCAAGTGTATACTTGTTTATGGGCATGTGATAGGTCCATATTACAATGAATGATGTGTCTTAGTATCCCATAGAAGCAATACTTCAGATGCAGAAGCCCTGTAGAAAGGCATAGAGTGTTATCATTATTTTTTCACTTGCACTCTAATAAAGGTACAGAACGAGCCCATACGTTTCTATTGATGTTATATTTGAGATCCATGTGATATAGATCTTGAATTTGGCTAAGTGCATGTTTCTTCATGGCTCCAACTTTCTCATCCGTCAATGCTCATACACGTGTTTCTTCTGTTCAGTGCCTGGACATACTAGTAAGTGTTCCGACATATGGTGCTTCCTTACAGCACTCTCCTATAACCATATTCTCCCGTCAAAGTGGTGGCACCATTTTTTGAAATTGTATATAAAGTGTATTAGGAGGCAGTTGGTCATACAGTACAGACCCACGGTCTTTTGTGGATGATGTTTTAAGGATATGTATAACTATGAGCTACTACAAATCCATAATTCAACCTAGTATATTATTCATGGGCTCAGACTCGGACTGGCCTACAGGTGAATCCCCTGGTAGGTCCCTGTGCAAGAATTTGTCCCCGATCCCCTATCTGGGCAGTAATCACTCTGTAAAGGCAGAATCAGCATCTCATCATTCATTTAAAGAAGCACTTCCATCAAAGTTTTTATCCCCTTAATATACTGCAATCATCATATTATATAGCACTGTACTTACAATTGCTTATTTTACCTTTCTACCCAGCTAATTCTTCTCTTTTCTCTGCTCTATGTAGAAAAAGGGAATTTATTGTCCCTTCGGAAATCATTTCCCTCTTCATCTCCTGACCCAGCTTCTCCTTCTCCCCCCTGCCATAGACTTTTGCAGTGACTCATGACTCATACAGGGAAAATTGACCTCCTGTTTCTACATGGAGCTTAGAAGGATTCAGCTACTCCGTTTTTAATCACACAAAGTCATAGACAAAAGAGAAAAGATAAGAATTATCTGGGTAGAAGGATAAAACTAGCAATTGTAAGTACACAGTGCTATGTAATAAGATGATTGCAATATATTGAGAGGATAAAAACTTGGATGGGAGTACTTCTTTAACAAACTATCCAGTTTATTATTCTTAGAAGCAGAGGTATATTAGTAAATGAGGAAAAATGCAATATTTGGATGCAGCTGAACAGTGGGTCCCCCAGAGTCGATGTTGCTGGTGGGCCCTTGGCACCCCAGTCCGACAATGCATAGGCTAGTAGAGTGAATTTTGTAATAGCCATCTACCAACCAAATTCTTCTCCTGTATTACTCGATTCTGCATATCATGTGATTGTGATTTATTCACACTGGCTAAAGTATTGCCCTAAATTTTGAAAAGGAATGGCATCATCTACGTGTCATCCACTTGTCAGCATGCGGCATTGCTTCTTTACAGTATCGGCTACTCTATATTTAGATAGGAACAGATATTATTTTCGACATTACAGTTAGTAATTCATGTGTAACTCTATTCGTGTGCTGTCGGCCTCAGAAAGCAATTGCTGCAGTTCCCGATATCATGTGGACTTAGGAAATGTGTTTATTTAAATTCATCAAGGGAAAAACGTCTCTAGCAACAGCAGGTTTTCATTGTAACTAATTGACCATGGGCTGCTGCGGGGGATACTAATTTCAGTAGATATGTACACAGCAAATAAAAAGGAAGACTGAGATAGAAGTTTTCATTGGAAAAACATGTGCACGCTTTAGCATAAGGAATAACACATGTCAGGATGTGAGCTGCAAAGGATGCTTCAGATCAGGTGCACTAAAGTCTAGTCTATTCTGCACCTGCAAGAAACTGTACAAAGTCAGGAAAATCGGCCTCCGGGTGGTAAACCAGTGATACAGTCAGTATGATGGGTTTTATATGGGCGCAATATGGCTCATCATAGAACCCCATGGTGACCTATTTATGGCTCAAGGTGACATAAAGGTCCAGTTGTTACATCCATTATATTGTCCACCACCAATGCCGGCCATGGACAGTGTTTTCTCATAAAGACTTTGAGACTTTATTATAAGGCTTCTCAATCTCAAGCAGGGGCTTCTCAAACAGGGGGTTGGACACTATGACCCTGGAGGTCCCTTCCAACTCTAACATTCTAGGATTCTATGATCTTTCAGAACATGGGGCTCACCTGTCAGAACATAGTAATCCTTGGTCCTCAACATTGGTTATCCCATAACTTAAAAAATGTATCTCAACCAATAAGATATGTTTACTATGCAGAAAAACAGAAATAAGGAATACAGGCTCCAATGCACAATAGGTAATTGTCAGCATGAATCGTCAATTTGGGCAATTTCCAGCTGCCCATGTATATGGGGGCTGCCCAACTCTGCCCGAGCAGATGACATTGGCAGAAAAGGGGGCCAGTCATGTTCAATTGCACTCAATGGACCCAGGGGGTGACCCACAATGAATATAAATCAAAATGGGCCCTGATGAGGGTGCAAGGCTCCCTGGGCAAAAATACCTGGTGTATGGTAATTTTTGGGCCAATTTCTTTCCCCCTTGATTGATAACAATACAGGTTTCCTAGAGAGAATAGTCCTGCATAGTTTCTTGCTATCCTAGCTCTTTGAGTTCCAAAAAGCTGCATAGCCTAATTATATTGGTAAGAACATACTTGAGCCCACAGGAAAAGGAGATGAAGATTAACCCCTTCACGATCTTGGGATTTTCTATTTTTGCGTTTTTGTCTTTTGCGCCCCTTCTTCTCAGAGCCATAATGTGGGGGCTTGTTTTTTTGCAGGACAGGTTTTACTTTTGAACGACAGCATTGATTTTACCATATAGTGTAGTGGAAAACGGGAAAAAATTCCAAGCGCAGTAAAATAGTAAAATAGGTAAAAAAGTGCAATTCTACAATTGTTTTTGTTTTTTTTTATTTATCATGTTTACTAAATGCTAACATTGACCTACTATTATGATTCTCCAGGTCATTTTATAAGTTCACCAATACCAAACATGTATAGACTCTTTTTTACTTAAGTGGTGAAAAAGAATTCCAAAGCTTATAAAGAAAAAAGAAAAAAAGCGTCTCCATTTTTCGGGACCTGGGGCCGGGTTATTTTTTGCGCGCCGAGCTGATGTTTTTGCTGATACCATTTGGGGGTACATACAATATTTTGATCGCCCCTTATTGCATTTTATTGCAATGTGGTGGCGACAAAATAATGTAATTCTGGCGTTTTAATTTTTTTCTTGTTACGTCATTTACCGATCAGGTTAATTCTTTTTATATTTTGATAGCTCAGTCATTTCTAAACTCAGCGATACCAAACGTGTATTTTTTTATTGTTTTTTTTTTTTTATGGGGCACAAGGGGGTGATTTGAACTTTTATATTTTTTATTAATTTTTAAAACATATTTTGTATACTTTTCACTGGCTTCAATAGTTTCCTTAGGATCATTTGATCGCTTGTGCTACATATAGCAGAGCTTCAGCCAAGGGCTGGCGTCCATAGGAGATCTGCAGTGACAGAGGAGGGGCGTCTTCTGCAGACCCCTGGCTGTCATGCCAACCCCAGTCACATGATCGTGGGGCGCCGATGGGTGGGTCTTATGAAGCGCTTCCGGTAAGTGCGAGTTAAATGCTGCTTTCAGAGATTGACAGTGGCATTTAACATGTTAACAGCCATGGGTGGATCGCGATCCCACTCGCAGCTGTTAGGGGCACATGTCAGCTGATCAAATCAGCTGTCATGTACCTGAAAAGATGCGGGCTCAGCGCTGGAGCCCGCATCAAGGGGGGAGGCGACCTATGACATACCTATACGTCATAGGGCATAAAGGGGTTAAAGCAAATATCAGGCCACTCTGTCCCTAGTGGCAAACACTAGTACCATAGGAGGCTTAATGTGATCATTGCTATGGCTCCTACTGAACCTGGTGCAATATTTGAATCAACTGTCCAGTCCATCAATGAGATGGTGGTTTTGTGCCTCATATGTAAAAAAAAAATGAATAAAATCATAAATTACAAATATGATGCAGTTCTTATATATAGATTGTAACTCAGCATCCAGAAATATATATAGCTGCATTTAACTATCCAGATTTGCAATTTTGGAGTCAGCAAATATTAATTTCTTCTTTTCTGATTTTGTTTTTTTTTTTCTTTTTTCTTTCACTAATTATTCCATTAATTTTAGAAAAAAAAAAGTCTCCGGAATATTTATGTGTTTCTTCTCTTTCATTTCCTGATTGAAATGTTTTCATTTCAATAATTTATGTTATGCAAGGTTACCTTCTCAGCAGGCAGACAAATTCAGAGACATGAACTTCTAAAAAAAAATCCTACTGCTGATGTGATTGAAATGCAGAGTGAAAAGTGTATGGTAAAAATAGGAAGGCAATCAGTGCCACTGGGCATGAAACACATTGACACATAAGTTCAACATCCCTCTGGTGAATACTGAGCAGCTTTTTCTTCTGAGCTCAGGGACTATATCTCACATTAGGCAGTCACTGGTATGGAAATCTATGAAACTGATCTTACGAAAACATTAAGAGAATGCATTGATTTCCTTTGAGAAAAGGGGACACTTGTTTACTTGTAAATATTCCATGCTACATATTATGGAGGTCATTTGTATGGTATAAGCGAGGACACATTGTTCACAGAATTCATATCTATCAATTTATTTCTGTACATTGTGAATAGAAATTCCCTTTCAATGATAACAGTATTGCAGGGTGATGAGGTTCACTTAAAGACAATGACAAATATCCCAGTGATAAACATTAGTACATACTTATTAAGGTCCATCATACACATTATTTGACTGTTGGGCGCCAAAAGATGGTTCGGCAGCTGCCATCTCAGCCGGTTCTTCCATACACAAGATCACTCGTTCAGTCGAGTGCTTCTATGTTCTCTATGAGAAAGCCATAAAATAAAGAAAACTTCTAAATGAAACATGAAACTAATGCAATCGACACAATTCTATATAGTGCCTTAAAATAATAGTATCAAAAGGATCATTTTTCTTGGTCGTAGGTTCTGAAGTGCCAATCCCAAACTGCAGTATTGAAAAGAAACCTGTTTTATGGTTCAGGCATTACTGCTGTTGAATTTGTGGAGAAAGTCATACATAAAAAAGTACTTTCTAAATATTCAATACTGGCTAAGACACCTTTTGGTCACCGATCCAGTGACTTCATCAAGTCAGATATAATTGACTGAATTTAATGACCTAACGAAGATGTTTGATCAATGCCGTAACATTGTTGACTGTCTGGTTTTATCCTGGCACCCAACAACGATAGCTCTTGCAACATTGCGTTGGGTTCTTCTACTACAATTTAACTATTACCTTTTCCCTCTTTTTATCTCCATAGTGAGCTGACTTTTGTGGCTCTACTAGTGTCTGTTTCTTGTCAACAAAAGGCAACAATGAATAGAAGTATCAAACCTCAAATAAGGGTCTCTTCAGAGTTGATAGAAGTTCTGTATACACCGCTATAGTCAAAGAGACATAGAGCTAACCAATAGCACAGCATTGGATCGTCCATGTCTGGTTGTCTGAAGGACAGCTGTTGGTAGGAACAGCAGAAGGACGAGACTCAACCAGCCAAATCATTGATGAGATCCTCCAGTAATATAAAATTTGATGAGTTTGATGGTCAACTAAAACACCATTAAAGCATTTGGATGGAGTGGGTCTTTTCAGAAATAGATGTATTTCTCCTGCTTATCACATGATGGCACCACCATCATAGCATTGTCCCATATCACTTGTTTTTTCTCCATCTTGTGCTGTACTCAACATAATTTGTGATATTCAATAGTAGCTCATGGTCGTTTCCATTTTGATACATATGTCAGCATTGATATTTTCATAGCAATGTCCCTATAGCTACACCTATTTTTGTACTGCTTGAACATTTTTTTTTTTGCATATTTGTCCTCTTTATCAAATGAAAAAGGCCGATATACATAAAAGTTTAGGGTAACTAGAAATATCTTTTTATTAGAAAGACAAAAATAGCAGATGACACATTTCCATTCAGGGTTGACAGATGTCTAAATTGTGTAGCATCATTTGTTAATTTGATTCATTTATATTTTGTAATATTTTCATTTCAGCCTCAGAACCCAACCTGAAGGTTCGGTCCCGATTAAAACAAAAAGTAGCAGAAAGAAGAAGTAGCCCTTTATTGAGAAGAAAAGATGGAAATGTAACAGGTTCATATAAGAAGAGGATATTTGAAGTGGCAGGTATGGTGTGTGATATATAATCCAATGTGTATAAAAAAATCATCAATCTATTTTATTATTCAAGGATCATTAAAGTGATCCTATAAGGCAACTGTCAGCACTATAGTATGTCTTAAAGGCAAAAATAGATACAGGAAAAAAGAGAGAGAAAAAATGTCAGACTTAGATAAAAACAAATTACTTTAGTTGAATTAAGTATATAGAATAAATACAAACATAAAAAGGAGACCATAGACATAACAGGCTTGGAAAGTTACATATACAGGGGTGGGTAATCACTGATTGTGATAGTGGGGGTACAGAAGAAACATAATGGTTACTTATGGCATATGAGCTGTCATCATTAGCTATAAATGACTAAAGGATCAAGTCAACTGTTCCTAAATATTGAAACCATATGTATGTTATCATGTTGCTTTAACTGAATGCTGTAGTAAGCATCAAAAATGGTAACCTAAATACATATGAAGCAAAGACATAGTATATTAATGAAGGCTAATCGCCACATAAGTTTTCTCACCATATATGCACAGGGAGTATCATCAAAGCATGGTAGCGTAACGTAATATGAAAATTATACAAAAATGTACAACATATAGTGTATAAAAAATTAAAAGCCATGTACCATCATATACATATACCCACCCTTGAAACACATCCAACACACGTTTCGCCAAAGCTTCATCAGGGTTATCAAGCCACAGATCACAACCTGAAGGTTTGGTCTCGATTAAAATAAAAATTAGCAGAAAGAAGAAGTAGCCCTTGATTGAGATGAAAACATGGAAATGTCACAGGTTCATATAAGAAAAGGATATTTGAAGTGGCAGGTATGGTGTGTTATATTTAATCTAATCTGTAGAAAAAAAAAATCAATCTATTTTATTCTTCAAGAATCATGAAACATCACACTCATTAACTATTGTACAACAACACATTTCCTAAAAAACCCCTTTAATATATTTTCACAGATATCGCCATGTTCTGACTAGTGGGGTCAGAGTAGAAAAAGCCATGCTGTAGGGCCTGAATTGTTTATATCGTAGCAGGATGGACTTTTTATTTATGTATTGACATAGATGGGAGTAGAACAGTGGCAGCCTCCACACTAGATTGATAGCATGTTATCATGACCTCTGGGGATCGACTTTGTTTATATTTGGTGACACAAGAACAACCCAAATGGCCTCATTCTTGTAAGAAAAACACATTCAAAAATTGTTCCCATTTTCTCTGTTTTACTGGGAAACCCATTAGTTTTCCTTAATCTGAAAATATGTCCTTATTTTGATAGAAAGATCCAGCAAAAAAAATAAGTTATGTTCCCTGAACTCTGATTAATTCATACATTGAAGGTCACAGTGAAAGAATATTACAATGTAAAAAGAAAAAGCCCTTTTCCTTCTTTTTTCAAACCACCAGTGCAAAATCTACGACCAGATGTAGCATTTCTAAACTTCATACTATCAGTGCGTATAAGGCGTGGGCAAACCGTCCAAATTACAAAGGCGCCATGACTGATATTGGAGCAGAGTAGTACTCCATCCATACAGATAGTGTTTGCTACATCTGTATTTTGTGTAACCATTTTAAGCTGTGAAAAATCTGATTTTTGTGGGTGAATTCCCAGTAATTAAACACAATATGAAAGGCTTCCGTATCTAGGTACACTAATGTCCTCTATCTATCAAGAACTACAACTATACAAAATCAACATGACACTCAACTCCCAGTAGTAAGGAAAAGTCAGTCAAGCATGAAACTACTGGTTCCCATGTTTTTTTTCTTCTACCGTCTGGTCACCATATGTGAACAGTTCTGTGCACCAGACTGACCACAAGCTGTTGTGCCGCAGATATTCCAGATGGTCCGCCGCATTCATCTATTTTATTAATAGTTTGAGTATGTAAATGAGTTCATATAAAAAGGTACATTCCTCATGTGTCCAGGCTGTATATTTTTTATGAAGAGCTATTTATTCAATAAGCTTTTTTTTTGTCTTATAATTTGGTTACTTTGAGAACGTGCAGTAGTTAATGTTTGTCATCATGAACTACAGATGTGTCCTTCCTTACCTTTGTACTAGACTCAAGATATCTTGAGATTAAAAGCATGAAATCATCAGCTTTGGAAAACAAAAATGACTCAAAATGGATGACAGAGTAATGGCAAAGTTTTTTTTTCAAAGTTGGTCATCTTGCAACACTCATCTCAAGACTTATAGAGTCAAAAAAGGTAAGAAAGGACACATCTGTAGTAGCTGGAAGTAAAAATAAACCATGACCTGACCATGGCTGTCCTAGTAGCAGGATCTCGTAGTTCCAAATGTAGCTTGTCAATGAAATAGTATGACACTTATTCAGCACATTTTATTATGAATATATGGTATGGGAAGGTCAGAGACCTAACTTCCAGCTCCTGGGCCCCAGTGTAAAATCTGTAAAAGAACCCCATCTACCATGTGATATTTATAATACCTATGTATTGTCATATATGGCTGAGATTCCCTTGGGAGTGTCAGGCACCAGGACGTAGGTGTTAGGCCACGGCCCCATTATCAGTATTTGGTCAGTATTCGGTCAGTATTTTTTCTCAGGAGTGGGTGATAAATGCAGAATTGGTGACTTGTTTCTATTATACCTTTTCTCTGATTGTTCCTCACCTGGTTTTGGCTCCCACTCCTGAGAAAAAAGACTGACCAAATACTGACCAAATACTGATAGTGGGGCCGTGGCCTTACTGCAAACTCTGTGTTTGAGAAGTGCATCAATGCAAAATGTGCAGTGCAATTATTATGCCATTTGTTGAACACCTAAAAAGTTTTTTTTAGAAAATGCGATTAAAATACAGCTTCAGATGAGACATAACAATGGTATCGGGTCACTCCTGAAAGGTTTCCAAAGTATCCCCTGTATTTATTTTAATCGCACATCTAATAATATTAGTGTAACTTTATTGCAACTACATTAGAGCTGTGATTTAGCTGTAAATAAAACAGCCAAATTGGGTGTGACTTGTATTAAAGTCTAATGCAAGTAAATTGTCTGTGACCAGGGAAAGAAAATCCAACACATTTGGAAACATTTGCAACTGTGTGTCACAGCCAATGGCGGAAGGCCATACAGCTTCTATGGGGCCCGTGAGTTGGGGGGCCTTCCCCACCCATCATCCCACGTACCTGAATGCCGATACAGTTGAAAGCATTGATGAAAGAGGCAGCCGTCTGCTTCCTCCTCCATCATTCTCCCTCTGCATCTGACATCTCAGTGCAGCGGGCGTAATGATGTCACAACATGGCGCCCGCTGCGTTGACTTGTGCGGCGCTTCAGATAACACGCTGAAGAGATCGGAGTAGCGGCGCTTCTTTGTTTCTTTTTTAATCAATGAGAACATTGTTGTGCCATTATACTGTATGGAGAACAATGTGGGGCCCATTATTCTGTATGGAGCACAATGTGAGGCCCATTATACTCTATGGAGCACAATGTGGGACCCATTATACTGTTTGAAAAGCAATGGGGGCCATTATACTACATGGAGAACTATGTGGGTCCAATTATATTACATGGAGAGTTATGTGGGACCTATTATAATACATGGAGAACTAAAAGGGGCCCATTATAATACATGGAGGACAAGGGCCGGCTCCAGGTTTTCGTGGGCCCTGTGCGAAAGAGTCTCAATGGGCCCCTTTAACACATACCACCATTCATGATACACAGATACGGCAGAGAAATATAGGTATACAACACAGGGCCCAGGCTGCCCCCTCATCCTTCACATATGCAAACATGCACGCAGACGCACGCACACGCACACGGTATGCAGACACAGTACGCAGACATGCATGCACACACGGTAAGCAGACATGTGCACACACGCACGGTACACAGACATGCACACACAGTACGCAGACATGCACGCACACACAGTACGCAGACAGCACACACAGTACGCAGACATGCACACACACACAGTACACAGACATGCACACATACACGATACACAGACATGCACACACACACAGTACGCAGACATGCACGCTCATACACACAGTACGCAAACATGCACACACACACAGTACGCAGACATGCGCACACACAAACGCAGTACACAGACATGCGCACATGCACATGGTACACAGATATGCACACATACAATATGCAGACATGCACATACACAAACATAAACAGATTCGTACATATTTAAACACAAATTCTTAAAAACACATATAAAATAGTCATAAATATATATACACAGTCATACACACTGATATACACAGATATTTACATCATACATGCAGGCACACACACACACACACATTAGAAATATTTTTAATATGGGGATTGGGGAAGCCTCGCTCACCTGTCCCCGGTCCTGTGTCCTGTCCAGCAGCTCCTCTGCCATATGGCAGTGCAGGGCCACCGGCGTGTCACAGACATAATGGCCCTGCATCATCAGAGGGGCCCACTCGCTGTCGGGGCCCCGGCTGCTCCCCTTCTTCTGTGCAGGACCGCCGACATGTCACAGATATGGCCCTGCACCATCAGAGGGGCCCACTCGCTATCGGGGCCTGGGCTTCTCCCCCTCATCTGTGCAGGGCCACTGACATGTCACAGACATGGCCCTGCTCCATCAGAGGGGCCCACTCGCTGTTGGAGCCTGGGCTGCTCCCCCTCATCTGTGCAGCACCGCCGGCATGTCACAGACATTGCCGTGCAACATCAGAGGGGCCCACTCGCTGTCGGGGCCCAGGCCAATTCCCCGGCACCTATTCAGGATCTCTGGTGCTGCTTGATTGGGGGATTGGGGAAACCTCGCTCACCTGTCCCCGGTCCTGTGTCCTGTCCTGCAGCTCCTCTGCCATACGGCAGTGCAGGGCCACCGGGGTGTCACAGACATAATGGCCCTGCACCATCAGAGGGGCCCACTCGCTGTCGGGGCCCCGGCTTCTCCCCCTCTTCTGTGCAGGACCGCCGGCATGTCACAGATATGGCCCTGCACCATCAGAGGAGCCCACTCGCTATCGGGGCCTGGGCTGCTCCCCCTCATCTGTGCAGGGCCACCGACATGTCACAGATGTGGCCCTGCAACATTAGAGGGGCCCACTCGCTGTTGGAGCCTGGGCTGCTCCCCCTCATCTGTGCAGCGCCATCGGCATGTCACAGACATTGCCCTGCAACATCAGAGGGACCTACTCGCTGTTGGGGCCCAGGCCAATTCCCCGGCACCTATTCAGGATCTCTGGTGCTGCTTGATTGCCCGAACTTCAGACATGGCTGTGCGCTGTGCGGCTGTGTCTGCTAGTAATGACGCGGCAGAGGTGACACATAAGCACAATTAAAGGCACAGTGTCACCCCTGCAGTATCATTATTGCCAGACACAGCCGCACAGCGCGCCGCCATGTTTGGTGAAGTGCCAGCAATCAAGCAACGCCGGCAGTCCTGAACAGGTGCCAGGGAAGCGGCCAGGGCGCTGACAGCAAGTGGGCCCCCCTGATGGTCCAGGGCCCTGGAACTTGCCCGGGTACGCCGGGTACTGACGCCGGCCCTGTGGAGGACTATGTGGGGCCCATTATTCTACATGGAGGGCAATGTAGGGGCTATTATATTACAGTATTTGGAGGGCTATGTGGAGGACATTATACTATATGAAGGGCTATGTGGGGGGGCCAATATCCTATTTGAAGTGCTATGTGTGGGGCTGTTATAATATTTGAAATGCTATGTGGGGCCATTATACTATTTGGAGGGCTATGTTGTAGCCATTATACTCTATGGAGGGCTATGTGGGGGCCATTATAATGTCTGCAGGGCTAAGACGGGACCATTATACTGTATAGGAACAATTATACAGTGTGAATGTTTGTGTGGGGTCTATCATGCTATGGGGAGAGCTGTGTTGTTGTTTGGTGGACTAGTCCATTGAACAGTTTGGAGTGTTAGTAAAGGTAATCATACTGTGTGGAGGGTTATGTTGGGGCCATCATACTGTGTGGAGGGCTGTGTAGGGGTCAGAGGGGGGCATCATGCTGTGTTGGGGTCACCATACTTTGCCAAGAAAGGTACAGTAGGGTTATCATACTGTGCATGTGGAGTTTGTTTACTGTGGGGGAATTCACCATGGGGGATCATCCTGTGTTTTGGGGGCATTTTTATTAGCATCATACTTTATGAGTCCAATGAAAGGGGAATCTACTGTAGGAGCTTTAATAGTGAGAGAATTACTTTGTAAGGGCTGCTTTTGTGAGATATGCTTTTCCGTGTCCTCGCCGAATATATATTTATATATTTTTTGGGGGGGGCAATTAGAACTTTTGCTATGGGGCCCCATGATTTCTATGTGTGCCGCTAGTCACAGTCATTGTAGCTCGCAGTACTACACTAAAGGTAATCACTGAATGTGATGATGCAATGCGTCACTGCAACGTCAATGTTTCCATGTAGCCGTAGCCATATTCCCATTATATGAAATGGTTCAAATTGGTAAGTGATTGTTAAAACAATCTGTCAACAGGTTTATGCTATGTAATCTGAGGACAGAATGGGGTAGGGGTGAAAACACAGAATTCAATGATGTCAGGCTATGTGCTGCTGTTTATTTACACTGAAGGTTTAATCACCTGGTGATTAACATTGCTGTGACTAGCTGGCACTTGGGTTCTCGTTCGGGGGCAGCTTTCTTAGCTCTGCTCCATTGCTAAATCTAAAAACTCTGATTGTGTCATAACTACTACATCCAGTAATCCAAGTAATTCATCGTTGGATTCTGGGTCACTTTGCCTACATCAGGCTGCTAGCAGATGAGGTAGGAAAAATCTACTGACAGATTCCCTTTAAAAATCCTCTGCATTCTCAGAAACGGAGGGATTTTTAATTTTATTGCTTACTGCTTGTTGCTTTTGTTGCTTGCAATCTATTAGCGATGACTTGTTTCCTAGTTGAGGAGTGCAGTGCTTACAAACCCTGTTCTATATAGCTAGTAATTACTGCTCTGAAGCTTGCTGGATTGTTGCAGTGTGCTGTGAGCTCTCTATCCGGCCCGTTTCAGTGCCACTCTGCGCCTCTGATATTGCAGGGGCAAAACTGCCACTACTTGAAGCATCAGGGAGCTTACAATTCAGGCCAGCAGTGCAACCATGCTTCCGGTCCCAACCATTATTCAATCAGTTGCACACCACTCCCCAGCAGAGACGAAGCCAGGAGTCTGGGGAGTGGTTCGCTCCTGAAGATAGATAATGAGACCACCACTTTAATATTAAAAACCAGATACTGATACATATCCTTTTTTCAAATCAGTTTTTTTTTTGTTTCTGTTCCTACATCTATATTTATTACTTTTTGCAATCTGTACGTAAATTTTGGCATAGCAGCTAAGGGAGCCTGATCCTCAAGAAGGTGCCCCCACAGAGAAGAGTTGAAGATTGCTCCCACTTGGCTAACAAGACAAGAGTTACCTATAGCCATATAGAAAATTATAATTTTTCTTTTTGTTAACACATCTTTAACAGGTACAGCCTCATGGCTCATACACATTACCTTAGTATGTATCAGTGATGCAGGTCTTTTAGGTGATACCCACAAAAGCCAATACTGAATCTCCTTAAAGAGAATCTGTCATGTGATTTTTTAGTAGGATACTAATAGTATCCTGAAATAATGCGTTGGCAGCCCTTTCAGAATCTGTAACATTTATTGCTGTAGCTTTTCTAGTTTGCTGTAAGCACCGGAGAATTCACAGCCACGCGCCTGCCAGTCAAGCGTATGTAAATCCAAAATGAGTATGCACTGCTCCCCACACCTATAATCCCGTCCACCCCCTCTGTGCCAATGTCGGTAATAGTAAATGACAGTAAAGGAATACCCCACATATGCACACCTATAGAGGTGAGATTTTTACTATCACTGACATCGGCACAGAGGGGGTGGGAGGGATTATGGGTGTGGGGAGCAGTGTATATTCATTTTGGAATTACATACGCTTGATGGCAGGCGCGCGGCTGTGATTTCTCCGGTACTTACAGCAATAAAACCGGAGAAGCTACTGTAATAAATGTTATAGATTCTGAAAGGGCTGGCCAATCCCTATTTCAGGATACTGTTAGTAACCTACTAAAAAATCACATGACAGATTCCCTTTAAGCCCCTGATATTGTACACATACAGATGGAGGGTCTTAGAAAAAGAAAAGTTGTCTTCATCACCTTTTATGTTGGTTGCTGATAACTTGTGACCTCGTGGGAGGCATACAAAGTCACCAGGACTCTGCCCCAGGTTGGGTGTAGCAGAACAGTCCACCAGTAGAGATCCCCAGTTTGATGTTCTTTATTGGATCCTCTCTTTTATGTTGACTCCTGGCTGGTGGCATGTATTGTGCTAGCTGCCCAGAAAGAATGACAGCACCAGTCCTTATAAAAGTAGTTATTGATTTCTGTTTTTTTTTATTTGGCACTGTGGAGGGAGCCAGGGGATTGTGCAGAAGACTTGTTGCCTCCTTGTCAAAATCTTTAATGGCCAATCTTACAACATTGCATTTACAGAATATACTGACCCCTAACCTGGTGAGGTCTGAGCTTACATTTCCACACCATTATGAATTCACTACTATACATTTTTTTACACAACTTGATCAATGATACATATTTATTTACCTGTTGTTTCTCTAAGAATATAAGCTGTGCATTTATCACGCCTGTTTTATTGTATTCTAGAGTCCTCAGTCAGCAGCAGCTCTCCAGTATCAGGACCCAGTTCTCCAAATAATGGTCCAGTTAGCATGGGTGTGGAAAACGAAAGCTCTGTGTTGCCCACAAACTCTCACCCTGAGGTAGGACGTCTTCCTTGCATAACATCCTAACACTGTAATACTGATTAGAACTATCTGCATTTCATATGATATACTACTATACGCAAAATGACTTGTAACTGGCAGCAATTTGCAGTATAGAAATTGTGAAAGCTATCTCAGAAATGATCCTAAAAATAAACTGGATGACTTCATAAATATGGTTAGTAGACAATATGTGCTGAAATCCAACGTCATGTACTGACATCAATCACGGACATTTTAAAGATCAAACTCCTGGACCACATAGCCAGGTCTTTCCAGCAATGGTTTAGGCAGATAGAATGGATCCAGTGCTTGAAACATGCAAAGGGATTATGTTGTGTAGGAAAAATTTGGTTCACATTTATGTAGGGTTTTGCATAAATAGGGGAGATTTACTAAGCCAAAATTGTGGCTCAACTTGTGCAGAAAATCTGGACAGAAGGCCTCTTATCTATTATGTGTGGCTCACTCGGAAAGGTGAAATGGTTTAAATAGAAAGGGTTGAGGCTTAGAATGCGACAGCGTGACATTTTGGCACAAAAATATTATTACGCTAGAAATTGGTGTAAATGAAATAAGAATGGTTGGGGTAGACTTGAGTTTCTGACACAGAAATTGACAGCCCAAGCTGCTGCAGAATAAATATGTAGCATGTGACTTCTGCAGACTTTTGTTCAAAGCTGGTGTATAAAATGCCAGTTTTGATAAATTCTCCCCAAAATATCATTTTCGGGTTTGTTTTTTTAAATGGCAACTTGATCTGCTTATGGTGATTTTTCTGTTTTTTTTCATAGCTTTCATTAAAGGAAGGACTTTAAAAAAAGCATGTTACAAATGTGCCAATAAAATATACTGTGAAAAACATGTGCAATTCATGGTGGTTTTTACAAAGATTTAAAAACACTGCGGAGCATTATAATGATGCGTTTGCTGCAAAAAATGGCAGCCTGCGTATTCCTCAACCTGTAAAGAACAATAGGGCAGATTTACTATTGTGTGGGCACCTCAACTTTGGAGGTAAATGCATTAAAGTTTGGCATAAATTACAACTTCAAGCCTCCAAGCAATTTCCGGAGGTAATGCCCAAAATATGAATCCACTGCACTTCACTTGCCTGTTGTTTTATAGATCAACAAAGGAGTCAAACTTTAGAAGCCTGATTTTTGAAAGGTTTGTCAAGGCAGGGCTTTAATATGGCAGTCATGATGAAGAGTGCGCTGTGGTAAGATGCACCAAATTCACTGAGGCATGGGCTGCTTAATGAATTTGGCACATCTTCTACCTTTTGTGCACCACCACAAGAAATTAAATCCGGTCAGGGGTTGTCAAACATTTTTTATGCAATTTACCCCACCTTATGATGAATTTTTTGACTGTCCTCAGCCATGCCCCCTCTTGGTTAAGTTTAACGCACTTTTCATAAAGTTGGCTGATCGGTCCAGTACCAACAACTACAGGACACGATTACAAGTTGTGCAAAAAATTTGATACATTTTGAAAATTTTACCCAAGAATTCTGTTGAAAACTGTTTGAGGAGTCGGCCCTATACTTTTGTAAAGTTAGACAAAAGTGTCTAAGGCCTCATTCAGACGTCCGTGTTGCACGCATGTGTTGTATTCGTTTTTTCACAGATAAAACATGTACCCATTATAATCTATGTGGCTCTTCACATGTCCGTGTTTTTTCTAGGACCTTGTGTCCGTGCATAACACATGGAGATGCGTCTGTTTTTTTCCGGCAGGACGGATGAAAAGGGCCAATACAAGTCTACTGGTCCGTGAAAAACATGTACAGCAAAGTAAAATTACTTTATTAAAGGAAGCCTGACTGCAGTATTTATCCCTAGAAAGTATTAGGAGTAGAGATCAGCGAACCTGAACTTAAGATTTCAGGGTTCATACCGGACAGTTAGTGTCTGGTGCTAATTGCCGAAAATGGACTTCTCCCGAAGTCCGTTGCAATGTTCAGTGTTTCGGAGGAAGAAAGGGAAAGAGAATCTTCCAGCTCAAGAGTTTGGGTCCCCATTCTTTTCAATGGGGCTTGGTTCTGGTTCAAGTTCAGGTACAGTTCAGGCACAGAACATGAACTTCCACGGGTTCACTCAAGCCTAATTAGGAGCTCTTTATCAGACTCATAATATTCTTTTTAATGATCCATGTACATCCCTAAACGCTAATGCAGTATGTTTAAAAATGATATTTAATACTCTCTGCGTGCGTGTACTGGATTAGCCCACGACTGCTGTCAATCATTGCAAGACTGTTCTGATATCACCCTCACAGCGCCAGGATTCACAGACCTGCATGCACAGAGGAGTAGAGGGACTTCTTCTCCTCCCTTTACTCCCTGCACAAGCTCGGATGTCAGCCATGTCACCGCGGGCATGGTACCAGTGCACTGTTGTAATGATTGACAGCTGTCCCGGACTAGCTTGATCTCCTGCTGGGTTGTAGCAGATCTATATGAGAATGGAGTGGATCCTAAGCAATTCTAGAGAATATAATTGACAATGCATTTATTTCAACAACAGACTTTAATTTTTATTTTTTTTGGATACCTGTGATGCATGGGATACCGATTTCATTAGGATTTAGGAATGTGTGAATATACTATATGGCCATGTTCACACATTCAGTATTTGGTCAGTATTTTACATCAGTATTTGTAAGTCAAAGTCAGGAGTGGGTGAAAAATACAGAAGTGGTGACGTGATTTTATTATTCTTTTCCTCTGATTGTTCCACTCCTAATTTTGGCTTACAAATAATGATGTAAAATACTGACCAAATACTGAACATGTGAACGTGACATGAAAATTGCATTTCATTAAAAAATGCGTCATATAATACTGATTAATCTACTGAATAATGCGTTTTAGCTCAGTTTTCATTTTTTTACAATTGAAATAATCAATAAATAATAAAGAATGTAAGTGTTACAGTAAATCAGACTCAGATAGATAAATTATTCTTTTGGAACAAATCTGATTCCAGTCATTTTGTTGCTTAAAAAAAAATCTTTGCTTCCAGTAAAAATAAGTAAAAATTGCTTATACTGCGGAAAGTTTAGGTCACCAGCAGGACATAGAGCCAGAGCCTCAGACACTTCTACTTCCAGCTTTCCCATTCATAAGAAACTAATTGTTTGTGAACTGTGATCCTGAGGGCAGGTGTTTGACCCCTGTCCACTGATTAGTAGCCCCCTGTGGACGCCAGAAGAGAAATAATGTTACACTGATAGCTAACATGTGGCTTTATCTTGTAACCCTTTTGTATAAGAAACCAGGGATGTCAATGTGAGGTGGAAGAATGAAGACATCATTACTACTCAATTAGTCAATTAGGAAACGAGCGTTCAGTAATGAAGGTCTTACTGCCCCAGGTACACAATAGATCTGTATTGTAGATTTCACCGTCTTCCAGGACATCCATTAAAAGTCACATTTGATATCAAGAAATGCTTTCATTCATCCCATTTGAGGGTGATGGAGCCTCTGAGAGTGTCATTTTCAATTTTCCATTATAGTAGATTAAATTCATTATATTTTTACTGCCAGCAGGAAGCCAAAAATTGTTCTGCCTTGCATGATAAAAATCCAAATCTTTTGTCTACTTTTTTTATATTACATTCTTTCTGTGGTTTGGATTTTTGAACTAAAGTAATTTACTGGCAGATGAAGAAATAAGCTCGTACCAGCTATACACAGTACTATCCTAGGCTGAGCGGGATTTTGTATTTTGCTTGATTCAATTTAGGGTTGGGAGTGGGTAAAAAAAAACAATAATTAATGAAAAAAATCAAATTATAACTCACCTTGCCTCACACGTGCTCTGGTTCCATAGCTCCCCACCTGGTTCTCAGCTGACTGGCTTGCCTCCTCCCTCCAACTACGATCTCTTCTTCCATCTTCATCCTTAGGTCACATTCACACGTTCAGTATTTGGTCAGTATTTTACATCAATATTTGTAAGCCAAAACCAGGTATGGTTGAAAAATGAAGAAGAGGTGATGTGTTTCTATACTTTTCCTTTGATTGTTCCACTCCTAATTTTGGTTTACAAATACTGATGTAAAGACCAAATACTGAACATCTGAACATGGCCTTGGGAGCCTCCACTGCTGGATAGGCCTCAACTTGACATCATTACAGCATGGGACAATGCCTAGTGAGCACTGGAGGCACTTAAGAGTGAAGAAGACTGAGGATAGAAGAGAAGACTGGAGCTGGAGACAGGAGCAAGGCAGTGGAAGACTGGCCGGGGACATACAGTTCCAGGCCATGTGAGAGGAGAGGTGGGTCTAATATTTTTTATATTTTCACTCCTCCATATATTATGCTTTGGGACCTTTAGAGACCTCAGAACAGCTTTTACCAGCAACTCCATTTGCATTCAATAAATGTGACCTGAATCAAAATTTCTTGGCTGAACTCGAGTGAAACTTCAAACTAGCTAATCGAATTTCGTCAGATTCACTCATGTCTAATTATATTGCACTTTTCTCAAAGAAGTTGGCTAGTCGTCATAATGGAAGGTGGAACTGAGAATCTGTAGCAGGAAATCTGGTCTAGATAAAAGAAGTGGTCTTCTCAAAAAGGTGAAGAGGTTACACTATAATCCATAGTGAAACCTAATTCATTTCCAGAACATAAAATTTAAAAAAAATAGATACAAAGAAGCAATATAAAGCCTGGGAATTACCCAATTTCAAATCACTTTGCCCATTATTATTTTTTCTCACCAAACAACACTCCACATCTCAGGTTTCTAGACCTCTTAGGCCTCATTAAGACATCCGTGTTATTTCACATACGCAAAAAAATGCTTTGAGTGTTATCAGTGTATTGGATCCGTGTTTGATCAGTGTTTGGTCAGTGTGTCAGTTTTTACCATCAATCTTTCATCTGTGATTTTCATGGACCTATAAACATGGCACTTATCATCTGTTATACTGGTAAAAAACAGTCTCCATGATTTTGACACCGACATATGGTCTGCAAAAAAAACAGACATGTGAATGAC
The DNA here is from genome assembly GCF_046119375.1 of Phyllobates terribilis. Classification (NCBI taxonomy): domain Eukaryota; kingdom Metazoa; phylum Chordata; class Amphibia; order Anura; family Dendrobatidae; genus Phyllobates; species Phyllobates terribilis. The sequence continues at coordinate 154,137,574 of NW_027362764.1, read as the reverse complement.
TTGAGGGAAAAAGCAGTATACTAATAATAAATAAACATACCCCATCAATATCCGTATTACTGCCGACTAGCGGACTATAATAAGGGACCAATCGTCCAATTAATACATAGCCCCCCCCCCATATAAAAAACAGACATGTGAACAGCCTCCCAAAATATAATGGGTATGTGTTGTATCCGTGAAAATTAACAGTAGAACATGTACTTGTATACCGACAATGTCTGAATGAGGCTTTAGTGTTTGATATAGAGAAAAGGAAAGTTATTGGGATTGATTGCAGTCACACCTGACTTTCCAGGTTATGGATACTGTTAATCTTTTATGAGATGTTCACATTCATTTTTGCCAGTGGTGTGAATTAATCATAGTAGCCATATGCTCCATTTGAGTTGATGGGATTTTTAAAGGATTTTCCAATCCAATCCATTTTCAGCATTATTACAAAATGGTGTGCAAAGCTGGACACACTAAGTGCAGATCTTCATTAATACATGCAGTAAGCAATATCCTTTGAATTTGCTATATTTTTTTTATTTCAAGTGCTCATTTTCCAACTGCTTTTCACCAATGTCCTGATGTAAACTGATCCCGCTAACCCATTTTGTAACCTAGGTATGTGATAAGCAAAGTAGACAAACAAGGCATTCTCCCTTATGACCGCTCATAAAAATAATGCCCCCTTTAGGAGCCATGAAGATTTTCTTTTTTTCATTTTCCATTCTAGGTATAACAGTGTTCCACCTAAGACCAATAAAAAGGTTAACAGCTCCCATCCATCCTGGTGGGGAGGCTGTTTGGTGACACGTAACAATGAATGACTGGATCCTTGATTTACTATAAATACAGTAATTTAACACCTTTTACTACTGTGCAACCTTTTCTTGTTGATCATTCCACCCTCGGTGCACACAAATGTCAAAGGGAAATTTACGTGTCCCATCTCATCTGGCCCATTACTGCCCGAGACCCGCCAAAGGCTGCATCAGAAGACAACGCTCACCCTGGAAGGTTACATTTTTAAATAACATCCTGTATTGTGGTGTTGCTCAGCTCTTCACTGACAACTACGCATTAACAAAATTTATTTTCTCTAGTTAATTGATATCCCAGATTTATCCATTACAAAACCAGCAACCCTTCCAACCTCTACATGCTTGACAAGTTATTATATTTACTTAGTGAATCCTATGAGTGCTGGGTCCTTCTTGGAGGTGGTCTATTATCGCAGACCCATATGCTTTCTGTTTGGGAAGAAAGCAGTCACTGTTGTCATACTGTTACACAGGGTATTCTTTTTCATTGATGTGACTCCCTTGGGGATAATATTATGCCATCGCTCCTAATTCTAATGGATCCTATGTGGGTCTTATTATGGAGTAATGTAGAAGAGGCTAAAAGAGGGAGTGTAATACAAGGAAGATTGTGACACCACATGTGGAAACTATACGGAAGTATCTTACATGGCAGAACTAAATTGATTTCCAGGAGCTCAAAGATAAGTTACAACCACAGTGGCCATAGTGCTGCATTTCTGCAGTAAACCCCAGGGTGGTATGTGTGAGCCAGGTTTTATTCTGGGTGTACTTATTTATTCCAATATATTTAAGCATTTGACTGGTGTAAAGGTTGGTTTCACATAGCAGAAATAAATGTGTTGTATTTTAAAATTGGCACGTTGATGGTTAGATCCTCATAGGTTGTAAGTTCCCAAGAGTAAGGGATTAGTTATGTAATTATTATACACAGTGCTGTAATTTAGGGCCTGTATCAAAAACACATATGGTGACTCACTAGAATATTTATTTTACTCGCTCATATAGCACCATTAATTTCTACAGTGCTTTAAAGGGAATCTGTCAGTAGGATCAACCCTCCTAAGTCTTCTATATGGGTTTGAAGGTCATAGGAAGCTGAATAAAATGACACTTTGATATCTGCGATCTGATGTCTTATTCCAGAGAAATCCACATTGTTCTTATATGTAAATGAGCTGTTCAAGGCTATGGGCTGGAAACTGATTTGCATGAGAATTTGCCTCCAAAGATTATTTTTAATAAAAGGGGACATTACCAGTGTGAAATATGTAACTTACACAGAACAGTAGTACTGAGCTTTGTCTACTTACAAAAAATTGCTGCAGCTCTTACAGCTCTGCTGCATGGCAACCCTGTCTGCCTGTGAGATGGAAGCTGTGAGGAACCTGCAGATGTGTCAGGTATAATCACACACAGCTCTGCAGTGAGATCAGGAGAGCGGCCATTACACATCACACTGGTAACTTCCCTTTCATGTAAAATAAGCTCTAGAGGCAGAGTTTCAGGGAGATCTATGTCCAGCCCATAGTCCTGAACAGCTCATTTACATCTAAAAAAATGTGGATTTCTGTGGAATAAGACATCGGATCTCAGATATTAAGGTATGACTTTATTCAGCTTCCTATGACCTATATGGCCATATAGACAACTTAAGAGGGTTGATCCTACTGAGAGATTCTATTGAAAGACACCATCATCACTATCCCCATTGGGGCTCACAATCTACATTCCCTATCAGGATGTGTTTGAAGTGTGGGAAAACCCAAGAACCCGGAGGAAAGCTACACACTCAAGGGGAGAACATACAAACTCCTTGCAGATGTTGTCCTTGGTGGGATGTGCCATCAGTGTCTAATCGTCAGGAATCCAACTACCTTGACTGCTTTTTGGTACAGTGAAGTGGCACTAGGAAATTGTTTTGCCACATCTTTTCTCAATGGCTTCGTTGGACTTTTTTTTCCAGGTAGCCACATGGGCAGCAATTGTAATCAATGACAGTCAAAGCTTCTGGGCTGAGTTGAAGAAAAGATTTGCACAACAATTTCTGAACGTTATTACTATTACGATTCATTTGTTGGGGTCATAGTGAAATATGCCACCACATATAAAGTATGGTAATTTACTACTTTTTCAAGCTTCAGCCAGTCTTTGACAAGTATTTGGAAAAAGCGATATAGCTAATGTAAGGTGGCATTCAGTATTTAGTCACATAAAGGAATGAATTGTAATTAATTGACAATTATTTGTCCTTTTTGTAACTTATGGTAAGATAGAGCTGTACAAACACCTTTTGTTTTCTGTAGACCTTCCTGTGTTTTGTGTCCAAAAATCCAAAGTGATATGACTCACGTCTATTTTACTCAAAACAGTGCATGAGACAGGTCTGCAAAAGTCACTTTGGGAATAGCTAGTATGTTTAAAGCCAAATGGAGACTTTATTTTCATCTTTCAAACTTTTTTTTATGATTCCCATAGGTATGTTTTCTGAGATTAATGTGATATTTAATATTGTTTCTCTTATAGCATTTGACCTCACACCAACTTATTCTACATCATGAAAAGTCAATGAATCTGCTAAGTCTATACACTTCTCCTTCATTACCCAACATCACCTTGGGGCTTCCCCCTGCTGCTCCTCAACTCAACGTAAGTCATACTTCTAATGAGAGTGAATGATTAAGCTGTTACATTTTAGAACATTTTGTAATATGCCATATTCTACATATTCAACATATTCAATTTGTAACGGGTCTGGGAGGCGGAACCTCTGAGCTACTATACAAGGGGGCGGCCCTTGTAAGGGAGCGGGTGGCAGTCTCTGGATGAACGGACAGGGAGATACGGCAAGTGATCAGGGCAGTCTCTGGGTAAAGGTAGGTACGACCTGTGATGGCAGAGCCTCCGGGTAGGCTAGCAGGCAGATGGTAGATGTGTGCTCCCAGGTGAGCAAGCGAGAGTCTCTGGAATAACAGGTGGTCACGGCACGTGACGGCGGAACCTCCGGGCTGGCAAGCAGGTAGGTAACGGAGAAGCGCTCCCAGGTGAGCGGGCAAGAGTCTCTGGAATAGCTGGTGGTCACCGCACGTGACAACGGGACCTCCGGGCTGGCAAGCAGGCAGGTAACGGAGATGCGCTCCCAGGTGAGCGGGCAAGAGTCTCTGAGATAGCTGGTGGTCACAGCACGTGACAACGGAGCCTCCGGGCTGGCAAGCAGGCAGATAACGGAGAAGCGCTCCCAGGTGAGCGGGCAAGCTGGTCCATAGACAGACTGACCGGAGTAGTAAGGCAGACCGTCGGACCTCAGGCAAGCAGGCAGGTAGCTGATATGCGCTCCCAGGTGAGCGGGCAGGCTGGTCCTTTAGACAGACTGACAGGAGTAGTAAGGCAGACCGTCGGACCTCAGACTGGCAGACAGGTAACAAGTATTCAGGCAGGAATCAGGCAGGTAACTGGCAGGTAACTGGCAGGAAACTGGCAGGTAACTGGCAACGGGACCTGAGGGCTGAAGCACAGGTGAGACACAGGTGCAAACAACATTGCTCGGGCACCTCCATTTTGGAGGAGGTGCCTTATATATGATGAAGTCCTCCGGCCATTGGCCGAGGACTCTTTAGGGCGGCGCGCGCGGCCCCTTTAAGAGGAGGGGAGCGCGCGCGCGCGCGCCCTAAGCACAGGGGCCGGGAAGGAGCGCGCGCTGAGAGCAGAGCAGGAGGAGGACGCCGGGACGGAGCGCGCGCTGACAGCAGAGCGGGGGGAGGAAGCCGGGCACGGAGCAGAGCGGTGAGGGGAGCAGCGTCCCTGCCTAGCAGAGGGCAGGGACGCCGGCACTACAGTACTCCCCCCTTTAGGCCCCCCCTTTTTTAGGCCAGACAGAAATTTAGCTAGGATGAGAGGGGCATGGATGTTCTCCCGGGGCTCCCACGTTCTCTCCTCAGGACCAAACCCCTTCCAATCTACCAGGAAAAAGGTCTTTCCTCTTACCCTTTTGGTGGCAAGAATGTTCTCTACCTCAAACTCGTCCTCAGCAGAAACCGGAGCAGGAGGCGTACCTGTAGACTTGGAAAAAGAGTTAAGCACCACAGGTTTGAGGAGAGACACATGGAAGGAGTTAGGGATCCGTAAGTTGGCCGGGAGTTTCAATTTATAGGCCACCGGGTTGATCTGACTGATGACCTCCAGTGGGCCGATGAACCGAGGCCCTAACTTATAGGAAGGGATCTTGAGCCGGACATATTTGGACGAGAGCCAGACTTTATCCCCAGGGCGGAATTGAGGAGGGTCCAGACGTTTTTTGTCAGCGTGTCTTTTCATACGCTCGGATGACAGAAGGAGTGCGGACCGGGTACTCTCCCATATGGAGGAAAATTTGTTAACAAGAGATTCCGCAGCCGGATTGTCCGCCGAGGTGGAGACGGGAAACGGGATCCGAGGATGCTGACCGTAGACTACAAAAAACGGGGATTTGGAGGAAGACTCGCTCTCGTGATTGTTGTACGAGAATTCGGCCCATGGCAGGAGATCCACCCAGTCAGAATGGTGGGCATTAACGAAGTGCCGAAGGTAACTGGTCAGGTTCTGATTGATCCGCTCCACTTGACCATTAGACTGTGGGTGGTAAGCGGAGGAGAAGTCCAGGGTGACGTCCAGCAATTTACAAGTGGCTCTCCAGAAACGGGAAGTGAACTGTACCCCACGATCCGACACGATGTGACGGGGCAGGCCATGAAGACGGAAGATGTGGCGGATAAAGTCTTTAGCCAGCTCGGGTGCAGACGGAAGACCTGGCAGTGGAATGAAGTGAGCCATCTTGGAGAAGCGGTCAGCGACCACCCAAATGACCGTACAACCGGCAGAGACGGGCAGATCAGTAATGAAGTCCATCGCTATATGCTGCCAGGGGGCAGCAGGTACTGGCAGAGGTAGGAGGCGGCCGGCCGGCAGGTGTCTCGGAACTTTGTTGCGGGCGCAGGACACACAGGCAGAAACAAAGTCTATTACATCCTTGTGCAGGTTAGGCCACCAGTAGTGCCGGGTAATAAGCTGGAGGGTCTTTTTCTGACCGGCGTGGCCAGCTAGTTTAGACGAATGACCCCAGTGTAGGATCTTCTCCCGATCAGGTACTGGTACGAACGTCTTACCAGGAGGAAGACGATTTAGACTCACGGGAGCCACCTGCATTACTCTGGCAGGATCGATGATATGTTTCGGATCCTCCTCGAGATCAGACACCAGAAAGGATCGAGACAAGGCGTCCGCCTTGACGTTTTTGTCAGCCGGGCGAAAATGAAGGACAAAATCAAAACGAGCAAAAAACAAGGACCACCGGGCTTGGCGCGGGTTAAGTCTCTGGGCATGCTGGAGGTAAGCCAAGTTCTTGTGGTCAGTGTAAATTATTACCGGGTGAAGAGCCCCCTCGAGCAGGTAACGCCACTCCTCCAATGCCAGTTTGATGGCCAATAACTCTCGGTCTCCTATGGAATAGTTGCGCTCAGAGGAGGAGAAGAGTTTAGAGAAGAAGCCACAAGTTACCATCCTCCCGGAAGATGATTTTTGAGTAAGTACCGCTCCGGCTCCAGAGGAGGAGGCGTCAACTTCCAGGAAGAACTGCTTATTGCCATCTGGGCGATGCAGCACCGGGGCGGAAGAGAAGGCCTGTTTAAGGGAAAGAAAGGCCTCCTCTGCTTCGGGTGGCCACTCTTTGGGATTAGTACCTTTACGGGTGAGCGCAGAAATTGGGGCTGTCCGGGAAGAGAAGTGTGGTATGAAGAGGCGGTAGTAGTTGGCGAAGCCCAGGAATCGCTGAATGGCCTTCAACCCCTCCGGTCGGGGCCATTTCTCGATGGCAGACAGTTTCTCAGGATCCATTTGTAGGCCGCTCTGAGAGATAATGTAGCCCAGAAACGGAAGCGAGGTCTGCTCAAAGAGGCACTTCTCAAATTTAGCGTAGAGATGGTTCTGCCTTAGCCTGAGCAGGACCTGACGAACGTCCCTCCGGTGAGTCTGAAGATCCGGAGAGAAGACCAAGATGTCGTCCAGGTACACCACTACGCAGGAGTAGAGAAGGTCCCGGAAGATGTCATTGACCAACTCTTGAAAGACGGCAGGAGCGTTACAGAGACCAAAGGGCATTACCAGGTATTCATAGTGGCCGTCCCGGGTGTTGAATGCCGTCTTCCATTCATCCCCCTGACGAATACGAACCAGGTTGTACGCCCCACGAAGGTCCAGTTTGGTGAAGATCCTAGCCCCCCTCAGACGATCAAATAATTCTGGAATGAGCGGAAGGGGGTACTTATTCTTCACCGTGATCAGGTTTAGGCCTCTATAGTTTATACAGGGACGGAGAGAGCCGTCCTTCTTTTTGACGAAAAAGAAGCCTGCTCCCGCCGGGGAGGTAGATTTCCGGATGAATCCTCTGGCCAGATTCTCCTCAATATATTCGGACATTGACCGGGTCTCAGCAGCGGATAAAGGATAGATACGCCCACGGGGAGGAGTAGTACCGGGTAGCAGATCGATGGGACAGTCGTATGGTCTATGTGGTGGTAATGTCTCTGCCTCCTTTTTATTAAAGACATCTGCATAAGACCAATAAGGAATCGGAAGTCCAGGTAGATTAGCGGGGTAGGAGAGGGACGGACGGGATGGACGGGAACCAGGCAGGTTTTATGACAGTCTTGTCCCCAGCGAAGGACCTCTCCGGTTTGCCAGTCTAGCACGGGTGCATGTCTCTGGAGCCAGGGCAGACCTAGCAAGAGGGCGTGAGAGAGTCCAGGCAGAACATGAAAGGAGATACTTTCAGAATGCAGCATTCCCACCTGCAGGGTAATGGATTCGGTGATGAGTTGAATGGGGCGAGGTAAGAGGCCCCCATCCACGGCAGCGACAGACAAGGGTACAGCCAGAGGTTTGGTGGGGATGCGGTATTTCTCAACCAGGGACTGTGAAATAAGGTTCCCGGCTGCTCCAGAGTCAAGTTGGGCTAGTTCGAAATAACGGTTCTCCCCGTAGATGATCGAAACTGACAACAGCAGGGATGGAGAGGATTTATTCTTGTCTAGGTGGACCTCTCTGAGCGAACCTAGACACAGGCGTTTCCCGACCTCTCCGGGCAGGCACGGATCCGGTGCTCCTTACTGCCACAGTAGAAGCAGCTCCCCTCGGCACGGCGTGAGTCCTGACGGGTTTTGACCATCTTGGTCTGGTCGACCTGCATAGGCTCAGGAGAGTGTACCTGGGGAGAGATGGAGGGAATGACGGGTTTCTGGAAAGTAGGAGCTAAACGTGGAATCCTTCTCTCACGGGTGACCTCTTTGGCACGCTCCTGGAACCCTAGGTCAATCCGGGTGGCAAGAGTTATTAAGTCATCGAGAGTGGTAGGAATGTCCCGACCGGCAAGTTCATCTTTAATACGGCCGGACAGACCCTCCCAGAAGACGGAAACCAGAGCGTCGTTATCCCAGGCCAGCTCCGAGGCAAGGGTACGGAACCGTATGGCATATTGGCCCACGGTGAGACTCCCCTGACGGAGGCGTAGCAACGATGATACAGATGAGGTCTTCCGTCCGGGTTCGTCGAAGACTTTCCGGAAAGCCGTGAGAAAAGCAGGCAAGTTGGACACCAGGGGGTCTCCTCTCTCCCATAGAGGATTCAGCCAGGCCAGGGCCTCCCCGGTGAGATGGGACATGATGAAGGCAATTTTGGCCCGGTCGGAGTTAAACTGGTAGGACAAAAGTTCAAAATGCAGGGTGCACTGATTTAAGAAGCCCCGAGCCTGGACGGGGTCGCCTCCGAAGCGAGGAGGTGCAGAAAGCCGGGGTCCGGGGTAGGATACCATAGTATTAGTGGGCAGTGGAGCTGCCGGATTGCAAGATATGGCACTGGCGGAGGTTGTTGGTGGATCAGACAGAGTGTTCAGGCGAGTATTAACATTCCGCAGGTGACCCAGGATGGCCTCCTGTTGGGACCTCTGACGGGACAGTTCAAGACAGAGGTCCGAGAGCGAGGGAGCTTGGGTGCCACCGGGTTCCATGGCCCGAGCAAACTGTAACGGGTCTGGGAGGCGGAACCTCTGAGCTACTATACAAGGGGACTGTAACGGGTCTGGGAGGCGGAACCTCTGAGCTACTATACAAGGGGGCGGCCCTTGTAAGGGAGCGGGTGGCAGTCTCTGGATGAACGGACAGGGAGATACGGCAAGTGATCAGGGCAGTCTCTGGGTAAAGGGTAGGTACGACCTGTGATGGCAGAGCCTCCGGGTAGGCTAGCAGGCAGATGGTAGATGTGTGCTCCCAGGTGAGCAAGCGAGAGTCTCTGGAATAACAGGTGGTCACGGCACGTGACGGCGGAACCTCCGGGCTGGCAAGCAGGTAGGTAACGGAGAAGCGCTCCCAGGTGAGCGGGCAAGAGTCTCTGGAATAGCTGGTGGTCACCGCACGTGACAACGGGACCTCCGGGCTGGCAAGCAGGCAGGTAACGGAGATGCGCTCCCAGGTGAGCGGGCAAGAGTCTCTGAGATAGCTGGTGGTCACAGCACGTGACAACGGAGCCTCCGGGCTGGCAAGCAGGCAGATAACGGAGAAGCGCTCCCAGGTGAGCGGGCAAGCTGGTCCATAGACAGACTGACCGGAGTAGTAAGGCAGACCGTCGGACCTCAGGCAAGCAGGCAGGTAGCTGATATGCGCTCCCAGGTGAGCGGGCAGGCTGGTCCTTTAGACAGACTGACAGGAGTAGTAAGGCAGACCGTCGGACCTCAGACTGGCAGACAGGTAACAAGTATTCAGGCAGGAATCAGGCAGGTAACTGGCAGGTAACTGGCAGGAAACTGGCAGGAAACTGGCAGGTAACTGGCAACGGGACCTGAGGGCTGAAGCACAGGTGAGACACAGGTGCAAACAACATTGCTCGGGCACCTCCATTTTGGAGGAGGTGCCTTATATATGATGAAGTCCTCCGGCCATTGGCCGGGGACTCTTTAGGGCGGCGCGCGCGGCCCCTTTAAGAGGAGGGGAGCGCGCGCGCGCCCTAAGCACAGGGGCCGGGAAGGAGCGCGCGCTGAGAGCAGAGCAGGAGGAGGACGCCGGGACGGAGCGCGCGCTGACAGCAGAGCGGGGGGAGGAAGCCGGGCACGGAGCAGAGCGGTGAGGGGAGCAGCGTCCCTGCCTAGCAGAGGGCAGGGACGCCGGCACTACACAATTGTTATAATTTTTTATCTGTTTGATCACCTTAATGTCAATTTTAAATGTTGAAAATGCAGTCGGAGCCGTAGATAGTATTGAACACAGCAGGAAGAGCAGAGTAGATTAATAAATAGTTTTGTTGGAAAAGATTCTGTATATCATGACATTTATTGATCTAAGGCTGGTCCGATTTTGGGCTTAGGAGTCCAGGGGGAGGTTCTCCTGAGTCATTGTGAACAGACATGTTGTCAATCATTAAGTGAGACCACCCACTGGACTCCTAATCCTGAAATTAGCTGTGTTTATGTCAATGAATGACAAACTATACAGAATCTTTTCCCATAAACTTCTCTTTCAAGGGAAGCTTAAACGCAGCATCTATAAGAGCACAGCTCTTTATTGCAGTTGTGTCTGTTTCATTCTGAAACTCTGCTTCGTTTGAGAGGAAACATACTTAGAAATGCCGGTCGCGAACCATGCATCTTGGATGACTAGTCCAAGGCATGTCCCTGGGGGCTTCTTGTTGCCCTGCTCGATTTGACTGACAGGTCTCTTCCTATGTGTGTCCATAGGGATGCAGCCGGATTCTGATTCATGATGCTCGTTGTTTGGGCAACATGAATCAGATAACAAGTTCCTTTTAACATATTAACAAGATCACCCATCTGTCTAAAGTAAAAATATATACAATACAGCTAGCAGAAGGTCATGCTGCATTTTTTTTCAAATGTCAAATTTTTGGTACAATAAAGCACTGGGACACTTATGCCTTGGATATTGGAGGAGTGGGGTGGCAGAGGTGGGAAGAACCGGGAGGTCCCGTATCTATATTTCATGCAGCAGTGTTACAATGCAATGTTATATCCTGAATACATCTTGAAATCTTATATTCAGTATGTCATGTAGTTTCTGCTTCTTTTGACTAGACACCGGACTTTTACAGCCAGAAATCTTTCAATCACGCTTCCCTCCATCAGCCAGTAATCTTTCAATCTTATATTCTGTATTAGCCAAAGGCCTCTCAATCATTTATGTTACTGTAAAGCGTGCACTTCTGCATTCCCTCTACAGCCTTTTTGAAAAACTATTCATCAAGTTATGGCACTTATATCAATCCCTTTGCGCCACTCAGTGTAAATCTATATATGCTGGATAGAAAATAAACTTTACATTTAGATTTCAACCATTCACTTTGCAAACATTAGACAATTTTGACCAGAAGGAGCTACATAGAAATCATAGGGCCCCATAGGTAAACCTCTCCCTAATAAAAATAAATAAAAAAATTCATCTGAGCAGTGGATACATCCCAACTTTTAAAGACAAGTAGAGGTACATGTATTGTGACATGGCCACAGAAATAGTGCCCCTACTGAATCTTCTTAGTGTTGTCACCCATTACGATACCCTTTGGATGCCCGCATTTATTATGATGCCCCCAAACACAAAGTGTGATGCCCCCATAGTGAATTCCCTCATACAAATTGCCCCCACAGTACACCCCCCTACACACACAGTATGATGACCCTACAGTGACCCATGCAAAGTATGATGCCCCCACTATGTCCCCAACGCAATATGAGATCTCAATAGTGCCTCCAATGCATTATGATGTTCACACAGTGCCCTCAAGAATGTATTATGCCCCCACAGTGTCTCCATCACAGTATGATGTCCCCTTACTGCCCCAACACAGTATGATGCCTCAAAGTGCCCCCAACACAATATGATTCCTCAAAGTGTCCCCAACACAGTAAGATGTCCCCACAGTGCCCCAACACAGTATATTTCACCCATCTTTCTCCCACGCACAATATGACATCCACCTCAAAGATGTCCACAGAAATAGTGTCCCTACTGAATCTTCTTAGTATTGTCACCCGTTACGATACCCTTTGGATGGCCCCCATTTATTATGATGCCCCCAAACACAAATTGTGATGCTCCCACAGTGAATTCCCTCATACTAATTTCCCCTCACAGTACACACCCCTACACGCAGTAGAATGACCCTACAGTGACCCATGCAAAGTATGATGCCTCCACTATGTCCCCAACACAATATGAGATCTCAATAGTGCCTCCAATGATTATGATATTCACACAGTGCCCTAAAGAAAGTATTATGCCCCCACAGTGTCTCCATCACATTATGATGTCCCCTTACTGCCCCCAACACAGTATTATGTTCCCTCTGTGCCCCAACACAGTATGATGCCTCAAAGTGCCCCCAACACAGTATGATGCCGCAAAGTGTCCCCAACACAGTATGATGTTCCCACAGTGCCCCAACACAGTATGTTTCCCCCACTGTTCTACGACACACAATATAAGATCCACCCCAAAGATTGATACCTGCCCATTTCCCCCATGGCATGATGCTACAATAGTTCTCCCACACACAATATGATGTCCCCACGGTGACCCCCCCACAGTAACCCATTTTTGCCATTAGGCTACTACAGTAAATTACTATGAAGGCAAAACGATGACAAAAATGCTGTTTTTGAACTAGAAGCTTTAGACCCTTGTTGTATCATACATTTGACATCAAGTGACAATTATTGATTCGGTATATAAGCTTCTACATGTGGTAGTTGGCTTCTATAAAAACAGTAATATTTCCTCTTTAATACTTTCGGTACAAAACCGTGTGACCTCAACCACATCACAATCTCCCATGTTGTCTTATATGTAAAGGGGAGCCTATGAGCATCCCCCCAGAAAATGTCAGATCTTCTAAAACTATTCATATATAATGCATTTATTCTAAATAAAATGAGGGTTAGTAATGAATGGAGGGGATGGGTCAGGAAAGTGTGGGAGTAAAACCACAGATCAGTAAAGAAAGGCGGCTGAACAGAGAATATATCAAAGGCAAAACCCACATCCAGCATTTAACCTTTCAGTTGTCAACACTGATAGATTTCAGGGAAAAACACAGATGTAATTATGATGCAAAATACTCATTAAAATTCCTTTTTCACTGGACAACTGAAAAATGTGCAAAAAGCTATAAAGTAAGTGCAAATAATTCATTTTGGTGACCCTACAATTCATTTTTCATTTAATTTTTGGATTCTGTGGAAAAGGCAGAAAGTAATTCAAAAATAATACAATAATTTCCTTTTCCTAGCAGGTTTTTAGCTTCCATAGGTGGTTATCAAACTTTCCAAGAGTTTTGGAATAGCAATCCACATGTTTCTGTATCTGTCTTCAGATTTCACATTGCCAACTTCATACATCATTAAAAGATCTCTTAGACCTGATGAGGCTAGTATACTTGCCTTGAAAATCCATGTCAGAATGACTGTATAATTCTGATATTAAGATGAGCATTTTATGAGTCCAGCTATTGAATGAAATGGCTCATGAGTGCAAGTGTATTCAGTAAGTAGAGGAAATTGGGTGCACACAGTAAAGCACGGAGGCTCTGGTAGAACAGGATTTGCTTCCCGTAATCAAGTTAAAGAGCAATTCCCTGCACCCTCCAGTTTCAAAGATCCCATAAAGCATTGTCGCAATTTTTCTCACTTCCTCCCTCTTAGCCCCATCGACTTTTTGACTCGGGGGGGATCAAAAGGTTGATCTATGTCGCATATGTCCTTACATTTCCACTATTTTTTCTACGTCTTCTACATCTCTGCACAATAAATGAACTATTTACATCTTTGACTGGAGTCGGTGAATCACTCTTTATCAAGTGTATTCAGTCTCCATCTACCCAGCTCGGCTGACAGCTGCAGTGTGAGATCTCAGCAGAAGCAGCAGGGAGTAGGGACACTGAGGAATCGTCAGGATGGGAGGACAGAGATTGTGTTATATGATGATGAATTATTCTCTGATATGGATTTTCCACAGTAAATATACCAGCTTCATCAGGTGTATTTAATAACATGTGCAGTTTGTATTGTGAAATCTTTTTAATGGCTCATTTTTATTTTTCCTGCTATGCATGTAGTGGTCTTCCAGAACTAAGAGAGGAGTCCTAAGCCTTACTATGACAAACTGACTATACTAGAGCAATTATTCTCCTTCTCATTTCCTAAGTTACCAATATGGCTGCATCTTCCCTGTGAGGAGAGAAAAAATGAGGATGACAGCTACAGAGAAATGGAAATATGCCTACAGTAAACTCATTATCAAGCTTTGGCTGCTTTTCTATCTTCTGATTTACTTATTTATGGCCATTGCTTAGCAATGAGAACATGGCATGTGGATTTTTTTTTTACACTTTCTTTGAAGCATTTCTCCTGGGTAGAAAAATGACCCTTTGCAATAAGAAAAGTATTTATGATGTGTTCATCACCAGCATTTGCATGCTAATTGACCATGCTATTCACAGAAATGCCCCAAACAAACCTTTTCATGTGGGATGTGGTAATCAGATGCTAAAACGGCTTTGAGAAATATTGCCGGCACCTCAAATAAAACATGTGGATTGTGTTTTATGTTCTCCTGTTATTACTGTCTGTGATATTAGTGGGGATGACAGTCCTGTTATTGGAGAGCAGTACACTGGATGGCCGGACAGTGTCTTCCAGCCTCCGCTGGATAGCATTACATGTGATCAGTCCTTATGATTATTGTAGGGGCTCAGACTTCCCATGCTACTAAATGCAATGGATTAAAGGGATAATGTTTACATTCATTATCAGAACAGATAATGTATGGTCAAAAGTTCAACAACCTCAGAGTTTACTAAAAAAAGTGGATACGATCGAAAATCTATCGTTATTTGAAAGATGAATCTGATTGATATGATATGCAAATTAGGTTTGCAAGTGCATTAGTGGATGCGTCAGTGCACTTGCAGTCCTTAACTCCTTGCTTTTCTCTGCCAGCGCCGGTCCCTGCTTGTTGACCAGCAGTGGAGAACAAATATTGTTATAATTTTTATACTGCTGTATCAGACCCTACTGCTGCCCTCCCAGGGCTAGTGTTACTACAGATCCAAAATGATTACTTCCATATTATCGGATTGCTGGAAAGTCGTGTCCAACTTCTTAGCAATTTTTTTTTTATTGCTTCAATGTGATATAATGAAAAGTTAAATAATTTAGAAATAATCTTAAAAAATTACCTTATTATAAAATATTTTCTCCTGTCTACAGCTCCTCTACAGTCACTTCTAATTCCTAAAATAATACAAAATTGGGAGCCAAATTAATATATAGAAGTTTATTAGTAATTTAATCAATTGAAGGGGAATTCTGGGACTAAAACACTGTTGTCCTGTCCTTATGATAGACCACCGTTATTGGATTGACAGTGGTCCAATCCTTAAAAGGAACTGATTTGCACAACAAGCAATGATCATCATTATCAGCTTGGTGGGTTTCCAACAACTTGTACCCCCACCAAATAGGCTGTTATTGACTACTGTATGTAAAGAAGCTGACCTGTCTAGCTCCATTCACTGTGTAGCAGCCACTGCTGGGTACTGCAGATCAGCTCCTATTCTTTTATAGTAGCTGATGTGCGGTACTTGTCAGTGACTGCTACATTTTGAACAAAGCTGGACTTTGCAGTGCAATTCTATGTTTATATCCTGCTACTGCCAAAGCTAGTAGCAGCTGATTGGTGGCATGTAATGACGAGCGAGCATACTCGTTTAACTCTTTCACCAAGCATGCTCGGGTGCTTGCCGAGTATCTTCGGAGTGCTCGTATGTTATGTTCAAGTCCCTGCGTCTGCATGATTTACAGCTGTAAGACAGCCTCAACACATGCAGGGATTGCCTGTTTGTTAGGGAATCCTCACGTGTGATGAGGCTAACAGCTTTAAATCATGCGGATGCAGGGACTGGAACATAATATACGAGCATGCCGAAGATACTCGGTAAGCACCCGAGCATGCTCAGTGAAAGGGTTAAACAAGCACGCTCGCTCATCACTAGTGGGGTGCCATGTGTCAGACCCCTACTGATATCAGCTTGATGATATACTGTAGGTCATCATTCTCACATGTCCATCAATGTTTAACTGGCAGAAAACCCCTTTAAAGGGAATCTGTCACCAGTTCTTTGCTGTGTAATCTGAGAGCACCATGATGTAGTGGAACAGAGCCTGATTCCAGTGATGTGTCACTCACTAGGCTGTTTTGCTATTTTAATACAATCAGTGTTTTATCAGCAGGAGATTATGACTAGAGGACAACTGGCATCATGCCTCCTAGTCCAACCACTCCACCACTCCACAGGAAGCTGCCAGTCAGTGATGTGGGCGAGGTTATAAACACTTCAACAACTGAGCTCTGCTAGATCTGCAGCAAAGAAAACTGTGACTCTATCAGAACTGCTGCACCCACTATACTACGTGACATATTGCTGGAATCAGGGTCTCTGTCCCAATATCATGCTGATGTGAGATTACATCGCAAAAACTTGCTGACAGATTCCCTTTAAGACTGTAACAGATTCACTGATATTGTGGGTATTGTTATTATTTTTTTACTTCTATTGCACCAATATGTTTTGCAGCACTTTACAGGCATTGTTATCACTGACAATCTAAACTCTTTATCAGTGTGTCTTTGGTGTGTGGTACTTAATTCACGCAGACATGGGAGAAAAAACAGATATTGTCCTTGGTTAAATTTGAACCCAGAACCCCAGCAATGCAATGCAATATTGCTAATCAGTGAACAAACAATAAAAACATGTGAAATAAATTTGGCACTCCAAAGTAGATGCAAAAAATGTAATTTGTGATTTATTAGTACAGGTTCATCCACTGCATCCAGATGCGCCACATCTCCCGCACGGTTGTGCATTTCTCCAGCACTTCTCTATGAGCTATGAACTGTCTGTAAGAGGTTTCCCTGTTCTGATGAAGGCCACATGATTGACCGAAACGTCAAGTTGTTTTGTAATGATAATAAAACACAAACCGCTTAGCAGAATTACTCCAGGGACTTATATGGGTGTTTTATTCTATTTTTTATGCATGTGTACAGTGCCTACAAGTAGTATTCAACCCCCTGCAGATTTAGCTGGTTGACACATGTGGAATTAACTTGGCATTGTGACATTTGTACTGTAGATCAGCCTGGAAGTGGGAAATGCACTGCAGCAAATTTTTTTTTTTTTTTAAACGTAAAAAGTTAATTCAGAGTGTCATTTATTATTCAACCCCTCAAACCACAAGAATTCTGTTTGGTCCCCCTAAAGTATTAAGAAGTAGTTCAGGCACCAAGAATAATGAACTTCACATGTGTGGATTAAAGATCTCTTTTGCCAGCCTTTTCTGACTATTTAAGACCCTCCCCAAACTTGTGAACAGCACTCAGACATGGTCAACATGGGAAAGACAAAGGAGCATTCCAAGGCCATCAGAGACAAGATCGTGGAGGGTCACAAGGCTGGCAAGGGGTACAAAACCCTTTCCAAGGAGTTGGGCCTACCTGTCTCCACTGTTGGGAGCATCATCCGTAAGTGGAAGGCTTATGGAACTACTGTTAGCCTTCCACGGCCAGGACAGCCTTTGAAAGTGTCCTCCCGTGCCGAGGCCAGGCTTGTCCGAAGAGTCAAGGCTAACCCAAGGACAACAAGGAAGGAGCTCCGGGAAGATCTCATGGCAGTGGGGACATTGGTTTCAGTCAATACCATAAGTAACGTACTCCACCGCAATGGTCTCCGTTCCAGACGAGCCCGTAAGGTACCTTTACTTTCAAAGCGTCATGTCAAGGCTCGTCTACAGTTTGCTCATGATCACTTGGAGGACTCTGAGACAGACTGGTTCAAGGTTCTATGGTCTGATGAGACCAAGATCGAGATCTTTGGTGCCAACCACACACGTGACGTTTGGAGACTGGATGGCACTGCATACGACCCCAAGAATACCATCCCTACAGTCAAGCATGGTGGTGGCAGCATCATGCTGTGGGGCTGTTTCTCTGCTAAGGGGCCTGGCCATCTGGTCCACATCCATGGGAAGATGGATAGTACGGCCTACCTGGAGATTTTGGCCAAGAACCTCCGCTCCTCCATCAAGGATCTTAAGATGGGTCGTAATTTCATCTTCCAACAAGACAACGACCCAAAGCACACAGCCAAGAAAACCAAGGCCTGGGTCAAGAGAGAAAAAGTCAAGGTGTTGGAGTGGCCTAGTCAGTCTCCTGACCTTAACCCAATTGAAAACTTGTGGAAGGAGCTCAAGAATAAAGTCCACATGAGACACCCAAAGAACCTAGATAACTTGGAGAAGATCTGCATGGAGGAGTGGGCCAAGATAACTCCACAGACCTGTGCCGGCCTGATCAGGTCTTATAAAAGACGATTATTAGCTGTCATTGCAAACAAGGGTTATTCCACAAAATATTAAACATAGGGGTTGTATAATAATTGACCCACACTTTTATGTTTAAAATTTAATAAAATTCAACTGAGCAACATAACTTTTTGGTTTGTAAGATTTATGCTTCTGTTCATAAAACCTACTCTCGTTTGCAGTTTGAAGGCTCTAACTTATTTGCATCTTATCAAACCAGCTAAATCTGCAGGGGGTTGAATACTAATTGTAGGCACTGTACATAAAGATGGAAAAAACAATGATGACAGTAAACTAAACTCTTCCACCCAGAATAACGTAAGCTATAAAACAGGGTGGTGGTGAACAGATCTAGTACACAGTCTGTTCTTGCTGTCACCATCTGGGAAGCCATTATTAGGCAAGCAATACAAAATTCTGTACATTTCTATACGTGAGTTTGTGCTAGTAATCCCAAACATGTAAAAACAGGAGGGGTCCGCTGAGAGTGATACCACTGTATGTATGTTGTTCTCCCGCCAAACTAAATAACTACTGTGGATTTATTATCACTTGCTCTGAAGCCAGGTATAAGGGAGTGAAAGCAAGAAAATATCTGTCCTTCTTCATCCTTAAACTCCCGGTGACAGTAATTAATGGTTGATGAGATCCAGATCTGATTTACTCCCCAAACAAAATAAGTACCTTAATCATATGTGTTTCACGGATTCATAATGCCCTTATTCATAAAGCTGAACCCGGTCCTATTAAATAAATCGCACTTTCTTAGTATATAATGCTAGAATTATGGGGTTACACTTGTAATTCCTTTACTCGGTTTATTTCTCAATTAAGGTCGCATAGCCGTATTAATCAGTGGGGCACATGAATGTGGAAGTGATATATTTTACAGGTCACCACAACCAATTTGTTAATTTACTTATTTAGTTATTACTTGCTATCTGTTATTTGACAATATAATTTAAAGCGATTGTCTCTCTAAGAGCTGTTGGTGCAGATGGATGTGAAGAGGGCTTCCCTGCTCAGGACTCTACTTTTTGATCCACATTGGACATCCATTAAAGGGGACCTGTCATCAGGTTTTCCTTATATAAAACCTGTCAACCACCTATTAG
Organism: Phyllobates terribilis; assembly: GCF_046119375.1. Classification (NCBI taxonomy): domain Eukaryota; kingdom Metazoa; phylum Chordata; class Amphibia; order Anura; family Dendrobatidae; genus Phyllobates; species Phyllobates terribilis. The sequence goes on along the minus strand of NW_027362764.1, from coordinate 154,118,195 downwards.
CCTTCTTTAATAGTGTTCCTGCAACCCATTGGTATAAGCTCAGCTGCTGAGCATTTCCCTGAACATGTCTTTTATAATTATCCTAGGTAAGGTTGCCAACTTGATTGTTCATTTTTTTCTGGACAGCTTATCAAAAAATCACAGACAGACATTATTTTGTACGGACACAATGGAAAACCATGATAAATTATTATGATGATAAGTGATCCATGTCTACAGTCCATACTTCTGTTATGAAGACAACAGCAGCATTCACTGTAAACTGTAAAATGATATTTACAGTCAAAATAATCTGACAAAAATCATAAAAAAATCATAGATGCCTTAAAAAATTTTTCTATAGACAGTGCAAAAACTGCTCTATTTTACAGACTGTCCTGAAATTTCTGTGTGGTTGGCAATCCTGATCTGGGGTTATATGTCAATCAGCACCAAGAGGTCTGTTGGGTGGTCTCAGACCATGCCCAGTGCCACTTCCTCTCTGGCCACAGCCATTCCTACCTGCCTTGATTGGGATGGATGCCATATCCTACGTCACCCACACAGCTTACTCAACTCTTGTGCCTGTGCAGCTGGGAATAAGACCTGCACAGGCAGGAAAGTAAAACAGGCTAATTAACATATAGCGCAGATTAGCATGCTATACTAATATAAAAGGCATCTTCGGAGGTATGTGTAGCAGTTGAGCTCATATCGATGGGTTGCAGTAATACTATTAAAAAGGGCTAAAACGTGGTGTATGTGGTTTACATAGGGAAAACCTGGAGATAGGTTCCCTTTAAGTGAACACACCACTGGTGCAACCTGTGTAGCCATCCAGGGGTCCAAGATGTAAGGGAACCCACTACAACATCTAAAACAGATGGAATTGTCCATTATGATGAGCTATTGGACTGCAAAGGGCCCAGATATTGTTCTTGCACAGGGGTCCTCCTGTGTTTGCAGCTGCTATAACTAAGAGAAGATTCTACCCTGGTCGACCCAACTCATCCATATCCTACATTGATCAGCAACCAAAGATGATCAGTGCAGGAAGCCTCCTATTAGATGTGCTCCTCTCCTGCATCAGCCCAGCTTTAGTCTGTAGGCCTTTATTCTTTTACCTAAGATACAGTCACGTATTCATTAGCAGTAAATAGTAGAGCACTTATAACCTAACATCCATGTAATGGGATTAGAATAACTCTCTGATTTTGTGCTGCAGGCTTCATCTTCATTAAAAGAAAAACAAAAGAACGAGCCTCAGGCGCCCAGGCAGGGGGTATCGCTCCCCGGACAGTACGCAGGAGCCCTGCCTGTATCTTCAGCTCACATATCCCTGGAGGGCAAGACCAGCAGCAGCCACCAGGCCTTACTGCAGCACTTACTGCTCAAAGAACAAATGCGCCAACAGAAGCTTTTAGCCACAGGTAACAATGGGAGTCAGTGCGAAATTGCAGATTATGTTTCTCCTTTTTGCAATGTTAATAGCAACAATGACCAATAGAAAGGACATTTTATCCCATATAAAAATCCGCATCAGTTTATTACCAGGTGCTGAAACATGTCGTAGGTTCACAGAAGATATACTGCTTATCTGAAGGATTTTAATCTGAGCCGCTTTATATTTCTATGGTTTTAGTGTGTTCATGGCTGCTGTAAAATGATTGAACTCCACAAGAGATTTGGCAAGAGGCAAAAAAAAGTTTCTCACGTAACATATCAGCACTTTTTTCTCCATTGAGAGTGGAATCCTTTCCCTTTCCCTTGGAATCAATCCATTTACATACACAGTATATATACACACGTGGTCAAAATTGTTGGTACTCCTCGTTTAATGAAAGAAAAACCCACAATGGTCACAGAAATAACTTGAATCTGACAAAAGTAATAATAAATTAAAAATCTATGAAAATGAACAAATGAAAGTCAGACATTGCTTTTCAACCCTGCTTCCACAGAATTTAAAAAAAAAATTAAACTCATGAAATAGACCTGGACAGAAATGATGGTATTCCTGAAAATAATGTATCAAAAGGGACATGTGAAATCAAGTTGTGTCCACTAATTAGCATCACAGGTGTCTACAATCTTGTAATCAGTCAGTGGGTCTGTATATAGGGTTACAGATACTCAATGTGCTGTTTGGTGACATGGTGTGTACCACACTCAACATGGACCAGATGAAGCAAAGGAAAGAGTTGTCTCAGGAGATTAGAAAGAAAATTATAGACAAGCATGTTAAAGGTAAAAGTTCTAAGAACATCTCCAAGCAGCTTGATGTTCCTGTGACTACAGTTGCACATATTATTCAGAAATTTAAGATCCATGTGACTGTAGCTAACCTCCCTCGACATGGCCGCAGGAGGAGAATTGATGCCAAATCAAAGAGACGGATAATATGAATGGTAGCAAAAGAGCCCAGGAAAACTTCTAAAGAGATTAAAGGTGAACTTCAAGCTCAAGGAACATCGGTGTCAGATCGCACCATCCATCGTTGTTTGATCCAAAGTGGACTTCATGGGAGACGACCAAGGAGAGCACCATTGTTGAAAAAAAATCATAAAAAAGCCAGACTGGAATTTGCCAAACTATATGTTGGCAAGCCACAAAGCCTCTGGGAGAATGTCCTATGGACAGATGAGACAAAAATGGAAGTTTTTAGCAAGGCACATCAGCTCTATGTTCATAGAAGGAAAAATTAAGCATATGAAGAAAAGAACACTGTCCCTACTGTGAAACATGGAGGAGGCTCTGTTATGTTCTGGGGCTGCTTTGCTGCATCTGGCACAGGGTGTCTTGAATCTGTGCATGGTACAATGAAATCTCAAGACTATCAAGGGATTCTAGAGAGAAATGTGCTGCCCATTGTCAGAAAGCTTGGTCTCAGTCACAGGTCATAGGTCTTGCAACAGGATAATGACCCAAAACACACAGCTAAAAACACCCAAGAATGGCTGAGGAAAACATTGGACTATTCTGAAGTCGTCTTCTATGAGCCCTGACCTAGATCCTATTGAGCATCTTTGGAAAGAGCTGAAACATGCTGTCTGGAAAAGGCAACCTTCAAACACTAAGACAACTGGAGCAGTTTGCTCATGAGGAGTGGGCCAAAATACCTGTCAAGAGGTACAGAAGTCTCATTGACAGTTACAGGAATCGTTTGATTGCAGTGATTGCCTCAAAAGGTTGTTCAACAAAATATTAAGTTAAGAGGACCATCATTTCTGTCCAGGCCTATTTCATGAGTTTAATTTTAAAAAAAAATTCTGTGGAAGCAGGGTTTAAAAGCAATGTCTGACTTTCATTTATTCATTTTAATAGATTTTAAATATATTATAATTTATCTCAGATTCAAGTTATTTCTGTGACCATTGTGGGTTTTTCTTTCATTAAACGATGAGTACCAACAATTTTGACCACATGTGTAGGTGTATGAATGTAAAGAGGGCTTCCCTGCTTAGGACTCCACTCAATGTAACCCCCTCTGTTATCTATCCTAGATATTTATGAATAAATTGACTTAGAGGCGTGTCCCTACACAGTCGGATACTGTCAGCAGCACTGATTTGACAGTAAGCTTATGCTGGACACACCTCCAGTAGATAACAGTGGTTAATATATTCATTTATTTGTAAGAGCAGTAACAGAGGAATGGTAAAACACATCCAAGAGTCCTAAAGAAAAAAGATTCTACAGAAATATTTAATAAAGAATGCTAACATTGACATATCAGAAGAGCTTATTGTTCCTCTTTAACTTAACTACATTTTTTTACGATAGGGGATAAATACTGGATTGGTAGGGGTCTCAGCAGTTGGACTCAGTCAATCTAGCATTTACAGTATTACTTATCCAACTTGTCCACTAGATATCCACGAGAGGTGGTGAGTTCCCCTTCAATGGAAGTCTTCAAACAGAGGCTAGACAGACATCTGTATGAGATGGTTTAGTGACTCCTGCATTGAGCAGGGGGTTGGACACGATGACCCTGGAGGTCCCTTCCAACCCTACCTTCCTTGGTTTCTATGAATCATTTTTAAAATTCACTGTGACCTTCACTGATGTAGTTTTAGTCATATTATAATTTTTAACCAAGCCAAATGCTTTTCTAAAGCCCCCCATATACATTTGAAAAAGATGGATGGACCCACCGATTACTGAATCTGCCTATCATCTATACCTGACGACTCCCCATTAACAGATTGTGAATCCATTGGATAAATGCAATAATGTGAGTGAACTGCAGCAGAGAGATCACTATCTAAGTGTAGTACAAAAGAGTGAAAAGGTTAAAAACATGCAAAACGATGAGGTATTATTCCCACCCTACTGTGTTGTTCTATGAGTGGGCACAATGCCATGATAGACAGTGAAATATCAAGAGGCTTCAAGCCACTATAGTCCAACTGAGGAAATCATCCAACTTGATCCCCAATCTAGGCATAGTATCATGAAAGAAAATGGTCTATGCCACAAAGAAAGATATTGGGTCATGAAGGTACAGGCACAAACATTATTCATTGTACAAACAACGCGTTTCAGCTGCATAAATTGAGCTGTGAACTTGCTATGCAAGCCGAAATGCATGGTATGTACAATATATAATGTTTGTTCCTGTACCCTTGTGATTCCAGTTTCTTTATTTGTGGCATCATCACTACTATGAATAGTCCATGTTCTTCTGCTATACTATACTAACAGATTATGTTTGGGAAGATAAGAATTGGGCAGTTAGAATTAAATCCCCAAATCCGTTTGTTCTGTGAGCAAATAAGGTGCTGCCAGATTATTCCAGCAGAGACTTAATCCCCCTCCACCCATATACATTAGACAAATGTCGTCTGTACCCGCTGATATTGACTGGTTCAGCCAACTGTCTAATGTGTATAGGGGACCCGGACAATTTATTGTCAGGAGAAATATAGTTCTGCCATGTCTGATTTCGGACTACCATTCCATTTGTACTTCTGGAGATAAGCAACCGCAATGTTTTGAGGTAGCTCTCTCATAGGCAACACAAGAGTGCTTGGGTAAATGAATGCTACTGTGTGTGGAAAAAGCCAAGGCGAGATGGTTGCTGGCCAAACCATCTTACAGCCGACTTTACTCTGTTCTCCCCATACAAAATACGCTCAGCTAAGCCATTCATTCCTTCATTCCTATGTATAGTTTAACGCGTTTGGCCAGTTTTACCTCTGGCAATGCGTGAGGGGGCCAGGTTCAAGGACCTTTTCTGATGTTCTCATTGGCATGTTAAAAGATAGTTAAAATTGGAAACGCTCCTCTAGAAGTGTTAAACATACTCACTTACACCTAAAAGCAAAGAAACAAACCTTAGCAACAAATAATTAGTTAAAACATTCAGGTAACAGAAAAACCTATGGCTAAGGTCAGATGCTGTGGAAATTTATTAGAAATCTGTAAAAAATCTGCATGTATTTAATATGGATTTTGCCACCGATTTTCACAGTGAAAATCCATAGGTTTTTGAGCTACATGTTGATGTGTTTTTGAAAGCCCTATTTACATGTATTTTACTGTATTATATGGAAAATTGGTTTTTCTGAACATCACCTTAATGGTACAATGATATTTCTTTAAATGATGTTATATTATATATACATTATCAAATATTCTGGGTCATCAAACAGTGACAGAAAACTATAAAACCTACCTGTAAAGGTAAAGAACCAGAAGGACACAGAAGCCCAACAGCATGTTAACACCTGGTGTATTTCGTAGTACACAAGAGCTCGACAGCCCACTGTCATCTTTTCCCCATGCAGAATACAAGGGTGGACCCCCATGTGAAGCTTTAAGTTAGCACGATTTACATTATTACATGATAAGCTGTTCCTTGCTCAGGTTCATTCTACGAAAAATGGCATGATCTTATCAATGTCAGTGTCTTATCAATCAACTGATGCTGATGGACGGTTGTGTAATATTATTTTTTCTGTACGGGTATAATTCATCCCATTAATAACGAAGAATCATTCTCTTTCTCTCTCACTCCTCAGGTGGAGCTCAGATTCTTCAGGCCCCTCTCGGATCAAAAGATAGAGTTTCACCGGCTGGGAGGGTGGTTCACAAACTTCCTCGTCACAGACCCCTGCACAGGACGCAGTCTGCTCCCCTTCCTCAGAATACCCTGGCGCAGCTCGTCATTCAGCAGCAACATCAGCAATTCCTGGAGAAACAGAAAAAGTATCAGCATCAGATTCAGATGAACAAAGTGAGCAATTAATATATGAAAACACTCATGTATTGATATGATGTTGTAATACAGTCATTTACATCATGTCCAAAAGACACAACATTTATACCAGGGGCATCAATGGATCAGCATGAACCCCTTAATGTAAAAATGGGGCTTCACGGTTGCGTTAATTATTACTATCACAACCCAAAACCCGTCATGATGACCCAGCGCCTGTTGCAGGCTTTTCTTGTGAATGTGTGTGTGTATCAGAGCTAGACATACCATTTGTACAACCTATACAGACACACAGAGGTACTACAGGCAAAAGAGCCCAATACTACCCTAGAAAAACATGCTATTAGTTGTTTTTTTTAATAAGTCCTTTACATCCTCATATTGTATATTTTCATGATATACTTAATCATATCCCAACAGATTTGTAGTTTTTGCCCTGGGTCATTTGATGCTTAGTTGCCTCTCTGCAGGTGGCATACACAATTCATCATGAAAGTGAATTTACCATTCTTGGGCCTCCCCCCAATGTATATGTCATGAAAAAAGAAGTCACATATATGAGGAGACCAACACCTACCTAGATCCACACTTGCAGCAATTTGAATACCATAAAATCCAATTATTTTAACTAGAAAATATTAACCTCAAAGGGGTTGTCCCATGAAAATAGTACATTTTAATTAATAGATCTTAGAATAATAATAAGTTCCACAGCTGGATGTGTTACAAAAAATGTTCCTGTGCTGAGATAATCTTATAAATGCGACCCTACTCTGTAATGTTATTTGCTGTGTCTAACAATGTAGAGGTGCTCCAGTTCATGGTCGGCAGACAACATAGCTCTTCTCCAGGGAAAGAGGCATAGGTCACTTATGAAAAGTAAGAACACAGGCAAAACAGCAGTGGCTTACAGCTGCTACTTTTTGAGGTAACACATTTTCCTATTTGTTTTATCACAGGATTGAGTGTTTCTGCCATGTAAGCTCAAAAGCCGCTAGAGCTGATACATCACTGACTTGATTTATGATGAGCTCAGAGGGCTAAAGATGTTCCCAAAACAGTCACTCCTGTGTTACCTCAGGCAGAGAAAAGTGTTACCTCAGGCAGGGAAATGTGATACCTCAGAAAACATTAACTTCGAGCCCCTCCAGTTTTGTCTGTATACTCACTTATCGTAAGTGACTTCCCCCCTTTCCAGGAGCTGTCTTTGTGCCGACCATGAACTGGAGCAGCTCTACCATGGTTAGACACAGCAAATAACAGGATATAGCAGGATCACGTTTATAAGATTATCTCAGCACAGGAACATTTTTTTGGAACACATCCAATTGTGGAACTTATTATTATTATTATAATTATTCCAAGATCTATTGATTAAAATGTAATTTTATCATGGGACAACCTTTAAAGGCACGTTCCCTCTGGACAAATACGCACCATATAATCTGCTGCAGATTTGCTTGCAGCGTATTATAGTTCCAGCATTTGAATGAGATTCCTTGAAATCTCGTTCCCATGTTGCAGAAAAAATCCATAGCATCAATTGACTAGCGCTGTGCATTTGAAATCCATTTTCCAAGCGACGAGGTGAAATAAGTGGGAAAGCTAAACCATTTGCACAACGAGATCATAGTAGTATATACTGCTACGAATTTTACTTCTGCAGAAATTCCACATTGTAAAAATCCCTTGGGAGCATAGCATAAGAATTAAATACAATTCTAAATGTGAAACGCCTTTTATTCCTAATGTACTAAACTGAGCAAGAAAAACTTCCCAGAAGCCAAACGTGTTCTCACCACTAGAGGGAGCCTGATAAACCTACATTGCTTTACATCCATAATGAAATCTTCTCCTTATATTGTTTCCCAGACTGCGGAGATGTTCGGGAAATGTGTCCTTTTATGTTTTCTGAATATATTTAATATGCTGAGCTCTTTTAGATTGCACAGAACAGGAGCATGCAAGTAAATAGGAATAGAGACATTTTGACAATTCAAAGTGAAATGAACACATTAGACGTCCTGAGAACTACTAAATATTTTTTTAAATAATCTTTTGGATAATTATCTTTAGTTTGCAATCTGAAATCACAGTCTGTCACTCTTGATCTTGACAGTATGGATATATATATAGTCACAGTGGATAATTTACTTATGGAATCCACTGTATGTAAATCACCTTGAAATTTGTGCCTGCAATGCAAATTGTGACATTTCATCTGAGTGTGGGTGGAAAAAGTTTGCCTGACTCTTTTAAATATTAATGTTTGGAAATCTGAACCTTTCTATTTGGAAGGCAGATTCCTGTCTGATTGAATTCATTTGTCTGCAGAGAGCCTGCTGCCTTTTCCTTGTAGCGTAGTGATCACGCAAATTGTGTTTGTTCTGGTACATCAAGCCATGGTTTTCTCTTCTTGTATTGTTTTACTTAAGGATATCGTGCTGAATTGAATATAGATTATAGAACTGAGGATACTGGAGGCAAACTATATTGCTGCTGTGAACGGGGCACCACAATTGAAGTGGGGTCAAAGAAATGCTTAAAATTTATTGTAAAAAATTAGATGGCAGGATGACCTGAAATTGTCTGCGGGTGTATTATGATTTCTAGTATTAGTACCCTCATTTTTACTTTCGCCCTTGAGAAAGTCCTAATTTTTCCTCTTTGAGTAGCAGAGCCGGAGATTTGAATCCTGAGTCTTCATTTATGTATCAAGCAAAGAATAAGTTTTCGTTCTGAAGTTTTTGTTAGTTAAAAAGTCGAAAGGAGATTAAAAAATAACATACATAATAGGTAAACTATTAAATAAAAGTCTAGTGAAAGAAGTAGATTACTGTAGGTTGTCAGAGCCTGGAGCAAAACAAGTATTTTGCACCCCCTAACCTGTTGACCATTAGTACTTCCTGAGTCCCTTCCACCAGTCTAGTATTACCCCTTATTGCTCTAAAAGCTTTACTATATTTAAACAAAATAATATTACTGATGTAATTATAGTTTATCATTTGAGCCTGTTATTTTTTGTTTTTTGTTGAAATCAAACATAATATTTTTCAAAAATGAGGTTATAAATATTCATTTTTTACAAGATGTTTTTACTACATTTTTCTTTTTTTTTTTTTTTTTTAATGTTATTTTATTACCATGGCCCAAAGCCTCACTCTGTCCTTGATTTTAGCAGTATCCCTATCACTAGTCCTAAGCCTAGTTTGAACACTAAGCCTATTCCTAGTAGAGATGAGCGATCCCGAACTCTTAAGTTCAGGGTTAGTACCGGACACATAGTGTCTAGTGCTGGACTCCAAACATGGATTTCTCCTGAAAGTCTGTTTTCCAGTTCGGGAGTCTGGGGAAGAAGAGAGACAGAGATATTTTCCAGCTCCAAAGATCAGGTACCTATTGCTTGAGTTAGGGTACAGTTCTGGACTAAAGTTCGGTCAGGGTCGGGTAACCCTAGCCCTGGCCCTAACCCTAACCCTAATCAGGATGAGAAAAAGTATGTAGAAACTTAGATTTTTCCCACTTTCATAAAAGTGTCACAAATGATTGCAAACCTGTAAATCAATAAACTATTGCAAACTCACTCTCCTTGGTTTCTCTGTGCCACCAATCTGGTTTTTGTGTATTTCCTGCAGCGGTGACATCAAGACAATAGCACAAATCACCACTGCAACTAAACACTGAGCCCAACAGCTCTGCTGAGCCACTCAGCTTAGCGATTAGCTGCAGCGGTGATGTGAGCTGTGGTCATAACGTCACCACTGCAGCCAATACACAGAAATTTGAGCGGTGTCAGGGAGCTTGCGCTGGACTTGGGGCAGGTTAGTTCCATCTGGGTTTCTTGTTTTACAAGTTTGCAATCATTTATGCACTAATTTTTGAAAGTGCAAAACCCCCTTAAAGCTTGCTATAATGTTAGTGCAATAGGTGATGACATACTTGCCCTGCATACGAAACCTACAGCACTACAAAAATGTCTACAGAGCTCTGAGCTACTGTAATCATCTTGCTGTCCAGCTAAAATTTGCTCAGCCATAGAATTTGGCACCCAGGTCCCCAGTTGCCTTTTCCCATGCTGTGCCACTGACAGAAAGGTAACCCAGTATAGTTTACATTACAGTCTAATATGGGGCAGAAATTCCTGCCAACTACTTAAAAATAAGTTATGAATTTTAATATTATCTTAGAACAAAGGCATCATTTCAAATTTCAGTGTCTTAATTTCACTATTTAATACAGATAATCACTATTGTTACAGAGAGGAGCTATTAGGCCACTCAAGCACTAGTGCTGAAATACAACTGCAACCTCTGCAAGGCACAAATCATGCACCTAAAAATCCCAAATTGTTATATTACAGAAACGTGAGAATAATCACAGTGATAAGACAACCCAGGATTAAAGTGGTTGTCCACTAGTGTTGAGCGAATTTGTTCGGCATTTCAAATTCGTATTCATGTTCGGGGTTCCGGCTTGTTAGCGCCAAAAAATCAGCTCCGCCCACAAACATCCCTGATTTGCCACGCTGTCTGCGTGACATCGTGGTGGCAAATCAGGGATGTTCGTGGGTGGAGCCGATTTTTTGGCGCGAACAAGCCAGAACCCTGAACACGAATTTGAAATGCCGAACAAATTCGCTGAACACTATTGTCCACTACTGGAAAAAACACCCTTATTAATCAATTCAGAGCCCCATAGAAAACAAAACAATGTTGGCGATGTTGTTCTCAGCAGGTAGCATGACATTGTTGTGTCATGTGACCACTGCCGCCCATCAGTGGCCACTCATCAGCCTTCAGCTCATCAATATTATTAATATTGTATCAGAGTATTATGTATCAGATATTGTATGACTGACAAAATAGTTAAAGCTGCAGCTAGTCGGTGGCGACTGATTGGAATAAAGGATTGGCAAAGGGGAGAAGCTGAAGAGTTGCTAGAGAACATGTAGAATAACCAGGTGAAGGGATGGAAGATGAATTGAAGAGGCATGAGGGTATTAGATGAGTGGCTATAGAGATGCATGTTGCAGTAGTCTAGGCAGGGGATGATAAGGCCATGCACTAATATTTTCAATGACTTAGGTTTGATCTGACTTCGGGAGAATTAATGCAGCCAATGTTACAGGTACTGTATGTCGAGTGCAGTGATAATAAACATTTATATTACAGTGCAGGTTATTCTATTGTGTGGCAACATGGCCCTCAGATCCTAGACTTCAGTACCACTGCAAGCTTTGCATCCCCTAGGATTATGCCTTGGTTTTATACCTTTTTTAAAAATTATTGAGTTTTAATTACACCACAATCGAAAACAATTAGTAGTATAATGCACAGTGAGGGGATTAATTATTGCGAGTGCAGAGGTTGAAGTCACAACGGAGTCTGGGAGCCTAGGGGGTCCCAGAAGGTCCGCTTATGATAAGGTTAATACTACAGTATAAAAAACACATGATAGTTGGGGGCTCTGTTGGAGATTTTTCACTGGGGCTAATGAGCATCAGGCATGCCACTGCGCCCAGTACATGTATCATTTAAGAATAATTGTTTTGGTTTAGCTTTTCTTTTTTTTACAAGGTGTCATCGTTGCAATCCACGGGTTTTTAGACGTCTAAAGAAAAACACAGTCCATCCACAAGCCACACTTAAGTACCGTCTGTTCTGCACTGTAATACTAACTTCAAAGCCTGCTATGTGAGAATTGAGCAGATAACCCTTGGCATAGCTGTTTCCTATTAAAAGCCTTTTTTCTTACAGGTTCCAGAGACTCTTGTGTTAACTCTTTAACTGCACTTAGGGGGCTGCCATTACGTCAACATTTACTACTCAGTTAACTGAACACTTACATTGCAAAGGTTCTTAAGTGTATTTCATTTGCAATTGCAATCCCAGAGCCATGATCTTAGAGGTACATGAGCAGGGCTATGCCAACAACTATATATGAATCATGTAAAAACAAGCACAAACTATCCATGTGGCGATGCCTCCAGATCAAGTACCGTACATAACATTCTTACTTTGTTAATGACTGTCTTTCCTGTCTTTATATTGCTGACTTGTCCTGCTGAAAACGTAGATTTCATATTCCCACAAAACCCACCAGATTATTATTGAACTTCTCCTATATAATTTACTCCCACAGTTTATAGTGGGATAATTTATGATAACGTTTTATTTCTTAATTACTGTTTATGTAATTCCAATTCCCAATTATAATAATCTTTAAAGTGGCTCCGAAGCTGGTTGTTCACTTTAAAAATTAATTCTGTTATGCAATTATTTAGCAAATTATTCATAATTTGGATCCACCTATTTGCTGGATGCTCAGATGTATGCTGCCATTCAGTCATTTGGCTTTTAAGACTGTCACAACAGGTTTATTTATATGAGCTAAGGAAAGGAATCTGGACTACCAGCAAAAATATTAAAGGGAATTTGCCACCAGATTTTTGCTCCCTTACTGGACTTTTTCTTGAAGTCTTAGTAAGTCACTGTTTTATATGTTGCAGCTTTGGTTGTCCTTTCAGAGATGATCTCCTGCTCCTGTGGTCCCCAATATTCATGAGCTCTGACTATCCTCACACCATTGATTAACAGCTTCCTGCCTATGCACAGTATAGGTAGAAAGTTGTCAATCGGTGGTGTGGGCGAGGTTGCACAGAGCTCACCATTGAGAAGACTAGCAGATCTGCAGAAGATAAAATTGTGATTTTGTCAAAAATTCAGCAAAATGTCCAATAAGTGGCATACCACTTAAATCGAGGTTTCTGTCCCTTTTTTATGCAGCCATAAGATTGGGAAGGGTTTACCTGATGACAGATGCATTTTTAAGTAATTTTACCATTGTGCATTTATGTCTTGTCCGCATAATATGCCATCAATGTATCACAGTTGTCATACCTGGGACCCACATCTGTCTCGAGAACAGCAACTAAATTACAAACTTCTACCAGAGTAGAAGGTGTCTGCACATGTGCGGCCCTCTCTATTCATTTATATTAAAACTCCCGAAGTTCATGTGAGATGCCATAAAAAAAGCAAAATAAGATCTGTTCAATATGGCAGATCATATAGTTTCCCATATTAAACACTCTATGATCAAAAACAACCAAGCCCTAATCAGATTTTCACTTATGTGGCCAGAATCATCACACATGCTTAGAGGTTGACTATGCTAAAGATTTTATGATTTTTTTATATTAATGTAATTGTTTTCTTATTTGAAGATGCTTTCCAAATCCATTGAACAACTTCGGCAACCCGGAAGCCAATTAGAGGAATCTGAAGAAGAACATCACAGTGATTATACAATGCAAGAAGAAAGGGTTTCATCTACTGGAAACATAAAAAGTCATAGCAGTACTGATCTCAGAACTGACCACCTAACATCCGTGAAGGTGAAAGAAGAACCACCAGACAGTGACGATGACATTCAAACACATCCTGAATCTAATCCAAAATCAGCCTTTGTACAGCAGGTAACATGCAAAGATTTTAACCCAAGATTTGGTATTAAATTTCTAATTTGAATTTTGGACTGGCTAAGAAAACAAAAGCTAATGCAAGTTACTATTGTCCCGATAAATGTTTTTTTTTAGTATTTTTATTTTATTATAGAAGACATTTCTAAATTGTACAACTACATATTTTTTTTTTTTAATCAGATGTTTTTCATTGAAAATTTTCAAATTAGAGACCATACAAAACAAGAGAATACACTCTCAAACATTAATCCCAACAAGGTGCTACAAAGCATAACAAAATGTAGAAATGAAAAGTAAAGTCACGGTTCAGTGATGTAAGGAATGTTACGATACTGGCGTAGCACTGCTGGAAACCAGTGGACGAAGGAGGACGAGCAGAATAGCAAATGGTAGTAGAAGTCATTGAAGTTAGCAAAAGGAGTTGTAGGAAATAATCCGTAGACAGCTGAGAACAATCTGTGTAAGAATGTTCAGGAGCTTGGAGACTGGAAACTAGGCTAACAGCTAAACACAACAGTCAAGCAATGAGTGAGAGATCCATGGCGCTTTATGTAAGCCCATACAGGAAACAAGATGGATCCCACAGGTTCAAAATCTGCCATCTTAGTAAAGGGCAATTGAAGAACACAACAGCAGCCTCCAGTGGTAAGGAGTGGGATTGCAGCACAATTATTAAGGTGAATAATAACAGCCACTAGTGGTCAAACTGTAGAAGGACAACTGGAATTCTGACAATGACTTATTTAGTTAATTAATTCCGTTTACAACTGTACAAATTTAATTAAACCCTTAGCTTTCTAAGTCATGCTCAGCACACAGGTCAGTAAATGTTCTTTATATATCTCTTATACAACACAAATCCAAAAGGTACAAAATATTAAAGTTTAAATTCAGTTAGGCACATTGTTTAAAGAAACACTTCAAGCAAAGTTACCTAACTAAGAGCCCTTGGTGGAAATTCTGCAAAGATTCAAGAAATTCCAAAAAGAGAACCTGATGTTATGCTCTGTCCCCGCAGGGCCTGCACTAGACATTCATAATAATTTCCTTAGAATTATTTGACTTACTATTTAGCATTCAACTACTGTTTACATTAACTCCTTAATAATACATGATGTATATATATAAGTCAAAAAGCGAGTGCCATTTCCTGCATCATGAGCAGAGATGAGCGAACCCAAACTTAGAAAAGAGAGAAAGAGATCCAAAGTTCAGGTCTCCGTTATTTTCAATGCGGTTCGGGTTTTTGTTCAAGTTCGGGTACAGTTCTGGTACCCGAACCAAACTTTGGTTTATTCTTGGACCAAACTTTGGTTTATTATTGGGCCTTACCAAAGGCATGGCCTAATAGGTTGCATGTTAGTGTCACACTGACAGGCCATAATGCTTTAGAATACTCCAATATTGCAAAGCATTACACTTGCAATCTCTATTTTTTGTCCTTCTAGGGGATGTTAATCAAAGTATACTAAATCCAACAAAGTTTCATGAAATAAAAAAGCCTCAAAACATAAAAAAAATTAAATCAAAATGATTGTGTTTTTTTTTCTTAAATGGTTAGTCATAAAAATATAAAATTTTTGGCTAAATTATTGCTTATATACAGTGAAGATTTACAACTCATTCCATAAAAAACAATATTCCATATAGCTACATTGAAGGAGTAATAAAATATATCTCTCAAAATGCAGCAACACAAAACTAACTATTATTGCATGAAATATATTTTAATTAGGCAAAAGTAAAAAAAAATAAAAGCAACTTGGGCATTAAAGTTAACTTGATAATTTTACTGCAAAGTAAACAACATAAAAAATTGCGTTTTTGTTGTCCCTCCCCCCATTTTTTTTTTTAGAAAGCCTAATCAATTAAGTGTAAGGGGTGGTATTCAATCAATTTATTTTGCAAAAAAACAAGCCCTCATACAACTATAGCAATAGAAAAATAAAAAAGTTATGGCTGCCTGAATGCAAAGATGAAAAAATGAAAAAAAAAATTACTTGGCCATTAACTATCAAATAAGGCTAGTTGTTAAATATCAAATAAGGTAGGGGCTAAGATTTGTATTCTATTAGCTGTTGTGGGAGACAAATGCAGGAAATTTCAGGTACTTGAAGTGCTCCAATGAGCATTTCAATGTATAGATGTATAATAACAATCTTCTCATGGACATTTAAATTTTCTATTATATGGTTAAAAGTAGTTCCAAAAACACAATTCAATTTAATTATAAAGTAATACGACAGTACTTAGATTGCAAAGTGCTGCACACACAACTCTGATGATGTTAAAACCTATCATAGCCAAACATAACTACTTAAAGGGAATCTGTCAACATGATCCTCCCTCCCGAATTGTTTATATGGTCATGTTGCTCTGCTACCTTTACTTTAGCAATCTGTTTCTCCTTGACTGTTATCAATGGCTGTTATAATTCATATGCAAATGAGGCGTCAGTGCTCTGGGTGTGTCAAAGCACTTCAGAAGCCTCTGCATCCCTGGTTCTGTTCCCTGTCCAGACCCACCTTTATCTCCTTAGCTATAAAAAGCCATTGAGCTGTCAATGAAGCAGAAGAAGGTGAGACTGGGTGCGGAATAGAGCCAGGAAGTCTTAGTCTTAGCAAGTGCTCTTACCATGCCCAGAGCACTTACTCCTCATTTGCATATGAATGAAAATAGCGATTTTTCAGTTTCATTAAGGAAATAACAGATTGCATCAGTAAAGGTATAGTGACATTATATTTCAGAACGCATTGTGACCATATAAACACTTTGGGGGTTGTGGATTGGGATGACAGATTCCCTTTAAACATTTAAGACTTAGCATCAGTATATGAAGCATTTATTCCTCTATGCTACAAGACTAATCATATACCTGCCAATTGCATTTGCTTTTTGTAAGGTTATATTTCACACATGTATGTTACCTTATATTACTGTACCATTTTGCCTCCAAATGACATAACTACTATTTCTATGTCAAATGTGACTGGATATAATTGTTTGTTTTTGGCCTGTAAGACTGTAAAATATATGTGGGCAAACATTAAACAGTTCTACTGGGAGTCACCATTATACTGTAGCAATCACTGATTTAAATTACTGGGGCCAATATGGTTGGATCTTGCTGCTCTTTAGTGCTGATGCAAAATTTCTACCAGGACCAGATCACAATCACATAACATTTATGTATGCAAATTGCCTCTTCAGAGAGGATGAAGACTTAAACTCTAGCGCCACCTATTGGAAGTAGCAATCCTAAAAGTCAATAATGAGCCTTTCCATATGACTAAGGCTGTGTGCCCACTATGCATTTTTTAAGCATTTCCACAGCGGCAATCCCGCTGCAGAAACGCTTAAAAAACAGTTGGTAGAAGTTCTGCAATGTTCCCCAATGATAATCTGCATGTGCTGTTCACATGCTGCGCAAATTTCTGCTGAGAATTATCATTGCGGAAAAATCTGCAGCACTACCAATTATTTTGCGTAATCGCGGCCATTGACTTGCATTGAATCGCTTAATATCCGCATGACTACATGTGCACATGCGGATATTAAGCGATTCAATGTGCGGATGGTACCCGGGTCTGGAGAAGAGGAGACTCTCCTCCGGACCCGGGTACCATAGTACCTGTTAAAAAAAGAATTAAAATAAAAAATATACATTATACTCACCTTCTGATGGCCCCCGGTCTCCATAGCGATGCGTCCTGGCTCCCCAGCCGCTCGCGATGGTCTAAAAGGACCTGCCATGACGTCATTTAGTCATGTGACAGGTCACGCAACCGCTGACATTGGCCGTCGCGTGACCTGTCACATGACTAAATGATGTCATGCAAGGTCCTTTTACACAACCGCAAGACACCGGGAAGACCGGACGTATCGGATAAGGAGACCGGGGGTCATCGGAAGGTGAGTATAATGTTTTTTTTTTATTTTCTTCCATTTTTATTCTTTTTTTTAACTAACTTGGTCACACTATATAAAATCCATGCCGGTTGCATGTATTTATATAGTGTGACCAAGTTGTCAAGCACTTTCTAAGTTATGCTAAAATCGCTTGGAAAGCACTTGACAACCCGCATGCGAAATCGCATGATCAAAATGCTTCACTTCCTCTTGTCCCTGGCAGGAAAAACACATGTAAAATCCGCATGTACAATCTGTAATGGGTCTGGGAGGCGGAACCTCTGAGCTACTATACAAGGGGGCGGTCCTTGTAAGGAAGCGGGTGGCGACCAGGCAGGCAGTCACAGCAGGTGACCGGGACAGTCTCTGGATGAACGGGCATGAGGTCACGGCAAGTGACCGGGGCAGTCTCTGGGTAAAGGGTTGGTACGACCTGTGGCGGCTGATGGTAGACGTGAGCTCCCAGGTGAGCAGGCGAGAGTCTCTGGATAAACGGGTGATCACAGCATGTGACGGCGGAGCCTCCAGGAAGACCAACAGACAGGCAGCAGATGAGCGCTCCCAGGTGAGCGGGCAGAAGTCTCTGGACAGGCGGGTGGTCACAGCATGTGACGGCGGAGCCTCCAGGTAGGCTAGCAGACAGGCAGCAGATGAGCGCTCCCAGGTGAGCGGGCAGGAGTCTCTGGACAGGCAGGTGGTCACAGCACGTGACGGCGGAGCCTCCAGGTAGGCTAGCAGGCAGGTAGCAGATGTGCGCTCCCAGGTGAGCGGGCAAGCTGGTCCATAGACAGACTGACAGGAGTTGGAAGGCAGACCGTCGGACCTCAGGCAAGCAGGCAGGTAGCTGATGTGCGCTCCCAGGTGAGCGGGCAAGCTGGTCCTTAGACAGACTGACAGGAGTTGGAAGGCAGACCGTCGGACCTCAGGCTAGCAGGCAAGTAGCAGAATATCAAGCAGGAACAAGACAGCAAGCTGGCAGGAATCTGGCAGGTAACTGGCAGGTAACTGGCAGGTAACTGGCAACGGGACCTGAGGGCTGAAGCAGAGTAGTGAACAGTGCAACAACATTGCTCGGGCACCTCCATTTTGGAGGAGGTGCCTTATATATGGTGAAGTCCTCCGGCCATTGGCCGGGGACTCCTCAGGACGGCGCGCGCGGCCCCTTTAAGAGGGAGGGAGCGCGCGCGCGCACGCCCTAAGCACAGTGGCCGGGAAGGAGCGCGCGCTGCCAGCAGAGCGGGAGGAGGACGCCGGGCTCGGAGCAGAGAGGTGAGGGCAACAGCGTCCCTGCCTAGCAGAGGGCAGGGACGCCGGTGCTACAGTACCCCCCCCTTTAGGCCCCCCCTTTTTTAGGCCAGACAGAAATTTAGCAAGGATAAGAGGGGCATGGATGTTCTCCCGGGGCTCCCACGTTCTCTCCTCAGGACCAAACCCTTTCCAATCTACTAGAAAAAAGGTCTTTCCTCTTACCCTTTTGGTGGCAAGAATGTTCTCTACCTCATACTCGTCTTCAGCAGAAACCGGAGCAGGAGGCGTACCTGTAGACTTGGAAAAAGAGTTAAGTACCACAGGTTTGAGGAGAGATACATGGAAGGAGTTAGGGATCCGTAAGTTGGCCGGGAGTTTCAATTTATAGGCCACCGGGTTGATCTGACTGATGACCTCCAGGGGGCCGATGAACCGAGGCCCTAACTTGTAAGAAGGTATCTTGAGTCGGACATATTTAGATGAGAGCCAGACTTTATCTCCGGGACGAAATTGTGGAGGATCCAGGCATTTTTTGTCAGCATGTCTTTTCATCCGCTCGGACGACTGAAGGAGTGCGGATCGGGTACTCTCCCAAATGGAGGAAAATTTGCTAACGAGAGATTCCGCAGCCGGGTTGTCCACAGAGGTGGAGACAGGAAAAGGAATCCGAGGATGCTGACCGAAGACTACAAAAAACGGGGATTTGGAGGAGGATTCGCTCTCGTGATTGTTGTAAGAGAACTCGGCCCATGGTAGGAGATCCACCCAGTCAGAATGGTGGGCATTAACGAAGTGCCGGAGGTAACTGGTCAGATTCTGATTGATCCGCTCCACTTGACCATTGGACTGTGGGTGGTAAGCAGAAGAAAAGTCCAGGGTGACGTCCAGCAGTTTACAAGTGGCTCTCCAGAAGCGTGAGGTGAACTGTACCCCACGATCCGACACGATGTGGAGGGGCAGGCCATGGAGACGAAAGATGTGACGAATAAAGTCTTTAGCTAGCTCGGGTGCAGACGGGAGGCCTGGAAGGGGAATGAAATGAGCCATCTTGGAGAAGCGGTCAGCGACCACCCAAATGACCGTACAACCGGCAGAGACTGGGAGGTCAGTTATAAAGTCCATTGCTATATGCTGCCAGGGGGCAGCAGGTACAGAAAGCGGAAGGAGGCGACCGGCTGGCAGATGTCTTGGAACCTTGTTGCGGGCGCAGGACACACAGGCAGAAACAAAGTCTATTACGTCCTTGTGCAGGGTAGGCCACCAGTAGTGCCGGGTAATAAGCTGGAGGGTCTTTTTCTGACCGGCGTGGCCAGCTAGGTTAGACGAATGACCCCAGTGAAGGATCTTCTCCCGATCAGGTACCGACACGAACGTCTTTCCGGGAGGGAGACGATTTAGACTCACGGGAGCCACCTGCATTACTCTGGCGGGATCGATAATGTGTTTCGGATCTTCCTCAAGATCAGACACCAGAAAGGATCGAGACAAGGCATCCGCCTTGACGTTTTTGTCAGCCGGGCGAAAATGAAGAACAAAATCAAAGCGAGCAAAAAACAAGGACCACCGGGCTTGGCGCGGGTTAAGTCTCTGGGCATGCTGGAGGTAAGCCAAGTTCTTGTGGTCTGTGTGAATTATTACCGGGTGAAGAGCCCCCTCGAGCAGGTAACGCCACTCCTCCAATGCCAGTTTGATGGCCAATAACTCTCGGTCTCCTATGGAATAATTGCGCTCTGAGGAGGAGAAGAGTTTAGAGAAGAAGCCGCAAGTTACCATCCTCCCGGAAGATGATTTTTGAGTAAGTACTGCTCCGGCTCCAGAGGAGGCGGCGTCAACTTCCAGGAAGAACTGCTTGTTGCCGTCCGGGCGATGCAGCACCGGGGCGGAAGAGAAGGCCTGTTTTAAGGAAAGAAAGGCCTCCTCTGCTTCGGGCGGCCACTCTTTGGGATTAGTACCCTTACAGGTGAGCGCGGAAATTGGAGCAGTCCGGGAAGAGAAGTGTGGTATGAAGAGGCGGTAGTAGTTGGCGAAGCCCAGGAACCGCTGAATAGCCTTCAACCCCTCCGGTCGAGGCCATTTCTCGATGGCAGACAGTTTCTCTGGATCCATTCGTAGGCCGGTCTGAGAAATAATGTAGCCCAAAAACGGAAGCGAGGTCTGCTCAAAGAGACACTTCTCGTATTTAGCGAAGAGGTGATTCTGCCTGAGCCTGAGCAGAACCTGACGAACGTCCCTCCGGTGAGTCTGGAGATCCGAAGAGAAGACCAAGATGTCGTCCAGGTACACCACTACGCAGGAGTAGAGAAGGTCCCGGAAGATGTCATTGACCAACTCTTGAAAGACGGCAGGAGCGTTACAGAGACCAAAGGGCATTACCAGATATTCATAGTGGCCGTCCCGGGTGTTGAATGCCGTCTTCCATTCATCCCCCTGACGGATACGGACCAGGTTGTACGCCCCACGGAGGTCCAGTTTGGTGAAGATTCTAGCCCCCCTCAGACGATCAAATAACTCCGGAATGAACGGAAGGGGGTACTTATTCTTCACCGTGATCTGGTTAAGGCCTCTATAGTCTATACAGGGACGGAGAGAGCCGTCCTTCTTTTTGACGAAAAAGAAGCCTGCTCCCGCCGGAGAGGTAGATTTCCGGATGAATCCCCTGGCCAGATTCTCCTCAATATATTCGGACATCGACCGGGTCTCAGCAGCGGATAATGGATAAATACGCCCACGGGGAGGAGTAGTACCGGGTAACAGGTCGATAGGGCAGTCGTATGGTCTATGAGGGGGTAGTGTCTCTGCCTCCTTTTTATTAAAGACATCAGCATAAGACCAATAAGGAATCGGAAGTCCAGGCAGATTAGCTGGGGTAGGAGAAGGACGGACGGGATGGACGGGAACCAGACAGGTCTTATGGCAGTCCTGTCCCCAGCGAAGGACTTCTCCGGTCTGCCAGTCAAACACGGGTGCATGTCTCTGGAGCCAAGGTAGGCCTAGCAAGAGGGCGTGAGAGAGTCCAGGCAGAACATGAAAGGAGATACTCTCAGAATGCAGCATTCCCACCTGCAGAGTAATGGATTCGGTGATGAGTTGGATGGGGCGTGGTAAGAGGCCCCCATCCACGGCAGCAACAGACAAGGGTACAGCCAGAGGTTTGGTGGGGATGCGATATTTCTCTACCAGGGACTGTGAAATAAGATTCCCGGCTGCTCCAGAGTCAAGTTGGGCTAGTTCGAAATAACGGTTCTCCCCGCAGACGATTGAGACTGACAACAGCAGAGATGGAGAGGATTGATTCTTGTCTAGGTCGACCTCTCTGAGCGAACCTAGACACAGGCGTTTCCCGACTTCTCCGGGCAGGCACGGATCCGGTGCTCCTTACTGCCACAGTAGAAGCAGCTCCCCTCGGCACGGCGTAAGTCCTGACGGGTTTTGACCATCTTGGTCTGGTCGACCTGCATAGGCTCAGGAGAGTGTATCTGGGAAGAGACGGAGGGAGTGACGGGTTTCTGAAAAGTAGGAGCTAGACGTGGAAACCTCCTCTCACGGGTGACCTCTTTGGCACGCTCCTGGAACCGTAGGTCAATCCGGGTGGCAAGAGTTATTAGGTCATCGAGAGTGGTAGGAATGTCCCGACCGGCAAGTTAATCTTTAATACGGCCGGACAGACCCTCCCAGAAGACGGATACCAGAGCGTCGTTATCCCAGGCCAGCTCCGAGGCAAGGGTACGGAACCGTATGGCATATTGGCCCACGGTGAGACTTCCCTGACGGAGGCGTAGCAGTGATGATGCGGATGAGGTCTTCCGTCCGGGTTCGTCGAAGACTTTCCGGAAAGCCGTGAGAAAGGCAGGCAAGTCGGACACCAGGGGGTCTCCTCTCTCCCATAGAGGATTTAGCCAGGCCAGGGCCTCCCCGGTGAGATGGGACATGATGAAGGCAATTTTGGCCCGGTCGGAGTTAAACTGGTGGGACAGAAGTTCAAAGTGCAGGGTGCACTGATTTATGAAGCCCCGAGCCTGGGCGGAGTCGCCTCCGAAGCGAGGAGGTGCAGAAAGCCGGGGTCCGGGGTAGGATACCATGGTATTAGTGGGCAGCGGAGCTGCCGGATTGCGAGTCATGGCACTGGCGGTGGTTGCTGGTGGAGCAGTCAGAGTGTCCAGGCGAGAATTGACATTCCGCAGGTGACCCAGGATGGACTCCTGTTGGGACCTCTGACGGGACAGTTCATGACACAGGTCCGAGAGCGAGGGAGCTTGGGTGCCACCAGGTTCCATGGCCCGAGCAAACTGTAACGGGTCTGGGAGGCGGAACCTCTGAGCTACTATACAAGGGGGCGGTCCTTGTAAGGGAGCGGGTGGCGACCAGGCAGGCAGTCACAGCAGGTGACCGGGACAGTCTATGGATGAACGGGCAGGAGGTCACGGCAAGTGACCGGGGCAGTCTCTGGATGAACGGGCAGAAGGTCACGGCAAGTGACCGGGGCAGTCTCTGGATGAACGGGCAGAAGGTCACGGCAAGTGACCGGGGCAGTCTCTGGGTAAAGGGTTGGTACGACCTGTGGCGGCTGATGGTAGACGTGAGCTCCCAGGTGAGCAGGCGAGAGTCTCTGGATAAACGGGTGATCACAGCATGTGACGGCGGAGCCTCCAGGAAGACCAACAGACAGGCAGCAGATGAGCGCTCCCAGGTGAGCGGGCAGAAGTCTCTGGACAGGCGGGTGGTCACAGCATGTGACGGCGGAGCCTCCAGGTAGGCTAGCAGACAGGCAGCAGATGAGCGCTCCCAGGTGAGCGGGCAGGAGTCTCTGGACAGGCAGGTGGTCACAGCACGTGACGGCGGAGCCTCCAGGTAGGCTAGCAGGCAGGTAGCAGATGTGCGCTCCCAGGTGAGCGGGCAAGCTGGTCCATAGACAGACTGACAGGAGTTTGAAGGCAGACCGTCGGACCTCAGGCAAGCAGGCAGGTAGCTGATGTGCGCTCCCAGGTGAGCGGGCAAGCTGGTCCTTAGACAGACTGACAGGAGTTGGAAGGCAGACCGTCGGACCTCAGGCTAGCAGGCAAGTGGCAGAATATCAGGCAGGAACAAGACAGCAAGCTGGCAGGAATCTGGCAGGTAACTGGCAGGTAACTGGCAACGGGACCTGAGGGCTGAAGTAGAGTAGTGAACAGTGCAACAACATTGCTCGGGCACCTCCATTTTGGAGGAGGTGCCTTATATATGGTGAAGTCCTCCGGCCATTGGCCGGGGACTCCTTAGGACGGCGCGCGCGGCCCCTTTAAGAGGGAGGGAGCGCGCGCGCGCCCTAAGCACAGTGGCCGGGAAGGAGCGCGCGCTGCCAGCAGAGCGGGAGGAGGACGCCGGGCTCGGAGCAGAGAGGTGAGGGGAACAGCGTCCCTGCCTAGCAGAGGGCAGGGACGCTGGCGCTACACAATCCACATGCGTTTTTTCTGCCAGGGAGATGCAGAAACGCTCAGGAAAAATCCGGAGCATTTCTGCATCGTGGGCACTTAGCCTTAGGGTAAAAGCCAATTCAGAATCTCATTTTGCAGACATTGTGTTTTGGGGTGTTGCCCCTCATCAGTGCAAAGCATTAGATCTGATTTGGCTGGGTGAGAGCCTCTGACTGGGATCTAAGGGGTAAACATTTATAGTACTCTTGCCCTCTGATGTGGTAGGAAGGTCTGAGGCATGTCAGTCTGAGTCAAACTACAACTTCACCTCCCCCTTCCTTCCACAGATTAATAACTCTTGGGAGTCAGGCTGGCTTTACATACATCAGTTGTATACAAGAGATGAGTGCATTTGTTCGAGACAAATTGAACTAGCTTCAAATTTAGCAAAAAAAATCCGGATTCTCCTGAATACAATTTTTTTCATTTCGGTTTTTGCAAATTCAGCAAAATGGCATCCAGCTCGAAGCTATTTTGTTTAAATGGTATCACTTGTCCCCTGCCACTGTAGCCCACTCTCCGGTCCTCCACACTGTAGTTCTCTATCCTTCTTCTTACGGAGAAGCACGTCATGACATCACAACGTGTGCTGTGACGTCAAAGACCTGCTCCATGAGTGTTGCCGAACAGGATGATCCATATTGCAGGGAGCTGGAAATAAGAAGCTGAATGGAGGGAAGGATGGGATGGTGGGCTGCAGCAATGGCAGGACATGTGAATGTTGAAGTTGGTTTATTTTTTTTCATACTCTACATTTATTATGTTTTGCTGTCTGGAGAGATTCCAGAGCATAACAAGGAACAGCAGATTTGCATTGAATAACTTTGATGAAAATTAAATTCCCATGCCAAAATTTAACAGATTTTTTTGCCGAATTCGAATCTTGACAGATTTGCTCATCTGTACTGTATATCATCAGTTGCTTTATGTTAAAGTTGATGTCAGACACAACAGATGCCAAAAGGGTGCACGAGTGCAGTTCCATAGCTTGATCGGATATTGCTTTCTGCAGCATTTTGGAGGAGAAAAAAAACAATGGAAGACCTTATACTGTATATGGGAAGAGCCATTTACAAAAGATTGTAGTAGGAATTAAGAAAAATGTGTTGGGCTGGACTTCTTGTGCCTGCTGTTACATAAATTACCATTGATTTAAAGAAGCATTCCCATCAAAGATTTTATCTTAATATATTGCAGTCATCATATTATATAGCACTGTGTACTTACAATTGCTCATTTTGCCTTTCTACCTACTAAATTCTTCTCTTTTCTCTGCTGTAGCAACAGGAAGCCTCTTGTCTCTGCAGAAATCATTTCCCTCTTCAACTAATGGTCCAGCTGCTCTGCCCCTCCCCCTTACCAGGGACTTTTGCAGTGACTTATGACTCATACAAGGAAAATTGACCTCCTGTTTTTACATAAAGCTTAGAAAGATTCAGCCAGTTAGTTTTTAATCATGTGATGTCATAGACTTAATGGAAAAGAGAAGAATTAGCTGTGTAGAAAGGCAAAATGAGCAATTGTATGTGCACAGTGCTATATAGTATGATGACTGTAATATATTAAGAGAATAAAAACTTTGATGAGAGTTAGGAAAATATTGCCTCCATTAACATTGTTAGTGTAGTTGAATACTGTATTTTTTCTTAATTGGGAGATACCAATAATATCTATATTTTCTATTGTATCATGTAAAATTTCTAGAAAGTTACCATAAAATCTGTGTACTTATATAAACACTGTGAAAAGTTTAAAGTAAGTTTATGAATGCTAAAAGCTCGTACAATGAAGTTCTTTGCAGTTTGAGGACTGTCCTTAGTCCTTTGTGCTCCTTGTAAATGTCCTTTTCAGCTTGACACCAGGCACCATATGCAGAAACTTCTAATCCTGCTCTTAAGAGCATAGCATGTACTAGTTTTACTGACAGAGATAACCTTGCTTAATTTACCTATGTGTCATACCATTGACATTGAGACTTTATGGGAAATTCTCATAACTGGTTGTTTAATACATTTGTAGAAATTCCAACTCCCAGAGCAAAGAGTCCGGATGCTCCCTTGCTCCCCTTTTTTTCTATGCATTGAGAGGTTTACAAATTTTGTGTGCTGGAGTCTGTTTTCTTGTTTTTTTTTACATGATTTGTACATGATTTAATCTCCCAGATGCTGTTAATATACCGTATACTTTCTGTCTAATTCAGCAGTGGTTTTTGCATTGAACCAATAAATGTAATAAAAATGAAACAAAAATGTGATGTATTTCGAATAAAATACTCCAGTACTCACTGTTTTCACTATGAACAATCACAATTAGAGATGAGCGAACCCAAATTATAAAGTTCAGGGTTCATACCGTCCGGTGCTGAACTCCAAACACGGCCTTCTCTTGGAGGTCCATTTTACAGTTCAGGAGTCAGGGGAGGAAAGAGAGAGAGAGATTCCAGCTTCACAGTTCAGGTTCCCATTGATTTTAATGGGGTTCGGGTTATGGTTGAAGTTCGGGTATAGTTCTGGCACTCGAACCGAACTTTGGAGTATAGTTCGATTGAGTACCAGAACCCAAACTTCCATGGATCCGCTCATCCCTAATCACAATATGTGCCTTAATTTTAGATTAGATCAGATTTTTCATTTAACATCATAGCAAGAAATAACAATGTCATCCCTTCTTTCTATGTGTAGCACCGCATTTTCCACACTCAAGAGGAGAACTTGCAGCCTGCTCGCATTCTTTAAGTGGAGGACACTCTTTCTCAGTGTCTTAATTGATAACCACTCCTTAAAATCAAAAGTCTATTTGGAATATATTGTCCCAATTCCTCCACTCATTCTGAAGATTTCAGATACCTTGGGACATCATCCTCCTGCTGACTAAGACAGCTTCTTTTTGTAGAGTGGAGACCTTCAATGGATTATCAACCAGCACTTACACCTGTACCTTTAACCTGAAAAGCCTTCATTTTGGATCTTTTCTCTTCACAATGACTATTTCCGCATGACTTGACATTTTCATAATAGACTTTACATTTTATACCCTTTGTGTGACATCCGCCAAATCATTTCTGAACATGTGACCAGAGCCTTCTGCTTACACTGGTTTATTTTCTTCACTGTTAGCAAAAAAATAAAAAAAAAGATAATTGACAATTTATAGGAGAATTATAAATTGTTTTATTTATACTTATTTATTGTCATTAAAAACAATGTTCCCTATACTTTTCATGTATGCCATCATTATAATGCATGCTTTCTTAGACATATGCAAGTTAATATAAAAAAAGAGGCGTCACAGATACATCTTTATTAAAGGAGTTGTTTACAATGAGCAATTGTTTTTTGTTAAAGTGGTTGTCCAGTAATCGGACAACCCCTTCTCAAACCGTATATTTTCCTCCCAGTAAAATAATAACAGTGATACCTTCAGTGCTGGCGCCACCGCGTGATGTAACAATGTCACACAATTGGCGGAAAAGCCACTCGACACCGCTGGAATGGCGATGGTATCTGAGGCGAGTATAGGTGTTATTATTTTACTGTGGGCAAACATACGGATTGAGATGGGGTTTCCCAAGTAGTGGACAATCCTTTTAAAGAAGTTCCCTACTGAGTATGTGTGGATAAGTCTGACATTGTTTCCCTAGAGCGCAACAAAAGGTGAAATAAAGCATTAAACAGTTTTTATTTAAAGGGAACTTATCATAAGAAAATGACCAATTGTTAAAATCAGGTTTTTGTGTTAAATATATTTCTTTTTTTTTCCTTTTTTTTTCTTTATTCAAAATAAAAAAAAACTAGAAATCTTGCCTTTTTCACTCTGGCCACTGGGACTTTTTAGATTCTAACTTTCTATTGTTTCAGGAAACAACACATGTACATAGCCACAGTAGTCAGATCCCAACCCTAGCTTTTCTATTGAAGTGTCTAATGAGACTGAGCAAAGGTCATTGTGAAAGCAGGGGAGCGGGGTCAGCTGTTACATTACATTTTCTGAATGGTGGATCCTGTGTTATCAGCTGTGTGTAAAGGTGTTACCTCTCATTGTAATCCTGCCTCTGAAAATATGGTGCCTTGCTGTAAACTGTTCCTGAAGGAAAAAATAATTCGTTTGAAAAAACCTTAGTGGCCAGTGTGAAAATTGTAATATTGCTAAGTATTATTATTTATTAAAATCATGATATGAAAAAAATCCCCCACAAAAATCTGAATTAAAAAGCAGGTAATTTTCTGACGATATTTTCCTTTTAAAACAGTGGGCTAGCCATGTAATGCACAGAAACGGAGGACCATCTAAAGTGAAAGACACTCTTTTCAGCTGGTATTCACACAAGACTAGCTAGTCTTCAAGGGTACTGAGCAGAGAACCCCAATTATTAACTAAGAATTACCAAATATGGTATTTGAAATTGGGTTTAGTAAACTAGGCATTATTTTTATACAAGTTATGTGTTACTATCACTAACAATTGCCAGTTATTCCAGACATTTTATCAGGTTCTGCCAAGATTATATTTTGACTTTTTGCTTGATGTATGTATTTGTCCACAATAAAGGCTGATTGTAGTCAAATTCACGCCATGATTAGAGATGAGCGAATCGATTCATAAGACCTGGGTCTTGCGAACCTCCACATATGTGCTTAGATCCCTGGTGCCTCTTCTAATTGGTAGGTGAAGCACAATGTCATTGGACCAGCATGAAGCAGTCATGATGTTGCACCAGGCCTACTGATCAGGAGAAGCGCTGGTGATCCCAGAAGGTAGGAAGAGGTTCACATGTCTCTTGTCCAGCAGTCATGGACTACTAATGGACTTCTAACATGGCCGATGGACCAAGGTCAATGCAAATTGTTTCGCTCATCTCTTGCTTTGACCAATAGCTTTTAGTCATTGATGCCAAATGCTTTTGTTAACTGTATTTTTAGGACAGCTGATTTACTGCACCATATGACCACACTTATTGTATGAACTACTGGCGGAGACTCTACCGTGCACTTAGAAATATTTATGTCCATTTCAAAGTATTGCAAACTCCATGTACAAAAACTACATCTGTCCTTCTGAGTCCGATTGGTGACATTTCAAAAGATAATCCTCTATGTTAAGGACATGATTTTTTCAAGAACATACCATATTATCAAGTTTGCTTTGCAAGCAAATTAATGTCTCAAGTTCAGAGGTAATCAACCTATCATATAAAGGGTGTCACAGATGAAGACCTCGACTCAATCAAAGCATCGCACATTGCAGTTAATGTCATTTGTCCCTTATTTGCAGTGAAGAACTGGTCATCCATATGGGCTTACTCTGTAACATGTATGAGCGTTAAAGAAACAAGCTGATTGTTTCTTGTTCATTATGGAAAGTGATTGTGCATATATGGCATGCAGTTTGTATAATACACAGACAAATGAAGGATTCCAGGGGGTTCTGTCATTTGCCCACCATTGCTCCAGTTGAAAACAAGGTTTTGAAATATCAGAAAGTGTCTTAAAATGGCATCTGTTCTTTTTTATTATATTCATTTTTGTAAGTGTTTTGTAGTAATGCATTAGCTTACATAACCTGTAAGTCATTTTTGCTTTGCCTTTTCTAAATAAAAAAAAATGCAGTATACCTCATTTATGAATATGTGTTACTGTTTATAGGCATACCCTAGTTTCTGCAGAGAAAAATGCCTTGTGACTTACTGATATTTTTTTTACATTTATGCCTACATAAATGCCAACTGGCATGCTGAAGCTCGATTAAGGTTTTAAAAAACAAAAATGATCAACTTTCAGCATGAACAGTTTTGCTAGTGATGAAGCCGGTAGATAGAAGTTAAACATAAAATTCAAGTATTTATAATAAAAAGCTGCTAATGTCAGAAGTACATTATGTATAGTAGTATGCACACTTTTAGGTTCAGGCAAATATATCTTTTGTCCTGGTAAGGTACACATAGACAAACTATTTATATATTATGAAAGAGATGAGCAAATGTTCTATACCACTGCTACAATAGGTTTACAATTTTAAATACATTTTTTCTTTTTACGGTATGATTTTTCAGAAATACAATGTAAAATACATAATGTCAAAACACGTTTTTCGGCTTTTTTAATAAATATATTAGAAAAAGCAAACAAATAATGTTAAAACTTTTTTTTTATTTTTTTATTTGCTTTACGCTAAATTGCATAAAATGAAAGACACTGCTTCAAAACCCCAAAAAGTTAAACTTTTTGAAATATTCTGCTCATCTCTGAATTCATAATTAAATTTTTTCATATTGAATAAGCTTGAATGTTGGGTTTAATTAAGAATGTTTGATTTTGTGTAAATAACAATATGAATCAAATGAAATTGAAAACTATATTTATTTTTATGTTAGTCAAATTTAGAAAGAAAAAGATCTTTAGATCGTGAAAGAGACGAGATAACAACGTATTTAGAGGTTAACCTAATTCAAATAAGATTTTACTTTGGTACTCGTGTATATTACCATTTTATCCAATGTATTTATTTTCACCACTAGTGGTGATTTTGTGTTTTATTTTGTACATAGATTATGTTGGTATGTTTCATTTTTACTTTATGTTATGTTATTCTTTTCACAAATAAAGTTTTTGTTCCTTTTTTATTTGTGTTTCTTTTTTGTGCTGAAAGCTAAGAGCCATGTTCTTACTTCAATTATTAAATATATACAGTACAGACTAAAAGTTTGGACACATCTTCTAATTTAAAGATTTTTCTGTATTTTCCTGACTATAAAAATTGTACATTCACACTGAAGGCATCAAAACTATGAATTAACACATGTGGAATTATATACTTAACAAAAAAGTGTGAAACAACTGAAAATATGTCTTATATTCTAGGTTCTTCAAAGTAGCCACCTTTTGCTTTGATATCTGCCTTGCACACTCTTGGCATTCTCTTGATGAGCTTCAAGAGGTAGTCACTGGAAATGGTTTTCACTTCACAGGTGTGCCCTGTCTGGTTTAATAAGTGGGATTTCTTGCCTTATAAATGGGGTTTGGGACCGTCAGTTATGTTGTGCAGAAGTCAGGTGGATACACAGCTGATAGTCCTACTGAATAGACTGTTATAATTTGTATTATGGCAAGAATAAAGCAGCTAAGTAAAGAAAAACGAGTGGCCATCATTACTTTAAGAAATTAAGGAAAGGAAGACCAAGAGTCACCTCTGCTTCTGAGGATAAGTTTATCCGAGTCACCAGCCTCAGAAATCACAGGTTAACAGCAGCTCAGATTAGAGACCAGGTCAATGCCACACAGAGTTCTAGCAGCAGACACATCTCTTCAACAACTGTTAAGAGGAGACTTTGTGCAGCAGGCCTTCATGGTAAAATAGCTGCTAGGAAACCACTGCTAAGGACAGTCAACAAGCAGAAGAGACTTGTTTGGGCTAAAGAACACAAGGAATGGACATTAGACCAGTGGAAATCTGTGCTTTGGTCTGATGAGTCCAAATTTGAGATCTTTGGTTCCAACCACCGTGTCTTTGTGCAAAGCAGAAAAGGTGAACTCTACATGCCTGGTTCCCACCATGAAGCATGGAGGAGGATGTGTGATGGTGTGGGGGTGCTTTGCTGGTGACACTGTTGGGGATTTATTCAAAATTGAAGGCATACTGAACCAGCATGGCTACCACAGCTTCTTGCAGCGGCATGCTATTCCATCCGGTTTGCGTTTAGTTGGACCATCATTTATTTTTCAACAGGACAATGACCCCAAACACACCTCCAGGCTGTGTAAGGGCTATATGACCAGGAGGTAGAGTGATGGGGTGCTACGCAAGATGACCTGGCCTCCACAGTCACCAGACCTGAACCCAATCGAGATGGTTTGGGGTGAGCTGGACCGCAGAGTGAAGGCAAAAGGGCCAACAAATGCTAAGCATTTCTGGGAACTCCTTCAAGATTGTTGGAAGACCATTTCTGGTGACTACCTCTTGAAGCTCATCAAGAGAATACCAAGAGTGTGCAAAGCAGTCATCAAAGCAAAAGGCGGCTACTTTGAAGAACCTAGAATATAAGACATATTTTCAGTTGTTTCACACTTTTATGTGAAGTATATAATTCCACATGTGTTAATTCATAGTTTTGATGCCTTCAGTGAGAATGTACAATTTTCATAGTCATGAAAAATACAGAAAAATCTTTAAATGAGAAGGTGTGTCCAAACTTTTGGTCTGTACTGTATATATAAACACTAAATGTAGTATAAAATTATAGATTTTGTGTTTTATTCTTGTGTTTGCAAATTGCCTCTTCAGAGACGAAGAGGACTTGAACTCTAGTGCCACCTATTGGAAGTAGCAATATTGACTTTTAGGATTTCTACTTCCAATAGGTGGCACTAGAGTTCAAGGCCTTGTCTTCTCTGAAGAGGCAATTTGCATATTTAATTTCCCAGAGGAGCATGCATGGCTTATAAGTCTTCTCACTCTGATATGCCAGGCCTGGCTTGTCACTCTCCACAAGGAGAAACGTTACCCTTGCCCTTAGATCCCATTCTTGTGTTTGCAACTTTAGAAAAATCGTATATACAGTACAGTCCACTAAAATAGCAATAATTATCCACGTGTATGCTATAGAAGTATCCTTTTAGCATATACTTTAATGGTATGCTTTTGTCACATTTATAAACTATTATGACTTTACTTCAATGAGAGTCAAGGACAGGAATATGCATTTGTATAGGCCGACAATTCCATATGTCTTTCATATTTGATGTTGGTGGTGAAAACATAGCCTAATAGCTTATCTGCACAGTGTGATTGTTATGGAGTTTTTAGGTTGTTTAAATAAGATGTCAAGAAATAGCGATTTCAATTATATCCAATTCAGTTCTAAAAATTGTTACTAAATAAAGAGTAAAAGCATTAGTTATATTAAAGGGAAGAGTGGAAGATTGAAGGAAAATGCAGAAATGTAAATGGTCATGTTGGTTGTCTTAACAAGATCAATGCTTTCATGCTTTCTTAGACAGCAGTCAAAACTGGACACGTTCTGAGCCGATAGAGGACTCCTCAGTTGAAACCCAAGACTTTCATTAACTTAAACTTTCATACATGAAATGTAAACAATATATAAAGCATTGATTCAGGTTGACATCTCCAATATCCTATCCAAATATGTAGTAGATGTAGCAATAAATATAAATAATAATATTAATAAATAACTCCAATTAGAAATGTAGTCTAGTTCTTCTGATTCGCTATGTCACTTACGCAATGTGCAGTGCATTGCAGTAGCTTAGGTATCCATAAATACGACCACTCATATAGTGAGTTAGTTGTTAGTGGCCGTAACCATGGATTTCTAAGCTACTGTAATGCCCTGCACATGGGGTAAGCAACATATCTTATCAGAAGAACTATACTACATTTCTATTTGGAGGTATTTGCTAATATTATTATTATTATTATTACACTTACTACATATTGTAATAGGATCATGGAGATGGGAATGCCCTTTTAAACCTCCACAGTAAATTTAAAGTTTTTACCATCTGATAAAGTGATGCTAAGACCTTTGGGACTACAGATGAGAGGATCTGACAAAGTTTATATTTGCCAAATCATGCAGATATTCCCATTTAATTAGATTTGCAGTGAAGTTATTCTCCACTACTTGAATGTTTCTTTTTATCCTCTCGGTTCTCTCCAAACCCCAGATCATAACAAACTTGAGATGGAAATAAAAAAAAAACTTTTACTCACCTCACCACTCACCTGTCTGACCTTTCTGTTGCTCACTGCCTGCCGTCTAGTCCTCAGAACTGCCTCTTATTTCCCCTGTGGAGAGCCACATTTCCTGGCTTGTTCAGTCTATGTTGTGACTTTCAGCCATGACCAGGTCTCAGAAGTCACTGCACATCACTTGTCCTTGACTTCACGACATGCAACGCAAATTGATCTCTGAGGTCTGGTTATGGCCTGAAGTCCCCGGCCAGAATGAACAGACCAAGAGATGTGGCTTGCAACAGGGGAATGAAGAGGCAGCTCTGAGTAAGGGATGGTGAGCAGCAGATGAGCCAGACAGGTGAGTGGTGAAATGAGGATAAGTTTTTCTGTGTTTTTTATACTTTTGCTGGCCCTCTACAGTTCAGCAAAATGGTCGGCTATATTGATAAATCCGCGCAAAGAGAATTTACAAAAATGGATAAGAAGTGATAACAGTATTCACTGCCACGCTACAAGAGACAAATTATGCACAATAAAATGTGAAACCAGATAAGATACAGGTGTACTGTATGTACATACAGTGGGGAAAATAAGTATTTGATACACTGCCGATTTTGCAAGTTGTCCCACCTACAAAGAATGGAGAGGTCTGTAATTTTTATCGTAGATACACTTCAACTGTGAGAGACAGAATCTAAAAAAGATGCGAAAAATCACATTGTATGATTATTAAATAACTAATTTGGATTTTATTACATAAAATAAGTTTTTGATCACCTACAAACAAGCAAGAATTCTGGCTCTCACAGACCTGTTAGTTTTTCTTTAAGAAGCCCTCCTACTCTGCACTCATTACCTGTATTAATTGCACCTGTTTGAACTCGTTACCTGTATAAAAGACACCTTTCCAAACACTCAATCAATCACACTCCAACCCCTCCACTATGGCTAAGACCAAAGAGCTGTCTAAGGACACCAGGGACAGAATTGTAGACCTGCACAAGGCTGGGATGGGCTACAGGACAATAGACAAGCAGCTTGATGAGAAGGCAACAACTGTTGGCACAATTATTATAAAATGGAAGAAACACAAGATAACTGTCAGTCTTCCTCAGTCTGAGGCTTCATGCAAGATCTCGCCTCATGGGGTAAGGATGATTCTGAGAAAGGTCAGAAATCAGCCCAGAACTACATGGGAGGATCTGGTCAATGGGTCTAGAGATGTTGGCCAACAACTTTCTTTCCTCAGTAAGAGCATTGAAGATGGGTTGTGGCTCTTCCAGCATGACAATGACCCAAAACACACAGCCAGGCAACTAAAGAGTGGCTCTGTAAGAAGCATTTCAAGGTCCTGGAGTGGCCTAGTCAGTCTCCCGACCTGAACCCAATAGAAAATCTTTGGAGGGAGCAGAAACTCAATGTTGCACAGTGATAGCCCCGAAACCTGAACAATCTGGAGAAAATCTGTATGCAGGAGTGGGCCAAAATCCCTGCTGCAGTGTGTGCAAACTTGGTCAAGAACTACAGGAAATGTCCGACCTCTGTAATTGAAAACAAAGGTTTCTGTACCAAATATTAAGTTCTGGTTTTCTATTGTATCAAATACTTATTTCATGCAATAAAATGCAAAAAATCATACAATGTGATCTTATGGATTTTTTTTTTTAAAGATTCTGTCTTTCACAGTTGAAGTGTACTTATCATAAAACTACAGACCTCTCCATGCTTTGTAGGTGGGAAAACTTGCAAAATTGGCAGTGTATCAATTACTTATTTTCCCCACTGTTTAGCCACAATGCATAGGTTGGTATAGTTCAACCAAGTGACTACAAGTACCTCCAACAGGAAAAGGTAATGTTGTGCCCAAAATAAATGAAACTCAGTGGGTCAATTTCCAGAAGATGTCCCCTGGTTAGCCGCAGGGAGAAATGTTTTAAGTACGATCTTCCTGATAAAGTATAGCAAAGTAAGTTCCAATTACTGGTGTAAGTGGGGTACTTACTGTTATCAGTTGTACAGCTCCTGATTTGACGTTCGTGAATGAAGCAAGGTCTTGTTCAAAGGTAGGTCTGCTGCGGGAGCGTCCTACCATGTATGCACCTCTCCTGTGACTGTCAGGAGATGCTTGAGAGGATGGCGGGCTCTGGTCGGCAGTGCTGCAGCTGAACTGTGGCATGAGCAGGGGGCATGTGAAGTGTGACATCACTGCCAAAAGGGCTACAGGACTTCGGTGCGGCCACAAAACCGATGCTTTTCGAAGGAGACGCAGTCCTTCGTCTTCAGAGTGTGGCCCAGCCAGGTAGATCAGGTTTAAATAGCCTTGCTAATTGGGGTTGCTAGATGCTACCAATTGGTAGTGTACAGGGGAGGAGAAACCACTGATTGCCCCATAGAAAATACGCAGAGTGAAAGGACTCTGCTGAAAGGCAGAGATGAAAAAGTGCACAACAAAGAAATAATTAAAAACTATATGTTTAGTTAATTTAAAAAAAAAATTTAAATATGTTCACTTAGATTATGGATAAAATGCATAAAGTAACATAAAATCCTTCCTGGTCCCAAATATCAGTAAAACCATTAATGTCTTTGTATAAGGGACTACTACAAGAAGGGTATAATAGCTAAATGAGTTTATTTTTATTTTTATACTTTTATTGTTTTTTTTTTTAGATATTTTTTGTTTTTGCACATACTTTTTCTTTTTTAATTTTATTGGGGTCACTCGAGAAAAAGGGAGGGGGAAGGGGAGGTAAAGGGAATTGGAGATAAGTAACACTTTGTGCAAATCATTAAAATGTGGACACATAATACACTGCTCAAAAAAATAAAGGGGACACTTAAACAACAGAATATAACTACAAGTAGATCAAACTTCTGTGAAATCAAACTGTCCACTTAGGAAGCAACACTGATTGACAATCAATTTCACATGCTGTTGTGCAAATGGAATAAACAATATTGGAAATTATTGGCAACTATCAAGGCACACTCAATAAAGGAGTGGTTCTGCAGGTGGGGACCACAGGCCATATCTCAGTACAAGTGCTTTCTGGCTGATGTTTTGGTCACTTTTGAATGTTGGTTGTTCTTTCACACTCATGGTAGCATGAGACGGACTCTACAACCCACAGAAGTTGCTGAGGTAGTGAAGCTCATCCAGGATGGCACATCAATGCGAGCTGTGGCAAGAAGGTTTGCTGTGTCTATCAGCGTAGTGTCCAGAGGCTGGAGGCGCTATCTGGAGACAGGCCAGTACACCAGGAGAAGTGGAGGGGGCCGTAGGGGGGCAACAACCCAGCAGCAGGACCGCTAACTCCTCCTTTGTGCCAGGAGGAATAGGAGGAGCACTGCCAGAGCCCTGTAAAATGACCTCCAGCAGGCCACAAATGTGCATGTGTCTGCACATATGGTTAGAAACCGACTCCATGGGGGTGGAATGAGGGCCCGACGTCCACAGATGGGGGTTGTGATCACAGCCCAACACCGTGCAGGACTCTTGGCATTTGCCATAGAACACCAGGATTGGCAAAGTCGCCACTGGTGCCCTGTACTCTTCACAAATGAAAGCAGGTTCACACTGAGCACATGTGACAGACGTGACAGAGTCTGGAGACGCCGTGGAGAGCGATCTGCTGCCTGCAACATCCTTCAGCATGACCGGTTTGGCAGTGGGTCAGTAATGGTGTGGGGTGGCATTTCTTTGAAGGGTCGCACAGCCCTCCATATGCTCACTAGAGGTAGCTTGACTGCCATTAGGTACCGAGATGAGATCCTCAGACCCCTTGTGAGACCATATGCTGGTGCGGTTGGCTCTGGGTTACTCCTAATGCAGGACAATGCCAGACCTCATGTGGCTGGAGTGTGTCAGCAGTTCCTGCAAGATGAAGGCATTGAAGATATGGACTGGCCCGCCCATTCCCCAGACCTTAATCCGATTGAGCACATCTGGGACATCATGTCTCGCTCCATCCACCAACGTCACGTTGCACCACAGACTGTCCAGGAGTTGGCAGATGCTTTAGTCCAGGTCTGGGAGGAGATCCCATGGCAGACCATCCACAACCTCATCAGAAGCATGCCCAGGCATTGTAGGGAGGTCATACAGGCACGTGGAGGCCACACACAATACTGAGCCTCATTTTGACTTGTTTTAAGGACATTACATCAAAGTTGGATCAGCCTGTAGTGTGTTTTTCCACTTTAATTTTGGGGTGACTCCAAATCCAGGCCTCCATTGGTTAATAAATTTGATTTCCATTGATGATTTTTGTGTGATTTTGTTGTCAGCACATTCCACTTTGTACAGAGCAAAGTATTCAATGAGAATATTTCATTCATTCAGATGTGTTATTTGAGTGTTCCCTTTATTATTTTGAGCGGTGTACATAAAAATGTA
Organism: Phyllobates terribilis; assembly: GCF_046119375.1. Lineage (NCBI taxonomy): Eukaryota > Metazoa > Chordata > Amphibia > Anura > Dendrobatidae > Phyllobates > Phyllobates terribilis. The sequence goes on along the minus strand of NW_027362764.1, from coordinate 154,079,820 downwards.
AAAATATCATAAAATTCGCCCATGACAAAGGGATTATGCATGGTATGCATAGAGGTGGATTGGCATCTGGAGAAACCACACTAATACTGCCAAGCTTATTCGTATATGTGTGGGAGTACGTTACAAATAAAATAGCATGAGTAGTGATGTTCCACATTCCTAATAATTTTTCCTAAATCTCATTAAAATCTATAAGCATGAATAAAATTAAACTCTTTATAAAGCAACTCACCTCACCACTCACCTGTCTGACCTTTCTGTTGCTCGCTGCCTTCTGTCTGATCCTCAGAACTGCATCTTATTTCCCCTGTTGAGAGCCACATTTCCTGGCTTGTTCAGTCTATGTTGTGACTTTCAGCCATGACCAGGTCTCAGAAGTCACTGCACATCACTTGTCCTTGACATCACGACATGCAACGCGGATTGATCTCTGAGGTCTGATTATGGCCGGAAGTCCCCGGCCTAGAATGAACAGACTGAGAGATGTGGCTTGCAATAGGGTAAAAAAGAGGCAGCTCTGAATAATGGATGGTGAGCAGCAGAGGGGCTAGACAGATGAGTGGTGAAGTGAGGATAAGTTTTTCTGTGTTCTAACCTTTCGCCGGCCCTCTACAGTTCAGCAAAATGGCCGGCTATTTTGCTAAATCCGCGCAAAGCGAGTTTACAAAAATTTGCATTCTCTAAAACGCTGATTTTTTTGTATATTCAAGTAGAATTCAATTCCACTTGACTAACTTTGGTCATCTCTATCTGGTACCCCTACTGACCTGAGAATGAAGGGGTTCTGAATCAGCATTGTGTCCCTTTCACTGGTTTCTCTGCACAGGTTAATGGAGCCAGCTGCGATTTTCTTTAAAGCCAATATAATACTGGGGGCAATAGTAAAGGGGCTGCAGTGCTGTGTTATCTTCATTCTCAGGGACAGCTTGGTTTCTAGAGATCGAACCTTCTCCTACCTAAAGTGATAGCATATTCTAGTAAACACCTCCTAATCAGTTAAGTAGTTTTTTCATTCAGTGTCAGTATCGATGGTTTATAAAATCCAGCCCCTTGCCGCCAACTGTCTTTAAAAACATTGTGAAAGAATTTGTCATTCTAAATCGCTCACTGAATCCGTGCTTGGTACTGTAATAGGATGTCACTGTTGTAACAAGTCAAGTTATAAAATTTCTTCCCTCTTGAATATCCCTCAATCAACTGTGAGTGATATTATTTGAAAGTGAAAAACTTTAGGAGCCTCATAACTCGGCCATGTAGTGCCAGTAAAGTTACATTTCGAATTGCATGTTCTGGCAACAGTGCCTGTAGGTGTAATGTGTAGGTGTCCCAATAATTTTGTTCATATGTGTAGAGTTGGATTGTGGATTTGGAGCCCCCTGGTTGAGTAATCTGGTTGGGTTGGATCAACATAATTTATTTTTTTCTTAAGGTTCAAGTAGCTTAAAAAAAAGCTAGTTCCAAATTCTTTTTGTAATAAAAATTAGATTGCATAAAACAGAATGTATGTTTCCGTGGAGGTAACAGGTCTAAAGCGCTATACAATGAATAAAAAAATACTTCCAAATTATGCAAGGATATTAACACCATGTTACAAATCTCAGAATAGGTAAAATTTTGAATCAATCCAATGCCATCTATGACACCATGATGTTCCATTACACTACTACAACATTTTGAGCTTTATTAATAGTTCTATGATATCAGATTGTTTTATACATTTTTCTGGTACATATGATTGAACTACAGGGCCGATTCAAGCCTGAGGCTAAAATTAAAATGGTGCCCCTCCCTGCAGAGCAATCTAAATCTGCAGTGAAGAAACTCAATTCCATCATTGTTTTTTGCTTTAACAGTATTCACTGTACAGGAAAGGTGACCTGTGACCATGATTGTCCAGGTCAGTGCAATTACAACTTGGAAAGACTTTATTTTTTGTGAAAAAATTAAATAAATAAATTGGGTTGTGATGCCATTTTTGAGACCTATAATATTTTTATTTTACCGTTTATGGAGCTGTGTGGGGTCTTATTTTTGGAGTTGTGAGCTGACATTTTAATTCTCACCAATTTGTGTACACAAAATGTTTTGATTAATTTTTACTGCATTTTTTTAGGGTGGGAAGTTGACAAAAAAAAAACAGAAATCTGGTATTTAGATTTTTTCTCTACGCCAGTTAATTAATTTAATATTTTTGATCATTTAGATTGGACTTTTACAGATGTGGCAATAATCAATTTGTTGATTATTTTTTTACATTTCTTTATTTTGAATGGAAGAAGGAGTTTACTTAAAGGGGTGGTTCGAAGTCAAAGTAAATGAAATTCTAAATCTATTTAGTGCCGTAATCTAAGCTATTTTCTAATATACTTTAAAAATTCCCTACTCTTCCTTAACTACACTAACAGCTATTGTATTTTTTCCCCTAATAACTGTGTGATGGTGCTTTGTTTGAGAATTCCAGTGTTGGGATACTCAAATGAAGCATCATCAGAGTAGGGAGCACAGGCTGCGGTCACTGCCACAACCCCTGTCCATGAAACAAAGCGTCATCAGTGACACTCGCTCCAGGAGCTGTGCTCGTCCCTGTGAGCTGTGTGATCTGCACAGTGACAGTGTCCACTCTATTATCGGCTCACAGCAGTAATAATCAGCCGACAATAGAGCGGTTTCGGACTACCCAGCATGCAGGAGACAAGTGACATCACTAGCGGGGCAGGGCAAGTCTCCTGCATGACGGTGCCCTGTGTAAAGGGAAGTGTCCCGGGTTGTACATGTATATACGTATCTGCATGCTAGCCATGCTTGCTTAAAACCCCAGAGCCCTTTTGACTCTTGAAGATAGACATAACAACACATGGCTGAGTATCTTTCTTCCCTTGTAACTTCTTTACTTACCAGCCCTACATACCCTGTACTATATAGGGAAAGTTAGTATAGTTGGGTGGGCCGATATTGCATGAGTGATTAGGAAACGTGGGTGGATAATATATTATTATTGTTATTATTATTGTGTACTGTGTAACTATGACAAATAGTAGTATATTAACTGTAGACGTTTGTGTAATAAATACCTTTTATTAGTACAGTTTTGTTTCAGTTGGTATATAGTATAAGGCACAGATAACGTTAGTGGATATTAATTATTAATAGTCAAGTTTGATGTTAATAGTTAATATCGGACCTCAACAGAGGTGTAGGAGAGTTCCCCCATTAATTACTGATATTTTTGGAGGGAAACCCCGTCCTTTTACATCCTGCATGTCTGCTGATACAGATCTGAGCCAACACCAGAACAGACACTGTCACTGTGCAGATCACACAGTGCACAGCTCGCAGAAAGGGACACAGCAGGGATGTGCACAGCCCATGAAATGACTATCAATGATGACAATTAATTTCAGGGAGGGGGCAGGGACTGTAGCATTGATTGCATCCTCTGCCCCCTGCTCCCATGATGCTTTGTTTCAGGGACGGGGTAAGGGCTGCGGCAGTGACCGCAGTCTCTGCCCCCTGCTCTGATGATGCTTCGTTGGAGTATACCATCATGCATTTGGATTCTCAAGCGAAGCACAAGAAATAGGAGAAAAATTACAATAGCAGTTAGACAGTGTAGTTAGGGAACGGTAGGGGATTTTTAAAACAAGTATAAGAGAAAATAGCTTGGATTATGGCACTGAAGGGATAGGGATCTAGAATGAAATTTAGTTTGACTTCAAAGCACCCCTTTAATTCGAATTTTTAGATTTTTTTTTTTTAATTTTGTCTTATTTTTTACTTTATTTTTAGCCTCTTTGGGAACTTGAAATTGCAGTCATCCGATCGCCTACACTGTGTAGTGCTATTCCAAAGTAATACAGTACTGTATATAAGACAAATTATGATCTCCTATGAAGCTCAGCCTTTGGCAAAAGAGAACAAATATGGCACAGATAGGGCTGTCAGCAGGCTCCCAGCTATCATTTCAACCCATTGGTACCTCATAATGGTGTCGTTGTGGGCCAATTGGAGCTGGCTCATGCGCACACCGGCAATCGCTTCATTGAGATTGAAATTGACAGCGGGATCTAAATGGTTAAGCTTAGCTCCAGCCGCTGGTATTAAAGACAGGTGCTCAGTGTGTAACATAGCCAGCATCTACTGGGCCTGGTACCTGGGTGTATATGTTTCTTTGTAATACGGACTGCATTTTAATCAGTACTGTGGTTCCCATATGATCTGCGGTATGAAGATGGCTGGTAACAGCACCTCCCAGAATCTCCTCATTATTATTAGGTTCATATGATACAAATGTATATGGAAGGGGCTGACCTGACATAGCAATTGATCAACGTACTAAGATTGAGTCTGTATTAGAGATGAGTGGATTGCTTTGCAAAACTCTGTTCCACCGTCCAGGTCTCTTGCCATGGACAGGAACTGCTTTATATTTCAGAGCTTCCATGTTCCTAGGTGTGGCGTTGGATATGTACCAATAATCATAAACTAATAATGGATTCCCAGAGGGTAAGGAAATTTGCATAGCTCCTGTCCATGGCCAGTGAACACTGACATGGACAGTGGACTGAGGTTGCAAGAAGTTATCTGTTCATCTGTATTTACGTACTAGTGGTGATTCTAGTTCTGTATTCATATACTGATGATGATTCTCGTGATGTGATTATGTACTGGTGATGTATCCCTGTACTGATGGTGGTTTTGGGGAGGTATTCAAGTACTGATGATGATTCTTGGGCTCTGTTCACGTAGTGGTAGTGGTTTTGGTGCTGTATGTATGTACTAATGTTGGTTCTAGTGATTTATTCCTATACAAATAGTGTTTCCGATGCTGTATTCAAGTTCTAATGGTGGTTTTGGTGATGAATTTATATAATGATGGTAGTTATGATGAAGTATTTAAGTACAAATGTATAACAAAGAGAAAAAATGGAGCCTTCAATAGCTTAGAACAATTATTATTACACAGCGGGCCATCCCGGTTGCTCCCCCCAAGAAAGAAGCGGACAGCATCCAACCCATGTTTATGGTCAATACACGTGTACAGAGACTCAATGTCTGCCATTACGATGATCAAATCTGGATCCACAAAGATCCCATCAACCCTATTCAGGACGTCCGTCGTGTATTTAACATATGAGGGGAGAGTTTCCACCAATGGTTTTAGGTAATAATCTATGAACCTACATACGGGGTCACAGAGTCCATCAATCCCTGACATGATTGGACGCCCCGGGGGGTCGACAGGATCCTTGTGGATCTTGGGAAGCAGATAGAAAGTCGGGATTCTAGGGTAGGATATCGTTAAGCCCTCCCAAACCTTCTTAGTGATTATGCCCATGTCAAATGCCTTGAATAATATATCTTGTAATTGTCTGAAAAAGTAGGACAGAGGACTATGTGGTAATTTCATATATGTATTTCTGTCCCGTAACTGTCGGAAAGCCTCCTTTTCGTATAACGTATTAGGCCAAATCACTATGTTTCCCCCCTTGTTCTCTGCTTTAATTACTACGTCGTCAAATTGTGCGCATGATCGGGAGCCCTGTGACGCGTCCTGGGTCCCGCGCATGCGCACGGTGCTTGACACCTGTGGGGGGGCGGTAGCTCGGATGAGTGGACTTTCATGCACCGTTAGAACCATCACCCATAGGTGCATATTCCCCCTTTTGGCTGAGGCTACACCATGTGACTCATCACATGATATAAGAAGGTCCTGGAAGGTATAGGTGCATATTCCTCCATTGGCTGAGGCTGCACCATGTGACTCATCACATGGTATAAGAAGGTCCTGGAAGGTATAGGTGTATATTCCCCCATGATGAAGCGGTCATTTATACAAGCGAAACGTGCATAGGGGACATGGGGAATCTTCTCACCAGGCTGACGGTCCCATTGGCGTCCATCTCCAACTGCTGGGTATGTTCATGAGTCCAATTATTTAATATGTATTCTCCCTTGAGCTTATTGATAACTACCAAAATGCACTAGGTACTATACCTTTCCTTTGGCTCAGGGTTTAACTTATGGACTCATTAGATACTATCAGTATGTACTATGTATAGGAATGCCTTTGTGGCATAGTCACTATTCATTATACCACATTGTAATTGGCGCCACTGGTTACTCACAGCCTGAGGTCTGTGTTGATCACATTGTTGTGCATAAATGTTATATGGGTGTTTTTTGTTACTGATTTTAATCTTTATACGCAATAAAATTTGAATAATTGTTCTAAGCTATTGAAGGCTCCATTTTTTTCTCTTTGTTATAAATTATGGCATATATATTGAGTTGCTTTTGGGGGACAAAGGGGGCATTGTTCCCACTTTTGAACCTCTAATCATTATGTTTGTGATCCAAATGGGTTGTTGTATAATATTTTAAGTACAAATGGTGGTTCTGGTGCTGTATTTCTGTATTGATGTTGATTGCTACATTCTGGGCTGTTATTGGTTCTGATTCTGTAAAGATGTAGCAATACACAACTTTTTAGCTAACGTGCTACATAGCTATGTCATAAAGTATTGTGCTTTTTGACAAGTTAAGGATTACTACATTTGTATTTATTTTAGAAGCATGAAACCTTTGTGTTTTATTGGGGGTTGAAAGAAGTGAGTGATAACTTGGTGTTCTGTGAAATATGTGCATATTCTCTAATCTTGTAAAATACTTGTATAACACCTACTACATTATCAGTAGTCAAAGAGGTATCACAATTAGTGTTGAGCGAGCATGCTCGACACTGCTCGGTACTCGCCCGAGCATCTCACTACTCGGAATGTTCGGCGAGCACCGAGCATTTCCGGGTTACTCGGTCGGGAGCTAGGGTCTCCGCCCTGCACGTTTGGCGCTCTTTACAGAGCCAATGAACATGCAGGGATTGCCAGCCAGTCACTGTAATGCCGCAGCCATGTTGTTTGTGGGCATTACAGTGATTGGCTGGCTGCACAGCGTCACCTCGAGTATTTAAAACCGGGCGCCGCCATCTTGGACACAGTTGCCCGGGATCAGACAGTGTAGGGTCAGTGCTGCTGAGTTAGGGAGAGATATATAGTGCGAAATAGGTAGTGTAGGGTCTCTAAAGCCTGCCAAATCAAACAAACAGTCCTTCTCAGGACTAATATCCATCCCAGATATCAGGCAGGCAGGCTGTATTGGAGACGCAGTGGTTATACCAACAAACACTGCATTACAGTCCTGTGTGCTCCTGCTGGTCAAATTGCTAGACTTATCCCCCGGTCTCAGGGGCCAGGAAAAATCCTTTTTTTTTCCATCTAAATCCTGTATTTATTTTTTTCCTTAGTCAGACTGTACAAATACCCGTCTTATTAACCTTTTGGTATTCCCCCCCCCCAAAAAAAAAAAAATTGAGCGTGTCTGTGACTGTTCAGACACCAATATATCTGTTAAAAAGAGTCTGGTGTAGGCCAGATAACTAGAACTTTGGTTTTGTAGCTCCACTGTTCAAATCTCTGTATTATCCTGCTTTTGGCATTTTTTCCGAAAAAAAAAAAAACAGTAATAGTGTCTCCCTGACTGTTCAGACACAAATATATCTGTTTAAAAGATTCTTGTGTAGGCCAGATAACTAGAACTGTGGTTTTGCAGTTCCACGGTTCAAATTTCTGTATTATCCTGCTTTTGGCATTTTTTCCGGAAAGAAAAACAGTAATAGTGTCTCCCTGACTGTTCAGACACAAATATATCTGTTTAAAAGATTCTGGTGTAGGCCAGAGAAATAGACCTGTGGTTTTCCTCTTCCACGGTTCTAATCTCCTTTTTATTACCCTTTTTCCATTGATAGTGCGAGTGTAAGCTATTTTACTTAATTTACAATGGGCAAGGCGCGTGGCAAGGGACGTGGAACTGGACGTTCTGGTGATGGTGCGTGTAGAGGACCGGGCCGTGGCCAAGGTGAAAATGTGCCACAACCAACAGCCACATCTTCTCGCTCCCACTTCTTGACCGAATTACTAGGGAAGCACACTACAACACCAGTATTGCGAACTGATCAGTGTGAACAGGTTATTAATTGGATAGCAGATAATACTTCCAGTTACCTGGGCACCACCACCTCCGGTCTGTCTTCCACACGGTCAAGTTTTAGTAGCCGTGAGTCTCGACCGCATACTCCTCCTCACCCTGATGCTCCTTCCTCCCACCATGCCGAGTGTCGTCAGACAGCAACTGATCCCACAGTTGGACACTCTGAAGAGCTGTTCACTGGTCCATTTCCATATTTGTGCCCCTCGCTTGCTCCGCTTGAAGTGGTGGAAGAGGAGAACCCAAGTAGCGATGGCCAAATATTTGAACAGCCACGGCAAGAAGAAGTCGACGCTGGCAATTTGTCACAAGAGGTGGACGATGACGAGACACAATTGCCACGTAGTGAGGAGGAGGATCGTGGTGCGCAAGTGGAAGAGGAGGAGGTTGTGGATGATCTAGTAACTGACCCAACGTGGCAGGAGGACACTCAGAGCGAGGCCAGCAGCACACAGGTGGAGGGAGGCAGACTACCCCAACAGGCAGGAAGAAGCAGTGTGGTGGCCACACACAGAAGGCGGGCATCAGTTCCCCGTAACAACAACATGAGGGACGTTGCCAGTACAACCGGTAGGTCTTTCAGAGTCTGTAATTTTTTTGAAAGACTCTGCTGATAACCCCAAAAAGGCCATTTGTACCACCTGCCATGCCAGCATCAGCAGGGGTGACAAAACTACCAGCCTGACCACCACCAGCATGATCAGGCACATGGCAGCAAAGCACCCGACTTTGTGGGGCAAACCCCACGGTCCATGACCAGTGTCAGCGAGTGTCACCACAGCTTCTTCCACTGTTGTGCGTGTAAGAGAACCCCCTGTTGTGCGTGCAAGGCAATCCCCTGTCCATACTGCATGCAAAGATGCCCCCTCCTCTCAGTCTTCACTTGTTATGGCAGTTTCTCAAGAAACAGCATCAACGTCCACGTCCCACCGCAGCGTTCAATTGTTCATATCCCAGAGCTTTGAACGAAAGCGCAAATTCGCAGCCAACGCCCCACAGGCCACAGTCCTAAATTCGCACATTTCACTACTGCTTGCGTTAGAAATGCTGTCTTTTAGGCTGGTGGAGATGGAATCCTTCCGCAACCTTATGGCGGTGGCCGTCCCTCAGTACTCGGTCCCCAGCCGACACTATTTTGCCCGGGTGTGCCATCCCTGCACTACACAAGCACGTGTCCCAAAACATCTGCCGTGCCCTTAGCAACGCAGTTACTGGGAGAGTCCACCTGACAACGGACACGTGGACAAGTGCTTGTGGCCAGGGACGGTATATCTTCCTGACGGCACACTGGGTAAACATAGTGGAAGCCGGGACCCAGTCGGACCTTGTGACGGAACACATCCTCCCCACACCGAGGATTGCGGGCCCTATGTCAGTCAGAGTTGCCCTCACAGTGTACAGCTCCTGCGCATCATTCTCCTCCTCCTCCTCATGTTCAGCCTCCATCTCAGATTTCACCACATCAGTTACAAGCTGGTAGCACTGCAGTACTGCCTCAGCCAAGCGGCAACAGGCTGTGCTGAAACTCATAAGCTTAGGTGATAAACCTCACCCTGCTTGTGAGTTGTGGACAGCTGTGAAAGAGCAGGCAGATCTGTGGCTGAGACCGCTAAACCTACATCCAGGCATGGTCGTGTGTGACAATGACCATAACCTGGTTGGCGGCTCTGAGGCGAGGCGAGATCACACACATACCATGCCTGGCTCATGTGCTTAACCTCGTGGTTCAGCTGTTTCTTAAATCGTACCCCGAGTTGCCTGATCTGCTCGTCAAAGTACAGCGCCTGTCAGCTCATTTTCGGTAGTCGGCTACAGCTTCCGCCGCCCTCGCTGTGTTGCAGCAGCGTTTGCAGCTTCCGGCACACCGACTGGTGTGTGATGTCCCCACACGTTGGAACTCTACCCTCCACATGTTGCAAAGGATTTTTGAGCAGAAGAGAGCAGTTGTGGAGTACCAGCTGCAACAAGGCCGTCGATATTCATGTCAGACTCCACACATAAGACCTCAGGAGTGGACCTGGATGTATGACATATGTACCATCCTGACAAACTTTGAGGAGTCCACCAAGATGGTGAGTGGCGATGACGCCATCATTAGCGTCAGCATCCCACTTGTCTGTCTCTCTGCAGAGAGTTAAAGAGGAGGCATTGCAGCCAGAGTATGATGAGATGGATCAAGAAGCCGTAATGGGCGATTACACACAGTCCAGCCTCATCTCATCCCAACGTGCATTGGGGGACAATGAGGGAGAGGAGGAGGAGGAGGAAGAACAGGAGCTGGTATCATGCGCTGTAGACGATAGTACCAGTACAACTGTCATACCGTCGGTTCAGCGTGGGTGGCCTGAGGACAGGGGGGAGGAGGATGAGGAGGAGGAGGAGAGCATGGTCAGTCGTCATCTTGGTGAGGACATGGAAGTCTTGCCTGTTACCAGTCTGGCACGCATGGCTGACTTTATGTTACGCTGCTTTAACCGTGACCCTCGCGTTGTCAAAATGTTGGGTGACAGTCATTACTGGTTGGTGACACTTTTAGACCCCCGTTACAAGGAGAACTTTCACTCTCTTATTCCTGAGGTGGAGAGGTCGACAAAAATGTGGCAGTACCAGAAGGCCCTTGCTGCAGAACTGTTAAAAAAATTCCAATCTGAACACGCTAGCGGCAGAGGTCACAGTTCGTTGACCAACCAAGGCGTACAGGCGAGAGAGACGCAACTCCAATCCAGCAGAGGCAGGGGGACACTGTCAACATTCTGGGAGTTTTCTGAGACCCGCCCAGCTTACAGGCCCTGAGGCGCGGGGTACTCTCACAAGGAGTGGAAAGTTTCAAAAGATGGTAAGGGAGTACCTTGCCGACCTTACCAGCATCGTCCGTGATTCCTCTGTGCTTTTTAATTATTGGTTATCCAAGCTGGACACTTGGAATGAACTCGCTCTGTACGCCTTGGAGGTCCTGGCCTGCCCTGCCGCTAGCGTGTTATCGGAGCGTGTTTTTAATGCCGCTGGAGGAATTATAACTGATAAGCGCACTGGCCTGTCAACTGACAATGCCGACAAGCTGACCTTTATCAAAATGAACAAGGGCTGGATTGGGCCAGACTTCTCATCACCACCAAATGACAGCAGAGTAACATAAAGTCAAATCCACTGTGTTATTTTGGGAGGTGTATTCCCATGCACCGCTTCACACCCACACATGGGTGTATTTTGCTCTTCTCCTTATCCTCAGCATCCACCACCACTATACCACCAGGGTGACCATGGTCCGTGTTGCCAGCATTGCAAGTTCCTCCGTCCTAATTTTTGGCATCTTTTGCTTGGAAGGCATAGGCAAAGACTATGGGAGACCCACTCCCCAATAATGGGAATAAAGTTTTTAATATGCTGTACTGCATGGCTCTTGTTTGCCAGCATTGCAAGTTCCTCCGTCCTAATTTTTTGCAGCTTTTGCTTGGAAGGCATAGGCAAAGACTATGGGAGACCCACTCCCCAATAATGGGAATAATGTTTTTAATATGCTGTACTGCATGGCTCTTGTAAGGGGCATGAAAACCGTCTTGATAAACCACTCTGAACTCCACAGCTCTTCCAAGGGGCATTAAAACCGTCTTGTTAAACCACTCTGAATTCCACAGCTCTTCCAAGGGGCATTAAAACCGTCTTGTTAAGCTACTGTGACCTCTACCACTCTTCCAAGGGGCATTGATTTTGTATTTTTATTCCACTGCGACCTCCACCACTCTTCAAAGGGGTATTAAAACTGTCTTGTTAAGATACTATGACCTCCACCACTCTTCCAAGGGGCATTAAAACCGTCTTGTTAAGCTACTGTGACCTCCACGTCTCTTCCAAGGGGCATTAAAACCATCTTGTTAAGCTACTGTGACCTCCACCACTCTTCCAAGGGACATTGATATTGTCTTTTTATTCCACTGTGACCTCCACCACTCTTCCAAGGGGCATTAAAACTGTTTTGTTAAGCTACTATGACCTCCACCACTCTTCCAAGGGGCATTGAAACCATCTTGTTAAGCTACTGTGACTTCCACGTCTCTTCCAAGGGGCATTAAAACCATCTTGTTAAGCTACTGTGACCTCCACCACTCTTCCAAGGGACATTGATATTGTCTTTTTATTCCACTGCTACCTCCACCACTCTTCCAAGGGGCATTAAAACCGTCTTGTTAAACCACTCTGAACTCCATAGCTTTTCCAAGGGGCATTAAAACCGTCTTGTTAAGCTACTGTGACCTCCACGTCTCTTCCAAGGGGCATTAAAACTGTCTTGTTAAGCTACTGTGACCTCCACCACTCTTCCAAGGGGCATTAAAACTGTCTTGTTAAACTACTGTGACCTCCACCACTCTTCCAAGGGGCATTAAAACCGTCTTGTTAAACCACTCTGAATTCCACAGCTCTTCCAAGGGGCATTAAAACCGTCTTGTTAAGCTACTGTGACCTCTACCACTCTTCCAAGGGGCATTGATTTTGTCTTTTTATTCCACTGCGACCTCCACCACTCTTCAAAGGGGCATTAAAACTGTCTTGTTAAGCTACTATGACCTCCACCACTCTTCCAAGGGGCATTAAAACCGTCTTGTTAAGCTACTGTGACCTCCACATCTCTTCCAAGGGGCATTAAAACCATCTTGTTAAGCTACTGTGACCTCCACCACTCTTCCAAGGGACATTGATATTGTCTTTTTATTCCACTGTGACCTCCACCACTCTTCCAAGGGGCATTAAAACTGTTTTGTTAAGCTACTATGACCTCCACCACTCTTCCAAGCGGCATTAAAACCATCTTGTTAAGCTACTGTGACTTCCACGTCTCTTCCAAGGGGCATTAAAACCATCTTGTTAAGCTACTGTGACCTCCACCACTCTTCCAAGGGACATTGATATTGTCTTTTTATTCCACTGCTACCTCCACCACTCTTCCAAGGGGCATTAAAACCGTCTTGTTAAACCACTCTGAACTCCATAGCTTTTCCAAGGGGCATTAAAACCGTCTTGTTAAGCTACTGTGACCTCCACGTCTCTTCCAAGGGGCATTAAAACTGTCTTGTTAAGCTACTGTGACCTCCACCACTCTTCCAAAGGGGCATTAAAACTGTCTTGTTAAGCTACTGTGACCTCCACCACTCTTCCAAGGGGCATTAAAACTGTCTTGTTAAGCTACTGTGACCTCCACGTCTCTTCCAAGGGGCATTAAAACTGTCTTGTTAAACCACTCTGACCTCCACGTCTCTTCCAAGGGGCATTAAAAGCGTCTTGTTAAACCACTCTGAACTCCACAGCTCTTCCAAGGGGCATTAAAATGTTGTTTTTAATTAACTCTAACCTCCACGACTCTTCCAACGTGCATTGCATTTCCTCCTAATTTTAGTCAGCTTTTGCTTTTCAATGCATAGGCGAACACTAAGGGAGACCCACTCCCCAATAATGGGTAGAAGGTTTTTAGTACGCTGTAATCGACGTCTGTTTCAAGGGGCATTGCAGTTCCTCATAATTTTTGGAAAGCCTTCCATTCACTGCTTAGGCCAACAGTGAACAGGAGACCCATTTGCTATAACTGGAAAAAATGGTTTAGTTAAGGCCCTCTGTCCTCCATGTCACTTCCAAGGGGCATTGGAGTGCCTCGACATTTTTGGTAGGCATTGCACTCACTGTATGCCCTATAACTGTGTAGCCGAACTGCTCCTTTTGGTACAGAAACATATCCTACAAGACATGTGTGGTTGACTGGCCTGATATTGATGTGAATGGTCCCTGTTCCTCCTGCTCTTTCTCCTTAGCCACCACCTCATCCATCATTCATCACCTGAAGCTTTGTTTTAACAGGAGTCATAGAACTGGGATAGTAGCAGGAAAACATCCAGCAATCCTCGGAGGAGGTAGGATATGCGCCAAAACGCTGACCACCTCAGGCCTAGCCGCTACTACATACATGCGCTTGCATTCCAAGGAACAGAAAGCTAAGGAGATGGATGGCCTCATGATCATGAATAATTTACTTGTTGAGTAGGAGTCCGACCACTGCTGCTGTCTACCTTCTGAGCTTTGTGTTGAAGCCTGATTGACCCAGGACCCGTAATCCTCTATGTCTGGAGGACGTGTTGCATCCCAGTGTCCGACTGTGTCCCGGCTTCCACAATATTAACCCAGTGTGAACGCGTCAGTCAGATGGACCATCCCTGGCCACATTCACTTGTCCACGTGTTTGTGGTTAGGCTGTCCTTCAAATAGGGGCGGCTGGGGACCGTTTATGGACACCCGGCCGCCCCCAGGAGGCTGGGGACCAAGCGTGGACACCTGGCCGCCGGGTGGCTGGGGTCTGAGTATGGATACCAGGCTTCCGACGCAGCCATGAAGTGGTGGCCAGATTCCTCCTCCACATGCCTAAAAGGCCCAATTTCAAGTGCAAACAAGCAAGCAGTATGGTATTACAGCCTGGGGGTGGGTGGGTGGCAGGCTGCATACTTGCGCTTGCATTGCAAGTAATGGGGGAGGTACAATTGAACACTGCCCTGGGACAACGACTTGCACGGGGATAGTTGCAAGTCTGCATCTTCTGATGCGGCAAGGATCACTTCTGATGGGCACACTTTTAGGCAGTGACCTGGGTGTCAGAGATGCTTCCAGTGGTCTTCCCCATGCTGTTCCCATGTCTTTTCAGCACTGTATGAATGTGTCACACAGCACATGGCCAGATAAGGTTGTAAAATGTTAAAATGACATTTCCCAGTGAATGCATTTGTCACGGTTGAAAGCAATACAAAAGAGCAAAAACGCATAAAAAATGCTACTTGTGAACATAGCCCAAGATGTGGAGTAGTATTTTTGGTTTTGGCTATTTATTTTACCTTATACATAAGTCTTTACCCTGGAAAGGATGTTCCTTAACATATTTCACAGGAAAGCAGTTTCAGTTTCGTTTTTGAACGCTTTATAGTGAGCCCGTAAAAGTGGCTTAATACATCTGACCACGTTGATGACAGCAGTGACCTCGGGGTCAGAAATGCTTCATGGGGCGATCCCCATGCTGTCCCCATGTCATTTGAGCACTGTCACTATCGTTTTGGGCACTTTTTAGGCTTTCTACAGACTGCCGGGGGTGCCGCCGCAAAAATGCTCGGGTCTCCCATAGACTAACATTGGGCTCGTTGCTCGCGTCGAGCACCCGAGTATCACGGTGAGCTCGGCCCGAGCTTCGAGCACCCGAGAATTTTAATGCTCGCTCAACACTAATCACAATGTGTTCTTTGCAGTGTTGCTTGGAATGGAGGAATCCTTTACTACATTACTTGCATAAAGCTATTAAAATGGGGGACCCCAAAAAAAATGACGTCTGGTCCCCCCTATTTTAATAGCTAGCAAAGGCTAGGCAGACAGCTGGGGGCTGATATTTATAGCCCAGAAAGGGTGCCATGAATATTGGCACCCTCCCAGGCTAGAAACACCAGCCGTCAGGCGCCCCAGAAATGGCGCATCCACAGGATGGATTGCGGTCCTGGTGTACCGCCGCTGCCAGGCAGACTGCTGAGGCTGGTGTTGTATGCGCAGCAGAGAATGAGATGACTCCCCACGGGAGGAGTATAGCCTCAGGGCAATGAATGTGGATGATGGGAGTGATGGTGCACGAGCGCAGCAGGAATGACTCAGAGGCTTTGCATTGCAGTTCAGGGTCTTTACTGATGGTGATAAGGCAGACTCTCCCGGGAGTACTGGCTAGCATGAGAGACCTGGTCAGTCTGTGAGCAAGCAGGAGCTCCCGTGGCCAGGTGGAGTTGTAGGCCTCCCCGTCTGTCTGCACTCTTCCTGGCTACCTTGCTATAAGCGGGTGATAGTAGCCCACGTCCCTGAGTGTACCGTGTAGTGCTCACCCGTATGGCTGGTGACTTGGGGCCTTCTGTTAGCCTCCACTCCTCGATGGCGGTGCTGGTCCCTTGCTTGTGACTGAGCCTCCGGGCTTCTATGGCCAGAGGACCTGAAATCCCCTGCCGGCTGGTTTCTGCTGTTGGACTTAGAGATCCTTACAGCCTCGGACTCCGGTGTCCGGTACTTAGATTCTTCAGCCAAGGCGAGCTCTGCTTAGCTCCAGCCCTTGGCACTCAGCTCCTGCTCATGCAGAGCTCCTGCTGTTTCTTTCCCTGTGTCTGCTCGTTCTCCTCTAACCCCGCCCCAGCCCCAGTTTATAAGGGCAGATTCCTCCCCTCCCAGGACTAGGCAGGAGGTGTTGAATGCTTAAGGGTTCCTGACCAGGAAACCTCCTCTCAGACGTAATATTTCTATTACTGTGGTAACCAGACCCCAGGGGTGCCACACTGCCATCCAGCTTGCCATGCCGCAGACACTTCGAAGCTCCTCAGTGAAGCTCCTCAGTGTCTGGCTGTGACGGCATCCAGATGAGCCAAGTTCATGTCCAATGAACTCAGCTCACCACATGCACGTCACTGACAGCGTGGGAGAATGTCGTCACCGCTTGAGCAGGAGAATTCTCCCACGATGGGACGGCATTGAGATGGCAGGCTGGATGGTAGCAGAACGCTGCCATCCAGCATGCCATCCTTCAGAGACACTGCAGAGCGCAAGCATGCCTGCACTCCGCAGTGTCTCTGAAGGATGACAGGCTGGATGGCAGCGTTCTGCTACCATCCAGCCTGCCATCTCAATGCCGTCCCAGCGTGGGAGAATTCTCCTGCACAAGCGGTGATGTCATTTGCCGGCACTGCATGCGCAGAAGAATTCTCCCACGCTGTCAGTGACATGCATGAGGTGAGCTGAGTTCATTGGACATGAACTCGGCTCATCTGGATGCCGTCACAGCGAGACACTGAAGAGCGCAAGCATGCCTGCGCTTCTCAGTGTCTGCGGCATGGCAAACTGGATGGCAGCGTTCTACTGTGATCCAGCCTGTCATGTCAATGTAGCAGAGCTGAAGCCGTCCTGGGAACCATGGAAAGGTAAGGATGAGGTTGGTTTATTATTTTACTTTTATTGCAGGAGATCGTTGGTTTCAGCTGGAATGGGCGTGACGGTAAGTAGAGTTTAATTTAGAACATTAAAGAATTGTGTCTTTATTTCAATTAAAGGACTTTATTCTGGGTGTTTGTGTTTTTTTTTTTAACTTTCACTATGGGGTAAGTATAGACGCCTCTCCATTACTAACCTGGGCTTGATGTCAGCTGGCATTATAAGCTGACATTAGCCCCAACCCTATTACCCCACTGCCACCGCTACAGGGCAGTGGGAAGAGCGAGGCTAAGTGCCAGAATTGGCACATCCTATGGATGCGCCATTTCTGGGGCGGCTGACGGCTGGTGTTTCTAGCCTGGGAAGGGGCCAATATTCATGCCACCCTTCCTGGGCTATTAATATCAGCCCCCAGCTGTCTGCCTAGCCTTTGTTTGCTATTAAAATAGGGGGGACCCAATGTAATTTTTTTTGGGGTCCCCCATTTTAATAGCTGGTAAAGGCTAGGTATTCAGCTGGAGGCTGATATTAGTAGCCTGGGAAGCTCCGTGGGTATTACCCCCTTCCCAGGCTTCAAACATCTGCCCCAGCCATCTGCTTAACCTCCGTTAGAGACTAAAATTACGGGGAACAGCACGCCAATTTTTTTTTTAATAAATCCTTTATTTTAACACTAAATGACAAGTACAGTAACCAACACTGTCACTGTACTTGTTATATATGTGACTGACATGTTTCTATCTATCTAATCTATGTGTGATGCTCTATTCTTTCTGTTCTAAATTGTCTGGTACCGATGTATGCCGCTGATGAATTGCCGGCCAGCTTTGTTAAAGAGACGGGTGCATGAAAATCGGAAGGCACTAGTGTGTTCCACGTGCCCTGCTATGTTTTTCATGCACCCTCCTATATATCCTGCCTGCCTGTCTGCCTATATACTCTGCCTGCCTGACGTTTAATTGAGCACTGTTCCCATCGATTTGGGCAATTTTTGGCCTTCTGCAGACCGCCGGGGGGACAGCCAGAGAAATGCTCGAGTTTCCCATAGACTTACAGTACAGACCAAAAGTTTGGACACACCTTCTCATTTAAAGATTTTTCTGTATTTTCATGACTATGAAAATTGTACATTCACACTGAAGGCATCAAAACTATGAATTACCACATGTGGAATTATATACTTAACAAAAAAGTGTGAAACAACTGAAAATATGTCTTATATTCTAGGTTCTTCAAAGGGCCACCTTTTGCTTTGATGACTGCTTTGCACACTCTTGCCATTCTCTTGATGAGCTTCAAGAGGTAGTCACCGGAAATGGTTTTCACTTCACAGGTGTGCCCTGTCAGGGTTAATAAGTGGGATTTCTTGCCTTATAAATGGGGTTGGGACCATCAGTTGTGTTGTGCAGAAGTCTGGTGGATACACAGCTGATAGTCCTACTGAATAGACTGTTAGAATTTGTATTATGGCAAGAAAAAAGCAGCTAAGTAAAGAAAAACGAGTGGCCATCATTACTTTAAGAAATGAAGGTCAGTCAGTGTGAAAAATTGGGAAAACTTTGAAAGTGTCCCCAAGTGCAGTTGCAAAAACCATCAAGCGCTACAAAAAAACTGGCTCACATGAGGACCGCCCCAGGAAAGGAAGACCAAGAGTCACCTCTGCTTCTGAGGATAAGTTTATCCGAGTCACCAGCCTTAGAAATTGCAGGTTAACAGCAGCTCAGATTAGAGACCAGGTCAATGCCACACAGAGTTCTAGCAGCAGACACATCTCTTCAACAACTGTTAAGAGGAGACTTTGTGCAGCAGGCCTTCATGGTAAAATAGCTGCTAGGAAACCACTGCTAAGGACAGTCAGCAAGCAGAAGAGACTTGTTTGGACTAAAGAACACAAGGAATGGACATTAGACCAGTGGAAATCTGTGCTTTGGTCTGATGAGACCAAATTTGAGATCTTTGGTTCCAACCACCGTGTCTTTGTGCGACGCAGAAAAGGTGAACGGATGGACTCTACATGCTTGGTTCCCATCGTGAAGCATGGAGGAGGAGGTGTAATGGTGTGGGCGTGCTTTGCTGGTGACACTGTTGGGGATTTATTCAAAGTTGAAGGCATACTGAACCAGCATGGCTACCACAGCATCTTGCAGCGGCATGCTATTCCATCCGGTTTGTGTTTAGTTGGTACCATCATTTATTTTTCAACAGGACAATGATGCCAAACACACCTCCAGGCTGTGTAAGGGCTATTTGACCAAGAGGGAGAGTGATGGGGTGCTATGCCAGATGACCTGGCCTCCACAGTTACCAGACCTGAACCCAATCGAGATGGTTTGGGGTGAGCTGGACCGCAGAGTGAAGGCAAAAGGGCCAACAAGTGCTAAGCATCTCTGGGAACTCCTTCAAGATTGTTGGAAGACCATTCCCGGTGACTACCTCTTGAAGCTCATCGAGAGAATGCCAAGAGTGTGCAAAGCAGTCATCAAAGCAAAAGGTGGCTACTTTGAAGAACCTAGAATATAAGACATATTTTCAGTGGTTTCACACTTTTTTGTTAAGTATATAATTCCACATGTGTTAATTCATAGTTTTGATGCCTTCAGTGTGAATGTACAATTTTCATAGTCATGAAAATACAGATAAATCTTTAAATGAGAAGGTGTGTCCAAACTTTGGTCTGTACTGTACATTGGGCTCGTTGCTCGGGTCGAGCACCCGAGTATTCCAATGTGCTTGACCCGAGCTTCGACCACCCGAGCATTTTAGTGCTCGCTCATCACTAAAAAACATCTTTTTTGTCCTATGTAATACCAATTACAACTGTTCTCACATTCTCTAAAAGCTCAGTGTGTTATTAGGTTGATTCCCAAGTGAAAGGTCACTGGTTTAATTCGAGGATCAACCATGAAGAAGAAAAGTGGATAGTAGAAAATTGGAATTGGGTGATTTGGAGCAATGAGATGAAAGTGAATAGACTAGGCTATGATGAGTGCAAATGCGTCTGGAAGAAACAAGGGAAAAAGGTGCTAACGAATCGAGAAGTTGAAGAAACCATCAAGTTTGATGGAGGAAGCCTGATGATATAGGGTTGTTTCACAGCCAAAGGCATTGGATACTTGACCAGCATCGATGGTGGTCTCAATGCTGAGCTATATGTGAGTATCCTACAAGAAAAGTTACTTTGTACACTCGAGTACTATGGGTATGAAAAGGACGACATAGTGTTCCAGCAGGACAACAACCCAAAGCCTATGTTGAGATTGGCGAAGAAATGGTTCAAAGACAATGAAGTATAGGTGCTGGATTTACCCTCACAAGTCCCTAGACCTCAAGCCAATCAAACACTTGTGGGTAGAGTTGAAGAAAAAGCTGTGTACAATCTTAATTGAGTTGACCAGTATGTATCAACTTTGGGAACATTTAGAAGAGACCTGGGATCAGATTTCATTTGAGACATGCTTGAATCTGATCGAGAGCATGCCCAGAAGGATTCAGGCAGTGTTGAAAGCCAAAGCTGGATTTATCAAATACTAACAAAATAATAAAAATTAAAATTTAGATTTTTAGAAGCAAAACAGTAACAATGAAGTGACATGACAAGAATCTGCATAACTAATCGTATGCAAAATAGTTGCAAGTCAAGTTAATGTATGAAATAGCCAAGATGATTGACAATAAGATAATGGTAGTCTCTCGTTGGAAGCAGTAGTGGATGGTGAGATATGGAGCCTGAGTTCAAACGTTCAAAATACTGTTACCCTTTTGCTCGTCAGTGTATATGGATGAGGAAGGGGCATGTAACTGGGTGTGGTGTACAGAAAATGGCATGGTCTGAAAAGGGACATGATTCCCCTCAAGCAAACAGGGATCCTTTTTTAAAAAATGTGGATATCACTCCTGCTATTATTCACCAAAAAACTCAGCCACATAGGGGGTGGAGTGAATTCAGGAGCTGAATCTGATTGTAGTTATGTCATCTTTCTTTTCCATCTGTTCCTGATGCTATGATGACATGGATTCACATCCACAGCTCATCTATGCAGACTTACCTCTTCTCCAGTCTTCTAAAGAACATCCTGACATAGTGTACTTAAAAATAACAGTATCACTATAGTGCCCCTGAATACATAATTGCCCCTTATTATGCTCCTGCACAAAATATGTCTCCCCACACTGTCCATTTTGTAGGAAATGGCCCCCCTTATAAATTACAAATGTGACCCTGTCTGTCCTCTTGAACTATAACCTCTACACTGTACCCCTTTATGAACTATAACTGCTACCTTATCCATCTTTATGAACTGCAGTACAACCAACACACTGTCTGCTTTTATTAACTATAACTGCCACACTGTCTCCCTTATTACATATTTATAACTGCCACGCCATCTGCCCTAATAAACCATGACATCACTACAACCTCACTACAACCCCCTTGATGACTTAGAACTGCTACACTGTCCCTTAATTATCTATGGCCTCCATATTGTCCCCATTTTACGCTATCCTCACTTCATTGATTCATCTCATGCTTTCCCTAGCTCCACACTATCACCTTTACACTGCCAATCCATACTGTGCCCTCACATTATACTACGCCGCCCTCCACGCCACCCCTTTCCGCACTGTCCCTATCTTCAGTGTTCCCCATTCTACCCCCTCACACCACACCCTCCCCTCTCTCTCGAGAATGAAAGGGAAAACTAAAAAGACAGGAGGATACCAAGCGCAATAGGGTCTTATCCGATATACAAGGTGAAAAGGTGAGGGAATAGGTAACTGCTCACCTACTGGGGTTGTGTAAACCACAACTGAGGGATCAAATGGATGACAGCTGCTGCAGCACCATCATGGCAGGAGAAACTGCCGTGCTAAATAAGTGCTTGGAGGATAGGAGTGGTGATCTGCGCTGCTGGTAAGGTATTCCCATTAAAAATCCAGAAGATGTTGTGCAGGAAAATCAATGCGCTTTAATCTCAACACATTTCGAAGTTGGACTAACTTCTTTATCAGGACAGAACCACAATAATACAGAATGTGACAGACAGACTTAAATAGTTTAAAATGTTAAAAAAATCTGGTGCCTTTTTTGAAAATGTTTAATTAATTAAGTCTGTCTGTCACATACTGTAATAATATTGTGGCTCTCCTGATAAGAAGTTGAGAGAGAAAGGGATGCAGAGTGACTTCAGTGTCATATCCTCCTTACAGAGTTTCCTACAGGAGGGGTGAACTCCCCGCCATGCACTGCAGAGTGGATACATTCCCGTGAATGGGGACAACTGTATTCCCCTGTACTGTTGGATTCCTTGTGGGGGCAAAACTGAATTTCACACAATGCTGAAGCAGTGCAATGTCCCCTTTATTCTCAAATTTGGTGTCCACAGATAAAAGTCCAAGTGATAAGTGATGGCATAACCTAGCAATTTGCCACCATTTACCTAAATGGGAATAACATTTTAATAAAATTTCTAAACGATAGATAGATAGATAGATCTATATAGTGGTTTATTAGGTGCAATATAATTTTGACATTAATGGTAAGCAATATTTGGGATAAGAAGAATTAAGTCTTGTTTAGGGACTAAATGATCATGCTGCTCAGAAATATATACATTGAATAGCTAGAATAACAGTAAAGGTCTATTATCACCAGCCGACCAGTGGCACTAAACAACCCCCGATCACAGGGCCGTATTTGGCATTCATTCTGCCCTAGGCACTTTAAATGTTGATGCCCCTTACTGGTAAGTCAGACTAAAAGTGCACATACCTGTTAGATAGTAGTTAAAGGGGTTATCCAGGACTATATTTTTTTACTATGAGCCAAAAAACTAACAGGCAGGTCATTGCCAACTACCTGCCTGTTCTATCCGACGCCAGCTCAGAGCAGTCATTGACCGCTCCTGCTGGCGATTCAATTGCTCCACATCAACAGAGCAGCTCTTCCTCTTCTGGACTGCTCCGTCGACGGGGCGTGACTGCCGACTTCATGCTGATTGACAGTCGGCTTTCCTCAGATAGGCAGTGGGGAGCCGACTGTCAATCACCATGACATTGGCAGGTCACGCCCCGTTAACAGAGCAGAGCGGAAGAGAAGCTGCTGCTCTGTCGAAGTGATGTCAGCAGAAGCTGCAGAATCGCCAGCATGAAAGGTCTGTGACCTCTCTGTGCCAGCAGAGATCGGCGCCGGGTAAAACAGGCAGGTTATCAATTACTTGCCTGTTAGTTCTTAGGCCCATAGTAAAAATAAAATGAAATAGTTCTGGATAAGGTCCCCTATACACTCTAGACTAATTTCAGCTGCACTTGCCTATATCAATGTTTTCGGCTCACAGTCTAAGGCTACCTGCCCTTAAAAATAAAAGTGTCATTATAATGCCACCTGAATAAATATAGCTGCCCCTACTGTGCTCTAAATAAGCCCCTGAATAAATAATTTCTCCTCGCTGTGTTCCCTGAACAAAAGAATTACACCCACACTGTCCCTCTTATGATACATGGCCTTCTCTCTTATAAAATAGTGCCTTCCCCACCTCTCCTCTTATCTATAATATAACCGTGGATGCGTGTCTTTGTCTGAAGCCTCGATAGACTGCGCATGCGTGACGCGCAGTCTGGCTCCAGGCAGAAGCAGGCATCCAGCCATTACAGTTAAGAGGAGGTGTATGGCGTTGGAGATCGCGGTATGCATAGGCACTGAATGCATACTTACCTGACCGTGAGGAGCGTTGCCGCGGCGCCTCTCTTCGCAGGAGACCGGGGCAGGAGTGAGGCGTCGGATCGGCACGTGCGCATCGGCGAGTGCTCATAGCGCTATCCGGCTCCATTTTACTGAAGACACATTTATAGTGTGTCTTCAGCAAAATGGCGCCAGAGCGGTGCTCTGGCACCGCATTCCTCCCCCGGCCTCCGGCAGAACAGGGCGCAGCAGCACTGGAGTACAGAGAAGAAAGGTGAGTATAAGTGTTTATTTTTTTTTGTATGTGTGTACAGTGTAAAAGGGATGAGGGGGCCACATATACCAGAATTGGGGGGTGAGGGGTACCATGCATACCAGGATAGGGGGGTGAGGGGTACCATGCATACCAGGATTGGGGATGAGGGGTGCCACGCATACCAGGATTGGGGGGGTGAGGGGTGCCACGCATACCGGGATTGGGGATGAGGGGTGCCACGCATACCGGGATTGGGAATGAGGGGTGCCACGCATACCGGGATTGGGGATGAGGGGTGCCACGCATACCGGGATTGGGGATGAGGGGTGCCACGCATACCGGGATTAGGGATGAGTTGTGCCACACATACCGGGATTGGGGATGAGGGATGGGGTGCCATGCATACCAGGATGAGGGATACCATACACTCCAGGATAGGGATTAGGGATGGGGTACCATGCATACCAGGATGAGGGATACCATACATACCAGGACAGGGATGAGGGATGGGGTACCATGCATACCAGGATTGGGGATGAGGGGTGCCACGCATACCAGGATTGGGGATGAGGGGTGCCACGCATACCGGGATTGGGGATGAGGGGTGCAATGCATACATGGATTGGGGGTGAGGGGTGCCATGTATACCGGGATTGGGAATGAGGGATGGGGTGCCATGCATACCAGGATGAGGGATACCATACATACCAGGATAGGGATGAGGGATGGGGTACCATGCATACCAGGATAGGGATGAGGGGTGCCACGCATACCAGGATGGGGGTGAGGGGTGCCACGCATACCAGGATTGGGGGTGAGGGGTGCCATGCATACCAGGACAGGGGGTGAGGGGTGCCATGCATACCCGAATAGGATGGTGGAGACTGGAGGGGGGCAGCACATACCAACATGGGAGACCATATACCAATAAAAATGCTCGCCACCCGGGCGTAGAACGGGTTCAATAGCTAGTATACTATAACCACCATCCCTCCCCCATAAACTATGGCCGCCACACTGTCTTTTCTTAATAACAAAACTGTCAAACCATCCCCCCTTAAGAACTGTGGCCTTTACACTGTCCCTCCTACACACTGTACCTACAGTATGAACTGTGGCCTTCACACTGTCCCCATCTCCAGTGCCCCTCACCATAATGCCCCCTCTTCAAACTGTACTCCCTCCATATTGTGCCTACACAAAGTCCCTCCTTTTATATACTGCTTCCCATACTGTGCCCTTACTGAATCTTCAACTCCACTAAGGAGCCATTACCTTCCCTTCCTTTATTGCACTCTATTGCAAACAGCCTGCACCCCCATTTATGCTCCACACAGCCAGCGCCCCATGTAACCCCCAAGTAGCCAGCACCCCACATACCCACCATATACAACCTTCACCCCCACATACAGCTTGCACCCCCATGTACCCTCATACACAGCCTGCTGCCCATGAGCCCATGTTCCCCCTATACAGCCTGCAACCCCACATACAACCTGCACCCCCCACATTTAGCCTGCACTCCATTCCCCTCCCTATACAGCCTCCTCCTTCATATGCAGCCTACACCTCATGTACCACCCATACACAGCCTGCACCACATGTACGCCCATATACAGTGTGCACCCCATGTACCACCAATATACAGCTTGCACACCCATATATAGTCTGCACCCCACATATAGCCTGCACGCCGTTAACCCCCATATAAAGACTGCACACCCATATTCAGACTACACACGCATATACTGGCTGCACCCCCATAGACAGACTGCACACCCCAATATACAGCCTGCACACCCATATGCAGACTTCACATCCCCATATACACACTGCATCCCCATATAAAACCTGCACCTCCATATACAACCTGCACACCGCTACATTCAGCCTGCACCTCATGTACTAACAGATACAGCCTGCATCCCCCTCCATATACAGCCTTCACCTATATACAACCTGCACTCCATATACCCCCATATATAACCTGCTCCCCTATATATAACCATAACTCCCTACATTCAACCTGCACACCATGTACACCCATATGCAGTCTGCATCCCATGTACCTTCATATACAGCCTGCACCCAATGTACTCCCCATATATATCTTGCACCCCTGTATACAACTTATACCCCCCACACATACAGTATTCACCACATGTACCCCCCATATACAGACTGCATAACCCTTATACCTACTGCACACACCATATACCTACTGCACCCCCATATAAAGCATGCACACCACCATAAAGAGACTGCACCCCGCCATACACAGACTGCACCTCTGCATATACAGCCTGCATACCCCCATATACAGACTGCACACCCCTACATACAGGCTGCATACCCCCATATACAAGTTGTACCCTCCCATATACCTACTGCACCCCCCATAAAAAGCCTGGTCATCACCATATAAAGACTGCACCCCGCAAGACTGCCTGCACACCCCCATATACATACATATACACACAGGAGGAACACGAGTATAATGGCATATAGTGGCTTTATTATTATATAAAATATCAATACATAATTCCAGAATACATTACAAAATGTGCAAATACGTGGGATAGACGTTGTACCTCTCGGCTCCCGGGGTGGAAATGCTAAGCGCCTTCTGGCCCAAAAGGAGGCCAGATGGATTGTTACTCTGGACACCTTGGCGCCACGGGGTCTGAACGAAAATCTGGGGTTTTCGTCATTCCTTTGAAATGCGTTGCCTCTGTTCTGTGCTTCAAGTGTTATAATATGTAACTTATTGATTGGGGAATTTGTGCTCTCCTGTTGACCCCGTCTTACATCTCGTGATGAGGGGGTTGTCTGTGGCCTCTATTGTTTTTATATTCTGATTTTAATGTTTGTTCTGATTTTACTCTTTATTGTCTTGTTTATTTAGGGACTCTTCTTCAAGGACCTCGTATGTGCTTCATTCTGTTTTGGTGCACCGACATCAGTGAAATTCCTTTTGGCCTTTTATGAAAATTAACTGGGTGAATGATTGGTTTATATGGACACGCTCGTCATTAAGCTGACCCCCCTCTTTTCTTGTAGTTGCCCCCATGTTTGGTGTCTATTTATATGCACTTCTTCTTATTATTTTCGTGTATATATGTTTTTTCTGTGAAGTACTAGGTCCGATATATCCTTACCTCTTGGAGGCTTCCTGTTCCACGAGTGTTACACTTGTAGGTGAACGTGGATATAACATCTGATATGTTAATGTGTGTATACTATCTCACGATTACGTTGGGATGATCCAATATGGACTTTATGTGCAGCTACCTGACGGTGCGGTGCGCATGCGCTGGGCTACTCATGCTCTGTGTCCCCACTCGTCTGTCTCTATGGCCTCGGCGCCTTTCCGGATGTCGTTCACACGGCACTTCCGGATTGGCGCCAACGTCATAACGGATGGGGCGGGGGCATGGGGGTTGGTGATGATCCCGGCGCATGCGCCATGAACATCGTCTGACGAGCGGCCATTTTTTCTGGTCACATGACAACACATGTGATCTCCTGGGGGCATATTTAAAAAGGTCCTTGTGTCTCTTACGTCTATGCCTCTTGAAAAAGCAACAAATATCCGTGAAACGCGCGTCGAGGCTTGTTCTTGTCACAGCTTCCTGCCCCCCTGCTGGTCCCCTTTCTGAGCGTCATTTCTTTACCTTTTGGGTGAGTTGTCTCTGTCTCCTTACGAAACGGACCATGGCTGTCTATTATTATACTTGAGACACAGGCTTACTCGATTCCAAACCACATTTTCTTTTGTATTATGCTCTCTGGGGCCCTTTGGGGAGTGGATGTCTATTCCCTATTTTCTATTCTTTCTTTGTCTTTCATTTATTTTTTCCTGCCTTCTCTCCTACTCTCAGGCCAAAGTATATAGTGGGGCCGCTTGTTCCGCATGTTTGCACATTTTGTAATGTATTCTGGAATTATGTATTGATATTTTATATAATAATAAAGCCACTATATGCCATTATACTCGTGTTCCTCCTGTGTGTACATATATGTTCCCGAGTTGGCACTACTACACGGATATGGGGTGTGAGTTGTACATTTTCCACAACCCCTACCTGTGAGTTTCATAATGCGGGCCGAAGTGTTTTCAACACCCCCATATACAGCCTGTACACCATCATATACAGACTGCATACCCCTATACAACCTGCTCACCCATATACAAACTGCACCCCCATATACAGCCTGCACACCCAAAATACATCCTGCACCCCATGTACCCCTGTACCCTGATTACCTGTCACTTTTGCCCCCATCTTCTCCAGCTACTGCTGCTGCTGATTCCTGACCTGCATGGGAAAACACTTCAGTTCCTGCAATCTTTTGGATGGCTCCTCCCATATGAGTCACATGGACATGATGTCATCACAGAGCCTTCACCTTCACCTTTAGCATGAATTGTCTTTTCCATCCTGGCAGGGAGTTTATTACTGCTGCTCTGCCCATGCAATGCTCACCTCATCAACTTTCACCACCTTCCCCCTACAATCCCCCCATGCTAAAATGGAGGTATTGACACTGTCAATCAGAGAAAAAGGGGCAAATGAAAAAAAAAATATATATATATATATTTTTTTTTTTACATCTACATGATGGTGCCACCCCCTGCAACCTGCCACCTAGGCGGGTGCCCTAGTGGCAAATACGGCCCTGCCCAATCATCTACATGTTTGGTTTAATAGATTATTTACATAAACTGAATCTACTGAACAAACAGTAATAGATCATTCAGTGTGTGTTGGCTGCCATTGTTATCGGCAGCACAGGACTTGTTTACACAGGATGATGCACTTTGTGCCAACCCAAAGATTGTTTCATCAAACGATCAACCATTTTGCTCGTTCGTTGGGTGATAGGCAGCCATAATTATTGTGATTCGAGTATTCCTAGGAATTCTCATTTTACGTTAATTGTGCTGTGTAAATGCACCTTTAGCATCCTGGGGTGCTGGGGACTTGGAAGGAGACAGTCCATTTACTCAGGCAAATATGCAGAGCCGTGGGTTAAAAGGTCAGACCTCATCAGCATCTCCATCGTGACATTCTTTTCCTGGTGTTGATAGGACTAAAAAAAGTTTTTTTTTTTTCTAATAAAAAAAAAAAAGAATGCGATTACATGACCAGGTTTCCTTTAGTCTGTGTCGGCAGTTTCCGTACAGTGTTAAAATGGTTTAATTTAATAAGCCCGGGAGGCATAAACAAATTAAATCGTCATGTCCTTTAGGTAGCCTTATGCAATGTCAAGGAGTTAGTGTACTTTCTACTTTTTATGTGCACTATATAAACACAAAATTTGGCACATTTTTTAAGCCTGGGACTTCTCACCGGACCAATTTAACATAAAAGATTTACTGTTACAGTTTGTGTGTGGCCAGGGAACGTAGTATGGAAAACATGTTTCCTGTTATTTAATTTAATTACTGGGATCACGTGCCAGCCAGAGGCATGTCATTCTCAACCTCTAAAGCTCTTTGTCTGGCAAGAGATGGACAATATCGTTGCTTTGTTTTGCCGTTCGCGAGCCTCAGATGTAGCCTTTCCTATCTGCGCTGTTTGTTTTACCAAAACTGCATATTTTTCACATTTTAGCTATGAGGATGATGTTACTTTGACCTCTGCATATTTCATTTTGGAAATGGTTTGTTGGAAAAACATAAATATATAATTATTGGTATGCAACAAAATGGCAAACGTTTGAATAATATTCATCTTCAAACCACATACATGCCAAGATATTTTGCCCAGACTGGAACACTTTTTGCTTTCCCATCATAATAATGTCATTTTTATTTCACTTTTTTTTAGCTCATTGATGTTTACTTTGGACATTACTTTCTGCTAAAAGGGTCCCTCCAAAATAAGCTGATCATAAGGTGTTCTTCTGCTTGACCCATGTAGTCACTAAAATCTGCAGGGAAACATGCAGTGCTCGAATCTTTTGCCACCATAAGGAAAATGAAGCATAATCCCATGCCCATTAAAATCAGTTGTCTGTTTTATATAGCCCAAATACTGTAAATGAAGGGTGATTTAAGCTCCAGTAATAATAATTATACTCTGTTAATAATAATAATAATAATAATAATTAATAATATTATTATTATTTATTTATATAGAGCTCTCTCTCTCCTAAAATGGTGAGAAGTCGGTGTTTGGAGATCAGCACCGGATACTAAGTGTCTGGTATGAAACGTAACAATTCGGGTTCGCTCATCTCTAGTAACCATTCCTGTCATCAGTCATGCCTGCCCTTGAGCATCCTTGCCTCTCTAAATCTCTGTTATATTATTAACCTATATTGCGAATGCGCTCATTGCTTGCTTAACCCTTTATGCATCAGGGGATTTTTCGCTTCTGTGATTTCATTTTTTCCTCACCTTTTAAGAGCCAGAATTTTTTAAGTTTTTCTGTCAACATTGACATTTGGAGGCTTGTTTTCTGCAGGACAATTTTTAGTTTTGAATACCATCATTCATTTTATCCTATAAATTCTAAAAGACATGTAAAAAAATCCAAGTGTGATGAAATGGTGAAGCAAAGGCAATTTCGCCATTATTTTGGGGGGTTTTGTTTTTACTGCATTTATTGTGCAGTAAAAATGACCTGGTAACATGATTGTCCATGTCAGTCTGATTACGGCAATTCCAAACATGCATCGATTTTTTTTTTCTAGATAAGTGCTGAAAAAAATTCAGTTTATGGTAAAAGAAAACATTTTCTGCTTTGTGTTCAGCGCCAGACTGGAGTACCTGGGGCCCACCAGGAAAAAAATAATCTTGGGGCCCACCAGCACCATGCAGTTACTGTATAGAGGAATAACATAAGTCCACAAATTCTTTCAAAATGAATCAACTTTATTAACCAATAAATAACCAATATAATGAATAAATAACAAACTAAAGAAACACTCCTGGCAAAAGAGGAACACTGTTATCTAATTCACATCAGTGTGTGATAAAGTGCCATAACAGAACAATAAATACTTTCAAGGTACATTCTCTTAAAGTATAAGTGCCACAAATTGAACCTGCATCTATCTAGCATCCCAGCAGTCAGCATCATTGTAGCAGCACCAAACTTGGCCCACTGGGAAAACTTAAAGAATTCTGTAAGCATTTTGGAAGTTAGTATTGCACGATTTCCTCTCCTCTATAATACAGTACCATTCAATTGTTAGTGAAAGGCCCAAAACATCAAATAAACACACACTAACAGTCATTCAGCAGCAAAATTACAAAAGTTTTTTTTTCAGAACAGAAGATGACATTGCATACATATTAATAATGTCATCATAGTCTAAGTTCCTTGAAATGTCATACTCAATGTTCAACAAAAGGAGTGACTCTAAAAGCTCCTGTCCAATCGAAGACCTCAGACGATTTTTTACAATTTTCAGCTTTGAGAACACTCTTTCACATGAAACCTGGGTGCAAGCAAGTGTAAGAAGTGTCTTGTAAACTGCAAAAATGTTTGTGTAAGCAGCAGAATGTAAATTGTAGTCATATAAAAGTCTGTAGCAGCAGGAAAGACAGTTTTTTTTGCGGGACGAGTTGTACTTTCAGATGCAATCATTTATTTTACCATATAGTGTACAGGGAAATGGCAACAAAAATTCAAAGTGCAGTAAAATTCCAAAAAAAGTGCAATTACACGTTTGTTTATTGGGATTTTTAGTCACCATGTTCACTATATGGTAAAACCAACGTGACAGTGTGATGCCTCGGTTCAGTACGAGTTCGTAGATACCAAACCTGTATACCTTTACTGGTATCTAAGTGGTGAAAACAAATTCACAAGTTTGAAAAAAAAAAATCACACATTTCGCGCCATGTTCTGCTCACCGTAGTGTTCTCATTTTTTTGGATGTGGGGCTGTGTGACGGCTTATTTTTTGCTTCTTGAGCTGACGTGCATCTCTGCAGCTGTGTAGTAGACACAACACAGGGAGAGGTTAAACATCCAAGTATTTAATATGTATTGCAAATAAAGAATGTTTCCATTCTTAATAGCCGAAAAAACAAATGACTGACAACCATCCCTAGACTAATAATACCATATAGAAGAGAGAAATACCGCCACACCATGACCAGAACACATACCACCACATAGTGATCAAATACTACCAAGTACAAGGTATATATACTGCCACACCATGAGAAGACCACATATTACAACCACATCGTGACTGTCCGAATAATACCACATACAAGGGACAAATACCGCCATGCCATAACCAGGGCACATAATGGCACCAGATAGTGACTGATAATGAAAATGTAAAAAAGCTCTGTATATAGAGTCAGTGTACAGATAATGTAGAGATTATCAGTGACATTATACACAGGAGCTCTGTGTATAGTGTCAGTGTAGAGGTAATACAGGGATCACCAGTGACATTATACACAGGAGCTCTGTATATAGTGTCAGTGTGTGTGTATAGGTAATACAGTGATCACCAGTGACATTATGCACAGGAGCTCTGTATATAGTGTCAGTGTGTGTAGAGGTAATAGAGTGATCACCAGTGACATTGTGCACAGGAGCTCTGTATATAGTGTCAGTGTGTGTGTATAGGTAATACACATACTCACCAGTTATGTCTCTAGGTGAAGTTCTTTATCTGTCGCAGACCGATATATCACCTCTTCTATGCAGGACTTATCTCTGGAGAAAATAACATAGTTAGCTATAACTGATCACTTCCAGAGCACAATCCACACTTTTCCCAAGATTTCTACACTGCATGAAATGCCAAAAAAAGAAACATAGTGCTGCACTACACAGTAACAGAGCTCCAGTGTCATTCTGTGCCTGCTCATCTCTGTCAGCAGACATATTTGTCTGATGGCAAAGATGTAGCAGAGCTGAAGACAGAAGACCTATGGATTACGTTGGAGTGAGGATTTTTCTTTATTAAAGATGGAGTCCCTAAATGTGTTTTTTTTTTTAATAAAAACAAATTTTTCTTTTTTTTTTCTGTTTACTAGAAATTCATGGTGGCTATGTCTAATTTGGCGTGACACCATGAATTTCGGGCTTAGTACCAGCTGATAATACAAAGCTGACCTGGTACTAACCCTATTATTACCCAGGGTGCCACTCACCACCAGGGCCGCTGGAAGAGCCGGGTAAAGCACCTGGAAATGGTGCTATGATGAATACGCCATTTTCAGGGGTGGCTTTGGGCTGTGATTTTCAGCGTGGGGGGCCAAGAACGCTTGGGCCTTACCATGCTGTGAATCCCAGCCCCCAGCTGCCTTGTTTTATCTGGCTGGCGATCAACATATGGCAGGAGCTGGGCAATGGGCATGATTATCAAATAATACATACATGACAGGAGCCCAGGTGGCTCTGCTGGCTCCAATAATATATACCTGACTGGAGCCCATACATTCTGCTGGCTCCAATAATATATACCTGACAGGAGCCCATACATTCTCCTGCCTCCAATAATATATACCTGGTTGGAGCCCATAGATTCTGCTGCCTCCAATAATATATACCTGGTAGGAGCCCATACATTTTGCTGCCTCCAATAATATATACCTGACAGAAGCCCATACATTCTGCTGCCTACAATAATATATACCTAATATATACCAGACAGGAGCCCCTACATTCTCCTGGCTCCAATAATATATACCTGAGAGGAGCCCATAGATTCTGCTGCCTCCAATAATATATACCTGACAGGAGCCCATACATTCTGCTGCCTCCAATAATATATACCTGACAGAAGCCCATACATTCTCCTGGCTCCAATAATATATACCTGACAGGACCCATACATTCTGCTGCCTCCAATAATATATACCTGACAGAAGCCCATAGATTCTGCTGCCTCCAATAATATATACCTGACAGGAGCTCATACATTCTCTTGGCTCCAATAATATACCTGGTAGGAGCCCATACATTCTCCTGCCTCCAATAATATATACCTGACAGGAGCCCATAGATTCTGCTGCCTCCAATAATATATACCTGGTAGGAGCCCATACATTCTCCTGCCTCCAATAATATATACCTGACAGGAGCCCATACATTCTACTGCCTCCAATAATATATACCTGACAGGAGCCCATACATTCTCCTGCCTCCAATAATATATACCTGACAGGAGCCCATAGATTCTGCTGCCTCCAATAATATATATCTGACAGGAGCCCATAGATTCTGCTGGCTCGAATAATATATACCTGACAGGAGCCCATAGATTCTGCTGGCTCGAATAATATATACCTGACAGGAGCCCATACATTTTCCTGCCTCCAATAACATATACCTGACAGGAGCCCATACATTCTGCTGGCTCCAATAATATATATCTGACAGGACCCATACATTCTGCTGCCTCCAATAATATATACCTGACAGGAGCCCATACATTCTGCTGCCTCCAATAATATATACCAGACGGGAGCCCATAGATTCTGCTGGCTCGAATAATATATACCTGTTAGGAGCCTATAGATTCTGCTGCCGCTGCTTGGGGCGGCGCCGGGTCCGTCATCCACAGTGCGCACAGGAAGCAGTCCCAGAGCGATGACGTCATCGCCCTGAGACTGACCTCCTGTGCATGCGCTGGCAGTGTCGCGCTGTGCAGAGGAGGCAGAGGGGCACTGCGGCAGCAGGCAGAGCAGGGAGATCGCTCTCCCTGCTTTGCCGCTGCAGAGGGCCCATCAATAATCATATCAGCAGTGCTGCTGATATGATTAGTGAACCGGGGGGGCCCTCTGTTCTCTGTAAGGGCCCAAGGGGGGTAGGGGGGCGAGGCTTGGGGGACGTGGCCATCTGAACCCGGGGCCCACCGGGGGTTTTCCCGATCCTCCGGTGGGCCAATCCGCCCCTGTTTGTTTTGCTATTTACTGAGACCTGTAAAATTTTTATTTTTCTGTTGAGTGAAGGCTTGTGTTTTTGTGTGGGGAGCAGATGTTTTTATTGATATCAACTTTGTGCACATAAGATGCTTTCATTTTTTATTATTACATATTTTTAGGGAGGCGTAGTGTGACCAAAAAACACATTTCTGGCATTTTGATTTTTTTCTCTTTACGGCATTTGCCAATTGGATTAAATAATTCCAAATTTTAATAGATCAGACTATTATGAAAACCAAGATACCAAATATGTTTTTTTTTTTTCCTCTCTTTATTTTTGACCATTAAAAAGGAGGATAATTGAAGGGATGAAAGGGGTTATCCTCTCTCAAAGAATATTGCTCCAAAGGCTCATGACTGCAAAAAATCGAAATGGCCGCTGAGTTCAGTGATTACCTGCAGCAATGTTGACATGATGTCAAATCAGCCAATATACAAAGACCAGAGCAGCATCAAAAGGCAATGCTGGACCACTGGACAGTGAGTAAAAGTTCAGTTTGTTTGTTTTTTTACATCCCTGAGCCTTTGGATCAACAGATATTTGGACATTTGAGAAGGCAGCAATTACTTTTCCTTTTTTCATCACTGCATTTTTTATTGATGTAGAAATATTAAAGGTTGTTTGTTGTTGAGTAAGTTGTATTTTTCAATGGCACCATTTTGGAGCACATATAAAATAAAAGAATTACAAAACTTAGCATTTTGGGGGGCTGGGGAACAGATTTTCTTCATGCTTTTTGGGGTTTTGTTTTTATGTCTTCCACAGTGCACTACATATGTAAAATTTATTAAAGAGATTGTCTACTACTTTAGCATTGATGACCTATCTTAGGGATAGGTCATCAATGTGTGATCGGTCGGTTGGAGTCCTACACCCGGCAGCCCTACCCATCAGCTGCTATTGTGTCGACGGGGATGGCCACCACTGGCCAGAAATGCTCCCTTGAGGAGCTGACTGTCTTTTGTTAGTGGCCGCCGCAGGGCCTATTAATTTGAATAGGAGGAGAATGTGTAGTACCAAGCCTTGGCCACTACCAGAAGACAGCCAACTCCGAAAGTGAGTAGCTCTGGCCGTCGGCCACCGCCGACTCCAATAACATCTGATCGGCGGATGGCGGGTTTTGGATCCCGATCAATGCTAAAGTAATGGATAACCTCTTTAAGCAGGTCTATATTGGTTGCTGTGATATCAAATTTAGAAACGTTATACGTATGTTTTATTATCTCTGCACAATAAAAATACTTTTAAACCGCTTCGCGATGGCCAACTGTAGATAAACGTCGGCGCTTGCTGGGCTCTGTGCATCGCCGACGTTTAAAAACGGTGGGTGGTCTCGCAGCGCTCAGGACCCCCAGGGTCCTGCAAGGGCTGCGATTCCGGTGCAGAGCATTAGCTCTGACAGGGAACATCATCGGGACCTGATTGGATCAGGTCCCAGTGATGTTAACCCTTTGCTGTCTTCTATATGCCGCAATCTATAGTGATCGCGGCATATAGAAGACAGCAGGAGGAGAGGGGGTCGTCCACTTACCTCTCCGACGGCCCCCTTATACCTTCCAGGACCTGGCGTTGCTATGGCAGCTGGAGGTCACATGACCGCCTCCAGATCTGCCATATATGGTGTCCTGCCTGGCTCAGCCTGCAGCTGAAGCCTGGCAGGACACACTGACTGTGAAAGTCAGCAAAGATCTCATGTAATGTAATACATGTCTATTACATTACATGAGATCAGTGATCAGAAAAATAAAAATTAATGTCCCATACAGGGACTAAGTAAAAATGTAAAAAAAAAAGTAAAAAAAATGTTTTTAAACTGTTAAAAAAAATCACAAAATAAATAAAAATGAATAAATAAAATATTAAACCAATCAATCCGTATATTTATGCAAAACCAAAAAAAGTACACATATTTGGTATCGCCGCGTCCGAAACAACCCGATCTATAAAACTGTCACACTAATTAACTCCTTCTGTGCACACCGTAATAAAAATAAATAAAAAACGGAGCAAAAAAATATGCTTTTTCATCATATCGCCAAACAAAAAGTGGAAAAAAATGCGATCAAAAAGCAAAATGGAAATAAAAATGGTACAGCTGAAAACGGCATCTTGTTCCACAAAAAAAAAGCCACCATAAAGCTCCATCAGCCAAAAAATAAAAAAGTTATAGCGCTCAGAATAAAGTGATGCAAAAAAAATATTTTTTCTATAAAATTGTTTTATTGTGTAAAAGCGCCAACACATAAAAAAAAATACAGTAAGTGTAGTATCGCTGTAAACGTACTGACCCGAAGAATAACGCTGCCTGATCACTTTTACCACACGCAGAAGGGCATAAAAATACCCTCAAAAAACAATTCCTGAATTGTTGGTTTTTGTTAATTTTACCTCCCAAAAAACGGAATAGAAAGCGATCAAAAAATGTCACGTACCCAAAAATGGTACCAATAAAAATGTCAACTCGTCCCGCAAAAAACAAGCCATCACATGACTCTGTCGGCCGAAATATGGAAAAATTATAGATCTCAAAATATGGCGATGCAAAAACTAGATTTTGCAAAAAAAAGCGTCTCTTAGTGTGTGACAGCTGTCAGTCATAAAAACCCGATATAAATCAGGTATCTCTGTAATCGCACCGACCCAAAGAATAAAGTAATCTCATCACTTATACCGCATGGGGAACGCGTAAAAAATAAATAAAACCAATTCTTCACCTGCTACTGATTTGTTTATTATGTCTCCCAAAGATCGCAGTAAGGCTCTGCCCACATTTATCCTGCGCTCTGTGCTGAGCACTTACACCAGAGTTTCCGTGTAAATCTCTGAAATACGTGATTCGGACGGAACCCATGACGGAAGATTCCCTGTAATGAGGCAGATATAGGCCACTGTGGATGCCGTCTGGCCTTTGATCCCATGGTGTCATTTGTTTTAGGCGTGCATAAAAGTGGGGTTGGCCACAGTTTTGTGCACCTCAGAAAAAAAGGACACAGCTAAACAGAGGCCAGACGGAGTCCAGAGTAACTCTGCTGCCTCATTACAATGAATGGATCCCACAGGGGTTTCATCTGAATTACATCACTTGGAAATTTAGATGGAAAACCCGATGTAAGTGCTCAGCCTAGAGCGCAGGATAAATGTTACGTAAAATGTTCCCAATAAAAGCTTCAACTCAGTCCTCAAAAAAAGCTAGTCCCCACTCAGGTCCTTCATCTGTTAAAAATATAAGGGACTTCCAAGTTACTGGTAGCAGAAAGGCTCTGGAAAAGCGAAATGGCCCTTGCCCCCCAAAAGAAATTCAGAAAATTTTGTGCTCCCAAATCCAAATGCCTATTCTACAATAATTTGTTCTCCAATTGTCAAATAGCGCTCCCCCCCCCCAGATCTCGCCATATGGCTGAGCGGTACGATACAGCCACATATGGGGTATTGCCACTTTTAGAAGAAATTGTGTGACACATTTCGGCACCATTTTTACCCATTGCCCTGTGTGAAAATGTAAAATCTGAGGGTAAAACATTTTTTTGTGGTAAAAATATAATTATGCTTTTTTCACTGCCCAATGGTATAAATTAAAAAATTAAAAAATACTCACTACTACCCTAGATGAATTCCTTGAGAGGTATAGTTTACAAAATGGGGTCACTTGTGGGGGTTTCTGCTGTTTCGGCATGTCAGCGACTCTTCAAATGTGACATGGTGTCTGCAACCTATCCCAGCCAACATAGCGCTCCTTTCTCTTCCGAACCCTGCCGTACACCAAAGCAGTGGTTTTCCCCCACATATGGGGTATCGGCGTACTCAGGAGAAATTGCACAACAAATTTCATGGTGCAATTTATCCTATTACCCTTATGATAATGCAAAATTAAGGGATGAAAAACGTTTTTGTGGGAAAAATGTGAAAATTTTATTTTTACAGCTCAATATTATAAACTTCTGTGAAGCACCTTGGGGTCCAAGGTGCTCACCACACATCTAGATAAGTTCCCTAAGGGGTATAGTTTCCAAAATGGTGTCACTTATGGGGGGTTTCCACTGTTTAGGCACATCAGGGGCTCCCCAAATGCAACATGGCGTCCGCTAATTATTCAAACAAATTTTACATTCAAAAAGTAAAATGGCGCTCCTTCCCTTTCAAACCCTGCCGTGCGCCCAAACAGTGGTTTGCCTCCACATATGGAATATCGGCGTGTTCAGGAGAAATTGCACAACAAATTTCATGGCGCAATTTATCCTATTACCCTTATGATAATGCAAAGTTAAGGGATGAAAAACGTTTTTGTGGGAAAAATGTGAAATTTTATTTTTACAGCTCATTATTATAAACTTCTGTGAAGCACCTTGGGGTTCAAGGTGCTCACCACACATCTAGATAAGTTCCCTAAGGGGTCTAGTTTCCAAAATGGTGTCACTTGTGGGGGGTTTCCACTGTTTAGGCACATCAGGGGCTCCCCAAATGCAACATGGCGTCTGCTAATTATTCAAACAAATTTTACATTCAAAAAGTCAAATGGCGTTTCTTCCCTTTCAAACCCTGCCGTGCGCCCAAACAGTGGTTTGCCTCCACATATGGGGTATCAGCGTGTTCAGGAGAAATTGCACAACAAATTTCATGGTGCAATTTATCCTATTACCCTTTAGATAATGCAAAATTAAGGAATGAAAAATGTTTTTGTGGGAAAAATGTGAAAATTTTATTTTTACAGCTCAATATTATAAACTTCTGTGAAGCACCTTGGGGTTCAAGGTGCTCACCACACATCTAGATAAGTTCCCTAAGGGTTCTAGTTTCAAAAATGGTGTCACTTGTGGGGGGTTTCCACTGTTTAGGCACATCAGGGGCTCTCCAAACGCAACATGGGGTCTGATAATTATTCAAACAAATTTTACATTCAAAAAGTCTAATGGCGCTCCTTCCCTTCCGAACCCTGCAGTGCGCCCAAACAGTGGTTTTCCCTCACATATGGG
Source organism: Phyllobates terribilis (assembly GCF_046119375.1). Taxonomy (NCBI): domain Eukaryota; kingdom Metazoa; phylum Chordata; class Amphibia; order Anura; family Dendrobatidae; genus Phyllobates; species Phyllobates terribilis. The sequence goes on along the minus strand of NW_027362764.1, from coordinate 154,039,990 downwards.
GTATCAGCGCGCTCAAGAGAAATTGCACAAAAAATTTTGGGGTCCATTTTGTCCTGTTACCCCTGTGAAAATAAAAAAAATTGGGTCTAAAGTAACATTTTTGTGAGAAAAGTTAAATGTTAATTTTTTTCTTCCACATTCCAAAAATTCCTGTGAAGCACCTGAATGGTTAATAAAGTTCTTGAATGTGGTTTTGAGCACCTTGAGGGGTGCAGTTTTTAGAATGGTGTCACTTTTGGGTATTTTCTGTCATAAAGACCCCTCAAAGTGACTTCAAATATGATGTGGTCCCTAAAAAAATGTTTTTGTAAATTTTGTTGGAAAAATGAGAAATCACTGGTCAGCTTTTAACCTTTATAGCTCCCTAACGAAAAAAAAATTTTGGTTCCAAAATTGTGCTAATGTAAAGTAGACATGTGGGAAATGTTATTTATTAACTATTTTGTGTGACATATCTCTCTGATTTAAGGGCATGAAAATTCAAAGTTGGAAAATTGCAAAATTTTCAAAATTTTAGCCAAATTTCTGATTTTTTCACAAATAAACGCAAGTGATATCGAAGAAATTTTACCACTATCATGAAGTACAATATGTCACGAAAAAACATCTCAGAATCAGGGGGATCCGTAGAAGCGTTCCTGAGTAATTACTTCATAAAGTGACAGTGGTCAGAATTGAAAAAATTGGCCCGGTCACGAAGGCAAAAACCGGCTCTGGTGCGAAGTGGTTAAGAGAAAATCATTAGTTTTGATGTCGCTGCATTCTAAGAAGCAAAAGTTTTTTAATTTTTTTAAATTGAGGGCTTGTATTCTGTGGGAAGAGAATTTCAGGCTATAGAGAGCTTTTTGATGGAAATGATCAAAAATGCTAACACAACCTTGTTAATTTTTTACATTCTTTAACAGTGTTCAATGTGTTAAATAATTACCTTATTAACAAAATCCACAAAGGTAAGTCCATTGCTAAAAACGCAAAAAAATCTTCACCTCTTTTCAGCATATTTTACATCATCTGTGACTTCATCATTTTTGTGCTTGCTCCCCTTTTTGACATTTGGAACAATACATTTTTGCATTTATATAACATTTATGTAGAATACACAAAGTAATTATTTTATTCCAAAATGATATAATCAGACAGTCGGCTTAGCCATTATTCTAGATTTTCAGGTTGGAAATATTTTTTTGATCAAGTGCAAGTATTACTTAGGGTCCTTAATAAGATGCGTTCTCCGTGCCAAGCAAAAATATCAAGAACAAAGAGGTAATGTTAACCATTTGGACAGCAAGCAGCAACTAACCCTGAACTCTATTTTGAATAATACCTTTTATTGTGGCCGATGCCAATTTTTCTCTGTGGCAGTTTCAAAGCTTTTTAAAAAGCAGAACAAATGAGACAGCACACAAGTAGCTTGCACAAGTAGCATGCTCAGAACAAAGCTCAACATATAAGTCATACATCCTAAAACTCAATACACACCGAGTCATCAGTATACTGGCAGACTCAGCTCAAACATTTCAAGGAACTAACTAAAGATGAGCAAACTTGTTCGGAAAACGATCGCCAATCTCAAAGTCAACATAAACACTGCACATTCTGATTCGTGGTCAGATTCCGGGCATTTTCCTCAAAACCGGCAACAAAATACAGCCAAAGTTTGATAAATGATCGAGTTTCCACTAATACTTTTGTTAGGACTTTGGCTATGAAATTGTTGCTGTATAATGAGCGTGGGAATGTGTTTGATGAGTGGAGGGGGTGGGGAGAGGTAAGAGGAGAGGCGGACTGTTGTTCTTTTTATTTTTACTTAATGAGATTCTAGCAGCCAATCAGGGTTCAGAAACCATCCACAAAGTTCAGACACAAGGGCTTGTGTCATTGGCTGCCAATATCACATGTTCCTCTCTATATAAAAAGTGAACATGTTGTTTTTGTGCCATTTTGTCAGTGTAACAGCCCACAGAGGCTGCTCTTGCTGTTGCAAGTAATCAGATAGTTGTCTAGGCAACTTATTTTCAGCTAGTTCAGATAGATAGGATCCTGTGTGAAATCGACCTTCCAGCATATCAATCCTTTCAGCTACTTGTGTAGTCCAAACATCAGTTCACATTTCAGCATTTAAATCTTTAGTGCTAATAGTGTGGTCCAGATACCAGTCCACATTTCAGCATACAAATCTTTTGTACTAATTGTGTGGTCTAGACACCGTCCACATTTCAGCATATAAATCTTTTGTACTAATTGTGTTGTCTAGACACAAGTCCACATTTCAGCATCTAAATCTTTGGCTAATAATGTGGTCCAGACACCAGTCCACATATCAGCATCTAAATCCTTTGTGCTATATGTGTGGTCCAGATACCAGTCCACATTTCAGCATATAAATCTTTTGTGCTAATTGTGTTGTCCAGACACTACTCCACATTTCAGCATCTAAATCCTTTGTGCTAATAATGTGGTCTCGACACCAGTCCACATTTCAGCATATAAATCTTTAGTGCTAATTGTGTGGTCCAAACACCCATCCACATTTCAGCATCTAAATTCTTTGTGCTAATAGTGTGGTCAGCATACCAGTCCACATTTCAGCATATAAATCTTTCATGCTAATTATGTGGTCCAGACACCAGTCCACATTTCAGCATCAAAATCCTTTGTGCTATATGTGTGATCCAGATACCAGTTCACATTTCAGCATTTAAATCTTTTGTGCTAATTGTGTTGTCCAGACACCAGTCCACATTTCAGCATTTAAATCCTTTATGTTAATAGTGTGGTCCAGATGCCAGCCCATATTTCAGCATATAAATCGTTTGTACTAATTGTGTTGCCCAGACACCAGTCCACATTTAAGCATATAAGTCTTTTGTGCTAATTGTGTGGTCCTGACACCAGTTCACATTTCAGCATCTAAATCCTCTGTGCTAATATTGTGGTCCAGACACCAGTCCACATTTCAGCATATAAATCTTTAGTGCTAATTGTGTGGTCTATTCTGAGAACAGACATTGCACTTCTGTTTTTTTTTCGGTTTACAAGTAGGACCCCAATCCGTAAATAGTAAAAGAAAAGCTTGGCACTCATATTCTTCTTGTAAAATAAATGAATTTTTAACAGTTCAAAGAAATTCCAGAAATAATTAAACATTTCGGTCAATCAGACCTTCATCAGTCATCTGGAGGTGATTGTACTGCCTGCTGCAGTGCTAGGGAGATGTCTGCAGCATCCACTGCTCAGACATGTGGCGCTCACATGTCTGAGCAGTGGATGCTGCAGACATCTCCCTAGCACTGCAGCAGGCAGTACAATCACCTCCAGATGAATGATGAAGGTCTGACTGACCGAAACATCTTATTATTTCTGGAATTTCTTTGAACAATTAAAAATTCATTTGTTTTGCACAAAAAATAATTGTGTGGTCTAGACACCAGTCCATATTTCAGCATCTAAATCTGTTTTGCTAATTGTGTGGTCCAGACACCAGTCCACATTTCAGCATCTAAATCCTTTGTGCTAATAGTGTGGTCTAGACACAAGTCCACATTTCAGCATATAAATCCTTTTTGATCATAGTGTGGTCGAGACACCAGTCCACATTTCAGCATCTAAATCTTTTATACTAATTTTGTTGTCCAGACAACAGTCCACATTTCAGCATATAAATCTTTTGTGCTAATTATGTGGTCCAGAGACCAATCCACATTTCAGCATATAAATCTTTTGTGCTAATTATGTGGTCCAGAGACCAATCCACATTTCAGCATATAACTCTTTTGTGCTAATTATGTGGTCCTGACACCAGTCCACATTTCAGCATCTAAATCCTTTGTGCTAATATTGTGATCCAGACACCTGTCCACATTTCAGCATATAAATCGTTTGTGCTAATTGTGTGGTCCAGACACCAGTCCACATTTCAGCATCTAAATCTACTGTGCTAATTGTGTGGTCCAGACACCAATCCACTTTTCAGCATATAAACCTACTGTGCTAATTTTGTGGTCTAGGCACCAGTCCACGTTTCATCATATAAATCTTTTGAGCTAATTGTGTGGTCGAGACAACAATTCACATCCCAGCATATAATTATTTTGTGCTCATTTTGTGGTCTGCACACCAGTCCACATTTCAGCATCTAAATCCTTTGTGCTAATTGTGTGGTTCTCCAGACACCAGTCCACATTTCAGCATATAAATATTTTGTGCTAATTGTGTGGTCCAGACACCAGTTCACATTTCAGCATCTAAATCCTCTGTGCTAATATTCTAGTCCAGACACCAGTCCACATTTCAGCATATAAATCTTTAGTGCTACTTGTGTGGTCTATTCTGAGAACAGACACTGCACTTCTGGTTTTTTTTCAGTTTACAAGTAGGACCCAAATCCGTAAATAGTAAAAGAAAATCTTGGCACTCATATTCTTCTTGTAAAATAAATGAATTTTTAATAGTTCAAAGAAATTCCAGAAATAATTAAACATTTCGGTCAATCAGACCTTCATCAGTCATCTGGACGTGATTGTACTGCCTGCTGCAGTGCTAGGGAGATGTCTGCAGCATCCACTGCTCAGACATGTGGCGCTCACATGTCTGAGCAGTGGATGCTGCAGACATCTCCCTAGCACTGCAGCAGGCAGTACAATCACCTCCAGATGAATGATGAAGGTCTGACTGACCGAAACATCTTATTATTTCTGGAATTTCTTTGAACAATTAAAAATTCATTTGTTTTGCACAAAAAATAATTGTGTGGTCTAGACACCAGTCCATATTTCAGCATCTAAATCCTTTGTGCTAATTGTGTGGTCCAGACACCAGTCCACATTTCAGCATCTAAATCCTTTGTGCTAATAGTGTGGTCTAGACACCAGTCCACATTTCAGCATATAAATCCTTTTTGATCATAGTGTGGTCGAGACACCAGTCCACATTTCAGCATCTAAATCTTTTATACTAATTTTGTTGTCCAGACACCAGTCCACATTTCAGCATATAAAGCTTTTGTGCTAATTATGTGGTCCAGAGACCAATCCACATTTCAGCATATAACTCTTTTGTGCTAATTATGTGGTCCTGACACCAGTCCACATTTCAGCATCTAAATCCTTTGTGCTAATATTGTGATCCAGACACCTGTCCACATTTCAGCATATAAATCGTTTGTGCTAATTGTGTGGTCCAGACACCAGTCCACATTTCAGCATCTAAATCTACTGTGCTAATTGTGTGGTCCAGACACCAATCTACATTTCAGCATATAAACCTACTGTGCTAATTTTGTGATCTAGACACCAGTCCACATTTCATCATATAAATCTTTTGAGCTAATTGTGTGGTCCAGACAACAATTCACATCCCAGCATATAATTATTTTGTGCTCATTTTGTGGTCTGCACACCAGTCCACATTTCAGCATCTAAATCCTTTGTGCTAACATTGTGGTCCAGACACCAGTTCACATGTCAGCATGTACATTTTTTGTGCTAATTGTGTGGTCTAGACACCAGTCCATATTACAGCATCTAAATCCTTTGACACAAGTCCACATTTCAGCATATAAATCTTTTGTGCTAAGTGTGTTTCAGACACCAGTGCACATTTCAGCATAAAAAATCTTTTGTGCTAATTGTGTGGTCCAGCCACACTATCTCAGCAGACAAATACTGTTTATTAATTTAGTGAGAGGTGACTGACAGATCTGGGCCTAGGGTTGTGAAATAGCTGGTTAAAAGAGGGAAAGGGTAAATCCAACATGAGTTGGAAAAAGTGAGGTCATGGTAAATAGGCTTGGTGTTCAAGGTGTATGTGGGGTAGATGTTAATGTTACTGAAAGCTCTAATGAACAAACACTGTCTCATCCTATCCAAAGACAAGTGACAACTTCTGTTTCTAGACTGGCTACTCCACTCCCTTTCTTTGGCAGCTGCACAGAGCATGTGCTCCAGTGGATGGCAAGAACTGCATCAAGTGGTCACTCTTCTTCTTCTTCCACCTTAACATGACACACAGTACAGTCCTCAGAGGTGGCACCTCAATTACCCTTGTTTCCCCCCACTTCACAACTCTCCAGCCACCCAACTGACTTTTGGGATCCACAGATGGGCAAGTCTGTAAAGCTATTCACACATTCTATTCCATGGGCATCAGAGGTCTTCTCCAAAGATTCACAGACTCAAGAGGAGGAAAGCATCTTGTCATGCTAGGTATAAGAAGGACCTAGCATGCGATGATGGGAAAAGGGGGGAAGCCCAGAAACTAGGGAAAGAGAGAGTGGGGACCCCTAGACAGATCTAACCACACCCTGACTCCCCTATCATCCCTAAATAGGTTTCACACCTATCGCCGAGCAGGATACCTTTTCCCTAGCTGACCCTTGAGCTAGGCCCTAGATAGGAAGGGGGGGGGTGAGCACTAGTCAGCCCCACTGCAACTAAAGCCAAACAAGGGAAAACAACAAGGGGATACACTTAGCTTTGAGAAGACACCAGAGAGATCCCGACTACAATACACAAAGGAACTCCAAGAAGAATCTAGCTGACTGCTAGAACTCCAGACCTGAACTGAGGAATTTACTCTATCACCGGCTATTCTCTGGAAAAAGTGAGGTTTTTTTTAAGATCCAGCAAGGGTATGTTAATTAGCAGCAGAAAGTGGAGAACACCGCTGTATCCTAGATAGGGAGGGATGATGAAAGGATCAAGAAGGTGTCTGCAAGGCCAAGTGCAGCGACCTTCTACAGCTGGATCCATTTGCACCGATGCCCAAAATTTCTTTCAGTTGGATCTGAGGTTGGACGAAGTAGGGTCCAAGCAGAATCCAGACCCTCGTCAGTAGACATTAATTCCTGGGGGTGGAGGTGATCCTGATGAGAGTCAGATATTTGAGGAGCACGTGAACTGTATTGTGCTGTAACGGCAGGAAGAGGAGGAGGGTGACTCTAAGGGTGAGGAGAGGGTGAACAGAGAGGATGACGATGAGGTTATAGATTCCACTTGGTGTGAACCCAGAGGTATGCAGCTGAGTAGCTCAGCAGTGGAGGTGGAAGAAGAGGAAGATGAGGAGGTTACATTGTGGCCTCCTGCACAGCCACATGGTGCAACTACAACAAGCACAGCAACCTCAGCCACAACTCTGGCTATGGCCAGCAGCGGTTGCGGGTCTGCTGTTCACAAGGGCGGTATGGGTTGCCTAGCCTGGGCCTTTTCTGAGAACGCAAAGGATGACCCAACTCATGTTATCTGCGAACTTTGTAAAAAACGACTCTGTAGAGTCAAAAATTGCAATAATTTGAATAGTACATGCACGAACCAGCACATGCGCGATCCTCCACTTGTTTACCCGCTACAGTCGAGGTGAGTGAGGGCCTGTCAGCTGTTACAAAAGTGGACATGCCTGCTGTTTTTGACTGATCTCAGACACCGAGCACACCACATCTTTCTTAATCCATCATAACATCTTTGCCTGCACCTCACTCACAGTCCAGCAGGTTGTCGTGTTCACCCTACTCCACCCTCGCTCAGCACACCAGCCAGGGCACTGACAGGGCACTTGGTGACTGTGGGGGCAGGTGGGAAAGGTGCTGATCCACAAGTCTTGGAATTCCCAAGACTTGCAGGACAAACCTCTGTATCTAACACTTCCTCCACTGCTTCTGCCTCCTCCACCTCCTCTAGGGCTTCCACCTGCACCCTTAACCTCTCCCTTCATGAGACATACATTCCAACAGTGCAAAGAGAATTCCCCCACCTCTGTACTGCGCAGTCAGGGCTCACCGCAATCAAGTAGTGTTTAAATTAATATGCCTTAGAGATTGCAGTCCCACAGCTCAAGAGTTGTGGACAGCTATCCAGGCCGAATTTGAGCAATGGCTGTCTCCACTGAACCTGGAGCCAGGGAAGGGCATGTGCGATAACAATGTGAACCTGGTTGCGGCCCTATGCCGGGGAAACCTCACACACTTGCCTTGCATGGCTCACGTCCTCAACATGGTGGTACAGCAATTTCTCTGCCACTATTCCTGCCTGGATGCACTGCTGCAGAAAGCAAGGTCGCTGTGTGCTCAATTCCACCGTTCACACCCTGTGGGTCATTGACTTGCATCGCTACAGAGGTCTTTCGGCCTACCAGTTAACCGGTTGATATGCGATGTGCTAACACGGTGGAATTCCACTCTGCACATGTTACAGCGACTGTGGCAGCAGCAACGAGCCCTGGTGCAGTATGTAATTTTGCATAGTCTGGGCCAACGCAGTACGGATGTGGTGCAAATCACGCTTGCGAAGTGGGCACAAATGAAGGAGCTCTGCACCCTTCTGCACAGTTTTGAAATTGCTACTAAGATGGTTAGTGCTGACGATGCTGTCATCAGCATCATTATTCTGGTCATCTACATGCTGGAGCACACTCTGAATAGTCCGCTGGAGGAGGTGGTGGTCCCAGAGGAAGAGGAGGAAGCAGAGGAGGATACGGAAGGGATAACAATATCTCTAAGTTCCGGACTATCATCGCACAGACGGGTGCCAAGGGAGGTTGGATTACATCAATTGAGGGGGGCTCATAGTACCACACAAACTGTTAGTGAAGGTGCAGGAGCTGAGGAACAAATGGAGGAGGATGAGGAGGAAGAGGTGATGGGTGCGCAACAGTTGAAGAGGATAATGATCCCCTCTCTGTTGTCCGTGGTTGACGGGAGGGAACGGAGGAAGCAAGCCTGAGTGTTACTGCGTTACCAACTCACCATGGACTTGGACCTCATGGAAGCACCTGACACATGAGCACCATCTTGCTGCGCTATGTGCAACATGATGCCCGTATTGTTAGGTTATAAATAGTGCTGACTACTGGGTTGCCACTCTGTTAGATCCACGATACGAGAGTAAATTTTGCCAGATGCTCCCCCCCCCCCGGAAAGGGACACGCACATGCTGGAGTATCGAAACACGCTTGTAGACAATCTTAAGAGTGGTTTTCCCCAAGAAAGCAGTGAGGCACACAGTGTGCATCGCAGTTCTAGCCTTCCAACCCCAGGAACGTTGAGTCGTCAACGCAAAAACATTAGCAGCAGCAGGAGTGTAAGTAGCAGAAGCAATTTCTGTGAGTCATTTCACACATTTTTGAGTACAAGTCTGACACATAGTGAACGACTGGAGAGGATGGTGCAGGAGTATCTCAAGCTCAATATCAATGCCATCAGGGGGGAGTTTGGAACTTTTTGCATTTTGGTCTTCAAAAATGGAAGACTGGCTTGAGCTCGCTTGTCACGCCTTGGAGGTTTTGTCATACCCGGCAGCCAGCATTCTCTTATAATGTGTCTTTAGCGCTGCTGGTGGTGTCCTGATGGATAAACACATCCCACTCTCCCTTGAAAGTAGATCGCCTAACTTTCATCAAGATGAACAAATCATGGATTGCCAATGTCTTTTGCACCCCAATCACTGACTGGGCAGACTAGGTGATGGTGTAGTTTTTAGTGTGCTCCATTGATCTTGCGTTATTGCAGTCTGTGACACCTTTTTTGTGGTTTCTGTGTCTGCTGTTGCTACTGTTGCTGATATTACTAACAATTTTTTGAAATGTGGAGACTAATATTATCATGTAAATATATGCAGTTGAGCATGAACATTTATCAGTACATAATATAGTCATTCTGATAAGAATACGCCCACAGTAGTAAAGCATTGCCAGTGATATGTGGTAGATAAGATCCATCAACTTACTCAGCAGTGTCAGGTAAAGCTATTGGTGAGTCTCCAGTGATGGATCTATTCTACCATATATCATTGGCTAGCTTTATTGCTGTGGGCGTATTCTTATCAGAATGACTATATTCTGTACTGATAAATGTTCATGCTCAAGTGCATATATTTACATGATAATATTTTCCATGCAATTGTAATGCATTTTTAGTATTGACTATTCCATTCATTATACTCTAATGGCTGTTTTTATGCTTGTTTTTTTATCAGTTTTGTGTCAATGTAGTGTCACTATGGTTTGGAGGTTGGACCAATGGGAGGAACTAGAAGGAGTTGTCCACAACTGATTCACTATAAATAGTGGTGGTTTTGTGTCATGTGTATATGTACACCTTGTTTTTGGCTTGAAAAAGGCCCTGTGTGGCCGAAACGTCGCATGTCTGTTTTTTTATGTGTACACTGGTGCCAATAAAACTTTTTTGAAGGATACTACCCGGTGCCTTGGATTCTTGGATTATTGACAAATTACACTCATAAATCTCAATACATTCAAGCACCTCGTGCCAACATTTTTGTATATTTAGCCACACCACATCTTTTGATCCCCTCGCACTTTGCCAGACTTCTGGGTGTCCTGGCACTCAAAAGTCCAGCACAGTGGGAGAGGCTCGAAGATTTCATTGCCAGCGGCGGGTGATCAGAAGATGCAGTGAGGACCGGATGGCTGCCGGTGAGTAGCAGAGGGTCCGAAGAGGTGAGCGGTATGTGTGTATAAGGATTTTTTTACATTTTTTTTAACCTTTTGAAGGCACATTATGATTCTGAAAAATGGCAGCCAGCAGCCGTCCTTGTGCTGAATCCTCGTAAAAGCGAATTACAAAAAGTCTGCAGCTTGGCGCATTCAAATTTATTTGCATATCTCTAGTAACAAATAAGTTAAATTAATGAGGTATTTGATACTTAAATGGCAAATATGGTGCCAAATGTAAGTCATCAATTCCAAAAGTTGAATAAAAACACTTTTTTTCTTCTTTTGAAAAGAAAAATCATAAAATAAAATATTATAATTATTTAAAACTCTGCATCTTCATGAACTCATTATGAAACAGATACACTTATAATTCCAGCATCTCAAATCATAGTGTGCCGCAGCACACAGAAGTAGACGCATGTCTTTCATTTATACACTTGCTGTTTTGTCTCAATCTTCTCTTAAACTCATTATTCTGTAGGGCTAGATAAAGCCGCCTGACCTCTGTTCAGCTACATTGATTTGCCTCCTACACAGCTCCACTTTTGACCTGTCACTGTGTAGCATCTGTAACACAACTGCATTTACTTGACTGACTCACAATGATCAGATATATATGGCATCAATTTGATGGAAAAAAAAACCTTTAGGTGGGAATCTTGCAATATTGGTTTTATATACAGATGGAATACAGAAAGAGGTCTGGGTATTTTTTTTATGATTCACACTCATAAGATAGGCTTCTTGCATTTACTAAAAATGGCTCAAAAACGACACCTAAGAATCCTGTATAAACCCATTAATGTGTATTTGTGCAATGAATGAGGCTGCAGCCTAAGGATATCAACACCCTTTTTCAAGGTGTCAGAATTATTAGGCAGCTTGTTTGCTTCTGGCAAAAATGGGCCAAAAATGGACTTTGAAAAGTAAAAAATTATTACAAGTAGAGGGATGCAGCACTATTGAAACTGCTAAGATATTGAGGCGAGATCACAGGACCATCAAAAGTTTTTTTGCAAATACTACGTTGAGAAAAAAAGCCAAACATTAACTGCCAAAGGTTTGAGGAGAATCAATCGTGAAGCGACCAAGGACCCAATATCCTCCAGTGCTGTCTTATTCCAGAACTGCAGCCTCTCTGGAGTGCTCAGAAGTACAAGCTGTTCAGTGAGGGAATTTATCAAGAAGAGCTAGTCTTGAACAAAAAGTTAGATGACGGAAATTGATTAAAAAGGAATTGTTTCCTAATAAATGTAGCTAATCTTTTAGCTTTCTGAACTTGAACAAATTTACACTAGAAATTATGCAAATTCAGACATAAATTTTGATAAATCTGTTGGGCAACAACTGGGCACAACCCTTACATTAAACACAACTCACTCTTTTAGCAAAATGAGAAGACTAGTGCAAAATAAAACACAGTGTAAGAAAATCTCTACAGCTTTAGTATACCAGAAAACTGGCATACTGGAAAAATTTAATTTCCCTCAACTAAAATGTAGTAGCTACAAGAACTCTGCACCATCATGATCAAAGAAAATTGATCTTGAAACATTAAAACTAGTTATAATGAATTAAATCTGGGAAGGGTTGCATGGCAATTTTCTAAACCTATGAAACTCAATTAAACTACAGTGAGAGCCAAACAGAGAAATCTTGGAAAAGGGTTGAATCTTCCCCGGAGTGGCTGGACTGCCAAAATTATTACAGGAGTGCAACTACTCATGTAAAAGAAACCACAAAACATCTCGGATGAACAACTCATAGAATTACAGGCCTCTCTTACCTTAGTTGAGTTAGATGAGGTCATTGTTTAGGACTTGACAATAAAAAAAGATGTAGTTATCTGCATGTTTTTTTTTAAACAAATACTGAAAACAGAGGAAAACATTTTTTATCAAGTTTTTGAGTGCATTTCAACAGTCCAATTCTTTGATGACTGAACAGCATGGGTTTTCTTTATTCATCTGACACTTTTCACTGCCTCTTTTTCAGCTCTTTAGTCTTCCGTGCAGGTCTTTTGAGTCTTCTAGTCATATGCGTCGCCCCCCACAATACTGCATGAGTCTTAGTGTCTCTTCCTCTTTCTTCTTCCATCATTGATGTGCTTTTTACCCCATGTGGTAGTGTGGGGCCTATTTGCAGTGGCAGTACCTTCTGTTAGACCCGCAGGGAAAAAGAAGAATGAAGAGGAACCAAATGTTGGAAAAGATGGGGAGATGGGAACTGCAGTGGGTATGATGAATGCTAAGAAGATGTGAGTAGTGCATTTTTTAACCCTTTTTCACTTAGAATGTAGAAAAATTGTGGCCACAAATTTTTGGAAATTCCAAGCAAATTAGATTTGTTTACAAATAATTTTCTCATCTCTAAAACCTACCTATCTATCTATCTATCTATCTATCTAGCTATCTAGCTATCTATTTATCTCTCTATCTAGCTATCTAAAAATGTATTTTGTGCTACCTGTTTTTCATTGCCTAACAGGATGAAATGAAAACAAAATCACTGTTGAACATGCAAGCAGTGGTGCAGAGGGAGACAGAAATTAGCCTGTGACGGATATATCTACCTAGCTTAGGTCAATTATGCAGCTGTGCTTCAAGGCATTTCAGTGGGGGGTTTAAACAGGATGTCAGACTTGAGGCACTGTGTGGGCCTCAATAAATTCCTTGTTTATGTTTTGGATAAAAAAAATGGCTTTTTATTGTTTTTTTAAATTACTAATTTACCTGTAGAAAGCATAGAATTGTGCTGATTTAAAAAGTAATATTATATACAATCCAACCCTATCTATATAATTATTGTTGCTACGCAGGTTAACTTTTATTATTAATTCATTCATGCAAATTCTGCACTTTTGAACTTTGCTATAGTATTTGTAGAATAAAACATTATTTAACAGTGAATTCAGGGAAAATGTACATGGCTACAGAAAATGGAAAATCTATGATATACAAAGTGGATATTCACTAAACCGTTATACTATTATGAATGGGAAAATATTATTTCAAACTTGTTATTTAGAAAAACATTTTTGTTTTCAGTATTGTGTTAGGATTTTTGAAATATTAAATCTCACTTTCATCCCTCAACATTGAAAAAATTATTTCCCCTTCACAAAAATGATTGCATAAGAAATGTAAAAACTCAGTACAGATGCTCGTGGCAAGCAAGCACGTCGTTTTACACTGATTTCATTTTTTTTCTGTAAAAATATTGTGCTGTCTTGCTTCTGCTTTTTAGTGCATTAAAAATGAAATTCAAATGCAGCAAGACAAATGCCACTTACACCATATTACTGATCATTCACACTATACTTCCACTAACTCTCTTTACCGCTATCAACTGTACCTCTGCATGATTTGCAAACTACTACATTCATCTTCTTCATTGTTGCAGCTATGCAGCACATTACTGTCTCGAGTATTTTTCCAATGTATAAGGACTTTCTCTTCCTTTATTTCTAAGCTGTGAGCTCTAACAAACTCTCACTATCCAAAATCACCCTAAAATTGCTGCTGCATCCCCTGCCTAGGCTTTTATACAGGCTATGATAGACCCTCCTGCTTAACTACACTATACCATGTGATGTAGCTGCAAGGCATTATGAGGAAGCCCTTGTTGTCACTACTGAAGTAATATAAGCCTGTAATCATTAATGCAATCTTTTGAAATATGTAAAAAATCAGTAGGTATTTTTTTGGCGATGCATAGAAATCAAATTGCAAATTGTTTGAATTCATCAGAACTTGAATTTGATTTATATTAAATTGATTCAATCATCTCCAGTTAATATTGATAAATAGTTCTGGTAAGTGTGTTACGTGAGATGGATGAAAGGTAATGAACTCAGTATTGTCTTTATGAAGATGTTTAAAAAGTAAGAAGAGCAGAAGAAAATTATACCTGCTTGATTCTTTGAATGTCTTGATAGCAGAGAGGTGACATCGGGGCCAGAAAAATAAATGTTAGTTAGATTATTAGAGATGGGCAAATTAAAATTTAATTCTACTTGAATTTTAAAAAGATCCACTTTTTGGAGAAAATGGATTTTGTGTAATTCGCTCAGCAATATGGTGGCCAGCTGCTATCTTGTTAAACACTAGAAGGCTGACAAAAGGTTAAAAAGGAAAAAAAAACATTCTCCTCTCTGGTCACCCTCACTTCTCCCTGCCCACTGTCCATTCCTCTGTACCTCCTTTGCTTTACATCTCTGGCCTCATGTTCACTCCTGACCAGGGTTTCTGGTGGTGAGCAGCAGCCATAGTTTTCTGTGCATGGTCTGGGGCCTACTTGCGGGAAGAAGCCCCAGCCTAGAGAGAACACTTGGCCAGATGCAATGCAATGGAGGCACAGAGGACTGTACAACAGGCAGGGAGCAGCAAGAATGGCAGGAAAACATTCCAGTAACCTGTCGGGCTGCCCCTGCTACTCCCTGCCCACTGTCTGGTCCTCTGTGCCTCCTTTGCACCACATCTCCAATATGGTGTTCACTTTAGGCCAAGGCTACTGGCTGCGAGAAGACCCAGGAGTTCACTGAGCATGCTCAAGGATCTACTTGCAGCTGGAAGTACTGGCCTAGGGTGAACACTGGGCCGCGACTTCCATCCACAGGCCCCAGAGGTTACTGCGCATGTGTACTTAACTCCAGGGCCTGTTCGCAACTGGTAGCCCTGACATAGAGTGATGCAACCTGAAGGAGGGGCAGAGGATTGAATAGCGGGCAGGGTGCAGTGGGAGTGATAAGGTGAGTATTTTTTTTTTATTTTTTACATCTTAAGTTTATAATGCTTTCAGGTCTGGAGAGACGAGGGGCATAGTAAGTGGCATTAAATTCGATGACAATAACATCTATGCAAAAAGAATTTCCCAGTAAAACCAGCACAAACTGGTGAATTTGACTTTCATCTGATCTACTCGTGTCTAATGATTAGTAAAAGTGATACTGAAGTCTATGGGATTTTATGAGTTATTATAGGCCAAAGTTATAGATGGAGAAAAGTAAAGGTCTCATGACAGAACCATGAGGGTTGCCAACATAGTATACACAGGGCAAGATAAGGAGGTGGTGTGCGAGTAGATGACATTAAATGATTGGTTGGTGAGATGTGAAAGGATCCAAAAGAAAGATGTTACTCTGCGTTGGGTTTTGCAACTGGCCCAGTATGCTCTTATGTGATGGTCTGCCTACACCTAAATAAGATCCACCAAGACACACACCTGTGTCTTGGTATTAAGACTTTTCATTTCTTGTGTTCTGTTTGCCTGCGGACTCCAGTGCTTCCAGTACCTGCTCCATACCTGTTTACCAGTGTATAGACTGCCTGCAGCCTCGTATGCTTCCAGTACCTGTTCTATATCCAGACTTGCTTTCCGGAGACGTTGTTTCCCGTGTGCCTTACCTGCTGCACCGATATCCTTGGCGGGTGTGCCCACCAGGGCCAGGGGTTTGGAGAATGCACCTCACCAGGTGAGCTAAAGCAAAAGCCATGTCTGAGATATAAAGAGATGAGAAAACACACAACAGGAGGGAGTGGTCAACTTTACATATCTATGAAGTATGAAATAGAATTATTGCAGTAGTCATGATTCTTGAGTTTCTCTTCTTGGCTTCTTAAAACCTAAAAATTTAATTTGCTAATATTTACTGAAGTTGCATAACTCAAATGTAGCAATGTTGGGGGCGCAGATGTAATTAATAGATGAATAAGTAGCAATCATGGCCAAATCTTGATGCCTGAGATAGTCTAAAGTTTTCTCTTGTCACAAAAAAGACACCAGTCTTATAAATAGCAGCTGTTAGGAAGGTACATGGTTACCAAATTTACATTGGAACCAAGGAACTTCAAGTTATACTTCTGGAAGTAGCAATTGTGGTAACTTTACTTTAGAACAAGTTTAACCATCTTGAACCAGCATGCGTATAAGGTTTGTAGGGAAATTAAAGAGTTTAGGAGATGTGAAATCCTATTAACAGGTTTTTGGCATACTTTTTCCAGGTTTGTAAAAGGACGTTTTAAAGTGATGGAATTGTTTTTTATCAGCTCCATTAATTAAATGAGAGGGAAATGTTAGATCATGCATAACTAGTGCTGTATGAAACATGCTTTATCCAGGTCATATATGTCTAAGTAAATGTCTTACAAGTCCTACATGTTTTAAGACCTGTTGAGTGATGATGAGAGTATAAGAGTTTAATAGTTTATATCTTCTTTACATTTAGCTCCATATAAATTGCTTGATAATTTGCATGACATATTGGATTTATGTAACCCTTCTGTGGAGAAATCTACAATGCAGGGTCTAGGCACACTGCTAACAGGTGCACGGCTGAATGTCTATCCTTCTTAATCCGTTAAATCTCTTGCTTAAACTGAAAGAAGAAGTCACCCAGGTGCTTTTGTCACAAATGTTCTACCAAGATCTTTTTTCCTTTTAGTTGATCACAAGCTTATGTGTAAAATAATATAGACGTCATAGCAGTATAAACCTTACAAGCATGGTGGCTCAAGATGGTTACATTTGCTATAAAAAAAAGTTAATCTACCACAATTGCTACTTCCAGAAGTATAACTTGAAGTTCTTGGTTCCAATGCAAATTTTGTAACAGTGCCCCCTCCTAACAGCTATTTAAAAGACTGATGTCTTTTGTTCGAAAATTGTGAAAATTATTATTATGCTCACTTATATAGTATTATCATATTCCACAGTGCTTTACAGATATTGTCATCACGGTCGCCATTGGGGCTCACAATCTACATTCCCTATTAATGTACTTTTAGATGTATGGAGCTGAATATTTCACTTACAGAAATTTCTATAATTCGTGTGCACTATGAATGTAGATAGTCTTGATAGTCTTATTTCGAATCCCTGCTCCTAGGGTTATATGCACACTGAGTTTTTTAGGAGGTTTTGAAGCAGAAACTGAACTGAAACTCTCCAAATCCTCCTCAAAAACTGAAAACTCCTCAAAAACATAGTTTCTGATCTGAAAAATCTGAAAAAAGACTGTGTGCATTTAAGGGACCTTTTGCTGTGAGGTTTGCATTCCTTAAACACCCTGTTGCGGTACCCCTGAGTGTGTGTGTGATTTGGGGGTTTGCTGCTTACCCCTATTCAGGCCACAAGTGGTTTGATAGTATGGGGACCTTGAGAATATGTGACAAAACAGTGAGACCAGGATCCATTTTAAAAAGATTAAAACTTATTTACTGAAATTCTTCAAACAAGATTTCAACATTTGATAGCAGGTCCAATACTTTCTATACATTTCTTCTGTGGCACTCAAAGGCTCTTTCCTTGTAGTTAACACAGACGGCATTTTTATGGTATTGTTATTACACATGAGTGACAAAGTACTTCTCAAACTTTTTAGCTCTGTTAGTACTCCCTTTATCCTCCACTGCAATGGGTACCCCATGTTCCCTCCTGGTAAGAATAGTACTTCTCTAGACCTGCAGGGCCAGTTTACACAATGCCTTTAAGTAGCCCACTCCTTCAAGCTGCCTAGGAGAATTATGACTCCCTCAGCTCTGTTCATTGCTACGGCTGGTACTCACTTATAGTGAAAGGAAACCTCTGGATACTCCTGCAATCTCTGCACTTTGGCAGTATAAAAAATCAGTTGCTGTAGAATACTTTGGTCTAGAACTTGCTATTTCTTTAACAAGAACTTCTGTCACTGAGCAACCTTCCTCACTTATGGCCTTCTCCTCCTAAGCAAAAATGCTTCTTGCCTCTTCAATAACTATTCAATTGTATTGTTGTAATGTGAATTGTGATATGTAATGTTTAAATGGGTTTGCTGGACATAGGTTAAGATAGAGTTAATATTTGCCTGCATAATGTTGTGCATTGACATGTGAAATGTAATATGTTCCTGTGTAAAATATAATGTGATAGAGTTATGTATAGTAATATAGTAATGTGAAGTATAATATGCATAGTTTGTAGCAGTTTTATAGGTAATATTGGTAATGTTGGTAATGTATAATATGATAATGTAAAGTAATGTAATGCATGATAGAGATAGGTGCTATAATATTTGACAGAACTGTGTAAAAGGTTAAGTTTGTCCTGCAACAGACTGCAGGGTTAGAGACAGCTAACTGTAGGGCCGGCCCATAGTGGGGAGGAAGATTGGTAATCTCTGGGTAGTTTCAGGAACAGGCAGTTAGTTAAGGTTGAGAGAGAGACATAACAGGACACCCTCAGGGAAGAAGAAGATCATCATTGGGTGTGTGTGGGAACCAGGGACAAAGGAAGCAAGAGTCATCAACAGCACTTCAGTGGCGGCAGCATTCTCCTTTAAACTAGCAAGTCAAAGGACCTACAGTGAAAAAATACAGGAATGTCTTTAGAAGACTTAGTGTGAACAGTCTTAGTGTTAGACAGACCTGAGAGCTACAGTCAGTGAGATGGTGTCAGCAGGTTTGGAAACGAATGGGAAGAAGACATCAGGAGAATCTCCTCTATGTCTGTTCCCAGGGAAAGATTAGTCTGAGTGCATTACCACGGAGAAACACGTCGACCCGGGAGATGCTACACTAGTATTATGGAGATCCCCTGCTTAAACTGTAAACTTTCAGCAATGTTCATCACAAGTAATGTGCTGTCGCCAGTAACCGTTAAGCACATGCCTCTGTCTGGAGCAGAACTGAACAGCAAGTGTATTCTCTGCTATCCCTTGTATGCCGGTTGGTTAGTTAGTAAAATGGCATTTTCTTTAACCAATGGTCTGGTTTCCTCATCTTGGGGGGAAAGGGGTCTGGCACCGCACAGACTGTGGCACAGCTGAACATTATGGTGTCCACTGTAATATCACCACACACACACCCAGGAACCCAATTTTTCTGTAGCGAAATTGTAGTACACGCCCATGACTACTGCCCCGAGCACTATTGCACAAACTAGACTGTTGCAGAACACAGTAAGTAAAATCACATGTAAAACATGTCAATACAAATGTAAGTGCATTATCTTAATATCACTGTCTTTCAGGAGTGCCAACAGCTTTTCCACTACTTTACATGCACATAGCCTAAGGTGGAATATTTCGGTAATACTGCATGTGAGGCAACATGTCATATTTTTTTGCATCAGATTGTATGAAATCTTGCAGGAAAAAATTCACTCTGAAAATAAGAGCCAAACAGACAGCAAGAATGATCAGCATTATGAGCGGGATCCATTATTACACCAATGCTCGAAAAGAACTTATGTGAATGCCAAGTGTTGTGATCTAAAAAATGTTCTTTAACTATCCAATCAAATTTTAATGAGTTGAGTGAGAGGGTACAAAAATATCCCACGAGGTTCCATGGTATTTTGGCTTAACATGATTAATTTTAATTACTATTCCTTTAAGTTAAGTTCAAGTAAAACTCTCATACCGTGAGGACAGACATTGAAGCAAATTAGTTGTTTTGAAAGTCCTTATTCTTCAAGTCTATCTATCAGTGGGTAGCAATCGATTCTCCAGGCCTGAACAGTTGAAAGGATTTGCTCATTTCAAGTAATAACATACTGAATAAGACTACCTTTTATAATTACAGTCATATTTTTTTATTTTTTACATTGGATCTTACTGCCTTACTGCATTTTCCTTTTCTAAATGTCTTCATACATTGTTCAGTAATTACATTGCATTCTCCTGTGCTTTATGCAAACACTCAGCTATGTAATTAAATGATTTGGTTGATTTTATTCTCATGAGATTTTTTTTTTAACTAAAATATGACTGAAAAAATCTTTTGAAGATAATTTGTAGAGAAAAAGTGTTCCCCACCCTCTCTGTGGCTAACCACAACGTCTAAAGGTTAGCTCAAGTATGTCTGAACCACAGATAGAGTCAAATATTTATACCTAGGGATGGATGGACAAAAAAAAGTGCCTTTGTGCACTTTTTTTCAAACATTATGGGAACTGTGAGAAAATATATTATAAATTGTATTAATCAGAATATTAAAAATCTAAAAGTAAAAAATATTATACTTTTTATTATATTGTTTTAGGACCTTATAGTAAACGTTTTAATCCAAAATCAATGGTCTTCATTAAAGGACTTTTATTTTTTTTCAATTGTCTTTTTACTGAAACATTTTTAACATAGGTGGATACAAATATGGAGGGAGGGTAAAGCAGAAGAGCTTACAATAAAACATTATTGCAGTGTTGAGGTGATAAGAGCCAGAGAGAGTTTGGACAGAAGATCAAAGACTTCCTTAAAGTTGTATGTCAAAATATCACTGAAGATAAAAGTAAAGAATGGAATTGCTGTGTGTGCTCTCTATTATCTATGAAGAGTTGTCATTGTAAGGCTATGTTCACATGTCTAGTAATGATCCATTAGAACGGATCCAGCACCAATCCGTTGTCAAAAAAGTAGTGCAGACATAACTTTTCAGTCTGTTTTAAAAACATTTATCTCTGCTGGATCTGTTTTTTAACATTGAATTTTATTGAAAATAGATCATTAATTAGTCATCTATTTTCTTCCATTTATAACGGATCCAGTAAGCAAAAAATGGATCCTTTACAAATGGAATAAAAACAGATGCCTAATTAACGGATCTGTTTTTCATAGACTTCAATGTTAAGAAAAACAGATCCAGCAGAGATCAGTTTTTTAAAAACGGACTAAAAAGTTGTGTCTGTACAACTTTTTTGCCAACGGATTGCTGCTGGATCCATTATATCGGATCATTACTGGACATGTGAACAAAGCCTAAGAGTAGTATAGGCAATGAATGTGCAGTCATCAGCAGTCAAAACTAAGGTATATGTATTGTTTTTCCTGTCAAGTCTAGACATAAGATAACCAGGTACACAGTCTTCGGTGTGATATCTCCATTCTTTGACTTTGTTCAACCTTTACCAACAAGATATTGTACATCACTTAGAAGATGAAATCATTTTGCGACAATAAATAAATGGATCAATGGTAAAAATCATGGAAGTGGTAAGTCTATGGGAAGCAGGCTAAAAATAACACATATTTAGGGACTTTGAGTGGCCAACTTGAATTAAAGTCATAAGGGTGCCAAATTTATTTCTAAAAGTTGGCTCAACACAATATTCTTCCAGGAAAATTTAAGTTAAGTGACATGATCATTAAAATTAGAGATGAGCAGATTAGGCAAAAATCGAATTTGCCAGTTCACATGGCTTTTCCCAGGAAAGTTCATTTGCAAAGACGTTATTCTCCACAAATTTAATATTTCCTTTTTATGCTCTGGAGTCCTTCCAGAACCCAGAGCATAATAAATGTAAGATGTAAAAATAAAGAAAATTCTTATATTCATCTTATTACTTACCTCTCCGGCCCCCCCACTTCTCAGTGTCACCTATCCAGTCCTTGCCACATCTTATGATCATGGCCACATCTACTGAAATCCCTGTCCTCATCTCATGATGGTGAGGAACGGAGTGGTCGGAGAGGTGAGTGGCAAGGTGATTATAAAGATTTTTTAAATTTTTTTTAACATTGTGATGGCCTTCTATAGTTCAGAAAAATTGTCGAATACGGACTTACATTACAAATTTATTGTGAATTTGGCTTTAAGGTATATTTCACTATAAATCAGTTTGTGTTTTATATTGTTGATATACAGTGCCTACAAGTAGTATTCAACCCCTTGCAGATTTAGCTGGTTTGATAAGATGCAAATAAGTTAGAGCCTTCAAACTGCAAACGAGAGTAGGTTTTATGAACAGAAGCATAAATCTTACAAACCAAAAAGTTATGTTGCTCAGTTGAATTTTATTAAATTTTAAACATAAAAGTGTGGGTCAATTATTATTCAACCCCTATGTTTAATATTTTGTGGAATAACCCTTGTTTGCAATTACAGCTAATAATCGTCTTTTATAAGACCTGATCAGGCCGGCACAGGTCTGTGGAGTTATCTTGGCCCACTCCTCCATGCAGATCTTCTCCAAGTTATCTAGGTTCTTTGGGTGTCTCATGTGGACTTTATTCTTGAGCTCCTTCCACAAGTTTTCAATTGGGTTAAGGTCAGGAGACTGACTAGGCCACTCCAACACCTTGACTTTTTCCCTATTGAACCAGGCCTTGGTTTTCTTGGCTGTGTGCTTTGGGTCGTTGTCTTGTTGGAAGATGAAATTACGACCCATCTTAAGATCCTTGATGGAGGAGCGGAGGTTCTTGGCCAAAATCTCCAGGTAGGCCGTGCTATCCATCTTCCCATGGATTCGGACCAGATGGCCAGGCCCCTTGGCAGAGAAACAGCCCCACAGCATGATGCTGCCACCACCATGCTTGACTGTAGGGATGGAATTCTTGGGGTCGTATGCAGTGCCATCCAGTCTCCAAACGTCACGTGTGTGGTTGGCACCAAAGATCTCGATCTTGGTCTCATCAGACCATAGAACCTTGAACCAGTCTGTCTCAGAGTCCTCCAAGTGATCATGAGCAAACTGTAGACGAGCCTTGACATGACGCTTTGAAAGTAAAGGTACCTTACGGGCTCGTCTGGAACGGAGACCATTGCGGTGGAGTACGTTACTTATGGTATTGACTGAAACCAATGTCCCCACTGCCATGAGATCTTCCCGGAGCTCCTTCCTTGTTGTCCTTGGGTTAGCCTTGACTCTTCGGACAAGCCTGGCCTCGGCACGGGAGGACACTTTCAAAGGCTGTCCTGGCCGTGGAAGGCTAACAGTAGTTCCATAAGCCTTCCACTTATGGATGATGCTCCCAACAGTGGAGACAGGTAGGCCCAACTCCTTGGAAAGGGTTTTGTACCCCTTGCCAGCCTTGTGACCCTCCACGATCTTGTCTCTGATGGCCTTGGAATGCTCCTTTGTCTTTCCCATGTTGACCATGTCTGAGTGCTGTTCACAAGTTTGGGGAGGGTCTTAAATAGTCAGAAAAGGCTGGCAAAAGAGATCTTTAATCCACACATGTGAAGCTCATTATTCTTGGTGCCTGAACTACTTCTTAATACTTTAGGGGGACCAAACAGAATTCTTGTGGTTTGAGGGGTTGAATAATAAATGACACTCTGAATAAACTTTTTACGTTTAAAAAAACAAAAAAAACAAAAAACAAAAACAAAATTTGCTGCAGTGCATTTCCCACTTCCAGGCTGATCTACAGTACAAATGTCACAATGCCAAGTTAATTCCGCATGTGTCAACCAGCTAAATCTGCAGGGGGTTGAATACTACTTGTAGGCACTGTATATCAAATGACATTCAAGTTAATTTTGGATCTCATTCCATAGTCATTTATCTTCTTCAATATTATTTCTTCTTGATTTTGTGGCAAACCATCTTTGCATACTGCAGCCTAAACAGGAAGCTAAATATCCTGAGGACATGGTATGCATTATATGCTGTAAGAGAAGTGGCGTGGTAGTTTGAGGGACAAATAGCTGAAATGTTGTTTATTTGACTAATTTCAGGACTGAACTGCTAAAATTATTAGTAGCAGGCCATAATTTATGAAAACTCATTGCAAATGTTCTTTTGACTTTTTAGTTGAATCCATGTCGATTCTATGACCTCTGGCGATGACTACAATAGTTTACACTCATTCTTTTGTGTACTTATCACATTCTATACTTTTAATATGACACGTATACTATGAATCTATTGGGTTTCTAAGAGCATACTTTCTTGACATTAACACTTGATCGGACTGTGTTAGAAGATCAGTGAATATTCAGTTCCGCTATTCACAAACCATTGTTTTTAAGATTAATCAGTTATCTCTCTATTTTGCCATTTTTGTCACTACTTCACGTGTTTTTCAACAGTAAAAAAAATCGATCAATTAAGAAAGTCCCATATAATGACCTGTATCAGAATAGTCATTGAATAAAATAACTCAGATGACCAGGTGGTGAAGTTGGCCATGTAGTAGAGAAGACGGAATCTTTTGAAATTAAAATTCACTAAGTTTGACTTATTTTGTTTCCAAAAAATCGATTTGCAGCTAATTGATTCGCTGCTAATTACAATGCTGCACTGCCTCCATTTCCCTTTACAAATTGTGTGTGAAATTTTGAGATCTCTTAGAACTGTATCCAAACATTTTCAAGCTCTTTCACACAAACACAGCCTTAATAATGTCAAAGTGATTTCACCATAGAAACATATGGTAACCAGGAGGTAAGTAATGACCCATTTAAAAGCACAGAACACTGACAGACTTTTCATGTTTTTTACAATTAAAGAGTGGTCCAAAAATTATCTCACTTAGTCTTTTGTGATCAGATGGACTATCCTTTATAGAAAACTGACTCAACTGACGGTGTCGCTCTCAGGGGTAACCTCATCCTGCTGTGACTGAGATGTGTGATGTGCCATATATTCCAAGTATCAAAAAACTGATCAGCACTTCCAAACAGAAAAAAACAAGTGTGAACAGGTGCAAGCTAAGAGAGCCACTCGATATAACTAACAAATTAAAGCTGCACTGTGAAACATTATAGTATGTAAACATTGAATATATGAAATTGGAACTGCATTAGTGCTGTAAAAAACATGTTAAAATATGAAGGTATTTAGCTCACAAATAAGCACCTTCATTTTTAACATGTTTTCTACAGCAGTAATGCAGTTCCAATTTCATATATTCAATGTTTACATACTATAGCATTTCAGAGTGCAGCTTTAATTTATTAGTTCAATATATTTCATAATGCCTTCTCCTTTTTCTTTACAGAGGCAAGAAGGTCAATTTAAACCTGAGCTTGGTAGTTATACTGCCCAGATGGCTGGTGCCAGTAGTGGTGATAGTGCTTCTGCTAGTGCTAGCAACTTCCACATTCTAAGTTGTGGTATTTTTTTTCATTTACATAACCCCAACCATTGCAATTTCCACCTTTTACTTCACCATCCATTTTCTACAGCTCCATTATTAAAGGGGTAGACCACTTTATCTTTATTTTAACAGATGTGTTGAGGACATCATGTTGTTTACATTTACTATTATATAGGTATGACTGGTCCTTCTCTTGCAATTGTTAGTTTAGTTTTCCTGCTCTCCTGTCCATAAAATATCTGTTGACGGAGAAGCATGTGACCAGATCAATGTCATCAGCCTTCTCCAATTGAAAAATATATCACATGGAAAAGCTACTTTTCAATTGTAGAAAGCTGACATACTGGTCTGATCACATGCTCTGCCACTAGCAGACATTTTGTCAGAAGAGCTGTGCCATGTATAAAGAAATCTGCATTAACAAGTGCAGGAGAACTTGTCATACCTATACAACAAGAAATTCTAGGTAGGTACACATACATAAAAGCAAAATCTGGTAGCAGTACACAATGTGGATGCAGTATAGGCATTGTCAATACTAGGGATAAGAGGACCCGTGGAAGTTCGGGTTCTGGTGCACAAGAACCAAGCGGTGGACACCGCGTTCACTACCAGGCTCCCTAGACGCAGTTTCCAAGATTTTCTGAGTGACACTTAGTCCTGGCACCCATGCCTTGAACCCCTATACAGTCATTCTGTTTTGCTGATGAAGGTCAATGTGACCGAAACGTTTGATTTACTTTGGGACTGCAATAAAATTTATTGTTCACCTAATCCAGCTTTGAGTGCCGAGGTTATTCCTCTATATAGTACGGGTTCGGCCCCTACTCTAGCACCTACTAAAACAGCAGTGCAGCGTTTTTTTCTTGGGTTCTGGTACCAGAGCTGAAATTTATTCCAAAGTTCGATTCAGGTACCAGAACTGTACCCGAGCGTGAACCAGAACCTGAGCTTCATTGAAAACAATGGTGAATCTGGAAAAAAAAATCTTTCTGTCTCTCGCTACAACGAACTTCCCCCTTATCTCCAAACATTGCAACGGACTTTCGGTATAAGTCCGTGCTTGGCGTTTAGCACCGAACACTAACTGTCCGCTATGAACCCCAAACTTTTAAGTTCGGGTTCACTCATCTCTAGTCAGTACCATTGTAGATTGAAATAGTAAAACAGGTGTTCAAAAGGAGACACACACAGTTAAATGTCTTAATTTTTTAAATAGATTTTTTTATTTTTTTAACAAACATTTTAACTCCTTCCCCAAAAATTAAATAATAAGAATTGCTAGGTAGGTACTTGTCCAAAAAGCCTAAACCTGCAACAGGATTCAATCTTGGTATCACATATACAGATATAAAATTTAACTAGTAAAATAGAAGTGCGAAAAAAAATAGCTTGTTACATGCGTAGTTTGTGAGGAAGACAAAAATAGTTAAATGACTGGATTTTGGGGAATTTTCTTTTGTATTCGAATAAAAACCCAATTATTTCCACCTTTACAAAAATGATAGCAGAAGAAATGCAAAAAGTTTCGCCCCCGGAAGAATCGAGGCGAAACGGTGTCGAGGTGGGCAGACACAGAATTCATTATCCCCTCTGATGGTATTCAGATATATGTAATATACCTTTTACTACTTATTGTACTTATTTGGCTACCTGTGGCTGACCATTTAGTGTGGGATCCAGTTTGGGATTTTCTAATAGGTAGAACCGCAGCTTAGTTATCACTATAATATTGCACTACCACTTTGATTAGGTTCTTTAATTGCCTTATACTCAATTGCAATAGTTTATGAACTTGGATACATTTTTGCCCTTGCATATCTTTGCATTTGCAGTTTGCACTTTATCCATTATGTCTGTGATTATCTACATATACAATTTTTGAATCCCTTTGAAGCCTGCATATAAGATATGATGGCCTGTGATCTCCCTTTTTATGGAGGCCTATTGCCCTGTCTTTTTATATTTTTTCTTTTGTTATGTTGAAATGCAATAAAATATATTTATTTTATTCTTTTTGCTGGAATCTCTTTTTATCTAGTAACATATTTACCTTTGTTATGGATTATTGTTGATGTATGGTTAGTACCTAGTAGCACCCCCTTTTGAAAGTATCACAGCATGTAAACACTTTTTGTAGCCAGACAAGAGTCTTACAATTCTTGTTTGAGTGATTTTCATCCATTCTTTCTTGGAAAATTCTTCCAGTTTTGTGAGATTCCTGAGTCTTCTTGCATGCACTGCTATTTTGAGGTCTAGTCACAAATTTTCAATGATGTTCAGATCAGGGGACTGTGAGGGCCATTGTAAAACCTTAAGCTTCCATCTTTTGAGGTAGTCTATAGTGGATTTTTACGTGTGTTTAGGATCATTATTAGTGATGTGCGAGCACTAAAATGCTTGGGTCCTCGAAGCTCGGGTCGAGCACATTGGAATACTCAGGTGCTCGACCCGAGCAACGAGCCCAATGTAAGTCTATGGGAAACTCGAGCTTTTTTCTGGTGGTCCCCCCCGGCAGTCTGCAGAGGGTCAAAAATTGCCCAAATCGATGGGAACGGTGCTCAATTAAACG
Organism: Phyllobates terribilis; assembly: GCF_046119375.1. Taxonomy (NCBI): domain Eukaryota; kingdom Metazoa; phylum Chordata; class Amphibia; order Anura; family Dendrobatidae; genus Phyllobates; species Phyllobates terribilis. The sequence goes on along the minus strand of NW_027362764.1, from coordinate 154,012,175 downwards.
TCAGGCAGGCAGAATATGTAGGCAGACAGGCAGGCAGGGAATATAGGAGGGTCCATGAAAAACATAGCAGGGCACTTGGAACACACTAGTGCCCTCCGATTTTCATGCACTCATCTCTTTAAAAAAGCCGGCCGGCAATCATCAGCGGCATACACCGGTACCCGACAATTTAGAACAGAAAGAATAGAGCATCACACATAGATTAGATATATAGAAACATGTCAGTCACATATATAATAAGTACAGTGACAGTGTTGGTTACTGTACTTGTTATTTAGTGTTAAAATAAAGGATTTATTAAAAAATAATAATAGTGTTTTTGTCTCTTTAAAAAAGCCGGCCAGCAATTCATCAGCAGCATACACCGGTACCAGACAATTTTGAACGGAAAGAATAGAGCATCACACATAGATTAGATAGATAGAAACATGTCAGGTGCATATATAAGAAGTACAGTGATAGTGTTGATTACTGTACTTGTCATTTAGTGTTAAAACAAAGGATTTATGGCGTGGGGTTCCCCATAATTTTAGTCTCTAGCGAAGGTTAAGCAGACAGCTGGGGCAGATGTTTGAAGCCTGGGAAGGGGGTAATACCCACAGAGCTTCCCAGGCTACTAATATCAGCCCCCAGCTGAATACCTAGCCTTTACTAGCTATTAAAATGGAGGACCCCCCAAAAAAATGATGTGGGGTCTCCCTATTTTAATAGCTAGCAAAGGCTAGGCAGACAGCTGGGGGCTGATATTAATAGCCCAGGAAGGGTGCCATGAATATTGGCCCCCTCCCAGGCTAGAAACACCAGCCGTCAGCCGCCCCAGAAATGGCGCATCCATAGGATGCGCCAATTCTGGCACTTAGCCTCGCTCTTCCCACTGCCCTGTAGCGGTGGCAGTGGGGTAGTAGGGCTGGGGTTGATGTCAGCTTATAATGCCAGCTGACATCAAGCCCAGGTTAGTAATGGAGAGGCGTCTATAAGACACCCCCATTGCTAACCCCATAGTCAAAGTTAAAAAAAACCACAAACACCCAGAATAAAGTCCTTTAATTGAAATAAACACACAATTCTTTAATGTTCTAAATTAAACCATACTTACCATCATGCTCATTCCAGCTGAAGCCAAAGATCTCCTGCAATAAAAATAAAATAATAAACCAACCTCATCCTTACCTTTCCATGGTTCCAGCTCTGCTATATTCACATGACAGGCTGGATCGCAGCCAAAAGCTGCCATCCAGATTGCCATGCCGCAGACACTGAGAAGCGCAGGCATGCTTGCGCTCCTCAGTAGGGATGAGCGGTGTTAGACTCGAACTGTTCACCAATCTCAAATTCGAGCTGTTTTTGGTGGTGTTCGAGCCGTTCGACGAACACGAACGCTTTGAAAAAAATCCGGCTGTTTGAGGTTATGTTCGATAACTGTTCGTGCACCAAAATCGTAACTGGATTTTTTCACAGTAATACTGTTAATCAATGTTAATAGACAGTTTCAGTGTAGAGTGGGCGGGGGAAGGGGCAGGGGATGGATATCTGCAGAAATAATGCCGATCTCCATTTTTTTTTTCTTTCCCGCATTTACAGTGGGGGGGTGCAGTCTGTCAGCCTATCAGCAGCGCACACACGCAGCGAAGTGCTTTTTTTTCACATAAGCAAGGTCATGTGTCATTGGCTATGTATGTCACATGTCCTTGCCCTATAAGACCCAGCCATTTTCCCCGTCGCCACCATTTTCTCACTGCTGCAGCTGAGAGATAGACGGCACCGCTGCTGTTGTGGGCGCTATACTTTGTAACTGTGTGATTTGCAAGCGAATTTGCTCTTAAATAGACAGATAGGTTTAGGGAGTAGGGACTAGTTGTAATTGCAGCCCTTTTGAGGGCTAGGTAACTGCAGTTCCTAGCACTTTTTGCCAGGCAGGTCTGTGCCAGTGCTGTGCAAGAGTTTTTCACAGCATTTGGCTAAATCTAGCTAAGCCAATCCTTTTGGGCCTCTAGCAGTGTGTGTTAGTCAGTGGAGTAGCCTATCTGTGTTGCAAGCTACACCACCTGTGTATCTAATAGCAATTTTTTACTGCACCTAGCCAAGTAAAACCTTTTGGGCATAGTAGCCGTGTCTGGTAGTCAGAGGAGTAGCCCATCTGTACCAAGCTACACCACCTTTGTATTTAATAACAATTTTTTACTGCATCTAGCCCAGTAAATCCTTTTGGGCCTGTAGCAGTGTCTGTTACTCATTGTAGTAGCCCATCTGTACCAAGCTACACCACTTTTGTATTTAATAACAATTTTTTACTGCATCTTGCCAAGTAAAACCTTTTGGGCATAGTAGTAGTGTCTGGTAGTCAGTGGAGTAGCCCATCTGTACCAAGCTACACCACCTTTGTATTTAATAACAATTTTTTACTGCATCTAGCCAAGTAAAACCTTTTTGGCATAGTAGCAGTGTCTGGTAGTCAGTGGAGTAGCCCATCTGTACCAAGCTATACCACCTTTGTATTTAATAACAATTTTTTACTGCATCTAGCCCAGTAAATCCTTTTGGGCCTATAGCAGTGTCTGTTACTCATTGTAGTAGCCCATCTGTACCAAGCTACACCACCTGTGTATTTATTAATAATTTTTTACTGCATCTAGCCCAGTAAATACTTTTGAGCCTGTAGCAGTGTCTGTTACTCATTGGAGTAGCCCATCTGTACCAAGCTACACCACCTTTGTATTTAATAACACTTTTTTACTGCATCTAGCCCAGTAAATACTTTTGAGCATGTAGCAGTGTCTGTTACTCATTGGAGTAGCCATCTGTACCAAGCTACACCACCTTTGTATTTAATATCAATTTTTTACTGCATCTAGCCAAGTAAAATCTTTTGGGCATAGTAGCAGTGTCTGGTAGTCAGTGGAGTAGCCCATCTGTACCAAGCTACACCACCTTTGTATTTAATAACAATTTTTTACTGCATCAAGCCCAGTAAATACTTTTGGGCATGTAGCAGTGTCTGTTACTCATTGTAGTAGCCCATCTGTACCAAGCTACACCACCTTTGTATTTAATAACAATTTTTACTGCATCTAGCCCAGTAAATACATTTGGGCCTGCAGCAGTGTCTGTTACTCATTGGAGTAGCCCATCTGTACCAAGCTACACCACCTTTGTATTTAATAACAGTTTTTTACTGCATCTAGCCAAGTAAAACCTTTTGGGCATAGTATCCGTGTCTGGTAGTCAGTGGAGTAGCCCATAAGTACCAAGCTACACCACCTTTGTATTTAATAACAATTTTTTACTGCATCTAGCCATGAAAATCCTTTTGGGCATAGCAGCAATGTCAGTTAGTCATTGTAGTAGCCCATCTGTACCAAGCTATACCACCTTTGTATTCAATAACAATTTTTTGCTGCATCTAGACAAGTAAAACCTCTTGGGCCTACATCAGTGTCTGTTACTCATTGGAGTAGCCCATCTGTACCAAGCTACACCACCTTTGTATTTAATAACAATTTTTTACTGCATCTAGCCCAGTAAATACTTTTGGGCCTGTAGCAGTGTCTGTTACTCATTGGAGTAGCCCATCTGTACCAAGCTACACCACCTTTGTATTTAATAACAATTTTTTTACTGCATCTAGCCCAGTAATTCCTTTTGGGCCTGTAGCAGTGTCTGTTACTCATTGTAGCATCCCATCTGTACCAAGCTACACCACCTTTGTATTTAATAACAATTTTTTACTGCATCTATCCCAGTAAATACTTTTGGGCCTGTAGCAATGTTTGTTACTCATTGTAGTATCCCATCTGTACCAAGCAACACCGCCTTTGTATTTAATAACAATTTTTTACTGCATCTAGCCCAGTAAGACCTTTTGGGCATAGTAGCAGTATCTGTTACTCATTGGAGTAGCCCATCTGTACCAAGCTACACCACCTTTGTATTTAATAACAATGTTTTACTGCATCTAGCCCAATAAATACTTTTGAGCCTGTAGCAGTGTCTGTTACTCATTGGAGTAAACCATCTGTACCAAGCTACATCACCATTGTATTTAATAACAATTTTTTACTGCATCTAGCCAAGTAAAACCTTTTGGGCATAGTAGCAGTGTCTGGAAGTCAGTGGAGTAGCCCAACTGTACCAAGCTACACCACATTTGTATTTAAGGACAATTTTTTACTGCATCTAGCCAAGTAAAACCTTTTGGGCATAGTAGCAGTGTCTGTTACTCATTGTAGTAGCCCATCTATACCAAGCTACACCACCTTTGTATTTAATAACAATTTTTACTGCATCTAGCCAAGTAAATACTTTTGGGCCTGTAGCAGTGTCTGTTACTCATTGTAGTAGCCCATTTGTACCAAGCTACACCACCTTTGTATTTAATAACAATGTTTTACTGCATCTAGCCCAGTAAATCCTTTTGGGCCTGTAGCTGTGTCTGTTACTCATTGTAGTAGCCCATCTGTACCAAGCTACACCACCTTTGTATTTAATAACAATTTTTTACTGCATCTAGCCAAGTAAAACCTTTTGGGCATAGTAGCAGTGTCTGTTACTCATTGGAGTAGCCCATCTGTACCAAGCTACACCACCTTTGTATTTAATAACAATTTTTTACTGCATCTAGCCCAGTAAATACTTTTGGGCCTGTAGCAGTGTCTGTTACTCATTGGAGTAGCCCATCTGTACCAAGCTACACTACCTTTGCATTTAATAACAATTTTTTACTGCATCTAGCCCAGTAAATACTTTTGGGCCTGTAGCAGTGTCTGTTACTCATTATAGTAGCCCATCTGTACCAAGCTACACCACCTGTGTATCTAATAAAATTGTTTTACTGCATCTAACCAAGCCAATCCTTTAGGGCTAGTACCACAATTTGGCCACTCAGCTCTGCTCGGTTTCCATCCATTGTTTTTTGTGCAAACAACTACAGTGTTGCCAATTAGTTAACCACCAAAACGAGTGGCAAAAGGCCTGCTGCTGGTGTAAAGGGGAATAGGCGTGTTGGAAAGGGAAAAAAAGGTTGTGTCCTTGGGGTAGGTGTTAAAGCAACAGTAACATCTGCAGAAGAAAGACCTTCTTCCAGCCAAACTAAGATGTCTACTTCTGTTCGTGGACAATGTGATACGATCCCTTTCTTACGGACACGCCCATCGCTACAAATTCCAGATGAGGCACAAAAACAGCAGGTGCTTCAACGGATATCAAGTGCTCCTTCAAGTGGGCTCTCCTCCACCTCAACTTCAACATCACAAATACTCCAGTCCTCAGAGGTGTCACCCCAATCGCACTTGCTTCCTCACAGCTCCCAAGTCTCCAGCTGCCCGTCTGAGCATGGAGTAACACAGATGGTTGAGTCTGCAGAGCTGTTTACTCCTACTATAGCCTGGGAAATGGAGGTCTGCTCCAGAGATACTGTTAATCCAGACGAGGAAATGATCTGCACTGATGCCCAGAATGTTTATGAGTCGGATCCAGGACCAGATGAAGAAGGTTCTGAGAATAATGTAGACCCTCGTTCCCAAACTGTAACTCCTGTTGGTGGAGACAATGATGAAGACGATGATGAGACTCAAATACCTGATTGTAGTGACAACTTGACTTTTCGGTCAGGGCAGGAAGAGGTTGGCTCTGAGGACGACGGGTGTGAGAACACACAGGGTGATGATGACGAGGTTGGAGATCCCACTTACTGTCAACCCACAGTCAGCCAGTCGATGAGGTCAGCAGTGGAGGTGGAGGAGGATGCTATTGATGACGAGGTTAGGTTGCCCTTCCTGGACAGAGACGGAGTACTGGAAGCACGTCAACAACTGCATCCTCAACCACAACTCTGCCTCTGACCACAAGTCATGGTGGCTCTTCAGCTCGCATGGGCTCTAAGCCTTGCATAGCCTGGGCATTTTTTCAGATCGATAAGGATGACCCAACTTGTGTTATCTGTAATATGTGTCACCAAAAGCTAAGTAGAGGCCAAAAAATCCATAGTTTGAGTACTTCATGCATGAACAATGCGGCCTAGCGAGCAGGGCCAACCACCGTCTGCCCCACCTTGTGCATCCGCGGCCTCTTCATCCTCTGTGACTGGGGGGACAGCAGTCACACATGTTTTTGGACGCAGACCTGCCACCTCTTTACCCGCAAGAGCCAGTGTGATTGGCAGGTCATCATTTCATTTGGAAGTGGAAACACCAGCTGGTGTTGAGCGCTCTCCGACATCGAGAGCACCACCTTTGGATCAAGGCAACCTAACTATTCCGCCTGCATCTTCCTCACAGACCGGCAGTTTGCCGGGGACACCCTACTCAACCCCATCTAAGCACAACAGCCAGCCTTCGGTCCCTCAGATGTGGACAAGTAAAAGACCATTTCCTCCTAGCCATGACAAAGCTAAGAGGTTGAATTTCACCATCTGCAAGCTGTTGCCTACAGAAATGCTGCCTTTCTGCCTGGTGGACACAGAGGATTTTTGAGACCTTATGTCCGTCGCAGTGCCCCAGTACCAAATGCCCAGTCGGCACTACTTCTCAAAGAAAGGTGTGCCTGCGCTACACAAGCATGTCGCACACAACATCACCACTTCTTTGAGAAACTCTGTGTGTGACAGGGTGCATTTCACCACAGACACCTGGACGAGTAGGCATGGACAGGGGCGTTACATGTCGCTGACTGGGCACTGGGTAACTATGGTGACAGCAGGACAAGGGGCTGCTGTCCAAGTCTTGCCGTCCCCACGAGTTGTGCGTCAATCCTCTTTATCTAGAAGTTCCTCCACTGCTTCTGCCTCCTCAACCTCCTCTCGGTCCTCCACCTGCACCCAAAGCCTGTCTGGTAATGCCACCCGCTTTCTAACTGTGCAGAAGGGATCCTGCACACCTCCTTACTATGCTGGCAGCAGGGCTCAACGGCATCAGGTGGTGTTTACTTAGAAATGTCTGGGAAATGTGAGTCACACAGCTGAGGAGTTGTGGTCAGCTCTGGAGACCCAGTTTCATGAATGGTTGTCTCCACTGGACCTGCAACCAGGGAAGGCCGTGTGCGACAATGCTGCAAACCTGGGTGCGGCCCTTCGCCGGGGCAATGTCACACATGTGCCTTGTATGGCTCACATGTTAAACCTGGTTGTCCAGCAATTTCAAGCCCACTATCCCCGACTAGATGGCCTTCTGCAGAGGGCACAGTCGCTGTGTGCTCACTTCCGCCGTTCGCATCCCGCAGCTCAACGACTTACATCTCTACAGAAGTCGTTGGGCCTGCCAGTTCACCGACTGAAATGCGATGTGCCGACACGGTGGAATTCAACTCTGCACATGTTGCAGCGACTGTGGCAGCACCGACAAGCCCTGGTGCAATATGTTTTGACGTATAGCCTGGGCCAACGAGATCCAGAGGTGGGGAAAATCACGCTGCAGGAGTGGTCTCAGATCAGGGACCTATGCACCCTTCTGCACAGTTTTGAAATGGCGACGAAGATGTTTAGTGCTGACGATGCCATTATCAGCATGACTATTCCGGTGATTCACATGCTGGAGCACACGTTAAACAGAATTCGGAGTCAGGTGGTGGGACAAGAGGAGGTGGAGGAAGTAGAGGAGGAGTTGTATGCGGAAGGGATAACATCTCCAAGGTCCAGATGGTCGGCAGCACCAAGGCGGCAGGCATGGGAGGGTGGGGGAGAGGGATTAACCATGGCGCATGGTAGCAGCCAAACTGTTGAGGAAGGTGCAGGAGCTGAGGAAGAAGTGGAGGATGAACTGGCGATGGGCATGGAAGACTCATCTGATGAGGGAGACCTTGATCACATTTCTGTTGTGCGAGGTTGGGGGGAGAGGGCAGAGGAAGGAAGCATGATTCTTACCTCGCTACCAACACAACAAGGACTTGGTCCTCCTGGATTTGCAAGACACATGAGTGCCTTCTTGCTGCACTACCTGCAACATGACCCTCGGATTGTCAGACTTCGAAGTAATCCTGACTACTGGGTTGCCACACTCTTAGATCCCCGGTACAAAAGTAAATTTGCTGAAATATTTCCTGCCATAGAAAGGGATTCACGCATGCAGGAGTATCAGTAGAGGCTGTTGCAGAATCTTACATGTGCTTCTCCACAAAACACCAGTGGTGCACGTAGTGAATCTCACAGTTCTAACTTGCCAACCGTGGGACCGTCGAGTCTTCATCACTCAAACCGTAAAAGTAACACAGTATCTGCTGGTAACAGCAATTTTGTGGAATCGTTTCACCACTTTTTTAGACCATCCTTTGCAAGGCCACAGGAGACAAGAAGTCTGACACATAGTCAACGCCTAGAGAGGATGGTACAGGAGTATCTCCAAGTGAACATTGAACCATGACTGTGTCACTGGACCCTTGCTCATTTTGGGCTTCCAATCTGGAAAAATGGCCAGAGCTTGCCACTCACGCCTTGGAGATCTTGTCATGCCCTGCAGCCAGCGTTCTCTCTGAACGTGTGTTCAGCGCTGCTGGTGGTGTGCTGAGAAATAAGCGCACGCTGCTATCCACTGAGAATGTAGACAGACTCACGTTCATAAAGATGAACAAATCATGGATCCGCAAGGACTTTTCTACCCCTGTGTCATCCTGGGGAGATTAAAAGCATGAGGATTTTGGAAAATCACCTCACCAACCGTTTTAAGCAACTCTGGGGCAATTGATGCCACTTAAGTGGTGTCTGTGCCACAATTTTTGGAAAAATGGAGACTCTTCTTAGAGTCCCCTTACTGTGTTTTACGTGACGTTGGCATCAGCAATTCCAGGTGGGTTGGGTCGCTCCCCCCCACCTTTTAACCGTAAGAAACTACATACACTATGGCTTGGGGTAACACAGATGGTTGAGTCTGAAGAGCTGTTTACTCAGAGGTCTGCTCCAAAGCTTCAGTGTCTGCTTGTCAGCGTAGTAGCTCAGCTCTGAAGCAAGCTACACCGCCTGTATACCTAATAAGATTTTTTAACTGCATCTAGCCTAGGCAATACTTTGGGTGTAGTAGCCCAGCTGTGAAGCAAGCTGCACCGCCTGTGTATCTAATAAGAATTTTTAACTGCATTTAGCCCAGGCAATACTTTGGGCGTAGTAGCCCAGCTGCAAAGCAAGCTGCACCGCCTGTGTATCTAATAAAATTTTTTAACTGCATCTAGCCTAGGCAGACTGTGGGGACCCCCAACCAAACCCAGACGCTCAGCCCCCCTACCGGCCCCCTTTCCTTGACAATACAATAATGTAACTCTTACAACTGTATGGGTGAGGATTAGTGTTGAGCGAGCATGCTCGACACTGCTCGATACTCGCCCGAGCATCACGCTACTCGGGATGTTCGGCGAGCACCGAGCATTTCCGGGTTACTCGGGCGGGAGCTCGGGTCTCCGCCCTGCATGTTTGGCGCTCTTTACAGAGCCAATGAACATGCTGGGATTGCCAGCCAGTCACTGTAATGCCGCTGCCATGTTGTTTGTGGGCATTACAGTGATTGGCTGGCCGCACAGCGTCACCTCGAGTATTTAAAACCGGGCGCCGCCATCTTGGACACAGACGGTGTAAGGACAGCGCTGCTGAGCTAGGGAGAGATTTTTGCTGCAAAATAGTTAGTGTAGGGTCTGTAAAGGCTGCCAGAACAAACAAACAGTCCTTCTCAGGACTAATATCCATCCCAGATATCAGGCAGGCAGGCAGACTGTATAGGAGATGCAGTGGTTATACCAGCAAACGCTGCATTACAGTCCTGTGTGCTCCTGTTTCTGAAATTGCTGGACTTAGCTGCAGGTCTCGGGGGCCAGTAAAAATCCTTTTTTTTCATCTAAATCCTCTTTTTTTTTTCCTCCTACACACTGTACAAATACCCGTCTTATTAACCTATTGGTGTCCCCCCCCTCCCAAAAAAAAGTATGTCTCTGATTTTTCAGACACAAATATATCTGTTGAAAATAGTCTGGTATAGGCCACAGAAACAGAAGTGTGGTTTTGCAGTTCAACGGGTAAAATCTGTGTAGTATCCATTTTTGGGCCTTTGGTATCTAAAAAAAAATAGTTTGAGTGTGTCGCTCACCGTTCGCCCGCAAATCTATATATTGTAAAAAGTCTGGTATACCACAGTAAATTAAAACTGTGGTTTTGCTGTTCCACAGTAAAAAATCTCTATTATCCTGCTTTTCGCATTTTTTGCAGTAAAAAAAAACAGTAGTGTCTCCTGAGTGTTCTGACACAAAAATATATCTGTTGAAAATAGTCTGGTGTACGCCTGACAAATCCCAGTGTGGTTTTACAGTTCAACGGGTAAAATCTGTGTAGTATCCATTTTTGGGCGTTTGGTATCTAAAAAAACAACGATTTGAGTGTGTCGCTCACTGTTCAGCCGCAAATCTATATATTTTAAAAAGTCTGGTATACACCAGTTTATTAAAACTGTGGTTTTGCTGTTCCACGGTAAAAAATCTCTATTATCCTGCTTTATGCATTTTTTTGCAGTACAAAACAACAGTAGTGTCTCCTGAGTGTTCTGACACAAAAATATATCTGCTGAAAATAGTCTGGTGTACGCCTGACAAATCCCAGTGTGGTTTTTCAGTTCAACGTGTAAAATCTGTGTAGTATCCATTTTTGGGCCTTTGGTACCTACAAAAAAAACAGTTTGAGTGTGTCGCTCACTGTTCAGCCACAAATCTATTTATTTTAAAAAGTCTGGTATACACCAGTTTATTAAAACTGTGGTTTTGCTGTTCCACGGTAAAAAATCTCTATTTTTCAGGTTTTGGTATTTTTTCCGTAAGGAAAAACAGTAATAGTTTCTCCCTGATTGTTCTGATTGTTTAAAAGAGTCGGGTGTAGGCCAGAGAAATAGAACTGTGGTTTTCCTCTTCCACGATTCTAATCTACTTTTTATTACCCTTTTTCCATTGATAGTGCGAGTGTAAGCTATTTTACTTCCTTTAAAATGGGCAAGGCGCGTGGCAAGGGACATGGAACTGGACGTTCTGGTGATGGTGCGTGCAGAGGACGGGGCCGTGGTCAAGGTGAAAATGTGCCACAACCAACAGCCACATCTTCTCGCTCCCACTTCTTGACCGAATTACTAGGGAAGCACAGAACAACACCAGTATTGTGAACTGATCAGTGTGAACAGGTTATTTATTGGATAGCAGATAATACTTCCAGTTACCTGGGCACCACCACTTCCGGTCTGTCTTGCACACGGTCAAGTTTTAGTAGCCGTGAGTCTCGACCGCATACTCCTCCTCACCCTGATGCTCCTTCCTCCCACCATGCCGAGTGTCGTCAGACAGCAACTGATCCCACAGTTGGACACTCTGAAGAGTTGTTCACTGGTCCATTTCCATATTTGTGCCCCTCGCCTGCTCCGCTTGAAGTGGTGGAAGAGGAGATCCCATGTAGCGATGGCCAAATATTTGAATAGCCACGGCCAGAGGAAGTCGACGCTGGCAATTTGTCACAAGAGGTGGATGATGACGAGACACAATTGCCACGAAGTGAGAAGGAGGATTGTGGTGCGCAAGTGGAAGAGGAGGAGGTGGTGGATGCTCTACTAACTGACCCAATGTGGTAGGAGGAAATGCAGAGCGAGGCCAGCAGCACACAGGGGGATGGAGGCAGAGTACCCCAACAGGCAGGAAGAAGCAGTGTGGTGGCCACAGACAGAAGGCGGGCAACCGTTACCCGTAACACCAACACGAGGGACGTTGCCAGTACAAGTGGTAGGTCTTCCAGAGTCTGGAATTTTTTTAAAGACTCTGCTGATAACCCCAAAAAGGCCATTTGTACCACCTACCATGCCAGCATCAGCAGGGGTGACAAAACTACCAGCCTGTCTACCACCAGCATGATCAGGCACATGGCAGCAAAGCACTCGACTTTGTGGGGCGAACCCCAGGGTCCACGACCAGTGTCAGCGGGTGTCACCACTGCTTCTTCCGCCGTTGTGCGTGCAATAGAACCCCCTGTTGTGTGTGCAAGGCAATCCCCTGTCCATACTGCATGTAAAGATGCCCCCTCCTCTCAGTCTTCACTTGTTATGGCAGTTTCTCAAGAAACAGCATCAACGTCCACGTCCACGTCCCACCAAAGCGTTCAGTTGTCCATATCCCAGACCTTTGAGCGAAAGCGGAAATTCGCAGCTAACGCCCACAGGCCACAGTCCTAAATTCGCACATTTCACGACTGCTTGCGTTGGAAATGCTGCCTTTTAGGCTGGTGGAGACGGAATCCTTCCGCACCCCTATGGCGGTGGCCGTCCCTCGGTACTTGGTCCCCAGCCGATACTATTTTGCTCGGTGTGCCATCCCCGCACTACACAAGCACGTGTCCCAAAACATCTGCCGTGCCTGTTATGATCTGCTACAAACACTAAGGAAAGACAGGAGATCTGTCCCTACAATAGAACTAAGCTAGATCCCTACGATGTAACGGGGAACCTGATCCTGCGATCAGACCCGCTAAAGTCCTCAGCTAGTCTGAATGAAGACCTATAGATGTGAGGAAGGGATCCCTACAAGAACTAGGGACTGGGAGAAAGATGGACACCTCCTAGCAGAAATTGTAGCAGTAAAAAGGCAAACAAACAACATAGAACATAGAGGTCAAAAGACCTAGCTAAACTGACTGAGAAAGGTAACAAAGCACCTGGCTAGCTTAAGAGTAGAAATTACAATGAAGTCCAGCAAGGCCAGAAGGGCGGAGCAGGATTAAATAGGCAAAAACGGTCATGTGACCAGCATAATAGAAAAAAACTAACATGAGATTTCTAACAGTACCCCCTCTTCTATGAGGATCCTCCAGATCCCCAAGCCCAGGCTTATCAGGAAACCTCTTGTGAAATGCTCTGACAAGTCTGGAAGCAGAAACATCATCTGTACTCACCCATGAGTTATCCTCGAGACCGAAACCCTTCCAAGCGACGAGATACTGCAAACTCCCTCTATACCCTCTATACCGTCTAGAATAAAGGATGCGAGAAATTTCATATTCCCCGTCCTCCACCACCGGAGGAACAGTGGCAGTGGCGTCTCTATCTGATACATAAGCTTTTTTCAATAGAGAAACATGAAACACTGGATTAATCTTCCAGGAGGTAGGAACCTCCAACCTAACAGCAGATTGGTTAACTACCTGAAGCACCTTAAAGGGCCCTACAAACTTGGGACTCAATTTTTTTAGAAGGAATCCTCAACCGCAGATTCTTAGAGGACAGCCAAACCATGTCACCAACCGTAAACAAAACCTCTTGACGTTTCCTGTCAAAGTACCTCTTAGATTTTTTGTTAGCCTCCTGAAGATTACCACGCACATCCGTCTAAACTCTTTCCAAATCACCGGAAAAACTCTCCTCCTCAGGCACAGCCGATACCAATTTGGAAAATGACCCAAAAGACGGATGTCTCCCAGAACAACAAAAAAAAGGCGAACACCCAGCAGAAGAGGATGTATGGTTGTTAAGAGCAAATTCAGCAAGCGGCAGAAACTCAGACCACCCCTCTTGATTGTCTGCCACAAAACAACGCAAGAACTGCTCAACATCCTGGTTCTTCCTTTCTGTCTGGCCATTAGACTCAGGATGATATCCAGATGAAAATGACAAATGAACTCCCAACCTGTCACAAAAGGCACGCCAAAAACGAGCCAAGAACTGAGGTCCCCTATCAGAAACAATGTCAGTAGGAACACCATGGAGTCTGACAATCTCCTTGACAAAGGCCTTAGCGAGTGTCTTAGCGCAGGGCAGTTTGATGACGGGAACCAAGTGACACATCTTGCTAAAACGGTCCACGACCACCCAGATGACCGTGAAACCCTCAGAGGGGGGGAAGGTCGGTAATAAAGTCCATAGCCAGATGTGTCCAAGGTGAACTAGGAACCTCCAGAGGGCAAAGCAACCCCGCAGCAGGAGTATGTGAAGACTTAGATCTAGCACACACAGTATATTGACGCACCCACTTAATGACCTCCTTCTGCCATCCAGGCCACCAAAAACTGCGACCCACAAGTCTCTTGGTCTCAGAAATTCCAGGATGACCTGCCAACTGAGACTCATGACACTCAACAAACAAATCTCTCCTAAAGTTCTAGGCACAAGCAACCTCCCATGGGGAGTGTTAGATGGGGCATTCTCCTGTGCTTTAAGAATCTCATCTTCCAAAACAGAGTCCAATGCTGCAATCACAACACCTTCTTGTAAAATGCTCTCCTCCTCCTCAGCACCGACCATGGGAGAAAAGCTGCGAGACAAAGCATCAGCTTTAACATTCTTGGTACCCGGGATGTAAGTAACGGAAAAATTAAACCGCGAAAAAAAAAGTGCCCACCTAGCCTGACGGGTATTCAAGCATTGGCAGCATCAAGATAGATCAGATTTTTATGATCAGTGAAAACCTGAATGGGAAAATCAGCACCTTCCAAGAGATGACGCCAGTGTTCAAATGAGAGTTTAATAGCCAGCAATTCCCGATTAACAATATCGTAATTAAGTTCAGTCTCAGAAAATTTTTTTGAAAAAAAAGCACAGGGATGTACTCCATCCTTGTTTTCCTGAGACAACACCGCACCGACCCCCACAGAAGAAGCATCAACCTCAACCAAAAACGGCTTAGTCACATCAGGCTGCATAAGGATGGGGGCAGAGCTTAACCTCTCCTTTAGAAACACAAAAGCTTCAATGGCCTCAGTAGTCCACTGAACCTTATTAGAACCTTTCCTGGTGAGATCGGTCAGTGGTTTAACAATAATAGAAACATTTTTAATGAATTTTCTGTAATAATTGGCGAAACCCAAAAACCTCTATATCGATTTCAAACCCAAAAGCCTAGGCCATTCCTGCACAGCTTGAACTTTCACCGGGTCCATCTCAAAGCCCTCGCTGGAGATAATGTAGCCCAAAAACCAAATTCTCTGTACAGCGAACTCACATTTCTCCAGCTTAGCAAAAAGCGAATTGTCAATCAATAACTGCAATACCACACGTACGCTCCGCCAATGAGACTCCAGGTCAGGCGAATAAATCAAAATGTCATCCAAATACACAACCACATTTTTGCCGATCAAAGGTCTAAGGATGTCATTAATAAGATTCTGAAAAATGCTGGTGCATTGGTAAGACCAAAAGGCATAACCAAATTCTCAAAATGACCCACAGGAGTGTTAAAAGCAGTCTTCCATTCATCACCCTCCTTCATGCGCAACAAATTGTATGCCCCCCGGAGATCAATTTTAGAGAACCACTTGGCCCCCACTAACTGGTTAAACAAATCAGGAATCAATGGCAGTGGGTAGGGATTGCGTACAGTAATTTTATTAATCTCGCGAAAGTCCAAACAAGGACGTAAACCGCCGTCCTTTTTTTTAACAAAAAAAAATCCATCAGCCACAGGTGACTTAGAGGGTCTGATATGACCGGCGGCCAAGCTCGTCAGTATGTATTCCTCCAAAGCCTTTCTCTCAGGAATAGTAAGATTAAATAAACGACTTTTAGGAAGAGTCGCTCCAGGGACAAATTCAATGGTACAATCGTAGTCTCTATGGGGAGGCAAAATTTGCGACTCCTCCTCAGAAAAAACTTTCCAAAAATCCTGAATAGGTACAGGTAATTCCCCTTTATCCACAGCAGCAAAGCGCCCGTTACAACACTTGTCATAACACTTAGGGCTCCAGGACTTAATTTCATTGGTAGACCAATCCAGTACAGGATTGTGCAATTTTAACCAGGGCAACCCCAAAACTACTGTAGAAGGCAAATTATTTAATACCACCAAATCCAAATTTTCTTGGTGAATACCATTAATAGTGAGGGGAAATTCATAAACCTCGTGAGTAACACATTTCAAGGGAGAGCCATCGACAGAAACCACGGCAATAGGGGATGACAAAGGTTTGGGTTTTAAATTAAGCTTTTCCAAGAATCCCCCATCAATCACATTCAGAGTTGAACCACAATCCACAAATACCCGAAATTCAATTAATTCTTCCTGAGTTGCGGTAGTAGCAGAAAGAAATACCTCCTTAGTGTTTAAACAGGCTATACGGGCGTAACTGACCTTTTTTTTTTCTTTGTTCATACGAAGCACACAGTTCTTAATGGAATGGTCAGATTTGCCGCAATAAAAGCACAAACCTGCGGTCTTTTTCCTGAGAGCGGGGTGACATCGCCCCAATCTCCATCGGCTCTCCAGTGTCAGTACAGACCCTCTCAAGACTCGGAGCTGACATGGCAGAGGATTTACTCTCATTAACCCTTGCACGCAGTCTCCTGTCCACCCGTATAGCTAATTGCATTGCCTCCTGCAAGTTTCCAGGTGTAGGATAAGCAATCACCAGATCCTTAACCCTTTCACCTAGCCCAGCAAGAAACAAACTTTTCAGAGCTGAATCGTTCCACCCCACCTGAGCAGACCACCGACGGAAGTGAGTACAATAATTTTCCACATTACCTGATCCCTGCCTCAAATGTCTCAATTCTGTCTCAGTTGATGAGACACGATTAGGATCATCATACAACAACCCCAAAGCAGAAAAAAAACTATCCACTGATCTAAAGCACGGATCACTAGGTTGGAGAGAAAAGGCCCAACCCTGAGGTTCTTTGCGCAAAAGTGACATTATGAACCCTATGCGCTGATTCATCACCAGAGGATCTGGGTCTCAAACGAAAATACAATAAACAAGCATTTTTAAAGGAAAAAAAATCTTGTTGTTCACCAAAAAATAAATCAGGCAATCGTACCTTTGGCTCCACAAAATGCGCTCCAGAACAGCTACTCACGTGTTGTTGGAGCTCGGCCACCTCCAGAGAGAGTCCCTGCAGGCGTTGAGCCAAATCCTGAACCGACACCATGATGGAAACTGGAGGTCTTTCCTTAGAGAAATTTTTTGGGCTGGACTTACTGTTATGATCTGCTACAAGCACTAAGGAAAGACAGGAGATCTGTCCCTACAATAGAACTAAGCTAGATCCCTACGATTTAACGGGGAACATGATCCTGCGATCAGACCCGCTAAAGTCCTCAGCTAGTCTGAACGAAGACCTATAGATGTGAGGAAGGGATCCCTCCAAGAACTAGGGACTGGTAGAAAGATGGACACCTGCTAGCAGAAATTGCAGCAGTAAAAAGACAAACAAACAACATAGAACATAGAGGTCAAAAGACCTAGCTAAACTGACTGAGAAAGGTAACAAAGCACCTGGCTAGCTTAAGAGTAGAAATTACAATGAAGTCCAGCAAGGCCAGAAGGGCGGAGCAGGATTAAAAAGGCAAAAACGGTCATGTGACCAGCATAATAGAAAAAAACCTAACAGGAGAGTTCTAACAGTACCCCCTCTTCTATGAGGATCCTCCAGATCCCCTAGGCCCAGGCTTATCAGGAAACCTCTTGTGAAATGCTCTGACAAGTCTGGAAGCAGAAACATCTTCTGCCCTCACCCATGAGTTATCCTCGGGACCGAAACCCTTCCAAGCGACGAGATACTGCAAACTCCCTCTATACCCTCTATACCGTCTAGAATTAAGGATGCGAGAAATTTCATATTCCCCGTCCTCCACCACCGGAGGAACAGTGGCAATGGCGTCTCTATCTGATACATAAGCTTTTTTCAATAGAGAAACATGAAACACCGGATTAATCTTCCAGGAGGTAGGAACCTCCAACCTAACAGCAGATTGGTTAACTACCTGAAGCACCTTAAAGGGCCCTACAAACTTGGGACCCAATTTTTTTTAGAAGGAATCCTCAACCGCAGATTCTTAGAGGACAACCAAACCATGTCACCAACCGTAAACAAAACCTCTTGACGTTTCCTGTCAAAGTACCTCTTAGATTTTTTGTTAGCCTCCTGAAGATTACCACGCACATCCGTCTAAACTCTTTCCAAATCACCGGAAAAACTCTCCTCCTCAGGCACAGCCGATACCAATTTGGAGAATGACCCAAAAGACGGATGTCTCCCAGAACAACAAAAAAAAGGCGAACACCCAGCAGAAGAGGATGTATGGTTGTTAAGAGCAAATTCAGCAAGCGGCAGAAACTCAGACCACCCCTCTTGATTGTCTGCCACAAAACAATGCAAGAACTGCTCAACATCCTGGTTCTTCCTTTTTGTCTGGCCATTAGACTCAGGATGAAATCCAGATGAAAATGACAAATGAACTCCCAACCTGTCACAAAAGGCACGCCAAAAACGAGCCACGAACTGAGGTCCCCTATCAGAAACAATGTCAGTAGGAACACCATGGAATCTGACAATCTCCTTGACAAAGGCCTTAGCGAGTGTCTTAGCGCAGGGCAGTTTGATGAAGGGAACCAAGTGACACATCTTGCTAAAACGGTCCATGACCACCCAGATGACCGTGAAACCCTCAGAGGGGGGAAGGTCAGTAATAAAGTCCATAGACAGATGTGTCCAAGGTGCACTAGGAACCTCCAGAGGGCAAAGCAACCCCGCAGCAGGAGTATGTGAAGACTTAGATCTAGCACACACAGTACATTGACGCACCCACTTAATGACCTCCTTCTGCCATCCAGGCCACCAAAAACTGCGACCCACAAGTCTCTTGGTCTCAGAAATTCCAGGATGACCTGCCAACCGAGACTCATGACACTCAACAAACAAATCTCTCCTAAAGGTCCTAGGCACAAACAACCTCCCATGGGGAGTGTTAGATGGGGCATTCTCCTGTGCTTTAAGAATCTCATCTTCCAAAACGGAGTCCACCTGACAACGGACACGTGGACAAGTGCTTGTGGCCAGGGACGGTACATCTCCCTGATGGCACACTGGGTAAACATAGTGGAAGCCGGGACCCAGTCGGGCCTTGGGACGGAACACATCCTCCCCACACCGAGGATTGCGGGCCCTATGTCAGTCAGAGTTGCCCCCACAGTGTACAGCTCCTGCGCATCATCCTCCTCCTCCTCATGTTCAGCCTCCATCTCAGATATCACCACATCAGTTACAAGCTGGAAGCACTGCAGTACTGCCTCCGCCAAGCGGCAACAGGCTGTGCTGAAACACATAAGCTTAGGTGATAAACCTCACACTGCTTGTAAGTTGGGAACAGCTGTGAAAGAGCAGGCAGATCTGTGGCTGAGACTGCTGAACCTACATCCAGGCATGGTCGTGTGTGACAATGGCTGTAACCTGGTGGCGGCTCTGAGGCGAGGCGAGATCACACACTTACCATGCCGGGCTCATGTGCTTAACCTCGTGGTTCAGCGGTTTCTTAAATCGTACCCCGAGTTGCCAGATCTGCTCGTGAAAGTACGCCGCCTGTCAGCTCATTTTCGCAAGTCGGCTACAGCTTCCGCCACCCTTGCTGTGTTGCAGCAGCGTTTGCAGCTTCCGGCACACCAACTGGTGTGTGATGTCCCCACACATTGGAACTCTACCCTCCACATGTTGCAAAGGATTTGTGAGCAGAAGAGAGCAGTTGTGGAGTACCAGCTGCAACAAGGCCGTCGATATTCAGGTCAGACTCCACACATAAGACCTCATGAGTGGACCTCGATGTCTGACATATGTACCATCCCGACAAACTTTGAGGAGGCCACCAAGATGGTGAGTGGCGATGACGCCATCATTAGTGTCAGCATCCCACTTGTCTGTCTTTTGCAACGCTCTCTGCAGAGAATTAAAGAGGAGGCATTGCAGCCAGAGTATGATGAGATGGATCAAGAAGCCGTAGTGGGCAATTACACACAGCCCAGCCTCATCTCATCCCAACGTGCATTGGGGGACAATGAGGGAGAGGAGGAGGAGGAGGAAGAACAGGAGCTGTTATCATGCGCTGTAGACGGTAGTACCTGTACAAGTGTCATACCGTCGGTTTAGCGTGGGTGGCCTGAGGACAGGGGGGAGGAGGAGGAGAGCATGGTCAGTCGTCATCTTGGTGAGGACACGGAAATCTTGCTCGTTACCAGCCTGGCACGCATGGCTGACTTTATGTTATGCTGCCTTAACCGTGACCCTCGCGTTGTCTAAATGTTGGGTGACAGTCATTACTGGTTGGTGACTCTTGTAGACCCCCGCTACAAGGAGAACTTTCACTCTCTTATTCCTGAGGTGGAGAGGTCTACAAAAATAGGCCAGTACCAGAAGGCCCTTGCTCCAGAACTGTTAAAAAAATTCCCATCTGAACACGCTAGCGGCTGAGGTCACAGTTCGTTGACCAACCAAAGCGTACAAGCGAGAGAGAGGCAACTCCAATCCAGCAGAGGCAGGGGAACACTGTCAACATTCTGGGACAGTTTTCTCAGACCCTCCCTTTGGACAGACCCTGAGGCGCGGGGTACTCACACAAGGAGTGGAAAGTTTCAAAAGATGGTGAGGGAGTACCTTGCCGACCGTACCAGCGTCCTCCGTGATTCCTCTGTGCCTTTTAATTATTGGGTATCCAAGCTGGACATTTGGAAAGAACTCGCTCTGTACGCCTTGGAGGTCCTGGCCTGCCCTGCCGCTAGCGAGTTATCAGAGCGTGTTTTTAGTGCCGCTGGGGGAATTCTAACTGATAAGCGCACTCGCCTGTCAACTGACAATGCTGACAAGCTGACCCTTATCAAAATGAACAAGGGCTGGATTGGGCCAGACTTCTCATCACCACCAAATGACAGTAGAGTAACATAAAGTCAAATCCACTGTGTTATTTCGGGAGGTGCATTCCCATGCACCGCTTCAGAACCACACATGGGTATACGCTTCCTCATTTCGGCTGTTTTTTGCTCTTCTCCTTATCCTCAGCCTCCACCACCACTATACCACCAGGGTGACCGTGGTCCATGTTACCATTATTGAAAGTTCCTCGGTCCTTATTTTTGTCAGCTTTTGCTTGGAAGGCATAAGCAAAGACTGTGGTAGACCCACTCCCCAATAATGGGAGTAATATTTTTAAGATGCTGTACTGTATGGCTCTTGTAAGGTACATTAGAAGCATCTTGTTATACCACTCTGACCTCCACGTCTCTTGTAAGGGGCATTAAAAGCGTCTTGTTATACCACTCTGACCTCCAGGTCTCTTGTAAGGGGCATTAAAAGCGTCTTGTTATACCACTCTGACCACCACGTCTCTTGTAAGGGCCATTAAAAGCGTCTTGTTATACCACTCTGACCTCCACGTCTCTTGTAAGGGGCATTAAAAGCGTCTTGCTATACCACTCTAACCTCCACATCTCTTCTGAGGGGCATTAAAAGCATCTTGTTATACCACTCTGACACCCACGTCTCTTCTAAGGGGCATTAAAACCGTCTTGTTATACCACTCTGACCTCCACGTCTCTTGTAAGGGGCATTAAAACCATCTTGTTATACCACTCTGACCTCCATGGCTCTTGTAAGGGGCATTAAAAGCGTCTTGTTATACCACTCTGACCTCCACGTCTCTTGTAAGGGGCATTAAAAGAGTCATGTTATACCACTCTGACCTCCACGTCTCTTCTGAGGGGCATTAAAAGCATCTTGTTATACCACTCTGACCTCCACGTCTCTTGTAAGGGGCATTAAAAGCATCTTGTTATACCACTCTGACCTCCACGTCTCTTGTAAGGGGCATTAAAAGCGTCTTGTTATACCACTCTGACCTCCACGTCTCTTGTAAGGGGGCATTAAAAGCGTCTTGTTATACCACTCTGACCTCCACGTCTCTTCTGAGGGGCATTAAAAGCATCTTGTTATACCACTCTGACCTCCACGTCTCTTGTAAGGGGCATTAAAAGCGTCTTGTTATACCACTCTGACCTCCACGTCTCTTGTAAGGGGCATTAAAAGCATCTTGTTATACCACTCTGACCTCCACGGCTCTTGTAAGGGGCATTAAAAGTGTCTTGTTATACCTCTCTGAACTCCACTTCTCTTGTAAGGGGCATTAAAAGCATCTTGTTATGCCACTCTGACCTCCACGTCTCTTGCAAGGGGCATTAAAAGCGTCTTGTTATACCACTCTGACCTCCACGTCTCTTGAAAGGGGCATTAAAAGTGTCTTGTTAAGCTACTGGGACCTCCACGATTCTTCGAACGGGCATTGCATTTCCTCATAATTTTTGGAAGCTTTTGCTTGGAAGGCATAAGCAAATACTATGGGAGACCAACTCCCCAATAATGGGACTTATGTCTGTAATATGCTGTACTGCATGGCTCTTGTAAGGGGCATTGCAAGTTGCTCCGTCCTAATTTTTGGAAGCTTTTGGTTGGTAGGCATAAGCAAATACTATGGGAGACCCACTCCCCAATAATGGGACTTATGTTTGTAATATGCTGTACTGCATGGCTCTTGTAAGGGGCATTGCAAGTTGCTCCATCCTAATTTTTGGCAGCTTTTGCTTGGAAGGCATAAGCAAATACTATGGAGACCCCCACCCCCATAATGGGAATAATGTTTGTAATATGCTGTACTGTATGACTCTTGTAAGGGGCATTGCAAGTTACTCCTTCCTAATTTTTGGAAGCTTTTGCTTGGAAGGCATAAGCAAATACTATGGGAGACCCACTCCCCAATAATGGGAATAATGTTTGTAATATTCTGTACAGCATGGCTGTTGTAAGGGGCATTGCAAGTTCCTCCGTCCTAATTTTTGGCAGCTTTTGCTTGGAAGGCATAAGCAAAGACTATGGGAGACACACTCCCTAATAGTGGGAATAATGTTTTTAATATGCTGTACTGCATGGCTCTTGTAAGGGGCATTGCAAGTTCCTCCGTCCTAATTTTTGGCAGCTTTTGCTTGCAAGGCATAAGCAAATACTATGGGAGACCCACTCCCCAATAATGGGAATAATGTTTGTAATATGCTGTACTGCATGGCTCTTGTAAGGGGCGTTGCAAGTTCCTCCGTCCTAATTTTTGGCAGCATTTCCTTGGATGGCATAAGCAAAGACTATGGGAAACACACTCCCCAATAATGGGAATAATGTTTGTAATATGCTGTACTGCATGGCTCTTGTAAGGGGCATTGCAAGTTCCTCCGTCCTAATTTTTGGCAGATTTTGCTTGGAAGGCATAAGCAAAGACTATGGGAGACACACTCCCCAATAATGGGAATAATGTTTTTAAGATGCTGTACTGTATGGCTCTTGTAAGGGGCATTAAAACCATCTTGTTAAGCAACTGCGACCTCCATGTCTTTTACGAGGGGCATTAAAACCATCTTGTTAAGCTACTGTGACCTCCACGTCTCTTCAAAGGGGCATAGAAATGTTGTTTTTAATTACCTCTAACCTCCACGACTCTTCCAATGGGCATTGCATTTCCTCCTAGATTTAGTCAGCTTTTGGTTTTCAATGCAAAGGCGGAAACTAAGGGAGACCCACTCCCCAATAATGGCTAGAAGGTTTTTAGTATGCTGTAATCCACGTCTGTTTCAAGGGGCATTGCAGTTCCTCATAATATTTGGAAAGCCTTCCATTCACTGCTTAGGCCAACAGTGTACAGGAGACCCAGTTGCTATAAATGGAAAAAACGGTTTAGTTATGGCCCTCTGACCTCCATGTCATTTCCAAGGGGCATTGGAGTGCCTCAAAATTTTTGGTAGGCATTGCACTCACTGTATGCCCTATAACTGTGCAGCCGAACCGCTCCTTTTGTTACAGAAACATATCCTACAAGACATATGTGGTTGACTGGCCTGATATTGATGTGAATGGTCCCTGTTCCTCCTGCTCTTTCTTCTTTGCCACTACCTCATCCATCATTTATCACCTGAAGCTTTGTTTTAACGGGAGTCATAGAACTGGGATAGTAGCAGGATAACATCAAGCAATCCTCGGCGGAGGTAGGATATGTGCCAAAACGCTGACCACCTCAGGCCTAGCCGCTACAACATACATGCGCTTGCATTCCAAGAAAACAAAGCAGATGCTAACTTCTATCATCATCATCATGCTCCTCACCTTGGCACTCTCAACTCCCCTGATGGAGAAGCCAGGGCCCACCAGAGGAGTCTGGTTCTCTGGTGGGCTTGTCGTCCAATGCTGCCCCAAAGCAGACCGGGCTAAGAAAAGTGTGTGGGGGGAAGTTGACAGGAGAAATAGGGGCGGCTGGCGACTGAGTATGGACACCTGGCCGCCCCCTGGTGGCTGGGGACCGAGTGTGGACACCCGGCCGCCGGCGGCTGGGAACTGAGTATGGATACCAGGCCGCCAACGCAGCCATGACGTGGTGGCCAGATTCCGCCTCCACATGCCTAAAAGGCCCAATTTCAAGTGCAAGCTAGCAGTATGGTATTGCAGCCTGGGGGTGTGTGGGTGGTTGGCTGCATATTTGCGCTTGCATTGTAAGCAATGGGGTACGTGGGGTAGGTACAATTGAACACTGCCCTGGGACAAGAACTTGCACGGGGATAGTTGCAAGTCTGCATCTTCTGATGCGGCAAGGATGACTTCTGATGGGCACACTTTTAGGCAATGACCTGGGTGTCAGAGATGTTTAAAGGGGTCTTCCCCATGCTGTTCCCATGTCTTTTCAGCACTGTATGCATGTGTCACACAGCACATGGCCAGATAAGGTTGTAAAATGTTAAAATGACATTTCCCGGTGAATGCATTTGTCACAGTTGAAAGCAATACAAAAGTGCAAAAACGCATAAAAAATGCTACTTGTGAACATAGCCCAAGGTGTGGAGGAGTATTTTTTTTTGGGTTATTTTACCTTATACACAAGTCTTTACCCTGGAAATGAACTTCCTTAACATATTTCACAGGAAAGCAGTTTCAGTTTCGTTTTTGAATGTTTTATTGTGAGCCATTAAAAGTGGCTTAATACCTCTGACCACGTTGTTGACTGCAGTGACCTGGGGTCAGAAATGCTTCCTGGGGCGATCCCCATGCTGTCCCCATGTAATTTGAGCACTGTCACTATCGTTTTGGGCACTTGTTAGGCTTTTAAAAGACTGCCGGGGGTGCCGCCGCTAAAATCCTCGGGTCTCCCATAGACTAACATTGGGCTCGTTGCTCGGGTCGAGCACCCGAGTATCACGGCGAGCTCGGCCCGAGCTTCGAGCACCCGAGCATTTTAGTGCTCGCTCAACACTAGTGAGGATCGGTCACAGCTTTATTAACTCTTTATACTCATTCCATTAGAAAGGCATTTTATTTCTAAAATAATTCAGCTTGTTGCAGCATGCCCTGTGTCTTCACACCGGCAAGTTGGCAAACAAGTATAACTCTCCAACATGTCCTTTCTATTTCCAGGCCACGGAGGATCCTGCGTACTCATATGCAGGACTCTGACCCCCATCCATCACTCTTAACACTTGTTCCACTCCATCCTGGAGTCCTGACAGGAATATGTTCAGTCCAATATCCATTAAGTGAACACCGTCGGGCCGTATGAGGCCTGCTTTATCTCCTTCCAGTTGTCGGTGTCGTATCACTACACTGCCTCTGTCTCTTCTTAATTTTGCCATCCGAATATTTATTACCCGCCTTGTCCGTTCGATGGCCGTGATGTCTCGCTCACCTTGCCATACCGCTATCGGCACAATCTCTGACCATACTATAGTTAGTTTTGTGAAAAATTCTCTGAAGCGCTCAGTGTCTAGTTTCATTATTGCCATTAGTTATGCGCTCTTGTGATGACCTAGGTCATTTCCCCCGGCCTGTATAACTAAGATGACCGGACCTCTTGCCTCTCTCCCTACCTTGATTACCTCCATTAGTACCTGTGACCATTGCAGGCCTCTAATACCTCTCCAGTTGAAATATGTGTTATGAAACTCTTATTTCCTCCCGCCTGGGCGGACTTTCGCCCTTTTTTATGCCCAATATATATACGAGTGGCCTATCACCCACACTGTTGGTTTAGCGTCACCTGTAAAAGAAACAAACCACGTTAGGATAACAAGTCCGGTCTTATGTATCTCGCCAAACACGTGGATCGCCATCTCCCTATCCTCTGAACTTCCGTTTCTGACAGTCCTGCTCTTGCTGCTTCCGTGGCCGCGTCTATGCGGAATGAGTGTGTCCCGTAATCTTTGGGGTGGTTCCCTGCAGATGTTAGGCATTTTTTAAATATAGCTTGGAACTGGTATCTTGATAATGGCGTTCCATCAATGTGTGATAGGAAGAAATTACTTTGTGATCTGATGGTTATATATGTTTTTACTATCGTTACCTGACTCAGTGTAACATTTGTGGGTTGTAGAAGTACCCAAGTGCCCCTGCCCGCTGGAACCATTTTCGATTTGCGTATGCGTAGACGTATTGCATTATTGGCTATGACTACGTCCTGGTGTAATAAGCCTCCACTGGTGGTAATTTTGGATTGAGGGACTAATTCACTTATGAATAGCGTCCCGAAGAAAGCGATTGCAAATGCAGTAGACAGTAGTGTTGCTTCAAATTGTGAGTGTCATGTTAATGGTGTTAGGGATATGATGTGAGAAATCAGCTTTAGTGACATGGGACGGGACTTCTACACTCCTGACTTGGCTGACCCCTTTTCCACCCTTTTATGGATTGTCTGATGATGACTCTCTTTGTCACATCTCCCCATTTCAGTAGTTGGAAGTGAAATGCTACTTCGGTCAGACACCGCTGCGCTGACGCCCCTGATATGCCTCACATCATTAGCTGGTGGAGAAATTCTATGGTGACTTGTAATCTGGCTTGTTCACATTGGTCAACCCGTCTGCCTGCTACTAGTCGTGTCCACTCTTCCCATGCCTTACCGTATGCTTGCCACGTCGACGGGGCAACTGACGCTCTGATTAATGGCATCAACTACTCGCTACTAGATCCCATAGGGAGGGTGGGCAACTGTTGCCCGATGGGGGGGCGTTGGGGAGGAGCTCTGTGAAAATCTGCTAATTGAATTGTGATAAAGCGTTAGCAGCAGCGTTAGACCCCTCAGCATTGTGGCTAGCGTGGACCCATACATTGTGTTTTAGGCACAGGAATGCTAGCCGGCGTAGTAGGCCTAGCACTGGGAGAGACGATGATGCCATCTTATTAATGCAGTGCGCTAGGCTGGTGTTTTTTGCTATGAAGTGTATATTTTTGTTATCCAGGCGCGCCCCATATTTCTATTGCTACCACTATTGGGAAGAGTTCCAGGAGTGTCTGTTTTTTTGTCAGCACTTGTTCAGCCCAATACGGAGGCCATAAGCTTGTACACCATTGGTTATTTAGTATCGCTGCATATCCGCCTGATTCTGCCGCCCCGGTGTTTAATCTTAGTTCAATGTTGGACTGTTCTGCTGACATAAATAACGTGTGACCCTTGAATGATTATAAGAAGGTTTTCCACACCTCTAAGTCCGCCCGCCCGTAGCTGCCTGCTGATTCTGATTCTATGACTCGGTTTTGATGCCCCTTTTGTTGCGGGCGATATATGACGAGAAAAAACCCTTCCGACTGGCATCACCCGACTCGCAAACACGAGGAGACCTAGTAATACTTGCATCTGCTGTAGTGTTACTTTCCATACTGCGCAAAAACCCTCGATCAGGTGTAATGTTTTGGTATTTTTTCCCATGGGAGGCGGAACAACTTTGCTGTGGTGTCGATTTCCATGCCTAAGAACGATAGCTTTGTTGTGGGGCCTATGGTTTTTGTTGGGCATAATGGGACTCCAAACCAACAGGAGATGTTTGTGAATTCGTTGAGTAAGGGGCAGCGAAAGGGGATGACCAATCGCCACGGCCCGCAGAGGGGCCACCACAGTCAGTGACTCCTTCCTTATTTAGTATAGAGTCTACCAATACAAAAGCTAAGTAGAGGCCAAAAAAACAATAGTTTGAGTACGTTATGCTTGAACTGTCACATGGATATGAAGCATAAGTTGCAGTGAGAAGCTCACTGTGATACAATGCGGCCTAGTGGGCCGGGCCAATGACCATCTGCCCCACCTGTGTCATCCTGCGGAGACTAAAAGCTTGATGATTTTGGAAAATCACCTCACCAACCATTTTAAGCAACTCGGGGACAATTGATGCCACTTAAATGGTGTCTGTGCCACAATTTTTGGAAAAAATGGAGACTCTTTTTGGAGTCCCCTTGCTGTGTTTTACATGACGTTGGCATCGTCAATTCCAGGTGGGTCGGGTCCCCCCCCCCCTTTTAACCGTAAGAAACTACATACATTATGGCTTGGGGTAACACAGATGGTTGAGTCTGAAGAGCTGTTTACTCATACTATAGCCCGGGAATCAGAGGTCTGCTCCAAATCTTCAGTGTCTGCTAGTCAGCGGAGTAGCCTCCGCCTGTAGATCTAATTACAAATTTTTAACTGCATCTAACCCAGGAAATACTTTGGGCCAAGTAGCAGTGTCTGCTAGTCAGCGGAGTATCCCAGCTGTTAAGCAAGCTACACCACCTGTGGTTTGGACACTTAATTTTTTCAAAGGAAATGCTTCGGGCCCCTGGGACACTCAGTGAAGAGCATCGGGGAGGCGCCCCAAGGCAAAGGGGCTGGGACTGGCGGTAGCACGCCTTGCGGTGGACTGCCAAGCTTGATCCTTATATAAGCTTTTTAACTGCAGCAGCTTTAGTGGACGCTACTGGAGCTGGAATTACCGCGGCTGCTGGCATCAGACTTGCCCTCCAATAGATCCTTGTAAAAGGATTTAAAGTGTACTCATTCAAATTACAGAGCCAATTTAAATTACAGAGCTTAGACCTGCCTCCACCACCGGGGGACTTGACCCACCAGCGGACAGGCACCAGTATTGGGAGAGGGGGGCTGGCCGTCAGGGTCCACCGCGGCTCTGGCACAAACCCGGCGACACGGAGGTCGCACGGGCAGGAACGGACTGGCCGTGTCGGCTTCGCACTACAGTGTAGTCCCTCTGCCCGCTCGCGCCCGTAACCTCAAAGGGATGCCCAAGCAGCTTTTCTTCCCAGGGCTGTTCCCCGCCCAGCAGGAACGTGGGGGAGCTCAGGTCGGCCTTCCACTCTACTCCCTTACCTCCCTCGCCCTCTTTCCTTCTTCCGTTCTCCATCTAACCCCTGGGCTCTGTGGTGTCCGCTCTCCCTTCAGCTCTCTGGTGGACTACCGCGTGTATTCACACTGTGGCGAATCTTTTGGGCCCAGGCATAAGAAGTTGTCGAGGTAATGGATAATATGTGCCCCCTTAGAAACGTCCATTACAACCCATTCGAGGAAGCAACTAAACGCCTCAAATAGTGAGCAGGATCTGGACCACTCCATGGTCAAACAGCGATCTATATAGTATGCTCCTTCCCAGAAGCAGCCCAATAGGTGGACATTATTCGGAGGCACAGGTAGTAAATAACCGGAACGCCGCATCAATGTCTGTTTTGGACATTAGGGTGACCCTTCCCAACTTCTTGATCGGCCTGATTGCCTTGTCAAAGGATGTACAGTATATACTACTGTACTTGGTTCCGCGTCGATGTTGTCGTTTACTGACCTGCCCCTTGGATATGACAAATGGTGGATTAGTCCGAATGTATTGGGTTCCGTTTTTGTCACCACTCACAACGGTGATACCACTTCGTCTTGTAAGGAAAGTGTTCTGAATGGAGCTGCCATTCTACCTAAAGATATTTATTTTTTTTATTTTCTTGTCACGACTAGTGTTGAGCGAACATGCTCGACACTGCTCGGTACTCGCCCGAGCATCACGCTACTCGGGATGTTCGGCGAGCATCGAGCATTTCTGGGTTACTCGGGCGGGAGCTCGGGTCTCCGCCCTGCATGTTTGGCGCTCTTTACAGAGCCAATGAACATGCAGGGATTGCCAGCCAGTCACTGTAATGCTGCAGCCATGTTGGTTGTGGGCATTACAGTGATTGGCTGGCCGCACAGCGTCACCTCGAGTATTTAAAACCGGGTGCCGCCATCTTGGACACAGTCGCTCCTGATTAGACAGTGTAGGGACAGCGCTGCTGATTTAGGGAGAGATATAAACTGCAAAATAGTTAGTGTAGGGTCTGTAAAGGCTGCCAGAACAAACAAACAGTCCTTTTCAGGACTAATATCCATCCCAGATACCAGGCAGGCAGGCTGTATAGGAGACACAGTGGTTATACCAGCAAACGCTGCATTACAGTCCTGTGTGCTCCTGTTGCTCAAATTGCTGGACTTAGCACCAGGTGTCGGGGGCCAGAAAAAATCCTTTTTTTCCCATGTAAATCCTCCTTTTTTTTTCCTCCTTCACACTGTACAAATACCCATCTAATTAACCTTTTGGTGTGCCCCCCTCCCCCCCCCCAAAAAAAAGCGTGTCAATGATTTTTCAGACACAAATATAACTGTTGAAAATAGTCTGGTGTAGGCTAGAGAAACAGAAGTGTTGCTTTGCACTTCCACGGTTCAAACCTCTGTATTATCCATTTTGGGCCATTTGTATCTAAAAAAAAAACAGTTTGAGTGTGTCGCTCACTGTTCAGCCGCAAATATCTCTATTTAAAAAAGTGTGGTATACCCCAGTAAACAATAACTGTGGTTTTGCCATCCCATGGTAAAAAATGTCTATTATTCAGGTTTTGGTAGTTTTTTTTCCATAAAGAAAAACAGTAGTGTCTCCTGACTGTTGTGACACAAAAATATATCTGTTGAAAATAGTCTTGTGTAGGCCCGACATCCCAGTGTGGTTTCGCAATTCCACGGGTCAAATCGCTGTACTATCCAGTTTTGGGCCTTTGGTATCTAAAAAAAAAAGCAGTTTGAGTGTGTCGCTCACTGTTCAGCCGCAAATATCTCTATTTAAAAAAGTGTGGTATACCCCAGTAAACAATAACTGTGGTTTTGCCATCCCACGGTAAAAAATCTCTATTATTCAGCTTTTGGTAGTTTTTTCCGTAAAGAAAAACAGTAGTGTCTCCTGACTGTTGTGACACAAAAATATATCTGTTGAAAATAGTCTTGTGTAGGCCCGACATCCCAGTGTGGTTTCGCAGTTCCACGGGTTAAATCGCTGTACTATCCAGTTTTGGGCCTTTGGTATCTAAAAAAAAAGCAGTTTGAGCGTGTCGCTCACTGTTCAGCCACAAATATCTCTATTTAAAAAAGCGTGGTATACCCCAGTAAACAATAACTGTGGTTTTGCCATCCCACTGTAAAAAATCTCTATTATTCAGCTTTTGGTAGTTTTTTCCGTAAAGAAAAACAGTAGTGTCTCCTGACTGTTGTGACACAAAAATATATCTGTTGAAAATAGTCTTGTGTAGGCCCGACATCCCAGTGTGGTTTCGCAGTTCCACGGGTCAAATCGCTGTACTATCCAGTTTTGGGCCTTTGGTATCTAAAAAAAAAGCAGTTTGAGTGTGTCGCTCACTGTTCAGCCGCAAATATCTCTATTTAAAAAAGTGTGGTATACCCCAGTAAACAATAACTGTGGTTTTGCCATCCCACGGTAAAAAATCTCTATTATTCAGCTTTTGGTAGTTTTTTCCGTAAAGAAAAACAGTAGTGTCTCCTGACTGTTGTGACACAAAAATATATCAGTTGAAAATAGTCTTGTGTAGGCCCGACATCCCAGTGTGGTTTCGCAGTTCCACGGGTCAAATCGCTGTACTATCCAGTTTTGGGCCTTTGGTATCTAAAAAAAAAAGCAGTTTGAGTGTGTCGCTCACTGTTCAGCCGCAAATATCACTATTTAAAAAAGTGTGGTATACCCCAGTAAACAATAACTGTGGTTTTGCCATCCCACGGTAAAAAATCTCTATTATTCAGCTTTTGGTAGTTTTTTCCATAAAGAAAAACAGTAGTGTCTCCTGACTGTTGTGACACAAAAATATATCTGTTGAAAATAGTCTTGTGTAGGCCCAACATCCCAGTGTGGTTTCGCAGTTCCACAGGTCAAATCGCTGTACTATCCAGTTTTGGGCCTTTGGTATCTAAAAAAAAAGCAGTTTGAGTGTGTCGCTCACTGTTCAGCCGCAAATATCTCTATTTAAAAAAGTGTGGTATACCCCAGTAAACAATAACTGTGGTTTTGCCATCCCACGGTAAAAAATCTCTATTATTCAGGTTTTGGTAGTTTTTTCCGTAAAGAAAAACAGTAGTGTCTCCTGACTGTTGTGACATAAAAATATATCTGTTGAAAATAGTCTTGTGTAGGCCCGACATCCCAGTGTGGTTTCGCAGTTCCACGGGTCAAATCGCTGTACTATCCAGTTTTGGGCCTTTGGTATCTAAAAAAAAAGCAGTTTGAGTGTGTCGCTCACTGTTCAGCCGCAAATATCTCTATTTAAAAAAGTGTGGTATACCCCAGTAAACAATAACTGTGGTTTTGCCATCCCACGGTAAAAAATCTCTATTATTCAGCTTTTGGTAGTTTTTTCCGTAAAGAAAAACAGTAGTGTCTCCTGACTGTTGTGACACAAAAATATATCTGTTGAAAATAGTCTTGTGTAGGCCCGACATCCCAGTGTGGTTTCGCAGTTCCACGGGTCAAATCGCTGTACTATCCAGTTTTGGGCCTTTGGTATCTAAAAAAAAAGCAGTTTGAGTGTGTCGCTCACTGTTCAGCCGCAAATATCTCTATTTAAAAAAGTGTGGTATACCCCAGTAAACAATAACTGTGGCTTTCCTCTTCCACGTTTCTAATCTACTCTTTATTACCCTTTTTCCATTGATAGTGCAAGTGAAAGCTATTTTACTTCATTTACAATGGGCAAGGCGCGTGGCAAGGGACGTGGAAGTGGACGTTCTGGTGATGGTTCGTGCAGAGGACGGGGCCGTGGCCAAGGTGAAAATGTGTCACAACCAACAGCCACATCTTCTCGCTCCCACTTCTTGACCGAATTACTAGGGAAGCACAGAACAACACCAGTATTGAGAACTGATCAGTGTGAACAGGTTATTAATTGGATAGCAGACAATATTTCCAGTTACCTGGGCACCACCACCTCCGGTCTGTCTTCCACACGGTCAACTCTTAGTAGCCGTGAGTCTCGACCGCATACTCCTCCTCACCCTGATGCTGCTTCCTCCCACCATGCCGAGTGTCGTCAGACAGCAAGTGATCCCACACTTGGACACTCTGAAGAGCTGTTCACTGGTCCATTTCCATATTTGGGCCCCTCGTCTGATACGCTTGAAGTGGTGGAAGAGGAGATCCCATGTTGCAATGCCCAAATATTTGAACAGCCACGGCCACAGGAAGTCGACGTTGGCAATCTGTCACAAGAGGTGGACGATGACGAGACACAATTGCCAGGAAGTGAGGAGGAGGATCGTGGTGCGCAAGTGGAAGAGGAGGAGGTGGTGGATGATCTAGTAACTGACCCAACGTGGAAGGAGGACATGCAGAGTGAGGCCAGCAGCACACAGGGGGAGGGAGGCAGAGTACCCCAACAGGCAGGAAGAAGCAGTGTGGTGGCCGCAGACAGAAGGAGGGCAACCGTTCCCCATAACACCAACACGAGGGATGTTGCCAGTACAAGCGGTAGGTCTTCCAGAGTCTGGAATTTTTTTAAAGACTCTGCTGATAACCCCAAAAAGGCCATATGTTCCACCTGCCATGCCAGCATCAGCAGGGGTGACAAAAATACCAGCCTGACCACCACCAGCATGATCAGGCACATGGCAGCAAAGCATCCAACTTTGCGGGGCGAAACCCAGGGTCCACGACCAGTGTCAGCGGGTGTCACCACTGCTTCTTCCACTGTTGTACGTGCAATAGAACCCCCTGTTGTGTGTGGAGTACCAGCTGCAACAAGGCCGTCGATATTCAGGTCAGACTCCACACATAAGACCTCAGGAGTTGACCTGGATGTCTGACATGTGTACTATCCTGACAAACTTTGAGGAGGCCACCAAGATGGTGAGTGGCGATGACGCCATCATTAGTGTCAGCATCCCACTTGTCTGTCTTTTGCAACGCTCTCTGCAGAAAATTAAAGAGGAGGCATTGCAGCCAGAGTATGATGAGATGGATCAAGAAGCCGTAGCGGGCGATTACACACAGCCCAGCCTCATCTCATCCCAACGTGCATTGGGGGACAATGAGGGAGAGGAGGAGGAGGAGGAGGAGGAAAAAGACCAGGAGCTGCTATCATGCGTTGTAGACGGTAGTACCTGTACAAGTGTCATACCGTCGGTTCAGCGTGGGTGGCCTGAGGACAGGGGGGAGGAGGAAGAGGAGGAGGAGGAGGAGAGCATGGTCAGTCATCATCTTGGTGAGGACACGGAAATCTTGCCCGTTACCAGTCTGGCACGCATGGCTGACTTTATGTTACGCTGCCTTAACCGTGACCCTCGCATTGTCAAAATGTTGGGTGACAGTCATTACTGGTTGGTGACACATGTAGACCCCCGCTACAAGGAGAACTTTCACTCTCTTATTCCTGAGATGGAGAGGTCTACAAAAAT
Organism: Phyllobates terribilis; assembly: GCF_046119375.1. Taxonomy (NCBI): domain Eukaryota; kingdom Metazoa; phylum Chordata; class Amphibia; order Anura; family Dendrobatidae; genus Phyllobates; species Phyllobates terribilis. The sequence goes on along the minus strand of NW_027362764.1, from coordinate 153,977,906 downwards.
GGGGCAATACCAGAAGGCCCTTGCTGCAGAACTCATAAAAAAATTCCCATCTGAACACGCTAGCGGCAGAGGTCACAGTTCTTTGCCCAACCAAGGTGTACAGGCGAGAGAGATGCAACTCCAATCCAGCAGAGGCAGGGGAACACTGTCAACGTTCTGGGACAGTTTTCTGACACTCGCCCAGCTTACAGGACCTGAGGCGCGGGGTACTCTCACAAGGAGTGGAAAGTTTCAAAAGATGGTGAGGGAGTACCTTGCCGATCGTACCAGCGTCCTCCGTGATTCCTCTGTGCCTTTTAATTATTGGGTATCCAAGCTGGACACTTGGAATGAACTCACTTTGTACGCCTTGGAGGTCCTGGCCTGCCCTGCCGCTAGCGTGTTATCGGAGCGTGTTTTTAGTGCCGCTGGGGGAATTATAACTGATAAGCGCACTCGCCTGTCAACTGACAATGCTGACAAGCTGACCCTTATCAAAATGAACAAGGGCTGGATTGGGCCAGATTTCTCATCACCACCAAATGACAGCAGAGTAACATAAAGTCAAATCCACTGTGTTATTTCAGGAGGTGTATTCACATGCACCGCTTCACACCCACACATGGGTATACGCTTCCTCTTTTCGGCTGTTTAATCTTCGTCTCCTTTTTCTCAGCCTCCACCACCACTATACCACCAGGGTGCCAGCATTGCAAGTTCCTCCGTCCTAATTTTTGGCAGCTTTTGCTAGGAAAGCATAAGAAAATACCATGGGACACCCACTCCCCAATAATGGGACTTATGTTTGTAATATGCTGTACTGCATGGCTTTTGTAAGGGGCATTGCAAGTTGCTCCATCCTAATTTTTGGCAGCTTTTGCTGGGAAAGCATAAGCAAATACTATGGGAGACCCACTCCCCAATAATGGGACTTATGTTTGTAATATGCTGTACTGCATGGCTCTTGTAAGGGGCATTGCAAGTTGCTCCGTCCTAATTTTTGGCAGCTTTTGCTTGCAAGGCATAAGCAAATACTATGGGACACCAACTCACCAATAATGGGACTTATATTTGTAATATGCTGTACTGCATGGCTCTTGTAAGGGGCATTGCAAGTTGCTCCGTCCTAATTTTTGGCAGCTTTTGCTGGGAAAGCATAAGCAAATACTATGGGAGACCCACTCCCCAATAATGGGACTTATGTTTGTAATATGCTGTACTGCATGGCTATTGTAAGAGGCATTGCAAGTTGCTCCGTCCTAATATTTGGCAGCTTTTGCTGGGAAAGCATAAGCAAATACTATGGGAGACCCACTCCCCAATAATGGGACTTATGTTTGTAATATGCTGTACTGCATGGCTCTTGTAAGGGTCATTGCAAGTTGCTCCGTCCTAATTTTTGGCAGCTTTTGCTTGCAAGGCATAAGCAAATACTATGGGACACCCACCCCCCAATAATGGGACTTATGTTTGTAATATGCTGTACTGCATGGCTCTTGTAAGGGGCATTGCAAGTTGATCCGTCCTAATTTTTGGCAGCTTTTGCTGGGAAAGCATAAGCAAATACTATGGGAGACCCACTCCCCAATAATGGGACTTATGTTTGTAATATGCTGTACTGCATGGCTCCTGTAAGGGGCATTGCAAGTAGCTCCGTCCTAATTTTTGGCAGCTTTTGCTTGCAAGGCATAAGCAAACACTATGGGACACCCACTCCCCAATAATGGGACTTATATTTGTAATATGGTGTACTGCATGGCTCTTGTAAGGGGCATTGCAAGTTGCTCCATCCTAATTTTTGGCAGCTTTTGCTAGGAAAGCATAAGCAAATACCATGGGACACCCACTCCCCAATAATGGGACTTATGTTTGTAATATGCTGTACTGCATGGCTTTTGTAAGGGGCATTGCAAGTTGCTCCGTCCTAATTTTTGGCAGCTTTTGCTGGGAAAGCATAAGCAAATACTATGGGAGACCCACTCCCCAATAATGGGACTTATGTTTGTAATATGCTGTACTGCATGGCTCTTGTAAGGGGCATTGCAAGTTGCTCCGTCCTAATTTTTGGCAGCTTTTGCTTGCAAGGCATAAGCAAATACTATGGGACACCCACTCCCCAATAATGGGACTTATGTTTGTAATATGCTGTACTGCATGGCTCTTGTAAGGGGCATTGCAAGTTGCTCCGTCCTAATTTTTGGCAGCTTTTGCTGGGAAAGCATAAGCAAATACTATGGGAGACCCACTCCCCAATAATGGGACTTATGTTTGTAATATGCTGTACTGCATGGCTCTTGTAAGGGGCATTGCAAGTTGATCCATCCTAATTTTTGGCAGCTTTTGCTGGGAAAGCATAAGCAAATACTATGGGAGACCCACTCCCCAATAATGGGACTTATGTTTGTATTATGCTGCACTGCATGGCTCTTGTAAGGGGCATTGCAAGTTGCTCCATCCTAATTTTTGGCAGCTTTTGCTTGCAAGGCATAAGCAAATACTATGGGACACCCACTCCCCAATAATGGGACTTATGTTTGTAATATGCTGTACTGCATGGCTCTTGTAAGGGGCATTGCAAGCTGCTCCATCCTAATTTTTGGCAGCTTTTGCTGGGAAAGCAAAAGCAAATGCTATGGGAGACCCACTCCCCAATAATGGGACTTATGTTTGTAATATGCTGTACTGCATGGCTCTTGTAAGGGGCATTGCAAGTTGCTCCGTCCTAATTTTTGGCACCTTTTGCTTGTAAGGCATAAGCAAATACTATGGGAGACCCACTCCCCAATAATGGGACTTATGTTTGTAATATGCTGTACTGCATGGCTCTTGTAAGGGGCATTGCAGGTTGCTCCGTCCTAATTTTTGGCAGCTTTTGCTGGGAAAGCATAAGCAAATACTATGGGAGACCCACTCCCCAATAATGGGACTTATGTTTGTGATATGCTGTACTGCATGGCTCTTGTAAGGGGCATTGCAAGTTGCTCCGTCCTAATTTTTGGCAGCTTTTGCTTGCAAGGCATAAGAAAATACGATGGGACACCCACTCCCCAATAATGGGACTTATGTTTGTAATATGCTGTACTGCATGGCTCTTGTGAGGGGCATTGCAAGTTGCTCCGTCCTAATTTTTGGCAGCTTTTGCTGGGAACGCATAAGCAAATACTATGGGAGGCCTACTCCCCAATAATGGGACTTATGTTTGTAATATGCTGTACTGCATGGCTCTTGTAAGGGGCATTGCAAGTTGCTCCGTCCTAATTTTTGGCAGCTTTTGCTTGCAAGGCATAAGCAAATACTATGGGACACCCACTCCCCAATAATGGGACTTATGTTTGTAATATGCTGTACTGCATGGCTCTTGTGAGGGGCATTGCAAGTTGCTCCGTCCTAATTTTTGGCAGCTTTTGCTGGGAAAGCATAAGCAAATACTATGGGAGACCCACTCCCCAATAATGGGACTTATGTTTGTAATATGCTGTACTGCATGGCTCTTGTAAGGGGCATTGCAAGTTGCTCCGTCCTAATTTTTGGCAGCTTTTGCTGGGAAAGCATAAGCAAATACTATGGGAGACCCACTCCCCAATAATGGGACTTATGTTTGTAATATACTGTACTGCATGGCTCTTGTAAGGGGCATTGCAAGTTGCTCCGTCCTAATTTTTGGCAGCTTTTGCTTGCAAGGCATAAGCAAATACTATGGGACACCCACTCCCCAATAATGGGACTTATATTTGTAATATGCTGTACTGCATGGCTCTTGTAAGGGACATTGCAAGTTGCTCCGTCCTAATTTTTGGCAGCTTTTGCTGGGAAAGCATAAGCAAATACTATGGGAGACCCACTCCCCAATAATGGGACTTATGTTTGTAATATGCTGTACTGCATGGCTCTTGTGAGGGGCATTGCAAGTTGCTCCGTCCTAATTTTTGGCAGCTTTTGCTTGTAAGGCATAAGCAAATACTATGGGAGACCCACTCCCCAATAATGGGACTTATGTTTGTAATATGCTGTACTGCATGGCTCTTGTAAGGGGCATTGCAAGTTGCTCCGTCCTAATTTTTGGCAGCTTTTGCTTGCAAGGCATAAGCAAATACTATGGGACACCCACTCCCCAATAATGGGACTTATGTTTGTAATATGCTGTACTGCATGGCTCTTGTGAGGGGCATTGCAAGTTGCTCCGTCCTAATTTTTGGCAGCTTTTGCTGGGAAAGCATAAGCAAATACTATGGGAGACCCACTCCCCAATAATGGGACTTATGTTTGTAATATGCTGTACTGCATGGCTCTTGTAAGGGGCATTGCAAGTTGCTCCGTCCTAATTTTTGGCAGCTTTTGCTGGGAAAGCATAAGCAAATACTATGGGAGACCCACTCCCCAATAATGGGACTTATGTTTGTAATATACTGTACTGCATGGCTCTTGTAAGGGGCATTGCAAGTTGCTCCGTCCTAATTTTTGGCAGCTTTTGCTTGCAAGGCATAAGCAAATACTATGGGACACCCACTCCCCAATAATGGGACTTATATTTGTAATATGCTGTACTGCATGGCTCTTGTAAGGGACATTGCAAGTTGCTCCGTCCTAATTTTTGGCAGCTTTTGCTGGGAAAGCATAAGCAAATACTATGGGAGACCCACTCCCCAATAATGGGACTTATGTTTGTAATATGCTGTACTGCATGGCTCTTGTAAGGGGCATTGCAAGTTGCTCCGTCCTAATTTTTGGCAACTTTTGCTTGCAAGGCATAAGAAAATACTATGTGACACCCACTCCCCAATAATGGGACTTATGTTTGTAATATGCTGTACTGCATGGCTCTTGTAAGGGGCATTGCAAGTTGCTCCGTCCTAATTTTTGGCAGCTTTTGCTGGGAAAGCATAAGCAAATACTATGGGAGACCCACTCCCCAATAATGGGACTTATGTTTGTAATATGCTGTACTGCATGGCTCTTGTAAGGGGCATTGCAAGTTGCTCCGTCCTAATTTTTGGCAGCTTTTGCTATGAAAGCATAAGCAAATACTATGGGAGACCCACTCCCCAATAATGGAACTTATGTTTGCAATATACTGTACTGCATGGCTCTTGTAAGGGGCATTGCAAGTTGCTCCGTCCTAATTTTTGTCAGCTTTTGCTTGCAAGGCATAAGCAAATACTATGGGACACCCACTCCCCAATAATGGGACTTATATTTGTAATATGCTGTACTGCATGGCTCTTGTAAGGGACATTGCAAGTTGCTCCGTACTAATTTTTGGCAGCTTTTGCTGGGAAAGCATAAGCAAATACTATGGGAGACCCACTCCCCAATAATGGGACTTATGTTTGTAATATGCTGTACTGCATGGCTCTTGTGAGGGGCATTGCAAGTTGCTCCGTCCTAATTTTTGGCAGCTTTTGCTGGGAAAGCATAAGCAAATACTATGGGAGACCCACTCCCCAATAATGGGACTTATGTTTGTAATATGCTGTACTGCATGGCTCTTGTAAGGGGCATTGCAAGTTGCTCCGTCCTAATTTTTGGCAGCTTTTGCTGGGAAAGCATAAGCAAATACTATGGGAGACCCACTCCCCAATAATGGGACTTATGTTTGTAATATACTGTACTGCATGGCTCTTGTAAGGGGCATTGCAAGTTGCTCCGTCCTAATTTTTGGCAGCTTTTGCTTGCAAGGCATAAGCAAATACTATGGGACACCCACTCCCCAATAATGGGACTTATATTTGTAATATGCTGTACTGCATGGCTCTTGTAAGGGACATTGCAAGTTGCTCCGTCCTAATTTTTGGCAGCTTTTGCTGGGAAAGCATAAGCAAATACTATGGGAGACCCACTCCCCAATAATGGGACTTATGTTTGTAATATGCTGTACTGCATGGCTCTTGTAAGGGGCATTGCAAGTTGCTCCGTCCTAATTTTTGGCAACTTTTGCTTGCAAGGCATAAGAAAATACTATGTGACACCCACTCCCCAATAATGGGACTTATGTTTGTAATATGCTGTACTGCATGGCTCTTGTAAGGGGCATTGCAAGTTGCTCCGTCCTAATTTTTGGCAGCTTTTGCTGGGAAAGCATAAGCAAATACTATGGGAGACCCACTCCCCAATAATGGGACTTATGTTTGTAATATGCTGTACTGCATGGCTCTTGTAAGGGGCATTGCAAGTTGCTCCGTCCTAATTTTTGGCAGCTTTTGCTATGAAAGCATAAGCAAATACTATGGGAGACCCACTCCCCAATAATGGAACTTATGTTTGCAATATACTGTACTGCATGGCTCTTGTAAGGGGCATTGCAAGTTGCTCCGTCCTAATTTTTGTCAGCTTTTGCTTGCAAGGCATAAGCAAATACTATGGGACACCCACTCCCCAATAATGGGACTTATATTTGTAATATGCTGTACTGCATGGCTCTTGTAAGGGACATTGCAAGTTGCTCCGTACTAATTTTTGGCAGCTTTTGCTGGGAAAGCATAAGCAAATACTATGGGAGACCCACTCCCCAATAATGGGACTTATGTTTGTAATATGCTGTACTGCATGGCTCTTGTGAGGGGCATTGCAAGTTGCTCCGTCCTAATTTTTGGCAGCTTTTGCTTGTAAGGCATAAGCAAATACTATGGGAGACCCACTCCCCAATAATGGGACTTATGTTTGTAATATGCTGTACTGCATGGCTCTTGTAAGGGGCATTGCAAGTTGCTCCGTCCTAATTTTTGGCAGCTTTTGCTGGGAAAGCATAAGCAAATACTATGGGAGACCCACTCCCCAATAATGGGACTTATGTTTGTAATATACTGTACTGCATGGCTCTTGTAAGGGGCATTGCAAGTTGCTCCGTCCTAATTTTTGGCAGCTTTTGCTTGCAAGGCATAAGCAAATACTATGGGACACCCACTCCCCAATAATGGGACTTATATTTGTAATATGCTGTACTGCATGGCTCTTGTAAGGGACATTGCAAGTTGCTCCGTCCTAATTTTTGGCAGCTTTTGCTGGGAAAGCATAAGCAAATACTATGGGAGACCCACTCCCCAATAATGGGACTTATGTTTGTAATATGCTGTACTGCATGGCTCTTGTAAGGGGCATTGCAAGTTGCTCCGTCCTAATTTTTGGCAACTTTTGCTTGCAAGGCATAAGAAAATACTATGTGACACCCACTCCCCAATAATGGGACTTATGTTTGTAATATGCTGTACTGCATGGCTCTTGTAAGGGGCATTGCAAGTTGCTCCGTCCTAATTTTTGGCAGCTTTTGCTGGGAAAGCATAAGCAAATACTATGGGAGACCCACTCCCCAATAATGGGACTTATGTTTGTAATATGCTGTACTGCATGGCTCTTGTAAGGGGCATTGCAAGTTGCTCCGTCCTAATTTTTGGCAGCTTTTGCTATGAAAGCATAAGCAAATACTATGGGAGACCCACTCCCCAATAATGGAACTTATGTTTGCAATATACTGTACTGCATGGCTCTTGTAAGGGGCATTGCAAGTTGCTCCGTCCTAATTTTTGTCAGCTTTTGCTTGCAAGGCATAAGCAAATACTATGGGACACCCACTCCCCAATAATGGGACTTATATTTGTAATATGCTGTACTGCATGGCTCTTGTAAGGGACATTGCAAGTTGCTCCGTACTAATTTTTGGCAGCTTTTGCTGGGAAAGCATAAGCAAATACTATGGGAGACCCACTCCCCAATAATGGGACTTATGTTTGTAATATGCTGTACTGCATGGCTCTTGTGAGGGGCATTGCAAGTTGCTCCGTCCTAATTTTTGGCAGCTTTTGCTTGTAAGGCATAAGCAAATACTATGGGAGACCCACTCCCCAATAATGGGACTTATGTTTGTAATATGCTGTACTGCATGGCTCTTGTAAGGGGCATTGCAAGTTGCTCCGTCCTAATTTTTGGCAGCTTTTGCTTGCAAGGCATAAGCAAATACTATGGGACACCCACTCCCCAATAATGGGACTTATGTTTGTAATATGCTGTACTGCATGGCTCTTGTGAGGGGCATTGCAAGTTGCTCCGTCCTAATTTTTGGCAGCTTTTGCTGGGAAAGCATAAGCAAATACTATGGGAGACCCACTCCCCAATAATGGGACTTATGTTTGTAATATGCTGTACTGCATGGCTCTTGTAAGGGGCATTGCAAGTTGCTCCGTCCTAATTTTTGGCAGCTTTTGCTGGGAAAGCATAAGCAAATACTATGGGAGACCCACTCCCCAATAATGGGACTTATGTTTGTAATATACTGTACTGCATGGCTCTTGTAAGGGGCATTGCAAGTTGCTCCGTCCTAATTTTTGGCAGCTTTTGCTTGCAAGGCATAAGCAAATACTATGGGACACCCACTCCCCAATAATGGGACTTATATTTGTAATATGCTGTACTGCATGGCTCTTGTAAGGGACATTGCAAGTTGCTCCGTCCTAATTTTTGGCAGCTTTTGCTGGGAAAGCATAAGCAAATACTATGGGAGACCCACTCCCCAATAATGGGACTTATGTTTGTAATATGCTGTACTGCATGGCTCTTGTAAGGGGCATTGCAAGTTGCTCCGTCCTAATTTTTGGCAGCTTTTGCTTTCAAGGCATAAGCAAATACTATGGGACACCCACTCCCCAATAATGGGACTTATGTTTGTAATATGCTGTACTGCATGGCTCTTGTAAGGGGCATTGCAAGTTGCTCCGTCCTAATTTTTGGCAGCTTTTGCTGGGAAAGCATAAGCAAATACTATGGGAGACCCACTCCCCAATAATGGGACTTATGTTTGTAATATGCTGTACTGCATGGCTCTTGTAAGGGGCATTGCAAGTTGCTCCGTCCTAATTTTTGGCAGCTTTTGCTATGAAAGCATAAGCAAATACTATGGGAGACCCACTCCCCAATAATGGAACTTATGTTTGCAATATACTGTACTGCATGGCTCTTGTAAGGGGCATTGCAAGTTGCTCCGTCCTAATTTTTGGCAGCTTTTGCTTGCAAGGCATAAGCAAATACTATGGGACACCCACTCCCCAATAATGGGACTTATATTTGTAATATGCTGTACTGCATGGCTCTTGTAAGGGACATTGCAAGTTGCTCCGTCCTAATTTTTGGCAGCTTTTGCTGGGAAAGCATAAGCAAATACTATGGGAGACCCACTCCCCAATAATGGGACTTATGTTTGTAATATGCTGTACTGCATGGCTTTTGTAAGGGGCATTGCAAGTTGCTCCGTCCTAATTTTTGGCAGCTTTTGCTTGCAAGGCATAAGCAAATACTATGGGACACCCACTCCCCAATAATGGGACTTATGTTTGTAATATGCTGTACTGCATGGCTCTTGTAAGGGACATTGCAAGTTGCTCCGTCCTAATTTTTGGCAGCTTTTGCTGGGAAAGCATAAGCAAATACTATGGGAGACCCACTCCCCAATAATGGGACTTATGTTTGTAATATGCTGTACTGCATGGCTCTTGTAAGGGGCATTGCAAGTTGCTCCGTCCTAATTTTTGGCAGCTTTTGCTTGCAAGGCATAAGCAAATACTATGGGACACCCACTCCCCAATAATGGGACTTATGTTTGTAATATGCTGTACTGCATGGCTCTTGTAAGGGGCATTGCAAGTTGCTCTGTCCTAATTTTTGGCAGCTTTTGCTGGGAAAGCATAAGCAAATACTATGGGAGACCCACTCCCCAATAATGGGACTTATGTTTGTAATATGCTGTACTGCATGGCTCTTGTAAGGGGCATTGCAAGTTGCTCCGTCCTAATTTTTGGCAGCTTTTGCTGGGAAAGCATAAGCAAATACTATGGGAGACCCACTCCCCAATAATGGGACTTATGTTTGAAATATACTGTACTGCATGGCTCTTGTAAGGGGCATTGCAAGTTGCTCCGTCCTAATTTTTGGCAGCTTTTGCTTGCAAGGCATAAGCAAATACTATGGGACACCCACTCCCCAATAATGGGACTTACATTTGTAATATGCTGTACTGCATGGCTCTTGTAAGGGACATTGCAAGTTGCTCCGTCCAAATTTTTGGCAGCTTTTGCTGGGAAAGCATAAGCAAATACTATGGGAGACCCACTCCCCAATAATGGGACTTATGTTTGTAATATGCTGTACTGCATGGCTCTTGTGAGGGGCATTGCAAGTTGCTCCGTCCTAATTTTTGGCAGCTTTTGCTTGTAAGGCATAAGCAAATACTATGGGAGACCCACTCCCCAATAATGGGACTTATGTTTGTAATATGCTGTACTGCATGGCTCTTGTAAGGGGCATTGCAAGTTGCTCCGTCCTAATTTTTGGCAGCTTTTGTTTGCAAGGCATAAGCAAAAACTATGGGACACCCACTCCCCAATAATGGGACTTATGTTTGTAATATGCTGTACTGCATGGCTCTTGTGAGGGGCATTGCAAGTTGCTCCGTCCTAATTTTTGGCAGCTTTTGCTGGGAAAGCATAAGCAAATACTATGGGAGACCCACTCCCCAATAATGGGACTTATGTTTGTAATATGCTGTACTGCATGGCTCTTGTAAGGGGCATTGCAAGTTGCTCCGTCCTAATTTTTGGCAGCTTTTGCTGGGAAAGCATAAGCAAATACTATGGGAGACCCACTCCCCAATAATGGGACTTATGTTTGTAATATACTGTACTGCATGGCTCTTGTAAGGGGCATTGCAAGTTGCTCTGTCCTAATTTTTGGCAGCTTTTGCTTGCAAGGCATAAGCAAATACTATGGGACACCCACTCCCCAATAATGGGACTTATATTTGTAATATGCTGTACTGCATGGCTCTTGTAAGGGACATTGCAAGTTGCTCCGTCCTAATTTTTGGCAGCTTTTGCTGGGAAAGCATAAGCAAATACTATGGGAGACCCACTCCCCAATAATGGGACTTATGTTTGTAATATGCTGTACTGCATGGCTCTTGTAAGGGGCATTGCAAGTTGCTCCGTCCTAATTTTTGGCAGCTTTTGCTTGCAAGGCATAAGCAAATACTATGGGACACCCACTCCCCAATAATGGGACTTATGTTTGTAATATGCTGTACTGCATGGCTCTTGTAAGGGGCATTGCAAGTTGCTCTGTCCTAATTTTTGGCAGCTTTTGCTGGGAAAGCATAAGCAAATACTATGGGAGACCCACTCCCCAATAATGGGACTTATGTTTGTAATATGCTGTACTGCATGTCTCTTGTAAGGGGCATTGCAAGTTGCTCCGTCCTAATTTTTGGCAGCTTTTGCTGGGAAAGCATAAGCAAATACTATGGGAGACCCACTCCCCAATAATGGGACTTATGTTTGTAATACGCTGTACTGCATGGCTCTTGTAAGGGGCATTGCAAGTTGCTCCGTCCTAATTTTTGGCAGCTTTTGCTATGAAAGCATAAGCAAATACTATGGGAGACCCACTCCCCAATAATGGAACTTATGTTTGTAATATACTGTACTGCATGGCTCTTGTAAGGGGCATTGCAAGTTGCTCCGTCCTAATTTTTGGCAGCTTTTGCTTGCAAGGCATAAGCAAATACTATGGGACACCCACTCCCCAATAATGGGACTTATATTTGTAATATGCTGTACTGCATGGCTCTTGTAAGGGACATTGCAAGTTGCTCCGTCCTAATTTTTGGCAGCTTTTGCTGGGAAAGCATAAGCAAATACTATGGGAGACCCACTCCCCAATAATGGGACTTATGTTTGTAATATGCTGTACTGCATGGCTCTTGTGAGGGGCATTGCAAGTTGCTCCGTCCTAATTTTTGGCAGCTTTTGCTTGTAAGGCATAAGCAAATATTATGGGAGACCCACTCCCCAATAATGGGACTTATGTTTGTAATATGCTGTACTGCATGGCTCTTGTAAGGGGCATTGCAAGTTGCTCCGTCCTAATTTTTGGCAGCTTTTGCTTGCAAGGCATAAGCAAATACTATGGGACACCCACTCCCCAATAATGGGACTTATGTTTGTAATATGCTGTACTGCATGGCTCTTGTGAGGGGCATTGCAAGTTGCTCCGTCCTAATTTTTGGCAGCTTTTGCTGGGAAAGCATAAGCAAATACTATGGGAGACCCACTCCCCAATAATGGGACTTATGTTTGTAATATGCTGTACTGCATGGCTCTTGTAAGGGGCATTGCAAGTTGCTCCGTCCTAATTTTTGGCAGCTTTTGCTGGGAAAGCATAAGCAAATACTATGGGAGACCCACTCCCCAATAATGGGACTTATGTTTGTAATATACTGTACTGCATGGTTCTTGTAAGGGGCATTGCAAGTTGCTCCGTCCTAATTTTTGGCAGCTTTTGCTTGCAAGGCATAAGCAAATACTATGGGACACCCACTCCCCAATAATGGGACTTATATTTGTAATATGCTGTACTGCATGGCTCTTGTAAGGGACATTGCAAGTTGCACCGTCCTAATTTTTGGCAGCTTTTGCTGGGAAAGCATAAGCAAATACTATGGGAGACCCACTCCCCAATAATGGGACTTATGTTTGTAATATGCTGTACTGCATGGCTCTTGTAAGGGGCATTGCAAGTTGCTCCGTCCTAATTTTTGGCAGCTTTTGCTTGCAAGGCATAAGCAAATACTATGGGACACCCACTCCCCAATAATGGGACTTATGTTTGTAATATGCTGTACTGCATGGCTCTTGTAAGGGGCATTGCAAGTTGCTCCGTCCTAATTTTTGGCAGCTTTTGCTGGGAAAGCATAAGCAAATACTATGGGAGACCCACTCCCCAATAATGGGACTTATGTTTGTAATATGCTGTACTGCATGGCTCTTGTAAGGGGCATTGCAAGTTGCTCCGTCCTAATTTTTGGCAGCTTTTGCTATGAAAGCATAAGCAAATACTATGGGAGACCCACTCCCCAATAATGGAACTTATGTTTGCAATATACTGTACTGCATGGCTCTTGTAAGGGGCATTGCAAGTTGCTCCGTCCTAATTTTTGGCAGCTTTTGCTTGCAAGGCATAAGCAAATACTATGGGACACCCACTCCCCAATAATGGGACTTATATTTGTAATATGCTGTACTGCATGGCTCTTGTAAGGGACATTGCAAGTTGCTCCGTCCTAATTTTTGGCAGCTTTTGCTGGGAAAGCATAAGCAAATACTATGGGAGACCCACTCCCCAATAATGGGACTTATGTTTGTAATATGCTGTACTGCATGGCTCTTGTGAGGGGCATTGCAAGTTGCTCCGTCCTAATTTTTGGCAGCTTTTGCTTGTAAGGCATAAGCAAATACTATGGGAGACCCACTCCCCAATAATGGGACTTATGTTTGTAATATGCTGTACTGCATGGCTCTTGTAAGGGGCATTGCAAGTTGCTCCGTCCTAATTTTTGGCAGCTTTTGCTTGCAAGGCATAAGCAAATACTATGGGACACCCACTCCCCAATAATGGGACTTATGTTTGTAATATGCTGTACTGCATGGCTCTTGTGAGGGGCATTGCAAGTTGCTCCGTCCTAATTTTTGGCAGCTTTTGCTGGGAAAGCATAAGCAAATACTATGGGAGACCCACCCCCCAATAATGGGACTTATGTTTGTAATATGCTGTACTGCATGGCTCTTGTAAGGGGCATTGCAAGTTGCTCCGTCCTAATTTTTGGCAGCTTTTGCTGGGAAAGCATAAGCAAATACTATGGGAGACCCACTCCCCAATAATGGGACTTATGTTTGTAATATACTGTACTGCATGGCTCTTGTAAGGGGCATTGCAAGTTGCTCCGTCCTAATTTTTGACAGCTTTTGCTTGCAAGGCATAAGCAAATACTATGGGACACCCACTCCCCAATAATGGGACTTATATTTGTAATATGCTGTATTGCATGGCTCTTGTAAGGGACATTGCAAGTTGCTCCGTCCTAATTTTTGGCAGCTTTTGCTGGGAAAGCATAAGCAAATACTATGGGAGACCCACTCCCCAATAATGGGACTTATGTTTGTAATATGCTGTACTGCATGGCTCTTCTAAGGGGCATTGCAAGTTGCTCCGTCCTAATTTTTGGCAGCTTTTGCTTGCAAGGCATAAGCAAATACTATGGGACACCCACTCCCCAATAATGGGACTTATGTTTGTAATATGCTGTACTGCATGGCTCTTGTAAGGGGCATTGCAAGTTGCTCCGTCCTAATTTTTGGCAGCTTTTGCTGGGAAAGCATAAGCAAATACTATGGGAGACCCACTCCCCAATAATGGGACTTATGTTTGTAATATGCTGTACTGCATGGCTCTTGTAAGGGGCATTGCAAGTTGCTCCGTCCTAATTTTTGGCAGCTTTTGCTATGAAAGCATAAGCAAATACTATGGGAGACCCACTCCCCAATAATGGAACTTATGTTTGCAATATACTGTACTGCATGGCTCTTGTAAGGGGCATTGCAAGTTGCTCCGTCCTAATTTTTGGCAGCTTTTGCTTGCAAGGCATAAGCAAATACTATGGGACACCCACTCTCCAATAATGGGACTTATATTTGTAATATGCTGTACTGCATGGCTCTTGTAAGGGACATTGCAAGTTGCTCCGTCCTAATTTTTGGCAGCTTTTGCTGGGAAAGCATAAGCAAATACTATGGGAGACCCACTCCCCAATAATGGGACTTATGTTTGTAATATGCTGTACTGCATGGCTCTTGTAAGGGGCATTGCAAGTTGCTCCGTCCTAATTTTTGGCAGCTTTTGCTTGCAAGGCATAAGCAAATACTATGGGACACCCACTCCCCAATAATGGGACTTATGTTTGTAATATGCTGTACTGCATGGCTCTTGTAAGGGACATTGCAAGTTGCTCCGTCCTAATTTTTGGCAGCTTTTGCTGGGAAAGCATAAGCAAATACTATGGGAGACCCACTCCCCAATAATGGGACTTATGTTTGTAATATGCTGTACTGCATGGCTCTTGTAAGGGGCATTGCAAGTTGCTCCGTCCTAATTTTTGGCAGCTTTTGCTTGCAAGGCATAAGCAAATACTATGGGACACCCACTCCCCAATAATGGGACTTATGTTTGTAATATGCTGTACTGCATGGCTCTTGTAAGGGGCATTGCAAGTTGCTCTGTCCTAATTTTTGGCAGCTTTTGCTGGGAAAGCATAAGCAAATACTATGGGAGACCCACTCCCCAATAATGGGACTTATGTTTGTAATATGCTGTACTGCATGGCTCTTGAAAGGGGCATTGCAAGTTGCTCTGTCCTAATTTTTGGCAGCTTTTGCTGAGAAAGCATAAGCAAATACTATGGGAGACCCACTCCCCAATAATGGAACTTATGTTTGTAATATACTGTACTGCATGGCTCTTGTAAGGGGCATTGCAAGTTGCTCCATCCTAATTTTTGGCAGCTTTTGCTTGCAAGGCATAAGCAAATACTATGGGACACCCACTCCCCAATAATGGGACTTATGTTTATAATATGCTGTACTGCATGGCTCTTGTAAGGGACATTGCAAGTTGCTCCATCCTAATTTTTGGCAGCTTTTGCTGGGAAAGCAAAAGCAAATACTATGGGAGACCCACTCCCCAATAATGGGACTTATGTTTGTAATATGCTGTACTGCATGGCTCTTGTAAGGGGCATTGCAAGTTGCTCCGTCCTAATTTTTGGCAGCTTTTGCTATGAAAGCATAAGCAAATACTATGGGAGACCCACTCCCCAATAATGGAACTTATGTTTGTAATATACTGTACTGCATGGCTCTTGTAAGGGGCATTGCAAGTTGCTCCGTCCTAATTTTTGGCAGCTTTTGCTTGCAAGGCATAAGCAAATACTATGGGACACCCACTCCCCAATAATGGGACTTATATTTGTAATATGCTGTACTGCATGGCTCTTGTAAGGGACATTGCAAGTTGCTCCGTCCTAATTTTTGGCAGCTTTTGCTGGGAAAGCATAAGCAAATACTATGGGAGACCCACTCCCCAATAATGGGACTTATGTTTGTAATATGCTGTACTGCATGGCTCTTGTAAGGGGCATTGCAAGTTGCTCCGTCCTAATTTTTGGCAGCTTTTGCTTGCAAGGCATAAGCAAATACTATGGGACACCCACTCCCCAATAATGGGACTTATGTTTGTAATATGCTGTACTGCATGGCTCTTGTAAGGGGCATTGCAAGTTGCTCCGTCCTAATTTTTGGCAGCTTTTGCTGGGAAAGCATAAGCAAATACTATGGGAGACCCACTCCCCAATAATGGGACTTATGTTTGTAATATGCTGTACTGCATGGCTCTTGTAAGGGGCATTGCAAGTTGCTCCGTCCTAATTTTTGGCAGCTTTTGCTGGGAAAGCATAAGCAAATACTATGGGAGACCCACTCCCCAATAATGGGACTTATGTTTGTAATATACTGTACTGCATGGCTCTTGTAAGGGGCATTGCAAGTTGCTCCGTCCTAATTTTTGGCAGCTTTTGCTTGCAAGGCATAAGCAAATACTATGGGACACCCACTCCCCAATAATGGGACTTATGTTTATAATATGCTGTACTGCATGGCTCTTGTAAGGGACATTGCAAGTTGCTCCATCCTAATTTTTGGCAGCTTTTGCTGGGAAAGCATAAGCAAATACTATGGGAGACCCACTCCCCAATAATGGGACTTATGTTTGTAATATGCTGTACTGCATGGCTCTTGTAAGGGGCATTGCAAGTTGCTTCGTCCTAATTTTTGGCAGCTTTTGCTTGCAAGGCATAAGCAAATACTATGGGACACCCACTCCCCAATAATGGGACTTATGTTTGTAATATGCTGTACTGCATGGCTCTTGTAAGGGGCATTGCAAGTTGCTCCGTCCTAATTTTTGGCAGCTTTTGCTGGGAAAGCATAAGCAAATACTATGGGAGACCCACTCCCCAATAATGGGACTTATGTTTGTAATATGCTGTACTGCATGGCTCTTGTAAGGGGCATTGCAAGTTGCTCCGTCCTAATTTTTGGCAGCTTTTGCTTGCAAGGCATAAGCAAATACTATGGGACACCCACTCCCCAATAATGGGACTTATGTTTGTAATATGCTGTACTGCATGGCTCTTGTAAGGGGCATTGCAAGTTGCTCCGTCCTAATTTTTGGCAGCTTTTGCTGGGAAAGCATAAGCAAATACTATGGGAGACCCACTCCCCAATAATGGGACTTATGTTTGTAATATGCTGTACTGCATGGCTCTTGTAAGGGGCATTGCAAGTTGCTCCGTCCTAATTTTTGGCAGCTTTTGCTGGGAAAGCATAAGCAAATACTATGGGAGACCCACTCCCCAATAATGGGACTTATGTTTGTAATATACTGTACTGCATGGCTCTTGTAAGGGGCATTGCAAGTTGCTCCGTCCTAATTTTTGGCAGCTTTTGCTTGCAAGGCATAAGCAAATACTATGGGACACCCACTCCCCAATAATGGGACTTATGTTTATAATATGCTGTACTGCATGGCTCTTGTAAGGGACATTGCAAGTTGCTCCATCCTAATTTTTGGCAGCTTTTGCTGGGAAAGCATAAGCAAATACTATGGGAGACCCACTCCCCAATAATGGAACTTATGTTTGTAATATGCTGTACTGCATGGCTCTTGTAAGGGGCATTGCAAGTTGCTTCGTCCTAATTTTTGGCAGCTTTTGCTTGCAAGGCATAAGCAAATACTATGGGACACCCACTCCCCAATAATGGGACTTATGTTTGTAATATGCTGTACTGCATGGCTCTTGTAAGGGGCATTGCAAGTTGCTCCGTCCTAATTTTTGGCAGCTTTTGCTGGGAAAGCATAAGCAAATACTATGGGAGACCCACTCCCCAATAATGGGACTTATGTTTGTAATATGCTGTACTGCATGGCTCTTGTAAGGGGCATTGCAAGTTGCTCCGTCCTAATTTTTGGCAGCTTTTGCTGGGAAAGCATAAGCAAATACTATGGGAGACCCACTCCCCAATAATGGGACTTATGTTTGTAATATACTGTACTGCATGGCTCTTGTAAGGGGCATTGCAAGTTGCTCCGTCCTAATTTTTGGCAGCTTTTGCTTGCAAGGCATAAGCAAATACTATGGGACACCCACTCCCCAATAATGGGACTTATGTTTATAATATGCTGTAGTGCATGGCTCTTGTAAGGGACATTGCAAGTTGCTCCGTCCTACTTTTTGGCAGCTTTTGCTGGGAAAGCATAAGCAAATACTATAGGAGACCCACTCCCCAATAATGGGACTTATGTTTGTAATATGCTGTACTGCATGGCTCTTGTAAGGGGCATTGCAAGTTGCTCCGTCCTAATTTTTGGCAGCTTTTGCTTGCAAGGCATAAGCAAACACTATGGGACACCCACTCCCCAATAATGGGACTTATGTTTGTAATATGCTGTACTGCATGTGACGCGCCCCCTGGGCCGTGTTTACACGTGTGTGGGATACCCGGTGCCGGGTCTCTGGGGTCTGTAGTCTCCGTGGCGGTGACCTGGTCCCGTGGCTCAGGTTGGTCAAACCAGTGGCAGTCTTTCTTAGGTTTTGAGGTTAATTGTCCGACTGCGCCACCCGTGGTTTGCAGTCAGGGAGTACCACCTCTGCGAGGCAGACCGCTGAGGCTGGTGTTGTGTGCGCAGCATAGAATGGGATAACTCCCCTCGGGAGGAGTATAGCCTCAGGGCAGTGAGTGTGGATGATGGGGGTGATGGTGCACGAGCGCAGCAGGAACGACTCAGAGTCTTTGCAGTGCAGTTCAGGGTCTTTACTGATGATTAAAAGGTAGACCCTCCCGGGAGTACTGGCTAGCATAAGAGGCCTGGTCAGTCTGTGAGCAAGCAGGAGTTCCCCTGGCCAGGTGGAGTTGTAGGCCTCCCCGTCTGTCTGCACTCTTCCTGGCTATCTTGCTGTAAGCGGGTAGAAGTAGCCCACGTCCCTGAGTGTACCGTGTAGTGCTCACCCGTATGGCTGGTGACTTGGGGCCTTCTGTTAGCCTCCGCTCCACGATGGCGGTGCTGGTCCCTTGCTTGTTTGTGACTGAGCCTCCGGGCTTCTATGGCCAGAGGACCTGAAATCCCCTGCCGGCTGGTTTCTGCTGCTGGATATATAAGTCCTCACAGCTTCGGACTCCTGTGTCCGGTTCCTATTGGCTTCTGCCAGGGCGAGCTCTGCTCAGCTTCCAGCCCCTGGTCTTTAGCTCCTAGCTCCTACAGAGCTCCTTGCTGTTACTTTCCCTTGCTCTCACTCTGACTGTTCTCTGACTCACTCAACCCCGCCCCAGATCCAGTTTATAAGGGCAGAATTCTCCCCTCCCAGGACTGGGCCAGGAGGATGTTGCATGTTTAAGGGATCCTGACCAGGAAACCTCCCACTTGCTCTCCGACGTAATATCTCTATTACTGTGGTGACCAGACCCCTGGGGTGCCACACATGGCTCTTGTAAGGGGCATTGCAGTTCCTCATAATTTTTGGAAAGCCTTCCATTCACTGCTTAGGCCAACAGTGCACGGGAGACCCAGTTGCTATAAATCGAAAAAAAGGTTTAGTTAACGCCCTCTGACCTCCATGTCATTTCCAAGGGGCATTGGAGTGCCTCAAAATTTTTTGGTAGGCATTGCACTCACTGTATGCCCTATAACTGTGTAGCCGAACCGCTCCTTTTGTTACAGAAACATATCCTACAAGACATATCTGGATGACTGGCCTGATATTGATGTGAATGGTCCCTGTTTCTCCTGCTCTTTCTCCTTTGCCACCACCTCATCCATCATTTATCACCTGAAGCTTTGTTTTAACGGTAGTCATAGAACTGGGATAGTAGCAGGAAAACATCCAGCAATCCTCGGAGGAGGTAGGATATGTGCCAAAACTCGGACCACCTCAGGCCTAGCCGCTACTACATACATGCGCTTGCATTCCAAGAAAACAAAGCAGATGCTAACTTCTATCATCATCATCATACTCCTCACCTAGGCACTCTCAACTCCCCTGATGGAGAAGCCAGGGCCCACCGGAGGAGTCTGGTTCTCTGGTGGGCTCGTCCAATGCTGCCCTAAAGCAGGCCAGGCTAAGAAAAGTGTGGGGGAAGGTGACAGGAGAAATCAGGGCGGCTGGGGACCGAGTATGGACACCTGGCCGCCACCTGGCGGCTGGGGATCGAGCGTGGACACCCGGCCGCCGGGCGGCTGGGGACAGAGTATAAATACCTCGCTGCCGAAGTGGCCATGAAGTAGTGGCCAGCTTCGGCCTCCTCCAAACTAAAAGGCCCCATTTCAAGTGAAAGCTAGCAGTATGGCATTGCAGCCTGCGGGTGGGTGGGTGGGTGGTTGGCTGCATATTTTCGCTTGCATTGCAAGGAATGGGGGAGGTACAATTGAACACTGCCCTGGGACAAGGACTTGCACGGGGATAGTTGCAAGTCTGCATCTTCTGATGCGGCAAGGATCACTTTTGATGGGCACACTTTTAGGCAGTGACCTGGGTGTCAGAGATGCTTCCAGGGGTCTTCCCCATGCTGATCCCTTGTCTTTTCAGCACTGTATGCATGTGTCACACAGCACATGGCCAGATAAGGTTGTAAAATGTTAAAATGACATTTCCCGGTGAACGCATTTGTCACGGTTGAAAGCAATACAAAAGTGCAAAAACGCATGAAAAATGCTACTTGTGAACATAGCCCTAGGTGTGGAGGAGTATTTTTGTTTTTGGCTATTTATTTTACCTTATACACAAGTTTTTACCCTGGAAAGGAAATTCCTTAACATATTTCACAGGAAAAAAGTTTCAGTTTCGTTTTTGAACGTTTTATTGTGAGCCCGCAAAAGTGGCTTAATACCTCTGACCACGTTGTTGACAGCAGTGACCTGGGGGTCAGAAATGCTTCCAGGGGCGATCCCCATGCTGCCCCCATGTCTTTTGAGCACTGTCACTATCGTTTTGGGCACTTTTTAGGCTTTCTACAGACTGCCGGGGGTGCTGCTGCAAAAATGCTCGGGTCTCTCATAGACTAACATTGGGCTCGTTGCTCGGGTCGAGCACCCGAGTATCACGGTAAGCTCAGCCCGAGCTTCGAGCACCCAAGCATTTTAGTGATCGCTCAACACTATCAGTCGTCATCTTGGTGAGGACATGGAAGTCTTGCCCGTTACCAGTCTGGCACCCATGGCTGACTTTATGTTACGCTGCCTTAACCGTGACCCTCGCATTGTCAAAATGTTGGGTGACAGTCATTACTGGTTGATGACCCTTTTAGACCCCCTCTACAAGGAGAACTTTCACTCTCTTATTCCTGAGTTGGAGAGGTCTACAAAAATGGGGCAGTACCAGAAGGCCCTTGCTGCAGAACTTTTAAAAAAATTCCCATCTGAACACGGTAGCGGCAGAGGTCACAGTTCGCTGCCCAACTAAGGCATACAGGCGAGAGAGACGCAACTCCAATCCAGCAGAGGCAGGGGAACACTGTCAATGTTCTAGGACAGTTTTCTGAGACCTGCCCAGCTTACAGGCCCTGAGTCGCAGGGTACTCTCACAAGGAGTGGAAAGTTTCAAAAGATGGTGAAGGAGTACCAGCGTCCTCCGTGATTCCTCTGTGCCTTTTAATTATTGGGTATCCAAGCTGAACACTTGGAATGAACTCACTCTGTATGCCTTGGAGGTCCTGGCCTGCCCTGCCGCTAGCGTGTTATCGGAGCGTGTTTTTAGTGCCGCTGGGGGAATTATAACTGATAAGCGCACTCGCCTGTCAACTGACAATGCTGACAAGCTGACCCTTATCAAAATGAACAAGGGCTGGATTGGGCCAGACTTCTCATCACCACCAAATGACAGCAGAGTAACATAAAGTCAAATCCACTGTGTTATTTCGGGAGGTGTATTCCCATGCATCGCTTCACACCCACACATGGGTATACACTTCCTCATTTCAGCTGTTTTTTGCTCTTCTCCTTATCCTCAGTCTCCACGACCACTATACCACCAGGGTGACCATGGTCCATGTTGCCAGCATTGCAAGTTCCTCTGTCCTAATTTTTGGCAGCTTTTGCTTGGAAGGCATAGGCAAAGACTATGGGAGACCCACTCCCCAATAATGGGAATAATGTTTTTAATATGCTGTACTGCATGGCTCTTGTAAGGGACATTGCAAGTTCCCCCTTCCTAATTTTTTTCAGCTTTTGCTTGGAAGGCATAGGCAAAGACTATGGGAGACCCACTCCCCAATAATGGGAATAATGTTTTTAATATGCTGTACTGCATGGCTCTTGTAAGGGGCATTACAATCGTCTTGTTAAGCAACTGTGACCTCCACGTCTCTTCCAAGGGTCGTTAATATTGTCTTTTTATTCCACTGCGACCTCCACCACTCTTCCAAGGGGCATTAAAAGCGTCTTGTTAAGCTACTGTGACCTCCACGTCTCTTCCACAGGGCGTTGATATTGTCTTTTTATTCCACTGTAACCTCCACCACTCTTCCAAGGGGCCTTGATATTGTCTTTTTATTCCACTGCGACCTCCACCACTCTTCCAAGGGGCATTAAAACCGTCTTGTTAAGCTACTGTGACCTCCACGTCTCTTCCACGGGGCATTGATATTGTCTTTTTATTCCACTGTAACCTCCACCACTCTTCCAAGGGGCATTAAAACTGTCTTGTTAAACCACTCTGAACTCCACGTCTCTTCCAAGGGGCATTAAAACCATCTTGTTAAGCTACTGTGACCTCCACAGCTCTTCCAAGGTGCATTGACATGTTGTTTTTAATTACCTCTAACCTCCTCGACTCTTGCAACGGGCATTGCATTTCCTTCTAATTTTTGTCAGCTTTTGCTTTTCAATGCATAGGCGAACACTAAGGGAGACCCACTCCCCAATAATGGGTAGAAGGTTTTTAATACGCTGTAATCCACGTCTGTTTCAAGGGGCATTGCAGTGCCTAATAATTTTTGGAAAGCCTTCCATTCCCTGCTTAGGCCAACAGTGTACAGGAGACCCAGTTGCTATAAATGGAAAAAACGGTTTAGTTAAGGCCCTCTGACCTCCATGTCACTTCCAAGGGGCATTGGAGTGCCTCGAAATTTTTGGTAGGCATTGCATTCACTGTATGCCTTATAACTGTGTAGCTGAACCGCTCCTTTTGGTACAGAAACATATCCTACAAGACATGTGTGGTTGGCTGGCCTGATATTGATGTGAATGGTCCCTGTTCCTCCTGCTCTTTCTCCTTTGCCACCACCTCATCCATCATTCATCACCTGAAGCTTTGTTTTAACGGGAGTCATAGAACTGGGATAGTAGCAGGAAAACATCCAGCAATCCTCGAAGGAGGTAGAATATGCGCCAAAACGCTGACCACCTCAGGCCTAGCTGCTTCTACATACATGCGCTTGCATTCCAAGGAACAGAAAGCTAAGGAGGTGGATGGCCTCATGATCAGGAATAATTTACTCATTGTGTAGGAGGCCGACCACTGCTGCTGTCTACCTTCTGAACTTTGTGTTGAAGCCTGATTGACCCAGGACCCGCAATCCTCTATGTCTGGAGGTCGTGTTGCATCCCAGTGTCCAACTGTGTCCCGGCTTCCACAATATTAACCCAGTGTGAAGGCGTCAGTGAGATGGACCATTCCTGGCCACATTCACTTGTCCACGTGTTTGTGGTTAGGCTGTCCTTCACACTAAATGCACTGGGGAGGGCACAGGTAATGTTTTGGTATGCGCGCTTGTGTATAAGGCGCACCGGGACAAATAGGGGTGGCTGGGGACCGTTTATGGACACCCGGCCACCCCCACGCGGCTGGGGACTGTGTGTGGGCACCCGGCCGTGGGGCGGCTGGGGACTGAGTATGGACACCCGGCCGCCCCCTGGCGGCTGAGGACCAAGCGTGGGCTCCCGGCCGCCGGGCGGCTGGGGACTGAGTATGAATACCAGGCTACCGACGCAGCCATGACGTGGTGGCCAGATTCCACCTCCACATGCCTAAAAGGCCCAATTTCAAGTGCAAGCAAGCTAGCAGTATGGTATTGCAGCCTGGGGGTGGGTGGGTGGCAGGCTGCATACTTGCGCTTGTATTGCAAGTTATGGGGGATGTACAATTGAACACTGCCCTGGGACAAGGACTTGCACGGGGATAGTTGCAAGTCTGCATCTTCTGATGCGGCAAGGATCACTTCTGATGGGCACACTTTTAGGCAGTGACCTGGGTGTCAGAGATGCTTCCAGGGGTCTTCCCCATGCTGTTCCCATGTCTTTTTAGCACTGTATGCATGTGTCACACAGCACATGGCCAGATAAGGTTGTAAAATGTTAAAATGACATTTCTCGGTGAATGCATTTGTCACGGTTGAAAGCAATACAAACGTGCAAAAACGCATAAAAAATGCTACTTGTGAACATAGCCCAAGGTGTGGAGGAGTATTTTTGTTTTTGGTTATTTATTTTACCTTATACACAAGTCTTTACTCTGGAAAGGATGTTCCTTATCCCCTTTCCGACCTGGTCAGTAATAGTACGCACCAGGTCGGGAAGGCCGGTTCAGCGGGGGCTCCGGCGGTGAGCCCGCATTGAAGCGAGCACATGTCAGCTGATTATTGGAATCGCAATCCACCCGCGGCTGTTAACATGTTAAATCTCTGACAGTGGCATTTAACTCGCGCTTCCGGGAGTCCTAAGCCCCGCCCATCAGTGACCCCGTCACGTGATCGCGGGTCACCAATGGGTGGGCATGACAACTCAGGGTCTGCAGCAGACGCCTGTGATTGTCATGTCTCAATTGCTATGAGCGCCACCTAGTGGTCAGCGCTCATAGCAAGTGAGCATTTCTCCTGCATACAAGCATGCTCATCGCTTGTATGCAGTAGAAGCAATCAGACAACTGCTGCTTCTAGTCTCCTCTGGAGACTATAGAATCAAGCAGAAAGTGTAAAAAAAAGTTTTTAAAAATATAAAAAAAATAAAAAATATATAAAAGTTTAAGTCACCCCCCCTTTTGCCCCATTCAAAATAAAATATATATATATAAAAAAAAAACACATACACATATTTGGTATCGCCGCGTTCAGAATCGCCCGATCTATCAATATAAAAGAAGAATTAATACAATCAGTAAACGGCGTAACGAGAAAAAAAATTTAAACGCCAGAATTAAGTTTTTTTGGTCGCTACAACTTTGCAATAAAATGCAATAATGGGCGATCAAAGCATCGGATCTACCCCAAAATGGTATCAATAAAAACGTCAGCCCGGCATGCAAAAAATAAGCCCTCACCTGGCCCCAGATCCTGAAAAATGGAGAAGCTAAGGGTCTCGGAAAATGGCGTCATTTTTTTTTGTTTTTTTAGCAAGCTTTGGATTTTTTTTCACCACTTTAATAAAAAAGAACCTATACATGTTTGGTTTCTATGAACTCGTAACGACCTGAAAAATAATGATGGCAGGTCAGTTTTAGCAATCTGTGAACGTGGTAAAAAAAGGACCCAAAAAACAACTGTGGAATTGCATTTTTTTTGCAGTTTCACTGCACTTGGAATTTTTTTACCATTTTCCAGCACACGATATGGTAAAACCAGTCATGGTGTTTAAAAGTACAACTCGTCCCGCAAAAAATAAGCCCTCAAATGGCCATATTGAACGAAAATTAAAAAAGTTCTGGCTCTGGGAAGAAGGGGAGCAAAAAAGGAAAACACAAAAACAGAAAGACCCATGGTCGTTAAGGGGTTAACATATTTCACAGGAAAGCACTTTCACTTTCGTTTTTGAACGTTTTATTGTGAGCCTGTAAAAGTGGTTTAATACCTCTGACCACGTTGTTGACAGCAGTGACCTGGGGGTCAGAAATGCTTCCAGGGGCGATCCCCATGCTGTCCCCATGTCATTTGAGCACTGTCACTATCGTTTTGGGCACTTTTTAGGCTTTCTACAGACTGCCGGGGGAGCCGCTGCAAAAATGTTCGGGTCTCCCATAGACTAACATTGGGCTCGTTGCTCTGGTCGAGCACCCGAGTATCACAGTGAGCTCGGCCCGAGCTTCGAGCACCCGAGCATTTTAGTGCTCGCTCAACAATAGTCACGACGTCTGGGTGTTGGTAGGCTGATTTTAGATTTTTACTCCAGCCTTTCTTGATTTTAGAAGGGCATGACATGCCTGTATCTGTGTCTCCCCCTCCTTTTACTCCTCTACCTCTTTTCTATGTACTTGTCACTTTTCCATGTGTTAGTTGTGTCTTCTGAGCAGTTTGTCAACTTTTGGACACCTTTGAAAGTGTTTTCTATGTGTTTTTTTTTTTTTTTTTTTTGCCTGCCATTGGTTTTAACGGTATTCGACGGTGTTCGACGAACAGTTCGATGAACAGTTGGGCGAACACACCGGTGTTCGACGAACCGAGCCGAACCCGAACACTACGGGGGTGGCTCAACTCTACTCAGCTCACCTCATGCACGTCACTGACAGCGTGGGAAAATTCTCCTGCGCTTGCAGTGAGCGCAGGAGAATTCTCTCACGCTCACCGCAAGCGCAGGAGAATTTTCCCACGTTGTCAGTGACGTGCATGAGGTGAGCTGAGTTCATTGGACATGAACTCGGCTCATCTGGATGCCGTCACAGCCAGACACTGAGGAGCGCAAGCATGCCTGCGCTTCTCAGTGTCTGCGGCATGGCAAGCTGGATGGCAGCGTTCTCCTGCGATTCAGCCAGTCATGAGAATGTAGCAGAGCTGGAGCCATCCTGGGAACCAAGGAAAGGTAAGGATGAGGTTGTTTTATTATTTTATTTTTATTGCAGGAGATCGTTGGCTTCAGCTGGAATGGGCGTGATGGGGTTAGTAATAGGGGTGTCTTATAGACGCCTCTCCATTACTAACCTGGGCTTGATGTCAGCTGGCATTATAAGCTGACATCAACCCCAGCCCTATTACCCCACTGCCATCCTATGGATGCGCCATTTCTGGAGCAGCTGACGGCTGGTGTTTCTAGCCTGGGAGGGGGCCAATATTCATGCCACCCTTCCTGGGCTATTAATATCAGCCCCCAGCTGTCTGTCTAGCCTTTGCTAGCTATTGAAATAGGGGGGACCCCCCGTCATTTTTTGGGGGGGTCCCCCATTTTAATAGCTGGTAAAGGCTAAGTATTCAGCTGGGGGCTGATATTAGTAGCCTGGGAAGCTCCGTGGGTATTACCCCTTTCCCAGGCTTCAAACATCTGCCCCAGCCGTCTGCTTAACCTCCGCTAGAGACTAAAATTACGGGAAACCCTACTCCAATTTTTTTTTAATAAATCCTTTATTTTAACACTAAATGACAAGTACACTTACCAACACTGTCAATGTACTTATTATATATGTGACTGACATGTTTCTATCTGTCTAATCTATGTGTGATGCTCTATTCTTTCTGTTCTAAATTATCGGGCACCGATGTATGCTGCTGAAGAACTGCCGGCCGGCTTTTTTAAAGACACGGGTGCATGAAAACACTATTATTTTTTTTTTTAATAAATCCTTTATTTTAACACTAAATAACAAGTACAGTAACCAACACTGTCACTGTACTTATTATATATGTGACTGACATGTTTCTATCTATCTAATCTATGTGTGATGCTCTATTCTTTCTGTTCTAAATTGTCAGGTATGTATGCTGCTGATGAATTGCCGGCTTTTCATGTTTCACTGTGGGCACTGTTCCCATCGATTTGGGCAACCACTGTAATGCCACAACCACCATGGCTGTGACATTCCAGTGAGTGGCAGACAATCCCTGCATGATTGGTGCTCTAAATAGCGCCAAACTTGCAGGACGGGGACCCAGGCTCCCGCCCGAGCATCTCGAAAGTACTTGGCGAGCTCCGAGCATCTCGAGTACTGAGATCCTCGGGCGAGTACCGAGCAGTAGCGAGCATGCTTGCTCATCACTAATCATTATCCATTTGTAGAAGCATCCTATTTTCAACTTCAGTTTTTTTTACAGACGGTGTTATGTTTGCATCAAGAATTGTTGAAATTTCATTGAATCTATTCTTCACTTTAGCCGTGAAACGCTCTCCGTGCCATTGGCTGCAACACAAACCTAAAAACATGATTGCTCCACCCCCATGCTTAAATGTTCTTTTCCTGAAATTATGTGCCCTTTTTTCACCACACATACCTTTGATCATTGTGGCCAAAGAGTTCTATTTTAACCTCATTGGTCCACAAATTCATCCAGCATGTTTAGATGTTCTTTTGCATACTGCTGACTCTGAATTTTATGGTGAGGAATCAGGAGAGGTGACTCTTCCATGAAGGCCATATTTATGCAGGTGTCTCTGAACAGTAGAACAATGTACCACAACTCCAGAGTCTGCTAAATCTTTCTGAACGTTTTTTGCAGTCAAGCTTGAGTTCTGATTTGCCTCTATAGCACTCCTACGAGCAGCTCTCACTGAAATTTTGCTTGGTCTTCCAGATCTAATCTTGGCTTCCTCTGTTCCTGTTAACTGCCATTTCTTCATTACATTTAGCACTGAGGAAAGGGCAACTTGAAGATGCTTTGCTATCTTTTAATAGCCTTCTCCTGCTATGTGGGCCTCCACCATTTTCATTTTCAGAGTGCCAGGCAGCTGCTTAGAAGAACCCATGGCTGCTGTTTTTTGGTACAAAGTTAGAGGAGGCTGGGATTTTATAAAGCTGGTAAATTTGCATCACCTGGCCTTTCCTAATGATGACAGTGAACAAGCTATAACCCTAACTAAGGTCTGAAACCTTGGTCAAAGTTATCTGAGCACATAAATTTCCAAGGGTGCCCAAACTTTTGCATGGGACCATTTGCCTTTTTGCAATTTTTAAAATGTAAAAAATGACAATATATATATTTTTGTTATGCCTAAAATAAAAAGGAAATATGTCATCTTTAACTGTAGGCCTTTTAGAGATCATTTCATCTTCAACTAGCTTAACTGTTCACACAGTAATTTTGACCAGGGGTGCCCAAACTTTTACATGCCACTGTATCACTCAGAGGACCAAATGGTGGAATTCTAGAAAATTTCAGCAGCTGGGCATCTCTTCTTGTCCATTGCATTCTCATCTCTTCCATGGGTCTCCAACCCTGAACTCATCAACATTCCAACTTATTTATAATTAGGATTTTTATGGTACAAGTACATTCCTTTCAATTCAATGACTACTACATTTAAAAATATACTTACCTATATTAACCCCTTTGAAGCCCATGACGTACTAATACGCGTCTGTGCCCTGAGACTTAAGAGCCTGACCCCTATTAGTACGTCATCGCGATCACGCGTGCACACAGGCTGCGCGGGCGCGATTGTCACAGCTGACACCCGGTACTATGTGCAGGGAGCAGTCCCACACCGCTCCCGGAACATTATCCCCCACAATGCTGTGATCAAAGTCAATCGCAGCATTGCGGAGGCTAAGGGGAGGTGATCGCAATACTCACCTCCTCATCCGGCCTCCAGCGCTGTCTGCCGCAGCTTCCCGGGTGTTGCCATGACGACCTGATGTCATTACAACATCCGGGTCACCAGACAGCAGGAAGATTTTTTGGTCATGCGCAGTGCATGACCAAACAATCTTCTCGCTGTGCAGCGCTGACTGCCTGCATGGCACAGGGATGGTGCCCCATCCCTATGCTATGCAGGCGATCAGAATAAAAAAAGTGAAAGTCCCATTGTGGGACAAAGTAAAAAAGTAAAAAAACTCTCAGAAAGTGAAAAAAAAATGTTTTTTAAATTTTAAAAAATATTAAAAAAAAAAAAAAATAATCCACTAAAAATAAAAATATAATGTACCCATCAATAAATATTATTATGAAAAAAAAAAAAAAAAAACCCATAAAAGTACACATATTTGGTATCGCCGCGTCCGTAACGACCTGACCTATAAAACTGTCCCACTAGTTAACCCCTTCAGTGAACACGGTTAAAAAAAAAAAAAAAAACTAAGCAACAAACAATGCTTTATCATCATACCACCAAACAAAAAATAGAATAACACGCGATCAAAAAGACGAATATAAATAAAAATGGTACCGCTGAAAACTTCATCTTGTCCCGCAAAAAACAAGCTGCTACACAGCTCCATCATCTGAAAAATCAAAAAGTTATAGCTCTCAGAATAAAGCGATGCAAAAAAATATTTTTTTTTATAAAATAGCCCTTATTGTGCAAAAGCGCCAAAACATAGAAAAACTAAAAAACTATATAAATGTGGTACTGCTGTAAATGTACTGACCCGAAGAATAAAGCTACCTTATCAATTTTACCACATGCGTAGTAGAATAAAAAAAAAAAAAAGTAATTCCCGAATTGTTGGTTTTTGCTTATTCTGCCTCCCAAAAGCTGGAATAGAAAGTGATCAAAAAATGTCATGTGCCTAAAAATGGCACCAATAAAAACGTCAACTCATCCCGCAAAAAACAAGCCATCACATGACTCTGTCGGACAAAATATGGAAAAATTATAGCTCTCAAAATATGGCGATGCAAAAACTAGATTTTACAAAATATGTGTCTTTTAGTGTGTGACAGCTGTCAATCATTCTGGTATCTCTGTAGTCACACCGACCCGAAGAATAAGGTCGTCTAATCACTTATACCGCACTAGGAATGGCGTAAAAAATAAACGCTAGGTCTGGGGTTGGGGTTAGGGTTGTGCTAATGTTAGGGTTGGGGCTAAGGTTGTTTTTTTTCAAAAGTAAAAAAAAAAAAAAAAAAGATGACGATATGGCAACTAGTGTTGAACGCAAGTGCTCGCTACTTGAGTATGCATCGGGTGCTCGGGTATGCATTGAGTATCGCGGGTGCTCGAGTCTCCACAACATATGCTTCGCGGCCAAAAAGACCTCGCAAGGATTGCCTGCCATGCAGGAGCGATCCCCGCATGTGTTTTTGGGGTGTCTAATAACCGTGAAACATGCAGGTGGGGACTAGAGCATTTCACTTGAGCACCTGTGATACATGGTGCATACCTGAGTACCCGATGCAAACTCAAGTAGCGAGCACTTGAGCTCAAGACTAATGACAACTTATTCAATATGATGACCTAAGTCATCAAATTCTGTGTCGTACCTCTGGGTTCAAAATGTTCACTATACCCCTTGATAAAATTCTTGAGGGGTGTAGTTTCCAAAATGAGGTCACTTGTGGGGGGTTTCAACTATTTAGGCACATCAGGGGCTCTTCAAACGCGACATGGCGTCCGCTCTAGATTCCAGCCGATTTTGCGTTCATAAAGTCACACAGTGCTCCTTGCCTTCTGAACTCTGCCGTGCGCCCAAACACTGTATATTCCCCACATATGGGGTATTGGCATACTCAGGAGAAATTGCAAAAAAGTTTTTGGGGTCCATTTTCTCCTCTTACCCTTGTGAAA
Organism: Phyllobates terribilis; assembly: GCF_046119375.1. NCBI lineage: Eukaryota > Metazoa > Chordata > Amphibia > Anura > Dendrobatidae > Phyllobates > Phyllobates terribilis. The sequence goes on along the minus strand of NW_027362764.1, from coordinate 153,946,592 downwards.
ATAAAAAATTGGGGCTAAAACATTATTTTTGTGGAAAAAGTTTGATTTTTTTATTTTCACGGCTCCATGTTATAAACTTCTATAAAGCACTTGGGGGTTCAGGGTGCTCACCACACATCTAGATAAGTTCCCTGAGGGGTCTAGTTTCCAAAATGGTGTCACTTGTGGGGGGTTTCCACTGTTTAGGCACATCAGTAGCACATCCGCTAATTATTCAAGCAAATTTTACATTCAAAAAGTCAATTGGCGCTCCTTCCATTCTGAACCCTGCGGTGAGCCCAAACAGTGTTTTTCCCTCACATATAGGGTATCTGCTTACTCAGGAGAAATTGCACAACAAACTGCATGGTGCAATTTCTCATGTTACCCTTATAAAAATGCAAAAGTGGGCCTGAAAAACATTTTTGTGGGAAAAATGTGAACATTTTATTTTTATGGCTCAATGTTATAAACTTCTGTGAAGCACCTGGGGGTTAAAGGTGCTCACCACACATCTAGATAAGTTCCCTGAGGGGTCTAGTTTCCAAAATGGTGTCACTTTTGGGGGGTTTCCACTGTTTAGGCACATCAGGGGCTCCCCAAATGCAACACGGCGTCCGCTAATTATTCAAGCAAATTTTACATTCAAAAAGTCAAATTTCGCTCCTTCCCTTCCGAACCCTGCCCTGCGCCCAAACAGTGGTTTTCCCCCACATATGGGGTATCAGCTTACTCAGGAGAAATTGCACAACAAATTTTGGGGTCCATTTTTTCCTGTTACCCCTGCAAAAATAAAAAAAATTGGGTCTAAAGTAACATTTTTGTGAAAAAAGTTAAATGTTAATTTTTTCTTCCACATTCCAAAAATTCCTGTGAAGCACCTGGAGGGTTAATAAAGTTCTTGAATGTGGTTTTGAGCACCTTGAGGGATGCAGTTTTTAGAATGGTGTCACTTTTGGGTATTTTCTATCATAAAGACCCCTCAAAGTGACTTTAAATATGATGTGGTCCCTAAAAAAATGGTTTTGTAAATTTTGTTGGAAAAATGAGAAATCGTTGGACAACTTTTAACCCTTATAGCTACCCAATAAAAAAAAAATGGTGGTTTCAAAATTGTGCTGATGTAAAGTAGACATGTGGGAAATGTTATTTATTAACTATTTTGTGTGACATATCTCTCTGATTTAAGGGCATAAAAATTCAAATTTTGAAAATTGCAAAATTTTCAAAATTTTCGCCAAATTTCCTTTTTTTTCCACAAATAAACGCAAGTGGTATTGAAGAAATTTTACCACAATCAAGAAGTACAATATGTCACGAAAAAGCAATCTCAGAATCAGGGGGATCCGTTGAAGCGTTCCAGAGTAATTACCTCATAAAGTGACAGTGGTCAGAATTGTAAAAATTGGCCTGGTCATTAACGTGCAAACCACCTTGGGTTGTAAAGGGGTTAAGGAGGTTCAGTTTGTCTCACATGCTTTAATGCCATTACACAGCAGTGAATAAGAATAAACAAGAAAGTGCCAAACAGAGCCATTGTCCGGTAAATATTCCAGGCAAGTATTTATTATGAAAACAGCTATGCTAAATTCAGATATCCGTATACAGTCCATGTATGCAATACAAGAATGGGCCACAGGTAGTGTTGAGCGATACCTTCCGATATCAGGAAATATCGTATCGGATTGGATCGGGCCGATACCCAAAAAGTATCGGATATCGCCGATTCCGATACCGGAAACCAATGCAAGTCAATGGGACACAAATATCGGAATGAAAATAAACCCTTTCTTTCCTTGTAGGTTAATTCTACATGAAGTAAAACAACTAAGAATAATGTAGAATGACATGAAAAGCCGGCAATTCATCAGCGGCATTCACCGGTACCCGACAATTTACAACAGAAAGAATAGAGCTTCACACATAGATTAGATAGATAGAAACATGTCAGTCACATATATATGAAGTACAGTGACAGTGTTGCTTACTGTACTTGTCATTTAGTGTAAAGGATTTATTAAAAAAAATATTAGTGTTTTCGTGCACCGTCTCTTTAAAAAAGCCGGCCGGCAATTCAGCATCTGTACCCGACAATTTATAACAGAAAGAATAGAGCTTCACACATAGATTAGATAGATAGAAACATGTCAGTCACATATATAAGAAGTACAGTGACAGTGTTGCTTACAGAACTTGTCATTTAGTGTAAAGGATTTATTTAAAAAAATAATAGTGTTTTCATGCACCGTCTCTTTAAGAAAGCCGGCCGGCAATTCAGCATCTGTACCCGACAATTTAGAATAGAAGGAATAGAGAATCACACATAGATTAGATAGATAGAAACATGTCAGTCACATATATATGAAGTACAGTGACAGTGTTGATTACTGTACTTGTCATTTAGTGTTAAAATAAAGGATTTATTTAAAAAAAAATTGGCGTGGGGTTCCCCTTAATTTTAGCCTCTAGCGGAGGTTAAGCAGACAGCTGGGGCAAATGTTTGAAGCCTGGGAAGGGGGTAATACCCACGGAGCTTCCCAGGCTACTAATATCAGCCCCCAGCTGAATACCTAGCCTTTACTAGCTATTAAAATGGGGGACCCCCCCAAAAAAATGACGTGGGGTCCCCCCTAATTTAATAGCTAGCACAGGCTAGGCAGACAGCTGGGGGCTGATATTAATAGCCCAGGAAGGGTGCCATGAATATTGGCCCCCTCCCAGGCTAGAAACACCAGCCGTCAGCCGCCCCAGAAATGGCGCATCCATAGGATGCGCCAATTCTGGCACTTAGCCTCGCTCTTCCACGCTGCCCTGGTGCGGTGGCAGGGGGTAATAGGGTTGGGGTTGATGTCAGCTTATAATGCCAGCTGACATCAAGCCCAGGTTAGTAATGGAGAGGCGTCTATAAGACACCCCCATTACTAACCCCATAGTCAAAGTTAAAAGAAAACACAAACACCCAGAGTAAAGTCCTTTAATTGAAATAAAGACACAATTCTTTATTGTTCTAAATTAAACCATACTTACCATCACGCCCATTCCAGCTGAAGCCAACGATCTCCTGCAATAAAAGAAAAATAATAAAGCAACCTCATCCTTACCTTTCGATGGTTCCCAGGACAGCTCCAGCTCTGCTACATCGAGATGACAGGCTGGACCGCAGCAGAAAGCTGCCATCCAGCCTGTCATCCCGCAGACACTGAGAAGCGCAGGCATGCTTGCGCTCCTCAGTGTCTCTCTGTGACGTCATCCAGATGAGCCGAGTTCATGTCCAATGAACTCAGCTCACCTCATGCACGTCACTGACAGCGTGGGAAAATTCTCCTGCACTCAGCGCTTCAGCGTGAGAATTCTCCCACGCTGTCAGTGACATACATGAGGTGAGGTCATGTCCAATGAACTCAGCTCACCTCATGCACGTCACTGACAGCGTGGGAAAATTCTCACGCTGAAGTGCTGAGTGCAGGAGAATTTTCCCACGCTGTCAGTGACGTACATGAAGTGAGCGGAGTTCATTGGACATGACCTCGGCTCATCTGGATGCCGTCACAGCCAGACACTGAGGAGTGGAAGTATGCCTGCGCTTCTCAGTGTCTGCGGGATGACAGGATGGATGGCAGCGTTCTGCTGCGGTCCAGCCTGTCATCTCGATGTAGCAGAGCTGAAGCTGTCGTGGGAGCCATGGAAAGGTAAGGATGAGGTTGCTTTATTATTTTACTTTTATTGCAGGAGATCGTTGGCTTCAGCTGGAATGGGCGTGGTGGTAAGTATGGTTTAATTTAGAACAATAAAGAATTGTGTGTTTATTTCAATTAAAGGACTTTTTTCTGGGTGTTGTGTTTTTTTAAATACTTTACTAGAAATTCATGGTGGTCATGTCTAATATTGGCGTGACCCCATGAATTTTGGGCTTAGGGCCAGCTGATAATGCCAAGCTGGCCTTAACCCCTTTATTACCCAGTGAGCCACCGCACCAGGGCCCTGGATGAGTTGGGTACAGCGCCAGAAGATGGCGCTTCTATGAACGCGCCATTTTCTGGGGCGGCTGCGGACTGCAATTTGCAGCGGGGGTGGCCCAGAAAGCTTGGGTCTCCCTGCGCTGCGGATTCCAGCCCCCAGCTGCCTAGTTGTATCTGGCTGGGCACAAAAATAGGGCGAAGCCCCACGCATTTTTTTTTTAAATTATTTCATGAAATTCATGGAATAATTAAGAAAAAAAGGGCTTCCCTATATTGTTGTGTCCAACCAGGTACAAATAGGCAGCTGGTGGTTGGGGGCAGCCCATTCCTGCCTGCTGTACCTGGCTGGACACAAATATAGTGCGAAGCCCCACGTCAATTTTTTTTTAATTATTTCATGAAATAATTTTTTTAAAAAAGGGCTTCCCTATATTGTTGTGTCCGGCCAGGTACAAATAGGCAGCTGGTGGTTGGGGGCAGCCTGTTCCTGCCTGCTGTACCTGGCTGGACACAAATATAGGGCGAAGCCCCACGTCAATTTTTTTTAAAATAAGTCCTTTATTTTAACACTAAATGACATTTGAGGAGTTAATAAAGATGCAGTCCCTAAATTATTATTTATTTTTTAATTAATTTTTCCCAAAACTTTTGACGTGGGCTTCGCCATATTTTTGTATGCCAGCCAGGTACAGCATCCAGCTTCTATGAACGCGCCATTTTCCGGGGTGGCTGCGCACTGCAATTTTCAGCGGGGGGAGGGGGGGGGCAGAAAGCTTGGGCCTCCCTGCGCTGCAGATTCCATCCCCCAGCTGCCTAGTTGTACCTGGCTGGACACAAAAATAGGGAGAAGCTTCACGTATTTTTTTTTTTTAATTATTTCATGAAATTCATGAAATAATTAAGAAAAAAAGGGCTTCCCTATATTGTTGTGTCCAACCAGGTACAAATAGGCAGCTGGTGGTTGGGGGCAGCCCGTTCCTGCCTGCTGTACCTGGCTGGACACAAATATAGTGCGAAGCCCCACGTCAATTTTTTTTAAATCATTTCAGGAAATTCATGAAATAATTTAAAAAAATTGATGTGGGGCTTCGCCCTATATTTGTGTCCAGTCAGGTACAGCAGGCAGGAACGGGCTGCCCCCAACCACCAGCAGCCTATTTGTACCTAGCCGGACACAACAATATAGGGAAGCCCTTTTTTTCTGAATTATTCCATGAATTTCATGAATTTAAAAAAAAAAAAACGTGGAGCTTCGCCCTATTTTTGTGTCCAGCCAGGTACAACTAGGCAGCTGGGGGCTGGAATCTGCAGTGCAGGGAGGCCCAAGCTTTCTGGGCCCCACCCGCTGCAAATTGCAGTCCGCAGCCGCCCCGGAAAATGGCGCGTTCATAGAAGCGCCATCTTCTGGCGCTGTACCCAACTCATCCAGGGCCCTGATGCGGTGGCTCACTGGGTAATAAAGGGGTTAAGGCCAGCTTGGCATTATCAGCTGGCCCTAAGCCCGAAATTCATGGGGTCACGCCAATATTAGACATGACCACCATGAATTTCTAGTAAAGTATTTAAAAAAAACACAAACACCCAGAAAAAAGTCCTTTAATTGAAATAAACACACAATTCTTTATTGTTCTAAATTAAACCATACTTACCATCACGCCCATTCCAGCTGAAGCCAACGATCTCCTGCAATAAAAGAAAAATAATAAAGCAACCTCATCCTTACCTTTCCATGGCTCCCACGACGGCTCCAGCTCTGCTACATCGAGATGACAGGCTGGACCGCAGCAGAACGCTGCCATCCAGCCTGTCATCCCGCAGACACTGAGAAGCGCAGGCATACTTCCACTCCTCAGTGTCTGGCTGTGACGGTCAGTGTCTGGCCCAGTCATGAGAATGTAGCAGAGCTGGAGCCATCCTGGGAACCAAGGAAAGGTAAGGATGAGGTTGTTTTATTATTTTATTTTTATTGCAGGAGATCGTTGGCTTCAGCTGGAATGGGCGTGATGGGGTTAGTAATAGGGGTGTCTTATAGACGCCTCTCCATTACTAACCTGGGCTTGATGTCAGCTGGCATTATAAGCTGACATCAACCCCAGCCCTATTACCCCACTGCCATCCTATGGATGCGCCATTTCTGGAGCAGCTGACGGCTGGTGTTTCTAGCCTGGGAGGGGGCCAATATTCATGCCACCCTTCCTGGGCTATTAATATCAGCCCCCAGCTGTCTGTCTAGCCTTTGCTAGCTATTGAAATAGGGGGGACCCCCCGTCATTTTTTGGGGGGGTCCCCCATTTTAATAGCTGGTAAAGGCTAAGTATTCAGCTGGGGGCTGATATTAGTAGCCTGGGAAGCTCCGTGGGTATTACCCCTTTCCCAGGCTTCAAACATCTGCCCCAGCCGTCTGCTTAACCTCCGCTAGAGACTAAAATTACGGGAAACCCTACTCCAATTTTTTTTTAATAAATCCTTTATTTTAACACTAAATGACAAGTACACTTACCAACACTGTCAATGTACTTATTATATATGTGACTGACATGTTTCTATCTGTCTAATCTATGTGTGATGCTCTATTCTTTCTGTTCTAAATTATCGGGCACCGATGTATGCTGCTGAAGAACTGCCGGCCGGCTTTTTTAAAGACACGGGTGCATGAAAACACTATTATTTTTTTTTTTAATAAATCCTTTATTTTAACACTAAATAACAAGTACAGTAACCAACACTGTCACTGTACTTATTATATATGTGACTGACATGTTTCTATCTATCTAATCTATGTGTGATGCTCTATTCTTTCTGTTCTAAATTGTCAGGTATGTATGCTGCTGATGAATTGCCGGCTTTTCATGTTTCACTGTGGGCACTGTTCCCATCGATTTGGGCAACCACTGTAATGCCACAACCACCATGGCTGTGACATTCCAGTGAGTGGCAGACAATCCCTGCATGATTGGTGCTCTAAATAGCGCCAAACTTGCAGGACGGGGACCCAGGCTCCCGCCCGAGCATCTCGAAAGTACTTGGCGAGCTCTGAGCATCTCGAGTACTGAGATCCTCGGGCGAGTACCGAGCAGTAGCGAGCATGCTTGCTCATCACTAATCATTATCCATTTGTAGAAGCATCCTATTTTCAACTTCAGTTTTTTTTACAGACGGTGTTATGTTTGCATCAAGAATTGTTGAAATTTCATTGAATCTATTCTTCACTTTAGCCGTAAAACGCTCTCCGTGCCATTGGCTGCAACACAAACCTAAAAACATGATTGCTCCACCCCCATGCTTAAATGTTCTTTTCCTGAAATTATGTGCCCTTTTTTCACCACACATACCTTTGATCATTGTGGCCAAAGAGTTCTATTTTAACCTCATTGGTCCACAAATTCATCCAGCATGTTTAGATGTTCTTTTGCATACTGCTGACTCTGAATTTTATGGTGAGGAATCAGGAGAGGTGACTCTTCCATGAAGGCCATATTTATGCAGGTGTCTCTGAACAGTAGAACAATGTACCACAACTCCAGAGTCTGCTAAATCTTTCTGAACGTTTTTTGCAGTCAAGCTTGAGTTCTGATTTGCCTCTATAGCACTCCTACGAGCAGCTCTCACTGAAATTTTGCTTGGTCTTCCAGATCTAATCTTGGCTTCCTCTGTTCCTGTTAACTGCCATTTCTTCATTACATTTAGCACTGAGGAAAGGGCAACTTGAAGATGTTTTGCTATCTTTTAATAGCCTTCTCCTGCTATGTGGGCCTCCACCATTTTCATTTTCAGAGTGCCAGGCAGCTGCTTAGAAGAACCCATGGCTGCTGTTTTTTGGTACAAAGTTAGAGGAGGCTGGGATTTTATAAAGCTGGTAAATTTGCATCACCTGGCCTTTCCTAATGATGACAGTGAACAAGCTATAACCCTAACTAAGGTCTGAAACCTTGGTCAAAGTTATCTGAGCACATAAATTTCCAAGGGTGCCCAAACTTTTGCATGGGACCATTTGCCTTTTTGCAATTTTTAAAATGTAAAAAATGACAATATATATATTTTTGTTATGCCTAAAATAAAAAGGAAATATGTCATCTTTAACTGTAGGCCTTTTAGAGATCATTTCATCTTCAACTAGCTTAACTGTTCACACAGTAATTTTGACCAGGGGTGCCCAAACTTTTACATGCCACTGTATCACTCAGAGGACCAAATGGTGGAATTCTAGAAAATTTCAGCAGCTGGGCATCTCTTCTTGTCCATTGCATTCTCATCTCTTCCATGGGTCTCCAACCCTGAACTCATCAACATTCCAACTTATTTATAATTAGGATTTTTATGGTACAAGTACATTCCTTTCAATTCAATGACTACTACATTTAAAAATATACTTACCTATATTAACCCCTTTGAAGCCCATGACGTACTAATACGCGTCTGTGCCCTGAGACTTAAGAGCCTGACCCCTATTAGTACGTCATCGCGATCACGCGTGCACACAGGCTGCGCGGGCGCGATTGTCACAGCTGACACCCGGTACTATGTGCAGGGAGCAGTCCCACACCGCTCCCGGAACATTATCCCCCACAATGCTGTGATCAAAGTCAATCGCAGCATTGCGGAGGCTAAGGGGAGGTGATCGCAATACTCACCTCCTCATCCGGCCTCCAGCGCTGTCTGCCGCAGCTTCCCGGGTGTTGCCATGACGACCTGATGTCATTACAACATCCGGGTCACCAGACAGCAGGAAGATTTTTTGGTCATGCGCAGTGCATGACCAAACAATCTTCTCGCTGTGCAGCGCTGACTGCCTGCATGGCACAGGGATGGTGCCCCATCCCTATGCTATGCAGGCGATCAGAATAAAAAAAGTGAAAGTCCCAGAGTGGGACAAAGTAAAAAAGTAAAAAAACTGTCAGAAAGTGAAAAAAAAATTTTTTTTAAATTTTAAAAAATATTAAAAAAAAAAAAAAATAATCCACTAAAAATAAAAATATAATGTACCCATCAATAAATATTATTATGAAAAAAAAAAAAAAAAACCCATAAAAGTACACATATTTGGTATCGCCGCGTCCGTAACGACCTGACCTATAAAACTGTCCCACTAGTTAACCCCTTCAGTGAACACGGTTAAAAAAAAAAAAAAAAACTAAGCAACAAACAATGCTTTATCATCATACCACCAAACAAAAAATAGAATAACACGCGATCAAAAAGACGAATATAAATAAAAATGGTACCGCTGAAAACTTCATCTTGTCCCGCAAAAAACAAGCTGCTACACAGCTCCATCATCTGAAAAATCAAAAAGTTATAGCTCTCAGAATAAAGCGATGCAAAAAAATATTTTTTTTTATAAAATAGCCCTTATTGTGCAAAAGCGCCAAAACATAGAAAAACTAAAAAACTATATAAATGTGGTACTGCTGTAAATGTACTGACCCGAAGAATAAAGCTACCTTATCAATTTTACCACATGCGTAGTAGAATAAAAAAAAAAAAAAGTAATTCCCGAATTGTTGGTTTTTGCTTATTCTGCCTCCCAAAAGCTGGAATAGAAAGTGATCAAAAAATGTCATGTGCCTAAAAATGGCACCAATAAAAACGTCAACTCATCCCGCAAAAAACAAGCCATCACATGACTCTGTCGGACAAAATATGGAAAAATTATAGCTCTCAAAATATGGCGATGCAAAAACTAGATTTTACAAAATATGTGTCTTTTAGTGTGTGACAGCTGTCAATCATTCTGGTATCTCTGTAGTCACACCGACCCGAAGAATAAGGTCGTCTAATCACTTATACCGCACTAGGAATGGCGTAAAAAATAAACGCTAGGTCTGGGGTTGGGGTTAGGGTTGTGCTAATGTTAGGGTTGGGGCTAAGGTTGTTTTTTTTCAAAAGTAAAAAAAAAAAAAAAAAAGATGACGATATGGCAACTAGTGTTGAACGCAAGTGCTCGCTACTTGAGTATGCATCGGGTGCTCGGGTATGCATTGAGTATCGCGGGTGCTCGAGTCTCCACAACATATGCTTCGCGGCCAAAAAGACCTCGCAAGGATTGCCTGCCATGCAGGAGCGATCCCCGCATGTGTTTTTGGGGTGTCTAATAACCGTGAAACATGCAGGTGGGGACTAGAGCATTTCACTTGAGCACCTGTGATACATGGTGCATACCTGAGTACCCGATGCAAACTCAAGTAGCGAGCACTTGAGCTCAAGACTAATGACAACTTATTCAATATGATGACCTAAGTCATCAAATTCTGTGTCGTACCTCTGGGTTCAAAATGTTCACTATACCCCTTGATAAAATTCTTGAGGGGTGTAGTTTCCAAAATGAGGTCACTTGTGGGGGGTTTCAACTATTTAGGCACATCAGGGGCTCTTCAAACGCGACATGGCGTCCGCTCTAGATTCCAGCCGATTTTGCGTTCATAAAGTCACACAGTGCTCCTTGCCTTCTGAACTCTGCCGTGCGCCCAAACACTGTATATTCCCCACATATGGGGTATTGGCATACTCAGGAGAAATTGCAAAAAAGTTTTTGGGGTCCATTTTCTCCTCTTACCCTTGTGAAAATAAAAAATTGGGGCTAAAACATTATTTTTGTGGAAAAAGTTTGATTTTTTTATTTTCACGGCTCCATGTTATAAACTTCTATAAAGCACTTGGGGGTTCAGGGTGCTCACCACACATCTAGATAAGTTCCCTGAGGGGTCTAGTTTCCAAAATGGTGTCACTTGTGGGGGGTTTCCACTGTTTAGGCACATCAGTAGCACATCCGCTAATTATTCAAGCAAATTTTACATTCAAAAAGTCAATTGGCGCTCCTTCCATTCTGAACCCTGCGGTGAGCCCAAACAGTGTTTTTCCCTCACATATAGGGTATCTGCTTACTCAGGAGAAATTGCACAACAAACTGCATGGTGCAATTTCTCATGTTACCCTTATAAAAATGCAAAAGTGGGCCTGAAAAACATTTTTGTGGGAAAAATGTGAACATTTTATTTTTATGGCTCAATGTTATAAACTTCTGTGAAGCACCTGGGGGTTAAAGGTGCTCACCACACATCTAGATAAGTTCCCTGAGGGGTCTAGTTTCCAAAATGGTGTCACTTTTGGGGGGTTTCCACTGTTTAGGCACATCAGGGGCTCCCCAAATGCAACACGGCGTCCGCTAATTATTCAAGCAAATTTTACATTCAAAAAGTCAAATTTCGCTCCTTCCCTTCCGAACCCTGCCCTGCGCCCAAACAGTGGTTTTCCCCCACATATGGGGTATCAGCTTACTCAGGAGAAATTGCACAACAAATTTTGGGGTCCATTTTTTCCTGTTACCCCTGCAAAAATAAAAAAAATTGGGTCTAAAGTAACATTTTTGTGAAAAAAGTTAAATGTTAATTTTTTCTTCCACATTCCAAAAATTCCTGTGAAGCACCTGGAGGGTTAATAAAGTTCTTGAATGTGGTTTTGAGCACCTTGAGGGATGCAGTTTTTAGAATGGTGTCACTTTTGGGTATTTTCTATCATAAAGACCCCTCAAAGTGACTTTAAATATGATGTGGTCCCTAAAAAAATGGTTTTGTAAATTTTGTTGGAAAAATGAGAAATCGTTGGACAACTTTTAACCCTTATAGCTACCCAATAAAAAAAAAATGGTGGTTTCAAAATTGTGCTGATGTAAAGTAGACATGTGGGAAATGTTATTTATTAACTATTTTGTGTGACATATCTCTCTGATTTAAGGGCATAAAAATTCAAATTTTGAAAATTGCAAAATTTTCAAAATTTTCGCCAAATTTCCTTTTTTTTCCACAAATAAACGCAAGTGGTATTGAAGAAATTTTACCACAATCAAGAAGTACAATATGTCACGAAAAAGCAATCTCAGAATCAGGGGGATCCGTTGAAGCGTTCCAGAGTAATTACCTCATAAAGTGACAGTGGTCAGAATTGTAAAAATTGGCCTGGTCATTAACGTGCAAACCACCTTGGGTTGTAAAGGGGTTAAGGAGGTTCAGTTTGTCTCACATGCTTTAATGCCATTACACAGCAGTGAATAAGAATAAACAAGAAAGTGCCAAACAGAGCCATTGTCCGGTAAATATTCCAGGCAAGTATTTATTATGAAAACAGCTATGCTAAATTCAGATATCCGTATACAGTCCATGTATGCAATACAAGAATGGGCCACAGGTAGTGTTGAGCGATACCTTCCGATATCAGGAAATATCGTATCGGATTGGATCGGGCCGATACCCAAAAAGTATCGGATATCGCCGATTCCGATACCGGAAACCAATGCAAGTCAATGGGACACAAATATCGGAATGAAAATAAACCCTTTCTTTCCTTGTAGGTTAATTCTACATGAAGTAAAACAACTAAGAATAATGTAGAATGACATGAAAAGCCGGCAATTCATCAGCGGCATTCACCGGTACCCGACAATTTACAACAGAAAGAATAGAGCTTCACACATAGATTAGATAGATAGAAACATGTCAGTCACATATATATGAAGTACAGTGACAGTGTTGCTTACTGTACTTGTCATTTAGTGTAAAGGATTTATTAAAAAAAATATTAGTGTTTTCGTGCACCGTCTCTTTAAAAAAGCCGGCCGGCAATTCAGCATCTGTACCCGACAATTTATAACAGAAAGAATAGAGCTTCACACATAGATTAGATAGATAGAAACATGTCAGTCACATATATAAGAAGTACAGTGACAGTGTTGCTTACAGAACTTGTCATTTAGTGTAAAGGATTTATTTAAAAAAATAATAGTGTTTTCATGCACCGTCTCTTTAAGAAAGCCGGCCGGCAATTCAGCATCTGTACCCGACAATTTAGAATAGAAGGAATAGAGAATCACACATAGATTAGATAGATAGAAACATGTCAGTCACATATATATGAAGTACAGTGACAGTGTTGATTACTGTACTTGTCATTTAGTGTTAAAATAAAGGATTTATTTAAAAAAAAATTGGCGTGGGGTTCCCCTTAATTTTAGCCTCTAGCGGAGGTTAAGCAGACAGCTGGGGCAAATGTTTGAAGCCTGGGAAGGGGGTAATACCCACGGAGCTTCCCAGGCTACTAATATCAGCCCCCAGCTGAATACCTAGCCTTTACTAGCTATTAAAATGGGGGACCCCCCCAAAAAAATGACGTGGGGTCCCCCCTAATTTAATAGCTAGCACAGGCTAGGCAGACAGCTGGGGGCTGATATTAATAGCCCAGGAAGGGTGCCATGAATATTGGCCCCCTCCCAGGCTAGAAACACCAGCCGTCAGCCGCCCCAGAAATGGCGCATCCATAGGATGCGCCAATTCTGGCACTTAGCCTCGCTCTTCCACGCTGCCCTGGTGCGGTGGCAGGGGGTAATAGGGTTGGGGTTGATGTCAGCTTATAATGCCAGCTGACATCAAGCCCAGGTTAGTAATGGAGAGGCGTCTATAAGACACCCCCATTACTAACCCCATAGTCAAAGTTAAAAGAAAACACAAACACCCAGAGTAAAGTCCTTTAATTGAAATAAAGACACAATTCTTTATTGTTCTAAATTAAACCATACTTACCATCACGCCCATTCCAGCTGAAGCCAACGATCTCCTGCAATAAAAGAAAAATAATAAAGCAACCTCATCCTTACCTTTCGATGGTTCCCAGGACAGCTCCAGCTCTGCTACATCGAGATGACAGGCTGGACCGCAGCAGAAAGCTGCCATCCAGCCTGTCATCCCGCAGACACTGAGAAGCGCAGGCATGCTTGCGCTCCTCAGTGTCTCTCTGTGACGTCATCCAGATGAGCCGAGTTCATGTCCAATGAACTCAGCTCACCTCATGCACGTCACTGACAGCGTGGGAAAATTCTCCTGCACTCAGCGCTTCAGCGTGAGAATTCTCCCACGCTGTCAGTGACATACATGAGGTGAGGTCATGTCCAATGAACTCAGCTCACCTCATGCACGTCACTGACAGCGTGGGAAAATTCTCACGCTGAAGTGCTGAGTGCAGGAGAATTTTCCCACGCTGTCAGTGACGTACATGAAGTGAGCGGAGTTCATTGGACATGACCTCGGCTCATCTGGATGCCGTCACAGCCAGACACTGAGGAGTGGAAGTATGCCTGCGCTTCTCAGTGTCTGCGGGATGACAGGATGGATGGCAGCTTTTTTCTTTTATTGCAGGAGATCGTTGGCTTCAGCTGGAATGGGCGTGATGGTAAGTATGGTTTAATTTAGAACAATAAAGAATTGTGTCTTTATTTCAATTAAAGGACTTTTTTCTGGGTGTTTGTGTTTTTTTTAAATACTTTACTAGAAATTCATGGCGGTCATGTCTAATATTGGCGTGACCCCATGAATTTCGGGCTTAGGGCCAGCTGATAATGCCAAGCTGGCCTTAACCCCTTTATTACCCAGTGAGCCACCGCACCAGGGCCCTGGATGAGTTGGGTACAGCGCCAGAAGATGGCGCTTCTATGAACGCGCCATTTTCCGGGGCGGCTGCGGACTGCAATTTGCAGCGGGTGGGACCCAGAAAGCTTGGGTCTCCCTGCGCTGCAGATTCCAGCCCCCAGCTGCCTAGTTGTACCTGGCTGGACACAAAAATAGGGCGAAGCGCCACACATTTTTTTTTTTAATTATTTCATGAAATTCATGGAATAATTAAGAAAAAAAGGGCTTCCCTATATTGTTGTGTCCGGCTAGGTACAAATAGGCAGCTGGTGGTTGGGGGCAGCCCGTTCCTGCCTGCTGTACCTGGCTGGACACAATTATAGGGCGAAGCCCCACATAATTTTTTTTTAATTATTTCATGAATTTCCTGAAATAATTAAAAAAAAATTGACGTGGGGCTTCACACTATATTTGTGTCCAGCCAGGTACAGCAGGCAGGAACGGGCTGCCCCCAACCACCAGCTGCCTATTTGTACCTAGCCGGACACAACAATATAGGGAAGCCCTTTTTTTCTTAATTATTCCATGAATTTCATGAAATAATTAAAAAAAAAAAAACGTGGAGCTTCTCCCTATTTTTGTGTCCAGCCAGGTACAACTAGGCAGCTGGGGGATGGAATCTGCAGCGCAGGGAGGCCCAAGCTTTTTGCCCTCCCCCCCCCCGCTGAAAATTGCAGTCCGCGGCCGCCCCGGAAAATGGCGCGTTCATAGAAGCTGGATGCTGTACCTGGCTGGCATACAAAAATATGGCGAAGCCCACGTCAAAAGTTTTGGGAAAAATTTATTAAAAAATAAATAATAATTTAGGGACTGCATCTTTATTAAGTCCTCAAATGTCATTTAGTGTTAAAATAAAGGATTTATTTAAAAAAAAAATGGCGTGGGATCCCCCATAATTTTAGTCTCTAGCGGAGGTTAAGCAGACGGCTGGGGCAGATGTTTGAAGCCTGGGAAGGGGGTAAAACCCACGGAGCTTCCCAGGCTACTAATATCAGCCCCCAGCTGAATACCTAGCCTTTACTAGCTATTAAAATGGGGGACCCCCCAAAAAAAAATGACGTGGGGTCCCCTCTATTTTAATAGCTAGCAAAGGCTAGGCAGACAGCTGGGGGCTGATATTAATAGCTCAGGAAGGGTGCCATGAATATTGGCCCCCTCCCAGGCTAGAAACACCAGCCGTCAGCCGCCCCAGAAATGGCGCATCCATAGGATGCGCCAATTCTGGCACTTAGCCTCGCTCTTCCACGCTGCCCTGGTGCGGTGGCAGGGGGTAATAGTGGTGGGGTTCATGTCAGCGCCAGCTGCCATGAAGCCCAGGTTAGTAATGATGGCCGTCTATATGACACCCCCATTACTAACCTACAAAGTGTTAAAAAGAAAAAACACACTACACCCAGAAAAAAATAATTTATTTGAAATAAAACACCATTTTATTTAATTCTTAGTTTACTAAAAAAAAAATAGTTACCTGTCCACGTTCCTGCGCTGATCTCCCATGCACAGCTGTCACATCTGGAGATGGTGACAGCTGTGCATGGCTGCTGTAAGCTCACGCTGCCGGGAACACGTCCGCTCCCGGCAGCGGGAGCCACTGACTGAGGTCACCGGAGTGCATTCAGGCAGCGCAGCTCCGGAGACCTCCTTTACGGCAGTGCTGTACCGTGGGAATTTCTCACGATACAGCAGTGCCGTAAAGGAGCTAACCGGAGCAGCGCTGCCTGAACTCCGGTGAACCCTTACGGCCCCGTCATTCTAGCGGCGGCAGCGGTTCAGAGCGGTCACATTCTATGTGGCTGCTCTGAACTGGAGATCTTCGTGGGACACTCGTGGACTACTACGGAGGGGTAAGGATAAGGTTGTGGTTTATTATTTTATATTTTATTACAGGAGATCGATGGCTTCGGGGAATTAGGTGTCTTGGTGAGTATAGGTGTAGTTTTTTATTTTTTACTTTATTTTAGGTGGCGATCGGCGGGGACAGGTAATGTATGAACTAATTTCTTTTAGGTAACCACTGGCCACCAATGACATGTATTTAACATTTATTGGGGACACAGTAGGGCAATTTAAATAGCAGGATCAGGCTGATGGGAACTACTGCTCCCATCGAGCTGATCCTGCTGGCAGGAGTGGACGGGGGACAGACATAGGCCGATGGGAGTAGTAGTGTCACATCGGCCTATGTCTGCCCGCACACACACCCGCACACACACACCCCGCACACACACCCGCACACACACACACCCCGCACACACACCCCGCACACACACACACCCCGCACACACTAATCATGACGGGTCCGGGAGGTGAGGCTGACCTGTGCGGCCGTGGGAAAGTTGATGTGAGTTCATGCAGTCAAGCATGAACTCACATGAACCCTCTGAGGGCACCGCGGCTACTTCAAATGAACAGCTGATCGGCATCACCTGATACCTCAGCTGTTCATTTGAAATAACCGGCGGGAAAGCGCAGCACAGAACGGGAAAGCCGGCGGTGAAGTCTTTTCACTGCCGGCTTCCCCGCCCGGGTCCTTCGCTCCTTGGTGCTGCGCTCCCCGCCCGGTCCTAATTTACGATCGGGATGGGAGGTGGCGAGGGGAGCGGAGGATCGGGGTGGGAGGCTGCGGGGAAGCAGTATGGGGCTGCGTGATTGTTTAAAAGCCGGCGGCTTTTTACCGCGCGCCGGCTTTTAAACAATCAGGAGAATTCTCCCACGCTGGGATGGCATTCTGATGACAAGCTGGATCGCAGCTGAGCGCTGCCATCCAGCTTGTCATCCTTCAGAGACACTGCAGAGCGCAGGCATTATGGGAACTTCCGATTCCGGTATTCGATATTATAAAAGTATCGGAATTAAGTATCGGAATTCCGATACAGTGAATATCGGCCGATACCCGATATTTCAGTATCGGAATGCTCAACACTAGCCACAGGTCTTCGGTCCTGAACTTCACAGCCTCATATATTTCTATAAGGTTGTCAAGTTTAGGTTACGATACCCGCGGACAGATCGTGCTTCACAGATGTCAGAATTTGACCTTGGAAACAGCATTATAAAGTGTGAATTGAGGCTAAAAGGTTACTTTTCTTTTTCTCTTACTATGTGGTGTATGTGCTTTGTGGACACAGAGAAAAATTAGTTCTTTATGGAAAAGATAACTGTTTGAGGTGAGGTAAGCATTAAAAGATTCATAGTAACAGCTGACTATAGTCAGTTATGCACATTCATAAAAGGAAAAAATAAGAAAAATTCCATGATGAAGTGAAATAGATGAACTCGGGGAAGTTTTGAGGTTTGTCACCTTGAAAATAAGATTTAGTGACACAAGGTTGTGGTCATTTTTAGCGTTTAGTTGAGCTTTTTAAAAGAGAAGGAAAAAGAAGACTTTATTGAGAAACATGGTTTTGGCTGCAGATGAGCTTGGTTTGGCCGGGTACACAATATTGTTGCTTACTCTTAAATCTTTTTATCAGTCTGATTCATTGTAACATTTATGTCTTCTAGTGTGTTTGGAAACAACAAATTAGACATCATTTGACATATGGGCATGATAAAAAGCTTTAAGGGAATGGGTCATCAGAAAATAACCTTAAATCAGGTTTCTATGGAGAATTTATATTTTAGAACATTTTAAGGAGGTTTAGTTTTTCTATTTTCCTATATAGTTATTTATACAAATAAATGAAAAATCTTCAAACAAAAAAAAATTGAAAATTTCAAACTAGGTGCCACTGTGCCTAACACTAAACTCATACTTCTGTTCTGTACAGATGACTTCTTAGCAACATTAACAGTAAAGGCATAATTTTAATGACAGATGACAATGCTACATACAGTATATACCATAAAATTCACCACTCACAATAGGTCATAGTCACAGATCACCTCCTCTTTTAACAATGAACTTTGCCTAGATTAAGTCTAGGGCTACATGGCAATTTTGGTAAGTTCATTATCTGTAGCTGCTACATCGCAAGTGAATGGTGTCACATAGTGATATCTAGGAAACCATGACTGTGACAAGAAAATTACAAAAAATCCAACCCAGTACCCTAAGTGTTTTAATGCAACCCCATTTATTTGTAATACACTACGATGTCGCAGCTACACATAGCAATTTTTGGCCTCCCAACTTGAGTCTCGGCCAAAGTTGTCATGTAGCCCCAGCCTAAAGGATTTCTAGAAAATTCTCTTGCGAGAATCAACAAGTCACAGATATCAAATGCATTTTATGTCCATGTAGCTGCTGAACAGAAGAAAAAGTATGAGTCTAGTATTGGGCTTATAAAAATAAATAAAATAAATTGTACCTGTAAAACCTGCAAGTTGATTAATAAAAAGATGCAATTTAATAAAATACTGAGTTAAACGATAAGTAATGTTCTGCTGCCTCACACCCTTTGAAGCGGTTCTTGTAATTACAAAAAAAACACTGTTTTTTTTTTTTCAAAACATGCCACCACAGCTGTTCACCAGTTGTGTGTCATATTATAGCACATTCCATTTTGCTTTAATGGAGCTAAACTACAGAACCTGACATATACCATGGACAGATGTAGCACTCTTTTTGGAGGAAACCAGCCATGTGTTCTAACCCTGGACAAACTCCTTTAATTTCTTTCTCCGGCTCTCTCTCTCTATCTCTCTCTTACTCTCTGTTTTTTTCCAACAGACATTCTTTGTGAGGAAGACAGTTGTGTTTAAATCTATGGATTATGGAGAATTTTTTTTGTCTTAAAAAAAATAATAAATAAAAATATAGCTTGTCTGTGTCACAATCCAGGAAGCACACTTTCCATGAAACACAAACCTTGGTTTCAAGATTTTGTTTAACTTCAAAAATTAGGAATGAGGGGTATTAAAATGCCCTCCTTGTTTTCAAAAAAATTAACGGTGAAGCTCATGAATTATCCTTGCCCATAGTTGCTACTCCAGGTGCCTACAGTGCAGTGCAGACTACAGAGTTGTCCATGTTCTCCGCTGAATAAGTTGGAGCATCTGCAGGAGCAGCATAAATGAACAATTGTTGCAGCAGAATGATTAATATGAACCAACAGAGTCTTCAGTTGAGATGGCAAGCATGGCAAGCTGTATACTGGAATACTTGTGGGATGACAGGTGTAATTGTTACCATCAAGCACAGAGATGACTATAGGATAGCCATGCTTTTTTTTTGTTAGTTATATTTTTTTCAGGCTTCCAAAATAGAGTATATATTGGCTTGTTACCAGGATAAGCTCTGTAATACCTGTTTGGCAAAGCTTTTGCCTAGTGGATGCCTGCTGATTGCACAACTGACTAGGATAATCCTCTCTGATGCTCACAAACCCAACTCTCCAACAACTACAGCAACGTTAGAACAAGGCACATGGTTGCTGCCATAATACTTATCTATCATGCTGTACCATCAGGGAGGCATCTGATTGGCTCCAAATTTACTCTTCAACAGAACAATGATGCCAAACATACAGCCAATCTCAATAATAACTGTCTTCAGTGTAAAGAAGAACAAAAAGTCCTTGAAGTGATGGTATGAGTCTCACGGAGTACTGATCTCAGCATCATCAAGTCTGTGTGGAACGGCTTGAATAGACAGAAGAAATTGTGAAGGTCTACATCAACAGAATATTTGTGGTTCAGTCACCTGCTTCGATGCTGTTTTGAAGTCAAAGGATGTATATGTTACTGTAAAAGTCAGAAGGCCAGTAAAACCTAGGATGTACCGGTCAATCTGGACATTTACCGAGGCCGTCGGTAAAAGCTCAAAATGAAAAGTAAAATTGGACTTTTACCTGTGAAGTCTTGGTAAATGTTAACATTTACCGTCGAGCGTGGTAAAAGTCAGAAATATCAGGTGTGAAGATGGAACATCTGACTTTAACCAAGCGCAGTTGGTAAATGTGCACATTTACCACGGCTTCTTGGTAAATGTAGCTGAGAAGGGTGTAAGCGCAGTTGGTAAATGTGCACATTAAAATGTAGCTGAGAAGGGTGTAAGCGCAGTTGGTAAATGTGCACATTAAAATGTAGCTGAGAAGGGTGTAAGCGCAGTTGGTAAATGTGCACATTTACCACGGCTTCTTGGTAAATGTAGCTGAGAAGGGTGTAATAAAAAGTGTAAGCCACCGCGGGAAAGGTGTCTGATTAGGCAGATACGGCGAGGAAATGGAGGACACAGTGTTCAAAGTTTTTATAATTGTAATAAGAGTAAATGGGGAAAATATGGTAATAACAATGAACAAAATCTGCTACCCTGTAAGGTATCTGCTACCCTGTAACGTATGTACGTTCTATATATACAGATGTCAATCCTGACTATCCTATGATTATTGTTCCGATCATACAAAAAGTACCCACTTCCCGCTAACATACAACCACTAACCCCACACTAAAATATGCAAAAGAGAACGTCCTATGAATCTTAGGGTATCAGTGTTCCGCAGCACCCTCTCACAAAAAGTTACAAGAAGTACACACGCTGCCGGTGTAGTAGTGTATAAATTGTCCTGTACTTAGCTTCCTGTAGAGCGCAGAGTCCAAAGTCTTTCCAAGGGCCCCTTGCAAGGTGGACGCTAACACCGCTCACACAATTTACCGTTGCCGCGCCAATGTGGTAGAACCAGAAGATATGCAGATAAGCTCTGAGACGGAGTTGCTGGGTGCCATGAACGGTCTGTTCCACCCGAGCACCATAGTCTCTGATCAGGGAAATCGGAAGACAGCGCAGAAAAGGCTGGAAGGAAACAGCGCAACAGCCCTGTCTGGGCTCAGTCTAGTCAGCACAGCACCAGTCCTCTCACTCTCCCAAAAATAGCTCCTGCCTCAAGTCCTAGTTTCCTGGGGTTCTCTTCTTAGATTGCTGCCCAATCACTGCCTGAAGAAAATCACTAACTCATCAATGGCAGTGTTAGACCAGTAGATGGTGCTGTTGTACAGTCTTTCACACAATGCTGAGTAACCCTATTACAAAAGAACATGGGATTCTTGCCAAGCAGTGTGGGTAAATGGGCGTACTTCCTGTTTGTGTCCTCATGCTGGATGACTGCCTGAGTGTTTTGCAAGCTGCACATACTGCTCATAGCTGCATAGCCGACTGCCTGTCAAAGCTGCACAGGCACTAGCTGATTGTCAGATCATGAGTGAGGAAATGAAAGATCGTTTTTCGGAGCTCTTGAATGAAGTGGTGGAGAAAAAGCGAGATAATAATTTTTATCTCATGGACGATAAATACGAGAATATATTGAAAGAAGTGAAGGAGGCTAAAGTGGCGGTACCTAAACAGAGTATTTACTACAGGCGTTTGAAGAGGTACGACATCATGATCGTCGGAAGTGATGAAAAGTTAATTGCACCAATCTCGTGTGAAAAAGACAACGTGTTGCATTACGTTCGGTGTGCAGAACTCTTTAGTGTCATTCATAATGCGCACTTCAGTACCGGCCACAGAGGGCGGACCAGGATCCTAAAGGAGGTGAACCGTAAGTTCAAAAATGTCACAACGGAGTCAATAGTTATTTATCTGCGACTCTGCCAGCCATGCCAGAAAAAACAGAAGATTACCAAAAAAGGCCTTGTTGTGAAACCCATCCTACACAGTGAAATGAATTCTCGTGCTCAAGTCGATCTCATTGACATGCAATCCAATTGTGATACTGATTTCATGTTCATATTCGTCTATCAAGACCACGTCACTAAATTTGTTCTTCTACGTGCTTTATGCACTAAAAGAGCAGAAGAGGTTGCGTACCACCTCCTTGACATTTTTTCCACTTTTGGTGCCCCGTGTATTCTGCATTCTGATAATGGGAGGGAATTTTGTAACAAGGTCATACAGAGTTTGTGCGCGATGTGGCCTGATATGAAAATAGTGCATGGTAAACCAAGACACAGCCAGTCCCAAGGCTCCATGGAAAGAGCAAATCAAGACATTGAAAACAAGTTGTCAACGTGGATGGAAACAAATAAGACACCCAAGTGGTCTGAGGGCCTTCGCTTTGTACAAGCAATGAAAAATAGAGCATACCATGAGGGAATAAAATGCTCGCCCTATGAAGCTATGTTTGGAGTACCAATGCAGATGGGTCTAGCTACCTCCAAAATTCCTAGTTATGGGATCAGAAATCTCTCTTCAGAAGAAGATCTTGAAAAAATGTTTGTTGGTTTGCAAGAGGAACCCAGTGATCCGACATCACCAACAGAAGCCGAAGGGTCAGATGAATCTAACTTTCATCACACGTCAGCACCGACAGCAGCAGAAGCTTCGGATGAATCCAACTGTCATCAGCTGTTCACAACGGAAGGAGAAGCTTTGGACTTATCCAACTGTCCGCACACCTTAACAGCATATGAAACTCCACCAATTTTGCCATCCAAGAATAATGAAGACCGAAAAGAAAAAAGTGTCGAGTCAAAGCCTTCTAAGAAAGATGGAGAACTTCATGATGATCAGCAACCTGGCGTTTTGATTTCGCATACAATCAATAGAAGAATTGGTGCGGTCAGAAGAGTTCGAAAAGCTGCAAGAGAAGGACTTGAAACACAGGCCAAGAAAATGTTGAAATGTACCAGTCAAAAATTACCCGAACCTAACATTGGACAGAACATCAGAATCAGAATTCCAGACGCCGACCGTTCAAAAATGGACCCTAAGTCGATCATTGCGATTATTATAAAAAAAGAAGATGACTTCTACCAAGTGGGGACTACCGCTGGGATCCTAAATGCATTATATTATTGCAATCAGTTCACCATCTGTCAGGTATATTTCATAGGATTGCAGGATGTGAAAAAAGATCAGATCAGCCTTCGCACGGCGGTTTCCCAACAATCGTTGGTGGGAGGTCAGGGATTGAAGAAATGCAACTGTTTAAAGAAGTGCCTAAACAAGAAATGTGTTTGTAGGCTGGCAAAAATGAAGTGCCATTCAAAGTGTCACAATTCCCAACCGTGTTGCAACAAATAGGTCCTCTTTTGTGTTTGTTGTATGTCTTTTTCATTGAGATGAAAAATTAAGTGCAATTTAACGGGTCACAATTAGAGTTGAGTGGATAGCTGGATATCCGTCAATCCGTACGAATAAGACCGAGATCCGAGTGGATCCGGATCCTATCCGTGTCCCATATAAGTCTATGGGACAACTATCCATGTGCAGGGACATCCCTCCTGCGTCACCAGTGATGCGGGGGAGACTCCCTGCATGCCGGTGGGCATCCCTGCCGTCACCAGTGATGGTGGGGACTCGGTCGGGGCATACCTGAGCGAGGAGATCCTCGCTGCGTCACTGCAGTAGGAACTCCCCACCCATTAGGGTCATCCCGCCCTCTGGCCGGACCCCCCTTCTCCGCCACTTAAAGATCACTACTTACCGGAGGCTACAAGAGGCTTCCCAGGTCTCGTCGGCCGGCCGCATCCTCCTTCTTCCGGGTCACATGACTGCATAAGTCACCACGAAAGTGACAGGTGCATAAGTCATGTGACACGAGTTGTGTCACATGACTTACGCATGCGTCACTTGCGTGGTGACGTATGCAGTCATGTGACCCGAAAGGAGAACGCGGACGACGAGACCTGGGAAACCTCCGGTAAGTATCAATTTAGCTTTATACTTGTCTGCCCTGCACACTCGCACCATCCATGCCTTCCGATGATGCATGAAACATGCATTATCGGAAGGCACGGATATATCCGACAGATATCGGGATTATCCGTATCCGTACAGCCCGTTATCCGCTCGGATAACGGGTCTGGACGGATCTATCCGCTTATCTCTAGTCACAATTACAGAATTACATAGTTTTGAAGTTGAGTTATTCTTGTATTTGCGTTAATTTGACATTTTTGAGAAATATTTTCCTACATAAATGTTTCCTATTTGAATTCAGAATGACATAGTTTTGAAGTTGCGTTATTCTTGTATTTGCGGTAATTTGTCATTTTTGAGAAGTATTTTCCTACATAAATGTTTACTATTTGCATTTTCCTATTTGAATTCAGAATTACATAGTTTTGAAGCTGCGTTTCTTGTATTTGCGGTAATTTGTCATTTTTGAGAAGTATTTTCCTACATAAATGTTTTCTATTTGCATTTTCCTATTTGTATTTGTTCATTTGCATTTGCATTTTGCAGAATAAAAATATTTCTAACGATTAAGGCCTTCATCAGAGTCGGAAATTGCGTTTAGTTAACTTTTACCACCATCATCTGCTGGTAAGAGTCAGAATTCTGTGACTCAAAGTTACTTTTACCAACACATGCTGGTAGTTACTTTTACCAACACATGCTGGTAAATGTAAAGATTTACCAATTCGCCCAGGTAAAAGTCCAAAATCGTTCGTTTATATGGAATACATCTGACTTTTACCAACGCTGTTGAGAAATGTTAAGATTTACCAAGACTTCACAGGTAAAAGTCCAATTTTACTTTTCATTTTGAGCTGTTACCGACGGCCTCGGTAAATGTCCAGATTGACCGGTAAATCCTAGGTTTTACCGTCCTTCTGACTTTTACAGTAACATATACACCAAATGTCCACAGCTTGCAAGGATTCTTTTTTGTGAATCGCGAATCAAATCTCAAAACGCTTGAAACCGCAAATTTCAGGAAATTAGTCTCGAACTCGATCCTATGCAAGTCGATTTGTTCATCTCAACTGAAGGTAATATTTTTTTACTTTAGTCAATGCTTTTGTAACTTTACAAAAATTCTAAAAAAACCTTCTTTGACTAGCTCAAAATTACTTATTAAACTATTTTGTCATAGCTATTTTTTACATTTCGTTGCCAATGTAGTAGATGAAAAATAAATATTAACTGACTAAATAATTTAGTCACCAATGTAACGACTTTCCCAAAATAATTTTTTCAAGCTACACAGCCCCTTACCAAGGAGAACACACAACTGCTTCTAAAACAAAATCAAAGTGTTGTTAAGCTGTTTTTAAACACAGATTTGCAGAATGAAATTGAGGGTAATAACCTGGTAGCCAATGAAAGCAAAAAGTTCTGGAATGTTGCAAACCAACTGCTTGCAAATCATCCAAGCATAACATCTTGAATTGCTGGCGTTGTAATAAATTATAGAGTTCACTTTTGCATTTTTAAGAAAAAAAACATTTATCGAGTCAAACTGCAGAACTGAATCAGAGTTACAGCATGCATGATGTGTGGAATTTCTGAATGTATTGCAGTCAATGAGAGATAAAATGCAGAGCCAAAGTATGTTATATAACAGGAAAATCTGCTGGGATTTTACAGGCTCCGTCACATATTTTAGATAGGTTTTGCTCTTTGGGTTTTGGCTTTGACTTAGAAGTGTCAGTACAAAAGTATTCTGGAATGACCTTAAAGGTGGATCCTAATAGACTGTATGGCATACTGACCACTGGGGACACAAAACCAATTCTGTGGCTTAATTTGTGTCCATGATTGAAAAGGTGAACTACTCTGTTTTTCATTACTTGAAACATTATGTCCAACTTGACTATTCTGACCTTTATTTTTGTTACATGATAATGAGACAAAACAGAGAGGTGAAAAGTGCTGTTAGGTGGGAATTCTGCAAAAGTGTAGAGCACGTGAACATTTTTTTCATTGTGGAAAACCAATGTGGATTCTTTGTTTTAACTTCTAAATAAATGGACTAGCTGCCACGCAATTGTCTTTCTCATGTGCATCAGAAAAAAATGAACTTCTTTCTTGTATGTAAATTATCTTGCCAGTGCCCAGTGGTGGAATCAATGCCTGGCAACTGCTCTGGCCTTCATCCCTAAACCATCTCTTATAACTGATGATGTCAGCATTCATTCATGCCACTGAAATTACTTAGGAGGAATTTTAGTGTTGCAGATTATCACTAAATCCATTAGTTAAAGAAGCACTCTGATAAAAATTGTAATCCTCTTGATATATTGCAGTCATCATATTATATAGCACTGTGTACTTACAATTGTTCATTTTGCCTTTCTGCCAGCTCATTCTTCTCTTTTCCATTAGATCTATGACATCACGTGATTAAAAACTGATTAACTGAATCCTTCTAAGCTCTATGTAAAAACAGGAGGTCAATTTTCCCTGTGTCTCTGAAGGATGACAAGCTGGATGGCAGCGCTCAGCTGTGATCCAGCCTGTCATCTCAATGCCATCCCAGCGTGGGTGAATTCTCCTGCTCAAGCGCTGAGCGCTGAGAATTTTCCCACGCTGTCAGTGACGTGCATGAGGTGAGCCGAGTTCATTGGACATGAGCTCACCTCATGCATGTCACTGACAGAGTGGGAAAATTCTCCTGCACTCACCGCATGCGCAGGAGAATTTTCCCACGCTGTCAGTGACGTGCATGAGGTGAGCTGAGTTCATTGGACAGGAACTCGGCTCATCTTTATGCCGTCACAGCCAGACACTAAGGAGCGCAAGCATGCCTGCGCTTCTCAGTGTCTGCCGCATGGCAAGCTGGATGGCAGCGTTCTTCTGCGGTCCAGCCTGTCATGTGAATGTAGCAGAGCTGAAGCTGTCCTGGGAACCATGGAAATGTAAGGATGATGTTGCTTTATTAATTTACTTTTATTGCAGGAGATCGATGGCGTCAGCTGGAATGGGCGTGATGGTAAGTAGGGTTTAGTTTAGAACAATAAAGAATTGTGTCTTTATTTCAATTAAAGGACTTTATTCTGGGTGTTTTTGTTTTTTTGTAACTTTGACTATGGGGTTAGTAATGGGGGTGACTTATAGACGCCTCTCCATTACTAACCTGGGCTTGATGTCAGCTGGCATTATAAGCTGACATCAACCCCAGCCCCATTACCCCACTGCCACCGCTACAGGGCAGTGGGAAGAGCGAGGCTAAGTGCCAGAATTGGCGCATCCTATGGATGCGCCATTTCTGGGGCGGCTGACGGCTGGTGTTTCTAGCCTGGGAGGGGGCCAATATTCATGGCACCCTTCCTGGGCTATTAATATCAGCCCCCAGCTGTCTGCCTAGCCTTTGCTAGCTATTAAAATAGGGGGGACCCCACGTCATTTTTTTTGTGGTCCCCCATTTTAATAGCTAGTAAAGGCTAGGTATTCAGCTGGGGGCTGATATTAGTAGCCTGGGAAGCTCAATGGGTATTACCCCCTTCCCAGGCTTCAAACATCTGCCCCAGCCATCTGCTTAACCTCCGCTAGAGACTAAAATTACGGGGAACCCCACGCCAATTTTTTTTTTAATAAATCCTTTATTTTAACACTAAATGACAAGTACAGTAATCAACACTATCACTGTACTTCTTATATATGTGATTGACATGTTTCTATCTATCTAATCTATGTGTGATGCTCTATTCTTTATGTTATAAATTGTCGGGTACCGGTGTATGCCGCTGCTGAATTGCCGGCCGGCTTTTTTAAAGAGACGGTGCATGAAAACACTAATATTTTTTTTAATAATTCCTTTACACTAAATGACAAGCACAGTAAGCAACTCTGTCAGTGTACTTCATATATATGTGACTGACATGTTTCTATCTATCTAATCTATGTGTGATGCTCTATACTTTCGGTTCTAAATTTTCGGGTATCGGTGTATGCCGCTGATGAATTGCCGGCTTTTTATGTTTCACTGTGAGCACAGTTCCCATCAATTTGGGCAACCACTGTAATGCCACAACCACAATGGCTGTGGCATTACAGTGAGTGGCAGACAATCCCTGCATGATTGGTGCTCTAAATGCCAGACATGCAGGACACGCTTTTGGTGCACGAACAGTTATCGAACATAACCTCGAACAGCCGAATTTTTTGCAAATCGTTCGCGTTCGTTGAACGACTCGAACACCGCCCAAAACAGCTCGAATTTGAGATTGGCGAACAGTTCTAGTCGAACACCGCTCATCTCTAGTCCTAATAGTACATCCAAGCATATCACAAATTGAGGCATAAAATATTATATAAATAAGCCAAAAATGTCAATAAATCAGTCCTTGTTATATGAAAGCAAGGATTCATATTTTTAAGTATCATAAAATTCATAACATCATATAATCATGAGTGGATTTTTTAAAATTCAAATTCGCTATTTTCGTTGAATATTTCCCCAAAGTTTGATTTATGGTGAATAAATTTGCTGTTAATTGCATTACTAAAAAGCATGTAATGGAAAAAGGTGGAAAGGGTTCACAGAATTGGTCCTCCACCCACTACCTCTGGGACGCAGGGTACAACCAGGCCAAAACAGGTCATCATGACATTTCTGGACTTCAATGATAAAGCGGACATTATTCGAGCGTACAAACAATTAAACCACCCATTGATCATTCAAGGCCATAAAATCTTGCTTTTTGAAGACTACTCCTTTGAAGTAACCAGAAAAAGGAAGACCTTCAGCTCCATGTGCACCAGAATTATCAAGGAAAAAAATCGCTTTCAACTCCACTACCAGGCTATTTTATGCTAGCGTGGCACCCCAGGGGTCCGGTTGCCACAGTGGCATTGCCTTCATCACAAGGGGTGATGCCATGCCTGGAAGCAAGGAGGGTTCCCCTAATCAGATTTACCAGCATACAACACTTTCCTGGCTCCAGACCAGAAAAGGGAGCTCCACCCCTTCACACTGGAATCTGGAGGCGGGGTTAGTAGAGTCAGTTGAGAGTAGTTGAAGACAGGACAGCGACGAGGAAGGACCTGGGGAGGGGAGCTGTGTACAAGCTCGCCCCAGAGGAGAGAAGCGCAGAAGAACCGTACATTGGAGTCCGACATTGTGGGGCACTGAAGGCCCAGCAGCAGAAACCGGAGGGCAGGAGACTGCAGGTCTCCCCTGGCCCC
Organism: Phyllobates terribilis; assembly: GCF_046119375.1. Lineage (NCBI taxonomy): Eukaryota > Metazoa > Chordata > Amphibia > Anura > Dendrobatidae > Phyllobates > Phyllobates terribilis. Next base: position 153,917,409 of record NW_027362764.1, on the reverse strand, counting down.
ATCAGATGCCCGGTGACACAGCAGCACTATAGGACCCAGCACCGCCACGTGGGAGCAACACTTAAGGAAGGCCCGAGCTGCCTGCCATATGAGTGAGGAAAAAGACGTTTTACTCAGGGACGAGGGCCGCAGCATAGCTTTAAGCAGCAGGGCCAAAGAGATTAGCGCAGAGGAAAGGCCTACAACTTCACCTGGCGAGGTGGATCCCCAACTTGCTTCCAGGCCGCCCGGACCTCTACTACCAGCTAGTACCCGTGCCCCGGTCTGCTTAACAAACCGCAAGTAAAGATCAGAGGAAACCGCCATTAAGCTGTGGACTGGTCATTATCTGCACCATCACCTGCACTACACCGTATCAACAACATCTACCTCATAGCATCACTATATCCTGCCCTGGGGCTAAGCTCTGCTGTGGAGAGCTGAACCAACTCTGCTGCATCACCTTCAGCTCCAGAGGACCTACACCGCAGCGGTGGCCTCATATAGCCGCATACTACAGGTGGCGTCACAAACATTATCTCTATAAAAACTTTATTCCCCTTTTACTTTTCCCCTTTTATTGACCGCCCTGGGTCATGGACTGGGTCACTGCCACCGTGACATCCCCCAGCATCGACTGACCCGGCTACCGAGTACCCCACGGCCCAGGGGGCGCGTCACTTGAAGGACACAGATGGCTCTTTCCGGGAATTTATTTCACCTATTAAAGCGGAAACATTTGTCAACAGTCTCTTGTGTCCAAGGGCCAGCCTGGAACGAATCCACAAGGATGAAACTCCTTCTTGCTCACAGTCCCCTAAGGAATCTATGAGGCGAGGAGACAAAGGAGGCCAGAGTTGTAACAATCGTTGATTCAGTGAAAGGTAGTATGGAGGCAGTTGCTTCCATCCGTCTCCCCTCTCGGACTTTTACAATTTTGACTAAAGTTATTATATTCCATGGGTGAAGTGGGAGGGGAGAATGGAATCAATAAGAGATCAAAATGGAAGAAGAATTTTGAAAAAAACAACATTGAAAAATGGGGTTAAATTGCAATTTGTAGTTTTACACACATGGTCGGGCAGAAGTGAAACCCAGGGGAAAGGTTTCCCTAGCGAGCGGATACAAAGTGTCTACGCTCTTGCTAGGACAGTTTTCTAAAAATTTGGTTAACTGTTATTTAAGTTTGTTATGCATGTTCGAGCATTGCTCCTTATTACACTGCTCAAAAAAATAAAGGGAACACTCAAATAACACATCCAAGATCTGAATGAATTAAATATTCTCATTCTCACTTTGTTCTGTGTAAAGTTGAATGTGCTGACAACAAAATCACCCAAAAATCATCAATGGAAATCAAAATTATTAACCACTGGAGGCCTGGATTTGGAGTCACCCCCAAAATTAAAGTGGAAAAGCACACTACAGGCTGATCCAACTTTGATGTAATGTCCTTAAAACAAGTCAAAATGAGGCTCAGTATTGTGTGGTCTCCATGTGCCTGTATAACCTCCCTACAATGCCTGGGCATGCTCCTGATGAGGTTGCGGATGGTCTCCTGTGGGATCTCCTCCCAGACCTGGACTAAAGCATCCGCCAACTCCTGGACAGTCTGTTTTGGATGCAGTGAGACATGATGTCCCAGATGTGCTCAATCAGATTCAGGTCTGGGGAACGGGCGGGCCAGTCTATAGCTTCAATGCCTTCATCTTGCAGTAACTGCAGCCACATGAGGTCTGGCATTGTCCTGCATTAGGAGGAATCCAGGGCCAACTGCAACAGCATATTGTCTCACAAGGGGTCTGAGGATCTCATCTCAGTACCTAATGGCAGTCAGGCTACTTCTGGCGAGCACATGGAGGGCTGTGAGGCCCTCCAAAGAAATGCCACCCCACACCATTACTGTCCCACTACCAAACCGGTCATGCTGAAGGATGTTGCAGGCTGCAGATCGCTCTCCATGGCATCTCCAGACTCTGTCACGTCTGTCACATGTGCTCAATGTGAACCTGCTTTCATCTGTGAAGAGCACAGGGCGCCTGTGGTGACTTTGCCAATCCTGGTGCTCTGTGGCAAATGCCAAGCATCCTGCACGGTGTTAGGCTGTGAGCACAACCCCCATTCTGTGGACGTCGGACCCTCAAACCACCCTCATGGAGTCGGTTTCTAACCGTTTGTGCAGACACATGCAGATTTGTGGCCTGCTGGAGGTCATTTTGCAGGGCTCTGGCCGTGCTCCTCCTGCTTCTCCTTGCAAAAAAGCGGAGGTAGCGGTACTGCTGCTGGGTTGTTGCCCTCCTACGGCCCCTTCCATGTCTCCTGGTGTACTGGCCTGTCTCCTGGTAGCGCCTCCAGCCTCTGGACACTACACTGACAGACACAGCAAACCTTCTTGCCACAGCTCGCATTGATGTGCCATCCTTGAGGAGATCCCATAGGAGACCATCCGCAACCTCATCAGGAGCATGCCCAGGCATTGTAGAGAGGTCATACAGGCACGTGGAGGTCACACACAATACTGAGCCTCATTTTGACTTGTTTTAAGGACATTACATCAAAGTTGGATCAGCCTGTAGTGTGTTTTTTCACTTTAATTTTGGGGTGACTCCAAATCCAGGCCTCCATTGGTTAATTCATTTGATTTCTATTGATGATTTTTGTGTGATTTTGTTGTCAGCACATTCAACTTGGTACAGAACAAAGTATTCAATGAGAATATTTCATTCATTCAGATCTAGGATGTGTTATTTGTGTGTTCCCTTTATTTTTTTTGAACAGTGTATATAATCTAGTTACATGTCATCATTGTCTTGTAAGTATTTTACCAGTCATGTTTATTCTTACAGTCCCTGAATATGTTTATTGCGTCATGGAATGTTAAAGGTTTGAGATTTCCCCAAAAACGAATGAAAGTCCTTAGACATTTAAAACGTTTATAACCCGACATAGCCCTCCTACAGGAGACACATCTCCCGGATGCAGACTTCCCTGGATGAAAAAATTATGGGTGGGTGGCGTTTATGGCTCATCGTCTGTGGATAGAAAAGCTGGGGTCTTAATCCTTATCAATAAACAATTTACACACCAGATCATACGTCAACAACAAGATGGAGAGGGAAGGTTGGTACAATTAACATTAACCACATCTTGTGGAACCTTCTCTATCTATAATGTATATGCCCCTAATATAGGAAACAAATCTTTTTTTCAAACAATTGGAGACTAGACTTTTGCTCGACTCCAATCCTAATAAAATAGTAGGTGGAGATTTTAATTCGGTGGTTTCAGTCCACAAGGATAGAAAAAATACTGCAAGTACTCCGCAATCAACAACTTCGCATGACAAAGTGCTAGCACCTTTTTGTCCACCTGCCAATTAATCGACTCATGGAGGTTCCTGAACCCTAGTAATAGAGAATTCACACATTTCTCACACGCCAACGACTCTTGGTCTCGAATTGACTATATTTTATCTCCCCCTCTCTGTTAGCTAAAGTAATAACTGTACACATTGATAATATTGTTATTTCAGACCATGCTCCAGTAAATTTTGAGCTATCAAAGAAATTCTCTCGGGGCGCTGATTTCTTGTGGAGATTCCCAGATTATTTCTACAAAGATGATTCATTTATTTCCTCTCTCAAATTATGGTGGCAGGAATTCTTGTCAGACAACTTGGCACACCAAAATGATCCCACACTACTATGGGAATCGGCCAAGGCGGTACTTAGGGGGAAAATTTTTGCGTATACGTTCTCTCACATAAAGTAAGTTATGAGAAAATATAGTGAACTATCCTACTTTTAGGTGTCAGTTTGTGGCTGGATTTGAAATGGGTCCAGGACCTTCTGTGGTCTCCCATTTCAGTCCAGCCAGGGCTGATGCAGCTCAGCATTGTCATCAGCCCCAATGCCTAGCTGGCCCACGAGACTTACAGATTGTCTCCTGTGTATTGGTACCTAGCAATGTTAAGCATGGGTTGCAGAGGGAGACAGGGCGTTTGGAGTCTAAGTCCAGGATTCGCCGCACTGAGCATGCCCGTGACCTGGCGGATCGTGATTGGTGGTTTGGCACCCACCTGACTCGGTGACCTGGCACCGCCTGATTGGTCCACGGGTGGCGTCACCAATGGCGCGTCGGTGGCCTGGGCTTAGTCTTTAAAAGGCCCGCCCACAAACATGGCGGCGCGCGCTGATCATTGAGCAGTGATGCGATTGTGTGGACGACTGTGCTCCACGAGTAGTTTCTGTCAGGCAGGCTAGTTCCATAAAGGCAGGTAGTTTCTTCTAGCAGTCTGGCTCTGCCAATGGGTCGCCTAACACCCTGAGCAGCCTGCAGACGTCCTACCCACAGCTATCGCCTGTCAGCCACGTGGAGTAGTACCCTTCAGTCCGGTAGCACGCCGGCTGGAGTCACGTGTACCCGTCGGTGTAGACACACACGCATCCTAGCGCCGCCACTGTAGTCCCTATGCTGTAACAGGACTACAGATAGTTTTTCTCCGCCTATCTCTCGTGCTGCTAACGGAAATAGTGCGATTTGCTATACCCGTTCCAGTGTGCAGAAACACGGAAGGGTTTTACATTTAAGTTGGTTGCTTCCCTTTCCACCCGGAAAGTGTTTGGCAGCAGTCCACCAGGCTGCATCGCGGACCCCGGGGTTGGTTGCGTTCCATTATATTAAAGTTGTCTGCAGCTGCCCTCCTAACACATACACTATATTTCTTCTTGACCCTTCCCCTTTAAATAAATCACAATGGTCTCAAAAACAATCTGAATTCAACCAACATGCAGATATGAAAGAAAAATTCCACCTATCCCAAACAGAAGCATATTTTTTTGGCAATCAGGGAGGATGATGGCCAATTTGGCAAGAGGTCTGAAAAAGTCACAGGGAATTTTCCAATTAATAAATACCAATGGGGAAATCCACACGAATCCTAAATCAATTAATGAGATCCTAGGCTAATTTTATAAGGACTTACATAAAAATCCAAAACAAATCATGCCCCTCTCCGGTACACTCTTATATAGGGTCAAGTTGCCGTTATTTTCAGAGGAACAAAAATCTATATTAAATAAACCTATCTCATTGGAAGAGATTACTAATACAATTAAAAATTTGAAACCAAATAAGCCCCCTGGACTAGATGGATACCCATCTGATTTCTTTAAATCTTTAAGGGAAGCGTTTCCCCGTTATTAGTATCGATCTTTAACAAAATAGCTCAAGGCGATCCGATTTTCCCTTCCGCAAATATGGATTACGTTAAATTGTTACTAAAACCAGACAAAGATCCATTATCCCCCAGTTCATACAGACCAATTTCCCTCATAAATACCAACATTAAGATAAGGTCCAAAATAATGGCTGACAGACTGGCCTCCATTTTACCTCACCTTATATCCCCTGTATAAGCAGGTTTTGTTAAAGGTCACTCAGCCCCGCTAAATATTAGGAAGGTACTGTTGGCGCTGGATAAAATCCACTCTACACCTAATTTAAAAGGTTCCCCGGTGATTGTCTCCTTAGACGCTGAAAAGGCCTTTGACAACATTAATTGGGATTGGTTATACAAGGTCTTAACTAAGATGTCGTTGACAGGCACCTTCTTTAACTATATACGCAATTTATATGTCTCCAAAAGCTCAGGTATATAACTCGGGTTTTCTGTCCACTCCCTTCCCCCTTGAGAAGGGAACGAGACAAGGCTGACCATTGTCCCCCCTACTTTTTAACATAGCTCTGGAACCCTTAGTTCGTATTCTGTCGGATCCAAAAACTTTTTCAGGCATCCAATTTACTAAAAAATCAATTCAGGCTGCATTTTTTGCAGACGATATCATTCTGTTTATGTCTGATCCCATTCTGCATTTACCTCTAGTAATGGATTTGCTTAAAAATTTTGGTGCTTACTCTGGGTTTAAAATAAATGCCAAAAAATGTGAATTACTACCATTAACTGAAAAAGGAATAAAACTTTACCCAAAAGGATCTTTCAACGATATAACTATAACTCCCTCTTATATCACTAATTTGGGTATCAAAATAGGTCCCTCGCCATCCTCTTTGTACACATTAAATTATCCCCCCCTCATTAAAAAAATCACTAATCAATTGAAGTCATGGCAGTATTTGCCCTTGTCTTTTTTGGGTAGGGCACAATTGGTCAAGATGATCAGTACATCCAAAATTATGTATCAACTCCAAACTCTACCATTGCTACTGAAACACTCTGATGTAACTACACTTAACAGGGCCTTCAGTCATTTTATTTGTAAAGGGAAAACGTCCTAAGATTAATCTAGACAAACTTATGTCATCCAAAGATGATGGTGGCATTAATTTTCCAAGCATCAGGAATAATAACCTCGCCTGCCTCTTTCACTACATAATAGATTGGCTCCACAAAAGAAATACATACTCTGACTATACGTTGGAATCAGATTATGCTTACCCCTTCAATTTGATTGCACTTTTACACTCTCGATATACTTCCCTACCCCTAGCAATCAAAAGATTAGTAACTTTTAAAGACACCATCTCCGCTTGGAAGGCGGTTAGGAAAAAATATGGCCTTTCCTTCTGAATTTCTAAGCACCTGCCGCTATGGCGGAACCCAGAATTTCCACAGGGCACTGAAAACAAATTATTTTCTAAGTGGCAACAGGTTGGTATAGATAACATATCTCATCTCCTCCACCCAACCGATCAGAGATGGTTAACATACCCAGAATGTATGGGAAAATCTAATCTACCTCTCCAACATGGCTTCCAATATGAACAAATCAGACTTTCCGTTATGTCAAACTTAAGAGATGTTACTTATGAGACCTCCTAGAATGAATTGTATGTCATTTTAGTATCTCCAACAGGTACCCCCTCAATATCTAATCTCTATTCGGTAATGAAGTCTACTAATTTGTTAGGGGTACACCGAGACATTTTCTTTAAATATTGGAAACAACAATTGGAAGACGTTGAAATTCCCATTAAGATCAGATTAGGTTGGAAGGTATTTAGAAAACACATTATAAAGGAAACATGGAGAGTAGCCCAATATAAAATAATACATGGAGCCATTACGTCTTTAATATACCGAAAAAAGATCCATTATCAAATAGACTAACTGCATGCCCTAAGTGTCATCATGCATACACTGACCTCATGCATGGCCTATAGTCCTGCACCGAATCAACAGTATATTGTTATTAGGTTTCAGATTTGATTCACACTATATGGGGTCCAGGGTACACCCTCTCTCCATACTTAGCCCTACTACATTATTGGAGTAACTCAGAGAATCCAAACAAAAAGACAGGAGGCCCCCCAAAACTGCTCCACACTCTACTCTTCTTGGCAAAAAAACAGCTACTCAAACATTGGCTAGACCCTAACATTCCTCCCATAGCAGAGTTGGTAATCCAAATTAAACATTTTTTGGGAGTAGAACAACTTGAAGCTGGCAAATTTATATTAAAGTGGAAACAGTTTATTATAACATGTTGCTCTCTGATTGAAAAAAAAAATTGTCGAACCATTCACTTCTACAGAATGGTATATTTTAGAGGATCTCAACAACAACTTCGGACTATTTCGCGTAAACTAAAATATGAGAGATAAACAGAACAAATTAATTATCCACATCTAATTCTTTTTTGTAATGTCTACAATGATGACTTTAAGTTGTTAATATTTAATCTTTGTTTCATTTGTTGTGCCAGCTAATCACAAACTAATGCTTGTACATCGTGGCTAATCTGAGTACGGGTTCCTGATTAACTTCTCAAAGTTGGCTTTGTTCATTTGTCTTTATATGTTTTTTTTATGAAAATCCTAATAAAAATGATGTATTAAAAAAAGCAAAAAACATGTAATTGCCAGGAAAATATGTATATAACACTCTGATGCCTCCTAGGACTGTATTGAACCTCTTTTGAGCTCTGCAAAGCAAACACAGCCTTATTAATGTCCAAATGACCTCAACCTATCTAGCTAGGGGAAAACGTATGGTAAAAGGAGATTTTCAACAGTTTCATTGGGGTGTTTCTAATATTTGGCTATTGCAAAAACGAAGCGTGCAAAAAAATATTTTTTTTACAATATGTACACTTTGTGAGGTAGGCAGTTATGTTTAAATTCCTGGCATATGGAGATTTTTCTTTAGGAGGCTATAAAAATGGCTTCCCCATTTTACAATGCAGGAAGCACATTTTCTGTGACACAGCCTAAGATTAAGGATTTTGTTTTAGTTGAAAAAATAGCACTGAGGGGTTTAATACTGCCCTCCTTGTTTGCAGTGTGTGAAGAATAATAAAAAAGGCTTTTATTGAGGTCCTGTTACTACAGTATATCTCGGATCAATTAATTCACAGTCTCATTCAATAACTCTGCAGGTACAGCACCCTTCTATACCACTTGAATCTTTGGATTAGTATTTACAGACTAAGACTAGCACTACCATTTGCAATCTGATTGAGCACTGAAAATAGTAAACCACATTCAGGTTAGGCCATTTTCTATCCCTTTGTAGAATGAGCTGTGTGCTCTGACCTCTGATAACTACACTGTTCAAGCATAAATTGGCACTCCCTGGCCTTCCCCCATCTTTTACACTGCTCGTACTATGTCCCCTTATTGGCTGTACTAGACCATATAATGATGTAATAGCTTCAGGAAATTATGGGGAAACCTGCCTGTCCAAGCCTGGCGTCATCTGCTCCGATCTGGTCAGCTCTAATAATCACTACTGAATTTTCAACACATATTCTTATTATTGATTTAACGGATTTTAGATTTTGGGTGCCTGCTTTAGAAACAAAAAGACCCTTCAAGGGGTTGGTCACTTTATCTTTATTTTAACAGATGAGTTACGGACATGATTTTATGTACGTTACTATTATATAGGCATGATAGATTCTTCCCATACACTTGCTAGTACATATTTCCTTATAGACTGCACAGCTCTAATGACTTTTGATGGAGGGCCATGTAGTCAGACCTCTCCATGAGTCTTCTCCAAAAGAAAAGGATCTTTCTCATGTGAGTTGTTCTTCAGATGAGCTAGGTTGATGAGCAATCTGTTGACATGCTCCACCATAAACAGCCAAACTGCACTAACAAGTGAAGGAGAAGAACCTGTTACTTTTTTATATAATAGTAAGTGCCAAAAATTCATGTCCCCTACACATCTGATAAAATAAAAAAAATGTGCCCGCCCCCGTAACTCATTATACAGCCAGCAATAGGCAGTGCAACACTGAATCATATACAAGGCAGGGAGGGAAAAAGTTTTTATTTCAATTGCATGAATAAGTAAGGGAAAAATAATAATTTAAGAACACTAAAATTTGCTTATGCCTAATTTTTTTACATATATAATAAAATATACACATGTGTAACTACGAGTATATTGAGCCTTCAGAAAAGTAGTCTTGCGCAGAGCTGACTCATCTCCCAGACAGTTACTGCACTTGTTAACTTGGGCTTTTCTTATAACGATTTTCTTTTTCTTTTTTTTTTCTTACCTCTGCCTCATTTTTCTTGTAAGCTTTAATGAGATGTAAGGCAGAAGAGAAAGGTGCTCTTACAGCGTAGAGAGGTCAAGAACTGGTCAAGAGCTGGTTTATTTCAGATTGTGATATTGGTTCTTGATAAGAAGTGTTAAGAGGCACATGACAGAACGTTTTTAAGGAGGAACATAGACTAGTAGTGACCTATCTTTAAAAAAAGAGAGAGGGAGAAGTAAATCTCCTTAGTAAGCTATCTACAGGGTGCTGGATAGGAGCTGGGAGGGGGTGATTTATTTTTTTGCTTGTCCTGGAGTTCATCTTCTATGATAGACTCCCTTGATCTTGACATACATAAATTAATTAAAAGAAAAAGTAATAGAGGAAACTGCATTAGAGGAGCTCTTACTATAGGCATAAACAGGGCTTGGCGTTCAAAGCCTTGTTATCTTTTAATAATAAAGATAAATTACTCTGGATTAGTGGCAAATCTCTATCGTGTATAACTGTGTTTCAGGATAATGCTCCTCTGTCAATGTCTATTCTGATGCCTTCTCTGGCAACCTTTAAATGTTGCTTTCCTGCTTCATCAAAGCCTATGCTGGACAATAAGTGATTAGATAAATACCTGACCTTGTACAGGAATGTATTTAGCTCTTGCTTGGGCTCTTATAAGTAGTGACAATTTAATGAATCAGACACAAGGAAATGTTTGATTAAGACAAAATGTACGGAAACTGTTAAAATTATAAGCATAAATCCTGGCACAAACTAAAGTGGGCCCCTGTACAAGAGCTACACAGTATATGGGCCCTTGGCTGTCCAATAACTCATCATAATACACAATTCCTTCTACTTTGGAGGTGGAAGTGGGCCCCTTACCTCCTATGTCCCTGTGCATCTGTGCCGTTTGCACCAATGGCATGTCCACCCTGATTCCTGGATATAATGATGAAACTATCAGGAGTAGGGGTGAGCGAACCAGTGGATGTTCGGCTTCGCCGGGTTTGACCGAAATTTTGTCCAAAGTTCAGCTCGGGCACCAGAAATCTACCCAAACTTGAGCCCGAACCCCATAGAAGTCAATGAAGACCCGAACTTTGGTGCTGTAAAATGGTTGTAGTAAGGGCTAGGGGTCTCTCTCTGTTCTCCAGGAACTCCAAACACTAAAACGGACTTCCACGAGAAGTCAGTGTTTGTGTTTGCTCTTCACTAATCGGGAGTACAAAAGTTGTAGTGGCAATCGGGACCTGGAAACTGAAAAGGGATGAGCAACTACCCTGCCACATTAAAAGACCTGATGTGATGAGAAAGCAATGACAACTGTACACTATGGGTATGTGAACACAATGTCTGTATCAGGCTGATTCCAGCTGGAACCCCTTTGAAAAAGCACAATAAAACCCCCAAAAAGAATGAACATGTGCATGCAGTGTCAAAACAACTTGCTGTGCACAATTCATCTTTTGTAACTTCTTTTAACTGCTTCTGGCTTTGAAAGCCGTGAAGCGACTAAAATAAGTGACCCGTTCATTCTTCTAGTGGCTTCCGCTTTGAAGCTGCCACTTTGTTTATTTCATATATGAAAAAAATACAGCATCATATCTGCCACAAAAATGATGCAAAATAGGTCAAAGTAGACACTTTAGGAAAAACAGTGTCGGCGGTTGATGCTGAGGAAATATTTGCAAAACGTGCCTTGGAAATTGAAGTGTAGGAAACACTGTCCATGGAGTCTGTACTCTTCAGGTCTGTACTATTTATTACTATTCTCATTTCTTTTGTGACATATACAGTGAAGGAAATAATTCTTTGATCCCTTGCTGTTTTTCTAAGTTTGCCCACTGACAAAGACATGAACAGTTTATAAATTTAAGGGTAGGTTAATTTTAACATTGAGAGATAGAATATGCAAAAAAATCAAGAAAATCACATTGTATAAATTGGATAATTTTTTTTACATTTTGCAGTGAGAAATAAGTATTTGATTCCTCTGGCAAACAACACTTAATACTTGGTGGCAAAACCGTTGTTGGCAAGCACAGCAGTCAGATGTTTTTTGTAGCTGATGATGAGGGTTGCGCACATGTCAGGAGGAATTTTGGTCCACTCCTCTTTGCAGATCATCTCTAAATCATTAAGATTCTGAGGCTGTCGCTTGACAACTTGGAGCTTCAACTCCCTCCATAAGTTTTCTATGGGATTAAGGTCTGGAGACTGACTAGGCCACTCCTTGATCTTACTGTGCTTCTTTTTGAGCCACTCCTTTGTTGCTTGGCTGTATGATTTGGGTCATTCTCTTGCTGGAAGACCCAGCCACGACCTATTTTTAATGTCCCGGCGGAGGGAAAGAGATTGTCAGTCAGGATTTTATGGTACATGGCTCCATCCATTCTCCCATTGATGCGGTGAAGTAGTCCTGTGTCATTAGCAGAGAAGCACCCCCAAAACATAATGCTTCAACCTCCAGTGGGGATCGTGGTCACAGGCAGCATTTCTCTTCCTCCAAACACAGCGAGTTGAATTAATGCCAAAGAGCTCAATTTTTGTCTCATCTGACCAAAGCACTTTCTCCCAATAACTCACAGAATCATCCAGGTGTTCATTGGCAGACTTCAGATGGGCTTGCACATGTGCCTTCTTGAGCAGGGGGACCTTGCGGGCACTGCGGGATTTTAAACCTTTAATATGTAATGTGTTTCCAATGTTTTTCTTGGTAACTGTGGTCCCAGCTGCCTTGAGATCATTAACAAGTTCCCCCCATGTAGTTTTAAGCTGATCTCTCACCTTCCTCATGATCAAGGATACCCCACGTGGTGAGATTTTGCACGGTGCCCCAGATTGATGTCGATTGACAGCCATTTTGTATTTCTTCCATTTTCTTACTATTGCACCAACAGTTGTCTCCTTCTCACCCAGCATCTTACTTATAGTTTTGTAGCCCATTCCAGCTTTGTGCAGGTCTATGATCTTGTCCCTGACATCCTTAGAAAGCTCTTTGGTCTTGCCCATGTTGTAGAGGTTAGAGTCTAACTGATTAATTGAGTCTTTGGACAGGAGTCTTTTATACAGGTGACTAAGTAAGACAGCTGTCTTTAATGCAGGTAACTAGTTGATTCGGAGCGTCTAACTGGTCTGTAGGAGCCAGAACTCATAATGGTTAGTAGGGGATCAGATACTTATTTCTCACTGCAAAATGTAAAAAAAAAAATTTAATTTATACAATGTGATTTTCTTGATTTTTTTGGGATATTCTATCTCTCAATGTTAAAATTAACCTACCCTTAAATTATAGACTGTTCATTAGAGATGAGCGTTGTTCTACTCGAACTGTTCGCCAATCTCAAATTCGAGCTGTTTTGGGCGGTGTTCGAGCCGGTCGGCGAACACGAACAATTTGAGAAAAATTCGGCTGTTCGAGGTTATGTTCGATAACTGTTCGTGCACCAAAATCATAACTGGATTTTTTCTCAGTAATGATGAAAATTAATGTTAATACGCAGTTTGAGTGTACAGCGGGGCGGGGGGAGGGGCAGGGGATGGATCTCTGCAGGAACAATGAAGATCTCCATTTTTTTTTCTCTTTCCCGCATTTGCAGTGGGGAGGTGCAATCTGTCAGCCTATCAGCAGCGCACACACGGAGCGAAGTGCTTTTTTTCACACAAGCAAGGGCATGTGTGATTGGCAGTGTATGTCACATGTCCTTGCCCTATAAGACCAAGCCATTTTCCCCGTCGCCACCATTTTCTCACTGCTGCAGCTGCGTGTTAGACGGCACCGCTGTTGCTGTGTGTGCTATACCTTGTTAATTTCAAGCCAATTTTCTCTGAAATCTACAGATAGCTTGGGAGTAGGGAATAGTTGTGATTGCAGTCCTTTTAAGGACTAGGTTACAGCATTTCCTACGACTTTTATCAGGGAGGTCTGTGCTCTTAAATAGATAGGTTGTGGGAGTAAAGACTAATTGTAATTGGAGTCCTTTTCAGGACTAGGTTACATGAGTTCCTATCAGTTTTTGCCAGGCAGGTCTGTGCCAGTGCTGTGCAAGTTTTTTTCACAGCATTTGGCTGAATCTAGCAAAGCTAATCCTTTTTGGCCTATTGCAGAGTTAGTCAGTGGAGTAGCCTATCTGTGTTGCAAGATATAACACCTGTGTATAGAATACCAATTTTTTTACTGCACCTAGTGAAGTAAAATCTTTTGGGCATAGCATCATTCTATTAGTCCATCTATACTGACCTCCATCAGGTTGCAAACTGAATATAATTTTTTTCTACATCTAGCTCTGAAAAAATATTTGGGCTTCTACCGGTGTGTGGGACTTGGTCTATTAGTCCATCTATACTGACCTCCATCAGGTTGCAAATTAAAAATAATTTTTTTCTGCATCTAGCTCTGAAAAAATATTTGGGCTTCTAGCGGTGTGTGGGACTTGGTCTATTAGTCCATCTATACTGACCTCCATCAGGTTGCAAATTAAAAATAATTTTTTTCTGCATCTAGCTCTGAAAAAATATTTGGGCTTCTAGCAGTGTGTGGGACTTGGTCTATTAGTCCATCTATACTGACTTCCATCAGGTTGCAAATTGAATAAAAAAAATTTCTGCATCTAGCTCTGAAAAAATATTTGGGCTTCTAGCGGTGTGTGGGACTTGGTCTATTAGTCCATCTATACTGACCTCCATCAGGTTGCAAATTAAAAATAATTTTTTTCTTCATTTAGCTCTGAAAAAATATTTGGGCTTCTAGCAGTGTGTGGGACTTGGTCTATTAGTCCATCTATACTGACCTCCATCAGGTTGCAAATTAAAAATAATTTTTTTCTGCATCTAGCTCTGAAAAAATATTTGGGCTTCTAGCGGTGTGTGGGACTTGGTCTATTAGTCCATCTATACTGACCTCCATCAGGTTGCAAATTAAAAATAATTTTTTTCTTCATTTATCTCTGAAAAAATATTTGGGCTTCTAGCAGCGTGTGGGACTTGTTCTATTAGTCCATCTATACTGACCTCCATCAGGTTGCAAATTAAAAATAATTTTTTTCTGCATCTAGCTCTGAAAAAATATTTGGGCTTCTAGCAGTGTGTGGGACTTGGTCTATTAGTCCATCTATACTGACCTCCATCAGGTTGCAAATTAAAAATAATTTTTTTCTGCATCTAGCTCTGAAAAAATAATTGGGCTTCTAGCAGTGTGTGGGACTTGGTCTATTAGTCCATCTATACTGACTTCCATCAGGTTGCAAATTGAATAAAAAAATTTTCTGCATCTAGCTCTGAAAAAATATTTGGGCTTCTAGCGGTGTGTGGGACTTGGTCTATTAGTCCATCTATACTGACCTCCATCAGGTTGCAAATTAAAAATAATTTTTTTCTTCATTTAGCTCTGAAAAAATATTTGGGCTTCTAGCAGTGTGTGGGACTTGTTCTATTAGTCCTTCTATACTGACCTCCAGCAGGTTGCAAATTGAATATAATTTTTTTCTGCATCTAGCTCTGAAAAAATATTTGGGCTTCTAGCGGTGTGTGGGACTTGGTCTATTAGTCCATCTATACTGACCTCCATCAGGTTGCAAATTAAAAATAATTTTTTTCTGCATCTAGCTCTGAAAAAATATTTGGGCTTCTAGCGGTGTGTGGGACTTGGTCTATTAGTCCATCTATACTGACCTCCATCAGGTTGCAAATTAAAAATAATTTTTTTCTGCATCTAACCCAGCCAATAGTTTTGGCCTAATACCACAGTTTGGCCACTCAGCTCTGCTCGGTTACCATCCATTGTTTTTTTGTGCAAACAACTCCAGAGTTGTGAATTAGTTAACCACCAAAATGAGTGGAAAAAGGCCTGCTGCTGGTGGAAAGGGGAATAGGCGTGTTGGGAAGGGGAAAAAAGGTTGTGTCCGTGGGGTAGGTGCAGAAGAAAGACCATCTTCCAGCCAAACTAAAATGTCTACTTCTTTTAGCGGACAATGTGATAAGATCCCTTTCTTACGGCCACGCCAATCGCTACAAATTCCAGATGAGGCACAAAAACAGCAGGTGCTTCAACGGATATCAAGTGCTCCTTTAAGTGGGCTCTCCTCCACATCAACTTCAACATCACAAATACTCCAGTCCTCAAAGGTGTCACCCAAATCGCACTTGCTTCCTCACAGCTCCCAAATCTCCAGCTGCCCGTCTGAGTATGAGGTAGAACAGATGGTTGAGTCTGCAGAGCTGTTTACTCATACTATAGCCTGGGAATCAGAGGTCGACTCCAGCGCTTCTGTGAATCCAGACGAGGAAATGATCTCCACTGATGCCCAGAATCTTTATGAGTCGGATCCAGGACCAGACGCAGAAGGTTCTGACCATAATGTAGACCCTGATTCCCAAACTGTAACTCCTGTTGGTGGAGACAATGAGGAAGACGATGATAAGACTCAAATACCTGATTGGAGCGACAACTTTAGTTTTTTGTCAGGGCAGGAACAGGTTGGCTCTGAGGACGACGGGTGTGATAACGCACAGGGTGATGATGATGAGGTCGGAGATCCCACTTACTGTCAACCCACAGTCAGCCAAGAGATGAGGTCAGCAGAGGAGGTGGAGGAAGATGCTAGTGACGACGAGGTCAGGTTGCGCCTTCCTGGACAGAGACGTAGTACTGGAAGCACGTCAACAACTGCATCCTCAAACACAACTCTGCCTCTCACCACAAGTCGTGGTGGCTCTTCAGGTCGCATGGGTGCTAAGCCTTGCATAGCCTGGGCATTTTTTCAGATCGATAAAGATGACCCAACTCGTGTTATCTGTAACATTTGTCAGCAAAAGCTAAGTAGAGGCCAAAAAATACATAGTTTGAGTACTTCATGCATGAACCGGCACATGGACATGAAGCATAAGTTGCAGTGGGAAGCTCAGTGTGCTACAATGCGGTCTAGCCGGCCGGGCCAACCACCGTCTGCCATATCTTGTGCATCCGCGGCCTCTTCATCCTCTGTGACTGGGGGGACAGCAGTCACACCTGTTTTGGGGCGCAGACCTGCCACCTCTTTACCCGCAACAGCCAGCGTGATTGGCAGGTCATCATTTTCTTTGGAGGTGGTAACACCAGCTGGTCTTGAGCGCTGTCCGACATCGATAGCACCACCTTTGGATCAAGGCAACCTAACATGTCCGCCTGCATCTTCCTCACAGACCGGCAGTTTGCCGGGGACACCCTTATCAACCCCGTCTAAGCACAATAGCCAGCCCTCGGTCCCTCAGATGTGGACAAGTAAAAGACCATTTCCTCCTAGCCATGAGAAAGCTAAGAGGTTGAATTTCACCATCTGCAAGCTCTTGGCTACAGAAATGCTGCCTTTCCGCCTGGTGGACACAGAGGATTTTCGAGACCTTATGTCCGTCGCAGTGCCCCAGTACCAGATGCCCAGTCGGCACTACTTCTCAAAGAAAGGTGTGCCTGCGCTCCACCAGCATGTCGCACACAACATCACCGCTTCTTTGAGAAACTCTGTGTGTGACAGGGTGCATTTCACCACAGACACTTGGACGAGTAGGCATGGACAGGGGCGTTACATGTCGCTGACTGGGCACTGGGTAACTATGGTGACAGCAGGACAAGGGGCTGCTGTCCAAGTCTTGCCGTCCCCACGAGTTGTGCGTCAATCCTCTTTATGTCAAAGTTCCACCACTGCTTCTGCCTCCTCAACCTCCTCTCGGTCTTCCACCTGCACCCAAAGCCTGTCTGGTCATGCCACAAGCTTTCTAACTGCGCAGAAGGGATCCTGCACACCTCCTTACTATGCTGGCAGTAGGGCTCAACGTCATCAGGCGGTTTTTACATTGAAATGTCTGGGAAATGTGAGTCACACAGCTGAGGAGTTGTGGTCAGCTCTGGAGAACCAATTTCATGAATGGTTGTCTCCACTGGACCTGAAACCAGGGAAGGCCGTGTGCGACAATGCTGCAAACCTGGGTGCGGCCCTTCGCCGGGGCAATGTCACACACGTGCCTTGTATGGCTCACGTGTTGAACCTGGTTGTCCAGCAATTTTTAGCCCACTATCCCAGACTAGATGGCCTTCTGCAGAGGGCACGGTCGCTGTGTGCTCACTTCCGCCGTTCGCATCCCGCAGCTCAGCGACTTACATCTCTACAGAAGTCGTTGGGCCTGCCACTTCACCGGCTAAAATGCGATGTGCCTACCCGGTGGAATTCAACTCTGCACATGTTGCAGCGACTGTGGCAGCACCGACAAGCCCTGGTGCAATACGTTCTGACGTATAGCCTGGGCCAACGAGATTCAGAGGTGGGGCAAATCACGCTGGAGGAGTGGTCTCAGATCAGGGACCTATGCACCCTTCTGCACAGTTTTGAAATGGCGACGAAGATGTTTAGTGCTGACGATGCCATTATCAGCATGACTATTCCGGTGATTTACATGCTGGAGCACATGTTAAACAGAATTCGGAGTCAGGTGGTGGCACAAGAGGAGGTGGAGGAAGTAGAGGAGGAGGAGTTGTATGCGGAAGGGCTAACATCTGCAAGGTCCAGACGGTCGGCAGCACCAAGGCGGCAGGCATGTGAGGGTGGGGGAGATGGTTTTACCAGGGCGCATGGTAGCAGCCAAACTAGTGAGGAAGGTGCAGGAGCCCAGGAAGAAGTGGAGGACGAACTGATGGAAGACTCATCAGATGAGGGAGACCTTGATCACATTTCTGTTGTGCGAGGTTGGGGGGAGAGGACAGAGGAAGGAAGCATGATTGTTACCTCGCCACCAACACAACAGGGACTTGGTGCTCCTGGATGCGCAACACACATGAGTGCCTTCTTGCTGCACTACCTGCAACATGACCCTCGAATTGTGAGAATTAGAAATAATCCTGACTACTGGGTTGCCACACTGTTAGATCCCCGGTACAAAAGTAAATTTGCAGAAATTATTCCTGCCATAGAAAGGGATGCACGCATGCAGGAGTATCAGCAGAGACTGTTGCAGAATCTTACATGTGCTTTTCCACAAAATACCAGTGGTGCACGTAGTGAATCTCACAGTTCCAACTTGCCAACCGTGGGACCGTCAAGTGTTCAGCACTCAAACCGTGACAGAACCACAGTATCTGCTGGTAACATCAATTTTGCGGAATCATTTCACCACTTTTTTAGCCCATCCTTTGCAAAGCCACAGGAGACAAGAAGTCTGACACATAGTCAACGCCTAGAGACGATGGTACAGGAGTATCTCCAAGTAAACATTGAAGCCACGACTGTGTCACTGGACCCTTGCTCTTTTTGGGCTTCCAATCTGGATAAATGGCCGGAGCTAGCCACTTACGCCTTGGAGATCTTGTCATGCCCCGCAGCCAGCGTTCTGTCTGAACGTGTGTTCAGCGCTGCTGGTGGTGTGCTGACAGATAAGCGCACGCGGCTCTCCACTGATAATGTAGACAGACTCACGTTCATAAAGATGAACAAATCATGGATCCGAAACGACTTTTCTACCCCTGTGTCATCCTGGGGAGAGTAAAAGCTTGATGATTGGTTAAAATCACCCTACCAACCGTTTTAAGCTTTCAAATTACTAATCATGTTTATCTGTATCTTGACTGGAAAATAATTTGGGCTTTGTAGCAGTGTGCAGCACTGATCCTATTAGGCCATCTATACTAAAGCTTCACCAGATTTAAAATTAAAAATAATTTTTAGCTGCATCTAGCCCGGAAAATAATTTTGGGGCTCCGAGATGCGCAAGGCACATAAGTGCCTTCTTGCTGCACTACCTGCAGCATGACCCTCATATTGTCAGAATTCGAAGTAATCATGACTACTGGGTTGCCACACTCTTAGATCCCCCAAACTTTTCGATCAACCTTTTCATTTTAATAAAGACCAAAAAAATGGTCATTTTTGAAATTATAAGCATTAGCAGGTTGTTAGAAACTGAAATCAAACAGTTTTCAACTCAAAACTTTATTCTAGGTGATGTTACATTTTCACATAGGACCCCTTGTTCGAAAGGAGCTTCTGAACTCTCTCGTCCATTGAATTTGTCAGGTTTTGGATGGTTTCTGCTTCAATTGTTTTGCATGAGGACAGAATACCCTCCCAGAGCTGTTGCTTAGATGTGAACTGCCTCCCGCCATCATAGACACTCCTTTTAATGATGCTCCAAAGGTTCTGAATGGGGTAGAGGTCAGGGGAGCATGGGGGTCACACCATAAGTTTGTCCCCTTTTATGCCCATATCAGCCAGAGATGCAGATGTTTTATGTGCAGCATGAGATGGTGCATTATCATGCAGAAAAATGATCTTGCTGTGAAATACACGGTTCTTCTTCTTGAACCATGGCAGGAAGTGCTGTTTGAGAAAATCCACATACATTATGGAGTTCATCTTTAGCGCCTTCAGGGATCCTAAAGGGGCCGACAATCTCTCTCCCCATGATTCCAGCCCAAAACATTACTCCACCTCCTCCTTGTTGGCGCTGTAGCCGTGTTTGCGTGGGGTGTCCATCAACCAGCCATCCTCCACTCCATCCATCTGGACCATCGAGCGCTGCACGGCACTCATCCGTGAACAAAACAGTTTTGAAATCAGTCTTCATGTAATGTTTGGCCCACTGGAGCCGTTTCTGCTTGTGTGAAGTGGATAGAGGAGGTCGACAGGATGGCGCATGCACAGCTGCAAACCTCTGAAGGACCCTGCATCTTGTTGTTCGGGGGACGTTGGAGGCACAAGCAGCTTCAAAAACTTGTCTGCTGCTATGACAAGGCTTTTTTGCCGCTGCTCTTTCAACCTGACGTAATTGCCTGTAGGAAAGAGTCCTCAATTTGCCCTTATCAGCACGCACACGTGTGTACTGTGAATCAGCTACATACTTCTTGATTGCCAAGACACTTCATCCTGATCATCGCACAATGTTGATTGTAGTCATGCCTTGACCTAAACACTCCACAATTTGTTGCTTCTCAGCAGCCGACACATCCTTTTTCTTTCCCATTTTGGCAGAAAATGTAGGCTGCTTAATAATGTGAGAGAGCCTTCTTAAGTAGTCTTGCCTTTCATTGGACACACCTGCCAAACTAATTAGCACAGGTGTCTGCAATTGCTTACAGTGATATAAAGAGCCCTGACACACATCACCATCAATGAGTTTAACTGACAAACAAACAAATTCTTCCCTTATCACTCCTAAACACTTTTTGTATAATAATTTGGAACGCAGTGTACATGTGCTTTTCCACAAAACACCAGTGGTTCACGTAGTGAATCTTACAGTTCTAACTTGCCAACCGTGGTCTGTATGGAGTTGTTCAATAAAGGGCCCAAAATTAAGATAACATAGATGGGAGAGGTCTCTATGAATAGGAATTCCTAAGTATTTGACACCCTGTGAGGGCCAGGCAAAGGGAAAGTTGGACTGGATGGAATCCTATATGGATTTGGGGAGGGAGACATCGAGGGCCTCAGACTTCGCTTCATTGATTTTAAAATTTTACCATGTAACAAAGTGATCTATTTCAGCCATAACAGCATGGATGGATATATGTGATTGAGTGATATATACTAGGACATCATCAGCAAATAGAGAGCACTTGTACTCGGTGCCTCCCACCTCAATCCACCTAATATTGGGGTTATGGCGAATTGATGAGAGCAGGTGCTCCGTCACTAGGATGTATAAGAGAGGGGACAGAGGACATCACTGCCTTGTCCCATTGGTGATTGTGAAAGGTGATGAAAATGTTCTGACGCACCCCCTGGGCCTTGGGACACCCGGAGCCGGACCCTTTTTGGTGGATGCTGGTGGTTGTAGTCTTCGTGGCGGCGACCCAGTTCCGTGGCTCAGGGCGGTCAAACCAGTGGCGGAACTATTTATGTGGTTTTGATGTTTAAATGTCCGACTACGCCACCCGTTGATTGCGGTCAGAGTGAACCGCCGCTACAGGGCAGACCACTGAGGCTGGTGTTGTGGGTGCAGCAGAGCGTAGCATAACTCCCCACGGGAGGAGTATAGCCTCAGGGCAGTGTATGCGGAGGATGGGGGTGATGGTGCAGGGCAGCAGCAGTAACGACACGGAGTCAGTGATGCAGTTCAGGGCCTTTACTCACAGTTCTTATTATCCAGACCACGTCTGCAGGTAACGGCTGCCCACGTCGTACTGTGCTCACCAGGTGAGGGGCTCAGACAACTCCCAGATAACTTTGGAGCACTTCACAGGACCCCCTTTGTGTGTCCTTTGTCTGGCCTTTCTTACCAACACTTCTGTCCGGCTGCCTCGGGCCTCCTCTTGGTAAACTTGGCGCCAGTTTCCCTGACCCTATGTGGTGCCTTCCTAGCGGGTGTAGCGAGGGGCTGCGCCACATAAAATGTCAGAGCCTCCGGTTTCTAGCTGAGGGTCGTTTCCTGCCTCCACTAGTTCGGGGACCGGTCGCCCCCTTTGGCCTGACCCCTCCACGCAGGTGGATTCGGGCGTGTGGTGGCGACTCGCCCGTCCGCACCCCTGGGATCCCTTCATTCCTCGTTCCTGGAGCCTTCTCCGCTCCTCTTCCTTCCTTCTCCCTCTTCCAGGCCTGGGCCTCTGTTACTAGGCCCGCCTCCGGAGCAGAGCTCATGCAGAGCCCCTGCTCCCTGCCACTTCTGCCCAGACTTCTCTGCACTGAACTAAGATGGTGCCCACCTTTTATACTCCCTTCTCAATGCACCCAGGAACTGCTTCCTCCCTGCTCCTGCACTACAGGGTTCCCCTTCCTCAGTGTTCCCTCCCCCCACTCCAGCCAGGGACAGGGACTGTCGTGCCCATCTCAGGGGCATATTGGTCGCCCTGCCCCACGGCAATGTGGTGTAATGCATGCAGGTGTCGGGTCCTGATCCACACTCCATCCTTACCTGAGAGTGAGATATCACACCTCTGGGTGAGGTGCAATACGTCTTTAGCAACCGAGCCCTCAGGGTGCTACAGTTCCATTTATCTTCAGCCTAGGTGACGTATTGCGATACAGGGCCGTGATTTTGGCTATAAAAGGGTCCCCTAGACCCCTACCCCAAGCTTTTTAAGAGAATCATATATGGCGTGCCAGGTGACTCTATGGAATGCTTTCTCAGCATCCAACGAGAGTATCTAATTACAAATTTTTAACTGCATCTAGCCCAGGAAATACTTTGTGCCTAGTAGCAGTGTCTGCTAGTAAGCGGATTATCCCGGCTGTTAAGCAAGCTGCACCACCTGTAGTTTAGACACTTAATTTTTTCAAAGGAAATGCTTCGGGACCATGGGATACTTAGTGAAGAGCATCAGGAGGCACCCCAAGGCATAGGGGCTGGGACTGGCAGTAGGATGCCTTGCGGTGGACAGCCGAGCTCGATCCTTATAAAAGCTTTTTAACTGCAGCAGCTTTAGTGGACGCTACTGGAGCTGGAATTACCGCGGCTGCTGGCATGAGACTTGCCCTCCAATAGATCCTTGTAAATGGATTTAAAGTGTATTCATTCAAATTAGAGAGACAATTTAAATTAAAAAGCTTAGAGCTGCCTCCACCACAAGGGGGCTCGCTCGACCCACCAGCGGACAGGCACCAGTATTGGGAGAGGGGGGCTGGCCGTCAGGGTTCACCGCGGCTCTGGCACAAACCCGGCGACACGGAGGTGGCACGGGCAGGAGCGGACTGGCCGTGTCGGCTTCTCACTTTTTGGATTTTAGAAGGGCATGACATGCCTATATCTGTGTCTCCCCCTCCTTTTACTCCTCCACCTCTTTTATTTTCGCATGACTATATGTACTTGTCACTTTTCCATGTGTTAGTTATGTCTTCTGAGCAGTTTGTCAGCTTTTGGACACCTTTGAAGGTGTTTTCTATGTGTTTCTATGTGTTTTTGTTTGCCTGCCATTGGTTTTAACGGTGTTCGAAGGTGTTCGACGAACAGTTCGACGAACAGTTTGGCGAACACACGGGTGTTCGACGAACCGAACCGAACTCGAACACTACGGGGGTGGCTCAACACTACTGTTCATGTCTTTGTCAATGGGCAAACTTACAAAAACAGCAAGGGATCAAATAATTATTTCCTTCACTGTATTTTAACAGGGCAAATTTTGTACTATTTTTGTTTGCAGCTACTTGACTACTCTGAGGCATTAAGCCTCTATTATGCACTTTATTAGTTGATACTTTTTTAGGAATTGACATTCTATATTATATATTAAGCGCACTATGCACTTTATTGTTGCCCTAACTTTTCTTTTATATGCACTTTATTGCTGCTTATTTATATTTATATTACTTTGTGCATTAGGGCAATCTACTGTCATATTTGTAATATTTATTTACATCCCTGCTTCTCCACATCTACTACATTTTAATCTGCTGTGTAATATGTTTTCTTGTCTATCTATATCCACTCTACTTTATATGACATAAAGATTATATACTTTATTTATTGTGCTATTATTTGTTCTTTGCTGGATCATTGTAGGTGTTTTGTGTTTTAGAATTATCCAGTGGACTATTGTTGATAGTTTGTTCCATACTGTCCTCTCATTATAGGTGTGAATTAGAAATGAGTGGATCGATTCGCCATACTTTGGTCCTGTGTCCAGATCAGTGGTACCTGGCGGCTAGATGGGAGGCCTGGAATTTCTTCAAGCATCCCTGGTGCCACATAATCTGTGTATCCCATTCCACAGATGACATTGTGACCGCACTAGCCAATCAAAAGGCGCACAGGGGATGCAGTAAGATTAGACATTCCCTTTTAGCTGCCGGTTACCACTGGCTTGGATGCTGGACCAGAGTTCCATGAATTGATCCATTCATCTCCAGTGTTAAAGTAATCTCTTATAGTCTGCAGAATTGGTATCTACCACTTTATGGAATCTGTATGGTGATAATATCAGTTTTGATCTTCATTAGTGTTGAGCGAATGTGCTCTGCTACTGTAACATACTATCCGAGCATGCTCGGTCTTATCCGAGTATCTTTGGCGTGCTCTGCTTGTATGTTTGACTCACAGCGGCTGCATGTTTTCAGGCGGTAGACAGACACATCTCCCGAGCGTTATCAGAGGACATTCGCTCAACACTAATCTTCATATAATGATTTTTATTCAGTAATAGCATTGTTGTTTGCTGAGTTTCACATTATAATTAGGGTGCACCTCTGTCACTATAAGCATGTCACCTGATTTGGAGACCCATTCAGATGTCATTCACTCACCTAGTGCAAAACCCTAGCTGAGCCTCTCAACAACACCTGTATGACATTATTGTCTCTCTTAAAGGAAACCTGTCACCATGTTAATGCAGTTCAGTGGGCAGGCAGCAAGTTATGGAGCAGGGGGAGCTGAGTAGATTGATATATATTTTGTGAGTAAAGCCTCAGTACAACCTGTGTTTTCATCATTTAATCCTTTGCCCGTTCTGGGATGTTTGGTCCAGTGGGTGGTCCTATCTGTGAAAGACGGCATTCTTTATATGAATATACATACAGTGATAGCTGTCAGTCACTGATAGGCCCGTCCACTGGACCAAACATTCCAGAAAGAACATAGAATTAAATGATGAATATACTGGTTATACTGAATCTTTTCTCACAAAACTATATATCAATCTACTCAGCTCCACCTGCTCTTTAACATGGTGCCTGCAGACTGGACTGTGTTAACATGGTGACAGGTTCCCTTTAAACAAACCTAACAAAACAACATAATATGGTATTACTGTAATTTTTATTTTTACTTTAAATAGTGATGTAAAGTTTTTCATAGAGGTTTTCAGCATGGTAAATATATATGAAGACGCAACTATATAATATAATGTATAGACAAATAGATTTCTGGAAAATAAAAATGAGATAAATTAGATATTCAAAGAGTAAATGTGATACGCTGTGCAAAATGTTTGTTTTTCAAAATGATATACCAATTACTTTATTACTTCTGCCTATGTTAGCTATTTATCATCCACCGCAGTGCCAAATTTTCATCAATAAATCATACAACTGCCTATGGAAAATTCATAGGCATCATGCAGTGTGAGCATTGAAGTCATGATTTCAAATCCAGGCTAATTTTAAGAAAACAGTTTGAAATTCACATAAATTATGGTGTCCAGCTATTTCTGACCACAGTGACCTCACTCCTTAAAATGCAACTTCCACTGGATGGCTTTCTGACCAGGAGGCAGCATTAAGAAAAAAGTCTACTTGGGTTAATTCTTTGCAGATGCCAAGTGCCGGAAGTTTTGCAAGAAAAAAATGAAAGCCATTCACTCTTTTAGTGACACAGGCCTTTGATAGCAACACACACTTATTTGGACAGAGAGCTCAGGGTCAGGAAGGCACATAAAGATTGGTGATTAGAGAAATACAATATCAGCAAAGTGTGGCAAGCTACTAAAAGAAACTCCAGCTTTTATCATTGTACTGCTGGATCTCCCCTGGGCTATTTATATTAGATATTGAGTTAAGCATAACTTATTTAGCCCAAGCATTCCAGAAAACATTTTGATGTCAGCTACTGCACAAAGGGAAAGGAAACGCTCTTGATTTTTGTTAAGATATAAATGGTGTAATTTAATTTAATTATCCCATGCATTTTTCAGGAATTAAGGGGAGAAGGTATTTTCCAAATGTTCCTTTTAACTTGGGAAGAAACGGACAAATAACTTTTGTGCATGGGGTTTATGAATAATGTTTATTCTAGTGGCAAGTGGTGCATACAGTAGTGGAAGGATGGAGATAATATTCCTTAATAACGTTTCGCAATGTCTCATTTTTTATCAGCGTGCTGGCTGCTGAAAGATTAAGATTTGTGTGTAGATTCTGCTGTAAAGAAAGAAAGAGCAAAAGAAAGATCGAAAGAAATAAAGAAAGATTGAATAAGAAAGAAATTGACACAATTGTTCAAGGCCACTGATTCAACGGATATATCAAACTCAATTATTTTGTAGTCTAAGGAAAAGGATGATTTTAGATGATGATCCAATGATTGCCATATTTAAGCTAAGTTCACATGTTTAGGTAGCAGTGTGACAGACACCCTGTGCAAACACTCATTCTGATCTTGCAGTTTTGTCAGTATTAAGATAAACTTCAGACATGAAAACGAAAAAATCTACTGCAATATTAATAAAATCAGAACTTTACTGAAGCACACAAAAATGCCAAAAAAGCTGCTTGCTCGTTTTCAACCAAATCTAGGTAACTATTGTATATAAGGAAACACTTTAATGAATTACTTGCTATGTTCAGTAGCTTACTTGTTTTTCATAGAATATTAGCAGTAAAGTTTTAGAATTCTCTCCTCCCCTCAGGGTTGTTTCCAAAGTCTTCTGTATTCTGGTTTTCCATTCAGCTAGTCTCCTTGTTTCTAATAGAAGATCAGCAGTGCAATTCCTCCCCTTCTCAGTTCATTTTTTGGGTTGTGTGAAATGGAAAAGCTGGGTTACAAATGTACTTACTCTTAGGCTGTGTGCCCACGATGCGTTTTTGGTGCATATTTTGGTGCGTATTTGCAGCGCGTAAACGCTCCAGAAAAGCATTGCATACCTTATCCCATGACTTCCTATGACATTCTGCAAGTTCTATGCACATGGTCCATATTTTTTCTGCGCAGATTTTACTCGCAGAAAAAATACGGACATGACCAATTCTTGTGCGTTTCCACATGCGTATTTGCCTATATAATGCATTGGAAAAATGCATGGCAAATATACATGCAAATACGTGTCAAATACGCGTCAAAGACACATGTAAAAACCGCATGCGTTTTTCTGCCAAGGAGATGCAGAAATGCTCAGGAAAATTTCTGCTTCATTTCTGCATCGTGGGCACATAGCCTGATACAGCCACTGTAACCCAGCTTTCCCACTGATTTTGTCTTCTTTTTATCATGTTACTGCAGAGCTGTGGGAAAGCTGGATTACAGATGTGCTCACTATGAAACAGCCACTGTGACCCACCTTTCAGACAGGTTTGCATTCTAATGATCATGTATAGAAAAGTAGATAGATAGATAGATGATTGATAGATATATAGATAGATAGATAGATAGATAGATAGATAGATAGATAGCGAGAGGCTCAATCTTATCCATATTGCACCTCACATTCTGCACGATATTCTGGTTTGTATGGTCAACATTGGAGACCTGTCGGGCTATCTTCGAACACATAAGATCATCTTTGATGAGTTTAGTAAGTTAATTTTTAGGTTGGTATAGTTCAAATTGACAACAATTGATTTAAAACCTTAGTTCAGATCAATGCTGTCAAATTCCAATGGATTAATATGGATCTGGGCTAGTGATGCGTGAATGTTCTCAGAGGGTTATCCGAGTATGCTCATGTGCTCACCGAGTATCTTCGGCATGCTCTTAACTTTGCTCAAGTCGTCGCGGCTGCAGGTCTCGTGGCTGTTAAACAGCCACAACACATGCAGGGATAGCCTAACAAACAGGCAGTCCCTGCATGTGTTGCGACTATCTAGCATACACGAGACATGCAGCCACGGTGACTCTAACATAGTTTTCGAGCACCCCGAAGCTACTCGGCTATCACCCGAGCATGCTCGGATATTCCCTGATCCAAGCATGTTTGCGCATAACTAATCTGTACTATTTAATAAAAAATATTTGTTCAGAAATATAGACATATAAAGAAAAATTAGAATGCAAGATTAAAACAGAAAATGTTATTTATCATTTATTTTACACACTTATTTTTCTTATAATATACTGTCATTTTATAGTCTCCATTGAATGTATTTTATTTTCTTGCGGAATTTACAAAATTTAACATATAGGTTATTGATAAATTATGATGTTTAGATGGTCAATTAGTTGATACAGCCATTTTTTCCAATTTTTATATTAAGTCAAGAATGACTAGTGTCTTATTTTAACTTCTATTGCAAGACTATATGTTGTACCAGACATATTTAAAATTGGACTATTTCATTTTTTCTCATTAGGCTAAGAACTGACTTGCAGATAGTTGCTAACTACCTGCCTGTTCTGCCGGGTGCGGGCTCAGACCGATCACATACTGCTTCTGCTGGTTATTCTGCTGCTTCACATCAACAAATCAGCTTTCTTTTCTGGTCTGCTCTGTTGACGGGATGTGACTGCTGATGTCATGCTGATTGACAGCTGGCTCCCTGCAGTTATATGGCAGGGAGCTAGCTGTAAATCAGCATGACATCGGCAGTGACACCCAGCAACAGAGCTGAGAGGAAGAGAAGCAGCTGCTTTGTCGATGTGACATCACCAGAAACCACAAAATCACCTACAGGAGCGGTCTTTGACCCCTCTGAGCTCACAGGGATCAGTATCTGGCAGAATAGACAGGTAGTTAGCAACTACCTGCCCGCAAGTTCTTAGGCAAATAAGAAAAAATAAAATAGTCCTGAATTACCCTTTAAGCTCCAGACTGTGAACTACTGTGAACTATCTTTCTATATGGACTGAAGTTTTTGTTCATATTTGTTCATTCAGAACTTTATTGATATTTAGACTATGTCCATACTATTGTTATGCGTTTTGCTCATGACGGTTATGTAAGACCTTTTACCTAAAGATCCTGATGGATTTCACTAATTTCTTAACTTTACAGAAAGAGGGCAACTAGCAGCACTCACTAGAGAGGCGCAAAGTCCAAAACTCCAAGGAACCCACTTGAGAAAATCCAATGTATGTAAAATAGACAGCATCCAAATTCCAGGTGATGATTTCAAAATGTGAATTATTCTACCAAAATCATGAGTGACATTGTTTCAACCTACAGCAGCGACCAAAAGTTTTTTTTAAAAGTGTGATTACTTCAGTCTGGTTGTTGTGATGCAAGACCTTAATTTTAACTAAAATGCTTTTGCATATAGGTATGGTCATTTAATTAAAGAAAACTGACTGCCAAAAGTTTTGCCTATAATATTTATTGATCACAACATACAGAGTAATTCATTGTTTACAATGCCATAACTTAGTATTTTGTAGCATAACCTCTTGCTTTAATTACTACACCACTCCGACGGGGCATTCAAGCCACTAGGGTATTCAAGACATCTTGAGGGATCTTGCTCCATTCCATTTGAAAATCTGCAAAAAATTAATCTTTATTGCTATGGGTACGGGCCCCAACTTGTCACCCTAACTCATCCCAAAGGTGCCGTATAGGGTTTAAATCAGGTGATTGGCTTGGCCATTGCAACAGGCAAACATTTTTCTTTGCTAACCAATTTTTGACTAAAGTGGATGTGTGCTTAGGATCATTGTCTTGCTGGAATTTCCATCCCCTGCCTACTTTGGCTTTACTCTGTGGTAGCATTACAATCTCCAGTATATCATTGTACATGGTAGCATTCATATTTCCATAAATTCTATGCAGAGGGCTAATGGCAGATGCAGAAAAGCAGCCCAAAACCATGACATTACCTCCACCATGTTTCACTGTAGGTGTTTGGTACCATACATCATTGTGTTTTCCAATTGGGCAGTATATATAATGTTTGCCATCACCACCAAACAGATTGAACTTGGATTCATCTGACCACAAAACCTAAGACCAATCTGTCTCTTTCCATTGGCTGTGCTCTTTGGCAAACTCAAATTGGACCTTCCGGTTCTTTGCAGAGATGAAAGGCTTCTTGACTGGAACGCGTGCATTCAACCCTACTGCTCTTAGCCGTCGCACCACATTTTGGCGACTCACTTTGACCCCATATTCTTCAATCATTTCATGTGAATGCTGTACAGCACTTTTATGGACATCAGATACTGACTTTTTCTTAATAATGTGATCAAGTCTGGAGAATGTTTTCGTGGTCGTTCACTTCTAGGTTTGTCAGCTGTTCCATAACCTTCTTTTTGTTGCTTTAATATATGTCACACTTGACTCTGAGAACAGTTGAATTCCATAGCTTACCTCTTTTTGGCTTTTGCCTGTCTTTACTCTCAGCATAATAAGCTTCCTGACATCTGATGATAAATTTGCCTTTGTCTTTGCCATGTTTTAATATAAAAACACACACACACAAAAAATTAGCCAAAATTCGACAACCCATGATAAAATCTGCAAAACATTTGGCCCATCAAATGTTGAAAACTAACACATAAAGGGATAAAACAATGTCAAACACAATTTTGTTCCTTAAAGCCGACAATCATTTGCTTCAGGTTTACTAAAATCACCAGGAGAATGGCATCACAACAACCAGACAGAAGTAATCACACTTTAAAAAAAAATGAAAAACTTTTGGTCGCCACTGTATAATAGTTAGTTAGTGTTTTTGGCACAGCAAACACGTTTTGATATCATCACCTGGAATTTGGATGCTGATTTAACACTGTCTGATAATTTCTGTAAGGTTTCTAGGTGTTCAAGGCAAGAAAAATGTACAGATCTGGCAGTACTTAACAACAAATTCAAGCACTACAAAACAACACATTTTTGATTTCTGTCTAAAAATAAAACATTTTAAAATAAAGCAAATAAAAAGTCCAATACAGTTATTGCAAAAGCAAATGTTGTAATTGCAATATAATAAATATTAATGAAGCGCCTAATTACTACAGATTTTTCTAGATCTCTATAACAGGTAACACAATTATGTAGTGCATTGTGTAACTCACTCAACCAATGGCCCATTACATTTTGCTGTTTAATTGTATTGAAATTTCATGGAACATTTACCTCCGGGTTATACATTTCCTAATGTTTTCTACTTCAAAAATGTGCAACAAAACATATCTTTAGTTCGAAGTTATTTAACTGGTAGCCGGATATGAATGAAAATAAATTATGCGTATAAAGGAAATAATATGTAGAAGAAGTGTAGACATCTATTTCATTAGTTTGTCCAACTTTTATGTCAACACTGAATTTTTGCAAAAGCAGATCTCTACTTTAAGTATTGCCTCTTTTGGAAGCTATAACTATTTTGACAGAAAATAGCAAGAATCTTAGGCACTGCAACAAAGTGAGAGATATTCTTCATTGTATATTAATTTGTCTACACCCACATAACATTTCAGTGCACCTCCATCTATAAATAAAACCAAAAATACACTAGTTTCTTATAGTTGTCATTCTTACAGAAGTTATAGTCAAAAGCTTCACCATCTCAATGGACAATGGTGAATTGCCCACCACGACAGCAGCAGTAGGCAGCCATGTTAAATTGCAGTTTTTATGCTTGCTTAATGCACTCATCTGCAGCATTTCTGCATTATTTTGCTATTTCTGGAGAGCAAAAGCAGGGAGCAGATCTTGCAGTGTTATTCATTAGCAAATAATCAGGTAGTAAAAACACTTCCTTACACCTTGAAAAATGATTACAACTGTAATTAGAAGCAATGAATGTGATAGGGGAGTGAATAGGAACAGTAAACCTTTCTGTTGGTATTCCCATCCACAGTAATGCTTGGCAGCTTGAAAGCAAATGAAATAAACTGTATATATTTGGGTATGATATTAAAAGGAATCTGTCATGTAAAATAACACTATTAACCTGAAGATATGGGGTCAACCTGCAGGTTAATAGCCATGCAGCGCCGGCACTGAGAGCCCCACTGCCAGGAGGAAATTAACTTTATTCCTCCCAGCAGGCTTGGGCTTTTAGTCATAGGGGTGGCGCTGGCAAGGTTTCAGTCACCTCTCTCTGCATAGAGAGCAGAAACCTATAACAAGGCCCCCGGCACTGAATGACATTAGGCTCATCATTAGGGCTGGATATCAGTCAATGCTGGGGTTGCGGTTACAGCCGGCGCTCTCTATACACAGAGCAGTGACTGAAATCATGCCGGTGCCACCCCTATGACTGGAAGCCAAATGCTGCCATACAGATTGACCACATATCTGCAGGTTAATAGCGTTGTTTGACATGACAGGTTCCCTTTCTAATGTAAAATATTAACTTCAGATCTATGGTGGCATCATCTTGTGACACATTTAGGTACTTATCTTTTCTGTCTTATTATGTACAGGCGCATGCATAGAAATCACGAGCCCAAACAGAAAAAGTAGTAATTGGGCAAAAAATTTTGGAGGCAGAGTAGGCGGGGTTTAAACGCATAGGCATAGTCACAGAAGGGCATATCTCCGAAATTTTAAGGGCGTTCAGTAACAAAGTAATTTTTACCCTTTTGATGCCCTTTGTGTTCTCACCCATGATGATGCCCCTTTCGTGGCCCCGATAAAGCATGGTGCCCAAAAAAAAAAGCCCCCTTTCATGAATAACAGCCAGGGGGTGGGGGGGTACGCAGATCCCAACACTGTTAACACTTTGTCTCAAATGACACTATGTCTCTTTCGTCAAGTGTGAGCATTGCAGGACCTTTAGGTATCCATGGTTATGACCACTAGCAACTAGCTAACATACTGTCACTATATCAATGGATGTAACCATGGATACCTAAGGTCCTACAATGCCTGCACATGAGGAAAGAGACATAGAAAATCAGAAAAACTATACTACTTTTCTAATTGTAGGTATTTGCTACTAATATTATTATTACACCTACTACATATTGGGATAGGATCTTGGAGATGGGAATACCCCTTTAAGTCCCCTAAAAGGACAAATAAATAGAGTAAATCTTTTTTTTATTAAAAACAAATCTAGAAAAAAATGTAAAAAATATAAAAATTCAAACCACTGTCATTAAAAATAAAGAAATAATAACAATTAAAACATAAACATATATAGTGTTGCTGTAATAGTCTATCAAAATACATAGTGCATTGAAAAAGTATTCATACCCCATGAACGTTTTCACATTTTTTTACGTTATACCTACAAACTATCATGTATTTTATTGGGATTTCATGTGATATGCCAAAAATAAGCGTAAAGGAAAAGATACCTGGTTTTCTAAATGTTTTAACCACTTCGCGCCAGAGCCTGTTTTTGCCTTCGTGACAGGCCAATTTTTTCAATTCTGACCACTGTCATTTTATGAAGTAATTACTCTGGAACGCTTCAACAGATTCCCCTGATTCTGAGATGTTTTTTTCATGACATATTGTACTTCATGATAGTGGTAAAATTTCTTCGATATCACTTGCTTTTATTTGTGAAAAAATCGGAAATTTGGCAAAAAATTTTGAAAATTTTGCAATTTTCAAATTTGAATTTTCATGCCCTTAAATCAGAGAGATATGTCACACAAAATAGTTAATAAATAACATTTCCCACATGTCTACTTTACATCAGCACAATTTTGGAACCAAATTTTTTTTTGTTTGGAAGCTATAAGGGTTAAAAGTTGACCAGCGATTTCTCATTTTTCCAACAAAATTTACAAAACCATTTTTTCAGGGACCACATCTTATTTGAAGTGACTTTGAGGGGCCTTTATGACAGAAAATACCCAAAATTGACACCATTCTAAAAACTGCACCCTTCAAGGTGCTCAAAACCACATTCAAGAAGTTTATTAACCCTTCAGGTGTTTCACGGGAATTTTTGGAATGTGGAAGAAAACAATGAACATTTAACTTTTTTTCACAAAAATGTTATTTTAGACCCAATTTTTTTATTTTCACAAGGGTAACAGGAAAAAATGGAATACGTAATTTGTAGTGCAATTTCTCATAAGCGCGCTGATACCCAATATGTGAGGGAAAACCACTGTTTGGGCGCACTGCAGGGTTCGGAAGGGATGGAGCGCCATTACACTTTTTGAATGTAAAATTTGTTTGAATAAATAGCAGACGCCATGTTGCATTTGGAGAGCTCCTGATGTGCCTAAACAGTGGAAACCCTCCACAAGTGACACCATTTTGGAAACTAGACCCCTTAGGGAACATATCTAGATGTGTGGTGAGCACCTTGAACCCCAAGGTGCTTCACAGAAGTTTATAATATTGGGCTGTAAAAATAAAATTTTCACATTTTTCCCACAAAAATGTTTTTCATCCCTTAATTTTGCATTATCATAAGGGTAATAGGATAAATTGCACCATGAAATTTGTTGTGCAATTTCTCCTGAACACGCGATACCCCATATGTGGAGGAAAACCACTGTTTGGGCGCACGTCAGGGTTTGGAAGGGAAGGAGCGCCATTTGATTTTTTGAGTGTAAAATTTGCTTGAATAATTAGCAGATGCCACGTTGCATTTGGGGAGCCCCTAATGTGCCTAAACAGTGGAACCCCCCCACAAATGACACCATTTTAGAAACTATACCCCTTAGGGAACTTACCTAGATGTGTGGTGAGCACCTTGCACCCCCAGGTACTTCACAGAATTTTATAATATTGAGCCATAAAAATAACATTTTCACATTTTTCCCACAAAAACATTTTTCATCCCTTAATTTTGCATTATCATAAGGGTAATAGGATAAATTGCACCATGAAATTTTTTGTGCAATTTCTCCTGAACACGCCGATACCCCATATGTGGGGGAAAACCACTGCTTTGGTGTATGGCAGGTTTTGGAAGAGAAAGGAGCACTATGTTGGCTGGGATAGGTTGCAGACACCATGTCACATTCGAAGAGTCGCTGACATGCTGATACAACAGAAACCCCCACAAGTGACCCCATTTTGTAAACTACACCTCTCAAGGAATTCATCTAGGGAAGTAGTGAGTATTTTTTAATTTTTAAATTTATACTATTGGGCAGTGAAGAAAACATAATTGTATTTTTACCACAAAAAAATGTTTTCCCTCAGATTTTACATTTTCACACAGGGCAATGGATAAAAATGGTGCCGAAATGTGTCACACAATTTCTTCTAAAAGTGGCAATACCCCATATGTGGCTGTATCGTACCGCTTAGCCATACGGCGAGATCTGGGAGGGACGGAGCGCTATTTGACAATTGGAGAACAAATTATTGTAGATTAGGCATTTGGATTTGGGAGCTCAAAATTTTCTGAATTTCTTTTGGGGGGCAAGGGCCATTTCGCTTTTCCAGAGCCTTTCTGCTACCAGTAACTTGGAAGTCCCTTATATTTTTAACAGATGAAGGACCTGAGTGGGGACTAGCTTTTTTTGAGGACCGAGTTGAAGCTTTTATTGGGAACATTTTACGTAACATTTATCTGGCGCTCTAGGCTGAGCACTTACATCGGGGTTTCCATCTAAATTTCCAAGTGATGTATTTCAGATGAAACCCCTGCAGGATCCATTCACTATAAGGAGGCAGCAGAGTTACTCTGGACTCCATCTGGCCTCTGTTTAGTGGTGTCCTTTTTTTCAGAAGTGCACAAAACTGTGGCCAACCGCACTTTTATGCATGCCTAAAAAAAATGACACCGTGGGGTCACAGGCCAGATGGCATCCACAGTGGCCTATATGTGCCTCATTACAGGGAATCTTCCGTCATGGGTTCCGTCTGAATCACATATTTCAGAGATTTACACGGAAACTCTGGTGTAAGTGCTCAGCGCAGAGCGCAGGATATATGTGAGCAGAGCCTTACTGCGATTTTTGGGAGACATAATAAACAAATCAGTAGCAGGTGAAGAATTGGTTTTATTTATTTTTTATGCCGTTCCGTGTGCGGTATAAGTGATGAGATTACTTTATTCTTCGGGTCGGTGCGATTACAGAGATACCAGATTTATATTGGGTTTTTATGATTAACAGCTGTCACACACTAAGAGACGCCTTTTTTTTCAAAATCTAGTTTTTGCATCGCCATATTTTGAGAGCTATAATTTTTCCATATTTCGGCCGACAGAGTCATGTGATGGCTTGTTTTTTGCGGGACGATTTGACATTTTTATTGGTACCATTTTTGGGTACGTGACATTTTTTGATCGCTTTCTATTCCATTTTTTGGGAGGTAAAATTAACAAAAAACAACAATTCATAAATTGTTTTTTGAGTTTTTTTTTATGCCGTTCTGCGTGTGGTAAAAATGATAAGGCAGCATTATTCTTCAGGTCAGTACGTTTACAGTGATACTACACTTACTGTATATTTTTTTATGTTTTGGCGCTTTTACACAATAAAACAATTTTATAGAAAAAATATTTTTTTGCATCGCTTTATTCTGAGAGCTATAACTTTTTTATTTTTTGGCTGATGAAGCTGTATGATGGCTTTTTTTTTGCGGAACAAGATGACGTTTTCAGCGGTACCATTTTTATTTCCATTTTGCTTTTTGATCGCATTTTTTCCTCTTTTTCTTTGGCGATATGATGAAAAAGCACAGTTTTTTGCTCCGTTTTTTATTTATTTTTATCACGGTGTGCACAGAAGGAGTTAGTTAGTGTGACAGTTTTATAGATCGGGTTGATTCGGACGCGGCGATACCAAATATGTGTACTCTTTTTGTTTTTACATAAATATACGGATTTATTGGTTTAATATTTTATTTATTTATTTTTATTTATTTTGTGATTTTTTTAACAGTTTGAAAACATTTTTTAGACTTTTTTTTACATTTTTACTTAGTCCCTGTATGGGACATTAATTTTTATTTTTCTAATCACTGTTCTCATGCAATGTAATAGACATGTATTACATTGCATGAGAAGTTTGCTGACAGCTTCACATTGTCTCCTGCTAGGCTTCAGCTGCAGGCTGAGCCTAGCAGGATACCATATATGGCAGATCTGGAGGCGGTCATGTGACCTCCAGCTGACATAGCAACAGCAGGTCCTGGAAGGCATCAGGGGGCCGTCGGAGAGGCAAGTGGACGACCCCCTCTCCTTTCACTATCTTCTATATGCCGTGATCACTATAGATCGCGGCATATAGAAGATAGCAAAGGGTTAACATCATTGGGACCTGATCCAATCAGGTCCAGATGATGTCCCCTGTCAGAGCTGTCGCTCTGAACCGCAACTACAGCACTTGCAGGACCCTGGGGGTCCTGAGGGCTGCGGGACCGCCGACCGTTCATAAACGTCGGTGCTGCACAGAGCCCAGGCAGCGCCGACGTTTATGTACAGTGGGCGGTTGGGAAGCGGTTAAAAATATAAATCTGAAAATTGTTATTTGCATTTGTAATCAGCCCCCTGCAGTCTGATACTTTGTAGGATCATCTTTTGCTGCAATTACAACTGCACATCTTTTGGGGTCTGTCTCTACCAGCTTTGCACAGAGGCTGAAATTTTTGCCCATTCTTCTTTGTAGAATAGCTCTAGCTCAGTGAAATTGGATGGAGGTGTCTATGAACAGCAATTCAAGTCTTGTCACTAATTTTTAAGGGGATTTAGGTCTGGACCTTGACTTGGTCATTCACACATGAAGATGCTTTGATCTAGAGTGATGATGATCTATTGTCCATGGGCACTTGACCACTGCAGCTAATCACTGGCCTTAGCAAAGACTAGCTAACTATAGGTTACTTCCGTATTTAAATGATGGACATCATTTGGTTTCTATCGTCTGAGTTGTGCTGTGTATTGCTGACTACAGAATGACAGAATCTACTTCTGACTGAAGAGTTTGAAACTTTTATTTGTCTTTTTCTGAGCTCCTCTTAACTCCTCTCGGCTAATTGAGGACCACATGAGTTAAGCTGAACTCAAGAGTAGTGTTGAGCGAATTTGTTCGACATTTCAAATTCGGGTTCGTGTTCGTGGCTCCGGCTTGTTCTCGCCAAAAAATTGGCTCCGCCCACGAACATCCCTGATTTGCCACGCTGTCACGCAGATAACATCTTTTTTGGTGCGAACAGGCCGGAACTCCGAACACGAATCTGAATTTGAAATGCCAAACAAATTCGCTCAACACTACTCAAGAGGAATTCAGAAAAATATAGATATAAGAATGGAAATGAGTTGACTGACGGATTCTCAGTTACCTCATTCTGCAGCCAGCAAAACAAAAGAACCTGTAAAAGCCAAATATTTTTTTTATTCAAACTCAAAAACTAAATTTATTTTTAGCCCAAAATACATTCATTTAAGTAAAAAATTATACCCCAAATTTTTTCATATCCTTTAAATCCATTTCTTCCTCATTGGTATTTTTTTTTAAACGCCAAAACACCTAATTTAAAAGAAAAAGAAAATTAGAAGTTCATACAAATGTAGATTTTTAAAATGACAAATGATTTATTAAACTATGATTAAGCATTATTTGCATGCAATCAGTAGGAACAGAATGCAACAAGCACAATTAGTTAATAGCACATCATTTATCCTGTACTGCACTAAGCAATACAGGCAATATGCACGATAATTACTAGAACTATACTAAATTTTTAATATTTTCTAGTTGGCCATAAACTGAAACAATATACTCACTTCCAATGGCACATATCCCATGCAATGTCTGGGCCTGCATTATATCAGGGGTGATTCGACCTTCACACTATTCTTTGAAAGTCTCGCAGGGCTATAGATGAAATGTTGCAGGACAGCTTCATCAGACGTTCAGAACAACTTTAAAAAAAATGACAATATATAAATAAAGTCAAGATATGGCAAGAAGGCTAAACAAGACCTCATGTTATTGTATGTCCTTTAGTATAAGTGCGTGCACAGTGACCTGCATTCTGCAACCCCATTATTCATTTTCTAAATCATTTGTGTTATTTATCCCATATACCGCCTGACAAGCAAAGTTGTCCCTAAAATGTAATATTCACCAGGAAGAATAGACGGATGGGAAAATATGAATAAGGGAATGGATGAGAGCTTCATCTGTGTAGCTTCAAGTAGTAAAGGACTAACATCGGAGGTGGCAGGCAGGAAACCTGCATCTTACCACAGCTGTCTGCATCAAGGACATCAAGAAAATTACACTAAATTGTCATTGTTTGCTGTTTTCTTTCTGTTTAGTTCATTGTCTTGGGAGTAACTTCTGGTTAATAATCTATGTCATGCTTGGGTGCATGCCTTGTTAGGATGCAATGTATTTTTCCCACATAGCACATAGCAATCATGTTAATTTATGCTAAATGGAGGGCTCAGGAGAAAACACTTTAGACCCCATCCATCATTCTTTTTTTGGAGTAAAAGTTTGGATTTTTATGGAACTTTTCCATATTTTTGTGAGGCAGAAGGAAGATAAACAACTATTCTTGTATTTTTGCAGAATTTACTTTGTGGGATAAATAATGATATAACTTTATACAATGGGACGTTATGGACAATGGCAATATTAAATATGGTTTACTTAGAGGGCATTTGTTTTTTAGCAGATGAAACAATTTTCTATTGTGAAAGCTAGGATTATGTATTTATTTTAGAATTTGTTAAACACTTAAAACATTTTTATTTTTTTAACATTATTTCACAAATGGACTTGAACATTCAATCCTTTGATCATATTGGTAATACAGGGTACCCATCTCATCTTGTCGTTAGATCAGACGAGCATACGAAAAATCATTGGAATTCTCATCATCTGTGTATCCGTTCTTTATATCCGTGTGGCATCTGATTGTATACATCAACAGTTTCAAATGTACATGACGAAATACAGTTTCTTAGGTCAATAATGTCAATGTATCCGTAAAAATAAGATGCTACACAGATGACATAGGATCAGATTTTTTTTGCACTTGATAAGACTTTATTGGGTGAGTCTCATTCGTAAATTAGAAGAGAAAAGTGATTGCTGCAAATTTTTGACATGGACACTCAAAAACCTGTCATCTGAACAGCCTTATTGAGTTACATTGGTCAGTGTGCTGTGTGTTTTTTACTCAGACAGCACACATCTGCATTATACGCTGATCTGAACGAGTCCTTATAGTGACAAGATGCCTACTCAAACCATACAATCTATGGCTTAATAACAAGAAACTTGGCACTCCAGAGTAGATGCAAATAAAATGGGATTTTTTATTTTGGAAAAGCAATCCACTGCATTAATTGATAACATTTTGGCCTGAAATCAGACCTTCATCAGATACTAGATATACAGAAAGAAATACAAAAAAAGCTGAAAATAAAATTTTTACAAACAAAAGTTTATACAGGATATGTACAAGGCACAAAAAAAATATAGTGATGAACTGTCCAAATAACTTTCAGATATAATAGAATACTGGGACAAAGTACAATATTTCTAAATGAAATTACGCAGTAAAACTCAGTGGACTATGAGAGAGAGAGAAAACTCAGTGGACTATGAGAGAGAGAACTCAGTCGACTATGAGACAGAGAGAACTCAGTGGACTATGAGAGAGAGAGAGAAAACTCAGTGGACTATGAGAGAGAGAGAGAGAGAAAACTCAGTGGACTATGAGAGAGAGAGAGAGAACTCAGTGGACTATAAGAGAGAGAAAGCTCAGTGGACTATGAGAGAGAGAAAGAAAACTCAGTGGACTATTAGAGAGAGATAACTCAGTGGACTATGAGAGAGAGAGAACTTAGTGGACTATGAGAGAGAGAGAAAACTCAGTGGACTATGAGAGAGAGAGAAAACTCAGTGGACTATGAGAGAGAGAACTCAGTCGACTATGAGACAGAGAGAACTCAGTGGACTATGAGAGAGAGAGAGAAAACTCAGTGGACTATGAGAGAGAGAGAGAGAGAAAACTCAGTGGACTATGAGAGAGAGAGAGAGAACTCAGTGGACTATAAGAGAGAGAAAGCTCAGTGGACTATGAGAGAGAGAAAGAAAACTCAGTGGACTATTAGAGAGAGATAACTCAGTGGACTATGAGAGAGAGAGAACTTAGTGGACTATGAGAGAGAGAGAAAACTCAGTGGACTATGAGAGAGAGAGAAAACTCAGTGGACTATGAGAGAGAGAGAGAAAACAAGAGAGAGAGAAAATAAGAGAGAGAAAGAGAAAGAAAACTCAGTGGACTATGAGAGAGAGAGAGAGAGAAAACTCAGTGGACTATGAGAGAGAACTCAGTGGACTAAGAGAGAGAGAGAACTCAGTAGACTATGAGAGAGAGAGAGAAAACTCAGTGGACTTTGAGAGAGAGAGAGAAAACTCAGTGGACTATTAGAGAGAGAGAGAACTCAGTGGACTATAAGAGAGAGAAAGCTCAGTGGACTATGAGAGAGAGAGAGAAAACTCAGTGGACTATTAGAGAGAGATAACTCAGTGGACTATGAGAGAGGGAGAACTCAGTGGACTATGAGAGAGAGAGAAAACTCAGTGGACTATGAGAGAGAGAGAGAGAAAACTCAGTGGACTATGAGAGAGAGAGATAACTCAGTGGACTATAAGAGAGAGAGAAAACTCAGTGGACTATGAGAGAGAGAACTCAGTCGACTATGAGACAGAGAGAACTCAGTGGACTATGAGAGAGAGAGAGAAAACTCAGTGGACTATGAGAGAGAGAGAGAGAGAAAACTCAGTGGACTATGAGAGAGAGAACTCAGTCGACTATGAGACAGAGAGAACTCAGTGGACTATGAGAGAGAGAGAGAAAACTCAGTGGACTATGAGAGAGAGAGAGAGAAAACTCAGTGGACTATGAGAGAGAGAGAGAGAACTCAGTGGACTATAAGAGAGAGAAAGCTCAGTGGACTATGAGAGAGAGAAAGAAAACTCAGTGGACTATTAGAGAGAGATAACTCAGTGGACTATGAGAGAGAGAGAACTCAGTGGACTATGAGAGAGAGAGAAAACTCAGTGGACTATGAGAGAGAGAGAAAACTCAGTGGACTATGAGAGAGAGAGAAAACAAGAGAGAGAGAAAATAAGAGAGAGAGAGAGAAAACTCAGTGGACTATGAGAGAGAACTCAGTGGACTTTGAGAGAGAGAGAGAAAACTCAGTGGACTATGAGAGAGAGAGAACTCAGTGGACTATAAGAGAGAGAAAGCTCAGTGGACTATGAGAGAGAGAGAGAAAACTCAGTGGACTATGAGAGAGAGAGAGAACTCAGTGGACTATAAGAGAGAGAAAGCTCAGTGGACTATGAGAGAGAGAGAGAAAACTCAGTGGACTATTAGAGAGAGATAACTCAGTGGACTATGAGAGAGGGAGAACTCAGTGGACTATGAGAGAGAGAGAAAACTCAGTGGACTATGAGAGAGAGAGAGAGAAAACTCAGTGGACTATGAGAGAGAGAACTCAGTCGACTATGAGACAGAGAGAACTCAGTGGACTATGAGAGAGAGAGAGAAAACTCAGTGGACTATGAGAGAGAGAGAGAGAGAAAACTCAGTGGACTATGAGAGAGAGAGAGAGAACTCAGTGGACTATAAGAGAGAGAAAGCTCAGTGGACTATGAGAGAGAGAAAGAAAACTCAGTGGACTATTAGAGAGAGATAACTCAGTGGACTATGAGAGAGGGAGAACTCAGTGGACTATGAGAGAGAGAGAAAACTCAGTGGACTATGAGAGAGAGAGAAAACTCAGTGGACTATGAGAGAGAGAACTCAGTCGACTATGAGACAGAGAGAACTCAGTGGACTATGAGAGAGAGAGAGAAAACTCAGTGGACTATGAGAGAGAGAGAGAAAACTCAGTGGACTATGAGAGAGAGAGAGAGAACTCAGTGGACTATAAGAGAGAGAAAGCTCAGTGGACTATGAGAGAGAGAAAGAAAACTCAGTGGACTATTAGAGAGAGATAACTCAGTGGACTATGAGAGAGAGAGAACTTAGTGGACTATGAGAGAGAGAGAAAACTCAGTGGACTATGAGAGAGAGAGAAAACTCAGTGGACTATGAGAGAGAGAGAGAAAACAAGAGAGAGAGAAAATAAGAGAGAGAAAGAGAAAGAAAACTCAGTGGACTATGAGAGAGAGAGAGAGAAAACTCAGTGGACTATGAGAGAGAACTCAGTGGACTAAGAGAGAGAGAGAACTCAGTAGACTATGAGAGAGAGAGAGAAAACTCAGTGGACTTTGAGAGAGAGAGAGAAAACTCAGTGGACTATTAGAGAGAGAGAGAACTCAGTGGACTATAAGAGAGAGAAAGCTCAGTGGACTATGAGAGAGAGAGAGAAAACTCAGTGGACTATTAGAGAGAGATAACTCAGTGGACTATGAGAGAGGGAGAACTCAGTGGACTATGAGAGAGAGAGAAAACTCAGTGGACTATGAGAGAGAGAGAGAGAAAACTCAGTGGACTATGAGAGAGAGAGATAACTCAGTGGACTATAAGAGAGAGAGAAAACTCAGTGGACTATGAGAGAGAGAACTCAGTCGACTATGAGACAGAGAGAACTCAGTGGACTATGAGAGAGAGAGAGAAAACTCAGTGGACTATGAGAGAGAGAGAGAGAGAAAACTCAGTGGACTATGAGAGAGAGAACTCAGTCGACTATGAGACAGAGAGAACTCA
Source organism: Phyllobates terribilis (assembly GCF_046119375.1). NCBI lineage: Eukaryota > Metazoa > Chordata > Amphibia > Anura > Dendrobatidae > Phyllobates > Phyllobates terribilis. The sequence goes on along the minus strand of NW_027362764.1, from coordinate 153,873,774 downwards.
GTGGACTATGAGAGAGAGAGAGAAAACTCAGTGGACTATGAGAGAGAGAGAGAGAAAACTCAGTGGACTATGAGAGAGAGAGAGAGAACTCAGTGGACTATAAGAGAGAGAAAGCTCAGTGGACTATGAGAGAGAGAAAGAAAACTCAGTGGACTATTAGAGAGAGATAACTCAGTGGACTATGAGAGAGAGAGAACTCAGTGGACTATGAGAGAGAGAGAAAACTCAGTGGACTATGAGAGAGAGAGAAAACTCAGTGGACTATGAGAGAGAGAGAAAACAAGAGAGAGAGAAAATAAGAGAGAGAGAGAGAAAACTCAGTGGACTATGAGAGAGAACTCAGTGGACTTTGAGAGAGAGAGAGAAAACTCAGTGGACTATGAGAGAGAGAGAACTCAGTGGACTATAAGAGAGAGAAAGCTCAGTGGACTATGAGAGAGAGAGAGAAAACTCAGTGGACTATGAGAGAGAGAGAGAACTCAGTGGACTATAAGAGAGAGAAAGCTCAGTGGACTATGAGAGAGAGAGAGAAAACTCAGTGGACTATTAGAGAGAGATAACTCAGTGGACTATGAGAGAGGGAGAACTCAGTGGACTATGAGAGAGAGAGAAAACTCAGTGGACTATGAGAGAGAGAGAGAGAAAACTCAGTGGACTATGAGAGAGAGAACTCAGTCGACTATGAGACAGAGAGAACTCAGTGGACTATGAGAGAGAGAGAGAAAACTCAGTGGACTATGAGAGAGAGAGAGAGAGAAAACTCAGTGGACTATGAGAGAGAGAGAGAGAACTCAGTGGACTATAAGAGAGAGAAAGCTCAGTGGACTATGAGAGAGAGAAAGAAAACTCAGTGGACTATTAGAGAGAGATAACTCAGTGGACTATGAGAGAGGGAGAACTCAGTGGACTATGAGAGAGAGAGAAAACTCAGTGGACTATGAGAGAGAGAGAAAACTCAGTGGACTATGAGAGAGAGAACTCAGTCGACTATGAGACAGAGAGAACTCAGTGGACTATGAGAGAGAGAGAGAGAAAACTCAGTGGACTATGAGAGAGAGAGAGAGAGAAAACTCAGTGGACTATGAGAGAGAGAGAGAGAACTCAGTGGACTATAAGAGAGAGAAAGCTCAGTGGACTATGAGAGAGAGAAAGAAAACTCAGTGGACTATTAGAGAGAGATAACTCAGTGGACTATGAGAGAGAGAGAACTCAGTGGACTATGAGAGAGAGAGAGAAAACAAGAGAGAGAGAAAATAAGAGAGAGAAAGAGAAAACTCAGTGGACTATGAGAGAGAGAGAGAGAAAACTCAGTGGACTATGAGAGAGAGAGAAAACTCAGTGGACTATGAGAGAGAGAGAGAAAACAAGAGAGAGAGAAAATAAGAGAGAGAAAGAGAAAGAAAACTCTGGACTATGAGAGAGAGAAAACTCAGTGGACTATGAGAGAGAACTCAGTGGACTAAGAGAGAGAGACAACTCAGTAGACTATGAGAGAGAGAGAAAACTCAGTGGACTATGAGAGAGAGAGAGAAAACTCAGTGGACTATGAGAGAGAGAGAGAGAACTCAGTGGACTATAAGAGAGATAAAGCTCAGTGGACTATGAGAGAGAGAGAGAAAACTCAGTGGACTATTAGAGAGAGATAACTCAGTGGACTATGAGAGAGAGAGAACTCAGTGGACTATGAGAGGGAGAGAAAACTCAGTGGACTATGAGAGAGAGAGAAAACTCAGTGGACTATTAGAGAGAGAAAACAAGAGAGAGAGAAAATGAGAGAGAGAAAGAGAAAGAAAACTCAGTGGACTATGAGAGATAGAGAGAGAAAACTCAGTGGACTATGAGAGAGAACTCAGTGGACTAAGAGAGAGAGACAACTCAGTAGACTATGAGAGAGAGAAAGAAAACTCAGTGGACTATGAGAGAGAGAGAAAACTCGGTGGACTATGAGAGAGAGAACTCAGTGGACTATGAGAGAGAGAACTCAGTGGACTATGAGAGAGAGAGAGAAAACTCAGTGGACTATGAGAGAGAGAGAACTCAGTGGACTATGAGAGAGAGAAAGCTCAGTAGACTATGAGAGAGAGAGAGAAAACTCAGTGGACTATTAGAGAGAGATAACTCAGTCGACTATGAGAGAGAGAGAACTCAATGGACTATGAGAGAGAGAGAAAACTCAGTGGACTCTGAGAGAGAGAGAACTCAGTGGACTATGAGAGAGAGAGATAACAAGAGAGAGAGAAAATAAGAGAGAGAGAAAGAGAAAGAAAACTCAGTGGACTATGAGAGAGTGAGTTCTGGTTTAAATTCGGGTACTGTTTGGTACCTGAAACAAACTTTAAAAAAAAGTTTGGGTCGGGGACCAGAACCCCAACTTCCACCGGTCTGCCCATCCCTACCTATAAATTTAAATGAGTGAACCCGAACTCAAAAGTTCACAGTTCGTACCAGACAGTTAGTGTCCTTTGCTAAACACCGAACACAGACTTCTCCCGGAAGTCCAGTGCAATATTCGGAATTCTGGGAAAGTCTGTTTTAGAGAGAGTGAGAGAGAATTTTCCAGCTGAAAATTTTGCGTCGTCATAGTTTTCAATGGGGTTCGGGTTCTGATTTAAGTTCGGGTACAGTTCTGGTACCAGAACGGAACTTTTGAAAAAGTTTGAGTAGGGTACCTGGACCCGAACTTCCACGGGTCCGCTCATACCTACCTATAAGGAATGATATATGATGGAATGATTATCACAGCTTGTTACAGAATATGCTGACCACGTCATCCAAAAAATAAAAAGGCAGAACTAGATTGGCCTGAAACACATAAGGCTACCTTCCCACATTCAGTTTTTGGTGAGTTTTGATGTTGTAGAATTTCTGTACCAGTTCTGCACTTATTATTTAAATTTGGTTACTTGCGTTTTTTCATTGCGTTTTTGTGTGCCTTTTTTTAAACATGCATTTTTCTCGCATTTTTGACTCTGCATTTCTGGTCTCTTGTTGATGATGTGTCATGCTATAAATAAAGCTGCTTTGTTTTTGATACTTCCTGGTATTTGGCTTTGACAAAACTTTATTGATATACTTAGGAGCGGATTACACACAGGTGTGATGAGTTTCCACTATAGAAACACACTAAAAATGCATGTACATTTATGTGCTGGGGAGAGTGATAGAATACAGTATTAACAACAGCTTTATATAGAACAGCGTGGACAAGGGCCGCACTATATCTGAGGCATGTGACGTGTTTCCGGCAATGACTGGAAATGCCATCGCGCTCTAGTGCTGCATAATGTGTCATCTTAATGGAGCTTCTTGTTGAGTATCGTGTAATAGGAAGTGACATATCGCTATGTGTAGTGTCATCACTAAGAATAAGAGGACCATGGGAAGGATCTTCTTGTGCCAGAAAAGAAAGGAGAAAATTCTCTCATAATTGGTGTAAATATAAATGGAACTGAATGTATAGTGTATATAAAGAAAGATTAAGTATTAACTGTATACTTTATGAAAGAGAATAAAAGAGGTAAAAAACTATGGAGACATGATGATTTAAAGGAAAAAATGAAAAATAAATCACTAATAATAAAATAATGAAATAGATAAAATAATAAAAAAAACTAAAACAATGAAAATAAAAATAAAATAAAAATATTAAATAAAATGAAAACTAAAGCTAAAAGATAAAAAGAAAAAGAAAATAAGAAAAGGAACAAGAAGAAAGAAAAAAATAAGAAAAAATATAGTAAGTTAGAACTAAGAAATTGAAAAAGAAATTATACCAGTCTGAAGAATGGATGATGTTAGGTCAACTTTAATGTTTCTGTAGAGAAGATAGGACACAATGTTAGTACTGTATATGGCCAAATGAAACTGAAAATCTCTTAAACCTTGTTAAGTCCCTATGATTTTTGGTTTTGGAGAGTGTGGATCCAATGGGATTCTCTACTCTTAAGGGTTTTTAGTCTATGTCCTCCTCTCCTGGGAATAGGGATATGCTTCAGAACCTGAAACTTAAGTTAAGATACATCCAAATAATGTTGGATGTGTGCTGCGAGACGCGGTCTTGTATATGTTGGGTGGTTACTCCAACATATACAAGACCATATGGCCATTGTATGACGTTAACAACATACGAATAGTGATGAGCGAGCATGCTCGCTACTGCTCGGTGCTTTTCCGAGCATCTCAGTGCTCGAGGTGCTCGGCGATAGCTCGAGTCCCCTCCCTGCATGTTTGGAGCTCTTTAGAGTGTCAATCAACATGCAGGGATTGCCTGCCACACACTGCAATGCCGCAGCCATATTGGATGTGGCATTACAGTGATTGGCTGGTCGCACAGCGTCATCAGGTCTATATCAGACCTGGTGCCGCCATGCTCGACACAGTCTACTCCGCAATCAGACAGTGTAGGAAGAGGTGCTGCTGAGCTAGGGAGAGATTCGGTTGTTTATTAGTTAGTGTAGGTATTCGACAAGATTCTCTACACATATCCATCTCAACTAACAGTCCTTCTGAGGACTAATCCAGCTACAGAGATATCAGTCCTTGGCAGGCAGGCAGGGTATGAAGCAGACTTCAATGCACATAGCAAGAGGGTCCATTTTAGTTCTGTCTGCTGGTGCTTTTACAGATATTTGTAGAAATAGCCCCAGGAATCAAGGGCTAGGAATATTTTGATCCTGATTATTTGCTTAAAAAGCAATCCAGAGAACACTGTTTTTCTGCGCCATTTGCTTGGTGGCATTGCAGAATACAGCCAGGTCCTTTCCATATTACAGCGCTAAAAATCCAGCAATTTAAAACTGTGGTTTGTCCATCACACAGATCACATATAATTGCGCTGAAAATATTGCCATTTCTGGCCTCCATTGAAATTTTGTTTCAGTGGGTCAGTGAAGTTATTGACACCAGTTTGCTGTTAAAAATAGTTACCTACAGGCCAGCTATTTAAAACTGTGGTTTGTCCCCCACATGGATCACATATAAGTTTGCTCGAAATTCAGCCATTTGTAGTGAGCTTGGAAGATATTGTTCTTCATTTAAAACGTGGCAAGGGACGGGGAATTGGACGTGATGGTGATGGTGCATGCAGAGGCCGAGGCCGTGGGCAAGCTGAAATTGTGACACAGCAAACACCCACATCTTCTCGATCGACTTTCCTGTCCCGATTAATAGGGGACCGCAGAACACCACTATTGAACACAGAGCAGTGTGAAAAGATTATTGGTTGTATAGCGAATAATGCTTCCAGTCACTTAGCCACCACCACCCTGTCTTCCACACGGTCAAGTTTCAGTAGCCGTGAGTCTGGACCGCATATTCCTAACCCTGATCCTCCTTTCTCCCACCATGCCGAGTGCCCATAGATAACTTATCCCACACTTGGACACTCAAAAGAGCTGTTTACTTTTCCATTTATAGATTCGGGCCTCTACTTGAAGCGGGGCAAGAGGAGGTCGCATGTAGCGATCCCAAATATTTGAGCAGCCACAAATCATACGAAGGCGACGGTGGTAAAGTGTCACAAGAGGTAGATGATGATGAGCCACAATTGCCAGAAAGTAAGGAGGAGGACCAGGGTGCAGAAGTGCAAGACGAGGTGGTGGATGATATAGTAACTGACTCAACCTGGCAGGAGGATATGCAAAGCGAGGACAGCAGCACACAGGGAGAGAGAGGCAGAGCACCCCAACAGGCAGGAAGAAGCAGTGTGGTGGCCACAGACGGAAGGCGGGCAACCGTTCCCCATAACACCAACACGATGGTAGTTGCCAGTACAACTGTTAGGTCTGCCCGAGTCTGGTTGCTTTTTAAAGACTCTGCCGATAACCCCAAAAAGGCCATTTGCACCACCTGCCAGGCCAGCATCAGCAGGGGTAGCAAAACTACCAGCCTGACCACCACCAGCATGACCAGGCCCATGGCAGCAAAGCACCCGACTTTGTGGGCCGAACCCCAGGGTCCAGGAACAGTGTCTGCAGATGACATCACTGCTTCTTCCGCTGTTGTACGTGCAAGCCAATCTTTTGGCAATAGTGCATGCGAAGATCACTCCTGCCCTGCACCTGTCATTGCACAGTCTCAACTAGCACCATCAGAAGCACGTCCTTGTCCCAGCACTGTGTTCAGTTGTCCATACCCCAGTCCTTGGAATGCAAGCACAAAAACACAGCCAATACCCAACAGACCACAGTACTAAATTCTCACATTTCACGACTGCTTGTGCTCAAAATGTTGCCTTATAGGCTCGTGGAGACGGAAGATTTCCGCAACCTGATGGCGGCGGCCGTCCCTCAGTACTCGGTCCCCAGCCATCACTATTTCTCCCGGTGTGCCATCCCCGCATTATACAAGCATGTCTCCCACAACATTAGCCCTGACCTCAACAATGCAGTTATTGGGAAATTCCACCTAACCACGGACACATGGATAAGTGCTTGTGGGCAGGGACGGTACATCTCGCTGATGTCTCAGTGGGTTAACATACTGGAAGTCGGTACCCAGTCGGACATTGTGACGGAACTCGTACTCCCGACGCCGAGGATTGCGGGCCCTAGGTCAATCAGGTTTGACCCCTTAGTCTACAGCTCCTGCACCTCATCCTCCTCAGCCTCCCCCTCCTCTTCAGCCTCCATCTCTGAAATGACCACATCAGTCACAAGCTGGAAGTACTGCAGCACTGCTTCAGCCAAGCAGCAACAGGCTGTGCTGAAGCTAATATGCTTAGGTGACAAACCGCACAATGCTGAAGAGTTGTGGACAGCTCTGAAAGAGCAGGCAGATCTGTGGCTGACACCACTGACCCTACAGCCAGGCATGGTTGTGTGTAACAATGGCCAAAGCCTGGTGGCAGCTCTGAGGCAAGGCGAGCTCACACAATTAAAATGCCTGGCCCATGTGCTTAACCTAGTGGTTAAGCGGTTTCTCAAAACCTACCCAGAGGTGCCGGATCTGCTTGTCAAAGTACGCCGCCTGTGTGCCTATTTTATAAAGTCAGCTACAGCTTCTGCCGCCCTTGCCGTGCTTCATCAACGTTTGCAGCTTCCGACTCACCGACCGGTGTGTTATGTTCCCACGCGTTGGAACTCTATGTGATGCCTTGCTCCCTCTCGCTAGCCCTACCCTGAGAGATGGGGTTACTCGAAACCGGGCCTCGTGTGTACAGTGGATGCAGTCGTGGCCTAGGCCCGACCCGTGCCCAGGTTTGTCACAGTAAAAATAAGGGCCAGGAGGGACGGTGGTAATCGAGTGGATGTAATGACTACGCCACCTGTGATGCCTGGTAATTCACCACCAGTGCTACGGCAGTCCTCTGAGGTGGGATATCGTGGCAGCAGAAGATGGTACTACTCCCCACAGGCGGAGCAGGGCCTCAGGGCAGAGAAGACGGATCAGGGGGGTCGTAGTGGGTGGTGCAGTGTGGTGTTGTGCTAAAATAAAGAACTGGAGGCAATGGATGCAGTCTTCCAAGCTTTACTCATGTTGTTAGGTGTCAGCTGCAAGGCTTCTCCTTACTCCTCACGGCGCACTGCGGCCACCAGGAAGGGGTTCAGCACACTCCGGGTAATTTGGGTGCATCAATCAGGACCCCCTGCACCAGAGTGTTCCTAGACTTTCCCACTAGGTCCTCTCCTGTCCGTATGTGGTGTGTGTTTCAAGGCTGGGTCTCCCTCTGGCTATACACAGAACAAGGGTATGGGTGGCGACTCCGCTCCGTCCGTTACCCGGTGGGATCCTCTAAGCCTCCGGGCTTTTCTGACTAGGACATAAAGTAGCAAAGCCAGATATCGGGGGCCGGTACCCCTTTTGCAGCAGGAGTCCCTCTGACTAGGCCAGAATAGTGAGGACAGGTGGCGTATGCCGCTCCGTCTGCATCCCCCTGGGATCCTTTTGCCTGTGGAGATTGTCTCCTCTGCTCCCCTCCAGGCCTTCTTAGGTAGAGACCTTGACCGGGTAGAGACCGCCGTTAACTCTAGCTCACTCCTTGCCTCAAGGCCGGAGAACGAGGACCGTGTATCTCCAATCAGCTGCAGGTTCCACTGGAAAGCCACGTTCAGTGATGAAGACCACAATCAAAGGACCTTGAACCTAAGATGGCCATTGATTAAATATGATTGAATGAGTGTAACCTAAAGTACGTCCTCCACCCTCACCCACTACATGATTCCCCCTATCTTTTGGTTCCCCCCATCTCCTCTATCCCGGCTGGGGCAGCACTATGGTGCCTTAAAGCCCCCCTCAGGACAGGAGTGGTGTAGTGTTGAATGGATGGCTGAGTCCTGAGAGGTGCTCCACCCTTACCTCGGAGAGGAGATACCACACCTCGGTCTGAGGTGCAGTACCCCTGTGGCGACTGAACCCTCAGGGGTGCCACATCTACACTGCAGATGTTGTAAGGATTTGTGAGAAGAGGGCAGTTGTTGACTGCCAGCATCAACAAGGCCGTCAGAATTCAGTTCAGACTCCACACATAAAACTTCAGGAGTGGACATGAATGTCAGACATATGTACCATCTTCCAAAACTTTGAGGACTCCACCAAGATGGTGAGCAGCGATGATGCCATAATTAGCATCACCATCCCGCTTCTCTGTCTTCTGAAACTCTCTATGCTCACAATCAAAGAGGATGCATTGCAGGCGGATCACGATGTGATGGAGCAAGGAACCATACAGGGTGATTACACACAGCCCAGCCTCTTCTCATCCCAACGTGGATTGGGTGACAATGAGGAGGAAGAACAGTAGATAGTTTTCTGCGCTATAGATGGTACTACCTGCACAACTGTCATACCGTCTGTTCCGCATGAATGGCCTGAGGATAAGGAGGAGGAGGTGGAGGAGGTGGAGAGCATGGTCAGTCATCCTCTTGGTGAGGACATCGAAGTCTTGCCTGTTAGCAGTCTGGCACGCATGACTGAGTTTATGTTACGCTGCCTTTCCCGTGACCCTCGCGTTCTCAAAATTTTGGGTGACAGTCATTACTGGATGGTGACACTTTTAGACCCACGCTACAAGGAGAACTTTATATCTCTTATTCCTGAGGCATACAGGTCTACAAAAATGGGGCAGTACCAAAAGGCCCTTGTTGCGGAACTGTTAAAAAAATTACCATCTGAAAACGCTAGCGACAGAGGTCACAGTTTGTTGGACAAACAAGGAGTACAGGCGAGAGAGACACAACTCCAATCCAGCAGAGGCAGGGGAACACTGTCAAAGTTCTGGGAGAGTTTTCTCAGCCCCTCCCATCGCACAGGCTCTGAGGCTCGGGGTGCTCTCACAAGGAGTGCAAAGTTTGGGAAGATGCTGAGGGAGAACCTTCTCGACTGTACCAACGTCCTACGTGATTCCTCTGTGCCTTATAATTATTGGGTATCCAAGCTGGACACATTACATGAACTGGCTCTCTACGCCTTGGAGGTCCTGGCCTGCCCTGCTGCTAGCGTTTATTCAGAGTGGGGTTTTAGTGCCGCTGGTGGAATTCTAACTGATAAGCGCATCCGCCTGTCAACTGAAAATGCTGACAGGCTGACTCTTATAAAAATGAACAAGGGCTAGATTGGGCCTGACTTCTCAACACCACCGAATGATTGCAGCATAACATAAACTCAAATCCAGTGTCTTTTTTGGGAGGTGAATTCACATGCATCTTTTCACGCCCACACATGGGTATACGCTTCCTGATTTTGGCTATTTGCTCTCATCTTCCTCCTTTTCCTCATCCTCATCCTCCACCACCAAATCACCAGGGTGACCGTGGTCTGTGATGCAACACCCACATAATTTTTTTAAAGATGTTTATTATGCCCGTAAAAAATTTTTTTATACATTATGTTCAAGTATACCCCCCAGGAATAAATTTTTGTCAACCCATACAGTTAGTGCATGGGCATTACAAGTATATGAGACCTGCTCCTTTCTAATGGGAACATTTTTTTTATGAGGCACTCCTCCACGTCTTTTTCAAGGTGGATTGGTGTGTCTCCCAATTTTTGGCAGCCCTTGCATTCACTGCATGGGCCAACACTATGGGAGACCCACTAACTAATAATGGGAAATTTTTTTCATGAGGAACTCTACTTCTCTTCCAAGGGGCATTGGAATGCCTCCAAATTTTTGGCAACCCTTGCATTCACTGCAAGGGCCAAGACTATGGGAGACCCAGTATTATGATCTGCAACAAGAACTAAGGAAAGATAGGGGAAAGCTGTCCCTACAGTAAGACTAAGCTGAATCCCTACAATGTAGCGGGCTGCCTGTTCCTTGTGAACAGACCCGCCTTTGTCCTCGGATAGTCTGAACGAAGACCTATAGAATTAAGGGAGGGGTCCCTAAAAGAACAAAGGACTGGGACAAAAAAGGGACACCTCCTAAACAGAAGTTGTTGCAGAACACAAAAAAACAAACTGACAAAAATGTACTAAAGGTCCCAGAGGACCAAGCAAACTTGACAGAGAAAGGCACCGAAGCACCAGGCTAGAGAAACAGTCAAACACTGAAGCCCAGCACAGCCAGAAGGGCGGAGCTGGAATATAAAGGCAGATGGTCACGTGACCGCAAAACACAAGATAGAAAAAACAAACAGCAGGGTTCTAACACCCAATTCCTAATAATGGGAAAATGTTTTCATGAGGCCCTCTATGTCTCTTCCAAGGGGCATTGGAGTGCCTCCCATTTTTTTTTCAGCCTTTTCATTCACTGCATAGGCCAACACTATGGGAGACCCACTTCCTAATAATGGGAACATTTTTTTATGAGGCCCTCTACGTATCTTCCAAGGGGCATTGGCATGCCTCCAAATTTTTGTCAACCCTTGCATCCACTGATAGGCCAACACTATGGGAGACCCATTTCCTAATAATGAGAACATTTTTTCATGAGGCCCTCTATGTCTCTTCCAAGGGGCATTGGAGTGCCTCCCAATTTTTTTTCATCCCTTGCATTCACTGCATAGGCCAACCCTATGGGAGACCCACATCCTAATATTGGGAACATTTTTTCTTTAGGCTCTCTACGTCTCTTCCAAGGGGCAATGGAGTGTCTCCAAATTTTTGGCAGCCCTTGAATTCACTGCATAGGCCAACACTATGGGAGACCCATTTCCTAATAATGGGAACATTTTTTCATGAGGCTCTCTACGTCTCTTCCAAAGGGCATTGGAGTGACTCCCAATTTTGGCAGCCCTTGCATTCACTGCATAGGCCAACACTATGGTAGACCCACTTCCTAATAAGGGGCACATTTTTTTATGAGGCCCTCTACGTCTCTTCCAAGGGGCATTGGCGTGCCTCCCAATTTTTTTTTAGCCCTTGCATTCACTGCATAGGCCAACACTATGGGAGACCCACTTCCTAATAATGGGAACATTTTTCATGAGGCCCTCTACGTCTCTTCCAAGGGTCATTGGCATGCCTCCAAATTTTTGTCAACCCTTGCATTCACTGTATAGGCCAACACTATGGGAGACCCACTTCCTAATAATGAGAACATTTTTTCATGAGACCCTCTACGTCTCTTCCAAGAGGCATTGGAGTGCCTCCCAATTTTTTTCAGCCCTTGCGTTCACTGCATAGGACAACCCTATGGGAGACCCACATCCTAATAATGGGAGCATTTTTTCTTTAGGCTCTCTACGTCTCTTCCAAGGGGCTTTGGAATGCCTTCAAATTTTTGGCAACCCTTGCATTCACTGCATAGACAAACATAATGGGAGACCCACTTCGTAATAATGGGAACTTTGTTTTCTGGAGGCCCTCTACGTCTCTTCCAAGGGGCATTGGAGTGCCTCCCAATTTTTTTTCAGCCCTTGCATTCACTGCATAGGCCAACACTATGGGAGACCCACTTCCTAATAATGGGAACATTTTTTCATGAGACCCTCTACGTCTCTTCCAAGGGGCATTGAAGTGCCTCCCAATTTATGCCAGCCCTTGCATTCACTGCATAGGCCAACATTATGGGAGACCCACTTCCTAATAATGGGAACATTGTTTTCAGGAGGCCCTCTGACCTCCATGTCTCTTCCAAGGGGCATTGGAGTGCCTCCAAATTTTTGGCAACCCTTCCATTCACTACATAGGTCAACACTATGAGAGACCCACTTCCTAATAATGGGAACATTGATTTCAGAAGGCCCCCTGACCTTCACGTCTCTTCCAAGGGGCATTGGAGTACCTCCAAATTTTTGGCAACCTTTGCATTCACTGCATAGACAAACACAATGGGAGACCCAATTCCCAATTTTTGGCAGCACTTGCATTCATTGCATAGGCAAACAGTATGGGAGACCCACTTGCTAGTAATGGGAGCATTGTTTTCAGGAGGCCCTCCTTTTAGTCTCTTCAAAGGGGTTTTGGGGTGCGTCCAAATTTTCAAAGGGGTATTGGGGTGCATCCAAATTTTGGGCAGACCTGCCACTCACTGCATATGCAATAACAGTATAGGAGACCCACTCATTAATAATGGGAACAACAAAGCATAGACGGCTGATGGCTCTCTAAGAATAGCGAAGGCCGACTGCTAGCCCTTTAAGAATAGTAAAGGCCGCCTGATAGCCCTATAAAAATAGGCTTTGTGACTTTCAGAGTCCCTCCTTCATAAATGAAACAGGATGTGTCTGATCATGTCTCACACACCACATGGCCAGATAAGGTTGTAAAATGTTAAAATGACATTTCCCGGTGAATGCATTTGTCATGGTTGAAAGCAATGCAAAAGTGCAACAATGCATCAAAAATGCTACGTGTGAACATAGACCAAGGTGTGGAGGAGCATTTTTCTTTATAGTTATTTATTTTGCCTTATATACAAGTCATTAACCAGGAAAGGATGTTCCATAACATATTTCCCAGAAAAATCCATTTTGGTTTCATTTTTGTATGTTTTATTGTGAGTCCGTAAAAGTGGCGTAATAACTCTGACAACGTTGTTGATAGCAGTGACCTGGGAGTCAGAAATGCTTCCAGGGGTCTTCCCCATGCTGTTCCCATGTCATTTGAGCGCTGTTCCCATCGATTTGGACAATTTTTAGGCCCTCTGCAGACCGCCGGAGGGGAGCCGCCTGAAAAATGCTCGAGTTTCCCATAGACTTACATTGGGCTCGTTGCTCGGGTCGAGCACCTGAGCATTCCAATTTGTTCGACCCGAGCATCGAGCACCTGAGCATTTTAGTGCTCGCCCATCATGCCATATGAAAAGTCACAACTGTAAAATCCTTTAATTTCAATGCCCTAACCTGAAAGGGGATGAAAAAAATCTTTCTCCCTTTTGAACATCTCTATGCTAAGGACAATGAAGACATGGGAAAGTGACTTTTTTTTGTGTTTTAAGAAATTGTTGAAAAGGTATTTTTGAGGAGCCTACGTCAGCGTGTGCAAGTTCATCACAAAGATTAGGTGGATGTCTAAAGCATGATAAAAAAGGTTGCTTTAATTCTTCCACAAATGGGCAACGATTTCTTAAAAGGAGCCAATATGTAAGTATATGTATGCCTTAATAAATATTATACATAAAAGGAGAAATGTATGTACAAAGAGATTCTCTTGTTTCTGGATCTAATAGTTTTGGTGGATGAATTTCTACATCATTGCAATACTCTCTTGGAATAGCCCCTTTCTTTGAATTTCTGTTTCATTTAGTCTAATCTCTTTCGAAGCGTTAAGGAGTCTGTGACAATACAGTTGACTCTGCTAAACTGTGAAACTCCTTAGTGTAACATTTCTTCGATAAGACTTGTGTTTACTTGTGAAAAAAATGGAAATTTGGCAAAAATGTAGCAATTTTTAAACTTTGAATTTTTATGCCCGTAAATCAGAGAGGTATGTCACACAAAATAGTTCCCACATGTCTACTTTACATCAGAACAATTTTGGAACCAAATTTTTTTTTTGGAAAGTTATAAGGGTTAAAAGTTGACCAGCAATTTCTCATTTTTCCAACAAAATTTACAAAAACATTTTTTAGGGACCACATCACATTTGAAGTGACTTTGAGGAATCCATATGACAGAAAATACCTCAAAAGTGACACCATTCTAAAAACTGCACCCCTCAAGGTGCTCAAAAGCACATTGAAGAAGTTTATTAATTCTTCACGTGCTTCACAGGAACTGAAGCAATGTGGAAGAAAAAAATTAACATTTAACTTTTTTTCCACAAAATGTTTACTTCAGACCCAATTTTTTTATTTTCACCAGGGTAACAAGAAAAAATGGAGCACAAAATTTATTGTACAGTTTCTCCTGAGCACACCGATACCCCATTACCTCATATGTGGGGGAAAACCACTGTTTTGGCACACGGCAGGGTTTGGAAGGGAAGGAGCACCATTTGACTTCTTGAATGTAAAATTTGCTTGAATAATTAGCGGACGTCATTTCATGTTTGGGGAGTAGTGTTGAGCCACCCCCGTAGTGTTCGAGTTCGGTTCGGTTCGTCGAACACCCGTGTGTTCGCCGAACTGTTCGTCGAACTGTTCGTCGAACACCTTCGAACACCGTTAAAACCAATGGCAGGCAAACAAAAACACATAGAAACACATAGAAAACACCTTCAAAGGTGTCCAAAAGCTGACAAACTGCTCAGAAGACATAACTAACACATGGAAAAGTGACAAGTACATATAGTCATGCGAAAATAAAAGAGGTGGAGGAGTAAAAGGAGGGGGAGACACAGATATAGGCATGTCATGCCCTTCTAAAATCCAAAAAGTGAGAAGCCGACACGGCCAGTCCGCTCCTGCCCGTGCCACCTCCGTGTCGCCGGGTTTGTGCCAGAGCCGCGGTGAACCCTGACGGCCAGCCCCCCTCTCCCAATACTGGTGCCTGTCCGCTGGTGGGTTGAGCAAGCCCCCCTGTGGTGGAGGCAGCTCTAAGCTTTTTAATTTAAATTGTCTCTCTAATTTGAATGAATACACTTTAAATCCATTTACAAGGATCTATTGGAGGGCAAGTCTCATGCCAGCAGCCGCGTAATTCCAGCTCCAGTAGCGTCCACTAAAGCTGCTGCAGTTAAAAAGCTTTTATAACGATCGAGCTCGGCTGTCCACCGCAAGGCATCCTACTGCCAGTCCCAGCCCCTATGCCTTGGGGTGCCTCCTGATGCTCTTCACTAAGTATCCCATGGTCCCGAATCATTTCCTTTGAAAAAATTAAGTGTCTAAACTACAGGTGGTGTAGCTTGCTTAACAGCCGGGATAATCCGCTGACTAGCAGACACTGCTACTAGGCACAAAGTATTTCCTGGGCTAGATGCAGTTAAAAATTTGTAATTAGATACTCTCGTTGGATGCTGAGAAAGCATTCCATAGAGTCTCCTGGCACGCCATATATGATTCTCTTAAAAAGCTTGGGGTAGGGGTCTAGGGGACCCTTTTATAGCCAAAATCACGGCCCTGTATCGTAATACGTCACCTAGGCTGAAGATAAATGGAACTGTAGCACCCTGAGGGCTCGGTTGCTACAGAGGTATTGCACCTCACCCAGAGGTGTGATATCTCACTCTCAGGTAAGGATGGAGTGTGGATCAGGAACCGACACCTGCATGCATTACACCACATTGCCGTGGGGCAGGGCGACCAATATGCCCCTGAGATGGGCACGACAGTCCCTGTCCCTGGCTGGAGTGGGGGGAGGGAACACTGAGGAAGGGGAACCCTGTAGTGCAGGAGCAGGGAGGAAGGAGTTCCTGGGTGCATTGAGAAGGGAGTATAAAAGGTGGGCACCATCTTAGTTCAGTGCAGAGAAGTCTGAGCAGAAGTGGCAGGGAGCAGGGGCTCTGCATGAGCTCTGCTCCGGAGGCGGGCCTAGTAACAGAGGCCCAGGCCTGCAAGAGGGAGAAGGAAGGAAGAGGAGCGGAGAAGGCTCCAGGAACGAGGAATGAAGGGATCCCAGGGGTGCGGACGGGCGAGTCGCCACCGCACGCCCGAATCCACCTGCGTGGAGGGGTCAGGCCAAAGGGGGAGACCGGTCCCCGAACTAGTGGAGGCAGGAAATGACCCTCAGCTAGAAACCGGAGGCTGTGACATTTTATGTGGCGCAGCCCCTCGCTACACCCGCTAGGAAGGCACCACATAGGGTCAGGGAAACTGGCGCCAAGTTTACCAAGAGGAGGCCCGAGGCAGCCGGACAGAAGTGTTGGTAAGAAAGGCCAGACAAAGGACACACAAAGGGGGTCCTGTGAAGTGCTCCAAAGTTATCTGGGAGTTGTCTGAGCCCCTCACCTGGTGAGCACAGTACGACGTGGGCAGCCGTTACCTGCAGACGTGGTCTGGATAATAAGAACTGTGAGTAAAGGCCCTGGACTGCATCACTGACTCCGTGTCGTTACTGCTGCTGCCCTGCACCATCACCCCCATCCTCCGCATACACTGCCCTGAGGCTATATTCCTCCCGTGGGGAGTTATGCTACGCTCTGCTGCACCCACAACACCAGCCTCAGCGGTCTGCCCTGTAGCAGCGGTTCACTCTGACCGCAATCCACGGGTGGCGTAGTCGGACATTTAAACATCAAAACCACATAAATAGTTCCGCCACTGGTTTGACCGCCCTGAGCCACGGAACCGGGTCGCCGCCACGAAGACTACAACCACCAGCATCCACCAAAAAGGGTCCGGCTCCGGGTGTCCCAAGGCCCAGGGGGTGCGTCAGAACATTTTCATCACCTTTCACAATCACCAATGGGACAAGGCAGGGATGTCCTCTGTCCCCTCTCTTATACATCCTAGTGACGGAGCACCTGCTCTCATCAATTCGCCATAACCCCAATATTAGGTGGATTGAGGTGGGAGGCACCGAGTACAAGTGCTCTCTATTTGCTGATGATGTCCTAGTATATATCACTCAATCACATATATCCATCCCTGCTGTTATGGCTGAAATAGATCACTTTGTTACATGGTCAAATTTTAGGCTATGTGCCCACGATGCTGAAATGAAGCAGAAAATTTCTGCAGCATTTCTGCATCTCCCTGGCAGAAAAAAACGCATGCAGATTGCGCATGCGTTTTTCCTGCAGAATACATGCGGATCCACATGCGGGTTCACATGCGTTTCCGCATGCAGATTGACAAGCACTTTCCAGGCGATAGCATCACTTGGAAAGTGCTTGACAACTAGGTCACACTGTATAAATCCATGCAAACAGCATGGATTTATACAGTGTGAACCGTAAAAAATAAAACAAATAAAGCTATATTCACCCCCGAGGCCCCGGCGTGGCTGCAGCGCTCGTTCCTGTCTGGTTCCCGGCTGCCGGCATATCGCGAGACAGAGCGGTGAAAGGCCTGCGGTCACATGACTGTGACGTCACCGAAGGTCCTTCAGCGCTGCTGGCATTCAGAGAGAAGACGCCGGACAGGTGAGTATAAACTTTATTTGTTATTTTATTCTTTTTTTACAGGTACAATGGTACCCAGGTCTGGATGAGAGTCTCTTCTCCTCCAGAACTGGGTACCATCCGCACATAGAGACGCATAGAAGCCGCTTGTAAAAATGTACAGTCGCGGTTTCTGTGCGTCTCAATGCAAGTCAATGGCGGGAGTTCCGCTGCACTTCCACAAAATTAAATGACATGCTGCGGATTTTTGTACGCAGCATAAACGCTGCGGAAAAATCCGCAGCATGTGCATAGAACATGCGGAATCCCCTTGGGGACCATGGGGTGCGGATTACCTAGCGTTTCACAAGCGTTTCCGCTGCGGAAATTCCGCAGCATAAACGCTTGAAAAACGCTACGTGGGCACACAGCCTTAAAATCAATGCAGCGAAGTCTGAGGCCCTCGATGTCTCCCTCCCCAAATCCATATAGGATTCCATCCAGTCCAACTTTCCCTTTGCCTGTCCCTCACAGGGTATCAAATACTTAGGAATTCCTATTCATAGAGACCTCTCCCATCTATGTTATCTTAATTTTGGGCCCTTTATTGAACAACTCCATACAGACCACGGTTGGCAAGTTAGAACTGTAAGATTCACTACGTGAACCGCTGGTGTTTTGTGGAAAAGCACATGTACACTGCGTTCCAAATTATTATGCAAAAAGTGTTTAGGAGTGATAAGGGAAGAATTTGTTTGTTTGTCAGTTAAACTCATTGATGGTGATGTGTGTCAGGGCTCTTTATATCACTGTAAGCAATTGCAGACACCTGTGCTAATTAGTTTGGCAGGTGTGTCCAATGAAAGGCAAGACTACTTAAGAAGGCTCTCTCACATTATTAAGCAGCCTACATTTTCTGCCAAAATGGGAAAGAAAAAGGATGTGTCGGCTGCTGAGAAGCAACAAATTGTGGAGTGTTTAGGTCAAGGCATGACTACAATCAACATTGTGCGATGATCAGGATGAAGTGTCTTGGCAATCAAGAAGTATGTAGCTGATTCACAGTACACACGTGTGCGTGCTGATAAGGGCAAATTGAGGACTCTTTCCTACAGGCAATTACGTCAGGTTGAAAGAGCAGCGGCAAAAAAGCCTTGTCATAGCAGCAGACAAGTTTTTGAAGCTGCTTGTGCCTCCAACGTCCCCCGAACAAGATGCAGGGTCCTTCAGAGGTTTGCAGCTGTGCATACGCCATCCTGTCGACCTCCTCTATCCACTTCACACAAGCAGAAACGGCTCCAGTGGGCCAAACATTACATGAAGACTGATTTCAAAACAGTTTTTTTCACGGATGAGTGCCGTGCAGCGCTCGATGGTCCAGATGGATGGAGTGGAGGATGGCTGGTTGATGGACACCCCACGCAAACACGGCTACAGCGCCAACAAGGAGGAGGTGGAGTAATGTTTTGGGCTGGAATCATGGGGAGAGAGATTGTCGGCCCCTTTAGGATCCCTGAAGGCGCTAAAGATGAACTCCATAATGTATGTGGATTTTCTCAAACAGCACTTCCTGCCATGGTTCAAGAAGAAGAACCGTGTATTTCACAGCAAGATCATTTTTCTGCATGATAATGCACCATCTCATGCTGCACATAAAACATCTGCATCTCTGGCTGATATGGGCATAAAAGGGGACAAACTTATGGTGTGACCCCCATGCTCCCCTGACCTCTACCCCATTCAGAACCTTTGGAGCATCATTAAAAGGAGTGTCTATGATGGCGGGAGGCAGTTCACATCTAAGCAACAGCTCTGGGAGGGTATTCTGTCCTCATGCAAAACAATTGAAGCAGAAACCATCCAAAACCTGACAAATTCAATGGACGAGAGAGTTCAGAAGCTCCTTTCGAACAAGGGGTCCTATGTGAAAATGTAACATCACCTAGAATAAAGTTTTGAGTTGAAAACTGTTTGATTTCAGTTTCTAACAACCTGCTAATGCTTATAATTTCAAAAATGACCATTTTTTTGGTCTTTATTAAAATGAAAAGGTTGATCGAAAAGTTTGGGGGATCTAAGAGTGTGGCAACCCAGTAGTCATGATTACTTCGAATTCTGACAATATGAGGGTCATGCTGCAGGTAGTGCAGCAAGAAGGCACTTATGTGTCTTGCGCATCTCGGAGCCCCAAAATTATTTTCCGGGCTAGATGCAGCTAAAAATTATTTTTAATTTTAAATCTGGTGAAGCTTTAGTATAGATGGCCTAATAGGATCAGTGCTGCACACTGCTACAAAGCCCAAATTATTTTCCAGTCAAGATACAGATAAACATGATTAGTAATTTGAAAGCTTAAAACGGTTGGTAGGGTGATTTTAACCAATCATCAAGCTTTTACTCTCCCCAGGATGACACAGGGGTAGAAAAGTCATTTCGGATCCATGATTTGTTCATCTTTATGAACGTGAGTCTGTCTACATTATCAGTGGAGAGCCGCGTGCGCTTATCTGTCAGCACACCACCAGCAGCACTGAACACACGTTCAGACAGAACGCTGGCTGCGGGGCATGACAAGATCTCCAAGGAGTAAGTGGCTAGCTCCGGCCATTTATCCAGATTGGAAGCCCAAAAAGAGCAAGGGTCCAGTGACACAGTCGTGACTTCAATGTTTACTTGGAGATACTCCTGTACCATCGTCTCTAGGCGTTGACTATGTGTCAGACTTCTTGTCTCCTGTGGCCTTGCAAAGGATGGGCTAAAAAAGTGGTGAAATGATTCCGCAAAATTGATGTTACCAGCAGATACTGTGGTTCTGTTACGGTTTGAGTGCTGAACACTTGACGGTCCCACGGTTGGCAAGTTGGAACTGTGAGATTCACTACGTGTACCACTGGTATTTTGTGGAAAAGCACATGTAAGATTCTGCAACAGTCTCTGCTGATACTCCTGCATGCGTGCATCCCTTTCTATGGCAGGAATAATTTCTGCAAATTTACTTTTGTACCGGGGATCTAACAGTGTGGCAACCCAGTAGTCAGGATTATTTCTAATTCTCACAATTCGAGGGTCATGTTGCAGGTAGTGCAGCAAGAAGGCACTCATGTGTGTTGCGCATCCAGGAGCACCACGTCCCTGTTGTGTTGGTGGCGAGGTAACAATCATGCTTCCTTCCTCTGTCCTCTCCCCCCAACCTCGCACAACAGAAATGTGATCAAGGTCTCCCTCATCTGATGAGTCTTCCATCAGTTCGTCCTCCACTTCTTCCTGGGCTCCTGCACCTTCCTCACTAGTTTGGCTGCTACCATGCGCCCTGGTAAAACCATCTCCCCCACCCTCACATGCCTGCCGCCTTGGTGCTGCCGACCGTCTGGAACTTGCAGATGTTAGCCCTTCCGCATACAACTCCTCCTCCTCTACTTCCTCCACCTCCTCTTGTGCCACCACCTGACTCCGAATTCTGTTTAACATGTGCTCCAGCATGTAAATCACCGGAATAGTCATGCTGATAATGGCATCGTCAGCACTAAACATCTTCGTCGCCATTTCAAAACTGTGCAGAAGGGTGCATAGGTCCCTGATCTGAGACCACTCCTCCAGCGTGATTTGCCCCACCTCTGAATCTCGTTGGCCCAGGTTATACGTCAGAACGTATTGCACCAGGGCTTGTCGGTGCTGCCACAGTCGCTGCAACATGTGCAGAGTTGAATTCCACCGGGTAGGCACATCGCATTTTAGCCGGTGAAGTGGCAGGCCCAACGACTTCTGTAGAGATGTAAGTCGCTGAGCTGCGGGATGCGAACGACGGAAGTGAGCACACAGCGACCGTGCCCTCTGCAGAAGGCCATCTAGTCTGGGATAGTGGGCTAAAAATTGCTGGACAACCAGGTTCAACACGTGAGCCATACAAGGCACGTGTGTGACATTGCCCCGGCGAAGGGCCGCACCCAGGTTTGCAGCATTGTCACACACGGCCTTCCCTGGTTTCAGGTCCAGTGGAGACAACCATTCATGAAATTGGTTCTCCAGAGCTGACCACAACTCCTCAGCTGTGTGACTCACATTTCCCAGACATTTCAATGTAAAAACCGCCTGATGACGTTGAGCCCTACTGCCAGCATAGTAAGGAGGTGTGCAGGATCCCTTCTGCGCAGTTAGAAAGCTTGTGGCATGACCAGACAGGCTTTGGGTGCAGGTGGAAGACCGAGAGGAGGTTGAGGAGGCAGAAGCAGTGGAGGAACTTTGACATAAAGAGGATTGACGCACAACTCGTGGGGACAGCAAGACTTGGACAGCAGCCCCTTGTCCTGCTGTCACCATAGTTACCCAGTGCCCAGTCAGCAACATGTAACACCCCTGTCCATGCCTACTCGTCCAAGTGTCTGTGGTGAAATGCACCCTGTCACACACAGAGTTTCTCAAAGAAGCGGTGATGTTGTGTGCGACATGCTGGTGGAGCACAGGCACACCTTTCTTTGAGAAGTAGTGCCGACTGGGCATCTGGTACTGGGGCACTTCGACGGACATAAGGTCTCGAAAATCCTCTGTGTCCACCAGGCGGAAAGGCAGCATTTCTGTAGCCAAGAGCTTGCAGATGGTGAAATTCAACCTCTTAGCTTTCTCATGGCTAGGAGGAAATGGTCTTTACTTGTCCACATCTGAGGGACCGAGGGCTGGCTATTGTGCTTAGACGGGGTTGATAAGGGTGTCCCCGGCAAACTGCCGCTCTGTGAGGAAGATGCAGGCGGACATGTTAGGTTGCCTTGATCCAAAGGTGGTGCTATCGATGTCGGACAGCGCTCAACACCAGCTGGTGTTCCCACCTCCAAAGAAAATGATGACCTGCCAATCACGCTGGCTGTTGCGGGTAAAGAGGTGGCAGGTCTGCGCCCCAAAACAGGTGTGACTGCTGTCCCCCCAGTCACAGAGGATGAAGAGGCCGCGGATGCACAAGATATGGCAGACGGTGGTTGGCCCGGCCGGCTAGGCCGCATTGTAGCACACTGAGCTTCCCACTGCAACTTATGCTTCATGTCCATGTGCCGGTTCATGCATGAAGTACTCAAACTATGTATTTTTTGGCCTCTACTTAGCTTTTGCTGACAAATGTTACAGATAACACGAGTTGGGTCATCTTTATCGATCTGAAAAAATGCCCAGGCTATGCAAGGCTTAGCACCCATGCGACCTGAAGAGCCACCACGACTTGTGGTGAGAGGCAGAGTTGTGCTTGAGGATGCAGTTGTTGACGTGCTTCCAGTACTACGTCTCTGTCCAGGAAGGCGCAACCTGACCTCGTCGTCACTAGCATCTTCCTCCACCTCCTCTGCTGACCTCATCTCTTGGCTGACTGTGGGTTGACAGTAAGTGGGATCTCCAACCTCATCATCATCACCCTGTGTGTTATCACACCCGTCGTCCTCAGAGCCAACCTGTTCCTGCCCTGACAAAAAACTAAAGTTGTCGCTCCAATCAGGTATTTGAGTCTTATCATCGTCTTCCTCATTGTCTCCACCAACAGGAGTTACAGTTTGGGAATGAGGGTCTAAATT
Organism: Phyllobates terribilis; assembly: GCF_046119375.1. Lineage (NCBI taxonomy): Eukaryota > Metazoa > Chordata > Amphibia > Anura > Dendrobatidae > Phyllobates > Phyllobates terribilis. Next base: position 153,850,921 of record NW_027362764.1, on the reverse strand, counting down.
ATGGTCAGAACCTTCTGCGTCTGGTCCTGGATCTGACTCATAAAGATTCTGGGCATCAGTGCAGATCATTTCCTCGTCTGGATTCACAGAAGCGCTGGAGTCGACCTCTGATTCCCAGGCTATAGTATGAGTAAACAGCTCTGCAGACTCAACCATCTGTTCTACCTCATACTCAGACGGGCAGCTGGAGATTTGGGAGCTGTGAGGAAGCAAGTGCGATTTGGGTGACACCTTTGAGGACTGGAGTATTTGTGATGTTGAAGTTGATGTGGAGGAGAGCCCACTTAAAGGAGCACTTGATATCCGTTGAAGCACCTGCTGTTTTTGTGCCTCATCTGGAATTTGTAGCGATTGGCGTGGCCGTAAGAAAGGGATCTTATCACATTGTCCGCTAAAAGAAGTAGACATTTTAGTTTGGCTGGAAGATGGTCTTTCTTCTGCAGATGTTACTGTTGCTTTAACACCTACCCCACGGCCACAACCTTTTTTCCCCTTCCCAACACGCCTATTCCCCTTTCCACCAGCAGCAGGCCTTTTTCCACTCATTTTGGTGGTTAACTAATTCACAACTCTGGAGTTGTTTGCACAAAAAAACAATGGATGGTAACCGAGCAGAGCTGAGTGGCCAAACTGTGGTATTAGGCCAAAACTATTGGCTGGGTTAGATGCAGAAAAAAATTATATTCAATTTGCAACCTGATGGAGGTCAGTATAGATGGACTAATACAACAAGTCCCACACACAGCTAGAAGCCCAATATTTTTTCAGAGGTAGATGCAGAAAAAAATATATTCAGTTTGCAACCTGATGGAGGTCTGTATAGATGGATTAATAGAACAAGACCCACACACAGCTAGAAGCCCAATATTTTTTCAGAGGTAGATGCAGAAAAAAATATATTCAGTTTGCAACCTGATGGAGGTCAGTATAGATGGACTAATACAACAAGTCCCACACACAGCTAGAAGCCCAATATTTTTTCAGAGGTAGATGCAGAAAAAAATATATTCAGTTTGCAACCTGATGGAGGTCAGTATAGGTGGACTAATAGAATAAGTCCCACACACTGCTAGAAGGCCAAATATTTTTTCAGAGCTAGATGCAGAAAAAAATTATATTCAGTTTGCAACCTGATGGAGGTCAGTATAGATGGATTAATAGAACAAGACCCACACACAGCTAGAAGCCCAATATTTTTTCAGAGGTAGATGCAGAAAAAAATTATATTCAGTTTGCAACCTGATGGAGGTCAGTATAGATGGATTAATAGAACAAGACCCACACACAGCTAGAAGCCCAATATTTTTTCAGAGCTAGATGCAGAAAAAAATTATATTCAGTTTGCAACCTGATGGAGGTCAGTATAGATGGATTAATAGAACAAGACCCACACACAGCTAGAAGCTCAATATTTTTTCAGAGGTAGATGCAGAAAAAAATATATTCAGTTTGCAACCTGATGGAGGTCAGTATAGATGGACTAATACAACAAGTCCCACACACAGCTAGAAGCCCAATATTTTTTCAGAGGTAGATGCAGAAAAAAATATATTCAGTTTGCAACCTGATGGAGGTCAGTATAGATGGACTAATACAACAAGTCCCACACACAGCTAGAAGCCCAAATATTTTTTCAGAGGTACTGTAGATGCAGATAAAAATTATTTTTAATTTGCAACCTGATGGAGGTCAGTATAGATGGACTAATAGAGAAAGTCCGACACACTACTAGAAGGCCAAATATTTTTTCAGAGCTAGATGCAGAAAAAAATTATATTCAGTTTGCAACCTGATGGAGGTCTGTATAGATGGATTAATAGAACAAGACCCACACACAGCTAGAAGCCCAATATTTTTTCAGAGGTAGATGCAGAAAAAAATATATTCAGTTTGCAACCTGATGGAGGTCAGTATAGATGGACTAATAGAACAAGTCCCACACACAGCTAGAAGCCCAATATTTTTTCAGAGGTAGATGCAGAAAAAAATATATTCAGTTTGCAACCTGATGGAGGTCAGTATAGGTGGACTAATAGAACAAGTCCCACACACTGCTAGAAGGCCAAATATTTTTTCAGAGGTAGATGCAGAAAAAAATTATATTCAGTTTGCAACCTGATGGAGGTCAGTATAGATGGATTAATAGAACAAGACCCACACACAGCTAGAAGCCCAATATTTTTTCAGAGGTAGATGCAGAAAAAAATATATTCAGTTTGCAACCTGATGGAGGTCAGTATAGATGGACTAATACAACAAGTCCCACACACAGCTAGAAGCCCAATATTTTTTCAGAGGTAGATGCAGAAAAAAATATATTCAGTTTGCAACCTGATGGAGGTCAGTATAGATGGACTAATACAACAAGTCCCACACACAGCTAGAAGCCCAAATATTTTTTCAGAGGTACTGTAGATGCAGATAAAAATTATTTTTAATTTGCAACCTGATGGAGGTCAGTATAGATGGACTAATAGAGAAAGTCCGACACACTACTAGAAGGCCAAATATTTTTTCAGAGCTAGATGCAGAAAAAAATTATATTCAGTTTGCAACCTGATGGAGGTCAGTATAGATGGATTAATAGAACAAGACCCACACACAGCTAGAAGCCCAATATTTTTTCAGAGGTAGATGCAGAAAAAAATATATTCAGTTTGCAACCTGATGGAGGTCCGTATAGATGGACTAATACAACAAGTCCCACACACAGCTAGAAGCCCAATATTTTTTCAGAGGTAGATGCAGAAAAAAATATATTCAGTTTGCAACCTGATGGAGGTCAGTATAGATGGATTAATAGAACAAGACCCACACACAGCTAGAAGCCCAATATTTTTTTAGAGCTAGATGCAGAAAAAAATTATATTCAGTTTGCAACCTGATGGAGGTCAGTATAGATGGATTAATAGAACAAGACCCACACACAGCTAGAAGCCCAATATTTTTTCAGAGCTAGATGCAGAAAAATATTAGATTCAGTTTGCAACCTGATGGAGGTCAGTATAGATGGACTAATAGAATGATGCTATGCCCAAAAGATTTTACTTCACTAGGTGCAGTAAAAAAATTGGTATTCTATACACAGGTGGTATATCTTGCAACACAGATAGGCTACTCCACTGACTAACACACTCTGCAATAGGCCAAAAAGGATTAGCTTTGCTAGATTCAGCCAAATGCTGTGAAAAAAACTTGCACAGCACTGGCACAGACCTGCCTGGCAAAAACTGATAGGAACTGATGTAACCTAGTCCTGAAAAGGACTCCAATTACAATTAGTCTTTACTCCCACAACCTATCTATTTAAGAGCACAGACCTGCCTGATAAAAGTCGTAGGAAATGCTGTAACCTAGTCCTTAAAAGGACTGCAATCACAACTATTCCCTACTCCCAAGCTATCTGTATATTTGTGCGAAAATTGGCTTGAAATTAACAAGGTATAGCGCACACAGCAACAGCGGTGCCGTCTAACACGCAGCTGCAGCAGTGAGAAAATGGTGGCGACGGGGAAAATGGCTTGGTCTTATAGGGCAAGGACATGTGACATACACTGCCAATGACACATGCCCTTGCTTGTGTGAAAAAAAGCACTTCGCTCCGTGTGTGCGCTGCTGATAGGCTGACAGATTGCACTTCCCCACTGTAAATGCGGGAAAGAGAAAAAAAAATGGAGATCTTCATTGTTCCTGCAGAGATCCATCCCCTGCCCCTCCCCCCACCCCGCTGTACACTCAAACTGCGTATTAACATTAATTTTCATCATTACTGAGAAAAAATCCAGTTATGATTTTGGTGCACGAACAGTTATCGAACATAACCTCGAACAGCCGAATTTTTCTCAAATTGTTCGTGTTCGCCGAACGGCTCGAACACCGCCCAAAACAGCTCGAATTTGAGATTGGCGAACAGTTCGAGTAGAACAACGCTCATCTCTATTGGGGAGTCTCTAATATGCCTAAACAGTGTAAACCCCTCACAATTGACACCATTTTGGAAACAAGACCCCTCAGGGAACTTATCTAGATATGTGGTGAGCACCTTGAACAGCCAGGTGCTTCACAGAAGTTTATAACGTAGAGCCATGAAATTAAGCAATCAAATTTTTTTCCATAAAAATGTACTTTTAGCCCCAATTTTTTTATTTTCACATTGCTCCCGAGTACGGATATACCCTATATGTAGGGGAAAACTATTGTTTAGGCATACAGCAGGGGTTGAAAAAGAAGGAGTGACGTTTGAAACGCAGACTTTCATGGAATGGTCTGTTCGTGTAATGTCGCGTTTGGAGAGCCTAATGTGCCTAAACAATGGAAAACCCTGACAATTTACGCCATTTTGGAAACTATACCGCTCAAGGATTTTATTCAGGGGTATAGTGAGCATTTTGAACCCACAAGTACGACATAGAATTTGATAACATTAGGTCGCTATACTGAAAATTTTCATTTTTTTCTCGAAAATGTAGTTTTAGTCCCAAATTTGTAATTTTTGCAATGGATAATAGAAGAAAACAGACCCCCATAATTTGTTATGCTATTTCTCATACACTGTACTGCAGTGTATGAGACCTGTCAGTGAGTCACTCAACTCACTGACTCTACCTGTTAGATCCAGCTTATTGCTGGATCTCACAGGCCACCGTTCCCTGGGATCATCACATGATCTCAGGGTACCATGGTAACCATCGGGACCAAAGATTCTCATTGTGTAGGTTCGAGGGTTACTAAGGGGGTCGCAAGACTCCCTGGTATGCACTTAAATACCGCTGTCACAGTTGACAGCGGTATTTAAAAGGTTAATTGGCCCCAAATGGCATCGAGACCGGCCGGGGCCGATACTGCAGAATGTCAGCTGTCACACACAACTGACATCCACAGGAATCACACATTCCACAGCGATGCATTTTAATGGCACTATAGAATTAGTACCCTTAATGACAGCCATAAAAATGCGATACGGCGGTCATTAAGGGGTTAACCCCTTATCCCCCGAGGGTGGTTTGCACGTTAATGACCAGGCCAATTTTTACAATTCTGACCACTGTCACTTTATGAGGTAATTACTTTGGAACGCTTCAACGGATCCCCCTGATTCTGAGGTTGTTTTTTCGTGACATATTGTACTTCATGATTTTTGTAAAATTTCTTCGATATCACTTGCGTTTATTTGTGAAAAAAATGGAAATTTGGCAAAAATTTTGAAAACTTTGCAATGTTCAAAATTTGAATTTTTATGCCCTTAAATCAGAGAGATATGTCACACAAAATACTTAATAAATAACATTTCCCACATGTGTACTTTACATCAGCACAATTTTGGAACCAAAATGTTTTTTTGTTAGGGAGCTATAAGGGTTTTAAAGTTGACCAGCGATTTCTCATTTTTCCAAAAAAATTTACAAAAACATTATTTTAGTGACCACATCACATTTGAAGTCACTTTGAGAGGTCTTTATGACAGAAAATACCCAAATGTGACACCATTCTAAAAACTGCACCCCTCAAGGTGCTCAAAATCACATTCAAGAACTTTATTAACCCTTCAGGTGCTTCACGGGAATTTTTTGAATGTGGAAGAAAAAAATGAACATTTAACTTTTTTCACCAAAATTTTATTTTAGACCCAATTTTTTTTATTTTCACAGGGGTAACAAGAAAAAATGGACCGCAAAATTTGTTGTACAATTTCCCCTTGACACGCAGATACCCCATATGTGTGGAAAAACCACTGTTTGGGCGCACGGCAGGGCTCAGAAGGGAAAGAGCGCCATTTGACTTTTTGATTGTAAAATTTGCTTGAATAATTAGCGGACGCCATGTTGCGTTTGGAGAGCCCCTGATGTGCCTAAACATTGGAGCTCCCCCACAATTGACCCCATTTTGGAAACTAGACCCCCAATGGCACCTATCTAGATGCATAGTGAGCACTTGGAACCCCCAGGTGCTTCACAAATTGATTCGTAAAAATGAAAAAGTGATTTTTTTTTCACTTTTTCATTTTTATGAATCAATTTGTGAAGCACCTGGGGGTTCCAAGTGCTCACTATGCATCTAGATAGGTGCCTTTGGGGGTCTAGTTTCCAAAATGGGGTCACTTGTGGGGGAGCTCCAATGTTTAGGCACACAGGGACTCTCCAAATGCAACATGGTGTCTGCTAACAAATTGAATGGAAAATCGGCTCAAATTGTTAGCGGACACCATGTTGCGTTTGGAGAGCCCATGTGTGCCTAAACATTAGAGCTCCCCCACAATTCTAGAAAAAAATATTTTTTAGCATAGCTTTATTCTGAGAGCTATAACTTTTTTATTTTTCGGCTGATGGAGCTGTATGGAGGCTTGTTATTTGCGGGACGAGATGACGTTTTCAGCGGTACCATTTTTATTTATATTCGTCTTTTTGATCGCGTGTTATTCCATTTTTTGTTTGGCAGTATGGTGATAAAGCATTGCTTTTTGCTTCATTTTTTTTTTTTTTTTTACCGTGTTCACTGAAGGGGTTAACTAGTGGGAAAGTTTTATAGGTCAGGTCGTTCCGGACGTGGTGATACCAAATATGTGTACTTTTAATGGTTTTTTTTTTTTTTTTATAATAATATTTATTGATGGGTACATTATATTTTTATTTTTGGTGGGTTATTTTATTTATTTTTTTTTTAATATTTTTACAATTTTTGATTTTTTTTCACTTTCTGACAGTTTTTATACTTTTTTACTTTGTCCCACTATGGGACTTTCACTTTTTTTATTCTGATCGCCTGCATGGCATAGGAATGAAGCACCATCCCTGTGCCATGCAGGCTGTCAGCGCTGGACAGGGAGAAGATAGTTTGGAGATGCACTGCGCATGTCCAAAAAATCTTCCTGCTGTCTGGTGACCCGAATGTTGTCATGACGACATCGGGTCGTCATGGCAACATCCTGGAAGCTGCGGCAGACAGCGCTGGAGGCCGGAAGAGGAGGTGAGTATACCGATCACCTCCCCTTGCCACCGCAATGCTGCGGTCGACTGCGATCGATTTCGATCGCAGCATTGCGGGGGTTAATGTGCTCGGAGCGGTGAGGGACCGCTCGCTGCACATAGTACCGGGTGTCAGCTGTGACAATCAGCTGACACCCGGCGGCGATCGCGCCCGCACAGCCTGTGTGCGCGCGCGCCCGCACAGCCTGTGTGCGCGCGCGATCGCGATGATGTACTAATTCGGGTCTGGCTCTTAAGTCCCAGGGCACAGACGCGTATTAGTACGTCTAATGTTGTTAAGGGGTTAAACATAATGACCCTCATAAAACGAAAACACAACAATATGATTTTTTAATGAGTAATTCTCATGTGCAAAAGTAGAAATACAATATGAAAATACAGACAGCATATTAATTTAATCATAACAACTCATATCGTAAACTCCATTATTAGTGATGAGCGAGCACTAAAATGCTCAGGTACTCGTTGTTCGAGTCGACCAAATTGGAATGCTCGAGTGCTCGGTCCAAGTAACGAGCCCCATGTAAGTCTACGGGAAACTCGAACATTTTTCTGGTGGCACCCCCAGTGGTCTGCAGAGGGCCTAAAAATTGTCCAAATCGATGGTAACAGTGCTCAAATGACATGGGAACAGCATGGGGAAGACCCCTGGAAGCATTTCTGACTCCCAGGTCACTGCTGTCAACAACGTTGTCAGAGAATTACACCACTTTTACAAACTCACAATAAAACATACAAAAACAAAACCAAAATGGATTTTCCTGGGAAATATGTTATGGAATATCCTTTCCTGGATAATGACTTGTACATAAGGCAAAATAAATAACCAAAAACAAAAATGCTCCTCCACACCTTGGACTATGTTCGTTTTTGATGCGTTTTTGCACTTTTGCATTGCTTTCAACCAAAACAAATTCATTCACTGGGAAATGTCAATTTAACATTTTACAACCTTATCTGGCCATGTGGTGTGTGACACATCATCAGACACATCCTGTTTCATTTATGATGGAGGGACTCTGAAAGTCACAAAGACTATTTTTATAGAGCCATCAGGTGGCCCTTACTATTCTTAAAGAGCCAGCAGTCTGCTACACTTTATTGTTCCCATTATTAACGAGTGGGTCTCCTATACTGCTATTGCGTATGCAGTGACTGCAAGAGCTGTCAAAAATTTGGACGCTACCCAATACCCCTTTGAAGAGACACAGAGGAGGGTCTCATTAAAAAAAATTCCCATTATAAAGGAGCGGGTCTCTTATAGTGGTAATGCCCATGCTGTGACTGCCAAAATTTGGGAAAAACCCCAGTAACAATTTAAAGACACATAGAGGTGGGCCACAGCAATGACATGTTTCAATCAGAAAGGAGAGAGTCTGCTATTCAGTTATAGGGTATGCAGTGAGTGCAACGGCTGCCAAAATTTAGGAAAAACCCCACTAACAATGTAAAAACACATACAGCTTAGCCACAGTAACAAGTATGACATGTTCCCATTAGAAAGGAGAGGGTCTGCTATTCAATTATAGGGTATGCAGTGAGTCCAACAACTGCCAAAATTTAGAAAAAAAAACACTAACAACTTAAAGACACATAGATGTGGGCCTAAGTAGCGACATATTCCCATTAGAAAGGGGAGGGTCTCCTATACTGTTTGCCTATGCAGTGACTGCAATCGCTGTCAAAAATTTGGAGAAACTCCAATGCCCCTTGCAAGAGATGTAGAGATCGGAGGGCCTCCTGAAAACAATGCTCCCATTATTAGGAAGTGGGTCTCCCATACTGTTTGCCTATGCAGTGAGGCAACAGCTACTTAAAATTTGGAAGAACTCCTCTGTCCCTTGCAAGAGACGTAGATATGTTGATAAGGTATATATGGTGGTGGAGGATGAGGATGTGGAGAAGGAGGAGGACAAGAGCAATTATACGAAATCAGGACACATATACCCATGTTCGGGTGTGAAGACAGAGGTGCATGGGAATAGAGTTAGACCTCCCAAAAAAAGACACTTTATTTGAGTTTATGTTACGCTGCAATCATCATAAACACACTTTAAAAAAATTATGTGGGTGTTACATCACGGACAACGGTCACCCTGGTGATATGGTGGAGGATGAGGAGAAGGAGGAGGACAAGAGCAAATAGACAAAATCAGGAAGCGTATGCCCATGTGTGGGTGTGAAGAGGGGCATGGGAATACACCTCCCAAAAAAAGACACTGGATTTGAGTTTTTGTTACGCTGCTATCATTCGGTTGTGTTGAGAAGTCTGGCCCAATCCAGCCCTTGCTCATTTTTATAACAGTCAGCCTGTCAGCGTTTCTGACAATACTCTAGAGGCAGGGCAGGCCAAGAACTTCAAGGCGTAAAAAGCAAGTTTATACCACGTGTCCAGCTTAGATACTCAATAATTATAAGGCACAGAGGAATCACGGAGGACATTGGTACAGTCGGCAAGGTGGAGAGTACCCCGCGCATCAGGGCTTATGCAATGGGAGGGTTTGAGAAAACTGTCCTAGAACTTTGACAGTGTTCCTCTGCCTCTGCTCGATTGCACTTGCTTCTCTCTAGCCTGTACTCCTTGGTTGTCCAACTAACTGTAACCTCTGCCGCCAGTGTTTTCATATGGGAATTTTTAAAAAAATTCCACAAGGGCCTTCTTGTACTGCACCATTTTATTAGGCCTGCCAAGCAAGGGAATAAGAGACAGAATGTTCTCCTTGTAGCATGGGTCTAGAAGTGTCACCAACCAATAATGACTGTCACCAAAAATTCGGACAATGCGAGGATCATGAGAAAGGCAACGTAGCATAAACTCAGCAATGTGTGCAAGACTGCTAACAAGCAAGACTTGCGTGTCCTCACCAAGAGGACGACTGACCATGCTCTCCTCCTCATCTTCCTCCTATTCCTCCTCCATCTCCCTGTACTCAGGCCATCCATGCTGAATAGAAGTGGAGCAGGTAGTACCATCTATAGCACAGGAAACTAGCTCCTGTTCTTCCTCCTCCTCTTCCTCATTGTCACCCAATCCACGTTGGGATGAGATGAGGCTGGGCTGTGTGTAATCACCCTGTATGGTTCCTTGCTCCATCTCATTGTGCTCTGCCTGCAATGCATCCTCTTTAATTGTGAGCAGAGAGCATTTCAGAAGACAGAGAAGCAGGATGGTGATGCTAATTATGGCTTCATCGCCGCTCACCATCTTGGTGGAATCCTCAAAGTTTTGGAGGATGGTACATATATCTGACATCCATGTCCACTCCTGAGGTTTTATATGTGGACTCTGACCTGAATACCGATGTCCTTGTTGATGCTGGTAATCAACAACTGCCCTCTTCTGCTCACAAATCCTTCCCAACATCAGCAATGTAGAGTTCCAATGCTTGGGGACATCACAGATCAGTCGGTGAGCTGGAATCTGCAAACGCTGCTGAAACACGGCAAGGGAGGCAGAAGCTGTAGCTGATTTTCTAAAATGGGCACACAGGCGTCGCACTTTGACAAGCATATTCGACTGATTCGGGTAGGTTTTGAGAAACCGCTGAACCACGAGGTTAAGCACATGGGCCAGGTATTTTAAGTGTGTGAGCTTGCCTTGCCTCAGAGCTGCCACCAGGCTCTGGCCATTGTCACACACAACCATGCCTGGCTGTAGGGTCAGCGGTGTCAGCCACAGATCTGCCTGCTGTTTCAGAGCTGTCCACAACTCTTCAGGATTGTGCGGTTTGTCACCTAAGCATATTAGCTTCAGCACAGCCTGTTGCCGCTTGGCCAAGGCAGTGCTGCAGTGCTTCCAGCTTGCAACTGATGTGGTCATTTCGGAGATGGAGGCTGAGGAGGATGAGGTGCAGGAGCTGTAGAATGTGGGGGAAATCCTGATTGACCCAGGGCCCGCAATCCTCGGCATCAGGAGGATGTGTTCCATCCCAAGGTCCGATTGGGTCCCGGCTTCCACTATATTAACCCAGTGTGCCGTCAGCAAGATGCACCATCCCTGCCCACAAGCACTTGTCCACGTGTCCGTGGTTAGGTGGACTTTCCAAGTAACTGGGTTGTTAAAGGTACCTCTAATGTTCTGGGACACGTGCTCTTTTAATGCGGGGACGGCACACTAGGAGACAGAGTGGCAGCTGTGGACCGAGTACCAAGGGATGGCCGCCGCTATCAGGTTGAGGAAAGCTTCCATCTCCACGAGCCTAAAAGGCAACATTTCGAGCTCAAGCATTCGCAAAATGTGTGAATTTAGTAGTGTGGCCTGTGGGACATTGGCTGCGTATTTGCTCTTGCATTCCAAGGACTGGGGTAGGGGCAACTGAATGCTGCCCTGGGACAACGACGTGGATGTGCTTGCTGATGGTGCTAGTTGAGAGTGTTCAATAACAGGTGCAGGGCGGGAGGCATCTTGACAACAAGCAGTGGTGTCCCCCGCAGACACTGTTCCTGGACCCTGGGGTTCGGCCTACTTAGTCGGGTGCTTTGCTGTCATGTGCCTGATAATGCTGCTGGTGGTCAGGCTGGTAGTTTTGATACCCCTGCTAATGCTGGCCTAGCAGGTGGTGCAAATGGCCTTTTTGGGGTTAACCGCAGAGTCTTTAAAAAACAACCAGACTCGGGAAGACCTAACAGTTGTACTTGCAACTTCCGTCGTGTTGGCATTACGAGGAATGCTTTCCTGCCTTGCGTCTGCAGCCACCACACTGCTTTTTCCTGCCTGTTGTGGTGCTACGCCTCCCTCCCCCTGTGTGCTGCTGTCCTTGCTCTGAATGTCCCCCATCAGGTTTGGTCAGTTACTATATTATCCACCACCTTGGCTTCCACTTCCACACCCTGGTCCTCCACCTGACTTTCTGGTAATTGTGTCTCATCATCATCATCCACCTCTTGTAATTGCACTTTCACACCATTGCCTTCATGTGACCGTGGCTGCTCCAATATTTGGGCATCGCTACATGCGTTCTCCTCTTGACTCGCTTGAAGCTGGCCGGGTGAGAGGCCCGAATCTACAAATGGAAAAGTGAACAGCTCCTCTAAGTGTCCCTATGTGGGATCAGTTGACTGTGGGCACTTGACATGGTGGGAGGAAGGAGGATCAGGGTAAGGAATATGCGGTCCAGACTCACGGCTACTGAGACTTGACCGAGTGGAAGACAGGGTGGTGGTGGCAAAGTGACTACAAGCATTATCTACTATCCAACCAACAACCTTTTGACACTGCTCTGTGTTCAATAGTGGTGTTCTGCGGTCCCCTAGTAATTGGGACAGGAAGGTCGAGCGACAAGATGTGGATGTTTGTTGTGGCACAATTTCAGCTTGCCCACGGCCTCGTCCTTGGCCTCTGCATGCACCATCACCATCACGTCCACTTCCCTTACCACGCACCTTGCCCATTTTTAATGGAGAACAATATTTTCCACATTCACGAGAAATGGCTGAAAATACAGTAATATGTGATACGTCTGACAGAGAGCCACAATTTTAAATAGCAGACCTGTAATTTACTAATATTATTTCAGTGAATAGCTTGACCGACACACTGCAATGAAATTAAAATGGAAGAAATGGCTGATTTTGGAACACTCTTATAGGTGTTATGTCTGACAGAGAACCATGTTTTTAAATAGAAGGCCTGTAATTTGCTAATACTATTCTACCCAGAAACCTAGTGTGAATAGCTTGACCGACACACTGCAATGGAATGAAAATGGAAGAAATGTCTGATTTTATAACAGTCTTATAGGTGATATGTCTGACAGAGAACCACAGTTTTAAATAGCAGGCCAGTAATTTACTAATACTATTCTTCACAGACACCTAGTGTGAATAGCTTCTCCGACACACTGCAACGAAATAAAAATGGAAGAAATGGCTTATTTTGGAACACTCTTATAGGAGTTATGTCTGACAGAGAACCACGGTTTTAAATAGCAGGCCTGTAATTTACTAATACTATTCTTCACAGAGACCTAGTGTGAATAGCTTGACTGACACACTGCAACAGAATGGAAAAGGAGGCCAATATTTTCCTTTGTTTAGTTTAAATTTCTGGATTTTTATCGCTGAAATATGGAACAGATCTGACTTTATTCTGCAGTGAGAACAAGTAAATGAAGCAGAAGAATGGTGTACTCTGGATTGCTTTTTAAGCAAATAACCAGGATTAAGATAAAAAAAAAATTTGCCCTGGCCCCTGATATCTGTAATTATTACAGCAGCAGCAGACAGAACATTCAATGGACCCTCTTGTGTTGTATCATACACTGCAGTCTGCCACATACACTGCCTGCCTGCCCAGCACTGATTGTATGCAGCTGGACTAGTCCTCAGAAAGACTGTTAGTTCAGATGGATATATATATATATATATATATATATATATATATATATATATATATACAGTACAGACCAAAAGTTTGGACACACCTTCTCATTTAAAGATTTTTCTGCATTTTCATTACTATGAAAATTGTACATTCATACTGAAGGCATCAAAACTATGAATTAACACATGTGGAATTATATAATTAACAAAAAAGTGTGAAACAAACTGAAAATATGTCTTATATTCTAGGTTCTTCAAAGTAGCCACCTTTTGCTTTGATGACTGCTTTGCACACTCAAGAGGTAGTCACCGGAAACGGTTTTCACTTCACAGGTGTGCCCTGTCAGGTTTAATAAATGGGATTTCTTGCCTTATAAATGGGGATGGGACCATCAGTTGTGTTGTGCAGAAGTCTGGTGGATACACAGCTGATAGTCCTACTGAATAGACTGTTAGAATTTGTATTATGGCAAGAAAAAAGCAGCTAAGTAAAGAAAAATGAGTGGCCATCATTACTTTAAGAAATGAAGGTCAGTCTGTCCGAAAAACTGGGAAAACTTTGAAAGTGTCCCCAACTGCAGTTGCAAAAACCATCAAACGCTACAAAGAAACTGGCTCACATGAGGACCGCCCCGAGTCACTAGCTTCAGAAATTGCAGGTTAACAGCAGCTCAGATTAGAGACCAGGTCAATGCCACACAGAGTTCTAGCAGCAGACACATCTCTACAAAAACTGTTAAGGGGAGACTTTGTGCAGCAGGCCTTCATGGTAAAATAGCTGCTATGAAACCACTGCTTAGGACAGGCAACAAGCAGAAGAGACTTGTTTGGGCTAAAGAACACAAGGAATGGACATTAGACCAGTGGAAATCTGTGCTTTGGTCTGATGAGTCCAAATTTGAGATCTTCGGTTCCAACCACCGTGTCTTTGTGCGACGCAGAAAAGGTGAACGGATGAACTCTACATGCCTGGTTGCCACTGTGAAGCATAGAGGAGGAGGTGTGATGGTGTGGGGGTGCTTTGCTGGTGACACTGTTTATTCAAAATTGAAGGCATACTGAACCAGCATGGCTACCACAGCATCTTGCAGCGGCATGCTATTCCACCTGGTTTGCGTTTAGTTGGACCATCATTTATTTTTCAACAGGACAATGACCCCAAACACACCTCTAGGCTGTGTAAGGGCTATTTGACCAAGAAGGAGAGTTATGGGGTGCTACGCCGGATGACCTGGCCTCCACAGTCACCAGACCTGAACCCAATCGAGATGGTTTGGGGTGAGCTGGACCGCAGAGTGAAGGCAAAAGGGCCAACTAGTGCTAAGCATCTCTGGGAACTCCTTCAAGATTGTTGGAAGACCATTTCCGGTGACTACCTCTTAAAGCTCATTGTAGCATCGGCGTCTCTGCCCCGTTCTAGGCAGAGACGCCGTCCCTCTCACCTCCCCGCTCCCGGCGCGGCGTCCTCCAGCGCTGCTCTCCCCGCTGCTTCCGGCATGTGCTCCTTCCCCGGCAGTGTGCTTAGGGCGCGCGCGCGCGTGCTCCCCCTCTCTTAAAGGGACCGTGCGCGCCGTCCTAAGGAGTCCCCGGCCAATTGCCGGAGGACCTCCCATATAAAGGGCACCTCCTCCAAAATGGAGGTGCCCGAGCAATGTTGTTTGCACCTGTGTCTCACCTGTGCTTCAGCCCTCAGGTCCCGTTGCCAGTTACCTGCCAGTTACCTGCCAGATTCCTGCCAGCTTGCTGCCTTTGTCCTGCCTGATATCCAGTCACCTGCCTGCTAGCCTGAGGTCCGACGGTCTGCCTTCCAACTCCTGTCAGTCTGTCTATGGACCAGCTTGCCCGCTCACCTGGGAGCGCACACCTGTTACCTGCCTGCTAGCCTACCTGGAGGCTCCGCCGTCACGTGCTGTGACCATCTGCCTTTTCAGAGACTCCTGCCCGCTCACCTGGGAGCGCACACCTGTTACCTGCCTGCTAGCCTACCTGGAGGCTCCGCCGTCACGTGCTGTGACCATCTGCCTTTCCAGAGACTCCTGCCCGCTCACCTGGGAGCGCCCACCTGTTACCTGCCTGCTAGCCTACCTGGAGGCTTCGCCGTCACGTGCTGTGACCACCTACCATTCCAGAGACTCTCGCTTGCTCACCTGGGAGCACACAACTACCATCTGCCTGCTATCCTACCCGGAGGCTCTGCCATCACAGGTCGTACCTACCCTTTACCCAGAGACTGCCCCGGTCACTTGCCGTAACTCCCTGCCCGTTCTTCCAGAGACTGCCCCGGTCACTTGCCGTAACTCCCTGCCCGTTCTTCCAGAGACTGCCCCGGTCACTTGCCGTGACCTCCTGCCCGTTCTTCCAGAGACTGCCCCGGTCACTTGCCGTGACCTCCAGCCCGTCCACTCAGAGACTGTCCCGGTCACCTGCTGTGACTGCCTGCCCGTCATCCCTGATTGCCACCCGCTCCCTTACAAGGACCGCCCCCTTGTATAGTAGCTCAGAGGTTCCGCCTCCCAGACCCGTTACACTGATCAATAGAATGCCAAGAATGTGCAAAGCAGTCATCAAAGCAAAAGGTGGCTACTTTGAAGAACCTAGAATATATGACATATTTTCAGTTGTTTCACACTTTTTTGTTAAGTATATAATTCCACGTGTGTTAATTCATAGTTTTGATGCCTTCAGTGTGAATGTACAATTTTCATAGTCATGAAAATACAGAAAAAATCTTTAAATGAGAAGGTGTGTTCAAACTTTTGGTCTGTACTGTATATATATATGTTGTGGAATACCTATACTAACAGGACATTCAATGGGCCCTCTTGCACTATATGCACTGCAGTCTGCCACATACACTGCCTGCCTGCCTAACTCCTGCTATCATCACTGAATATATGCAGCTAGATTAGTCCTCAGAAAGACTGTTAGTTCAGATGGATATATACTGTATATATGTTGTGGAATACCCTATACTAACTATAAAGAAGCAAATCTCTCCCTGACGGAGCAGCACCTCTCCCTACTTTGCCTGATTCTGGGGTACACTGTGATGAGCATAGTGGCGCCAGGTCTTATATACATCTGATGATGCTGTGTGGCCAGCCAATCACTGTAATGCCCACAAAAAACATGGCTACGGCATTACAGTGCATGGCAGGAATCCCTGCATGTTCTATCTAAAGAGCGCCAAACATGCAGGGAGGGGACCCGAGTTCCTGCGTGAGCAACCCAGAAATACTCGCCAAGCGCCGAGCTTGTCGAACACAGTGATGCTCGGGCAAGTACCAAGCAGTGGCGAGCACATTCGCTCATCACTACTCATTTTGTATCTCGCACGGTGACTGCAGTGAAAAAATAAATAAATACAAAAACCAATGCCAGAATTGTGGTGTTTTGTTAAAAAAATAGAACATAAGTTGATCAACAAGCTTGCATGTTCCAAGTGAAAACTGCAGCTTGTCCTGAAAAAACAAGCCTTAATACAAATTTGTCTATAAAAAAGATGTAAAAAGTTATGACTCTCAGGATATTGCAACAAAAAAAATTATATTTTTTTAAAAGTGATTTTTCACGCAAAATTAGTAAAGCATAATAAAACCCATATATTTGGTATTGTCATTATCATATTGACTTGAAGAAAAAGGTTAACATTTAAATTATACTGAACTATTTGTTTTAAAATGTATGTACAGTTAGGTCCATATATATTTGGACAGAGACAACATTTTTCTAATTTTGGTTCTAGATATTACCACAATGAATTTTCAACAAAACAATTCAGATGCAGTTGAAGTTCAGACTTTCAGCTTTCATTTGAGGGTATCCACATTAAAATTGGATGAAAAGTTTAGGAGATTCAGCTCCTTAACATGTGCCACCCTATTTTTAAAGGTACCAAAAGTAATTGGACCGATTAAATAATTGTAAATAAAATGTTCATTTCTAGTACTTGGTTGAAAACCCTTTGTTGGCAATGACTGCCTGAAGTCTTAAACTCATGGACATCACCAGACGCTGTGTTTCCTCCTTTTTGATGCTGTGCCAGGCCTTCACTGCAGTGGTTTTCAGTTGCTGTTTGTTTGTGAGCCTTTCTGTCTGAAGTTTAGTATTTAACAAGTGAAATGCATGCTCAATTGGGTTGAGATCAGGTGACTGACTTGGCCATTCAAGAATATTCCACTTCTTTGCTTTAATAAACTCCTGGGTTGCTTTGGCTTTATGTTTTGCGTCATTGTCCATCTGTAGTATGAAACGACGACCAATCAGTTTGGCTGCATTTGGCTGGATCTGAGCACATAGTATGGTTCTGGATACATCAGAATTCATTCGGCTGCTTCTGTCCTGTGTCACATCATCAATAAACACTAGTGACCCAGTGCCACTGGCAGCCATGCATGCTCAAGCCATCACACTGCGTTCGCCGTGTTTTACAGATGATGTGGTATGCTTTGGATCAAGAGCTGTACCACGCCTTCGCCATACTTTTTTCTTGAGTTTGGTTTCATCTGTCCAAAGAATGTTCTTCCAGAACTGTGCTGGCTTTTTTAGATGTTTTTTAGCAAAGTCCAGTCTAGCCTTTTTATTCTTGATGCTTATGAGTGGCTTGCACCGTGCAGTGAACCCTCTGTATTTACTTTCAGGCAGTCTTCTCTTTATGGTAGATTTGGATATTGTTACGCCTACCTCCTGGAGAGTGTTGTTCACTTGGTTGGCAGTTGTGATGGGGTTTCTCTTCACCATGGAGATTATTCTGAGATCATCCACCACTGTTGTCTTCCGTGGGCGCCCAGGTCTTTTTGCATTGATGAGTTCACCAGTGCTTTCTTTCTTTCTCAGGATGTACCAAACTGTAGATTTTGCCACTCCTAATATTGTAGCAATTTCTCGGATGGGTTTTTTCTGTTTTTGCAGTTTAAGGAAGGCTTGTTTCACCTGCATGGAGAGCTCCTTTACTTCACAGCAAAACCTTCCAAATGCAAGCACCACACCTCAAATCAACTCCAGGCCTTTTATCTGCTTAATTGAGAATGACATAACAAAGGGATTGCCCTCATCTGTACATGAAATAGCCTTGGAGTCAATTGTCCAATTACTCTTGGTCCCTTTAAAAACAGGGTGGCACATGTTAAGGAGCTGAAACTCCTAAACCCTTCATCCAATTTTAATATGGATACCCTAAAATGAAAGCTGAAAGTCTGAACTTCAACTGCATCTGAATTGTTTTGATTAAAATGTATTGTGGTAATGTCTAGAACCAAAATTAGAAAAATGTTGTCTCTGTCCAAATATATATGGACCTAACTGTACCTCCAAAAAATGTTCCAATGTAAACTACATCTTGTCATGCAGAAAATGAGCCCTCGTAAAATGTAAAACCATACGGTTCTCAGAATATGGCCAAAACAAATACAAATTATTTTTCTGCAAACAGAGTATTTATTATAAAAAAAAGTAATGAAACATAAATAAAACTATAGAAATTTTGAAGTTGCTAAAATCATACTGATCCACAGAATAAAGTTAAAACATAATTGTAGCAGTAAATGAAAAGTGTAAAATGTCAAAACACAACAGAATATTTTTTTTTATCTCTCCCTACAAAGAGTTAATAAAGAATAGATAAATCTTGTAGCTAAATCCAGTAATGTCCAGTAAATGGGAACATATATATTGTATGGCAAAAAACCTGATTACGGTACTTTGCTGTTGTTTGTGAGATGTACACACTATTATAGGCAGCAGAAAGCTGAGTAAACATAATGATGTACTGTATGTACAATATAATACCGTATTTATATTACAAGCTACACTGCTTCTAATTTGCTTCTGTAATTACATTAACTACCGGTATATTATGTGTCAGTGTAAAAATATATTGAAACGTATTGTGCCTCTTGGCAATATGTTGTGGACATGCATCACTTATTTTCTCAGTATCCAGAATATAATTACCATCCTAATGCGCGATGATGTCCCAATCAGATATTGTGGCAACATCTGAATTATCTCAATCATGTATCTCTTGGTCCTGTGGCTCATACACCACATTTTACATATAGATGTGAATTTTATTATTTATTTATTTATTTTACTCACTTATAGTGATGAGCGAGCATACTCAGAAGTACTCGGTACTCGCCCGAGCATCTCAGTACTTGAGATGCTCGGAGCTCGCAGAGTACTTGCGAGATGCTCGGCCGAATGCTCGGGTCCCCTCCCTACATATTTGGCGCTCTTTAGAGCGCCAATCAACATGCAGGGATTGCCTGCCACTCACTGTAATGCCGCAGCCATGGTGGTTGTGGCATTACAGTGATTGGCTGGCCACACAGCGTCATCAGGTCTATATCAGACCTGGCGCCGCTGTGGACTGGACGCGATGATGATGGTTCATGCAGAGGCCGAGGCAAAGGCCGTGGGCAAGCTGAAATTGTGCCACAACAAACACCCACATCTTCTCGCCTGACCTTCCTGTCCCAATTCCTAGGGGACCGCAGCACACCACTTTTGAACCCAAAGCAGTGCCAAAAGTTTGTTGGTCTGATAGCTGATAATGCTTCCAGTCACTTAGACACCACCACCACCACACTGTCTTCCACACGGTCAAGTCTCAGTAGCCGTGAGTCTGGACCGCATATTCTTCACCCTGATCCTCCTTCCTCCCACCATGCCAAGTGCCCGGAGGTGGACGATGATGAGACACAATTGCCAGAAAGTCAGGAGGAGGACCAGGGTGTGGAAGTGGAAGACGAGGTGGTGGATGATATAGTAACTGACCCAACCTGGCAGGAGGACATGCAGAGTGAGGACAGCAGCACACAGGGTGAGGGATGCAGAGCACCCCAACAGGCAGGAAGAAGCAGTGTGGTGGCCACAGAAGGCAGGCAACCGTTCCCTGTAACACCAACACGAAGGAAGTTGCAAGTACAACTGTTAGGTCTTCCCGAGTCTGGTTGTTTTTTAATGACTCTGCCGTTAACCCCAAAAAGGCCATTTGCACCACCAGCAAGGCCAGCATCATCAGGGGTGGCAATATTAGCAGCCTGACCACTACCAGCATGACCAGGCACATGGCAGCAAAGCACCCGACTTTGTGGGCCGAACCCCAGGGTCCAGGAACAGTGTCTTCGGATGGCACCATTGCTTATTCCGCTGTTGATCATGCAAGCCAATGCCTTGTCCATGGTGCATGCGAAGATGCCTCCTGCTCTGCACCTGTCATTACACACTCTCAAGTAGCAGCATCAGGAAGCACGTCCACGTCCTTGTCCCAACGCAGTGTTCAGTTGTCCATACCTCAGTCCTTGGAACGCAAGCGCAGATGCGCAGCCAACGCCCCACAGGCCACAGTACTAAATTCCCACATTTTGTGACTGTTTGCACTCGAAATGTTGCCTTTTAGGCTCATGGTTATGGAAGAATTCTGCAACCTGATGGCGGCGGCCATCCTTCGGTACTCGATCCCCAGCCACCACTATTTCTCCCAGTGTGCCGTCCCCGCATTACACAATCACGTGTCCCAAAACATTAGCCATGCCCTCAGTTACCGGTGAAAGTCCACCTAACCACGGACATGTGGAGAAGTGCTTGTGGGCCGGGATGGTACATCTCACTGAAGGCACACTGGGATAACATAGTGGAAGCCGGGACCCAGTTGAACCTTGAGACGGAACACGTCCTCCCGACGCCAAGGATTGTGGGCCATAGGTCAATCAGGGTTGCCCCCACGGTCTGCAGCTCCTGCACCTCATCCTCCTCAGCCTCCTCCTCCTCTTCAGCCTGCACCTCCAAAATGACCACATCAGTCACAAGCTGGAAGCACTGAAACACTGCCTCGGCCAAGCGGCAACAGGCTGTGCTGAAGCTAATATGCTTAGGTGACAAACCACACAATGCTGAAGAGTTTTGGACAGCTCTGAAAGAGCAGGCAGATCTGTGACTCACACCGTTGAACCTACAGCCAGGCATTGTCGTGTGTGACAATGGCCGGAACCTTGTGGCGGCTCTGTGGCGAGGTGAGCTCACACACGTACCATGCCTGGCCCATGTGCTTAACCTCTTGGTTCAGCGGTTTCTCAAATCCTACCCAGAGCTGCCAGATCTGCTTGTTAAAGTACGCCGCCTGTGTGCCCATTTTACAAAGTCACCTACAGCTTCCGCTGCCCTTGCCGTGTTTCAGCAGCGTTTACAGCTTCCGGTTCACAGACTGGTGTGTGATGTCCCCACGCGTTGGAACTCTACACTGCAGATGTTGGGAAGGATTTGTGAGCAGAAGAGGCAGTTGTTGAGTACCAGCATCAACAAGGCCGTCGGTATTCAGTTCAGACTCCACACATAAGACCTCAGGAGTGGACATGGATGTCACACATATGTACCATCCTCCAAAACTTTGAAGACTCCACCCAGATGGTGAGCGGCGATGACTCCATATTTAGCGTCACCATCCCGCTTCTCTGTCTTCTGAATTACTTTCTCCTCACAATCAAAGAGGATGCATTGCAGGCGGAGCACGATGAGATGGAGCAAGGAACCATACAGGGTGGTAACACACAGCCCAGACTCATCTCATCCAAACGTGGATTGTGTGACAATGAGGAAGAGGAGGAGCTAGTTTCATGCGTTATAGATGGTACTACCTGCACAGATGTCATACCGTCTGTTCAGCGTGGATGGCCAGAGTTTAACAACCCTGGCGGCGTGCTTGCATAGTGCACCACCTCCCACTATGCAAGACCGCAATCTTACCTGTCAGTCCAGCCTACAAACCTTGCTCCAGTTCATGCTGTGTGCATGTCCCTTGACTGACTGCTTAGGGCGGCGGCCCGGTTACTTCCTGACTCTTATAGCTGCTGTGGGCGCACCCCTAATGCGTCTCCAGCCTATTGCTGTGAGTCACTGGATATTTAAACCCCCTCCACCCAGTAGGAGGTGCCTGAGCAACACTAACATTCAGTGTGCTCCTTGACTCTGTAGTTGCCAGGTCCAACTCTGCTTCTTGTCTGTTTCCGCCATCTCTGGGGGCTGCATACCCAGACCTGTTATCTGTGACTTCTTGTCCGTTTCCGCCATCTCTGGGGGCTGTATACCTAGGCCTGTTATCTCTGTCTTCTAGTCTGTTCCGCCTCTCTGGGGGCTGTATACCCAGGCTCGTTCTTGTATCTCATTGCAGTAGCAGTTCCTGTCTGAACTGTATCCTAGCATGTTACCTGATTTTCTCTATGTCCTTACCTTCCCTTTTCCTGCAGTATCTGAACCTGCACCTAACTCCAACTCGTTGTCTCTGTACTTCTGTTTGTGAGTTTTGTGTGCACTCGCTACTTCATAGTAAGTACCTTGTGTGTATCTGGTTCTGCTTGTCCCTTTTCCCTTCCTCCGTATCCACCTCTTGTGTTCTAGCCATCTTCCCGCATTTTCCAGTCTGTTCCATATGAACAGAGCCCTGTCCTCTCTGCCTGCACCTTCAGCCCTGTTCTGCTCTGCCTTGTCCACCGCACCTGCGGTTTTGCTCCGCTCTGTCTTGCCCACCGCTCCGGCGATTTCTCTCTGCTCTGACTTACCCACCGCTCCGGTGGTTCCACTCTGCTCTGCCTTGTCCACCGCACCTGCGGTTTTGCTCCGCTCTGTCTTGCCCACCGCTCCGGTGGTTTCTCTCTGTTCTGACTTGTCCACCGCACCTGCGGTTTCGCTCCGCTCTGTCTTGCCCACCGCTCCGGTGGTTTCTCTCTGCTCTGACTTGCCCACCGCTCCGGCGGTTTCTCTCTGCTCTGACTTGCCCACCACTCCGGCGGTTTCTCTCTGCTCTTCCTTACCCACCGCTCCGGCGGTTACTCTCTGCCCTGACTTACCCACCGCTCTGGCGGTTCCTCTCTGCTCTGCCTTGCCCACCGCTCCTGTGGTTTTCACTCCGTTCTGCTTGTCTACCGCATCTGCGGTTCTGTACCTGTCTCCCAGTCTATTCTGGACCCTATCCAGCCTGCGCTCCAACCTGCTAGTACCTCCCTGTCTGCACTCCAGCCATGCTTGCCAGTATCTCCCTGTCGGCACTCCAGCCGTGCTTGCCAGTATTTCCCTGTCTGTACTCCAGCCGTGCTTGCCAGTGCCCACCTGTCTGCATACCAGCCGTGCTTGCCAGTGCCCACCTGTCTGCATACCACCCGTACTTGCCACTACCCACCTGTCTGCATGCCAGCCGTTCTTGCCATTGCCCACCTGCCTGTATGCCAGTCTAACCTGCCTGTTCCTGCATTCCCCGGTGTGGGTCAACAACTGTGACCGGGGTCTGACCTGGAGTTGCACCTGGTCCCTCTGCTCGGTTCCTCCTTGGTCCACGGAGTCGACTAAGCCGCCGTGCGACCTTGGTCGGATCAGGTTGATACTTAGTTATGCCCCTCCAGGCACTCTTCGGTTCATGGTACAGTGGGATCACTAATCACGCTCTCGCCAGTCAGTCCGGGCGCGAGCGTAACACAGAGGACAGAGAGGATTCGGAGGAGAGCATGGTCAGTCATCCTCTTGGTGAGGACACGGAAGTCTTGCCTGTTAGTAGTCTGGCATGCATGGCTGAGTTTATGTTATGCTGCCTTTCCCATGACCCTCGTGTTCTCAAAATTTTGGGTGACAGTCATTACTGGTTGGTGACACTTCTAGACCCACGCTAGAAGGAGAACTTTATATCACTTATTCCTGAGGCGGACAGGTCTACAAAAATAGGGCTTTACCAGTAGACCCTTTTTGGGGAACTATTAAAAAAATTCCCATCTGAAAACGCTGGCGGCTGAGGTCACACTTCGTTGGACAACCAAGGAGTACAGGTGAGAGAGACACAACTTCAATCCAGCAGAGGCAGGGGAACACTGTCAAAGTTCTGGGAGAATTTTCTCAGTCCCTCCCATTGCACAAGCCATCAGGCATGGGGCACTCTCACAAGGAGTGCAAAGTTTTGGAAGATGCTGAGGGAGTACCTTGCCGACCGTACCAACGTCCTCCGTGATTCCTCTGTGCCTTATAATTAGTGGGTATCCATGATGGATAAGTGGATTGTACTGGCTCTCTACGCCTTGGAGGTCCTGGCCTGCTCTGCAACCAGCATTTTTTCAAAGCGGGTTTTCAGTGCCGCTGGTGGAATTATAACTGATAAGCGGTGTGTATTCCCATGCACCTTTTCACACCCACACATGGGCATACACTTCCTGATTTTGTCTATTTGCTCATGTCCTCCTCCTTCTCCTCATCCTCCACCACCATATCACCAGGGTGACCGTAGTCCGTGATGCAACACCCACATCATTTTTTTAAAGGGTGTTTATATTTTTATACAGTATGTTCATATATACCCCCCAGGGGTAAATGTTTGTCAGCCCAAACACTTAGTGCATGGGCATTACTAGTATAGGAGACCCGCTCCTTTCTAATGGGAACATTTTTTTATGAGGCCCTCCTCCACGTTTCTTCCAAGGGGCATTGGAGTGCCTTCCAATTTTTGGCAGCCCTTGCATTCACTGCATAGGCAAACTCAATGGGAGACTCACTTCCTAATAATGGGAACATTGTTTTCAGGAGACCCTCTGACCTCCACGTCTCTTCCAAGGGGCATTGGAGTGCCTCCAATTTTTTGGCAACCCTTGCATTCACTGCATAGGCAAACACAATGGGAGACCTACTTCCTAATAATGGGAACATTCCTGGTGAATGCATTTGTCACGCTTGAAAGCAATGCAAAAGTGAAAAAACGCATCAAAAATGCTACGTGTAAACATAGCCCAAGGTGTGGAGGAGCATTTTTGTTTTTGGTTATTTATTTTGCTTTATATACAAGTCATTACCCTGGAAAGGATGTTCCTTAACATATTTCTCAGGAAAATCCATTTTGGTTTAGTTTTTGTGTGTTTTATTGTGAGTCCGTAAAAGTGGCGTAATACCTCTGACAACGTTGTTGACAAAAGTGACCTGGGAGTCAGAAATGCTTCCAGGGGTCGTCCCCCTGCTGTTCCCATGTAATTTGAGCGCTGTTCCCATCGATCTGGGCAATTTTTAGGCCATCTGCAGATCGCTGGGGGGAGCCGTCTGAAAAATGCTCGCGTTTACCATAGACTTACATTGGGCTCGTTGCTCGGGTCGAGCACCCGAGTATTCCAATTTGCTTGACCCGAGCAATGAGTACCCGAGCATTTTAGTGCTCGCTCATCACTACTCACTTATATAGTGCCATTAATTCCACAGCGCTTCACAGACATTTTTTTCATCACTGTCCCCATTGGGGCTCACAATCTAAATAATTATTAAAAAGTTATAACATATTGTAACTTTATGCATATTTAGACACGTTTATGAACACTCATAAATACTCAGTCGATGCTGTCAATCAGTCTGAAACTAAAAATAAAGTTCATTATCAATTAAAAAAAAATCAAAAGTATGGTCAGAGCTAAATTATTATATGACTATCAGTATTATAAACTATCAGTTATTGAGGAGCTGTTTAGTCCAAGCTTGGATTGGCTCATCACAGTACTAAGATGTACATCCAGTTGGAACTATTGCGAAGCAGAGAGCCGCTGGCTCCCTGAGCCACAATACCTATACACGCCATCAGACTATCAGAGGCAAGCAGCAACTGGTTACCTCAGGCCTTCGCAGGTGACACAATGATGTCACGTCATTGAGTCACCTGCACTGTAAGATGGAGATTGTGGGAGCAGGTGAGAGTAGTCAATTTTTTTTAATTTCCATGTAAGTAGAGCCACAGATGGGGTCATTGTACTGTATGGTGACCAAAAAATGGGATATTATGCTGTATTGGGTCACAGAAAGGTATATTACTCTTTATGGGAGCTACAGAGAAGAACATTATAGTTTATGGGGCCACAGAGGGGACATTATTCTGTTGGGCATTAGAATGGGGGGACATTGTACTATATGGCGGCCAGAATGGGGACACTTTACTGTATTGTGGCCATGGAAGGAATATAGTACTGTATGGAAGAAAGAATTGGAGACATTATATTATAAGGGGTCTACAGTGGGGAAAAGTGTACTGTATGGGGGCACAGAGGGGAACAATATACTGCATGATGGCAAAATTTGGAACATTTACTTGTACCATTACACTATACAATTATACTATTTACAGAGTGCCTGTATATAACTGTCACTGGTAATAATATTAATGTTGGTACTCTTATTTTTGTTAATTATCAGTATGATGCTAGTATTTGGTCACTATGTGGTGGTAATATCTGGCCTGGTCTTGGACGGGTGCCTGTGGAGCTAGCTAAGAAGAGAAGGGGGGACCCAATAGAGGGTCCTGCATTGTGTACCACATAATGTATATGTCTATGGGCTTGCAGAGTAAACAGAAGGTTGCAGTGAGGGTTGCTTGGGTAGCAGGGCCTACTTGCTTTAGTGGGCACAGCTTTAGAAATTCTGAATCAAGTCTGTTGTTGAGAAGCCCTGGAAATGGTAAGCATTTCTAACTGTTTGACTGACTTGTTTATAGTGTGGTTTGTGCAGTGATAATTGTGCACATGCTGTTTCTATTTTTCATTTTCTGATGCATATATTCACTGTGTCCTGCACTTGTGTGACATGTGCGCTGTGCTTGAGAGACATATATGCAACATGTTCTGTGCTTGTGTGACATATATGATACATGCTCTGTGCTTGTGTGACATGTATGTGTATGCTGTGGATGTAGGATGTTTATAATGTAAGCTCTGTGCATTTGTGATGTTTCTGATGTTTGTGCTATGCTTCTGAGATAGTCTAATGTCCATGCTGAGCTTGTGTCATGTGTACTATGTGAGCGCTGTGTTTCTGTGACATGTATGATGTATGAGCTGTGCTTATGTGGCATGTCTAATGAGTGTGCTGTGCTTCAGTGATGTTTTCAATGTGTGCTCCTACCTTAGGTGACAGTTGGACCTTATCATTAAATGCACTTTGGGTAAGAATGTCCAAGAGATTACATCCACTTAGCCTGAATTGTTAATGAGGTTGCCTGAGACTTTTCAAATGCTGGTTGATCCTTTGGATAGGTGATCAACACCTGATTTTTAGGGATGCAACACCTGTCACCCCAGCCGATCAGCTGTTCCCACTGTCGAGGATGAATGTAAGTGTTCAGTTGTGGAGTTACACAGCACAGCTCTGTCAACTGCATAGTGGCTGTGGCCGGCTACTGCACTTGCGGCCCCTATATGAATCAGTAGTCAGCAGATGTATGGTACCGGGTTATTGTTGTACATGGCAGAATTTCATATTCGTCAATGATACCTGTTTCTATTCTGCCTTTCTGGCATTGATGATACACACTGCAAGTGAAATGTGTCGAAAAAGTCAAATCAGCCAAATCAGCTTTTTCTATGGTCAGCTCTGGAGCAGGTAAAGCTGCACATGCTGTTGGCCTGAAAGGTCTGGTTGCATTGGTGGCGAGTCGTATGTGAAGGGTTCTCTCATGTGTGGAAGTTCATTTGCATATTGTTGCCAGTTGATTCTTTGGCAATCTTTAGGCTTGGCAAGAGAAAAATAAGCCATGGACGTCCCGACTCTTATTGACTTGGAGCTACAGCTCTCCATCAGCCCACGAAGCAACATTACCTGCTTATTTAGCAAAGTCAAGCTGCCCAGCAATCAGAGCAAGCCTCAAGTTGTCCTCCTTATTTTTCTCACCATGCTTATCTTTCTTTCTGAAAAGCTCCACCCTTAGGTAGCACTTGTTTGGTGTCATCATAACCACAATCTTCATTGTCATCCTCCTCTGCTGCATGTCGTACCCAAAGTACACCTCATCCTCCTTCTCCATTGAAAAGACAAATATCTATGGGCAATTGTATATTGAGGAAATTCAGTGGGTACGGAAAGTATTCAGACCCCTTTAAATTTTTCACTCTTTGTTTCATTGCAGCCATTTGGTAAATTCTAAAAAGTTCATTAAAAGGGCCACTCTGCCATAAATGCCCGACTGGTGGAGGGCTGCAGTGATAGTTGACTTTGTGAAACTTTTTCCCATCTCCCTACTGCATCTCTGAAGCTCAGCCACAGTGATCTTGGGGTTCTTCTTTACCTCTCTCACCAAGGCCCTTCTCCCACGATTGGTCAGTTTGGCTGGACGGCCAAGTCTAGGAAGACTTCAGGTGGTCCCAAACTTGTTCCATTTAAGGATTATGGAGGCCACTGTGCTCTTAGGAACCTTGAGTAATGCAGAAATTATTTTGTAACCTTGACCAGATCTGTGCCTTGCCACAATTCTGTCTCTGAGCTCCTTGGCAGTTCCTTTGAGCGCATGATTCTCATTTGGTCTGACATGCACTGTGAGCTGTGAGGTCTTATATAGACAGGTGTGTGCCTTTCCAAATCAAGTCCTATCAGTTTAAGTAAACACAGCTGGACTCCAATGAAGGAGTAGAACCATCTCAAGGAGGATCACAAGGAAATGGACAGCATGTGACTTAAATATGAGTGTCTGAGCAAAGGGTCTGAATACTTATGACCATGTGATATTTTTGATTTCTGATTACTGTGCTTGTGATTTCACACAGTGGTATATGGAGATTTCAGTTTTTCTTTTTTAATAAATTTGCAAAAAATTCTAGATTTGTTTTTTTTTTCAATCAAGATGGGATGCAGAGTGTACTTTAATGAGAAAAAAAATGAACTTTTAGAATTTACCAAATAGCTGCAATGAAACAAAGAGTGAAACATTTAAAGGGGTCTGAATATCTGAATACTTTCCGCACCCACTGTAGCTCTATGCTCCCAGTCACCGGCTCGTTCACCAACTAAATTAGTGACGCGCCCCCTGGGCCAGTGTTGTTGGGGATACCTGGAGCCGGATCAGATGGGGGTTGTAGTCTCCGAGTGGCTGTGACCCGGTCCGTGCCCAGGGTGTCAAGCTCAGTGTGTGGCAGTCCTTATGATGTTACTAGATGTTCTTTTGTGTCGACTACGCCACCCGTTGAATTGCGGTCAGTACGGCCGCCGCTGCAGCAGGGTCCGCTGAGGCTGTTGGTATGTGTGCAGCTTTGGTAGTATAACCCCCAACGGGAGGGGTATAGCCTCAGGGGGTCAGTTGCAGAGGATGGGGGTTGTGGTGGTGCAGCGGGGATGGAAATGAGACTCAGAGTCGGGCTGTGCAGTTCAGGGTTTGTTTACTTACTGCAGTTGTTCTGGTCACTCCGGCCTTAAGTGACCACCCGAGCCGTGCTGCGTCCACCAGGTCCTGGACTCGGCCAACCCCCAGGTGATTCTGGAGCGTGGTCCTGAGCTCCCTTTCTGTCCTGTCCTCTTCTCTGGCCTTCCCCACCAGGGATCCACCTATGTCCGGCTCCCTCGGGCCTCTTGGTGGTAAACCCTTGTCTCTGGGTTCCCTGACCCTATTCCTGGTGTGCCTTTCTAGTGGATTTGGTGGGTGATCGTGGCAGATCGATCCTGCCCACGACCTCCGGTTCCTGGCTAAGGTGTGCTGTAGCCTCTGCCAGCTTGGGATCCGGTACCCTGTTGCCAAATCTTCACCCTCTGGTCTAATTTGGGCTCTTGGAGTTCCTTCTTTCTCCCCCTCTGGGTCTTTCTTTCTCCTCTCTCTCTCTGGGCCTTGGAGCTGCTCTTCTCCTCTGCTCTGACAGACTGACCTCACTCTGCAAAAGACTGACCCTGATCTCAGATGGTGCCCACCTTATATACTCCCTCTATGTGTGAGCTCAGGTGACCAGCACCCAATGAGCTCCTAGCTTTACCCCCTATCTGCCCCTACACTACTGGGATGTTCCACCCCCCTCCCACTCCAGCCAGGAACAGACACTGTCGTACCTGCACATTTCTCTAGTGGGAGTACTGTTCCCCGGAAATGGGATGTGTGTAGTGCATGCAGCTAACTGAGCTCAGTTCCACACTCCATCCTTACCCGGGAGTGGAATATCACACCTCTGGGTTGAGGTGCAATACCCCTGTAGCAGCCGAATCCTCAGGGTGCTACATTAGCATTTCATCAATTTGCTGGTGGTAGTCGCGTCTGCTGCCTTTTGAAAAATGATGGCATGTGCTCAGCCTCACGGGAAAACACCAAACCTCCATTATTTCTTGCAGAAAGGGGGCTCATATGATGTTTTCATGTGCAGGAGATCATAGGACATTTGTTTTTTTCACTTGATAAAGACACTGGTACAGCATTGAAACGTGTTGTAAATAAAAAGCCTTTTCCTCCTCATCATTTCTGAAGAATTGATTTACTCCAGTACAACTAAAAAGTGCTAGTAAAAAGTACTACAGGCTTCCTTCCAATCAGCACTCCCATTTAGCTTGTACGAAGGCTCAAATAACTCTGCTAACTGTATGAAGCAGTGCTACCTCTGAGCAGCAGTATTAATCAATCTTACCATCTCTACTTCATTCTGATTCTATCTATGGTGGTCATCGGCCTGCTACATGGCCAATTTACACATCCCTTGAGTCCCAAGAGCTAGCGATTCTTGCCTTCAGGTGAACTTAATGCATACCCCACTCCCACCAAATGTACATAACAGACTGGTAAACTGGATAAAGGAGAAAGATCAGCAGCACTGTCCTTTTAAATATAGTGTGCTCAAGGAAGGGGCTCGTGGTCCAGACTAATTGAAGTAGAAACCTCTGCACCACAAAAAAAATGGGACTATAGGTCTTGCTGCAGTGTTATTTATTTTGATCCGGCAAGGAGTCAAAACAAATATGGTCCAAAGTTTGGGCCATATCCTGGTTTTTCGGCTCACATTTCCTGGTTACCGACTCTTGCTACAAACAGAAAGGAAGAAATGTTAAACCATATCTGTTTTGACTCATTGCCCGATCAAAATAAATAACATAGAAGCAAGACCTACAGTCCCATTTTCTTTTTTGTGGTGCTGAGATTTCTACTTTGAATAGACTGGTAAACTGGTCATAACACTGGGTATGTTATTTACAGGCAGATTTTCATGTGTAGGGCCATCCAGAAGCTAGTATATAGTGATGGGCGAGCACTAAAATGCTCAGGTGCTCAATTGGAGCACATTGGAATACTCGGGTGCTCGACCCGAGCAATGAGCCCAATATAAGTCTATGGGAAACTCAAACATTTTCCAGGCGTCTCCCCCTCGGCTGTCTGCAGAGGGCCTAAAATGTGCCCAAATCAATGGGAACAGTGCTCAAATGACAGCATTGGAAAGACCCCTGGAAGCATTTCTGATTCCCAGGTCACTGCTGTGAACAACGTTGTTAGAGATATTACGCCACTTTTACGGACTCATAATAAACATACAAAAACAAAACCAAAATGGATTTTCCTGAGAAATATGTTAAGAAACATCCTTTTCAGGGTAATGACTTGTATATAAAGCAAAATAAATAACCAAAAACAAAAATGCTCCTTAGCATTTTTGATGCGTTTTTGCACTTTTGCATTGCTTTCAACCGTGACAAATGCATTCACCGGGAAATGTCATTTTAACATTTTACAACCTTATCTGGCCATGTGGTGTGTGAGACATGATCAGACACATCCTGTTTCATTTATGAAGGAGGGACTCTGAAAGTCACAAAGCCTATTTTTATAGGGCCATCAGGCAGACTTTACTATTCTTAAAGGGACAGCAGTCGACCCCTACTATTCTTAGAGAGCCATCAGCCGGCTATGCTTTATTGTTCCCATTACTAAAGAGTGAGTCTCCTATAATGTTATTGCGTATGCAGTGAGTGGCAGGGCTGCTCAAAATTTGGACGCACCCCAATACCACTTTGAAAATTTGGATGCACCCCAATACTCCTTTGAAGAGACTTAGAGAAGGGCCTCCTGAAAGCAATGTTCCCATTATTAGGAAGTAGGTCTCCCATTGTGTTTGCCTATGCAGTGAATGCAAGGGCTGCCAAAAATTTGGAGGCACTCCAATGCCCCTTGGAACATAAAAAATGTTCCCATTAGAAAGGAGCGGGTCTCCTATACTTGTAATTCCCATGCTCTAAGTGTATGGGCTGACAAACATTTACCCCTGGGGGTATACATGAACATACTGTATAATTTTTTTTTTTTACGGGCATCATAAACACACTTTAAAAAAATTATGTGGGTGTTGCAACACGGACCACGGTTACCCTGGTGATATGGTGGAGGATCAGGAAACGTATACCCATGTGTGGGTGTGAAAAGGTGAATGGGAATACACCTCCCAAAAAAAGACACTGGATTTGAGTTTATATTACGCTGCTATCATTCGGTGGTGTTGAGAAGTCTGGCCCAATCCAGCCCTTGTTCATTTTTACAAGAGTCAGCTGTCAGCATTTTCAGTTGACAGGCGGATGTGCTTATCAGTTATAATTCCACCAGTGGCACTAAAAACCCGCTCTGATAAAACGCTAGCGGCAGGGCAGTCCAGGACCTCCAAGGCGTAGAGAGCCAGTTCATTCCTTATATCCAGCTTGGATACCCAATAATTATAAGGCACAGAGGAATCACGGAGGACGTTGGTACGGTCGGCAAGGTACTCCCTCAGCATCTTCCCAAACTTTGCATTCCTTGTGAGAGTATCCCACGCCTCAGGACTTGTGCAATGGGAGGGGCTGAGAAAACTCTCCCAGAACTTTGACAGTGTTCCCCTGCCTCTGCTGGATCGGAGGTGTGTCTCTCTCGCCTGTACTCCTTGGTTGTCCAACGAAGTGTGACCTCTGCCGCCAGCGTTTTCAGATGGGAACTTTTTTAATAGTTCCGCAACAAATGTCTTCTGGTACTGCCCCATTTTTGAAGACCTGTCCGCCTCAGGAATAAGAGATAGAAAGTTCTCCTTGTAACGTGGATCTTGAAGTGTCACCAACCAGTAATGACTGTCACCCAAAATTTTAAGAACACGAGGGTCATGGGAAAGGCAGCGTAGCATAAACTCAGCCATGCGTGCCAGACTGCTAACAGGCAAGACTTCCGTGTCCTCCTCCTCCTCCTCTCTGTCCTCAGGCCATCCACGCTGAACAGACGGTATGACAGCTGTACAGGTAGTACCATCTACAGTGCATGAAACTAGCTCCTGTTCTTCCTCCTCCTCTTCCTCATTGTCACCCAATCCAAATTGGGATGAGATGAGGCTGGGCTGTGTGTAATCACCCTGTATGGTTCCTTGATCCATCTCATCGTGCTCCGCCTGCAATGCATCCTCTTTGATTGTGAGCAGAGAGAAGACAGAGAAGCGGGATGGTGACGCTAATTATGGTGTCATCGCCGCTCACCATCTTGGTGGAGTCTTCAAAGTTTTGGAGGATGGTACATATGTCTGACATCCATGTCCACTCCTGAGGTTTTTTGTGTGGAGTCTGAACTGAATACCGACGGCCTTGTTGATGCTGGTAGTCAACAACTGCCTCTTCTGCTCACAAATCCTTCCCAACATCTGCAGTGTAGATTTCCAACACGTAGGGACATCACACACCAGTCTGTGAGCCAAAAGCTGCAAATGCTACTGAACACGGCAAGGGTGGCGGAAGCTGTAGGTGACTTTGTAAAATGGGCACCCAGGCGGCATACTTTGACAAGCAGATCCAGCAGCTTCGGGTAGGATTTGAGAAATCGCTGAACCACGCGGTTAATCACATGGGCCAGGCATGGAACATGTGTGAGCTCGGCTCGCCTCAGAGCCCCCACCAGGCTCCTGCCATTGTCACACATGACCATACCTGGCTGTAGGTTCAGCTGAGTGAGCCACAGATCTGCCTGCTCTTTCACAGCTTTCCACAACTCTTCAGCATTGTGCTGTTTGTCACCTAAGCATATTAGCTTCAGCACAGCCTGTTGCCGCTTGGCAGAGGCAGTGTTGCAATGCTTCCAGCTTGTGACTGATGTGGTCATTTCGGAGATGGAGGCTGAAGAGGAGTAAGAGGCTGAGGAGGATCAGATGCAGGAGATGTAGACTGTGGAGGCAACCCTGATTGACCTAGGGTCTGCAATCCTTGGAGTCAGGAGGACGTGTTCCGTCCCAAGTTCCGAGTGAGTCCCGGCTTCCACTATGTTAACCCAGTGTGCAGTCAGCGAGATGTACCGGCCCTGCTGACAAGCATTTGTCCACGGCTAATGTTTTGTGACACTTGCTTGTGTAATGCGGGTACGGCACACCGGGAGAGATAGTGGCGGCTGGGGACCGCGTACCGAGGGATGGCCATCGCCATCAGGTTGCGGAATGCTTCCGTCTCAACGAGCCTAAAAGGCAGCATTTTGAGCACAAGCAGTCGTGAAATGTGGGAATTTAGTAGTGTGGCCTGTGGGGCGTTGGCTGTGCATTTGCACTTTCATTCCAAGGACTGGGGTATGGACAACTGTGGACGTGCTTCTGATGCTGCTACTTGAGAGTGTGCATTGTCAAGTGCAGGGCAGGAGGCATCTTTGCATGCACCATGGACAGGGGATTGGCTTGCATGCACAACAGCGGAAGAAGTAGTGGTGCCACCCGCAGACGCTGTTCCTGGATTCTGGGGTTCGGCCCACAAAGTCAACCACACTCGGGAAGACCTAACAGTTGTACTGATAATTTCCTTCGTGTTGGTGTTACGGGGAACAGTTGCCTGCCTTCTGTCTGCAGCCACCAAAATGCTTCTTTCTGCCTGTTGGGGTGCTACACCTCCCTCCCCCTGTGTGCTGCTGTCCTCGCTCTGCATGTCCTCCTGCCATGCTGGGTCAGTTAATATATCATCCACCACCTCATCTTCCACTTCCGCACTCTGATCCTCCTCCTGACTTTCTGGCAATTGTGTCTCATCATCATCCACCTCTTGTGACATTTTCCCACCGTCACCTTCGTGTGACCGTGGCTGCTCAAATATTTGGGCATCGCTACATGCGATCTCTTCTTGCCCTGTTTCAAGTGGACCGGGCGAGAGGCCCGAATCTATAAATGGAAAAGTGAACAACTCTTCGGAGTGTCCAAGTATGGGATCAGTTATCTCCAGGCACTCGGCATGGTGGGAGGAAGGAGGATCAGAGTGAGGAATATGCAGTCCAGAGTCACGGCTACTGAGACTTGACCGTGTGGAAGACAGGGTGGTGGTGGTGGTGGCAAAGTGACTGGAAGCATTATCACCTATCCAACCAACAACCTTTTGACACTGCTCTGGGTTCAATAGTGGTGTGCTGCGGTCCCCTAGGAATTGAGAAAGGAAGGTCGGGCGAGAAGATGTGGGTGTTTGTTGTGGCACAATTTCAGCTTGCCCATGGCCTCGGCCTCTGCATGCCCCATCACCATCATGTCCAGTTCCCCGTTCCTTCCCACGCAAATTGCCCATTTTAAATGGAGAAAAATATTTTCCACGCTCACTGCAAATGTCTGAATTTGGAGAGAAGTTATATGTAATCCTTGTGATGGAGAAACCACAGTTTTAAATACCTGGCCTGTAGGTTACTATTTTGAACAGCAAACCGGTGTCAAAAACTTTGCTGACACACTGAAAAAAATTAGAATGGAGGCCAGAAATGGCAGAATTTTCAGAAAATGTATATGTGATCCGTGTGATTGACAAACCACAGTTTTGAATACCTGGCCTGTAGGTAACTATTTTGAACAGCAAACCGGTGTCAAAAACATTGCTGACACACTGAAAAAAATTTGAATAGAGGCCAGAAATGGCACATTTTCAGTGCAATTGTGAAGCCCAGCTGTGCTTGGTATCACAGATCCTAGAAGGGTGTATTGATAGATTCCTCCACAAGAGGCCCCCACAACCATTCACACATCTCCACCTTCCACCTCAGACCACCAGAGGGAGCCCGTTAGGGATATAAAAGGGAAGGTGGAGCCAGGCAGTTCAGAGTTCCTGCAGAGTGAGACGCAGAAACAGGTCAGTCTGCAGTGGAGCTCCGAGACTCAGCAATTCCTCTGGAGAGTTCAGTTAGTGCAAGCCTGAATACAGAGTTGAGCCCATTTGAGTCGTAGCTCAGTGAAGTGAGCTTCAGGTGTGCCGGCGCCATAAGATTGGTGAAGCGCGGCAAGCTGCCGTTAGTGTGAGTAGCCTATTGTGGGCCCGAGTAGGCTGAAGGCGAGTAGAGAGAGTTAGTTCATAGGGGGCAGAGGAGCTTAACTAGCTCACCCCGAGGAAGCAGTTACCGGACACCGGGTCCGAAGCTTACTGGGATCTCCACGACCCAGTAAGATAAACCGGAATCCCTGCAGAACTACAGGTCCCAGGATCGCTAAAGTGCTGATACGTACCAGAGCCAGGAGACACATAGGCCCCGTAGGTCGGGAGCGTGCACTCCAAGAGAAGGCCCTACCACAAGGTCAGCCAGCGCAGGACAGAGACAAAGTTAGGCCTAGCTCCAGGCAGGTCAGAAACGTACTACGCAGAGTCAAGAAGCAGGAGGCCCAAAACCTGCTCATTGGGGAGGATCAGGACATACACTCTTCACCCTACAGTGCTCCGTGGAGTGCCTGAATTTCCATCAGTAAAAGGTACTGAAGTGACTTTTGTGTCCGTCCCTGTTCTTGCTCCGACTCGGCTGAGTCTCCTTGTCCTGCATCTCTGTTCTTATACTGCCCTGAGGCCCAGCTCCACCTGTGGGGAGCCATACAATCTAGCTGCCTTATCACCGGCCTCAGTGGACTGCGCAGCGCTGGTGAATATCATCAGAAACCATAGGTGGCGTCACGAACTTTTATAAACTTGATATCTATCAACGCCTTTTTAAAGAGAGACCCCATAGTACGGGCCCGGAAGCTGACCACTGCGACCTCCTTAAGGCTAAAGGCCCGGGTAACCGAGTCATCCTCATCCCCTGGGCTTGTCATCTCTTCTGGGGTCACGAACAGGATTGCGTGCCTGTTGCAACGACGAAGTGTTTTGCCCGTTGCCACCGGGTACTGTGCGCCTTTATTTTGAACTGTGTACGTAAAGTTGTGGTGAAGATAGCCGCCATTGTTGGGCCACTGAGCAAGAAGAAGGGCGTAACCGCGGGAAAATAAGGGGCGTACCTGCAAAAGAGCGCGAAGTCCCGGACACGCCCCACGCCTCAACATCAAAGCAGGAAGCGCCAGGTCCTGTACGGAGCGTCGCTGAACGCTCTGACGTAGGACGCAAGCGACGCAAGGTCCTGAAGATAACTGTCACCTGCGGAGCTGCGGCCTAACGGAAGAAAAAAACCCAGAAGGTATGCCACGGTTAACTAGGGGGGCGCTAAGATGTCCGTCAAACAGCAGAACGCCGACCTACCGGTCAATGTCCCTGAAGTTCAGCCCGCACCCGATAATGGGCAGGCCGAAGCCGTCGCTCCACCATCAGCGCCTGTAACACCTGTTATTCCTATGACTTTACCATACATTCCTGGAGCAAAGTGGCTCCCCCAGTACAACGGCAAACCAGATACCCTGTCTGGATTCAAACTGAAGATATGTGGTATTTTGGACATGTACTCTATGACCGGCAAACAAAGAGCTGCCGTTGTATTAGGACAACTGACCGGTGCTGCGGACCGAGAAGTGGAAACATGGACGGCCGCAGACCAGGAGTCAGTGTCCGCAATATTCCAAAAACTACAGACTGTCTTTGAGGACCTTACTGAGGCGGACCTCCGGATGAGGTTCTACAGCTGCTCCCAACAACCAGAGGATAATGTTCGGGACTACGCCTGGGGTCTCCAAGGGGCCCTGCGGGCTCTGAACCAGGTTAGTCCAACCAGCGCTGAGAATGAGAACAAAATGCTGAAGGAACAGTTTGTCCGGGGACTGAAGTCTCCAGAGGAGAGCAGGACTGTGCGTTGGTGGTCCCTGGATCATCCGGATGCCACCTTTGACAATCTTAAGGAAATGGCTATAAAAGGACTGCAGCCCCTGGAAACAAATGCCATCCAACGTTACCAGGGTGGGGCTACTCCAGTGCCTGCTACACCCACCTTTTCCCCAGTGGCTGCTGAAGCTAAGGTTCCAGCAATGTCCGCTAAAGAACTGGACAGTTTGCGCTCTGAGGTGTGTCAGTTGAGAAAAACTCTGACCACCGTGCTGAGTGCTCTGCAGCTGCGGACGGAGCCCGAGGAAGGAGGGAAGATCCTGCTAGCCGACAGCCCTGAGGATGTCCCCTGGATGCGGAGGAGGAGGAGGCCAACACCACCCTCGCCAAGGACCAGTGACCAGCGCCGCCCACTGAGGGAACCAACCTGCTACCGCTGCCGCAAGACCGGACACCTCACCCAGAAGTGTCCTTTAAACGAGAAAACCCTGGGTCCGAGGGCCGACACCCAGGAGTAGATTCACCAGGCCCATCAGACTGGTACAACAGGTTCGTCGGAGGATGACCTTTCCTGTCCATTGTATTGGACGGGATCCCGACGCATGCCCTGCTGGACACAGGATCTCAGGTAACCATCATGCCTGAAGTCCTCTACCAGAGGTTCTGGTCCATGGACGATCTACATCCGCCAGCTCCAAATTTGTCTGTATATGCCTCAAATGGACTCCCTCTTAACCTACTCAGGGTTAAGAATGTGACTGTAAAGGTGGGGAGTGTGGAGCTGAAGGACCAGGGACTAATTGTAGTGGAGACTAACCCTGATGACAGCAACCCATATATGGTACTTGGCACTAACATTGTTGGTAACTGTTTGGGAGAGGTTGTGTTCTTACTCCAACAGATAGCTGACACTCCCAAACCAGGACAGAGGAGGGCGCTACAGACGGAGATCCGCGTCCTGATGTATCAACAGCAAGTAAGGCTAACAGACGGTGAAATCAGTAACGTGAGGGTAACAGACCCCATACCCATTGTCATCCCCCCAATGAGTGAAATGCTCATCTGGTGTAGAGCTGCCAGAGGTCTTAGAGAACAGAGCTACCAGGCAATAGTAGAACCCCTTTGCTCCGAACATAGACCCACGCTCTTAACTGCCAGGGGAGTGGTAGATGTACGCAATGGGAGGGTGCCCGTCCGTCTTCTCAACTTAGGGGAAGACGAGGTCAAACTGCCACGTTATGCCACTGTTGCTAAATTACATGCTGTCAACAATAACTGCATCCATGAGGCGGAGTCCTTAACCTCACCAGATGAACTAGAGGATAATGACCCTGCAACCCAGGTGGAGGATTGGTGTCAACAGCTCCATGTTGGGACGGACACCACTCCTGCCCATCAAAAACAGGGTGTACACCGGGTGGTGCAAGAATACTCGCAGGTGTTCAGTAAACATCCACTAGACTTCGTGAGGATTAAGGGGGTTCAACATCATATCCCCACAGGCAGCCATTCCCCAATCAAAGAACGCTATAGGCCTATACCCCCAGCTCACTACCAGAAGGCAAAAGAAATGCTGCATGACATGAGGAAGGCGGGAGTGATAAGGGATAGTTGTAGTCCCTGGGCGGCTCCCCTACTGCTGGTTAGGAAAAAGGACGGGAGCATGAGAATGTGTGTAGATTACCATCAAGTAAATCGCAATACACATAAAGATGCATACCCTTTACCATGCATAGAGGAGTCCCTAGCTGCCTTGAAGTCTGCAAATTACTTTTCCACCCTTGACCTCACTAGTGGATACTGGCAAGTAGCTGTGGCTGAGGAGGATCGGGAGAAGACGGCCTTCACCACCCCGATGGGACTCTGCGAGTTCAACAGCATGCCGTTTGTACTCTGCAATGCCCCCGGAACGTTCCAGAGATTGATGGAGTGCTGCCTGGGACACCGCAACTTCGAGACTGTGTTACTTTACCTGGATGACGTAATTGTGTACTCCAGAACATACGAGGACCACTTGAAACACCTGGCAGAGGTATTTGAGTCACTGTCCCGGTACGGGATGAAGTTGAAGCCCTCAAAGTGCCACCTGCTCAAGAAGAAGGTACAGTACCTGGGACACATTGTCAGTCTGGAAGGCGTAGCACCAGACCCGGAGAAAGTCACAGCCATCCAGAAGTGGCCGGAGCCGAAGAACCTCAAGGAGGTGCGTCAGTTCTTGGGACTAGTAGGATACTACCGGAGGTTCGTAAAGGACTACACAAAGAAAGCAGCTCCTCTGCAAGACCTCCTGGTGGGGCAGTCCCCCAAAGTCAAAAACCCTCCATTCCACTGGGGTAAGGAGCAGGCAGAGTCGTTTCATGAGATGAAGGAGATCCTGACAGGTGATGAGATCCTAGCCTACCCTGACTACAGCCAACCGTTCCTGCTGTATACGGATGCCAGCAACGAAGGCCAGTGCGCTGTCCTAAGTCAGAAGCAGAATGGGCAAGAGAAAGTCATCACATACGCAAGCAGGAAGCTCCGTTTGACTGAGAGGAACCCAGAGAACTATAGCAGCTTCAAGTTGGAGTTCCTGGCCTTGGTCTGGGCCATCACTGAAAGATTCAAGCACTATCTGGCTTCCAGCAAGTTCAATGCCTATACTGATAACAACCCCTTGACCCATCTTGAAACAGCTAAGTTGGGGGTTCTGGAACAACGATGGATGGCTCGGCTGTCAAACTACCAATTTACAATTAAATACCGGGCGGGCCGCAAGAACGCCAACGCCGATGCCCTGTCTAGGATGCCTCACCAGTCAGACACAGAAGAAGAAGTGGATGACCTGGAAAAGATAGAGCTACCTGCCTTTCACCGGAGTGGGATGATCCATGAGCAACGAGCCTCCAGGAAGCCGCGTGAAAAGACGTTAAACCCCCTTTCTCACCACAGCTGGAAAGAGACCCAGGACAGCGACCCGGTTGTCAGCCACATCAAACAGCTTATAACCCAAGAAGGTGCCTCCCTGGAGAAATATGCGTCTCTGCAAGCAAAGCAGCTGTGGAATGAGAGAAGCCGGCTGTTTATCTACCGTGAGAAGCTGTGCCGGATGTACGTTAATCCAAGAACCCATGAGATGGTATGGCAGATAGTGGTCCCGAAGACAGACATCCAGATGGTATTAGAGGCTTACCACAATCAAGCGGGGCACTTTGGCTGGAAAAAGCTAAAGACCCTGCTGAAAAGTCGATTCTACTGGGTAGGAATGTGCAGCTCCATTGAAAGGTGGTGCCGGGACTGTGGACCCTGCGGCCTAAGAAGGAAAGACTTCAACAGCCAGAAGGCACCCCTGCAACCCATCAAGATGACTCAACCCCTGGATATCGTGGCCCTGGACCATGTCAAGTTGTCACCCAGCAGGTCAGGGTACTCCTATGCTCTGACTATGGTGGATCTTTACTCACGTTTCCTGGTGGTCGCCCCTGTCAAAGACTTGACAGCAGAGACAGCAGCAAAGACGTTCCAAGCATACTTCTGCAGACCCCATGGATATCCTGAGCAAGTATTGACTGACCAAGGCCCGGCCTTTGAGGCTGAATTGTTCAAGGAGTTCTGCCATCTCTACGGGTGTAAAAAGATCAGGACTACACCTTACCACCCACAAACCAACGGTCTCTGCGAAAAGATGAACAACATCATCATCGACCTGCTAAAGACCATACCACTTGAGGATAGAAACCAGTGGCCAGACCTACTACCAGACCTAGTGGATCTGTACAATCATATACCAGTCAGTTCCACCAATTGCACTCCGGCATATCTCATGCGGGCAAGGCCAGGAAAGCTGCCCATGGATTTGGAGCTTGGTGTTGTTGAACCTGAAGTTGATATGACCACTGAGGACTGGGACACCACCAGACAAAAGCAGTACAGAAGGGTACAAGCTTGTGTCAAGGACAGTCTTACTCGGGTGAGAGAAAAGCAGGAAATGCACTACAACAAAAACGCACCAGCAGAACCTTTCACACCTGGTGAAACAGTACTAAAAAGGAAAAGACGCAACCACAAACTCGACGACCAGTGGGAAAAAGACCCCTACACTGTGTTACCGTCAGGGTTTGACAACAAAAAGACCTGCGTAATTAGTCGTGATGGAGGAAGAACATCTGCTACAGTGTCCAGGGACCATCTAAAATTGTGTCCACATCTACTAAGAACTCAGGAAGAATTGTCTCTCACAACCCAGGAAGAACCTAAAGAAGCGGTGATACACACTGACCTAGGAGACTTCCCAGCGATTGGCCTCAAGTAGGAGGTGCAGTAATCATTCCAGTACTCCAATTCTATGCACAGCCAGAAAACCCTCCACAGCAAGTTGAACCTGTAAGTGCTGCAGAAGAGCCAGCTCAAGAAGCATCCCCGGATGAAGGATCCCCGGCAGAAGCAGAGCAAGAGGGCCCAGCCAATGGTAGACTTGCCAGTCCGAGAGAGAGGTTAAGGCAGTTTTACAACATGGTTACACGTACAACTGGTAGAGTAACTGAGGATACAGATACTGACACTCCACCAACCACAGCACTACGCAGATCAGTACGCAGCACGAGAGGTAAACCCCCTGCTAGGTACACTGAGTAAATTAGCAAAATTTCAGAGAGTGTAGATAGTTAACCCTGGGGTATTGAGTATTAAATTGTAATGTACTGCATAATTGTGTATTTCCCATGCAAATGTACATTATTTTGTGTTTTGCTTATTTTTGAACAGTTTAAGTGATATGGACACTTTGCCTATTTACTTCTTTATTTACCAAAGAACTTCGTGGCTGAGGACTGTGTGCAGCCCAAAAACTCTTATTGTATATAATTGCGCTCCCTGGAATGCCCTTTAGGTGACCTCAGAAGAAAAACCTGTCTGGAGTGGCTCTCTTGGAGGTCCAACATGGGATCTTCATGCCCTGCAGCCACCCCAGGGCCTACATAGAGGGTTTAGGACAGGTCCCTCAAAAACACCAAGTACTCTACTTTGTGAGATGGACATCCTTTTTGGGAACCTCACCACCAGAGACTTGGATTCTGAGGACACTCTGCTTTGTTATTGTTATGCAACGTTTAAGATTTGTGCCTCCCATAAAGGGAAGATTGTTTTAGTATTGCTTATGTTTCCTATTGTTACTGTTTTTATAAAATGTACTTCAGCCCGGGAGTGCTGAGTTTAACTAGAGGGGAATGTGAAGCCCAGCTGTGCTTGGTATCACAGATCCTAGAAGGGTGTATTGATGGATTCCTCCACAAGAGGCCCCCACAACCATTCACACATCTCCACCTTCCACCTCAGACCACCAGAGGGAGCCCGTTAGGGATATAAAAGGGAAGGTGGAGCCAGGCAGTTCAGAGTTCCTGCAGAGTGAGACGCAGAAACAGGTCAGTCTGCAGTGGAGCTCCGAGACTCAGCAAATTCCTCCGGAGAGTTCAGTTAGTGCAAGCCTGAATACAGAGTTGAGCCTGGTTGAGTCGTAGCTCAGTGAAGTGAGCTTCAGGTGTGCCGGCGCCATAAGATCGGTGAAGCGCGGCAAGCTGCCGTTAGTGTGAGTAGCCTATTGTGGGCCCGAGTAGGCCAAAGGCGAGTAGAGAGAGTTAGTTCATAGGGGGCAGAGGAGCTTAACTAGCTCACCCCGAGGAAGCAGTTACCGGACACCGGGTCCGAAGCTTACCGGGATCTCCACGACCCAGTAAGATAAACCGGAATCCCTGAAGAACTACAGATCCCAGGATCGCTAAAGTGCTGATACGTACCAGAGCCAGGAGACACATAGGCCCCGTAGGTCGGGAGCGTGCACTCCAAGAGAAGGCCCTACCACAAGGTCAGCCAGCGCAGGACAGAGACAAAGTTAGGCCTAGCTCCAGGCAGGTCAGAAACTTGCTACGCAGATTCAAGAGCAGGAGGCCCAAAACCTGCTCATTGGGGAGGATCCGGACATACACCCTTCACCCTACAGTGCTCCGGGGAGTGCCTGAATTTTCATCAGTAAAAGGTACTGAAGTGACTTTTGTGTCTGTCCCTGTTCTTGCTCCGACTCGGCTGAGTCTCCTTGTCCTGCATCCCCGTTCTTATACTGCCCTGAGGCCCAGCTCCACCTGTGGGGAGCCATACCATCTAGCTGCCTTATCACCGGCCTCAGTGGACTGCGCAGCGCTGGTGAATATCATCATAAACCATAGGTGGCGTCACAAACTTTTATAAATTTGATATCTATCAACGCCTTTTTAAAGAAAGACCCCAGAGTACGGGCCCGGGAGCCGACCACCGCGACCTCCTTAAGGCTAAAGGCCCAGGCAATCGAGTCATCCCCCATCCCCTGGGCTTGTCACAATTATATGTGATCCGTGTGACAGACAAACCACAGTTTTAAATAGCTGGCTTTTAGTGCTGTAATATGGAAAGGACCTGGCTATATTCTGCAGTGCCAACAAGAAAATGGCGCAGAAAGACGGTGTTCTCTGCATTGCTTTTTAAGCAAATAATGAGGATTAAGATCCCAAAAAAATTATTCCTGGCCCCTGAGGCCTGGGCCTTTGTTTAGAAATGTCTAACAGCAGCAGAAGGAAGAACTGGAATGGAGCGTCTTGTGCTATATGCACTGCAGTCTGCTATATACATTGACTGCCTGCCTGCCTATATACACTGCCTGCCTGATATCTCTG
Source organism: Phyllobates terribilis (assembly GCF_046119375.1). Lineage (NCBI taxonomy): Eukaryota > Metazoa > Chordata > Amphibia > Anura > Dendrobatidae > Phyllobates > Phyllobates terribilis. The sequence continues at coordinate 153,806,244 of NW_027362764.1, read as the reverse complement.
CTGATGGATTAGTCCTCAGAAGAACTGTTTGTTGATATGGATATGTGTAATGTACTTGTTTTCTCCCTACACTACCTAATACACAACCAAATCTCTCCCTAGCTCTGCAGCACCTCTCCCTACACTGCCTGATTGCGGAGTAGACTGAAGAGCACCGCGGCACCAGGTCTGATATAGACCTGATGACGCTGTGCAACCAGCCAATCACTGTAATGCCACATCAAACATGGCTGTGGCATTACAGTGAGTGGCAGGCAATCTGTACATGTTGATTGGTGTTCTAAAGAGCGCCAATAATGCAGGGAGGGGACCGGAGCATCTGCCCGAGCATCTCACAAGTACTCGGCGAGTTCCGAGCATCTCGGGTACTGAGATGCTTGGGCGAGTACCGAGTACTTGTGAGTTTGCTCGCTCATCACTACTAGTATACCTTCTCTTTTCTGTCAACTAGTAGTGCCTGAATGAACATCTGCTCATATCTGAATCAAATACTGAGGCTATATTGCTGTCAGCTATAAATTCTCCCAGCTAGCATTGCAGATGAAAGCAGGAAGGAGCACTACATGTCTCTCTCTCTCCTTGGTGTGCAGTATGTAAATTACTTAACTGCCATCACTCCTTGAAAAGGACAATGGCTTTAATGTAATACCACTCAGGGAAGGATGGAAACTTTTAAAAAAAGTGTGTAATTCTCATTGGGAATGACGAGCACCGCTCCACAAATCGCCGCCATAGGCGCTGGCATTCTAGTGTCTAGTAGTAAATATAGCACTGAACTCATTAATGAATTTTTTTTGCAGACTTTTTGTGTGCATATTATTACTAAGATTCTCATGTTCAGGTACCTAAAACTTTTGAATCAATAAAATAAGTTTTAGACAATGTTCTCTTGAGTTGTAGTTTGTTTAAAAAACACCAAAACACGCAGTACTCATCTTCCCCAGATCCATTGTCAAGTCTCCGCTGCAAGTCCTAGTGTCTGGTATTGGCTGCAGTGCTGATGTCACAAAGACAGCACAGCAGCCAATCAGTAATGGGCATTCTGTCTACACTGGCAAATTCGCTAAGCTCATTGATTGATTGCTATGTTGATGATGTGGCGTCAGCGCCACAGCCAATGCTAGACACCAAGACCAGTGACAAAGACTGACCTGTGGACCAGGGGAAGATGAGTATAGAGCAGTTTGTTGGGTTTTTTAACTACAGTTGGGGCAGAACATTATCACAAATTGTATTTGACGCACCCCCTCGGCCTGTGTTGTGCAGGGAATACCCGGAGCCGGATCGCTGGGGGTTGTAGTCTTCGTGGCGCTGACCCGGTCCGTGCCCAGGGTGGTCAATTCAGTGTCAGTCTTATTGGTGAGATAATAGTCCCACTACGCCACCCGTGGAATGCGGTCAGTGCGGACCGCCGCTGCAAGGCAGACCGCTGGGGCAGATGGTGTATGCAGCTTAGGTAGTGTGACTCCCCACGGGAAGAGTACAGCCCCAGGGCAGTGTCGTGGATGATGGGAGTGATGGTGGAGATAGTCCCAATACCAATAGTGCCGGAGGAGCAAGAAGTCACAGACAACGTGTTGCAATCCAATGTCCTTTACTCACAGTTTGTATTCTCCAGGTCACTCTCGCGAAGCAGTGACCACCCAAGCTGTGCTGCGTCCACCAGACAAGGGACTCGGTCAACTCCCAGGTCTTTCTGGAGTATGTCTCAAGGCTCCCTTCCATCCTTTCTCTGGCTCGTGTCCCACCAGTGACCAAGCTTATGTCCAGCTCCCGCGGGCCTTCTCTTTGGAGGGCTACGTGCCCACGTCCTTGACCCTATATGGTATGCCTTCCTAGCAAGGTGTAGCGAGGGGTCGCACCAGGGGCTGGTCACGACCTCCGGTTCTTGGCTGAAGATGATTCGCTTCCACCAATTTGGGATCCGGTACCCTGTTCTGCCAACCCGTCACCCGCAATCTCCTGGGTCCTTAGGGTTCTCTCTTCCTTCTCGTTCCTGAGTCTTTCTGTTTCTCTTGTTACTTCTGTTCTGGTTTTGTTCCCTTTCCTTTCCACTGTTCCTTCTCCTCTCTCTCTCTGGCCCCGGCCTCTGTGCTAGGCCTGCCCAGGGAGCAGAGCCCATGCAGCAGCCCTGCTCCCTGCCTTCTCCACTTCTCCTCACAGACTGAACTTCTTCTTCTTTCTCTTTCAGTGCTGGCTGGGCCTCACAGGCTAGGCCCGCCTCCGGAGCAGAGCTCCACAGAGGCCCTGCTCTGTCACTTCCTCTCCCAGACTGAACCTAGTTCTAAGATGGCTCCTCCCTTTTATACCTCCCTCTGACCATGAGCCCAGGTGACTAGCAACCAATGGGCTCCTTCCTATGCTCAGGACCCAACTCCTATCTGCCCCTACAGCACTGGGTATTCCACCCCCCTCCCCACTCCAGCCAGGGACAGATGCTGTCGTGCCTGCACTTCTGTCTAGTGGGAGCACCGTTGAGCTGTCCCTCGGAAATGGGGTGTGTGTGCTGTATGCAGCCTACTGAGCCTTGATCCATACTCCATCCTTACCCGGGAGTGGAATATCACACCTCTGGATGAGGTGCAATACCTCTGTAGCGACCAAGTCCTCGGGGCGCTACTTATTAGTTATGTTTTCTCCTGTGCATCTTTAAAAAAAACAAAAAGATAGGAATTAAATTAATCCTCTCACATGATGCTCTTGAAAATATACTGAAACCTGCTGAAGTGATCTCATTTTCTTAATTCTGAGTAGTGATGTCGTTTAGCAATTTAATTGACCTGAGATATAAATCTGTGCAAGTGCCGCCACGAGAGCCATTTTTTTAAAGACCACCAGGAGCTAAATCTGAGCCAGCACTGCCTGCAGCAAAATCAACACCAGCACAAAATTTCAAACAGGAGTCATGTCACTCACAAAGCAGTGACCTGTCATATAGACACCAGAGGCAGGCGGAGGAGTCCGGGGCAAGAGCCGAAGACCCAACCTAGAGACCAACCCCTATGCACCTAAAGCTAATTACCAGAATATTTCAAATGAGGATTAAAGAACAGAGTGGATTTCTACACTAAAGTTATCAATGTACTCTGTATAACAGCGCCTTTATGGCCATGCCTTTATTATACATTATTAAGTCATGCTGACAGGTTCTCTTTAGCCTCATTATTACTTTACACAAATTCTGAATTTTTCTAATTTTAATGAATAAGTTTGTCATGTTTAAAAAGGGATATTTCATTTTGTCTGAAAGTTGTAAATCGGTATAAATAAGATTGTACCTAAAACCACAAATGAGGCTTTGTTAGAACACAGTCTCTGTAGAAGGAATAGTTATTGCAGTCAAGTTTGAAGGGAACCTGTCAGGTAAAAAAATGCTATTAACCTGCAGATAAAGGGGATAATCTGTAGGGTAATAGTATTCTGACACCATGTGGTTTCCGCGAGAGCCCCGCTGCTGAGAGAAAATGAGCTTTATTCCATCCTGCGGCCTCGTTCTTTTAGTCACAGGGGCAGCACTGAAACGGTTTCAATCACCGCTTAGTGCATAGAGGGCGGTGGCATTAACCGTGCCCTCGGTACTGACTGACAGTGGGTTCATCATTAGGGCAAACTGACAATCAGTTCCGGGGGTTCGGCTACAGCCACCTCTCTCTATAAACAGAGCGGTCATTGAAACTGTGTTGGGGGTCCCCCTGTGACTGAAAGAGCGAGGTTGAGGGGGAAATAAAGTTAATTTCTGTTACAGGTCCGGGTCATGGATCCTCTTTTCTGAGATACAAGGAGGGACCAGAGGGGCGTAACTAAGTGCCAACTCGGACCGACCCTGGCCACACGGCGGCTTAATCGACTCCATGAACCAGGGAGGGACCAGGCAGGTGGACCAGGTGCCACTCTGGGATCGACCTTGTGTGAGAGCAGACGACTCCCATGGGTCAGATGGCAGAAGCTGACCGGTACAGCGAATGAGCACGGCAGTTAGCTTCACGGGTGGTCCAGTTGGCAGGCAGGCGAGCTCGGCAGGTAGCCAGACAGGTGATCCAGGTAGGCAAGCAGACGGACACGGCAGGTGGCCTGACAGGTGATCCGGGTAGACAGGCCAGCGGGCACGGCTGACAGACAGGCTGGTGGGCATGGCAGATAGACAGGCTGGCGGCAGGGTTGATAGACAGGCTGGCGGGCATGGCTGATAGACTGGCTGGCAGGTACTGGAACCTGAGGGCTGAGGAGAGTGTTAGCACATAAACAACAACCTTGCACAGGCACCTCCATTTTGGAGGAGGGGCTTTATATAGGAGTGGTCCTCCGGCCATTGGCTGGGGACTAGTGTTGAGCCACCCCCGTAGTGTTCGAGTTCGGTTCGGTTCGTCGAACACCCGTGTGTTCGCCGAACTGTTCGTCGAACTGTTCGTCGAACACCTTCGAACACCGTTAAAACAAATGGCAGGCAAACAAAAACACATAGAAACACATAGAAAACACCTTCAAAGGTGTCCAAAAGCTGACAAACTGCTCAGAAGACACAACTAACACATGGAAAAGTGACAAGTACATATAGTCATGCGAAAAGAAAAGAGGTGGAGGAGTAAAAGGAGGGGGAGACACAAATATAGGCATGTCATGCCCTTCTAAAATCCAAAAAGTGAGAAGCCGACACGTTCAGTCCGCTCCTGCCCGTGCCACCTCCGTGTCGCCGGGTTTGTGCCAGAGCCGCGGTGAACCCTGACGGCCAGCCCCCCTCTCCCAATACTGGTGCCTGTCCGCTGGTGGGTCGAGTGAGCCCCCCTGTGGTGGAGGCAGCTCTAAGCTTTTTAATTTAAATTGTCTCTCTAATTTGAATGAATGCACTTTAAATCCATTTACAAGGATCTATTGGCGGGCAAGTCTCATGCCAGCAGCCGCGTAATTCCAGCTCCAGTAGCGTCCACTAAAGGTGCTGCAGTTAAAAAGCTTTTATAAGGATCGAGCTCGGCTGTCCACCGCAAGGCATCCTACTGCCAGTCCCAGCCCCTATACCTTGGGGTGCCTCCTGATGCTCTTCACTGAGTATCCCGTGGTCCCGAAGCATTTCCTTTGAAAAAAATTAAGTGTCCAAACTACAGGTGGTGTAGCTTGCTTAACAGCCGGGATAATCCGCTGACTAGCAGACACTGCTACTAGGCACAAAGTATTTCCTGGGCTAGATGCAGTTAAAAATTTGTAATTAGATACTCTCGTTGGATGCTGAGAAAGCATTCCATAGAGTCTCCTGGCACGCCATATATGATTCTCTTAAAAAGCTTGGGGTAGGGGTCTAGGGGACCCTTTTATAGCCAAAATCACGGCCCTGTATCACAATACGTCACCTAGGCTGAAGATAAATGGAACTGTAGCACCCTGAGGGCTCGGTTGCTACAGAGGTATTGCACCTCACCCAGAGGTGTGATATCTCACTCTCAGGTAAGGATGGAGTGTGGATCAGGACCCGACACCTGCATGCATTACACCACATTGCCGTGGGGCAGGGCGACCAATATGCCTCTGAGATGGGCACGACAGTCCCTGTCCCTGGCTGGAGTGGGGGGAGGGAACACTGAGGAAGGGGAACCCTGTAGTGCAGGAGCAGGGAGGAAGCAGTTCCTGGGTGCATTGAGAAGGGAGTATAAAAGGTGGGCACCATCTTAGTTCAGTGCAGAGAAGTCTGAGCAGAAGTGGCAGGGAGCAGGGGCTCTGCATGAGCTCTGCTCCGGAGGCGGGCCTAGTAACAGAGGCCCAGGCCTGAAAGAGGGAGAAGGAAGGAAGAGGAGCGGAGAAGGCTCCAGGAACGAGGAATGAAGGGATCCCAGGGGTGCGGACGGGCGAGTCGCCACCGCACGCCCGAATCCACCTGCGTGGAGGGGTCAGGCCAAAGGGGGAGACCGGTCCCCGAAACTAGTGGAGGCAGGAAACGACCCTCAGCTAGAAACTGGAGGCTCTGACATTTTATGTGGCGCAGCCCCTCGCTACACCCGCTAGGAAGGCACCACATAGGGTCAGGGAAACTGGCGCCAAGTTTACCAAGAGGAGGCCAGAGGCAGCCGGACAGAAGGGTTGGTAAGAAAGGCCAGACAAAGGACACACAAAGGGGGTCCTGTGAAGCACTCCAAAGTTATCTGGGAGTTGTCTGAGCCCCTCACCTGGTGAGCACAGTACGACGTGGGCAGCCGTTACCTGCAGACGTGGTCTGGATAATAAGAACTGTGAGTAAAGGCCCTGGACTGCATCACTGACTCCGTGTCGTTACTGCTGCTGCCCTGCACCATCACCCCCATCCTCCGCATACACTGCCCTGAGGCTATACTCCTCCCGTGGGGAGTTATGCTACGCTCTGCTGCACCCACAACACCAGCCTCAGCGGTCTGCCCTGCAGCGGCGGTTCACTCTGACCGCAATCCACGGGTGGCGTAGTCGGACATTTAAACATCAAAACCACATAAATAGTTCCGCCACTGGTTTGACCACCCTGAGCCACGGAACCGGGTCGCCGCCACGAAGACTACAACCACCATTATCCACCAAAAAGGGTCCGGCTCCGGGTGTCCCAAGGCCCAGGGGGTGCATCAGAACATTTTCATCACCTTTCACAATCACCAATGGGACAAGGCAGGGATGTCCTCTGTCCCCTCTCTTATACATCCTAGTGACGGAGCACCTGCTCTCATCAATTCGCCATAACCCCAATATTAGGTGGATTGAGGTGGGAGGCACCGAGTACAAGTGCTCTCTATTTGCTGATGATGTCCTAGTATATATCACTCAATCACATATATCCATCCATGCTGTTATGGCTGAAATAGATCACTTTGTTACATGGTCAAATTTTAAAATCAATGCAGCGAAGTCTGAGGCCCTCGATGTCTCTCTCCCCAAATCCATATAGGATTCCATCCAGTCCAACTTTCCCTTTGCCTGGCCCTCACAGGGTATCAAATACTTAGGAATTCCTATTCATAGAGACCTCTCCCATCTATGTTATCTTAATTTCGGGCCCTTTATTGAACAACTCCATACAGACCACGGTTGGCAAGTTAGAACTGTAAGATTCACTACGTGAACCACTGGTGTTTTGTGGAAAAGCACATGTACACTGTGTTCCAAATTATTATGCAAAAAGTGTTTAGGAGTGATAAGGGAAGAATTTGTTTGTTTGTCAGTTAAACTCATTGATGGTGATGTGTGTCAGGGCTCTTTATATCACTGTAAGCAATTGCAGACACCTGTGCTAATTAGTTTGGCAGGTGTGTCCAATGAAAGGCAAGACTACTTAAGAAGGCTGTCTCACATTATTAAGCAGCCTACATTTTCTGCCAAAATGGGAAAGAAAAAGGATGTGTCGGCTGCTGAGAAGCAACAAATTGTGGAGTGTTTAGGTCAAGGCATGACTACAATCAACATTGTGCGATGATCAGGATGAAGTGTCTTGGCAATCAAGAAGTATGTAGCTGATTCACAGTACACACGTGTGCGTGCTGATAAGGGCAAATTGAGGACTCTTTCCTACAGGCAATTACGTCAGGTTAAAAGAGCAGCGGCAAAAAAGCCTTGTCATAGCAGCAGACAAGTTTTTGAAGCTGCTGGTGCCTCCAACGTCCCCCGAACAACAAGATGCAGGGTCCTTCAGAGGTTTGCAGCTGTGCATACGCCATCCTGTCGACCTCCTCTATCCACTTCACACAAGCAGAAACGGCTTCAGTGGGCTAAACATTACATGAAGACTGATTTCAAAACTGTTTTGTTCACGGATGAGTGCCGTGCAGCGCTCGATGGTCCAGATGGATTGTTGGAGGATGGCTGGTTGATGGACACCCCACGCAAACACGGCTACAGCGCCAACAAGGAGGAGGTGGAGTAATGTTTTGGGCTGGAATCATGGGGAGAGAGATTGTCGCCCCCTTTAGGATCCCTGAAGGCGCTAAAGATGAAATCCATAATGTATGTGGATTTTCTCAAATAGCACTTCCTGCCATGGTTCAAGAAGAAGAACCGTGTATTTCACAGCAAGATCATTTTTTTGCATGATAATGCACCATCTCATGCTGCACATAAAACATCTGCATCTCTGGCTGATATGGGCATAAAAGGGGACAAACTTATGGTGTGACCCCCATGCTCCCCTGACCTCTACCCCATTCAGAACCTCTGGAGCATCATCAAAAGGAGTGTCTATGATGGCGGGAGGCAGTTCACATCTAAGCAACACCTCTGGGAGGGTATTCTGTCCTCATGCAAAACAATTGAAGCAGAAACCATCCAAAACCTGACAAATTCAATGGACGAGAGAGTTCAGAAGCTCCTTTCGAACAAGGGGTCCTATGTGAAAATGTAACATCACCTAGAATAAAGTTTTGAGTTGAAAACTGTTTGATTTCAGTTTCTAATAACCTGCTAATGCTTATAATTTCAAAAATGACCATTTTTTTGGTCTTTATTAAAATGAAAAGGTTGATCGAAAAGTTTGGGGGATCTAAGAGTGTGGCAACCCAGTAGTCATGATTACTTCGAATTCTGACAATATGAGGGTCATGTTGCAGGTAGTGCAGCAAGAAGGCACTTATGTGTCTTGCGCATCTCGGAGCCCCAAAATTATTTTCCGGGCTAGATGCAGCTAAAAATTATTATTAATTTTAAATCTGGTGGAGCTTAGTATAGATGGCCTAATAGGATCAGTGCTGCACACTGCTACAAAGCCCAAATTATTTTCCAGCCAAGATACAGATAAACATGATTAGTAATTTTAAATCTGGTGGAGCTTATTATAGATGGCCTAATAGAATCAGTGCTGCACACTGCTACAAAGCCCAAATTATTTTCCAGCCAAGATACAGATAAACATGATTAGTAATTTGAAAGCTTAAAACGGTTGGTAGGGTGATTTTAACCAATCATCAAGCTTTTACTCTCCCCAGGATGACACAGGGGTAGAAAAGTCGTTTCGGATCCATGATTTGTTCATCTTTATGAACGTGAGTCTGTCTACATTATCAGTGGAGAGCCGCGTGCGCTTATCTGTCAGCACACCACCAGCAGCGCTGAACACACGTTCAGACAGAACACTGGCTGTGGGGCATGACAAGATCTCCAAGGCGTAAGTGGCTAGCTCCGGCCATTTATCCAGATTGGAAGCCCAAAAAGAGCAAGGGTCCAGTGACACAGTCATGGCTTCAATGTTTACTTGGAGATACTCCTGTACCATCGTCTCTAGGCGTTGACTATGTGTCAGACTTCTTGTCTCCTGTGGCCTTGCAAAGGATGGGCTAAAGAAGTGGTGAAATGATTCCGCAAAATTGATGTTACCAGCAGATACTGTGGTTCTGTTACGGTTTGAGTGCTGAACACTTGACGGTCCCACGGTTGGCAAGTTGGAACTGTGAGATTCACTACGTGCACCACTGGTGTTTTGTGGAAAAGCACATGTAAGATTCTGCAACAGTCTCTGCTGATACTCCTGCATGCGTGCATCCCTTTCTATGGCAGGAATAATTTCGGCAAATTTACTTTTGTACCGGGGATCTAACAGTGTGGCAACCCAGTAGTCAGGATTATTTCTAATTCTCACAATTCGAGGGTCATGTTGCAGGTAGTGCAGCAAGAAGGCACTCATGTGTGTTGCGCATCCAGGAGCACCAAGTCCCTGTTGTGTTGGTGGCGAGGTAACAATCATGCTTCCTTCCTCTGTCCTCTCCCCCCAACCTCGCACAACAGAAATGTGATCAAGGTCTCCCTCATCTGATGAGTCTTCCATCAGTTCGTCCTCCACTTCTTCCTGGGCTCCTGCACCTTCCTCACTAGTTTGGCTGCTACCATGCGCCCAGGTAAAACCATCTCCCCCACCCTCACATGCCTGCCGCCTTGGTGCTGCCGACCGTCTGGACCTTGCAGATGTTAGCCCTTCCGCATACAACTCCTCCTCCTCTACTTCCTCCACCTCTTCTTGTGCCACCACCTGACTCCGAATTCTGTTTAACATGTGCTCCAGCATGTAAATCACCGGAATAGTCATGCTGATAATGGCATCGTCAGCACTAAACATCTTCGTCGCCATTTCAAAACTGTGCAGAAGGGTGCATAGGTCCCTGATCTGAGACCACTCCTCCAGCGTGATTTGCTCGACCTCTGGATCTCATTGGCCCAGGCTATACGTCAGAACGTATTGCACCAGGGCTTGTCGGTGCTGCCACAGTCGCTGCAACATGTGCAGAGTTGAATTCCACCAGGTAGGCACATCGCATTTTAGCCGGTGAAGTGGCAGGCCCAACGACTTCTGTAGAGATGTAAGTCGCTGAGCTGCGGGATGCGAATGGCGGAAGTGAGCACACAGCGACCGTGCCCTCTGCAGAAGGCCATCTAGTCTGGGATAGTGGGCTAAAAATTGCTGGACAACCAGGTTCAACACTTGAGCCATACAAGGCACGTGTGTGACATTGCCCCGGCGAAGGGCCGCACCCAGGTTTGCAGCATTGTCGCACACGGCCTTCCCTGGTTTCAGGTCCAGTGGAGACAACCATTCATGAAATTGGTTCTCCAGAGCTGAACACAACTCCTCAGCTGTGTGATTCACATTTCCCAGACATTTCAAAGTAAAAACCGCCTGATGACGTTGAGCCCTACTGCCAGCATAGTAAGGAGGTGTGCAGGATCCCTTCTGCGCAGTTAGAAAGCTTGTGGCATGACCAGACAGGCTTTGGGTGCAGGTGGAAGACTGAGAGGAGGTTGAGGAGGCAGAAGCAGTGGAGGAACTTTGACATAAAGAGGATTGACGCACAACTCGTGGGGACGGCAAGACTTGGACAGCAGCCCCTTGTTCTGCTGTCACCATAGTTACCCAGTGCCCAGTCAGCGACATGTAACGCCCCTATCCATGCCTACTCGTCCAAGTGTCTGTGGTGAAATGCACCCTGTCACACACAGAGTTTCTCAAAGAAGCGGTGATGTTGTGTGCGACATGCTGGTGGAGCGCAGGCACACCTTTCTTTGAGAAGTAGTGCCGACTGGGCATCTGGTACTGGGGCACTGCGACGGACATAAGGTCTCGAAAATCCTCTGTGTCCACCAGGCGAAAAGGCAGCATTTCTGTAGCCAAGAGCTTGCAGATGGTGAAATTCAACCTCTTAGCTTTCTCATGGCTAGGAGGAAATGGTCTTTTACTTGTCCACATCTGAGGGACCGAGGGCTGGCTATTGTGCTTAGACGGGGTTGATAAGGGTGTCCCCGGCAAACTGCCGGTCTGTGAGGAAGATGCAGGCGGACATGTTAGGTTGCCTTGATCCAAAGGTGGTGCTATCGATGTCGGACAGCGCTCAACACCAGCTGGTGTTACCACCTCCAAAGAAAATGATGACCTGCCAATCACGCTGGCTGTTGCGGGCAAAGAGGTGGCAGGTCTGCGCCCCAAAACAGGTGTGACTGCTGTCCCCCCAGTCACAGAGGATGAAGAGGTCGCGGATGCACAAGATATGGCAGACGGTGGTTGGCCCGGCCGGCTAGGCCGCATTGTAGCACACTGAGCTTCCCACTGCAACTTATGCTTCATGTCCATGTGCCGGTTCATGCATGAAGTACTCAAACTATGTATTTTTTGGCCTCTACTTAGCTTTTGCTGACAAATGTTACAGATAACACGAGTTGGGTCATCTTTATCGATCTGAAAAAATGCCCAGGCTATGCAAGGCTTAGCACCCATGCGACCTGAAGAGCCACCACGACTTGTGGTGAGAGGCAGAGTTATGTTTGAGGATGCAGTTGTTGATGTGCTTCCAGTACTACGTCTCTGTCCAGGAATGCGCAACCTGACCTCGTCGTCACTAGCATCTTCCTCCACCTCATCTCTTGGCTGACTGTGGGTTGACAGTAAGTGCGATCTCCAACCTCATCATCATCACCCTGTGCGTTATCACACCCGTCGTCCTCAGAGCCAACCTGTTCCTGCCCTGACAAAAAACTAAAGTTGTCTCTCCAATCAGGTATTTGAGTCTCATCATCGTCTTCCTCATTGTCTCCACCAACAGGAGTTACAGTTTGGGAATGAGGGTCTACATTATGGTCAGAACCTTCTACGTCTGGTCCTGGATCCGACTCATAAAGATTCTGGACATCAGTGCAGATCATTTCCTCGTCTGGATTCACAGAAGCGCTGGAGTCGACCTCTGATTCCCAGGCTATAGTATGAGTAAACAGCTCTGCAGACTCAACCATCTGTTCTACCTCATACTCAGACGGGCAGCTGGAGATTTGGGAGCTGTGAGGAAGCAAGTGCGATTGGGGTGACACCTTTGAGGACTGGAGTATTTGTGATGTTGAAGTTGATGTGGATTAGAGCCCACTTAAAGGAGCACTTGATATCCGTTGAAGCACCTGCTGTTTTTGTGCCTCATCTGGAATTTGTAGCGATTGGCGTGGCCGTAAGAAAGGGATCTTATCACATTGTCCGCTAAAAGAAGTAGACATTTTAGTTTGGCTGGAAGATGGTCTTTCTTCTGCAGATGTTACTGTTGCTTTAACACCTACCCCACGGACACAACCTTTTTTCCCCTTCCCAACACGCCTATTCCCCTTTCCACCAGCAGCAGGCCTTTTTCCACTCATTTCGGTGGTTAACTAATTCACAACTCTGGAGTTGTTTGCACAAAAAAACAATGGATGGGAACCGAGCAGAGCTGAGTGGCCAAACTGTGGTATTAGGCCAAAACTATTGGCTGGGTTAGATGGAGAAAAAAATTATATTCGATTTGCAACCTGATGGAGGTCAGTATAGATGGATTAATAGAACAAGTCCCACACACAGCTAGAAGCCCAATATTTTTTCAGAGGTAGATGCAGATAAAAATTATTTTTAATTTGCAACCTGATGGAGGTCAGTATAGATGGACTAATAGAGAAAGTCCCACACACTGCTAGAAGGCCAAATATTTTTTCAGAGCTAGATGCAGAAAAAAATTATATTCAGTTTGCAACCTGATGGAGGTCAGCATAGATGGACTAATAGAACAAGTCCCACACACAGCTAGAAGCCCAAATATTTTTTCAGAGGTAGATGCAGATAAAAATTATTTTTAATTTGCAACCTGATGGAGGTCAGTATAGATGGACTAATAGTGAAAGTCCCACACACTGCTAGAAGGCCAACTATTTTTTCAGAGCTAGATGCAGAAAAAAATTATATTCAGTTTGCAACCTGATGGAGGTCTGTATAGATGGATTAATAGAACAAGTCCCACACACAGCTAGAAGCCCAATATTTTTTCAGAGGTAGATGCAGAAAAAAAATATATTCAGTTTGCAACCTGATGGAGGTCTGTATAGATGGATTAATAGAACAAGTCCCACACACAGCTAGAAGCCCAATATTTTTTCAGAGGTAGATGCAGAAAAAAAATATATTCAGTTTGCAACCTCATGGAGGTCAGTATAGATGGACTAATAGAGAAAGTCCCACACACTGCTAGAAGGCCAAATATTTTTTCAGAGCTAGATGCAGAAAAAAATTATATTCAGTTTGAAACCTGATGGAGGTCAGTATAGATGGACTAATAGAACAAGTCCCACACACAGCTAGAAGCCCAAATATTTTTTCAGAGGTAGATGCAGATAAAAATTATTTTTAATTTGCAACCTGATGGAGGTCAGTATAGATGGACTAATAGAGAAAGTCCCACACACTGCTAGAAGGCCAAATATTTTTTCAGATCTAGATGCAGATAAAAATTATTTTTAATTTGCAACCTGATGGAGGTCAGTATAGATGGACTAATAGAGAAAGTCCCACACACTGCTAGAAGGCCAAATATTTTTCAGAGCTAGATGCAGAAAAAAATTATATTCAGTTTGCAACCTGATGGAGGTCAGTATAGATGGACTAATAGAACAAGTCCCACACACTGCTAGAAGCCCAAATATTTTTTCAGAGCTAGATGCAGAAAAAAATTATATTCAATTTGCAACCTGATGGAGGTCAGTATAGATGGACTAATAGAATGATGCTATGCCCAAAAGATTTTACTTCACTAGGTGCAGTAAAAAAATTGGTATTCTATACACAGGTGGTATATCTTGCAACACAGATAGGCTACTCCACTGACTAACACACTCTGCAATAGGCCAAAAAGGATTAGCTTTGCTAGATTCAGCCAAATGCTGTGAAAAAAACTTGCACAGCACTGGCACAGTCCTGCCTGGCAAAAACTGATAGGAACTGATGTAACCTAGTCCTGAAAAGGACTGCAATTACAATTAGTCTTTACTCCCACAATCTATCTATTTAAGAGCACAGACCTGCCTGATAAAAGTCGTAGGAAATGCTGTAACCTAGTCCTTAAAAGGACTGCAATCACAACTATTCCCTACTCCCAAGCTGTCTGTAGATTTGTGCTAAAATTGGCTTGAAATTAACAAGGTATAGCGCACACAGCAACAGCGGTTCCGTCTAACACACAGCTGCAGCAGTGAGAAAATGGTGGCAACGGGGAAAATGGCTTGGTCTTATAGGGCAAGGACATGTGACATACACTGCCAGTGACACATGCCCTTGCTTGTGTGAAAAACAGCAGTTCGCTCCGTGTGTGCGCTACTGATAGGCTGACAGACTGCACCTCCCCACTGCAAATGCGGGAAAGAGAAAAAAAAATGGAGATCTTCATTATTCCTGCAGAGATCCATCCCCTGCCCCTCCCCCCACCCCGCTGTACACTCAAACTGCGTATTAACATTAATTTTCATCATTACTGAGAAAAAATCCAGTTATGATTTTGGTGCACGAACAGTTATCGAACATAACCTCGAACAGCCGAATTTTTCTCAAATCGTTCGTGTTCGCCGAACAGCTCGAACACCGCCCAAAACAGCTCGAATTTGAGATTGGCGAACAGTTCGAGTAGAACAACGCTCATCTCTACCGGGGACTCTAAGCACGGTGCCCGGGAAGCTGTGCGCGGTGCACGCAACAGCAGCAGCAGGGGAGCTAGAGGATGCCGGACCAGGACCACGGCGATGAGGGGAACCTCCTCCTGCCGGGCAGAGACGCCGATGATACAATTTCCTCTCGGCAGTGGAGCTCTCAGTGCAGGCGCCGCATGGTGTCAGAACGCTATTAACCTGCAGATTAACCCCATATCTGCAGGCTAATAGCGTTATTTTTCATGACAGGTTCCCTTTAACACTGACCCAACGTGGACATCACACAGTGCATCAAAGAGCCAAAATAATATTTTTCATCAGTCTATTAGCAGAACAGACATCAGCTATGTTTCTAAGAAATCCTAGAAGAACATAATTGATTGGTCTTTCAACTTTACACTTCACACACAGAAAAAAAAAGTCAAATTCTAATAAATTTGATAAATAAGTGGCTTTACAGATAACAGGGATTCAGAATATTCTCTCCTTCTCCCCTCAATGCTTTCAATAATGTAATTTGTTTCAGAAGTTTTAGAAATTTAGGTAAAATAAATGTTCCTCTCAGACTGTGAGAACTGATGGGTTTCCTGACATGATCTAGTATTCGGGAGGCCTGATGACTCTCAAGTGTCAGTGTAAAAACATCTGTTGAATTAATTTATTGACCGAGTCTCGGACTTTCTTTTTTTTTTTTACGCCATCTATAACAGACCTGACCTAATGAACTTAATTTGTTGACATGTTTCTCCCAGTGTCTTACTTGATCCCTTCTCATGTTACTTTCTACTGTGCTGTATTCTTGGCAACTGCAGTCCCTGACCATCAGCGTATCCACCAGTTTTAAATCTACCAAGCTCAGATGGATACAGTTGGCATGGCGGGATTAGAATAACACCAGTCTGTTTCCAGAGCACAGTCTTCCCCTGCTGCTTCAATGTTGGCTCAGTCAGCCACAGATCAGACCATCAAGCTTGTCTAAGAGACTGGTAGGGCTCCCTAAAGACCATTTTTAATAGGCAGGATAAATTCACTGTTCTTGTAGGATCAACTGATTTAAATGCTTAGAATACCACCAGTAGCTGAACATGCATTCTCCTCTCTCTTTTTACTGGATGACTTGAGGTTACCTTGGCATTGTGACAGCCGCTGTAGCTGATAAATCAGAAGCAGTGCATTCACACACTTGTAAATCATTGCTATCATTGAAGGACTGTGCCAAAATATCAACAGGTGCACATGTGGGTATTTATAGTTTTTGTTCTACTTGTGACAGTTTTGACTTCCCACGTTCAATATTCTAGATATCAGCTTAAACTGTTATTTTCTATCAGTTATTCTATATTAGTAAATAAATAAATAGTAATAGTACATATAAAAAACATAGGGACTTAGTTGACACTGTTTTGATCAGAAAAGCATAAAAGCCATTCCACCATGACAAGGTGTACCCCAATCGGGACAGTAGCTAACTCTTGTAGTTCACCTCACTATGTGTCAGCTGACGTAAAATAGTTAAGGGAATAATAGGACTGTGAAGACACGGGGTCTTCCGTGGGCTTAATACTACTCAGACAACTCAGGGTGATGGTAAAACAGCGTGGCAAAACTTTATTGAACACAAAGAGGACAATAAACACATAGAACAGTCCTAGTAAGTACCCAAGATGGTACAACATTACAGAGTCTCACCCTTCCGCTCCGCCCATCTGAGAAGGAACAGCTACGACTTTGGGACTTCCAGGGTCAACTACCTCAACCAGTGGCCCCCCGCTTCTGGCGGGCCCCCAAAGAGAGAAGGTAGCGGCAAGCTTAGGAAGCTAGCAGTCTATCGAGGTACAAGGCCAGGAGACCAGAGGGTCCCACCCTGGCCTGTAGTTCACTTCACTATGTGTCAGTAGACGTAAAAATAAATAAGGGCAGAGTAGGACCAGGTCCCATATATAAACAAACTTTCTTGGGCTGTTCATTTTGTTTATAGAGCTTTCCAATGGCAGGTGTCTTAACAGTCAGGAGTCAGGACCTGGTCCTGCTTTGTTATTCCATATGTAGATATTTTTTTCAAATTTTGTATTAACTGGTGAGGGTGACAGTATAAGGAAGGACTATGTCCTCAGGGGTTGGTGTATGTGCTGCAGTGATTTTATCATTTTATAAGGCACTTGTAATGTTGTATAGATATAGCTAAGAAATGGACACAAAAAACGAACCTTCATAACTGGTCACAGAAGGGTATCTCACTTAAAGCGCACCTGTCAACAGGATTGTGCTTAGTAAACCACATACACTGTCAGGCGGGCGCCGTTATACTGAGTAAAATGATACCTTTATTGATGAAATCCGTCCACTGGTTCTTTTACAATATTTAATTTAATTTCTGACATAAAGAAGGGGGCTGGAGGTAAGTGCAGCTAGAAGGAAGCCCCACATGACCGGGATTAGCCAGGAGGGTGCAATTTTAAGACAAAGAGATCAGGATTGGGTATAAGCATGGAGGGGCGGGCATTTAAAGCGGGGGGGAGTATATTAAGAAAAGTGCGGGAAAGAATAGTCAGTCCCGCAAAGGGAGTCATGATAGAAAGTACAGAGGAAAAATACACTAGAAAATTGTAAAAAAAAAATAAATATATAACCCACTCACCCATTTATTGTGAACGCTGACCAGGCGTAATGGACACCGTGGACTCCTTGATTAACAAGCTGCGGGACGCAGCTCGATCCAGGTGTGGAGGGTGAATGGAGTCGCAGCTGCAGAGTTGCTGGGCAGTGTCTCTGTAGAAGAAGAACTGCCGGCGGGTGCAGGAAGGAGAGCGAGGAGAAAGCAGCCCCCCAAGAGGCGCTCATCCCACATGTCCGCTCGCAGCAGGCACAGGCTGCGGAGCCCCTCAGGGGACCCTGAGTGAGGTGAGTATGGCCACGGCAGGAATCCGCTCAGCCGGCCTGCGGGCGCTGTTGTCGGAGGGTCGCAGTCCGCGACCGAAGCGAGGGCCCCACCAGAAGTGCGGCCTGCTCTGGCGGTGCACCACAGTACCAGCGCCCGGGCCGCGCCGGAAGCAGGGCCCGCACTTCAGACGCGTCACCAGTCTGGGGCTTCACCGAATGTTCGGCCCGCGTCACTTCCTGTGCCTGGGTCACGTGACCGGGCCGGACAGGAAGTGCCATGTGCACCATCAATGCCATCCCCTGCAAATATTACCGGCAGCAGTGCCCGGTGGCGGGCGGCACACAGAAAAGGAGCCAGCAGGAGCAGCAGCACAGCAGGCACACCTGGCGACGTTCCAGTCGGGGTGCCTGCTAGAACATCCAGCAGGGGAGGACAGCTCAGCACTTTTACGGGCAGGCAGCAGCAGTTTGACCTGCTGCCTGGCCCTAGTCACCATACTTAGGACAACAGAGCGGCGGGCAGCAGCATGGCGTTGCCTGGCAGGCACACACGTTTCAGCACGGACCGGGCTGGTGAGTCCGGGTCCAGAGGTCGGGCAGGGCCATGGATGGCAGGAAGGACCGGCGCAGTGATGGGTGGAGGACGAGCGGTGGAGGCATCAGCAAGTGCTCAGGTCCCCCTGGTGACGAGGAGGCTGGGGGCGCGGGCCTTGAGCAGCAGCAAGATTTTGGAGGATCGGAATACAGAGAGGATCGAGGCGTCTCCAGGAGTCAACAGGTTTCGGGACGTACGGCTGGCGGGGACACAGCACCTGCGCTGCTCGGTGAGTATGTGTCTATGTCTGGTTTGTCGCCGGCAGGGTCATTAGTGGAGGGAGCAGGGGATAGACAGTTGACAGGGCCCAGCGGGGAAAATGTTAGCGGGTGGCGTGGGTCGGATGTCGTAGGGCTCAGGGATATTTTGGCTAGCATGTCGCAATTTCTGGCAAGAATTGATGGTGGTCGAGTCAGCGGGCAAGGTTATCTCTGGTGGGGGCTTGGTTACCTAGTCAACCTGTAGTGTCGCAGGTGGGGAGTGACTTGGCAAGGTCGGTGGTGTGTGTTGAGGGGGTACCTTCGGGAGTATCGGTTTCCGTGCAGTCAGAAAAGGTTACAGCAGATACCGTAAAACTGGATGATATGGCAAAAGGGGAGGTATATGTGTGCTTTGAGGGACCATTGAGGGCACACTTGAAGAAAGAGGTTAAAGAAAAAATCTGGCAGGATGAATATGTTGAAATTTTTTCCCTTCTTCCTATGGCAAAGTTTAATTTGGACAAGGGAAAAAGGACGACAGTAGAAAAGAGGAGGATGAGAAGCGCAGGTGGAAGTTGATTCCTCAGACATTTGTCAATTGGTTGCAAGCTTTTGCAATAATGCCTAGCGTCATCGGAGAAAAAGCTCCAGATAATTGCTCGGGTTTATTTTGTTACCTAGATGCTATCGGGGAGGCTCATCGTACTTATGGGGGTCAGACATGGTTACGATACGACAAGCAATTTCGGCAGAGGAAGGCTGTCCGCCCGGAGATTAGATGGGATCAGAAGGACATAGGGCTGTGGCTGAAGGTTATGGTTCCGGTGAGGTATGGGCAGTCCTTTCATGGGAGCAGCAGTAGTGGGAACCAATCAGCAGGACACTGGGGAAGGAGTCAAGGGGCACAAAGCTATAAGAGGGAAACGGGAACTTCTTGGCAATTTAATGATGGCCAATGTAAGTACGGGAACTCCTGTAAATTTAAACATGTGTGCTACCATTGTAACGGAAGGTCACAAGGAGCAGCTAAATGCTTTAAGAAGGGTAGGGGAAAGCTGCCAGTGGGTACCGGCCAAAGGGGTGACTCCGGTGAGGCTTCACGCGATGGCCCCCTTTCTAAGTAGGTATCTGGATCAGCTGAAGGCTAAGGTTATTTCAGATGATTTTTTGGAGGGTTTTAGAATTCCTCCTCCTGGTCACGAGGTCCCCTTTTCTGTTAAGAATTTGATGTTGGCTTCCCTTCATCCGGAAGTGGTTAGTGTGAAGTTGGCAAAAGAGGTTTAATTGGGTAAGATGGCTGGACCGTTTCAGGAATTACCTAGTAGCGAGGTGATTATTTCACCGTTGGGGGTTGTGCCCAAGAAAGAGCTGAATAAGTTTTGTTTGATTCAGCATTTGTCTTACCCAAAGGGGCTTTCGGTGAATGATGGCATTGCGCAGGAATTGTGTTTCGGTATACATCATTCAATGCGGCGGTGCAATGGGAACGGAGATATGGGCCAGGATCGTTGCTAGCTAAGCATGATATCGAGTCGGCTTTTAGGTTGCTGCCAGTTCACCCGGATAGCATCTCGTTGTTAGGTTGTTTTTGGAAAGGGAAATACTACATGGATAGGTGTTTGCCAATGGGTTGCACAATTTTGTGTTCCTTGTTTGAAACGTTTAGTACCTTTTTGGAATGGGTGGTGAGGGACTTGGCATCAGTTCAGTCGGTCATTCATTATTTGGATAACTTTTTGTTTATTGGTCCTCCGCAATCGTGGTTGTGTAGGAATTTGTTAGGTACTATGGTGTGGGTTGCAGAGCATTTTGGCGTACCATTGGCGGAAGAAAAAACGGAAGGACCTTGCACCATTTTAAGTTTTTTGGCCATATTAATTGATACAGAGAGGATGGAGTGTCGGTTGCCTGAAGATAAATTGAGTTTGCTCAAGAAAGAAGTGGATAGAGTCAGGAGGTTGCATAAGGTGACGCTGTAGGAGTTACAATCACTGTTAGGTCACTTGAATTTTGCATGCAGGATCATGCCTATGGGTAGGACATTTTGTCGTAGGTTGTCAGGGGCGACAGCAGGAGTGCATGCACCGCATCATTTTATTTGTTTAAATAAGGACCACAAGGAGGATTTGAAGATTTGGAAGTTGTTTTTGGAAAATTATAACGGCAGGTCGTTAATTCAGCATGAGTTTTTGAGCAGTTTTGACTGAGATTTTTACAGATGCTGTGGGAGGTGCTGGTTACGGGGCCTACTGGAAGGGGCATTGGAGTGTTAGAGTCTGTCCAAGTGTGTGGGAGGAGAGAGGTCTTACTAGGAACCTGGCATTTTTGGAATTGTTTCCTATTGTTGTTGCGGTTTCAATTTGGGGGGAATGTTTTGCGAACAGGTGAATATGGTTTCATTGCGATAACATGGGAGTGGTGTCAGTAATCAACAGCTTGTCGGCCTCATCTCCTCCGGTGATTAGGCTGCTGAGGGAACTGGTTCTATGTTGTCTTAATTTGAGTGCTTGGATTACGGCAGTCCGTGTTCCAGGTGTACAAAATTCCATCGCAGATGCCTTGTCTCATTTCCAGTGGGATCGTTTCCGGGCGCTAGCACCAGAGGCAGAGAACGTGGGACAGGAATGCCCTTTGCATCTGTGGCAGCTGGTTATGGAGGAGCGGGATGATTGATACGGGAGTCCATTACAAGGCAGACCTGGTCATCATACGAGGCATCGTGGCGAGTATGGCAAAGTTGGATACTGCAATGGAGTTTGGTAGAGAATGACGGCGATAGAGAGATGGTGGTGTTGTTTCTTGAGGAAGGGCAACGGAGATTGGGTGGTCTGTT
Organism: Phyllobates terribilis; assembly: GCF_046119375.1. Taxonomy (NCBI): domain Eukaryota; kingdom Metazoa; phylum Chordata; class Amphibia; order Anura; family Dendrobatidae; genus Phyllobates; species Phyllobates terribilis. The sequence goes on along the minus strand of NW_027362764.1, from coordinate 153,784,832 downwards.
TCAAAAGTTGGTAAATTCGTTGCAGGACTTGCATTTGGTTTTAAATTGCAGGGGAAAAAAGATGTTATGAAGTCCTTTTTAGTGAAGCAAACACTTAGGGGCTTTAGGAGAGGAGGTAAGGTGTTAGATAAAAGAAGACGGGTGTCTTTTAGCATCTTGGAATGGTTGGGTTTAGTTTTGGATAAAATATGTTGTTCAGTTTTTGAAGCTACACTGTTTAGGTTAGCTTTTTCATTGGCGTTTTTTGGTGCGCTGAGATTAGGCGAATTGGTGGCACCGAGCAGGAATAGGATTGGAGGTTTGTTTGCAGAGGATGTGAGCAGTTAGGATAGGGGCATTGAATTTTGGATTAGGTGTGGGAAGACAGATTAATTGGGCAGAGGCAAGTGGGTAGTATTGGGTGAGGTTAATGGATCTTTCATGTGCCCAAGGAAATGTTTAACGGCGTACTGGCAGGTTTGGCTTGGGCAAGTGGGTCCCTTATTGTGCCATGAAAGGAGTTCGGGAGTTGAGCCTTCGCTCGGAGGTGTACGGCTCACACTCTTTCAGAATTGGCGCGGCGTCAGAAGCGGATGGTTTGGGTTTAAGCAAGCACGTGATAAAACGTATCGGGAGGTGGAGTTCTGATCGTTATCTGTCTTATGTACGACATTAGGTAGGGGGGGGCTGGATTTGTTTTATCTTGATAAGTGTTGAATACCTTATGGTTGTTTGTTGCAGGTGGCGTTCCGTTCTTAGCATGGATTTTGGGACACTCCTTCGTCCACTGGGGGGCGCTGCGGGCGGACGTGAGGCCAGACGTAGGTAATTGGGTTTTAGCAGAGGGCAATTAGTGGTTCGGTGGCTGGGCTTTAGACGGATGGTATGGCGAAGAGTGCTTCCTGAATTTCATAAGGCAGCCCGTTTGAACCGTACGCTGGATGTGTTGGTGGCACATGCGGGTGGGAATGATTTGGGGGCTCGCCAAGTTAGGGAATTGATTAGGGACATTCGATTAGATTTTTTAAGGTTGTGGACATCCTTTTCTGAGGTGTTGACAGTTTGGTCTGATATTGTGCCAAGGCAAAAATGGAGGGAGGCTAGATCATTGAAGGGGATTAATAGGGCGCGAGTGAAGTTAAATAGAGCCATATCAGCTTTTGTGTCCAGGAACAGGGAGTGAGCGTTCAACATTTTGAACTCGAGGTGGGGGGTAGAAATTTTTGGGCAAAGGATGGTGTGCATTTGAATGATATTGGGATTGATTTGTGGGCATTAGCTATACAGGAGGGGATTGAGAGGGCGTTGGCGGTGTTGGGGCACTCAAGAGACTGAGGTGGTCAGGGCTGTTCGTTTGTGGCAGGGGGTGGGGTTCTTGGAGTTGGCACAGAAGTGTCGGTGGGTAGTATTTGGTAAAATTACAGGCAGTTGGTTAATTGGAGCGGGATCTGGCATTTGGCTTTTGGGCTCTGGACGGGGTTTTACCCTGGGAGCTTTTGGTGCCCTTCAGCTAGTGATGGACGGCTGAGGGTAACATGGCTGTTCGAGTTTTGGTTTAATTTATGCCAGATCTATTTTTAACTCCAAGAACCCTCCCTTCTTATCTATTTTTATAACATTGTTAATATTTAATGTTGTTTGTTAATAAAATGGCCGCTGTGGCCAAATTTATAAAAAGAATTACAGGTGTAGTGTTTTTTATTTGGTGGGAAAAGGTGAGTGATGGAAGATGGGAGGGGTAATTTTAAAGGGTGGAACCCGGTTTGGCCGAACACGCATGCCCTGGCCTCCACAGCCATTTTGGGGGAATCTAAATTTTAATTTGACACACAAATTACACAATCAGTATTTAAAATAGTAGGCAGGTCACTGAAAGTACTGTAACCTGTCACAAGGCAGGGATAGGCATACATGAATACATAATGAGAGCACCAGAGCACATGCATATCATTATGTCAGAAATTAAAGTAAAGATTATAAAATAACCACTGGATGGATTTAATCAACAAAGGTATCATTTTACTCAGTATAACGGTGCCCACCTGACAGTGTATGTGGTTTACTAAGCACAATTCTGCTGACAGGTGCACTTTACAGAGGTAATCTTTGGGGACAATTTTTTTTCTTACTTAAATCTATGCAATTGGAGTTAAAAAAAAATTGCAATTGGTTTCATTAAACAAATTTGCACTATTTGCTTTCTATAGCCGCTGTTTTTCATTTTCTCTTGTTGGTTGCAGAATGGATTAACTGAGAATCCATAAGTTATAGTGGTTTTAGGTTCTCATATTGAGCTTGTAACTAGTGTTGAGCCACCCCCGTAGTGTTCGAGTTCGGTTCGGTTCGTCGAACACCCGTGTGTTCGCCGAACTGTTCGTCGAACTGTTCGTCGAACACCTTCGAACACCGTTAAAACCAATGGCAGGCAAACAAAAACACATAGAAACACATAGAAAACACCTTCAAAGGTGTCCAAAAGCTGACAAACTGCTCAGAAGACACAACTAACACATGGAAAAGTGACAAGTACATATAGTCATGCGAAAAGAAAAGAGGTGGAGGAGTAAAAGGAGGGGGAGACACAGATATAGGCATGTCATGCCCTTCTAAAATCCAAAAAGTGAGAAGCCGACATGTTCAGTCCGCTCCTGCCCGTGCCACCTCCGTGTCGCCGGGTTTGTGCCAGAGCCGCGGTGAACCCTGACGGCCAGCCCCCCCCCCCTCCCAATACTGGTGCCTGTCCGCTGGTGGGTCGAGCGAGCCCCCCTGTGGTGGAGGCAGCTCTAAGCTTTTTAATTTAAATTGTCTCTCTAATTTGAATGAATACACTTTAAATCCATTTACAAGGATCTATTGGAGGGCAAGTCTCATGCCAGCAGCCGCGTAATTCCAGCTCCAGTAGCGTCCACTAAAGCTGCTGCAGTTAAAAAGCTTTTATAAGGATCGAGCTCGGCTGTCCACCGCAAGGCATCCTACTGCCAGTCCCAGCCCCTATGCCTTGGGGTGCCTCCTGATGCTCTTCACTGAGTATCCCGTGGTCCCGAAGCATTTCCTTTGAAAAAATTAAGTGTCCAAACTACAGGTGGTGTAGCTTGCTTAACAGCCGGGATAATCCGCTGACTAGCAGACACTGCTACTAGGCACAAAGTATTTCCTGGGCTAGATGCAGTTAAAAATTTGTAATTAGATACTCTCGTTGGATGCTGAGAAAGCATTCCATAGAGTCTCCTGGCACGCCATATATGATTCTCTTAAAAAGCTTGGGGTAGGGGTCTAGGGGACCCTTTTATAGCCAAAATCACGGCCCAGTATCACAATACGTCACCTAGGCTGAAGATAAATGGAACTGTAGCACCCTGAGGGCTCGGTTGCTACAGCGGTATTGCACCTCACCCAGAGGTGTGATATTTCACTCTCAGGTAAGGATGGAGTGTGCATCAGGACCCGACACCTGCATGCATTACACCACATTGCCGTGGGGCAGGGCGACCAATATGCCTCTGAGATGGGCACGACAGTCCCTGTCCCTGGCTGGAGTGGGGGGAGGGAACACTGAGGAAGGGGAACCCTGTAGTGCAGGAGCAGGGAGGAAGCAGTTCCTGGGTGCATTGAGAAGGGAGTATAAAAGGTGGGCACCATCTTAGTTCAGTGCAGAGAAGTCTGAGCAGAAGTGGCAGGGAGCAGGGGCTCTGCATGAGCTCTGCTCCGGAGGCGGGCCTAGTAACAGAGGCCCAGGCCTGGAAGAGGGAGAAGGAAGGAAGAGGAGCGGAGAAGGCTCCAGGAACGAGGAATGAAGGGATCCCAGGGGTGCGGACGGGCGAGTCGCCACCGCACGCCCGAATCCACCTGCGTGGAGGGGTCAGGCCAAAGGGCGAGACCGGTCCCCGAAACTAGTGGAGGCAGGAAATGACCCTCAGCTAGAAACCGGAGGCTGTGACATTTTATGTGGCGCAGCCCCTCGCTACACCCGCTAGGAAGGCACCACATAGGGTCAGGGAAACTGGCGCCAAGTTTACCAAGAGGAGGCCCGAGGCAGCCGGACAGAAGGGTTGGTAAGAAAGGCCAGACAAAGGACACACAAAGGGGGTCCTGTGAAGCACTCCAAAGTTATCTGGGAGTTGTCTGAGCCCCTCACCTGGTGAGCACAGTACGACGTGGGCAGCCGTTACCTGCAGACGTGGTCTGGATAATAAGAACTGTGAGTAAAGGCCCTGGACTGCATCACTGACTCCGTGTCGTTACTGCTGCTGCCCTGCACCATCACCCCCATCCTCCGCATACACTGCCCTGAGGCTATACTCCTCCCGTGGGGAGTTATGCTATGCTCTGCTGCACCCACAACACCAGCCTCAGCGGTCTGCACTGCAGCGGAAGTTCACTCTGACCGCAATCCACGGGTGGCGTAGTCGGACATTTAAACATCAAAACCACATAAATAGTTCCGCCACTGGTTTGACCACCCTGAGCCACGGAACCGGGTTGCCGCCACGAAGACTACAACCACCAGCATCCACCAAAAAGGGTCCGGCTCCGGGTGTCCCAAGGCCCAGGGGGTGCATCAGAACATTTTCATCACCTTTCACAAACACCAATGGGACAAGGCAGGGATGTCCTCTGTCCCCTCTCTTATACATCCTAGTGACGGAGCACCTGCTCTCATCAATTCGCCATAACCCCAATATTAGGTGGATTGAGGTGGGAGGCACCGAGTACAAGTGCTCTCTATTTGCTGATGATGTCCTAGTATATATCACTCAATCACATATATCCATCCATGCTGTTATGGCTGAAATAGATCACTTTGTTACATGGTCAAATTTTAAAATCAATGCAGCGAAGTCTGAGGCCCTCGATGTCTCCTTCCCCAAATCCATATAGGATTCCATCCAGTCCAACTTTCCCTTTGCCTGGCCCTCACAGGGTATCAAATACTTAGGAATTCCTATTCATAGAGACCTCTCAAATCTATGTTATCTTAATTTTGGGCCCTTTATTGAACAACTCCATACAGACCACGGTTGGCAAGTTAGAACTGTAAGATTCACTACGTAAACCACTGGTGTTTTGTGGAAAAGCACATGTACACTGTGTTCCAAATTATTATGCAAAAAGTGTTTAGGAGTGATAAGGGAAGAATTTGTTTGTTTGTCAGTTAAACTCATTGATGGTGATGTGTGTCAGGGCTCTTTATATCACTGTAAGCAATTGCAGACACCTGTGCTAATTAGTTTGGCAGGTGTGTCCAATGAAAGGCAAGACTACTTAAGAAGGCTGGCTCACATTATTAAGCAGCCTACATTTTCTGCCAAAATGGGAAAGAAAAAGGATGTGTTGGCTGCTGAGAAGCAACAAATTGTGGAGTGTTTAGGTCAAGGCATGACTACAATCAACATTGTGGGATGATCAGGATGAAGTGTCTTGGCAATCAAGAAGTATGTAGCTGATTCACAGTACACACGTGTGCGTGCTGATAAGGGCAAATTGAGGACTCTTTCCTACAGGCAATTACGTCAGGTTAAAAGAGCAGCGGCAAAAAAGCCTTGTCATAGCAGCAGACAAGTTTTTGAAGCTGCTGGTGCCTCCAACGTCCCCCGAACAACAAGATGCAGGGTCCTTCAGAGGTTTGCAGCTGTGCATATGCCATCCTGTCGACCTCCTCTATCCACTTCACACAAGCAGAAACGGCTCCAGTGGGCCAAACATTACATGAAGACTGATTTCAAAACTGTTTTGTTCATGGATGAGTGCCGTGCAGCGCTCGATGGTCCAAATGGATGGAGTGGAGGATGGCTGGTTGATGGACACCCCACGCAAACACGGCTACAGCGCCAACAAGGAGGAGGTGGAGTAATGTTTTGGGCTGGAATCATGGGGAGAGAGATTGTCGGCCCCTTTAGGATCCCTGAAGGCGCTAAAGATGAACTCCATAATGTATGTGGATTTTCTCAAACAGCACTTCCTGCCATGGTTCAAGAAGAAGAACTGTGTATTTCACAGCAAGATCATTTTTTTGCATGATAATGCACCATCTCATGCTGCACATAAAACATCTGCATCTCAGGCTGATATGGGCATAAAAGGGGACAAACATATGGTGTGACCCCCATGCTCCCTTGTCCTCTACCCCATTCAGAACCTCTGGAGCATCATCAAAAGGAGTGTCTATGATGGCGGGAGTCAGTTCACATCTAAGCAACAGCTCTGGGAGGGTATTCTGTCCTCATGCAAAACAATTGAAGCAGAAACCATCCAAAACCTGACAAATTCAATGGACGAGAGAGTTCAGAAGCTCCTTTCGAACAAGGGGTCCTATGTGAAAATGTAACATCACCTAGAATAAAGTTTTGAGTTGAAAACTGTTTGATTTCAGTTTCTAATAACCTGCTAATGCTTATAATTTCAAAAATGACCATTTTTTTGGTCTTTATTAAAATGAAAAGGTTGATCGAAAAGTTTGGGGGATCTAAGAGTGTGGCAACCCAGCAGTCATGATTACTTCGAATTCTGACAATATGAGGGTCATGTTGCAGGTAGTGCAGCAAGAAGGCACTTATGTGTCTTGCGCATCTCGGAGCCCCAAAATTATTTTCCGGGCTAGATGCAGCTAAAAATTATTATTAATTTTAAATCTGGTGGAGCTTAGTATAGATGGCCTAATAGGATCAGTGCTGCACACTGCTACAAAGCCCAAATTATTTTCCAGTCAAGACACAGATAAACATGATTAGTAATTTTAAATCTGGTGGAGCTTATTATAGATGGCCTAATAGAATCAGTGCTGCACACTGCTACAAAGCTCAAATTATTTTCCAGCCAAGATACAGATAAACATGATTAGTAATTTGAAAGCTTAAAACGGTTGGTAGGGTGATTTTAACCAATCATCAAGCTTTTACTCTCCCCAGGATGACACAGGGGTAGAAAAGTCGTTTCGGATCCATGATTTGTTCATCTTTATGAACGTGAGTCTGTCTACATTATCAGTGGAGAGCCGCGTGCGCTTATCTGTCAGCACACCACCAGCAGCGCTGAACACACGTTCAGACAGAACGCTGGCTGCGGGGCATGACAAGATCTCCAAGGCGTAAGTGGCTAGCTCCAGCCATTTATCCAGATTGGAAGCCCAAAAAGAGCAAGGGTCCAGTGACACAGTCATGGCTTCAATGTTTACTTGGAGATACTCCTGTACCATCGTCTCTAGGCGTTGACTATGTGTCAGACTTCTTGTCTCCTGTGGCCTTGCAAAGGATGGGCTAAAAAAGTGGTGAAATGATTCTGCAAAATTGATGTTACCAGCAGATACTGTGGTTCTGTTACGGTTTGAGTGCTGAACACTTGACGGTCCCACGGTTGGCAAGTTGGAACTGTGAGATTCACTACGTGCACCACTGGTGTTTTGTGGAAAAGCACATGTAAGATTCTGCAACAGTCTCTGCTGATACTCCTGCATGCGTGCATCCCTTTCTATGGCAGGAATAATTTCTGCAAATTTACTTTTGTACCGGGGATCTAACAGTGTGGCAACCCAGTAGTCAGGATTATTTCTAATTCTCACAATTCGAGGGTCATGTTGCAGGTAGTGCAGCAAGAAGGCACTCATGTGTGTTGCGCATCCAGGAGCACCAAGTCCCTGTTGTGTTGGTGGCGAGGTAACAATCATGCTTCCTTCCTCTGTCCTCTCCCCCCAACCTCGAACAACAGAAATGCGATCAAGGTCTCCCTCATCTCATGAGTCTTCCATCAGTTCGTCCTCCACTTCTTCCTGGGCTCCTGCACCTTCCTCACTAGTTTGGCTGCTACCATGCGCCCTGGTAAAACCATCTCCCCCACCCTCACATGCCTGCCGCCTTGGTGCTGCCGACCGTCCGGACCTTGCAGATGTTAGCCCTTCCGCATACAACTCCTCCTCCTCTACTTCCTCCACCTCCTTTTGTGCCACCACCTGACTCCGAATTCTGTTTAACATGTGCTCCAGCTTGTAAATCACCGAAATAGTCATGCTGATAATGGCATCGTCAGCACTAAACATCTTCGTCGCCATTTCAAAACTGTGCAGAAGGGTGCATAGGTCCCTGATCTGAGACCACTTCTCCAGCGTGATTTGCCCCACCTCTGGATCTCGTTGGCCCAGGCTATACGTCAGAACGTATTGCACCAGGGCTTGTCGGTGCTGCCACTGTCGCTGCAACATGTGCAGAGTTGAATTCCACCGGGTAGGCACATCGCATTTTAGCCGGTGAAGTGGCAGGCCCAACGACTTCTGTAGAGATGTAAGTCGCTGAGCTGCGGGATGCGAATGGCGGAAGTGAGCACACAGCGACCGTGCCCTCTGCAGAAGGCCATCTAGTCTGGGATAGTGGGCTAAAAATTGCTGGACAACCAGGTTCAACACGTGAGCCATACAAGGCACGTGTGTGACATTGGCCCGGCGAAGGGCCGCACCCAGGTTTGCAGCATTGTCGCACACGGCCTTCCCTGGTTTCAGGTCCAGTGGAGACAACCATTCATGAAATTGGTTCTCCAGAGCTGACCACAACTCCTCAGCTGTGTGACTCACATTTCCCAGACATTTCAAAGTAAAAACCGCCTGATGACGTTGAGCCCTACTGCCAGCATAGTAAGGAGGTGTGCAGGATCCCTTCTGTGCAGTTAGAAAGCTTGTGGCATGACCAGACAGGCTTTGGGTGCAGGTGGAAGACCGAGAGGAGGTTGAGGAGGCAGAAGCAGTGGAGGAACTTTGACATAAAGAGGATTGACGCACAACTCGTGGGGACGGCAAGACTTGGACAGCAGCCCCTTGTCCTGCTGTCACCATAGTTACCCAGTGCCCAGTCAGCGACATGTAACGCCCCTGTCCATGCCTACTCGTCCAAGTGTCTGTGGTGAAATGCACCCTGTCACACACAGAGTTTCTCAAAGATGCGGTGATGTTGTGTGCGACATGCTGGTGGAGCGCAGGCACACCTTTCTTTGAGAAGTAGTGCCGACTGGGCATCTAGTACTGGGGCACTGCGACGGAAATAAGGTCTCGAAAATCCTCTGTGTCCACCAGGCAGAAAGGCAGCATTTCTGTAGCCAAGAGCTTGCAGATGGTGAAATTCAACCTCTTAGCTTTCTCATGGCTAGGAGGAAATGGTCTTTTACTTGTCCACATCTGAGGGACCGAGGGCTGGCTATTGTGCTTAGACGGGGTTGATAAGGGTGTCCCCGGCAAACTGCCGGTCTAAGAGGAAGATGCAGGCGGACATGTTAGGTTGCCTTGATCCAAAGGTGGTGCTATCGATGTCGGACAGCGCTCAACACCAGCTGGTGTTACCACCTCCAAAGAAAATGATGACCTGCCAATCACGTTGGCTGTTGCGGGTAAAGAGGTGGCAGGTCTGCGCCCCAAAACAGGTGTGACTGCTGTCCCCCCAGTCACAGAGGATGAAGAGGCCGTGGATGCACAAGATATGGCAGACGGTGGTTGGCCCGGCCGGCTAGGCCGCATTGTAGCACACTGAGCTTCCCACTGCAACATATGCTTCATGTCCATGTGCCGTTTCATGCATGAAGTACTCAAACTATGTATTTTTTGGCCTCTACTTAGCTTTTGCTGACAAATGTTACAGATAACACGGGTTGGGTCATCTTTATCGATCTGAAAAAATGCCCAGGCTATGCAAGGCTTAGCACCCATGCGACCTGAAGAGCCACCACGACTTGTGGTGAGAGGCAGAGTTCTGCTTGAGGATGCAGTTGTTGACGTGCTTCCAGTACTACGTCTCTGTCCAGGAAGGCGCAACCTGACCTCGTCGTCACTAGCATCTTCCTCCACCTCCTCTGCTGACCTCATCTCTTGGCTGACTGTGGGTTGACAGTAAGTGGGATCTCCAACCTCATCATCATCACCCTGTGCGTTATCACACCCGTCGTCCTCAGAGCCAACCTGTTCCTGCCCTGACAAAAAACTAAAGTTGTCGCTCCAATCAGGTATATGAGTCTCATCATCGTCTTCCTCATTGTCTCCACCAACAGGAGTTAAAATTTGGGAATGAGGGTCTACATTATGGTCAGAACCTTCTGCGTTTGGTCCCGGATCCAACTCAGAAAGATTCTGGGCATCAGTGCAGATCATTTCCTCGTCTGGATTCACAGAAGTGCTGGAGTCGACCTCTGATTCCCAGGCTATAGTATGAGTAAACAGCTCTGCAGACTCAACCATCTGTTCTACTTCATACTCAGACGGGCAGCTGGAGATTTGGGAGCTGTGAGGAAGCAAGTGCGATTGGGGTGACACCTTTGAGGACTGGAGTATTTGTGATGTTGAAGTTGATGTGGAGGAGAGCCCACTTAAAGGAGCACTTGATATCCGTTGAAGCACCTGCTGTTTTTGTGCCTCATCTGGAATTTGTAGCGATTGGCGTGGCCGTAAGAAAGGGATCTTATCACATTGTCCGCTAAAAGAAGTAGACATTTTAGTTTGGCTGGAAGATGGTCTTTCTTCTGCAGATGTTACTGTTGCTTTAACACCTACCCCACGGACACAACCTTTTTTCCCCTTCCCAACACGCCTATTCCCCTTTCCACCAGCAGCAGGCCTTTTTCCACTCATTTTGGTGGTTAACTAATTCACAACTCTGGAGTTGTTTGCACAAAAAAACAATGGATGGGAACCGAGCAGAGCTGAGTGGCCAAACTGTGGTATTAGGCCAAAACTATTGGCTGGGTTAGATGCAGGAAAAAATTATATTCAATTTGCAACCTATTGGAGGTCAGTATAGATGGACTAATAGAACAAGTCCCACACACAGCTAGAAGGCCAAATATTTTTTCAGAGGTAGATGCAGAAAAAAATTGTATTCAGTTTGCAACCTGATGGAGGTCAGTATAGATGGACTAATAGAACAAGTCCCACACACTGCTAGAAGGCCAAATATTTTTTCAGAGCTAGATGCAGATATCAATTATTTTTAATTTGCAACCTGATGGAGGTCAGTATAGATGGACTAATAGAGAAAGTCCCACACACTGCTAGAAGGCCAAATATTTTTTCAGAGCTAGATGCAGAAAAAAATTATATTCAGTTTGCAACCTGATGGAGGTCAGTATAGATGGACTAATAGAACAAGTCCCACACACAGCTAGAAGGCCAAATATTTTTTCAGAGGTAGATGCAGATAAAAATTATTTTTAATTTGCAACCTGATGGAGGTCAGTATAGATGGACCAATAGAGAAAGTCCCACACACTGCTAGAAGGCCAAATATTTTTTCAGAGCTAGATGCAGACAAAAAATTATTTTGAATTTGCAAATTGATGGAGGTCAGTATAGATGGACTAATAGAGAAAGTCCCACACACTGCTAGAAGGCCAAATATTTTTTCAGAGCTAGATGCAGACAAAAAATTATTTTTAATTTGCAACCTGATGGAGGTCAGTATAGATGGACTAATAGAGAAAGTCCCACACACTGCTAGAAGGCCAAATATTTTTTCAGAGCTAGATGCAGATAAAAATTATTTTTAATTTGCAACCTGATGGAGGTCAGTATAGATGGACTAATAGAGAAAGTCCCACACACTGCTAGAAGGCCAAATATTTTTTCAGAGCTAGATGCAGAAAAAAATTATATTCAGTTTGCAACCTGATGGAGGTCAGTATAGATGGACTAATAGAACAAGTCCCACACACCGCTAGAAGCACAAATTTTTTTTCAGAGGTAGATGCAGATAAAAATTATTTTTAATTTGCAACCTGATGGAGGTCAGTATAGATGGACTAATAGCGAAAGTCCCACACACTGCTAGAAGGCCAAATATTTTTTCAGAACTAGATGCAGACAAAAAATTATTTTGAATTTGCAGCGTGATGGAGGTCAGTATAGATGGACTAATAGAGAAAGTCCCACACACTGCTAGAAGCCCAATATTTTTTCAGAGGTAGATGCAGAAATAAAATATATTCAGTTTGCAACCTGATGGAGGTCAGTATAGATGGACTAATAGAGAAAGTCCCACACACTGCTAGAAGGCCAAATATTTTTTCAGAGCTAGATGCAGATAAAAATTATTTTTAATTTGCAACCTGTTGGAGCTCAGTATAGATGGACTAATAGAGAAAGTCCCACACACTGCTAGAAGGCCAAATATTTTTTCAGAGCTAGATGCAGAAAAAAATTATATTTAGTTTGCAACCTGATGGAGGTCAGTATAGATGGACTAATAGAACAAGTCCCACACACAGCTAGAAGCCCAAATTTTTTTTCAGAGGTAGATGCAGAAAAAAATTATATTCAGTTTGCAACCTAATGGAGGTCTGTATAGATGGATTAATAGAACAAGTCCCACACACAGCTAGAAGCCCAAATATTTTTTCCCAGGTAGATGCAGAAAAAAATTATATGCAGTTTGCAACCTGATGGAGGTCTGTATAGATGGATTAATAGAACAAGTCCCACACACAGCTAGAAGCCCAATATTTTTTCAGAGGTAGATGCAGAAAAAAAATATATTCAGTTTGCAACCTGATGGAGGTCAGTATAGATGGACTAATAGAGAAAGTCCCACACACTGCTAGAAGGCCAAATATTTTTTCAGAGCTAGATGCAGACAAAAAATTATTTTTAATTTGCAACCTGATGGAGGTCAGTATAGATGGACTAATAGAGAAAGTCCCACACACTGCTAGAAGGCCAAATATTTTTTCAGAGCTAGATGCAGATATAAATTATTTTTAATTTGAAACCTGATGGAGGTCAGTATAGATGGACTAATAGAGAAAGTCCCACACACTGCTAGAAGGCCAAATATTTTTTCAGAGCTAGATGCAGAAAAAAATTATATTCAGTTTGCAACCTGATGGAGGTCAGTATAGATGGACTAATAAAACAAGTCCCACACACAGCTAGAAGGCCAAATATTTTTTCAGAGGTAGATGCAGATAAAAATTATTTTTAATTTGCAGCCTGATGGAGGTCAGTATAGATGGACTAATAGAGAAAGTCCCACACACTGCTAGAAGGCCAAATATTTTTTCAGAGCTAGATGCCGACAAAAAATTATTTTGAATTTGCAACCTGATGGAGGTCAGTATAGATGGACTAATAGAGAAAGTCCCACACACTGCTAGAAGGCCAAATATTTTTTCAGAGCTAGATGCAGACAAAAAATTATTTTTAATTTGCAACCTGATGGAGGTCAGTATAGATGGACTAATAGAGAAAGTCCCACACACTGCTAGAAGGCCAAATATTTTTTCAGAGGTAGATGCAGATAAAAATTATTTTTAATTTGCAACCTGATGGAGGTCAGTATAGATGGACTAATAAAGAAAGTCCCACACACTGCTAGAAGGCCAAATATTTTTTCAGAGCTAGATGCAGAAAAAAATTATATTCAGTTTGCAACCTGATGGAGGTCAGTATAGATGGACTAATAGAACAAGTCCCGCACACAGCTAGAAGCACAAATATTTTTTCAGAGCTAGATGCAGATAAAAATTATTTTTAATTTGCAACCTGATGGAGGTCAGTATAGATGGACTAATAGCGAAAGTCCCACACACTGCTAGAAGGCCAAATATTTTTTCAGAGCTAGATGCAGACAAAAAATTATTTTGAATTTGCAGCGTGATGGAGGTCAGTATAAATGGACTAATAGAGAAAGTCCCACACACTGCTAGAAGCCCAATATTTTTTCAGAGGTAGATGCAGAAATAAAATATATTCAGTTTGCAACCTGATGGAGGTCAGTATAGATGGACTAATAGAGAAAGTCCCACACACTGCTAGAAGACCAAATATTTTTTCAGAGCTAGATGCAGATAAAAATTATTTTTAATTTGCAACCTGTTGGAGGTCAGTATAGATGGACTAATAGAGAAAGTCCCACACACTGCTAGAAGGCCAAATATTTTTTCAGAGCTAGATGCAGAAAAAAATTATATTTAGTTTGCAACCTGATGGAGGTCAGTATAGATGGACTAATAGAACAAGTCCCACACACAGCTAGAAGCCCAAATATTTTTTCAGAGGTAGATGCAGAAAAAAATTATATTCAGTTTGCAACCTAATGGAGGTCTGTATAGATGGATTAATAGAACAAGTCCCACACACAGCTAGAAGCCCAAATATTTTTTCAGAGGTAGATGCAGAAAAAAATTATATGCAGCTTGCAACCTGATGGAGGTCTGTATAGATGGATTAATAGAACAAGTCCCACACACAGCTAGAAGCCCAATATTTTTTCAGAGGTAGATGCAGAAAAAAATATATTCAGTTTGCAACCTGATGGAGGTCAGTATAGATGGACTAATAGAGAAAGTCCCACACACTGCTAGAAGGCCAAATATTTTTTCAGAGCTAGATGCCGACAAAAAATTATTTTGAATTTGCAACCTGATGGAGGTCAGTATAGATGGACTAATAGAGAAAGTCCCACACACTGCTAGAAGGCCAAATATTTTTTCAGAGCTAGATGCAGACAAAAAATTATTTTTAATTTGCAACCTGATGGAGGTCAGTATAGATGGACTAATAGAGAAAGTCCCACACACTGCTAGAAGGCCAAATATTTTTTCAGAGCTAGATGCAGATAAAAATTATTTTGAATTTGCAACCTGATGGAGGTCAGTATAGATGGACTAATAGAGAAAGTCCCACACACTGCTAGAAGGCCAAATATTTTTTCAGAGCTAGATGCAGAAAAAAATTATATTCAGTTTGCAACCTGATGGAGGTCAGTATAGATGGACTAATAGAACAAGTCCCACACACAGCTAGAAGCCCAAATATTTTTTCAGAGGTAGATGCAGATAAAAATTATTTTTAATTTGCAACCTGATGGAGGTCAGTATAGATGGACTAATAGAGAAAGTCCCACACACTGCTAGAAGGCCAAATATTTTTTCAGAGCTAGATGCAGACAAAAAATTATTTTGAATTTGCAGCGTGATGGAGGTCAGTATAGATGGACTAATAGAACAAGTCCCACACACTGCTAGAAGGCTAAATATTTTTTCAGAGCTAGATGCAGAAAAAAATTATATTCAGTTTGCAACCTGATGGAGGTCAGTATAGATGGACTAATAGAACAAGTCCCACACACTGCTAGAAGCCCAAATATTTTTTCAGAGCTAGATGCAGAAAAATATTATATTCAATTTGCAACCTGATGGAGGTCAGTATAGATTGACTAATAGAATGATGCTATCCCCAAAAGATTTTACTTCACTAGGTGCAGTAAAAAAATTGGTATTCTATACACAGGTGGTATATCTTGCAACACAGATAGGCTACTCCACTGACTAACACACTCTGCAATAGGCCAAAAAGGATTCGCTTTGCTAGATTCAGCCAAATGCTGTGAAAAAAACTTGCACAGCACTGGCACAGACCTGCCTGGCAAAAACTGATAGGAACTGATGTAACCTAGTCCTGAAAAGGACTGCAATTACAATTAGTCTTTACTCCCACAATCTATCTATTTAAGAGCACAGACCTGCCTGATAAAAGTCGTAGGAAATGCTGTAACCTAGTCCTTAAAAGGACTGCAATCACAACTATTCCCTACTCCCAAGCTATCTGTAGATTTGTGCGAAAATTGGCTTGAAATTAACAAGGTATAGCGCACACAGCAACAGCGGTGCCGTCTAACACGCACCTGCAGCAGTGAGAAAATGGTGGCGACGGGGAAAATGGCTTGGTTTTATAGGGCAAGGACATGTGACATACACTGCCAATGACACATGCCCTTGCTTGTGTGAAAAAAAGCACTTCGATCCGTGTGTGCGCTGCTGATAGGCTGACAGATTGCACCTCCCCACTGTAAATGCGGGAAAGAGAAAAAAAAATGGAGATCTTCATTATTCCTGCAGAGATCCATCCCCTGCCCCTCCCCCCACCCTGCTGTACACTCAAACTGCGTATTAACATTAATTTTCATCATTACTGAGAAAAAATCCAGTTATGATTTTGGTGCACGAACAGTTATGGAACATAACCTCGAACAGCCGAATTTTTCTCAAATCGTTCGTGTTCGCCGAACGGCTCGAACACCGCCCAAAACAGCTCGAATTTGAGATTGGCGAACAGTTCGAGTCGAACAACGCTCATCTCTACTTGTAACTCAATTGTCTATCTTTTTCTGAGCTCCTATTAGCCGATTTATGAGCACAGACCACATAATAGTTGAGTGTGCAAGGAAACAAAGAGCCTGTAAGAGGTAAAAGGTGCTAAGGTTTTCAAAAATGATTTTCAATCAGAAATATATGGCATTTAAGCAAAATTAATTAAATAAATAAAAAAGTCTCCAAAGGTGGACAACCCATTTAAGAGAACTAAAGATGAAAAGATAACTGAAAGATAATGGTAAACGAGTATGCTTAAGAGCACAATATTCAGTGTTAACAGGCTGCCGATGAATGAGCAAAACACTCATTCATAGAATGAAATGATCATTTACGCAGCACAAAAGATCATCATTCTTGGCGGTGCACCGTCCTGTGTGAATTGGACTGAGAACCAAAGCAGGCTATGCGCACTGAGCGATCCATTACAGATTGCTCAGCGTGCATCGTTTAATTTGGTGTCTGTCTGCGTATACCGGTTTTGAAATGACCGCCGATCAGTAAAGGTTTACCTACCGACAGCCATTTAGTGCCACCATTTGGTCTCTGTAAACGAACCCTGAGATATTTTAAAATTGCACAACCCATTGACTGGTGTTGAGTAAGGTGTCAGATTACACTTTTTTCGTGCAGTGATATCCCAGTGATGTGTTATCTGTGCTAAGGAAATCTTGGTTACAACGTGTACATCATGCGTCAAAATTAAAATAATTTTTTTTGTGGCTTCTGCTTGGCTACATATAACAGGGGTTTGCTTTTATAATGTAGTTTATCCTGCGCTCTACATCCTGTTAAACTCCAGTGTTAAAAAAAGTTCTCACTTTATGAAAAATGATTTGACTATTTTAAAATCACTAAAGTAACCTTGTAGTCTTCAGAATTTCCTATCAATATGCATTTATAACTCTAATGCCAGGCTCCACTGTGTAATTCGAAAATAAAGTAGGATCTAGCACTTAGTCTCATTCCTTCTGTCCCATACCTCTTGATGACATATATTCTGTAGCTTTTCAGGAAGTAGGAGACTTATGGAAACGTAAATGACTACAGGATCCAGCTATACATGGTTCATTTGTAGTCAGCATAGTTCCCAACCGTTCCGGATTCAGCTGTACTGTCCCGTCACGTCAGAGCTTTTGTCCTGGCTTCTGATACTCACCTGTCTCTGACGTCTTCATCGCTCCGTAGCTTCTCCTCCTCGGGACGGGGCTGTTTCTCTCTGCTCAGTGCATCAATTAAATTATATAGTCACTGCTTCTTCTTCTGTGATCGGGTCTCACAAGGATATTTTGCAGATTTGTTTATTCTTGAATAGAGATGGGTGAATTTATTCAAGTGGAATTGAATTTTAGTCAAATTTTTCAAATTTCAGCATTCTGGAGAATACAGATTTTTTTGTAATTCACTTTGCACACATTCACCAAAATGGTGGCCAGCTGTGGCAGCTAATTTGCTGAATGGTAGAGGGCCGGCAAAAGGTTTTCTAATAAACAAAAACATTCCTCATTGCTCACTTCCCCGGCTGCTCCTTGCTCATTGTCTGCTCCTCCGCTCCTCCGTTGCACTGGGGAGTTTACTCCAGGACAGGGATTCCAAATGGTATCTGGAAGTCCTGGCCTAGAGTGAACACCAGGTCACGACTTCCATCTGCAGGCGTTGGAAATCACTGTTCATGCACAGTGACCTCCAGTGTCTGCTTGTGGCCAAAGGCCTCAGCCCAGAGTGAACACTGGGCCATGAGATGCTTTGCGATGGAGGCACAAATGATCAGACAGTGGTCAGGGAACAGTGGGAACAGCATTTTATATCTTACATTTATTATGCTCTATGGTATGGAGAGACCCCAGACCATAAGAAGGGCCACTTAATTTGCGGAGAATAACTTTTCTGGAAATCAACTTTCTCGGGAAAATCCACGCAAACAGGCGAGTTCGAATTTTGCCTGATACATTCACCTCTATTCGTGAAGATAAAAATAATATTCTTTCTTGTATGCCAACAAGCAAAGCACCAGTGCCCAATAAAAATTTGCTCCACTCGATTCCCACACATAAGTTTATGATTTATTGATAGTTACCAAAGTTTATTCTGGCGTATAGCTGCAATTTTGATATATTTTTTACTCAGTACAGTCTAAACATAGTTAACATTTAAATCTATCCTTTCCACACATAAAGACCTTCTTTAGTATTGCCAAAAAAACAAAATGGCTCATTAATATACAGACTTTGTACATTTTCACTGTGATCAGATGCGCAATCCCATCAACAGAACAAATTAAGCAGACACAAGATTTGCCAAAAGATCGCTACAGCCAAATATGTCCATTGGGGTTTTTGTTCCTTAATATGAAAGGCAAGAGGAAAATATTTCTAGCTAATGGATATTATCTAGCTTCTCCTGCACTAAAAGTTAAATATGTGACTATTTTAGCACTTAAAAGTCGATTTAGCAGAATTATTCTTTAGTATTTTGGGAGATTGATTTAATGGGTTCTCAAACTATAATTTCATTAAGTGTGGCAGTTTGGTAAAAGAATTTGTTTAAAGCACATATACCGGTCATGTTATGGTTCTGATTTGTATGGAACTATAACAGGACTTCTATTGAGGCTTCTATTGTACTTCTGATTTCTGATTACTGTGCTTGCGATTTCACACAGTGGTATATGGAGATTTCAGTTTTTCTTTTTTAATAAATTTGCAAAAAATTCTACATTTCTTTTTTTTTCAGTCAAGATGGGGTGCAGAGTGTACTTTAATGAGAAAAAAAATTAACTTTTTAGAATTTACCAAATGGCTGTAATGAAACAAAGAGTGAAAAATTTAGAGGGGTCTGAATACTTTCCGTACTCACTGTATATAGAACTGCATCTAGAACCCACACTTCAATCCTGGGCAACAAGGACACCTTACATCTGAAATACTCTGTGTAGAAGAATTAGTGATATGCATCAATATGCATCAAAATCCCAGTTGATTTATTTTTAGCGCCACAGTTGTTGCTAGACATAAACACAGCTAAAGGGAACCTGTCACAAGCTTTGAGGCCACTAAACTCCCAGCATGTTGTTATGTTGCTGGGGTTTAATGTTCAAAACATGCTCATGTCAAAACTAGAGATAAGCAGATCAGGCAAAATTTGAATTTGCTTGCTCGTGCACATTTTCCAAGAAATTTTCAATTAGCAGAGAAGTTATTCTCTTTGAATTTAAAGTCCCCAGTTATACTTAGGATTCTTTTCAGACCCCAGAGCATAATAAACTTAAGATGTAAAAAAAAATAAAAAAAATACTTATACTCATCTTACTGCTCACCTCTATAGCCAATCGCACTGCTCCCTGTCCGCTGTTCAATCCTCCGCTTTTCGGTCATGTCACAACTCCAGCCTGGCAACACTCTAGGTGGGGCTTCCAGCTGTTAATAGGCCCCATAGCATGCGCAGTGAGTTCCAGGGCCAGCTTGCCCCAGATGTCACGGGTGTGTCAGATGTGACAGACAGTCGCCCTGCAGTTGGTTGCAGGAGATCTCTTTGTTTGGCATTACAGACACCTTCTTAGATCTGTCTGACTCTAGGACACAGCGGTTACCTCCCTCTTACTGATTAACACACTGGCCTTGGTTTTTAAATACTTTCAGTTTGCAATAAGGAGGCGCCGGTGATATTCACATGTTGCCTTGTGAAAACTTGGAGCTAGTGCAGTCTACTTACTTCCTCTCTGGTGCTAAGAGGACGTGTGTGTAATCTCTCTGAAGTCGGCTCAAGCTAAGTTACTTTCCCCCATGTCTGTCTACCTTGTTGTCTTTAGTTGTTAGTGGGGACTGACTACTGCTCACCCCCCCTTTAGGTTCTTGTGCAGCGATTGGTGAGGATTGGAACCAATAGAGGGACGATAGGGGAGACGGTGATATGGGATCAGCCTAGGAGGTCTTCACTCCCCCTTTCCCTAGTGTCTCGGCTCCCTTCCTTTCATCCCTTCGTGTTTCACTTAGTCTTTCCCACACCTTGTGCGACAACAGAGGTCCCGGCCTAAAGTGAACATCGGACTGAAGATGTGGTATAACAGATGCATGGACGACGGGACAGAGGGATGGTGGCCTCAGCTGAATCCGTGCGGAACAGATTTTAAAAGATTCTGTATTCTCCAGAATGTGGATTTTTGTAAAATAAATAATACATTTGACTATCTCTCGTATAAACCATTTGTTTTGGCACTAGGGGTAGTAAGCTAACCCTAATGAGTCCAGGGTCTTGAGCATTTGGAGTATTGCACAAATTAAGCTGAGGACAGCAATCTCGCTTGTCTGTTTTGAGAAATCCCACTCTCAGAAAAGTTCGGAAGAATATTATTATTATAAAAAAGATAACACAAGAACCAGACACTGACAAACAATTTCCATATTTTATCAATAATGGTGGTCTCTTATACAGAGTTGTCAAAACTTACATTAAAATTGTTGAATAAATCCTGGTTGCTTGAAATGTACAAACTTGAGCCCATGCATGCAATGTTTTGGGCAAATTTCCCCATTTGTTAAGTAAGGGCGCTTGAGACAGGAGAACACCCTTGAAACATAACAAGCATGATCTCAAACAGGCTCTGAAAAAAATATGACAGATGATGGTTGAGTGGCAACAAAAAGTACATAATGATAATTAAAATAATTTTTAAATTTAGAACTTCTATTTTAAACTCGAGAATTCTCAAAATATCCAAATCTTCAAGTCGATTTTTGTTTTGTGGTCACAATGATGACATCACTGATCATCTTCAATACAAGATGTTTTACTTTATGAATTACACCAGTGGCAATACATTAATGAAGAGTAATTGAGTGTATTACTGATGGCAAGAGCATATACCAGACGTTACTGTACATGTTCTCCAATTAGGTTGAAATGAATGGATGTAATGATTTAGCAAGAATATTGTGGGATTCTAGGGAATCTAATGTGCTCAAGGGTTGTTTCACCTCTAGCAAATATTTATGGATAATATAATTACATTTCCTTGCTGGCATATACAGTATATTTTAAAATGTCAACTATAATGACAGAACTTTGGACAACCATAGGTGTGGTCCGAAAGAAAGAGCTCATGAAGCCATTAATCTCCTAGCTCTGAATGATAATATCATCAAGCGTGTGTTTATTTCTTAACTACGCATTACTGAATCAGGCGATGTGGTTCGCTTGAAAGGCAAAAGGAGAAAAATGGATAGCCAACACCAACAATGAGTCAGTCTTTCAACTAGTGCCAGGGCACCTGGACACCCACAATATGTGCTAGTATTATTTTTAGGGCTATGAATTCCAACATACATCATTTATTTATCTGTTATTTTTTATCATCACATTCTGCAATGGAGACTTCTCTTTCGGCCTCAAGATGGTAACTAATATTGATTGCAACTTTATTTTATTAATAAAGTACATCTAACATGACTCTTGTAAATGTAAAGTGAAAGCAACACTTACAAGTATACTACATGAAAGGTTAAATAATGGTAAAGGTCTCTAAATTATATCATAGCATCAAGTTATGTTTTGAGCCACATAGCAGTGCCCAAAATCATTTGGATCACCCATTGCATATAGTCAGATAAGCACTTATATTATGAACTCTTTTGACCCTTAGGTGCTCAATGTGTCATTGACGAAGAATTCCTTTGCAAAAAGCTCTTCAGGAGCGGGGTGGGTCCATGGATTTACTCTCTACCAGTAATATATTTCTGCTATCCTGTGAGTGTTTAATACCACTGGCATTTGTTTTTTGTGCTAGATGGTCTTGTTATGGCTATACTATTACCTTATTCCATTGTGGTTTTATCTCTGATTTTTTGACAGGCTCAATTAATAATATTTTCCTTTCTTCCATTCGATCCATTCCATTAAACCATACTTTATGCCTGATGTTTGCTACAACAGGGTATATCAAACATACTGTATTAAGACTGTATAGAATACATACAGTGAAGAAAATAATTATTTGATCCCTTGGTCTTTTTGTAGGTTTGCCCACTGACAAAGACATGAACAGTCTATAGATTTAAGAGTAGGTTAATTTTAACATTGAGAGATAGAATATCCAAAACAAAATCAAGAAAATCACATTGTATAAATTAGATAAATTTGTTTGCATTTTGCAGTGAGAAATAAGTATTTGATCCACTACAAACCATTATGAGTTCTGGCTCCTACAGACCAGTTAGACGCTCTTAATCAACTCGTTACCTGCATTAAAGACAGCTGTCTTACACAGTCACCTGTATAAAAGACTCTTGTCCACAGACTTAATTAATCAGTCAGACTCTAACCTCGACAACATGGGCAAGACCAAAGAGCTTTCTAAGGATGTCAGGGACAAGATCATAGACCTGCACAAAGCTGGAATGGGCTACAAAACCATAAGTAAGACGCTGGGTGAGAAGGAGACAACTGTTGGTGCAATAGTAAGAAAATGGAAGAAATACAAAATGACTGTCAATTGACATTGATCTGGGGCACCATGCAAAATCTCACCTCGTGGGGTATCCTTGATCATCAGGAAGGTGAGAGATCAGCCTAAAACTACATGGGGGTGAACTTGTTAATGATCTCAAGGCAGCTGGGACCACAGTCACCAAGAAAACCATTGGTAACCCATTACGCCTTAAAAGTTTAAAATCCTTCAGTGCCCTCAAGGTCCCCCTGCTTAAGAAGGCACATGTGCAGGCCCATCTGAAGTTTGCCAATGAACACCTGGATGATTCTGTGAGTTATTGGGAGAAGGTGCTGTGGTCAGATGAGACAAAAATTAAGCTCTTTGGCATTAACTCAACTCGCCGTGTTTGGAGGAAGAGAAATGCTGCCTATGACCCAAAGAACACCATCCCCACTGTCAAGCATGGAGGTGGAAACATTATGTTTTGGGGGTGTTTCTCTGCTAAGGGCACAGGACTACTTCACCGCATCAATGGGAGAATGGATGGAGCCATGTACCGTAAAATCCTGAGTGACAACCTCCTTCCCTCTGCCAGGACATTAAAAGTGTGTCATGGCTCTGTCTTCCAGCAAGACAATGACCCAAAACATACAGCCAAGGCAACAAAGGAGTGGCTGAAAAAGAAGCACATTAAGGTCATGTAGTGAGGAGTGGACCAAAATTCCCCCTGACATGTGTGCATCCCTCATCATCAACTACAAAAAATATCTGACTGCTGTGCTTGCCAACAAGGGTTTTACCACCAAGTATTAAGTGTTGATTGCCAGAGGGATCAAATACTTATTTCTCACTGCAAAATGCAAATAAATGTATCTAATTTATACAATGTGATTGTCTTGATTTTTTTTTTATATTCTATCTCTCAATGTTAAAATTAACCTACCCTTAAAATTATTGACTGTTCATGTCTTTGTCAGTGGGCAAACTTACAAAAACAGCAAGGAATCAAATAATTATTTCCTTCACTGTATACAGCGGGTGAAATAAGTATTGAATAAGTCACCAATTTTCTAAATAAATATTTTTCTAAAGGTGCTATTGACATGAAATTCTCACTAGATGTCTGTAACATTCCATCCTGTCCACACAGGCAAAGAAATTAAACCATAGATGTCCATAAATTAAGTTATGTGTAATAATGAGAAATGACACAGGTAAAAGTCATTGAACACATGAAGTAAAAGAGGTGCAAGAAGCCATGGAAAGTCATGACACCAGCAAAAAGCATGTTCAAGCACATTTAAAGTTCGCTCAACAACATTTAGACAAGCCTGTCAAATGGTGGGAGAACATAGCCTGGTCAGATGAGTCAAAAATTTAACTCTTTGGATTCCATATAACACACCATATTTGGAGGCCAAAAGAAAATGCATATCACCCCAAAAACACCATACCAAAAGTGAAGATAGGAGGTGGGAACATCATGGTGTGGAGCTGTTTTTCAACATTCGGCACTGGCAAACTTCATATAACTGAAGGAAGGATGAATGGGCAAATGTACAAAGACATTCTTAATAAAAATCTACTGTCATCTACCAATCTACCAGGATGAATACTTGAAGAGAAAAAATGCGACCATATAAACCCAACACAATTATAAAAATTAACTTTTATTCATAAATAGTGTAAAAAGTTTACTTCATAATATAGGGTACAATGCAGAAATACAGAAAAACACATATCATGTGGAAAAACCGTCTCACTGAAGGGACGATGCGATCCGCATATATAGGGGGCCTCGGCGCCACAGCAAAAACATATATATCTAGTCCTTCATCTGTTATACCAATACAGAGGACTAACAAATAGCCACAGTATAATACCCATGGTAGTATCCATATAACAGTGCATATCACAAGCAGTACTTAGAAATTCCTCAAGGAGGACTCATGATCCGTATTAGCAAAATGCCATGTGCCAGCACCTAGACTGTACTTGTCAATATATCGAATGCACGGTATAAGAATAGATAGATACAATATAGAATGAAGAGCAAGTGCTGTATTGTATCAGGAGGATTACCTGGGCCACAGGCTGTGATGCAAAGGATCCCCCACGTGGATCGCTCGCCCACCCCAATGCACGTTTCGGCGTTTGCCTTCTTCAGGGGGCGTCAACTTCCTAGAGGGGAGTGTGGATTTAAATATTGTGTTTGGCCAATCAAATGGAGGGGGTGGACCCGTAGTAACGCGCGTAGCATCCCCGCTGCCGAGCAACCGGTGACGCGGGCGTCATGCAAGAAATCACATGACGGTCACATGGACCCACGTGATGCAGGTCCTTGCATGAAGACGCCAGGCGGCACGGGGCACTCAGAGAGCGGCGACGCTCGCGCGTAAGGTCCTATCAATATGTGAATAAGAATATATTGAATGTATTCATTTCATTTGGAGCAACTACTGTGATGTATATATTTATATTGTGGATCGCTGTCTTGTGCTTTAAGATCTTCATAGACCTTATTGTCTTATTATATCTAGATCAGGGAAGTTCACTACCCCCACATTAGATATGGTTCCTTGGGAATTTATGATGATATATAGGATGTTATCCCTTTGAGATTTCATTTATTATATATTACTATTGTGACAATTTGGTCTTTACATGTTTACCTATGTATATATGGGACTGAAAATGATCTATAGCAGTCTTCTTATGTGGGGATATATACAGTTGATGTAATGATGTTTTATATGTTGACTGTCATAATACTAATTTGCTCGATTGGGACAGTGTGATATAATACGACACATCCATACACCTGAGAAGTGGTGGTGGTGAATATATAAATCACGCAATGTGAATATATACCTTCCGTTATGTTCCCCATCTATGTGAGTTTAATAGGACCTTACGCGCGAGCGTCGCCGCTCTCTGAGTGCCCCGTGCCGCCTGGCGTCTTCATGCAAGGACCTGCATCACGTGGGTCCATGTGACCGTCATGTGATTTCTTGCATGACGCCCGCGTCACCGGTTGCTCGGCAGCGGGGATGCTACGCGCGTTACTACGAGTCCACCCCCTCCATTTGATTGGCCAAACACAATATTTAAATCCACACTCCCCTCTAGGAAGTTGACGCCCCCTGAAGAAGGCAAACGCCGAAATGTGCGTTGGGGTGGGCGAGCGATCCACGTGGGGGATCCTTTGCATCACAGCCTGTGGCCCAGGTAATCCTCCTGATACAATACAGCACTTGCTCTTCATTCTATATTGTATCTATCTATTCTTATACCGTGCATTCGATATATTGACAAGTACAGTCTAGGTGCTGGCACATGGCATTTTGCTAATACGGATCATGAGTCCTCCTTGAGGAATTTCTAAGTACTGCTTGTGATATGCACTGTTATATGGATACTACCATGGGTATTATACTGTGGCTATTTGTTAGTCCTCTGTATTGGTATAACAGATGAAGGACTAGATATATATGTTTTTGCTGTGGCGCCGAGGCCCCCTATATATGCGGATCGCATCGTCCCTTCAGTGAGACGGTTTTTCTACATGATATGTGTTTTTCTGTATTTCTGCATTGTACCCTATATTATGAAGTAAACTTTTTACACTATTTATGAATAAAAGTTAATTTTTATAATTGTGTTGGGTTTATATGGTCGCATTTTTTCTCTTCAAGTATTCATTTATGTTTAAACGACCTAACCTAGACTTCCATCAGTAGGTGCCAGCTATTTAGCAAGAGATATATTATCCTTAATATGCACCAATTGAGAAATGTAGATTCAATCTACCAGGATGAAGAAGATGAAATGAGGGTGGACATTTCAGCAAGACAATGATCTCAAACGCACAGCGAAGGAAACTCTCAATTGATTTCAGAGAAAGAAAATAAAGCTGCTAGAATGGCCCAGCCAATCACCTGACCTGAATCCAATAGAAAATCTATGGAAGTGTGACGCCCTCCCTGAGCAATTGAGGGGGATACTTGGAGCCGGGTCAGTGTAGGTGTTGCAGGGATGCAGTCGTGGCCAGACCCATTCCGTGCCCAGGGCTGCCACATAAAAATTGGGCTTCTTTTAGGATGAGTGGTTTGTTCGACTACGCCACCTGTGGTTTCTGGTTAGGGTCATCAGCGCTGCAACAGTCCTCTGAGGCCAGTGTTTTGGGCAGCTTGGTTGGTGCTACTCCCCACAGGCGGAGTAGGCCTCAGGGCAGTAGTTGGAGAACTGTCAGGAGGTATGGTGGGTGCAGTGCAGCGCAGAAATAAACAAGCGGAGGCGGTGAATGAAGTCATCCGGGTCTTTACTCACTTTAGATGAACTTTCAGCCGCAAAGCTTCTCTCTGCTACACACGGCGTACTGCGGCCACCCGGAAGGGGGTTCAGCACTTCCCAGGTAGATCAGGAGCACCTGTCAAGACCCCTTCAGTGTGTTCCTCTCCTTCTCCGTCTCTTTCTCCTTCTCTTCCCGCTTGAGTCCCTCCCTGGGATCCACTAAGCCGCCGGGCCTTTCCAACAGTGACGTGAAGTACACAGTCAGATATTGGGGGCCGGTCACTCCTTTTGCAGCAGGAATCCCTCTGGCTAAGCCAGAGTAAAGAATACAGGTGGTGACTGTGCTCCATCCGTATCCCCCTGGGATCCTTTTGCCTGTGGAGCCTATCTCCTCTGCTACCCTCCAAGGCCTTCTTAGGACAGGACCCTGACCGGGTAGAGACAGTAGTTAACTCTGACCCGCTCCTCGTCTCAAGGCCAGAGTACGAGGACCGTGTATCTTCAGCCAGCTACAGACTCTTGCTGGACCCTGACAGAAGACCACAATCAAAGACCTTGAACTTAAGATGTCCGTAGATTATATATGAATTATTAAGTGCTTCCTGTAAGTGTGTCCTCCACCCTCACCCAGTACATGGTTGCCCCTATCTTTGGTTCCCCCCATCTCCTCTATCCTGGCCTGGGCAGCACCCTGGTGCATTGAGACCCCCTACAGGACAGGAGTGGTGTAGTGTTGAGTGGTGAAGTGGGGTCCTGTGAGATGCTCCATCCTTACCTGGAAGAGGAGATACCACACCTCTATCTGAGGTGCAGTACCCCTGTGGCGACTGAACCCTCAGGGGCGCCACAGAAGGAACTAAAGCTCAGAGTTCATAGAAGGAGCCCACAGGACCTTAAAGATGTGAAGAGTGTTTGTGTGGAAGAATGGGCCAAAATAACACCTGAGCAATGCATGTGACTAGTTTCTCCATACAGAAGGCATGTCTGTCATCACCAACAAAGGCTTGTTGTTTTAAATACATTTCAGTAAGTGTCTTCAATACTTTTTCCCTGTGCAATTTCTCATTATTGCACATAACTTAATTTATAGACATCTATGGTTTAATTTCTTTGCCTGTGTGTATTGGATGGGTTGTTATCGACATCTGATGAGAATTTCATGTCAATAATATATTTACAAATATATTTGCTTAGAAAATTGGTGACTTGTTCAATATTTATTTTACCTGCTGTAAATTTTTGCGCATGTGTCTCCACTTCTAGCCTCACTGTATGTCGCCCCATTATTTATATGTTTTTAAATAATTTACTATTTGTATCTATAAAGTTATAAATATTATCCACCTTTTTTTTTTCTATTGGTGGCGTATATATTTATTCTCTTTGGTTCAGTTACATGGATTGTGGTTTTAGGTGTGTCATATGTATATTGATAGCAACACATAAAAGTACACTACATGAAAGATTAAAATATGGTAAAGGCCTAAATTGTGTCATAGCATCAAGCTGTGTTTTGAGCCACATAGCAGTACCGAAACTCAGTTGTATCTCCCTTTACATATAGTCAGTTAGGCACCTATATTATGGACTCTTATGGTTATTAGGAGCTCAATGTGTCATGATATTGTGTCTTTGTATGCCGTACTGAATCTGTAAAAATATCTGTATGCCTTAATAAAAAAAAATTGAGAGTTCTGGTACAAAACTATTCTATTTTTCTTCAACTGACAGCCAGG
Source organism: Phyllobates terribilis (assembly GCF_046119375.1). NCBI lineage: Eukaryota > Metazoa > Chordata > Amphibia > Anura > Dendrobatidae > Phyllobates > Phyllobates terribilis. The sequence goes on along the minus strand of NW_027362764.1, from coordinate 153,756,293 downwards.
AAAATGCATGTGGACTATCACAAAAAGAAATGTTTTTGTCCTAAGTTTACCTCTGATCAAATAGTATCCTGGCTATTTTCCACATCCACACGAAGAACAGAATAATAGATGGTTCTGCATTGTGTTAATTTAACAAAAAATATGTAGAACATTAGATATTACTGACCTCTCCTATTCATTATTACTATACACATTTACTCTCATACATACCATAACAGTATCTTGGATGAACTTTGTCATTGTCCCATATGGGGCCAGTGTAATATTTAATATACCTTGATGTTTTACTTGGCTCTCAAAATCACACATTTCTACCTTCGTAGACTCTAAAATATTAGGATACATCGAGCTGTATTTAAAAAATAAAATTTGGTTTGTTTGCCAGTTCGTTGTAATGTTATGCCTTCACTCTTTAGCCACAGCGGTTTACCAAAACTATTTCATCTTCTGCAAGAAAATGTGTCAAAGATTTCAAAGCTAGAATGTTTACACTGTATCGCACAGGCAATGTATGACATGCTGTATTATGATATACCTTATAATTTAAGTAGGTAAAATGGTTTCATTAAGCTTCTGGTTGTTTTGATAGATTAATCTAATTGCTGTTTTGCTTTAATGCTCATCCAAAAATAATGATATTCACCAAGTTTTCTAATGACTAATGCTGACTCAAGGTACATTTGCAAAAATGTGTAAATTCCAAAACACGCAAAATCAGTGATTTAATAACAAGAATTGTATATGTCATGCTTTGGTGAACGGCCAGAAAATTCTTTTGTCCAGACCAGAAATGAACCTTTTTGCCATTTCCTTTTTCTGTGTTTTTTTGTCAAAAATGTAAAAGTGGCCATAAGTTTGACAGAAGTCAATTGATGGCTGAAATATTGAGAGAAAACATATGTCTGGTTTACGGCCGATACAATGATGCAGCCATACACAACAGTTTCAGCTAGCCGAGCAGATATAGCAAGCACTAACATTATTGGTGTTGTGCATTACAGCAATGGTATGGTTAATGCTAATACAGAGCCTATGCTACTTGCTCAGTGTACCTTCCATAGGTATAATATGCGTATTAATGTTAGATATGTTATGTCAAAAGATGTAGTGAATGGAGCATATATTTGCCGCATGCTACATCTGTAGATGTTCATCAACAGGTGAAAAAATGTTAAATTCTGCTAACTTCTGGTCAAACAATGACATTTTGTCATCAGTCAACAAGACTAATTGTTTAGTTGACTGTTATTTCCATCCACTATTTCGGTTTATTTATTTACTGCAGGGCATTTGCTTATTATATTTTTATCCTGGGTTATTGTCAGTTTAGTGGCCAGTGTGAACATGCGCTTACATGCTGCATGCACACCCAGTTATATTCCAGTTCATCTCTCTAGATTTTCTGTTTCAGTCTGTCAGCAATTTCATATAAAGGTGTGGCTTGCCTTAATTTATTTGAGCTGGACATTATATTCATGTGGTTCCCCATGTGTCACGCCAGGTGTGGGGAAGATGCAGTGTAATACAGAGGGAAAAGGGAAAGGGAGCCCAGATACTAGGGAAAGGGGGGAAGTGGAGACCTCCTAGTTTGGTCTAGCATCACCCTGTCTCAACTATCGTCCCTATATTGCTTCCTCAGCAATCGGCTACCGCTAGGGATGGAAGGAAATGAGCACTAGTCAACCTCCACTAAACTCTACAGACAATACGGGTGGACAAAACAGGTGAAATGGCTTAGCTTTAGATGAACTCCAAATAAGCACACGGCCTCAAGCTCCAGAGAGGACGAAGTACTGCTTCTGCTAAGCTTCACAAGTAGAAATGGATATAGCCGGCAACTCCCTCTCAGACACACCAGGTATACAGTGGTGGCCAAAAGTATTGGCACCCCTGCAATTCTGTCAGATAATACTCAGTTTCTTCCTGAAAATGATTGCAATCACAAATTCTTTGGTATTATTATCTTCATTTAATTTGTCTTCAATGAAAAAACACAAAAAGAATTGTCCTAAAGCCAAATTGGATATAATTACACACCAAACCTAAAAAAGGGGGTGGACGAAAGTATTGGCACTGTTTGAAAAATCATGTGATGCTTCTCTAATTACCTGTGGCACCTAACAGGTGTTGGCAATAACTAAATCACACTTGCAGCCAGTTAACATGGATTAAAGTTGACTCAACCTCTGTCCTGTGTCCTTGTGTGTACCACATTGAGCATGGAGAAAAGAAAGAAGACCAAAGAACTGTCTGAGGACTTGAGAAACCAAATTTTGAGGAAGCATGAGCAATCTCAAGGCTACAAGTCCATCTCCAAAGACCTGAATGTTTCTGTGTCTTCCGTGCGCAGTGTCATCAAGAAGTTTAAAGCCCATGGCACTGTGGCTAACCTCCCTAGATGTGGACGGAAAAGAAAAATTGACGAGAGATTTCAACGCAAGATTGTGCGGATGGTGGATAAAGAACCTCGACTAACATGCAAACAAGTTCAAGCTGCCCTGCAGTCCGAGGGTACAACAGTGTCAACCCGTACTATCCGTCGGCGTCTGAATGAAAAGGGACTGTATGGTAGGATACCCAGGAAGACCCCACTTCTTACCCCGAGACATAAAAAAGCCAGGCTGGAGTTTGCCAAAACTTACCTGAGAAAGCCTAAAACGTTTTGGAAGAATGTTCTCTGGTCAGATGAGACAAAAGTAGAGCTTTTTGGGAAAAAGCATCAACATAGAGTGTACAGGAAAAAAAAAGAGGCATTCAAAGAAAAGAACATGGTCCCTACAGTCAAACATGGCGGAGGTTCCCTGAAGTTTTCGGGTTGCTTTGCTGCCTCTGGCACTGGACTGCTTGACCGTGTGCATGGCATTATGAAGTCTGAAGACTACCAACAAATTTTGCAGCATAATGTAGGGCCCAGTGTGAGATAGCAGGGTCTCCCTCAGAGGTCATGGGTCCTCCTGCAGGACAATGACCCAAAACACACTTCCAAAAGCACTATAAAATGATTTGAGAGAAAGCACTGGAGACTTCTAAGGTGGCCAGCAATGAGTCCAGACCTGAATCCCATAGAACACCTGTGGAGAGATCTCAAAATGGCAGTTTGGAGAAGGCCCCCTTCAAATATCAGGGACCTGGAGCAGTTTACCAAAGAAGAATGGTCTATAATTCCAGCAGAGCATTGTAAGAAACTCATTGATGGTTACCGGAAGCGGTTGTTCGCAGTTATTTTGGCTAAAGGTTGTGCAACCAAGTATTAGGCTGAGGGTGCCAATACTTTTGTCCAGCCCATTTTTAGAGTTTTGTGTGAAATGATCAATGATTTGATTTTTGCTTCATTCGCTTTTGTGTTTTTTCCTTGCAAGCAAATTAAATGAAGATAATAATACCAAAGAATTTGTGATTGCAATCATTTTCAGGAAGAAACTGAGTATCATCTGACAGAATTGCAGGGGTGCCAATTCTTTTGGCCACCCCTGTATATACACCCAGGCCAGAGAGCTAATTAGTAAGAGAAAGATAGCCGCTCGGTCCTAAAGACAGCCTCTTATCTAAGAAACTGTCTGCAATGCCAAACATAAAGTTCTCCTGCAACCCACTGCAGTGCGACTGTCTGTCACCTCTGACACACCCGTGACAGTACCCCCCATCTACAAGTGGCCTCCGGACACTCAGGACCGGGTTTCTCAGGAAAAGAGGTGTCGAATGAGTGAACCAATTTGGGAGCAATCACCCCTGATGCTGAAACCCACATCCTCTCCTCTGGACCATAGCCATTCCAATGCACCAAGTATTGTAGAGAACGACGTTGGAGATGAGAATCTACAATCCTCGAAATCTGGAACTCCCGATTACCATCAACCATTACTGGGGGCGGTGGTAGAGGTGAGGGCTCAAGAAGTTCAACATACCTTTTGAGTAAGGACCTGTGGAACACATTGTGGACCTTAAGGGCCTGAGGAAGTTCAAGACGAAACGCTGCTGGGTTAATGATGGTGGTTATTTTATAGTGATCAATAAACCTAGGTCCCAGCTTCCAAGAAGGAACTTTCAATCTTATATTCCTGGTAGACAACCACACAAAGTCATTCACATTCAGGTCCGCACCTGGCAAGCGTTTTCTGTCAGCCATACGTTTATGCCTGTCTCCCATGTTTTTTAAATTACAGAGCACACCCTGCCATACCGAGGAGAGTGACAAAGCAAACCGTTCCTCTTCAGGAACTCCTGAAACTCCTCCCCCGCTGAAGGTATCAAACTGTGGATGATAACCATATGCACTGAAGAACGGTGATCTGCCAGTGGATTCTTGACGATGATTATTGATGGCAAATTCTGCCAGCGGTAAGCAGGATGCCCAATCCTCCTGATTTTCAGAGACGAAACACCTGAGGTATGTCTCCAAGTTCTGATTGACACTCTCGGTCTGACCATTCGACTGAGGATGAAAGGCAGAGGAAAAGGACAGCTGCACCCCCAGTCAGGAACAGAATGCTTTCCTGAACTTGGAAACAAACTGGGTCCCCTGATCTGACCCCACATCGGAGGGAACCCCGTGAAGCTTCACAATCTCAATTATGAAGACCTGAGCAAGTGTCTTGGCATTGAGAAGTGCAGGTAATCCGACAAAGTGAACCATTTTACTGAACCTATGTACTATGACCAAAACCACCGTTTTGCCTGCAGAAACTGGTAGGTCAGTAATAAAATCCATGGACAAGTGTGTCCATGGCCTACTAGGGATAGGTAGTGGAAGAAGAGTACCAGGCGGATGGGTGAGCGAAACCTTAGAACGCGCAAATACTACAAGCAGCTACATGTTCAATTACATCTTGATGAAACCCCGGCCACCAAAAACGACGAGAGAGGAGGTCCGCGGTTGCCTTACCACCTGGATGTCCAGCAAGCACAGAGTTATGATGTTCCTTGATTACTTTGCAGAGCAGATCAGATGGTACAAATAACTTTCCTAAAGGGCAGGAGGCAGGGGCGTCCCACTGAGCCTCCAACACCTCACCCTCCAGTTCAGGATAAAGAGACGAAATGACTACCCCTTTCTCTAATATCGGGGAAGGGTTCTCATGATCACCACCACCAGGGAAGCTCCGGGACAAAGCATCAGCCTTGACATAGTTGACCCCTGGACAAAAAGTGACAACAAAATTGAACCTAGTAAAAACATGGACCATCTGGCTTGCCTAGGGTGGAGACGTTTAGCTGACTGTAGATAAGACAAGTTCTTATGGTCAGTAATAACAGTATTAGGACGGACTGCCCCCTCTGACCAATGTCACCTTTCCTCGAACGCCAATTTGATCGCCAAAAGTTCCCTATTACCCACGTCATAATTTCTCTCAGCTGAAGACAATTTTTTAGAAAAGTAGGCACATGAACACCATTTACCAGGGGATGAACCCTGAGATAGTACAGCCCCAACCCCGACATCCGAAGCATCGACCTCCACAATAAAGGGTTGAGAAACATCGGGTTGACTGAGTATAGGTTCAGTGGCAAAATGATTCTTTAAGGAAGAAAAAGCCTGGAGGGAAGCATCCGACCATTTGGAAAAATCAGACCCCTTCTTAGTCATGTGAGTAAGTGGTTTCACTATAACAGAGTAACTTTGGATGAATTTCCTGTAAAAATTAGTAAAGCCCAGAAAACGTTGTAGAGCCTTCAGGTTCTCGTGACGTTCCCAGTCAAGAACTGCACGGATCTTCTCCAGATCCATGCAAAAACCTGAAGATGCCAACAAGTATCCCAAAAAAGGCACCTCCTGAACAGCGAAAACACATTTTTCTTGTTTGGCATAAAGTTTGTTATCCCTTAATATCTGGAGCACCTGCTTAACATGCCCCCAATGAGTCTCAAAATCAGGTGAATAAACCAAAATATTGTCCAGATAGACCACCACAAACCTCCCCATCAAATGATGGAAAATATCATTTATGAAATGCTGGAATACCGCAGGTGCATTGGTCAAACCAAAAGGCATAACCAAACCCTCGAAATGTCCTTCCCAGGTATTGAACGCTGTCTTCTATTCGTCCCCTTCACTGATTCTAACCAGATTGTAGGCTCCCCTTAAATCCAACTTGGAGAATACCTTAGCTCCCATAACCTGGCTGAACAAATCAGGAATCAGAGTAAGAGGATATGGATCACGGATGGTAATTTGATTTAATTCCCGGAAATCTAAACAGGGACGTAGACCGCCATCTTTTTTCTTCACAAAGAAGAACCCTGCTGCCACGGGCGAAGATGAGGGTCTGATATGTCCCTTCTCCAGACTTTCCACAATGAAATCCTTCATGGCTTGTCTCTCAGGGCCAGAAAGATTATACAGTCTGGACTTCCGTAGTTTAGCTCCGGGGGTCAGATTAATAGGACAGTCATAAGCACGATGAGGAGGCAAATCCTGACACCCCTTTTCAGAAAAAAACGTCCTCAAAACCAGACAGAAACTCAGGTAATATTTCCGTAGAGACAGTAACAATGGAAATATCTAGACAGTTCTCATGGCAATAATCTCCCCGGCTTGCCAATCCACCAATGGATTATGTTTAACAAGCCATGGTATACCCAAGACAATCTGAGTAGGAAGATTGTCCAGAACATAGCAAGGGATGATTTCACAATGAACTGACCCCACCCTCAGTTTTACATTATCTACAATCTAATGCTTTCTGTGCAAGTGCCACCGAGTCAATGGCAAAGATGGGAATAGGTTCAGCTAAAGCACAGCAAGCAAGACCATGAGTTTTCACAAACTCAGCATCAACCATGCTGACTCCGGCTCCACCGTCAACAAACACAGAAATTTTTTTGGTTTTGCTCTCAAGCACCACCTCTGCTGTTAGGACAAAGTGGGAACTGCAGTTTGGCCACAAATTCACCTCTTGTTTATCCAACTCCAGACTACCGAGAGTTAATCGAGTCTCCTTTTGTTTATAAATTGAAGGACAGGTCTCAACATAGTGTCCCTTTTTCAGACAAAAAAAAATGCCTTTTTTCTTGCGAATCTCCGGGGAGATGTATGATGTAGAGACACCCCCTAACTGCATGGGTTCCTCCACCTCCCTCAGTACTGGATCACCCCCAGACCGCTCCCCTGGCAGAGAAACACAACCCCGGCAAGGAGGCCACAAAAAAGGAGGTCTCACGCATCTATCCCAAAGGCGTCTATCAAGACGTATGGCCAACGACATGGCTGCCTCCAAGGACTGAGGAGTTTCATATAAGGCCTAGGCATCTTTCAGCCTTTCAGTAAGCCCCTCACAAAATTGACTTTTAAGGGCTGAGTCATTCCATTTGGAATCCGTTGCTCATCTTCGGAATTCCGAACTGTATGTTTCCACTGACCGAATCCCCTGCTGAAGACGACGTAGCCTAGACTCAGCCAAGGCGACTCAGTCAGGGTCATCATAGATGAGGGCCAGAGCTCCAAAAAAACCCTCCACAGATTGGAGACAAACCGAGTCCTGCGGTAACGAAAACGCCCATGACTGAGGGTTGCCCTGGAATAGAGAGATCACAATACCAACCCATTGCTCCTCATTACTGTAGGAGTAGGGACGAAGTTTAAAATACAATTTGCATGCCTCCTTAAATACAAAAAACTTGTCCCTACCTCCTGAAAACCTGTCCGGAAGGGAAACCTTGGGTTCAGGCTGGACAGGCCTACCTGCAGAGACCCCCATATTGGCGACCTGTAACCGCCAATGCTGCTGCTGAACCTCACAGTGGTGGTCATTCACCTCCAGAGACAGACAGCGGAACTGCTCTGCGAGCTCTTCAACTGAACCCATACCAAAGGGAGAAGGAAAAAAAAAACATACACACCCAAAAACACACAAAGAAAAAAAAAATGTCAGTTCCCTTCTTTTTTTCCTTTCAAAACCTGCTCGGCCAGCTATAATGTCACGCCAGGTGTGGGGAAGACTTAGTGAAACACAGAAGGAAAAGGGAAAAAGAGCCCAGACACTTGGGAAAGTGGGGAAGTGGAGACCTCCTAGTCTGGTCTAGCGTCACCCTGTCTCAACTATTGTCCCTATATTGCCTCCTCAGCAATCGCCGCACGCGTGCCTCGCCCTACTCTCCCTGGTGTACGGCTACAGCTAGGGATGGAAGGAGATGAGCACTAGTCAACCTCCACTGAACTCTATAGACAACAGGGGTAGACAAAACAGGGGAAATGGCTTAGCTTTAGATGAACTCCAAATAAGCACACGGCCTCAAGCTCCAGAGAGAATGAAGTACTGCTTTTGCTAAGCTTCACAAGTAGAAATGGTTATAGCCAGCGAATCCCTCTCAGACACATCAGGTATATATACACCTAGGACAAAGAGCTAATTAGCAAGAGAGAGGTAGCCACTCGGTCCTAAAGACAGCCTCTTATCTAAGAAACTGTCTGCAATCCCAAACGTAGAGATCTCCTGCAACCCACTGCAGAGGGACTGTCTGTCACCTCTGACACACTCGTGACACCATGGCTGCGTGTCTACTAGCTGGGTTTCAGTCCTTCCCTGCCCTTATTCACATGCACGTCACTTGACAAATGGTAAGGTTTTAATATTAGAGGTTAGGATCTTCCCGAATAGGGTCACCGTGACTTAGTGGGATGGCTTTTGCATTTTTTTGTTCAAAATTATATTAAGTAAGCACCCTATGTTATTTCCATGCAATATTGCAGTTTATTTATTTACTGAAGGGTATTTGCTTATTATGTTTTTATCTCTCAGATGCTTATCTTTGATGAAAACAAAGTATTGGGTGCTTGTATTCAAACTCCCTAACCAGAGGCAAAGCTAAGGGTTCAGCTTGGGGAGGGGGTGAGAGACGAAACATCTGAGTGGGCCCCTAACCAGGTAACCATGATTACAACTATGGTGGCACACCACAATTGTGGGACAGCAGATGACCATCGTTTTACAGAAAATAAATCTCTATAAAGACCAAGATTGATGTTACTGCCATATGGTGATCATATAGCGGTTGATACCAATGCTGCAGAACATGTAAGATATTACATTACAATTACAGATAGTGACTTACAGATGAAGTTCTTTCTAATGGAGTCGTTCACTTTTCCCATTTTTTCAATCTGGCTCAGACGGACCGACGTCTTTTCCACGACGTCACAACTTGTCGGCAGAGATTACAACAAGGATACATATGACTTCTCACATTTCCTGCACTGTCCCCATCTATTCCCAACCTGCACAAACTTCACATCCTACTGATACCCCAATACCATTGCACATTTTCTTTTTTGGTTTTGTATTTGATTAAGCGCTCTTGGGACAATTATTCTTAGTCAAGATAAAAACCCTTTTTCCTTTACCCCAATACTGAGCTGATGCTGGCTGCCATATGTGTCTCTATTAATGCACCCGCTGTGTGGTACAAAAACAATGCTCCTCTTATTGCCCCACATAGTAATGCCACCACTCTGCCCCTTACATAGTAAAATGTCTCCTTTGTACCTTTACAGTAGCCTCCACACTCTTTAATGGTCCCCACTGTACCCTCTACACTGTATATTGGCCCCAACACTTTATGAGGGCCCTCACATTATCTCACACACTGTATAATGACCCCCAAAGTAGTCCCCACAGTTTATGACAGCCCCGCACAGTAGCTCACACATTGTAGAATTGCACACACAGTTTATGAAAGCACCCCAAAGTAGCTCCCATGCTGTATAAAGGCCCCCAAAGTGTACAATGGTCCTCACAGTTGCTCCCACACTGTATACTATAGGCCCACACACTAGCCTTCAAACTGTATGATGGCCCCCGAATTGTGATATCCTATGACTAAGGGCATCTTAGTATGCCAGAAACACGTCAAGCCATGAGATGTTTTATTTTTAACCATGTTTTAACTTTTTCCACTAAAAGATATTTGATTTTACTTGGACGGTTGTGCTGAAAAACTACCTCTTTCTCCAAGTCCTTCAAGCTACAATCAATAGCAGGTACGGGTGCCAGAGGCTATTTTCACTTCAATGGATCCTCCCATATTGCCAACGTGACCAGCTCCCAATAACCCCCCTCTCCCCGACCTTCCACATATGCCAACAGTAAGTGAAGAGTAAGTCACTACAGTGAAGGCCTCAAAGGCAGCTGTGTGTGAGTGCAAAAACTTGGTGAAGAAAGAGAGTGAGAAAGAGAGTCTTAGAGGTCTGGATGGTTGGGCAGTTGCAAGAATGAGTCCTGTTGAGGTGAAGAGACCAGAGAAGAGTATAAACATAGACTGTTCAGTAAATATGTTTATGCTGCAAGGTTTAGGAAAGTACCTCATCTGATTAAAGTTTCCGCTGTTAAAAAAATGGTGTCATGTCCGTGCTTTTACACTGCCTCAAGAGGGTAATCCCAAGCCAGAGTCATCCTGTAAGTTATGTTGAAGTCATGGCTTACCACTCAAGTTCAGAACATTTACATGGCTATGCCCAAATTCCCCAGATTACCATTGTGCTTTAGATGGGTTAATTTTTATTTTATGAGTGATGATTCAGTACATAAATCTGCATGCATTTTATTAGAAATATATCATAATGAACCATTTTCTGTAGTGCCCAATGAATGAGTCAGGATAAGCATGACATGTTTGTTTAGCGCTTGATGACTAAAACATGAGTAAGACATATATGTGGATTTCCTTGAGTCATTTCACAATCATACACTACATACTGTCACAAGTTAGTGCTTCAGTGAAGTGAAGAATTCTAAAAATAATTATAGCATGTTTGCCAATACAAAGAATATTGAAAATAATTTAACACATTTTCTCTTCTGTTGCTCACAAGATACAAGATCAAAGCTATCTATAACAGCATTTTCCTATATATTGTATAGATTTAAGTACATTGACGAAAACAATAAAAAATGTAAATATAATTTAAAGGGGTATTCTTAAGTTACTAAATTGCTTTAATTAGATAGCATGAAATTGACTTTCTTTTATCTGCTTTCATTCTCCTGCAACGAGAGCTTTAATATTTCATAGTGTACAATTATGACAGCAGTTAGCTGCTCACTTCCCTCCCCCTCCCTCACAGCTCCTGACAAGCTGCTATTATAAATTTTGCTTTTATCAATCCTTTAGAATCAGAATTTCCTGACACAGCATCACAGCTCTCATTGTCTATAGCCGTGTACTTGATCAAACACACAGTTATCTCTACATGCAATTACAGTGATAATAGTGTAGAACTTGTGCTGAGCTTTATAATTCTACTTACAGCTCTGCTCATCAGAACTATCACATAAGGAGGAGTGTCTGCCAGAGACCAGGAAGTAAGGAGATTGCATAATTCTGATGTGCTCAAGATAAAACTTAAGAATAGCCCTCTAAGAATAGGCATTTTAGAGGGTTGCATAAACTAATGAGGTTTATATTGTAAGATAACATTGCTGGCTGTGATACAAATCCTAGCTTTCTATGGAGTATTGACATCTAAATATGTGATGGGGTTTGAGTACAGTGGCATAGTATTGGGTTGCCCCGGGCACCAAATTCTAAGGGAGTTCAACATTTTGCACCCAATCATCCCTGCTTGTTCTTGAAGCATTGCATGGAGCGGTGAGTGCCCTGCAATGAGCTGGATGATTATAGCAGCCAGAAGCTGCTTTGCCATCTAAATCAGTGACACAGGGTTCTATGCAAAGCACAGCAGTCAAGGTCAGGTTATCCCTAGGCAGCAACCAAGATAACAAAGCTCTCAGTATGATGAAGTGAGCTTTGTAATCTCAGTTACAGAGCAATACTACTCAGTGACAAACTGATTTCCATTACGGCACTCTGCATAGGCGGCAACTGAAATGAAAAAGATTGCATTGTGGTCTCTGACAACTACCTGATTCTCCTTTTACCTGCAATTTTATGAGAGGAGTGACAGAAAAATATACTAATGTTATAATATACTAAGATTTTCCATACTTTTTCTATCACTAACTGTGGTTAGGGTTAGGGCTAGTATTGGGAATAGGGTTAGGTTTAGGGCAAGAATAATAAAATAGTCACATAAACACAAATGTAATCAAAGTAAAAAATATAGCAATTTATAATTTTTAATTTTCAAATTTTATGTTTAATTTTCTAGGGGTTAGGAAGGTACAAAATACTTGCCCACATACTGGCAACCCAAGCTACGCCACTGATTGGGTATCCTAACAGATGGATGTCAAATGCATACTCTGATTTCTATTTTCTTAACCCTTGTGAATCCAGAATGATTGATATGATGGATATTAGGATACACAAATATTATTACTGGTAGCATTTCTCCTATTACACAATAAAAAAAGTTGAAAAAATAACTATCCTATTTCTGTGTGATATCATGGCTTGTAGTGACAAACCCAAAGTCGGCAGCATCTCTGCTACGGTGACCTCATGACAACACTTGATGCTCTGATATTTTCAAGTCTTTACATAGATTCACTGACTGTAAAGACTCAAAGAGGACCCTTTTCCCCAAGGTAATAGTGACTGCTGAGCAGAATAAAATGTTTTTATCTTTTTTTTTATATCACCTTTGCATAACAGAGATGTTAGCAATGAAAGTATTTTGGCAGATAATGTCTAATTTTCTTTAGGTTCAAGTGGGCGTTATCAGACATCATTCAGATAAGTTCACACTAGTCAGTGTGGCGGGAGGGGCAACACAGCTGAGTTTAGCTGAGTAACATTACAAACCTTTCTATCAGTTCTGTTCTGTCCCTTCACCCACATTACTTATCTGGAGAGGAGAACTCAAAGGTGACAGTAATAACACATGTTTGTTGTGCTCATGGAAACTCATAATTGCTTAGCAGTGAAGCTGTCTGTCACTACATCTCACACAGAGTTTCTTCTGAGCTATTGTGGGGCGTGTTATTTTTCTCCTTTTTGCTGCAGCTGCCTGCTTATGATTGGGTAGCATCATACAAGGGGAAAAAGTACATACCCAGAGGAAAAACTCTAATAGTGCCCACTAGGACTTAACAAAAGTTAATCCATTAGATGCCAAATAATGTACATTATTTGCTAATATCTCCACAACAAATATGAAATAAAAGAAGTTTCATTCTGCTTTGCAGCCACTATTACATCGGGTGTCTAGTTCAACATGAAAAAATTGGTGAAAAGTCCTCTTTAAATCAGCATTTACATTAATGATCACAATATTCACAATATAACCACTTAACTGAACTTTTACTAATGATAACTTTGTGATAACTTTGTCCACCATGGAAAGTTATGAAGGTTTCCAAATCACTTTATTAGGCGATTTGTCTTCATTCCTAAAAACATTGCATGTAAGTGACTTCCAAATACGTGCTTTTCCACAGTCTTTAGTAGCATTTATATCAGAGTGTACTCATTTGGAGTACAGATGATGGCAGTGAAAAGGTCAGCTCAGCACCTGTCTCTCACTAACTCTGGGGAACAGCTGTTGCAGGAGATTGTTCTGATAAGAACAACACTCAAAGGGTGAGACAGGTTATGACTCTATCAGTTCCATTATCTGTACTCCAAGTGAGTATGTTCGGATATAAATGAAACTGAAGGCAGACAAATAGATTGATGAAAAGCCAACGTTTGGAAAGTAATTTCTTTCAGGAATGAGGACAAATCCCATAATAAAGTGATTAGCAAAATTTTATAACTTTCCATGCTTGACAAAATAATAAAAATCCTATAAAGACATATGTGCCTTCCCCATAATATCATAATGTCTCCATTCTGTATTAATGTCACCCATCCAGGTCGCCATTCCCCATCCAGTAATAATGTCCCATTCCCCATTCCGTAATAATGTCACCATTCCCCATCCAGTAATAATTTCCCCATTCTCCATCCAGTATTAAAATCACCATTTCCTATTCAGTAATAATATCCCCATTCCCCATCCGGGGCCCATCCGGTAATAATGCTCCGTAGTTCCCTAACATATTAAAAAAACAATTCTCACCTTCCCCCGCTCTCACGATGAGCAGTATCCTCTCCTATAGCCTCCACAGGAGCTGGCAGCTGACTTTGGCATGCCTGTTATGGTGATGCATGACATCACTGTTATGCATCCCCTGCAACTGGCATGCCAACATTAAGTGCCAGCCTCTGATTGGCCGGCAGCATGTATTGCAGTGCAGGGACCTGGTGGGTCTCTTTGCCACAACACATTTCAGCTGAATATGTGTGAATTTGAATACATTTCCACCTGAAATAGGTGCTGAGGTCAGCAGGCCCCCCTCCAGCATGGGCCTTGTCCCAGTCATAGAGGGTGCGATTGTTATGAACCTGGCTATGGTGATGCTATCATACTGTACGGTGGGCTGTGGAAATACCATCATACTACAAGGGGAATTGTGGTGATCTATCATACTTTGTGGGGGCTGGATAGACCTCATAATGTATTGGGAACTGTAAAGATCATCATACTGTGTGGATCAGAGGGACCTGTTAGGCGAAATGGGTTCAAAACGGGTTCAGAACCATCAGTGGATTCTGTGGTCTCCCATTCTGGAGCAGCCAGGGCTGATGCTGCTCAGCATCATCATCAGCCCCAACGCCTAGCTGGTGCACGAGATGTACAAGTTGTCTCTTGGGTCTTTGTTCCTAGCAACATAAAGCGTAGGTTGCGGAGGGAAACAGGGCTGCTAGAGCCTAAGTCCAGGATTCATTGCACTGAGCATGCCCGTGACATGGCGGACCGTGATTGGTGGTTTGGGAGTCAGCTGATCCGGTGACCTGGCACCACCTGATTGGTCGCGGGTGACGTCACCAATAGTGCGACTGTGGGCAGGGCTTAAACTTTAAATAACCCGCCCACAAACATGGCGGCGCTTTCTGATCATTGAGCTGTGATGGTGTTATTGTGTGGACGCTAGGTCGTTTGGGCTCGCCGTGTGCTTTAGCTTTTGTCAGGCAGGTTTAGCGGGGGATAGGCAGCCTTAGATGGAGAGAGGCAGGTAGCTTCGTCTGACAGTCTGGCTCCGAAAAAGGGGTCGCCATACACCCCGAGCAGTCTGCAGACGCCGTATTCCTGGCACCGCCTGTAAGCCACGTGGAGAGATACTCCTCAGTCCGGTAGCACGCCGGCTGGGAGCACGTATACGCCGGCGTGAATCACACACGCATCCTAGTGCCTGCTGTGTAGTCCCTGTGCTGTAAACAGGGTTACAGATACATTATTTATCGCACATCTCTCATGCAGTTAACGGAGATAGTGCGAATCCCTATTCCCGTTCCGGTGTGCAGTAGCACGGAAGGGATTGTCATTTCAGTTGGTTGTTTTACCTTCTTACCCGGAAGGTGTTCGGCCGCAGTTCTCCAACCGTCCGTTAACAGTATCAGAGCACCAGGGTCTTGCTGAACATGGCTGACAACCAGCAACTGCAGCGCTATATCCAGCAACTTGAGGCCAGAGTTAGGACTCTGGAACAAGCTTCCCCGGTGGCTGATATCACTGCAGTAGCTACCCAGGCAGCCTCTCAAGTGGCCAATCTGGTTAACATGGCTGTGGTGAATGCTGCGGCAGCTGCAATCGCCCCATTACCCCAGTTCGCTCTCTCAGAAAAAATTTCTGGCGACAGCAGTTCCTGCAGTGGTTTTATTAATCTGTGCTCCATTCAGTTGGAGATGATGGAGGCACGGTTCCCCACCGAAAGGGCCAAAGTGGGTTTTGTCATCTCGTTATTTTCTCACAAGGCCTTGGAGTGAGCAACACCTCTGTGGGAGCGGAGTGACCCGGTAGTGGCTAATGCGGGTCTCTTTCTTACAGCCCTAAAAAATGTCTTCCTAGGTCCTCAGGTCACACATGATATGGCTCTTAAGCTCCTTGCATTGGTCCAGGATTCGGTCACCGCCAGCCACTATGCCATCCAATTCAGAACCTTAGCGGCTGAATTGGATTGGTCTGAGCGGTCTTTAATCCCGGTGTTCTGGAAGGGTCTGGCTGGGCATATTAAAAATGCTCTACCTAAAAGAGAGATTCCAACCTTCCTGGAGGAGTTAATCTCTCTCGCTAACCGAATAGATTTGCGTCATGCAGAACACAAGTTAGAGCTGGAGGTCCCCAGACCTCAGTGTCGGTTGGCACCTTCATTCTCTAGACCCATTTCCAAACCCACAACTCCCGACCCGGAGCCTGAGGCTATGGATGTATCCCGGACTGAGTCTAGCCCCTCTCGTTCCTGACCTGCACATCTCTTGGAGTACCCCATTAATAAGGGTTCCAAGCAGTCGGGAAAACGAGTGTGTCTAACCGCCGTTGGAGGAGGTGTGTTAGATTCCGGGGCTCCTTCCTCCAAATTATTGTATAAGGTGACATTGTTCTTCGGAACAACCACGGTTACTGCCATGGCGTGGGTGGATTCTGGTGCCAATGGTAATTTTTTGCCATCTACGTTTGCTCAGAAGTACACCATTCCTATGGAGTTACTTCCAAAACCAATGAACATTAAGGTAGTCAATGGTTCACTACTGGACACTAGTGTTGAGCGATACCTTCCGATATCCGGAAATATCGGATCGGATTGGATCGGGCCGATACCCAAAATGTATCGGATATAGCCGATTCCGATACCGGAAACCAATGCAAGTCAATGGGACACAAATATCGGAATGAAAATAAACCCTTTCTTTCCTTGTAGGTTAATTCTACATGAAGGAAAACAACTAACAATAATGTAGAATGTATTGGGGGAGGTGGTTGCCCAAATCGATGGGAACAGTGCTCACAGTGAAACATGAAAAGCCGGCAATTCAGCAGCAGCATACACCGGTACCCGACAATTTATAACAGAAAGAATAGAGCTTCACACATAGATTAGATAGATTGAGACATGTCAGTCACATATATATGAAGTACAGTGACAGTGTTGCTTACTGTACTTGTCATTTAGTGTAAAGGATTTATTAAAAAAAATATTAGTGTTTTCATGCACCGTCTCTTTAAAAAAGCCAGCCGGCAATTCAGCAGCGGTACCCGACAATTTAGAATAGAAAGAATAGAGAATCACACATAGATTAGATAGATAGAAACATGTCAGTCACATATATATGAAGTACAGTGACAGTGTTGCTTACTGTACTTGTCATTTAGTCTAAAGGATTTATTTAAAAAAATATTAGTGTTTTCATGCACCGTCTCTTTAAAAAAGCCGGCCGGCAATTCAGCATCTGTACCCAACAATTTAGAATAGAAAGAATAGAGAATCACACATAGATTAGATAGATAGAAACATGTCAGTCACATATATAAGAAGTACAGTGATAGTGTTGATTACGGTACTTGTCATTTAGTGTTAAAATAAAGGATTTATTTAAAAAAAAATTGGCGTGGGGTTCCCCCTAATTTTAGTCTCTAGCGGAGGTTGAGCAGACGGCTGGGGCAGATGTTTGAAGCCTGGGAAGGGGGTAATACCCACGGAGCTTCCCAGGCTACTAATATCAGCCCCCAGCTGAATACCTAGCCTTTACTAGCTATTAAAATGGGGGACCCCCCCAAAAAAATGACGTGGGGTCCCCCCTATTTTAATAGCTAGCAAAGGCTAGGCAGACAGCTGGGGGCTGATATTAATAGCCCAGGAAGGGTGCCATGAATATTGGCCCCCTCCCAGGCTAGAAACACCAGCAGTCAGCCGCCCCAGAAATGGCGCATCCATAGGATGCGCCAATTCTGGCACTTAGCCTCGCTCTTCCCACTGCCCTGTAGCGGTGGCAGTGGGGTAATGGGGTTGGGGTTGATGTCAGCTTATAATGCCACCTGACATCAAGCCCAGGTTAGTAATGGAGAGGCGTCTATAAGACACCCCCATTACTAACCCCATAGTCAAAGTTAAAAAAAACACAAACACCCAGAATAAAATCCTTTAATTGAAATAAACACACAATTCTTTATTGTTCTAAATTGAAACATACTTACCACCACGCCCATTCCAGCTGAAGCCAGCGATCTCCTGCAATAAAAATAAAATAATAAAGCAACATCATCCTTACCTTCCCATGGTTCCCAGGACAGCTTCAGCTCTGCTACATCGAGATGACAGGCTGGACCGCAGCAGAATGCTGCCATCCAGCCTGTCATCCCGCAGACACTGAGAAGCGCAGGTATGCTTGCGCTCCTCAGTGTCTGGCTGTGACGGCATCCAGATGAGCCGACAATGAACTCAGCTCACCTCATGCACGTCACTGACAGCGTGGGAGAATTCTCCTGTGCATGCGGTGAGCGTGAGAAACTCGGCTCATCGGGATGCCGTCACAGCCTGACACTGAGGAGCGCAAGCATGCCTGCGCTTCTCAGTGTCCGCGGGATGACAGGCTGGATGGCAGCGTTCTGCAGGTCCAGCCTGTCATCTCGATGTAGCAGAGCTGAAGCTGTCCTGGGAACCATGGAAAGGTAAGGATGATGTTGCTTTATTATTTTACTTTTATTGCAGGAGATCGTTGGCTTCAGCTGGAATGGCCGTGAGGGTAAGTATGGTTTAATTTAGAACAATAAAGAATTGTGTGTTTATTTCAATTAAAGGACTTTATTCTGGGTGTTGTGTTTTTTTTTGAATACTTTACTAGAAATTCATGGCGGTCATGTCTAATATTGGCGTGACCCCATGAATTTTGGGCTTAGGGCCAGCTGATAATGCCAAGCTGGCCCTAACCCCTTTATTACCCAGTGAGCCACCGCACCAGGGCCCTGGATGAGTTGGGTACAGCACCAGAAGATGGCGCTTCTATGAACGCGCCATTTTCCGGGGTGGCTGCGGACTGCAATTTGCAGCGGGGGGGGCCCAGAAAGCTTGGGCCTCCCTGCGCTGCAGATTCCAGCCCCCAGCTGCCTAGTTGTACCTGGCTGGACACAAAAATAGGGCGAAGCCCCACGTATTTTTTTTTTTTAATTGTTTCATGAAATTCATGAAATAATTAAGAAAAAAAGGGCTTCCCTATATTGTTGTGTCCGGCCAGGTACAAATAGGCAGCTGGTGGTTGGGGGCAGCCCATTCCTGCCTGCTGTACCTGGCTGGACACAAATATAGTGCGAAGCCCCACGTCAATTTTTTTTTAATTATTTCATGAAATAATTAAAAAAAAAAAGGGCTTCCCTATATTGTTGTGTCCGGCCAGGTACAAATAGGCAGCTGGTGGTTGGGGGCAGCCCGTTCCTGCCTGCTGTACCTGGCTGGACACAAATATAGGGCGAAGCCCCACATCAATTTTTTTTTAATTATTTCATGAATTTCCTGAAATAATGTAAAAAAAATTGACGTGGGGCTTCTCCCTATATTTGTGTCCAGCCAGGTACAGCAGGCAGGAACGTGCTGCCCCCAACCACCAGCTGCCTATTTGTACCTGGTTGGACACAACAATATAGGGAAGCCCTTTTTTTCTTTATTATTTCATGAATTTCATGAAATAATTTTAAAAAAAATACGTGGGGCTGCGCCCTATTTTTGTGTCCAGCCAGGTACAACTAGGCAGCTGGGGGATGGAATCTGCAGCGCAGGGAGGCCCAAGTTTTCTGCCCCCCCCCCCAGCTGCAAATTGCAGTCCGCAGCCACCCCGGAAAATGGCGCGTTCATAGAAGCTGGATGCTGTACCTGGCTGGCATACAAAAATATGGCAAAGCCCACGTCAAAATTTTTGGGAAAAATTAATTAAAAAATAAATAATAATTTAGGGACTGCATCTTTATTAACTCCTCAAATGTCATTTAGTGTTAAAATAAAGGATTTATTTAAAAAAAAATTGGCGTGGGATCCCCCATAATTTTAGTCTCTAGCGGAGGTTAAGCCGACGGCTGGGGCTGATGTTTGAAGCCTGGGAAGGGGGTAATACCCACGGAGCTTCCCAGACTACTAATATCAGCCCCCAGCTGAATACCTAGCCTTTACTAACTATTAAAAAGGGGGACCCCCCAAAAAAACGACGTGGGGTCCCCCCTATTTTAATAGCTAGCAAAGGCTAGGCAGACAGCTGGGGGCTGATATTAATAGCCCAGGAAGGGTGCCATGAATATTGGCCCCCTCCCAGGCTAGAAACACCAGCCATCAGCCGCCCCAGAAATGGCGCATCCATAGGATGCGCCAATTCTGGCACTTAGCCTCGCTCTTCCACGCTGCCCTGGTGCGGTGGCAGGGGGTAATAGGGTTGGGGTTCATGTCAGCGCAAGCTGCCATGAAGCCCAGGTTAGTAATGATGGGCGTCTATAAGACACCCCCATTACTAATCTACAAAGTGTTAAAAAGAAAAAAACACACTACACTCAGAAAAAAATAATTTATTTGAAATAAAACACACCATTTTATTTAATTTTTAGTTTACTAAAAAAAATAGTTACCTGTCCACGTTCCTGCGCTGATCTCCCATGCACAGCTGTCACATCTGGAGATGGTGACAGCTGTGCATGGCTGCTGTAAGCTCACGCTGCCGGGAACGCGTCCGCTCCTGGCAGCGTGAGCCCCTGACTGAGGTCACCGGAGTGCATTCAGGCAGCGCAGCTCCGGAGACCTCCTTTACGGCACTGCTGTACCATGGGAATTTCTCACGATACAGCAGGGCCATAAAGGAGCTAACCGGAGCAGCGCTGCCTGAACTCCGGCGAACCCGCTTATGCAGTGGCGGGACTGCTTTACGGCCCCGTCATTCTAGCGGCGGCAGCAGTTTAGAGTGGTCACATTCTATGTGGCTGCTCTAAACTGGAGATCATCGTGGGACACTCGTGGACTACTACGGAGGGGTAAGGATAAGGTTGTGGTTTATTATTTTAGATTTTATTACAGGAGATCGATGGCTTCGGGGAATTAGGTGTCTAGGTGAGTATAGGTGTAGTTTTTCATTTTTTACTTTATTTTAGGTGGCGATCGGCGGGGACAGGTAATGTATGAACTAATTTATTGTAGGTAACTGTAGCGCCGGCGTCCCTGCCCTCTGCTAGGCAGGGACGCTGTTCCCCTCACCCCTCTGCTCCTTCCCGGCCACTGTGCTTAGGGCGCGCGCGCGCTCCCTCCCTCTTAAAGGGGCCGCGCGCGCCGTCCTAAGGAGTCCCCGGCCAATGGCCGGAGGACTTCACCATATATAAGGCACCTCCTCCAAAATGGAGGTGCCCGAGCAATGTTGTTGCACTGTTCACTACTCTGCTTCAGCCCTCAGGTCCCATTGCCAGTTACCTGCCAGATTCCTGCCAGTTTGCTGTCTGATTCCTGCCTGATATTCTGCTTACCTGCCTGCTAGCCTGAGGTCCGACGGTCTGCCTACCGACTCCTGTTAGTCTGTCTAAGGACCAGCTTGCCCGCTCACCTGGGAGCGCTCCTCTGCTACCTGCCTGCTAGCCTGAGGTCCGACGGTCTGCCCTCCAACTCCTGTCAGTCTGTCTATGGACCAGCTTGCCCGCTCACCTGGGAGCGCACATCTGCTACCTGCCTGCTAGCATACCTGGAGGCTCCGCCGTCATGTGCTGTGACCACCTGCTATTCCAGAGACTCCTGCCCGCTCACCTGGGAGCGCACACCTGCTACCTGCCTGCTAGCCTACCTGGAGGCTCCGCTGTCACGTGCTGTGACCACCAGCCATTCCAGAGACTCCTGCCCGCTTACCTGGGAGCGCACACCTGTTACCTGCCTGCTAGCCTACCTGGAGGCTCCGCCGTCACGTGCTGTGACCACCTGCCATTCCAGAGACTCTCGCTTGCTCACCTGGGAGCACACATCTACCATCTGCCTGCTAGCCTACCTGGAGGCTCTGCCATCACAGGTCGTACCTACCCTTTACCCAGAGACTGCCCCGGTCTCTTGCCGTGACCTCCTGCCCGTTCATCCAGAGACTGCCCCGGTCACTTGCCGTGACCTCCTGCCCGTTCATCCAGAGACTGCCCCGGTCACTTGCCGTGACCTCCTGCCCGTTCATCCAGAGACTGCCCCGGTCACTTGCCGTGACCTCCTGCCCGTTCATCCAGAGACTGCCCCGGTCACTTGCCGTGACCTCCAGCCCGTTCACTCAGAGACTGTCCCGGTCACCTGCTGTGACTGCCTGCCCGTCTTCCCTGGTCGCCACCCGCTCCCTTACAAGGGGACCGCCCCCTTGTATAGTAGCTCAGAGGTTCCGCCTCCCAGACCCGTTACTGTTTGCTCGGGCCCTGGAACCCGGTGGCACCCAAGCTCCCTCACTCTCGGACCTGTGTCATGAACTGTCCCGTCAGAGGTCCCAACAGGAGTCCATCCTGGGTCACCTGCGGAATGTCAATACTCGCCTGGACACTCTGACTGCTCCACCAGCAACCACCGCCAGAGCCATGACTCGCAATCCGGCAGCTCCGCTGCCCACCAATACTATGGTATCCTACCCCGGACCCCGGCTTTCTGCACCTCCTCGCTTCGGAGGCGACTCCGCTCAGGCTCAGGGCTTTATAAATCAGTGCACCCTGCACTTTGAACTCCTGTCCCACCAGTTTAACTCCGACCGGGCCAAAATTGCCTTCATCATGTCCCATCTCACCGGGGAGGCCCTGGCCTGGCTAAATCCTCTATGGGAGAGAGGAGACCCCCTGGTGTCCGACTTACCTGCCTTTCTCACGGCTTTCCGGAAAGTCTTCGACGAACCTGGACGGAAGACCTCATCCGCATCATCTCTGCTACGCCTCCGTCAGGGAAGTCTCACCGTGGGCCAATATGCCATACGGTTCCGTACCCTTGCCTCGGAGCTGGCCTGGGATAACGACGCTCTGGTATCTGTCTTCTGGGAGGGTCTGTCCGGCCGTATTAAAGATGAACTTGCCGGTCGAGACATTCCTACCACTCTCGATGACCTAATAACTCTTGCCACCCGGATTGACCTACGGTTCCAGGAGCGTGCCAAAGAAGTCACCCGTGAGAGGAGGTTTCCACGTCTAGCTCCTACTTTTCAGAAATCCGTCACTCCCTCCGTTTCTCCCCAGGTACACTCTCCTGAGCCTATGCAGGTCGACCAGACCAAGATGGTCAAAACCCGTCAGGACTTACGCCATGCCGAGGGGAGCTGCTTCTACTGTGGCAGTAAGGAGCACCGGATCCGTACCTGCCCGGAAAGGTCGGGAAACGCCTGTGTCTAGGTTCGCTCAGAGAGGTCGACCTAGACAAGAATAAATCCTCTCCATCTCTGCTGCTGTCAGTCTCAATTATCTGCGGGGAGAATTGTTATTTCGAACTAGCCCAACTTGACTCTGGAGCGGCCGGGAATCTTATTTCACAGGCCCTGGTAGAAAAATACCGCATTCCCACCAAACCTCTGGCTATACCATTATCTGTCGCTGCTGTGGATGGGGGCGTCTTACCACGTCCCATCCAACTCATCACCGAATCCATTACTCTGCAGGTGGGAATGCTGCATTCTGAGAGCATCTCTTTTCATGTTCTGCCTGGACTCTCTCACGCCCTCTTACTAGGTCTACCTTGGCTCCAGAGACATGCACCCGTGCTTGACTGGCAGACCGGAGAAGTCCTTCGCTGGGGACAGGACTGTCATAAGACTTGTTTGGTTCCTGTTCATCCCGCCCGTCCTTCTCCTACCCCAACTAATCTACCTGGACTTCCGATTCCCTATTGGTCATTTGCTGATGTCTTTAATAAAAAGGAGGCAGAGACATTACCCCCTCATAGACCATACGACTGTCCTATCGACCTGTTACCCGGTACTACGCCTCCCCGTGGGCGTATTTACCCATTGTCCGCTGCTGAGACCCGGTCGATGTCCGAATATATTGAGGAGAATTTGGCCAGGGGATTCATCTGGAAATCTACCTCCCCGGCGGGAGCAGGCTTCTTTTTCGTAAAAAAGAAGGACGGCTCTCTCCGTCCCTGTATAGACTATAGAGGCCTTAACCAGATCACTGTGAAGAATAAGTACCCCCTTCCGCTCATTCCAGAATTATTTGATCGTCTGAGGGGGGCTAGAATCTTCACCAAACTGGACCTCCGTGGGGCGTACAACCTGGTCCGTATCCGTCAAGGGGATGAATGGAAGACTGCATTCAACACCCGGGACGGCCACTATGAATATCTGGTAATGCCCTTTGGTCTCTGTAACGCTCCTGCCATCTTTCAAGAGTTGGTCAATGACATCTTCCGGGACCTTCTCTACTCCTGCGTAGTGGTGTACCTGGACGACATCTTGGTCTTCTCTCCGGATCTCCAGACTCACCGGAGAGACGTTCGTCAGGTCCTGCTCAGGCTCAGGCAGAATCACCTCTTTGCTAAATATGAGAAGTGCCTCTTTGAGCAGACCTCGCTTCCGTTTTTGAGCTACATTATTTCTCAGACTGGCCTTCGAATGGATCCAGAGAAACTGTCTGCCATCGAGAAATGGCCCCGACCGGATGGGTTGAAAGCCATTCAGCGGTTCCTGGGCTTCGCCAACTACTACCGCCTCTTCATACCGCACTTCTCTTCCCGGACTGCCCCAATTTCCGCGCTCACCCGTAAGGGCACTAATCCCAGAGAGTGGCCGCCCGAAGCAGAGGAGGCCTTTCTTTCCTTAAAACAGGCCTTCTCTTCCGCCCCGGTGCTGCATCGCCCAGATGGCAACAAGCAGTTCTTCCTGGAGGTTGACGCCTCCTCCTCTGGAGCCGGAGCGGTACTTACCCAAAAATCATCTTCCGGGAGAATGGTAACTTGTGGCTTCTTCTCCAAACTCTTCTCCTCTTCTGAGCGCAACTATTCCATAGGAGATCGAGAGTTATTGGCCATCAAGCTGGCATTGGAGGAGTGGCGTTACCTGCTCGAAGGGGCTCTTCACCCGGTAATAATTTACACTGACCACAAGAACTTGGCTTACCTCCAGCATGCCCAGAGACTTAACCCGCGCCAAGCTCGGTGGTCCTTGTTTTTTGCTCGTTTTGATTTTATTCTTCATTTTGGCCCGGCTGACAAAAACATCAAGGCGGACGCCTTGTCCCGATCCTTTCTGGTGTCTGATCTCGAGGAGGAACCGAAACACATCATCGATCCCGCCAGAGTAATACAGGTGGCTCCCGTGAGTCTAAATCGTCTCCCTCCCGGTAAGACGTTCGTATCAGTACCTGATCGGAAGAAGATCCTACACTGGGGTCACTCGTCTAAACTAGCTGGCCACGCCGGTCAGAAAAAGACCCTCCAGCTTATTAACCGGCACTACTGGTGGCCTACCCTGCACAAGGACGTAATAGACTTTGTTTCTGCCTGTGTGTCCTGCGCCCGCAACAAGGTTCCGAGACATCTGCCAGCCGGTCGCCTCCTTCCGCTCCCAGTACCTGCTACCCCCTGGCAGCATATAGCAATGGACTTTATAACTGATCTCCCCGTCTCTGCCGGTTGTACGGTCATTTGGGTGGTCGCTGACCGCTTTTCCAAGATGGCTCATTTCGTTCCCCTGCCAGGCCTATCGTCTGCACCCGAGCTGGCTAAAGACTTTATCCGCCACATCTTCCGTCTTCATGGCCTGCCCTTCCACATTGTGTCGGATCGTGGGGTACAGTTCACCTCACGCTTCTGGAGAGCCACTTGTAAACTGCTAGACGTCACCCTGGACTTCTCCTCCGCTTACCACCCACAGTCTAATGGTCAAGTGGAGCGGATCAATCAGAACCTGACCAGTTACCTCCGGCACTTCGTTAATGCCCACCATTCAGACTGGGTGGATCTCCTGCCATGGGCCGAATTTTCTTACAACAATCACGAGAGCGAATCTTCCTCCAAATCCCCGTTTTTTGTTTGTTGTCTTCGGTCAGCATCCTCGGATCCCATTTCCCGTCTCCACCTCGGTGGACAATCCGGCTGCGGAATCTCTTGTTAACAAATTTTCCTCCATATGGGAGAGTATCCGATCCGCACTCCTTCTGTCATCCGAGCGTATGAAAAGAAATGCTGACAAAAAACGTCTGGATCCTCCTCAATTCCGTCCAGGGGATAAGGTCTGGCTCTCGTCCAAGTATGTCCGGCTCAAGATTCCTTCCTATAAGTTAGGGCCTCGGTTCATCGGTCCTCTGGAGGTCATCAGTCAGATCAACCCGGTGGCCTATAAATTGAAACTCCCGGCCAACTTGCGAATCCCTAACTCCTTCCATGTATCTCTCCTCAAACCTGTGGTACTTAACTCTTTTTCCAAGTCTACAGGTACGCCTCCTGCTCCGGTTTCCGCTGAAAACGAATTTGAGGTAGAGAACATTCTGGCCACCAAAAGGGTAAGAGGGAAGACCTTTTTTCTAGTAGATTGGAAGGGGTTTGGTCCTGAAGAGAGAACGTGGGAGCCCCGGGAGAACATCCATTCCCCTCTCATCCTAGCTAAATTTCTCTCTGGCCTAAAAAAGGGGGGGCCTAAAGGGGGGGGTACTGTAGCGCCGGCGTCCCTGCCCTCTGCTAGGCAGGGACGCTGTTCCCCTCACCCCTCTGCTTCTTCCCGGCCAGTGTGCTTAGGGCGCGCGCGCGCGCTCACTCCCTCTTAAAGGGGCCGCGCGCGCCGTCCTAAGGAGTCCCCGGCCAATGGCCGGAGGACTTCACCATATATAAGGCACCTCCTCCAAAATGGAGGTGCCCGAGCAATGTTGTTGCACTGTTCACTACTCTGCTTCAGCCCTCAGGTCCCGTTGCCAGTTACCTGCCAGATTCCTGCCAGTTTGCTGTCTGATTCCTGCCTGATATTCTGCTTACCTGCCTGCTAGCCTGAGGTCCGACGGTCTGCCTACCGACTCCTGTTAGTCTGTCTAAGGACCAGCTTGCCCGCTCACCTGGGAGCGCTCCTCTGCTACCTGCCTGCTAGCCTGAGGTCCGACGGTCTGCCCTTCAACTCCTGTCAGTCTGTCTATGGACCAGCTTGCCCGCTCACCTGGGAGCGCACATCTGCTACCTGCCTGCTAGCCTACCTGGAGGCTCCGCCGTCACGTGCTGTGACCACCTGCTATTCCAGAGACTCCTGCCCGCTCACCTGGGAGCGCACACCTGCTACCTGCCTGCTAGCCTACCTGGAGGCTCCGCTGTCACGTGCTGTGACCACCTGCAATTCCAGAGACTCCTGCCCGCTCACCTGGGAGCGCACACCTGTTACCTGCCTGCTAGCCTACCTGGAGGCTCCGCCATCACGTGCTGTGACCACCTGCCATTCCAGAGACTCTCGCTTGCTCACCTGGGAGCACACATCTACCATCTGCCTGCTAGCCTACCTGGAGGCTCTGCCATCACAGGTCGTACCTACCCTTTACCCAGAGACTGCCCCGGTCACTTGCCGTGACCTCCTGCCCGTTCATCCAGAGACTGCCCCGGTCACTTGCCGTGACCTCCTGCCCGTTCATCCAGAGACTGCCCCGGTCACTTGCCGTGACCTCCTGCCCGTTCATCCAGAGACTGCCCCGGTCACTTGCCGTGACCTCCAGCCCGTTCACTCAGAGACTGTCCCGGTCACCTGCTGTGACTGCCTGCCCGTCTTCCCTGGTCGCCACCCGCTCCCTTACAAGGACCGCCCCCTTGTATAGTAGCTCAGAGGTTCCGCCTCCCAGACCCGTTACAGTAACCATTGGCCACCAATGACATGTATTTAAAATTTATTGGGGACACAGTAGGGCAATTTAAATAGCAGGATCAGGCTGATGGGAACTACTGCTCCCATCGAGCTGATCCTGCTGGCACGAGTTGACGGGGGACAGACATAGGCCGATGGGAGTAGTAGTGTCACATCGGCCTATGTCTGCCTGCACGCACACACCCGCAGACATCGCACAGACACCGCGCACACCCGCACACACTCGCAGACATCGCACAGACACCGCACACACCCGCAGACATCGCGCACACACTAATCATGACGGGCTGATGGTCTGGGAGGTGAGGTTGACCTGTGCGGCCGTGGGAAAGTTCATGTGAGTTCATGCAATGCAGTCAAGCATGAACTCACATGAACCCTCTGAGGGCACCGCGGCTACTTCAAATGAACAACTGATCGGCATCACCTGATACCTCAGCTGTTCATCTGAAATAACCGGCGGGAAAGCACAGCACAGAACGGGAAAGCCGGCGGTGAAGTCTTTTTACTGCCGGCTTCCCCGCCCGGGTCCTTCGCTCCCCGCTCCTTGTTGCTGCGCTCCCCGCCCGGTCCTAACTTACGATCGGGATGGGAGGTGGCGAGGGGAGCGGAGGATCGGGGTCGGAGGCTGCGGGGAAGCTGTATGGGGCTGTGTGATTGTTTAAAAGCCGGCGGCTTTTTACCGCCCGCCGGCTTTTAAACAATCAGGAGAATTCTCCCACGCTGGGATGGCATTCTGATGACAGGCTGGATCGCAGCTGAGCGCTGCCATCCAGCTTGTCATCCTTCAGAGACACTGAAGAGCGCAGGCATTATGGGAACTTCCGATTCCAGTATTCGATATTGTAAAAGTATCGGAATTAAGTATCGGAATTCCGATACCGCGAATATCGGCCGATACCCGATATTACAGTATCGGAATGCTCAACACTACTGGACACGCAAATCACCCACCAGTCGATTCCCCTCACCATGTCATTTCCTCAGAGTCACCGGGAGGTTATCTCCTTTCTTATTATTCCCGGTGGATTAGATGAGATGCTATTGGGTCTTCCATGGTTACGTTGTCACACTCCACACATTGACTGGAATTCGGGGAGAATTTCTTCCTGGAGTGAGAATTGTGTGTCTCAGTGTATGGTTACAGTCACCTGGAGGGTAGTCTCTGAGCCTTCTTCCAACTTGGCCGCTCTCCTGGTGCAAAATCAGACCTTTGCGGATGTCTTTCCCAAAAAGGCTGCAGACACTTTACCTCGCCACCGAGCGTATGGCTGTCCTATTGATTTGGCCCCCGGCACAGATCCTCTGTCTGTCCCCGAGACCCAGGTCTTGTCAGATTATATCAAAAAGAACCCTCGGGTAGACCTTTTGTCCTGGTCCATGGATACGGCCGAGGACGATGACGAGCCCAGGCTCACTCTTCCTTCTGGGAGGACATTTGTTCCCCCTAATCTACAAAATGAGGTGCTTTCCTTTGCACATTCCCCTAAGATTGGAGGTTATTTTGGCTTCAAACGTACCACAAAGTTCCTTCAACGGTCATATTGGTGGCCCCGGTGGCGCCAGGACGTTAAGGAATATGTTCTAGCGTGTGTCTCCTGTGCGAGAGATAAATCATCCTGTCAAAGTCCGGCTGGTCTTCTCCACCCATTACCCATGGCGATTCCACAGATCTGACTCCGCTTCTTCTGAATAGTGGCCAACATCTGCGCGTTCCGGTTCCTATGCCAGTTCCCTTTATGGAACCTGGGGTTAGAGATTTGGCTCTGGAGGCGCGGGAGGTTTGGGACCATACCTGGGATGCTATATTGGCCTCCAAGAATCGAATGAGAGAGTCGGCTGACACTCTTCGTCGTCCTGCTCCCGTATTGTATCCGGGCCACAGAGTGTGGCTCACGGCTCGCAATATTAAAGTATGGGGGAATCTGCTAAGTTTGCCCCCCGCTTTATTGGTCCTTTCAAAATTTTAGCCCAAGTAAACCCAGTAATGTACCGTTTACAGTTACCACGACACCCGGGGAGTCACCACACTTTTCATGTGTCGCTCCTTAAACCTGTTCGCCTGACAAAACTCGCTGAACCCCAACCTGCTACAGACACCAGGGGTGATAATCTCGAGGTGCAGGCTATTATGGGGTCTAAGATGGTTTGTGGAAAAAAAGGTTACCTAGTACACTGGAGGGGCCATGGATCTGAGGATCATTCCTGGGAACCGGTGGATGACATTCATGCTCCCCTGCTCATTGAGGAATATGAGCGTCAAGTGGAGGGGGATGTTAGAAGGGGGATAATGTTAGGTGTTTGCTGGTTCCGAAATGGGTTCAGAACCATCAGTGGTTTCTGTGGTCTCCCATTCCTGTCCAGCCAGGGCTGATGCAGCTCAGCATCATCATCAGCCCCAACGCCTAGCTGGTGTATGAGATGTACAAGTTGTCTCTCGGGTCTTTGTTTCTAGCAACATGAATCGTAGGTTGCGGAGGGAAATAGGGCTGCTACAGCCTAAGTCCAGGATTCACTGCACTGAGCGGGCCCATGACATGGCAGACCGTGATTGGTGATTTGGGAGTCAGCTGATCCAGTGACCTGGCACTGCCTGATTGGTCGCGGGTGACGTCACCAATAGTGCAACTGTGGGCAGGGCTTAATCTTTAAGTAGCCCACCCACAAACATGGCGGTGCGCTCTGATCATTGAGCTGTGATGGTGTTATTGTGTGGACGCTTGGTTGTTTGGGGTCCACGTGTGCTTTAGCTTCTGTCAGGCAGGTTTAGCGGGGGATAGGCAGCCTTAGATGGAGGGAGGCAGGTAGCTTCGTCTGACAGTCTGGCTCGCCGTACACCCCTAGCAGTCTGCAGAAGCCGTATTCCCAGCACCGTCTGTAAGCCACGTGGAGAGATACTCCTCAGTCCGGTAGCACGCCGGCTGGGAGCACGTATACGCCGGCGTGAATCACACACGCATCCTAGCGCCTGCTGTGTAGTCCCTGTGCTGTAAACAGGACTACAGATACATTATTTATCGCACATCTCTCATGCAGTTAACGGAGATAGTGCGAATCCCTATTCCCGTTCCGGTGTGCAGTAACACGGAAGGGATTGTTATTTCAGTTGGTTGTTTTACCTTCTTACCTGGAAGGTATTCGGCAACAGTTCTCCAGGCTGCATCGCGGACCCCGGGTTCAGTTGCTTTCCATTATAAATAAAGTTGTTTGCAACCATCCCTTAACAGGGACCATCATACTGTTTGAGATTTGTAGGGCTTTCATACTCTAAAGGTGGAGGATTTTGGGAACATCATACTGTGTGGGGGCATTTTTTTTGGGACAGCATACTCTATGAGGACCATTGAAGTGGTATCATCATGGGTGAGAACAGTAAGGGGCCTCCTATTACTACAAGTAACTGCTGAGGGAAAATTATTTGTGTGTAGGAACACAGAGAAGAACTGTTATTTTGTGGGACAAAAAAGGAGGGTACTAATACTGTGTAGGACACAGAGAGGGCATTATTACTGGGTAGGGGCACAGAAAGAGAGAGAGGACCCTTCTGACCATAGAGCATATCATCTACAGTTGTGAGAAAGAGAGGGAGAGAGTGGACCCCTCTAGCCATAAGAGGTTACACTTTACAGGCAAGTTAGACTTACCCAGTGACTCTTGAAAATCTGCAACATCAGGCCGATTATCAGGGAGATCTATGTTCTGCCCATAGATCTTAACAGCACAGTTACATACTAAGAAAAATGGATATTTCTCTGGAAAAAGACAACGGATCATCAGATATCAAGATGTCATTTTATTCAACTTTCAATGACCTGCATGCCCATATAGATGGTTTGGGGGTGGGGGGGGGTTTGATCCTAGTGACAGATTCCCTTTAAATAGTAATTTTTGAATGACATACTTCCTTTAAATTATACTTTTGTTTACATCTGAAGAGATCAATTCGTAGTTACAGTAGTTGTTCTGTCCTCCCTTAATGCATATATAACATATCATGAGAATAAAGTCTATTGTTTTAAAAAAGTTTTTATGTTAGTCATATTTTTTAAGAAAAAACTTGTGTTTTATCTTTTCATTTTTTATCTCACTATCAGCATTAAAAAGAAATCATGAAATCTTACAAGTTTTTAAACCATGCTTACTCTGACTCAAAGATGTCACCAAAACTTTTACTTCCGTGTGTGAGCCCTGTTTTTTTTTTCTTCCATAGGTCAAAAAATTATTAGTAAATACTACAGTGAATGAAATGCTGAGCACGCCAAAATACTCGACGAGCACGCCGAAGGAGTTAATGATACATGCTCACTCAACACTAGTAAATACACTTTATATTGCCTTTAGGATTAGATTGTAATGCAATGAGCGAGATATATTTTGGAATTAATAATACTACAACCATGACAGTTTTATTTTCCTATCTGTGTGACATTGCTGTGTGAAAAAGGAGAAAAGCTATTTCACAGCACTCTTTTTTTAAAACAATTTTCATCAGCTACAAAAGCAGTCTGTCACATTGATGTTGTCATGGGTACCAGCTTCAAAAGCCTCCATGGCTTTGAGGTGTCATCTATAACTTGGATCTGAATCCCCCCCAGTATTCCCTGGACAACCCCAAAGAAATTGATAACAGACATTGAGCCTTTTTCAAGACTTTGAGGAAGAAAATTCAGCCACATGACCATTGGCATTCACTATTATTTCTTTACATGGTTATAAAAAAGAAAAATGGCTTATGGCATTTGTTTAGATGAGAAATGGGCTCTCAAGCTGTGCAAGATCATCTAAGACCAGCACAGAAAGTGTCCAGGGGGATACAAAGTTTGCAAACATGAGATGCTTTGATATAAGTTTGCATCTCATGCACCCATCCCAAGGGTAAGCCTTGTAGACAGCAGAGAATTCCATGTTTATGAAAAATAATATGGCAACCATCCAATGCCAAGTTCTACAAAAATAACTGACTTTGTATGTAAAGCTAAATCTTTACATTATAAAAGGAGGAGCTGTGGAAGAGTCAAAACAACACTCAGCATGAAACAAGGCATGCACAGAATAAATCTCAACATTTTGGCTATCTGGAGAAAGGAGGCATATCACTAATACTGAATGCAATCTGTGTTTCATTAAAACATGTTTCCTTTAGCCCATTTATCTTAAGAATACAGGCAGTATTCAAGTTTTTGGAACTTCTGACCATTTGTATTATCCTAAGTAGTGACTTGTATTCCCTGTTGAAGAAAAAATTAGATCTTTTAATTATATTGTAGAGTTTATTTTTGTTACTTTTTAAATATTTTGTAAGTATGTTGAAAAAGGTTGTCCACTACTTGGACAACCCCTTCTCAATTACTTATATTCCCCCATGTAAAATAAAAACAGACTATACTCACCTCCAGTGCCAGCGCTGCTTCAGCAATGTTGTTGCCGGCTAGCGTTACGTTGTTATGTCACGTGAGTGCTGCAGTCAATCATTGGCTGCTAATAGCTGCTTTAATCTCAGTTCCCTTGGATGAAATTGATATCCTGAAGAAGTGAGAGCTGCTCCCACTCTCCGACTTCCTCCAGATGTCACTTTCGTCCAAAGCAAGTGAATGTGAAGTGGCCCATTAGTGGCTGCTGATTGGCTGCAGAGCTCACATGACATAAAAATGTCACAAGAGCCCAGGGAGATGTGGAACCAACATCTCTGGAATGGCACTGGCACCGGAGGTAAGTAGAGGCTATTTTTAGTTTACATTGGGGAATATAGTGATTGAGAGTGGGTTCTCTGAGTCGTGGAACAAAAATAAACTGTAAAATATGTGTAAAAAAATTAGATTTTCTCTTTGACAGGGAATACAAAGGCACTTCTTAAGTTAATACACATGGTCTACGGTATAGAAGTCAATGGGCGGGAGAGAGCTGACTGGAATGTTAGGAGTTAAACCTTCTCCCAGAACATAGCTACTGTACACACTTGGTTAGGATCTAGGCAGGCACTAGTGACTGAACTTTATGGAAACCAGCTTTACACTATGTATGATAAAAGTTCTCATTACAGGGGAATTACAGCAGATAACTAAAGCAATTTAATAACATGAGAATACTGCTTTAAAAAGGAATCTGTCAGTAGGATCAACAGTTCTAAGCAGTCTATATGGGCACGCAGGTTATAGACATCTACGCAATATGTAATATGTAAATTAACGGTTAAAATTTTTGGTCCGGATACAGATCTCCTTGAGAATCTCCTCCATAGCTTATTTTAAATTAAATGAAGTGTTACCAGTATGAGACATATAATGCCTGATAGTCTGCTCTCCTGATCTGCATGTCTCACACTCGTAACGCCCCTTTCATTTAAAATAAGCTCTGGAGGCGGATTCTCTGGGAGATCTGTGTCCCATCCATATATTTTAACAGCTCATTTACCTAATAAGAACAACATTGATTTCTCTGGAGTAAGACAACGGCCCGCAGATATCAAGGTATCTTTTTATTCAACTTTCTGACCTACATTTCCATACAGACAGGTTAGGAGGGTTGATCCTACTGACAAATTCCCTTTAAAGTTTCCTTCAGGAAAATTGGCTGTGGTGGGCTACAATCTATTATTCACAGTTTTGCCATTACATAGTAACATAGTAACATAGTTTTTTAAGGTTGAATTAAGACTAAGTCCATCTAGTTCAACCCATAGCCTAACATGTTGATCCAGAGGAAGGCATTAACCTACATATGTAATGGTGTCAGGCTCAGTTCTCTTTAACATTTTATATAAAGCTAAAAAAATTAAACATATATTACACCATTTATCCTGCCTATAAGATAGTTGCAAAATATATGCCTGAAAGGGCAGGTTATCCTAAGAGTATGCCATCACTTTGTGTAATGGGAGTCACCTATTAAATAAAAGAGTAACTAGAGTGTAGTAAAAATTAATTACTCACTTACAGAATGGATACCAATATCATATTGCAATGCATAACAAATATAATAATAAAATGACATAAAAAATATAAAAAAAAAATTAAAAATTACCTGATAAAATCATATGTAATGTTATTGAGTAGTGACCAGTAGAATTGTCAAAACACACACACTTTCCACAATTACCATTTTGTGAAGCCTTCTGAAAGCTCACCACATTGGAAGAAAGTACATTTATACTTTTGAAAAAAATGTAGTTTTCGTATTAAGTTTATGCTTCCTGGCACTCCATGATGTCTTGGGACACAACTTCTTAGCTCTGATTTGGCTTTACACAATCTCTTGGATGCCTTTGGTACTTTCTGCAAACATATTGATTTCAGCATAATTAATCTGCAAATATTTAATTTATTTGAAAAGACTATGTTAACACTCGTAAAAGAAGTTACCTTTGTATTGTGTTTTTAAAAAGGTTCTGAAAGTATTTAATGTCTGTGCTCAGCAAACTTGGAAAGGAGAACGTTGCAGGAAGTAGGTGGTACACCGAAATGTCTAAGCATCAAGTAGGTCACGGTACTCAAACATCTGCAATTTTTACAAATAGTAATAGGTATAGTCAGAATATTCTCAAATTAAATACAGTACAGACCAAAAGTTTGGACACACCTTCTCATTTAAAGATTTTTCTGCATTTTCATGACTATGAAAATTGTACATTCACACTGAAGGCATCAAAACTATGAATTAACACATGTGGAATTATATACTTAACAAAAAAGTGTGAAACAGCTGAAAATATGTCTTATATTCTAGGTTCTTCAAAGTAGCCACCTTTTGCTTTGATGACTGCTATGCACACTCTTGGCATTCTCTTGATGAGCTTCAAGAGGTAGTCACCGGAAATGGTTTTCACTTCACAGGTGTCAGGTTTAATAAGTGGGATTTCTTGCCTTATAAATGGGGTTGGGACCATCAGATATGTTGTGCAGAAGTCTGGTGAATACACAGCTGATAGTCCTACTGAATGGACTGTTAGAATTTGTATTATGGCAAGAAAAAGCAGCTAAGTAAAGAAAAACGAGTGGCCATCATTACTTTAAGAAATGAAAGTCAGTCACTGTGAAAAAAATGGGCAAACTTTGAAAGTGTCCCCAAGTAAAGTTGCAAAAACCATCAAGCGCTACAAAGAAACTGTCTCACATGAGGACCGCCCCAGGAAAGGAAGACCAAGAGTCACCTCTGCTTCTGAGGATAAGTTTATCCGAGTCACCAACCTCAGAAATCGCAGGTTAACAGCAGCTCAGATTAGAGACCAGGTCCATGCCACACAGAGTTCAAGCAGCAGACACATCTCTACAACAACTGTTAAGAGAAGACTTTGTGCAGCAGGCCTTCATGGTAAAATAGCTGCTAGGAAACCACTGCTAAGGACAGGCAACAAGCAGAAGAGACTTGTTTGGGCTAAAGAACACAAGGAATGGACATTAGACCAGTGGAAATCTGTGCTTTGGTCTGATGAGTCCAAATTTGAGATCTTTGGTTCCAACCACCGTGTCTTTGTGCGACGCAGAAAAGGTGAACGGATGGACTCTACATGCCTGGTTCCCACCGTGAAGCATGGAGGAGGAGGTGTGATGGTGTGGGAGTGCTTTGCTGGTGACACTGTTGGGGATTTATTCAAAATTGAAGGCATACTGAACCAGCATGGCTACCACAGCATCTTGCAGCGGCATGCTATTCCATCCGGTTTGCATTTAGTTGGACCATCATTTATTTTTCAACAGGACAATGACCCCAAACACACCTCCAGGCTGTGAAAGGGCTATTTGACCAAGAAAGAGAGTGATGGGGTGCTATGCCAGATGACCTGGCCTCCACAGTCACCAGACCTGAACCCAATCGAGATGGTTTGGGATGAGCTGGACCGCAGAGTGAAGGCAAAAGGGCCAACAAGTGCTAAGCATCTCTGGGAACTCCTTCAAGATTGTTCGAAGAACATTTCCGGTGACTACCACTTGAAGCTCATCAAGAGAATGCCAAGAGTGTGCAAAGCACTCATCAAAGCAAAAGGTGGCTACTTCGAAGAAGCTAGAATATAAGACATATTTTCAGTTGTTTCACACTTTTTTGTTAAGTATATAATTCCACATGTGTTTATTCATAGTTTTGATGCCTTCAGTGTGAATGTACAATTTTCATAGTCATGAAAATACAGAAAAATCTTTAAATGAGAAGGTGTGTCCAAACTTTTGGTCTGTACTGTAGGTCCCCTGTGATCATACACTTGTCACCTGTTCTATGCATAGATAATAAATTGTACTTGAAATGAATTTTGACAATATTAATAATAGTAATCACAACAATAGGCTAAGCCAACCTGACCTTAATAATTAATAAACAAGTTCAAATTAGTACCTAGTCACCCAGCCCTAACACTAGGTGATAGACCTCATCCGTAAGCATGCAGAAGAAAAGGTATGAGGGTCTCTTCAGCTCTGTTACTTAAATGGACACAACTAATTAGGCCACCAAAATCCTGTTACTCCTACTTTAAAAATCAACTTTTGAGACAAAAACTTTTTAAGAAAACCAACATTCACAAAGTATAATTATGGCATGATGGGTATACCCAAGTGTTACCTCTTCCATAAGGACCTAGGGGCCTAATATAGTCTGTAACCTAAAAATATCAGCAGATACTTATTCATATATACAGTACAGACCAAAAGTTTGGACACACCTTCTCATTTAAAGATTTTTCTGTATTTTCATGACTTTGAAAATTGTACATTCACACTGAAGGCATCAAAACTATGAATTAACACATGTGGAATTATATACTTAAAAAAAAAGTGTGAAACAACTGAAAATATGTCTTATCTTCTAGGTTCTTCAAAGCAGCCACCTTTTGCTTTGATGACTGCTTTGCACACTCTTGGCATTCTCTTGATGAGCTTCAAGAGGTAGTCACCGGAAATGGTTTTCACTTCACAGGTGTGCCCTGTCAGGTTTAATAAGTGGGATTTCTTGCCTTATAAATGGGGTTGGGACCATCAGTTGTGTTGTGCAGAAGTCAGGTGGATACACAGCTGATAGTCCTACTGAATAGGCTGTTAGAATTTGTATTATGGCAAGAAAAAAGCAGCTAAGTAAAGAAAAACGAGTGGCCATCATTACGTTAAGAAATGAAGGTCAGTCAGTCAGAAAAATTGGGCAAACTTTGAATGTGTCCCCAAGTGCAGTTGCAAAAACCATCAAGTGCTACAAAGAAACTGTCTCACATGAGGACCGCCCCAGGAAAGGCAGACCAAGAGTCACCTCTGCTTCTGAGGGTAAGTTTATCCGAGTCACCAGCATCAGAAATCGCAAGTTAACAGCAGCTCAGATTAAAGACCAGGTCAATGCCACACACAGTTCTAGCAGCAGACACATCTCTACAACAACTTTTAAGAGGAAACTTTGTGCAGCAGGCCTTCAATGTAAAATAGCTGCTAGGAAACCACTGCTAAGGACAGGCAACAAGCAGAAGAGACTTGTTTGGGCTAAAGAACACAAGGAATGGACATTAGACCAGTAGAAATCTGTGCTTTGGTCTGATGAGTCCAAATTTGAGATCTTTGGTTCCAACCACCGTGTCTTTGTGCGACGCAGAAAAGGTGAACGGATGGACTCTACACGCCTGGTTCCCACCGTGAAGCATGGAGGAGGAGGTGTGATTGTGTGGGGGTGCTTTGCTGGGGACATTGTTGGGGATTTATTCAAAATTGAAGGCATACTGAACCAGCATGGCTACCACAGCTTCTTGCAGCAGCATGCTATTCCATCCGGTTTGCATTTAGCTGGACCATAATTTATTTTTCAACAGGACAATGACCCCAAACACACCTCCAGGCTGTGTAAGGGCTATTTGACCAAGAAGGAGAGTGATGCGGTGCTACGTCAGATGACCTGGCCTCCACTGTCACCAGACCTGAACCCAATCGAGATGGTTTGGGGTGAGCTGGACTGCAGAGTGAAGGCAAAAGGGCCAACAAGTGCTAAGCATCTCAGGGAACTCCTTCAAGATTGTTGGAAGACCATTTCTGGTGACTACCTCTTGAAGCTCATCATGAGAATGCCTAGAGTGCGCAAAGCAGTCATCGAAGCAAAAAGGTGGCTACTTTGAAGAAACTAGAATATAAGACATATTTTCAGTTGATTCACACTTTTTTGTTAAGTATATAATTCCACACGTGTTAATTCATAGTTTTGATGCCTTCAGTGTGAATGTACAATTTTCAAAGTCATGAAAATACAGAAAAATCTTTAAATGAGAAGGTGTGTCCAAACTTTTGGTCTGTACTGTATATGTGTAGAATACCACAGTGGGATCAAGTGGAAGTAATTAGATAGAATGCCAACAAACCATATATGAAAAGAGTAGTTGATCAAAGGGAGCAAGACCCATAACTCAGACATACATTTCGCCTTTACGCTTTCTTAAGGAGTGATTTAGATGAGGGCATAAGCACCTTTTTAAACCAAACCCAACCAAAGAAAAATAAATTTTTTCATGGGTTGGGTTTGGTTTAAAAAAGAGCCCATGCCCTCATCTAAATCACTCCTTGAGAAAGCTAAAGGCGAAATGTATGTCCGAGTTCTGTGTCTTCCTTCTGACCTTTTAATTTATATTCTTTTTTTTCAAGGGGTTTTCTCCAGTTAGTCTCTGTGACTTTAGATTACCGTTTACTGATGCCAGATTACTGTAAAGATTCCCACGTATTCCCAGTACAAGTGATCCGTCACTAGATTGTGAGTATGCAGTTTACATACTTGCGGTAATGTGATCATCCACTTCATTGGGAAAGAGGGAAACCATGACAATGTGTGCAATACATTTTTTATTACCCAATGTAACTATAATTAAAAGTCAACAAATTGCATACATACAGAACAGACCAAAAGTTTGGACACACCTTCTCATTTAAAGATTTTTCTCTATTTTCATGACTATGAAAATTGTACATTCACACTGAAGGCATGAAAACTATGAATTAACACGTGTGGAATTATATACTTAACAAAACAGTGTGAAACAACTGAAAATATATCTTATATTCTAGGTTCTTCAAAGTAGCCACCTCTGCGGTCCAGCTCACCCCAAACCATCTCGATTGGGTTCAGGTCTGGTGACTGTGGAGGCCAGGTCATCTGGCGTAGCACCCCATCACTCTCCTTCTTGGTCAAATAGCCCTTACACAGCCTGGAGGTGTGTTTGGGGTCATTGTCCTGTTGAAAAATAAATGATGGTCCAACTAAACGCAAACTGGATGGAATAGCATGCCACTGCAAGATGCTGTGGTAGCCATGCTGGTTCAGTATGCCTTCAATTTTGAATAAATCCCCAACAGTGTCCCCAGCAAAGCACCCCCACACCATCACACCTCCTCCTCCATGCTTCACGGTGGGAACCAGGCATGTAGAGTCCATCCGTTCACCTTTTCTGCGTCGTACAAAGACACGGTGGTTGGAACCAAAGATCTCAAATTTGGACTCATCAGACCAAAGCACAGATTTCCACTGGTCTAATGTCCATTCCTTGTGTTCTTTAGCCCAAAACAAGTCTCTTCTGCTTGTTGCCTGTCTTTAACAGTGGTTTCCTAGAAGCTATTTTACCATGAAGGCCTGCTGCACAAAATCTCCTCTTAACAGTTGTTCAAGAGATGTGTCTGCTGCTAGAACTCTGTGTGGCATTGACCTGGTCTCTAATCTGAGCTGCTGTTAACCTGCGATTTCTGAGGCTGCTGACTCGGATAAACTTATCCTCAGAAGTAGAGGTGACTCTTGGTCTTCCTTTCCTGGGGCGGTCCTCACGTGAGCCAGTTTCCTTATAGCGCTTGATGGTTTTTGCAACTGCACTTGGGGACATTTTCAAAGTTTTCCCCAATTTTTCGCACTGACTGACCTTCATTTCTTAAAGGAATGATGGCCACTCATTTTTCTTTACTTAGCTGCTTTTTTCTTGCCATAATACAAATTCTAACAGTCTATTCAGTAGGACTATCAGCTGTGTATCCACCAGACTTCTGCACAGCACAACTGATGGTCCCAACCCCATTTAAAAGGCAAGAAATCCCACTTATTAAACCTGACAGGGCACACCTGTGAAGTGAAAACCATTTCCGATGACTACCTCTTGAAGCTCATCAAGAGAATGCCAAGAGTGTGCAAAGCAGTCATCAAAGCAAAAGGTCGCTACTTTGAAGAACCTAGAATATAAGACATATTTTCAGTTGTTTCACACTTTTTTGTTAAGTATATAATTCCACATGTGTTAATTCATAGTTTTAATTCCTTCAGTGTGAATGTACAATTTTCATAGTCATGAAAATACATAAAAATCTTTAAATGAGAAGGTGTGTCCAAACTTTTGATCTGTACTGTATACTGTATATTAATTAAATCGTATTGGGGCTGCTCACTCTGAATTACAGTCTGACCAGCAACCTGTGCATCAGATGTCTCTTTTATTTTGAAGTTTCCAGTAACTGTTTTCTTTTTGGACCTGTAGGACTAGACTAAGAATCACTAACCAACATAAGATCAATAAAAATATTAAAAAAGATTGCACAAGATGTCAAAGGCACGTGACAATGGGTGAAGTGAGGAAAACAAAGAAGTTAAAAATGAAAGGGGGTAGGTAATAGCTAACAAACATGAATGGTGATTTGTGGGGAGGTGGGTTTAAATACTTCATGACAAATAACTTATATTTACTAGTGATGAGCGAGCACTAAAATGCTCGGGTGCTCGATGCTCGGGTCGAGCAAATTGGAATACTTGGGTACTTGACCCGAGCAATGAGCCCAATGTAAGTCTATGGGAAACTCGAGCATTTTTCAGGTGGCTCCCCCCAGTGGTCTGCAGAGGGCCTAAAAATTGCCCAAATCGATGGGAACAGTGCTCAAATGACATGGGAACAGCATGGGGAAGACCCCTGGAAGAATTTCTGAATCCCAGGTCACTGCTGTCAACAACGTGGTCAGAGGTATTGCGCCACTTTTACGGACTCACAATAAAACATACAAAAACGAAACCAAAATGGATTTTCCTGGGAAATATGTTAAAGAACATCCTTTCCAGGGTAATGGTATATAAGGCAAAATAAATAACCAAAAACAAAATTACTCCTCCACACCATGGGCTGTGTTCACACTTAGCGTTTTTGATGCGGTTTTGCACTTTGCAATTGCTTTCAACCAAGACAAATGCATTCACCAGGATATGTCATTTTAACATTTTACAACCTTATCTGGCCATGTGGTGTGTGACACATCATCAGACACATGCATACAGTGCTGAAAAGACATGGGAACAGCATGGGGAAGACCTCTGGAAGCATTTCTGACTCCCAGGTCACTGCCTAAAAGTGTGCCCATCATAAGCGATCCTTGGCGCATGCGAAGATGCCTCCCGCCATGAACCTGTCGTTGCAGACTTGCAACAATCACCGTCCACGTCCTTGTCCCAGTGCAGCGTTTAGTTTTCCCTACCCCATTCCTTGGAAAGCAAGCGCAAGTATGCAGCCAGCCACCCGCCCACCCACAGGCTGCAATACTATACTGCCAAATTTTTGACAGCTGCTTGCACTTGAAATGTGGCCTTTTTGGCTCGTGGAGGTGGAAGCTGTCGACAATCTTATGGCGGTGGCGACTGGGTATCCATGCTCGATCTCCAGCCGCCACTATTTCTCCTGGTGTCGTCTCCGCCTTCCACAAGCATGGGTCCCACAACATTACCCGTGCCCTCCCCAGTGCACTTACTGGGAAGGACCGCCTAACCACAAACACGTGGACAGGTGAATGTGGCCAGGGATGGTACGGAGCCAGTTCACAGCTTTTTTTGCTGAGAGTTGTATTTCACCACAGCCATATTCTTTAGCTCGGCGAAAGGACTGGCATAGAGGGAAACCATATCTACTCTGGGTTTGATTTCTCCCAGGAAGTCCTCTAATGCAGCTTGTTGCAGAAGCAAAGGCAGCCGATCCAACATCAACTGGCACTTGTCGGTGGTGCTTTGACAGACAAACATCTTTCTTTGCGCATTTAATTTCATGACTATAGAGTTGGGCAATGGCCTGATCTGCAATGCGGTTTGAGAAATAACATGCATAAACATGTCCAATCCACATTAAAAAAAGCAGCCATAGAGTGTCCAGGAACCTTCTCCCACACTTTTCTTAGCCAGTACTGCTTCTCGGCAGGGTTGAACGGACCCACCAGAAAACCGGAGACTCCTCCGGTGTGCCCTGGCTTCTCCTTCAGGAGAGTTCATAGTGCCGAGGTGAGGCCATTATGATGATAGAGGCCACCATCTGCTTAGTTTTCTGTTACTTTGAATGCAAGCACAAGTATGCAGCCAGCCACCCACAGGCCGCAATACTAAACTGCCAGATTTATGGGCAGCTGCTTGCACTTGAAATGTGGCCTTTTAGGCTCGTGGAGGCAGAAGCTTTTCACAACCTCATGCCTCGTGTCCATACTCAGTCCCAAGCCGTCACTATTTCTCCCGGTGTTGTCTCCACCTTCTACAAGCGCAGGTCCCTGAACATTACTGCTGGTACTTTTCTGTGGGAATTTGCTTGCCTCCAACCAGCCTGGAATATTTACAGTAAACTATGGTACGACGCCATGGTATTAGCACTGCCCCCAGTAGCAGGAGCGAAGCAATCCCCAATTTCTTTCTCAGGAATTTTATTTGGTAGACTGAGTGGCTGCCCAAATACATTAGTTTCTCACAAAGGAGCTGAAGATAGAGTGGCAGTAGGTGCAAGTTTCTCCAGCCTGTTAGATATTAGAGGGTGAACGGCAGCACATTGGATCAGTGGTTAGCACTGAAGCCTTGCAGCGCTGGGATACTGGGTTCAAATCCCAGCAAGGACAACATCTGCAAGGACTTTGTATGTTTTCCCCGTGTTTGCGTGGGTTTCCACCTCAGTAAAAAAGCAGCCATAGAGTGTCCGGGAACCTTCCCACACACTTTTCATAGCAAGGACTGCTTCTTGGCAGGGTTGGAGAGTCCCACCAGAGAATCCCCTGGTGTGCCCTGGCTTCTACATCAGGAGCGTTAATGATAGCGCTAACTTTGCAGCTGCTATGGGGCTCTTGAGCGGGGGAGAAAGGTGAGCCCTCGGAATCAAATCTTCTGGTGGGCCCAATGTTTTTCAATTTGAAACAGCTTTTCAGTGGGAGTTGTATTTCACCACAGCCATATTCTTTAGCTCGGTGAAAGGACTGGCATAGAGGGAAACCGTATCTACTCCGGCTGTCATTTCTTCATCACCAGGTCCCACCCATTGTCACACACGACCATGCCTGGCTGTATGTTTAGTGGTGAGAGACACAGATCAGGCTGCTGTGTTACAGCTTTCAAAAACTCTGCAGTGTTGGGCAGCTTGTCACCTAAGCATTAAACATGTTATATTCAGCACAGCCTGTTGCCGCTTGGCTAAGGCACTGCTGCAGTGCTTTCAGCTTGTGACTGATGTGGTCATTTCGGAGATGGAGGAGGAGGTGCAGGAGCTGAACAATGTGATTACATTGAGGTTACATTGGCGACTCTGTTTTTTATACAAAAGAAAGATCCTACTGTTTTTTTTTTTTACATTATTTTTTAAGACAAATGCATTCACCGGGAAATGTCATTTTAACATTTTACAACCTTATCTGGCAATGTGGTGTTTGACACATCATCAGACACATCCTGTTTTATTTATCATGGAGGGACTCTGAAAGTCACAAAGCCTATTTCTATAGGGCCATCAGGCAGCCATTACTATTCTTAAAAGGCCAGCAGTCGGCCCTCGCTATTGTTAGAGAGCCATCAGCCGGCTATGCTTTGTTGTTCCCAATATTAACGA
Organism: Phyllobates terribilis; assembly: GCF_046119375.1. NCBI lineage: Eukaryota > Metazoa > Chordata > Amphibia > Anura > Dendrobatidae > Phyllobates > Phyllobates terribilis. The sequence continues at coordinate 153,711,988 of NW_027362764.1, read as the reverse complement.
GTGGGTCTCCTATACTGTTATTGCGTATGCAGTGACTGAAAGGGCAGCCAAAAATTCAGAAGCAACCCAATACCCCTTTGAAGAGACATAGAGAAGGGTCTCAGTAAAAATATTTTCCCATTATAAAGGAGCGGGTCTCCTATAGTGGTAATGCCCATGCTGTGACCGCAAGGGCTGCAGAAATTTGGGAAAAACCCCACTAACAATTTAAAGACACATAGAGCAGGGCCACAGTAACGAGTACGACATGTTCCAATTAGAAAGGAGAGGGTCTGCTATACAGTTATAGGGTATGCAGTTAGTTCAACGGCTGACCAAATTTAGGGAAAACCCACTAAGAATTTAAAGACACATAGAGCAGGGCCACAGTAACAAGTACGACATGTTCTCATTAGAAAGGAGAGGGTCTGCTATACCATTATAGGGTATGAAGTGAGTCCAACGGCTGACCAAATTTAGGAAAAACCCCACTAAGAATTTAAAGACACATAGAGCAGGGCCACAGTAATGACAAATTCCCATTAGAAAGGAGAGAGTCTGATATACAGTTATAGGGTATGCAGTGAGTCCAACGGCTGACCAAATTTAGGAAAAACCCAATTAAGAATTTAAAGACACATAGAGCAGGGCCACAGTAATGACAAATTCCCATTAGAAAGGAAAGAGTCTGCTATACAGTTATAGGGTATGCACTGAGTCCAACGGCTGACCAAATTTATGAAAAACTCCACTAAGAATTTAAAGACACATAGAGCAGGGCCACAGTAACGACAAATTCCCATTAGAAAGGAGAGAGTCTGCTATACAGTTATAGGGTATGCAGTGAGTCCAACGGCTGACCAAAATTAGGAAAAACCCCACTAAGGATTTAAGACACAGAGCAGGGCCACAGTAACAAGTACGACAAATTCCCATTAGAAAGGAGAGGGTCTGCTATACAGTTATAGGGTATGCAGTTAGTCCAACGTCTTACCAATTTTAGTAAAAACTCCACTAAGAATTTAAAGACACATAGAGCAGGGCCACAGTAATGACAAATTCCCATTAGAAAGGAGAGGGTCTCCCATAGTGTTGGCCTATGCAGTGAATGCAAGGGCTGCCAAAAATTGGGAGGCACTCCAATGCCCCTTGGAAGAGACATAGAGGGCTTCATAAAAAAATGTTCCCATTAGAAAGGAGCCGGTCTCCTATACTTGTAATGCCCATGCACTTAGTGTATGGGCTGACAAACATTTACCCCTGGGGGGTATACATGAACATACTGTATAATTTTTTTTTTTTACGGGCATCATAAACACCCTTTAAAAAAATTATGTGGGTGTTGCATCACGGACCATGGTCACCCTGGTGATATGGTGGTGGAGGATGAGGAGAGGGAGGAGGACAAGAGCAAATTGCCAAAATCAAGAAGCATATACCCATGTGTGGGTGTGGAGAGGTGCATGGGAATACACCTCCCAAAAAAAGACACTGGATTTGAGTTTATGTTACGCTGCTATCATTCGGTGGTGTTGAGAAGTCTAGCCCAATCGAGCCCTTGCTCATTTTTAAATGAGTCAGCGTGTAAGCATTTTCAGTTGACCGGCGGATGCGCTCATCAGTTATAATTGCACCAGCGGCACTAAAAACTCGCTCTGATAAAACGCTAGCGGCAGGTTAGCCCAGGACCTCCAAGGCGTAGAGAGCCAGTTCATTGCACGTATCCAGCTTGGATACCCAATAATTATAAGGCACAGAGGAATCACGGAGGATGTTGGTACGGTCGGCAAGGTACTCTCTCAACATCTTCCCTAACTTTGCACTCCTTGTGAGAATACCCCACAGCTCAGGGCCTGTGCGATGGGAGGGTCTGAGAAAACTGTCCCAGAACTTTGACAGTGTTCCCCTACCTCTGCTGGATTGCATTTGTGACTCTCTCGCCTTTACTCCTTGGTTGTCCAACGAACTGTGACCTCTGCCGCCAACGTCTTCAGATGGGAATTTTTTTAATAATTCCGCAATAAGGGCCTTCTGGTACTGCCCTATTTTTGTAGACCTGTGCGCCTCAGGAATAAGAGATATAAAATTCTAGTTGTAGCGTGGGTCTAGAAGTGTCATCAACCAGTAATGACTGTCACCGAAAATTTTGAGAACGCGAGGGTCATGGGAAAGGCACCTTAACATAAACTCAGCCATGCGTGCCAGACTGCTAACAGGCAAGACTTCCGTGTCCTCACCAAGAGGATGACTGACCATGCTCTCCTCCTCCTCCTCTCTGTCCTCTGGCCATCCACGCTGAACAGACAGTATGACAGTTGTGCAGGTAGTACCGTCTATAGCGCATGAAACTAGATCCTGTTCTTCCTCCTCCTCCTCCTCCTCTTCCTCATTGTCACCCAATCCATGTTGGGATGAGATGAGGCTGGGCTGTGTGTAATCACCCTGTATTGTTCCTTACTCCATCTCATCGTGCTCTGCCTGCAATGCATCCTCTTTGATTGTGAGCAGAGAGCATTTCAGAAGACAGAGAAGCGGGGTGGTGACGCTAATTATGGCGTCATCACCGCTCACCATCTTGGTGGAGTCCTCAAAGTTTTGGAGGATGGTACATATGTCTGACATCTATGTCCACTCCTGAGGTCTTATGTGTGGAGTCTGAACTGAATACCGTCGGCCTTGTTGATGCTGGTACTCAACAACTGTCCTCTTCTGCTCACAAATCATTCCCAACATCTGCAGTGTAGAGTTACAAGGCGTGGGGACATCACATACCAGTCTGTGAGCTGGAAGCTGCAAACACTGCTGAAACAAGGGCGGCGTAAGCTGTAGGTGACTTTATAAAATGGGCACACAGGCGGCGTACTTTAACAAGCAGATCTGGCAGCTCCGGGTAGGATTTGAGAAACCTCTGAACCACGAGGTTAAGCACATGGGTCAGGCATGGTACGTGTGTGAGCTGGCCTCGCCTCAGAGCCGCCACCAAGTTCCGGCCATTGTCACACACGACCATGCCTGGCTGTAGGTTCAGCGGTGTGAGCCACAGATCTGCCTGCTCTTTCAGAGCTGTCCACAACTCTTCAGCACTGTGCGGTTTGTCACCTAAGCATATTAGCTTCAGCACAGCCTTTTGCCACTTGGCCGAGGCAGTGCTGCAGTGCTTCCAGCTTGTGACTGGATGTTGTCAATTCATAGATGGAGGCTGAAGAGGAGGAGGAGGCTGAGGAGGATGAGGTGCAAGAGCTGTAGAATGTGGGGCAACCCTGATTGACTTAGGGCCCGCAATCCTTGGCGTCAGGAGGACATGTTCCGTCCCAATGTCCGACTGTGTCCCAGCTTCCACTATGTTAACTCATTGTGTCGTCAGTGAGATGTACCGCCCCTGCCCACAAGCACTTGTCCACTTGTCCGTGGTTAGGTGGATTCTTCCAGTAACTGCGTTGTTGAGGGCACGGCTAATGTTTTGGGACATGTGCTTGTGTAATGTGGGGATGGCATACCGGGAGAAATAGTGGTGGCTGGGGACTGAATACCAAGGGACGGCCACCGCCATCAGGTTACGGAATGCTTCCGTCTCCACGAGCCTAAAAGGCAACATTTCAAGCTCCAGCAGTCGTGAAATGTGGGAATTTAGTAGTGTGGCCTGTGGCTGCGTATCTGCGCTTGGGTTCCAAGGACTGAGGTATGGACAACTGAACTCTGCGCTGGGACAAGGATGTGGACGTGCTTCCTGATGCTGCTACTTGAGAATGTGCAACGACAGGAGCAGGGCAGGAGGCATCTTCACATGCACCATGGACAGGGGATTGGCTTGCATGCACAACAGCGGAAGAAGCAATGGTGCCACCCGCAGACACTGTTCCTGGACCCTGGGGTTTGGCCCACAAAGTCAGGTGCTGTGCTGCCACGTGGCTGATCATGCTGGTGGTGGTCAGTCTGGTCGTTTTGCCACCCTTGATGATTCTGGCCTGGCAGGTGGTGCAAATGGTCTTTTTGGGGTTATCGGAAGAGTCTTTAAAATACAACCAGACTCGGGAAGACCTAACAGTTGTACTGGCAACTTTCTTCGTGTTAGTGTTACGGGGAATGGTTGCCTGCCTTCTTTCTGCAGCTACCACACTGCTTCTTCCTGCCTGTTGGGGTGTTCGGCCTCCCTCTCCCTGTGTGCTGCTGTCCTCGCTCTGCATGTCCTTCTGCCAGATTGGGTCAGTTACTATATCATCCACCACCTCGTCTTCCACTTCCGTACTCTGGTCCTCCTCCTGACTTTCTGGCAATTGTGTCTCATTATCGTCCACCTCTTGTGACACTTTCCCACCGTCGCCTTCGTATGACCGTAGCCGCTCAAATATTTGGGCATCGCTACATGCGATCTCCTCTTGCCCCACTTCAAGTGGACCAGGCGAGAGGCCCGAATCTATAAATGGAAAAGTGAACAGCTCTTCAGAGTGTCCAAGTGTGGGATCAGTTGTCTCTGGGCACTCGGCATGGTGGGAGGAAGGAGGTTCAGGGTGTGGAATATGCGGTCCAGACTCACAGCTCCTGACAAGGTGATGGTGGTGGTGGCTAAGTGACTGGAAGCATTATCTGCTATCCAACTAATACCCTTTTCACACTGCTCTGTGTTCAATAGTGGTGTTCTGCGGTCCCCTATTAATTGGGACAGGAAGGTCGAGCGAGAATATGTGAGTGTTTCTTGTGCACAATTTCAGCTTGCCCACGGCCTCGGCCTCTGCATGCACCATCACATCCAGTTTCCTGTCCCTTTCCATATGCCATGACCATTTTAAAAGGAGGACAATATCTTCCACGCTCACTACAAATTACTGAATTTGGAGCAAACTTATATGTGATCCACAGTTTTAAATACCTGGCCTGTAGGTAACTATTTTGAACAGCAAACTGGTGTCAATTGCTTCACTCACACACTGAGAAATTTTTTAATGGAGGCTAGAAATGGCAGTATTTTCAGCACAATTATATGTGATCCGTGTGACGGACAAACCACAGTTTTAAATAGCTGGATTTTTAGCACTGTATTCTGCAGTGCCAACAAGCAATTGGCGCAGAAAAACTGTGCTCTCTGGTTTGCTTTTTAAGCAAATAATTGGGATTAAGATCCAAAAAAAAATTATTCCTGGCCCCTGAGACCTGGGCCTGCTTCTAGAATTATCTAACAGCAGCAACAGAAAGAACTCAAATGGAGCCTCTTGTGCTATATGCACTGCAGTCTTCTATATACCCTGCCTGACTGCCTATATACCCTGCCTGCCTGATTCTCTGCAGATGGATTAGTCCTCAGAAGGACTGTTTGTTGAGATGGATATGTGTCTCTAATATAGTTTGGTACACCTACACAAGCTAGAAACAAGCAAATATCTCCCTAGCTCAGCAGCAACTCTCCCTACACTGTCTGATTCCGGAGTGACTGTGACGAGCGTGGCGGCGCCAGGTCTGATATAGACCTTATGACGCTGTGCGGCCAGCCAATCACTATAATCCCACAACCAACATGGCTACGGCATTACATTGAGTGGCAGGCAATCCCTGCATTTTCATTGGCGCTCTAAAGAGGGCCAGACATGCAGGGAGGAGACCAGAGCTCCCACCGAGCAACCCCGGAAATACTCAGCGAGCGCCGAACATGTGGAGCAGTGAGATGTTCGGGCGAGCACCGAGCAGTAGCGAACATGCTCGTTCATCAGTAATATTTACGTCATATGTCATGTGGCCGACTTTGATGGGGGCTCCGGCACTGAGCGTACATCTTTTCCCGCAAATAACAGCTGTTTTAATCAGCTGTCATGTGACTTTAACAGCCGCAAGTGGATCCGACCTCTACACGCAGCTGTTAACTAGTTAAATCCCGCTGCCAGTCATTGACAGTGGGATTTAACACATGCCAGCTGGAAGAGGGTCACAAATCCCGCCCATCTGTGCCTTTGTCAAGTGATTGGTTTGGCATGACAGCTGGAGGTCTGCAGAAGACCCCCAGGCCTATCATTATGGTACTACTGTGAACGCCGGATCTTGGCCAACGTTCATAGGAGATTATTATTTCTGCTATACATAGCAATGCTGAAGCACTGCTATGTATAGCATAGGCGACCAGATGATCACAGCTTCAAGTCTGTAAGGGTACTTTTCAATACAATAAAAAAGTGGGGAAAAATATTTTTTAAAAATATGAAAAAAATAAAAAAAAACATAAGTTCAAATCACCCCTCTTTTGCCCCATTAAAAATAAAACAAATAAAGAAAAAAATACACATCAAATATATTGTTATAAATAGAGATACTGTAAGCAAATTAAGTGGAATTGAATTATCCTCAAATTTTACAAAAATCTATATTCTCCACAATACAGATTGTTTGCAATTCGCTCCATGCTAATTCAACAAAATGGTGGCCACCATTTTGCAGAACCACTGCTCACTTGTCCCACTGCCCCAGCAATCCACTGTCCGGTTTTCGGTGCTGCTTCTTATCTCCTTCTTGCACCACTCATTCTCTTCGGAATCTTCCTCGGAATCTTCCTCTTGTACTGGGCCTTGGACATACTGAATCTGTGGCTTTGCCATCATGGCACACATCGTGACATCCAAAATTATATTGTGAGTCGCCTGAATGACTGACGTCCAAGGCCAAGTGCAGGTGGAAGCCATGGCCCAGAGTTTAGAATCTGAAGAAAATGTGAGCAACTGGAAAAAGAGGCGCTGAGGATCGGATGCAGGCGGCAGGTAAGGTGAGCTGTGAGGTAATTTTTTTTTTACATCCTACATGTTTTTTGAGAGACCCAGACCATCATAAGTAACATTCAATTCGCATCTAATAACTTTGCTGAAAATCAAATTTCCCAGAAAAATCTTCATCATTTGCTGAATTCGAATCTCGCCAAATCCACTCATCTCTGATTACAAGACCACAACAAACTTCCTCTGATTAGATCATAATAACCTGCATGAAACATAATAATAATAATAATATTAATAATAAAATCAAAAATAGCAAAGTGGATGAAAAATAAGAGTTAAACTCTTTTTTCTTTGCAATGTAAAAATTGAATCCTCATCTTTTACAGTGGACAAAACTGACAACAGTTCTCTCAGGCAGTGAAAATATATCGGTCCAGTTAAAAGAATTCAGTAAACATTTTCATTAGTCTGCTTATTATTATTTAAAGCAGCTTTTTCTCTAGGTTGGAATTTTAAATAATTAATATTGGTTGCAAATAGTCATAAACACCAACTATTCTCAGGGTAAGAGCCTTGTGATTTTTACTCAGCTGAATTAATCCTTATAAAAGGCATTGGAGTCGCCTAGGATGGTGCAGACAGGAAATGTGTAGGAGGAACACAATCCTCAGCCAAAGAACTACATAGGGATGTCCAAAAAAAATAACAATGTTATTCAAGGGATCCCAGAAAAATATTAGAAAGTAGGAGCTGAGACTTAACTCACAGCTCTCTTGAATATTTAATGAATATGTGTAGAAAACATTATATATGGTGAATGTCGTTAAAATAGATGCTAAACTCATATATATACATATATATAAGTATATATATATATACTGTATATATATATATTTATACATATTTCAATAAGTTATATGAATGTGTATATATATGTGTATATATATTTATATATATATATATGTATATATAAATATTCAGACACACACATTTATATATATATATATATATATATATATATATTTAAACAGACATATTATATGACTTATTGAATTGGATGGATGGAGGCTAATTCTGAGTGATTGATTATGCTTCATAAGCTACTGCTGGTGGAAATGACATTAAGATGTACGGTTGACTACCTAAAAGGTGATGATGTCATATTATTTCTAGCAATATGCATAAAAGTTGTCATAGCAACCATAGTAAACCGCTTAAAAGGTGATGACATCATAGCAACTATATTAAACTGCATTTCTTAGCAACAGCTTTAGCAAATTCCCTCTGATGAAGTAGTCATGTCGTGCTGCATGAAATATGTTTTCATAGCAACCGTAGCAAACTGCATGAAAGATGATGTCAAATCAACAACTGCAAATTCATCTTAATGATGTCATAGCAACCACCATAACATGCATGAAAGATATTGTCACAGAAACCCTACCAAACTCCTTCTGTACACTGACAAAGGAACGGTAAGGAAACGCCAAGGATAATATCATACTGTTATGATCTGCAACATGTACTAAGGAAAGATAAGGTAAAACTGTCCCTACAGTAAGACTAAGCTGAATCCCTACGATGTAGCGGGCTGCCTGTTCCTAGTGAACAGACCCGCCTTAGTCCTCGGCTAGTCTGAACGAAGACCTATAGCATTAGGGGAGGGGTCCCTAAAAGAACTAAGGACTGGAACAAAAAATGGGACACCTCCTAAACAGAGAAGTTGTTGCAGAACACAAAAAGACAGACAAAAAGGTACTAGAGGTCCCAGAAGGACCAAACTAACTGACAGAGATAGGCACCGAAGCACCAGGCTAGAGAAACAGTCAAACACTGAAGTCCAGCACAGCCAAAAGGGTGGAGCTGGAATATAAAGGCAGATGGTCACGTGACCGCAAAACACAAGATGGAAAAAACAAACAGGAGGGTTCTAACACATACGACCACAGATGAGAAGACTCTATTAGTGGTCCTCAGGAAATATCCATCAGAACATAAAGGCAGGAGGACACTCATGATTAGTCACCTGACTGATCTTACATTTTTGAGCAAATGTGGCTGGATAAACCATGAACACCTTGAAAAGTGAAGTGTACAAGCTCCACCCTGGGCTTCATAGGAGAACATTCCTTTTTAAAATTTAATGCAATACTACAGTATTTCAGTGCATTGTACAAGTGATCTATCAATCACAGGATCAATTACCCCAGGAGGACTAAAGTAGTTAAAAAGTATAGAATTAAAAATCATGTTTGGTATCGCTGCATCTGTAAAAGTCCATCACCACAAATCAGGAAAAAATGCTAGAATTTATGTTTTTCAGTCACCTCACCCTAAATAAAATGGAATAAAAAGCCATCAAAAAGTTGTAAGCACCTCAAAAAGGTACTAACAAAATTTCCAGCTTGCTGTGGAAAAAAATAAACCCTCACTCAGCTTTATAAGTGAAAAAATATGGGTTTCAGAATATAGTAAAACAAACCATTAAAAAAAGTTCTGCATTTTTTTAAAGTATTAAAATATAAATATATAAATAATACCTTTGGTATTTCCATAATCACATTGACCTGCAGAAACCAATTTTCAGATCCTTTTTATTGCACAGCGAGTGCCATAAAAATGAAACCCCAAAAAATCCAATGGCAGAATTGTGCTTTTTTTTTACCATTTTACCCGACTTTTTTTTTCATTTTACAGTACATTACAGCTATGCCAATTAAAATAAAAAAACTCTTTTAAAATAAGGGGAAGAAATAAATCGCAAAATAAAAATTGTCACTAAAGGAAAGGGGTAATTTCCTTTTAAATTTCCTTGTCATTATTACTTACACATTTGGTATTTTTGAATCAGATGCAATGATTAAAAACGCTTGTCTGAAACTCGCTTGCTAGATATCCTTCCCTATACAAGGGTTGTATATTATTATATAGTTACCTAAAAAATTGTGTTTTTAACTGAAGATCATGATCCCGGAATCCATTTCTTCTTCCTCAGTTGCTTTTTCTGTTGCACTGCCAGTTTCAGTGCTTTGGACCTTCATGTGAGTGAACTTCCATTTTCCATTTTTTGGCAAATAATCTGGTTTAGCCTAAATTACATTGTGGATAAAAAGTACAAATACAGTATCTTACGATTAATAATTAAGTCATTTCCAACAATCCTTGTGAGATGAGCCCAAAAAGATCACTAGGTTTATCTATTTTGCTATTATTGATGACCACAGACCTGGTATAAACCAAAGCTTTCTTTTTCTTTTTCTCTTCCATGACAAAGTTCTTGTCAAATACAAGAATACATGATGACACTCATTTTCATAATTTTTTTGTCTCTCAGGACTAGACTACACTTACACAAACATTTGGCAAGCGGTAAAATCAGTGTTGATAGTACAACCCACTATAATTGTCTGCATTTGGAATTTGCAAAAAAAAAAGATCTTTGATATATGTCCCGTAAAAATGTAAAAAATGTAAACTTTGCTTTATAAACTTGGAATCTGAAGCATGAGATTATTATTTAATGTCAAGCGGAGACCATTATTAACTTCATAAACAGCATACCACTGAGTATGAGCAGTTATTATTTTGTTGAGCAACATGCCAATGTGTCAGGATATCAGTTTGGCCGGCCTCAAATAGGCTATAATTTTATTGTGTCCCTGCCAGTGGAATAAAAGTATAACGTGGTTTATGATTTTTCTCAATGTGTAATGGTTAACTCCTGTGATAAATGAGCACGGCAGGGAACCTGTGGATAGGAGTTGTAAGGCCAATCTTTGGCACTGTCTGAGTTTCGCTGGGAGGAGTCAGACTTGGAGAGTATTTCTGTCTCTCTAGAAGGATATTGGCTATGATTGCTGATCCTGTCATCAAAACCTGCATATCGCAGAATTTTATTTATTGGCTAAAGAAAAATGTAATACTGTGACTAATTACTGAAAACTGCAATGACCACACCAAAACTGACATCAAAATTCCCAGGAATCTTGAAATGGCATTATTATACAGATATGCCCCTCTTTAAGTTGTTTATGGGGGCCCCAAGCACATTATATGGTTGTCGACTGAACATTTGTTTTGCCGACAACTATCTAGCCCAATGACTGCATTCACAGGAACTCTCAGTTCAGCTTATCTCCTCTGGCAGCTGCTTATCTCAAAGAAAATATAAGGACTAGCCATTGGAAATCCAACAGGCTGGATCCTTCTCTCCTCAACTTCTTTTGTTTTGGGAGGGACAGTAGATCGACATAATTGTTAGATTGTTGGCTTATCTTGCCGATATCAGGATGTTCGGACGACTTTGGTCTAATGTGTATGGGAGTCTTAATGTTAAAGTATTTGTTTTTTAACTTCAGGGTACAAGATTGCATTTGATTGATATCATGACGAATTGTACAACTCAACACAATTAAAAAACAGTTAACACCCTACTGACTTGTGATGAAAATTTATATCACCTGCTGATTGTGGGTGTAAGGAGTAGAGATGAGCGTTGTTCGACTCGAACTGTTCGCCAATCTCAAATTCGAGCTGTTTTGGGCGGTGTTCAAGCCGTTCGGCGAACACGAACGATTTGAGAAAAATTTGGCTGTTCGAGGTTATGTTCGATAACTGTTCGTGCACCAAAATCATAACTGGATTTTTTCTCAGTAATGATGAAAATTAATGTTAATACGCAGTTTGAGTGTACAGCGGGGTGGGGGGAGGGGCAGGGGATGGATCTCTGCAGGAATAATGAAGATCTCCATTTTTTTTTCTCTTTCCCGCATTTACAGTGGGGAGGTGCAATCTGTCAGCCTATCAGCAGCGCACACACGGAGCGAAGTGCTTTTTTTCACACAAGCAAGGGCATGTGTCATTGGCAGTGTATGTCACATGTCCTTGCCCTATAAGACCAAGCCATTTTCCCCGTCGCCACCATTTTCTCACTGCTGCAGCTGCGTGTTAGACGGCACCGCTGTTGCTGTGTGCGCTATACCTTGTTAATTTCAAGCCAATTTTCGCACAAATCTACAGATAGCTTGGGAGTAGGGAATAGTTGTGATTGCAGTCCTTTTAAGGACTAGGTTACAGCATTTCCTACGACTTTTATCAGGCAGGTCTGTGCTCTTAAATAGATAGATTGTGGGAGTAAAGACTAATTGTAATTGCAGTCCTTTTCAGGACTAGGTTACATCAGTTCCTATCAGTTTTTGCCAGGCAGGTCTGTGCCAGTGCTGTGCAAGTTTTTTTCAATAGCATTTGGCTGAATCTAGCAAAGCTAATCCTTTTTGGCCTATTGCAGAGTGTGTTAGTCAGTGGAGTAGCCTATCTGTGTTGCAAGATATACCACCTGTGTATAGAATACCAATTTTTTTACTGCACCTAGTGAAGTAAAATCTTTTGGGCATAGCATCATTCTATTAGTCCATCTATACTGACCTCCATCAGGTTGCAAATTGAATATAATTTTTTTCTGCATCTAGCTCTGAAAAAATATTTGGGCTTCTAGCAGTGTGTGGGACTTGTTCTATTAGTCCATCTATACTGACCTCCATCAGGTTGCAAACTGAATATAATTTTTTTCTGCATCTAGCTCTGAAAAAATATTTGGCCTTCTAGCAGTGTGTGGGACTTGTTCTATTAGTCCATCTATACTGACCTCCATCACGCTGCAAATTCAAAATAATTTTTTGTCTGCATCTAGCTCTGAAAAAATATTTGGCCTTCTAGCAGTGTGTGGGACTTTCTCTATTAGTCCATCTATACTGACCTCCATCAGGTTGCAAATTAAAAATAATTTTTATCTGCATCTACCTCTGAAAAAATATTTGGGCTTCTAGCTGTGTGTGGGACTTGTTCTATTAGTCCATCTATACTGACCTCCATCAGGTTGCAAACTGAATATAATTTTTTTCTGCGTCTAGCTCTGAAAAATATTTGGCCTTCTAGCAGTGTGTGGGACTTTCTCTATTAGTCCATCTATACTGACCTCCATCAGGTTGCAAATTAAAAATAATTTTTATCTGCATCTAGCTCTGAAAAAATATTTGGACTTCTAGCAGTGTGTGGGACTTTCTCTATTAGTCCATCTATACTGACCTCCATCAGGTTGCAAATTAAAAATAATTTATATCTGCATCTAGCTCTGAAAAAATATTTGGCCTTCTAGCAGTGTGTGGGACTTTCTCTATTAGTCCATCTATACTGACCTCCATCAGGTTGCAAATTAAAAATAATTTTTTGTCTGCATCTAGCGCTGAAAAAATATTTGGCCTTCTAGCAGTGTGTGGGACTTTCTCTATTAGTCCATCTATACTGACCTCCATCAGGTTGCAAACTGAATATATTTTTTTTCTACATCTACCTCTGAAAAAATATTGGGCTTCTAGCTGTGTGTGGGACTTGTTCTATTAATCCATCTATACAGACCTCCATCAGGTTGCAAACTGAATATAATTTTTTTCTGCATCAACCTCTGAAAAAATATTTGGGCTTCTAGCTGTGTGTGGGACTTGTTCTATTAGTCCATCTATACTGACCTCCATCAGGTTGCAAACTGAATATAATTTTTTTCTGCATCTAACTCTGAAAAAATATTTGGCCTTCTAGCAGTGTGTGGGACTTTCTCTATTAGTCCATCTATACTGACCTCCATCAGGTTGCAAACTGAATATATTTTTTTTCTGCATCTACCTCTGAAAAAATATTGGGCTTCTAGCTGTGTGTGGGACTTGTTCTATTAATCCATCTATACAGACCTCCATCAGGTTGCAAACTGAATATACTTTTTTTCTGCATCTACCTCTGAAAAAATATTTGGGCTTCTAGCTGTGTGTGGGACTTGTTCTATTAATCCATCTATACAGACCTCCATCAGGTTGCAAACTGAATATAATTTTTTTCTGCATCTACCGCTGAAAAAATATTTGGGCTTCTAGCTGTGTGTGGGACTCGTTCTATTAGTCCATCTATACAGACCTCCATCAGGTTGCAAACTGAATATAATTTTTTTCTGCATCTACCTCTGAAAAAATATTTGGGCTTCTAGCTGTGTGTGGGACTTGTTCTATTAGTCCATCTATACTGACCTCCATCAGGTTGCAAACTGAATATAATTTTTTTCTGCATCTACCTCTGAAAAAATATTTGGGCTTCTAGCTGTGTGTAGGACTTGTTCTATTAGTCCATCTATACTGACCTCCATCAGGTTGCAAACTGAATATAATTTTTTTCTGCATCTACCGCTGAAAAAATATTTGGGCTTCTAGCTGTGTGTGGGACTCGTTCTATTAGTCCATCTATACAGACCTCCATCAGGTTGCAAACTGAATATAATTTTTTTCTGCATCTACCTCTGAAAAAATATTTGGGCTTCTAGCTGTGTGTGGGACTTGTTCTATTAGTCCATCTATACTGACCTCCATCAGGTTGCAAACTGAATATAATTTTTTTCTGCATCTACCTCTGAAAAAATATTTGGGCTTCTAGCTGTGTGTAGGACTTGTTCTATTAGTCCATCTATACTGACCTCCATCAGGTTGCAAACTGAATACAATTTTTTTCTGCATCTACCTCTGAAAAAATATTTGGGCTTCTAGCTGTGTGTGGGACTTGTTCTATTAGTCCATCGATGCTGACCTCCATCAGGTTGCAAATTGAATATAATTTTTTTCTGCATCTAACCCAGCCAATAGTTTTGGCCTAATACCACAGTTTGGCCACTCAGCTCTGCTCGGTTCCCATCCATTGTTTTTTTGTGCAAACAACTCCAGAGTTGTGAATTAGTTAACCACCAAAATGAGTGGAAAAAGGCCTGCTGCTGGTGGAAAGGGGAATAGGCATGTTGGGAAGGGGAAAAAAGGTTGTGTCCGTGGGGTAAGTGTTAAAGCAACAGTAACATCTGCAGAAGAAAGACCATCTTCCAGCCAAACTAAAATGTCTACTTCTTTTAGCGGACAATGTGATAAGATCCCTTTCTTACGGCCACGCCAATCACTACAAATTCCAGATGAGGCACAAAAACAGCAGGTGCTTCAACGGATATCAAGTGCTCCTTTAAGTGGGCTCTCCTCCACATCAACTTCAACATCACAAATACTCCAGTCCTCAAAGGTGTCACCCCAATCGCACTTGCTTCCTCACAGCTCCCAAATCTCCAGCTGCCCATCTGAGTATGAGGTAGAACAGATGGTTGAGTCTGCAGAGCTGTTTACTCATACTATAGCCTGGGAATCAGAGGTCGACTCCAGCGCTCCTGTGAATCCAGACGAGGAAATGATCTGCACTGATTCCCAGAATCTTTATGAGTCGGATCCAGGACCAGACGCAGAAGGTTCTGACCATAATGTAGACCCTCGTTCCCAAACTGTAACTCCTGTTGGTGGAGACAATGAGGAAGACGATGATGAGACTCAAATACCTGATTGGAGCGACAACTTTAGTTTTTTATCAGGGCAGGAACAGGTTGGCTCTGAGGACGACGGGTGTGATAACGCACAGGGTGATGATGATGAGGTTGGAGATCCCACTTACTGTCAACCCACAGTCAGCCAAGAGATGAGGTCAGCAGAGGAGGTGGAGGAAGATGCTAGTGACGACGAGGTCAGGTTGCGCCTTCCTGGACAGAGACGTAGTACTGGAAGCACGTCAACAACTGCATCCTCAAACACAACTCTGCCTCTCACCACAAGTCGTGGTGGCTCTTCAGGTCGCATGGGTGCTAAGCCTTGCATAGCCTGGGCATTTTTTCAGATCGATAAAGATGACCCAACTCGTGTTATCTGTAACATTTGTCAGCAAAAGCTAAGTAGAGGCCAAAAAATACATAGTTTGAGTACTTCATGCATGAACCGGCACATGGACATGAAGCATAAGTTGCAGTGGGAAGCTCAGTGTGCTACAATGCGGCCTAGCCGGCCGGGCCAACCACCGTCTGCCATATCTTGTGCATCCGCGGCCTCTTCATCCTCTGTGACTGGGGGGACAGCAGTCACACCTGTTTTGGGGCGCAGACCTGCCACCTCTTTACCCGCAACAGCCAGCGTGATTGGCAGGTCATCATTTTCTTTGGAGGTGGTAACACCAGCTGGTGTTGAGCGCTGTCCGACATCGATAGCACCACCTTTGGATCAAGGCAACCTAACATGTCCGCCTGCATCTTCCTCACAGACCGGCAGTTTGCCAGGGACACCCTTATCAACCCCGTCTAAGCACAATAGCCAGCCCTCGGTCCCTCAGATGTGGACAAGTAAAAGACCATTTCCTCCTAGCCATGAGAAAGCTAAGAGGTTGAATTTCACCATCTGCAAGCTCTTGGCTACAGAAATGCTGCCTTTCCGCCTGGTGGACACAGAGGATTTTCGAGACCTTATGTCCGTCGCAGTGCCCCAGTACCAGATGCCCAGTCGGCACTACTTCTCAAAGAAAGGTGTGCCTGCGCTCCACCAGCATGTCGCACACAACATCACCGCTTCTTTGAGAAACTCTGTGTGTGACAGGGTGCATTTCACCACAGACACTTGGACGAGTAGGCATGGACAGGGGCGTTACATGTCGCTGACTGGGCACTGGGTAACTATGGTGACAGCAGGACAAGGGGCTGCTGTCCAAGTCTTGCCGTCCCCACGAGTTGTGCGTCAATCCTCTTTATGTCAAAGTTCCTCCACTGCTTCTGCCTCCTCAACCTCCTCTCGGTCTTCCACCTGCACCCAAAGCCTGTCTGGTCATGCCACAAGCTTTCTAACTGCGCAGAAGGGATCCTGCACACCTCCTTACTATGCTGGCAGTAGGGCTCAACGTCATCAGGCGGTTTTTACTTTGAAATGTCTGGGAAATGTGAGTCACACAGGAGTTGTGGTCAGCTCTGGAGAACCTATTTCATGAATGGTTGTCTCCACTGGACCTGAAACCAGGGAAGGCCGTGTGCGACAATGCTGCAAACCTGGGTGCGGCCCTTCGCCGGGGCAATGTCACACACGTGCCTTGTATGGCTCACGTGTTGAACCTGGTTGTCCAGCAATTTTTAGCCCACTATCCCAGACTAGATGGCCTTCTGCAGAGGGCACGGTCACTGTGTGCTCACTTCCGCCGTTCGCATCCCGCAGCTCAGCGACTTACATCTCTACAGAAGTCGTTGGGCCTGCCACTTCACCGGCTAAAATGCGATGTGCCTACCCGGTGGAATTCAACTCTGCACATGTTGCAGCGACTGTGGCAGCACCGACAAGCCCTGGTGCAATACGTTCTGACGTATAGCCTGGGCCAACGAGATCCAGAGGTGGGGCAAATCACGCTGGAGGAGTGGTCTCAGATCAGGGACCTATGCACCCTTCTGCACAGTTTTGAAATGGCGACGAAGATGTTTAGTGCTGACGATGCCATTATCAGCATGACTATTCCGGTGATTTACATGCTGGAGCACATGTTAAACAGAATTCGAAGTCAGGTGGTGGCACAAGAGGAGGTGGAGGAAGTAGAGGAGGAGGAGTTGTATGCGGAAGGGCTAACATCTGCAAGGTCCAGACGGTCGGCAGCACCAAGGCGGCAGGCATGTGAGGGTGGGGGAGATGGTTTTACCAGGGTGCATGGTAGCAGCCAAACTAGTGAGGAAGGTGCAGGAGCCCAGGAAGAAGTGGAGGACGAACTGATGGAAGACTCATCAGATGAGGGAGACCTTGATCACATTTCTGTTGTGCGAGGTTGGGGGGAGAGGACAGAGGAAGGAAGCATGATTGTTACCTCGCCACCAACACAACAGGGACTTGGTGCTCTTGGATGCGCAACACACATGAGTGCCTTCTTGCTGCACTACCTGCAACATGACCCTCGAATTGTGAGAATTAGAAATAATCCTGACTACTGGGTTGCCACACTGTTAGATCCCCGGTACAAAAGTAAATTTGCAGAAATTATTCCTGCCATAGAAATGGATGCACGCATGCAGGAGTATCAGCAGAGTCTGTTGCAGAATCTTACATGTGCTTTTCCACAAAACACCAGTGGTGCACGTAGTGAATCTCACAGTTCCAAGTTGCCAACCGTGGGACCGTCAAGTGTTCAGCACTCAAACCGTAACAGAACCACAGTATCTGCTGGTAACATCAATTTTGCGGAATCATTTCACCACTTTTTTAGCCCATCCTTTGCAAGGCCACAGGAGACAAGAAGTCTGACACATAGTCAACGCCTAGAGACGATGGTACAGGAGTATCTCCAAGTAAACATTGAAGCCATGACTGTGTCACTGGACCCTTGCTCTTTTTGGGCTTCCAATCCGGAGAAATGGCCGGAGCTAGCCACTTACGCCTTGGAGATCTTGTCATGCCCCGCAGCCAGCGTTCTGTCTGAACGTGTGTTCAGCGCTGCTGGTGGTGTGCTGACAGATAAGCGCACGCGGCTCTCCACTGATAATGTAGACAGACTCACGTTCATAAAGATGAACAAATCATGGATCCGAAATGACTTTTCTACCCCTGTGTCATCCTGGGGAGAGTAAAAGCTTGATGATTGGTTAAAATCACCCTACCAACCGTTTTAAGCTTTCAAATTACTAATCATGTTTATCTGTATCTTGGCTGGAAAATAATTTGGGCTTTGTAGCAGTGTGCAGCACTGATTCTATTAGGCCATCTATAATAAGCTCCACCAAATTTAAAATTACTAATCATGTTCATCTGTATCTTGACTGGAAAATAATTTGGGCTTCGTAGCAGTGTGCAGCACTGATCCTATTAGGCCATCTATACTAAGCTCCACCAGATTTAAAATTAATAATAATTTTTAGCTGCATCTAGCCCGGAAAATAATTTTGGGGCCCTGAGATGCGCAAGACACATAAGTGCCTTCTTGCTGCACTACCTGCAACATGACCCTCATATTGTCAGAATTCGAAGTAATCATGACTACTGGGTTGCCACACTCTTAGATCCCCCAAACTTTTCGATCAACCTTTTCATTTTAATAAAGACCAAAAAAATGGTCATTTTTGAAATTATAAGCATTAGCAGGTTATTAGAAACTGAAATCAAACAGTTTTCAACTCAAAACTTTATTCTAGGTGATGTTACATTTTCACATAGGACCCCTTGTTCGAAAGGAGCTTCTGAACTCTCTCGTCCATTGAATTTGTCAGGTTTTGGATGGTTTCTGCTTCAATTGTTTTGCATGAGGACAGAATACCCTCCCAGAGCTGTTGCTTAGATGTGAACTGCCTCCCGCCATCATAGACACTCCTTTTGATGATGCTCCAGAGGTTCTGAATGGGGTAGAGGTCAGGGGAGCATGGGGGTCACACCATAAGTTTGTCCCCTTTTATGCCCATATCAGCCAGAGATGCAGATGTTTTATGTGCAGCATGAGATGGTGCATTATCGTGCAAAAAAATGATCTTGCTGTGAAATACACGGTTCTTCTTCTTGAACCATGGCAGGAAGTGCTGTTTGAGAAAATCCACATACATTATGGAGTTCACCAAAACCTTACTCCACCTCCTCCTTGTTGGCTCTGTAGCCGTGTTTGCGTGGGGTGTCCATCAACCAGCCATCCTCCACTCTATCCATCTGGACCATCGTGCGCTGCACGGCACTCATCCGTGAACAAAACAGTTTTGAAATCAGTCTTCATGTAATGTTTGGCCCACTGGAGCCGTTTCTGCTTGTGTGAAGTGGATAGAGGAGGTCGACAGGATGGCGTATGCACAGCTGCAAACCTCTGAAGGACCCTGCATCTTGTTGTTCGGGGGACGTTGGAGGCACTAGCAGCTTCAAAAACTTGTCTGCTGCTATGACAAGGCTTTTTTGCCGCTGCTCTTTTAACCTGACGTAATTGCCTGTAGGAAAGAGTCCTCAATTTGCCCTTATCAGCACGCACACGTGTGTACTGTGAATCAGCTACATACTTCTTGATTGCCAAGACACTTCATCCTGATCATCTTACAATGTTGATTGTAGTCATGCCTTGACCTAAACACTCCACAATTTGTTGCTTCTCAGCAGCCGACACATCCTTTTTCTTTCCCATTTTGGCAGAAAATGTAGGCTGCTTAATAATGTGAGACAGCCTTCTTAAGTAGTCTTGCCTTTCATTGGACACACCTGCCAAACTAATTAGCACAGGTGTCTGCAATTGCTTACAGTGATATAAAGAGCCCTGACACACATCACCATCAATGAGTTTAACTGACAAACAAACAAATTCTTCCCTTATCACTCCTAAACACTTTTTGCATAATAATTTGGAACACAGTGTACATGTGCTTTTCCACAAAACACCAGTGGTTCACGTAGTGAATCTTACAGTTCTAACTTGCCAACCGTGGTCTGTATGGAGTTGTTCAATAAAGGGCCCAAAATTAAGATAACATAGATGGGAGAGGTCTCTATGAATAGGAATTCCTAAGTATTTGATACCCTGTGAGGGCCAGGCAAAGGGAAAGTTGGACTGGATGGAATCCTATATGGATTTGGGGAGGGAGACATCGAGGGCCTCAGACTTCGCTGCATTGATTTTAAAATTTGACCATGTAACAAAGTGATCTATTTCAGCCTTAACAGCATGGATGGATATATGTGATTGAGTGATATATACTAGGACATCATCAGCAAATAGAGAGCACTTGTACTCGGTGCCTCCCACCTCAATCCACCTAATATTGGGGTTATGGCAAATTGATGAGAGCAGGTGCTCCGTCACTAGGATGTATAAGAGAGGGGACAGAGGACATCCCTGCCTTGTCCCATTGGTGATTGTGAAAGGTGATGAAAATGTTCTGATGCACCCCCTGGGCCTTGGGACACCCGGAGCCGGACCCTTTTTGGTGGATGCTGGTGGTTGTAGTCTTCGTGGCGGCGACCCGGTTCCGTGGCTCAGGGTGGTCAAACCAGTGGCGGAACTATTTATGTGGTTTTGATGTTTAAATGTCCGACTACGCCACCCGTGGATTGCGGTCAGAGTGAACCGCCGCTGCAGGGCAGACCGCTGAGGCTGGTGTTGTGGGTGCAGCAGAGCGTAGCATAACTCCCCACGGGAGGAGTATAGCCTCAGGGCAGTGTATGCGGAGGATGGGGGTGATGGTGCAGGGCAGCAGCAGTAACGACACGGAGTCAGTGATGCAGTACAGGGCCTTTACTCACAGTTCTTATTATCCAGACCACGTCTGCAGGTAACGGCTGCCCACGTCGTACTGTGCTCACCAGGTGAGGGGCTCAGACAACTCCCAGATAACTTGGGAGCGCTTCACAGGACCCCCTTTGTGTGTCCTTTGTCTGGCCTTTCTTACCAACCCGTCTATCCGGCTGCCTCGGGCCTCCTCTTGGTAAACTTGGCGCCAGTTTCCCTGACCCTATGTGGTGCCTTCCTAGCGGGTGTAGCGAGGGGCTGTGCCACATAAAATGTCACAGCCTCCGGTTTCTAGCTGAGGGTCGTTTCCTGCCTCCACTAGTTTCGGGGACCGGTCTCCCCCTTTGGCCTGACCCCTCCACGCAGGTGGATTCTGGCGTGCGGTGGCGACTCGCCCGTCCGCACCCCTGGGATCCCTTCATTCCTCATTCCTGGAGCCTTCTCCGCTCCTCTTCCTTCCTTCTCCCTCTTCCAGGCCTGGGCCTCTGTTACTAGGCCCTCCTCCGGAGCAGAGCTCATGCAGAGCCACTGCTCCCTGCCACTTCTGCTCAGACTTCTCTGCACTGAACTAAGATGGTGCCCACCTTTTATACTCCCTTCTCAATGCACCCAGGAACTGCTTCCTCCCTGCTCCTGCACTACAGGGTTCCCCTTCCTCAGTGTTCCCTCCCCCCACTCCAGCCAGGGACAGGGACTGTCGTGCCCATCTCAGAGGCATATTGGTCGCCCTGCCCCACGGCAATGTGGTGTAATGCATGCAGGTGTCGGGTCCTGATCCACACTCCATCCTTACCTGAGAGTGAGATATCACACCTCTGGGTGAGGTGCAATACCTCTGTAGCAACCGAGCCCTCAGGGTGCTACAGTTCCATTTATCTTCAGCCTAGGTGACGTATTGTGATACAGGGCCGTGATTTTGGCTATAAAAGGGTCCCCTAGACCCCTACCCCAAGCTTTTTAAGAGAATCATATATGGCGTGCCAGGAGACTCTATGGAATGCGTTCTCAGCATCCAACGAGAGTATCTAATTACAAATTTTTAACTGCATCTAGCCCAGGAAATACTTTGTGCCTAGTAGCAGTGTCTGCTAGTCAGCGGATTATCCCGGCTGTTAAGCAAGCTACACCACCTGTAGTTTGGACACTTAATTTTTTCAAAGGAAATGCTTCGGGACCACGGGATACTCAGTGAAGAGCATCAGGAGGCACCCCAAGGCATAGGGGCTGGGACTGGCAGTAGGATGCCTTGCGGTGGACAGCCGAGCTCGATCCTTATAAAAGCTTTTTAACTGCAGCAGCTTAAGTGAACGCTACTGGAGCTGGAATTACGCGGCTGCTGGCATGAGACTTGCCCTCCAATAGATCCTTGTAAATGGATTTAAAGTGTATTCATTCAAATTAGAGAGACAATTTAAATTAAAAAGCTTAGAGCTGCCTCCACCACAGGGGGCTCGCTCGACCCACCAACGGACAGGCACCAGTATTGGGAGAGGGGGGCTGTCCGTCAGGGTTCACCGCGGCTCTGGCACAAACCCGGCGACACAGAGGTGGCACGGGCAGGAGCGGACTGAACGTGTCGGCTTCTCACTTTTTGGATTTTAGAAGGGCATGACATGCCTATATCTTTGTCTCCCCCTCCTTTTACTCCTCCACCTCTTTTCTTTTCGCATGACTATATGTACTTGTCACTTTTCCATGTGTTAGTTGTGTCTTCTGAGCAGTTTGTCAGCTTTTGGACACCTTTGAAGGTGTTTTCTATGTGTTTCTATGTGTTTTTGTTTGCCTGCCATTGGTTTTAACGGTGTTCGAAGGTGTTCGACGAACAGTTCGACGAACAGTTCGGCGAACACACGGGTGTTCGATGAACCCAACTGAACTCGAACACTACGGGGGTGGCTCAACACTAGTAAGGAGTGGGCTCAGATGCTGAGCCCACATCATACCTGGCAGATGCCGGCTGTGTTATACAGTCATCATCTGCATATAAAAAAAGCAATTAAAGCTAAGCTCTGATCACTTTTGTTAACCTCATAATGTGCTGGGGGCTCTCAATTCTAGATGCCTGTCGCCACTCCTTGCAATGTGATTGCTGGGTGTCCATGGGAATGCCGTAATAGTCAGGGGTAGAAGTACTTCTATGAAGCCCAGCTCCAGTCTAGGTTTCATAAGAGACCTAGGTTTTACCTACCGTATTTTTCAGACTATAAGATGCACCGGACCATAGGATGCACCTAGGTTTTAGAGGAGGAAAATAGGAAAAAAATATTTAAGCAAAAAATGTGGTCATGATGCCCTGTTATAGGGGAGGGGGTCTGCTGTGGACACTGCTATTGGGGTAATGTCCCCCAATTCTGTTAATATCCTCCATCCTTGTAAGTATGGCCCCTCCTTCCTGTTATACGTGGCCCCCATCGTATCTT
The DNA here is from genome assembly GCF_046119375.1 of Phyllobates terribilis. NCBI lineage: Eukaryota > Metazoa > Chordata > Amphibia > Anura > Dendrobatidae > Phyllobates > Phyllobates terribilis. The sequence continues at coordinate 153,688,797 of NW_027362764.1, read as the reverse complement.
GGTATACGTGGCCCTCATCCCCATCCTGGAATGCATGGCACCCCTTGATCCCCCATCCTAGTTTTCATGGCACCCCTTGATCCCCCATCCCGGTATGCATGGCACCCCTTGATCCCCCATTCTGGTATGTATGGCATCCCTTGAGCTCCCACCCAGGTATGCATGGCACCCCTTGATCACACATCCTGGTATGTATGGCCCCCCTCATCCCCATCCTGGTATGCATGGCACCCCTTGATTCCCCCATCCTGGTATGCATGGCACCCCTTGATACCCCATCATGGTATGCATGGCACCCCCTGATCCCCATCCTGGTATGTATGGCACCCCTTGATCACCCATCCTGGTATGTATGGCACCCCTTGAGCCCCCATCCTGGTGTGTATGGCACCCCTTGAGCCCCCATCCTGGTGTGCTTCGCACCCCTTGAGCTCCCATCCTGGTATGTATGGCACCCCTTGAACCCCCATCCTGGTGTGCTTGGCACCCCTTGAGCCTCCATCCTGGTATGCATGGCACCCCTTGGTCACCCATCCTGGTATGTATGGCACCCCTTTGAGCCCCCGTCCTCGTATGCTTGGCACCCCTTGAGCCCCCATCCTGATATGTATGGCACCCCTTGAGCCCCCATCCTGGTATGCATGGCACCCCTTGAGCCCCCATCCTGATATGCTTGGCACCCCTTGAGCCCCCATCCTGGTATGCATGGCACCCCTTGATCACCCATCCTGGTATGCATGGCACCCCTTGAGCCCCCATCCTCTTATGCGTGGCACCCCTTGAGCCCCCATCATGGTATGCTTGGCACCCTTTGAGCAACCATCCTGCTGCCTACAAAAAATAAACAATCATACTCACCTCCTCTCTCCTCCAGCGCTGTCCCGCTCTTCTGCTGACACTCTCATTGTGTGAGCCGCGCATGGCAGGGCGCGCATGGCATCCCTGCCATGCACCCTCACACAGTGTGAGAGCACGCACACTGTACCACAGCGCGGCTCCTGCTGCCGCTTTTCGGTCAGTGTGCCTGCTATTAAAGACCATGAATATTCACTACAACCCATGGGAGTGGGGAGCAGGGACTATTAATTTTCTTAGTAGCGGGCACAGCGCAGGATGCAGCAGTCGGCTTCTGCCTCCTGTGCCCCACTGATCCCCCGCTGCTGCTCCCCCAGACCTCCTACCACGCAGAGCCACAGTATATACAGGTATATAGTATTCGGACTATAAGACACACCCCCCACTTTCCTCCAAAATTTTGGAGGAAAAAAGTGCGTCTTATAGTCCGAAAAATACGGTAAGTACTGTAATACAGTTGTACAGATGATCGAAGGTTCAAGTTCTACAAGGAAAATTAAAAAAAGATAAAAGTTAAAAAAAACATACATATAAAAAAGAAAAAATAAATAATCCCCCTCTTTTACTCCATTCAAAATATAAAAAAAAACATATTCAGTATTGCTGAATTGCTGTTTTCTAGTTTTTGCACCCTCCCACACACACTTAAAATGCAATAAAATATGACCAAAACATTATATGTAACTTAAAATGGTATCAATAAAAATATCAAACATATAGTATTTTTTATTCGTTATGTAAAAAACAAGTTTCACACAGCGCCATGAACAGAATTTTTTTATCATCCTAAAATAATTAAAAACTATGCAAGTTTGATATCACTATAATTGTACTGACTTGAAGAATCATGTTGGCGGGTCATTTTGAACACCATAAAAACAGAACTCTTTAACTATGTACTTAAAAGATAGTATACATTCACATTAAGCAATGTTTTTATGTTTTCCCACTCTCCCCAATAGTTCTTCACTTTCTACTAACCCCCCTAATCCCTACACCTAGTAAGGAACGCTTCATCTATTCCTCCATCCTCCCCATCCATCTCACCTCCTCCTCAGAACTATTCTTCAATATTCCATCCTCTGTCTCCAAACACAGACAGCCACCTCATGTCCTCTCCTGCTCCCTTCTACTAACACTTCCTCTTCTCCTCCTCACTGCTAGTGATATCTCTCCAAATCCTGGTCCTCCTCACCACATCCCCACAGTCACTTCTACTGCTCATCCATGACCTACCACAAATTTCCGGAACCTCTCTAACCTTATACCCATCTGCTCAGCCCCCGCTTCCCCAGTCCCTCTAACAGGAGCTCTATGAAATGCTCACTCCCTCTGCAACAAACTTTCCTACATCCATGATGTTTTCATTGCTAACAAACTTTCCTTCCTCGGCATCACAGAAAACTGGCTCACCTCCTCTGATACAGCTTCTCCAGCTGCACTTTCTTATGGTGGATTCCATCTTTCCCACACCCTCACTTCAACGGCAAGCATGGTGAAGGAGTTGGTATTCTCCTGTCAGATAGCTGCTCCTTCTCCCCAATTCCACTGCCATCCTCCGTTACTTTCCCCTCTTTTGAATTGCACTGTGTGTGTATCTACTTCCCCTCCAACCTCCAACTAGCTGTCATTTACCACCCCCAGGGCCAGCCACCACTTTTTTCGACCACTTCACCACCTGGCTACTTCACTTAATTTCTGCTGACATCCCCACTATCATCATGGGCGTCTTCAACATCCCTATTGACACTTCCCACTCACCTGTCTCTAAACTTCTATCCCTAACTTCCTCCTTTGGACTTGCTCAATGGTCTTCCGCAGCCACTCACAAAGATGGCCACACACTGGACCTCATCTTCACCTGCCTCTGTTCCCTATCTAACCTCTCTAACTCGCATCTACCTCTTTCTGACCACAGTCTACTTACATTCTCTTCCCTCTCCTCTCCAGGCGCACAATCCCCACTCCACAAACTTGCACACCCTTGCAGAAATCTAAAACACCTTGACCTACACTCACTCTCTGAATCCATTCTCCATCTTACAGATATAAGTTCCTTACACGAAGCAGATGTTGCTGCTGCTTTATATAACACCACAACAGCTGCAGCTGTCGATTCGGTCACCCATTTAACACATACCAAAGCTCGCACAATCAACAGGCAACCCTGGCACACCAACCTGACTAAAGAACTTAGACGGGTCTCCAGGGTTTCTGAGCGGAGATGGAAAAAGTCCCACTCCATCGAGCACTTCATCGCATTCAAACAGTCCCTCACTAATTTCAAGTCCACACTCACTGCAGCAAAACAAGCCTACTTCTTATCTCTCATATCCTTCCTGTCTCACAATCCTAAACAGCTATTCAACACTTTAAATTCTCTCCTCCATCCCCCATCACCTCCTCCCTCTCCTCTCATCTCAGCTGAGGACTTTGCCTCATTCTTCAAAATGAAGATTGATACCATCAGACAAAGCTTTTGCTTAAAGACCCACCACAGCCCCTTGTCATATCTACTCAATCCTCCTCCTCCAAAACCAACTTCTCCACCATTACAGAAGATCAACTTTCCTCTTTACTCTCCAAGTCACACCTCACCACCTGTGAACTTGACCCAATCCCGTCCCATCTCACCCCCACCCTTACCACAGTCTTCAACCCAACCCTAACCCACCTTTTCAACCTTTCACTAACAACTGGTGTCTTTCACTCATGCGTCAAACATGCCTCGATTACACCCATCCTCAAAAAGCCATCCCTCCCCCATCCTCTCTGACTAGCTATCACCCCATATCACTTCTCCCCTATGCCTTGAAACTACTCAAACAGCACGTCAATTTTGAACTGTCCTCCACCTCTCCTCCTGCTCTCTCTTTGACTGCTTACAATTGGCTTCTGACCGAACCGTTCTACTGAAACTGCCCTGAGTAAAGTCACCAATGACCTACTAACCGCCAAATCCTAGCGACAATACTCAGTCCTCCTCCTCCTGGACCTGTTATCTGCCTTCGACACAGTGGACCATTCCCTCTTACTATATGCTCTCTCATCTCTTGGCATCACAGACTTAGCCCTATCTTGGATCTCCTCATACCTAACAGACAGGACATTCAGTGTCTCCCACTTACTCACCACCTCCTCATCTCGCCTCCTATCTGTCGGTGTCCCCCAAGGTTCAGTCCTAGGACCCCTGCTCCTCTCCATCTACACCCTTGGCCTGGGACAGCTCATAGTGTCCCATGGCTTTCAGCATCACCTCTATGCTGATGACACACACTCTCTGGACCCTGTATCACCTCTTTACTAACCAGAATCTCACAATGTCTGTCCGCTATCTCATCCTTCTTCTCTGCTATATTTCTGAAACTTAACATGGATAAAACTGAATTCCTCATCTTTCACCCATCTCTCTCAACCTTCCCATCTGACCTAACCATCATAATCAATGGCTGTCCACTCTCCCCAATCCCACAAGCTCGCTGCCTCGAGGTTACCCTGGACTCTAACCTGTCCTTCAAATCACATATTCGAGCCCTTTCCACTTCCTGCTGACTCCGACTCAAAAATATCTCCAGGATCCACACATTCCTCAACCACAATTCTGCAAAAACACTAGTGTATGCTTTCATCATCTCCTGCCTCGACTACTGCAACCTCCTGCTCTGTGGCCTCCCTTCTACCACTCTTGCACCACTCCAATCATAAACTCTGCTGCCTGACTAATCCACCCTTCCCCTCGCTATTCCCTGGCCTCTCCCCTCTGTCAATCACTTCATTGGCTCCCCATTGCCCAGAGACTCAAGTTCAAAACCCTAACCTTGGCATACAAGGCCATCCTCAACCTGTCTCCTCCATACATCTGTGACCTAGTCTCCTGGTACTTACCTTCACACAACCTCCGATCCTCACAAGATCTTCTTCTCTACTCCCCTCTTATCTCCTCTTCCCACAATCGCATACAAGATTTCTCCTGTGCATCTCCCATACTCTGGAACTAACTGCCCTAACACATCAGGCTCTCGCCTGCAGTGGAAACCTTCAAAAGGAACTTGAAGACCTACCTCTTTCGATAAGCCTATAACCAGCAGTAACCCTCACATCACCATACTGCTGCATGACCAGCTCTACCCTCACCTAATGTATTCTTCACCCATCCCTTATAGATTGTGAGCCCTCGCAGGCAGGGTCCTCTCTCCTCCTGTACCAGTTGCCGTTGGGTTTTTGATCAAGATTTTTGTCATTGATTTTGCTATGTATACCCCCTCTTTCACATGTAACGCGCAATGGAATAAATGACGCTATAATAATAAATAATAACAATAACAACAACCAGAAATCAATGACAAAATTGCATTTTTTTGTGGGATTTTTTGCCATTTCACTACACTTCAAATGTTTTCACCGTTTTGCAGCACATTAAATGGTTATGGCTCATGGAAGAAGTGAAGGAAAAATAAAAGCACTAAAAAAATTGGCCATGCTCAAAAGGGGTTAAAGAGGTCGCCAATTTACACTTATTTTAAGAAATATGATACTGTCATACAGACAGTATGACAGTTGTGCAGGTAGCTCCTCCTCCTCTTCCTCATTGTCACCCAATCCATGTTGGGATGAGATGAGGCTGGGCTATGTGTAAACACCCTATATGGTTCCTCTTTAATTGTGAGCAGACAGCGTTTCAGAAGACAGAGAAGTGGGATGGTGATGCTAATTATGGTGTCATCACCGCTCACCATCTTGGTGGAGTCCTCAAAGTTTTGGAGGATGGTACATATGTCTGACATCCATGTCCACTCCTGAGGTCTTATGTGTGGAGTCTGAACTGAATACCGATGGCCTTGTTGATGCTGGTAGTCAACAACTGCCCTCTTCTGCTCACAAATCCTTCACATCTGCAGTGTAGAATTCCACATACCAGTCTGTGAGCCAGAAGCTGCAAACAGCGGCGGAAGATGTAGCTGACTTTTTAAAATGGGCACTCAGGCGGCGTACTTTGACAAGCAGATCTGGCAGCTCTAGGTAGGTTTTGAGAAACCGCTGAACCACAAGGTAAGCATATGAGCCAGGCATGCTACATGTGTGAGCTTGCCTCGCCTCAGAGCCACCACCAGGTTCCGGCCATTGTCACACATGACCATGCCTGGCTGTAGGTTCATCAGTGTCAGCCACAGATCTGCCTGCTCTTTAAGAGCTGTCCACAACTCTTCAGCATTGGGCTTTTTGTCACCTAAGCATTTTAGCTTCATCACAGAATGTTGCCGCTTGGCTGATGCAGTGTTTCCAGCTTGTGACTGATGTGGTCATTTCGGAGATGGAGGCTGAAGAGGAGGAGAAGGCAGAGGAGGATGAGGTGCGCGAGCTGTAGACTGTGGGGGCAACCCTGATTGACCTAGGGCCCGCAATCCTCGGCGTCGGGAGGATGTGCTCCATCCCAAGGTCTGACTGGGTCCCAGCTTCCACTATGTTAACCCAGTGTGGCATTAGCGAGATGTACCGTCCCTGCCCACAAGCACTTGTCCTTGTGTCCGTGGTTAGGTGGACTTTCCTGGTAACTGCATTGTTGAGGGCACAGCTAATGTTGTTGGACACGTGCTTGCGTAATGCTGGGACGGAACACCGGGAGAAATAGTGGCGGCTGGGGACGAGTACCGAGGGACAGCCACAGCCATCAGATTGCGGAAAGCTTCCGTCTCCATGAGCCTAAAAGGCAACAATTTGAGTGCAAGCAGTCACGAAATGTGGGAATTTAGTAGTGTGGTCTGTGGGGCGTTGGCTGCGTATTTGCGCTTGTGTTCCAAGGACTGGGGTATGGACAACTGAACGCTGCGCTGGGACAAGGACGTGCTTCCTGATGGTGCTAGTTGAGAGTGTGCAACGACAGGGGCAGGAGGCATCTTCGCATGCACCATGGACAGGGGATTGGCTTACACGCACAACAGCCAACAGCGGAAGAAGCAGTGGTGTCACCAGCAGACACTGTTCCTGGACCCTGGTGTTCGGCCAACAAAGTCGAGTGCTTTGCTGCCATGTGCCTGACCAAGCAGGTGATGGTCAGGCTGGTAGTTTTGCTACCCCTGATGATGCTGGCCTGGCAGGTGGTGCAAATGGCCTTTTTGTTGTTATGGGCAGAGTCTTTAAAAAACAACCAGACTCGGGAAGACCTAACAGTTGTACTGGCAACTTCCTTCATGTTGGTGTTACGGGGAACGGTTGCCCACCTTCTGTCTGCAGCCACCACACTGCTTCTTCCTGCCTGTTGGGGTGCTCTGCCTCCCTCCCCCTTTGTGTTGCTGTCCTTGCTCTGCATGTCCTCCTGCCAGGTTGGGTCAGTTACTATATGATCCCCCACCTCGTCTTCCACTTCCGCACCGTAGTCCTCCTCCTCACTTTCTGGTAATTGTGTCTCATCATCGTTCACCTCTTGTGACACTTTCCCATCGTCGCCTTCATATGACCGTGGCTGCTCAAATATTTGGGCATTGATACATGCGATCTCCTCTTGCCCCGCTTCAAGTGGACCGTGCGAGAGGCCGAAATCTATAAATGGAAAAGTGAACAGCTCTTCCGAGTGTTCAAGTCTGGGATCAATTGTCTCCGGGCACTCGGCATGGTGGGAGGAAGGAGGATCAGGGTGAGGAATGTGCGGTCCATACTCAGTGTTCCTGAGATTTGACCGTGTGGAAGACAGGGTGGAGGTGGTGGCAAAGTGACTTGAAGCAATATGCGCTATCCAACCAACAACCTTTTGACACTGCTCTGGGTTCAATAGTGGTGTGTTGCGGTCCCCTAGTAATTAGGACAGGAAGGTCGGACGAGAAGATGTGGGTGTTTGTTGTGGCACAATTTCAGCTTGCCCACGGCCTCAGCCTCTGCATGCACCATCACAATCACCATCACGTCCAGTTCCCCGTCCCTTGCCACACGCCTTGCCCATTTTAAATGGAGGACGATATCTTCCACGCTCACTACAAATGGCTGAATTTGGAGCAAACTTATATGTGATCCATGTGACGGACAAACCACAGTTTTAAATAGCTGGCCTGTAGGTACCTATTTTTAACAGAGACCTTGTGTCAATAAGTTCACTGACACACTGCAACAAAATTTTAATGGAGGCCAGAAATGGCAGAATTTTGAGCGAACTTATATTTGATCCGTGTGACGGACAAATCACAGTTTTAAATATCTGACCTGTAGGTAACTATTTTTAACAGCAAATTGGTGTCAATAAGTTTGCTGACGCACTGCAACAAAACTTTAATGGAGGCCAGAAATGGCAGAATTTTGAGCGTATTTATATGTAGAGATGAGCGGTGTTCGACTCGAACTGTTCGCCAATCTCAAATTCGAGCTGTTTTGGGCGGTGTTCGAGCCGTTCGGCGAACACGAACAATTTGAAAAAAATTCGGCTGTTCGAGGATATGTTCGATAACTGTTCGGGCACCAAAATCATAACTGTATTTTTTCTCAGTAATGCTGAAAATAAATGTTAATACGCAGTTTGAGTGTACAGCGGGGCAGGGGGAGGGGCAGGGGATGGATCTCTGCAGAAATAATGAAGATCTCCATTTTTTTTCTCTTTCCCGCATTTACAGTGGGGAGGTGCAGTCTGTCAGCCTATCAGCAGCGCACACACGGAGCGAACTGCTTTTTTTCACACAAGCAAGGGCATGTGTCATTGGCAGTGTATGTCACATGTCCTTGCCCTATAAGACCCAGCCATTTTCCCCGTCGCCACCATTTTCTCACTGCTGCAGCTGCGTGTTAGACGGCACCGCTGTTGCTGTGTGCGCTATACTTTGTTAATTTAAAGCCAATTTTCGCACAAATCTACAAATAGCTTGGGAGTAGGGAATAGTTGTGATTGCAGTCCTTTTGAGGACTAGGTTACATCATTTCCTGCGACTTTTATCAGGCAGGTCTGTGCTCTTAAATAGATAGGTTGGGAGTAAAGACTAATTGTAATTGCAGTCCTTTTCAGGGCTAGGTTACATCAGTTCATATCACTTTTTGCCAGGCAGGTCTGTGCCAGTGCTGTGCAAGTTTTTTTCACAGCATTTGGCTAAACCTAGCAAAGCAAATACTTTTTGGCCTCTTGCAGTATGTGTTAGTCAGTGGAGTAGCCTATCTGTGTTGCAAGCTACACCACCTGTGTATAGAATACAAATTTTTTTACTGCACCTAGTGAAGTAAAACCTTTTGGGCATAGCATCATTCTATTAGTCCATCTATACTAACCTCCAGCAGGTTGCAAATTCAATATAATTTTTATCTGCATCTAGCTCTGAAAAAATATTTCGGCTTGTAGCAGTGTGTGGGACATGTTCTATTAGTCCATCTATACTAACCTCCACCAGGTTGCAAATTCAATATAATTTTTATCTGCATCTAGCTCTGAAAAAATATTTCGGCTTGTAGCAGTGTGTGGGACTTGTTCTTTTAGTCCATCTATACTAACCTCCACCAGGTTGCAAATTCAATATAATTTTTATCTGCATCCAGCTCTGAAAAAACATTTTGGCTTGTAGCAGTGTGTGGGACTTGTTCTATTAGTCCATCTATACTAACCTCCACCAGGTTGAAAATTCAATATAATTTTTATCTGCATCTAGCTCTGAAAAAATATTTCGGCTTGTAGCAGTGTGTATGACTTGTTCTATTATTCCATCTATACTAACCTCCACCAGGTTGCAAATTCAATATCATTTTTATCTGCATCTAACTCTGAAAAAATATTTCGGCTTCGGCTTGTAGCAGTGTGTGGGACTTGTTCTATTAGTCCATCTATACTAACCTCCATCTGGTTGCAAATTCAATATAATTTTTATTTGCATCTAGCTCTGAAAAAATATTTCGGCTTGTAGCAGTGTGTGGGACTTGTTCTATTAGTCCATCTATACTAACCTCCACCAGGTTGCAAATTCAATATAATTTTTATCTGCTTCTAGCTCTGAAAAAATATTTCGGCTTATAGCAGTGTGTGGGACTTGTTCTATTAGTCCGTCTATACTAACCCCCACCAGGTTGCAAATTCAATATAATTTTTATCTGCATCTAGCTCTGAAAAAATATTTCGGCTTGTAGCAGTGTGTGGGACTTGTTCTATTAGTCCGTCTATACTAACCCCCACCAGGTTGCAAAGTCAATATAATTTTTATCTGCATCTAGCTCTGAAAAAATATTTCGGCTTGTAGCAGTGTGTGGGACTTGTTCTATTAGTCCATCTATACTAACCTCCACCAGGTTGCAAATTAAATATAATTTTTATCTGCATCTAGCTCTGAAAAAATATTTCGGCTTCGGCTTGTAGCAGTGTGTGGGACTTGTTCTATGAGTCCATCTATACTAACCTCCACCAGGTTGCAAATTCAATATAATTTTTATCTGCATCTAGCTCTGAAAAAATATTTTGGCTTGTAGCAGTGTGTGGGACTTGTTCTATTAGTCCATCTATACTAACCTCCACCAGGTTGCAAATTCAATATAATTTTTATCTGCATCTAGCTCTGAAACAATATTTGGGCTTCGGCTTGTAGCAGTGTGTGGGACTTGTTCTATTAGTCCATCTATACTAACCTCCACCTGGTTGCAAATTCAATATAATTTTTATTTGCATCTAGCTCTGAAAAAATATTTTGGCTTGTAGCAGTGTGTGGGACTTGTTCTGTTAGTCCATCTACACTAACCTCCACCAGGTTGCAAATTCAATATAATTTTTATGTGCATCTAGCTCTGAAAAAATATTTTGGCTTGTAGCAGTGTGTGGGACTTCTTCTATTAGTCCATCTATACTAACCTCCACCAGGTTGCAAATTCAATATAATTTTTATCTGCTTCTAGCTCTGAAAAAATATTTCGGCTTGTAGCAGTGTGTGGGACTTGTTCTATTAGTCCGTCTATACTAACCCCCACCAGGTTGCAAATTCATTATAATTTTTATCTGCATCTAGCTCTGAAAAAATATTTCGGCTTGTAGCAGTGTGTGGGACTTGTTCTATTTGTCCATCTATACTAACCTCCACCAGGTTGCAAATTCAATATAATTTTTATCTGCATCTAGCTCTGAAAAAATATTTGGGTTTCGGCTTGTTGCAGTGTGTGGGACTTGTTCTATTAGTCCATCTATACTAACCTCCACCAGGTTGCAAATTCAATATAATTTTTATCTGCATCTAGCTCTGAAAAAATATTTTGGCTTTTAGCAGTGTGTGGGACTTGTTCTATTAGTCCATCTATACTAACCTCCACCAGGTTGCAAATTCAATATAATTTTTATCTGCATCTAGCTCTGAAAAAATATTTCGGCTTCGGCTTGTAGCAGTGTGTGGGACTTGTTCTATTAGTCCATCTATACTAACCTCCACCAGGTTGCACATTCAGTATAATTTTTATCTGCATCTAGCTCTGAAAAAATATTTTGGCTTGTAGCAGTGTGTGGGACTTGTTCTATTAGTCCATCTATACTAACCTCCACCAGGTTGCAAATTCAATATAATTTTTATCTGCATCTAGCTCTGAAACAATATTTGGGCTTCGGCTTGTAGCAGTGTGTGGGACTTGTTCTATTAGTCCATCTATACTAACCTCCACCTGGTTGCAAATTCAATATAATTTTTATTTGCATCTAGCTCTGAAAAAATATTTCGGCTTGTAGCAGTGTGTGGGACTTGTTCTGTTAGTCCATCTACACTAACCTCCACCAGGTTGCAAATTCAATATAATTTTTATGTGCATCTAGCTCTGAAAAAATATTTCGGCTTGTAGCAGTGTGTGGGACTTGTTCTATTAGTCCATCTATACTAACCTCCACCAGGTTGCAAATTCAATATAATTTTTATCTGCTTCTAGCTCTGAAAAAATATTTCGGCTTTCAGCAGTGTGTGGGACTTGTTCTATTAGTCCGTCTATACTAACCCCCACCAGGTTGCAAATTCAATATAATTTTTATCTGCATCTAGCTCTGAAAAAATATTTCGGCTTGTAGCAGTGTGTGGGACTTGTTCTATTCGTCCATCTATACTAACCTCCACCAGGTTGCAAATTCAATATAATTTTTATCTGCATCTAGCTCTGAAAAAATATTTGGATTTCGGCTTGTAGCAGTGTGTGGGACTTGTTCTATTAGTCCATCTATACTAACCTCCACCAGGTTGCAAATGCAATATCATTTTTATCTGTATCTAGCTCTGAAAAAATATTTGGTTTTCGGCTTGTAGCAGTGTGTGGGACTTGTTCTATTAGTTCATCTATACTAACCTCCACCAGGTTGCAAATTCAATATAATTTTATCTGCATCTAGCCCGGAAAATTATTTTGGGCTTAGTAGCAGTGTGTGGTACTCATTGTATTAGGCCTTCTATACCAAGCTCCACCAGCTTTGAAATTAATAATAATTTTTAGCTGCATCTTGCCTGTAAACTAATTTTTGGCATATTAGCAGTGTGTGGTACTCATTGTATTAGGCCATCTATACCAAACTCCACCAGCTTTGAAATTAATAATAATTTTTAGCTGCATCTAGCCCGGAAAATTTTTTTTCTTCCCAATAGTGGTAGCAATAGAAATATGGGGCGCCCTCCTGGCTAACAAAAATATACGCTTCATAACAAAAAACACCAGCCTAGCGCACTGCATTAATAAGATGGCATTATCGTCTCTCCCATCTACGCCGGCTAGCATTCCTGTGCCTAAAACACAATGCATGGGTCCACGCTAGGCACGATGCTGAGGGGTCTAAAGCTGCTGCTAATGCTTTATCACAATTAAATTGGCAGATTTTCACAGAGCTCCTCCCCAACGCCCACTCATCGGGCAACAGTTGTCCACCCTCCTTATGGGATCTAGTGGCGAATAGTTGATGCTATTAATCAGAGCGTCAGTTGCCCCGTCGACGTGGCAAGCATACGGTAAGGCATGGTAAGAGTGGACACGACTAGTAGCAGGCAGATGGGTTGACCAATGTGAACAAGCCAGATTACAAGTCAACATAGAATTTCTCCACAAGCTAATGATGAGGGGCATATCAGGGGCGTCAGCGCAGCGGTGTCTGACCGGAGTAGCATTTCACTTCCAACTACTGAATTGGGGAGATGTGACAAAGAGATTCATCATCAGACAATCCATAAAAGGGTGGAAACGGGGTCAGCCATGTCAGGAGTGTAGACGTCCTGTCCCGTGTCACTAAAACTGATTTCTCACATCATATCCCTAACACCATTAACATGACACTCACAATTTGAAGCAACACTACTGTCTACTGCATTTGCGATCGCCTTCTTCGGGGCGCTATGCATAAGCGAATTAGTCTCTCAATCCAAAATTACCACCAGTGGAGGCTTATTACACCAGGACATAGTCATAGCCAATAATGCAATAAATCTACGCATACGCCAATTGAAAACGGTTCCAGCGGGCAGGGGCACTTGGATACTTCTACAACCCACAAACGGTACACTGAGTCGGGTAACAATAGTAAAAACATATATAACCATCAGATCACAAAGTAATTTCTTCCTATCACACATTGATGGAATGCCATTATCAAGATACCAGTTCCAAGCTATATTTAATAAATGCATAACATCGGCAGGCAACCACAAAGATTACCGGACACATTCATTCCGCATAGGCACAGCCACGGAAGCAGCAAGAGCAGGACTGTCAGAAACGTGTTTGGCGAGATACATAAGATCGGACTTGTTATCCTAACGTGGTTTGTTTCTTTTACAGGAGACGCTAAGCCAACAGTGTGGGTGATAGGCCACTCGTATATATATTGGGCAGAAAAAAGGGCGAAAGTACGCCCAGGCGGGAGGAAATTAGAGTTTCATAACACATATTTCAACTGGAGAGGTATTAGAGGCCTGCTATGGCCACAGGTACTAATGGAGGTAATCAAGGTAGGGAGATAGGCAAGAGGTCCGGTCATCTTAGTTATACAGGCCGGGGGAAACGACCTAGGTCATCACAAGAGCGAATAACTAATGGCAATAATGAAACTAGACACTGAGCGCTTCAGAGAATTTTTCACAAAACTCACTATAGTATGGTCAGAGATTGTGCCGATAGCGGTATGGCAAGGTGCGCGAGACATCACGGCCATCGAACGGACAAGGCGGGTAATGAATATTCGGATGGCAAAATTTAGAAGAGACAGAGGTGATGTAGTGATACAACACCGACAATTGGAAGGAGATGAAGCAGGCCAAAAACGGCCTGACGGTGTTCACTTAATGGATATTGGACTGGACATATTCCTGTCAGGACTCCAGGACGGAGTGGAACAAGCGTTAAGAGTGATGGATGGGGGTCAGAGTCCTGCATACGAGTACGCAGGATCCTCCGTGGCCTGGAAATAGAAAGGACATGTTGGAGAGTTACACTTGTTGGCCAACTTGCCGGTGTGGAGACCCAGGGCATGCTGCAACAAGCTGAATTATTTTAGAAATAAAATGCCTTTCTAATGGAATGAGTATAAAGAGTTAATAAAGCTGTGACTGATCCTCACCCATCCAGTTGTAAGTGTTACATTATTGTATTGTCAAGGAAAAGGGGGCGATAGGGGGGCTGGGCGTCTGGGTTTGGTTGGGGGTCCCCACAGTCTGCCTAGGCTAGATGCATTTAAAAATTCTTATTAGATACACAGGCGGTGCAGCTTGCTTCGCAGCTGGGCTACTACGCCCAAAGTATTACCTAGGCTAGATGCAGTTAAAAATTCTACGCTGACTAGCAGACACTGAAGCTTTGGAGCAGACTTCTGAGTAAACAGCTCTTCAGACTCAACCATCTGTGTTACCCCAAGCCATAGTGTATGTAGTTTCTTACAGTTAAAAGGGGGGGGGGAGCGACCCAACCTACCTGGAATTGACGATGCCAACGTCACGTAAAACACAGCAAGGGGACTCCAAAAAGAGTCTCCATTTTTTCAAAAAATTGTGGCACAGACACCACTTAAGTGGCATCAATTGCCCCAGAGTTGCTTAAAACGGTTGGTGAGGTGATTTTACCAAATCCTCAAGCTTTTAGTCTTCCCAGGATGACACAGGGGTAGAAAAGTCCTTGCGGATCCATGATTTGTTCATCTTTATGAACGTGAGTCTGTCTACATTCTCACTGGACAGCCGCGTGCGCTTATCTGTCAGCACACCACCAGCAGCGCTGAACACACGTTCAGAGAGAACGCTGGCTACAGGGCATGACAAGATCTCCAAGGCGTGAGTGGCGAGCTCCGGCCATTTTTCCAGATTGGAAGCCCAAAATGAGCAAGGGTCCAGTGACACAGGCATAGCTTCGATGTTCACTTGGAGATACTCCTGTACCATCCTCTCTAGGCGTTGACTATGTGTCAGACTTCTTGTCATCTGTGGCCTTGCAAAGAAAGGATGGTCTAAAAGAGGGGTGAAACAATTCCACAAAATTGCTGTTACCAGCAGATACTATGTTACTGTTACGGTTTGAGTGATGAAGACTCGACAGTCCCACGGTTGGCAAGTTAGAACTGAGAGATTCACTACGTGCACCACTGGTGTTTTGTGGAAAAGCACATGTAAGATTCTGCAACAGCCTCTGCTGATACTCCTGCATGCGTGAATCCCTTTCTATGGCAGGAATTATTTCGGCAAATTTATTTTTGTACCGAGGATCTAAGAGTGTGGCAACCCAGTAGTCGGGATTACTTCGAATTCTGACAATCCGAGGGTCATGTTGCAGGTAGTGCAGCAAGAAGGCACTCATGTGTCTTGCGCATCCAGGAGGACCAAGTCCTTATCGTGTTGGTAGCGAGGTAAGAATCATGCTTCCTTCCTCTGCCCTCTCCCCCCAACCTCGCACAACAGAAATGTGATCAAGGTCTTCCTCATCTGATGAGTATTACATGCCCATCGCCAGTTCGTCCTCCACTTCTTCCTCCTGCACCTTCCTCAACAGTTTGGCTGCTACCATGTGCCCTGGTTAATCCCTCTCCCCCACCCTCCCATGCCTGGCGTCTTGGTGCTGCCGACCGTCTGGACCTTGGAGATGTTATCCCTTCCGCATACGACTTCTCCTCTACTTCCTCCATCTCCTCTTGTCCCACCACCTGACTCTGAATTCTGTTTAACGTGTGCTCCAGCATGTAAATCACCAGAATAGTCATGCTGATAATGGCATCGTCGTCAGCGCTAAACATCTTCGTCGCCATTTCAAAACTGTGCAGAAGGGTGTGTGGTGCCCCTGAGGGTTCATTCGCCACAGAGGTACTGCATCTCACCCAGAGGTGTGGTATCTCACCCTCAGGTAAGGAAGGAGTATGGCTCGAGACCCTAACACCTGCATCCAACACATACCCGCAGTGGGGGCAGGGCGAGATTGCTCCTAAGGGAGAGCACAGTCCCAGGTCCTTTGCTGGTGGGAGGGTCCTATGTAGTGGGTGTGGGTGGAGAAAGCAGCTTAGGGGAGCACATGACAGGGAGAGTATAAATAGGAAGCCATCTTAGAAAGAGCAAGCCAGTCAGAGGAGGAGAAGTGACAGGAGCAGAGGCTCTGCATGAGCTCTGCTCTGGAGGTGGGCCTAGCCTGGGAGGTCCAGGACTGAAGGAGAGAAGAGAGGAGTGGGAGCAGGAAGGCTCCAGGAACCGAAGGGACCCTAGGGGTACGGGCCGTGCAGAAGGCCACCCGTATGCCCGCTGCTACCAGGAGGTAGAGTGGTCAGGCCAGATAAGGGGAACCGGTCCCTCATCTAGAGGAGAAACAGCAAGGCTCAACTAGAAACCGGAGGCTGCAGCATTTCATGTACTGCAGGCCAAAGTCCACACCAGTCTCACTAAGAAGGTAGCCACATAGGACCCAGGGGACGGAACACACGTTGCCCGCCAAGGCCCGAGGATACCGGATAGAAGTGTCACTGGGTGTGAGGGGCAGGGAGAAGGCCAGAGAAAGGACACACAGAAGGGGGTCCTGCTAAGTACTCCGGAGCTATCTGGGGGTGGACTGAGCCCCTCACTGAGTACGCACAGCACGACGGGGGAGATTGCTCTGGTACCTGCAATCTGGACTGCAACAACTGTGAGTAAAGATCTTGGGACTGCATCACACGGACTCTGTGTTCATTACTGACTCCCTGCACTACAACCACCATCATCCACCCACACTGCCCTGAAGCAACACTCTTCCTGAGCGGAGTAATAATACCATTGCTGCAAAACAACCAGCTTCAGAGGACTGTTCCGCAGCGGCGGCCCCTTTGGCTGCACTCCACAGGTGGCGTAGTCGGACATTATAAAACCCATATATACAATTTACCCTTGGATTGACCGCCCTGGGTCACGGACAGGGTCACCGCCACAGTGACTACAACCCCCAGTGTCTACCGGCCCGGCTCCGGGTACCCAACGGCCCAGGGGGCGCGTCAACTTCTTAGGTCCCTGATCTGAGACCACTCCTGTAGCATTATTTGCCCCACCTCGGGATCTCGTTGGCCCAGGCTATACATCAGAACGTATTGCACCAGGGCTTGTCGGTGCTGCCACAGTCGCTGCAACATGTGCAGAGTTGAATTCCACCGTGTCGGCACATCGCATTTCAGCCGGTGAAGTGGCAGGCCCAGCGACTTCTGTAGGGATGTAAGTCGTTGAGTTGTGGGATGCGAACGGCGGAAGTGAGCACACAGCGACCGTGCCCTCTGCAGAAGGCCATCTAGTCTGGGATAGTGGGCTAAAAATTGCTGGACAACCAGGTTCAACACGTGAGCCATACAAGGCACGTGTGTGACATTGCCCAGCTAAGGGCTGCACCCAGATTTCAGCATTGTCGCACACGGCCTTTCCTGGTTTCAGGTCCAGTGGAGAGAACCATTCATGAAACTGGGTCTCCAGAGCAGACCACAACTTCTCAGCTGTGTGACTCACATTTCCCAGACATTTCAAAGTAAAAACCGCCTAATGCCGTTGAGCCCTGCTGCCAGCATAGTAAGGAGTTGTGCAGGATTCCTTCTGAGCAGTTAGAAAGCGGGTGGCATTACCAGACAGGCTTTGGGTGCAGGTAGAGGACCGAGAGGAGGTTGAGGAGGCAGAAGCAGTGGAGGAACTTCTAGATAAAGAGGATTGATGTACTACTCGTGGGGACGGCAAGACTTGGACAGCAGCCCCTTGTCCTGCTGTCACCATAGTTAGCCAGTGCCTAGTCAGCGACATGTAACGCCTCTGTCCATGCCTACTCACCAAAGTGTCTGTGGTGAAATGCACCCTGTCACACACAGAGTTTCTCAAAGAAGCGGTGATGTTGTGTGCGACATGCTGGTGTAGCGCAGGCACACCTTTCTTTGAGAAGTAGTGCCGCCTTAGCATCTGGTACTGGGGCAGTGTGACGGACATAAGGTCTCGAAAATTCTCTGTGTCCACCAGGCGGAAAGGCAGCATTTCTGTAGCCAAGAGCTTGCAGATGGTGAAATTCAACCTCTTAGCTTTCTCATGGCTAGGAGGAAATGGTCGTTTACTTGTCCACATCTGAGGGACCGAGGGCTGGCTGTTGTGCTTAGACGGGGTTGAGTAGGGTGTCCTCGGCAAACTTGCCGGTCTGTGAGGAAGATGCAGGCGGAAAAGTTAGGTTGCCTTGATCCAAAGATGGTGCTCACGATGTCGGAGAGCGCTCATCACCAGCTGGTGTTTCCACTTCCAAATGAAATCATGACCTGCCAATCACACTGGCTGTTGCGGGTAAAGAGGTGGCAGGTCTGCGTCCAAAAACATGTGTGACTGCTGTCCCCCCAGTCACAGAGGATGAAGAGACCGCGGATGCACAAGATGGGGCAGACGGTGGTTGGCCCGGCCCGCTAGGCCGCATTGTAGCACAGTGAGCTTCCCACTGCGACTTATGCTTCATATCCATGTGACGGTTCATGCATGAAGTACTCAAACTATGGATTTTTTGCCCCCTACTTAGCTTTTGGTGACAAATATTGCAGACAACACGAGTTGGGTCATCCTTATCGATCTGAAAAAATGCCCAGGCTATGCAAGGCTTAGAGCCCATGCGACCTGAAGAGCCACTACGACTTGTGGTCAGAGGAAGAGTTGTGGTTGAGGATGCAGTTGTTGACGTGCTTCCAGTACTCCGTCTCTGTCCAGGAAGGCGCAACCTAACCTCGTCATCAATAGCATCTGTGACGCCCAGCTGCGCTTGGTATCACAGATCCTAGAAGAGTGCATTGATGGAATCCTCCACAAGAGGCCCCCATAAACATTCACACATCTTCACCTTCCACCTCAGACCAGCAGAGGGAGCCCGTTAGGGATATAAATAGGGAAGGTGGAGCTAGGCAGTTCAGTTCCTCTGAAGAGTTCCTGCAGTAGAGAAGCCTAAGAGAGGTCAGTCTGCAGAGGAGCTCAGTCTAGTCTAGAGAACTCAGTTAATAGCTCAGCAGTGAAGCACGAGGCTCCTGTTAGCTAGATTCAGGGAGCCCAGTTAGAGCTTAAGGTGTTCCGGCGCTATAAGATTGGTGAAGCGCGGCAAGTTGCCCTTAGTGTGTATAGCCTAGTGAGGGCCCGAGTAGGCCGAAGGCAAGTGGAGAGTTAGTACATAGGGGGCAGAGGAGCTTAACCAGCTGACCCCGAAGCATTTACCGGACACCGGATCCGAGCTTACCGGGATCTCTATGACCAAGCAAGGCATAGCCGGAATCCCTGGAGAATTACAAGTCCCAGGATCGCTAAGGTGCTGATACGTAACAGAGCCAGGAGACGCTTAGGCCCTGCATACTGGGAGCGTGAACTCCAAGACAAGGCCCTACCAGAAGGTCAGCCAGCGCAGGTCAGAGACAAAGTTAGGCCTTGCTCCAGGCAGGTCAGAAACTTACTACGCAGAGGCAAGAAACAGGAGGCCCTGCACCCGCTCATTGGGGAGGATCCTGATATGCACCCTTCACCCTACAGTGCTCCGGGATGTGCCTGAATTTCCACCAGTAAAAGGTACTGAAGTGACTACCGTGTCCATTCCCATTCTTGCTCTGACCCAGCTGGGTCTCGCCTGTCCTGCATTCCCCCTGCATATTTTTTTCTGAGGCCTAGCTCCACCTGTGGGGAGCTATACCATCGAGCTGCCTTATCACTGGCCTCAGTGGACTAGTGCAGCGCTGGTGCTTCTCACCAGATACCACAGGTGGCGTCACGAACTCTTATAAAATCAACAATTATCCACCCTTTTAAAGACTGACCCCAGGGTACGGGCCCGGGAGCCGACCACCGCGACATGCCGAAGGCCAGGCAAAGGCCCGGGTACCGAGTCATCCCCATCCCCTGGGCTAGTCACATCCTCCTCCACCTCCTCTGCTGACCTCATCAACTGGCTGACTGTGGGTTGACAGTAAGTGGGATCTCCAACCTCGTCATCATCACCCTGTGTGTTCTCACACTCGTCGTCCTCAGAGCCAACCTCTTCCTGCCCTGACCGAAAAGTCAAGTTGTCGCTCCAATCAGGTATTTGAGTCTCATCATCGTCTTCATCATTGTCTCCACCAACAGGTGTTACAGTTTGGGAACGAGGGTCTACATTATGCTCAGAACCTTCTTCATCTGGTCCTGGATCCGACTCATAAAGATTCTGGGTATCAGTGCAGATCATTTCCTTGTCTGGATTAACAGAAGCTCTGGAGCAGACCTCCGTTTCCCAGGCTATAGTATGAGTAAACAGCTGTGCAGACTCAACCATCTGTGTTACCCCATACTCAGACGGGCAGCTGGAGACTTGGGAGCTGTGAGGAAGCAAGTGCGATTGGGGTGACACCTCTGAGGACTGGAGCATTTGTGATGTTGAAGTTGAGGTGGAGGAGAGCCCACTTGAAGGAGCACTTGATATCCGCTGAAGCACCTGTTGTTTTTGTGCCTCATCTGGAATTTGTAGCGATGGGCGTGTCCGTAAGAAAGGGATCGTATCACATTGTTCACGAAAAGAAGTAGACATCTTAGTTTGGCTGGAAGATGGTCTTTCTTCTGCAGATGTTACCCCCCCCACCGCGGGGGGGCTCGACCCACCAGCGGACAGGCACCAGTATTGAGAGAGGGGGGCTGGCCGTCAGGGTCCACCGCTGCTCTGGCACAAACCCGGCGACACGGAGGTCGCACGGGCAGGAACAGACTGGCCGTGTCGGCTTCGCACTTTTTTGGTTTTAGAAGGGCATGACATGCCTATATCTGTGTCTCCCCCTCCTTTTACTCCTCCACTTCTTTTCTTTTCGCATGACTATATGTACTTGTCACTTTTCCATGTGTTAATTGTGTCTTCTGAGCAGTTTGTCAGGTTTTGGACACCTTTGAAGGTGTTTTCTATGTGTTTCTATGTGTTTTTGTTTGCCTGCCTTTGGTTTTAATGGTGTTTGAAGGTGTTCGACGAACAGTTCGACGAACAGTTCAGCGAACATACGGGTGTTCAATGAACCGAACCGAATTCGAACACTACGGGGGTGGCTCAACACTATTTATATGTGATTTGTGTGACGTACAAACCACAGTTTTAAATAGCTGTATTTTTAGCTCTGTAATATGGAAAGGACCTGGCTGTATTCTGCAGTGCCAACAAGCAAATGGCGCAGGAAAATGGTGTTCTCTGGATTGCTTTTTAAACAAATAATCAGGATTAAGATAAAAAAAAATATTTCTGGCCCCTGATAAATGGGACTATTTTTACAAAACTGGAATGGACCCTCTTGCTATGTGCACTGCAGTCTGCTATATACCCTGCCTGCCTGCCAAGCACTGATATCTCTGCAGCTGGATTAGTCCTCAGAAGGATAGTTGAGATGGATATGTAGAGAATCTTGTGGAATACCTACACTAACTAATAAACAACCAAATCTCTCCCTAGCTCATCTGCACCTTTCCCTACACTGCCTGATTGCGGAGTAGACTGTGATGAGCACGGCGCCGCCTGGTCTGATATAGACCTGATGACTCTGTGCGGCCAGACAATCACTATAATGCCACAACCAACATGGCTGTGGCATTACAGTGTGTGGCAGACAATCCCTGCATGTTGATTGGCGCTCTAAAGAGCGTCAAACATGCAGGGAGGGGACCCGAGCATCCGCCCTAGCATCTCGGAAGTATTCCGCGAGTTCCGAGCATCTCGAGTACAGAGATGCTCGGGCGAGTGCCGAGTACTTTCGAGAATGCTCGCTCATTGCTAATAAGAAGTAATATTACTTAATATGTCCCCATTTTTGATGTAGGCTCAGAAGCTGTGACTACATTTTTCCTGCAAATTGATACCTGTTTTACACAGCTATCATCTGCCTCTAACAGCAGTTAGCAGAGCCGAGTTCCGCCCACAGCTGTTAACCACTTAAATGTTGCTTTCAGTCTTTGACAGTGACATTTTACAGCATTTGGTCTTGGGGTGTGTGCTGTTTCTCATTGTCGTCAGCCTCCCTGTGACTCGATAGCAAGTTGCTGATAGATTGCCATGGCAGCCTGCGCCTGTTAAAGATACATGTGCCTTCCATATTTGTGCTCCTGTGAAAACCAGCTGTAATTTTTACTATATATTATGACACTGTAGTATTGCAATATATAGGAAAAAGTGATCAGATGAAAACAGGTTCACAAATAAAAAAAAATGCTTTTAAAAATATGAAAAAAATAGTACTGGTCAAAAATTTTAGGGACGCGTGGAAAAAATGCTGGAAATAAGAAAGCTTACAAAAATAGAGGAGTTAATAGTTTATTTTTTACAACTGAAAAAATGCAAAGTGAATGAACAAAAGAGAAACCTAAATCAAATCAATTTGTACATAGTGTTTGAAGGAGCTCAGAAAGGACATTCTTGCAATCATCTTGGAGAACTAACCACAGATCTGTGGATGTAGGCTTACGCAAATCCTTCTGTCTCTTCATGTAATCTCACACAGATGGGGGCCATTTTATATCACTTCCAGGACTTTGTGTTCTTCTTTATGCTGAAGATAATTCTTATTGACACTGGCCTGTATGTTTTGGGCGATTTTCCTGATAAATATTTAATTTCAAGTCAATAAGATGCTTCCATGATGGAAAAATATCGGCCTGGTACCACATGAAGACAAAGACATATTTGTGCAAGTCTACATCCACAGAAGATCTCTGATTAGTTCTCTGAAATGTTTTGGAACAACCTCCCTGCCGAGAACCTTCAAAGACTGCATGAAAATGTATGTGGAAAAATTGATATTCTGATGCTGTCAAAAATTGATATGGTTTAGATTACTCTTTTGTTTTTTTTGCATTTTGTTCACTGATAAAAATAAACTATTAACACTTCTATTTTTTTGAGCATTTTTACTTTTCATCATTTTTTCCACACCTTCCTAACACTTTTGCACAGTACTTTATATAAAAATTTAAATCACACCATTTGCCCCCATTAAAAACAAAAAAAAACAAAAGAAATAGAAACAATATTTGGTATCACCACATTTTCAAAAGTCCAATTTATCAAAATATGAAATTAAACGGTCCAATTGGTAGATGCCCAAAAAAAAAGTTGAATTGCCAAAATTGTGGTTTTTCGGTTGCCACTGCTCTGCAAATTACTGCAATACAAGTGATCAAAATGTCATATCTACTACTATCTTCTACTAAAGGTATCAAAAAAATTGCATATTACACAAAAAAAAACATCACACAGCTCCGTCATCTGAAAAATGAAGACTTTACAAGATTTTGAAAATGGCGATAGAAGCAAAAGCATTTTTTTAAACCACTTAAATAAAAAAAAAATAAATAAAAATTTGGTATTGCTGTAATCATCCTGACCTGGAGAAGCCATAATGTGCAGAGTATTAAATGCTGGCTGAGGAAGGTTTTCCTAGTTCGGCTTCATGAAGAAATATACAAGCAAAAAATAGATCTTACTTGGTGGAAAATACCAACATGTTAGGAAAAAAAACCTCTTATATTCTAGATACCACTAAACTGTTAATGGAACTTTTCTGACCACCATATTCAATACGCAGCACCAATTTTCTCCACACTCGTGGCCAAACATTTTGTTGAAAATACTTGAAACAGTTTTGTGGAATTGATAGCACAATATCCAGAGTACTTCATGTACATATAATATGACAACATGAAATATGTTGGAGTCACTCATAATTATTATAAGAATGGTCAATTGAAAAATGGTTTTGTTCAGCTTTGGTAGCTAAAAAGTAAAAATTATATAGATTAAAAAGTAAGAATCACATGCAATATGCCAAGTGATTCGTCACATTGATTTTTCTCAATGCGGTCGAATTCTGATGTCTTTTGCACCAAAATTGTTGCTCAAAGTAGTTATCGTATAATCAGAGGAAATCACTTTTTAAAGGCTTATTAAGATTATACAATTATACATATGCGTGCAGCACATGTGATTCACAGACCAGAAACGACAAGGACCCATTATAGCCAGTGTGCCACTGCACATCGACAATATTCCACATGGACCAATGGTCTTTGTAGAAAAAGATCACAGTATGTTTAGTTCTGGTCCAATTTACAGACCAGGCTAGTGCTGTGCCTGCACTCATTTCCTATGCTGATGAGCTCAGGGAGTTGCATATGGAGCCAGTTACTTGACCTACCCAAGTTTTAGTATGACTGTTTACTAGAGATGATTGTATAGATCCCTGGTGAAATTAATTCAAGTCGAATTTCCTAAAATTCATAGGGCCCTTCAAATTTGAACAGTTTGGGATTGAATTAGCATGCATCAGCCAAAAGAAATACCATGCGCCATTTCCCACATTGATAAAGTTTCACAGAGATGGCTAATGATTAGGGATGAGCGGACCCGTGGAGATTCGGGTACCAGAACTGTATCCGAACTTGAGCCATAACCCGAACCCCATTGATAACAATCGGGACCCAAACTTTTCAGCTGCAAAATTATCTCTTTCTCACTCTCTCTCTCTTTCCCACTGGAACTCCAAACATTGCAACGGACTTCCGGGAGAAGTTGATGTTCGGCGCTTAGTACCGGACACTAACATTTAAGTTCGGGTTCATCTCTACTAATGATGACAGTCTTGGACATGCGGGCTTCCCCATGATGCCCTGCAACTATGACAATATGGGCTGGCACTGTCAAATGTGAGGGTCTTTCTCTTCTATTCTCTCCGCCTCTGTCCTTAAGGCTATATTGACAATAGAACTGATTGGATAGTGTATTGGCGGTTGGCAAAATGTTCTACATACCAATCAAAGGCAATTGGACTACTTATATGTCAAAGCAAAAAAATTAGCTGCAAATTAAAAATTAAAAAAAAATTGTTTAAAAAGGTTCAATTCTTCTCTGCTATCTGAATCTGGCATCAGGCCAGGTTCAGATGACCATATGAAAAATTGGTCATTTTTTATCAAGAAAAAAACAGTCAATTTTCATCCTTATTGTAATATATATTCCATCCATGTGCCATCTAATTTGCTTATCATCGATACGTCCATTATTTATATCAATATGACATCCCTGTGGTGTCCGTATTTATATATCAACAGTTTGAAATGTACAAGATCAAATACAATTTCCTATGTTAAAAACTGAAAGGTATCCTTAAAAATCAGCTGCAATTCTAATGTTCTGTATGGGATGATTATTTGGGCGCACCCATAGACTTGTCCAGGATACTCTCTTTCATAATACAGTAGAGAATAGTGCATGTTGTGATTTTTTCACATGGACACTTGACATCTAAACAGCCCTTTTGCATAGCATTGGTCAGTGTGCGGTTTATGTGCTACCTGGTTTAACACAGGCAGCACACAAACGTATAATAAGCTTATCTGAACAAGCCCTTAAGCGTGCTTTTTTCATATGCCAACAAACTGTACAAAATTTGCCAAAATGTTGCACAAAGTATAGTGAATTAACTGCAAGTTAAAAACGGCATGAGAACTTGCAAGTGGAGAGATAGAAGCAGCTGCTTATCGGGAGCAGACCTTCTGAGAAGAGAAGACGGATTTATTAAGGCTAGAGAGAAAGATATCCAATATCAATGAATATAACATAATGTTATCACATGATATCAAAAAGCACATTATTTTGCACAAAAAGTGAATGGCATAAAGTAAAAAAGAATAAAAAATAGAATTGCTGTTTGGAGATTTTATGACTTTATGTCAGAAGTCGAACATGATTAAAAAATATCTGTTCCTTGAAAGGTTTTGAAAAAAAAAACCCTCAGATGGACAACAACGCATAACAAGTTAGACCTTATCATTATTTATTTAACAAAAAGGAAGCAGTGTGTGTGAAAAGTATACCCTTACTGCTTCCATGGGAATTAAGAGGAAATTTGCATTTGGGTAGTGGTAATTGAATGCCCTTGATTGCTTATTAGCAAGTGTGAACACCTCTATAAAAGCAGAAGTTTGGGCAGTTTGCTGGTCTGGACCACTCAGGCTTGTGTTATCCAATGCCAAGGAGGAAAGACATCAGCAATTCTCATAGAGAATCAATTGTATTGCTGCTGCCCATCAATCTAGGAAGAGTTATATGTATTTTTAGTCAGAGTGCTGTCTATGTCAGTAGCGGATGGTTATCCAATAATATTTTATGGGCCAGTAAATGCAGTAACTTTTAACACAAACTGATGGTCAATATGAAATTGCAGTATGCACTAGACAAATGTATGTAAATAGCAGGCATACAGTGTCCATTTTAGGACATGATCAGATATCAAAATCAAACATCAGAATGATGTCAGTTTGAGGCTAAATACCCGGTCTGAGAACTGATTCTGACACGTGACCCTGACACGTGACCCTGACACGTGACCCTGACACGTGACCCTGACACGTGACCCTGACACGTGACCCTGACACGTGACCCTGACACGCGACCCTGACAAGCGATCCTGACACGTGACCCTGACACGCGACCCTGACAAGTGTAGTAATAAAAAAATATTCACCAGAGCACATATTCGCCAGAGCACTAACCACTGAGCTATGAACTCAGTTGAGGAAAGCTGAGCATTGTATTTGGTTATATGATTTTCAGTGTAAACCTTGTCTGAAACTGATTGGGACTTTCAGAAATGACTCCCCCAAGCCAAATTCAAATGATGTTTGATTTTGATGTGTGAGTCTGATGTGTGACTTTCTTCAAACATCAGAATCACAATGACTTTTAGTCACCCTGAGTATTTTCATGGTTGATCTCATAAGACAAGAAAAGCTACAAAGTCAGTATCACTTGGCTGGATAGCTCAATGGTAAGGTACCACAGTGTCAGGGTTCAAATCTGATTTGGAATGAATTTTTTTTTTTTTAATTATGCCTATTTAGCACACAAACTACAGGGGTGTTTTACTTTTAATATCTATATCTAAGTTTCTGATTGTCATCCTGAAGTGTTAAGAGTTTCAGACATGCTGTCTATTTGCATGGTAAATTACATAGCCAAAGTAAATTGGGAGTTTGAAGCTAGTTCTTGGGTGGATGGAAAGAAAAATTTACAGTAAAGAAATTTTACCATTAGACCCCTTTAAGAAATAATGCAAATGTGCAGTCACTTGGAAATAGATATGGAGTAAATTAGTGCCCCCCAATTTACTTTGGCTATGTAATTTACCATGCAAATAGACAGCGTGTCTGAAACTCTTAACACATCAGAATGTCAGATATTAAAAGTAAAACACCCCTGTAGTTTGTGTGCTAAATAGGCATAATTACAAAAAAAAAAAAATAATGTTCCTATGGGGATATGAACCCAGACATTGTAGTTTCAGAGGCTGATGCCTTACCATTGCTTTTCTTGTCTTATGAGATCAGCCATGAAAATACTCAGGGTGACTAAAAGTCATTGTGATTCTGATTCTGATGTTTGAAGAAAGTCACACATCAGACTCACACATCAAAATCAAACATCATTTGAATTTGGCTTGGGGGAGGTATTTCTGAAAGTCCCAATCAGTTTCAGACAGGTTTGCACTGAAAATCATATAACCAAATAGAACTCATAGGTTTCATTAACTAAAAGCTCAGCGGTTAGTGCACTGGCTTTTGGACTCAGAATTTTGGGTTCAAGTCCCATCAGCAAACAGTGAATATGTTTTTATTATTATTACAGTTGTAAAAGTCACTTGTCACAGCCACTTGTCAGGATCACTTGTCAGGATCACTTGTCAGAATCACTTGTTGGGATCACTTGTCGGAATCACTTGTCGGAATCACTTGTCGGAATCACTTGTCAGGATCACTTGACAGAATCACTTGTTAGGATCACTTGACAGAATCACTTTTCAGAATCACTTGTCTGACAGGGTATTTAGCCTCAAACTGACATCATTCTGATGTTTGATTTTGATATCTGATCATGTCCTAAAATGGACACTGTACAGGCAGCTTTTGCACCAGTCTGCTTTGTGGAAAGCACACGAAGTTGCACACAGCACCTGTTGTGGATGTGACTGAACTCAGCCTAAAATTGAAATTTGGATCATATTCCAATAGATAACTCACTTTCAGAATCACTTTCTCTAAGGCCTCATTCAGGTGTCTGTGAATTTCGTATATGCTCTAGCCGTGATTTTCACAGATGACAGAAAGAACACGTACCCATTATAATCTCTGAAGCTGTTTTCATGTCTGTGTCTCTTTGTAAATCTTGTGTCCACAAAAATATATGGAACATATGTTTTTGACCCAAGTCATGGATCAAAATTACTCATTCAAGTCTGAGTCTGTAAAAATCATGGACAACACACGGATGTGCAATGCATGTACTCTCCGCGATTAACATTGTAGTGAATAGAAAAATCTTTTATTCGTTTATTCATTTTTAATAATGAAATAATAATGGTAAAATCTGAAACACTGACAAAATACTGATGAAATTTGGATCTAAAACTCTGACAAGAATGGCCCATTCTACGTACGATAAAAATCTGTAACTGGCCTAAATCATGTTTTTATATAGATTTTTTTATTAAGAAATACACATGCAAAAGAAAAATGGAAATATTAATACAATTCTGCCTCATAAACTAAACCAATGAGAACCTAGACACAAATTCATTTTTTGGGGAAAAAAATTAATTCTTTAAACACACAAAACAGAAACTGATGTATTTGAAATTTTAAAAGGTTTGGTCGTCTTTTCTGTTTACAATTAGGACATGACGGTCTACAATGTGAAAGACCAAAGTAGACAGCATTAGAAAACCAATATCATAATAATATAACCAACTGCAATGTGCAGGCTATAGCCTTTTTATCATTGGCCTTAATTAATACGGAGAAGATACTCTCAGCTGGCAGCTGACTTTGGTGAGGCTTTTTAGGACAAAAAAAATAGAGATAAAGGGATCAATCTGCAGAGGATTGAGTTCAAGGTGAATTTTCTGAAATTTGCAGTTTTACACGAATTCAAGTATCATGGCTCAGTTTGGGGATTTGATCCGGTGAACTGTTTCTTTATGGTTGGTTCTTCTGTCTGTTGAGCTATTGTTCTTTTCCTTCTCTGTCCAACTGCTGATTGTGCCTATTGTCTTTATTTTCCCTTCTTGGTTTGCTCTTCTCCAGATTTTTTCCATTTTCCCATTTTGTTTTGCCCTATCACATTCTCAGTGAGGCTTTATATATTATCTTTTCACTGCACTTCCTTGCTGGCCCTAACTTCAGGGTGGATATGAGCTATACCCTTTTATACTTACATTGTTTATATTATTGCTGTTTGTCTACTTTCTCAGCACCTTTTCCTTTTACCACTGTTAGATTTCTGGGAGTTTATTCTAGTTTAATTTGTTGTTTGGTTCTCCTTACAATTTCTTCTAAGTTTCCGACCCTGGATCTATTTCATAATTAGACTCAACTTGACAGAACTTTGGGGAAAAAAAGCACAAGGATGACGATACCCACTTTTTTCTGTGAAAGAACAGCTCCCATTCCAATAGAAAGGCAATTCAACCTCAGGTTGGCTGAGAACAGGAGCCTTAGAGAAAGCTGCCTTGAGAGCAGAAAAAGCATTTACCACCTTAGCGGCTGACCAAGAAGAAAAATCTGTTCCCTTCTTGGTCATGTCAGTTAAAAACTTGACTAACTGAAAAATTTCTTAATGAACTTCCAATAGAAATTTGCTAAGCCAAGAAATCTCTGCAACACTTTCAAGTTACTTGGCTGAACCCAATAAAGGACCGCTTGCACCTTAACAGGGTCCACCCAAAACGCTGATGCAGAAACCATGTGTCCAAAGAACTGGACCTGCTGTAATAAAAATTTACATTTCTACAGTTTAGCAAATAAATGATTTTCACGTAGAATCTGGAAACCGTGTCTGACATGTTCACGATGCTCTTCCTGAGTACACGAATAAGTCAATATGTTATCCAGATAAATTACCACAAATCTACCCACCAGAGGGCAAAAAAATGTAATTTATAAAATTTTGAAAGACTGCTGGAGCATTGGTTTATCCGAACGACATCACCAAATTTCAAAATGACCTTGAATATGGTCCTCCTTTCGTCACCCTGACATACACATATAAGTTTAAATGCCGCTCTTAAGTCAAGTTTGGAAAACCATTTAGCTCCAGAAAATTGGTTTGAAAGGTCAGGTATAAGGGGCAAAGGGTAAGGATTGCAAACCGTAATGTTGTTAATCTCTCTAAAATCCAAGCTTGAACCCAACCCTCCATCTTTTTTCTTTAACAAAAAAGAACCCCACAGCGACTGAAGATGTGGATGGGCGTATATGACCCTTAGCAAGACTATTTTGAATATATTCTTTCAAAGCCTCCCTCTCTGAAAGAGAAAGGTTAAACAAATTAGTTTTAGGCATTTTTGCTCCTGGTATGAAGTCAATAGCACAATCAAATGACCTATTAGGGAGAGGAACATCACACTCAATTTCAGAAAAAACATCACTGAAGACCTGAATGAATTCTGGAAGGTGAGTCTTCATAGAAACCAAAGACCTTGACAGACATCCAGAAAAGCTAGAGTCACCCCATGACCTGATCTCTTGAGTCTCCCAGTTGATTACAGGATTGTGCTTAATCAACAGGCCTAACACTAACTTTGCAGGTAGAAAAGGAAAAACCATGAATGTAATGGATTCAATATGTAACACTCCAACTTTCATACAAACATTCTTGGCTTTCATACTGTAGTAGCTTGACTTTGTGAAAGAAGAGAGTTATCAATTGATGAAACTTGAATGGTAAGCCTGTGAGTAGAGACATCATAATCACAATTTTCAGTAAAATCATGATCAATTATATTCAAGGCAGAACCTGAATTCACAAATGCAGAAGTAAATATAAAACCAGACTTAGTCTCCAGGGACACCTGAAAGAAAAACCTGGATGTCTGAACAAGAGACAATCTCAGACTCTTGGAACCTGCATCTTAACATTTTAAAGTATTTTTTTCTTTCTTTTAAAAATTAATTTTTATATTTGAAACATTGAATCATGATGTGACCTGAACAACTTTAGGATAAGCAAAAATGAACTGATGCTTTGAGTCCTGTACCCCCTATGGGATCTCTGCATGCACCAATTTGTATAGGTTCACAACTTTCAACTGACAGTGAGGAAGATGCCACTGAAACACCTTTAAATGTGTCTCTATCTCTCAGGCATCTATCTAAACAAACAGTAATTGGCACAGCCTCCTCCAGAGACTGGGGCCAGGAACTCCTCCTGGTAGAATTGACCCCAGAGAGATAGGTCATTCCAGGAGGTCTCTACTGTCAGCGTCTAAACTCTGAGCAATAGTCCTGAGCTCCACAGCTTCCCTGAACCAACTTACAGATCTTGGATTCAGCCACAGCGTCTTTGTTTTGGTCGTCATAACTGAGGCCTAGGTTGTCTCCCTAGATAAAGCCCCACCCAGGACGTGATAGGGCAAACCAAAATGAGAAAATGGAAAATACCTGAAGAGGAGCAAACCAAGAAGGGAGAATAAAGACAATACGAACACCGTGAACCAACTTATGGATCTTGGATTCAGCCACAGTGCCTTTGTCAGGGGCATCATAAATGAGGCCAAGAGCTGAGAAAAATGCCTCAACAGAAGACTGTCAAGGATGAGACTGGGGGTGTCACACAGATCCCACCACTGTCACCAGTTTGTCAGGGGAATGCAAATCCGCTACCTGTAATCATCAGGACAATTACACAATTGACTGATGAATGACGGACAGAAAAATGTCTCTGCAGAGGAAAACATCAGGGAATCATGAGGCAAAGAGAATGTCCAGGCCTGTGGATCTCCACAGAGTAAAGACAAAACAATGCCTCCTTGTGACTCTTGGACCCAGCGGATGCAGGATGTAGGGGAAAGTTTTATTTACAAGAGGCAGAAAACCAGAAAACTCACTTCTGTCCTCATGGGGCTCAGCCGTGATGCTTTGTAGGCCTGAGTCCTTCATAACAGCAGAACCTGCAAACCTTTAGTGTCACTTGATATCCACATCCTCCAGGGATAAAAACTGCAGTTGTGTGGCCAAGGTGTTTACTAGATACATGTTGACTCCTCAGAATGCACTAAGCCCGGCTATAATGTAATAAATGTGTTTACACCCATATCAGAGAAATGCCTCACCTACACCCAAATGGTCCCTGTACAGACTAGAAAGACCCTAGGCTGCACACCTTAAAAACACCACCATGGACCTGGCTCCCTAAAAGACCATCAAGGGGTTTTCATATCCCCTGAGGAACCAGAGGGGTGGCTGCAACACACTACCAAAAAAGGAAAGGAAAGTGTGAGGAGAGATACGAGAACCCAAGGTGAGAAACTACCACACATTTAAATAAAGTTGAGGGGTGAAGGCTAAGAGGTATCAAAAATAAATCAACCAGTAATACCACCCAAGAACCTAACAGTTGTAAAAGGAAAAGGTTCTGGGAGGGAAAGCAAACTAACTTTCAGCATGAATACAATTCGAGATTTCCCAGCAAGGTAAACCCCTAAGATAAAGAGCTGAAACTCTAGTAGCCATCCATCAGGAACTATAGACAGCAAGGAAGTACAGAGAAGGGATTCTATATAAAGCCCCACCCAGAATGTGATAGGGCAAACCAAAATGGGAAAATGGAAAACACCTGGAAAGGAGCAAATCAAGAAGGAAGGAAAAGGAAGATTCAGCATTTAGACAGGAAAGGAAAAGAGCCATAGCTCTACAGGAAGAAGAACCAATCATGAAGCAATAGATCACTGGATCGAATTCCCAAATTAAGCCATGACAGCTGTTACTTTTGTTTCCATTAATTAGTTGTGGTATACCTGTCATAGAGGACCATCACACATATTGAAGTCCATCCAATTTCAAAAGGTGCAAGGTCAAACAGGTCTTCCACATTTCTTATTGCAGACAATTCTTTGCTGGGGTGTCTGTCAAGAGATTCATCAGGCCAATAAATGCTTCTAACCGAGATTCCTGGCTTTTATCACTTATTCAATGTTCTAGAGCACTTCAAAACTGGCTATAACCACCCAACTTAGGCTTCCTTGATTTGATATTGGTCACTGTGATGACATGAAAATAGGAAATATTTCACTATTGTTGTCTCTAAATATATTATCTTAATGAATAAAAAGCCATTATAAAGAATAAAAAATATTTAAAACTTAGCTTTAAAAGGGTATTCCCATCTCCTAGATCCTATCCTAATATGTAGTAGGTGTAATAATAATAATAGCAGCAAATACCTCCAATTAGAAATGTAGTATAGTTCATCTGATTCTCTATGTCACTTACCCCATGTACAGGGCATTGCAGTAGCTGAGATATCCATGGTTAAGAACACTCACATACTGACAGTTAGTTGCTATTGGTCATAACCATGGGTACCTAAGCTACTGCAATGCACTTGGGGTAACTGACATAGCTTATCAGAAGAACTAGACTACATTTCTAATTGGAGGTATATGCAAATATTATTATTATTACTACACAACCTACTACATATTGGGATGGGATCTTGAGATGGGAGTGCCCCTTTAAATCTTAAATTGCATGTCCCATCTATATTCTTCAGGAGACCACTGCTTCCCAGCCTATGGGCTTCCTGCTTAGAAAAAAATATACTACTAGAGCAATCCCTTCTTGATATAAATGCTTGGCCCCGATAAAATAAAAAAGCTTATACACTCCAGCGGTGTCAGCACTCGTGGTCCTAGGGCTCTAGTATAGTTGTTGTGACAAGTGAGCCTGGCGCACAATCAGCACCGGAGTCACTGTCGCTGCCTTCGTACGAATTGAACATGAAGAGGAAGTCAGGGCTGCAGCTGATGTCTCACTTCCTCTTCATGTTCAATTTGTCCGAAGGCGAAGACAGTGACGCCATAGCTGATTGGGCGCCAAGCTCACATGTCACAATAACCGCATGAGAGCCCCGGGACCATGAGTGCCGACACCGCTGGAACGGCGCCAGCATGGGAGGTGAGTATAGGCCTTTTTATTTTATCGGGGCCAAATATTTAGATCAAGAAGGGGTTGCCCTAGTAGTGGACAACCCCTTTAAAAAAGGAAGACTTGGGATAAACTTGTCTTTTTTACTCTTACGTTTTTATTATATTGTACTAAGAAGATTATTTTAATTTTATTTTTTACTTTGCCAAGGAATTAATGAAAACAAATGACAATTAGCATTGATTCACTTTTGTAACATTATACAGATTTATTTTTATTTGCTATGTTCCTTTCTGTATTCTGTTTGGGGCGTTCTAAAGTTCACATTTCAGTTGCTAGTCATGCTGAACATTACCTCTACTACTGTGGGTTTACATCTGATGGGCCTGTAAAGTATGCCAGTTCTGGCCTATGTAATGCTGTTTGTAATGTGAAATCTAAACAGGCAATAGCATTGAGGCATGACAGGAATGTGTTTCCATTGGAGAAGTCTGTCAGAAAAAAAAGTTTAAGCATAGACATGTCCAGAAGGGTCTTTCAGCTGGCCAAGACGGAAGACTAATGTTATTGTACATAAGCTGTCACCCTGCCAGCCCTCCCTCACAGACTTGTTTTCTCTAATATGTTCTTTTTTCTTTGCTTTTTTTTTTTTCCCCCTCTTTCTTTCTTTACTGACTGTTTGCTCAGGTGGACAGTGACACCATTTGGAAGAGGCTGCTTTCGTCCAGCATGGCCGTTGGATGTGTCATCGAATTGGTTTCCAAAGTGGTCTCAGGAGACCTGAAGGTGAGGTCGGGGTTGCATTGTGTGTGGGAAAATGTGGAAAGAAGCAAAAAGTGAGATACTGTTATTCTTGGGCTTGAAGGTCTACTAGGGGTCATGGTGTGGGAAGATGGACTTTAAGGTGTGGCAATCAAGAGAACAAAAGTTTAGTTTGTAAGTAAGTACAGTAATAAAAGAGAAAAATGAAGACTGGGAACTCTGCTTTATTTTAAGAAGAGTCCACAGAATGTAAAGATCATGTGGTATTATGTTTAGTTGTGATCAGCTATGCAAATAATTCCTGAATGCCACCCAAGCATTCCAAGCGTAATTGCAACATGTGTAAGGGTTGAGAAAGCAGATATTGTTGACTACAAGAGTAATGACCCAAAGTGTAATTTTCCTAAAGAGCTCACTATGGACTAATGTTCTTCTGTCCTCCTGTTTTTATCTTCCCCACATGATCTGTGAAGGTTAATGTATATGACCAGAGTACATCCAGTCTAAACAGTTTATAGAAGCTTTAAACTTGACAGAAATTTGACATTTTATTTGGTATGTTAACAAGACCTCGATATACCATTCAGACAGATCATCTAATGAAACAAGCTTTAATATTTGAAGGTATATTCCAACAAAAAATAATCATAGATGATTCCAGTGTATGGACAGCTTTACAACCTGCTGCGAGGTTTACAATTTACAGATTATCTTAGAGAATATTCTGTCCAAAAATATTATTGTATATATCACTGGACACTATTTTACTTTCCAGTCATTGCTGAGACTTAGAAATTTGCGTTATTTTGTTACACTTGAATGCTGTAGCTATATATAAAGACTAATCATTGAGAGACTGTACCTGGACCAAGACCATACTGTAGACCCAAGTACAAACAGTGTAATTTTTTAGGATACCGCACAATACAAGGCCACAGCTGGATCAATGAATGAGATCATTCTTTCCTATGACACACACCTGTACAAATCTGACATAACCCTGAAATGTTAGACTTGAAGGTATGAAGGATAAATTCATGTAAAACCACCATGACTGTACTAATAAATGGAGATAAATGCTCTGCAAGGAATCAGGACTACGGAAAGCTGTCCAACAGCTAGAATGGGTTTTAGGCCGCAGTTGGATCCAAGGCGCTACATTATGTAGAACATTGTCATCACATTATGAAGCAGGGGATACATAGAGCCACAGGAGCAATTAAAATCCTTGATTAGTTTAGGTTTACTCACAGATCTCAACTACTGTTTAGGTCCACCCTATGGACTTTTAATAATAATAATCTTTATATAGTGCTAACATATTCTGCAGCGCTTTACATACATTATTGTCACTGTCTCCATTAGGGATCACAATCTAGATTCCCTAACAGTATGTCTTTAGAGTGTGGGAGGAAACCAGAGAACCAGGAGAAAACCCACACAAGCACAGGGAGAACATACAAACTCCTTGCAGATGTTGTCCTTGGTGGGATTTGAACCCAGGACCCCAGTGCTGCAAGGCTGCAGTGCTAACCACTGCGCCACCATGCCACCCAAAAATAAACAAAAATATAAAATATACTATAGTGACATAGTTAATACAGTTAATATTTGTCCATCCAGTTCAAGAGAGCCAGGATATAAAAAGACAAATGGAAGAGGCACATGCACAACCACAATATATGATCCAGTCTGCCCCAAAAGAGCTAATCTTTCCCTCCTAATCCCATTTGCCAATCTACTGTACCAAACAATCAGAAAAGAACTTACATAATTACTAGTCATGAGCGAGCACTAAAATGCTCGGGTGCTCGAAGCTCGGGCCGAGCACATCGTGATACTCGTGTGCTCGACCTGAGCAACGAGCCCATTGTAAGTCTATGGGAAACTTGAGCATTTTTCTGGCGGTCCTCCCCGGTAGTCTGCAGAAGGTCAAAAATTGCCCAAATCGATGGGAACAGTGCTCAATGAAACATGTCAGGCAGGCAGGCAGAATATATAGGCAGACAGGCAGGCAGGGTATATAGGAGGGTGCATGAAAAACATAGCAGGGCACTCAGATTTTCATGCACCCGTCTCTTTAAAAAAGCCAGCAAGTCATCAGTGGCATACATCGGTACCCGACAATTTAGAACAGAAAGAATAGAGCATCACACATAGATTAGATAGATAGAAACATGTCAGTCACATATATAATAAGTACAGTGACAGTGTTGGTTACTGTACTTGTCATTTAGCGTTAAAATCAAGGATTTATTAAAAAAAAATTGGCGTGGGGTTCCCCGAAATTTTAGTCTCTAGCGGAGGTTAAGCAGATGGCTGGGACAGACGTTTGAAGCCTGGGAAGGGGGTAATACCCACGGAGCTTCCCAGGCTACTAATATCAGCCCCCAGCTGAAGACCTAGCTAGTAAAGGCTATTAAAATGGGAGACCCCCAAAAAAATGATGTGGGGTCCCCCTATTTTAATAGCTGACAAAGGCTAGGCAGACAGCTGGGGGCTGATATTAAAAGCCAGGAAGGGTGCCATGAATATTGGCCCCCTCCCAGGCTAGAAACACCAGCCCTCAGCCGCCCCAGAAATGGCGCATCCATAGGATGTGCCAATTCTGGCACTTAGCCTCGCTCTTCTCACTGCCCTGTAGCGGTGGCAGTAGGGTAATAGGGCTGGGGTTGATGTCAGGTTATAATGCCAGCTGACATCAAGCCCTGGTTAGTAATAGTGAAAGTGAAAAAAAACACCAACACCCAGAATAAAATCTTTTATTTGAAATAAACATACAATACTTTAATATTCTAAATTAAACTTTACTTACCATTAGTGTTGAGCCACCCCCGTAGTGTTCGGGTTCGGTTCGGTTCGTCGAACACCGGGATGTTCGAGGAACTGTTCGTCGAACTGTTCGTCGAACACCTTAGAACACCATCGAACACCGTTAAAACCAATGGCAGGCAAACAAAAACACATAGAAACACATAGAAAACACCTGCAAAGGTGTCCAAAAGCTGACAAACTGCTCAGAAGACACTCTCTTTAAAAAAGCCGGCCGGCAAATTCAGCAGCGGCATACACCGGTACCCGACAATTTAGACAAGAAGGAATAGAGCATCACACATAGATTAGATAGATAGAAACATGTCAGTCACACATATAAGAAGCACAGTGACAGTGTTGGTTACTGCACTTGTCATTTAGTGTAAAGGATTTATTAAAAAAAATATTAGTGTTTTCATGCACCGTCTCTTTAAAAAAGCCGGCCGGCAATTCAGCATCTGTACCCGACAATTTAGAACAGAAAGAATAGAGCTTCACACATAGATTAGATAGATAGAAACATGTCAGTCACATATATAATAAGTACAATCATAGTGTTGCTTACTGTACTTGTCATTTAGTGTAAAGGATTTATTTAAAAAAATAATAGTGTTTTCATGCACTGTCTCTTTAAAAAAGCCGGCCGGCAATTCAGCATCTGTACCCGACAATTTATAACAGACAGAATAGAACATCACACATAGATTAGATAGATAGAAACATGTCAGTCACATATATATGAAGTACAGTGATAGTGTTGGTTACTGTACTTGTCATTTAGTATTAAAATAAAGGATTTATTATTAAAAAAATTGGCGTGGGGTTCCCCTTAATTTTAGGCTCTAGCGGAGGTTAAGCAGACAGCTGGGGCAGATGTTTGAAGCCTGGGAAGGGGGTAATACCCATGGAGCTTCCCAGGCTACTAATATCAGCCCCCAGCTGAATACATAGCCTTTACTAGCTATTAAAATGGGGGACCCCCCAAAAAAAATGACGTGGGGTCCCCCCTAATTTAATAGCTAGCAAAGGCTAGGCAGACAGCTGGGGGCTGATATTAATAGCCCAGGAAGGGAGCCATGAATATTGGCCCCCTCCCAGGCTAGAAACACCAGCCGTCAGCCGCCCCAGAAATGGCGCATTCATAGGATGCGCCAATTCTGGCACTTAGCCTCGCTCTTCCACGCTGCCCTGGTGCGGTGGCAGGGGGTAATAGGGTTGGGGTTGATGTCAGCTTATAATGCCAGCTGACATCAAGCCCAGGTTAGTAATGGAGAGGCGTCTATAAGACACCCCCATTACTAACCCCATAGTCAAAGTTAAAAAAAACACAAACACCCAGAATAAAGTCCTTTAATTGAAATAAAGACACAATCCTTTATTGTTCTAAATTAAACCATACTTACCATCACGCCCATTCCAGCTGAAGCCAACGATCTCCTGCAATAAAAGAAAAATAATAAAGCAACCTCATCCTTACCTTTCCATGGTTCCCACGACAGCTTCAGCTCTGCTACATCGAGATGACAGGCTGGACCGCAGCAGAACGCTGCCATCCAGCCTGTCATCCCGCAGACACTGAGAAGCGCAGGCTTGCTTGCGCTGCTCAGCGTCTCTCTGTGACGACATCCAGATGAGCCGAGTTCATGTCCAATGAACTCGGCTCACCTCATGCACGTCACTGACAGCGTGGGAAAATTCTCACGCTGAAGCGCTGATTGCAGGAGAATTTTCCCACGCTGTCAGTGGCGTGCAGGAGGTGAGCTGAGTTCATTGGACATGAGCTCACCTCATGCACATCACTGACAGCGTGGGAGAATTCTCCTGCACTCAGCACTTCAGCGTGAGAATTTTCCCACGCTGTCAGTGACGTGCATGAGGTGAGCCGAGTTCATTGGACATGACCTCGGCTCATCTGGATGCCGTCACAGCGAGACAGTGAGGAGCGCAAGCATGCCTGCGCTTCTCAGTGTCTGCGGGATGACAGACTGGATGGCAGCGTTCTGCTGCGGTCCAACCAGTCATCTCGATGTAGCAGAGCTGAAGCTGTCGTGGGAACCATGGAAAGGTAAGGATGAGGTTGGTTTATTATTTTTCTTTTATTGCAGGAGATCGTTGGCTTCAGCTGGAATGGGTGTGATGGTAAGTATGGTTTAATTTAGAACAATAAAGAATTGTGTCTTTATTTCAATTAAAGGACTTTATTCTGGGTGTTGTGTTTTTTTTAAATACTTTACTAGAAATTCATGGTGGTCATGTCTAATACTGGCGTGACCCCATGAATTTTGGGCTTGGGGCCAGCTGATAATACCAAGCTGGCCCTAACCCCTTTATTACCCAGTGAGCCACCGCACCAGGGCCCTGGATGAGTTGGGTACAGCGCCAGAAGATGGCGCTTCTATGAACGCGCCATTTTCCGGGGTGGCTGCGGACTGCAATTTGTAGCGGGGGGGGGCCCAGAAAGCTTGGGCCTCCCTGCGCTGCGGATTCCAGCCCCCAGCTGCCTAGTTGTACCTGGCTGGACACAAATATAGTGCGAAGCCCCACTTCAATTTTTTTTAATTATTTCATGAAATTCATGAAATAATTAAGAAAAAAAGGGCTTCCCTATATTGTTGTGTCCGGCCAGGTACAAATAGGCAGCTGGTGGATGGGGGCAGCCCGTTCCTGCCTGCTGTACCTGGCTGGACACAAATATAGTGCGAAGCCCCACTTCAATTTTTTTTAATTATTTCATGAAATTCATGAAATAATTAAGAAAAAAAGGGCTTCCCTATATTGTTGTGTCCGGCCAGGTACAAATAGGCAGCTGGTGGATGGGGGCAGCCCGTTCCTGCCTGCTGTACCTGGCTGGACACAAATATAGTGCGAAGCCCCACTTCAATTTTTTTTAATTATTTCAGGAAATTCATGAAATAATTTAAAAAAAATTGACGTGGGGCTTCGCACTATATTTGTGTCCAGCCAGGTACAGCATCCAGGAACGGGCTGCCCCCAACTCCCAGCTGCCTATTTGTACCTGGCCGGACACAACAATATAGGGAAGCCCTTTTTTTCTTAATTATTTCATGAAATAATTTAAAGAAAATTGATGTGGGGCTTCGCCCTGTTTTTGTGTCCAGCCAGGTACAACTAGGCAGCTGGGGGCTGGAATCCGCAGCGCAGGGAGGCCCAAGCTTTCTGGGCCACCCCCGCTGCAAATTGCAGTCCGCAGCCACCCCGGAAAATGGCGCGTTCATAGAAGCGCCATCTTCTGGCGCTGTACCCAACTCATCCAGGGCCCTGATGCGGTGGCTCACTGGGTAATAAAGGGGTTAG
The DNA here is from genome assembly GCF_046119375.1 of Phyllobates terribilis. Classification (NCBI taxonomy): domain Eukaryota; kingdom Metazoa; phylum Chordata; class Amphibia; order Anura; family Dendrobatidae; genus Phyllobates; species Phyllobates terribilis. The sequence goes on along the minus strand of NW_027362764.1, from coordinate 153,647,704 downwards.
GGCCAGCTTGGCATTATCAGCTTGCCCTAAGCCCGAAATTCATGGGGTCACGCCAATATTAGACATGACCACCATGAATTTCTAGTAAAGTATTTAAAAAAAACACAACACCCAGAAAAAAGTCCTTTAATTGAAATAAACACACAATTCTTTATTGTTCTAAATTAAACCATACTTACCATCACGCCCATTCCAGCTGAAGCCAACGATCTCCTGAAATAAAAGAAAAATAATAAAGCAACATCATCCTTACCTTTCCATGGTTCCCATGACAGCTTCAGCTCTGCTACATCGAGATGACAGGCTGGACCTGCAGAACGCTGCCATCCAGCCTGTCATCCCGCAGACACTGAGAAGCGCAGGCTTGCTTGCGCTCCACAGTGTCTCTCTGTGAGGGCATCCAGATGAGCCGAGTTAATGTCCAATGAACTCGGCTCACCTCATGCACGTCACTGACAGCGTGGGAAAATTCTCCTGCACTCAGCGCTTCAGCGTGGGAGAATTCTCACACTGAAGCGCTGAGTGCAGGAGAATTCTCCCACGCTGTCAGTGACGTGCAGGAGGTGAGCTGAGTTCATTGGACATGAGCTCACCTTATGCATGTCACTGACAGCGTGGGAAAATTCTCCTGCACTCAGCGCTTCAGCGTGGGAGAATTCTCACGCTGAAGCGCTGAGTGCAGGAGAATTCTCCCACGCTGTCAGTGACGTGCAGGAGGTGAGCTGAGTTCATTGGACATGAGCTCACCTTATGCACGTCACTGACAGCGTGGGAGAATTCTCCTGCACTCACCGCTTCAGCGTGAGAATTTTCCCACGCTGTCAGTGACGTGCATGAGGTGAGCCGAGTTCATTGGACATGAACTCGGCTCATCTGGATGTCGTCACAGAGAGACGCTGAGCAGCGCAAGCAAGCCTGCGCTTCTCAGTGTCTGCGGGATGAGAGGCTGGATGGCAGCGTTCTGCTGCGGTCCAGCCTGTCATCTCGATGTAGCAGAGCTGAAGCTGTCGTGGGAACCATGGAAAGGTAAGGATGAGGTTGCTTTATTATTTTTCTTTTATTGCAGGAGATCGTTGGCTTCAGCTGGAATGGGCGTGACGGTAAGTATGGTTTAATTTAGAACAATAAAGGATTTTGTCTTTATTTCAATTAAAGGACTTTATTCTGGGTGTTTGTGTTTTTCTTAACTTTGACTATGGGGTTAGTAATGGGGGTGTCTTATAGACGCCTCTCCATTACTAACCTGGGCTTGATGTTAGCTGGCATTATAAGCTGACATCAACCCCAACCCTATTACCCCCTGCCACCGCACCAGGGCAGCGTGGAAGAGCGAGGCTAAGTGCCAGAATTGGCGCATCCTATGAATGCGCCATTTCTGGGGCGGCTGACGGCTGGTGTTTCTAGCCTGGGAGGGGGCCAATATTCATGGCTCCCTTCTTGGGCTATTAATATCAGCCCCCAGCTGTCTGCCTAGCCTTTGCTAGCTATTAAATTAGGGGGGACCCCACGTCATTTTTTTGGGGGGGTCCCCCATTTTAATAGCTAGTAAAGGCTATGTATTCAGCTGGGGGCTGATATTAGTAGCCTGGGAAGCTCCGTGGGTATTACCCCCTTCCCAGGCTTCAAACATCTGCCCCAGCCGTCTGCTTAACCTCCGCTAGAGCCTAAAATTAAGGGGAACCCCACGCCAATTTTTTTAATAATAAATCCTTTATTTTAATACTAAATGACAAGTACAGTAACCAACACTATCACTGTACTTCATATATATGTGACTGACATGTTTCTATCTATCTAATCTATGTGTGAAGCTCTATTCTGTCTGTTATAAATTGTCGGGTACAGATGCTGAATTGCCGGCCGGCTTTCTTAAAGAGACGGTGCATGAAAACACTATTATTTTTTTTGATAAATCCTTTACGCTAAATGACAAGTACAGTAAGCAGCACTGTCACTGTACTTCGTATATATGTGGCTGACATGTTTCTATCTATCTAATCTATGTGTGAAGCTCTATTCTGTCTGTTATAAATTGTCGGGTACAGATGCTGAATTGCCGGCCGGCTTTTTTAAAGAGACGGTGCATGAAAACACTATTATTTTTTTTGATAAATCCTTTACGCTAAATGACAAGTACAGTAATCAACATTGTCACTGTACTTCGTATATATGTGACTGACATGTTTATATCTATCTAATCTATGTGTGATTCTCTATTCTTTCGGTTCTAAATTGTCGGGTACAGGTGTATGCCGCTGCTGAATTGCCGGCTTTTCATGTTTCACTGTTGGCACTGTTCCCATCGATTTGGGCAATCACTGTAATGCCACAACCACCATGGCTGTGGCATTACAGTGAGTGGCAGACAATCCCTGCATGATTGGTGCTCTAAATAGCGCCAGACATGCAGGACACGCTTTTGGTGCACGAACAGTTATCGAACATAACCTCGAACAGCCGAATTTTTTGCAAATCGTTCGGGTTCGTCGAACAACTCGAACACCGCCCAAAACAGCTCGAATTTGAGATTGGCGAACAGTTCTAGTCGAACACCGCTCATCTCTACTTACCATATCGCCCATTCCAGCTGAATCCCATGTCTCCTACATTGAGATGGCAGCCTGGATGTAGCAGAACGCTGACATCCAGCTTGCCATGCCACAGAGACTCTGAGAAGCCTTGCGCTCCTAAGTGTCTGGCTGTGACCGGTATCCAGATGAACTCGGCTCACCTCATGCTTGTCACTGACAGCGTGGGAGATTTTCTCCTGTGCATGCGGTGCCGGCAAATTACATCACCGCGTTAGCAGGAGAATTTTCCCACGCTGTCAGTGACGTGAATGAGGTGAGCCGAGTTCATCTGGATGCCGGTCACAGCCAGACACTGAGGAGCGCAAGGCTACAGAACGCTGACATCCAGTCTGTCATCCTTCAGAGACACTGCGGAGCGCAGGCATGCTTGCACTCCTCAGTGTCTTGCTGCGACGGCATCCAGATGAGCCGAGATCATGTCAAATGAACTTGGCTCACCTCATGCACATTACTAACAGCGTGGGAGAATTCTCCTGCTCCTGCGGTAATATCATTTGCCGCCACCGCATGCGCAGGAGAATTCTCTCACTCTGTCAGTGATGTGCATGAGGTGAGCTGAGTTCATTGGACATCTTCTCAGTGTCTCTGCGGCATGGCAAGCAGGATGCAACGATCCAGCCTGCCATCTCAATGTAGCAGAGCTGGAGCCATTGTGGGAACCATGGAAAGGTAAGGATGAGGTTGGTTAATTATTTATTATTAATATCAGCCCCCTGCTGTCGGCCTAGCCGTTGCTAGCTATTAAAATAGAGGGACCCCACGTCACTTTTTTTGGGGTCTCCCATTTTAATAGCTAATAAAGGCTAGGTATTCAGCTGGGGGCTGATATTTGTAGCCTGGGAAGCTCCGTGGGTATTACCCCCTTCCCAGGCTTCAAACATCTGCCCCAGCCATCTGCTTAACCTCCTCTAGAGACTAAAATTACAGGGAACCCCACGCCAATTTTTTTAAAATAAATTCTTTATTTTAACACTAAATGACAAGAACAGTAACCAACACTGTCACTGTACTCATTATATATGTGACTGGCATGTTTCTATCTATCTAATCTGTGTATGATGCTCTATTCTTTCTGTTCTAAATTGTCGGGTACCGATGTTATAACTGTCTGCAGCTGCTGAATTGCCGGCTTTTCACGTTTCACTGAGCACTGTTCCCATCAATTTGGGCAATTGCTGTAATTCCACAACCACCATGGCTGCGGCATTACAGTGAGTGGCAGACAATCCCTGCATGTTGATTGGCACTCTAAATAGCGCCAAACATGCAGGGAGGGGACCCGAGCTCCCGCTCGAGCATCACACAAGTACTCGGCAAGCTCCGAGCATCTCGAGTACTGAGATGCTCGGGCGAGTACCGAGCAGTGGTGAGCATGCTCACTCATCACTAATATTTACATAAGCATTTATTTTATTTTCTTCTAAGAAGCATTTAATCTGTGACCAGCTCTTGAGGTAGACTATTCTACAGATTAATAGTTCACCTGCTAAAGAAGGTTTGTTTCCTCTGGAGATTGAACCTTTTTTCAAGGGTGTGCCCCCTTGTCTGTTGAGTAGGTTTTACATTAAAAATCTTTTGACTATACTTTTTGTATTGGCCATTTATGTATTTGAACATGTTAATCATATCTCCACTTAAACGTCTCTTCTCAATACTAAATAAATTTAATTCTTCAGATCTTTCCTCATAACCAAGATCTGTCATACCCCTCATCAGTTTTGTGGCTTTTCTTTGTGCCTTTTCTAACTCCAGGGCATCATTTCTATGAACTGGTGACCAGAACTGAATATTTTAGATGAGATTGTACTAATGTTTTGCAAAGTCGTAGTATTATGTCACTGTCACACGAGCTCATAATTTTATTTAGTCTGTGATCTACAAGTACACTTACTATAGATGCTTCTCTACGAGTGACTCTCCTTGCTCTATTCCCCTAAAACATATGATGCCTGCATATTATTAGAGCAAAACTTTACATTTCTTCACATTAAACCTCATCTACCAAGTGGATGCTCAAATACTCAGTTTGTCCAAGTCAGTTTGTAATTTGTGAACATCTTCTATAGACTGCACAATACTATATAGCGGATGAAACCAAACTATGTAGCAGTGTTCCCCAACTCCTGTCTTGAAGAGCCACCAACCGATCATGTTTTCAGGATTTCCTTAGTATTGCCCAAGTGATAATTGCATCACCATGACAGGCATGAATTCCATAACCAGTGCAATACTAAGGAAATACTGAAAACATGACCTGTTGGTGGCTCTTGAGGACTGAAGTTGGGGAACACTGCTATATTGTTTGATGTGATCGTCAGAAAAATAGAAACACTACTATTAACCCACTCATATATATATTTAATAAATAAGTTAAATATTTGAGGACTCATCATTGAACCTTGAGTTACACCACTTATAAATGGATAACATTTAGAGTAGCAGTCATGGACCACAACTCTCTGGATGAGGTCTTTGAGACAGTTTTTGATCCAATTACAAACATAATAATAATATAATAATAATTTTTATTGCTATAGCGCCAACTTATTCCGCAGCACTTTATAATTTTAGAGGGGACTTGTACAGACAAAAAAGGCATTACAGAATTAATATAACTGAGATACCAAAAGGAGTGAGGACCCTGCTCGCAAGCTTACAATCTATGAGGAAATAGGGGAGACACGAAAGGTAAATGATAAGATGTGTTTATACTATATGATACAGCCATAATATACTATATAGGGTATGGACATAACGCTGCATTAACTGGTCACCAGACAGTATGTGAACAGCACAGACACAGAGGGCTATTAAGTGCATGGAGGGTGTGTGAACAGATGCTACGGGGATCATGATTTTGAGGAAAATTTTTGTATAGGTCAAACGGGGAAAGTTAAAAAAGTGAGGTGGAGTGATAGGCCAGTCTAAATAAAATCAATTTTAAGACCACGCTTAAAACTATGGGTATGGGAATGAATAGAATTGTCCTTGGTAGTGCATTCCAAAGAATTGGTGCAGCACATGAGAAATCTTGGAGACGGGAACGGGAGGTTTGGATTATTGAGCATTTTAGCTTTAAGTCATTAGCAGAAAGGAGTGCACAGGTAGGGTGGTAGACTGAGACAAGGAAGGAGATGTAGGGTGGTGCTGAACCATGGAGGGCTTTGTGGGTGAGAGTGATACGTTTATATTGAACTCTGTATTGGATGGGCAACCAATGCAACAACTGGCACAGGGTAGAGACATTGGTGAAGTGGCTGGAAAGGAATATGATCCTGGCTGCTGCATTCAGGATGGATTGGAGAGAGTAGGGTTTGGTAGGAGGGAGACCAATTAGTAGAGAGTTGCAATAGTCCAGACGAGAATGAGTAAGAGCTACAGTAAGAGTTTTTACAGAGTCAAAGGTAAGAAAACGTGTAATGGCACATATATTTCTATATATCTGGAAAGTGGGTGTGTCCTGAGTGGGGTGACAATTCTTGACAGAGAATGAAAGAAGTTTGTGGTCAGAGAGCGGAAGAGGGGAGTTAGTAAAGTCATACACTGAGGAGAGCCAGGAGAAGACCAGGTCCAGTGTATTTCCATCATCATGCGTAGGAGAGTTAGTAAGCTGTAAAAGGTTGAAAGAGGAAGTTAGCGATAAAAGGTGGGAGGAAGATGGGGTGAGGGGATCACCAATGGGGATGTTAAAGTCCTCCATGATGAGAGTGGGGAAATCACAGGATACATAGTTTGGAAGCCAGGTAGCAAAGTGATCCAATGAACTGATGGGAGGGGCCCAGAGGGCGATACACAACCACCACTTGCTTGGAGAAGGGCAGGTAGAGTTTGACAGTGCGGACCTCAAAAGAAGGAAAGATAAGGGAGAGTACTGGGGGATGACCTGAAAAGTGCATTTTGTTGAAAGGAGCAGACCAACACCTCCACCTGATCTGTTGTCAGGTCTTGGGGTATGAAAAAAGTGTAGGCCACCATATGAGAGAGCAGCAGTGGCAGTGGTGTCCAACTGCTGGATCCAGGTTTCAGTAAGAGCCAGAAGGTTAACGGAATTTGAAAGCAAAAGGTTATGGATGTAGCAGAATTTGTTACATGCTGGCAAACCTTACTTTCTAAGCCTATAGACCTTAATTTACCCTAGATATCATTCTTTCCAGCTTGATAACATGATGCTGGTAAATCATTCAGCATATTTAACTTGATAGGATGCCTTCAAATAAAAAACGTTATTCTCTTTGAAATGTAATCAATTATATTTGACTTTTTCTAGTGATGGTTGAATCTGCCAAAATTGTAATTCGACAGTTTGCTCAAATTTGGACAACAAATTCAATTTAATCACATCAAATTGATGTACATTATAATGCTATGGGGTCTTTCTAGAACATACAGAATCATAAAAATATTTAAAAAACAAAATTATACTCACACACCATAACCTGTATTGCAGCATCAAGTCTAGTCATTTTCTTCTATATATCCATCAATTTAGTCTTAACTGGGCCATCTTCAGCATCTTCTGACACCCATGACACCCAGCATTTTTGGTGCCTTCTGACAAAGCCATGACATTATAATGTCATGTGATGCACATCATGTTGTTGTGGCCTTCTCAGCACATGACAAGTCAAAGATTTCAAGCCTTTAAGACACTGAAGATGGCCCAGTAAAGACTAAACTGGTGACTGGGCCCTTTCTGGCCCTTCTAAAGGCAGCAAAGAGACATCTGTTAATTCTTCATTTTCCTAAATTTAGACAAACCAAATTGGCAAAAATGTAGAATTTGGCAAATCACAAAAAAACCTGATTCAGCTAAAATGCTGTGGTCAAACGTTAGATAACTGGTGTAGGGATTCACTCACTTTTAGGCAGCTTGGTAGAGTTCACACAGGCACTACACTCCTTTGTGCAAGCAGGAAAGTTTGTACAATATTAATAAACTTCCAGCATGAAGTGAGCAAAACAAACAATAAACAATAAATGCCCTGGGTTCACCCATTTAGAAAACAGTCCTTCAGTGGCAGCCTCCAGCAGAGACTGTGCAACCTAATCAAGTTCCTTTGTCCTCCACACACAGATCTAAGTTCAAGAGGTGACCCCACCTCCACATCCAGGCACTTTCAAGCAGGTCAGCTGCCCCTTTAACCCAGCTGCACCTGATGGATTGGAGGATGGGAATGTCCAGTCCCGCCCTTTTCTACCAGTCTTTCCTGAAACCTGGCCCATTGCTGCTCCATTAAATAAAATTCTATCAGTGCTGGAGCCTTTTCTGCAGGTTTTATATCTCTGAGGCCAGGCACCTCAGTGACACATACACTCTGTTGTGGACTTGTCGTTCGCAGTCACAGAAGACACAATTTTTCTGCCAGTCTACCTTGGGTTTAATTAAATATGAAAACGCCTACTCACAGCTATTTTGTTTGTAACACGTTGGGGCCAATGATATTTAATCAAAAGCAGAATGCTCTAGGAGTAGCAATATTGTCTTTCACCATACAACATGTTTTTTTTTATAAAACTTCCAAATCATGTAAATGAATCTGTACAAAATTTAGAATCCCACTAAAAAAATATTCATACAGCAAATCGACCCGTTTATGCAGCAGGTGCAAGGATTTTTGCACACTTGATTGATATATAGTGAATTATTTCTGCAAAAAAATCTGTAAAGTGTGAATTTTCTCCAATTGATTACTTCAAGAGGAATAAAATCTGTCCAAATTTAATGTCTGGATATATTGAATGAATTGCCTCATTTAATTGCAGCAAGCAGAGATGTCCAAAACCATTAAACTTAATATATAGTGTATATTACAGCATGTACAAATTTTTATAAAAAACTCTTTTAACCCCTTCCCGACATGTGACATATATATTTCTCAGATGTGGATGTATGGAGAGAGCTGACTAGCTGAGCAGATTTAGGGTGCGTTCCACCTCGAACAGTAGCAAAACCTGCTGTTTTACCATTAAAATGTTTCTCTAAATTTCTGACAGTGGCATTTAAGGCATGAAAACCATGTGACGCACCATTTTGTCTACTGAAGTCCCCCATGGCAGCCATCTTGGCACTCCTGTGAAGACCAGACCATCATTTATTATTATTTATTATTATAGCGAAGAGATAGGTCTTCAGGTTCCTTTTGAGGGTTTCCACGGTAGGCGTGTGATATGTTGGGGTAGAGAGTTCCAAAGTAGGGGAGATGCATAGGAAAAATCTTATATGCGATTGTGGGAAGAGGAAATAAGAGGGGAGTAGAGATAGAGATCTTGTGAGGATCGGAGGTTGCGTGCAGGTAAGTACCAGGAGACTAGGTCACAGATGTATGGAGGAGACAAGTTGTGGATGGATTGTATGCCAAGGCTAGGGTTTTGAACTTGAATCTCTGGGCAATGGGGAGCCAGTGCAATGATTAACAGAGAGGAGAGACCGGGGAATAGCGGAGTAACAGGTGGATTAGTCGGGAAGCAGAGTTTAGGATAGATTGGAGGGGTTCGAAAGTGTTAGAAGGGAGGCCACAGAACAGGAGGTTGCAGTAGTCGAGGCGGGAGATGATCTGTGTGTCATCAGCATAGAGGTGATACTGAAAGCCGTGAGACTCTATGAGCTGTCCAATGCCGAAGGTGTGGATGGAGAAGCACAGGCGTCCTAGAACTGAGCCTTGGGGGACACCGACTTGTAGGAGGCGAGACGAGGAGGTTGTGTGTGACACTGAATGTCCTGTCTGTTAGGTATGAGGAGATCCAAGATAGGGCCAAGTCTGTGATGCCAAGAGATGAGAGAGCCTATAGTAAGAGGGAATGGTCCACTGTGTTGAAGGCAGGTCCAGGAGGAGAAGGACAGAGTAGTGTCACTTGGATTTGGAAGTTAGTAGGTTATTGGTAACTTTAGTCAGGGCAGTTTCAGTGGAATGGTGGGGTCGGAAGCCAGATTGTCAGCAGTCAAAGAGGGAGCAGTAGGAGAGGTGGGAGGACAGTTCAAGATGGATGTGTTGTTCCAGTAGTTTTGAGGCATAGGGGAGAAGTGATATAGGGCGATAGCTAGACAGAGAGGATGGGTCAAGGGATGGCTTTTTTGAGGATGGGTGTGATCGAGGCAAGTTTGAAGCATGAGGGGTAGACACCAGTTGTTAGTGACAAGTTGAAGAGGTGGGTTAGGCTTGGGATGAAGACTGTGGTACAGTTTGGAATGAGGTGGGACGGGATTGGGTCAAGTTCACAGGTGGTGATATGTGATTTGGAGAGTAAAGAGGAAAGTTGATCCACCGTGATGGCGGAGAAGCTGCTTTTGGAGGAGGAGAGTTGAGTAGTTATGAGGAGGGACTGTGGGGACTTTAGGCAAAAGCTTTGCCTTATGTTGTCAATATTCTGCTTGAAGAATGAGGCAAAGTCTTCAGCTGAGATGAAAGGAGAGGGGGGAGCTGGGGGACAGAGGAAAGAATTGAAAGTACTGAATAGCTGTGTAGGGTTGTGAGACAGGGATGTAATGAGAGATGAGAAGTACAGTATTTTTCGGACTATAAGACGCACCTAGGTTTTAGAAGAGGAAAATGGAAAAAAATTTAAGCAAAAAATGTGGTCATGATGCCCTGTTAAGGGGGAGGGGGTCTGCTGCTGACACTGTTATAGGGGTAATGTCCCCTAATTCTGTTAATATCCCCCATCCTAGTATATATGGCCCCCTCGTTCCTGTTATACATGGCCCTCATCCCCATCCTGATATTCATGCGCCCAAGTCCCCCATCCTGGTATACATGGCCCCCTCATCCCCCTTACTGGTATGTATGGCATCCTTCATCCTGTTATGTATGTCTCCCCTCACACCCATCCTGGTATGTATGGGACTTTCATCCCTCCTCCTGGTATGTATGGCACTCTTCATCCTGTATGTATGGCCCCCTCATTCTGGTATGTATGGCCCCCTTCATCCCTGTATGTATAGCCCCCCTCATCCTTGTATGCATGACCCCCTCATCCTGATATGCATGGCCCCCTTCATCCCTGTATGTATGGCCCCCTCATCCTGGTATGCTTGGCACCCCCTGATCCCCGTCACGCTGCACAGAAAAAAAATAAACAGTCATACTCACCTCTTATTAAAGGGCATGAATATTCACCACACCCATGGGAGTGGTGAATATTCATGGAATTTAATAGCGGGCACGCTGACAGCCGAACGCAGCAGGAGTCACGCTGTGGCTACAGTGTGCATGCTATTGGGGAGAATGAATGGTCACTGCTCCCCACGCACACAATTCCGGCGTGGGGAGCAGTGACTATTCCGGCACAGAGCGTGACACAGTGCTGGAGGATAGAGGAGGTGAGTATGAAAGTTTATTTTTTTTCTGTGCAGCATGAGGGGAATCAGGGGGTTCCATGCATACCTGGATGAGGGGGCCATACATACAGGGATGAAGGGGGCCATACATACCGGGATGAGGGATGATGGGGGCCATACATACATGGTGCCATACTTACCAGGAGCTGCGCTGCAGGCACAGTGTGCCGGTTATTAAGGAAAACTAATATTCACTGCTCCCCACGCCTATGGGCTTGGGGAGCAGTGACTATTCATTTTCTTTAGTAGCAGGTACAGTGTAGGCAGTAGCGGGCACAGTGTAGACTACAGCAGGCGGCTGCTGCCTCCTGTGCACCGCTACTCTGCCACTGTCACTTCCCCCACATCCCCCCACCACCCACAGCCACAGTATTTTATGCATATCAGACTATAAGACGCACCCCCCACTTTCCTCCAAAATTTTGGAGGAAAAAAGTGCGTCTTAAAGTCCGAAAAATACGGTAAGTTTGTTTTGCTGCAGTGAGTGTGGACTTGAAAACTTTGAGAGACTGTTTGAGGTGCTTATTGGAGTGGGGCCTTTTCCATCTCCGTTCTGCAGCCCTGGAAGGCTATCTCAGTTCTTTAGTCAGGCTGGTGTGCCAGGGTTGCCTGTTGATTGTGCAAGTTTTGGTATGTGCGAGGGGGGGGCGACCGATTCAAGAGATGCAGCTTTTGTGGTGTTATATAAAGTGGCAGCAGCGTCTGCATCGTCTAAGGAATTTATGTCTGTAAGAGGGAGAAGGGATTCAGAGATTGAGTGTAGGTCGAGGTGTTTGAAGTTTCTGTGAGGGTGTGCAATTTGTGGACTGGGGATTGTGGACCTGGAGAGGAGAGGGAAGAGAATGTGAGTAAGTTGTGGTTAGAAAGAGGTATAGGTGAGTTAGAAAGGTTAGATAGGGTAGAGAGGCGGGTGAAGATGAGGTCCAGTGTGTGGTTATCTTTGTGAGTGGCTGTGGAAAACCATTGAGCAAGGCCAAAGGAAGAAGTGAGGTATAGAAGCTTAGAGACAGCTGAGTGGGAAGTGTTAATAGGGATCTTTAAGTCACCCATGAAGAAAGTGGGTATGTCAGCGGAAAGGAAATGAATGCAGTATACAGCATACATACAGTATACATACAGTATAAAACAAGCAATAAAACAATCACGGATTCAAGTCCCCTAAAAATAAAGTAAAAAAATATATAATTAAATGTATTTAAACCTATAAAATGTAAAAAAATATGCATTTGAATCAAATCCCATTCCCCCATTTGAAAAAATAATAATAATTTAAAAAAAATTGGTATCGCTCTATTAGTTAAAGTATGATCTATCAAAATTTCTGAAGAGAAAGACCAGAATTGCCATTTTCCAATTGCTAACTATCTTTAACCCCTTCGCAACCCTGTGATTTTCCGTTTTTGCATTTTATTTTTTGCTCCCCTTGTTCCCAGAGCCATAGCGTTTTTATTTTTTGGTCAATATGGCTGTGTGAGGGCTTATTTTTTGTGGGATGAGTTGTACTTTTGAACGACATTACTGGTTTTACCATATCGTGTTACGGGAAAGCAGGAAAAAAATTCCAAGTGCGGTGAAATTGCAAAAAAAGTGCAATACCACAGATGTTTTTTTTTTTACCACGTTCACTGAATGTTAAAACTGACCTGCCATTCTTATTCTCCAGGTCATTACAAGTTCGCGGACACCAAACATGTATAGGTTCTTTTTATTTAAGTGGTGAAAAAAATCCAAAATTTGCTAAAAAAAGGCGCCATTTTCCAAGACCCGTAGCGTCTCCATTTTTTGGGATCTGGGGCCGGGTGAGGGCTTATTTTTTGCGCGCCGAGCTGAAGTTTTTATTGATATCATATTGGGGTAGATCTGATGTTTTGATCGCACGTTATTGCATTTTATTATTGCAATATTGCCGAGACCAAAAAATGTTTCTCAGGCATTTAGAATTTTTTTCTCGTTAAGCCAATTACCGATCGGATTAATTTTTTTTTATATTGATATATCGTGCGATTCTGAACATGATGATACCAAATATGTGCATGTGTTTTTTTTTTATTATATTATTTTGAATGGGGCGAAAGGGGGGTGATTTAAACTCATATTTTTTTAATTTTTTTAATATTTTTAAAAACATTTTTTTTCACTTTTTGCTTGCTTCTATAGTCTCCATATCAGACTAGAAGCAGCAACTGTCTGATCGCCTCTGCTACATAGAGGTGATGAGCAGATCACTTCTATGTAGCAGAAATGCTCCTGTGCTATGAGCGCCGACCACTAGGTGGCGCTCATAGCGATCAGCTTATGACAACCACTGGAGTCTGCTGCAGACCCAGAGTTGTCATGCCCATGCATCGGTGACCTGCAATCACGTGATGGGGTCACCGATGGGCGGGGTAAGTGACGCGCTTCCGGTTCAGTGTGGGCTCAGCGCCGCAGCCTGCGCTGAACAGGGGGTGACAGCCTGGTGCGTACTATTACGTACCAGGCTATAAAGGGGTTAAAAATGCAATATAAAGCAATGAAAATATTATATGTACCCCAAAAAGTTGTCATTAGAAATGTCAATTTCTACACATAAAACAAGCACTCTAGACAGCTCCATTGAAGGAAAAATATAAAAGTTAAGGATCTCAGTAAATGGCGCAAACCAAATCTTTTTCTTATGAAGTTCTAATTTTTTTAGCGATTAAAATATGAAAACACAAACTATACAAGTTTGGCATTGCAGCAAGAATACTGACCTTTAGGATCATGTTGATACATACAATTTTCCATTACCATTACCAAAACTATAAAAAAAGCAAAGCAAAAAAAATACAGAATTGCACCTTTTCACTATTTTACCCCATTTGAAATTTTGTTTTGTCATTTTTCAGTACACATTTTGTAATATGAATATCATTTAAAACTAAAACTTGTCCCATAAAAACCCTCATATGGCCATGTAGATGGAAAAATAAAAAAGGAGAGGAAAAAGCAAAAACACAAAACCATAAAATTGCCTGGTCAGGAAGGTGTTAAACCATGTTACAGATGTAGCAGCCCTCAGTCCATCAATGCATCAGAACTTGTCAATCAAGGCAACTGTGAAATGACATGTCATTAATTTTCTAAGTCACCTCAATTGAACGAGTTATCATAAGAGTCAAAAGAAACAGACAATGACAGGCTTAAATTTACCATATTTTTAGATTTAAAATTGTCAGCAATTCATATATTATTATTTTTTCAAGTGTAACCAGCTAAAATTATGATAAATGTATGTTCTATCTAGATATGAGGTCAAGTAGGAAAAAAAAATTACTAAAAAATTAGGGAAGTTCATAATTAGTTGAAGTTGGTCCAAACATTAAACATATGCCAAGTTTCTTCAGAAGTATGTTACCCCGCACAAGGCACAAATGCTGAGCGCTAATATATAGTTAATGAGGCATAAGATGACAGAAAGAACCAGAAGGAACATGGTACTTTGCATCTGAAGAATGGCCAATGTAAACGTGGATGGCTATTACTATAATAACCAACTATCACACTTAAGATAATATTTGTTAATTTTCTTCGGTAATTTCTAACGGGACGTTGTTGTGTTCTCACGATCACAGAACTCGCTTGTGTAAAACATGAAAAGGATGTTTCCTGTAATCTTCTAATCATTTACAATTGTTTTCCTTTAATGTGTCTGCTGTTGCTTAAACTCTACAGACATCCTCGCAAATTTGAAACATTTGGCGGATGCTTGCATGAGGCGGCGGCTGAAATGTACAAATGGCATTAAACCTTCTTATGGTACTTATCTGATACCCAGAAGTGGTAGATTGGCTTAATATCTGTGGGAGGGGTACTGGGGGTCCTTTCCTGTTAATTTTATACAGTATAAAAAAAAATGACTTTTCTCTTAGCAAGTGAAGAATTGGTTGCCAAATAGGGAATGTGGTGCATGTAGGTAAGGGATGACTGCCCTGTAGAGTTGAGGTGCACATTTTTTTTTAGTCTGAGGACCACATTGTCATGTTAAGTCATTTCCAGGGCTACTATAAATATAGGGATATTACCTGTTGAGACATTAGAAAGTGAGCAGTTTATGAGCGGCAGCCATCTGAAAAATGAGCATGTCTCTTCTTTTAAATGCATCAGGGTGTACGAACCCTGAAGCGGTTGAAAGAAGTGGTGTAAGACGGATGTCATTTTGTCATTCAGGTGAACTATGTTAATTTTATGGGGTACTTTTGGGGCACTTTTTCAGGTGGATTCTGGGCGGAAACCATCTGAAAAGATTCCGTGTGGAAATAACCTTTGGGGACGTTCATAAAAAGAAAGAGTTCTGCTCTCAAATAGAATACTTTTTTTTTAATTTTGTTTTCAAGTACTTTTTGAATAAGTTTCCTTTCATATACTGTAAATTGTAATGGGAATGGCGTTTTCCATTAAAATCAATAGGAAGTCTATTCAAAAAGTATTGGAAGCATTTTTTTTGTGGACTTTGAAGCAAAAAAGAGTTCCAAATTCTAGTAAAAAAATTCTGTGTGAATGTTCCTTAATCCCTTAAGGACCGAGCCACTTTGTAGGTTAATGACCGGGCCAATTTTTTCAATTCTCACTTTATGAGGTAATAACTCTGGAACACTTCAACGGATCCCCCTGATTATGAGAGTATTTTTTCATGATATATTGTACTTTATGATACTGCTAAAATTTCTTCGATATCACTTGCGTTTATTTGTGAAAAAAAAATATGGAAATTTGGCGAAAATTTTGAAAATTTAGCAATTTTCAAACTTTTAATTGTTATGCCCTGAAATCAGAGAGATATGTCACACAATAGTTAATAAATAACATTTTTCCCATGTCTACTTTATATCAGCGCAATTTTGGAAAAAAAAAATTGTTAGGAAGTAATAAGGGTTAAAAGTTGACCAGCGATTTCTGATTTTTCCAACAAAATTTACAAAACCATTTTTTTAGGGACCACAACATATTTGAAGTGACTTTGAGGTGTCTATATGACAGAAAATACCCAAACGTGACACGATTCCAAAAACTGCACCCCTCAAGGTGCTCAAAACCACATTTAAGAAGTTTATTAACCTTTCAGGTGCTTCACGGGAACTGACTCAATGAGGAAGAAAAAAATTAACATTTAACTTTTTTTCACAAAAAATTAAATTTAGACCCTATTTTTTTCATTTTCACAAGGGTAACAGATAAAAATGGACCCCAAAATGTATTGTGTAATTTTTCCTGAGCATTCTGATACCCAATATGTGGCGGAAAACCACTGTTTGGGCACACGGCAGGGCTCGGAAGGGACAGAGCGCCATTTGACTTTTTGTATTCAAAATTTGCTGGAATAATTAGCAGACCCCATGTCGAATTTGGAGAGCCCCTAATGTGCATAAACAGTGGAAACCCCCCCACAAGTGACCCCATTTTGGAAACTAGATCCCTCAATGAACTTATCTAGATGTGTGTGGAGCACTTTGAACCCCAAAGTGCTTCACAGAAGTTTATAACATAGAGCCGTGAAAATAAAAAAATCACAAAAATTTTCTTTTAGCCCTAATTTTTTTATTTTCACAAGGGTAACAGGAGAAAATGGACCCCAAAAGTTGTTGAGCAATTTATCCTGAGCACGCCAATACCCTACATGTAATTGGGAACTACTTTTGAGGCACAGTGGTAAGGTCAGAAAGGAAGCAGCACCATATTATAGTGCAGATTTTACTGTTGTGACTTGCAGGTGACATGACCCACTGGGAGATCCCCTGAGGTGCCATAACAGCAGATTTCCCCATAAATGACCCTATTTTACAAACTACACCTCTCAACGAATTCATCTAGGGGTGCAGTGATCATATTGACACCACAGGTGTGTCACAGAATTTTATACCATTGGGAATGGATAAAAATGGCACCAAAATTTCTGATGAATGTGGCAATAACTCATATGTGGCTATACAGTACTGCTTGGCCATACGGCGACAGGAGGGACGGAGCGCTATTTGCCTCCTGGAGCGCAGATTTTCCTAGAATAGTTTGCGGACTCAACATACAGAGCCCCTAAGTGCTAGAAGAGCAGAATCCCTCCTCAAGTGACATCATTTTGGAAACTATACCCCTGCCAAACATGTTTTCACTAAATGTGGTCTAGACACACTGCGGTGCTTAGTAGGGAGTAGGGATTTGGATTTGCTGAATTTCTTTTGAGGGGCGAGGAGCCATTTTGCTTTTCCAGAGTCTTTGTACTACCAGTAACCACACAACAGACCCGAGTAGGGGCTTTTATGTGAAGCTTTTATTGGGAACATTTTAGATCACATTTATCCGGCGCTCTACACTGAGCACTTACTTTGGGGTTTCCATCTAAATCTCCGAATGACGTGATTCAGATGAAACCCCTAAGGGATCCATTCACTATAATGAGATGAGGCACCAGAGTTACTCTGGACTCCGTATGGCCTCTGTTCAGCGTTGTCCTTCTTTTCAGAGGTGCACAAAACTGTGGCAGACCGTGCTTTTATCTATGCCTAAAAAGATGGACACCGCCGGATCATAGGTCAGACGGCGTCCACAGTACCACCATCTGCCTCATTACATGGAATCATCCACCGTGGGTTCCGTCTGAATCACATATTTCAGAGATTTACATGGTAAACCACGGTGTAAGCGCTCGGCGCAGAGCGCAGGATAAATATGAGCCGAGCCTTACTGCGATCTTTGGGAGACAGAATAAACAAATTAGCAGCAGGTGAAGAATTGGTTTTATTTATTTTTTACGCGGTTCTTCGTGCAGTATAAAAGTGATTAGGTGACTTTATTCTTCGGGTTGGTGCGATTACAACGATGCCAGATTTCTTTCGGGTTTTTATGATTTTATGAATTTCCTGAAATAATTTAAAAAAAATTGACGTGGGGCTTCGCACTATATTTGGGTCCAGCCAGGTACAGCAGGCAGGAACGGGCTGCCCCCAACCACCAGCTGCCTATTTGTACCTGGCCGGACACAACAATATAGGGAAGCCCTTTTTTTCTTTATTATTTCATGAATTTCATGAAATAATTAAAAAAAAAATACGTGGGGCTTCTCCCTATTTTTGTGTCCAGCCAGGTACAACTAGGCAGCTGGGGGATGGAATCTGCAGCGCAGGGAAGCCCAAGCTTTCTGGGCCCCCCCCGCTGCAAATTGCAGTCCGCAGCCACCCCGGAAAATGGCGCGTTCATAGAAGCTGGATGCTGTACCTGGCTGGCATACAAAAATATAGCAAAGCCCACGTCAAAATTTTTGGGAAAAATTAATTCAAAAATAAATAATAATTTAGGGACTGCATCTTTATTAACTCCTCAAATGTCATTTAGTGTTAAAATAAAGGATTTATTTTAAAAAAAAATTGGCGTGGGATCCCCCATAATTTTAGTCTCTAGCGGAGGTTAAGCAGACAGCTGGGGCAGATGTTTGAAGCCTGGGAAAGGGGTAATACCCACGGAGCTTCCCAGACTACTAATATCAGCCCCCAGCTGAATACCTAGCCTTTACTAGCTATTAAAATGGGGGACCCCCCCAAAAAAATGACGTGGGGTCCCCCCTAATTTAATAGCTAGCAAAGGCTAGGCAGACAGCTGGGGGCTGATATTAATAGCCCAGGAAGGGTGCCATGAATATTGGCCCCCTCCCAGGCTAGAAACACCAGCCGTCAGCCGCCCCAGAAATGGCGCATCCATAGGATGCGCCAACTCTGGCACTTAGCCTCGCTCTTCCACGCTGCCCTGGTGCGGTGGCAGGGGGTAATAGGGCTGGGGTTCATGTCAGCGCCAGCTGCCATGAAGCCCAGGTTAGTAATGATGGGCGTCTATAAGACATCCCCATTACTAACCTACAAAGTGTTAAAAAGAAAAAACACACTACACCCAGAAAAAAATAATTTATTTGAAATAAAACACACCATTTTATTTAATTCTTAGTTTACTAAAAAAAAATAGTTACCTGTCCACGTTCCTGCGCTGATCTCCCATGCACAGCTGTCACATCTGGAGATGGTGACAGCTGTGCATGGCTGCTGTAAGCTCACGCTGCCGGGAACACGTCCGCTCCCGGCAGCGGGAGCCACTGACTGAGGTCACTGGAGTGCATTCAGGCAGCGCAGCTCCGGAGACCTCCTTTACGGCACTGCTGTACCGTGGGAATTTCTCACGATACAGCAGGGCCGTAAAGGAGCTGACCGGAGCAGCGCTGCCTGAACTCCGGTGAACCCGCTTATGCAATGACGGGGCTGCTTTACGGAGGGGTAAGTGGCTGCTCTGAACTGGAGATGTTCGTGGGACACTCGTGGACTGCTACGGAGGGGTAAGGATAAGGTTGTGGTTTATTATTTTATATTTTATTACAGGAGATCGATGGCTTCGGGGAATTAGGTGTCTAGGTGAGTATAGGTGTAGTTTTTTATTTTTTACTTTATTTTCGGTGGCGATCGGCGGGGACAGGTAATGTATAAACTAATTTATTGTAGGCAACCACTGGCCATCAATGACATGTATTTAAAATTTATTGGGGACACAGTAGGGCAATTTAAATAGCAGGATCAGGCTGATGGGAACTACTGCTCCCATCGAGCTGATCCTGCTGGCACGAGTGGACCGGGGACAGACATAGGCCGATGGGAGTAGTAGTGTCACATCGGCCTATGTCTGCCTGCACGCACACACCCGCACACATCGCACAGACACAGCGCACACCCGCACACACTCGCAGACATCGCACAGACACCGCGCACACCCGCACACACCAATCATGACGGGCTGATGGTCTGGGAGGTGAGGCTGACCTGTGTGGCCGTGGGAAAGTTCATGTGAGTTCATGCAATGCAGTCAAGCATGAACTCACATGAACCCTCTGAGGGCACCGCGGCTACTTCAAATGAACAGCTGATCGGCATCACCTGATACCTCAGCTGTTCATTTGAAATAACCGGCGGGAAAGCGCAGCACAGAACGGGAAAGCCGGCGGTGAAGTCTTTTCACTGCCGGCTTCCCCGCCCGGGTCCTTCACTCCCCGCTCCTTGGTGCTGTGCTCCCCGCCCGGTCCTAACTTACAATCGGGATGGGAGGTGGCGAGGGGAGCGGAGGATCGGGGTGGGAGGCTGCGGGGAAGCAGTATGGGGCCGTGTGATTGTTTAAAAGCCGGCGGCTTTTTACCGCCCGCCGGCTTTTAAACAATCAGGAGAATTCTCCCACGCTGGGATGGCAAACTGATGACAGGCTGGATCTCAGCTGAGCGCTGCCACCCAGCTTGTCATCCTTCAGAGACACTGCAGAGCGCAGGCATTATGGGAACTTCCGATTCCGGTATTCGATATTGTAAAAGTATCGGAATTAAGTATCGGAATTCCGATACCGCGAATATCGGCCGATACCCGATATTTCAGTATCGGAATGCTCAACACTATTCGTGACACATTATTCTTTACAATAGTGGTAAATTTAGATCAATATGTTTTCGAACCAGTCACGGAAGATGAAGTGATCAGGCTCCTTGCATCTTCTCGCCCTACTACCTGCACCAGTGACCCTATTCCCTCACATCGCCTTCAGTCCCTTTCTTCAGCTGTCACCACTCACCTAACTAAAATTTTCAACCTCTCCCTCTCATCTGGTATCTTTCCCTCTTCTTTTAAACACGCCAGCATACATCCATTACTTAAAAAACCATCCCTTGAACAGAACTGCACGGCCAACTACAGACCTGTTTCCAATCTTCCATTTATCTCTAAACTCCAGGAACGCTTGGTCCATTCCCGTCTAATCCGCTATCTCTCAGACAACTCTCTTCTTGACCCTCTACAACCTGGTTTCCGCTCTTTACATTCTACTGAAACTGCCCTCACTAAAGTCTCTAATGATCTTCTAACAGCTAAATCTAATGGTCACTACTCCCTGTTGATTCTCCTGGATCTCTTTGCAGCATTCGACACTGTGGATCACCAGCTCCTCCTCACTATGCTCTGCACTATTGGCCTCAAGGACACTGTTCTCTCCTGGTTCTCCTCCTATCTCTCTGACCGCGCCTCTGTGTCTTTCGCTGGCACCTTCTCCTCTCTCCTTCCCCTTTCTGTTGGAGTTCCTCAAGGATCAGTTCTAGGCCCCCTTCTTTTCTCCTTATACACCGCTTTTATTGGACAAACAATCAGCAGATTCGGTTTTCAGTACCATCTCTATGCTGATGACACCCAATTATACACATATGCTCCGGACATCACCCCTGCATTACTACAAAAGACTAGTGATTGTCTTTCTGCTGTGTCTTATATTATGTCCTCCGTCTGCCTAAAACTGAATCTGTCAAAAACTGAACTACTCATATTTCCTCCCTCCACTAACCTACCTGTGCCCGATATTGCCATTTCCGTTTGTGGCTCAACCATTACTCCCCAGCAACAAGCTCGCTGTCTTGGGGTAATTTTTGATTCAGATCTTTCCTTCACTCCTCACATCAAATCACTCGCTCTTTCATGTCATCTACACCTCAAAAACATCTCAAGAATCAGGACATTTCTCACATTTGACTCGGCAAAAACTCTTACTGTAGCTCTTATTCATTCTCGTCTCGACTATTGCAACTCTCTACTAATCGGTCTCCCTCTTACTAAACTCTTCCCTCTCCAATCCGCCCTTAACGCAGCAGCAAGCATCACATTCCTCGCCAACCGATACACCGATGCCTCTTTCCTGTGCCAGTCATTGCATTGGTTACCCATCCAATATAGAGTCCAATTTAAACTTATCACGCTTACCCACAAAGCGCTCCATGCTTCAGTACCCCCCTACATCTCCTCCCTTGTCTCAGTCCACCACCCTACACGTGCCCTCCGTTCTGCCAATGACTTAAAACTAAAATCCTCCATAATCCGAACTTCCCACTCCCTTCTCCAAGATTTCTCGCATGCTGCGCCAATTCTTTGGAATGCACTACCCAGGACAGTTCGATTAATTCCCAATACCCACAGTTTCAAGCGGACCCTAAAAACCCATTTCTTTAGGCTGGCATATCGCCTAAACACACTATCTGTCCGTCCCAGTTTTCCCCCATATTAAAATCTTCTTCAATTTCAGGTTCATACCATCCATGTACTTAATAGCCTCGGTCAGGACTGTACACATACTGGCTGGCGACCAGTCCATGTATTATTATTTATCCTATTTAGTATATCAAGGCTGCATTATACAATATATGTACACTTTACCTTTTGTGTCTCCCCCATTTCCTCATAGACTGTAAGCTTGCGAGCAGGGCCCTCACTCCTTTTGATTTGAGATATGCTTATTCTGTATTGTCTGTATAAGTCCCCCCTAAAATTGTAAAGTGCTGCGGAATATGTTGGTGCTATAAAAATAAAAAATTATTATCATTAAAAAAATTATTATTATTTTGTGTTTATTTATAAAGGTATCAGACATTTGAAAAAAAATATTAAAAAATGTGCAATTTTCAAACTTTGAATGTTGATACTTTTAATCCAGATATTTGTAAAATCTCCTTTTTTTTAGAATATTAGAAGGTTCAAAATGTAGCAGTAATTTTTTCTTTTTTTCAAGGAAATTTACAGGGACGTATTCAGTTTTAAAGTGACTTTGGGGGACCTATATATTAGAAAAACAGAAAAAGTGATACCATTTTAAAACAGTACTCCTCAAATATACAAACCTGCTGTCAGGTAGCTTATTAACCCTCAGGTTCTTTTCAGGAATTAACACAAAAGGGAATTACAAGAATGACATTTTTTATTTTCCTATTAAAATGTTGCTAATATCTGAACAGGCCGCTATAGCTGAGAGACTCTATGGCCATTACTTGGCCTTGGATTGCCATGGCAAACATCAGGGCCACACGATCATGATCTCAGGGTGCTAATGGAGTTAAAAAGTGAGCCTTGATGCACTGTTAACCCCTTTTACCCCCCAAGGTGGTTTGCACGTTAATGACCGGGCCAATTTTTACAATTCTGACCACTGTCAATTTATGAGGTAATTACTCTGGAACGCTTCAACGGATCCCCCTGATTCTAAGAATGTTTTTTCATGACATATTGTACTTCATGATTGTGGTAAAATTTCTTTGATATCACTTGCGTTTACTCGTGAAAAAAATGGAAATTTTGCGAAAATCTTGAAAATTTAGCAATTTTCAAAATTTGGATTTTTATGCCCTTAAATCGGAGAGATATGTCACACAAAATAGTTAATAAATGACATTTTCCACATGTCTACTTTGCATCAGCACAATTTTGGAACCAATATTTTTTTTTATTAGGGAGCTATAAGGGTTAAAATTTGACCAGCGATTTTTCATTTTTCCAACAAAATTTACAAAACCATTTTTTTAGGGACTACACCACATTTGAAGTGACTTTGAGGGGTCTTTATGACATGACAGAAAATACCCAAAAAGTGACATTATTCTAAAAACTGCACCCCTCAAGGTGCTCAAAACCACATTCAAGAACTTCATTAACCCTTCAGGTGCTTCATAGGAATTTTTGGAAAGTGGAAGAAAAAAATTAGCCTTTAACTTTTTTCACAAAAATGTTATTTAGACCCAATTTTTTTTATTTTTGCAGGAGTAACAGGAAAAAATGGACCCTAAAATTTGTTGTGCAATTTCCCCTGAGAACACAGATACCCTATATATGGGGAAAAAACACTGTTTGGGCGCACGGCAGGGTTCGGAAGGGACAGAGCGCCATTTGACTTTTTGAATGTAAATTTGCTTGAATAATTAGCGGACGCCATGTTGCGTTTGGAGAGCCCTTGATGTGCCTAAACAGTGGAAACCCCCCACAAGTGACACCATTTTAGGAACTAGACTCCTTAGGGAACTTATCTAGATGTGTAGTGAGCACATTGAACCCGCAGGTGCTTCACAGAAGTTTAGAACATTGAGCCATAAAAATAACATTTTCATATTTTCTCAACAAAAATGTTTTTCAGCCTTTAATTTGGCATTTTCATGAGAGTAACAGGAGAAATTGCACCAGCCAATTTGTTGTGCAATTTTTCCTGAGCACGCCGATACCCCATATGTGGGGGAAAACCACTACCTGGGCATATGGCAGGGTTCGGAAGGGAAGGAGCACCATTTGACTTTTTGAATGTAAAATTTGCTTTAATAATTAGCGGATATGCCCCTGATGTGCCTAAACAGTGGAAACCCCCCACAAGAAACTAGACCCCTCAGGGAACTTATCTAGATGTGTGGTGAGCAGCTTGAACCCCCAAGTGCTTTACAGAAGTTTATAACATGGAGCCGTGAAAATAAAAAAATCAAACTTTTTCCACAAAAATGATGTTTTAGCCCCAATTTTTTTATTTTCACAAGGGTAAGAGGAGAAAATGGACCCTAAAAACTTTTTTGCAATTTCTCCTTAGTACGCTAATACCCCATATGTAGGGAAAATACAGTGTTTGGGCGCACGGCAGAGTTCAGAAGGGAAGGAGCACTGTGTGACATTTTGAACACAAAATTGGCAGGAATCGAGAGTGGACGCCATGTCGTGTTTGGAGATCCCCTGATGTGCCTAATAGTGAAAACCCCCAACAAGTGATCCAATTTTGGAAACTACACCCCTCAAGGATTTTATGAAGGGGCATAGTGAACATTTTGAACCCAGAGGTATGACAAAATTTTATAACATTAGGTCATCATATTGAATAAGTTGTCATTAGTCTTGAGCACAAGTGCTCGCTACTTGAGTTTGCATCGGGTACTCAGGTATGCACCATGTATCACGCGTGCTCGAGTGACATGCTCGAGTCCCCGCCCTGCATGTTTCACGGTTATTAGACACCCCAAAAAAAAACATGCGGGGATCGCTCATGCATGGCAGGCAATCCCCGCAAGGTTTTTTTTGCCACGAAGCATATGGGGCGGAGACTCGAGCATGTCACTCGAGCACCCGCGATACTCAGTGCATACCCGATCACCCGATGAAAACTCAAGTAGCAAGCACTTGTGCTCAACACTAGTCGCCATATCATCATCTTTTTTGTTTTTACTTTTGAAAAAATCCCAACCCTAACCCCAACCCTAACCCAACACCAACCCTAGCCCAACCCTAACCCTAGCCCATCCCTAACCCCAAGCCCAACCCTAGCCCAACCCTTACCCTAGCCCAACCCTAGCCCAACCCTAACCCTTGCCCAACCCTAACCCTAACCCTAGCACAACCCTAACCCTAGCACAACCCTAACCATTGCCCAACCCTAACCCTAGCACAAACCCTAACCCTAGCACAACCCTAACCCTAGCACAACCCTAACCCTAACCTGAGAGTTTATTTTTTACGCTGTTCCTCGTGCGGTATAAGTGATTAGACAACTTTATTCTTCGGGTCGGTGCGATTACAGCGATACCAGAATCATATCGTGTTTTTATGATTGACAGCTGTCACACATTAAAAGACGCATTTTTTTGCAAAATCTAGTTTTTGCATCGCCATATTTTGAGAGCTATAATTTTTCTATATTTTGGCCAAAAGAGTCATGTGATGGCTTGTTTTTTGCAGGATGAGTTGACGTTTTTATTGGTACCATTTTCAGGCACGTGACATTTTTTGATCGCTTTCTATTCCGATTTTTGAGAGGCAGAATACACAAAAACCAACAATTCAGGAATTGTTTTTCTTTTAATTTTTGTATGCTGTTCCGTGTGTGGTAAAATTGATAAGGTAGCTTTATTCTTCGGGTCAGTACGTTTATACATTTATATAGATTTTCTATATCTTGGCGTTTTCACACAATAAAAGCTATTTTATAGAAAAAAATATTTTTTTGCATCGCTTTATTCTGAGAGCTATAACTTTTTTATTTTTCGGCTGATTGAGCTGGATTGCAGCTTGTTTTTTGCAGGACAAGATGATATTTTCAGCAGTACCATTTTTATTTATAGTCGTCTTTTTGATCGCGTGTTATTACATTTTTTGTTTGGCAGTATGATGATAAAGCACTGTTTTTTGCTTAGTTTTTTATTTATTTTCTTTGCCGTGTTCACTAAAGGGGTTAACTAGTGGGACAGTTTTATAGGTCAGGACGCTCCGGACGTGGCGATACCAAATATGTTTACTTTTATTCTTTTGTTTTTTTTTCATAATAATATTTATTGATGGGTACATTATATTTTTATTTTTGGTGGATTATTTTTTTGATTTTTTTTTTTATATTTTTAAATTTATTTATTTATTTATTTTCATTTTTTAACACTTTTTTTACTTTTATACTTTGTCCCACTATGGGACTTTCACTTTTTTTTACTCTGATCGCCTGTATAGCAAAGGGATGGAGCACCATCCCTGAGCTATACAGGCTGTCAGCGCTGCAGATGCAGAAGATACTTTGGTCATGCACTGCGCATGACGAAAAGTATCTTCCTGCTGTCTGATGACCCGGATGTTATCATGACGACATCAGGTCATCATGGCAACATCCGGGAAGCTGCGGCAGACAGCGTTGGACGCCGGCAGGAGAGGTGAATATAGCGATCACCTCCCCTTTCCCCCGCAATGCTGCGATCGACTTCGATCGCAGCATTGCATGGTTTAATGTGCCAGGAATGATGCGGGACCGCTCCCTGCACATAGCACCGGGTGTCAGCTGTGACAATCAGCTGACACCTGGCGGCGATCGCGCCCGCACATCCTGTGTGCGGGCGAAATCAACAGAACGTACTAATACGTACCTGGCTCTTAAGTCCCAGGGCGCAGATACGTATTAGTACGTCCTGGGCTTTAAAGGGGTTAATGATCTAGATGTCGATGTCACTGTTGACAACAGTGTCTAAAGGGTTAAACGGCCATGGTTGGTGCAAACACCAAACATCACTGATACAGCAGAGGGTCAGCTATATTGTACAACTGACAGCCACTGCATTTTCAACCATCGGGGGATGCTATTCTCTTACATCTCAGGTTAGTAAAAATATGTAATGGTTGTCACAAAGGGGTTAAGATGCTCCAGATTAGTTGTTTCATTTTCTCAACGCACACATGCCTTTGAAATTAAGAAAGAAATCCTTCAGAGACATTGCCTGCGCTCCGCAGTGTCTCTGAAAGATGGCATGCTGGATGGCAGCGTTCTGCTACCATCCAGCCTGCCATCTCAATGCCGTCCCAGCGTGAGAGAATTCTCCTGCTCAAGTGGTGACGTCATTTGCTGGCACCGCATGCGCAGGAGAATTCTCCCACGCTGTCAGTGACGTGCATGAGGTGAGCTGAGTTCATTGGACATGAACTCGGCTCATCTGGATGCCGTCACAGCCAGACACTGAGGAGCTTCACTGAGGAGCTTCTCAGTGTCTGCGGCATGGCAAGCTGGATGGCAGCATTCTGCTACGATCCAGCCTGTCATGTGAATGTAGCAGAGCTGAAGCCGTCCTGGGAACCATGGAAAGGTAAGGATGAGGTTGGTTTATTTTTTTACTCATATTGCAGGAGATCGTTGGCTTCAGCTGGAATGGGCGATACGGTAAGTAGAGTTTAATTTAGAACATTAAAGAATTGTGTCTTTATTTCATCTCGAGTACTGAGATGCTCGGGCGAGTACCAAGCAGTGGCGAGCATGCTCGCTCATCACTAATTACAGATAGTGTGTGTGACAGGA
Organism: Phyllobates terribilis; assembly: GCF_046119375.1. Classification (NCBI taxonomy): domain Eukaryota; kingdom Metazoa; phylum Chordata; class Amphibia; order Anura; family Dendrobatidae; genus Phyllobates; species Phyllobates terribilis. Next base: position 153,620,146 of record NW_027362764.1, on the reverse strand, counting down.
CAGCAGTGAAAAATATTCATCAAAGCTGTCGAATTTTAAAAAATTTGCTCATCTCTATTCAATAACCTTTTTCTATGTCCTAAACCAGAGTTAACCATGTGTTCAGAAGAGATTAATCAGTTTAAAGGATACTTGCCATTTCCCCTTCCTCCTAAGTAACATAAACAATATGTGTAATGGTTCCCTATACGAGGGAATAAAGCAAACTTTCCAGCTATTACCTTTTAACAACTGTATGATGATAATAGACTTTACAATCTGTATCTCCACTTCTTGATGATTTTTTATTTGCCTTCTAGAGATCATGTTCCCCCATTTTCCTACTCTAAATGTGCTTTCTATTGCTCTGTTTGGTTACAAAGCCACATGTTTGCTCATCAAAGCCCCTAAAAAATGCAAAGATATCAAAGATCTCTCTGCACTGCTGTCATCAACCTACATCCTGGAATGGTCCCTCTGTGAGTAACATGTGCAGCTGTGGAGCGGCTTCTGTGACCATCCAGCAGTCAGAATCCTATCTTCACACTTTTGCTTTCATAACCCCTAATTAAAATCATATGGGCTAGAATGGTATCCCTTTCCCTGCTCGCTGCAGATTAAAGATACAAATGTCTTTGAGTTTTAAGAGAAATATATAAAATATTTTTTTGTCCTTCGCAATGCTGACATCTTTGCAAAAGTGTGAGCAATATATGGCAGCAGCAACTGACATTTAGCTGCATGCCACTAAGAAATATGTCATACCGACTTATTCTCTAATGGCAACCACTTGGTGCAGGAGCTCTGCTTGCTTACACTGTAATTGCCATCTGCTTAAATATAGGAACACAGATCTTGGAATCCCTGTTCCAGCACATTTGTAGCTTGCAACAGCTGAGTAAAAAAAAAAAAAGTAGTGTTTTGCCAATAGTCCTTACATTTTTCTTCTTGGCTGATTATCTGCTGCGGTTATTATATAAATAGTCTCACAAATTACACCCTAACCACAATACAGGATCTCTCATGACAATTTGCAATCTTCTTTTTTTTGAGCTGTAAATATGAAATAAATGAATAACAAAAATATTTGCTCCCTTTAATTCACTTGTGTCAAAATTGGTGGAATAAAAATGCTAGGGTTGCATGGCAATTATAGCAAATATATAAATAAAGAATGCTTTATTGCAGAAATGAAATATAAGGCGATAAGCATGCGGTCCGTTTTATTCATTTATCAGTATAAAGTGAATGTGGTGATGGAAGACTGCTTCTAAACTGTTATAAGTTGTTTATATGAAGTTCTAGTTTTATGTCTGTCAGCTCTTCTGATGTTTCTGTTTTAGTAAATACTTCTATACTCCATGAAATAATAACTCTGCATCATTAACCTTATAACTCTGTGTTGTACAAATCCGCTGTTATCCCTCCCAGAAATAGATAAAGAAATTGATAATTGAACGACACTAATCTTCTTCACTAACCTTCTCGACCTGGCTATTTTCCACTTTTGCGTTTTCACTTATTCCATAACTTTTTTTTTTACTTTTCCATTGATATAGCCATATGAGTGCTTGTTTTTTTTTGACAGAAGAGTTGTACTTTTAAATGGCACTATTCAATTCATCATGTGATGTTACAGGAAAGTGGGAAAAAAATTCCAAGTGTGGCAAAATTGCAAAAAAGCACAATTTCACAATTATTTTTGTTTTTTATTTACCATGTTTACTATATTTTAAAAATTAGCTGGCAAGATGATTCTCCAGATCAGTACAATTACAGAGATACCAAAAATGCATAGTTTTTTTGTAAGTAGTCAAAAAAATTTTGGACATTTGTAAAATAATTTTGCTTGGGCCGCAATTTTCCGAAATCCAATCTTTAGTTAATGGCGCTCTTTGAGGGATTGCTATTTTGTACCCTGAGCTAATGGTTTTGTTGATACCATTTTGAGGCAGACACAATGTTTTGATTGCTTGTTATTGCATTTTTTGTAGTGTTGTGGAAAAACCATAATCTTAGCATTTGGATTTTTTTTCTCAAAACGCCATGATGTCACCATGTGTGCTGTTATCTTGCTTGTGCATTTGCAGAACCGTATCTCATCAGAGCTGAAAGTCCTTACTCAGTTTGAGAGGCTTGGGGATTTAAAGTGTCAGTGGTGGGGATCAGAAGATGCAACGAGGGCTGGAGTAGTGATGGTGAGGAGCTGAGGGGCCCAAGGGCGTGTGCTGAGAGGTGAGTTTAAGTATTTTTTTTTATCTTTTAACCTTTTGATGGTCCTTTATGGTTCAGAAAAATGGCGGCCAGCAGTCATCATTTTGCTGATTCTGCGTGTAAGCAAATTATAAGAAAACCGCATTTTGACGAATGCAGATTTTTGTAGAAGTCGAGTAGAGTTCAATTCTACTGGAATTGATTTGCTTATTTCCAATAAATAAATATGTACATGTATAAAATTCTTATTCTGAATGTTGATCCAACTGATCAACACTTGAGATTATGAAGGAAACACGTGCTCTTTATGACCTACTGGGGCATGCATTATGGGTGTACTTACAATCCTTCTCACTATTCTTTCCCATCCCTTGGTTTAACTTGATGGACATGTGTCTTTTTATAATTGTGTAACTATGTAACTATTAAGCACGGTCTGTCTGTCTAAATAGGCTATTTGTGACTACCAACCAGCAAACATGTTATTGATTAGCGGACATGTAATGCAGAACATCGTCCTGTGTAAAACTAATTCTAGCTTTTTGCTTTTGCCTCCAGTTGAAACTTAAAGGGGTGTTCCCATGTCCAAGATCCTATTCCAATATGTAGTAGGTGTAATAATAATAATATTAGCAAATACCTACAATTATAAATGTAGTATAGTATTTTTGATTCGCCATGTCACTTCCCTCATGTGCAGGCATTGCAGGACCTTAGGTATCCATGGTTACGTCCACTGATAAAGTGACAGTTAGTTAGCTAGCTGCTAGTGGTCATAACCGTGGATACCTAAGGTCGTGTATTCCCTGCACATGAGGTAATTGACATAGCGAATCAAAAATACTATACCGCATTTCTAATTGGAGGTATTTGCTAATATTATTATTATTACACCTACTACATATTGGGATAGGATCTAGGAGATGGGAATGCCCCTTTAAGTGTTTGTCAAAGTTTGAGTAAAAAGAAGGCAACACCAATATATGCACTGGACCATAAGACACACCACAATTTTTGGGGGTAGAAAATAGGAAAAAATGTTTTTAATAAAATGGTGGTGCATCTTATAGTCAGATTTTTATAGTCAGCTTTTTCTGTAGCTTACCAGGGGTAGCGGTTGCGGTGGAGCAGGGTCCCAGGAGGTCATTTTCCTGAAAACAATAGGAAGTGGACTGCCAACATTTTCTTAAAGCCCAGGGTCCGCCTCAGCCTTCCACCACCAAATACCCCCTTTTCCCAGCTTGGAGTCCGAAGCATCGCCCCACTCCTGCCACCGCCATCAGCTTCCGGCAGCAGCGACTTGGTCTCCTGGGACCCCACTACACCACAGCTGCCACCTCTGGTAAGCTACATCTGGATTATAAGATGTACCACCATTTTCCCCCAAAATTTTGGAGGCAAAAAGTGCGTCTTAAAATCCGAAAAATACGGTACTATGGTATATAAATAATGTGCATGGTTATATCATGCCTTGAAAAACAGCAGAGACATGATTACAAACTACACAGTTTGTGCATTTCCTGTGTGTTTGATTTCAGATTGAATATTTTTTTAATACATTAAAGTTTCCAATTCAGCTAACTCTGGGGATTGTGAAATATGTTTTCTGTGTGTAAATAAATAAATAAATGGACCATTGTGTAAATTTTGGCATTTCTCCACAGTAAAGGTTGTGTGATACATCATTTTATGAGACGATGACTTCTGAACAAAATAGCATACTGAGCATGACTCAGACATAGAAGGCAGTGAGTTTCCTATCTACACGACCATGGGAAAGTTCTACTATAGAAAACCTTTGCCAAAGACTGATCATAGATTTTGGATTTGATGATGAGAATTGTCAGTGTGGGTTAATGATATGTTTGCTGTTTTCTGGTCATTAAAAAGACCATATCTGATTGGTTTTCTATATGGGTCAACTGTGAATCTACATTGGAGATACAAGTGCTTCTCACTGTTTTTTGTTAATTATTCTAATTTACTGAGATAATGACTTTTGTGTTTTCATTGGCTGTAAGCCATAATCATCAACAGAAATAAACACTTGAAATAGATCACTCTGTTTGTAATGACTCTATATAACATATGAGTTTCACTTTTTGTATTGAAGAACTGAAATAAATTAACTTTTTGATGATATTCTAATTTAGTGAGAAGCACTTGTACATATGAAATCAAAACTGATTATGAAACAGGATAAAAAATGTGTGTAGGCGCTGGTAGGTGGGCCTGGATGTTACCTGCTGCGAGGGATAGACAACCACCACAGGTTGACAGTATTGGAGAAGTCCAATGTTTAAAAGGTAGGAATAATTAAAATATCCTGCGCTGGTAAGGTTTAGGCCATGTACATGAAGGGGGAGGGTTGTTGGGGACAAAATGTGGACAATAAGAGAGGATGATAAAAAAAATTTTATTTTAAATAGTAAATCTCACATAAAAATGACGTTAAATCATAGTGAAGGTTAAAAAATGATAAAATATTAGATAGAGATAGATGGTGGGTCTTTTGGGGTAGATGCTTTCTGTAGTTCCTTGTAATTGTAGACTCGTGGGTTTCTATACCAGTTTTGGAAGGATATTAGTCTGGATGTTTCCTAGGTGTAAAAAGGAATAAGAGAAGGGGAAAGGGGGGGTTTTAGTGACCGGATTGTTCCCCGTATACTTGGAGTGGCTGCTCTCACTGGTGAAGGAAGTGATTTACCTGTTGTCGATCTGGATAGATTTCCAGGTGTTGATGGCTTGTGCTTGGGGTGATGATCGTTTGTAGATATTTAGGCAGCGGGATTAGAAGGTGCTACTAATGGAAATAGAGTAATATTAGTTAAGCCTGTAACGCTTTGCATAGGGTCTGAATGGCACATATAAAGGAATGCAGTTTTTTTACCTGTAAAAGAGGGGGGTTCTGTGTAAGTTGCAGGACTGCACTAGATGGTGTCTGCGGTCTTGATTGTTGTCCGGTTCTGGGTGATGGACAGCTATTGTGGATCGCAGTGCTTGAAGCTACTTGCTGCTGTTGGCGAATAGTAGAAGGATTTTGTTATACCTGTGGTACAGTGCACAGTGGGACACTAACTAGTCCCTGCTAGCCGAACCATCCCTGACAGACAACTAACAGTAAGTACTGAGCTCTGCTCCCACGGTGACATTCAGCATCTAAGACTGCACTACAGTGTGCACATGCTGCACACACACTAGACTGCCCATCTCCCCTGAACGCAACTACATCCACGAATAAGCTCAAGAGGATTAAGCAGATCCTCAGTACCCTAACATAGAGCACAGATACTGCTTCTCCACTGCTGCTAATACTACCAGTGAGCCCAAGGAACAAGCAGATTTTCAGTGCTCTAACCCAACAGGTAACATTTTAATCATTTTACCTGCACTATATATGTCCTCCCCCTCCCCCTACTAAATAGAATCCATAGATACACCTAAGTACACTAACATTTATCCTTCAAGCTTTTTTGGATACGCATACTGCTGTCCATCACCCAGCCTTGGACAAAAGGCTTCAAGACCGTAGTCACTAGTTCGGGCTACCTTGGAACCTACACAGAACCTCGTACAGGTAAACATATATTTTCTCACCTGTGCCACTCAGACTCGCTGCACTGTACCACAGGTATAACAAAATCCTTCTACTATTCGCCAACAGCAGCAAGTAGCACTGCGATCCACAATAGCTGTCCATCACCCAGAACCAGACAACAATCAAGACCGCAGACACCATCTAGTGCAGTCCTGCAACTTACACAGAACCCCCTCTTTTACAGGTAAAAAAACTGAATTCCTTTATATGTGCCATTCAGACCCTATGCAAAGTGTTACAGGCTTAACTAATATTACTCTATTTCCATTAGTAGCACCTTCTAATCCTGCTGCCTAAATATCTACAAACGATCATCACCCCAAGCACAAGTCATCAACACCTGGAAATCTACCCAGATCGACAACAGGTAAATCACTTCCTTCACCAGTGAGTGCAGCCACTCCAAGTATACGGGGAGCAATCAGGTCACTAAAACCCCCCCTTTCCCCTTCTCTTATTCCTTTTTACACCTAGGAAACATCCAGACTACTATCCTTCCAAAACTGGTATAGAAACCCACGAGGCTACAATTATAAGGAACCTACAGAAAGCCTCTACCCCAAAAGACCCACCATCTATCTCTATCTAATATTTTATCATTTTTTAACCTTCACTATGATTTAACGTCATTTTTATGTGAGATTTACTATTTAAAATAAAAACTTTTTTATCATCCTCTCTTATTGTCCACATTTTGTCCCCAACAACCCTCTCCCTTCATGTACACGGCCTAAACCTTACCAGCGCAGGATATTTTAATTATTCCTACCTTTTGGTTATGGAACAGATAAGTTGCATTTAAAGCTATTACTGACATAAATATAATTCTGTAACGTGGATGAAGTTGGAGACTTGCTCAAGAAGGGGGTGGGTATGATTTAGATACAGATTATATTTACATGCATGCTGCATCCCTGATACTACAACTGGTAAATTCAAGGGACTTAATGGCATACCTCCCAACTTACCAATGCATACCTATTTACCATTTCTTTCTCCCCTGGCAGAAGGAGATGTCAGAGTGGCGGTGGCAGTGAGGGAAATTTAGCAGACGCCCAAGACTGCACGGCGTAGACCCAAATCTGGGACTGTCTGCTGTATCCAGGATGGTTGGGACTAGAGATGAGTGGATCAATTCACGGGTCTCTGGTCCAGCGTGCAGGTCAGTGTCAGTGCTACCTGGCAGCTTGACTGGAGGCAGCAAATTTCTAACCTTCCGGTGTCCCCGGAGCGGCTTTTGATTACTCTGAGCAGCACGACATCATCTGTGGGTCCTGCGCTCATCTCTAGTTGGGACTAGTGATGAGCGAGCATGCTCGCCACTGCTCAGTACTCACCCGAGCATCTCAGTACTAGAGATGCTTGGAGCTCGCCGAGTACTTGCACGATGCTCGGGCGGGAGTTCGGGTCCCGTTCTGAATGTTTGGCACTATTTAGAGTGCCAATCAACATGCAGGGATTGCCTGCCACTTACTGTAATGCCGCAGCCATGTTGGTTGTGGCATTACAGTGATTGCCCAAATCGATGGGAAAAGTGCTCAATGAAACATGAAAAGCCGGCAATTCATCAGCGGCATACATCGGTACCCGACAATTTAGAACAGATAGAATAGAGCATCACACATAGATTAGATAGATAGAAACATGTCAGTCACATATATAATAAATACAGTGACAGTGTTGGTTACTGTACTTGTCATTTAGTGTTAAAATAAAGGATTTATTAAGAAAAAATTGGCGTGGGGTTCCCCGTAATTTTAGTCTCTAGCGGAGGTTAAGCAGACGGCTGGGGCAGATGTTTGAAGCCTGGGAAGGGGGTAATACCCATGGAGCTTCCCAGGCTAATAGTATCAGCCCCCAGCTGAATACCTAGCCTTTACTAGCTATTAAACTGGGGGACCCCAAAAAAAATTACGTGGGGTTCCCCTATTTTAATAGCTAGCAAAGGCTAGACAGAGAGCTGGGGGCTGATATTAATAGCCCAGGAAGGGTGCCATGAATATTGGCCCCCTCCCAGGCTGGAAACACCAGCCCTCAGCCGCCCCAGAAATGGCACATCCATATGATGTGCCAATTCTGACACTTAGCCTCGCTCTTCCCACTGCACTGTAGTGGTAGCAGTGGGGTAATAGGCCAGGTTAGTAATGGGGAGGCGTCTATAAGACGCCCCCATTACTAACCCCATAGTGTAAGGCAAATGTAAAATAAAAACACCAACACCCAGAATAAAATCTTTTAATTGAAATAAACACACAATACTTTAATATTCTAAATTAAGCTCTACTTACTATTATGCCCAATCCAGCTGAATCCCATGTCTCCTGCAACAGAAGTAAAATAATGAACCAACCTCATCCTTACCTTTCCATGGTTCCCACGACAGCTCCAGCTCTGCTACATTGAGATGGCAGGCTGTATGTAGCAGAACGTTGCCATCCAGCTTGCCATGCCGCAGAGACACTGACACTGAGCCCCCAGCTGTCTGCCTGGCCTTTGCAAGCTATTAAAATAGGGGGACCCCACATAATTTTTTTTTGGGTCCCCCATTTTAATAACCAGTAAAGGCTAGGTATTCAGATGGGGGCTGATATTAGTAGCCTGAGAAGCTCCGTGGGTATTACCCCCTTCCCAGGCTTCAAACATCTGCCCCAGCAGTCTAATTAACCTCTGCTAGAGACTAAAATTACGGGGAACCCCACGCCAATTTTTTTTTTATAAATCCTTTATTTTAAAACTAAACGACAAGTACAGTAACCAAGACTGTCACTGTACTCATTATATATATTACTGACATGCTTCTATCTATCTAATCTTCGTGTGATGCTCTATTCATTCTGTTCTAAATTGTCGGGTACCGATGTTATAACTGTATGCCGCTGATGAATTGCCGACCGGCTTTTTTAAAGAGACCGGTGCATGAAAATCGGAGGGCACTAGTGTGTTCCGAGTGCCCTGCTATGTTTTTCAAGCACCCTCCTATATACCCTGCCTGCCTGTCTGATTATATATTCTGCCTGAGTGCCTGACATGTTTCATTGAGCACTGTTCCCATCGATTTGGGCAATTTTTGACCTTCTGCAGACCGCCGGGGGGAGCCGTCTGAAAAATGCTCAAGTTTCCCATAGACTTACATTGGGCTCGTTGCCCGGGTCGAGCACCCGAGTATCATGATGTGTTCGGCCCGAGCTTCGAGCACCCGAGCATTATAGTGCTCGCTCATTACTAGTTGGGACCAGTGGATTATTTTTTGTTCCTTCATTGACAGTCGGAGCAGCCAGAACGTTCTCATCATTATGTAGCGTCACTATATGATATATGATATGACTGTAGTTTTGAAGTTTATTTTTTCTCTATAGGCTTCTTCTGAAAGAAACGCATGAAAAATAAACGCTGTTTCAGCGCAGAATCAAAGCTTTTCTGTACTATTAAAAACGCATTCAAAACTCTGCTTCATATCTGCCTCAAAATCGCTTCAAATAAGCAGGAAAACACAAAAAAGAAATGCAGCAAACACGAATAATCAGAGAAGATTGGTATTGTGTTGTGTGGTGCGGACACCTGCAGAAAGAAAGCAGCAGAAAGAACGCAGCATTTACGCTATGTGTGAACATGGCCTCAGCATTACAGTTTTATTGCATTTTTTATGGGTTTAATAGAGAAAAAAGTTTCAGCGCAGAATCAAAGCTTTTCTGTACTAATAAAAAAGCATTAAAAACTCTGCTTCATATCTGCCTCAAAATCGCATCAAATAAGCGGGAAAACACAAAAAAGAAATGCAGCAAACACGAATAATCAGAGAAGAATAGAGAAAAAATATCAATCACACCATTTTTTTACTTCATTTACCGATTCCCGTAAATAATCTGATCGCTGTGTTGTGCAGGTAGTTACGATTACAGGGACACCAAATATGTCCATGTTATTTGTTGATTTGTGATGTCTATTATTTAAAAAAAACGCATTAAACGTGATAATATTTTTTTCATTATCAAGAATTTTTCATTATTATTTTTTAGTAATTTTATAGGATGAAAACATTTCTTATTCTCCCTCTAGAATACAAATAAATACATTGTACATAGCAGTGTATTTCTATCAGTTTTATCTGCCTGTGAAGTCAGAGCCTGTAATACAGATCGAGTACACAAAATTCTCCTCATTATATCATCAGATCTTGTGGCTCAGCAGCTTAAGCTCCTGCTTGTAATGTTAAGGTTGTGCATTCAAGACCTGGGGAGACTCACAGAAAAAATTACAGTTTTGTAATTGTTTATCCTTTTTACTACTTTTATAGGAACAAAAAAAATCTTTTTCTTCACCTCTGTATACAGGGACCATAGAAATACATTTTTATATACACAATGTATGTCTATGGACATGTATAACCTGCTTCTGGGTTCATTGCCTGCAATAGAGGTCAAGGTTACCAAACTCTCCTATCTACATCATTATGGGTTGTGGCTCCTAGGTAGATCACTAGCTTACAAACATGGAGATGCTCGTTTGAATCCCAGGGAGTCCCGATCACAGGAGGGAGAAAAAATGAATAATAACATTTAATGTATGCACTGAACAGAGAGCATCCCACCCCCTGAGGAGGAGCTACAGAGCGATAAAGACGTCAGAGAGAAAATAGGTGAGTATAGAAGCCGGGACAAAACCTCTGACATGATGGGACAGTCCCACTGAATCTGGGTTGGCTGGGAGCTATGTAAAGGGAATCTGTCAGCAGGTTTTTGCTATATAATCTGAAGACAGCATCCTGTAGAGGTTAAAACACAGATTTTAATGATGCCTCTCTTTTTAAACTATGTGCTTTTGTTTACTTGTAATGATTGTTTCAGCACTAGAAGCTTATCATTGCTGGGACACAGCAGTACTTGCCATACCGTATACCTTTATTTATTTTTGTGCACCATTCTGAGCTGTTTTAATAGTCCATTTAAATGATTTTGCCGAAACACAGTAGAAAAAAACACAGCAATACAGGGCTGTTTTGCGGTTAAAAGGCACAACATAACTGCTGTGTGTGAACCAGCCAAATATTTTTTTTCTGACTATGAGATGATTACACCATTCTCAGCTATTTTACCCTTTATGCTTAGTACTTTATCTATGAATATTACCCATCTTTAAATAGGGTAACTGGTCATCATCACCTGTCGCTCACTGTAAATACTTACAGCTGACTGCAACGTTTTCTAGATATTCCCAGGAGCAGATTTATAACTCTGGAAATCACAAAACATTAAAAAGACCCTTACTGTAATTTATAACCATTATCCTGACCACTTTGCCTTTGTTGTACAACGCAATCTCCTTATAATTCTGTAGCCATTAATACCAAATACTTTAATTAGATAGTACATGTCAGAAATATATAGATTGTGGTTCTTATATATATTATTTGGCTTTGCATAATGCATATTTTTGTAATGTGCCTTTGTTTTGGATGGAATCATAAGGGACAAGAACAGGGTCACCATCAGTGATTATTAGCACAGATAGTACGGTTTTCGGGTTACTCGCTATATTGCGAGTATTTGTGTACTCGCCTCGTTATATTCGGATGTCCCACCCTGCAGTTTTGGCGCCTTCTTTGCAGCCACTAAACATGCTGGGCTTCTTAACCAATCACAGTAATACCGTAGATATCTTTGTTGTGGCATTACTGTGATTGGCTGGCCGCCCAGCGTCATAGGGTCTATTTAAGCCCTGCCGCCGCCATTTTGTGCACATTGCGTCCGAAGCCTGCTTTCTACAAGCATAGGGAGAGACCCCTGAGCTTCTAGGGAGAGTGTTTAGGCCTCCAGATAAAACAAAAGCCCTTTTAAGGGCTACCTGCAGTGTATACTAGTTCAGTGTAGAGTAGGGAGGGAGAGATACTCGAGCAGGGACAGTTTAAAGGAGCCGCTCACTAGCTCCATAATACCACCAAAAAATAGCTCTTTTCAGAGCTGAAGACACACAACAAAGTCAGAGTTCAGGGAGGGAGAGATTGTGCATTAGGTAGGGAGAGGTTAAAGTGTTCTTCCAGTGTCCATCTTAAAACAGCTCTTGTCAGAGGCAAAGCAATATTTTTCCGGCACACAGAGTAGTAGCATTTTGTGCTGCCTTTTTTTTAAAAGCACCTGTCTATTTTCCCCGCTGTTTTAGGGGTCAGAGCCTGGCTTCTGCTGTCCACATTATTCCACTTAAAAAGGCATTTAGTGCCCTACACAAAGCAGTATTCCAAACATTTCCTACTGCCTGCTGCAAAGCACGCACCAGGCCATTTTCCCCACTGTCTTTGGGGTGACAGCCTGCCTTCTGTCCACATTAGTCCACTTATAAAGGCGTTTAGTGCCCTATGCAAAGCAGTAGTCCAAACATTTCCTACTGCCTGCTACCAAGCATGCACCAGGCCATTTTACCCACTATTTTGGAAGCCACCATCCCAAGGGCCACCAATCACAAATAGTAGTTAGGCTGGAGTAGGAATACTGTCCTGGTTTGTCCACTGCACAATGTGCATAGGGCTTGTAAAAATTAGCCCTATGGGCTGAGTCATGGTTGAAGCAGGGAGCCACCATCCCAATGGCCTCCAATCACAAATAGTAGTTAGGTTGGAGTAGGAATACTGACCTGGTTTGTCCACTGCACAATGTGCATGGGGTTTGTAAAAATTAGCCCTATGGGCTGAGTCATGGTTGACGCAGGAAGGAAACACGTTTTTATGGGAAGGGGGTGACGTTAACAGCAGTAGCATGAATCTACATTTTTGGTGAATTTAGGTTGGCTTGCTGTCATCTGGAGGGATTACAAACTGTGGAGATATCCAGTCCTTGTTGAATTTAATCAGTGTAAGTCTGTCTGCATTTTACATGGAGAGGCGTGTGCGCCTATCAGTGATGATTGCCCCAGCGGAACTGAAAACACACTCTGACACCACACAAGCAGCCGGGCAGACCAGCACCTCCAAGGCATATAAGGAGAGGTCGGGCCAAGTGTTCAGCTTAGACACCCAATAATTAAAGAAAACTGAAGCATCAGATAGCAGATAGCACTTGGACCGAAAATATGGATGTGTGCACAAGACCTTAAAGGTATTTTATACCCCATTCATATGCTTCAGATTATCCACAAAATCCATAGAGAATTGGTCTGGGGATAATCAGTATGTACAACTGTAGTTATTTGCAAACTAACACACAAGAAAGTTAGCATGGTGCAGCAAGTTTACTCTTAACTAGGGATAAGTGAATCTGACCAAATTTGAATTTGGCTGCTTGCTTGAATTTGACCAGGAAGTTAAATTCGGAAGGCTCCTTATTATGCTCCTTTATATCGAGAGTTCTAAGAAGAGGAGTCAGATGCTGACACTTCCACTGACAGCATCTTTACTCAAATTGAGTACGTTCTGATATGCAGCTTAAGGCAGCCAAATAGAATGGAGAAAACAGGGATTTGGAAGCCACTTACATGCAATTTTTTATATGAATGAAAACAAATTTACTAATAAAGTGATTTGCTAAATTTCCTAACCTTCTGTGCTGAACAAAATATTATTTAAAAAAGTCTGCAAATTGCCTCTTCAGAGATAAAGAGGACTTGAACTCTATAGCGCCACCTATTGGAAGCAGCAATCCTACAAGTCACAATCGACACTTTAACTAGTCGTGCAATATGACAAGATAAAAGCCAAATCAGAATCTCAGTTTGCAGACACAGTGTTTTGGGCTGTTGGTCCTCGTCAGTGCAAAGTATGAGAACTGATTTGGCTAGATGAGAGGCTCTGGGCTGAATAAGCCTCCTTACCTTGCGATGCCAGAGCCCGTATGTCACTCTCCACAAGGAGAAACGTTACCTATTTAAAAAAAAAAGTTTATTTTATTTTTCAAATTTTTCTTTTTTTTTTTAACCCCTTCACAACCTTTGACGTATATTTATGTCAAAGGCCGTGTTCCTGCCTTTGATGCGGGTTCCAACGCTGAGCCAGTATCTTTCCTCGCCCTTGATGGTTAGTGTAATCAGCTTTCAAGTGTCTTTAACAGCCACTTGAGCACTACTGTTAATCAGTTAAATCCTTTTGTCAATCACTGAAAGCAAGATATAACACGTGCCAGCTGGAAGCACAGCACATGATGGGTTGTCATGACAGCCGGGTGTCCGTAGAAGACCCCCATGCCTGTCACTGTGAACACTGGCCCATACACGGCATTCATAGGTGATCTTGATTTCCTGGAGCACTGCTATGTATAGCACAGGCAATCAGATGATCACAGCTTCAAGTCTCCTAAGGGGACTACTGAAGTCAGTAAAAAGTGTGAAATTTAAAAAAAAATATATATATACATATATATTATATATATATTATATATATATATATATATATATATATATATATATAAAATAAAGAAAGAAAAAACCCACAAAAGTTCAAATCATCCCCCTTTTGCCCCAGGAGAAAAAAAGCAATTTAAAAATAAAATACCCATATTTGATATCGCTGTGTTCAGAAGTGTCCGATCTATCAAAATATAAAGTAAATTAATCTGATCGGTAAATGGATTAATGAGAAAAAAATCAAAACACCAGAATTACGTTTTTTTTTGGCAGCTGCAACATTTCCATGAAATACAATCATAACATTGTATCTACCTCAAAATGGTATCAATGAAAACGTCAGCTCAGCGTACAAAAAATAAGCTCTCACACAGCCCCAGAAAAATGAAATCTCTATGGGTCGGAAAATGGTGACACAAGCGAAAAAAATGTTCTTACAAATTTCAGAATTTTTTTTCACGTTTTTTTTTAAAAAACCCTATATATGTTCGGTATCTGGAATCATATCACCAGTTCAGTTTTACCATACAGTGAACATGGTAAATATAAATCCCCCAAAATAATTGTGGAATTGCACTTTTCTTTGCAATTTTACCACACTTGGAATTCTTTTCCTGTTTTCCAGTACACTATATAGTAAAATCAATGGCGTCATTCAAAAGTAAAACTCATCCCGCAAAAAAACAACCTTTTTATGGCTATATTGACAGAAAAATAAAAAAGTTATGGATATTGGAAGAAGGGGAGAAAAAAACGAAAGCGCAAAAACTAAAAATCACAAGTTCGTGAAGGGGTAACTTTCCCTCTGCATATAAAACTGACATATTGATAACAAGATTTTCACTGGCAAATTTTACTTCCTACTACCCGAGCTGAAATATTCTATGATTTCAGCAGATATTTAATCATCAAATTTGCTAAATTATTATCTATGACTGATGTAAATCGCCATGTGAAAAAAAAGGATGCAGTATGTCATATGTAATATTGCTGTAATGTGACAAGTTGCAGCGTTTCTTCTCTGTCTCACATAAAGTCGCCGGAAAATAACATCACTTAGTTGTTGATATTCTTCATGTTCTTTTAATGCAAAGCATTCTTGTAATTTGTCGTACAAGTGCTTTGTATGAATCCTAATAACAGTTGGCGTGTTGTCTATATGTATTTCATGAATAATGAATGAAAGTCTTGCCTTAATCTAAAAGGGTCAATACAGTCCACAGCCCGGGGAAAGCTAAATGTTGATTTATGAGGACCATTTTTGTTTTGCCTCCAGTTCATGAAAGGTGTAATAGGTTGTCTGACAAAGCAAAGGCAGGAAATGAACCCTGGCATCGCAGCCTAACCTGATACATCTGCTTCTAATTAATATTCACAGCCAGGTGATAAAAGATTTAAAGAAAAAAAATAATTTTAAAGTATTTTCTGTATCAAGACTCGTGGCTAAAATTTATTTTTTTCATTGAGTACTAAACGTCCTAAGAAATGCATTTATCAAGATTTGTAGTATGGTCGAATGGCTTATCTATCGCCCTTTTTTTCAATAACTGAGCCCAGCATAGTCTAAAACTTAAAAAAAAAAACAATGCTTACCTACTGATGCCAGGCTGCTCCTCAATATCACTACCTTTGGTCAACACCGTTCTCCTTGCTTCCTCTACCAGTAGGCATGTGATCACTGCAACCAATCAGGGGCTGTGACAGTGTCCAATGTATCACCGCTGCAGCCACTTATTGTCTGCAGCCAGACATATCCATTTTATCAAAATAGGATGAACAGGCAAAGAAAAGAAAGAAAAGGAAGCAAGGATATTAGTGGAAGATCGAGATAGTACTATGGAGGAGATTCTAGGGTTTGTTAGGTAACTATAGATTTTTTTTTATTTTTAGGGTAGACAAAAAACAGGTGGACAACCCTTTTTAATTTTATAACAAGATTATTCACTAAGAATCAATGAATAAAATCCTAACAGTACAATTCTAATTTAATTTACTTTTGAAGGTGTCAACAGAGTTCGTTCTAAAAAGCAAGGATGTAATAACAAGTTACTTCCACTTAATCTGCAAGCAAATTGCAGAGCTCTGTACCGTTGAACAGTCTTTGGCAAGATATTATGCTCCTATCATGCTATCCCAGGGCTCTGTACAATTTTTAGCAGCCAATATGGCTTATAATCCAGACCTGGATAACTGTACCTTAACAGTTGTGAGAAGCAAAAAGCGATTGGAGCAGGAACCCAGATTTCTTATCCAGACTGATGTTCCAATAGGTGGTTTAGTGCATACTAGGAGACATTAGTAGACTGCATTTATATAGGTTGTTTAAGCCAATAAACTTGGTGGCGGTTAAAGGGTTGGTCCAGACTAGACAACTAGATTACTCTTACATTGAAAAGACCATACTGGTCAAAGATTACAAAGCCAGACTGCTGTGCTAGGGCAGCTCTAAACTACACAGTCAGATCACTGATGTAAAGGGTCGACAAGGTTACACAGCCAGAGCGTTGCCTGATATAGTAGATTTATTTATATGTTTACCAACTCATTATTAAGATTTACAATGTTTTCAACACCCCCAATAGTAATTAGCAAATCTTCCAAAATTTTAATTTATCGTATTTGGTCAAATTTAGCCAAGGAAATTGATTTGAATCAAATAAATTTGATGCCAATTGAATCTGTGGTTAAAATAATTAGTTATACTCGCCTCTCCTCAGCCCTTCCCATAACTTTTTCACTTTTACCAATCATTCAATTGTCTTCCATGTCTTCTATCGACTATCTTCTGTTTTCTATCTTCTTACTGTGGGCTTTCTGGCACTGCCATTATTCAGTAGTCCCTGTGCTGTCATGTGAAGGGTGATGCACATAATTGATGTTAAAGACATGCATAGCAGTGCACGTGTTCACGTACTGCAAGATGCATGTCATGAACGTCAATGCCATGCATCACGTGGATGTAAACAGTTATCTGAGGTTTGATAGTGGACATCTCCCAAAATGGATCACCAATGTCCCTTATGGACAATATTGGAGGGTCCGTAAAAACTGCACTAGAGATTCCGAATTCTTGGTAGAATCAAAAATATTGAGGAAATGGTTTTTAAAAGAAGGGTTGCCCAAAAAGACTGCTAAATGATGCCTTTTGTAGGACTAGAGCTTTTACCCAGGACATTTGCATTGATAGGATAGAATTGTGACGCCCTCCCTGGGCTATGGGGGATACTCGGAGCCGGGCCTTGCGGATGGTGTGGGGGAAAGCAGTCGTGGCCTTGACCCGTTCCGTGCCCAGGGCTGTCACATAAAAATTGGGCTTTCTGAGGATGAGTGGTTATTCGACTACGCCACCTGCGGTTCCTGGTGATGGCCACCAGCGCTTCAACAGTCCTCTGAGGCCGGTGTTCTAGCAGCACAGTTGGTACTACTCCCCACAGGCGGAGTAGGCCTCAGGGCAGTGGGTTGATGACTGAGTGGAGGAGTGGTGGTTGCAGTGCCGCGCAGGAATAAACAAGCGGAGGCGGTGAATGAAGTCATCCAGGTACTTTACTCAAGTTAGATGAACTTTTAGCCGCAAAGCTTCTCTCTGCTTCACACGGCGTACTGCGGCAACCGGGTAGGGGGTTCAGCACTTCCCAGGTAGATCAAGAGCACTTGTCAAGACCCCGCTGGTGTGTTTCTCTCCTTCTTATCTCCTCCCGCTTGTGTTCCTCCCTGGGATCCACTAAGCCGCCGGGCTTTTCTGACTGAGACGTGAAGTGACAAAGTCAGATATCAGGGGCCGGTCACCCCTCTTGTAGCAGGAATCCCTCTGGCTAAGCCAGAGTAAAGAATACAGGTGGCGACTCTGCTCCGTCCCTATTCCCCTGGGATCCTTTTGCCTGTGGAGCCTATCTCCTCTGCTCCCCTCCAAGGCCTTCTTAGGACAGGACTCTGACCAGGTAAAGACAGTGGTTAACTCAGACCCGCTCCTCGTCTCAAGGCCAGAGAATGAGGACCGTGTATCTTTAGCCAGCTGCAGACTCTTGCTGGACCCTGACAGAAGACCACAATCAAAAGACCTTGAACCCAAGATGGCCGTGAATTATATATGATCTAAAAGTGCTTCCTGTAAGTGTGTTCTCTACCCTCACCCACTACCTGGTTCCCCCTATATTTGGTTCCCCCCCATCTCCTCTATCCCAGGCCGGGGCAGCACCCTGGTGCATTTAGGCCCCCTACAGGACAGAAGTGGTGTAGTGCTGAATGGTGAAGTGGGGTCCTGTGAGATGCTCCATCCTTACCTGGAAGAGGAGATACCACACCTCTATCTGAGGTGCAGTACCCCTGTGGCGACTTAACCCTCAGGGGCGCCCCAGAATCATCCACTGGTAAAAATAAAGCGGCTTCAGAATTGGCTAGATGGAGTCTGGTTACCACGTTTAGTCAATCTAGGGTCACCGTTCAAAACATTCTGAATAAGTTTTGGTTCATTTTGGTTCATTTTGAAGGGTGATCCAATTTTAGGGCCATTCGTACCCAACAAACCAAGAATCATCTATAGAAAGAATAAAAATCTACGAAGTTTAATTGCACCTAGTAATACATCTTTGAAGTCAAAAAAGCAGTCACCACAGGATAGTTTCCGTTTGGGTTGCCATCCTTGCAACACATCAAAGTGTTTATGTTGCAAAGCCATCCAAAATGGCACCCACAGACTACAGGAAAAAAAATTTCTATCAAATATGACGTGAATTGTCAATGAACACATGTGATCTAATTATTGGAGTGTACTTGTGACCTTCAATATGTGGGCCGAACTATACAAACCATGCATGCACGCCTTAATAAACATAGACATAACATCCAAATAGGTTATCAACTACATAGTGTATCCAAACATTTTAGTATTGTCCATCAGAAGGATCCAACATCTATGAGGCTTACTATTATTGATCATGTACCAGATACTGTTCCGGATTGATTGGCGAGTCTAATTAATAAGAAGAGTTTTTGTTTTTTTAAACTTGGCACATTAGCCCCTGAAGGTTTGAATTAGGCCCTTGAAAATGTGGTTAGCTCCTAATGACTCCCTCTTCCTTCTTCTCCCAGACTCATTGGTGATTTTGTCCTTTATTTTCCCCTTTTTATCATCAGTGTTATATTTTGAATGTGTCATAAGTATATAATATTTCATCATTGTATTTTGAATCTTGTATTTTTATTAATATGTATTGCTATATTCCACGACTAATCTACTTTGTTCTTTGATTCTGAACTCATGTGATTGTTGTCCATGTGCTCACATGATAAGTACTTGCACACTGGCACATGAAGGGTTCTCAGAACCCATGATTAACTAATTAGCTTGTGAACCAATCATTGTGAAACTTCGCCTATAAATGTTTCTCTTGTGTTCATATCCCTGTATTACCAGATGAAGATAGTTTGGCTATTGAAACGCGTTGTGGAGAGGGCTTATTAAATGGTTTTTAGCCCCAATCATGTCTTCCAGTGATCAATCCAGCGCTCCATAGACAGCTTTTGTTTTTTTCATACTCTGCTACTTCTATTCCCTCTCAGAGGGTTAGCGGCAGGAGCATCCCCATAACTCCCCACCCAATTTTTTGAGGACTTGCAGCACCGGAGTTTCCCTCCATAATTTTAAAGGACCTGCGGTGACGCACACTCAACCTCGAGTCACGTAGTCCACGACTAGTCACATGGTCCACGACCAGCAGCCCGGAAGCTGCGGTTACAGATAGAGGTTTACAGCACGCGGTGGGAGCACCGGTCCGCATTGTGCGGCGAGAGCTACTTGCCCTCAATATCCAGGCAGTCACCGGGGTTGTGCAGGAGTGCACAACTCCGGTAGGTGAGTGGCTCTTTGGCCATCCTCATTTTTAACTGTTTCATTCGGTCCTTCACACAGCGCGCTTTTCCATTTCTTTCTCATGCATCACGTGATGGCTTGGGACCTATTGAAGAAAAGCAGTGCCAAAGGACTGGAAAAGAAGACCAAAGTGGAGTGATTGGAGGAATGGAGCGGTCGCAGGGGATGTATATGGAGGGTCAAAGGATAGATGAACATAGCAGTTTGTAGTTTTTTTTAATTCATCTGGCTGCCATTTTATTGGATTCAAAAGAGATTGCAAAAATACGAATTTTGGGGGAAATTCGAAGTGAATGTAATTAGGTTAGAATCTATCCATTCATTCTATCCACAGAATGCACAGCATATAAATGTTGAGAAAAAATGTTGGCTTGCAATTTTCAGAGTCCAAAAGTTTATTTTATCAAAAGCTGGGGTTGCTTAGTTGCTGTACTGTATTTTATAAGGAAAAACATTCTTGAAAAAATACATTAATTTTTCATTGCAATATTATATTTGTGAACCCTGTAGCAGGATGTGTTCCACTATTTCCACTAGAATGGATGCTAATATATAATTGAAGTACCTGCAATTTCTCCAAAAATCCCTTAAAGGGGTGGTCCAAAATACAAGTACATTTTCATCCTAAACACCTATCTTTTTAATGTCATAATCTAATCTTTTTACTAATATACTTTAATTAAAAACTCCCTATCCTTCCCTAACTACACTATCTAAATGCTTTACTTTTGTATTTCAACTTATTTTTTGATGACACTTTGTTGGAGAATCCCAGTGCATGCTGAGATACTCAAACAAAGTGTCATTTGGGGACAGAGGCTGCTCTAACTGCTGCAGCCCATGTCCCATCCCTAAAATGAAGTGTCATCGGTGACCTTCCTTACATTCAGGGACTAAACTAGTCCCTGCTCTGTCACTGTTCGATGTACACAATGACAGTGTGCTCTCCTGCCAGCTCAGATCAGTAATAGCAAGCAAGTGCACTGTCAGTGCTCATTGTAAGAATACCCAGCATGCAAAGACATATGATGACCCCGCAAGTGATGTCACTAGCATGGGCAGCGCTGGTCGCTGAAAGTTGGGTATTCATTTTACAACGCCCACTGACAGTGCGCTTTGTTGCTGGTTTGCTACTATTGATCTGATTCGGCGAGAGAGAGCACTGTTATTGTGACAAAGCAGGGACTAGCCAAACCCTTGAAATGAAAGTCACCAATGACAATTTGTTTCAGGGAAGAGGCAGGGGCTGCAACAGTGACTGCAGCCTTAACACCTGATGATGCTTTGGTGAAGTATCCCAGCTTGCACTGGGATTTTCAAATGAAATATCATCAAAAAGGAAGTTATAAAAAGCAGTAAAGCAGTTACATAATGTAGTTATGGAGGGATAGAGAATTTTCTAATTAAAGTACAGTATATTAGTAAATAGATTAGATTTTGGCAAAAAGATAGGCATTTAGGATGAAAATGAATTTGTATTTCGGACCACCCCTTTAAAAACTGAATTTTCAAAAAAAGCCAACCCAGAAATCTTTGTCTATATATGCTCTGACATAAAGATTTAGATAAATTGAACACAAATATAAAATATACATCAATAAATATACAGTATAAATAAAAAATACTGTCTGCAGAAACACAGACACGCACCAAATACAGACAATATACAGTTTCATTCTCACTAAATAATTTCATACTGTGAGAAAATCTGACAAACCTTGCATGTGAAGTAGCCAGTTTTGAGATATTGCCACGAATTAAGTATTTTATTAGATTTTCTTTTCAATCAATCTCACATTTCAGTGGTTGTATTACAAGGCTTTAAATAACGCAGCTTGGCCATGTGTCTCAAATTCAGCCTTCTGCCTTTGATTGTGGAAATCATGGAAATGTCTGTGATCTGGGGGCAGAGTTGCCATCCCAATGAGATCATACTGTACTTAAATGTCTTCAACTTTTGCCGTCATGATTTAGCAAAAATGAAGTATGAAGTTCTTTTAGCATCTGGCAGGCCTTTTGATGTCAGACTCGCTGCTGAGGGACTGCTAACTGAACTGAATGCTTTAAGAACGCCAATTTACTCAGCTGGTTGCAAAGCCTTTGACCTTAGTAGTGGAACTTGGCAAATCAGTGCATACATTTATGTTTAGCATTCTGTCAAGATTCAGGAAAATGCTCTGTGGCTTTTAGTCCCAATTTTTTTTTTCTTTTACCATATACTAGTCGGCAGTTTAAACATTGGTCTTTCTTCAAAGGCCAATAAGGCTAGTTAATTAAGCCTAAGAGGTTATGAACTGTTGGCAGTTAATAAGTCATAAAATTCCTCTATAAAACAGAATGCTAGATTCCATCTCAGTGACAAGAAGTACAAAGAACTGGTGTACAAAATATCTAATTGTACAAAAGAACTGGGATTTCTCAATAGCTGCTCATCTGGAGTCTCCAGGGTGCTCTTGCTTGGGTTTCCTGACTTCAAGAAGCCATTTGAAAAAGGAAAAATAAGTGCATTAAATAGTTACTTGCATTAACATTCAGGAAGCCATGGACTGAGTGAGAAGACAAAAGAAATACAAACTCTGCAGAGCAATATAGTCAAAGAAAAAGGTTTCCTAAAGGTCAGTATGAGCTTGAACGATCATAGGATCAAGAACCCGATCTGATTGGACATTCTTAAAAATGTTATATTTTATGTTCTTAAACTAACTGAAAATTACCGTGGAAGTGGTACACAACGATCAAGCTCTGAAACCAGCATTTTTTATATTGTCCTCCATCCTTATCATGGAGGTTCCTATTTTTGTTTTGGTGTCCAAGAAGAGGTTAGGATTGTTTCTTAAGGTCCTTCCCTTGTTTGTAACATTCAGATCTAATTGCATTGCATGATTACCCCTAATTTTCTCATCCTTCTCTGGATCTCTAAATTGCATGAGATTACAAAATTGTCCACTGGGACTGTAAGCCGTAGTAAAGTTGAGTTGTCAAACAAACTTGAACTGACATGACATGTTGTTTGATCTTCTCAAGAGCATAGCATTTGTATGTTTTCCTACTAGAATTTATTTTTGTGTAGTGTTTTTCCTCTTTTTTGGTGGGACTGAAATTGGCCTTGGTGTACGATTAAATGTAAATACTGCTTGGACAGGTGGCTTGGATCCTCCTTTGGGAGATCTAGAATATCTTACAGCTTACAGGTTAGTGCTGAATTCCAGTGAGTTTTATAAAAAGCTGGCTGACTGGAAAAAAAGTCTTAAAAAGCCAATAGTAAAACCTGGAATAACAAACAGGTAAAAATTTCTCAAATACCAGAAGTCCTGTTAATTGGAAAATATGTGAAATTCTTGGCTACTTTTAATCGTTACTTATAGGCTATGCTTGTTTTGTTTGTGCTTCAAAACTATTTGAAAATAACAAACTTGCTTCTGTTTAGCTTAGCTCATTTTATTTATTGCAAATGCATTATTTATTTCACAAAAAATTTAAATTCAAATTTAATTCTATGATATGTAATGCCAATCAGATCACTAAAAATATATATAGAGATTTATTTACAAATATATATGTGTACATTGCCTTGAAAAACTATTCATATGCCATAAACTTTTCCATATTTTTTACACCCACAAACTTCAATGTATTCTATTAAGGTTGTATATGATATACCAACACAGAGTAGGAAGTATGTGTAAAGGAAATACTACATGGTTATCTAATTCTAAAAATATAAATCTGAAAATTGTGTCGTGCATTTTTATTCAGCCCCCTGTAGTCTGAAATCCCTAAATAAAATACTGAGTGACACATTGCCTCCAGGAGTCACACAATTAGGGAATTGAGTCCACCTGTGTGTAATTTATTCTACAGCTGTTCTGTGAAGGCCTCAGAGGTTTATTTGAGAACATTAAGGATAAAATAGTATCATGAAAACCAAGGAACACACCAGACAGGTCAGGTATAAAGTTGTGCAAAAGCGTAAAGCAGAGTTAGCTTTTAAATCAATAGCCTAAGCTCTGAAAATTTTACGGAGCATTGTTGAATCCATTGTTTAATATGAAAGGAGTGTGTCACAACTGCAAACCTAATAAGACATGGCCATACACGTACCTGACATCCCAAGCAAGGAGGGCGCTAATTAGAACTCTAGAAGAGTTGCAGGCATCCACAGTTCAGGTGGGAGAATCTGTCCACCAGGCAACTATTAGTCATATATATATATGCAAATCTGGCCTTTAAGAAAGAGTGACAAGAAGAAGCCATTTTTTAAAGCAAGCCATAAGAAATCCCATTTGCAATTTGCAAAAAGCCATATAGGGGATATAGCTAGAATGTTGAAGAAGGTACTCTGGTCAGGTGGGATCAAAATATAACTTTTTAGGCTAAATTCAAAATGCTATACAGTGACTTGCAAAAGTTTTAACCCCCTTTGGCATTTTTCATATTTTGCTACCTTACAACCTGTAATTTCACCATTTTTTTGAGGGTTTGCATCAGTTCAATGTAATGAACATGCCTACAACTGTGAACATTTGGTTTTCTTTTTATTGTGAAGCAAACAACAAATGGGACAAAATAACTGAAAACTTCAATGTGCGTATCTATTCACCCACTAAAGTCATTATTTTGCAGAGCTTCCATTTGCAGCAATTACAGCTGCAAGTCGCTGTGGATAAGTCTCTATGAGCTTTCCACATCTTGCCACTGGGATTTTTCCAATTCCTCAAGGCAAAACTGCTCCACCTCCTTTAAGTTAGATGGTTTCTTCTGATGAACAGCAATCTTCAAGTCTCACCACAGATTTTCAATTGGATTAAGGTCTGGGCTTTATCTCCACTCCAAAACATTTACATGTTTCCCCTTAAACCACTCGAGTGCTGCTTTAGCAGTAGGCTTTTGGTCATTGTCTTCTTGATATGTGAACCTCTGTCTCATTCACAAATCACTGACAGACTGAAACAGGTTTTGCTCAAGAATATCCTTGTATTTTTCACCATCCATCTTCCCCTTGACTCAGACCATTTTCCCTGTCGCTGCTGCCGAAAAACATCTCCACAGCATGATGTTGCCACCACCATGTTTCACTGTGGGAATGGTGTTTTTGGGGTGATGAGCTGTGTTGGTTTGGTGCCAGGCATAGCGTATACCTTGGTGGCCAAAAAGTTACATTTTTGTCTCATCTGACCACAGCACCTTCCTCCACACATTTGGGGAGCCTCCTATATGTCTTTTGGAAAACTCAAAACGAGCATTACAATTTTTGTTAAAGTAAGTAAGTAAAGGCTTTTTTTCTACCTACTCTTCCATAAAGGCCACCTCTATGAAGTGTATGGTTTATTGTGGTCATATGGACAGATACTCCAGTCTCTGCTTGGAAACTCTTCAGCTCCTTCAGGGTTACCTTTGGTCTCTGTGCTGCCTCTCTGATTAAAGAAGCTGGCCACAACTTTTTATTATGCCCTCAATGTATGCCGGCGGACCCATAAGTGTCTTTGTAATTACCTTCTGTTACAGGTTCTGCCTGTGAGTGGTGCTATCACTGGCCGCTAACAGGCATCATGTGACGTCACGACAAGTGAGGCGTGACTCAGCGCTGGGGTCCCCGCGGTGGCTGCTGGGTTGTGGGCGGGGTTTCCCCGCGCGTAACACACAGCAGCCACAATGCGTTTTCCCAATGAATGAGGAGAGGGAGAGTGCGCGATGGATGCTGGGTGTGACGCTTAGGGTACCCCGTCCACAACCCAGCAGCCACGAGTGGAACACGGAAGATGGACCCTCGGCTGCACCCTGGACTTGTCGTGATGTCAGTGGATGTCAGCGCCAGCTGCGGCCGGGGGTCATGTGATGCCTGTGAGCGGCCAGCGATAGCGCCGCTCACAGGCAGTAACTGCGACAAAAGGTATTTACAAAAACCCTTATGGGCCCCGGGTGGATACATTGGGGAGGGGATAATAAGTAGTGGACAACCCCTTTAATGCCTTCCTTGCCTGGGCTGAGAGTTTTGGTGGATGTCCATCTCTTGGAAGGTTTGTTGTGATACCATGTTCTTTACATTTGATGATAATGGATTTGATGCTGCTCCAGGGGATCATCAGAGATTGGGATATTTTTTTATAACCCAACCCTGACTTGTTTTGAGATCTCCTTGGATTTCATGGTGTTGTTTGTGTAGTGATGCCTCTTGCATCATGGTCATGCAGCCTCTGTGGCCTTTCAGAAAAGGTTTGCATTTGCAAAATTAACACTGCACATCACCCTGAAAACACTATCCCCATCATCAAACATGGTGGTGGCGGCATCATGCTGTGGGAACGCTTTTCTTTAGCAGGGGCAGGGAAGCTGGTCAGAGTTTATGGGAATATGGATGGAGCTAAATACAAGACATTTCTTTCAACAGTGAATAATACATTCACCAGTAAATGTAATTTTTACATTTTGCTACCTTATCTGGCCATGTGGTGTGTGAGACATGATCAGACAAATCCAGAATGAACACTCACTTAAAACTAATAATACCATCTAGCACCTGTCCCTATTTTAACCCCTTTAAAGCCCATGACATATTAATACGCGTCTGTGCCCTGGGCTTTGAGAGCCTGACCCGTATTAATACGTCATGGCGATCGCGCATGCACACAGGCTGTGCTGGTGCAATCGCCGCCGCGTGTCAGCTGATTGTCACAGCTGACACCCGGTACTATGTGCAGGGAGTGGTCCCGCACCGCTCCCAGCACATTAGCCCCTGTAATGCTGTGATCAAAGTCGATTGCTGCATTGCGGCGGCTAAGGGGAGGTGATCGCAATACTCACCTCCTATTCCGGCCTCCAGTGCTGTCTGCTGCGGCTTCCCGGATGTTGCCATGATGACCCGATGTCATCATGACAACATCCAGGTCACCAGACAGCAGGAAAATTTTTTGGTCATGCGCAGTCCATGACCAAACTATCTTCTCAATGTGCAGCGCTGACAGCCTGCATGGCACAGGGATAGTGGGACAAAGTATAAAAATAAAAAAACTGACAGAAAGTGAAAAAAAAAATAAAAAAAAATTGTAAAAATATAAAAAAAAAATGAAAAAAATAATCCACCAAAAATAAAAATATAATGTACCCATCAATAAATATTATTATGAAAAAAAAACAATGAAAGTACACATATTTGGCATTGCCGTGTCCGGAACCACCTGTCCTATAAAATTTTCCCACTAGTTAACCCCTTCAGTGAACACGGTAAAAAAAAATAAATGAAAAGCAAAGCAAAAAACAATGCTTTAACATCATACTGCCAAGCAAAAAATGGAATAACACGCGATTAAAAAGATGAATATAAATAAAAATGGTACCGCTGAAAACGTCATCTTGTCCTGCAAAAAAACAAGCTGCCATACAGCTCCATCATCTGAAAAATCAAAAAGTTATAGCTCTCAGAATAAAGCGATGCAAAAAAATTATTTTTTCTATAAAATAGCTTTTATTGTGTAAAAGCACCAACACAAAGAAAAACGATATAAATGTGGTACCGCTGTAAAGGTACTGACCCAAAGAATAAAGCTACCTTTTCAATTTTACCACACGCGGAGCAGAATAAAAAAATAAAAAAAAACACAATTCATGAATTATTGTTTTTTGTTTATTCCCCCTCCCAAATATCGTAAAAGAAAGCGAATAAAAAAATGTCACATGCCTGAATATGGCACCAATAAAAACGTCAACTCATCCCACAAAAAACAAGCCATCACATGACTCTGTCGGCAAAAATATTGAAAAATTATAGCTCTCAAAATATGGCGATGCAAAAACTAGATTTTACAAAAAAATGTCTTTTAGTATGTGACAGCTGTCAATCATAAAAACCCGATATGATTTGGTATCTCTGTAGTCGCACCGACCCGAAGAATAAAGTCATCTAATCACTTATACCGCACTAGGAACGGCGTAAAAAATAAACGCTAGGGCTGGGGTTGGGGTTAGGGTTGGGGTTAGGGTTGTGCTAGGGTTAGGGTTGTTTTTTATTTTCAAAAAAAAAAAAAGATGACGATATGGCAACTAGTGTTGCGCGCAAGTTTTCGTTATTTGAGTTGGCATTGGGTGATTAGGTATGCATTGAGTATCGTGGGTGCTCAAGTGACATGCTCGAGTCTCCGTCCCATATGCTTCGCGGCCAAAAAAACCTCGCGGGGATTGCCTGCCATGCACGAGCGATCCCCGCATGTTTTTTTTTGGTTGTCTAATAACCATGAAACATGCGGGCGGGGACTCGAGCATGTCACTCGAGCACCCTTGAGACATGGTGCATACCTGAGTACCCGATGCAAACTCAAGTAGCGAGCACTTGCGCTCAAGACTAATGACAACTTATTCAATATGATGACCTAATGTTATCAAATTCTGTGTCGTACCTCTGGGTTCAAAATGTTCACTATACCCCTTGATAAAATCATTGAGGGGTGTAGTATCCAAAATGGGGTCACTTGTGGGGGGTTTCCACTATTTAGGCACATCAGGGGCTCTCCAAACGCGACATGGCGTCCGCTCTTGATTCCAGCCGATTTTGAGTTCAAAAAGTCACACAGTGCTCCTTCCCTTCTGAACTCTGCCATGCGCCCAAACACTTTATTTTCCCCACATATGGGGTATTGGCGTACACAGAAGAATTTGCACAAAAGTTTTTGGGGTCCATTTTCTCCTCTTACCCTTGTGAAAATAAAAAAATTGGGGCTAAAACATTTTTGTGGAAAAAGTTTGATTTTTTTATTTTCACAGCTCCATGTTATAAACTTCTGTAAAGGACTTGGGGGTTCAAGGTGCTCACCACACATCTAGATAAGTTCCCTGAGGGGTTTTGTTTCCAAAATGGTGTCACTTGTGGGGGGTTTCCACTGTTTAGGCACATCAGGGGCTCCCCAAATGCAACATGGCGTCCGCTAATTATTCAAGCAAATTTTACAATCAAAAAGTCAAATGGCGCTCCTTCCCTTCCGAACCCTGCCATGCGCCCAAACAGTGGTTTTCCCACATATATGGGGTATCTGCTTACTCAGGAAAAATTGCACAACAAACTGCATGGTGCAATGTCTCCTGTTACCCTTATGAAAATGCAAAAGTGGGGGCTGAAAAACATTTTTGTGGGAAAAATGTGAAAATTTTATTTTTACGGCTCAATGTTATAAACTTCTGTGAAGCACCTTGGGGTTCAAGGTGCTCACCACACATCTAGATAAGTTTGCTGAGGGGTCTAGTTTCCAAAATGGTGTCACTTGTGGGGGGTTTCCACTGTTTAGGCACATCAGGGGCTCCCCAAATGCAACATGGCGTCCGGTAATTTTTCAAGCAAACTTTACATTCAAAAAGTCAAATGGCGCTCCTTCCCTTTCGAACCCTGCCATGCGCCCAAACAGTGGTTTTTCCCCACATATGGGGTATCTGCATGCCCAGGGGAAATTACACAATGAATTTTGGGGTCCATTTTTACCTGTTACCCCTGCAAAATTAAGAAAAATTGGGTCTGAAGTAACATTTTTGTGAAAAAAGTTAAATGTTAATTTTTTTCTTCCACATTCCAAAAATTCCTGTGAAGCACCTGAAGGGTTAATAAAGTTCTTGAGTGTGGTCTTGAGCACCTTGAGGGGTGCAGTTTTTAGAATGGTGTCACTTTTGGGTATTTTCTGTCATAAAGACCCCTCAAAGTGACTTCAAATATGACGTGGTCCCTAAAAAAATGGTTTTGTAAATTTTGTTGGAAAAACGAGAAATCGCTGGTCAACTTTTAACCCTTATAGCTCCCCAATAAAAAAGAAATTTGGTTCCAAAATTGTGCTGATGTAAAGTAGACATGTGGGAAATGTTATTTATTAACTTTTTTGCGTGACATATCTCTCTGATTTAAGGGCATAAAAATTCAAATTTTGAAAATTGCAAAATTTTCAACATTTTCGCCAAATTTCCGTTATTTTTTTTGTGGGCCAAACCCCAGGGTACAGAAACAGTGTCTGTGGGTGGCACCACTGCTTCTTCCACTGTTCAAGCCATTCCCCTGTCCAAGGTGAATGCAAAGATGCCTCCTGCCCCTCACCTGTCATTGCACACTCTCCAGTAGCAGCATCAGGAAGCACGCCCACGTCCTTTTCCCAGCACAGCGTTCATTTGTCCATACCCCAGTCCTTGGAACGCAAGCGCAAATATGCAGCCAACACCCCACAGGCCACACTACTAAATTCCCACATTTTGCGACTGCTTGCGCTCAAAATGTTGCCTTTTAGGCTCATGAAGACAGAAGCATTCCGCAACCTGATAGCAGCGGCCGTTCCTCAGTACTCGGTCCCCAGTCGACACTATTTCTCCTGGTCTGCCGTCCCCGCATTACACAAGCACGTGTCCCAAAACATTAGCCGTGCCCTCAACAACGCAGTTACCGGGAAACTCCACCTAATCACAGACACGTGGACAAGTGCTTGTGGGCAGGGAAGGTACATCTCGCTGACGGCACACTGGGTTAACATAGTGGAAGCCAGGACCCAGTCGGACCTTGGGACGGAACATGTCCTCCCGATGCCAAGGATTGCAGGCCCTAGGACAATCAGGGTTGCCCCCAGAGTCTACAGCTCCTGCAACTCATCCTCCTCAGCCTCCTCCTCCTCTTCTGCCTCCATCTCCAAAATGACCACAAGCATTAGTCACAAGCAGAAAGCACTGCAGCACTGCCTAGGCCAAACGGCAGCAGGTTGTGCTGAAGCTAATATGCTTAGGTGACAAACCGCACAATGCTGAAGAGTTGTGGACAGCTCTGAAACAGCAGACAGATCTCTGTCTCACACCGCTGAACCTGCAGCCAGGCATGGTTATGTGTGACAATGGCCGGAAACTGGTGGCGGCTCTGAGGCGAGGCGAGCTCACACATGTACCATGCCTGGCCCATGTGCTTAACCTCGTGGTTCAGCGGTTTCTCAAATCCTAACTGGAGCTGCCAGATCTGCTTGTTAAAATACGCCGCCTCTGTGCCCTTTTTAGAAAGTCACCTACAGCTTCCGCCGCCCTTGCCGAGCTTCAGCAGCATTTGCAGCTTCCGGCTCACAGACTGAAGAGTGATGTCCCCATGCATTGGAACTCTACACTGCAGATGTTGGGAAGGATTTGTGAGCAGAAGAGGGCAGTTGTTGAGTACCAACATCAACAAGGCCGTCGGTATTCAGTTCAGACTCCACACATAAGACCTCTGGAATGGACATGGATGTCAGACATATCTACCATCCTCTAAAACTTTGAGAACTCCACCAAGATGGTGAGTGGCGATGACACCATAATTAGTGTCACCATCCCGCTTCTCTGTCTATTGAAACGCTCTCTGCTCACAATCAAAGAGGATACATTACAGGTGGAGCACGATGAGATGGAGCAATGAACCATACAGGGTGATTACACACTGCCCAGCCTCATCTCATCCCAATGTGGATTGGGTGACAATGAGGAAGAGGAGGAGGAGAAAGAACAGGAGCTAGTTTCATGCGCTATAGATGGTACTACCTGCACAACTGTCATACCGTCTGTTCAGCATGGATGGCCTTAGGACAGAGAGCAGGAGGAGGAGGAGAGCATGGTCACTGGTCCTCTTGGTGAGGACACAGAAGTCTTGCCTGTTAGCAGTTTGGCACGCGTGGCTGAGTTTATGCTACACTGCCTTTCCCATGACCCTTGCATTCTCAATATTTTGTGTGACAGTCATTACTGGTTGGTGACACTTCTAGACCCAGGCTACAAGGAGAACTTTATATCTCTTATTACTGAGGCGGACAGGTCTACAAAAATGGGGCAGTACCAGAAGGCCCCCGTTGCGGTACTATTAAAAAAATTCCCATTTGAAAACGCTGGCGGCAGAGGTCACAGTTCGTTGGACAACCAAGGACTACAGGCGAGAGAGACACAACTCTAATCCAGCAGAGGCAAGGGAACACTGTCAAAGTTCTGGGAGAATTTTCTCAACCCCTTGCATTGCACATGCCCTGAGGAGTCGGGTTCTCTCACAAGGAATGCAAAGTTTGGGAAGATGCTGAGGGAGTACCTTGCCGATCGTACCAATGTTCTCCGTGATTCCTCTGTGCCTTATAATTATTGGGTACCCAAGCTGGATACGTGGAATGAACTGGCTCTCTACGCCTTGAAGGTCCTGGCCTGACCTGCCGCTAACGTTTTATCAAAGTGGGTTTTTAGTGCCGCTGATGGAATTATAACTGATTAGCGCATCCGCCTGTCAGCTGAAAATGCTGATAGGCTGACTCTTATAAAAATGAACAAGGGCTGGATTGGGCAAGGCTTGTCAAAACCACCGAATGAGAGCAGCGTAACATAAACTCAAATCCAGTGTCTTTTTTTGGGAGGTGTATTCCCATGCACCTTTTCACACCCACACATGGGTATACGCTTCCTGATTTGGGCTATTTGCTCTTGTCCTCCTCCTTCTCCTCATCCTCATCTTCCACCACCATATCACCAGGGTGACCGTAGTCCATAATGCAACACCCACATCATTTTTTGAAAGGGTGTTTATGATGCCCGTAAAAAAAAATTTGTATACAGTATGTTCATGTATACACCCCATGGGTAAATGTTTGTCAGCCCATAAACTTAGTGCATGGGCATTACAAGTATAGGAGACCCGCTCCTTTCTAATCGGAACATTTTTTTATGAGGCCCTTCTCCTTGTCTTTTCCAAGGTGCATTGGAGTGCCTCCCAATTTTTTATTTTTAGCCTTTGCATTCTTTGCATAGGCCAAAACTATGGGAGACCCATTTCCTAATAATGGGAACATTTTTTCAGGATGTCCTCTAAGTCTCTTCCAAGGGGCATTGGAGTGCCTCCAAATTTTGGGCAGCACTTGCATTCACTGCATAGGCCAACACTATGGGAGACCCACTTCCTAATAATGGGAACATTGTTTTCAGGAAGCCCTCTAACCTCCACGTCTCTTCCAAGGGGCATTGGAGTGCCTTCAAATTTTTGGGAACCCTTGCATTCACTGCATAGGCAAACACAATGGGAGACCCACTTCCTAATAATGGTAACATTGTTTTCAGGAGGCCCTCTGACCTCCACGTCTCTTCCAAGGAGCATTGGAGTGCCTCCAAATTTTTGGCAACCCTTGCAATCACTGCATAGGCAAACACAATGGGAGACCCACTTCCTAATAATGGTAACATTGTTTTCAGGAGGCCCTCTGACCTTCACGCCTCTTCCAAGGAGCATTAGAGTGCCTCCAAATTTTTGGCAACCCTTGCAATCACTGCATAGGCAAACACAATGGGAGACCCACTTCATTATAATGGGAACATTTTTTTTCAGGAAGCCCTCCTCTAGGTCTCTTCCAAGGGGCATTGGTGTAGGTCCAAATTTCTGGCAGCCCCTTCATTCACTGCATAGGCAAGCAGTATGGGAGACCCACTTCCTAATAATGGGAAAATTGTTTTCAGGAGGCCCTCCTCTAAGTCTCTTCAAAGGGGTATTGTGGTGCATTCAAATTTTCAAAGGGGTATTGGGGTGTGTCCAAATTTTCAAAAGGGTATTTGGGTGCATCCAAATTTTGGACAGATCTGCCACTCACTGCATATGCAAAAACAGTAGAGGAGACCCAAACTTTAGTAATGGGAACAACAAAGCATAGCTGGCTGATGGCTCTCTAAGAATAGCGAGGGCCGACTGCTGACCCTTTAAAAGTAGTAAAGGCCGCCTGATGGCCCTATAAAAATAGGTTTAGTGACTATCAGAGTCCCTCCTTCATAAATGAAACAGGATGTGTCTGATCATGTCTCACACACCACATGGCCAGATAAGGTTGTAAAATGTTAAAATGACATTTCGCGGTGAATGCATTTGTCACGATTGAAAGCAATGCAAAAGTGCAAAAATGCATCAAAAACGCATCAAAAACGCTACGTGTGAACATAGCCCAAGTTGTGGAGGAGTATTTTTTTTTTTGGTTATTTATTTTGCCTTATATACAAGTCATTACCCTGGAAAGGATGTTCCTTAACATATTTCCCAGGAAAATCCATTTTAGTTTCGTTTTTGTATGTTTTATTGTGAGTCCGTAAAAGTGGCGCAATACCTCTGACAACATTGTTGACAGCAGTGATCTGGGAGTCAGAAATGCTTCCAGGGGTCTTCCCCATGCTGTTCCCATGTCATTTAAGCACTGTTCCCATCGATTTGGGTAATTTTTAGGCCCTCTGCAGACCACCGGAGGGAGCCGCCTGAAAAATGCTCGAGTTTCCCATAGACTTACATTGGGCTGGTTGCTCGGATCGAGCACCCGAGTATTCCAATGGGCTCGACCCGAGCATTGAGCACCCAAGCATTTTAGTGCTCGCTAGTGTTGAGCCACCCCCGTAGTGTTCGGGTATGGTTCGGTTTGTCGAACACCTTAGAACACCGTCGAACACCGTTAAAACCAATGGCAGGCAAACAAAAACACATAGAAAACACCTTCAAAGGTGTCCAAAAGCTGACAAACTGCTCAGAAGACACTCTCTTTAAAAAAGCCGGCCGGCAATTCAGCATCGGTACCCGACAATTAAGAACAGAAAGAATAGAGCATCACACATAGATTAGATAGATAGAAACATGTTAGTCACATATATAAGAAGTACAGTGACAGTGTTGGTTACTGTACTTGTCATTTAGTGTTAAAGGATTTATTAAAAAAAAAATAATAGTGTTTTCATGCACCCGTCTCTTTAGAAAAGCCGGCCAGCAATTCAGCATCGGTACCCGATAATTTAGAACAGAAAGAATAGAGCATCACACATAGATTAGATAGATAGAAACATGTCAGTCACATATATAATAAGTATAGTGATAGTGTTGATTACTGTACTTGTCATTTAGTGTTAAAATAAAGGATTTATTAAAAAAAAAATTGGCGTGGGGTTCCCCGTAATTTTAGTCTCTAGCGGAGGTTAAGCAGATGGCTGGAGCAGATGTTTGAAGCCTGGGAAAGGGGTAATTCCCACGGAGCTTCCCAAGCTACTAATATCAGCCCCCAGCTGAATACCTAGCCTTTACTAGCAATTAAATTGGGGGACCCCAAAAAAAAAATGACGTGGGGTCCCCCCTATTTTAATAGCTAGCAAAGGCTAGGCAGACAGCTGGGGGCTGATATTAATAGCCCAGGAAGGGTGCCATGAATATTGGCCCCCTCCCAGGCTAGAAACACCAGCTGTCAACCGCCCCAGAAATGGCGCATCCATAGGTAGGAGATCTGCTATGTTACCCAATGATAATCTGCATGTGCTGTGCACATGCTGAGGAAATTTCTGCTGCGGATTATCGTTGCGGAAAAATCCGCCGCACTACCAAATATTTTGCATAATCGCAGCGTTTTTGCCGCCACTGACTTGCATTGAATCGCTTAATATCTGCATGACTACATGTGCACATGCGGATATTAAGCGATTCAATGTGCGGATGGTACCCAGGTCTGGAGAAGAGGAGACTCTCCTCCAGACCCGGGTACCATAGTACCTGTAACAAAAAAGAATAAAATAAAAAATAAATATTATACTTACCTTCTGGCGGCACCCGGTGTCTTTATCTGATGCGTCCTGGCTTGCCAGCAGCTCGCGGTAGACTAAAGGACCTGTGGTGACGTCATTTAGTCATGTGACGGGTCACGCGACTGCTGACGTCGGCAGGCCATCAGAAGGTAAGTATATATTTATTTTTTATTTTTTACCATTCTTTTACGATCACACTATATAAATCCATGCCGGTTGCATGGATTTATATAGTGTGACCAAGTTGTCAAGTACTTTTCCAAGTGATGCTAAAATCGCTTGGAAAGCGCTTGACAACCCGTATGTGGAAATGCATTTGAAGAACGCTTCACATCCGCATGTCCCTGGCAGGAAAATAATTTAAAATAAAAAAATACATTATACTCACCTTCTGATTGCCCCTGGTCTCCTGTACAGTGCGTCCTACCTTCCCGGCAGCTCGCGATGGTCTAAAAGGACCTTCCATTAAATCATTTAGTGATGTGACAGGTCACGCGACCGCTGACGTCGGCGGTCGCGTGACCTGTCACCTGACTAAATGACGTCATGGAAGGTCCTTTTAGACCACCGCAAGTTGCCCAACACACCGGACGCATCGGAGGAGACCGGGGGCCATCGGAAGGTGAGTATAATGTTTATTTTTTATTTTTTACCATTCTTTTACTATAACTTGGTCACACTATATAAATCCATGCCAGTTGCATGGATTTATATAGTGTGACCAAGTTGTCAAGCACTTTCCAAGTGATGCTAAAATCGCTTGGAAAGCGCTTGACAACTCGCATGCAAAATCGCATGTTAAAAATGCTTCACTTACGCTTGTCCCTGGCAGGATAAACGCATGTAAAATCTGCATGCGTTTTTTCTGCCAGGGAGATCAAGAAAAGCTCAGGAAAAATCCAGAGCATTTCTGCATCGTGGGCACATAGCCTGATGCTCATGCGAATTACGAATAGTGAAGAACATGCCAGCTCATCACTAGTAAACAGCACTGGCAGAAAGAAAATGGAGAAAGAAAATCAAAACACTAGAATACAAAAAAATGTAACAAGAAGTGATCAAAACATTGTATCTTATTTAGAGATGAGCGTTGTTCTACTCGAACTGTTCGCCAATCTCAAATTCGAGCTGTTTTGGGCGGTGTTCGAGCCGTTCGGCGAACACGAACAATTTGAGAAAAATTCGGCTGTTCGAGGTTATGTTCGATAACTGTTCGTGCACCAAAATCATAACTGGATTTTTTCTCAGTAATGATGAAAATTAATGTTAATACGCAATTTGAGTGTACAGCGGGGTGGGGGGAGGGGCAGGGGATGGATCTCTGCAGGAACAATGAAGATCTCCATTTTTTTTTTCTCTTTCCCGCATTTACAATGGGGAGGTGCAATCGGTCAGCCTATCAGCAGCGCACACACGAAGCGAAGTGCTTTTTTTCACACAAGCAAGGGCATGTGTCATTGGCAGTGTATGTCACATGTCCTTGCCCTATAAGACCAAGCCATTTTCCCCGTCGCCACCATTTTCTCACTGCTGCAGCTGCGTGTTAGACGGCACCGCTGTTGCTGTGTGCGCTATACCTTGTTAATTTCAAGGCAATTTTCGCACAAATCTACAGATAGCTTGGGAGTAGGGAATAGTTGTGATTGCAGTCCTTTTAAGGACTAGGTTACAGCATTTCCTACGACTTTAATCAGGCAGGTCTGTGCTCTTAAATAGATAGATTGTGGGAGTAAAGACTAATTGTAATTGGAGTCCTTTTCAGGACTAGGTTACATCAGTTCCTATCAGTTTTTGTCAGGCAGGTCTGTGCCAGTGCTGTGCAAGTTTTTTTCACAGCATTTGGCTGAATCTAGCAAAGCTAATCCTTTTTGGCCTATTGCAGAGTGTGTTAGTCAGTGGAGTAGCCTATCTGTGTTGCAAGATATACCACCTGTGTATAGAATACCAATTTTTTTACTGCACCTAGTGAAGTAAAATCTTTTGGGCATAGCATCATTCTATTAGTCCATCTATACTGACCTTCATCAGGTTGCAAATTGAATATAATTTTTTTCTGCATCTAGCTCTGAAAAAATATTGGGCTTCTAGCTGTGTGTGGGACTTGTTGTATTAGTCCATCTATACTGACCTCCATCAGGTTGCAAACTGAATATATTTTTTTCTACATCTACCTCTGAAAAAATATTGGGCTTCTAGCTGTGTGTGGGACTTGTTCTATTAATCCATCTATACAGACCTCCATCAGGTTGCAAACTGAATATATTTTTTTCTGCATCTACCTCTGAAAAAATATTTGGCCTTCTAGCAGTGTGTGGGACTTTCTCTATCAGTCCATCTATACTGACCTCCTTCAGGTTGCAAATTAAAAATAATTTTTATCTGCATCTACCTCTGAAAAAATATTTGGGCTTCTAGCTGTGTGTGGGACTTGTTCTATTACTCCATCTATACTGACCTCCATCAGGTTGCAAACTGAATATATTTTTTTCTGCATCTACCTCTGAAAAAATATTGGGCTTCTAGCTGTGTGTGGGACTTGTTGTATTAGTCCATCTATACTGACCTCCATCAGGTTGCAAATTAAAAATAATTTTTATCTGCATCTACAGTACCTCTGAAAAAATATTTGGGCTTCTAGCTGTGTGTGGGACTTGTTCTATTAGTCCATCTATACTGACCTCCATCAGGTTGCAAATTGAATATAATTTTTATCTGCATCTAGCTCTGAAAAAATATTTGGCCTTCTAGCAGTGTGTGGGACTTTCTCTATTAGTCCATCTATACTGACCTCCATCAGGTTGCAAATTGAATATAATTTTTATCTGCATCTAGCTCTGAAAAAATATTTGGCCTTCTAGCAGTGTGTGGGACTTTCTCTATTAGTCCATCTATACTGACCTCCATCAGGTTGCAAATTAAAAATAATTTTTATCTGCATCTACAGTACCTCTGAAAAAATATTTGGGCTTCTAGCTGTGTGTGGGACTTGTTCTATTAGTCCATCTATACTGACCTCCAACAGGTTTCAAATTAAAAATAATTTTTATCTGCATCTAGCTCTGAAAAAATATTTGGCCTTCTAGCAGTGTGTGGGACTTTCTCTATTAGTCCATCTATACTGACCTCCATCAGGTTGCAAATTAAAAATAATTTTTATCCGCATCTACCTCTGAAAAAATATTTGGGCTTCTAGCTGTGTGTGGGACTTGTTCTATTAATCCATCTATACAGACCTCCATCAGGTTGCAAACTGAATATAATTTTTTTCTGCATCTAGCTCTGAAAAAATATTTGGCCTTCTAGCAGTTTGTGGGACTTGTTCTATTAGTCCACCTATACTGACCTCCATCAGGTTGCAAATTCAAAATAATTTTTTGTCTGCATCTAGCTCTGAAAAAATATTTGGGCTTCTAGCAGTTTGTGGGACTTTCTCTATTAGTCCATCTATACTGACCTCCATCAGGTTGCAAACTGAATATATTTTTTTTCTGCATCTACCTCTGAAAAAATATTGGGCTTGTAGCTGTGTGTGGGACTTGTTCTATTAATCCATCTATACAGACCTCCATCAGGTTGCAAACTGAATAAAAAAATTTTCTGCATCTACCTCTGAAAAAATATTTGGGCTTCTAGCTGTGTGTGGGACTTGTTCTATTAGTCCATCTATACTGACCTCCATCAGGTTGCAAATTGAATATAATTTTTTTCTGCATCTAACCCAGCCAATAGTTTTGGCCTAATACCACAGTTTGGCCACTCAGCTCTGCTCGGTTCCCATCCATTGTTTTTTTGTGCAAACAACTCCAGAGTTGTGAATTATTTAACCACCAAAATGAGTGGAAAAAGGCCTGCTGCTGGTGGAAAGGGGAATAGGCGTGTTGGGAAGGGGAAAAAAGGTTGTGTCCGTGGGGTAGGTGTTAAAGCAACAGTAACATCTGCAGAAGAAAGACCATCTTCCAGCCAAACTAAAATGTCTACTTCTTTTAGCGGACAATGTGATAAGATCCCTTTCTTACGGCCACGCCAATCGCTACAAATTCCAGATGAGGCACAAAAACAGCAGGTGCT
This sequence comes from Phyllobates terribilis, assembly GCF_046119375.1. Taxonomy (NCBI): domain Eukaryota; kingdom Metazoa; phylum Chordata; class Amphibia; order Anura; family Dendrobatidae; genus Phyllobates; species Phyllobates terribilis. The sequence goes on along the minus strand of NW_027362764.1, from coordinate 153,580,559 downwards.
TCAACGGATATCAAGTGCTCCTTTAAGTGGGCTCTCCTCCACATCAACTTCAACATCACAAATACTCCAGTCCTCAAAGGTGTCACCCCAATCGCACTTGCTTCCTCATAGCTCCCAAATCTCCAGCTGCCCGTCTGAGTATGAGGTAGAACAGATGGTTGAGTCTGCAGAGCTGTTTACTCATACTATAGACTGGGAATCAGAGATCGACTCCAGCGCTTCTGTGAATCCAGACGAGGAAATGATCTGCACTGATGCCCAGAATCTTTATGAGTCGGATCCAGGACCAGACGCAGAAGGTTCTGACCATAATGTAGACCCTCATTCCCAAACTGTAACTCCTGTTGGTGGAGACAATGAGGAAGACGATGATAAGACTCAAATACCTGATTGGAGCGACAACTTTAGTTTTTTGTCAGGGCAGGAACAGGTTGGCTCTGAGGACGACGGGTGTGATAACGCACAGGGTGATGATGATGAGGTTGGAGATCCCACTTACTGTCAACCCACAGTCAGCCAAGAGATGAGGTCAGCAGAGGAGGTGGAGGAAGATGCTAGTGACGACGAGGTCAGGTTGCGCCTTCCTGGACAGAGACGTAGTACTGGAAGCACGTCAACAACTGCATCCTCAAACACATCTCTGCCTCTCACCACAAGTCGTGGTGGCTCTTCAGGTTGCATGGGTGCTAAGCCTTGCATAGCCTGGGCATTTTTTCAGATCGATAAAGATGACCCAACTCGTGTTATCTGTAACATTTGTCAGCAAAAGCTAAGTAGAGGCCAAAAAATACATAGTTTGAGTACTTCATGCATGAACCGGCACATGGACATGAAGCATAAGTTGCAGTGGGAAGCTCAGTGTGCTACAATGTGGCCTAGCCGGCCGGGCCAACCGCCGTCTGCCATATCTTGTGCATCCGCGGCCTCTTCATCCTCTGTGACTGGGGGGACAGCAGTCACACCTGTTTTGGGGCGCAGACCTGCCACCTCTTTACCCGCAACAGCCAGCGTGATTGGCAGGTCATCATTTTCTATGGAGGTGGTAACACCAGCTGGTGTTGAGCGTTGTCCGACATCGATAGCACCACCTTTGGATCAAGGCAACCTAACATGTCCGCCTGCATCTTCCTCACAGACCGGCAGTTTGCCGGGGACACCCTTATCAACCCCGTCTAAGCACAATAGCCAACCCTCGGTCCCTCAGATGTGGACAAGTAAAAGACCATTTCCTCCTAGCCATGAGAAAGCTAAGAGGTTGAATTTCACCATCTGCAAGCTCTTGGCTACAGAAATGCTGCCTTTCCGCCTGGTGGACACAGAGGATTTTCGAGACCTTATGTCCGTCGCAGTGCCCCAGTACCAGATGCCCAGTCGGCACTACTTCTCAAAGAAAGGTGTGCCTGCGCTCCACCAGCATGTCGCACACAACATCACCGCTTTTTTGAGAAACTCTGTGTGTGACAGGGTGCATTTCACCACAGACACTTGGACGAGTAGGCATGGACAGGGGCGTTACATGTCGCTGACTGGGCACTGGGTAACTATGGTGACAGCAGGACAAGGGGCTGCTGTCCAAGTCTTGCCGTCCCCACGAGTTGTGCGTCAATCCTCTTTATGTCAAAGTACCTCCACTGCTTCTGCCTCCTCAACCTCCTCTCGGTCTTCCACCTGCACCCAAAGCCTGTCTGGTCATGCCACAAGCTTTCTAACTGCGCAGAAGGGATCCTGCACACCTCCTTACTATGCTGGCAGTAGGGCTCAACGTCATCAGGCGGTTTTTACATTGAAATGTCTGGGAAATGTGAGTCACACAGCTGAGGAGTTGTGGTCAGCTCTGGAGAACCAATTTCATGAACCTGGACCTGAAACCAGGGAAGGCCGTGTGCGACAATGCTGCAAACCTGGGTGCGGCCCTTCGCCAGGGCAATGTCACACACGTGCCTTGTATGGCTCACGTGTTGAACCTGGTTGTCCAGCAATTTTTAGCCCACTATCCCAGACTAGATGGCCTTCTGCAGAGGGCACGGTCGCTGTGTGCTCACTTCCGCCGTTCGCATCCTGCAGCTCAGCGACTTACATCTCTACAGAAGTCGTTGGGCCTGCCACTTCACCGGCTAAAATGCGATGTGCCTACCCAGTGGAATTCAACTCTGCACATGTTGCAGCGACTGTGGCAGCATCGACAAGCCCTGGTGCAATACGTTCTGACATATAGCCTGGGCCAACGAGATCCAGAGGTGGGGCAAATCACGCTGGAAGAGTGGTCTCAGATCAGGGACCTATGCACCCTTCTGCACAGTTTTGAAATGGCGACGAAGATGTTTAGTGCTGACGATGCCATTATCAGCATGACTATTCCGGTGATTTACATGCTGGAGCACATGTTAAACAGAATTCGGAGTCAGGTGGTGGCACAAGAGGAGGTGGAGGAAGTAGAGGAGGAGTTGTATGCGGAAGGGCTAACATCTGCAAGGTCCAGACGGTCGGCAGCACCAAGGCGGCAGGCATGTGAGGGTGGGGGAGATGGTTTTACCAGGGCGCATGGTAGCAGCCAAACTAGTGAGGAAGGTGCAGGAGCCCAGGAAGAAGTGGAGGACGAACTGATGGAGGACTCATCAGATGAGGGAGACCTTGATCACATTTCTGTTGTGCGATTTTGGGGGGAGAGGACAGAGGAAGGAAGCATGATTGTTACCACGCCACCAACACAACAGGGACTTGGTGCTCCTGGATGCGCAACACACATGAGTGCCTTCTTGCTGCACTACCTGCAACATGACCCTCGAATTGTGAGAATTAGAAATAATCCTGACTACTGGGTTGCCACACTGTTAGATCCCCGGTACAAAAGTAAATTTGCAGAAATTATTCCTGCCATAGAAAGGGATGCACGCATGCAGGAGTATCAGCAGAGACTGTTGCAGAATCTTACATGTGCTTTTCCACAAAATACCAGTGGTGCACGTAGTGAATCTCACAGTTCCAACTTGCCAACCGTGGGACCGTCAAGTTTTCAGCACTCAAACCGTAACAGAACCACAGTATCTGCTGGTAACATCAATTTTGCAGAATCATTTCACCACTTTTTTAGCCCATCCTTTGCAAGGCCACAGGAGACAAGAAGTCTGACACATAGTCAACGCCTAGAGACGATGGTACAGGAGTATCTCCAAGTAAACATTGAAGCCATGACTGTGTCACTGGACCCTTGCTCTTTTTGGGCTTCCAATCTGGATAAATGGCCGGAGCTAGCCACTTACGCCTTGGAGATCTTGTCATGCCCCGCAGCCAGCGTTCTGTCTGAACGTGTGTTCAGCGCTGCTGGTGGTGTGCTGACAGATAAGCGCACGTGACTCTCCACTGATAATGTAGACAGACTCACGTTCATAAAGATGAACAAATCATGGCTCCGAAACGACTTTTCTACCCCTGTGTCATCCTGGGGAGAGTAAAAGCTTGATGATTGGTTAAAATCACCCTACCAACCGTTTTAAGCTTTCAAATTACTAATCATGTTTATCTGTATCTTGGCTGGAAAATAATTTGGGCTTTGTAGCAGTGTGCAGCACTGATTCTATTAGACCATCTATAATAAGCTCCACCAGATTTAAAATTACTAATCATGTTTATCTGTATCTTGACTGGAAAATAATTTGGGCTTTGTAGCAGTGTGCAGCACTAATCCTATTAGGCCATCTATACTAAAGCTTCACCAGATTTAAAATTAATAATAATTTTTAGCTGCATCTAGCCCGGAAAATAATTTTGGGGCTCCGAGATGCGCAAGACACATAAGTGCCTTCTTGCTGCACTACCTGCAGCATGACCCTCATATTGTCAGAATTCGAAGTAATCATGACTACTGGGTTGCCACACTCTTAGATCCCCCAAACTTTTCGATCAACCTTTTCATTTTAATAAAGACCAAAAAAAATGGTCATTTTTGAAATTATAAGCATTAGCAGGTTGTTAGAAACTGAAATCAAACAGTTTTCAACTCAAAACTTTATTCTAGGTGATGTTACATTTTCACATAGGACCCCTTGTTCGAAAGGAGCTTCTGAACTCTCTCGTCCATTGAATTTGTCAGGTTTTGGATGGTTTCTGCTTCAATTGTTTTGCATGAGGACAGAATACCCTCCCAGAGCTGTTGCTTAAATGTGAACTGCCTCCCGCCATCATAGACACTCCTTTTAATGATGCTCCAAAGGTTCTGAATGGGGTAGAGGTCAGGGGAGCATGGGGGTCACACCATAAGTTTGTCCCCTTTTATGCCCATATCAGCCAGAGATGCATATGTTTTATGTGCAGCATGAGATGGTGCATTATCATGCAAAAAAATGATCTTGCTGTGAAATACACGGTTCTTCTTCTTGAACCATGGCAGGAAGTGCTGTTTGAGAAAATCCACATACATTATGGAGTTCATCTTTAGCGCCTTCAGGGATCCTAAAGGGGCCGACAATCTCTCTCCCCATGATTCCAGCCCAAAACATTACTCCACCTCCTCCTTGTTGGCGCTGTAGCCGTGTTTGCGTGGGGTGTCCATCAACCAGCCATCCTCCACTCCATCCATCTGGACCATCGAGCGCTGCACGGCACTCATCCGTGAACAAAACAGTTTTGAAATCAGTCTTCATGTAATGTTTGGCCCACTGGAGCCGTTTCTGCTTGTGCGAAGTGGATAGAGGAGGTCGACAGGATGGCGTATGCACAGCTGCAAACCTCTGAAGGACCCTGCATCTTGTTGTTCGGGGACGTTGGAGGCACCAGCAGCTTCAAAAACTTGTCTGCTGCTATGACAAGGCTTTTTTGCTGCTGCTCTTTCAACCTGACGTAATTGTCTGTAGGAAAGAGTCCTCAATTTGCCCTTATCAGCACGCACACGTGTGTACTGTGAATCAGCTACATACTTCTTGATTGCCAAGACACTTCATCCTGATCATCGCACAATGTTGATTGTAGTCATGCCTTGACCTAAACACTCCACAATTTGTTGCTTCTCAGCAGCCGACACATCCTTTTTCTTTCCCATTTTGGCAGAAAATGTAGGCTGCTTAATAATGTGAGACAGCCTTCTTAAGTAGTCTTGCCTTTCATTGGACACACCTGCCAAACTAATTAGCACAGGTGTCTGCAATTGCTTACAGTGATATAAAGAGCCCTGACACACATCACCATCAATGAGTTTAACTGACAAACAAACAAATTCTTCCCTTATCACTCCTAAACACTTTTTGCATAATAATTTGGAACACAGTGTACATGTGCTTTTCCACAAAACACCAGTGGTTCACGTAGTGAATCTTATAGTTCTAACTTGCCAACCGTGGTCTGTATGGAGTTGTTCAATAAAGGGCCCAAAATTAAGATAACATAGATGGGAGAGGTCTCTATGAATAGGAATTCCTAAGTATTTGATACCCTGTGAGGGCCAGGCAAAGGGAAAGTTGGACTGGATGGAATCTTATATGGATTTGGGGAGGGAGACATCGAGGGTCTCAGACTTCACTGCATTGATTTTAAAATTTGACCATGTAACAAAGTGATCTATTTCAGCCATAACAGCATGGATGGATATATGTGATTGAGTGATATATACTAGGACATCATCAGCAAATAGAGAGCACTTGTACTCGGTGCCTCCCACCTCAATCCACCTAATATTGGGGTTATGGCGAATTGATGAGAGCAGGTGCTCCGTCACTAGGATGTATAAGAGAGGGGACAGAGAACATCCCTGCCTTGTCCCATTGGTGATTGTGAAAGGTGATGAAAATGTTCTGATGCACCTCCTGAGCCTTGGGACACCCGGAGCCGGACCCTTTTTGGTGGATGCTGGTGCTTGTAGTCTCCGTGGCGGCGACCCGGTTCCGTGGCTCAGGGCGGTCAAACCAGTGGCGGAACTATTTATGTGGTTTTGATGTTTAAATGTCCAACTACGCCAACCGTGGATTGCGGTCAGAGTGAACCGCCGCTCCAGGGCAGACCGCTGAGGCTGGTGTTGTGGGTGCAGCAGAGCGTAGCATAACTCCCCACGGGAGGAGTATAGCCTCAGGGCAGTGTATGCGGAGGATGGGGGTGATGGTGCAGGGCAGCAGCAGTAATGACACGGAGTCAGTGATGCAGTCCAGGGCCTTTACTCACAGTTCTTATTATCCAGACCACGTCTGCAAGTAACGGCTGCCCACGTCGTACTGTGCTCACCAGGTGAGGGGCTCAGACAACTCCCAGATAACTTTGGAGCGCTTCACAGGACCCGCTTTGTGTGTCCTTTGTCTGGCCTTTCTTACCAACCCTTCTGTCCGGCTGCCTCGGGCCTCCTCTTGGTAAACTTGGCGCCAGTTTCCCTGACCCTATGTGGTGCCTTCCTAGCGGGTGAAGCGAGGGGCTGCGCCACATAAAATGTCACAGCCTCCTATTTCTAGCTGAGGGTCGTTTCCTGCCTCCACTAGTTTCGGGGACCGGTCTCCCCCTTTGGCCTGACCCCTCCACGCACGTGGATTCGGGCGTGCGGTGGCGACTCGCCCGTCCGCACCCCTGGGATCCCTTCATTCCTCGTTCCTGGAGCCTTCTCCGCTCCTCTTCCTTCCTTCTCCCTCTTCCAGGCCTGGGCCTCTGTTACTAGGCCCGCCTCTGGAGCAGAGCTCATGCAGAGCCCCTGCTCCCTGCCACTTCTGCTCAGACTTCTCTGCACTGAACTAAGATGGTGCCCACCTTTTATACTCCGTTCTCAATGCACCCAGGAACTGCTTCCTCCCTGCTCCTGCACTACAGGGTTCCCCTTCCTCAGTGTTCCCTCACCCCACTCCAGCCAGGGACAGGGACTGTCGTGCCCATCTCAGGGGCATATTGGTCGCCCTGCCCCACGGCAATGTGGTGTAATGCATGCAGGTGTCGCGTCCTGATCCACACTACATCCTTACCTGAGAGTGAGATATCACACCTCTGTGTGAGGTGCAATACCTCTGTAGCAACCGAGCCCTCAGGGTGGTACAGTTCCATTTATCTTCAGCCTAGGTGACGTATTGCGATACAGGGCCGTGATTTTGGCTATAAAAGGGTCCCCTAGACCCCTACCCCAAGCTTTTTAAGAGAATCATATATGGCGTGCCAGGAGACTCTATGGAAAGCTTTATCAGCATCCAACGAGAGTATCTAATTACAAATTTTTAACTGCATCTAGCCCAGGAAATACTTTGTGCCTAGTAGCAGTGTCTGCTAGTCAGCGGATTATCCCGGCTGTTAAGCAAGCTACACCACCTGTAGTTTGGACACTTAATTTTTTCAAAGGAAATGCTTCGGGACCACGGGATACTCAGTGAAGAGCATCAGGAGGCACCCCAAGGCATAGGGGCTGGGACTGGCAGTAGGATGCCTTGCGGTGGACAGCCGAGCTCGATCCTTATAAAAGCTTTTTAACTGCAGCAGCTTTAGTGGACGCTACTGGAGCTGGAATTACGCGGCTGCTGGCATGAGACTTGCCCTCCAATAGATCCTTGTAAATGGATTTAAAGTGTATTCATTCAAATTAGAGAGACAATTTAAATTAAAAAGCTTAGAGCTGCCTCCACCACAGGGGGGCTCGCTTGACCCACCAGCGGACAGGCACCAGTATTGGGAGAGGGGGGCTGGCCGTCAGGGTTCACCGCGGCTCTGGCACAAACCCCGCGACACGGAGGTGGCACGGGCAGGAGCGGACTGAACGTGTCGGCTTCTCACTTTTTGGATTTTAGAAGGGCATGACATGCCTATATCTGTGTCTCCCCCTCCTTTTACTCCTCCACCTCTTTTCTTTTCGCATGACTATATGTACTTGTCACTTTTCCATGTGTTAGTTGTGTCTTCTGAGCAGTTTGTCAGCTTTTGGACACCTTTGAAGGTGTTTTCTATGTGTTTCTATGTGTTTTTGTTTGCCTGCCATTGGTTTTAACGGTGTTCGAAGGTGTTCGACGAACAGTTCGACGAACAGTTCGGCGAACACACGGGTGTTCGACGAACCGAACCGAACTCGAACACTACGGGGGTGGCTCAACACTAATCTTATTACAATGTATCTTAAAGCATGTTTGAAATCTCCGCAATCGAAAATCATATTGTCAGGTCATTTTTACCATAAAATGAACGCTGTAAATAAAAAAAAAAACACAATTGGGGAATTTTTTGCTCTTTCGCCACACTTTAATTTTTTTCCCCGCTTTCCAGTACATCACATTGTAAAATGGATGCTGTCATTCAAAGGTAAAACTAGTCCCACAAAAAACAAGCCCTCGCACGGCTTTGTTGATGGAAAAATAAAAAAGTGATGGCTCTTGGAATAAGATGAGAAAAAACGAAACCGCAAAAATGAAAAATCGCCCCATACCTAAGAGGTTAATAAATAATTATTCTTACATATGGTTGAATTCTTGTTAATTAGAATTTTGTAGTCTAATCTTTAGGTTTGCTCCTAAGAATTTCATTGGGGTGTACTCATTTTGAAAACATAGTCTTGAATGAATTTGTTAGGAAAATAACTTTTTTGGGTGTTCAAAATAACAAATCTCATTTGGAATCAATCTTGTTTGCCCACTTTTGTGGGAGTATTTTGTAGTATGATATCGCATAGAAATTTGAAAGGAAACTAAAGGTTTTCTGACAAATCTGTTGGAGTATACTCGTTTATGCTGAACAATATACACTGCTCAAAAAAATAAAGGGAACACTTAAACAACAGAATATAACTCCAAGTAAATCAAACTTCTGTGAAATCAAATTGTCCACTTAGGAAGCAACACTGATTGACAATCAATTTCACATTCTGTTGTACAAATGCAACGAACAATAGATGGAAATTATTGGCAATTATCAAGACACCCTCAAAAAAGGAGTGGTTCTGCAGGTAGGGACCACAGACCACAACTCAGTACCAATGCTTTCTGGCTGATGTTTTGGTCACTTTTGAATGTTGGTTGTGCTTTCACAATTGTGGTAGCATGAGACGGACTCTACAACCCACAGTAGTTGCTCAGGTAGTGCAGCTCATCCAGGATGGCACATCAATGTGAGCTGTGGCAAGAAGGTTTTCTGTGTCTGTCAGTGTAGTGTCCAGAGGCTGGAGGCACTACCAGGAGACAAGCCAGTACACCAGGAGACGTGGAGGGGGCCGTAGGAGCGCAAAAACCCAGAAGCAGGACCGCTACCTCCGCCTTTGTGCAAGGAGGAACCGGAGGAGCACTGCCAGAGCCCTGCAAAATGACCTCCAGCAGGCTACAAATGTGCATGTGTCTGCACAAACGGTTAATAACCGACTCCATGAGGGTGGTATGAGGGCCCGACATCCACAGATGGGGGTTGTTCTCACAGCCCAACACCGTGCAGAACGCTTGGCATTTGCCACATAACACCAGGATTGGCAAAGTCACCATTGGCACCCTGTGCTCTTCACAGATGAAAGCAGTTTCACACTGTGCACATGTGACAGACGTGACAGAGTCTGGAGACGCCATGGAGAGCGATCTGTTGCGTGCAACATCCTTCAGAATGACCGGTTTGGCAGTGGGTCAGTAATGGTGTGGGGTGGCAATTCTTTGGAGGGCCGCACAGCCCTCCATGTGCTCACCAGAGGTAGCCTGACTGCCATTAGGTACCGAGATGAGATCCTCAGACCCCCTGTGAGACCATATGCTGGTGCGGTTGGCCCTAGGTTCCTCCTAATGCAGTACAATGCCAGAACTCATGCGGCTGGAGTGTGTCAGTAGTTCCTGCAAGATGAAGGCATTGAAGCTATGGACTGGTCCGCCCATTCCCCATACCTGAATCCGATTGAGCACATCTGGAACATCATGTCTCGCTCCATCTGTAGCACCCTGGGGGCTCGGTTGCTACAGAGGTATTGCACCTCACCCAGAGGTGTGATATCTCACTCTCAGGTAAGGATGGAGTGTGGATCAGGACCCCGACACCTGCATGCATTACACCACATTTCCAGGGGGCATGGCGACCGATATGCTCCAAGTAGAACACGACAGTCCCTGTCCCTGGCTGGAGTGGGGGGACGAAACACCGAGGAAGGGGGAACCCTGTAGTGCAGGAGCAGGGAGGAAGCAGTTCCTAGGTGCACCTAGAGGGAGGCACAAAAGGTGGGCACCATCTTAGATCAGAGTTGAGTTCAGGCAGACAGAAGATGTGACAGAGCAGGACTCTGTGGAGCTCTGCTCCGGACGCGGGTCTAGCCTGTTAGGCCCAGTCAGCACTGAAGAAAGAGAGAGAGAGTTGGGGAAGAAGAGAAATGAAGAGGAGCGGAGGAGGGTCCAGGAACATAGAGGAAAGAAGGGACCCAGGGGTGTGGACCAGCTGGTAGCCACCATACGCCCGCATCTACCTGAGTAGAGGGGTCAGGCCAAGGGGGAGACCGGTCCCCGAAACTAATGGAGGCGGGGAACTACCCTCAGCTAGAAACCGGAGGCTGTGACATTTCATGTGGCGCAGCCCCTCACTATACCCGCTAGGAAGGCACCACATAGGGTCAGGGAAACTGGCGCCGAGGTTTACCCAGAGAAGGTCCGAGGCAGCCGGACAGAAGCGTGGTCACTGGTGGGGTATGACAGGCCAGAGGAAGGACACGCAAAAGGGGTCCTGCGAAGCGCTCCGAAATCATCTGGGAGTTGGCCAAGCCCCCTCACCTGGTGAACATGGTGCGTCGTGGGAAGTTACAGCCGGCTGGAGTAATGTGGAATAACGAACTGTGAGTAAAGATCCTGGACTGCATTACAAAGACTCCGAGTCACTATTCCCACGCACCATCACCCCCATTATCCACCTACACTGCCCTGGGGCTACACTCCTCCCGTGGGGGGATTATACCATTCCTGTGCTGCTCACCAACACCAGCCCCAGCAGCCTGTCCTGCAGCGGTGGTTCACTCTGACCGCAATCCACGGGTGGCGTAGTCGGACATTTGAAAATAATGAAAACCACCTCAATAGACTGCCATTGGTTTGACCACACTGAGTCACGGGACCGGGTCATCGCCACGGTGACTACAACCCCCAGCATCCCACAAAAGGCCCGGTTCCGGGTACCCCACACGGCCCAGGGGGCGAATCACATCCACCAATGTCCCGTTGCACCACAGACTGTCCAGGAGTTGGCGGATGCTTTAGTCCAGGTCTGGGAGTGGATCCCACAGGAGACCATCCACAACCTCATCAGGAGCATGCCCAGGCATTCTAGGGAGGTCATACAGGCACGTGGAGGCCACACACAATACTGAGCTCCATTTTGACTTGTTTTAAGGACATTACATCAAAGTTGGATCAGCCTGTAGTGTGTTTTTCCACTTTAATTTTGCAGGTGACTCCAAATCCAGTCCTCCATTGGTTAATAAATTTGATTTCCATTGATGATTTTTGTGTGATTTTGTTGTCAGCACATTCAACTTTGTACAGAACAAAGTATTCAATGAGAATATTTCATTCATTCAGATCTAGGATGTGTTATTTGAGTGCTCCCTTTATTTTTTTGAGCAGTGTATATACAGCTCTAGCAAAAATTAAGAAACCACTGCAAAATCTTCAGTTTCTCTGATTTTTCTCTCTATAGGTATATTTTTTTAGCAAAATGTACATTGTTGTTTTAGTCTTTAAACTACTGACAACATGTCTCCGAAATTTAAAGCTAAAAATTTTGTATTTATTTGCAGCAAATGATAAAGCGTCAAAATACTAAAAAAGAGACAGTGCTTGTCAGATCTCAAATTACTCATGTTTTAACTCAGTAACAGCTCAGAAATCAATATTTGGTGGACTAACCATGATTTTTAATCACAGCTGTCATGAGTATTTCCATGCTTTCCAATAGAAAACTGTTCAGTGGTCTCTTATTTTTTGCCACAGCTGTATATATATACAGTACAGACCAAAAGTTTGGACACACCTTCTCATTTAAAGATTTTCTGTATTTTCATGACTTTGAAAATTGTACATTCACACTGAAGGCATCAAAACTATGAATTAACACATGTGGAATTATATACTTAACAAAAAAGTGTGAAACAACTGAAAATATGTCTTATGTTCTAGGTTCTTCAAATTAGCCACCTTTTACTTTGATGACTGCTTTGCACACTCTTGGCATTCTCTTGATGAGCTTCAAGAGGTAGTCACCGTAAATGGTTTTCACTTCACAGGTGTGCCCTGTCAGGTTTAATAAGTGGGATTTCTTGGATTATAAATGGGGTTGGGACCATCAGTTGTGTTGTGCAGAAGTCTGGTGGACACACAGCTGATAGTCCTACTGAATAGACTGTTAGAATGTGTATTATGGCAAGAAAAAAGCAGCTAAGTAAAGAAAAACGAGTGGCCATCATTACTTTAAGAAATGAAAACTTTGAAAGTGTCCCCAAGTGCAGTTGCAAAAACCATCAAGCGCTACAAAGAAACTGGCTCACATGAGGACCGCCCCAGGAAAAAAAGACCAATAGTCAGGTCTGCTTCTGAGGATAAGTTTATCCGAGTCACCAGCCTCAGAAATCGCAGGTTAACAGCAGCTCAGATTAGAGACCAGGTCAATGCCGCACAGAGTTCTAGCAGCAGACACATCTCTTCAACAACTGTTAAGAGGAGACTTTGTGCAGCAGGCCTTCATGGTAAAATAGCTGCTAGGAAACCACTGCTAAGGACAGGCAACAAGTAGAAGAGACTTGTTTGGGCTAAAGAACACAAGGAATGGACATTAGACCAGTGGAAATCTGTGCTTTGGTCTGATGAGTCCAAATTTGAGATCTATGGTTCCAACCACCGTGTCTTTCTGTGACGCAGAAAAGGTGAACAGATGGACTCTACATGCTTGGTTCCCACCGTGAAGCATGGAGGAGGAGGTGTGATGGTGTGGGGGTGCTTTGCTGGTGACACTGTTGGGGATTTATTCAAAATTGAAGGCAGACTGAACCAGCATGGCTACCACAGCATCTTGCAGCGGCATGCTATTCCATCCGGTTTGCGTTTAGTTGGACCATCATTTATTTTTCAACAGGACAATGACCCCAAACACACCTCCAGGCTGTGTAAGGGCTATTTGACCAAGCAGGAGAGTGATGGGGTGCTACGCCAGATGACCTGGCCTCAACAGTCACCAGACCTGAACCCAACCGAGATGGTTTGGGGTGAGCTGGACCGCAGAGTGAAGGCAAAAGGGCCAACAAGTGCTAAGCCTCTCTGGGAACTCCTTCAAGATTGTTGGAAGACCATTTCCGGTGACTACCTCTTGAAGCTCATCAAGAGAATGCCAAGAGTGTGCAAAGCAGTCATCAAAGCAAAAGGTGGCAACTTTGAAGAACCTAGAATATAAGACATATTTTCAGTTGTTTCACACTTTTTTGTTAAGTATATAATTCCACATGTGTTAATTCATAGTTTTGATGCCTTCAGTGTGAATGTACAATTTTCATAGTCATGAAAATACAGAAAAATCTTTAAATGAGAAGGTGTGTCCAAACTTTTGGTCTGTACTGTATATACAGTGCATTGTGAAAGTATTTGGCCCCCTTGAACTTTTCTACCTTTTGCCACATTTCTGGCTTCAAACATAAAGATAAAAAATTCTAATTTTTTGGGGAAGAATCAACAACACGTGAAGTGGAACGAAATTTATTGGAAATTTTTAACTTTTTTAACAAATTAAAAACTGAAAAGTGGGACGTGCAATATTATTCGGCCCCTTTACTTTCAGTGCAGCAAACTCACTCCAGAAGTTCAGTGAGGATATCTGAATGATCCAATGTTGTCCTAAATGACTGGTAATGATAAACAGAATCCACCTGTGTGTAATCAAGTCTCCGTATAAATGCACCTGCTCTGTGATAGTCTCAGGGTTCTGTTTCAAGTGCAGAGAGCATCATGAAGACCAAGGAACACACCAGGCAGGTCCGAGATACTGTTGTGGCAAAGTTTAAAGCCGGATTTGGATACAAAAAGATTTCCCAAGTTTTAAACATCCCAAGAAGCACTGTGCAAGCGATCATATTGAAATGGAAGGAGTATCAGACCACTGCAAATCTACCAAGACCCGGCCATCCCTCTAAACTTTCATCTTAAACAAGGAGAAGACTGATCAGAGATGCAGCCAAAAGGCCCATGATCACTCTGGATGAACTGCAGAGATCTACAGCTGAGGTGGGAGAGTCTGTCCATAAGACAACAATAAGTCATACACTGCACAAATCTGGGCTTTATGGAAGAGTGGCAAGAAGAAAGCCATTTCTCAAAGATATCCATAAAAAGTCTCGTTTGAAGTTTGCCACAAGCCACCTGAGAGACACACCAAACATGTGGAATAAGGTGCTCTGGTCAGATAAAACCAAAATCAAACTTTTTGGACCCAATGCAAAATATGTTTGGCGTAAAAGCAACACAGCTCAACACCCTCAAAACACCATCCCCACTGTCAAACATGGTGGTGAAAGCATCATGGTTTGGGCCTGCTTTTCTTCAGCAAGGACAGGGAATATGGTTAAAACTGATGGGAAGATGGACGGAGACAAATACAGAACCATTCTGGAAGAAAACCTGTTAGAGTCTGCAAAAGAGACTGAGACTGGGACGGAGATTTATCTTCCAACAAGACAATGATCCCAAACATAAAGCAAAATGTACAATGGAATGGTTCAAAAATAAACGTATCCAGGTGTTAGAATGGCCAAGTCAAAGTCCAGAACTGATTCCAATTGAGAATCTGTGGAAAGAGCTGAAAACTGCTGTTAACAAACGCCCTCCATCCAACCTCAATGAGCTCGAGCTGTTTTGCAAGGAAGAATGGGCAAGAATTTCAGCCTCTCAATGTGCAAAACTGATAGAGACATACCCCAAGCGACTTTCTGCTATAATCGCAGCAAAAGGTGGCGCTGCAAAGTATTAACTCAAGGTGGCCGAATAATATTGCACATCCCACTTTTCAGTTTTTAATTTGTTAAAAAAGTTTAAAATATCCAATAAATTTCGTTCCACTTCACGATTGTGTCCCACTTGTTGTTGATTCTTCCCAAAATAATTAGAATTTTACATCTTTATGTTTGAAGCCAGAATTATGGCAAAAGGTAGAAAAGTTCAAGGGGGCCAAATACTTACCCAATGCACTGTATATATATATATATATATATATATATATATATATATATATATATATATATATATATATATATAAGATGACCTGGCCTCCACAGTTACCAGACCTGAACCCAATTGAGATGGTGTGGGGTGAGCTGGACCGCAGAGTGAAGGCAAAAGGGCCAACAAGTGCTAAGCATCTCTGTGAACTCCTTCAAGATTGTTGGAAGACCATTTCCGGTGACTACCTCTTGAAGCTCATCAAGAGAATGCCAAAAGTGTGCAAAGCAGTCATCAAAGCAAAAGGTGGCAACTTTGAAGAACCTAGAATATAAGACATATTTTCAGTTGTTTCACACTTTTTTGTTAAGTACATAATTCCACATGTGTTAATTCATAGTTTTGATGCCTTCAGTGTGAATGTACAATTTTCAAAGTCATGAAAATACAGAAAAATCTTTAAATGAGAAGCTGTGTCCAAACTTTTGGTCTGTACTGTATATATATATATATATATATATATATATATACATATATATATATATATATATATATATATATATATGTATGTATACCTAGAGTCATGGCCGAAAGTGTTGGCACCTTTGAATTTTTTCCAGAAAATGAAGGTTTTCTCCAGGAAAATTATTGCAATTAAACATGTTTTGTTATACATGTTTGTTATACATGTTGTTGTGTTGGAACAATGTGAGTAAGCAACTTTATTTCAATCATGTGATGCTAATTCAAACTCACCTGTGGCAAGAAACAGATGTGGACAATATGAACATCATTCCAGAAACTAGATCAAAAGGGGAGAAGTGGACTCAATGTTTGCATTGTGTGTCTGTGTGTGCCACGCTAAGCATGGAAAACGAAAAGTGAAGAGAACTGCCTGAGGACTTGAGAACCAAAATTGTTGAAAAGTATCAAAAATCTCAATGTTACAAGTCCATCTCCGGAGATCTTGATGTTCCTTGGTCCACAGAGCGCAACATATTCAAGATGTTTACAACCCATGGCACTATAGCTAATCTCCCTGGCAGAGAAAAATTGATGAAAGGTTGCAAGGCAGGATAGATTGGATGGTGGATAAGCAGCCCCAATCAAGTTCCAAAGAAATTCAAGCTGTCCTGCAGGCTCAGGATGCATCAGTGTCAGCACGAATTATCTGTCCACATTTGAATGAAATGAAATGCTATGGCAGGAGACCCAGGAGGACCCCACTGCTGACACAGAGACATAAAAAAGCTAGCCTGCAGTTTGCCAAAATGTACATGAGTCAAAATCCTTCTGGGAGACCAAGATAGAGTTTTTTGGTAAAGCACATCATTCTACTGTTTACCGAAAATGGAATGAGGCCTACAAAGAAAAGAACATAGTATCTACAGTCAAGTATGATGGAGGCTCAAACATGTTTTGGGGTTGTTTTGTTGCCTCTGGCACTTGGTACCTTGACTGTGTGCAAGGCATCATGAAATCTGAAGATTACCAAAGGATTTGTGCCCAGTGTCAGAAAGCTGGGTTTGTGTCCTAGAGAGTGATGAGCGAGCATGCTCGCCACTGCTCGGTACTCGACAAGCATCTCAGTACTCGAGATGCTCGGAGCTCGCCAAGTACTTTCGAGATGCTCGGGTGGGAGCTCGGGTCCCCTCCCTGCATGTTTGCCGCTATTTAGAGGACCAATCATGCAGGGATTGTCTGCCACTCACTGTAATGTCACAGCCATGGCGGTTGTGGCATTAAAGTGATTGCCCAAATCGATGGGAACAGTGCTCACAGTGAAACATGAAAAGCCGGCAATTCATCAGTGGCATACACCGGTACCCGACAATTTAGAACAGAAAGAATAGAGCATCACACATAGATTAGATAGATAGAAACATGTCAGTCACATATATAATAAGTACAGTGACAATGTTGGTTGCTGTACTTGTTATTTAGTGTTAAAATGAAGGATTTATAAAAAAAAATAATAATAGTGTTTTCATGCACCTGTCTCTTTAAAAAAGCCGGCCGGCAATTCATCAGCGGCATACATTGGTACCCGATATTTTAGAACAGAAAGAATAGAGCATCACACATAGATTAGATAGATAGAAACATGTCAGTCACATATATAATAAGTACAGTGACAGTGTTGGTTACTGTATTTGTCATTTAGTGTTAAAATAAAGGATTTACTAAAAAAAAAAATTGGCGTGGGGTTCCCCGTAATTTTAATCTCTAGCGGAGGTTAAGCAGACGACTGGGGCAGATGTTTGATGCCTGGGAAGGGGGTAATATCCACGGAGCTTCCCAGGCTACTAATATCAGCCCCCAGCTGAATACCTAGCCTTTACTAGCTATTAAAATGGGGGACCCCCCCAAAAAAATTACGTGGGGTCCCCCTATTTTAATAGCTAGCAAAGGCTAGGCAGACAGCTGGGGGCTGATGTTAATAGTCCAGGAAGGGTGCCATGAATATTGGCCCCCTCCCAGGCTAGAAACACCAGCCGGCAGCCGCCCCAGAAATGGCGCATCCATAGGATGCGCCAATTCTGGCACTTAGCCTCGCTCTTCCCACTGCCCTGTAGCGGTGGCAGTGGGGAAATAGGGCTAGGGTTGATGTCAGCTTATAATGCCAGCTGACATCAAGCCCAGGTTAGTAATGGAGGGGCGTCTATAAGACACCCCCATTACTAACCCCATAGTCAAAGTTAAAAAAAACACAAACACCCAGAATAAAGTCCTTTAATTGAAATAAAGACACAATTCTTTAATGCTTTAAATTAAACTCTACTTACCGTATCGCCCATTCCAGCTGAAGCCAACGATCTCCTGCAATAAAAGTAAAATAATTAACCAACCTCATCCTTACCTTTCCATGGTTCCCAGGATGGCTTCAGCTCTGTTACATTGACATGACAGGCTGGATCGTAGCAGAATGCTGCCATTCAGCTTGCCATGCCGCAGACACTGAGAAGCTCCTCAGTGAAGCTCCTCAGTGTCTGGCTGTGACGGCATCCAAATGAGCCGAGTTCATGTCCATGTTCACTGCCAGCGTGGGAGAATTCTCCTGCGCATGCAGTGCCGGCAAATGACGTCACCTCTTGAGTAGGAGACACAGGTATCTGTCTCTTTAAAATTTCTGGTTGGTTTATTAAAATTCAGCATAAACCAAAACTGAGTCAATAAAAGAAAACACGGCCCTTTGGGCAAAACAGGGAAAACAAAGCAAAATGGTAACACAAAAGCACAGTCTTTGTGGTAGCAAGGACCAGCCGGCTCAGTGTTCATCAATTCCACGTGGTTCAGGCTAGCTCCACAAAAACAGCTCTGGAGTTCCTCTCTCCAGACCTACTATACGACCTGCACTATGGTCGTTCACTCAAACTGGCCCATTTAAATATGGCTGGTTAACCCTCTCAGCACATACCATGCAGGGAAGACTTCCAGTTTCACATCACTGAAGCTAATAGCCTCAGTGAAACATATCTCCCCTCCAACACTGCCAGTGACTTTGTCACACTGTATATATGCAGTATATATACAGATATTTGTGCTGTACATATTGTTCAGTACAAATGAGTACACTCCAACAGATACAGTACATATACAGATTACATATTATCACTGTGTATCAATATTTATTTCCTCATAGATGGTTCTTTATCTCTGTATAATGTACATTTCTATATAATGGATATTTAAGAGTTTGGTTCTGGTTTAAAGGAAAGATATGACTTTTCTCTGCATTTTGAATTGTATAGTTTATAGCTTGTTCCTTAGGTTGCCGTCTAACCCATGGTCTCAAAGTGACTGGTTCCTGGGGTAAGGAGTAGTGTTGAGCCACCCCCGTAGTGTTCGAGTTCGGTTCGGTTCGTCGAACACCCATGTGTTCGCCGAACTGTTCGTCGAACTGTTCGTCGAACACCTTCGAACACCGTTAAAACCAATGGCAGGCAAACAAAAACACATAGAAACACATAGAAAACACCTTCAAAGGTGTCCAAAAGCTGACAAACTGCTCAGAAGACACAACTAACACATGGAAAAGTGACAAGTACATATAGTCATGCGAAAAGAAAAGAGGTGGAGGAGTAAAAGGAGGGGGAGACACAGATATAGGCATGTCATGCCCTTCTAAAATCCAAAAAGTGAGAAGCCGAGACGGCCAGTCCGCTCCTGCACGTGCCACCTCCGTGTCGCCGGGTTTGTGCCAGAGCCGCGGTGAACCCTGACGGCCAGCCCCCCTCTCCCAATACTGGTGCCTGTCCGCTGGTGGGTCGAGAGAGCCCCCCTGTGGTGGAGGCAGCTCTAAGCTTTTTAATTTAAATTGTCCCTCTAATTTGAATGAATACACTTTAAATCCATTTACAAGGATCTATTGGAGGGCAAGTCTCATGCCAGCAGCCGCGTAATTCCAGCTCCAGTAGCGTCCACTAAAGCTGCTGCAGTTAAAAGCTTTTATAAGGATCGAGCTCGGCTGTCCACCGCAAGGCATCCTAGTGCCAGTCCCAGCCCCTATGCCTTGGGGTGCCTCCTGATGCTCTTCACTAAGTATCCCGTGGTCCCGAAGCATTTCCTTTGAAAAAATTAAGTGTCCAAACTACAGGTGGTGTAGCTTGCTTAACAGCCGGGATAATCCGCTGACTAGCAGACACTGCTACTAGGCACAAAGTATTTCCTGGGCTAGATGCAGTTAAAAATTTGTAAGTAGATACTCTCGTTGGATGCTGAGAAAGAATTCCATAGAGTCTCCTGGCACGCCATATATGATTCTCTTAAAAAGCTTGGGGTAGGGGTCTAGGGGACCCTTTTATAGCCAAAATCACGGCCCTGTATCACAATACGTCACCTAGGCTGAAGATAAATGGAACTGTAGCACCGAGGGCTCGGTTGCTACAGACGTATTGCACCTCACCCAGAGGTGTGATATCTCACTCTCAGATAAGGATGGAGTGTGGATCAGGACCCGACACCTGCATGCATTACACCACATTGCCGTGGGGCAGGGCGACCAATATGCCCCTGAGATGGGCACGACAGTCCCTATCCCTGGCTGGAGTGGGGGGAGGGAACACTGAGGAAGGGGAACCCTGCAGTGCAGGAGCAGGGAGGAAGCAGTTCCTGGGTGCATTGAGAAGGGAGTATAAAAGGTGGGCACCATCTTAGTTCAGTGCAGAGAAGTCTGAGCAGAAGTGGCAGGGAGCAGGGGCTCTGCATGAGCTCTGCTCCGGAGGCGGGCCTAGTAACAGAGGCCCAGGCCTGCAAGAGGGAGAAGGAAGGAAGAGGAGCGGAGAAGGCTCCAGGAACGAGGAATGAAGGGATCCCAGGGGTGCCGACGGGCGAGTCGCCACCGCACGCCCGAATCCACCTGCGTGGAGGGGTCAGGCCAAAGGGGGAGACCGGTCCCCGAACTAGTGGAGGCAGGAAATGACCCTCAGCTAGAAACCGGAGGCTCTGACATTTTATGTGGCGCAGCCCCTTGCTCCACCCGCTAGGAAGGCACCACATAGGGTCAGGGAAACTGGCGCCAAGTTTACCAAGAGGAGGCCCGAGGCAGCCGGACAGAAGTGTTGGTAAGAAAGGCCAGACAAAGGACACACAAAGGGGGTCCTGTGAAGCGCTCCAAAGTTATCTGGGAGTTGTCTGAGCCCCTCACCTGGTGAGCACAGTACGACGTGGGCAGCTGTTACCTGCAGACGTGGTATGGATAATAAGAACTGTGAGTAAAGGCCCTGAACTGCATCACTGACTCCGTGTCGTTACTGCTGCTGCCCTGCACCATCACCCCCATCCTCCGCATACACTGCCCTGAGGCTATACTCCTCCCGTGGGGAGTTATGCTACGCTCTGCTGCACCCACAACACCAGCCTTAGCGGTCTGCCCTGTAGCGGCGGTTCACTCTGACCGCAATCCATGGGTGGCGTAGTCGGACATTTAAACATCAAAACCACATAAATAGTTCCGCCACTGGTTTGACCGCCCTGAGCCACGGAACCGGATCGCCGCCACGAAGACTACAACCACCAGCATCCACCAAAAAGGGTCCGGCTCCGGGTGTCCCAAGGCCCAGGGGGTGCGTCAGAACATTTTCATCACCTTTCACAATCACCAATGGGACAAGGCAGGGATGTCCTCTGTCCCCTCTCTTATACATCCTAGTGACGGAGCACCTGCTCTCATCAATTCGCCATAACCCCAATATTAGGTGGATTGAGGTGGGAGGCACCGAGTACAAGTGCTGTCTATTTGCTGATGATGTCCTAGTATATATCACTCAATCACATATATCCATCCCTGCTGTTATGGCTGAAATAGATCACTTTGTTACATGGTAAAATTTTAAAATCAATGCAGCGAAGTCTGAGGCCCTCGATGTCTCCCTCCCTAAATCCATATAGGATTCCATCCAGTCCAACTTTCCCTTTGCCTGGCCCTCACAGGGTATCAAATACTTAGGAATTCCTATTCATAGAGACCTCTCCCATCTATGTTATCTTAATTTTGGGCCCTTTATTGAACAATTCCATACAGACCACGGTTGGCAAGTTAGAACTGTAAGATTCACTACGTGAACCACTGGTGTTTTGTGGAAAAGCACATGTACACCGCGTTCCAAATTATTATGCAAAAAGTGTTTAGGAGTGATAAGGGAAGAATTTGTTTGTTTGTCAGTTAAACTCATTGATGGTGATGTGTGTCAGGGCTCTTTATATCACTGTAAGCAATTGCAGACACCTGTGCTAATTAGTTTGGCAGGTGTGTCCAATGAAAGGCAAGACTACTTAAGAAGGCTCTCTCACATTATTAAGCAGCCTACATTTTCTGCCAAAATGGGAAAGAAAAAGGATGTGTCGGCTGCTGAGAAGCAACAAATTGTGGAGTGTTTAGGTCAAGGCATGACTACAATCAACATTGTGCGATGATCAGGATGAAGTGTCTTGGCAATCAAGAAGTATGTAGCTGATTCACAGTACACACGTGTGCGTGCTGATAAGGGCAAATTGAGGACTCTTTCCTACAGGCAATTACGTCAGGTTGAAACAGCAGCGGCAAAAAAGCCTTGTCATAGCAGCAGACAAGTTTTTGAAGCTGCTTGTGCCTCCAACGTCCCCCGAACAACAAGATGCAGGGTCCTTCAGAGGTTTGCAGCTGTGCATATGCCATCCTGTCGACCTCCTCTATCCACTTCACACAAGCAGAAATGGCTCCAGTGGGCCAAACATTACATGAAGACTGATTTCAAAACTGTTTTGTTCACGGATGAGTGCCGTGCAGCGCTCGATGGTCCAGATGAATGGAGTGGAGGATGGCTGGTTGATGGACACCCCACGCAAACACGGCTACAGCGCCAACAAGGAGGAGGTGGAGTAATGTTTTGGGCTGGAATCATGGGGAGAGAGATTGTCGGCCCCTTTAGGATCCCTGAAGGCGCTAAAGATGAACTCCATAATGTATGTGGATTTTCTCAAACAGCACTTCCTGCCATGGTTCAAGAAGAAGAACCGTGTATTTCACAGCAAGATCATTTTTCTGCATGATAATGCACCATCTCATGCTGCACATAAAACATCTGCATCTCTGGCTGATATGGGCATAAAAGGGGACAAACTTATGGTGTGACCCCCATGCTCCCCTGACCTCTACCCCATTCAGAACCTTTGGAGCATCATTAAAAGGAGTGTCTATGATGGCGGGAGGCAGTTCACATCTAAGCAACAGCTCTGGGAGGGTATTCTGTCCTCATGCAAAACAATTGAAGCAGAAACCATCCAAAACCTGACAAATTCAATGGACGAGAGAGTTCAGAAGCTCCTTTCGAACAAGGGGTCCTATGTGAAAATGTAACATCACCTAGAATAAAGTTTTGAGTTGAAAACTGTTTGATTTCAGTTTCTAACAACCTGCTAATGCTTATAATTTCAAAAATGACCATTTTTTTGGTCTTTATTAAAATGAAAAGGTTGATCGAAAAGTTTGGGGGATCTAAGAGTGTGGCAACCCAGTAGTCATGATTACTTCGAATTCTGACAATATGAGGGTCATGCTGCAGGTAGTGCAGCAAGAAGGCACTTATGTGTCTTGCGCATCTCGGAGCCCCAAAATTATTTTCCGGGCTAGATGCAGCTAAAAATTATTTTTAATTTGCAACCTGATGGAGGTCAGTATAGATGGACTAATAGACCAAGTCCCACACACTGCTAGAAGCCCAAATATTTTTTCAGAGCTAGATGCAGAAAAAAATTATTTTTAATTTGCAACCTGATGGAGGTCAGTATAGATGGACTAATAGACCAAGTCCCACACACCGCTAGAAGCCCAAATATTTTTTCAGAGCTAGATGCAGAAAATTTTTTTATTCAATTTGCAACCTGATGGAGGTCAGTATAGATGGACTAATAGACCAAGTCCCACACATTGCTAGAAGCCCAAATATTTTTTCAGAGCTAGATGCAGAAAAAAAATATTTTTAATTTGCAACCTGATGGAGGTCAGTATAGATGGACTAATAAAACAAGTCCCACACGCTGCTAGAAGCCCAAATATTTTTTCAGAGATAAATGAAGAAAAAAATTAATTTTAATTTGCAACCTGATGGAGGTCAGTATAGATGGACTAATAGACCAAGTCCCACACACTGCTAGAAGCCCAAATATTTTTTCAGAGCTAGATGCAGAAAAAAATTATTTTTAATTTGCAACCTGATGGAGGTCAGTATAGATGGACTAATAGACCAAGTCCCACACACCGCTAGAAGCCCAAATATTTTTTCAGAGCTAGATGCAGAAAAAAATTATATTCAATTTGCAACCTGCTGGAGGTCAGTATAGAAGGACTAATAGAACAAGTCCCACACACTGCTAGAAGCCCAAATATTTTTTCAGAGCTAAATGAAGAAAAAAATTATTTTTAATTTGCAACCTGATGGAGGTCAGTATAGATGGACTAATAGACCAAGTCCCACACACTGCTAGAAGCCCAAATATTTTTTCAGAGCTA
Source organism: Phyllobates terribilis (assembly GCF_046119375.1). Lineage (NCBI taxonomy): Eukaryota > Metazoa > Chordata > Amphibia > Anura > Dendrobatidae > Phyllobates > Phyllobates terribilis. The sequence continues at coordinate 153,556,487 of NW_027362764.1, read as the reverse complement.
GATGCAGAAAAAAATTATTTTTAATTTGCAACCTGATGGAGGTCAGTATAGATGGGCTAATAGACCAAGTCCCACACACCGCTAGAAGCCCAAATATTTTTTCAGAGCTAGATGCAGAAAAAAATTATATTCAATTTGCAACCTGCTGGAGGTCAGTATAGAAGGACTAATAGAACAAGTCCCACACACTGCTAGAAGCCCAAATATTTTTTCAGAGCTAAATGAAGAAAAAAATTATTTTTAATTTGCAACCTGATGGAGGTCAGTATAGATGGACTAATAGAATGATGCTATGCCCAAAAGATTTTACTTCACTAGGTGCAGTTAAAAAAATTGGTATTCTATACACAGGTGGTATATCTTGCAACACAGATAGGCTACTCCACTGACTAACACACTCTGCAATAGGCCAAAAAGGATTAGCTTTGCTAGATTCAGCCAAATGCTGTGAAAAAAACTTGCACAGCACTGGCACAGACCTGCCTGGCAAAAACTGATAGGAACTGATGTAACCTAGTCCTGAAAAGGACTCCAATTACAATTAGTCTTTACTCCCACAATCTATCTATTTAAGAGCACAGACCTACCTGATAAAAGTCGTAGGAAATGCTGTAACCTAGTCCTTAAAAGGACTGCAATCACAACTATTCCCTACTCCCAAGCTATCTGTATATTTGTGCGAAAATTGGCTTGAAATTAACAAGGTATAGCGCACACAGCAACAGCGGTGCCGTCTAACACGCAGCTGCAGCAGTGAGAAAATGGTGGCGACGGGGAAAATGGCTTGGTCTTATAGGGCAAGGACATGTGACATACACTGCCAATCACACATGCCCTTGCTTGTGTGAAAAAAAGCACTTCGCTCCGTGTGTGCGCTGCTGATAGGCTGACAGATTGCACCTCCCCACTGCAAATGCGGGAAAGAGAAAAAAAAATGGAGATCTTCATTGTTCCTGCAGAGATCCATCCCCTGCCCCTCCCCCCGCCCCGCTGTACACTCAAACTGCGTATTAACATTAATTTTCATCATTACTGAGAAAAAATCCAGTTATGATTTTGGTGCACGAACAGTTATCGAACATAACCTCGAACAGCCGAATTTTTCTCAAATTGTTCGTGTTCGCCGACCGGCTCGAACACCGCCCAAAACAGCTCGAATTTGAGATTGGCGAACAGTTCGAGTAGAACAACGCTCATCTCTAGTAAGGAGCAGGTGCCATTAGCAAGCTCTATGGTTTAAGGCCTGCTTACACTGTTCTGAAAAAAGCTGATTTGTTAGATTTGACCAGCTTCAGTCCCTCTCTTGTAGCAGCCGGGGAGAGCGGTCAGTTAGGACAAGTTGCTGTTCCAAACAATCAATCTTTAGGAGCGCACCGCTCCTTTCAACCAGGAAGCCATGAGGCAGAGAAGTGGTGCGCTTCTGAGGCTGAATTTACACAATGTGGGTTTAATGCGTTACCCTGGCGGTTTTTCCGTCTAATATCTATACATGCGGATTTGCTACGTTTCAATGTAAAACCATAGATGCAAAATCGTGCCGCGGCTGGTACCCGGGTCGGGAGAGGAGGCTGCTACTCCTCTCATCTGACCGCTGCTCTGGCTGATAACAGTGAGAGCAGCGTGGTTGGGATAAGCAGCAGCCTGCTTCTCCCAGCCCGCGTTCTAGCGGCAGTGAAAAAAGAATCAAAAGGTAAAAATAAAAAAATAAACCTTCATACTCACCTCTCCGGCGACCCCCGGTGTCATCCTGGGTGATGCTGTCCAGTCGGCGGCTTGCTGTACACTGCGGGGCATGGGCTCGCGCCCCGCTGTGTACTTTCAGGACCTGCGGTGATATCAATGATCACCTGATGGTCACGTGACCATCAGCTGATTGCTAAAGCCGGTAATCAGCTGATCGATCTCATGACTGATCAGCTGATTGCTGAAGCCAGTAATCAGCTGAATGTCATGTGACCGAGGGAAGATTCACAAGAATTTTCCCATGCTCTCTAGCTCATAGGGGCTCATCAGCCGATCTTCAGCTGATGAACCCTAGCGACCTCTCCTGCAGCCTGTATACTGATAGGGGTGATTTTACACCCTTGTCAGTATACAGTGCTGTATTCTACAGCTGTGACATCAGTGATTTCTGATGTCACAGCTATAGAAATGACCCAGATCGTCGTGGAAAAGTCCTGATCATTGACTGTGTCGTTGATGGCGGACAAGTGATGAATATTGTTGTTTGTTTTTTTTACGTTTTTTTCAGGAGATCAAGGGCTTTGCGGAGGCGGGTAATAAAAAAAATTGTCGAACCGTGTGTTTTATTTCATTAAAATTCTTTATTCTGGCCATATCTTTTAATGGAAAATGCATTGACTATTTTACTATGCGGTTAGTAATGGGGGCGCCTTATAGACGCCCTCCATTACTAACCTGGACTTCACGTCAGTCGCCAATACAAGGCTGACGTGAACCACAATCCCATTACTCTCTGCCACCACTACAGGGCAGCGTGGAAGAGCGAGGCTAAGCACTAGATTTGGCGCATCTTATGGATTCGCCATTTCTGGGACTGCTGAGGGGTGATATTAATAGCCGCAGAGGGGGCTAGTATTCATGGCCCCTTTCAAGGCTATTAATATCAGCCCTCAGCTGTCTAGTTTAGCCTTTGCTGGCTAGATTTTATAGGGGGACCCCATGTCAATTTTTTTCTGGGATCCCCCTGTAATCTAGCTAGTAAAGGCTAAACAAACTGCTGTGGGCTGATTGTTGGCTAATGGCCCCTTCCTCGGCTATTAATATCATCTCCCAGTGGTCGGCTTTCCCTCTGCTGATTATAAAAATGACGCGGGAGCCCACGCCATTTTTTTTCTCATTTTAGGCTTTGTGCCCATAATTCAGACGTAGCAGCGCTTTGGACGCAAATTTTTGCTGCGTCCAAAACGTTGCTTTCTTTCGAACGCATGTAAATCAACAGTCCTGAAAGACGTGCCGCATGTCAGTGTCCACGGGTGATTTGCAGCCTCTGATGCACGCATAGCGGACATGGGATTTCTAGAGATCCCATCCACTATAACGTAACATCTGGATGCTGTGGGTTTGACGCTGTATATAAACGCAGCGTCAAATCTGCAGCGGCTCCTGACCGTGGCCATGTACCCAAACTCACCCGCAGTGTATCAATTTCTGTATCGGACATGCTCGTCTCCACTGCAGATTTTGACCGATTGAAGTGTCATTATATGCGGTGGATTCACATGTAATGACAACAAAAGTGCGGCATTAGAACACCGCGTTTTGGATGCAACATAAATGCGTTGTGTCCAAAGCGCTGTTGAGTGCAGATCGGGGGACGTAGCGGCTAACGAACCAACTGTGAGATGTTAATTATGGCCAGGGAAATGTTTGCCTAATGGCACTTTCCCACCTTTTCATGACCAAACAAAGTAAAGAAACAGACAGACACAGTGTAAACACTTAATTTGAAATACAACAGACACATTCTTTAATCATTTAAATGAACCAATATACTCACCCTAGCTCTTATGGTAATCCAAGGGCTTAAGCAATGTCTCACCAACTTTATTTAGCTCCAAAAATCATTCATTGATGCTCAAAAACGCTTAAAACACGCATGTAAAAACGCATCAAAAATGCGTCGAAAACGCACGTAAATCGGCATGAGTTTTTTTCTGCCAGGGAGAGATAAAAATGCTCAGGAAATTTCTGCTTCAAATCTGCATCGTGGGCACATACCCTGAAGATACAAATTGAGAAAACCACTTTAAAAGAGGGGAAAACTACAATGACATCATGTGAATGCATAGTTAATCTCCCTGCTGATGTTTGATAGAAAACCCAAGCACTGTTTGATATGATTTAGAGGCTTGTTTAGTGATATAATATCACTGTAACAAATGACTTTACTTTGAGGCAGCCTGATAAAATATTAGCACATCTAAGGTTATTAGATGTACATAATTTATATCCATGCTCTTAATACATAGTTTGGTGGATGTCAAATGCAAAGTCTCATGAAGACATTATTTATCTAGTTATCTGGCTGAATTTAAGCCAAGAGCACAAAAACTGCTCTCTGGATAACTCATGACATCAAAACCAGCTGTGCTGCCTTCAGCTTGAAGCCTTCTAAAAAAACAAACCCCAACAGCTGAATGTGAATGTGACATTACAAGTTCTTTCAGCAGTTTTAGACTCTACTGTGTTTTATAAACAAGGCTTATAATGTGATGAAAAATGATACAGAACGAAGCGGCATTCTGCCTGAAAATGTTCATTTTATTTGTCATTATTAGCCAATTGTTAGAATATATGTTGTTTTACTATCAGCCATCTTGTTGTGGTTTGCTGGCTTCTAGTCTTTTCCTCTGGTGCTGGGTTTCTTGGTCACGTGATCTCTGCACTCTTTATTACCCAGAAACTGGCCCCCATTCCCTGCTGGACATCAGTGTTGTTTCGCTCGTGCTCTGGCTAAGTAGCCTGGTTTAGTTCTTCTTGCTTTTGACTATTGTTATCGTGGGACTTCTTGTTCCACCAGTTTTGTTTCCTTTAATTTTCGCTTCTGCAACAAACTTTTCTGTTAGGAGGTCTCCTGATTTTGCTCCCAGTCCTTAGATCTTTTAGGGACCCCTTTCCCTTACCTACAGGTCTTCGTTTGAGTTCAGTGCAGGAGTTTCGGTGGGGCTAATCATAAGGAATAGGCCACCCACCCCAGCGTAGGGTAAATCTGAGTCTCAGTGCAGGGACAACTTTTCCCTCCTATTCCTTAGTTCTATGTTGCAGAACATAACACCAATCTTAATTCCTCTACATATATATAATTAATGATATTCATGGTTGTAGCCCAGCTAAAGAGTAACCATTGTTTTAATTTTTATTTCATAAATCAATAGTACACATAAAAATAAGAAACTTTTAATATATCTCATCAGAGAAATCTTTCCCTGTCAGGACTGATCAAAATGGTTTCCCAGAAGAATTTTGGCTTACTCACTTACATTTTTGCAAACTGCAGTCTAGCTATTTTATGTCTCTGTGTCAGCAGTGGGGTCCTCATGAGTCTCCTGCCATAGCGATTCATTTTATTCAAATTTTGACAGATAGTTCACGCTGACACTGATGCATCCTGAGCCTGCAGGACAGCTTGAAATTCTTTAGAACCTGATTGGGGCTGGTTATCCACCATCCGGACTATTCTGCGTTGCAACCTTTCATCAATTTTTCTCTACCATGGAGATTAGCTACAGTCCAATGGGTTGTAAACTTCTTGAATATATTGCGCACTGTGGACAAAGAAACATCAAGATTTCTGGAGATGGACTTGTAACATTGAGATTGTTGATATTTTTCAACAATTTTGGTTCTCAAGTCCTCAGGCAGTTCTCTTCTCCTCTTTCTGTACTCCATGCTTAGCGTGGCACACACAGACACACAATGCAAACATTGAGTCAACTTCTCCCCTTTTGATCTGGTTTCAGGTATCATTTTCATATTGCCCACACCTGTTACTTGCTACAGGTGAGTTTGAACCAGCATCACATGCTTGAAGCAAAGTATTTTACTTACAATTTTGGAAAGGTACCAACAATTTTGTCCGGCCAATTTTGGGGGTTTTGTGTGAAATTATGTCCAATTTGCCTTTTTTTCTCTGTTTTTTTGTTGTTCCAATACACACAAATTGCACAAATGAAATAAACATGTATGTAACAAAATATGTTTGATTGTACTAATTTTCTGATAGAAATACTTAATTTTCTTGAACAATTTCAAGGGTGCCAACACCTTCAACCATGACTGTATATCACAAAGTTTTTTTATTTTCATGTGCACTATTGATTTTTTAAATAAAAATTTAAACAACAGTTGCTCTTTAAATTTCTGAAGGGAAGTAAAGAATTACTGTTTTAAGTCATATTCAGACAACAGATTTTTTTTTCTTGGACGTGAAAAAAGGAAAGATTTTTCATATGTGTGCTTGATCCAATTTTTATTCGTTTTTGATTTGTGTGGCCATTTTTACCATCTGTGTTTGATCTGTTTGTCCAGTGTGAGAAAAATAAACTGATTGAGGCTTCTTAAAAAGAACCTGACAGCTTATACATGCTGCCCAATCCACAGGCTGCCTGATTTCTACCAGATACGTTTGACTTTGAACCACTGCATAGTTTCAGAGAAAATATACTTCAGAAGCCACCAAGGCCCGAGCTGCACGGGAGACTAGTCATATTGGTGGGTCCCCAGTGGCTTCTCCCATTCCTCTGGAGTGACAGGTCTCTCCCTATATGTGGTCTCCAGCGGCTTTTAAATAATGTTTTTCTTTGAAACGCTGGGTGCATGAGTAGCGGGGAAATGAAGCAGATAAATCATTTATTATATTTAAATAATGCATATGTATGAAATGCTTGATTTATGTACTGCTAGTTCTATACTAGGTGAATAAAGCAACTCAAAGAGAGAGGAAATTCACTGATGCTTGTAAATGAATAAATGGATTCTGCCTTTCACATCTAATAGATAGGAAAAACTTCAGCACTCTAGTCGCAGATGAAGAAGATAGCTTTATTAAATCGACCCATGTGAAAACAGATTACTTCCAACATTTCGGCCATATAACGCCTTTTTCAAGGTATATCTGTAGGAGGAAGGATCCAAATGTCCTGCTTTTTGGATCTAGTCACGCTTGTGCCACAATCTTAATCGTAACAATTGTATTTGTTATGCTTAAGACTGGTATGTAGTCGAAATGTGCAAACATGATTCTTACCAGCCTTTCTGTATCATGTATTATTTAAAGACAAAATTAAGATTTTAAGTTGTTGTGATACAGTTTTTTTTCTTCACATTATAGTATATGAATGCTAGTTGATGTTTCGACTTGTTGTTTGCTTTTCTTATTTCAATATCCAGCTATAACTCTTCTGGCATCTGGTGTTGATACCTGTTGCAAATATCACTGTATCAGTATTCTTCAAAGAAGCACTCCTCTCATCAAAGTTTTCATCCTCTTAATGTATTGCAATCATCATATTATATAGCACTGTGTACTTACAATTGCTAATTTTACCTTTCTACCCAGTTAATTCTTCTGTTTTCTCTGCTGTATGTAGAAACAGGAAGTCTCTTGTCCCTGCATTTATCATTCCCCTCTTCAACTCCTGACTCAGCTGATGCCTCCTCTCCCCCTGTTAAGGACTTTTACAGTGACTGATGACTCATACAGGCAAAATTGACCTCCTGTTTCTACATAGAGCGTTGAAAGACTCAGCTAGTCAGTTTTTAATCACATGTGGGTAGAAGGGCAAAATGAGCAATTGTAATTGCACAGCGCTATATAATATGATGACTGCAATATACACTGCTCAAAAAAATAAAGGGAACACTTAAACAACAGACTATAACTCCAAGTAAATCAAACTTCTGTGAAATCAAACTGTCCACTTAGGAAGCAACACTGATTGACAATCAATTTCACATGCTGTTGTGCAAATGGAATAGACAATAGATGGAAATTATTGGCAATTATCAAGACACCCTCAATAAAGGAGTGGTTCTGCAGGTGGGGACCACAGACCACATCTCAGTACCAATGCTTTCTGGCTGATGTTTTGGTCACTTTTGAATGTTGGTTGCGCTTTCACACTCGTGGTAAGAAGGTTTGCTGTGTCTGTCAAAATAGTGTCAAGAGGCTGTAGGTGCTACCAGGAGACAGGCCAGTACACCAGGAGACGTGGAGGGGGCTGTAGGAGGGCAACAACCCAGCAGCAGGACCGCTATCTCCGCCTTTGTGCAAGGAGGAACAGGAGGAGCACTGCCAAAGCTCTGCAAAATGACCTGCAGCAGGCCACAAGTGTGCATGTGTCTGCACAAACGGTTAGAAACTGACTCCATGAGGGTGGTATGAGGGCCCGACATCCACAGATGGGGGTTGTGCTCAAAGCCCAACACCGTGCAGGATGCTTGGCATTTGCCACAGAACACCAGGATTGGCAAAGTCACCACTGGCGCCCTGTGCTCTTCACAGATGAAAGCAGGTTCACACTGAGCACATGTGACAGACGTGACAGAGTCTGGAGACGCCGTGGAGAGCGATCTGCTGCCTGCAACATCCTTCAGCATGACTGGTTTGGCAGTGGGTCAGTAATAGTGTGGGGTAGCATTTCTTTGGAGGACCGCACAGCCCTCCATGTGCTCACCAGAGGTAGCCTGACAGCCATTAGGTACCGAGATGAGATCGTCAGACCCCTTGTGAGACCATATGCTGGTGTGGTTGGCCCTGGGTTCCTCCTAATGCAGGACAATGCCAGACCTCATGTGGCTGGAGTGTGTCAGCAGTTCCTGCAAGATGAAGGCATTGAAGCTATGGACTGGCCCGTCCGTTCCCCAGACCTGAATCCGATTGAGCACATCTGGGACATCATGTCTCGCTCCATCCACCAACGTCCCGTTGCACCACAGACTGTCCAGGAGTTGGCGGATGCTTTAGTCCAGGACTGGGAGGAGATCCCACAGGAGACCATCCGCAACCTCATCAGGAGCATGCCCAGGCATTGTAGGGAGGTCATACAGGCACGTGGAGGCCACACACAATACTGAGCCTCATTTTGACTTGTTTTAAGGACATTACATCAAAGTTGGATCAGCCTGTAGTGTGTTTTTCCACTTTAATTTTGGGGGTGACTCCAAATCCAGACCTCCATTGGTTAATAAATTTGATTTCCATTGATGATTTTTGTGTGATTTTGTTGTCAGCACATTCAACTTTGTACAGAACAAAGTATTCAATGAGAATATTTCTAGGATATCATCTAGGATGTGTTATTTGAGTGTTCCCTTTATTTTTTTGAGCAGTGTATTAAGAGGTTAACAATTTTGATGGGAGTGCTTCTTTCCTACATAGAAATTTACAATCATATCTACTAATCTGTCTACATTTGCACTTTTTACTGCTGGCTTGTTCTTACTCCTCTGCCCTGCTATCTATCTATATATTGAGATTTTTGTATTGATCCGAGTCATGGATCAAAGTTACACATACAGATTTTGTGGTATACTATGCCTGATGAAGAGACCTGAGTAGTCTTGAAAACTTGCAATTTGTTACCATCTTTTCGGTTGGCCATTAAAAGGTGTCAACCACTGTGGACTCTCAAATCTAAATATTTTTCTATCTACTGGCTAACATGGTACAAGAATATATATTTTCCCTATAACATACAAGTCTATGAGTCCATGAAAAATCACTGACAGCACTTATTGCCATCCGTGTGCAGTCCATGTGCTATCTGTTTTTAACATTGTAGTGGATAGGAAAAGCTTTGAAATTTATTCATTTATTTTTTCATATGAAGCAATGATGAAAACCGGATCAAAAACACTAATACAATAGAATTTTTTTTTTTGCATGTCAGAAAGTCAATTGTAAGTTCAGAATAAAGTAAAGAAAATCACTTCTAAAAAAAAAATCTACAGTATGTGAAATTCAATATGATTTATTCAAGACTAAAATCTTAATAATAATTGTGGATAAAAAGTTGGATCTTTTTGAAAAATTCCCAGCACATTGTACACAATTGGAACTAATATGTCAAATTTTTTTCTTCAAATCTGCATTTTACAACTATCAATCTCACTGACTACTCAGCGAAAGTGACTTTCAGATACTATACCTCCTGGGTTTTTGCATTTTCCTAAAATTACAAATCTGTGACTCATTTTATACTCAAACTGCTACAATGTAACATCATATTCTGTAGTAAAAGAGAACATGGTTGTTGACACGGCACATTCATGTTTTTTTCTTTTACTTATGCATCATTATTTTCAGAACATTGCTATAAATATATTTTTAAAGCTAGTTACTGCTAGTGCTCAGTAATGTGGCACACGGCAATGTAATGTCTAATGTGTATATTCAGCAGCTGTCACACTGTAATTTTACAAGGTAAAACTATCATCTACAATTCAAAAGCAGCAGAATAAAACAAATAAGCCACAAGGTATGTTAACCAACTTCTTTTTGTTACACCATTGGGTGGTCTGTGGGACTGTATAAATAAATTGTAGCATTTAGCCATAACACACCTGAAGCCTTTAAATGTGCACAAGGAAATGGATGGAAAGCATGAAGAATGGTATGTTTTATCGAGTAAAGCTTGTACAAACATTTTGTTTCCTTGGCATTTCCCTCAACTTGCAATTGATTAGGAGATGGTATGAGTTTAACTAAACAATATGATCTCCAAGTAGATTGTTTCTTTGGTGGAAAGTATAAAATTCATAGAAATTACTCTTTTTAAAAGGGTTGTCTCATGAACAAAGTACATTTTAATCAATAGATTTTGGAATAATAATAAGTTCCACAATTGGATGTGTTAAAAAATAAAAATAATGTTATAAATGTGCCCCTGCTGTGTACTGTGTAATGGCTGTGTCTGACCGTACAGGAACATGGTCTGATCATACCACAGCTCCTGGGCAGGGGAGGATGCAAAAGAGTATACAGCCAGGACACCATGGGATTTGTAAAAATAAAAAAAATAAAGCTCAGTGCCTGGTGATTCACTAGAGAACTTGTTCACAGTAGATATGATTGAATCGATTTCATGCAAACTCAATTTGTGCTGTATTATTGGAAATTCGCTGAACCTGGCTAATTCGAAAAATTTGCAATTCGATCGTGCCAATTGCCTACAATGGCTGCAAACATTTTACACATTACAGAAGATTGCATGTGCCAGATAAAGTTTAAATGAACTCGGGCATGGCTGGGTGGTCTTCCCCATGAAACTTTGCAGTTATTACATCACATGGTATATCACAGCCAATCAGGAGGGACTATCATAGCCTGTATAAAAGCAGAGGCAAGGAATGCAACAGCTAATTTGTGATATATCTGGATTGTGAGAGGATTTCAAAGCTCAAATCTTAGCAATAAAGATATGGAAAAGAAGCTATAAAACACTGAATAAGCATTACAAAAAATGTGTGACGGCACAGTAGTGAAAAATGAATAACATCTGCTTACCTATAGGTATATATCTTGAGGTCACTTTGATATTACTAAGGGTCTGTTTGCGCTAAGGATCTTGACATGAGTTAGATACAGTCCTGGAAGACCTCAGGGCATTTGGAGTACTTGCAATTTGTCGCTGGTCAAACTTTCAAAAAAATTTCGTCAAAGCTGTTGAATTCGAATGTCAAAATATTCGTTCATCTCTAGTCAACAGATTTCCCAATGCAAACTATATATATGCATTAGATTTTTTAGACTTAATGAAACTGATGTACTTACATTGAAAATCCATGAGCTCTGTACCGATAAGGTGCCAAAACAGTGCTGTCTACAAACTGGGTCTTTCTTCATTTTGGAGATGACTCTGGCTTGTATGATATGAAATGCTTTGCATATATGAAAATCTAAATCAGACTCTCACTATGTTTCCAGAAGTAAGTGACAAGCTGAGATTACACTTATCTACTTCATCCATAGTTGTCTAGTCTACATTATCCAAAAGGAGTCACAGAAATTTAAAAAGTTATCTGTCACAGTAGCAAAATATTATTTTACCTTGTATGTATTTCTTTATTACTGGCATTTCTGCTCATGGTTGACACCTTCCTATTACTCCTTCTCACTCTATTTGCACGCAATAAATGACATACTAATCATAAGAGTCATTCTTAAAGCACCCAAAAAGTACCCTACGTTGTACATACATTGATCTCTAAAAGCTTAATCTTGAGTTAGCTATAGTTCGCTAGTTGTGACTGGACAAAAAAAATTAACCAGCAATCATGGGTTAAAATAAAAGTAAACTACTTCTAAACAAGAATGTAAAAATTAGGATGATACGTCAATGCCTCTATTACTGGGATTTTATCTGATGCCTTTAAATGCAAGAACATTAAGCTGTGAGCTAAAATATGAGGCTGGAGAAGATTTTTTTTATCTTGACTGTGACTTATGGCTATCCATCTTGTTAATATTACTCTCTAGGACAAACTGTAGAATGTGCTTTGATCATCTGTAGAAGATATATGAAGCAGTTAGCTCTAGTTTTTGGTAGAAAAAAGGCTCCTTTTCAAAACTCAGCTGAAACCAATTTTGAGATATGCTTTCTCAAGAAAAGTTTTTTTGAAGAATTGACACTGCACGCATTGCACAATTTATACCTTTCATTGCCGACAATAAATATTGCATTTATGAATGTCACTTCATGGATTTACTATTAATTCTGACTAAGGCACATAATATATGTTAAGAACAAACTCAGCTTTTCTTAGTTATGGTGTTCATTCTCTTGGGGAAAGTCAGAGATTATCCTTGATTAATTACATCACAAATATGCGAATTTACTATTAACACAATGTTGTATAATTTTACAACATAGATATGTTGATTTTGATATAGAAACATCCATTACTCTATAAAAAATGTGTCCTTCTAATTAAATATTTTGAATTATTAAATCAAATTTGAAAATTTTGTTCTATGCGATGTTCATATCATTGACAAATTTGCCATAAATTTTGCAAAAAATTTCTGATTCATACAATTTTTTTCTGATTCATTTTGATATGAAAAACTATGCTAGCAAAGCCAAATTAAAGCAAATCGCCAAATTAAAATTATGGAAGATTCTCTCATCACTAAAATTTGTCTCTTAAAACTTTTTTAAACTTGATTTCACATTAACCCCTTAATAGCCTATGACGTATTAGTACGCCATAGACTATTACCCGGCTCCGAACGCTCCGGCTCTGAGCCCGCACTGAACTGGGCACGTCAGCTGATTCTTACAGCTGACATGTGCCTGCAACAGCTGAGGGTGGAATCGTGATCCACCCGCGGCTGTTAACCAGTTAAACGCCGCTGTCAATCTCTGACAGCAGCATTTAACAGTGCCGCGCCGGAAGCGCGGCCTTAGCCCCGTCCATCGGTGACCCCGTCACGTGATCGCGGGTCACTGATGGGTCGGCATGACAACTCGGGGTCTGCAGCAGACCCCTGTGGTTGTCATGTCTCGCTAGCTATGAGCGCCACCTAGTGGTCGGCGCCCATAGCACAGGAGCATTTCTCCTGCATACTGCATGTATGCAGGAGAAACAATTAGGAAACTGCAGCTTCTAGTCTCCTATGGAGACTATTGAAGCATGCAGAAAGTGTAAAAAAATGGTTTTAAAAATATAAAAAAATAAAAAAAATATAAAAGTTTTAAATCACCCCCCTTTTGCCCCATTCAACATAAAATAATAAAAAAAAATTCCCACATACACATATTTGGTATAGCCACGTTCAGAATCACCCGATCTATCAATATAAGAAAAGAATTAATCCGATCAGTAAATGGCGTAACGAGAAAAAAATTCTAAACGCCAGAATTACGGGCGATGAAAACATCGGATTTATCCCAAAATGTTTTCAATTAAAACGTCAGCCCGGTATACAAAAAATAAGCCCTCACCCAGCCATAGATCTCGAAAAATTGAGACGCTACAGGTCTTAGAAAATGGATTTTTTTTCCCATTTTCCAGTACACGATATGGTAAAACCAGTGATGGCTTTTAAAAGTACAACTCATCCCACAAAAAATAAGCCCTCACATGGCCATATTGACAGAAAAATAAAAAGGCTATGGCTCTGGGAGAATGGGAGCAAAAAACGAAAACGCAAAAACAGAAAAACCCAATGTCCTTAAGGGGTTAACACCAGTATGGATTGGGTATGCGTATAAGATAAATATATCAAAGGGAACCTGTAAGCAAAAATAACAATACTTGCAACCATGGTGGTAATCTGCAGATAAATAGCATTTCATACATTTACAACTGTCTAATTGGAAGTGGGGCTGCTGGTAAAAAAATGATGGAAATTTTTCCCCGCAGCTGCTCCCTTACAGTCATCATGGTGGCTTCAAGGCTGTGAACAATCAACAGTCACTACACACTGTAATCACACCCACTGCTCCTTAACTAATATACTGCTCAGCGGCATGTGTGTGGAGCAGGATGTCAGTCAAGGAGCATGGGTGGTGATAACAATGTGCGCATTGTGTTATGATGACTGACTGCTCACTGTACCAGCATCATCCCGAAGACTAGAAGTGAGCGGCTACAGGAAGAATATAACTTAATTTACTTCCAATTTGACTGCTGCACATATTTAAAATGCTGTTTACCTACAGATCACCACTATTGTTTAATTGAAATGCTGCTATTTTTTTCTCCACAGAATCCTTTATTGTTAAATTTCAATGATATTGTCCCCCCACAGGATCTCTTTAAATAAATGCAAAAAATAAACAATATTTCTCTTTATTATGAGTAGCCAGAAGGAACAAGCATACTAGAATTAAAGGGAATCTGTCAGCATGTATTCATACCCCAAACTATTGTATTTATATGCTCTTTCAAAGACAAGTCCAGCAACACCTTTACATGGCCAGCCCATTCCTCCATTACTGGGAAATCAGCATTTGAATTAATATGCAAATGAGGCTGACGACCTATTTGTAGATCTGAACCCTCTGTCACTACAGCTCTATTCACCAACTAGGGCAACCTCCTCCTGCTTGATTGATGACTTCTTTGACTGAAGTCAAACAGCATGTAGGCTGTCAATCCAACAGGAGGAGGCGACACTGGGCGGGGAATATCACTAGAGTGACAAAGGTTTTAGATCTATAATAGGTTTGAGAATCATAAAAAACTTGCAGTATATTCTGGGCACTACTAGTGGATGAAGGATGTCCAAAGTCAGGTAGATGAAGAGTTTTTATTGTATTTTGCATTTTGGAGTTGATCTAACTCTTCGTCTACTTGACCTTGGACATCCTTCATCCTCTGGCACTGCCTGAAATATCCCATAAGTGTTTTCTGATTCTGAAAACTTAATTCCAGTTCTGGCAGTATATGCTTAGGAATCAGCCCTTGGAGCAGCACCCATCAACAGTGGACTCACACTCCTTCTCCAGTGTTGTGCCTGCTGTGCACAACCTCCTCGGGCAGGCAGTGAACGATCAGATTTAGACACAAAGTTCTTTCCCTCTTTTTCTATTATATCTACAACAGTTCTACAGCCTCATCTCCATACCAATTCAAACGCTGATTTCCCAGTAATGACTAAAACGAATGGCCATGATATAGGTATTGCTGGACTTGTCTTTGAAAGGGCTACATACACATATAAATAGTTTTGAGGGTGAAATTCTGCTGACAGATTCTCTTTAATAGTATTGAAATATACAAAAGGGAAGTATCCCTCATTAATTAGTGGACTCAGAGACACGGTAATTTTCAGGTACCTTCTAGGTTACCTCCCAGGGGGGCGCTATTAACACTATTAAATGCCATAGTCAAAATTAAAGTCGGTGCCTAATCTCTTGTAAGGGATAGAATAGGAATAATATGAAAATATATACTTTTAATTTTATAAATATGCTGTACAGTAAACTGTACTCATAATATTTGGAGGGATTAAAGATATTGTGAATAAGTTTCACTTAAAATTGTATAGTTTTACACGCTACTATGTAAGCTATCAGTTAGTGTTTACTTAATGAAGCTCTCCCATCAAAGTTTTTATCCTCTTAATATGTTGCAATCATCATTTATATAGCACTGTGTACTTACAATTTCTCATTTTGCCTTTCTATCCAGTTAATTATTCTCTTTTCCATTAGGTTTATTACGTCACATGATTAAAAATGAACTATCTGAATCCTTCTAAGCTCTATGCAGAAACAAGAGGTCAATTTTCCCTCCATGAGTCATAATTTGATGGGAGTGCTTCTTTAACACACAGTCACATAACCTTGTAAAAGCTTCTTCTATAAGGAATTCGAATAGTTGCTCAGCAGGATAGTGGTCATTAACCTCAGATTAGAGGCATCTGAAAAGAAACAGCTGTACAAAACTATATGCACTGTTGCATTGCTTATCTAGATTGCCATTTGTAATGCTATTAGCAAAGGTCCATGCATTTCCTTACATGTTGGGTCATGTAAAAAAATATATAATATATTCTAGGGAGCCAAATGGATCTTTCTGTTTATAAACAAGTTAGGACCTTATGGATAGGTCGTGATTAAGACTGAAAAGGAAACTTCTACAATGGATGTATATTCCTTTGGACTCATTTCCTTTTTATTCTTGCACCTGAACAGTGCTGTCCAAGATTAAAAAAAAAAAAATCTACTTTTTTCTCTAAAAAGAATCACCAAAGTCAGGAGGGGTTGAATGGAATGGCCAATGCATGAGCCCTGACGCTTCTCTTACCGTCTATGGTAGTGACGTTAATAGTCTAATGCAGCACCAAAAGATGCACACACATGACCGCCCACTCCATTCAACTCTTCCTGCCTGTGGTCATATGGTCATAGGAGATCCACAGGACATTAGTCTATCAGAGTATCAATGGGCGCCCCCCCACTGATTTAACACTTATAATCTAGCTGGTGGAAAAGTGATCATTTTTGTAGGTTGCAATACCCCTTTAATGAAGGAAAAAGCAAGTGCAGTTATTATTACATTTTATTTGAGACACCAAATGCACTGTGACTAATTATAAAACAATTCATGGATATACAAATAAATGATTAGAAACCATTTACCATTTGTTTCTAAATTAATTTGACTCTATCTGCCAAGATATACATTCAGGCCTAAAAGTATTCAATAAATACAAATAAGTATGAACACAAATTGTTGACTGAATGGAAAGCAATAAAAAAATGCTGAACACATGTAAGAAAATATTTCTGCTAGCGGAACACATTAAAAAGAAAGAGTTGCATTCATAATGTGCTGCTATTTTAAAGATGGGGAGGTTCTGGAATTTAATATCCTGTTATTGTGAGAAATCTATACAGCGTCTGTGCCCAGAGCAGAAAAGCAAAACTACAAAGTAGAAAGTACAAAGTCAGAATAGAGAAGTTTGTTACTGAAATTGAACAGATCTGCATTGGCCTGCCAGAGAAGCTCAGAAAAATTTCCCATGATCCCTAAATCTCCACACTCCATTCAGGCTTCACTTTGTTTCCAGGTTTATTTTTCTTTGATCTTAGTACAGTGGAAACGTGAAGGCAATGACTAATCCATAGATGAAGCCATTCAAAGTATCTGCCGTTGGTGTGCAAATAGGAGCCTCCAAAATGGACAACCTGGATATGATTTAATATGCTGAGTTTTTCAACACATCCTAAAATCCACAAATTCCTTTCCCTGAGGCAGGGATTTTTCAGAGGAAAACATTTGAAAGTTTAAGTTGTGCAGCCTCAATTTGATTTCCAACGTTGTTAGAGAAGAAAAACCCAAAGAAGCTCAAGAGAATGAAATAAAACCAATTCAGATATTATATCAAGATCAATATTTATTTTCAATCGTTTCTACAACTTGATATAATAGTAGGTAAAGGGCTTCAGATAGTTGAGGCACCTTAATATTTTAGAATGTCAAGGTGATCGCAAGAGTACATGTCGGCATGATGAAAGGTGGGAGCACAACCGTAATACACTACCACCCTCCTGCTGTAACTGTTCAGATCAGAGAAAATTCAGATCCTAGGAAGTAATCCGTTCAGTAGGTTCATGGAGTAAGAAAATAAATTAAGCTTCCATAGAGACAGAATGTGGCTATTTTATTACTTAAAGGATCGATCAAGATTTTTCCAGTGTGCAAATTACTTTGCGTTTTGAAACCAAAATATTAATATTGATATCTCTATTGCTGAGCAAAATTCTTATTGTTTCTCCATAATACGAATTTCTCAAATTGTCTGTGCAAATTACTTCTTCAGAGATGAAGAGGACTTGAACTCTATAGCGCCACCTATAGGAAGCAGCAATCCTACTAGTCACAATCGACCCTTTAACGAGTCTTGCAATACGACTTAGGATAAAAGCCAAATCAGAATCTCAATTTGCAGACACCGTGTTTCAAATCGTCTGTGAATCTTGAACCAATCTTGTGTCCCATGTATTTATTGTACCTCTTTTGGTCAATACTGCATAACTTCCAAATGAAAGTAAAAGACCAATACCTGATTCTTATTTATCAGCTAATTTGGGGGAAGAACATTTATGCTGAATAGATATATTTCCTTCTGTACCTTGTTTCACTATTTGAGTTCCTTACTGTTTTGCTCTGTTTTCCTGCCTCAAAATCAAAAGAATATGAACTTGCATTAAAAACGATGTGTTGGTAGACTATGCACAGCTCATTAATTGTAGTAAAGATTTATGCCAACCCCAGATGTTAAAATGCAACCATATTCAATATTTAGAAACACTAAATTTATGCTTCCTTTACTTAATAAATAGTTAATAAATTGCTTACAAATCAATTTCATTAGTAAGTTAATTTATTAAGGTGTGTCATAGTTCTGAAGTCATGCCAGATACCTTAATCAGATCCTCACAGTATGCTGGAGCTCATTTACTGAGAATATTTCATTTATTAGATTTTGCAACATACTAAATCACTAAATCATACAGTTGTCATTAGTTATATGAAGGAGACTCAATAACTTAAGAGCTTGAATAGAATATTTAGATTTTTAGTACTGTATGTCAACCCACTAATGACCCAGATGGTTAAATTTGTGTTTAGAGATAAGCCAATAAATTCGAGTGGAATTGCATTGTACCTGAATTTCTAAAAATCCGCATTTGTCAAAATGTGGATTTTTGTAATTTGCTTTTGCGCAGATTCAGCGAAAGGCGGACCATGGCTGCCATTTTTTTGAGCCATAAAAGGCCATCAAAATGTTAAAGGATAAAAAAAAAACTTTTATGCTATGTGTCCATGATGCAGAAATGCTCCGGATTTTTCCTGAGCATTTCTGCATCTCCCTGGCAGAAAAAACGCATGCGGATTGTACATGCAGATTGTACATGCGTTTTTGCTGCCAGGGACAAGCAGAAGTGTAGCGTTCTTCACATGCATTTCCGCATGCGGGTTGACAAGCGCTTTCCAAGCAATTTTAGCATTAGTGTTGAGCCACCCCCGTAGTGTTCGAGTTCGGTTCGGTTCGTCGAACACCCGTGTGTTCGCCGAACTGTTCGTCGAACTGTTCGTCGAACACGTTCGAACACCGTTAAAACCAATGGCAGGCAAACAAAAACACATAGAAACACATAGAAAACACCTTCAAAGGTGTCCAAAAGCTGACAAACTGCTCAGAAGACACAACTAACACATGGAAAAGTGACAAGTACATATAGTCATGCGAAAAGAAAAGAGGTGGAGGAGTAAAAGGAGGGGGAGACACAAATATAGGCATGTCATGCCCTTCTAAAATCCAAAGAGTGAGAAGCCGACACGTTCAGTCCGCTCCTGCCCGTGCCACCTCCGTGTCGCCGGGTTTGTGCCAGAGCCGCGGTGAACCCTGACGGCCAGCCCCCCTCTCCCAATACTGGTGCCTGTCCGCTGGTGGATCGAGCGAGCCCCCCTGTGGTGGAGGCAGCTCTAAGCTTTTTAATTTAAATTGTCTCTCTAATTTGAATGAATACACTTTAAATCCATTTACAAGGATCTATTGGAGGGCAAGTCTCATGCCAGCAGCCGCGTAATTCCAGCTCCAGTAGCGTCCACTAAAGCTGCTGCAGTTAAAAAGCTTTTATAAGGATCGAGCTCGGCTGTCCACCGCAAGGCATCCTACTGCCAGTCCCAGCCCCTATGCCTTGGGGTGCCTCCTGATGCTCTTCACTGAGTATCCCGTGGTCCCGAAGCATTTCCTTTGAAAAAATTAAGTGTCCAAACTACAGGTGGTGTAGCTTGCTTAACAGCCGGGATAATCCGCTGACTAGCAGACACTGCTACTAGGCACAAAGTATTTCCTGGGCTAGATGCAGTTAAAAATTTGTAATTAGATACTCTCGTTGGATGCTGAGAAAGCATTCCATAGAGTCTCCTGGCACGCCATATATGATTCTCTTAAAAAGCTTGGGGTAGGGGTCTAGGGGACCCTTTTATAGCCAAAATCACTGCCCTGTATCACAATACGTCACCTAGGCTGAAGATAAATGGAACTGTAGCACCCTGAGGGCTCGGTTGCTACAGAGGTATTGCACCTCACCCAGAGGTGTGATATCTCACTCTCAGGTAAGGATGGAGTGTGGATCAGGACCCGACACCTGCATGCATTACACCACATTACCGTGGGGCAGGGCGACCAATATGCCTCTGAGATGGGCACGACAGTCCCTGTCCCTGGCTGGAGTGGGGGGAGGGAACACTGAGGAAGGGGAACCCTGTAGTGCAGGAGCAGGGAGGAAGCAGTTCCTGGGTGCATTGAGAAGGGAGTATAAAAGGTGGGCACCATCTTAGTTCAGTGCAGAGAAGTCTGAGCAGAAGTGGCAGGGAGCAGGGGCTCTGCATGAGCTCTGCTCCGAAGGCGGGCCTAGTAACAGAGGCCCAGGCCTGGAAGAGGGAGAAGGAAGGAAGAGGAGCGGAGAAGGCTCCAGAAACGAGGAATGAAGGGATCCCAGGGGTGCGGACGGGCGAGTCGCCACCGCACGCCCGAATCCACCTGCGTGGAGGGGTCAGGCCAAAGGGGGAGACCGGTCCCCGAAACTAGTGGAGGCAGGAAACGACCCTCAGCTAGAAACCGGAGGCTCTGGCATTTTAGGTGGCGCAGCCCCTCGCTACACCCGCTAGGAAGGCACCACATAGGGTCAGGGAAACTGGCGCCAAGTTTACCAAGAGGAGGCCCGAGGCAGCCGGACAGAATGGTTGGTAAGAAAGGCCAGACAAAGGACACACAAAGGGGGTCCTGTGAAGCGCTCCAAAGTTATCTGGGAGTTGTCTGAGCCCCTCACCTGGTGAGCACAGTACGACGTGGGCAGCCGTTACCTGCAGACGTGGTCTGGATAATAAGAACTGTGAGTAAAGGCCATGGACTGCATCACTGACTCCGTGTCGTTACTGCTGCTGCCCTGCACCATCACCCCCATCCTCCGCATACACTGCCCTGAGGCTATACTCCTCCTGTGGGGAGTTATGCTACGCTCTACTGCACCCACAACACCAACCTCAGCGGTCTGCCCTGCAGCGGCGGTTCACTCTGACCGCAATCCACGGGTGGCATAGTCGGACATTTAAACATCAAAACCACATAAATAGTTCCGCCACTGGTTTGACCACCCTGAGCCACGGAACCGGGTCGCCGCCACGAAGACTGCAACCACCAGCATCCACCAAAAAGGGTCCGGCTCCGGGTGTCCCAAGGCCCAGGGGGTGCATCAGAACATTTTCATCACCTTTCACAATCACCAATGGGACAAGGCAGGGATGTCCTCTGTCCCCTCTCTTATACATCCTAGTGACGGAGCACCTGCTCTCATCAATTCGCCATAACCCCAATATTAGGTGGATTGAGGTGGGAGGCACCGAGTACAAGTGCTCTCTATTTGCTGATGATGTCCTAGTATATATCACTCAATCACATATATCCATCCATGCTGTTATGGCTGAAATAGATCACTTTGTTACATGGTCAAATTTTAAAATCAATGCAGTGAAGTCTGAGGCCCTTGATGTCTCCCTCCACAAATCCATATAGGATTCCATCCAGTCCAACTTTCCCTTTGCCTGGCCCTCACAGGGTATCAAATACTTAGGAATTCCTATTCATAGAGACCTCTCCCATCTATGTTATCTTAATTTTGGGCCCTTTATTGAACAACTCCATACAGACCACGGTTGGCAAGTTAGAACTGTAAGATTCACTACGTGAACCACTGGTGTTTTGTGGAAAAGCACATGTACACTGTGTTCCAAATTATTATGCAAAAAGTGTTTAGGAGTGATAAGGGAAGAATTTGTTTGTTTGTCAGTTAAACTCATTGATGGTGATGTGTGTCAGGGCTCTTTATATCACTGTAAGCAATTGCAGACACCTGTGCTAATTAGTTTGGCAGGTGTGTCCAATGAAAGGCAAGACTACTTAAGAAGGCTGTCTCACATTATTAAGCAGCCTACATTTTCTGCCAAAATGGGAAAGAAAAAGGATGTGTCGGCTGCTGAGAAGCAACAAATTGTGGAGTGTTTAGGTCAAGGCATGACTACAATCAACATTGTGCGATGATCAGGATGAAGTGTCTTGGCAATCAAGAAGTATGTAGCTGATTCACAGTACACACGTGTGCGTGCTGATAAGGGCAAATTGAGGACTCTTTCCTACAGGCAATTACGTCAGGTTAAAAGAGCAGCGGCAAAAAAGCCTTGTCATAGCAGCAGACAAGTTTTTGAAGCTGCTGGTGCCTCCAACGTCCCCCGAACAACAAGATGCAGGGTCCTTCAGAGGTTTGCAGCTGTGCATACGCCATCCTGTCGACCTCCTCTATCCACTTCACACAAGCAGAAACGGCTCCAGTGGGCTAAACATTACATGAAGACTGATTTCAAAACTGTTTTGTTCACGGATGAGTGCCGTGCAGTGCTCGATGGTCCAGATGGATGGAGTGGAGGATGGCTGGTTGATGGACACCCCACGCAAACACGGCTACAGCACCAACAAGGAGGAGGTGGAGTAATGTTTTGGGCTGGAATCATGGGGAGAGAGATTGTCGGCCCCTTTAGGATCCCTGAAGGCGCTAAAGATGAACTCCATAATGTATGTGGATTTTCTCAAACAGCACTTCCTGCCATGGTTCAAGAAGAAGAACCGTGTATTTCACAGCAAGATCATTTTTTTGCATGATAATGCACCATCTCATGCTGCACATAAAACATCTGCATCTCTGGCTGATATGGGCATAAAAGGGGACAAACTTATGGTGTGACCCCCATGCTCCCCTCACCTCTACCCCATTCAGAACCTCTGGAGCATCATCAAAAGGAGTGTCTATGATGGCGGGAGGCAGTTCACATCTAAGCAACACCTCTGGGAGGGTATTCTGTCCTCATGCAAAACAATTGAAGCAGAAACCATCCAAAACCTGACAAATTCAATGGACGAGAGAGTTCAGAAGCTCCTTTCGAACAAGGGGTCCTATGTGAAAATGTAACATCACCTAGAATAAAGTTTTGAGTTGAAAACTGTTTGATTTCAGTTTCTAATAACCTGCTAATGCTTATAATTTCAAAAATGACCATTTTTTTGGTCTTTATTAAAATGAAAAGGTTGATCGAAAAGTTTGGGGGATCTAAGAGTGTGGCAACCCAGTAGTCATGATTACTTCGAATTCTGACAATATGAGGGTCATGTTGCAGGTAGTGCAGCAAGAAGGCACTTATGTGTCTTGCGCATCTCGGAGCCCCAAAATTATTTTCCGGGCTAGATGCAGCTAAAAATTATTATTAATTTTAAATCTGGTGGAGCTTAGTATAGATGGCCTAATAGGATCAGTGCTGCACACTGCTACAAAGCCCAAATTATTTTCCAGCCAAGATACAGATAAACATGATTAGTAATTTTAAATCTGGTGGAGCTTATTATAGATGGCCTAATAGAATCAGTGCTGCACACTGCTACAAAGCCCAAATTATTTTCCAGCCAAGATACAGATAAACATGATTAGTAATTTGAAAGCTTAAAACGGTTGGTAGGGTGATTTTAACCAATCATCAAGCTTTTACTCTCCCCAGGATGACACAGGGGTAGAAAAGTCGTTTCGGATCCATGATTTGTTCATCTTTATGAACGTGAGTCTGTCTACATTATCAGTGGAGAGCCGCGTGCGCTTATCTGTCAGCACACCACCAGCAGCGCTGAACACACGTTCAGACAGAACGCTGGCTGCGGGGCATGACAAGATCTCCAAGGCGTAAGTGGCTAGCTCCGGCCATTTATCCAGATTGGAAGCCCAAAAAGAGCAAGGGTCCAGTGACACAGTCATGGCTTCAATGTTTACTTGGAGATACTCCTGTACCATCGTCTCTAGGCGTTGACTATGTGTCAGACTTCTTGTCTCCTGTGGCCTTGCAAAGGATGGGCTAAAAAAGTGGTGAAATGATTCCGCAAAATTGATGTTACCAGCAGATACTGTGGTTCTGTTACGGTTTGAGTGCTGAACACTTGACGGTCCCACGGTTGGCAAGTTGGAACTGTGAGATTCACTACGTGCACCACTGGTGTTTTGTGGAAAAGCACATGTAAGATTCTGCAACAGTCTCTGCTGATACTCCTGCATGCGTGCATCCCTTTCTATGGCAGGAATAATTTCTGCAAATGTACTTTTGTACCGGGGATCTAACAGTGTGGCAACCCAGTAGTCAGGATTATTTCTAATTCTCACAATTCGAGGGTCATGTTGCAGGTAGTGCAGCAAGAAGGCACTCATGTGTGTTGCGCATCCAGGAGCACCAAGTCCCTGTTGTGTTGGTGGCGAGGTAACAATCATGCTTCCTTCCTCTGTCCTCTCCCCCCAACCTCGCACAACAGAAATGTGATCAAGGTCTCCCTCATCTGATGAGTCTTCCATCAGTTCGTCCTCCACTTCTTCCTGGGCTCCTGCACCTTCCTCACTAGTTTGGCTGCTACCATGCGCCCTGGTAAAACCATCTCCCGCACCCTCACATGCCTGCCGCCTTGGTGCTGCCAACCGTCTGGACCTTGCAGATGTTAGCCCTTCCGCATACAACTCCTCCTCCTCTACTTCCTCCACCTCCTCTTGTGCCACCACCTGACTCCGAATTCTGTTTAACATGTGCTCCAGCATGTAAATCACCGGAATAGTCATGCTGATAATGGCATCGTCAGCACTAAACATCTTCGTCGCCATTTCAAAACTGTGCAGAAGGGTGCATAGGTCCCTGATCTGAGACCACTCCTCCAGCGTGATTTGCCCCACCTCTGGATCTCGTTGGCCCAGGCTATACGTCAGAACGTATTGCACCAGGGCTTGTCGGTGCTGCCACAGTTGCTGCAACATGTGCAGAGTTGAATTCCACCGGGTAGGCACATCGCATTTTAGCCGGTGAAGTGGCAGGCCCAACGACTTCTGTAGAGATGTAAGTCGCTGAGCTGCGGGATGCGAACGGCGGAAGTGAGCACACAGCGACCATGCCCTCTGCAGAAGGCCATCTAGTCTGGGATAGTGGGCTAAAAATTGCTGGACAACCAGGTTCAACACGTGAGCCATACAAGGCACGTGTGTGACATTGCCCCGGCAAAGGGCCGCACCCAGGTTTGCAGCATTGTCGCACACAGCCTTCTCTGGTTTCACATCCAGTGGAGACAACCATTCATGAAATTGGTTCTCCAGAGCTGACCACAACTCCTCAGCTGTGTGACTCACATTTCCCAGACATTTCAAAGTAAAAACCGCGTGATGACGTTGAGCCCTACTGCCAGCATAGTAAGGAGGTGTGCAGGATCCCTTCTGCGCAGTTAGAAAGCTTGTGGCATGACCAGACAGGCTTTGGGTGCAGGTGGAAGACCGAGAGGAGGTTGAGGAGGCAGAAGCAGTGGAGGAACTTTGACATAAAGAGGATTGACGCACAACTCGTGGGGACGGCAAGACTTGGACAGCAGCCCCTTGTCCTGCTGTCACCATAGTTACCCAGTGCCCAGTCAGCGACATGTAACGCCCCTGTCCATGCCTACTCGTCCAATTGTCTGTGGTGAAATGCACCCTGTCACACACAGAGTTTCTCAAAGAAGCGGTGGTGTTGTGTGCGACATGCTGGTGGAGCGCAGGCACACCTTTCTTTGAGAAGTAGTGCCGACTGGGCATCTGGTACTGGGGCACTGCGACGGACATAAGGTCTCGAAAATCCTCTGTGTCCACCAGGCGGAAAGGCAGCATTTCTGCAGCCAAGAGCTTGCAGATGGTGAAATTCAACCTCTTAGCTTTCTCATGGCTAGGAGGAAATGGTCTTTTACTTGTCCACATCTGAGGGGCCGAGGGCTGGCTATTGTGCTTAGACGGGGTTGATAAGGGTGTCCCCGGCAAACTGCCGGTCTGTGAGGAAGATGCAGGCGGACATGTTAGGTTGCCTTGATCCAAAGGTGGTGCTATCGATGTCGGACAGCGCTCAACACCAGCTGGTGTTACCACCTCCAAAGAAAATGATGACCTGCCAATCACGCTGGCTGTTGCGGGTAAAGAGGTGGCAGGTCTGCGCCCCAGAACAGGTGTGACTGCTGTCCCCCCAGTCACAGAGGATGAAGAGGCCGCGGATGCACAAGATATGGCAGACGGTGGTTGGCCCGGCCGGCTAGGCCGCATTGTAGCACACTGAGCTTCCCACTGCAACTTATGCTTCATGTCCATGTGCCGGTTCATGCATGAAGTACTCAAACTATGTATTTTTTGGCCTCTTCTTAGCTTTTGCTGACAAATGTTACAGATAACACGAGTTGGGTCATCTTTATCGATCTGAAAAAATGCCCAGGCTATGCAAGGCTTAGCACCCATGCGACCTGAAGAGCCACCACGACTTGTGGTGAGAGGCAGAGTTGTGTTTGAGGATGCAGTTGTTGACGTGCTTCCAGTACTACGTCTCTGTCCAGGAAGGCGCAACCTGACCTCGTCGTCACTAGCATCTTCCTCCACCTCCTCTGCTGACCTCATCTCTTGGCTGACTGTGGGTTGACAGTAAGTGGGATCTCCAACCTCATCATCATCACCCTGTGCGCTATCACACCCGTCGTCCTCAGAGCCAACCTGTTCCTGCCCTGACAAAAAACTAAAGTTGTTGCTCCAATCAGGTATTTGAGTCTCATCATCGTCTTCTTCATTGTCTCCACCAACAGGAGTTACAGTTTGGGAATGAGGGTCTACATTATGGTCAGAACCTTCTGCGTCTGGTCCTGGATCCGACTCATAAAGATTCTGGGCATCAGTGCAGATCATTTCCTCGTCTGGATTCACAGAAGCGCTGGAGTCGACCTCTGATTCCCAGGCTATAGTATGAGTAAACAGCTCTGCAGACTCAACCATCTGTTCTACCTCATACTCAGACGGGCAGCTGGAGATTTGGGAGCTGTGAGGAAGCAAGTGCGATTGGGGTGACACCTTTGAGGACTGGAGTATTTGTGATGTTGAAGTTGATGTGGAGGAGAGCCCACTTAAAGGAGCACTTGATATCCATTGAAGCACCTGCTGTTTTTGTGCCTCATCTGGAATTTGTAGCGATTGGCGTGGCCGTAAGAAAGGGATCTTATCACATTGTCCGCTAAAAGAAGTAGACATTTTAGTTTGGCTGGAAGATGGTCTTTCTTCTGCAGATGTTACTGTTGCTTTAACACCTACCCCACGGACAAAACCTTTTTTCCCCTTCCCAACACGCCTATTCCCCTTTCCACCAGCAGCAGGCCTTTTTCCACTCATTTTGGTGGTTAACTAATTCACAACTCTGGAGTTGTTTGCACAAAAAAACAATGGATGGGAACCGAGCAGAGCTGAGTGGCCAAACTGTGGTATTAGGCCAAAACTATTGGCTGGGTTAGATGGAGAAAAAAATTATATTCGATTTGCAACCTGATGGAGGTCAGTATAGATGGACTAATAGAACAAGTCCCACACACAGCTAGAAGCCCAAATATTTTTTCAGAGGTAGATGCAGACAAAAAATTATATTCAGTTTGCAACCTGATGGAGGTCAGTATAGATGGACTAATAGAACAAGTCCCACACACAGCTAGAAGCCCACATATTTTTCCAGAGGTAGATGCAGAAAAAAATTATATTCAGTTTGCAACCTGATGGAGGTCTGTATAGATGGATTAATAGAACAAGTCCCACACACAGCTAGAAGCCCAATATTTTTTCAGAGGTAGATGCAGATAAAAATTATTTTTAATTTGCAACCTGATGGAGGTCAGTATAGATGGACTAATAGAGAAAGTCCCACACACTGCTAGAAGGCCAAATATTTTTTCAGAGCTAGATGCAGATAAAAATTATTTTTAATTTGCAACCTGATGGAGGTCAGTATAGATGGACTAATATAGAAAGTCCCACACACTGCTAGAAGGCCAAATATTTTTTCAGAGCTAGATGCAGATAAAAATTATTTTTAATTTGAAACCTGATGGAGGTCAGTGTAGCATCGGCGTCTCTGCCCCGTTCTAGGCAGAGACGTCGTCCCTCTCACCTCCCCGCTCCTGGCGCGGCGTCCTCCAGCGCTGCTCTTCCCGCTGCTTCCGGCACGCGCTCCTTCCCCGGCAGTGTGCTTAGGGCGCGCGCGCGCGCGCTCCCACTCTCTTAAAGGGACCGCGCGCGCCGTCCTAAGGAGTCCCCGGCCAATTGCCGGAGGACCTCCCATATAAAAGGCACCTCCTCCAAAATGGAGGTGCCCGAGCAATGTTGTAGCACTGTTCACTACTCTGCTTCAGCCCTCAGGTCCCGTTGCAGTTACCTGCCAGATACCTGCCAGATTCCTGCCAGTCTGCTGTCTAATTCCTGCCTGATATCCTGCTACCTGCCTGCTAGCCTGAGGTCCGACGGTCTGCCTTCCAACTCTTGTCAGTCTGTCTATGGACCAGCTTGCCCGCTCACCTGGGAGCGCACATCTGCTACCTGCCTGCTAGCCTACCTGGAGGCTCTGCCGTCACGTGCTGTGACCACCTGCCTGTCCAGTGACTCCTGCCCGCTCACCTGGGAGCGCTCATCTGCTGCCTGTCTGCTAGCCTACCTGGAGGCTCTGCCGTCACGTGCTGTGACCACCCGCCTGTCCAGAGACTTCTGCCCGCTCACCTGGGAGCGCTCATCTGCCGCCTGTCTGTTGGTCTTCCTGGAGGCTCCGCCGTCACATGCTGTGACCACCCGTTTATCCAGAGACTCTCGCCTGCTCACCTGGGAGCTCACGTCTACCATCAGCCGCCACAGGTCGTACCAACCCTTTACCCAGAGACTGCCTCGGTCACTTGCCGTGACCATCTGCCTGTTCACCCAGAGACTGCCCAGGTCACTTGCCGTGACCATCTGCCCATTCATCCAGAGACTGCCCCGGTCACTTGCCGTGACCTCCTGCCCGTTCTTCTAGAGGCTGTCCCGGTCACCTGCTGTGACTGCCTGCCTGGTCGCCACCCGCTCCCTTACAAGGACCGCCCCCTTGTATAGTAGCTCAGAGGTTCCGCCTCCCAGACGCGTTACAGTCAGTATAGATGGACTAATAGAGAAAGTCCCACACACTGCTAGAAGGCCAAATATTTTTTCAGAGCTAGATGCAGAAAAAAATTATATTCAGTTTGCAACCTGATGGAGGTCAGTATAGATGGACTAATAGAACAAGTCCCACACACAGCTAGAAGCCCAAATATTTTTTCAGAGGTAGATGCAGATAAAAATTATTTTTAATTTGCAACCTGATGGAGGTCAGTATAGATGGACTAATAGAGAAAGTCCCACACACTGCTAGAAGGCCAAATATTTTTTCAGAGCTAGATGCAGATAAAAATTATTTTTAATTTGCAACCTGATGGAGGTCAGTATAGATGGACTAATAGAGAAAGTCCCACACACTGCTAGAAGGCCAAATATTTTTTCAGAGCTAGATGCAGAAAAAAATTATATTCAGTTTGCAACCTGATGGAGGTCTGTATAGATGGATTAATAGAACAAGTCCCACACACAGCTAGAAGCCCAATATTTTTTCAGAGGTAGACGCAGAAGAAAAATATATTCAGTTTGCAACCTGATGGAGGTCTGTATAGATGGATTAATAGAACAAGTCCCACACACAGCTAGAAGCCCAATATTTTTTCAGAGGTAGATGCAGAAAAAAAATATATTCAGTTTGCAACCTGATGGAGGTCAGTATAGATGGACTAATAGAGAAAGTCCCACACACTGCTAGAAGGCCAAATATTTTTTCAGAGCTAGATGCAGAAAAAAATTATATTCAGTTTGCAACCCGATGGAGGTCAGTATAGATGGAGTAATAGAACAAGTCCCACACACAGCTAGAAGGCCAAATATTTTTGCAGAGGTAGATGCAGATAAAAATTATTTTTAATTTGCAACCTGATGGAGGTCAGTATAGATGGACTAATAGAGAAAGTCCCACACACTGCTAGAATGCCAAATATTTTTTCAGAGCTAGATGCAGATAAAAATTATTTTTAATTTGCAACCTGATGGAGGTCAGTATAGATGGACTAATAGAGAAAGTCCCACACACTGCTAGAAGGCCAAATATTTTTTCAGAGCTAGATGCAGATAAAAATTATTTTTAATTTGCAACCTGATGGAGGTCAGTATAGATGGACTAATAGAGAAAGTCCCACACACTGCTAGAAGGCCAAATATTTTTTCAGAGCTAGATGCAGAAAAAAACTATATTCAGTTTGCAACCTGATGGAGGTCAGTATAGATGGACTAATAGAACAAGTCCCACACACAGCTAGAAGCCCAAATATTTTTTCAGAGGTAGATGCAGATAAAAATTATATTCAGTTTGCAACCTGATGGAGGTCAGTATAGATGGACTAATAGAACAAGTCCCACACACAGCTAGAAGCCCAAATATTTTTTCAGAGGTAGATGCAGAAAAAAATTATATTCAGTTTGCAACCTGATGGAGGTCTGTATAGATGGATTAATAGAACAAGTCCCACACACAGCTAGAAGCCCAATATTTTTTCAGAGGTAGATGCAGATAAAAATTATTTTTAATTTGCAACCTGATGGAGGTCAGTATAGATGGACTAATAGAGAAAGTCCCACACACTGCTAGAAGGCCAAATATTTTTTCAGAGCTAGATGCAGATAAAAATTATTTTTAATTTGCAACCTGATGGAGGTCAGTATAGATGGACTAATATAGAAAGTCCCACACACTGCTAGAAGGCCAAATATTTTTTCAGAGCTAGATGCAGATAAAAATTATTTTAAATTTGAAACCTGATGGAGGTCAGTGTAGCATCGGCGTCTCTGCCCCGTTCTAGGCAGAGACGCCGTCCCTCTCACCTCCCCGCTCCTGGCGCGGCGTCCTCCAGTGCTGCTCTCCCCGCTGCTTCCGGCACGCGCTCCTTCCCCGGCAGTGTGCTTAGGGCGCGCGCACGCTCCCACTCTCTTAAAGGGACCGCGCGCGCCGTCCTAAGGAGTCCCCGGCCAATTGCCGGAGGACCTCCCATATAAAAGGCACCTCCTCCAAAATGGAGGTGCCCGAGCAATGTTGTAGCACTGTTCACTACTCTGCTTCAGCCCTCAGGTCCCGTTGCCAGTTACCTGCCAGATACCTGCCAGATTCCTGCCAGTCTGCTGTCTAATTCCTGCCTGATATCCTGCTACCTGCCTGCTAGCCTGAGGTCCGACGGTCTGCCTTCCAACTCTTGTCAGTCTGTCTATGGACCAGATTGCCCGCTCACCTGGGAGCGCACATCTGCTACCTGCCTGCTAGCCTACCTGGAGGCTCTGCCGTCACGTGCTGTGACCACCTGCCTGTCCAGTGACTCCTGTCGGCTCACCTGGGAGCGCTCATCTGCTGCCTGTCTGCTAGCCTACCTGGAGGCTCTGCCGTCACGTGCTGTGACCACCCGCCTGTCCAGAGACTTCTGCCCGCTCACCTGGGAGCGCTCATCTGCCGCCTGTCTGTTGGTCTTCCTTGAGGCTCCGCCGTCACATGCTGTGACCACCCGTTTATCCAGAGACTCTCGCCTGCTCACCTGGGAGCTCACGTCTACCATCAGCCGCCACAGGTCGTACCAACCCTTTACCCAGAGACTGCCTCGGTCACTTGCAGTGACCATCTGCCTGTTCACCCAGAGACTGCCCCGGTCACTTGCCGTGACCATCTGCCCGTTCACCCAGAGACTGCCCCGGTCACTTGCCGTGACCATCTGCCCGTTCATCCAGAGACTGCCCCGGTCACTTGCCGTGACCTCCTGCCCGTTCTTCTAGAGGCTGTCCCGGTCACCTGCTGTGACTGCCTGCCTGGTCGCCACCCGCTCCCTTACAAGGACCGCCCCCTTGTATAGTAGCTCAGAGGTTCCGCCTCCCAGACCCGTTACAGTCAGTATAGATGGACTAATAGAGAAAGACCCACACACTGCTAGAAGGCCAAATATTTTTTCAGAGCTAGATGCAGAAAAAAATTATATTCAGTTTGCAACCTGATGGAGGTCAGTATAGATGGACTAATAGAACAAGTCCCACACAAAGCTAGAAGCCCAAATATTTTTTCAGAGGTAGATGCAGATAAAAATTATTTTTAATTTGCAACCTGATGGAGGTCAGTATAGATGGACTAATAGAGAAAGTCCCACACACTGCTAGAAGGCCAAATATTTTTTCAGAGCTAGATGCAGATAAAAATTATTTTTAATTTGCAACCTGATGGAGGTCAGTATAGATGGACTAATAGAGAAAGTCCCACACACTGCTAGAAGGCCAACTATTTTTTCAGAGCTAGATGCAGAAAAAAATTATATTCAGTTTGCAACCTGATGGAGGTCTGTATAGATGGATTAATAGAACAAGTCCCACACACAGCTAGAAGCCCAATATTTTTTCAGAGGTAGATGCAGAAAAAAAATATATTCAGTTTGCAACCTGATGGAGGTCTGTATAGATGGATTAATAGAACAAGTCCCACACACAGCTAGAAGCCCAATATTTTTTCAGAGGTAGATGCAGAAAAAAAATATATTCAGTTTGCAACCTGATGGAGGTCAGTATAGATGGACTAATAGAGAAAGTCCCACACACTGCTAGAAGGCCAAATATTTTTTCAGAGCTAGATGCAGAAAAAAATTATATTCAGTTTGCAACCTGATGGAGGTCAGTATAGATGGAGTAATAGAACAAGTCCCACACACAGCTAGAAGGCCAAATATTTTTTCAGAGGTAGATGCAGATAAAAATTATTTTTAATTTGCAACCTGATGGAGGTCAGTATAGATGGACTAATAGAGAAAGTCCCACACACTGCTAGAATGCCAAATATTTTTTCAGAGCTAGATGCAGATAAAAATTATTTTTAATTTGCAACCTGATGGAGGTCAGTATAGATGGACTAATAGAGAAAGTCCCACACACTGCTAGAAGGCCAAATATTTTTTCAGAGCTAGATGCAGATAAAAATTATTTTTAATTTGCAACCTGATGGAGGTCAGTATAGATGGACTAATAGAGAAAGTCCCACACACTGCTAGAAGGCCAAATATTTTTTCAGAGCTAGATGCAGAAAAAAATTATATTCAGTTTGCAACCTGATGGAGGTCAGTATAGATGGACTAATAGAACAAGTCCCACACACAGCTAGAAGCCCAAATATTTTTTCAGAGGTAGATGCAGATAAAAATTATTTTTAATTTGCAACCTGATGGAGGTCAGTATAGATGGACTAATAGAGAAAGTCCCACACACTGCTAGGAGGCCAAATATTTTTTCAGAGCTAGATGCAGAAAAAAATTATATTCAGTTTGCAACCTGATGGAGGTCAGTATAGATGGACTAATAGAACAAGTCCCACACACAGCTAGAAGCCCAAATATTTTTTCAGAGGTAGATGCAGACAAAAAATTATATTCAGTTTGCAACCTGATGGAGGTCAGTATAGATGGACTAATAGAACAAGTCCCACACACAGCTAGAAGCCCAAATATTTTTTCAGAGGTAGATGCAGAAAAAAATAAGATTCAGTTTGCAACCTGATGGAGGTCTGTATAGATGGATTAATAGAACAAGTCCCACACACAGCTAGAAGCCCAATATTTTTTCAGAGGTAGATGCAGATAAAAATTATTTTTAATTTGCAACCTGATGGAGGTCAGTATAGATGGACTAATAGAGAAAGTCCCACACACTGCTAGAAGGCCAAATATTTTTTCAGAGCTAGATGCAGAGAAAAATTATTTTAAATTTGAAACCTGATGGAGGTCAGTGTAGCATCGGCGTCTCTGCCCCGTTCTAGGCAGAGACGCCGTCCCTCTCACCTCCCCGCTCCTGGCGCGGCGTCCTCCAGCGCTGCTCTCCCCGCTGCTTCCGGCACGCGCTCCTTACCCGGCAGTGTGCTTAGGGCGCGCGCGCGCTCCCACTCTCTTAAAGGGACCGCGCGCGCCGTCCTAAGGAGTCCCCGGCCAATTGCCGGAGGACCTCCCATATAAAAGGCACCTCCTCCAAAATGGAGGTGCCCGAGCAATGTTGTAGCACTGTTCACTACTCTGCTTCAGCCCTCAGGTCCCGTTGCCAGTTACCTGCCAGATACCTGCCAGATTCCTGCCAGTCTGCTGTCTAATTCCTGCCTGATATCCTGCTACCTGCCTGCTAGCCTGAGGTCCGACGGTCTGCCTTCCAACTCTTGTCAGTCTGTCTATGGACCAGCTTGCCCGCTCACCTGGGAGCGCACATCTGCTACCTGCCTGCTAGCCTACCTGGAGGCTCTGCCGTCATGTGCTGTGACCACCTGCCTGTCCAGTGACTCCTGCCCGCTCACCTGGGAGCGCTCATCTGCTGCCTGTCTGCTAGCCTACCTGGAGGCTCTGCCGTCACGTGCTGTGACCACCCGCCTGTCCAGAGACTTCTGCCCGCTCACCTGGGAGCGCTCATCTGCCGCCTGTCTGTTGGTCTTCCTGGAGGCTCCGCCGTCACATGCTGTGACCACCCGTTTATCCAGAGACTCTCGCCTGCTCAACTGGGAGCTCACGTCTACCATCAGCCGCCACAGGTCGTACCAACCCTTTACCCAGAGACTGCCTCGGTCACTTGCAGTGACCATCTGCCTGTTCACCCAGAGACTGCCCCGGTCATTTGCCGTGACCATCTGCCCGTTCATCCAGAGACTGCCCCGGTCACTTGCCGTGACCTCCTGCCCGTTCTTCTAGAGACTGTCCCGGTCACCTGCTGTGACTGCCTGCCTGGTCGCCACCCGCTACCTTACAAGGACCGCCCCCTTGTATAGTAGCTCAGAGGTTCCGCCTTCCAGACCCGTTACAGTCAGTATAGATGGACTAATAGAGAAAGTCCCACACACTGCTAGAAGGCCAAATATTTTTTCAGAGCTAGATGCAGAAAAAAATTATATTCAGTTTGCAACCTGATGGAGGTCAGTATAGATGGACTAATAGAACAAGTCCCACACACAGCTAGAAGCCCAAATATTTTTTCAGAGGTAGATGCAGATAAAAATTATTTTTAATTTGCAACCTGATGGAGGTCAGTATAGATGGACTAATAGAGAAAGTCCCACACACTGCTAGAAGGCCAAATATTTTTTCAGAGCTAGATGCAGATAAAAATTATTTTTAATTTGCAACCTCATGGAGGTCAGTATAGATGGACTAATAGAGAAAGTCCCACACACTGCTAGAAGGCCAAATATTTTTTCAGAGCTAGATGCAGATAAAAATTATTTTTAATTTGCAACCTGAAGGAGGTCAGTATAGATGGACTAATAGAGAAAGTCCCACACACTGCTAGAAGGCCAAATATTTTTTCAGAGCTAGATGCAGAAAAAAATTATATTCAGTTTGCAACCTGATGGAGGTCAGTATAGATGGACTAATAGAACAAGTCCCACACACAGCTAGAAGCCCAAATATATTTTCAGAGGTAGATGCAGATAAAAATTATATTTAATTTGCAACCTGATGGAGGTCAGTATAGATGGACTAATAGAGAAAGTCCCACACACTGCTAGAAGGCCAAATATTTTTTCAGAGCTAGATGCAGAAAAAAATTATATTCAGTTTGCAACCTGATGGAGGTCAGTATAGATGGACTAATAGAACAAGTCCCACACACAGCTAGAAGCCCAAATATTTTTTCAGAGGTAGATGCAGAAAAAAATTATTTTTAATTTGCAAGCTGATGGAGGTCAGTATAGATGGACTAGTAGAGAAAGTCCCACACACTGCTAGAAGGCCAAATATTTTTTCAGATCTAGATGCAGATAAAAATTATTTTTAATTTGCAACCTGATGGAGGTCAGTATAGATGGACTAATAGAGAAAGTCCCACACACTGCAAGAAGGCCAAATATTTTTTCAGAGCTAGATGCAGAAAAAAATTATATTCAGTTTGCAACCTGATGGAGGTCAGTATAGATGGACTAATAGAACAAGTCCCACACACTGCTAGAAGCCCAAATATTTTTTCAGAGCTAGATGCAGAAAAAAATTATATTCAATTTGCAACCTGATGGAGGTCAGTATAGATGGACTAATAGAATGATGCTATGCCGAAAAGATTTTACTTCACTAGGTGCAGTAAAAAAATTGGTATTCTATACACAGGTGGTATATCTTGCAACACAGATAGGCTACTCCACTGACTAACACCCTCTGCAATAGGCCAAAAAGGATTAGCTTTGCTAGATTCAGCCAAATGCTGTGAAAAAAACTTGCACAGACCTGCCTGGCAAAAATTGATAGGAACTGATGTAACCTAGTCCTGAAAAGGACTGCAATTACAATTAGTCATTACTCCCACAATCTATCTATTTAAGAGCACAGACCTGCCTGATAAAAGTCATAGGAAATGCTGTAACCTAGTCCTTAAAAGGACTGCAATCACAACTATTCCCTACTCCCAAGCTATCTGTAGATTTGTGCGAAAATTGGCTTGAAATTAACAAGGTATAGCGCACACAGCAACAGCGGTGCCGTCTAACACGCAGCTGCAGCAGTGAGAAAATGGTGGCGACGGGGAAAATGGCTTGGTCTTATAGGGCAAGGACATGTGACATACACTGCCAATGACACATGCCCTTGCTTGTGTGAAAAACAGCAGTTCGCTCCGTGTGTGCGCTGATGATAGGCTGACAGACTGCACCTCCCCACTGCAAATGCGGGAAAGAGAAAAAAAAATGGAGATCTTCATTATTCCTGCAGAGATCCATCCCCTGCCCCTCCCCCCACCCCGCTGTACACTCAAACTGCGTATTAACATTAATTTTCATCATTACTGAGAAAAAATCCAGTTATGATTTTGGTGCACGAACAGTTATCGAACATAACCTCGAACAGCCGAATTTTTCTCAAATCGTTCGTGTTCGCCGAACGGCTCGAACACCGCCCAAAACAGCTCGAATTTGAGATTGGCGAACAGTTCGATTAGAACAACGCTCATCTCTATTTAGCATCACTTGGAAAGTGCTTGTCAACTTGGTCACAAAAGTCCGTTTGCATGGATTTATTTACTGTGACCGAAAGAATGTTTAAAAATAAAAAATAAATCTATACTTACCTTCCGATGGCCCCCGCAGTCTTGCTTCACGCCGTCCTGGCTGACGGCAGATCGCAGTACACTGAAGGACCTGCCGACGTCAGTGTCGCGTGACCCGTCACATGACTATGACGTCAGCGCAGGTCCTCCAGTCCATCGCGATCTGCCAGCAAGCACAGACAAGGAGACCGCGGCCCATCAGAAGGTAAGTATAATATTTATTTTTCATTTTATTCTTTTTTTTTTTACAGTTTCTGTGGTACCCGGGTCCGGAGGAGAGTCTCCTCTCTTCTAGACCTGGGTATCATCCGCACATTGAACGCATGTATTCTGCATGTGCTTATCTATTGAAGCGGAATACATGCATTCTAATGCAAGTCAATGGCGTCGAAAACGCAGCGCTTCCGCAAAATAATTGGTAGTGCTGCATTTTTTTCCGCAATGATAATCCGCAGTGGAAATGTCCGCAGCATGTGCACAGCACATGCGGATTATCATTGGGGAACATGGCAGGCCTTCTACCATGCGTTTTTTAAGCGTTTCTGCAGCGTTTTTGCAGCTGCGGAAACGCTTAAAAAATGCATCGTGGGCACACAGCCTTATTCACCTCTAGCCACTGTGTGTGTTACGACTTTTGCGGGCGCATGCACAGAACCCTCCTGGGCCTAGCAAACCCCGAAAGTCTGGGTCTAGCCACCGAGGCCCAGTGATTTCACTGCTGTCAATGCTGATCCGAAGATGCTATACGGACTGGATGTATGGTGGTGAATAGCGAAGGGGCCAGAGAGGTAAGTCGTTAGGTGAGTATAAGAATTTTTATTATTTTTTACACATTGCGTTTATTATGCTCTTGTGTCTAGCATAATGAGGGACATTAAATTAGGGGAGAATAACTTCTCCTTCCTCGAATCAAATTTCCTGGGAAAAAAACACATAAACAAGCTAATTTGAATATTGGTTGATACGCCCATCTCTGTTTGTGTTGTTTTTTTTTCTTCTTTCTAATTGAAGAAGAGTTCTTCTGTATAAAATGGGTAAAAAAAACAAAGCTGGCCACACAGATTTATCTGCCAATACAGTGCATTTTGTTACACTTTTGATGGTTCCTTCTAATGACTACTATATTATCTTCATATGTGGCTAAATTATTTGCGCACAAATGTCCTAGTTGATTAAAACAGTAATACAAACTAATATGTTCTACTCTATAATGACTACATTGCTTTCCTTTCTCATTCCTGTAACCATCTTTTTCATCCAGACCATCGTTTGATGTGGAATTTCATGTGCTATTTTTTCAAGAGTCAAGTAATGTTGAGATTTGCACATTTTATGGCATACTTTTAATTAAACTATATTTGTTCACCTTTGGCTTATGTTTTATATTTGGTTGCATATTTTAAAGCTGTGCAAATTTTGACATAATGATATAATAAATCTCTTTATTTGGCGCACTGTGGTCCTGAGATTCTGTTAATTCTGCATCCAGTCAAAATGGTTTTTGAAGGAATGTGTCCAGTGATCTGGAATTCCAAGGTCTAAGCTATTAGGTCTATGAAGTCTGAACATCAGATTTATGTCAGTTATCAGAAAGTGCTGGCTTAACAGTGACTAAATAACATGGCAAATCAGTTTTTTTTCGGGGCAGGAAAAAGCAATCAAAGATGTCATATGATCACCCGCAATACAGCTCATTTAAATGTAATTACACCCTGTTGCTTAGAATAAATTTATTGCACTTTGTTACACCTTAATGTGTCAAAACATGGGTATTAGAGCAATATGATTTGCTACATCTCTGGGGGCTACATCTCTAGTCCATGCCACCAGACTAGAGCACTCCTACCATTTGTGTGACATTACTGAAAACACATTTATACACAGCCCCAAATAAGCTTGAATCTTGTCTTCAACTATTTCCTTAGCTAAGTCTAATGGGGAAATATGGAAACCTCTATAGCTGTGTGGAGGGATTTAATGTTTTGAAGTAAACACAGTGCTCCAGCCATTATAACGGTATTGATATAGAATTGTTCAAGCCTTTACAGCCAAAACAGTTTCCTCTCTTCACAGAAGCCTTTCTTAAACTTTTGGAGCATGTTTGTGTGAATGTTTGTCTATTCATGCTGAAAAGCATTTACGAGGACAGACAGTAATCTTGGAAAAAAGGGCCTGGCTCCCAATTTTTATTCTATGTCATCTCAGAGATGTTCAATGTGGTTAAGGCCAGGTCCTCAGAGGGCCATATTCTTCTATATCACACTTGCCTATATTACACTTGCCATGTCTTTATGGACCTTGATTTATGCACTGAGGTATAGTCATACTGGAACAGAAAAGGGCTGTCATGTGTGTGTCAGATGTGACAGTCGCTCTGCAGTTGGTTATTATTATTATTATTATACTCCGATTGGCATTACAGATACCTCCTTAGAAGCTGTCTCACTGTAGGACCCAGTGGCTACCTCCCTCCTGCTCTAATTAACACGCTGGCCTGGGTTTTTAAATACTTTCAGTCTGCTATAGGGCGGTGCCAGTGATATTCACATGACCCCTTGTGAAGGCTTGGAGCTGTTGCAGTCTGCTTACTTCCTCTTTGGTGCTAAGAGGCCGTGAGTGTAATCTCCCTGAAGTCGGTTCAAGCTAAGCTAATTCCCCCATGTCTGTATCCCCTTGCTGTCTTTAATTGTTATTAGGGACTGACTAGCACTCATCCCCCCTTCCCTAGCCAGGACCTAGCTCTAGGGAGATACAGGGTTTTAGGTTCCTGATTGTCGATTGGTGAGAAACCAATATATGGATGGTAGGGCAGACAGGGTGATATCAGATCAGCCTAGGAGGTCTCCATCCCCTCTTTCCTTAGTGTCTGGGCTCCTTTTCCCTCATCCCTTCGTGTTGCACTTTGTGTTTCCTACACTGTGCGTGACAAGGGCTTTCGCCATGCTGTTCCCACAAAGTTGGAAACAGAATTGTCCAAAATGTCTTGGTATGCTGAAGCATTAAAGGTGTTTTTCAGTATTCGAACACCCCTTTTGAATATTGGCCTAATAAAAAAATATATATACTTGCCTCTTTGACAACTCCTTGACTCCTCCACTCTGTGCTCTGTGTTCTGTGGCAATTTCGGGACATTCATTACTTGACAGCTCATGGACTGCAGCATTCACAGTTCTATCAGACAGAACAGTTCTGTTTGATAGAAATGTGTAGGCAACACCCAATCAACGGCTGCTGCTAGGCTGCAGCACTCATTTAACATAAAAGACATCACAAGATCGCCAGTGGACACAGAGCTCAGAGTGGAAGTACAACATAATTCAGGGAGGTATGTATGCTTTTTTTATTTTACTAGGCATATTGGGGACATTCAAAAGGGATTGTCCAGTAGTCGACAACTCCTTTAAGATTTAATATCACTTGAACTAAGGTATCTTAGCTAATCTCCAAAAAACAACCCAATAGCATTTTTCAAGTTCTACATGACTTTAGAGTTGGCTCAATGCATTTAGGTAGGCAAATTTCTCCTAGCATTCACCAAACCCAGATTCGATCATCATTAGTGATGTAGTGATGAGCGAACATGCTCACCACTGCTCGGTACTCGCCCGAGCATCTCTGTGCTCAACAAGCTCGGCGCTCAGCGAGTATTTCCGGGTTGCTCTGGCGGGAACTCGGGTCCCCTCCCTGCATGTTTGGCGCTCTTTAGAGAGCCAATGGACATGCAGGGATTGCCTGCCATGCACTGTAATACTGTAGCGATGTTGGTTGTGGGCATTACAGGGATTGCTTGGCCGAACAGCATCATCAGGTCTATATAAGACCTGGCGCCGCTATGCTCGTTACAGTGTACCCCAGAATCAGGCAGAGTAGGGAGAGGTGCTGCTGCGTCAGGGAGAGATTTGCTTCTTTATAGTTAGCATAGATATTCCACAACATATATACAGTATATATCCATCTGAACTAACAGTCCTTTTGAGGACTAATCCAGGTGCATATATTCAGTGGTGATAGCAGGAGTTAGGCAGGCAGGCAGTGTATGTGGCAGACGGAAGTGCATGATACAGCACAAGAGGGTCCATTGAACGTCCTGTTAGTATAGGTATTCCACAACATATATATATCCATCTGAACTAACAGCCCTTCTGAGGACTAATCCAGCTGCATATAATCAGTGCTAGGCAGGCAGGCAGTGTATGTGGCAGACTGCAGTGTATGATACAGCACAAGAGGGTCCATTGAACATCCTGTCTGCTGCTGCTGTAATAAGTACAGATATTTGTAGACATAGCTCCCGATATCAGAGGCCAAAGAAATTTTTTTTTTATCTTAATTCTGTTCATTTGCTTAAAAAGCAATCCAGAGTACAGCATTTTTCTGCTCCATTTGCTTCTTCTCACTGAAGAATAAAGCCAGATTTGCTCCATATTTCAGTGATAAAAATCCAGAAAATTAAACTGAATGTGAAAAATATTGGCCTCCTTTTCCATTCTGTTGCAGTGTGTCGGTCAAGCTATTCACACTAGGTGTCTGTGAATAGTATTATTAAATTACAGGCCTGCTATTTAAAACTGTAGTTTTTTTGTCAGACATAACACCTATAAGGGTGTTCCAAAATCAGCCATGTCTTTCATTTTCATTCCGTTATAGTGTGTCGGTCAAGCTATTCACACTAGGTGTCTGTCAAGGATAGTAGTAGCAAATTACAGGCCTGCTATTTATAACCGTGGTTCTCTGTCAGACATAACACCTATAAAAGTGTTCCAAATTCAGACATTTCTTCCATTTTCATTTCGTTGCAGTGTGTCGGTCAAACTATTCACACTAGGTGTCTGCGAAGGATAGCATTATCAAATTACAGGCCTGCTATTTAAAACCGTGGTTCTCTGTCAGACATAACACCTATAAGAGAGTTCCAAAATCAGCCATTTATTCCATTTTCATTCCGTTGCAGTGTGTCGGTCAAGCTATTCACACTAGGTGTCTGTGAAGGATAGTATTAAAAAATTACAGGCCTGCTTTTTAAAACCGTGGTTCTCTGTCAGATGTATCACATATAACTGCGTTCCAAAATCAGTTATTTCTCGTGAATGTGGAAAATATGTCCACCATTAAAAATGGGCAAGGTGCGTGGCAAGGGACGGGGAAGTGGACGTGATGGTGATGGTGCTCGCAGAGGACGTGGCAGTGGGCAAGCTGAAATTGTGCCACAACAAACACCCACATCTTGTCGCTTGACCTTCCTGTCCCAATTATTAGGGGACCACAGAACACCACTATTGAACACAGAGCAGTATCAATAGGTTGTTGGTTGGATAGCAGATAATGCTTCCAGTCACTTTGCCACCACCACCACCGACCATTCTTCCACACGATCAAGTCTCAGTATCCGTGAGTCTGGACCGCATATTCCTTACCCTGATCATCCTTCCTCCCACCATGCCGAGTGCCCGGAGACAACTCATCCCACACTTAGACACTCCGAAGAGCTGTTCACTTTTCCATTTATAAATTCGGGCCTCTCACCCAGCCAGCTTCAAGCAAGTCAAGAGGAGAACGCGTGTAGCGATGCCCAAATATTGGAGCAGCCAAGGTCACACGAAGGCGACGGTGGGAAAGTGAAATTACTGTCGCAAAAGGTGGATGATGATGATGATGAGACACAATTGCCAGAAAGTCAGGAGAAGGACCAGGGTACGGAAGTGGAAGATGAGGTGTTGGATGATATAGTAACTGACCCAACCTGGCAGGAGGACATACAGAGCGAGGACAGCAGTACACAGGGGGAGGGAGGTATAGCATCACAACAGGCAGGAAGAAGCAGTGTGGTAGCCGCAGACACAAGGCAGGAAAATGTTCCTTGTAACGCCAACACGAAGGAAGTTGCCAATACAACTGTTAGGTCTTCCCGAGTCTGGTTATTTTACAAAGACTCTGCAGATAACCCCAAAAAGGCCATTTGCGCGACCTGCCAGGCAAGCATCAGCAGGATATAATAACAGGAGAAGCAGAGTACGTATAGGCATAAAAACAGTATAGCTTTATTAAATACCAAATATAAAAGCGGCCACTAAGGGTGGCGGCATAAAGTAGATAATAGGTTACAAAATGCAGCACATAGTAGTGTGTATACAGAGTATATATACTTTGAGAAAAATTTCCTCAAAGAGAAAGAGGAAGGAAAGGCAAGCACAAAAAGTACAAAAATAGCACACACCATACATATGCACAAGTCCGCACAGATGTACAGATGAATATACAATGTCAATGCAGATACAATTATCGCTTACCAATTACAGTTATAGATAGGAGTAATAGACAGGCCAAGGGCCAGGAGAAATAGAGGTAC
Source organism: Phyllobates terribilis (assembly GCF_046119375.1). Taxonomy (NCBI): domain Eukaryota; kingdom Metazoa; phylum Chordata; class Amphibia; order Anura; family Dendrobatidae; genus Phyllobates; species Phyllobates terribilis. The sequence continues at coordinate 153,513,080 of NW_027362764.1, read as the reverse complement.
CAGGGATAATTCGTGGCTCGCACAACTTCATGAAATCTCTAGTAGCACTGGTACTAATATACAGGCCAAGGACCCTGGATTACAGGAGAACATTATTAAACTAAGGGCGACTCTGAGGCGGAGAACGAGAATGTGGTGGAATCATGCTTTTCTATCTAAGTATATAGAGGGGGAACTAATCCCCAGAGGTCTTAGGGTTCAGATATTCCCGTCCTTTGATGTTGAGGAGGAAACATTTAAGAATAACTGGGAAACCCTGGCCAACAATTGTTCCCTAGGTTTTCTTAAACTCTTGAAGGAACATAGTGAAACCTCCCTCAAAGAAACAGAAATAGAATTAGAAAATTTGCAGACCCTAGTGCAAAAGGACCTGACAACAGAGGAACTTAGGCGGCTCAATGAGGACATAGACTTAGAGCTACAGAAATGGGTGAAAGAGATCTGTGCCAACAAATCCAAGAAATTTGCACGTGATGTCATGGATAAACAACTGGGATATTTATACAAATGGAGACTCCCACCCAACCGGGGTAGACAGGACATAAAGCGTACCCCTTCTCAATCTAGGTCCTCATCGGCCGCCTCTTCTACCACTGTGGGTGAGAGGAAACTCAGTGGTAATACCATATCTGGGTCCCTCTCTATCCCCCAGACCTCGTTAGGTATCCAGACGAGACCCAGTCATAGGAGAAGGCGACATGTGCCATTTCAGGTTGGTAACGCGTGGGGGGGGCCCCGCATCATCAACTTATCCACACATGTGCTAACTAGAGCACAGGTGGAGGTCCTTGAGTTGGGTTTGTCATTTGCACCCACCAACTCATTTGACTTTTTTACTGCACTCAAGGACCTCCACCTCTTTGCTCGCAAACTAATTTTGCAAAAATTGCATTCCAGGCCCGGTGGTGACGATGGCCCGACGGCGGTGGCGGAGAGGGAGGCGGTACTGACTTTGGAAGCACTTCTACTGGAGCAGGAGAACTCACAAAGAGGTGGGTCACTAGAAAAAATGAGATCTAGATCTGCAAGGTTCCCCCCCCTGTCGATAAGCCCAGCTGTCGACATCTTTGTGCGGCTTGTGACAGAAGACTTGAAATGTCTATCTACTCGCAGAAAATTCGACAACTTGACATATTCACAGCGGCAAGCGATTAGCCAACTTCAGTCTTTAACAGATGTCGTAATAAAACCAGCCGACAAGGGGGGCAACATTGTAATCTGGCCCTGCTCACAGTATGAAAAAGAAGCCCTGAAACAATTATGGGATAGTAACACGTACTCCAAATTATCATTTAATCCTACCGCCTCCTTCTCCTCCACCCTCCAAGGCATCCTAGCCCGGGCGTGTGAAATGGATATTATTGATAAAAAAACGGTGGAGGCGCTAACGGTACGCTTCCCTCGTACAGCTACATTTTACTTACTTCCTAAAATCCACAAGGACCCCCTCTACCCACCGGGACGTCCGATTGTGTCTGGTATAGGTGGACTGGTGGGCCCTATCTGCACTTTTATTGATAATCACCTTCGCCCACTAGTGGAGACCTTACCTTCCTATATTAAAGACACATCGGAGGTCCTGAGACGGGTCGACGGGGTCCTTGTGGATAATCAGACCTTATTAGTCACGGCGGATGTTGAAAGCCTCTACACATGTATCCAAAATGAATTGGGCCTGGAGGCTGTACGCCTCTTCCTCCGGGGTTCCGACCTGGACGGCCCCTCTGGTGATTTCTTGCTCGAGCTCCTGCGCTTTGTCCTGCATCATAATTATTTTTTATTTAAGGATACTGTTTATCTTCAGCGACGTGGCACGGCCATGGGAGCGGCCTGTGCACCCTCATACGCCAATCTCTTCCTGGGAGCTTGGGAAAGAGACATTTTTGGCGATGGGGGTGTCCAGGGTAGCGACCAGGCCGTGACATGGCTGAGATATATAGATGATATTTTTCTTTTGTGGCGGGGCTCAGTGCAGGAGCTGGAGGCATTTATGAGCAGGTTAAATCAAAATGAATGGGGAATTAGGCTTATATATACCCATCATCAATCCAAAATGTCCTTTTTGGACATCAATTTGGAAATTGATGAAGGAGGTTATATACAGACAAATGTCTTTCGTAAATTGACATCTACAAATTCCCTTATTCATGCTTCCTCTGCTCATTCTACCTCTACCATTGGTGCCGTCCCGGTGGGACAATTCCTGAGGATGAGGCGCATATGCTCAACTGATTCTCAATTTGAGATTCAGTCAGCTGATCTTACTCGACGATTCCAGGAACGAGGATACAGCAATAGATGCATCCGCCGTGGCTATAGGAGGGCGAGGGTTACTCCTCGTAATCAATTATTATACTCAACACCTCTTGGTAGGAAGAGAGATATGGGGAGGATCCGCTACATTTCCACCTTCAATCATGAGTGGGGGGAGATGCGGCGGATCCTCTCCAAACATTGGAGTGTTCTTGGTGCGGAGCCCTCCCTACGCGAATTTGTGGAGGAGTATCCACTCATGACACCCAGGAAAGCCAATAACCTCGGTGACATGTTGACACGGAGTCATTACATTCCCCCACCAACCAACCCGTTCGGGTCCCGTGGACCAAGACTCGGTTTCTTTCCTTGCGGACGCTGTCTGGCCTGCGCCAATGCCGTGCGCTCTGTCTCCTTTTCCTCATCCGATGGCTCCCGTGACTATCAAATCCGTCATTTTATATCTTGTGCTTCAACTAATGTAATCTACTACGCAACTTGTGCTTGTAATTTAATCTATATCGGACTTACCACGAGAGAGCTACGGGTGAGGATACGGGAGCATGTGCGCGACATTGGCGCGGCAAAAACGGTGGCCGATCCACGGGAACTAAAACCTATCCCACGTCACTTTCAACAAAAACACAATTGTGACCCAAAATCTTTGAAGGTGCGTGGAATTGATATTCTACACCTTGGCTCCCGTGGTGGTGATTGGACTAAGATCCTTGGCCAAAAAGAAACCAAATGGATCATACGTCTGAAAACCATGTCTCCCCTAGGCCTTAACGAGACACTTAGTTTCGCTCCTTTTCTGTGAGATGATTTTTCCTCCACGGATCGTTCTCCGCCTTAGATGTTATGCTATTATGTTTTATTTTTGTGGCCCTTGATCCTCTTGTTTTTAACCTTTGCAATTTGTTTTTAATATTACTTGGTATGTGTTTTTCATCTTATTTACTTTATTTTTTCTTCTCCTTTATCTTTTTGTTCTCTCTCCTTGTGTTGCCAAGATACAACATACAAAGGAAAACATTCTGTGACCCACGCGCTGACCAAACTGGATCTTATGGGACTGGTGTTATATATTGGACACTTGGATATTTGCTATATGTTTGACAGTATTGTCTGTTTTCTTACAACCTTTACATTTTACTAATTATTTCATGTTGTACCTTGCTATATTATATCTGAGATGTATGATGTCCCCTCTATCCCGATCCTTGTCCATTTCCCGTGGTGTGTTTTCCTTCTGTCAGTGGCAACTCTCTGTTTTGGTGCTCAGTTTGCGGTGCGCATGCGCCGGAGGTACGCTGTTCTCGGCCCGGGCACGGCCGTCTTGTTCCTAGCCACGCGCTTCCGGGGCACACACTATGTGCTTCCGTTATGCGCGTTGCCGGGTGACGGACGCTGCCCGCGCCGACAGCACTCGGCGTCCGGCGCATGCGCCGCTTGGTACTGATCACTTCCTGATTTCCGTTCACGTGACCTACGATGCGGTCACGTGACCTGGTATCAGACTTTAAAAAGGTCCTGATCTTCTACACATCTATGCCTCTTGATAAAGCCCTCAGCTAAGGGGCGAAACGCGCGTCGAGGCTCTATTGGGGCCACCTGGTACCTCTATTTCTCCTGGCCCTTGGCCTGTCTATTACTCCTATCTATAACTGTAATTGGTAAGCGATAATTGTATCTGCATTGACATTGTATATTCATCTGTACATCTGTGCGGACTTGTGCATATGTATGGTGTGTGCTATTTTTGTACTTTTTGTGCTTGCCTTTCCTTCCTCTTTCTCTTTGAGGAAATTTTTCTCAAAGTATATATACTCTGTATACACACTACTATGTGCTGCATTTTGTAACCTATTATCTACTTTATGCCGCCACCCTTAGTGGCCGCTTTTATATTTGGTATTTAATAAAGCTATACTGTTTTTATGCCTATACGTACTCTGCTTCTCCTGTTATTATATCTAATGTTGAGTAGGCTTGTGGTAATTACTAGCCATGTATTTTCTAATTGGCGTTTTGCCACGATCATATAAAAAATGAAGGCCCTTTTGTGTATATTAAGCATCAGCAGGAGTAGCAAAAAGACCAGCCTGACCACCACCAACATGATCAGGCACATGGTAGCAAAGCAACCGACTAAGTGGGCCGAACCCCAGGGTCCAGCAATAGTGTCTGCGGGTGACACCACTGCTTGTTAAGCTGTTGTGCGTGGAAGCCAATACCCTGTCCATGGTGCATGCCAAGATGCCTCCCGCCCTACACCTGTCATTGAATACTCTCAACTAGCACCATCAGCAAGCACGTCCACGTCCTTGTCCCAGCGCAGCGTTCAGCTGTCCCTACAACAGTGATTGGAATGCAAGCGTAAATACGCAGCCAACGCCCCACAGGCCACACTACTAAATTCACACATTTCGCGAATGTTTGCGCTCGAAATGTTGCCTTTTAAGCTTGTGGAAATGGAAGCTTTCCGCAACCTCATGGCGGCAGATGTCCCTCGGTACTCGGTCCCCAGCCGCCACTATTTCCGGAAGTGTGCTATCCCCGCATTACACGAGCACGTGTCCCACAACATTAGACGTGCTGTGCTGAAGCTAATATGCCTAAATGACAAACTGCATAATGCTTAAGAGTTGTGGACAGCTCTGAAAGAGCAGGCAGATCTGTGGCTGACACCGCTGACCCTACAGCCAGGCATGGCTGTCTGTGACAATGGCCGGAACCTGATGGCGGCTCTGAGGCTAGGCGAACTAACACACGTACCATGCCTGACCCATGTGCTTAACCTTGTGGTTCAGCGGTTTCTCAAAACCTACCCGGATCTGTTGGATTCACTTGTCAAATTACACCGCCTGTGTGCCCATTTTGGAAAGTTAGCTACAGCTTCTGCTACCCTTGCTATGCTGCAGCAGTGTTTGCAGCTTCCAGCTCACCTACTGATCTGCGATGTCCCCAAGCATTGGAATTCTACATTGCAGATGTTGGGAAGGATTTGTGATCAGAAGAGGGCAGTTGTTGACTACCAGCATCAACAAGGCCATCGGTATTCAGGTCAGACTCCACACATAAAAACTCAGGAGTGGACATGGATGTCAGACATATGTACCATCCTCCAAAACTTTGAGGACTACTCCAAAATAGTGAGCGGCGGTGATTCCATAATTAGCATCACCATCCCTCTTCTCTGTCTTCTGAAATGCTTTCTGCTCACAATTAAAGAGGATACATTGCAGGCTGAACACGATGAGATGGAGCAAGGAACCATACAGGGTGATTCCACACAGTCCAGCCTCATCTCAATGACAATGAGGAAGAGGAGGAGGATTTAGAACAGGAGCTAGTTTCCTGTGCTATAGACGGTACTACCTGCACAACTGTCATACCGTCTCTTTAGCGTGGATAGCCTGAGGACAGGGAGGAGGGGGAAGAGGAGGAGGATGAGAAGGAGAGCATGGTCAGTCGTCCTCTTGGTGACTACATGGAAGTCTTGTCTCTTTGAGTATGGCACACATGGCTGAGTTTATGTGCCTTTCCCGTGATCCTCGCGTTGTCCAAATTTTGGGTGACAGTCATTATTGGCTGGTGACACTTCTATACCAACGCTACAAGGAGAACTTTCTGTCTCTTATTCCCGCGCAAGCCAGGCATAATAAAATGGGGCAGTACGAGAAGGCCCTTGTTGTGGAATTATTAAAAAATTTCCTATCAGAAAACGCTGTCACAGTTCGTTCGTGGACAACCAAGGAGTACAGGTGAGAGAGACACAAATGAAATCAAGCAGAGGCAGGGGAACACTGTCAACGTTCTGGGACAGTTTTCTCAGACCCTCCCATCGCACAAGCCCTGATGCGCGGGTACCATATGTACCATATCAACATATCTACGTCTCTTGCAAGGGACATTGGAGTTCCATCAAATTTTTGGCAGCCGTTGCTTCACTGCATAGGCAAACAGTATGGGATACACACTTCCTAATAATGGGAACATTGTTTTCAGGAGGCCCTCCGACCTCTACGTCTCTTGCAAGGGGCATTGGAGTTCCTCCATATTTTTGACAGCCGTTGCTTCACTGCATAGGCAAACAGTATGGGAGACCCACTTCCTAATGATGGGAACATTGTTTTCAGGAGGCCCTCCGACCTCTACATCTCTTGCAAGGGGCATTGGAGTCCCTCCAAAGTTTTGGCAGCCATTGCTTCACTGCATAGGCAAACAGTATGGGAGACACACTTCCTAATAATGGGAACATTCTTTTCAGGAGGCCGTCCGACCTTTATCTCTCTTGCAAGGGACATTAGAGTTCCTCCAAATTTTTGGCAGCCGTTGAGTTCACTGCATACCCTTTAACTGTAAAGCAGACTCTCTCCTTTCTAATGGGAACATGTTGTTACTGTGTCCCAGCTCTATGTGTCTTTAGATTGTTAGTAGGGTTTTTCCTAAATTTTGGCAGCCGTTGTAATCATTGCATTCCCTATAAGTGAATAGCAGACCCTCTCCTTTATAATGGGAACATGTCATACTCATTACTGTGGCCCAGCTCTACTGTATGTGCCTTTAAATTGTTAGTGGGGTTTTTCCAAAATTTTGGCAGCCCTTGCAGTCACAGCATGGGCATTACCACTATAGGAGACCCGCTCCTTTATAATGGGGAACATTTTTTTTAACTGAGACCCTCCTCTATGTTTCTTCATAGGGGTATTGGGTTGTGTCCAAATTTTTGGCAGCCCTTGCAGTCACTGCATATGCAATAACAGTATAGGAGACCCACTCGTTAATAATGGGAACAACAAAGCATAGCCGGCTGATGGCTCTCTAACAATAGCAAGGGCCGATTGCGGGCCCTTTAAGAATAGTAAGTCTGTAAAAATAGTGTTTGTGACTTTCACAATCCCTCCTTCATAAATGAAACAGGATGTGTCTGATGATGTTTCACACACCATATGGGCAGATAAGGTTGTAAAATGTTAAAATGACATTTCCCGGTGAATTTATTTGTCTTGGTTGTGTGACAGTGTCACTGGTTTTATATGTGAGGGGAGGTATGTGTCACTGACGATGCTCTCCTGTGTGAACTAAGACCTACTTTATTTCTGCCAGCATGTTATATGCTGGTAGGTTTACTCTGTTAAAGGGTGTGTGGTTTTATAGTAATGGCAAAGAGGGCGGGAAGCCATTCCCCCTACCTCCCCTCAGGGTGTGGCTGAGCAATGTGTAAAAGCTCAGTCCTTTTTTTTTTCTCTGGAGTTTGGTCTGGAGAGTGAAGTCTCCAGACAGTGTTGTGGAAGTTGCAGAGCTTTTTACAAGGACTTTGTCTGTGCAGTTTGTGCTACCGAGAGCGGACGGAAGCCGCTCACCTATGGACTCAGCTATATTTTGTTTTGTTTTACCATTTAACACAGACAGGTCTTGTTTATTTTCCTGTGGAACCCTGCATGAGTTTATGCCATATAATAAACCAGCAGGAAGGTAACCTGAGAACGTGTGTCCAGAGTCTGCCTCCGGGAGAGCCGAGCAAGTCGTCTTGCCACAGTTGAAAGCAATGCAAAAGTGCAAATATGCATTTAAAACGCTATGTGTGAACATAGCCCAAGGTGTGAAGGAGCATTTTTGTTTTTGGTTATTTATTTTGCCTTATATACAAGTCATTATCCTGGAAAGGAAGTTCCTTAACATATTTCCCAGGAAAATCCATTTTGGTTTCATTTTTGTATGTTTTATTGTGAGTCCGTAAAAGTGGCATAATACCTCTGACAATGTTGTGGACAGCAGTGACCTGGGAGTCAGAAATACTTCCAGGGGTCTTCCCCATGCTGTTCCCATGTCATTTGAGCACTGTTCCCATCGATTTGAGCAATTTTTAGGCCCTTTGCAGACCACCGGGGGGAGCTCCTGAAAAATGCTCGAGTTTCCCATAGACTTACATTGGGCTCGTTACTCAGACCAAACACTTGAGCATTCCAATTTTCTTGACTCGAACAACGGGTACCCGAGTATTTTAGTGCTCACTCATCAGTATTCATCATCACTCCAAAGAACACATTTCCACTACTGCAAAGTCCAGGGTTGGCTTGCTTTAACATCACTCCCTCTGAAGTTTCTCATTATACTTAATGATGTAAAGCTTGAAAATAGATGCTCAGTTATGGAAACACATGCCGTTATGCTCCACAGTTTTTGTGCTGATGTTAAGGCCACTCTAAGTTTGGAATTTAGCCGAAAACTTAGTGCAGGTAAAGGTGTGGTTTCCCTTTCTTTGAGCTGTACATTACATTTATATAGCTTTCCATTTGCTGAGTATCCATATTTGGGTCAGCTCCTATTCACATTGACATCACTTTGACACATGGTAAGGATTTAATACTAGAGGTTAGGACCATCCCGTTTGGGGTAAACCTTGACACTGGTGGGATGGCTTTTTTACACTTTTTGTAATCAGAAACGGTGTTTACTAAGCACCCTGTGTTATTTATATGCACTATTGCTTTTACTTATTTACTTACAGCAGGGTATGCAGTATGTTAGTTCTGTCTAAGGTTTGTAAATTGGAATTTGTAGTTTGAATCATCAGAACATTGGCAACTTTTATGCACTATGCTCTAGAGATGAGCAAATTTATTCCAGTGGAATTAAATTCTCGTTGAAAATTGCAAAAATTAATATTCTCTAAAATTTTTGTAATTCGCTCCTTGAGCTATTTTTGTGAGCTGTAGATGGCTGGGCAAACAGTTAAAAGAAACCCCACAATAACTTATCCTGCTGCCCCATAGCCCAGAATCTAGTCCTCTGCATCTCTTTTCCCCTTCCCCCGTCATGCACATCAGCAAGCCCAGCACTGTCTAACAGCCGGCCATAATTCTAAGCTAGCAGTCAGTCAGTGATGGGGCGTTCTTAGAGCCTTTGCTCTCTATACACAGGGCAGTGACTAAACCAACATCGGAACCGCCCCTGTGACTGAAACCCGAATGATGCTGTGAGGGTTAAAGTTAATTTTCTCTCAGCAGCGGTGATGGTGCTGTGCAGGTTCATAACGCTGTAAACCTGCACATTAGCCTCATATCTGCAGGTAAATAGCTCTTTTTCATGTGACAGGTTCCCTTTAACATACAGTCTAACCATTTATATCTTTTGTCTTTGACGTTCAGTGCACTAATAGGTGATTTGCATGTTTTTTGCTGTCATCTACTGGATATGCTCAGTTCAGTGGAGTTACTACTATATGTCTTATTGGTCTAAAATGTCTATTCTTTTTGTGTGTTCCCTAAAATTGGAAAAATAAATTGTAAAAGTTTTGATTGGTATGTCACATTTTTATACCGGAGTAAATTGCTTTCAGCTTTCTTTATTACAAACATTCTCTTTTATGTCCTGTAATATCAAATGCACCTATTTTAATGCACAATAGTTGATGTCTTCATGTTTTGGTTGAGACACATACCAACGTTCGTTCACATACATAGATTGTTTTTTTGGAAGCATACATTTATTTGTTATGTGGCCATGTGGGAATGGACAAAATATGTTTCAAATTTATACTTAACATTTTTTCTTAATATTTTGGAGGACAAACTAAATATGCCTGCCATGACATGACTTGAGCCTTGTTACCATGCACCTTGTTAAATAGATTAATGAAATGTCTGTCATTTTGATTAATTTTGAAAAATGTGTTACCATGTTGCTGCTTTGTCATCCACACAACATCATACCCCTCTGTTTAGTTGTAATGCTGCATTATAAGCTTTGGATTGTAATCAGTTATTCAGCACATTGGCATGAAGTGTGTGGTATATGCTGCTTCTGTGTAATTATATGTATTGGCAGAGTCAATGGGTTAACAAACATTTCTCTAGTGTGGTCTAGTGGCTTGTGCAACATGTCATATATTTCACTATTGAAATTTAAAAAGAATATCTTTTTACAACGTCTCTATTGAAAGACACTGGAAAACCAGCAAAACATATTCATTTTGATCATTACCTTTTATGTGGATCATGATGCACACTGCTGTTTTACATAGACAGTTTAGGGCTCATACAGCACTTATTCTTTTATACAGTGCCTTATGCAAAGGAGGATCGTAAGCCTTACCAACCCTACAAATTTGACTTAATAAAAAAAAAGTGTTCACTATTTACGCTCTTTTTATTGTGTTAATGCAAACCTACAGTATATTTTCTTCATTATTAAGTTGTACAATGAGATATATCTGTTGTAGCAGGGATCAGGAGAATAGTATATAAAGCAGCTGCTGACAGGAAGTTACTCATTATGTGGCTGAATCCACAATGTCCATTGTGAGATTATTGGTGAGCTGAGAGCTCTACATTGAGCCTCTTGAAGTACCAAACATGAGAGGTAGTGAGGCTGAAATTCTGTCACAGAAGAACCGTCAGCAAGCAGGCTGTTAAAGGATGTCCTAAAGACTGAAGTGTATGTGGAAGCATTTAACCTAGACTATAGCCAAGTCTGACTGTGAGGACTATGTGAGACTTTGTCCCTGAAAAAATCTGTAGTTAAACTAGCTGCCATTTGCTCTTCAGTTATATCAGAAGCAAACACTATTGATTGTATTAGACCTCAGACCTGGACAAGGTAAATGGGTGATGTGAGATTTGCTTCCTTGTTGCATATTAGATTCACTCTAGTGATGCTTGTGGCCTGGTGGAAGCTGAAGGAAGAGGTTCACCAAAAGGAATCTTTAAAGTTGCATCAGGTGTCCTTTATCCTGAATAAAAGAGAATGAGTTAAAGTATATATATTACATTGGAAGTTGAAGTTAAGCAAAATTGATTTATGTGAAAATAATATTGACCTATATGAACTATTATTGTTGTTCTACTGTGTTGCTGTATTTGCATACTCAAAGTCAGCACCCGTTTAAGAAGAATCTTGTTGCTACTAATGAATTGGATTGAGACGTTTTGGCTACCTTCTAGTCTGGGACCACAGTAGGGCGATGTGTGCATTGACATGCATTAGAATGAGGGTGTTTAAGAGTAACTTCAGGTAAGGTGGTAGTTATGGCAAACTATAGAGGTGCAGATTAAGACAAAGTAGCTAGTGAAACGCCACGAGAGGTGGTGAGTTCCCCTTCAATGGACGTCTTCAAACAGAGGCTGGACAGACATCTGTCTGAGATGATCTAGTGAATCCTGCTTTGAGCAGGGGGTTGGACCAGATGACCCAGGAGGTCCCTTCCAACTCTACCATTCTATGATTCTATGATTCTATGATTCTATGATTCTAAACCCTTGCAGGACTAGTGCAATATTGCATGCTACCTTGGTCATGTCAGGATTCCTGTTGTCCTTCTGCAGTTTGACCACTGGAGGCTACTGTTGTGTTCTACAATTGCTCTTTACGAAGATGGCAGATTCTGACACTGTGGAATCCATCTTGTTTCCTGTTTGGGCCTACTTAAAGCCACATGGATCTCTCACTCATTGCTTGTGTATTGTATCTAGCTGTTAGTCTAGTTCCAGTCTCCAGCTCCTGAACTGTCTTATCCACACTATTCTCACTTATCTCCAGATTATTTCCTACAACTCCTTTGCTATCTCCAATGACTTCTATTACCCCTTGCTGTTCCTTGCTCATGCTCCTCCGGCCTCTGAATTCCAGGAGTGCAACACCAGTAATGTAACAAGCAGGGGAAATATAAGGAAACAGCGGGTAAATCTCACACACCTTCTCCCAGCTTCCAAGTGGAAGATGAAGTATGGCTTTCAATCAAGAATTTGAAACTCTATAAACCCTCAACAAAACTGGGCCAAAAATGTATGAGTCCTTTCAATATCATTAGCTTTTCGTTTTCAACTTCACATTGCAATAAGATACATCCAGTGTCCCATGTCTTCTTATTAAAGTCATTTGTTCCAAATCCTTTTCCAAGGCATCGTCTACTTCATCCTGATCTTATTGAAGTGGATAGTCAAGAACATTATATAGTTGAAAAAGTCCTGGAGTCCCGAATATTCAGAAACAAGCTGCAATACTTAATAAAATGGCAAGGGTATGTCGCTGAAGATAACTCCTGGGAACATGTAGAAAATATCAATGCTCATCGACTGCTTAAAGAGTTTTACAAAAAATACCCACATAAATCAAGTCAAGCATTGTACAGAGACCCCTGTTGAAATGGGGGAGTAATGTCAGAATTGTTGTTATCCCTCTGCAGTTTGACCACTGGAGGCTACTGTTGTGTTCTGCAATTGCCCTTTACTAAGATGGCAGATTCTGAACCTGTGGAATCCATCTTGTTTTCTGTTTGGGCCTACTTAAAGCCACATGGATCCCTCACTCATAGCTTGAGTATTGTGTCTAGCTGTTAGTCTAGTTCCAGTCTCCAGCTCCCGAACTGTCTTACCCAGACTGTTTTCACTTATCTCTGGATCGTTTCCAACAACTCCTTTGTTGTCTCCAAGGATTTCTATTACCACTTACTGTTCCTTGCTCATGCTCCTACAGCCCCTGGTGTTCAGCAGTGCTACACTAGTATCTTAAAAGGTCCTGGTTACAAGCTGTTAAAAAGTTATCAATCAGTTATGACCTGCAGCATTCAACTATTTTGCAACCTTGAATCAGATTGTATCTCTCTGCTCTTCTGTAGAAGAAAAGTAATGCTTTCTGACCAACTGACTGATCCTCAAATGTATATTTAAAGTATGATACACTTGGCCCTTCTTATAGGTACCATATACATGGAGTGCTTACATGTACATGCTATAATGCTGTGCGCTAACTTTTTAGCTAAATATTTTTTCCACTATTCTATATCTAATCTTTCTTCTCTTCTAATTTCCCTTTTTAAAACTGTTGTAAATTGACACATAAGAGATTTATTCTAAAAGATCTTAAGTTAAAGGTGAATTTTACACTTATACTTAAAAGACATTTTGATATTCAAACTTTCTTGAGGTACATTTCTTTCTGGATACGCCTCTGCTGATTTATCATTGTGTTCACAGGCTTCCCTGTTCCCAGGCTTTAAATCACATTTTGGTCATATTATTATGAATGATTATTTATATTTTGGGTGTGGTGAGTAACATAACAATAAACATTCTTACAGTGTTCTGAAATGGGATATTTTCCTCCATTATGTTAGTCATGTATGTTTCTGAGAAACCACAATTTTTTTAGGGTCAATATTTTATAGGCTTTTAAATACTGAATAAGCAACTGCATAAATCCTTTAAACAAAGAAAAAAACAGTAAATACATGTTTAAATATTTGGACGTACAAATGATTATGTATCATAAATTAAAGTAGAGCATTGTGTATTATAATTAAATTCAAAATATTATTCTTTTTGTTAAATTCCCAAACTTTGAAATATTTTCTAGGTCACTTAACCCGCATCTGACAAAATTAATCAACCCCCACTCCATTTAGCTTATTACTACTGGACCACTATTCACTAAATGTAATCCAGAAAGGTTTTGGGTATACTATAAACTTTTAAACTTTTTGCACTCTCTTCATGCCTATTATGCATGAGTCCTGTTTTACTCAGGTATATGAATTGTCATATTTCATGTTCCAGAACTATTCAGCTCAGCTCAATGACATCCTTGCCACTGCATGATTATTGTGTTTAAAGTGACCCTCCATCCCCCAAATCAAATTTGATCATACATTTTTAATGCCTAGTCACTATACTTAAAGGGCTGCATTTTGTAGCTGAAGCCTTTGTCTCTGTGATCAGTATCTGCAAAGTAGTCCTGACATAGGCATGTAAAGCAGTGTGGACATTTTGAACCCTGTCTCCCCTTTCCATATACTGTCTGTCAGATGGATGAGTAGTAGTGTTGAGCGAGCATGCTCGAGACTGCTCGGTACTCACCCGAGCATCTCACTACTCGGGATGTTTGGCGAGCACCGAGCATTTTCGGGTTACTCGAGCGGGTGCTCGGGTCTCCGCCCTGCATGTTTGGCGCTCTTTACAGAGCCAATGAATATGCAGGGACTGCCAGCCAGACACTGTAATGCCGCAGCCATGTTGGTAGTGGGCATTACAGAGATTGGCTGGCTGCACAGCGTCACCTCGAGTATTTAAACCCAGGCGACGCCATCTTGGACACAGTCGCTCCAGATCAGACAGTGTAGGGAGAGTGCTGCTGAGCTAGGGAGAGATTTATACTGCGAAACAGGTAGTGTACGGTCTCTAAAGCCTGCAAAATCAAACAGACAGTCCTTCTGAGGACTAATATCCATCCCAGATATCAGGCAGGCAGGCTGTATAGGAAACACAGTGGTTATACCAACAAACACTGCATTACAGTCCTGTGTGCTGCTGCTGCTCAAATTGCTAGACTTAGCCCCAGGTCTCAGGGGCCACGAAAAATCCTTTTTTTTCATCTAAATCCTCTTTTTTTTTCCTCAGTCAGACTGTACAAATACCCGTCTTATTAACCTTTTGGTATTCCCCCTCCCCCCAAAAAAAATTGAGTGTGTTTGTGAGTGTTCAGACACAAATATATCTGTTTAAAAGAGTCTGGTTTCGGCCAGATAACTAGAACTGTGGTTTTGCAGTTCCACGGTTTAAATCTCTGTATTATCCACTTTTTTGCCTTTTTTCCATAGAAAAAAACAGTTTGAGAGTCTCGCTGACTGTTCAGACACAAATATATCCGTTTAAAAGATTCTGGTGTAGCCCACAGAAATAGAAATGTGGTTTTCCTCTTCCACGGTTCAAATCTGGGTGTTATCCACCTTTTTGCCTTTTTTCCATAAAAAAAAACAGTTTGAGTGTCTCGCTGACTGTTCAGACACAAATATATCTGTTTAAAAGATTCTGGTGTAGGCCAGAGAACTAGAACTGTGGGTTTCCTCTTCCACGGTTCTAATCTCCTTTTTATTACCCTTTTTCCATTGATAATGCGAGTGTAAGCTATTTTACTTCATTTACAATGGGCAAGGCGCGTGGCAAGGGATGTGGAACTGGACGTTCTGGTGATGGTGCATGCAGAGGACGGGGCCGTGGCCAAGGTGAAAATGTGCCACAACCAACAGCCACATCTTCTCGCTCCCAGTTCTTGACCGAATTACTAGGGAAGCACACAACACCACTATTGCGAACTGATCAGTGTAAACAGGTTATTAATTGGATAGCAGATAATACTTCCAGTCACCTGTGCACCACCACCTCCGGTCTGTCTTCCACATGGTCAAGTCTTAGTAGCCGTGAGTCTCGACTGCATACTCCTCCTCACCCTGATGCTCCTTCCTCCCACCATGCCGAGTGTCGTCAGACAGCAACTGATCCCACACTTGGACACTCTGAAGAGCTGTTCACCGGTCCATTTCCATATATGGGCCCCTCGTCTGCTCCGCTTGAAGTGGTGGAAGAGGAGATCCCATGTAGCGATGGCCAAATATTTGACCAGCCACGGCCACAGGAAGGCGACGCTGGCAATTTGTCAAAAGAGGTGGACGATGACGAGACACAATTGCCACGAAGCGAGGAGGAGGACCGGGGTAAGGAAATGGAAGAGGAGGAGGTGTTGGATGATCTAGTAACTGACCCAACGTGGCAGGAGGACATGCAGAGTGAGGACAGCAGCACACAGGGGGAGGGAGGCAGAGTACCCCAACAGGCAGGAAGAAGCAGTGTGGTGGCCGCACACAGAAGGCGGGCAACCGTTCCCCGTAACACCAACACGATGGACGTTGCCAGTACAACCGGTAGGTCTTCCAGAGTCTGGAATTTTTTTAAATACTGTGCTGATAACCCCAAAAAGGCCATTTGTACCACCTGCCAGGCCAGCATCAGCAGGGGTGACAAAACTACCAGCCTGACCACCACCAGCATGATCAGGCACATGTCAGCAAAGCACTCGACTCGGTGGGGCGAACCCCAGGGTCCACAACTAGTGTCAGCGGGTGTCACCACTGCTTCTTCCACTGTTGTGCGTGTATGCGTGTAAGAGAACCCCCTGTTGTGCGTGCAAGGCAATCCCCTGTCCATACTGCATGCAAAGATTCCCCCTTCTCTCAGTCTTCACTTGTTATGGCAGTTTCTCAAGAAACAGCATCAACATCCATGTCCACGTCCCACCGCAGCGTTCAATTGTCCATATCCCAGACCTTTGAATGAAAGTGCAAATTCGCAGCCAACGCCCCACAGGCCACAGTCCTAAATTCGCACATTTAACGACTGCTTGCGTTGGAAATGCTGCCTTTTAGGCTGGTGGAGACAGAATCCTTCTGCAACCTTATGGCAGTGGCCGTCCCTCTGTACTCGGTCCCCAGCCGACACTATTTTGCCCAGTGTGCCATCCTCGCACTACGCAAGCACGTGTCCCAAAACATCTGCCGTGCCCTCAACAACGCAGTTACTGGGAGAGTCCACCTGACAACGGACACGTGGACAAGTGCTTGTGGTCAGGGATGGTACATCTCCCTGACGGCACACTGGGTAAACATAGTGGTAGCCGGGACCCAGTCGGACCTTGGTACAGAACACATTGTTAGGGGGACGGTTGCAAACACTTTCTTAAATAGGAAGGCAACCGACCCCGGGGTCCGCGATGCAGCCTGGTGGACTGCTGCCGAACTCTTCCCGAGTGAGAAGGGAAGACAACCAACTAAAAGATAACCCTTCCGTGTTAACTTCACACCGGACAGGGAATAGCGGTACGCTCTATCTCCGATAGGTGCTCGGGAGAAGAGCGTCCGCCGACGCACCTAAAACCTGCCTAACCTCTCCGTGTTACAGCACACGGGAGGAGACTAACGGTTCACACAATCTCCAAGAACCGCAGGGAGACGTGTGACTGGGGAGAAGCAGTAGCCCTGTCTTTGATACAGGCGCTACGCTATGGGGAATGGCGCTAAAGCGGTTCACACAATCTCCAAGAACCGCAGGGAGACGTGTGACCGGACTAGGAGCAGTAGCCCTGCCTTCGATACAGGCGCTATGCTAAGGAGAAGGCGCTAGTGTGCGGGAGTGATTTCCGTCAGGTACTCGTGCACTCAGCCGGCGTGCTACCGGACTGAGCCGACCCGCTCAATATGGCTCTTAGAGGAGCTCTGGAGATATGCGTGCACAACCAAACAACCAGCTCAAATGATCTGAGCGCGCCACCATGTTTGTGGGCGGGCCTTTTAAAAACTTAGCCCTGCCCCACTGTCGCACCATTGGTGACGTCGCCTGTGACCAATCAGGCGGTGCCAGGTCACCGGGTCAGCTGGTTCCTGAACCACCAATCACGGTGCGCCATGTCACGGACATGCTCAGTGCGATGCATTTTAGACTTAGGCTGCAGTGGCCTAGTCTCTCTCCGCAACCTGTGCTTCATGTTGCTAGGCACAAATACACGAGATACCACTTCTACCTCTCGTGCATTGGCTAGGCGTTGGGACCGACGGCGATGCTGTGCAGCATCAGCCCTGGCTGAACCAGAATAGGAGACCACAGAATCCACTGATGATTCAGAACCCATTTCTGATCCAGCAAGCACCCGGTGCCTAACATTGTCCCCCCTTCTAACCTCCCCCTCCACTTGACGCTCATATTCCTCAATGAGCAGGGTGGCATGAATGTGGTCCACTGGCTCCCAGGAGTGATCCTCAGATCCATGACGTCTCCAGTGTACGAGGTAAAAAATTTTTCCCCTGAACCATCTTAGACCCCACAATCGCCTGTACCTCAAAATCATCACCCCTGGTGTCTGGAGCAGATTGGGGTTCCGAAAATTTGGTCAGACGAACCGGCTTGAGAAGCGACACATGAAAGGTGTCGTGAATCCTCATGTGTCGAGGTAATTGTAACCGTACACTGCAGGGTTTATTTGGGCCAGGATTCTGAAAGGACCAATAAAACGGGGAGCAAACTTAGCGGATTCCCCGCTTACCCTGATGTTGCGAGCCGCGAACCACACTCTGTCGCCCGGGGAGAATACGGGGGCTGAACGACGATGAGCGTCAGCCGACTCTCTCATCCGATTCTTGGAAGCCAAAATATCCTCCTGGGTATGATCCCAAACCTCCCGCGCCTCCTGAGCCCAATCTCTGACCCCAGGTTCCACAGAGGAAACCGGCATAGGAACCGGGACTCGCGGATGTTGGCCAATATTTAGGAGAAGCGGAGTCGGACCCGTGGAATCCGCCACTGCGTTGTTTAAGGCAAACTCTGCCCAGGGAAGCAATATCGACCAGTCATTCTGGTTGGCCGAAACGAAATGTCGCAAGTATGTCACCAGCGTCTGGTTAGTGCATTCCACCAGACCATTGGTCTCTGGGTGATAAGCAGTGGAAAGATTTAGTTCAATGTCGAGCAAATTACACAATTCTCTCCAAAACCGGGAGGAAAACTGTGGTCCCCGGTCACAGACAATCCTACCAGGGATCCCGTGGAGACGGAAAACGTGACGAATGAACAATTATGCGAGAACCCGGGAGGAAGGGACCCTAGGCAGAGGGACCAGGTGAACCATCTTAGAAAAATGGTCAGACACCACCCATATAGTCGTGTTTCCCTGGGACTTAGGCAACTCCACAATAAAATCCATCCCAACCAGCTCCCAAGGTCTATCCGCCACGGGTAACGGACGAAGAAGACCAGCCGGCTTCTGACGGGATGGTTTATTTCTCGCACAGGAGACACATGCTTGGACATACTCCTTAACGTCCTGGGATAATCTAGGCCACCAATATGAGCGTTGGAGAAGTTCTGTGGTACGCTTGACCCCAAAATGACCTCCGATCTTAGAGACACGTGCCCAGGACAGTACCTCGTTCTGTAAATTTGGGGGAACAAATGTCCTCCCGGAAGGAACCTGGTTTAGAGACACTGGAGCCAGCGTCCGCATACACTCTGGCGGAACAATGAGCATTGGCTCGTCCTCATCCTCAGCCATATCCATGGACCGGGACAAAGCGTCCGCCCGAGGGTTCTTCTCTCCTTTTAAGAAATGAATGGAGAAATTGAACCGAGAAAAGAAAAGGGACCACCTGGCCTGCCTCGGGTTAAGACGCTGCGCCGTCTGTAGGTATAACAGATTTTTGTGATTGGAATATACCACGAACGGATGCTTAGCTCCCTCCAAGAGGTACCTCCATTCTGAAAAAGCCATTTTAATGGCCAGCAATTCTTTGTCACCAATAGTATAATTCCTCTCTGCTGGAGAGAAGGTCTTGGAGAAGAAAAAACATGGTCTTGTCCGACCCTGTTCATTCTTTTGGGAGACAACCGCTCCTGCTCCGACAGAAGAGGCATCAACCTCCAGGAAGAATGGCTTGTCCACATCCGGGCGAAGGAGAATGGGAGCTCGAGCAAAGTAGGATTTAATCTCCCGGAACGCCTCGGATGTCTCCTGAGACCAGTCCTTGGGATTGGCACCCTTTCGGGTTAAAGCAGCTAAGGGAGCCACCAGGGTGGAAAAATGTGGTATGAACTGCAGGTAGTAGTTAATAAAGCCCATGAAGCGTTGTACCGCTTTAAGAGATTGGGGCTCCTGCCAGTTCTGTACCGCCACCAACTTTTGTGGATCCATAGCCAATCCCTTACTGGATATGATGTAGCCCAGGAACGGTAACGACTCTCGATCAAATTGACACTTCTCCAGCTTACAGTACAAAGAATTTGCTCGCAATCGCTGGAAAACCCTGCGAACATCCTCTCGGTGTGTAGAGAGGTCCGGGGAAAAAATAAGAATATCATCAAGCTAGACTACCACGGAAGATAGCAGCAAATCCCAAAAGATATCGTTGACAAAATCTTGAAAAACCGCAGGGGCATTGCATAATCCGAAAGGCATGACGAGATACTCGTAATGGCCATCACGAGTGTTAAAGGCTGTTTTCCACTCGTCGCCCTCACAGATTCGCACCAGATTATATGCCCCTCGCAGGTCTAGTTTAGTGAAAATATGAGCCCCTCGCAACCTGTCAAATAGCTCAGAAATAAGGGGCAGAGGATATTTATTCTTGATGGTGATGGCATTTAATCCTCTGTAATCAATGCAGGGACGCAAATCACCCCCTTTTTTCTGAACGATGAAAAACCCCGCTCCCCCAGGAGCGACCGATTTTCTGATAAACCCCCGAGCCAGATTCTCTTTGATATAATCAGACATGGCCTGGGTTTCGGGTACAGACAGAGGGTAGACCCTACCGCGAGGAGGCTCAGTACCGGGAACCAGGTCAATAGGGCAGTCATACGGTCGGTGGGGAGGTTAAGTCTCAGCAGCCTTTTTAGAAAAGACATCCGCAAAGCTCCGGTATTGCACAGGCAGAGCGGACAAGTCGGGAGAAGGCTCAGAGACTGCTCCTCGGGCAGCTGTAACCATACACTGGGGCACACAATCTTTACCCCAGGAAGAAATTCTCCCTGTTCCCCAGTCAATGTGTGGAGAGTGATGGCGTAGCCAAGGAAGACGAAATAACACCTCATCTAATCGCCCGGGGATAATAAGGAAGGAGATAACCTCCCGGTGACCCTGAGGAAACGACATGGTGAGGGGAACAGACTGGTGGGTAATTTGTGCATCCAGCAGAGAACCATTGACCACCCTGATGTTCATTGACCTAGGCAGTAAGTCCATAGGAATGGCATCTTTCTGGGCAAATGCTCCAGACAAAAAGTTGCCATCAGCTCCAGAATCCACCCACGCCTTGGCTGTGACCACGGTTGTTCCGAAGGACAACGTCACCTCATAAAGTAATTTGGAGGACGAGACCCCTGAATCTAATGCACCCCCTCCAACGGTGGTTAGACACTCTCGTTTCCCGACTGCTTGGAGACCTTATTAACGGGGTACTCCAGGGGATGTGTGAGTCGGGAACGAGGGGGCTTAGACTTAGTCCGGGATATGTCCATAGCCTCAGGCTCTGGATTGGGAACCGCGGGTTTGGAGATAGGCCTAGAGAAAGCGGGTGCCAACCGAAACCGAGGTCTGGAAACCTCCAGCTCTAACTTGCGTTCTGCATGACGCAGATCAATTCAGTTAGCAAGTGTAATTAACTCTTCCAGAGAGGTTGATCAATTCGGTTAGCAAGTGTAATTAACTCTTCCAGAGAGGTTTGAATCTCCCTGGTAGCTAGAGCATCTTTAATGTGCCCAGCCAGCCCCCTCCAAAACACCGGGATCAGCGACAGCTCCGGCCAATCCAGTTCAGCCGCGAACTGAATGGCATAGTGGCTGGCGGTGACCGAACCCTGGGTCAACGCAAGCAGCTTAAGAGCCATATCATGCGTGACCTGAGGCCCCAGAAAGATGCTTTTTAAGGTCCTAAGAAAAAGACCTGCATTAGCCACGACCGGGTCATTCCGCTCCCACAGTGGAGTAGCCCACTCCAGAGCCCTGTGGCAGAGCAACGAGACAACATAACCCACTTTGGCTCTCTCGGAGGGAAATTGTGCCTCCATCATCCCCAAGTGAATGGAGCATACATTTATAAAACCTCTGCAAAATTTACTGTCCCCAGAAAATTTCTCCGGGAGAGCAAAGCGGGGTAATGGAGCACTTGCAGCGGTGGCAGCCGAGTTTATCATGTTGGCTGCTAGAGAAGCCGCCTGGGTAGCTACTGCAGCGGTATCAGCAACCGGGACCGTTTGTTCCAGAGATCTGAGTCTGGTCCCCAGTTGCTGTATATAACGCTGCAGCTGCTGGTTGTCGGCCATGTTCTGCAAGACCCTGGCGCTCAGATACTGTTAGGGGGACCGTTGCAAACACTTCATTAAATAGGAACGCAACCGACCCCGGGGTCCGCGATGCAGCCTGGTGGACTGCTGCTGAACTCTTCCCGGGTGAGAAGGGAAGACAACTAACTAAAAGATAACCCTTCCGTGTTAACTTCACACCGGACAGGGTATAGCGGTACGCTCTATCTCCGATAGGTGTTTGGCAGAAGAGCGTCCGCCGACGTACCTAAAACCTGCCTAACAGCACACGGGAGGAGACTAACGGTTCACACAATCTCCAAGAACCGTAGGGAGACGTGTGACCGGGCAGAAGCAGTAGCCCTGCCTTCGATACAGGCGCTACACTATGGGGAATGGCGCTAAAGCGGTTCACACAATCTCCAAGAACCACAGGGAGACGTGTGACCGGACTAGGAGCAGTAGCCCTGTCTTGGATACAGGCGCTACGCTTAGGAGAAGGCGCTAGTGTGATTTCCACCAGGTACTCGTGCACTCAGCCGGCGTGCTACCGGACTGAGCCGACCCGCTCAATATGGCTCTTAGAGGAGCTCTGGAGATATGCGTGCACAACCAAACAACTAGCTCAAATGATCTGAACGCGCCACCATGTTTGTGGGCGGGCCTTTTAAAAACTTAGCCCTGCCCCACTGTCGCACCATTGGTGACGTCGCCTGTGACCAATCAGGCGGTGCCAGGTCACCAGGTCAGCTGGTTCCTGAACCACCAATCACGGTGCGCCATGTCACGGACATGCTCAGTACGATGCATTTTAGACTTAGGCTGCAGTGGCCTAGTCTCTCTCCGCAACCTGTGCTTCATGTTGCTAGGCACAAATACACGAGAAACCACTTGTACCTCTCGTGCATTGGCTAGGCGTTGGGACTGATGGCGATGCTGTGCCTCATCAGCCCTGGCTGAACCAGAATGGGAGACCACAGAATCCACTGATGATTCAGAACCCATTTCTGATCCAGCAAGCGCCTGGCGCCTAACACACATCCTCCCCACACTGAGGATAGCGGGCCCTATGTCAGGCAGAGTAGCCCCCACAGTGTACAGCTCCTGCGCATCCTCCTCCTCCTCATGTTCAGCCTCCATCTCAGATATCACCACATCAGTTACAAGCTGGAAGCACTGCATTACTGCCTCCGCCAAGCGGCAACAGGCTGTGCTGAAACTCATAAGCTTAGGTGAGAAACCTCACACTGCTTGTGAGTTGTGGACAGCTGTGAAAGAGCAGGCAGATCTGTGGCTGAGACCGCTGAACCTACATCCAGGCATGGTCATGTGTGACAATGGCCGTAACCTGGTGGCGGCTCTGAGGCGAGGCGAGATCACACACGTACCATGCTTGGCTCATGTGCTTCACCTCGTGGTTCAGCGGTTTCTTAAATCGTACCCTGAGCTGCCAGATCTGCTTGTCAAAGTACACCGCCTGTCAGCTCATTTTCGGATGTCGGCTACAGCTTCCGCCGCCCTTGCTGTGTTGCAGTAGCGTTTGCAGCTTCCGGCACACCAACTGGTGTGTGATGTCACCACGCGTTGGAACTCTACCCTCCACATGTTGCAAAGGATTTGTGAGCAGAAGAGAGTTGTGGAGTACCAGCTGCAACAAGGCCGTCGATATTCAGGTCAGACTCCACACATAGGACCTCAGGATGGACCTGGAATTCTGACATATGTACCATCCTGACAAACTTTGAGGAGTCCACTGAGATGGTGAGTGGCGATGACGCCATTATTAGCGTCAGCATCCCACTTGTTTGTCTTTTGCAACGCTCTCTGCAGAGAATTAAAGAGGAGGCATTGCAGCCAGAGTATGATGAGATGGATCAAGAAGTCGTAGGGGGCGATTACACACAGCCCAGCCTCATCTCATCCCAACGTGCATTGGGGGACAATGAGGGAGAGGAGGAGGAGGAGGAGGAAAAACAGGAGCTTGTATCATGCGCTGTAGGCGGTAGTACCTGTACAACTGTCATACAGTCGGTTCAGCGTGGGTGGCCTGAGGACAGGGGGGAGGAGGAGGAGAGCATGGTCAGTCGTCATCTTGGTGAGGACACGGAAATCTTGCCCGTTACCAGTCTGGCACGCATGGCTGACTTTATATTACACTGCCTTAACCGTGACCCTCGCATTGTCAAAATGTTGGGTGACAGTCATTACTGGTTGGTGACACTTTTAGACCACCGCTACAAGGAGAACTTTCACTCTCTTATTCCTGAGGTGAAGAGGTCTACAAAAATGGGGCAGTACCAGAAGTCCCTTGCTGCAGAACTGTTAAAAAAATTCCCATCTGAACACGCTAGCGGCAGAGGTCACAGTTCGTTGCCCAACCAAGACGTACAGGCGAGAGAGACGCAACTCCAATCCAGCAGAGGCAGAGGAACACTGTCAACGTTCTGGGACAGTTTTCTGAGACCCGCCCAGCTTACAGGCCCTAAGGCGCGGGGTACTCTCACAAGGAGTGGAAAGTTTTAAAAGATGGTGAGGGAGTACCTTGCCGACCATACCAGCATCGTCCGTGATTCCTCTGTGCCTTTTAATTATTGGGTATCCAAACTGGACACTTGGAATGAATTCGCTCTGTATGCCTTGGAGGTCCTTGCCTGCCCTGCCGCTAGCATGTTATCGGAGTGTATTTTTAGTGCCGCTGGGGGAATTATAACTGATAAGAGCACTCACCTGTCAACTGACAATGCTGACAAGCTTACCCTTATCAAAATGAACAAGGACTGGATTGGGGCAGACTTCTCATCACCACCAAATGACAGCAGTGTAACATAAAGTCAAATCCACTGTGTTATTTCGGGAGGTGTATTCCCATGCACCGCTTCACACCCACACATGGGTATACGCTTCCTTATTTTGGCTGTTTCTTGCTCTTCTCCTTATCCTCAGCCTCCACCACCACTATACCACCAGGGTGACCGTGGTCCGTGTTGCCAGCATTGCAAGTTCCTCCGTCCTAATTTTTGGCAGCTTTTGCTTGGAAGGCATCGGCAAAGACTATGGGAGACCCACTCCCCAATAATGGGAATAATGTTTTTAATATGCTGTACTGCATGGCTCTTGTAAGGGGCATTGCAAGTTCCTCCGTCCTAATTTTTTGCAGCTTTTGCTTGGAAGGCATAGACAAAGACTATGGGAGACCCACTCCCCAATAATTGGAATTATGTTTTTAATATGCTGTACTGCATGGCTCTTGTAAGGGGCATTATAATTGTCTTGTTAAGCTACTGTGACCTCCACGTCGCTTTCAAGGGTCATTGATATTGTCTTTTTATTCCATTGGGACCTCCACGTCTCTTCCAAGGAGCATTGATATTGTCTTTTTATTCCACTGTGACCTCCACGTCTCTTCCAAGGGGCATTAAAACCGTCTTGTTAAGCTACTGTGACCTCCATGTCTCTTCCAAGGGGCATTAAAACCGTCTTGTTAAACCACTCTGAACTCCACGTCTCTTTCAAGGGGCATTAAAATCTTCTTGTTAAGCTACTGTGACCTCCACGTCTCTTCAAAGGGTCATTGATATTGTCTTTTTATTCCACTGTAACCTCCACCACTCTTCCAAGGGGCATTGATACTTTATTTTTATTCCACTGTAACCTCCACCACTCTTCCAAGGGGCATTGATATTGTATTTAATTCCACTGGGACCTCCACCACTCTTCCAAGGGGCATTGATATTGTCTTTTTATTCCACTGGGACCTCCACGTCTCTTCCAAGGGGCATTAAAACCGTATTGTTAAACCACTCTGAACTCCACAGCTCTTCCAAGGGGCATTGAAATGTTGTTTTAATTACCTCTAACCTCTATGACTCGTCCAACGGGCATTGCATTTCCTCCTAATTTTAGTCAGCTTTTGCTTTTCAATGCATAGGCGAACACTAAGGGAGACCCACTCCCCAATAATGAGTAGAAGGTTTTTAGTACGCTGTAATCCACGTCTGTTTCAAGGGGCATTGCAGTTCCTCATAATTTTTGGAAATCCTTCCATTCACTGCTTAAGCCAACAGTGTACAGGTGACCCAGTTACTATTAATGGAAAAAACAGTTTAGTTAAGGCCCTCTGACCTCCATGTCACTTCCAAGGGGCATTGGAGTGCCTCAAAATTTTTGGTAGGCATTGCAGTCACTGTATGCCCTATAACTGTGGAGCTGAACCGCTCCTTTTGGTACAGAAACATATCCTACAAGACATGTGTGGTTGACTGGCCTGATATTGATGTGAATGGTCCCTGTTCCTCCTGCTCTTTCTCTTTTGCCACCACCTCATCCATCATTCATCACCTGAAGCTTTGTTTTAACAGGAGTCATAGAACTGGGATAGCAGCAGGAAAACATCCATCAATCCTTGGAGGAGGTAGGATATGCGCCAAAACGCTGACTACCTCAGGCCTAGCCGCTACTACATACATGTGCTTGCATACCAAGGAACAGAATGCTAAGGAGATGGATAGCCTCTTGATCATGAATAATTCACTCATTGTGTAGGAGGCCGACCACTGCTGCTGTCTACCTTCTGAACTTTGTGTTGAAGCCTGATTGACCCAGGACCCGCACTCCTCTATGTCTGGAGGGCGTGTTGCATCCCAGTGTCCAACTGCGTCCCAGCTTCCACAATATTAACCCAGTGTGAAGGCGTCAGTGAGATGGACCATCCCTGGCCACATACACTTGTCCACGTGTTTGTGGTTAGGCTGTCCTTCCCACTAAATGCACTGGTAATGTTTTGGTATGCGTGCTTGTGTATAACTCGCACTGGGACAAATAGGGGTGGCTGGGGACCGTTTATAGACACCCGGCCGCCCCCAACTTTGACAAAGAGCAAATCATGCTCGAAACACGTAGCTGGATTCTATGATATGATCTATCCATTGAATTTTTATCTCATTACCTGTACTGATCTGAACTATTTTTCTATCAATAAAAAAAAATAATAATAAAAAAAAAAAAAAAAAAAAATTGGGGGAATTTTTTTCCTGGAAGCCAGTTTCTTCTTACATTTATATCGTGTGTGGGCTTCCGGCCACGGGGTGGCTGGGGAACGAGTATGGACACCCGGCCACCCTCTGGCAGCTGGGGACCAAGCGTGGACACCCGGCCGCCGGGCGGCTGGGGACTGAGTATGGATACCAGGCCGCCGACGCAGCCATGACGTGGTGGCCAGTTTCTGCCTCCACATGCCTAAAAGGCCCAATTTCAAGTGCAAGCAAGCAAGCAGTATGGTATTGCAGCCAGGGGGTGGGTGTGTGGCAGGCTGCATACTTGCGCTTGCATTGCAAGGAATGGGGGGGTACAACTGAACACTGCCCTGGGACAAGGACTTGCACGGGGATAGTTGCAAGCCTGCATCTTCTGATGAGGCAAGGATCACTTCTGATGGGCACACTTTTAGGCAGTGACCTGGGTGTCAGAGATGCTTCCAGGGGTCTTCCCCATGCTGTTCCCGTGTCTTTTCAGCACTGTATGCATGTGTCACACAGCACATGGCCAGATAGGGTTGCAAAATGTTAAAATAACATTTCCCGGTGAATGCATTTGTCAAGGTTGAAAGCAATACAAAAGTGCAAAAACGCATAAAAAATGCTACTTGTGAACATAGCCCAAGGTGTGGAGGAGTATTTTTGTTTTTGGTTATTTATTTTACCTTATACACAAGTCTTTACCCTGGAAAGGATGTTCCTTAACATATTTCACAGGAAAACAGTTTCAGTTTCGTTTTTGAACGTTTTATTGTGAGCCCGTAAAAGTGGCTTAATACCTCTGACCACGTTGTTGACAGCAGTGACCTGGCGGTCAGAAATGCTTCCTGGGGCAATCCACATGCTGTCCCCATGTCATTTGAGCATTGTCACTATCGTTTTGGGCACTTTTTAGGCTTTCTACAGACTGCCGGGGGTGCCGCCGCAAAAATGCTTGGGTCTCCCATAGACTAACATTGGGCTCGTTGCTCGGGTCGAGCACCCGAGTATCACGATGAGCTCGGCCCGAGCTTCGAGCACCCGAGCAGCATAGTACAGGCAGGCGTGGCATGGCTCAGACTCCAGCAACCATTCTGCAAATAAAGATTTGGCACCAATATAAGAGCTGGAGTCAGCAGCAGCAGAATGTAGAACAATAGGTATAATAACTAGAGATGAACAGATCAAACAAAATTTGAATTAGCCTGTTTGCACAGTTTTCCATTGGAAATTCGTTTGGCAGAGAAGTTATTCTATGCTAATTTAATGTTCCTTATTATGCTCCAGGATTTCTCCAGAACCAAGGAGAGTTCGGCGCATGTAACTCGCCCCCTGGGCCGTGGGGTACTCAGGGCCGGGCCTCTGGATGCAGATGGGGAGTAGTAGTGGCGACCCGGTCCATTGCTCAGGGTGTCAGGCTTAAAGGGGAACCGTCTTTTGATATATATATAGGGTAAGTTCCGACTACGCCACCCGTGGATTGCGGTCAGGGATAACCGCCGCTGCAGTGCAGACCACTGGGGCAGATGTAAGTGTGCAGCACTGAATAATATACAGTGCCTACAAGTAGTATTCAACCCCCTGCAGATTTTGCTGGTTGACACATGCGGAATTAACTTGGCATTGTGACATTTGTACTGTAGATCAGCCTGGAAGTGGGAAATGCACTGCAGCAACTTTTGTTTTTTTTTGTTTTTTATTTTTATTTTTTTAAAACGTTAAAAGTTAATTCAGAGTGTCATTTATTATTCAACCCCTCAAACCACAAGAATTCTGTTTGGTCCCCCTAAAGTATTAAGAAGTAGTTCTGGCACCAAGAATAATGAGTTTCACATGTGTGGATTAAAGATCTCTTTTGCCAGCCTTTTCTGACTATTTAAGACCCTCCCCAAACTTGTGAACAGCACTCAGACATGGTCAACATGGGAAAGACAAAGGAGCATTCCAAGGCCATCAGAGACAAGATCGTGGAGGGTCACAAGGCTGGCAAGGGGTACAAAACCCTTTCCAAGGAGTTGGGCCTACCTGTCTCCACTGTTGGGAGCATCATCCGTAAGTGGAAGGCTTATGGAACTACTGTTAGCCTTCCACGGCCTGGACAGCCTTTGAAAGTGTCCTCCCGTGCCGAGGCCAGGCTTGTCCGAAGAGTCAAGGCTAACCCAAGGACAACAAGGAAGGAGCTCCGGGAAGATCTCATGGCAGTGGGGACATTGGTTTCAGTCAATACCATAAGTAACGTACTCCACCGCAATGGTCTCCGTTCCAGACGAGCCCGTAAGGTACCTTTACTTTCAAAGCGTCATGTCAAGACTCGTCTACAGATTGCTCATGATCACTTGGAGGACTCTGAGACAGACTGGTTCAAGGTTCTATGGTCTGATGAGACCAAGATCGAGATCTTTGGTGCCAACCACACACGTGACGTTTGGAGACTGGATGGCACTGCATACGACCCCAAGAATACCATCCCTACAGTCAAGCATGGTGGTGGCAGCATCATGCTGTGGGGCTGTTTCTCTGCCAAGGGGCCTGGCCATCTGGTCCGCATCCATGGGAAGATGGATAGCACGGCCTACCTGGAGATTTTGGCCAAGAACTTTTGCTCCTCCATCAAGGATCTTAAGATGGGTCGTAATTTCATCTTCCAACAAGACAACGACCCAAAGCACACAGCAAAGAAAACCAAGGCCTGGTTCAAGAGGGAAAAAGTCAAGGTGTTGGAGTGGCCTAGTCAGTCTCCTGACCTTAACCCAATTGAAAACTTGTGGAAGGAGCTCAAGAATAAAGTCCACATGAGACACCCAAAGAACCTAGATAACTTGGAGAAGATCTGCATGGAGGAGTGGGCCAAGATAACTCCACAGACCTGTGCCGGCCTGATCAGGTCTTATTCAAGACGATTATTAGCTGTAATTGCAAACAAGGGTTATTCCACAAAATATTAAACATAGGGGTTGTATAATAATTGACCCACACTTTTATGTTTAAAATTTAATAAAATTCAACTGAGCAACATAACTTTTTGGTTTGTAAGATTTATGCTTCTGTTCATAAAACCTACTCTCGTTTGCAGTTTGAAGGCTCTAACTTATTTGCATCTTATCAAACCAGCTAAATCTGCAGGGGGTTGAATACTACTTGTAGGCACTGTAACTCCCCACGGGAGGAGTGTGGCCCCAGGGCAGTATAGATAGGTGATGGAGGGGATGATTCCGACCGCAATAGCCAGGAAACGGAGGCCTCTTAAACAGTTCAGGGTCTTTATTTGAACAGGTGAAATGACCCAAAAACAGTCCTTGCTAGGAGGGGGCCTGGATGTCTGAGAACAAGTGGGAAGCCCTTCTGGTCAGGGTGAGGGTGTAGGCCTACCGTGCTCTCTGCGCTCTTCCTGGCTATTTCCCTACTCGTGGTGTAATAGCCCACGTTCCTGAGCTTGCCATGTCTTCTCGCCCGTATGGCTTGCAACTTGGGTCCCTTTCTACTCTTGGCCTGGTGCAGCTCTGCTGGTCCCTTCTGCTGTGGCGGAACCTCCGGGCTTCTTAGGCCAAGGGACATACAATCCCCTGCGGTCTGGTTATTTGCTGTAGGACTTGGAATCCTAACAGCCTCGGATACCAAAGTCCGGTGGTTCTGTTTCTCTCTCAGCCAGGACAGGCTCACCTCACCTTCTGTCCCTGGCTCGTGGCTCCTCTACTGCCACATGACCTCCTCAGCTACAGCTGAACTGACTCTCCCTTCTCTGGGACGCCTCTCATTTCAGAGACAGGTCGTCCAGCTCTCTCTAACCCTTCCCCCAGTTCCCGCTTTTATAGGGGCAGGCTGCTCCCCCTACTGGCCTGGGACAGGAGGTGCTGCATGCTAATGGTCCCTAACCAGAGAAACTCCCCCTTGCTCTCAGACACAGCTTTATTATACATTTGTGGCATCCAGGCCAGGGTGACACATTCCCCCCTAGTAAAACTTAGTACTCCGGGACTAAGCTTAAAACAAGAGTAATATGCATGACCATAAAAACATTATTAGGCAAGTAAAAGCAACTGACTCACAGGTTGAGTTCTTAAGGTCACAGTGTGGTCTGTGACCCGGTGTCCATTTCACCAACAACAACGGGGAGCTTTAACCAGATGGGGGGTCTGCCGTAGCCCCAAGTCTTTGACAGTCCTTGTTCCTTCCGTTGGTTAGCTCCAAACATATTTACAGGAAAGTCTCGGTTACTCACAGTTCATAACCTGTTAGTCCATGTATTAACTGAAAGAACCTGAGAAAATGCGTAGTTACTGGTCATGCAATTACATTTTAAACAATTCAACATTTTGCAGGCTATTTACATTTGCTATCACACCCTACACTCTCCAGCGAGCTGGTATTTGCCCCTTAGTGCTCCGGGTTGACCTACGTAACCCACTGTCTTGTGGTGGTTTAACCTGGCTTTTCTCACTAGCGCTCGGGGTGCAGTCACTGGCTAGATTTACAGGCAGGGCAGGCAGCTGTCTGCGGGTCCTTTGGCTTACCGCAGGCATGGCAGGCTCACTGTCAGCAGAGGGTTAACTCTCCTGGGCTGCTGGTACAGGCTCTTCTGCCTCTGGGGCTGCTTGTTATTCTTCACCTTCCTGCTCTGGTGTAGGTTGTTGCTGAGTTGGTTGCAGGAAATGCAGGATGGGTACCACTATGGCATAGTTTATTCGAGTCCAGGACTGAGGGAACTCCCCAAGAACTGTGCTGATCATCTCTTCCTTGTCCTCTGCGGGTTCAAGGTCACCTTAATCCTCTTCTGCACCTTGTAGTTGCTCGGGGCACCTTTTTAGGAGGTCTCTAGAGACGGTACTAGTGGTTTCTCCTCCATCCTTGGTGATCACGCACACCTTCGGGTTGTCGTGATCAGACTGCAGTACTGTGTAGGGTTCCCTTTCCCACTGGTTGTCCAGCTTGTGTAGCCGTCTCTTTCGCTTCAGGACCTGCTCACCAGGTTCTAGGGGACCAGCAGGGGCGTGTTGGTTGAAGAGTCTCTCTTGCCTTTCTCTCACCTGGGCCAGGCTCTTCTCCACACTCTCCTGTACCTTCTTGTACTGCAGTCGCCTTTCCGTATCCCAGTCCGCATCTGGGGAGGTGTACTCGGGTGTTAGGACTCCGATCTCCAGGTCTATGGGCAGCTTAACTGGTCTGGCTCGCATCAGGTAAGCCGGGGTGCAGTTTGTAGCATTCACCGGGATATGGTTGTCTAAGTCTATCAGTTCCGGCAGTTTTTCTGGCCACAGGCTGCGTTCCTCTAGGGGCAACGTCGTCAGGAGATCAATGACTATATTGTTCATTTTCTCACACATCCCGTTGGTTTGTGGGTGGTAAGGCATTGTCCGAATCTTCTTACAGCCATAGAGGTTACAAAACTCTTGGAAGATTTCTGCCTCGAACGCTGGACCCTGGTCTGTCAGGACCTGTTCCGGATACCCGTGTGGACGGCAGAAGTATTGCTGGAAGGCTCTGGCCGCCGTTTGAGCTGTCAAGTCTTTTACAGGGACCACCACTAGAAATCGGGAATAGTGGTCCACAATTGTCAGGGCATAAACGTATCCTGACCGGCTTGGAGCCAATTTGACGTGGTCCAGAGCTACCAGCTCAAGAGGCTGCTTGGTGATGATGGGCCTCAAGGGTGTCTTCTTGCTGGTGCGGTCCTTCCTCCTTAGATTACAAGGGCCACAGTCTCTGCACCACTTCTCTACAGCCCCTCTCATGCCGATCCAGAAGAACCATCCTCTTAGCAGGAACTCCAGTTTCTTCCAGCCGAAGTGCCCCGCTCTGTCATGGTAAGCCTCAAGGACCCTAGCTGCATCTCGCCTTGGGACCACGACTTGCCAGGTCAGCTCATGCGTCCGGTGGTTGACGAGTCTCCTGCACAGCTTACCTTCATAGAGGAACAGCCTGCTCTTCTCTTTTCATAGCTGCTTGGCTTCCTCTGGAGCATCCGGATCTAGACGGGCATCTTCTCGGGTCAGCAGGTCTTTCACCATGTGGATTGCAGGGTCACTATCTTGGGTCTCGGCCCAGCTGTGGTGAGGTAGGGGATTGATCATGATGGTTGTTAAGTCTTCCTCCTTCACGCGGTGGGAGTATTAGTGGCTCCATACCGGTGGAACGCAGGGAGTTCTTCCTCCTCCAGCTCTTCTGGGTCTTCGCCTCCTTCAGGTAAGTGAGGCATTCTTGATAGGGCGTCAGCGTTGGCATTGGTTCTGCCTGCCCAGTACTTGATCGTGAAGTCATAATTCGAGAGTCACGCCATCCACCGCTGCTCTAGGGCACCTAGTCTTGCATTGTCCAGGTGTGTCAACGGGTTGTTGTCCGTGTACACGGTGAACTTTGCGGAGGCCAGGTAATACTTAAACCGTTGTGTGATGGCCCACACCACTGCCAAGAATTCTAGCTTGAAGGATCTGTAATTCTCCGGGTTTCTTTCAGTGGGCCTTAGCTTCCGGCTGGCATATGTGACCACCCATTCTCTGCCCTGTTGGTTTTGTGACAGTACGGCTCCCAGCCCCACATTACTGGCGTCTGTGTGGAGGATAAAAGGCTGGCCATAATCGGGGTAGGCCAGGATCTCATCCCCCGTGAGGGCCATCTTCAACTGGCGGAAGGACTCCTCTTCCGGCTTGTCCCACTTGAAGGGCGGTTTTTGACTTCTGGATTTGGATTGACCTATCAGGAAGTCCTGCATTCGAGCTGCCATCTTAGTGAACCCGGGGATGAACCTTCGGTAGTAGCCTACCAACCCGAGGAACTGCCTCACTTCTTTGATGTTTGAGGGTCTTGGCCAGCTCTTGATTACTGTGACCTTGTCAGGGTCGGGGGCTACTCCTTCTGCACTCACCACGTGCCCTAGGTACTGGACCATTGGTTTCAACAGGTGACACTTTGATGGTTTCACCTTCAGGCCATAGCCTGCCAGGGCTTCGAACACCTCGGCTAGGTGTTTCAGATGGTCCTCGTAGGTCTTCGAATAGATGATCACATCGTCCAGGTAAAGTAGGACCGTCTCGAAGTTTCGGTGCCCTAGACAGCATTCCATCAGCCTCTGGAAGGTCCCTGGTGCGTTGCAGAGCCCGAAGGGCATACAGTTGAATTCGCTCAATCCCATTGGGGTGGTGAAGGCGGTCTTCTCCTTGTCAGTCTCTGCCACAGGAACCTGCCAATACCCGCTAGTGAGGTCCAAAGTAGAGAAGAAGTTAGCTGATTTTAGGGCTGCCAAGGACTCCTCTATCCTAGGTAACGTGCACGCTTCTTTATGGGTGATACAATTGATTTGTCTATAGTCCACGCACATTCTCATGGCACCGTCTTTCTTTTTTACCAGAACCAAGGGGGCTGCCCAGGGGCTACAGCTATCTCTAATGACCCCAGCTTCTTTCATTTCTCTCAGCATGCCCTTTGCGTTCTGATAATGTGCAGGGGGTACAGGTCTGTGTCTCTCTTTTATTGGTGGGTGGCTTCCCGTGGGGATATGGTGTTCTACTCCCTTTACTCGGCCTAAGTCTAGCGGGTGCGTACTAAAAATTCTCTCATACTCCTGAACCACCCGGTAGACTCCTAGTTTTTGGTACAGGGGAGTGGAGTCAGCACCCACGTGGAGTTTCTGGCACCAGTCCTCCTTTTGTTTCTGGGAGCCATTACCCTCCGCCTGTGGAGATGGGGGCAACGGTTCCACGGCCCTGATAGCTTTGTGTTCAACAGCAAACAGTTTGGCAAGTGTAGCGTACCTGGGTAAGTGTACCTCCCTCTCCCCAATGTTGAGGATGCGAACGGGCACCCTCCCATGATGGACATCAACCACCCCCTGGGCAGTCAAAATGGTGGGCCTGCTGTCTGAGTACACGGGTTCTACCATGGCTTGGTAGTCTCTGCCTCTCACCCCGATTGCAGTCCGACACCAGATCATCATTTCACTTTTGGGAGGCATGGAAATGGGGAATGGGTCACTCATTCTTACGCTACCGATCTCACCACCAGACAGTTCTACCTGCTGCCGTCTCATCAGAGCCTTTATCTCTTTGTTGAGGACTCTCTGTTGGCTGGAACTAGCATTCACCGCCACCTGCTGTAAAATTACAATTATCTCTGAAAGACAATTTTCAATCACGTTAGTACCCACAGTTATTTTAGGGTGACTTTCACGACCATCAATGTCCACAATAATCACCTCCTGTGCCGACAGTCCAACTTTACCAATCTTAATGGTCATCTCTTTGAACCCCATCTGCGGCACGGGCAAGCCATTACTGGCGATGATGCTCAAGTCATTGTCTGGATACCGTGTTATATCAGCATCAGTCCAATACTGCTTAAAAAGTACATAAGGGTTAGTAGTTACTTGCGACCCGGTATCCAGCAAGGCACTCATGGGGATACCGTCCAGCACCACGGGTAAAACCGGGCGCCCCCCGACGTACTTATTATGCCAATTGTAAGGGCCTGGTGATCTTATGCCTGGGGGCTGGCCCTCTGCCCCAGGTTGGACCCATTTAAATTACAGTACCTGGAAATGTGTCCGGGCTGGCTGCATCGACGGCAAATGGGCTGTCCATCCTCTGCGTAGCGGTCTGTGGGCCTCCCTCGGAACGACGGGGTCCTCCTCTGTCGACGCCACGGGACATCTTCCGGACTTGAAGCCAACTCGATGGGTCTTGACGGTTCCACTTGTAACACCTGGACGGTCCTGGTCAACGCCGCAACGCTCCTGGTCAGCTCCTGGACTTGGTGGTTCAGATCTTTCGACGGGGCTTGGTTCAGGGCCTGTGCATCGGCCCCCACAGAGTCCATAGAAGAGGGCGCCGCTTCCTGGTGGTAGGTGAGAGCAGGGCGCCGGGGGTTTATAGCGCCACTTGGTGCAGGTTCACGGAGCACCCTTATGGCCTGTCCTTGAATTGGGCAAAGGTTAGACTAGAGTTTTGAAAGAACATGAGGCGCAGCTGGGTTCTGTGGGCGCTAGACATCAGACCTTCTATGAATTGTTCTGTTAGTAGCTCATCTGTATCCTGCACGCTGCCAGGGTCAGCTTGTTTGATGGCTCTCAAGGCTTCCTGCAAATTTAGGGCATAGTCTCTGATGCTGTCCTGTGCCCGCTGTTTACAGCCATAGAACCGCATTTTGATCTCCGCTGAGGTACGGGTGTCAAAGGTACTCCGCAGCCGGGTCAGAATGTCCCTTACAGTTCTTTTCTCCTCATCTGACCATGATTTCACTTCCCACTGGGCTGCACCGGTTAACTGCCCCGTCAGAATGCTCACTTTCTGTTCTTCTGTCAGGGGATAAACTTTAAATAGACTGTGTAGTCTTTCTTTAAAGTCAGTTAAGGTATGGGATTCCCCTGAGTATTGGGGCAGCCAGGCTGCTCCGGGGATGTAGGGCTTGGAGAACGGCATCACCGCTGCTACAGCCACGCTGGTGGTAGAAGGTCCCTCCGCGTCCGTCATCTTCCTTCCCCCCTAGTTAAGCGTGGCCTACCTTCCGTTGATCCTCTTCCGTAGGCCGCGGCTCCGCTGGTGCTGCTCCAGGCGAGGACCTTGCGTCGCGTCCTGGTGACGTCAGCGTCGCTCTCACTCCTTACAGGACCTTGCACAGCGTCGGTGCGTAGGGCAAGGATTCGGGTCTCGCGCGGTTTGGGCGTCCACGCCCCTCTTCTTCCCGCGCGGCGTCCTGAAGATGGCGTCCGATGGCGGGAACACGGCTGAGGATGGCGGAAAACGGCTGAAGATGGCGGGAAACGGCTCCGGATGGCGGGAATCCTCTTTTTCAGGTAAGTGTGAAGTCTTTTTCAGGCACGCAATACCCGTTTGTGGCGGGTTGGTCACAATCCTGCCGACTACGCCAGAAAGCTAACTCGCCCCCTGGGCCGTGGGGTACTCAGGGCCGGGCCTCTGGATGCGGATGGGGAGTAGTAGTGGCGACCCGGTCCCGTGCTCAGGGTGTCAGGCTTAAAGGGGAACCGTATTTGATATATATATAGGGTAAGTTCCGACTACGCCACCCGTGGATTGCGGTCAGGGCTAACCGCCGCTGCAGTGCAGACCGCTGGGGCAGATGTAAGTGTGCAGCACTGAATAATATAACTCCCCACGGGAGGAGTGTGGCCCCAGGGCAGTATAGATAGGTGATGGAGGGGATGATTCCGACCGCAATAGCCAGGAAACGGAGGCCTCTTAAACAGTTCCGGGTCTTTATTTGAAAAGGTGAAATGACCCAAAAACAGTCCCGGCTAGGAGGGGGCCAGGATGTCTGAGAACAAGTGGGAAGCCCTTCTGGTCAGGGTGAGAGTGTAGGCCTACCGTGCTCTCTGCGCTCTTCCTGGCTATTCCCTACTCGTGGTGTAATAGCCCACGTTCCTGAGCTTGCCATGTCTTCTCGCCCGTATGGCTTGCAACCTGGGTCCCTTTCTACTCTTGGCCTGGTGCGGCTCTGCTGGTCCCTTCTGCTGTGGTGGAACCTCCGGGCTTCTGAGGCCAAGGGAAATACAATCCCCTGCGGTCTGGTTATTTGCTGTAGGACTTGGAATCCTAACAGCCTCAGACACCAAAGTCCGGTGGTTCTGTTTCTCTCTCAGCCAGGACAGGCTCACCTCGTCTTCCGTCCCTGGCTCGTGGCTCCTCTACTGCCACACGACCTCCTCAGCTACAGCTGAACTGACTCTCCCTTCTCTGGGACGCCTCTCACTTCAGAGACAGGTCATCTAGCTCTCTCTAACCCTGCCCCCAGTTCCAGCTTTTATAGGGGCAGCCTGCTCCCCCTACTGGCCTGGGACAGGAGGTGCTGCATACTAATGGTCCCTAACCAGAGAACCTCCCCCTTGCTCTCAGACACAGCTTTATTATACATTTGTGGCATCCAGGCCAGGGTGACACACATGGTCCCACAAAGGTTGCAGAGGGTTTAGAGAGGTGCAGTGAGTATATGTATTGTTTTTTATTTTGTAACATGATGATTTTTACGATTCAGAAAAATGGCTACCAGCGGCCATCATTTTACTGAATCCGCACAGAATAAAATTACAAAAAATACGGTGCAGTGAATGGAGATTTTTATAAAATTAGAGTAGAATTCAATTCCACTCAAATTAATTTGCTCATCTCTAATACTGACAATACATAAAAAATGAACCATCACATTTCCTATGCTGGTTGAGTGTTGTCTTTACCTTTAGTTTAGCCTTCACGATTACTTGACTATTTTTATTTTATTATAATATCCTTTAGAATTAAAGTACTTAAGCCACTGCTTTTAGACAATTTTCATTTTATTTTATAAGGCAGGCACAGACATTATTGTTCTTGTTCTGGGTTTTGAGATATGTGTGACTTTTTATTTGCATTTTTGGGTGCCGACATAAACAGAAATATTATCATTGTTATTTTTTATGATATTCACCATGGGTGGTAAAAAGTTTTTATTTTCATCTTTATCTTTTTTTAAAATGTTTTAATATGTTATTACAATTTTTCAACTTTTTTATAAGGTCCTATCAGGTGGACTTAAACACTCACTTTTGAATATTAAAGGGAATCTGTCACCGCCGGCACTTATCTGTCTTCTAATATGGGCATACAGGTGATAGAAATGTAAATATATACCTACCTGTATGCCTCATATTAGAGGTCTGGTTGCTTTAAGATATCTTTTTATTCAGTCAAGTTTCTGATGCTGTGGAGCCAGGGACTGTGTGAAATATAATGTTTCCCCCTCCCCTGCAAGTCAAAGTGCCCTGTGATGTGCAGTTGCAGCAGCCAAATCCAGGCACAGTGACATGCAGGGGAGGGAGGGAAACATTATAATTCACACAGGAGGCAGGATTACTTCCAGTCCCTGGGACTGGAACACATCAGAAACTTGTATGAATAAAAAGACATTTCACAGCAACAAGACCTCTAATATGAGGCATACAGGTATGAATAGATTTACATTTCTATCACCTGTATGCCCATATTAGAGGTCAGCTAAGTGCCATTGGGTGACAGATTCCCTTTAAAGGGGTAATCTGATACTTATAATATCCTTTTTAAATATCTTTAAGTCCTAACCTCTTTTATATTTTTCTTTATATAATATTCCCTACCATTCTCTCTATACTGCTAATCCTTACTTCTGTCATTTCTTACATTACTTCCTGTTATTATGGGGTGATGCTGTGGTCACTTACTACACCTTTTGCCACTCCCTGATGATGTCCTATTTCAAGGTGATGGAGAAGTGACCGAAGCTTCAGCAGCCATCAACAGCCTTCAGTGGTCGCCACCACAGTCCCTATTTTTAACACCACTATCTCCTTCTCTTATATGAGACATTATCAGAGGGCAGTGATAGAAGCAGGGTGAGTGACACTAGTGTCACCGCCACATACAGATGAAAATCGTCCATTTTTTCTTGATGAAACTCAAACAATTTTTTTATATACTCATGTGCCCCGATATTTAGCTTTCAGCTTCAGTCCCAGGTTTGACAGCTCCTGTTCCAACAGGACAGTAGTCACTGTGCTGTTACATCATCAGACTTGTGTGTGAAGGGGGCTGGCAGACTGTTAATTTCAATAGCTTCGCCACCCACTTTGCTGTTTACGCATTGACCCTGAAAAGCCCTTTAACTAGCAGAAAATGCAATCATTATTCATAATTGCCCTTGGTCACACCAAAAACTTCAGTACTGATAGAAAATATTGCAAAGCAGTGAGACACCAAAACAATACATTTTTACTCCTTTTCTCTCCCTTCCTTTTGATATTAATCACAACCATCTACTATTTCAAAAGCTTTTCCATATGCCCCATCTGAATAACTTACCAAACTTCAGATTCATTCATTAGCATTTACACAAGTCTTTTCTGAGTCCAGTGTCATTCTTAAGTGTAAATCCTATTCATCAGTTTTAACTGCACATTTCTCCGTCTCTGGAAACACTTTGTATTCACTGCATAGGTTAAGAGGTTTGACCTATAAAATACATATTTTATTAAGTTTTATAATTGATGATAATCCATTGAAAATGATCTCAAATAATGGTAATCAACTTCCAAGTTATGCAATTATATAAAGAGAAAAGTTCTTTATACAAGAACTACAATTATTAATGATTACTTATAACTGGGAATTTTCTTATAACTGGGAAGTATCTGGATTTGATTCATAGTCAATGGAATTTCAAATCTGTTGTTGGGACAAAGTCAAACTTTGTGAGCCTACCCAACATAATAAATTTATATAGTTGTTACAGCTTGTCAGGTTGCTTTATGAAATATTGTTTAATACAAAGAATAATTGCATACACTGCACATACAACAGAATCATTGTCAGCTTTATTTTTATTGTCATTTTGTTTTAAAAGGAATCTGTCAGCAGGATTTCACACACCAAACTATTTTTATGTGTCTCGTTCTTGCAAAGCCAAATCCAGCAATACCTTTACATTATCAGTCCATTACTCCATTACTGAGAAATCAGAATTTAAATTAATAATAAATGAAGCTGAAGATCTGAAGCCTCTGTCTCCCCACCCCTATT
Organism: Phyllobates terribilis; assembly: GCF_046119375.1. Lineage (NCBI taxonomy): Eukaryota > Metazoa > Chordata > Amphibia > Anura > Dendrobatidae > Phyllobates > Phyllobates terribilis. The sequence continues at coordinate 153,472,665 of NW_027362764.1, read as the reverse complement.
CCCTGCCCAGTGCTGCCTCCCTCTTCTTGACTGACAACTCCTTTACCTGAATTCAGAGGCTGTCAGTCAATCAAGAGGAGGCTATGCTGGGCAGGGAAGAGAGCTGGAGTGACAGAGGCTTAAAATCTGGAACAGACCTTCAGCCTCATTTGCATATCAATCCAAATACAGCCTCAGTGGTTAGCAGTGCATCTTTGCAGCGCTGGGGTCCTGGCTTCAAATCCAACCAAGGACAACATCTGCAACGAGTTTGTATGTTCTCCCCGTGTTTCCGTGGGTTTTCTCCGGATTCTCCGGTTTCCTCCCACATTCCAAAGACATGCTGATAGGGAATCTAAATTGTGAGCCCCAATGGGGACAGTGCCAATAATGTCTGTAAAGCGCTGTGGAATTAATGCTGCTATATAAGTGAGTAAAATAAATAAATAATGGAGGCACGGTCTGGCCATTTAAAAGTTTTGCTTGACTGGTCTTTGAAAGAGATACATGCACATATAGTTTGGGTGGTGAAATCCTGCTGACAGATTTCCTTTCAACCCCAAATTGCGCATTTTTAATACCAGAGTTTCATATTAGTAGAGAACAGAATGACAATAAATGATAAGGTTTTAACTGTCTGCAACAACTGGCTGCCATTTTTCTGAGCTGTAAAAGACCATCAAAATATATATATATATAAAAAAAAATCCATATACTAACCTTACTGCTAACCTCTCTGGCCCCTCTGTGTCACCTGTCCGGTCCTTACTGCATCTTGTGATTGTTACCACTTGTGTTAAAATCCCTGAGATGCTCACGCTGGCCGTGACTTCTGGCTTTGTTAGGGGTTGGGAGGATTCTGCAGGGATTTTTGGCTTTGATGAGGGTTTGGACATTTCTTCTGGAACTTCCGGCTTTGATGAGGGCCGGGAGGATTCTGCCAGGTGGTGGAGTTAAAAAAAATTAGATATTAGAAATATTCAATGTTAAACTGTAAGTTCTTAAAAATATTTCATGTGTCTTAAAATTAAAATATTTATTTTAAATATATGCTTTTAAATTTGTTTTGTAAATAAATATAGCATTACAGAAAACAATCATGAAACAGTATTTACTAAGTCCCTAATGTACTTTACAGAAAAGTGCCTTTTGTCCAAATACATGTCTCCTAGTCTTTCCTCAATACATCTGTCTTTTGGTTTTCCCTCTTTCAACATACATCTTTCACTGTCTTCTTCATACATCATCTCGCACCATAATCTAATTCACAGCTTTCCCCACTGGTGTTAGTAAAATTGGCAAAATTAGTTAAAGAAAGCGTGTACCTCTACATTTTTCCCTATCTGTGTAGTCAATGCTAAAGATATTCCTCCCCAAAATTATATATATGTATATATATATATATATATATATATATATATATATATATATATATATAACATAATGCTATATATCTTTTGTATATATATTATATATAAGGAAGGAATCAGCTCTCTGGTAGATGCTGGTGCACACACACGGATCCGGTTCTTTGGATAAGAACAAATGTTTATTAAATGTCCATAAACAGTCCAGGTTAATAAAACAAAACAGCCTCTTCTGGGTATAAAAGGAATAACAAAACCAAGACAGAAAATAAATAGTCCATATATAGTATGGTCTCACCGTTTAGATGTCTGTCCTTCACTCAGCTTCTTGCAGAGACTGAGCCACACAAGCAAGGTCTTTACCTTGCACACACAGACACTAATGAGATAGCCTGGCTACTTTATATATATCATACTACGCTCAAGAGTGAAGATATGGGAGCAGTCAGTCCCACCCATCTCTTTCTGACTGCTCCTAAAAACCAAACCCTTGCTATGCCCTATTCACTCTCTCAGCACTACTTGTTCTGGAGCATACTTTTTTCAAAATTTACATCACAGAGGCTAAGCACTTTGGCAGCACAAAATCTCTATCTCCCCCCTCACCTCGAGAACCTGTCTGCTTGCAAGCCTATAATATATATATACACTACCGTTCAAAAGTTTGGGGTCATTTAGAAATTTCATTATTTTTGAAAGAAAAGCACTTTTTTTTTTTCAATGAAGCTAACATTAAATGATTCAGAAATACACTCTATACATTGCTAATGTGGTAAATGACTATCCTAACTGCAAATGTCTTGTTTTTGTTGCAAAATCTACATATGTGTATAGAGGCCCATTTCCAACAACCACCACTTCAGTGTTTTAATGGTACATTGTGTTTGCTAACTGTGTAAAAAGGCTAATGGATGTTTAAAAAACCCTAGAAAACCCTTGCACAAGTATGTTAGCCCAGCTGAAAATGGTTTGGCTGATTTGAGAAGCTATAAAATTGACGTTCCTTTGAGCTAGTTGAGAATCTGGAGCATTACATTTGTTTGTTCTATGAAACTCTCAAAATGGCCAGAAAAAGAGAACTTTCATGTGAAACTCGACAGTCTATTCTTGTTCTTAGAAGTGAAGGCTATTCCATGCGAGAAATTGCCAACAAACTGAAGATTTCCTACAACGGTGTGTACTACTCCCTTCAGAGGAGAGCACAAACAGGCCCAGAGTAGAAAGGGAAGTGGGAGGCCCCGCTGCACAACTGAGCAACAAGACAAGTACATTAGAGTCTCTAGTTTGAGAAATCGACGCCTCACAGCTCCTCAACTGGCAGCTTCATTAAATAGTACACGCAAAACGCCAGTGTCAACGTCTACAGTGAAGAGGCGACTCCGGGATGCTGGCCTTTAGGGCAAAGTGGCATAGAAAAAGCCATATGTGAGACTGGCTAATAAAAGGAAAAGATTAATATGGACAAAAGAACACAGACATTGGACTGAGGAAGATTGGAAAAAAAGTTTTATGGACAGACGAATCAAAGTTTGAGGTGTTTGGATCACACAGAAGAACATTTGTGAAACGCAGAACAACTGAAAAGATGCTGGAAGAGTGCCTGATGCCATCTGTCAAGCATGGTGGAGTTAATGAGATGGTCTGGGGTTGCTTTGGTGCTTGTAAAGTGGGAGATTTGTACAAGGTAAATGGGATTTTGAATAAGGAAGGCTATCACTCCATTTTGTAACACCATGCCATACCCTGTGGACAGCACTTGATTGGAGCCAATTTCATCCTACAACAGGACAATTACCCAAAGCACACCTCCAAATTATGCATGAACTATTTAGGGAAGAAGCAGGCAGCTGGTATTCTATCTGTAATGGAGTGGCCAGCGCAGTCACCAGATCTCAATCACATTGAGCTGTTGTGGGAGCAGCTTGACCGTATGGTACGTAAAAAGTGCCCATCAAGCCAATCCAACTTGTGGGAGGGGCTTCAGGAAGCATGGGGGGGAATTTCTCAAGATTACCTCAGCAAATTAACAGCTAGAATAGCAAAGGTCTGCAATGCTGGAATTGCTGCAAAGGGAGCATTCTGTGACGAAAGCAAAGTTTGAAGGAGAAAATTATTCTTTCTAATAAAAATCATTGTTTTTAACCTTGTCAATGTCTGGACTATATTTTGTAATCATTTTGCAACTCTTTTGATAAATAAAAGTATGAGTTTTCATTGAAAACACAAAATTGTCTTGGTGACCCCAAACTTTTGAACGGCAGTGTATATACGTATATATATATATATATATATACATATATATATATATATATATATATATATATACATATATATATATATATATATATATATATATATATATACATAAATATATATATATATATATATATATATATATATATATGGTATTTTATTTTTAATTTGCATGAAATCTCTCTGAATAAGAAATATGTACTATACAGTGCTGGAAAAATGAGAACAACTTTTGACAGCCAATTTTACTATAGTTGTGAGCTGTTAGCCTTCAATTGCATATCTCGGTTGTTTGAAAATTGTGACAAAAATGCTGCATTTTTCCAAAAAATTGTGACAAAAAATATTACATCATCATTGTTGATGTTCAAGACTTTTATAAGGCACATCTAATCACAGTTTGATGGTGGTTACATAGTTGAGTACAGTAGAACTGTAATCCCAACATGACATGTTCGAAAGTAGACTATAATCTTTGTAGGGATATATCAGCTCCTATGTAAGGGTGAATCGAGGATAAAATAATAGACTGATGAACAAATGTGTTTTCAATGCTCATTTATCATAAGCCAGACAATGCAACTGGTTTTATCTTCAGTGTATGCACCTCTGTATTAAGCGTACAAACTAATGGTTTGTCATCCATCAAAAGTTACAATGATTCCAAAGAACCAAAATCTAAATGGAGATAGAGGAGGCTGGGACATTTCTTACTGGACTGAATGAAACCCTGAATAATTATATTGTTGTCCTCATGCAGTCATTGAAGAAGCAATTCCATGAAGATTTCTTTGTAATAAATCTGTGTATATGTGCATGTAGTGTAGTGTGTAAGGGTTAATATACTCACCAACATTGCCTTCTCCAGTACCCAGCGCTCCTCGGGTCTTCTTCTCAGAGACGTCATTGCACTTGAGACTATCCGGCTCCCTCTATACTGTCTCTTTTACAATGAAAGCCTATGGCGCCTTGCTCTGATGCTCCATAGACTTATAAAAGCTTGTAAAAGCCACTTCCGGGTTACAGCGCAGTGTGACCCACAGAGTCTGAAGAGCGGAGACATCGCTGGGAAGAGGAGAAGAATGGAACTGGATCTCGGAGAAGGTGATGGTACGTGAGTATATTAACACACTCACACTACACTACATATATATATATATATATATATATATATATATATATATATGTATGTATATATACACAGATTTATTTAAACAAAACTTCATGGGAGGACTTCTTTAATACAAATAGAGATTAATCAATCATTAGAGCCATATTAGATGATTTTTAATGTTATGTTAAACACTATAATGGTAGCTCAATAATGGCTGATGCTTTTAAGACCACATAGTTATATTCCTAATGTCTCTTATTATACTCACTTTCTTAACAATCAGACATTAACAATCAATCATGAAGATGTGTCTGACAGGATATCAGGACTCTTCAGACCTACAGATGAATTGACTACATATTCCTGCTAATACAAGTGGGGATAAATGACACCGCAAGAAAGGACCTGGAAACCATCTTCAGTGACTTTGAAGACTTAGACAAGAAAGTGAAAGAACTGGGAGCACAGATGATCTTCTCATCCATGCTCCCAGTGGATGGTCATGGAACAAGGAGGTGAAACAAGATTCTACAGGTAAACAACTGGCTACGTCGATGGTGCCATCAGCAAGGATTTAGATTTCTGGAGTGAATTACCTATATGATGGACTACGTGCTAGAGATGGGCTGCACCTTACCAAGCCTGGAAAACACATAATTGGAAGTTGCCTTGCTTCATTCATCAGGAGAACTTTAAACTAGAACATTGTGGAAAGGGAAGTGTGGCACCCCAGGGGTCTGGTTACCACAGCAATAGAAATATTACGTCTGAGAGCAAGTGGGAGGTTTCCTGGTCAGGAGCCCTTAAGCAACACCTCCTGCCCAGACCTGGGAGGGGAGGAATCTGCCCTTATAAACTGGGTCTGGGGCGGGGTTAGGAGAGAACAAGCAGACACAGGGAAAGAAACAGCAGGAGCTCTGTAGGAGCAGGAGCTGAGTGCCAGGGGCTGGAGCTAAGCAGAGCTCGCCCTGGCAGAAGAATCTAAGAACCGGACACCGGAGTCCGAGGCTGCAAGGATCTTTAAGTCCAGCAGCAGAAACCAGCCGGCAGGGGATTCCAGGTCCTCTGGCCATAGAAGCCCAGAGGCTCAGTCACAAGCAAGGGACCTGCACCGCCATCGAGGAGCGGAGGCTAACAGAAGGCCCCAAGTCACCAGCCATACGGGTGAGCACTACACGGTACACTCAGGGACGTGGGCTACTATCACCCGCTTATAGAAAGGTAGCCAGGGAGAGTGCAGACAGATGGGGAGGCCTACAACTCCACCTGGCCACGGGAGCTCCCGCTTGCTCGCAGACTGACCAGGCCTCTTATGCTAGCCAGTACTCCCGGGAGGGTCTGCCTTATTATCATCAGTAAAGACCCTGTTCTGCACTGCAAAGACTCTTAGTCATTCCTGTTGCGCTCGTGCACCATCACTCCCATCATCCACACTCATTGCCCTGAGGCTATACTCCTCCCGTGGGGAGTCATCCCATTCTCTGCTGCGCATACAACACCAGCCTCAGCGGACTGCCTCGCAGCGGCGGTTCACCCTGACCGCAATCCACGGGTGGCGTAGTCGGACAATTAACCTAAAACCTATAAAGGACTGCCACTGGTTTGACCACCCTGAGCCACGGGACCGGGTCGCCGCCACGGAGACTACAACCCCCAGAGACCCGGCTCCGGGTATCCCACACACGTGCACACACGGCTCAGGGGGCGCGTCAACTTTCGCGTAGTCGGCAGGATTTTGCACCCGCAACCACCGGGTACTGTGCGCCTTCAAAAGACTGTCATACCTACCGTGGTGAAGGTCCCCGCCATCCGGAGCCGTTTCCCGCCATCTTCAGCTGGTTCCCGCCATCTTCAGTCGGTTCCCGCCATCTGCAGCCGTTCCCCGCCATCCGGAGCCGTTTTCGCCATCCGCAGTCGTTTTCCCGCCGTCGGACGCCATCTTCAGGACGTCGTGCGGGAAGAAGAGGGGCGTGGACGCCGAAAGCGCGCGAGACCTGAAGCACTGCCCTACGCACCGACGCTGCACAAGGTCCTGGAAGGGAGAGAGAGCGACGCTGACGTCACCAGGACGCGACGCAAGGTCCTCGTCCGGAGCAGCACCAGCGGAGGCGCGGCCTACAGAAGAGGATCGTCGGAAGGTAGGCCACACTTAACTAGGGGGGAGGAAGATGACGGACACGGAGGGACCCTCTACCACCAGCGTGGCCACTGCCGCAGTAATGCTATTTACAATGCCTTACATCCCCGGAGCGGCCTGGCTGCCCCAATACTCAGGGGAGTCGCATACCCTAAGCGACTTTAAAGAGAGACTGTGCAGCCTATTTAAGGTATACCCCCTGACGGAGGGCCAGAAAGTGAGCATATTGATAGGCCAGCTAACCGGCGCAGCCCAACGCGAAGTAAAGTCCTGGTCAGTCCAGGACAAGGAGACCGTAAAGGAGATCTTAGCCCGGCTGAAGGACACTTTCGATACCCGCACCTCAGCCGAGATCAAAATGAGATTTTATGGGTGCAAGCAGCGGGTCCAAGACCGTATAAGAGACTATGCTTTGAGTTTGCAAGAGGCCCTGGGAGCCATTAAACAGGCAGACCCTGACAGTGTGCAGAATGCAGATGAACTGTTAACTAGTGTTGAGCCACCTCCGTAGTGTTCGGGTTCGGTTCGGTTCGTCGAACACCGGGATGTTCGAGGAACTGTTCGTCGAACTGTTCGTCGAACACCTTAGAACACCGTCGAACACCGTTAAAACCAATGGCAGGCAAACAAAAACACATAGAAACACATAGAAAACACCTGCAAAGGTGTCCAAAAGCTGACAAACTGCTCAGAAGACACTCTCCTTAAAAAAGCCGGCCGGCAAATTCAGCAGCGGCATACACCGGTACCCGACAATTTAGACAAGAAGGAATAGAGCATCACACATAGATTAGATAGATAGAAACATGTCAGTCACACATATAAGAAGCACAGTGACAGTGTTGGTTACTGCACTTGTCATTTAGTGTAAAGGATTTATTAAAAAAAAATATTAGTGTTTTCATGCACCGTCTCTTTAAAAAAGCCGGCCGGCAATTCAGCATCTGTACCCGACAATTTATAACAGAAAGAATAGAGCTTCACACATAGATTAGATAGATAGAAACATGTCAGACACATATATAATAAGTACAGTGATAGTGTTGCTTACTGTACTTGTCATTTAGTGTAAAGGATTTATTTAAAAAAATAATAGTGTTTTCATGCACTGTCTCTTTAAAAAAGCCGGCCGGCAATTCAGCAGCGGTACCCGACAATTTAGAACAGAAAGATAGAGCATCACACATAGATTAGATAGATAGAAACATGTCAGTCACATATATATGAAGTACAGTGATAGTGTTGGTTACTGTACTTGTCATTTAGTATTAAAATAAAGGATTTATTATTAAAAAAATTGGCGTAGGGTTCCCCTTAATTTTAGGCTCTAGCGGAGGTTAAGCAGACGGCTGGGGCAGATGTTTGAAGCCTGGGAAGGGGGTAATACCCACGGAGCTTCCCAGGCTACTAATATCAGCCCCCAGCTGAATACATAGCCTTTACTAGCTATTAAAATGGGGGACCCCCCCCAAAAAAATGACGTGGGGTCCCCCCTAATTTAATAGCTAGCAAAGGCTAGGCAGACAGCTGGGGGCTGATATTAATAGCCCAGGAAGGGAGCCATGAATATTGGCCCCCTCCCAGGCTAGAAACACCAGCCGTCAGCCGCCCCAGAAATGGCGCATTCATAGGATGCGCCAATTCTGGCACTTAGCCTCGCTCTTCCACGCTGCCCTGTAGCGGTGGCAGTGGGGTAATAGGGTTGGGGTTGATGTCAGCTTATAATGCCAGCTGACATCAAGCCCAGGTTAGTAATGGAGAGGCGTCTATAAGACACCCCCATTACTAACCCCATAGTCAAAGTTAAAAAAAACACAAACACCCAGAATAAAGTCCTTTAATTGAAATAAAGACACAATCCTTTATTGTTCTAAATTAAACCATACTTACCATCACGCCCATTCCAGCTGAAGCCAACGATCTCCTGCAATAAAAGAAAAATAATAAAGCAACCTCATCCTTACCTTTCCATGGTTCCCACGACAGCTTCAGCTCTGCTACATCGAGATGACAGGCTGGACCGCAGCAGAACGCTGCCATCCAGCCTGTCATCCCGCAGACACTGAGAAGCGCAGGCTTGCTTGCGCTGCTCAGCGTCTCTCTGTGACGACATCCAGATGAGCCGAGTTCATGTCCAATGAACTCGGCTCACCTCATGCACGTCACTGACAGCGTGGGAAAATTCTCACCCTGAAGCGCTGATTGCAGGAGAATTTTCCCACGCTGTCAGTGACGTGCAGGAGGTGAGCTGAGTTCATTGGACATGAGCTCACCTCATGCACATCACTGACAGCGTGGGAGAATTCTCCTGCACTCAGCACTTCAGCGTGAGAATTTTCCCACGCTGTCAGTGACGTGCATGAGGTGAGCCGAGTTCATTGGACATGACCTCGGCTCATCTGGATGCCGTCACAGCGAGACAGTGAGGAGTGCAAGCATGCCTGCGCTTCTCAGTGTCTGCGGGATGACAGACTGGATGGCAGCGTTCTGCTGCGGTCCAGCCAGTCATCTCGATGTAGCAGAGCTGAAGCTGTCGTGGGAACCATGGAAAGGTAAGGATGAGGTTGGTTTATTATTTTTCTTTTATTGCAGGAGATCGTTGGCTTCAGCTGGAATGGGTGTGATGGTAAGTATGGTTTAATTTAGAACAATAAAGAATTGTGTCTTTATTTCAATTAAAGGACTTTATTCTGGGTGTTGTGTTTTTTTTAAATACTTTACTAGAAATTCATGGCGGTCATGTCTAATACTGGCGTGACCCCATGAATTTTGGGCTTGGGGCCAGCTGATAATACCAAGCTGGCCCTAACCCCTTTATTACCCAGTGAGCCACCGCACCAGGGCCCTGGATGAGTTGGGTACAGCGCCAGAAGATGGCGCTTCTATGAACGCGCCATTTTCCGGGGTGGCTGCGGACTGCAATTTGTAGCGGGGGGGGGGCCCAGAAAGCTTGGGCCTCCCTGCGCTGCAGATTCCAGCCCCCAGCTGCCTAGTTGTACCTGGCTGGACACAAAAATAGGGCGAAGCCCCACGTACTTTTTTTTTAATTATTTCATGAAATTCATGAAATAATTAAGAAAAAAAGGCCTTCCCTATATTGTTGTGTCCGGCCAGGTACAAATAGGCAGCTGGTGGTTAGGGGCAGCCCGTTCCTGCCTGCTGTACCTGGCTGGACACAAATATAGTGCGAAGCCCCACTTCAATTTTTTTTAATTATTTCATGAAATTCATGAAATAATTAAGAAAAAAAGGGCTTCCCTATATTGTTGTGTCCGGCCAGGTACAAATAGGCAGCTGGTGGATGGGGGCAGCCCGTTCCTGCCTGCTGTACCTGGCTGGACACAAATATAGTGCGAAGCCCCACTTCAATTTTTTTAAATTATTTCAGGAAATTCATGAAATAATTTAAAAAAAATTGACGTGGGGCTTCGCACTATATTTGTGTCCAGCCAGGTACAGCAGGCAGGAACGGGCTGCCCCCAACCACCAGCTGCCTATTTGTACCTGGCCGGACACAACAATATAGGGAAGCCCTTTTTTTCTTAATTATTTCATGAAATAATTTAAAGAAAATTGACGTGGGGCTTCGCCCTGTTTTTGTGTCCAGCCAGGTACAACTAGGCAGCTGGGGGCTGGAATCCGCAGCGCAGGGAGGCCCAAGCTTTCTGGGCCACCCGCGCTGCAAATTGCAGTCCGCAGCCACCCCGGAAAATGGCGCGTTCATAGAAGCGCCATCTTCTGGCGCTGTACCCAACTCATCCAGGGCCCTGATGCGGTGGCTCACTGGGTAATAAAGGGGTTAGGGCCAGCTTGGCATTATCAGCTGGCCCTAAGCCCGAAATTCATGGGGTCACGCCAATATTAGACATAACCACCATGAATTTCTAGTAAAGTATTTAAAAAAAACACAACACCCAGAAAAAAGTCCTTTAATTGAAATAAACACACAATTCTTTATTGTTCTAAATTAAACCATACTTACCATCACGCCCATTCCAGCTGAAGCCAACGATCTCCTGAAATAAAAGAAAAATAATAAAGCAACATCATCCTTACCTTTCCATGGTTCCCATGACAGCTTCAGCTCTGCTACATCGAGATGACAGGCTGGACCGCAGCAGAACGCTGCCATCCAGCCTGTCATCCCGCAGACACTGAGAAGCGCAGGCTTGCTTGCGCTCCACAGTGTCTCTCTGTGAGGGCATCCAGATGAGCCGAGTTCATTTCCAATGAACTCGGCTCACCTCATGCACGTCACTGACAGCGTGGGAAAATTCTCCTGCACTCAGCGCTTCAGCGTGGGAGAATTCTCACACTGAAGCGCTGAGTGCAGGAGAATTCTCCCACGCTGTCAGTGACGTGCAGGAGGTGAGCTGAGTTCATTGGACATGAGCTCACCTTATGCACGTCACTGACAGCGTGGGAAAATTCTCCTGCACTCAGCGCTTCAGCGTGGGAGAATTCTCACGCTGAAGCGCTGAGTGCAGGAGAATTCTCCCACGCTGTCAGTGACGTGCAGGAAGTGAGCTGAGTTCATTGGACATGAGCTCACCTTATGCACGTCACTGACAGCGTGGGAGAATTCTCCTGCACTCACCGCTTCAGCGTGAGAATTTTCCCACGCTGTCAGTGACGTGCATGAGGTGAGCCGAGTTCATTGGACATGAACTCGGCTCATCTGGATGTCGTCACAGAGAGACGCTGAGCAGCGCAAGCAAGCCTGCGCTTCTCAGTGTCTGCGGGATGAGAGGCTGGATGGCAGCGTTCTGCTGCGGTCCAGCCTGTCATCTCGATGTAGCAGAGCTAAAGCTGTCGTGGTAACCATGGAAAGGTAAGGATGAGGTTGCTTTATTATTTTTCTTTTATTGCAGGAGATCGTTGGCTTCAGCTGGAATGGGCGTGACGGTAAGTATGGTTTAATTTAGAACAATAAAGGATTGTGTCTTTATTTCAATTAAAGGACTTTATTCTGGGTGTTTGTGTTTTTTTTAACTTTGACTATGGGGTTAGTAATGGGGGTGTCTTATAGACGCCTCTCCATTACTAACCTGGGCTTGATGTCAGCTGGCATTATAAGCTGACATCAACCCCAACCCTATTACCCCCTGCCACCGCACCAGGGCAGCGTGGAAGAGCGAGGCTAAGTGCCATAATTGGCGCATCCTATGAATGCGCCATTTCTGGGGCGGCTGACTGCTGGTGTTTCTAGCCTGGGAGGGGGCCAATATTCATGGCTCCCTTCCTGGGCTATTAATATCAGCCCCCAGCTGTCTGCCTAGCCTTTGCTAGCTATTAAATTAGGGGGGACCCCACGTCATTTTTTTGGGGGGGTCCCCCATTTTAATAGCTAGTAAAGGCTATGTATTCAGCTGGGGGCTGATATTAGTAGCCTGGGAAGCTCCGTGGGTATTACCCCCTTCCCAGGCTTCAAACATCTGCCCCAGGTGTCTGCTTAACCTCCGCTAGAGCCTAAAATTAAGGGGAACCCCACGCCAATTTTTTTAATAATAAAGCCTTTATTTTAATACTAAATGACAAGTACAGTAACCAACACTATCACTGTACTTCATATATATGTGACTGACATGTTTCTATCTATCTAATCTATGTGTGAAGCTCTATTCTGTCTGTTATAAATTGTCGGGTACCGCTGCTGAATTGCCGGCCGGCTTTTTTAAAGAGACGGTGCATGAAAACACTATTATTTTTTTTGATAAATCCTTTACGCTAAATGACAAGTACAGTAAGCAACACTGTCACTGTACTTCATATATATGTGACTGACATGTTTATATCTATCTAATCTATGTGTGAAGCTCTATTCTTTCGGTTCTAAATTGTCGGGTACAGGTGTATGCCGCTGCTGAATTGCCGGCTTTTCATGTTTCACTGTTGGCACTGTTCCCATCGATTTGGGCAATCACTGTAATGCCACAACCACCATGGCTGTGGCATTACAGTGAGTGGCAGACAATCCCTGCATGATTGGTGCTCTAAATAGCGCCAGACATGCAGGACACGCTTTTGGTGCACGAACAGTTATCGAACATAACCTCGAACAGCCGAATTTTTTGCAAATCGTTCGGGTTCGTCGAACAACTCGAACACCGCCCAAAACAGCTCGAATTTGAGATTGGCGGACAGTTCTAGTCGAACACCGCTCATCTCTACTGTTAACTGAGCAATTCATTGAGGGTCTGCTGTCCAACGCCCACCGAGCCCAGTTACGTGCAATGGCCTTGCAGAACTCTGGTTTAGACTTTGCAAAGTTCAAAGACAGGGCCATCCGGGTGCTCAGAGAACTGGCACCGGGTAGCGCTGTAACCCACCGGCGCCCTGCTATTACCTATCACCAGGAGGCGGCGCCCTTGTCTGCAGAGCCTATAGGAGCTGGTGCGCAGGCTTTGAACAACAACCCGGCTACAGACCTGCACCATCAGGTCCAAGAGCTAACTAAAAGCGTAGCCGCGCTAACCCGAACTGTGCAGTCTTTACAGGTCTCTCCTCCAGGAAGGAGCAAGCTGGCCACCAGTCCGGAGGACGTCCCGTGGTACCGACAGAGGAGGATTCCATCGTCCAGAGGAAGACCCAGCGACAGATACAACGAGGACGGACAACCCATCTGCCGCCGCTGCAATCAACCCGGACATATGGCAAGGTACTGTCATTTAAACGGGCACAACCTGGGGCAGAGGGCCAACCCCCAGGCATAAGATCATCAGGCCCCTCAAACTGGCGTGATAAATATGTAGCGGGACGTCCGGTCTTGCCTGTGGTACTGGATGGCATTTCTATGAGTGCCCTACTAGACACCGGGTCACAGGTGACTACCATCCCTTATGTGCTCTTTAAGAGGTACTGGAATGACTCGGACATAACCCGCTACCCAGATGACGACCTGAGTATCATCGGCAGCAATGGTCAGCCCGTGCCGCAGGTGGGATTCAAAGAGGTGACCAATAAAATCGGTAAAGTCGAACTGGCGGCACAAAGACTGATCATTGTGGACATTGACCGTCGTGAGAGTCACCCTAAAATAACCTTGGGTACTAACGTGATTGAAAATTGTCTTGCAAAGATAATTCTCATATTACAGCAGGTTGCCATGACGCCAGTTTCAGCCAGCAGCGTGTCCTCCAAAAAGAGATCCGGGCACTGATGAAACGGCAACAGGTGGAATTATCTGGTGGTGAGATTGGTAGCGTGAGAATGTGTGACCCGTTCCCTATTGCCATGCCCCCGAAAAGTGAGATGATCATCTGGTGCTGGGCAGCTATTGGTCTGAGAGGTAGAGACTACCGAGCAATGGTAGAGCCCGTCTACTCAGACAGTAGGCCCACCATTTTGACAGCACGGGGAGTGGTCGATGTACGCCATGAGACGGTGCCCGTCCGCATCATAAATATCGGGGAGAGAGAAGTATACCTGCCCCGGTATGCCACGCTAGCCAAATTGTTCACCATAAACCAAAATTCTGTAAGGGCCGTGGAACCCTTGCCTCCATCTCAACCAGAGGAAGGTAATGGCTCTAAGAAACTAATGGAAGACTGGTGTCAGCAACTGCATGTGGGTACTGACTCCACTCCCTCACACCAAAAACAGGGAGTCTACCGGGTGGTTCAGGAGTACGAAAGAGTCTTTAGTAAACACCCGCTAGACTTCGGGCGAGTAAAGGGGGTAGAACATCAAATCCCCACAGGAGACCATCCACCCATAAAGGAAAGATACCGACCTCTACCCCCTGCACACTATCAGATTGCAAAGGGGATTTTGCGGGACATGAAGGAGGCTGGGGTAATCAGGGACAGCTGTAGCCCCTGGGCAGCTCCACTAGTTCTAGTGAAAAAGAAGGACAACACAATGAGAATGTGTGTAGACTGCAGAAAGGTCAAACGTATCACACACAAAGATGCGTACCCGTTACCTAGTATAGAAGAATCTTTAGCTGCATTAAAATCTGCTAACTTCTTCTCCACTTTGGATCTTAATAGTGGGTACTGGCAGGTTCCTGTAGCAGAGGCAGACAAGGAGAAGACTGCATTCACCACCCTGATGGGTTTCAGCGAATTCAACTGTATGCCGTTCGGGCTTTGCAACGCATCAGGAACCTTCCAGCGGTTGATGGAATGCTGTCTGGGACACCAGAATTTCGAGATCGTCCTGTTATACCTGGACGATGTCATTGTTTATTCCAAAACCTACGAGGACCATCTGAAACACCTGGCAGAAGTGTTTGACGCCCTGGCAAGCTACGGCCTAAAGGTGAAACCCTCCAAGTGTCACCTCCTGAAACCAAAGGTGCAGTACCTGGGACACGTGGTGAGTGGCGACGGAGTGGCTCCCGACCCCGATAAGATCACCATGATTAAAGACTGGCCAAGACCCTCCAGCATAAAGGAAGTGCGGCAGTTCCTCGGGTCGGTAGGCTACTACCGAAGATTCATTCCCAGTTTCACCAAAATGGCAGCCCCTATGCAGGACCTCCTGATAAGTCAATCCAGGAAGGCCAAAAACCAGAAGCCGCCCTTCAGGTGGGAAAAACTGTAAGAGGAGTCCTTCCGCCAGCTGAAGATGGCCCTCACGGGGGATGAAATCCTGGCGTACCCTGACTACGGTCAGCCCTTTATCCTCCACACGGATGCGAGCAACATCGGGCTAGGAGCTGTACTGTCCCAGACCTAGCAGGGGAAAGAATGGGTAATCGCTTACGCCAGCCGAAAACTACGGCCCACAGAGAGAAACCCTGAGAATTATAGCTCATTCAAGCTAGAGTTCCTGGCAGTGGTGTGGGCAGTGACCGAACGTTTCAAGCATTACCTTGCCTCTTCCAAGTTCACCGTGTACACGGATAACAACCCATTGACACACCTGGACACTGCAAAACTTGGTGCCCTGGAGCAGAGATGGATGGCCCGCCTGTCCAACTATGAATTCACCATCAAATGCCGGGCGGGACGCTCAAATGCCAACGCGGATGCCCTGTCCAGAATGCCAAACTTACCGGACGTAGGGGAAGATCCAGAAGAGCTGGAAGAAGTCGAACTCCCTGCGTTCCACCGTCATGGGATTACCCTGTATTCCCACCGTGTAAGGGACAGGCGCTCTGCTACGTTCAATCCCTTACCCCACTACAGCTGGGCGGAGACACAAAACAAAGATCCCGCAGTCCATCTGGTGAAGGAAATGCTGACACAGGCTGATGCCCGTCTTGACCCAGATGCTCCGGAGGAGACCAAGCAACTGTGGAAGGAGAAAAGTAAGCTGTTTCTCTACAAGGAGAAGCTGTGCCGGAGAATGGTCAACTCTATAACACATGAGCTGACCTGGCAGGTAGTGGTCCCAAGACGAGACGCGGCTATGGTTCTGGAGGCATACCACGACGGAGCAGGACACTTCGGATGGAAGAAGCTGGAGTTCCTGTTGCGTGGACAGTTCTACTGGGTAGGCATGAGAGGAGCCATCGAGAGGTGGTGCAGAGACTGTGGCCCATACAACCTAAGAAGGAAGGACCGTGCCAGCCAGAAGACTCCTCTGCAGCCCATCATCACCAGGCAGCCACTGGAGCTGGTAGCTCTGGACCATGTGAAACTGTCTCCAAGAAAATCTGGGTACGTCTACGCCCTCACAATCGTAGATCACTACTCCCGGTTCCAGGTGGTGGTCCCTGTCAAGGACTTAATGGCTCAAACAGCAGCTAGAGCCTTCCAGCAGCACTTCTGCCGTCCACACGGGTATCCGGAGCAAGTGCTGACGGACCAAGGGCCAGCCTTCGAAGCGGAGGTCTTCCAAGAGTTCTGCAATCTGTATGGCTGCAGGAAGATAAGAACAACGCCCTATCACCCTCAGACCAACGGACTATGTGAGAAAATGAACCAGGTGGTGATAGACTTGCTAAAAATGTTGCCCCTGGAAGAACGCACTCTGTGGCCTGAAAAACTGCCTGATCTGGTGGACTTGTATAATCACATCCCCGTAGGTTCCACCAACTGTACCCCGGCTTACCTAATGAGAACAAGACCTGGTAAGCTGCCTATTGACCTGGATATGGGAGTCCTGACACCTGAGGACACCTCGCCAGAGGCGGACTGGGATACAGAATGGCAGCAGCAGTATCGGAAAGTACAGGAGAGCGTCGAGCGAAGTCTGTCTCAAGCAAGAGAAAGGCAAGAGAAGACTAATAACCAGCATGCTCCTGCTGTTCCCCTGGTACCTGGAGAGCAGGTCTTGAAGAGAAAGAGGCGGCACCACAAGTTGGACGACCAGTGGGAGAAGGACCCGTACACCGTACTGCCCTCAAGCCATGAGAACCCAAAAGTATGTGTAATCAGTAGTGTTGAGCCACCCCCGTAGTGTTCGAGTTCGGTTCGGTTCGTCGAACACCCGTGTGTTCGCCGAACTGTTCGTCGAACTGTTCGTCGAACACCTTCGAACACCGTTAAAACCAATGGCAGGCAAACAAAAACACATAGAAACACATAGAAAACACCTTCAAAGGTGTCCAAAAGCTGACAAACTGCTCAGAAGACACAACTAACACATGGAAAAGTGACAAGTACATATAGTCATGTGAAAAGAAAAGAGGTGGAGGAGTAAAAGGAGGGGGAGACACAGATATAGGCATGTCATGCCCTTCTAAAATCCAAAAAGTGAGAAGCCGAGACGGCCAGTCTGCTCCTGCCCGTGCCACCTCCGTGTCCTCGGGTTTGTGCCAGAGCCGCGGTGAACCCTGACGGCCAGCCCCCCTCTCCCAATACTGGTGCCTGTCCGCTGGTGGGTCGAGAGAGCCCCCCTGTGGTGGAGGCAGCTCTAAGCTTTTTAATTTAAATTGTCCCTCTAATTTGAATGAATACACTTTAAATCCATTTACAAGGATCTATTGGAGGGCAAGTCTCATGCCAGCAGCCGCGTAATTCCAGCTCCAGTAGCGTCCACTAAAGCTGCTGCAGTTAAAAAGCTTTTATAAGGATCGAGCTCGGCTGTCCACCGCAAGGCATCCTAGTGCCAGTCCCAGCCCCTATGCCTTGGGGTGCCTCCTGATGTTCTTCACTAAGTATCCCGTGGTCCCGAAGCATTTCCTTTGAAAAAATTAAGTGTCCAAACTACAGGTGGTGTAGCTTGCTTAACAGCCGGGATAATCCGCTGACTAGCAGACACTGCTACTAGGCACAAAGTATTTCCTGGGCTAGATGCAGTTAAAAATTTGTAAGTAGATACTCTCGTTGGATGCTGAGAAAGCATTCCATAGAGTCTCCTGGCACGCCATATATGATTCTCTTAAAAAGCTTGGGGTAGGGGTCTAGGGGACCCTTTTATAGCCAAAATCACGGCCCTGTATCACAATACGTCACCTAGGCTGAAGATAAATGGAACTGTAGCACCGAGGGCTCGGTTGCTACAGACGTATTGCACCTCACCCAGAGGTGTGATATCTCACTCTCAGATAAGGATGGAGTGTGGATCAGGACCCGACACCTGCATGCATTACACCACATTGCCGTGGGGCAGGGCGACCAATATGCCCCTGAGATGGGCACGACAGTCCCTGTCCCTGGCTGGAGTGGGGGGAGGGAACACTGAGGAAGGGGAACCCTGCAGTGCAGGAGCAGGGAGGAAGCAGTTCCTGGGTGCATTGAGAAGGGAGTATAAAAGGTGGGCACCATCTTAGTTTAGTGCAGAGAAGTCTGAGCAGAAGTGGCAGGGAGCAGGGGCTCTGCATGAGCTCTGCTCCGGAGGCGGGCCTAGTAACAGAGGCCCAGGCCTGCAAGAGGGAGAAGGAAGGAAGAGGAGCGGAGAAGGCTCCAGGAACGAGGAATGAAGGGATCCCAGGGGTGCGGACGGGCGAGTCGCCACCGCACGCCCGAATCCACCTGCGTGGAGGGGTCAGGCCAAAGGGGGAGACCGGTCCCCGAACTAGTGGAGGCAGGAAACGACCCTCAGCTAGAAACCGGAGGCTCTGACATTTTATGTGGCGCAGCCCCTTGCTCCACCCGCTAGGAAGGCACCACATAGGGTCAGGGAAACTGGCGCCAAGTTTACCAAGAGGAGGCCCGAGGCAGCCGGACAGAAGTGTTGGTAAGAAAGGCCAGACAAAGGACACACAAAGGGGGTCCTGTGAAGCGCTCCAAAGTTATCTGGGAGTTGTCTGAGCCCCTCACCTGGTGAGCACAGTACGACGTGGGCAGCCGTTACCTGCAGACGTGGTCTGGATAATAAGAACTGTGAGTAAAGGCCCTGAACTGCATCACTGACTCCGTGTCGTTACTGCTGCTGCCCTGCACCATCACCCCCATCCTCCGCATACACTGCCCTGAGGCTATACTCCTCCCGTGGGGAGTTATGCTACGCTCTGCTGCACCCACAACACCAGCCTTAGCGGTCTGCCCTGTAGCGGCGGTTCACTCTGACCGCAATCCGCGGGTGGCGTAGTCGGACATTTAAACATCAAAACCACATAAATAGTTCCGCCACTGGTTTGACCGCCCTGAGCCACGGATCCAGATCGCCGCCACGAAGACTACAACCACCAGCATCCACCAAAAAGGGTCCGGCTCCGGGTGTCCCAAGGCCCAGGGGGTGCGTCAGAACATTTTCATCACCTTTCACAATCACCAATGGGACAAGGCAGGGATGTCCTCTGTCCCCTCTCTTATACATCCTAGTGACGGAGCACCTGCTCTCATCAATTCGCCATAACCCCAATATTAGGTGGATTGAGGTGGGAGGCACCGAGTACAAGTGCTCTCTATTTGCTGATGATGTCCTAGTATATATCACTCAATCACATATATCCATCCCTGCTGTTATGGCTGAAATAGATCACTTTGTTACATGGTAAAATTTTAAAATCAATGCAGCGAAGTCTGAGGCCCTCGATGTCTCCCTCCCTAAATCCATATAGGATTCCATCCAGTCCAACTTTCCCTTTGCCTGGCCCTCACAGGGTATCAAATACTTAGGAATTCCTATTCATAGAGACCTCTCCCATCTATGTTATCTTAATTTTGGGCCCTTTATTGAACAATTCCATACAGACCATGGTTGGCAAGTTAGAACTGTAAGATTCACTACGTGAACCACTGGTGTTTTGTGGAAAAGCACATGTACACCGCGTTCCAAATTATTATGCAAAAAGTGTTTAGGAGTGATAAGGGAAGAATTTGTTTGTTTGTCAGTTAAACTCATTGATGGTGATGTGTGTCAGGGCTCTTTATATCACTGTAAGCAATTGCAGACACCTGTGCTAATTAGTTTGGCAGGTGTGTCCAATGAAAGGCAAGACTACTTAAGAAGGCTCTCTCACATTATTAAGCAGCCTACATTTTCTGCCAAAATGGGAAAGAAAAAGGATGTGTCGGCTGCTGAGAAGCAACAAATTGTGGAGTGTTTAGGTCAAGGCATGACTACAATCAACATTGTGCGATGATCAGGATGAAGTGTCTTGGCAATCAAGAAGTATGTAGCTGATTCACAGTACACACGTGTGCGTGCTGATAAGGGCAAATTGAGGACTCTTTCCTACAGGCAATTACGTCAGGTTGAAACAGCAGCGGCAAAAAAGCCTTGTCATAGCAGCAGACAAGTTTTTGAAGCTGCTTGTGCCTCCAACGTCCCCCGAACAACAAGATGCAGGGTCCTTCAGAGGTTTGCAGCTGTGCATATGGCATCCTGTCGACCTCCTCTATCCACTTCACACAAGCAGAAACGGCTCCAGTGGGCCAAACATTACATGAAGACTGATTTCAAAACTGTTTTGTTCACGGATGAGTGCCGTGCAGCGCTCGATGGTCCAGATGAATGGAGTGGAGGATGGCTGGTTGATGGACACCCCACGCAAACACGGCTACAGCGCCAACAAGGAGGAGGTGGAGTAATGTTTTGGGCTGGAATCATGGGGAGAGAGATTGTCGGCCCCTTTAGGATCCCTGAAGGCGCTAAAGATGAACTCCATAATGTATGTGGATTTTCTCAAACAGCACTTCCTGCCATGGTTCAAGAAGAAGAACCGTGTATTTCACAGCAAGATCATTTTTCTGCATGATAATGCACCATCTCATGCTGCACATAAAACATCTGCATCTCTGGCTGATATGGGCATAAAAGGGGACAAACTTATGGTGTGACCCCCATGCTCCCCTGACCTCTACCCCATTCAGAACCTTTGGAGCATCATTAAAAGGAGTGTCTATGATGGCGGGAGGCAGTTCACATCTAAGCAACAGCTCTGGGAGGGTATTCTGTCCTCATGCAAAACAATTGAAGCAGAAACCATCCAAAACCTGACAAATTCAATGGACGAGAGAGTTCAGAAGCTCCTTTCGAACAAGGGGTCCTATGTGAAAATGTAACATCACCTAGAATAAAGTTTTGAGTTGAAAACTGTTTGATTTCAGTTTCTAACAACCTGCTAATGCTTATAATTTCAAAAATGACCATTTTTTTGGTCTTTATTAAAATGAAAAGGTTGATCGAAAAGTTTGGGGGATCTAAGAGTGTGGCAACCCAGTAGTCATGATTACTTCGAATTCTGACAATATGAGGGTCATGCTGCAGGTAGTGCAGCAAGAAGGCACTTATGTGTCTTGCGCATCTCGGAGCCCCAAAATTATTTTCCGGGCTAGATGCAGCTAAAAATTATTTTTAATTTTAAATCTGGTGAAGCTTATTATAGATGGCCTAATAGGATCAGTGCTGCACACTGCTACAAAGCCCACATTATTTTCCAGTCAAGATACAGATAAACATGATTAGTAATTTGAAAGCTTAAAACGGTTGGTAGGGTGATTTTAACCAATCATCAAGCTTTTACTCTCCCCAGGATGACACAGGGGTAGAAAAGTCGTTTCGGATCCATGATTTGTTCATCTTTATGAACGTGAGTCTGTCTACATTATCAGTGGAGAGCCGCGTGCGCTTATCTGTCAGCACACCACCAGCAGCGCTGAACACACGTTCAGACAGAACGCTGGCTGCGGGGCATGACAAGATCTCCAAGGCGTAAGTGGCTAGCTCCGGCCATTTATCCAGATTGGAAGCCCAAAAAGAGCAAGGGTCCAGTGACACAGTCGTGGCTTCAATGTTTACTTGGAGATACTCCTGTACCATCGTCTCTAGGCGTTGACTATGTGTCAGACTTCTTGTCTCCTGTGGCCTTGCAAAGGATGGGCTAAAAAAGTGGTGAAATGATTCCGCAAAATTGATGTTACCAGCAGATACTGTGGTTCTGTTACGGTTTGAGTGCTGAACACTTGACGGTCCCACGGTTGGCAAGTTGGAACTGTGAGATTCACTACGTGCACCACTGGTATTTTGTGGAAAAGCACATGTAAGATTCTGCAACAGTCTCTGCTGATATTCCTGCATGCGTGCATCCCTTTCTATGGCAGGAATAATTTCTGCAAATTTACTTTTGTACCGGGGATCTAACAGTGTGGCAACCCAGTAGTCAGGATTATTTCTAATTCTCACAATTCGAGGGTCATGTTGCAGGTAGTGCAGCAAGAAGGCACTCATGTGTGTTGCGCATCCAGGAGCACCAAGTCCCTGTTGTGTTGGTGGCGAGGTAGCAATCATGCTTCCTTCCTCTGTCCTCTCCCCCCAACCTCGCACAACAGAAATGTGATCAAGGTCTCCCTCATCTGATGAGTCTTCCATCAGTTCGTCCTCCACTTCTTCCTGGGCTCCTGCACCTTCCTCACTAGTTTGGCTGCTACCATGCGTCCTGGTAAAATCATCTCCCCCACCCTCACATGCCTGCCGCCTTGGTGCTGCCGACCGTCTGGACCTTGCAGATGTTAGCCCTTCCGCATACAACTCCTCCTCCTCTACTTCCTCCACCTCCTCTTGTGCCACCACCTGACTCCGAATTCTGTTTAACATGTGCTCCAGCATGTAAATCACCGGAATAGTCATGCTGATAATGGCATCGTCAGCACTAAACATCTTCGTCGCCATTTCAAAACTGTGCAGAAGGGTGCATAGGTCCCTGATCTGAGACCACTCCTCCAGCGTGATTTGCCCCACCTCTGAATCTCGTTGGCCCAGGCTATACGTCAGAACGTATTGCACCAGGGCTTGTCGGTGCTGCCACAGTCGCTGCAACATGTGCAGAGTTGAATTCCACCGGGTAGGCACATCGCATTTTAGCCGGTGAAGTGGCAGGCCCAACGACTTCTGTAGAGATGTAAGTCGCTGAGCTGCGGGATGCGAACGGCAGAAGTGAGCACACAGCGACCGTGCCCTCTGCAGAAGGCCATCTAGTCTGGGATAGTGGGCTAAAAATTGCTGGACAACCAGGTTCAACACGTGAGCCATACAAGGCACGTGTGTGACATTGCCCCGGCGAAGGGCCGCACCCAGGTTTGCAGCATTGTCGCACACGGCCTTCCCTGGTTTCAGGTCCAGTGGAGACAACCATTCATGAAATTGGTTCTCCAGAGCTGACCACAACTCCTCAGCTGTGTGACTCACATTTCCCAGACATTTCAATGTAAAAACCGCCTGATGACGTTGAGCCCTACTGCCAGCATAGTAAGGAGGTGTGCAGGATCCCTTCTGCGCAGTTAGAAAGCTTGTGGCATGACCAGACAGCCTTTGGGTGCAGGTGGAAGACCGAGAGGAGGTTGAGGAGGCAGAAGCAGTGGAGGAAAAATGACATAAAGAGGATTGACGCACAACTCGTGGGGACGGCAAGACTTGGACAGCAGCCCCTTGTCCTGCTGTCACCATAGTTACCCAGTGCCCAGTCAGCGACATGTAACGCCCCTGTCCATGCCTACTCGTCCAAGTGTCTGTGGTGAAATGCACCCTGTCACACACAGAGTTTCTCAAAGAAGCGGTGATGTTGTGTGCGACATGCTGGTGGAGCGCAGGCACACCTTTCTTTGAGAAGTAGTGCCGACTGGGCATCTGGTACTGGGGCACTGCGACGGACATAAGGTCTCGAAAATCCTCTGTGTCCACCAGGCGGAAAGGCAGCATTTCTGTAGCCAAGAGCTTGCAGATGGTGAAATTCAACCTCTTAGCTTTCTCATGGCTAGGAGGAAATGGTCTTTTACTTGTCCACATCTGAGGGACCGAGGGCTGGCTATTGTGCTTAGACGGGGTTGATAAGGGTGTCCCCGGCAAACTGCCGGTCTGTGAGGAAGATGCAGGCGGACATGTTAGGTTGCCTTGATCCAAAGGTGGTGCTATCGATGTCGGACAGCGCTCAAGACCAGCTGGTGTTACCACCTCCAAAGAAAATGATGACCTGCCAATCACGCTGGCTGTTGCGGGTAAAGAGGTGGCAGGTCTGCGCCCCAAAACAGGTGTGACTGCTGTCCCCCCAGTCACAGAGGATGAAGAGGCCGCGGATGCACAAGATATGGCAGACGGTGGTTGGCCCGGCCGGCTAGACCGCATTGTAGCACACTGAGCTTCCCACTGCAACTTATGCTTCATGTCCATGTGCCGGTTCATGCATGAAGTACTCAAACTATGTATTTTTTGGCCTCTACTTAGCTTTTGCTGACAAATGTTACAGATAACACGAGTTGGGTCATCTTTATCGATCTGAAAAAATGCCCAGGCTATGCAAGGCTTAGCACCCATGCGACCTGAAGAGCCACCACGACTTGTGGTGAGAGGCAGAGTTGTGTTTGAGGATGCAGTTGTTGACGTGCTTCCAGTACTACGTCTCTGTCCAGGAAGGCGCAACCTGACCTCGTCGTCACTAGCATCTTCCTCCACCTCCTCTGCTGACCTCATCTCTTGGCTGACTGTGGGTTGACAGTAAGTGGGATCTCCGACCTCATCATCATCACCCTGTGCGTTATCACACCCGTCGTCCTCAGAGCCAACCTGTTCCTGCCCTGACAAAAAACTAAAGTTGTCGCTCCAATCAGGTATTTGAGTCTTATCATCGTCTTCCTCATTGTCTCCACCAACAGGAGTTACAGTTTGGGAATGAGGGTCTACATTATGGTCAGAACCTTCTGCGTCTGGTCCTGGATCCGACTCATAAAGATTCTGGGCATCAGTGCAGATCATTTCCTCGTCTGGATTCAAAGAAGCGCTGGAGTCGACCTCTGATTCCCAGGCTATAGTATGAGTAAACAGCTCTGCAGACTCAACCATCTGTTCTACCTCATACTCAGACGGGCAGCTGGAGATTTGGGAGCTGTGAGGAAGCAAGTGCGATTTGGGTGACACCTTTGAGGACTGGAGTATTTGTGATGTTGAAGTTGATGTGGAGGAGAGCCCACTTAAAGGAGCACTTGATATCCGTTGAAGCACCTGCTGTTTTTGTGCCTCATCTGGAATTTGTAGCGATTGGCGTGGCCGTAAGAAAGGGATCTTATCACATTGTCCGCTAAAAGAAGTAGACATTTTAGTTTGGCTGGAAGATGGTCTTTCTTCTGCACCTACCCCACGGACACAACCTTTTTTCCCCTTCCCAACACGCCTATTCCCCTTTCCACCAGCAGCAGGCCTTTTTCCACTCATTTTGGTGGTTAACTAATTCACAACTCTGGAGTTGTTTGCACAAAAAAACAATGGATGGTAACCGAGCAGAGCTGAGTGGCCAAATTGTGGTATTAGGCCAAAACTATTGGCTGGGTTAGATGCAGAAAAAAATTATTTTTAATTTGCAACCTGATGGAGGTCAGTATAGATGGACTAATAGACCAAGTCCCACACACCGCTAGAAGCCCAAATATTTTTTCAGAGCTAGATGCAGAAAATTTTTTTATTCAATTTGCAACCTGATGGAGGTCAGTATAGATGGACTAATAGACCAAGTCCCACACACTGCTAGAAGCCCAAATATTTTTTCAGAGCTAGATGCAGAAAAAAATTATTTTTAATTTGCAACCTGATGGAGGTCAGTATAGATGGACTAATAGACCAAGTCCCACAGACCGCTAGAAGCCCAAATATTTTTTCAGAGCTAGATGCAGAAAAAAATTATTTTTAATTTGCAACCTGATGGAGGTCAGTATAGATGGACTAATAGACCAAGTCCCACACACCGCTAGAAGCCCAAATATTTTTTCAGAGCTAGATGCAGAAATTTTTTTTATTCAATTTGCAACCTGATGGAGGTCAGTATAGATGGACTAATAGACCAAGTCCCACACACTGCTAGAAGCCCAAATATTTTTTCAGAGCTAGATGCAGAAAAAAATTATTTTTAATTTGCAACCTGATGGAGGTCAGTATAGATGGACTAATAGACCAAGTCCCACACACCGCTAGAAGCCCAAATATTTTTTCAGAGCTAGATGCAGAAAAAAATTATTTTTAATTTGCAACCTGATGGAGGTCAGTATAGATGGACTAATAGACCAAGTCCCACACACCGCTAGAAGCCCAAATATTTTTTCAGAGCTAGATGCAGAAAAAAATTATATTCAATTTGCAACCTGCTGGACGTCAGTATAGAAGGACTAATAGAACAAGTCCCACACACTGCTAGAAGCCCAAATATTTTTTCAGAGCTAAATGAAGAAAAAAATTATTTTTAATTTGCAACCTGATGGAGGTCAGTATAGATGGACTAATAGACCAAGTCCCACACACTGCTAGAAGCCCAAATATTTTTTCTGAGCTAGATGCAGAAAAAAATTATTTTTAATTTGCAACCTGATGGAGGTCAGTATAGATGGACTAATAGACCAAGTCCCACACACCGCTAGAAGCCCAAATATTTTTTCAGAGCTAGATGCAGAAATTTTTTTTATTCAATTTGCAACCTGATGGAGGTCAGTATAGATGGACTAATAGACCAAGTCCCACACACTGCTAGAAGCCCAAATATTTTTTCAGAGCTAGATGCAGAAAAAAATTATTTTTAATTTGCAACCTGATGGAGGTCAGTATAGATGGACTAATAGACCAAGTCCCACACACCGCTAGAAGCCCAAATATTTTTTCAGAGCTAGATGCAGAAAAAAATTATTTTTAATTTGCAACCTGATGGAGGTCAGTATAGATGGACTAATAGACCAAGTCCCACACACCGCTAGA
Organism: Phyllobates terribilis; assembly: GCF_046119375.1. Taxonomy (NCBI): domain Eukaryota; kingdom Metazoa; phylum Chordata; class Amphibia; order Anura; family Dendrobatidae; genus Phyllobates; species Phyllobates terribilis. The sequence continues at coordinate 153,445,808 of NW_027362764.1, read as the reverse complement.
AGCCCAAATATTTTTTCAGAGCTAGATGCAGAAAAAAATTATATTCAATTTGCAACCTGCTGGACGTCAGTATAGAAGGACTAATAGAACAAGTCCCACACACTGCTAGAAGCCCAAATATTTTTTCAGAGCTAAATGAAGAAAAAAATTATTTTTAATTTGCAACCTGATGGAGGTCAGTATAGATGGACTAATAGACCAAGTCCCACACACTGCTAGAAGCCCAAATATTTTTTCTGAGCTAGATGCAGAAAAAAATTATTTTTAATTTGCAACCTGATGGAGGTCAGTATAGATGGACTAATAGACCAAGTCCCACACACCGCTAGAAGCCCAAATATTTTTTCAGAGCTAGATGCAGAAAATTTTTTTATTCAATTTGCAACCTGATGGAGGTCAGTATAGATGGACTAATAGACCAAGTCCCACACACTGCTAGAAGCCCAAATATTTTTTCAGAGCTAGATGCAGAAAAAAATTATTTTTAATTTGCAACCTGATGGAGGTCAGTATAGATGGACTAATAGACCAAGTCCCACACACTGCTAGAAGCCCAAATATTTTTTCAGAGCTAGATGCAGAAAAAAATTATTTTTAATTTGCAACCTGATGGAGGTCAGTATAGATGGACTAATAGACCAAGTCCCACACACTGCTAGAAGCCCAAATATTTTTTCAGAGCTAGATGCAGAAAAAAATTATTTTTAATTTGCAACCTGATGGAGGTCAGTATAGATGGACTAATAGAACAAGTCCCACACGCTGCTAGAAGCCCAAATATTTTTTCAGAGATAAATGAAGAAAAAAATTATTTTTAATTTGCAACCTGATGGAGGTCAGTATAGATGGACTAATAGACCAAGTCCCACACACTGCTAGAAGCCCAAATATTTTTTCAGAGCTAGATGCAGAAAAAAATTATTTTTAATTTGCAACCTGATGGAGGTCAGTATAGATGGACTAATAGACCAAGTCCCACACACTGCTAGAAGCCCAAATATTTTTTCAGAGCTAGATGCAGAAAAAAATTATATTCAGTTTGCAACCTGATGGAGGTCAGTATAGATGGACTAATAGAATGATGCTATGCCCAAAAGATTTTACTTCACTAGGTGCAGTAAAAAAAATGGTATTCTATACACAGGTGGTATATCTTGCAACACAGATAGGCTACTCCACTGACTAACACACTCTGCAATAGGCCAAAAAGGATTAGCTTTGCTAGATTCAGCCAAATGCTGTGAAAAAAACTTGCACAGCACTGGCACAGACCTGCCTGGCAAAAACTGATAGGAACTGTTGTAACCTAGTCCTGAAAAGGACTCCAATTACAATTAGTCTTTACTCCCACAATCTATCTATTTAAGAGCACAGACCTGCCTGATAAAAGTCGTAGGAAATGCTGTAACCTAGTCCTTAAAAGGACTGCAATCACAACTATTCCCTACTCCCAAGCTATCTGTATATTTGTGCGAAAATTGGCTTGAAATTAACAAGGTATAGCGCACACAGCAACAGCGGTGCCGTCTAACACGCAGCTGCAGCAGTGAGAAAATGGTGGCGACGGGGAAAATGGCTTGGTCTTATAGGGCAAGGACATGTGACATACACTGCCAATCACACATGCCCTTGCTTGTGTGAAAAAAAGCACTTCGCTCCGTGTGTGCGCTGCTGATAGGCTGACAGATTGCACCTCCCCACTGCAAATGCGGGAAAGAGAAAAAAAAATGGAGATCTTCATTGTTCCTGCAGAGATCCATCCCTGCCCCTCCCCCCGCCCCGCTGTACACTCAAACTGCGTATTAACATTAATTTTCATCATTACTGAGAAAAAATCCAGTTATGATTTTGGTGCACGAACAGTTATCGAACATAACCTCGAACAGCCGAATTTTTCTCAAATTGTTCGTGTTCGCCGACCGGCTCGAACACCGCCCAAAACAGCTCGAATTTGAGATTGGCGAACAGTTCGAGTAGAACAACGCTCATCTCTAGTAATCAGTAAGGATGGAGGAGAGACCACAGCCATTGTCTCCAGAGACCACCTGAAAAAGTGTCCCGAGCAGCTGCAAAGCCCTGACGAAGATCAAGAGAACCCTCAACCCGCAGAGGAAAGGGAAGAAATGATCAGTACCGTACTCGGAGACTTTCCCCGGTCCTGGACTCAAATCAACAACGCAGCCATGGTACCCGTCCTCACCTTTCTCCAGCCAGCCCCTCAAGGGCCTATAGAAGAACAGGTAGTGTCAGAAGAGCAGCCGGCCCAGGAGGCAGAAGAATCCATACCAGCAGCCCAGGAGAATCAACCCTCTGCGAGTAGTAAGCCTGCCGTGCCCCTAGTAAGCCAAAGAGTACGCAGAAAGCTGCCAGGCCTGCCCGTAACACCTCCTACACCCTGTAGTGCAGAAACAGGTAGTGGGTTACGTAGGTCCACCAGGAGCACTAGAGGACAGATGCCCGCTCGCTGGAGAATCTAAACTGTAATGTGAATTTACCTGTAAACTGCAAATGTTGAAAATGGTTCATGTTTGTTGCCTGTTTATTAATTATGTTTCTCTAGTTACCCTTCAGGTTTATTTGGACTGACAGGTTATGGACGCTGAATAACCGGAACTACATTGTAGATAGTTACACTTGGTGCTTCTTGCAAAAACGGCCACGGAAGAAAAACCTGTCTGGCGTGGCCTCCTTGTGGCCCAAAGTAGCTAGCCTCAGCCTTGCAGCCACGCCCAGGGCCAACGTTTGAGGTTTGCTTTGGACAGGTCCCCTACTCTGTTCTAAAAACTTCACCTTGGGTGATATGGACACCCGGTTACTTAAATGCCGTGACCTTAAAGACAAAATGTACTTTTTCCTGTTGTTGTTTATACCCTGTTATATTATGTTTTAAAAATGTGTTTAGTCCCGGAGTACTAAAATTTACTAGGGGTGAATGTGGCACCCCAGGGGTCTGGTTACCACAGTAATAGAAATATTACGTCTGAGAGCAAGTGGGAGGTTTCCTGGTCAGGAGCCCTTAAGCAACACCTCCTGCCCAGACCTGGGAGGGGAGGAATCTGCCCTTATAAACTGGGTCTGGGGCGGGGTTAGGAGAGAGCAAGCAGACACAGGGAAAGAAACAGCAGGAGCTCTGTAGGAGCAGGAGCTGAGTGCCAGGGGCTGGAGCTAAGCAGAGCTCGCCCTGGCAGAAGAATCTAAGAACCGGACACCGGAGTCCGAGGCTGCAAGGATCTTTAAGTCCAGCAGCAGAAACCAGCCGGCAGGGGATTCCAGGTCCTCTGGCCATAGAAGCCCGGAGGCTCAGTCACAAGCAAGGGACCAGCACCGCCATCAAGGAGCGGAGGCTAACAGAAGGCCCCAAGTCACCAGCCATACGGGTGAGCACTACACCATACACTCAGGGACGTGGGCTACTATCACCCGCTTATAGCAAGGTAGCCAGGAAGAGTGCAGACAGACGGGGAGGCCTACAACTCCACCTGGCCACGGGAGCTCCCACTTGCTCGCAGACTGACCAGGCCACTTATGCTAGCCAGTACTCCCGGGAGGGTCTGCCTTATTATCATCAGTAAAGACCCTGAACTGCACTGCAAAGACTCTGAGTTGTTCCTGTTGCGCTCGTGCACCATCACTCCCATCATCCACACTCATTGCCCTGAGGCTATACTCCTCCCGTGGGGAGTCATCCCATTCTCTGCTGCGCATACAACACCAGCCTCAGCGGTCTGCCTCGCAGCGGCGGTACACCCTGACCGCAATCCACATGTGGCGTAGTCGGACAATTAACCTAAAACCTATAAAGGACTGCCACTGGTTTGACTACCCTGAGCCTTGGGACCGGGTCGCCGCCACGGAGACTACAACCCCCAGAGACCCGGCTCCGGGTATCCCACACACGTGCACACGCGGCTCAGGGGGCGCGTCAGAAGCGAAAGGCAGGGAAAGCCATACAGCTGACAAATAGTATTGAGAGCTCTGTTATTAGAAGTGGAAAGGAAGAACAAAGACAAAAAAATCTGAGTAGTAAAAATATTGGAGAAAGAGAAACCGATCACAAACTAAGATGTTTCTTCATAAATGCACAGAGCATGGGCAACAAACAAGGAGAATTAAGCTACTAACACAGGAATAGAAATATGATGTCATTGGCATCACTGAAACTTGGTGGGACGATACACATGATTGGAATACAAGGCTAGAAGCATAACAATTATTTGCAAGAAATAAACTTAATAAAAGGGGAGGAGGTGTCGCATTGTATGTTAGAAAAGCTTCAGAGACTGGAAGTTCTGTGGAAACTGTTTGGGTAAGAAATAGAATACAAGGAGAGAACAATGGAAAGGACACCATTGTAGGTGTTTAATACAGGTCACCTGGACAGACTGAAGATATGGATGAACTCTTTATGCATCAGATGGCCAGGTTATCAAAAAATATGACATAGTGATCATGGGAGTTTTCAACTATCCAGACATTTGTTGGGAATCTCTCTCAGGCAGAAGTGACAGGTCCAGCAAATTCTTCTCCTCTCTTGCTGACAACTTTATATTTCAAAAGGTAGAAGAGACACGGGGATCTGCTCCCTTGGATCTAACCCAACAGTGAGGAAATGGTTGCGGAGGTAAGGGTAGCTGGGCCCCTATGAGGCAGTGATCATGCTATCATAGAATTTTGGTTAACTAGAAGAGAAAGACCTGTGAAGACCTGTGAAGAATCAGACTTTAAGGTTGGATTTCAGAAAGACAAATTTTAAGGGACGCAGAAAGAAGATAGGAGGGATCCAAAGCTGGATGTCCTTAAGGACAGAAATTTCCAGGAAGGATGGGAAATTTTGAAAAATTAGATTCGCAAAGCACAATCATTAACAATCCCTAGAAGAGGGAAGAATAGGAAGCATTTAAAGAAACCAGGATGGATGAACACAGAACTTAAACACATGCTAAAAAGGAAGAAATAAATGTTTATCAAATGGAAAGAGGGAGGCATATCTAAAGAAGAATATAATGCTGTCTGCAGAACCTGCAAGGCATGCATCAGATTAGTTAAAGCTGATAATGAATTAAGGCTTGCAAGATATGTCAAAAGCAATAAAAAATGATTTTGGGGGTATGTCAAAAGTAAAAGAAAAGTCAAAGATGCTGTAGGATTTTTACAGGATGAAAATGGTAAAGTAGTAAAAAATTATGCCGAGAAGACCAAACTTTTGAATTTGGATTTTGCATCTGTTCTCTCTCAGAAAATAAATGTAACATCAATTGATCTTCACTGTACTATTGAAGGAATAGAAGAATCCACATTATCTATAAACAGAGAGATAGTGAGGGACTCCTTAGCTAACACAAATGAATTTAAGTCTCCAGGTCCAGATGAATTACATCCTTGGGTACTGAAGGAGATAGCAGAGGAAATTATTGAACTACTCTCCATATCCTTTGAAAATTCTTGGAGAACAGGAGAAGTCCCAGAAGACTGGAGAGGAGCGAATGTTGTCCTTATCTTCAAAAAGGGGAAGAATGTGGACCCAGGGAACTATATTCTTGTGAGTCTTACTTCTATAACATGAAAGATCTGTGAACAAATTATTAAAAACATGTATGCAAGTACCTTTATGAAAATTAAGTGATTAAGCAAAACCAGCATGGGTTTGTAACTAATAAGTCATGTCAGACTAACTTAATTTCCTTCTATGACAGAACCACTGACTGGGTGGATCAGGGAAATGAGGTAGATATAGTATATCTTGACTTCAGAAAAGCATTTGACAAAGTATATCATACCATCCTTATTGAAAAAATGACCAACTATGGAATAGACAAGGCAACTGTTGGATGGATTCGTAACTGGATTAGTGATCAAACCCAAAGAGTGCTGATAAATGGTTGTACATCCAGTTGTAAATGTTGTACCACAAGTCTCTGTCCTGGCCCTGTGTTGTTCAACATCTTTATCAATGATTTAGATGAAGGAATTGAGGATAAACTGATGAAATTTGCTGATGACACAAAGCTAGGAGGGATAGGTAATACCAGAGAAGAGAGAGAGACTTCAAAAAAGATCTAAACAAACAAGCTGTGGACAGCAACCAACAGAATGTTTCTAACAAGGAAAAATGCAAAGTCCTACATCTGGGCAAGAAAAATGAAAAAAGCATATACAGAATGGGAAGAGTAGCGCTAAGAAACAGCACATGTGAAAAAAACTTGGGTATACTAATAGATCACAGACTGAACATGAGTCAACAGTGTGATGCAACAGCAAAAAAGGCAAACACAATTCTGGGATGTATTAACAGAAACATACGTGAAGTAATTATCACCCTCTACTCCTCTTTGGTCAGATCTCATCTGGAATACTGTGTCCAGTTCTAGGCACCACATTTTAAAACAGACATGAAGAAACTGGAGCAAGTTCAGAGAAGAGCTACCAGAATGGTGACCTGTCTGCAAACAATGTCCTACAAGGAACGGTTAGAGGATCTGGGAATGTTTAGTTTGCAAAAGAGAAGACTGAGAGGAAACGTAAAAGCTGTCTACAAATATCTGAAGAGCGGTCACAGTGTAGAAGGATCATCCTCACTTAAAATTCTCATTTGCACAAAGAAAGACTAAAAGAAATGGGATGAAACTGAATGGAGAAGATACAGATTAGATATTAGAAAAACTTTTTGACAGTGAGGGTGATCAATAAGTGGAACAGGCGGCCATGAGAGGAGGTGAGCTCTCCTTCAATGGAAGTCTTCAAACAGAGGCTGAACAGACATCTGTCTGAGATCGTTTAGTGAATCCTGCATTGAGTAGGGGGTTGGACCAGATCCCTGGTGGTCCCTTCCAACTCTAACATTCTTTGATTCATTAATGTTACATCAGATTATACGGACATATATTCTTCATATAAAATAAATGTAACTTAAACAATGCAATACATTTTATATAACAAAACAAAACATGATTATACACAGACACTGAGATTTATTATCGGTTTGCAAGAGCTTTCTACTTTAAAAAGTTGCACATTTTGATTCACATCTTACTTAGGCTATGTGCCCATGATGCATTTTTTAAGCGTTTCCGCAGCAGCAAAAACGCTGCAGAAACACTTAAAAAACACATGGTAGAAGGCATGCCATGTTCCCCAATGATAATCCGCATGTGCTGTGCACATGCTGCGGAAATTTCCACTGCGGATTATCATTGCGGAAAAAAACGCAGCACTACCAATTATTTTGCGGAAGTGCTGCGTTTTCGCCGCCATTGACTTGCATTAGAACGCATGCATTCCGCTTCACTAGATAAGGACATGCGGAATACATGTGTTCAATGTGCGGATGGTACCCGGGTGTGGAGGACAGGAGACTCTCCTCCGGACCCGGGTACCATAGAAACTGTGAAAAAAAGAATAAAATAAAAAGTAAATATATACTTACCTTCTGACGGCCCGCGGTGCGCTCCTCCTCACATGCCGGCAGTTCGCGATGGACTGAAGGACCTGCGCTGACGTCATAGTCATGTGACGGGTCACGAGACGCTGACGTCGGCAGGTCCTTCAGTGTACCGCTGCCGGCAAGGGAGAACGGAGGGAAGCAAGACTGCGGGGGCCATCGGAAGGTAAGTATAGATTTATTTTTTATTTTTTTACCATTCTTTCGGTCACAGTATATAAATCCATGCCGGTTGCATGGATTTATATAGTGTGGCCAAGTTGACAAGCACTTTCCAAGTGATGCTAAAATCGCTTGGAAAGCGCTTGACAACCCGCATGCGGAAATGAAAGTGAAGACCGCTTCATTTCCGCATGTCCCTGGCAGGAAAACGCATGTACAATCCGCATGTACAATCCGCATGTACAATCCGCATGTACAATCCGCATGCGCTTTTTTCTGCCAGGGAGATGCAGAAACGCTCAGGAAAAAATCCTGAGCATTTCTGCATCATGGGCACATAGCCTTACACTACAATTTGTGACTTTTCTTCCTTCTTGACACTTTTTAAATATATTTATATTGTGAGGAAAAAAGGGCATGGACTTGCAGAAAGAATAGCGCCACCAATGTCTAAAGGGATTCATGAAAACTGACAAAAAAAAGTGGAGCAAATCTATATCTGGTCATAGCAAGCATAAGTTTATATTATTGTTATAGAAAATTGTCTAAGATGTGCCAATATTTTAAAATTCACATGCCTCCTAATCAATTTACACTGTCACATAATAGTGAATGAGCATTCTTAGGGCTCGTGCACATGACTATATTTTCGGTACGCACTCAAGACATCGGATTGCACTCGGACCAATGTTAGTCTATGGGGCCGTGCACATGCCAGATTTTTTCCTTGGACAGTGGCGGAGCGAGGAAAAAAAAAATCACAGCATGCCCGAGTTTGATCCTATATTGGGAACGCAAGCCATGCAAGTCAACGAGTGCGTGGAAACCATCGAACTGCACTCGGATGACATCCGGGTGCAGTCCTTTATCCACAGACTGACACAATGGAGAAGATGGAAACATTTTTTTCTCCATCTTCCCCTCATCCAAGCGTCACACTATATTCACCCTCTGATCAACTCTGATCAAAAATTGATCAAAGTGTGATTTGTATAATTGATCCAATTTTCTCGGACGAGGGAATACACACTCGTCTGCACTTGCCCTTAAAAATGCTAATTTCACAATTTTCTTGCTGTGTAAACAGGAGCCAATCACCTGATGAGTGAGTAAAATGCGCAATCATTGGGTGAAATGATTTTTATGCAGCGCAAAACATCAGCGTTCTCGGGATCTCGGGGTATTTCGTCCCGTGTAATCAAGACGCGCGCTGCTGAGAAATGTGGCATCCTATGTGCGCTGAGCGATCTATTACAGATCGCTTAGAACGATCTGCTGGTCGGTCCATGAAAACTGACTCTTATTCTAGAGCTAATCCATTAATGACCAGCTTGTGAAAGTGGGATCTGTTGGCATAGGAAATCTTACAGGCAATGCTCCATGCGAAAAGGTATGTAGGTGAGATTTTTGGAACTAATTAGCGCTTTCTGGAGGAGCGCTAATCTGCATACCTTTTCCCAAGGTGCATTATTTCTAAGATTATCTTTATATAGATGTGGGAAGAACCATCTATGCAGGCGGTGCACTACATCTATTTGAATAACGTGCCGCCATGACTATCACATTTGCATAGAACTGTTGCTCTATGCAAATAGTAAAGTTGTGCTATGCTACTACCTCTGTTCTTTGCAGCAGATGTGCTATTCAAACAGATGTAGCAAGCTTCACGCTGTGGTGGTTGGCTTGCCGCTGGCTGCATCTGTACCTCCTCAGTAGTGTGCTGCAGTGCCTCTATATATAAAGAAATGCAATAGTATAGTCATGTCAAGCTAGAATCTCTACCTACATAGGAAAGGAGTGCTATGCAAAAAGTTCAATCCATATAATATATATATACGTATATATGTATATCGACACACACACAAATATATAATCTTACGCAGCTTAAAATGTGTTAATATTTTGCCCTGGAGCATGTCCAAATTGTAACAGATACACAGAGCTGCACCCTGTTGCTTTGTGCATTGCATAATTGTTTTCTTTCCTCATTATTTTTATTGCAGGGTCATTTGTAGAAGATGACCTAATAGCAGCTTTCACAACAATCTCCGTAATGGATCCCAGGACATACTGTAAAATGATTTTACATTAGAGTATATCTTTCCTATTTAAACACAATTAAAATGCTTATTTTTCTCTCTACAAATGCCTCAGTACCTTTTTTATAAATGCAAATAAGTAATAAAGTTTTCTTTGGCTTGGAAATCATCCAGTGTTCTACAACAAGAAAAACAATTGTTAAGTCTCGGTCCTTTTTTTTTTTTTCTTCCAGAAAAGGGAATATTTTTTATGTTCACATTACATACAAAAAAAACCCTAAATTTTACACATATAATAATGAATGATAAATTTATTTCACTGTTTACCTCAAATACGTCAAACTCTGGCCCATGGGCCAAAATCTTGCCCCAGGATGATTATATTTGGCCCACGACACCAGAACCACCTCCCCTATGTGGGGCCATTATACTGTATGTAGGACTTTGTGGGGCCCATTATTCTGTATGGAGGACTATGTAGGACCCATTATACTGTATGGAGGACTATGTGGGGCCCATTATACTGTATGGAGAACTATGTAGGGCCCATTATACTGTATGGAGGACTATGTGGGGCCTATTATACTGTATAGAGGACTATGAGGGGTCCATTATACTGTATGGAGGACTTTGTGGTGTCCATTATTCTGTGTTGAAAGCTATGTAAAACCATTATTCTGTATGGAGGACTATGTGGGACCCATTATTCTGTATGGATGACTGTGTGGGGCCCATTATTCTGTATACTGGTTGGCCCACGACTTTGTCCAAGTTTTTCATTTTGGCCCTCTGTGTGTTTGAGTTTGACATTCCTGGTTTATATGGATCCAACAAGTTAGATTTTGGAACACAATGACTACCCTTAGGGCTCATTCAGACATCAATGATTTTTTTATGGATCCAAACACTAACATTAGCGAGATTGAACCAAGACTCAGATCAAAATCTGACATGTCTCTGTGATTTTGTGCGGATCATTTGATGCCCAAAAATACAGAGACATTTAAATAGCCCCATAGACTATAATAAGCAAAAGTTCTATCCATAAAAACCAAAGATAAATCTTGTACACGTAAACATGACGTCTGAATGAACCCTTGGTCCTTGTCCAAATAGAGTAACATTAGAGCCAATTGCAATGATGGGAGATTTAAGAGAAAATGTAGAAGCAAAGTTTTGCAATTTCTGGTATATTGACAATTTGATCTAGGACTGATCCCTGCATGAAACAAGGTGATCCTGTGACTGATCATGGATGAATGGATCCATGGAAGTTCGGATTTGACGAGTTTGGGTACCAGAATTTTAACTGAACTTGAACTTGAACTCGAACCCTATAGAAGTCAATGGGGACCCGAACTTTGGAGCTGGAAAATCTCTCTCTCTCCCGTTGGACAGAGGGGAAGCTCACTCAGCCACCCCGTTGCCAACCCCTTTAATATAATTACGGGCTGCTGATGAGTTGACATAGCAGCTTGGGGCCTTCTGAATAATCAGAGATTTATAAAATTGAAACAGGCATTAATTTTGGGTATTGTATGAGTGATCAAAAAACAACAGGTTTAAGTCCATTAAGGAGAGTATAATATAGAATTCAACGTACATTTAAAAAAAAATTAAAAACACAAATATTAAGTCTAAATCACCTGCTTATTCCATTTGCTAAAAAAAGAAATATTGATATTGTTGCATTCATCAAAGTTTAAAAAATCAAGCTGATTAATGTTTTTTGTGACACCACTTTCCCTTAAAAAATGGAATAAAAAGTGATCAAAAAGTCATAAGTGCCCCAAAATGATAATTGCTAGTTCTTTGAATATAGTAAAACAAACCATTTTTTTCTTAAAGTACTAAACCATAAAATAATTACAGAAATTTGACCAGCAAAATAACATTAACATGTAACAATGTTAGAATTGCTATTTTTTTTTATCCCATAAAAAAATAAAATAAAATGGTGCAATTAAAAAAAAATACAACAAATACATACTACAAAAAACGAGCCCTCATACAGGTACAGTGAGGAAAAACAGTATGTAGTCAGCCACCAATTGTGCAAGTTCTCCCACTTAAAAAGATGAGAGAGGCCTGTAATTGACATCATAGGTAGACCTCAGCTATGAGAGACAAAATGAGAAAACAAATCCTGAAAATCACATTGTCTGATTTGGAAAGAATTTTTTTTCACATTTTGGTGGAAAATAAGTATTTGGTCAATTACAAACAGGCAAAATTTCTGGCTCTCACAGACTTGTAACTTCTTCTTTAAGAGGCTCCTCTGTCCTCCACTCATTACCTGTAGTACTGGCACCTGTTTGAACTTGTTATCAGTATAAAAGACACCTGTCCGCAACTGCAATCACACTCCAAATTCCACTATGGTGAAGACCAAAGAGCTGTTGAAGGACACCAGAAACAAAATTGTAGCCCTGCACCAGGCTGGGAAGACTGAATCTACAATAGGCAAGCAGCTTGGTGTGAAGAAATCAAATGTAGGAGCAATAATTAGAAAATGGAAGACATACAAGACCACTGATAACCTCCCTTGAACTGGGACTCCACACAAGATCTCACCCCGTTGGGTCAAAATGATCTCAAGAACGGTGAACAAAAATCCCAGAACCACACAGAGGGACTTAGTGAATGACCTGCAGAGAGTTGGGACCAACGTTACACAGGCTACCATCAGTAACACACTATGCCGCCAGGGACTCAGATCCTGCAGTGCCAGACGTGTCCCCCTGCTTAAGCCATTACATGTCCTGGCCCGTTTCAAGTTTGGTAGAGAGCATTTGGATGATCCAGAAGAGTACTGGGAGAATGTTATATGGTTAGATGAAACCAAAGTAGAACTGTTTGGTAGAAACACAACTCGTCGTGTTTGGAGGAGAAAGAATGCTGTGCTGCATCCAAAGAACACCATACCTACTGTGAAGCATGGGGGTGGCAACATCATGCTTTGGGGCTGTTTCTCTGCCAAGGGACCAGGACGACTGATCCGTGTACATGAAAGAATGAATGGGGCCATGTATCGTGAGATTTTGAGTGCAAACCTCCTTCCATCAGCAAGGGCTTTGAAGATGAAACTTGCTGGGTTTCAGCATGACAATGATCCCAAGCACACCACCAGAGCAACGAAGGAGTGGCTTCGTAAGAAGCATTTCAAGGTCCTGGAGTGGCCTAGCCAGTCTCCAGATCTAAACCCTATAGAAAACCTTTGGAGGGAGTTGAAAGTCCGTGTTGCCCAGCGACAACCCCAAAACATCACTGCTCTAGAGGAGATCTGCATGGAGGAATGGGCCAACATACCAGCAACAGTGTGTGCCAACCTTGTGAAGACTTACAGAAAACGTTTGACCTCTGTTATTGCCAGTAAAGGATATATAACAAAGTATTGAGATGAACTTTTGTAGGTGACCAAATACTTATTTTCCACCAAAATTTGAAAAAAATTTCTTCCAAATCAGACAATGTGATTTTCAGGATTTGTTTTCTCATTTTGTCTCTCATAGTTGAGGTCGACCTATGATGCCAATTACAGGCCTCTCTCATCTTTTTAAGTGGGAGAACTTGCACAATTGGTGACTGACTAAATTCTTTTTTTTTCCCCACTGTATGTTGATTACTAAAAGAAAAGTTATGGACTAAAAATAAAAAGTAAAAAAAAATATATATATATATATATATATATATATATATATATATATATATATATAAATATGTATACATGTACATTTATTAATTAACCTTAGGCTAGGGTCACATCACCATTTTTCCCTTATCCGGTCATGCTAATCATACTCCGATCAGTTACTGATCAGAGTTTGATCAGAGTGTAATCCAATTTTCTTGGATGAGGTGAAAAAAAAAATTCTCTATCCTCTCCATTCAGTCTGTCTGTTAAAATCGGACTGCACTCAGATGTCATCCGAGTGCGGCCCGAGATTATCCACGGCGACGTGATGATCGCCGACTGTGATCCGATTATCAGTTGTAACTTGGGCATGCTGCGATTTGTTCCTCAGACCGACTCGGTCCAAGGAAAAAAATAGACATGTGCATGCCCCATAGAATAACATGGTGCCGAGTGCTATCCGTCAAAACGATGGATAGGACTCGCCTAATTTTTACAGTCGTGCATGAACCCATAAAGTGGTTACCAAGCTTCAACTGGGTCAATCAGAGCCTTAAAAGCAGTGGTACAGGTTCAGTTCATTGCTGTGTAGGCTTCAGGCATAGGACAGTGCTGTGTTTCCTATCAGCCCTTAGGGGAGGAAGATGCAGCTTGTGTCCTGATCTGATAGTACAGGCCGTATTGCATTACTGTGTATATACCCCATATGCCACAATGTAATGCCATTGCAAACAACACCTAGGTTAGTCTTAACCCTAATCCTGTAAAAAGCTAATTTTTTCAAAGTGACACATCAAAGTTTTTTCTGTGTATTTTACTGTATATTCTGCTGTTTATGCTGGAGACAATGATGACTAACTTGATTAGTGTAACGTTATATAAAATCAGTCTTCAAGATGTGCAGGAGCTGTTGAAGGAGCTCTGTAAACAGAGAGACAGTCTGGAATGAATTTAGACAGCCTTACTGTTAAATCCCTGCGCTTTTCATCTACATGTGGTGTAGTTTATCTTGTGCTGCTGCTCACTAAAGTCAAAGCACTTGCAGTCTTATGGAAGGAAATATTTCACAGTTTAGAGATCACGGAAACCTCCTCTCACTCCCATATGACCAGGCACCAGCATATGAGACAGCTTCTGATAAATATTAACCCCTGATGGGCGACATGAAGCAACTATACTGTATATTACCTTAAGGTTTAAAATGTAAGACCTACTGTATATATTGACTAAGATCTCATTCTGACGTCTGTTTTTGTATTACGTTTTCTATCTTTGTTTTTCACTGATACTCTATGGGCAAATCGAATGAAAAATAGACATGTCTTCTTTATTTTTATTTTTTTTTTGTCTGTTGATCTGAATTGTGGATCAAACTTGTGCATTGGTCTGTCAAAAAGAGAGATCGCACTTGGATGCCATCTGAGTGCTGACTGCATTTTTGCTGTCTAATTGATAAGAGAAGCTTGGAAACTTTTTCTTTTTAATGTTAGAAAAATGGATGCCAAAGTGATGGTGGAACAGACACATGGAATAAAAATGAATAATCGGATCCAGCATGCTGATAAAAAAAAACAGTCTAGAAATGCTAGGTAGATGGGTACCTGTGCAATAAGCAAAATGTGGCAGCAAACCACAGTAAGGTTGTGGTGTGTATGGTTGTCAAATTTGAAAAAAAGTAAGAGGTTAAACTTAAAGATCACACATAGACAAGTATATCACGATAAGTTGAATGAAATAATAATACTGCACCCATCATAGACCTGAGGGACCAAACTGTAGTTCCCTATGTCTCCAATATCAGGATAGAAGCAATTTCTGTCCAATACCATAAAACAAATTTTGATGTTTCAAAAGATGCCTTATTAATTAATAGTCCAATTATAGACAGCCACATATTGCAAGAAAAATCACACAATATAGAACCACCGCATACATGTGCATAATAGCGAGTAAGCTGCTGTTCAGTCAAGGCAGAGTAGGATGGGCCCTGTCTCCGCTATCTGAATGTCTTTATTCCCACCCAGAACACTCAGATGGGAGAATTCCAGGACTGTTTAAATATAGTGTACAGACATTACCGAGCAGCAGTTGAAAGGATCTTCAAAAGGAGCATTAACTGGACACTGAAACAGCACTGCATCATGGTGCCTGTGAGAGAAGGAAGCAAAATAAAGTAATGAAGTATATTATAAAATTTCAGAACTTTTCAATGCCTGGAGGATAATTATATAGGATTTAATAGTAATATAATCATAGTTATTATTTGCACCTTCGTCTGAGTAAGTGTGCATCCTTTCATATACAGCTATATAAGAATCATAACTGTGTGGTACCAATCATATCACTACTAGAGATGAGTGGACCCATAAAAGATTGGGTTCTGGTACCCGACCCAAACTTTATTCTAAAGTTTGGTTTGAGTACCTGAACTGTATCCGAACTTGAACCCGAACCCCATTGAATATCATGGAGATCTGATCTTTTGAGACAGAAAGTTCTCTCTCACTCCAAACATTGCAATGGATTTCCAGGAGAAGTTCGTGTTCGGCGTTTAGCACCGGATACTAACTGTCCGGTACGAACCCGAACTTTTAAGTTCGGCATCATTCATCTCTAATCACTACCACGCAAAGCAGAGAATTATATTCTCTGGAATCTGCAAACCTAAAATAGTTTTCTACTCATTTTGATGTATTTGGGTGGGCCATCATATCCAATAGATGCATACATGGTATATGCATTTCCTATCAATGCATTCCTCTGGGTCACTGGCTGCCGAAAATAGTTTTTTATACTCTATTTTTCTGAGTTTTGATCTTTATAGAAAAAAACTCACATCATCCTTCAGTAATGTTCCTTGGCATTCTACTAAGAGAATTGTCTGGATATTTGAGCAGTTTCACTTTTCGAATGTAAACTAAAATTGGAGAATTGGATTCTAATCACGATTTGGCTAAATGTGATTATTAAACTTTACTAGCACATCAACAAATTCTGTGAGCTCATTAAATCCTCCGACCCTGGGTAATCAAGATGAAATATTGATATCCAATGAAATATAATTATTGCCTGTATGATGTGATTCTTTGTAAGATTGTATCTTATTAAACAATACAAGGTCATTACTACTTTATTGCTACAGAAGCAGTAGACAGGTTGAAAACTGTATTCTATACAAAGTATCCATCTTCCCAAATTCTTTCGGAGGTTGGTTTCTGACAAACAAAATAGAAGACTACATCTACACGGTCTTTGAAGCTTGAGGCAATGAATGGAAAAAATATTTAAAAATATTTAATCATTTGAAGCAGGGGGCAACTGTGTTTTAATTAGTTGGTCCCCGGGCCATTGACTGGCTGCAGGCTTTCTCAAACAAGCACACAAAATGCACCGAATGGCTGTTTGCAAGCCTAAGGGTCAGGCTTGAGATGAAACAGATAAGATAATTGGTTTTAATGAAAACCAGAAGGTTGGGGCTTTCTTGTTTGAGCCTGGATTTGAAATGTGCGTGTGGAAGAGAGGTTTAATTCAAACCAGCCCTAAACTAGGCCCATTTCTTAGTGACTTTGATATTGTTTGAAGTTTGAAAAGTGTTTGCCACACCACTGGCATGCTGGGATGGGCCTCCCCAGCCACCTTAATTACTAAGCTTTATTGCTGACTTTACTACACAGGAAAGGAGTCATTATATGTTCCATCAACTCCAACTCCTCTAAGATTGGAGGAAAGGGCCAGGTTAAAGGCCACTGTAGGAAGGCAAAAGATTTAGTTTGAAAGAGAAAGATCGCTTACCAGTTTTATATTTCAACATTTATGGGAAGTACCTTCAACAAGTGGCTTCATTTTGCTATTTCATGTGTACAAATACAAATAAAGAAAGTGTATATACATTTATTTATATAGATATGCACTCATCAACATTGAAATTGCAACATCAATAAGGAAAATTCATGGAAATATGAAAATCACAGGACTTGTTTAAGATGAAATAATGGAAACCAAATTTTCAAAACATTTTGATTTATTCAGTACCTAGAACGGCATGCAGAAATATATGCACTTACATGCCTTGGCTCCTCGGCTGCTATCAATGACGTTATTAATGGTTGTCGAAGGAATGTTCTGACATGCTGTATGTGACGCGCCCAGGGGATTGGGACGACTCGGCGCCCGGGCCTTGTTGCCTGGTTCTGGGGGATGTCGCGGTGGTCGGCTCCTGGGCCCGTACCCTGGGGTCACTCTAAAAAGAAGGGGAAAGTTGTATGGGATAGGGGAATATTCTTGATACCACCTGTGGTGTCTGGTGAGGATCACCAGCGCTGCGACAGTCCTCTGAGGCCGGTGTTCAGGTAGCTTAGTTGGTGTGGCTCCCCACAGGTGGAGCGGGGCCTCAGGGCAGCGTAAGTGAGGGAGATGCAGGACAGAGGGGACCCAGCGGGGTCAGTGGAAGAATAGGCACACACACGACAGTTCACTTCAGTACCTTTACTGGTGGTGTTTCTGGCACGGTCCAGAGTACTTCAGGGTGAAGGGTGCATATCAGGGCTCTCCCCAGTGAGCGGGTGTGGGGCCTCCTGTTCTTTGCCTTTCCTTGATAAGTTTCTGACCTGCCTGGAGCTAGGCCTAACTTGGTCTCTGTCTTGCACCTGCTGACCTGGTGGTAGGGCCTTCTGTTGGAGATCACACTCCCTGGTCTCTTGGGCCTCCGTGACTCCTGACCCTGGTACGTAATCAGCTTTTGGTGTTCCTGGGATAAATAGTTCGCCAGGGGTTCAGGTTGTTTCTGCTGGGTGTAAGGAATCCCTGCAGACCCGTACCCGGTGTCCGGTATATGTTTTTGGGGTGAGTGGGTAAAGCTCCTTTGCCCCCTATGTTACTCTCTTTCCACTCGCCTTCGGCCACACTCGGGGCCCTCACTAGGCTTCACACGGGCAGTAGGCCTCGCTACTCTTCACCGCTCTTTTGGCGTCGGCACGCCCTAGGCTCACTAACTCGAGTTCTCTGAGTCTGGACTGAACTGACTGAGCTCCACTGCAGGCTAGCTTCTGCAGGAGCTCCTCTCAACAGACTGACCTTCTAACAGACTGACCTTCTCACAGACTGTAGACTCTGTAGACTGTAGACTCCTCCAGACTGAGCTGCCTAGCTCCACCTTCCCTTTTTATATCCCTAAAGGGCTCCCTCTGCTGGTCTGAGGTGGAAGGTGGAGGTGTGTGAATGCTATGAGGGCCTCTTGTGGAGAAGTCCGTCCATGCACCCCTCTGGGATCTGTGGCACCAATGTGCAGCAGGGCGCCACATATGCACTAGGGAAAATCATCAAGATCCGCTGCTGGCAGCTCCCTTTCCAATTTCCGACCAGATGGGATCGATGAGATACAAGTGCGGAGATGCAGTTGTCCATAGTAGCACATTTAGGCCACATAGTCTGGTCACAGTAGCTTAAGCAACTTACAGCCTGGTGTTGTCGGGTTGAAAAATAGTTCCTGGGACACTTTGGAACATGGCAGAACATTCCTCAGACAGCCATTAGTAACCTCACTGATAGAAGCCAAGACATGTAACTGCAGGGATTTATCCTCATACTCGATGCTGAATAAAATGAGATGTTTTGAAAACTGTGTTTCCATGTTTTTTCGTTTGCTTATCATTAAAATGTCTATCCATCCTGTGAATTTTATAACTCCACAAATTTTTTTTCCAAAGCTCCTATATAATTGATAAACACAATGGGGAAGCCAGTACGTTTAAAACTCCACTGGGCTGTTTCATCAAAGTGTTTACATCAGATTTCTGCTGTAAAACACTTTGAAAAGTCGCAAACTTAATGTGGAAAGTGAAGTTGTGCAAAAATGTTGTGAATTTTAGCATTTTCACATCAGTTCTGGTCAGCTCCAATAAAGTGGGCAGAAAGGGGCATGACGGCACCTGCACGCTGAATTCACCATAAGCTACACCACTTTAGTGTACCATTTCTGATGAGGCCCACAGAGACACACGCCACTGAGAAAATACAACATCAGTCTTAATGAATCAGGCAACATATTCTTTATTGTAAGTCTAGATTTTGAAAGTACAGCTATGTGTCTTTAGTGTTCATGTAGAACCACAAGTCTCAGGAGTCTGACTTACTAGTTTTTATATAGTCTTTACACATAGTCATGTGGCTTTCAATCTAGATTTACAATAACTAATTTCTGCTTCAGACAATTTTTGTTCTTGCACTTTTGCTTTATACGCCCCTTCATCTTTTCATCTTCATTTTTTTCATCAACATAGCCATATGAGGGCTTGCTTTTTGCAGAACAAGTTGTAGTTTTGAATGACACAGCTCATTTTCCATACAATGTACTTTAAATGGGAATAAATTCCAAAATCCAGTGAAAGGGTGAAAAATAACACAATTCCATCATTGTTTCTTAGGGTTTCGTTTTTATGGAGTTCAGTGTGTAGTACAAATGATCTGGCAACATTTCCATGTCAATCCAATTATGGAGAAAATAAACTTGTGTATTGTTTTATAGTTTAGTGGTTAAAAAAATTTCTGAACTTTGAAAACAAAATTTGGTTTGTATCTCTTTTTTTCTTTTTTCTTTCTATATAACAATCTGCTTTGTTTTGCATTTTTAGGAAGCCACAAAATAGCAATTATGGTATTTCAAATTCTTATTCTTTCTTGCTTTATGACATTTACAATTTTTAAAATAGTTTTAAATTTAAATAAATCAGACTTTTATGGATGAGGGAATACCTATTTTTTAGTCTTTTTTTTCTTTATTTTGTATTGAGAAGAGGTCATGGTAACATAGTCTTCCTTCAACCTTAAAAACTAAATCCATCAAGTTCAACCCATAGCCTAACATGTTGATCGAGAGGAAGGCAAAAAAAAAATGTGGCAAGCACTAAGCTCCACATTGGAGAAAAAAATTCCTTCCTGACTCCACATACGGCATTAAGACTAGCTCCCTGGATCAACGCCCTATTAAGGAATCTAGTATATATAACCTGTATTATTATACTTTTCAAGAAAGGCATCCATGCCCATCTTAAATTTTAGTAGTGAATCACTCATTACAACCTCATGCAGCAAAGAGTTCCATAGTCTCACTGCTCTTACAGTAAAGAATCCCCGTCTGTGATTATGACTTAACCTTCTTTCCTCCAGATGTAGAAGATGCCTCCTTGTCCCCGTCTCAGACCTCAGAGTAAAAAGATCAGTAGACAGGTCTTTGTACTGTCCCCTCATATACTTGTACATAGCAATAAGATCACCCCTAAGCCTTCGTTTTTCCAAATAACCCAAGTGTAATAACTAGTGTTGAGCGAGCACTAAAATGCTCGGGTGCTCGAAGCTCGGGCCGAGCTCGCCGTGATACTCGGGTGCTCGACCCGAGCAACGAGC
Organism: Phyllobates terribilis; assembly: GCF_046119375.1. Lineage (NCBI taxonomy): Eukaryota > Metazoa > Chordata > Amphibia > Anura > Dendrobatidae > Phyllobates > Phyllobates terribilis. Next base: position 153,425,134 of record NW_027362764.1, on the reverse strand, counting down.
CCAATGTTAGTCTTTGGGAGACCCGAGCATTTTTGCGGCGGCACCCCCGGCAGTCTGTAGAAAGCCTAAAAAGTGCCCAAAACGATAGTGACAGTGCTCAAAAGACATGGGGACAGCATGGGCATTGCCCCAGGAAGCATTTCTGACCCCCAGGTCACTGCTGTCAACAACGTTGTCAGAGGTATTAAGCCACTTTTACAGGCTCACAATATAATGTTCAAAAACTAAACTGAAACGGTTTTCCTGTGAAATATGTTAAGGAACTTCCTTTCCAGGGTAAAGATTTGTGTATAAGGTAAAATAAAAACCAAAAACAAAAATACTCCTCCACACCTTGGGCTATGTTCACAAGTAGCATTTTTTAATACGTTTTTGCACTTTTGTATTGGTTTCAACGGTGACAAATGCATTCACCGGGAAATGTCATTTTAACATTTTACAATCTTATCTGGCCATGTGCTGTGTGACACATGCATACAGTGCAGAAAATACATGGGAACAGCATGGGGAAGACCCCTGGAAGCATCTCTGACACCCAGGTCACTGCCTAAAAGTGTGCCCATCAGAAGTGATCCTTGCTGCATCAGAAGATGCAGACTTGCAACTATCCCTGTGCAAGTCCTTGTCCCAGGGCAGTGTTCAATTGTACCTCCCCCATTCCTTGCAATGCAAGCGCAAGTATGCAGCCTGCCACCCACCCACCCCCAGGCTGCAATACCATACTGCTAGCTTGCTTGCACTTCAAATTGGGCCTTTTAGGCATGTGGAGGTGGAATCTGGCCACCACGTCATGGCTGCGTCGGCGGCCTGGTATCCATACTCAGTCCCCAGCTGCCCGGCAGCCGGATGTCCACGCTCGGTCCCCAGCTGCCTGGGGGCGGCCGGGTGTCCATACTCGGTCCCCAGTCACCCCGGGGCCGGGTGTCCTGACACGGTCCCCAGCCGCCCCTATTTGAAGGACAGCCTAACCACAAGTGAATGTGGCCAGTGATGGTCCATCTCACGCCTTCACACTGGGTTAATATTGTGGAAGCCGGGACACAGTTGGACATTGGGATGCAACATGTCCTCCAGACATAGAGGATTGCGGGTCCTGGGTCAATCAGGCTTCAACACAAAGTTCAAAAGGTAGACAGCAGCAGTGGTCGGCCTCCTACACAGCGAGTAAATTATTCATGATCATGAGGCCATCCATCTCCTTAGCTTTCTGTTCCTTGGAATGTGTAGCATCGGCGTCTCTGCCTTCTGCCAGGCAGAGATGCCGTCCCTCTCACCGCCGCGCTCCCTGCCCGGCGTCCTCCAGCGTTCCTCTTCCTGCTTCTGCTGCCAGCGCGCACAGCTTCCCGGGCACTGTGTTTAGGGCGCACGCGCTCCCTTCCTCTTAAAGTGGCCACGCGCGTGCCCTAAGGAGTCCCCGGCCAATTGCTGGAGGTCCTCCCATATATAAGGCACCTCCTCCAAAATGGAGGTATCCGAGCAATAGTTGATGCACAGTAGTGTTGAGCCACGCCCATAGTGTTCGGGTTCGGTTCGTCGAACACCGGGATGTTCGAGGAACTGTTCGTCGAACTGTTCGTCGAACACCTTAGAACACCGTCGAACACTGTTAAAACCAATGGCAGGCAAACAAAAACACATAGAAACACATAGAAAACACCTTCAAAGGTGTCCAAAAGCTGACAAACTGCTCAGAAGACGCTCTCTTTAAAAAAAGCCGGCCGGCAATTCAGCAGCGGCATACACCGGTACCCGACAATTTAGACAAGAAAGAATAGAGCATCACACATAGATTAGATAGATAGAAACATGTCAGTCACATATATATGAAGTACAGTGACAGTGTTGCTTACTGTACTTGTCATTTAGTGTAAAGGATTTATTTAAAAAAATAATAGTGTTTTCATGCACCATCTCTTTAAAAAAGCCGGCCGGCAATTCAGCAGCGGTACCCGACAATTTATAACAGAAAGAATAGAGCATCACACATAGATAGATACTTGTCATTTAGTGTTAAAATAAAGGATTTATTAAAAAAAAAATTGGCGTGCGGTTCCCCCTAATTTTAGGCTCTAGCGGAGGTTAAGCAGACGGCTGGGGCAGATGTTTGAAGCCTGGGAAGGGGGTAATACCCACGGAGCTTCCCAGGCTACTAATATCAGCCCCCAGCTGAATACCTAGCCTTTACTAGCTATTAAAATGGGGGACCCCCCCAAAAAAATGGCGTGGGGTCCCCCCTATTTTAATAGCTAGCAAAGGCTAGGCAGACAGCTGGGGGCTGATATTAATAGCCCAGGAAGGGTACCATGAATATTGGCCCCCTCCCAGGCTAGAAACACCAGCCGTCAGCCGCCCCAGAAATGGCGCATCCTTAGGATGCGCCAATTCTGGCACTTAGCCTCGCTCTTCCACGCTGCCCTGGTGGGGTGGCAGGGGGCAATAGGGCTGGGGTTGATGTCAGCTTATAATGCCAGCTGACATCAAGCCCAGGTTATTAATGGAGAGGCGTCTATAAGACACCCCCATTACTAACCCCATAGTCAAAGTTAAAAAAAAAAACACAAACACCCAGAATAAAGTCCTTTAATTGAAATAAACACACAATTCTTTATTGTTCTAAATTAAACTATACTTACCATCACGCCCATTCCAGCTGAAGCCAACGATCTCCTGCAATAAAAGAAAAATAATAAAGCAACCTCATCCTTACCTTTCCATGGTTCCCACGACGGCTCCAGCTCTGCTACATCGAGATGACAGGCTGGACCGCAGCAGAACGCTGCCATCCAGCCTGTCATCCCGCAGACACTGAGAAGCACAGGCATGCTTGCGCTCCTCAGCGTCTCTCTGTGACGGCATAAAGATGAGCCGAGTTCATGTCCAATGAACTCGGCTCACCTCATGCACGTCACTGACAGCGTGGGAAAATTCTCACGCTGAAGCGCTGAGTGCAGGAGAATTCTCCCACGCTGTCAGTGACGTGCATGAGGTGAGCCGAGTTCATTGTCGGCTCATCTGGATGCCGTCACAGCGAGACACTGAGGAGCGCAAGCATGCCTGCGCTTCTCAGTGTCCGCGGGATGACAGGCTGGATGGCAGCGTTCTGCTGCGGTCCAGCCTGTCATCTCGATGTAGCAGAGCTGAAGCTGTCCTGGGAACCATGGAAAGGTAAGGATGAGGTTGCTTTATTATTTTACTTTTATTGCAGGAGATCGTTGGCTTCAGCTGGAATGGGCGTGGTGGTAAGTATGGTTTAATTTAGAACAATAAAGGATTGTGTCTTTATTTCAATTAAAGGACTTTATTCTGGGTGTTTGTGTTTTCTTTTAACTTTGACTATGGGGTTAGTAATGGGGGTGTCTTATAGACGCCTCTCCATTACTAACCTAGGCTTGATGTCAGCTGGCATTATAAGCTGACATCAACCCCAGCCCTATTACCCCACTGCCACCGCTACAGGGCAGTGGGAAGAGCGAGGCTAAGTGCCAGAATTGGCGCATCCTATGGATGCGCCATTTCTGGGGCGGCTGACGGCTGGTGTTTCTAGCCTGGGAGGGGGCCAATATTCATGGCACCCTTCCTGGGCTATTAATATCAGCCCCCAGCTGTCTGCCTAGCCTTTGCTAGCTATTAAAATAGGGGGGACCCCACGTCATTTTTTTTGGGGGAGTCCCCCATTTTAATAGCTAGTAAAGGCTAGGTATTCCGCTGGGGGCTGATATTAGTAGCCTGGGCAGCTCCGTGAGTATTACCCCCTTCCCAGGCTTCAAACATCTGCCCCAGCCGTCTGCTTAACCTCCGCTAGAGCCTAAAATTACGGGGAACCCCACGCCAATTTTTTTTTAAATAAATCCTTTATTTTAACACTAAATGACAAGTACAGTAAGCAACACTATCACTGTACTTCATATATATGTGACTGACATGTTTCTATCTATCTAATCTATGTGTGATTCTCTATTCCTTCTATTCTAAATTGTCGGGTACAGATGCTGAAATGCCGGCCGGCTTTTTTAAAGAGACAGTGCATGAAAACACTATTATTTTTTTTAATAAATCCTTTACACTAAATGACAAGTACAGTAAGCAACACTTTCCCTGTACTTCATATATATGTGACTGACATGTTTCTATCTATCTAATCTATGTGTGATTCTCTATTCTTTCTATTCCAAATTGTCGGGTACCGCTGCTGAATTGCCGGCCGGCTTTTTTAAAGAGACGGTGCATGAAAACACTATTATTTTTTTAAATAAATCCTTTACACTAAATGACAAGTACAGTAAGCAACACTGTCACTGTACTTCATATATATGTGGCTGACATGTTTCTATCTATCTAATCTATGTGTGAAGCTCTATTCTTTCGGTTCTAAATTGTCGGGTACCGTTGTATGCCGCTGCTGAATTGCCGGCTTTTCATGTTTCACTGTTGGCACTGTTCCCATCGATTTGGGCAATCACTGTAATGCCACAACCACCATGGCTGTGGCATTACAGTGAGTGGCAGACAATCCCTGCATGATTGGTGCTCTAAATAGCGCCAGACATGCATGACACGCTTTTGGTGCACGAACAGTTATCGAACATAACCTCGAACAGCCGAATTTTTTGCAAATCATTCGGGTTCGTCGAACAACTCGAACACCGCCCAAAACAGCTCGAATTTGAGATTGGCGAACAGTTCTAGTCGAACACCGCTCATCTCTAATGCACAGTGTACTTACCTCTGCTTCAGCCCTCAGATCCCGCTGCTAGCCTGACTACTAGTCCTGCCTGCCAGCCTGACTATCAGTCCAGTCCGCCAGCCTGACTACTCTCCAGCCCGCCAGTCTGTCTTCCGTTCAGTCTGCCAGTCTGTCTATGGGCTTCGCCCGCCTGCTTACCTGGGAGCACCTGCCTGTTACCTGTCAGCCTACCTAGAGGCTCCCGCCTGTCACTTGCCGTGACCACCTGTCTGCCTACCTAGAGGCTCCCGCCTGTCACTTGCCGTGACCACCTGTCTGCCTACCCAGAGGCTCCAGCCCGTCACTTGCCGTGACCACCTGACAGCCTACCTAGAGGTTCCCGCCTTTCGCCTGCTGTCTCTGCCAGTTCATCTACCCGGATCTCTCGTCAGCCTGCCTGCTGTGCCCATCTGCAGTATCGGTCAGTCTCAGCCATCTGACCCGTGGGAGTCACCTGCTCTCTTACAAGGTCGTCCCCAGAGTAGCACCTGGTCCCTCTGCTCGGTCCCTCCCTGGTCACGGAGTCGTTAGCCGCCGTACGACCTAGGTCGGTCAGAGTGGATACTTAGTTACGCCCCTCTGGGTCCCTCCTTGCACCACAGCACAGAGGTTTCAACACCCGGATCCGTAACAGTTTGCTCGGGCCATGGAACCCGGTGGCCCCCAAGCCCCCTAGCTCTCTTACCTGTACCAGGAGGTTTCTCGTCAGAGATCCCAACAGGAAACCATCCTGAACTTCCTGCGGAGTGTCAACTCCCGCCTGGACACACTGCCTGTTCCACCTGTGTCCGCCTCGAGTCGTGCGACTACCACTCCGGCAGTGCCACTGCCGACCAATACCACGACATCCAACCCAGGTCCCCGGCTTTCTGCACCTCCTCGTTTTGGAGGTGACCCCGCTCTAGCTTGGGGTTTCATAAACCAGTGCACCCTGCACTTTGAACTTTTGGCACATCAGTTTCCCTCCGATTGGGCCAAGGTGGCATTCATCATGTCTCACCTCACTGGGGAAGCACTGGCATGGCTTAATCCCCTGTGGGAGAAAGGGGATCCCCTGGTGTCCGATCTATCGTTTTTCCTCGCTGCTTTCCGGAAAGTCTTCGATGAACCAGGACGAAAATCCTCTACTACCTCCTCTTTGCTCCATCTCCGCCAAGGTAGTCTCACCGTGGGCCAGTATGCCATACAGTTCCGTACCCTCGCTTCTGAGCTTGCCTGGGACAACGAGGCCCTGGTGTCGATCTTCTGGGAGGGCCTTTCCGGCCGGATTAAGGATGAGTTGGCCGGCCGGGACATTCCTACCACCCTGGATGACCTGGTGTCGCTAGCTACCCGGATCGACATCCGTTTCCTGGAAAGTTCTAAAGAGACTACCCGGGAGCGAAGATTTCCTCACCTTGCTCCAACTTTCCAGAGACCTGTCTCTCAATTAGCTACTCCCCGGGCACGCTTGCCCGAACCTATGCAAGTCGACCAGACCAAGATGGTCAAACCTCGCCAAGAGTCACGCCGAGCCGAGGGGAGCTGTTTCTATTGTGGCAGTAAGGAGCACTTCCTCCGTTTCTTCCCGGTGAAGCCGGGAAAAGCCAGTACATAGGACCGCTTGGAGAGGTCATCCTAGGCAAAAGTAAACCCTCTCCTTCCCTGACTTTGTCTGTCTCCATCTCCTGGGGAGAGAACCGCTACGTTGAAATTGCACACCTAGATTCCGGAGCTGCTGGGAACCTCATTTCCCAGTCCCTGGTAGAGAAATATCACATTCCCACCAAACCTCTGGCTGAACCATTGGCAGTCACCTCCGTGGATGGAAGACTCCTTCCGGTGACCATCCTGCTCGCCACAGAACCTATAACTCTGCAGGTGGGAATGCTGCACTCTGACAGGATCTCCTTCCATGTGCTTTCCGGTCTCTCTCACTCCCTTTTGCTAGGTCTACCCTGGCTTCAGGGACATGAACCCGTGCTGAACTGGCAATCCGGTGAAGTTCTCCGTTGGGGGCAGGATTGCCATGAGACCTGCCTGGCCCCGGTCCGCCCGGTTCATCCGCCCCTCACCCTGGCTAATCTACCCAGTTTACCGGCACCTTACTAGTCCTATGCAGATGTCTTTGACAAAAAGGAAGCAGAGACACTGCTACCTCATAGGCCATATGATTGCCCTATCGACCTGGTACCCGGTGCCACTCCACCCCGTAGGCGTATTTACCCGTTGTCGTCGGCCGAAACCCGGGCCATGTCGGAATACATTAAGGAGATTCTGGCTAGGGGATTGATCCGGAAATCTACCTCCCCGGCTGGAGCCGGATTCTTCTTCGTCAAGAAGAAGGATGGTCCACTACGCCCCTGTATAGACTATCGAGGACTTAACCAAATCACGGTCAAAAACAAATACCCCCTGCCACTCATCTCTGAGTTGTTTGACCACCTTAATGGCGCTAGGATCTTTTCCAAGCTGGATCTACTTGGGGCGTATAACCTGGTCCGGATCCGTCAAGGGCACGAGTGGAAGACGGCATTCAATACCCGGGACGGTCGCTATGAATACCGTGTAATGCCCATCGGTCTCTGCAATGCTCCCGTCGTCTTCCAAGAATTAGTCAATGACATCTTCCGTGATCTTCTATATTCCTGCATGGTGGTGTATCTGGATGACATCTTGGTCATCTCTCCAGACCTTCCCACACACCGGAGGGATGTTCGTCAGGTCCTGCTTAGGCTCAGGCAGAATCACCTCTATGCCAAATTTGAGAAGTGCCTCTTCGAGCAGACTTCCCTTCCGTTCCTGGGTTATATTATCTCCCAGACAGGTCTACGAATGGACCCCAAGAAGCTCTCTGCCGTCTTAAAATGGCCCCGTCCGGAGGGGTTGAAGGCGATTCAGAGATTCCAGGGCTTCGCCAACTACTACCGTCTCTTCATCCCGCACTTCTCTACTCGGACTGCTCCCATCTCTGCGCTCACCCGTAAGGGAGCAAATCCCAAGCTATGGCCGCCCGAAGCTGAGGAGGCCTTCCTTTCCTTAAAACAAGCCTTCTCTTCTGCCCCAGTGCTGCACCGTCCGGACTGCAAGAAACAGTTCTTCCTGGAGGATGATGCATCCTCCTCCGGAGCCGGAGCGGTGCTCACCCAAAAATCTTCATCCGGGAGAATGGTAACCTGCGGCTTCTTCTCCAAACTCTTCTCCTCGTCTGAGCGCAACTACTCCATAGGAGACCGAGAACTGCTAGCCATCAAATTGGCGCTAGAGGAGTGGCGTTACCTGCTTGAAGGAGCTCTATACCCAGTGATCATCTATACTGATCACAAAAATCTTGCATATCTCCAGAATGTCCAAAGACTCAATCCGCGTCATTCCTGGTGGTCTTTGTTCTTCGCTCGCTTCGACTTTATCCTACATTTCCGCCCGGTGGACAAGAATGTTAAAGCTGACGCCTTGTCCTGATCCTTCCTGTCCTTCGATCTAGAGGAGGAGCCTACGCATAACATCGACCCCTCCAAAGTAATGAGTATGGCCCCCTTAGATCTGACTCGTCTCCCACCCGGTAAGACATTTGTAGCAGTTCCAGATCGGGAGAAGATTCTTCACTGGGGTCATTCATCTAAACTAGCCGGCCATGCCGGTCAGAAAAAGACTTTCCTGCTCATTACCCGGCATTACTGGTGGCCCACCCTGCGCAAGGATGTAGTAGACTTTGTCTCGGCCTGTTCGTCTTGTGCCCGCAACAAAGTTCCCAGACATCTTCCAGCTGGTCACCTCCTGCCTCTTCCCGTACCTGCTGCCCCTTGGCAACACATTGCTATGGACTTTATTACAGATCTCCCTGTTTCTGCTGGCTGTACAGTCATTTGGGTGGTCGCCAACCGCTTTTCTAAAATGGCCCACTTCATCCCTCTGCCTGGTCTCCCATCTGCATCAGAGCTGGCTAAGGACTTCTTCCTTCACATTTTCCGTCTCCATGGCCTACCCCTCCACATTGTGTCGGATCGAGGGGTTCAGTTCACCTCACGCTTCTGGAGAGCTACGTGTAAGCTGCTGGATGTCACCCTGGATTTCTCCTCCGCTTACCATCCACAGTCCATTGGCCAAGTGGAGCGTATCAACCAGATCCTTACCAGCTACCTTCGGCACTTTGTTAATGCTCACCATACCGATTGGGTGGACCTCCTACCCTGGGCCGAATTCTCCTGCAACAACCATGAGAGCGAATCGACTTCCAAGTCCCCGTTCTTTGTAGTCTATGGTCAACATCCCCGGATTCCGTTTCCCGTCTCCGCTTCTGTGGACAACCCTGCCACGGAGTCTCTGGTCAGCAAATTTTCCACCATTTGGGAGAATACTAGGTCCGCACTTCTTCAGTCCTCCGAGCAGACGAAGAGATATGCTGACAAGAGACATCTGGATCCGCCTCAATTCCGTCCGGGAGACAAGGTTTGGCTCTCCTCCAAACATGTTCGGCTCAAAATACCCTCCTACAAGTTGGGTCCTTGGTTCATCGGTCCATTTGAAGTTCTCAAACACATCACCCCAGTGGCCTACAAGTTAAAACTCCCAGCCACCTTACGGATTCCGAACTCCTTCCACGTATCTCTCCTCAAACCAGCTGTGTTTAATTATTTTTCCAACAATCCAGGTACTCCCCCTGCTCCGGTTTCCGCTGAGGACGTTTTTGAGGTAGAGAACATTCTGGCCACCAAGAGGGTAAGAGGAAAAACCTTTTTTCTGGTGGATTGGAAGGGGTTTGGCCCAGAGGAGAGAACTTGGGAACCCAGGGAGAACATTCATGCCCCGCTTCTTCTTGAAAAATTTCTTTCTGGCCTAAAAAATAGCGGGCGTAAGGGGGGGGTACTGTAGCATCGGCGTCTCTGCCCTCTGCCAGGCAGAGACGCCATCCCTCTCACCGCCGTGCTCCCTGCCCGGCGTCCTCCAGCGCTCCTCTTCCTGCTGCCGGCGCGTGCAGCTTCCCGGGCACTGTGCTTTGGGTGTGCGCGTGGTCCCTTCCCCTTAAAGGGGCCGCACTCGCCGCCCTAAGGAGTCCCCGGCCAATTGCCGGAGGTCCTCCCATATATAAGGCACCTCCTCCAAAATGGAGGTGCCCAAGTAATAGTTGATGCACAGTATACTTACCTCTACTTCAGCCCTCAGGTCCCACTGCTAGCCTGACTACTAGTCCTGCCCGCCAGCCTGACTATCAGTCCAGTCTGCCAGCCTGACTACTCTCCAGCCCGACAGTCTGACTTCCGTTCAGTCCGCCTGTCTGTCTATGGGCTTCGCCTGCCTGCTTACCTGGGAGCACCTGCCTGTTACCTATCAGCCTACCTAGAGGCTCCCGCCTGTCACTTGCCGTGACCACCTGTCTGCCTACCTGGAGGCTCCGGCCCGTCACGTGCCGTGACCACCTGACAGCCTACCTAGAGGCTCCCGCTTTTCTCCTGCTGTCTCTGCCAGTTCATCTACCCGGATCTCTCGTCAGCCTGCCTGCTGTGCCCATCTGCAGTATTGGTCAGTCTCAGCCATCTGACCCGTGGGAGTCACCTGCTCTCTTACAAGGTCGTCCCCAGAGTAGCACCTGGTCCCTCTGCTCGGTCCCTCCCAGGTCACGGAGTCGTTAGCCGCCGTATGACCTAGGTCGGTCAGAGTGGATACTTAGTTACGCCCCTCTGGGTCCCTCCTTGCACCACAGCACAGAGGTTCAACCACCCGGATCCGTAACAGAATGCAAGCGCATGTATGTAGTAGCGGCTAGGCCTGAGGTGGTCAGCGTTTTGGCGCATATCCTACCTCCTCCGAGGATTGCTGGATGTTTTCCTGCTACTATCCCAGTTCTATGACTCCCGTTAAAACAAAGCTTCAGGTGATGAATGATGGATGAGGTGGTGGCAAAGGAGAAAGAGCAGGAGGAACAGGGACCATTCACATCAATATCAGGCCAGTCAACCACACATGTCTTGTAGGATATGTTTCTGTACCAAAAGGAGCAGTTCGGCTACACAGTTATAGGGCATACAGTGAGTGCAATGCCTACCAAAAATTTAGAAGCACTCCAATGCCCCTTGGAAGTGACATGGAGGTCAGAGGGCCTTAACTAAACTGTTTTTTCCATTTATAGCAACTGGGTCTCCTGTACACTGTTGGCCTAAGCAGTAAATGGAAGGCGTTCCAAAAATTATGAGGAACTTCAATGCCCCTTGAAACAGACGTGAATTATAGCATACTAAAAAACTTCTACCCATTATTGGGGAGTGGGTCTCCCTTAGTGCTCGTCTATGCATTGAAAAGCAAAAGCTGACTAAAATTAGGAGGAAATGCAATGCCCGTTGGTAGAGTCATGGAGGTTAGAGTTAATTAAAAACAACATTTCAATGCCCCTTGGAAGAGCTGTGGAGTTCAGAATGGTTTAACAAGATGGTTTTAATGCCCCTTTGAAGAGACGTGGAGGTCACAGTAGCTTAACAAGATGGTTTTAATGCCCCTTGGAAGAGACGTGGAGTTCGCAGTAGCTTAACAAGATGGTTTTAATGCCCCTTGGAAGAGACGTGGAGGACGCAGTAGCGTAACAAGACGGTTTTAATGCCCCTTGGTAGAGACGTGGAGGTTGCAGTAGCTTGACAAGACGGTTTTAATGCCCCTTGGAAGAGACGTGGAGGTCGCAGTAGCTTAACAAGACAGTTTAATGCCCCTTGGAAGAGTGGTGGAGGTCACAGTAGCTTAACAAGATGGTTTTAATGCCCCTTGGAAGAAAGGTGGAGGTCGCAGTAGCTTAACAAGACTGTTTTAATGCCTCTTGGAAGAGCCATGCAGTACAGCATCTTAAAAACATTATTCCCATCATTGGGGAGTGGGTCTCCCATACAAAAGCTGCCAAAAATTAGGAGGGAGGAACTTGCAATGCTGGCAACACGGACCAAGGTCACCCTGGTGGTATAGTGCTGGTGGAGGCTGAGGATAAGGAGAAGAGCAAAATACAGCCGAAATGAGGAAGCATATACCTATGTGTGGGTATGAAGCGGTGCATGGCAAAACACCTCCCAAAATAACACAGTGGATTTGACTTTATGTTACTCTGCTGTCATTTGGTGGTGATGAGAAGTCTGGCCCAATCCAGCCCTTTTTCAGGCGAGTGCGTTTACCAGTTGACAGGCGAGTGCGCTTATCAGTTATAATTCCCCCAGCGGCACAAAAAACAAGCTCCAATAACACGCTAGCGGCACGGCAGGCAAGGACCTCCAAGGCGTAAAGAACGAGTTCATTTCAAGTGTCCTGCTTGGATACCCAATAATTAAAAGGCACAGAGGAATCACGGAGGATGTTGGTACGGTCAGCAAGGTACTCCCTCACCATCTTTTGAAACTTTCCACTCCTTGTGAGAGTACCCCGCGCCTCAGGACCTGTAAGCTGGGCAGGTTTCAGAAAACTGTCTCAGAATGTTGACAGTGTTCCCTTGCCTCTGCTGGATTGGAGTTGCGTCTCTCTCGCCTGCACGCCTTGGTTGGTCAACGAACTGTGACCTTTGCCGCTAGGGTGTTCAGATGGGAATTTTTTAAACAGTCCTGCAGCAAGGGCCTTCTGGTACTGCCCCTTTTTTGTAGACCTCTCCACCTCAGGAATAAGAGAGTGAAAGTTCTCCTTGTAGCGGGGGTCTAAAAGTGTCACCAACCAGTAATGACTGTCACCCAACATTTTTACAACGTGAGGGTCACGGTTAAGGCAAGGTAACATAAAGTCAGCCATGCGTGCCAGACTGGTAACGGACAAGAATTCCGTGTCCTCACCAAGATGACGACTGACCATGCTCTCATCATCCTCCTCCTCTCCCCTGTCCTCAGGCCACCCACACTGAACCGACGGTATGACAGTGGTACAGGTACTACCGTCTGCAGCGCATGATACCCGCTCCTGTTCTTCCTCCTCCTCCTCCTCTTCCTCCTCTCCCTCATTGTCCCCCAATGCACGATGGGATGATATGAGGCTGGGCTGTGTGTAATCGTCCGCTTCTGCTTCTTTATCCATCTCATCATACTCTGGCTGCAATGCCTCCTCTTTAATTCTCTGCAGAGAACGTTGCAAAAGACAGACAACATGCTAATGATGGCATGATTGCCACTCACCATCTTGGTGGACTCCTCAAAGTTTGTCAAGATGGTACATATGTCAGACATCCAGGTCCACTGCTGAGGTCTTATGTGTGGAGTCTGACCTGAATATCGACGGCCTTGTTGTGGCTGGTACTCCACATCTGCTCTCTTCTGCTCACAAATCCTTTGCAACATGTGGAGGGTAGAGTTCCAACGTGTGGGGACATCACACACCAGTCGGTGTGACGGAAGCTGCAAACGCTGCTGCAACACAGCAAGGGCAGCGGAAGCTGTAGCTGACTTGCGAAAATGAGCTGACAGGCGACGTACTTTGACGAGCAGATCTGGCAACTTGGGGTACGATTTAAGAAACCGCTGAACCACGAGGTGAAGCACATGAGCCAAGCATGGTACGTGTGTGATCTCGCCTCGCCTCAGAGCCGCCACCAGGTCACGGCCATTGTCACACACGACCATGCCTGGATGTAGGTTCAGTGGTCTCAGCCACAGATCTGCCTGCTCTTTCACAGCTGTCCACAACTCACAAGCAGTGTGAGGTTTCTCACCTAAGCTTATGAGTTTCAGCACAGCCTGTTGCCGCTTGGCTGAGGCAGTACTGCAGTGCTTCCAGCTTGTAACTGATGTGGTGATATCTGAGATGGAGGCTGAACATGAGGAGGAGGAGGAGGATGAGGTGCAGGAGCTGTACACTGTGGGGGCAACTCTGACTGACATAGGGCCCACAATCCTCAGTGTGGGGAGGATGTGTTTCGTCCCAAGGTCCGACTGGGTCCCGGCTTCCACTATGTTTACCCAGTGTGCCGTCAGGGAGATGTACTGTCCCTGGCCACAAGCACTTGTTCACGTGTCCATTGTCAGGTGGACTCTCCCAGTAACTACGTTGCTGAGGGCACGGCAGATGTTTTGGGACACGTGCTTGTGTAGTGCGGGGATGGCACACCGGGCAAAATAGTGTCGGCTGGGGATCGAGTACCGAGGGATGGCCACCGCCATATGGTTGCGGAACGATTCCATCTCCACCAGCATAAAAGGCAGAATTTCCAACCCAAGCAGTCGTGAAATGTGCGAATTTAGGACTGTGGCTTGTGGGGTGTTGGCTGCGAATTTCCACTTTCGTTCAAAGGTCTGGGATATGGACAATTGAACGCTGTGGTGGGACGTGGACGTGGACGTTGATGCTGTTTCTTGAGAAACTGCCATAACAAGTGAAGACTGAGAGGAGGGGGCATCTTTGCATGCAGTATGGACAGGGGATTGCCTTGCACGCACAAAAGGGGGTTCTATTACACGCACAACAGTGGAAGAAGCAGTGGTGACACCCGCTAAAACTGGTCGTGAACCCTGGGGTTTGGCCCACAATGTTTGGTGCTTTGCTGCCATGTGCCTGATCATGCTGGTGGTGGTCAGACTGGTAGTTTTGTCACCCCTGCTGATGCTGGCATGGCAGGTGGTACAAGTGGCCTTTTTTGGGGTTATCAGCAGAGTCTTTAAAAAAATTCCAGACTCTGGAAGACCTACCGGTTGTACTGGCAATGTCCCTCGTGTTGGTGTTACGGGGAACTGTTGTCCGCCTTCTCTGTGCGGCCACCACACTGCTTCTTCCTGCCTGTTGGGGTACTCTGCCTCCCTCCCCCTGTGTGCTGCTGGCCTCGCTCTGCGTGTCCTCCTGCCACGTTGGGTCAGTTACTAGATCATCCACCACCTCCTCCTCTTCCTCTTGCGCACCACAATCCTCCTCCTCACTTCGTGGCCATTGTGTCTCGTCATCGTCCACCTCTTTTGACAAATTGCCAGCGTCGATTTCCTCTGGCCGTGGCTGTTCAAATATTTGGGCATCGCTACATGGGATCTCCTCTTTCACCACTTCAAGTGGAACAGGCGAGGGGCACAAATATGGAAATGAACCAGTGAACAGCTCTTCAGAGTGTCCAAGTGTGGGATCAGTTGCTGTCTAACGACACTCGGCATGTTGGGAGGAAGGAGCATCAGGGTGAGGAGGAGTATGCGGTCGAGACTCACGGCTACTAAAACTTGACCGTGTGGATGACAGACCGGAGGTGGTGGTGCCAAGGTAACTGGAAGTATTATCTGCTATCCAATTAATAACCTGTTCACACTGATCAGTTCGCAATACTGGTGTTGTAGTGTGGTTCCCTAGTAAATCGGTCAAGAAGTGGGAGCGAGAAGATGTGGCTGTTGGTTGTCACACATTTTCACACCTTAACCATGGCCCCATCCTCTACACGCACCATCACCAGAACGTCCAGTTCCACGTCCCTTGCCACGAGCCTTGCCCATTGTAAATTAAGTAAAATAGCTTACACTCGCACTATCAATGGAAAAAGGGTAATAAAAAGGAGATTAGAACCGTGGAAGAGGAAAACCACAGTTCTATTTCTCTGGCCTACACCAGAATCTTTTAAACAGATATATTTGTGACTGAACAGACAGGGAGACACTATTTTTTTTTTTTTTTACGTAAAACAGGCAAAAAGCTGGATAATACAGAGATTTGAACCGTGGAACTGCAAAACCACAGTTCTAATATACTGGCGTATACCAGACTTTTTTTAATAGATACAGTACAGACCAAAAGTTTGGACTCGCCTTCTCATTTAAAGATTTTTCTATATTTTCATGACTTAAAAATAGTACATTCACACTGAAGGCATCAAATCTATGAATAAAAGCATGTGGAATTAATTATACTTAACAAAAAAGTGTGAAACAACTGAAAATATATCTTATATTCTAGGTTCTTCAAAGTAGCCACCTATTGCTTTGATGACTGCTTTGCACGCTCTTGGTATTCTTTTGATGAGCTTCAAGAGGTAGTCACCGGAAATGGTTTTCACTTCACTGGTGTGCCCTGTCAGGTTTAATAAGTGGGATTTCTTGCCTTATAAATGGGGTTGGGACCATCAGTTGTATTGTGCAGAAGTCAGGTGGATACACAGCTGATAGTCCTACTGAATAGACTGTTAGAATTTGTATTATGGCAAGAAAAAAGCAGCTAAGTAAAGAAAAATGAGTGGCCATCATTACTTTAAGAAATGAAGGTCAGTCAGTCAGAAAAATTGGGCAAACTTTGAAAGTGTCCCCAAGTGCAGTTGCAAAACCTATCAAGCGCTACAAAGAAACTGGCTCACATGAGGACTGCCCCAGGAAAGGAAGACCAATAGTCACCTCTGCTTCTGAGGATAAATTTATCCGAGTCACCTGGCTCAGAAATCGCAGGTTAACAGCAGCTGAGATTAGAGACCAGGTCAATGCCACACAGAGTTCTAGCAGCAGACACATCTCTTCAACAACTGTTAAGAGGAGACTTTGTGCAGCAGGCCTTCATGGTAAAATAGCTGCTAGGAAACCACTGCTAAGGACAGGCAACAAGCAGAAGAGACTTGTTTGGGCTAAAGAACACAAGGAATGGACATTAGACCAGTGGAAATCTGTGCTTTAGTCTGATGAGTCCAAATTTGAGATCTTTGGTTCCAAGCAAAGTGTCTTTGTGCAACGCAGAAAAGGTGAACGGATGGACTCTACATGCCTGGTTTCCACTGTGAAGCATGGAGGAGGAGGTGTGATGGTGTGGGGGTGCTTTGCTGGTGACACTGTTGGGGATTTATTCAAAATAGAAGGCATACTGAACCAGCATGGCTACCACAGCATCTTGCAGCGGCATGCTATTCCATCTGGTTTGCGTTTAGTTGGACCATCATTTATTTTTCAACCGCGCAAATTACCACAAACACACCTCCAGGCTGTGTAAGGGCTATTTGACCAAGAAAGAGAGTGATGGGGTGCTACGTCAGATGTCCTGGCCTCCACAGTCACCAAACCTGAACCCAATCGAGATGGTTTGAGGTGAGCTGGTCCGCAGAGTGAAGGCAAAAGGGCCAACAAGTGCCAAGCATCTCTGGGAACTCCTTCAAGATTGTTGGAAGACCATTTCCGGTGACTACCTCTTGAAGCTCATCAAGAGAATGCCAAGAGTGTGCAAAGCAGTCATCAAAGCAAAAGGTGGCTACTTTGAAGAACCTAGAATATAAGACATATTTTCAGTTGTTTCACACTTTTTTGTTAAGTATATAATTCCACATGTGTTAATTCATAGTTTTGATGCCTTCAGTGTGAATGTACAATTTTCATAGTTCTGAAAATACAGAAAAAGCTTCAAATGAGAAGGTGTGTCCAAACTTTTGGTCTGTACTGTATATTTGGGGCTGAACAGTCAGCGACACACTCAAACTGTTTTTTTTATGTAAAAATGGCCCAAAAGTGGATAATACAGAGATTTGAACCGTGGAACTGCAAAACCACAGTTATATTTTTCTGGCCTACATCAGAATCTTTCAAACAGATATATTTGTGTCTAAACAATCAGGGAGACACTATTACTGTTTTTCTTTACGGAAAAAATACCAAAAGCTGGATAATACAGAGATTTGAACCGTGGAACTGCAAAACCACAGTTATATTTTTCTGGCCTACACCAGAATCTTTCAAACAGATATATTTGTGTCTAAACAATCAGGGAGACACTATTACTGTTTTTCTTTACAGAAAAAATACCAAAAGCTGGATAATACAGAGATTTCAAACGTGGAACTGCAAAACCACATTTATATTTTTCTGGCCTACACCAGAAACTTTCTAAAAGATATATTTGTGTCTGAACAATCAGGGAGACACTATTACTGTTTTTCTTTACAGAAAAAATACCAAAAGCTGGATAATACAGAGATTTGAACCGTGAAACCGCAAAACCACAGTTATATTTTTCTGGCCTACACCAGAATCTTTCAAACAGATATATTTGTGTCTGAACAATCAGGGAGACACTATTATTGTTAGGGAAAAAATACCAAAAGCTGGATAATACAGAGATTTGAACCGTGAAACTGCAAAACCACAGTTATAGTTATGTGGCGTACACCAGACTCTTTTAAACAGTTATATTGGTGTCTGACCAGTCAGGGAGACACTATTACAGTTTTTTTTTACGGCAAAAAATGCCAAAAACAGGATAATACAGAGATTTCACCCGTGGATCTGCAAAACCACAGTTATATTTTTCTGGCCTTCACCAGACTCTTTTAAACAGATATATTGGTGTTTGAACAGTCACAGACACACTAAATTTCTTTTTTGGGGGGGAGGATACCAAAAGGTTTATAAGACGCGTATTTGGACAGTCTGACTGAGGGAAAAAAAAATACAGGATTTTGATGAAAAAAAAATAATTTTTCCTGGCCCCTGAGACTGGAGCAATTTGACCAACAGGAGCACACAGGACTGTAATGCAGCGTTTGCTGGTATAACCACTGCGTCTCCTATACAGCCTGCCTGCCTGACTGATATCTGGGATGGATATTAATCCTGAGGAGGACTGTTTGTTTGATTTGGCAGGCTTTAGAAACCCTACACCAACTATTTCGGAGTATAAATCTCTCCCTAGCTCAGCAGCACTGACCCTACACTGTCTGATCCGGAGCGACTGTGCACATGATGGCGGCGCCCGGTTTTAAATATTTGAGGTGACGCTGTGCGGCCAGCCAATCACTGTAATGCCCACAAACAACATGGCTGCGGCATTACAGTGACTGGCTGGCAATCCCTGCATGTTCATTGGCTCTGTAAAGAGCGCCAAACGTGCAGGGCGGAGACCCGAGCTCCCGCCCGAGTAACCCGGAAATGCTCGGTGCTCGCTGAACATCCCGAGTAGTGAGATGCTCGGGCGAGTACCGAGCAATGTCGAGCATGCTCGCTCAACACTAGTAATAACCTGTCTTTGTATTGCAGACCCCCCAGTCCTCTAATAACCTTGGTTGCTCTTCTCTGCACCCGCTCTAGTTCAGCTATGTCTTTCTTATACACAGAAGACCAGAACTGTACACAGTATTCTAAGTGTGGTCGCACTAGTGACTTGTATAGAGGTCAAATTATGTTCTCCTCATGAGCATCTATGCCTCTTTTAATGCATCCCATTATTTTATTTGCCTTTGCAGCAGCTGCCTGACACTGGCCACCAAACATGAGCTTGTCGTCCATCAATACACCCAGGTCTTTTTCAGTGACAGTTTTGCCCAGTGTTTTACAA
Source organism: Phyllobates terribilis (assembly GCF_046119375.1). Classification (NCBI taxonomy): domain Eukaryota; kingdom Metazoa; phylum Chordata; class Amphibia; order Anura; family Dendrobatidae; genus Phyllobates; species Phyllobates terribilis. Next base: position 153,406,218 of record NW_027362764.1, on the reverse strand, counting down.
TTAGGCTGTGTGCCCACGATGCAGATTTAATGTGTTTCCGCGGCGCCATTTCCACCTCAAAAACTCATTAAAAATGCATGTTAAGTTGTCTGCCATGTTTCCCAATGATAATCCGCATGTGCTGTGCACATGCTGAGGAAATTTCCGCTGCGGATTATCATTGCGGAAAAATCCGCAGCAGAACCATTCCTTGTGCGTAATCGCGGGGAAATCGCCGCCATTGACTTGCATTGAACAGCATTACATCCGGTTCATGCGGTTCAATGCGCATTTGGTACCCAGGTCTGGAGAAGAGAAGACTCTCCTCCAGACCCGGGTATCATTAGTAAAAAAAAAAAAAATGGAAAAAATAAAAAAAACATTATACTTACCTCTCCGGTGGCCCCCGGTGGCTTCCTCTGTCATTGGCGTCCCGCGGTGTTCTGAAATTACCTCCGGTGACGTCATTTAGTCATGTGATAGTCGGCGGTCACGTGACCTGTCAGCTGACTAAATGACATCAGCGCAGGTTCTTTCTGAAACCGTGGGACGCCGAGGACAGAACACGCCACCAGAGAAGGAGTCCGGGGGCCGCCAGAGAGATAATTATAATGTTTTTTTTATTTTTTACGTTTTAATTCTTTTTTTTTTTTAATATTGATGCTGCATTTAAAGCAGCATAGGTTGGGTCACACACTATAAATCCATGCCAGTTGCATGGATTTATATTGTGTGACCTACTTGTCAAGTACTTTTCCAAGTGATGCTCAAAATCGCTTGGAAAAGCGCTTGAAAAACGCATGCAGAAATGCATGCAAAAACGCTTCAAAAATGCTTATCCCTGGCACAAAAAACGCATGTAAAATCTGCATGCGTTTTTTTCTGCCAAGGAGATGCAGAAATGCTCAGGAAATTTCTGCTTCATTGCTGCATCGTGGGTACATAGTCTTAAGCATATAATTATACATTTTATTTCCTCACCCAAGTGCATTACCTTACATTTATCCCCGTTAAAGCTCATTTGCCAGTTATCATCCCAAGCTTCTAGTTTACATAGATCCTCCTGTAATATAAAATTATCCTCCTGTGTATTAATTACCCTGCAGAGTTTAGTGTCATCTGCAAATATTGAAATACTACTCTGTATGCCCCCTACAAGGTCATTAATAAATATGTTAAAAAGAAGCGGGCCCAATGCTGACCCCTGTGGTACCCCACTGTTAACTGAGACCCAGCCTGAGTGTTTTCCATTAATAACCACCCTTTGTTTCCTATCACTGAGCCAATTCTTAACCCACTTACATATATTTTCCTCTATCCCCATTGTTCTCATTTTATGTATCAACCTTTTGTGTGGAACCGTATTAAAAGCTTTTGAAAAGTCCATATACACAACATCCCCTGCATTTCCTTGGTCCAGTCAGGAACTTACCTCTTCATAAAAGCTGATCAGATTAGTTTGACAGGAACAGTCCCTCGTAAACCCATGTTGGTATTGGGTCATGAGGTTATTCTTCTTCAGATACTCTATTATAGCATCTCTTAGGAAACCCTCCAGGATTGTACCCACAGTAGAGGTTAAGCTTACTGGCCTAAAATTTCCAAGTTCAGTTTTTGTCCCCTTTTTGAATATTGGCACCACATTTGCTATACGCCAGTTCTGTGGTACAGACCCTGTTATTATGGAATCTTTAAAGATTAAAAATAATGGTCTATCTATGACGTTACGTAATTCCTGCAGTACTCGCGGGTGTATCCAATCCTGGCCCGCGGATTTGTCAACTTTAGTGACTTTTAGACCCTGCCATACTTCCTGCTGGGTTAAGCAAGTGACATTTAATGGAGAATTTTTGATCATGTTTTCTGTCATGCAATTTTCTAGTGTAATTGCTGTTGAAAAAAAAATCATTTAGCATATTATGTTTTTCCTCATCCTCATCCACCATTTCACCCAGACTATTTTTAAGGGAGCCAACACAATAATTTTTTAGTTTCTTACTATTTATGCAGTTAAAGAATATTTTGGGATTATCTTTACTTTCTCTGGCAATGATTCTCTCTGTCTCAATCTTTGCTGCCTTGATTTGTTTTTTACAGAATTTATTTAATTTTCTGTATTTATTTAATGCCTCATCACTACCTACTTGCTTTAGCTCTCTAAATGCTTTCTTTTTGTCACTTATTGCGCCCCTTACAGCTATATTTAGCCATAGTGGTTTCCTCCTATTTCTAGCATGTTTATTCCCATAGGGTATATATTGTGCACAGGTCCTATTCAGGATGCTAATAAATGTCTCCCATTTGCTTTGTGTAGTTTTATGTCTCAGGATATCGTCCCAGTTTATTGCACTAAGATCATCTCTCAACCGTTGGAAATTTGCCTTCCTGAAGTTTAGTGTCCTTGTAACCCATCTACTACACATATTATTAAAGGATACATGAAAACTTATTATTTTGTGATCACTATTACCCAAGTGACCCCCAACTCGTATATTTGATATGCGGTCTGGCCTGTTGGTTAATATTAGGTCTAGCAGTGCCCCCCTTCTTGTTGGGTCCTGAACCAGTTGTGAAAGGTAATTGTCTCTCATAGTTGTCAAAAACCTATTACCTTTGCTGGAACTACAGGTTTCTGTTCCCCAATGCATTTCAGGGTAGTTGAAGGTCCCAATAATAATGACTTCTCCTTGAGTCACTGCTTCATATATTTGCTTTATGAGGATATTCTTCGCTGCTTCCATTATTTTTGGAGACTTATAACAAACCCCTATCAGTAATTTATTATTTTTTCCCCCTCCCCTTATCTCCACCCACAGGACTCTACAATATGGGTTTTAAGGATGATTTTACATATAAACACCCCCCCCCCTCGTTTGTTTGTACGGTCATTTCTGAACAGACTATAGCCCTGTAAATCAACTGCCCGGTCATGGCCCTCGTCCAGATATCCCCACCATGTCATAATTATTTTCCAACAAAATTAATTCTAATTCCTTCATTTTGTTGGTGAGGCTTCTGGCATTAGTGTATATGCATTTTATGCATCTCTCTGTACCTCTATTCCTTCTTACTATATTGACTTTTCTAGCCCCATCCCCAATTTCTTTATTTGTGCCCTGATCACTATCTGCACTATCTTCTCCACCAATAAAATGAATACCCTTCCCCCCAATCCCTTGTTTAAACACTCCTCCAACCTTCTAGCCATTTCCTCCCCCAGCACAGCTGCACCCTCCCCATTGACGTGCAGCCCGTCCCTAGCGTAAAACCTGTAGCCAACTGAGAAGTCGGCCCAGTTCTCAAGGAACCCAAACCCCTCCTTCCTACACCAATTCCTGAGCCACTTATTTATCTCCATAATCTCCCGTTGCCTCTCTGACATGGCACGTGGTACAGACAGTATTTCAGAGAATACCACCTTGGAGGTCCTTGCTTTAAGCTTGCAGCCTAATTCCCTGAAATCATCTTTGAGGACCTTCCACCTACCTCTAACTTTGTCATTTGTGCCAATATGCATCATGACCGCTGGGTCCTCACCAGCCCCTCCCAGTAATCTGTCAACCCGATCAGCGATGTGCCGGACTCGAGCGCCAGGTAGGCACCACACTGTTCGACGATCCCTGTTTTTGTGACAGATTGCCCTCTCTGTTTCTCTAATAATTGAGTCCCCCAATATCAGCACCTGCCTGTCCTGCCCTGCACTCCTATTTTCCCCCTTACTGGAGCTGACACTCCTCTGACTTTCAGAGGACATGCCTTGCTGCAGCAGGGCTATCTCTGTATTAACACCCCTCTCATCTGCCAACTTTGCAAACTTATTGGGGTTTGCCAGATCAGGACTAGCCTCCCTTGCACACTTCCCTCTACCCCGCCTTCTAACTGTCACCCAGCTAGCTGCCTCACCATCCTGCAGCTCCATACTACCATCCTCCCCCACATCTACCTCAGTGAGCAGAAGACTCCTTTCCATATTGTCTATGGATCTCAGTGTTGCCAGCTGCTCATTTAGATCCAGTACCTGGGCTTCCAAACGCACAATGTGTTCACATCTTGCACAGCAGTATGTACCCACTATCGACTGTTCAAGGATTGCATACATGTGGCAAGATGTACACTGGATAGCATTGTCAATAATGGAGCTCATTTCCTAATGGGGATTGCACTAGACAGAAATGTTAAGTAAAAAGAAATGTAAAGAATTAATAAAATACAGACAGCAATTCAGTCCAAAGTCCTATCTTCCAAACTCCCTGAATCCAAAGTCACTGAATCACAAGTCACACTTACTTCCATTCGCACTTACGCTCCAGTCATACTCGCTAAGGAAGATTTAAATAAGTTTTTTTTTTCCCTTTAGCAGCAATCCAACCTACAGCTCAATGCATTCAAACTTTTACATTATTTTTTAATAACTTTTTTTTCTCACTAGGGGACTTGAAACTGCTATCCTTTGACTGCTTGTACTATATACTGTGGTAGTGCTTTTCTAAACCCTCAATGATCATCTGCATTAGCCATAAATTTTACCCATCTGTAATACAAGCATAGTTTGGGCCCACTAGCATGAACTCAGATTTTTGAGAGAGATTCAATTCTCTGGCTAATAGAAGGGAGTCCTTTTCACAAACTATCACAGCAAGAAATGAGTGGATCTTTTGAAATTCAAATTTGCCTACTTTTCTCCAATAATTTGATTTGTGGTGAATAAATTCGTAAAGTTTCTAAATGCTCGCAAAAGACGGATTTTTGGTACTCACCGTAAAATCTCTTTCTTCGAGCCTTCATTGGGGGATACAGGTAACCATGTGGACACAGGTAACCATGGGTTAATGCTGCTGTTGCTAGGAGGCTGACACTAGGCCAAAAAAGAAATTAGCTCCTCCTCAGCAGTATACACCCACCGACAGCCACAAAGCTCATCAGTTAGTGATAAAAGCAGTAGGAGGAACTATAACAAGATGTAACTATGTACAGGCCTGTCAGAGGCACATAGGCCTAACATAGGCACAAAAAAATAATAATAAGCCCAACGTAGGCACAAAACCAGGGAGCGTGCTGTATCCCCCAATGAAGGCTCCAAGAAACAGATTTCTTTCTTTATCGCTTCATTGGGGGACACAGGTAACCATGGGATATCCTAAAGCTGTGCCTAGGGAGGGAACAGAGTAATTAGAAACAAACTAGGTTGGACAGCGGGCGACCGCCGCTTGCAGAACCTTCCGTTCTAGACTGGCATCGGCTGAGGCATAAGTGTGAACTCTGTAAAACCTTGTGATGGTGTGAAGTGAGGACTAGGTAGTGGCCCTGCAGATTTGGGTTACAGAGGATTGGTGTCTAATGGCCCAGGAAGCCCACACCGCCCATGTAGAGTGAGCCCTTAGTCCCAGCGGAGGAGAGGATTCAACGAGCGATTGTAGATTTGGAAGCAGAGAGACCCTTGTGACGATCCTCAGGGATAACAAATAAGGCGTCCGAACGCCGAAAAGAAGCGGTCATTGATAGGTTGATACGCAAGGCTCTGACAAGGTCCAGATTATGAAGCAACTTCTCAATGGGATGAACTGGAGCTGGGCAGGAGGAAGGTATAACGTTGTCCTCATTGATGTGAAAAGAGGAAACCACCTTAAGTAAGAAGGAAGGTACAGGTCTAAGGACCACCTTGTCCTGATGGAGAATGAGAAAAGGAGAACGACACGAGAGCGCCGCCAGCTCAGAAACTCTTCTGATAGAAGTATCGGCAACCAGGAAGGCAACCTTCCAGGAAAGGAGCGACAATGTGATGTCCTGAATAGAGATGAGCGTTGTTCTACTCGAACTGTTCGCCAATCTCAAATTCGAGCTGTTTTGGGCGGTGTTCGAGCCGTTTGGCGAACACGAACAATTTGAGAAAAATTCGGCTGTTCGAGGTTATGTTCGATAACTGTTCGTGCACCAAAATCATAACTGGATTTTTTCTCAGTAATGATGAAAATTAATGTTAATACGCAGTTTGAGTGTACAGCGGGGTGGGGGGAGGGGCAGGGGATGGATCTCTGCAGGAACAATGAAGATCTCCATTTTTTTTTCTCTTTCCCGCATTTACAGTGGGGAGGTGCAATCTGTCAGCCTATCAGCAGCGCACACACGGAGCGAAGTGCTTTTTTTCACACAAGCAAGGGCATGTGTCATTGGCAGTGTATGTCACATGTCCTTGCCCTATAAGACCAAGCCATTTTCCCCGTCGCCACCATTTTCTCACTGCTGCAGCTGCGTGTTAGACGGCACCGCTGTTGCTGTGTGCGCTATACCTTGTTAATTTCAAGCCAATTTTCGCACAAATATACAGATAGCTTGGGAGTAGGGAATAGTTGTGATTGCAGTCCTTTTAAGGACTAGGTTACAGCATTTCCTACGACTTTAATCAGGCAGGTCTGTGCTCTTAAATAGATAGGTTGTGGGAGTAAAGACTAATTGTAATTGGAGTCCTTTTCAGGACTAGGTTACATCAGTTCCTATCAGTTTTTGCCAGGCAGGTCTGTGCCAGTGCTGTGCAAGTTTTTTTCACAGCATTTGGCTGAATCTAGCAAAGCTAATCCTTTTTGGCCTATTGCAGAGTGTGTTAGTCAGTGGAGTAGCCTATCTGTGTTGCAAGATATACCACCTGTGTATAGAATACCAATTTTTTTACTGCACCTAGTGAAGTAAAATCTTTTGGGCATAGCATCATTCTATTAGTCCATCTATACTGACCTCCATCAGGTTGCAAACTGAATCTAATTTTTTTCTGCATCTAGCTCTGAAAAAATATTTGGCCTTCTAGCAGTGTGTCGGACTTTCTCTATTAGTCCATCTATACTGACCTCCATCAGGTTGCAAATTCAAAATAATTTTTATCTGCATCTACAGTACCTCTGAAAAAATATTTGGGCTTCTAGCTGTGTGTGGGACTTGTTGTATTAGTCCATCTATACTGACCTCCATCAGGTTGCAAACTGAATATATTTTTTTCTGCATCTACCTCTGAAAAAATATTGGGCTTCTAGCTGTGTGTGGGACTTGTTGTATTAGTCCATCTATACTGACCTCCATCAGGTTGCAAACTGAATATATTTTTTTCTGCATCTACCTCTGAAAAAATATTGGGCTTCTAGCTGTGTGTGGGACTTGTTGTATTAGTCCATCTATACTGACCTCCATCAGGTTGCAAACTGAATATAATTTTTTTCTGCATCTAGCTCTGAAAAAATATTTGGCCTTCTAGTAGTGTGTCGGACTTTCTCTATTAGTCCATCTATACTGACCTCCATCAGGTTGCAAATTAAAAATAATTTTTATCTGCATCTACAGTACCTCTGAAAAAATATTTGGTCTTCTAGCAGTGTGTCGGACTTTCTATATTAGTCCATCTATACTGACCTCCATCAGGTTGCAAATTCAAATTAATTTTTATCTGCATCTACAGTACCTCTGAAAAAATATTTGGGCTTCTAGCTGTGTGTGGGACTTGTTGTATTAGTCCATCTATACTGACCTCCATCAGGTTGCAAACTGAATATATTTTTTTCTGCATCTACCTCTGAAAAAATATTGGGCTTCTAGCTGTGTGTGGGACTTGTTGTATTAGTCCATCTATACTGACCTCCATCAGGTTGCAAACTGAATATATTTTTTTCTGCATCTACCTCTGAAAAAATATTGGGCTTCTAGCTGTGTGTGGGACTTGTTGTATTAGTCCATCTATACTGACCTCCATCAGGTTGCAAGCTGAATATATTTTTTTCTGCATCTACCTCTGAAAAAATATTGGGCGTCTAGCTGTGTGTGGGTCTTGTTCTATTAATCCATCTATACAGACCTCCATCAGGTTGCAAACTGAATCTAATTTTTTTCTGCATCTAGCTCTGAAAAAATATTTGGCCTTCTAGCAGTGTGTCGGACTTTCTCTATTAGTCCATCTATACTGACCTCCATCAGGTTGCAAATTAAAAATAATTTTTATCTGCATCTACAGTACCTCTGAAAAAATATTTGGGCTTCTAGCTGTGTGTGGGACTTGTTGTATTAGTCCATCTATACTGACCTCCATCAGGTTGCAAATTGAATATAATTTTTTTCTGCATCTAACCCAGCCAATAGTTTTGGCCTAATACCACAGTTTGGCCACTCAGCTCTGCTCGGTTACCATCCATTGTTTTTTTGTGCAAACAACTCCAGAGTTGTGAATTAGTTAACCACCAAAATGAGTGTAAAAAGGCCTGCTGCTGGTGGAAAGGGGAATAGGCGTGTTGGGAAGGGGAAAAAAGGTTGTGTCCGTGGGGTAGGTGTTAAAGCAACAGTAACATCTGCAGAAGAAAGACCATCTTCCAGCCAAACTAAAATGTCTACTTCTTTTAGCGGACAATGTGATAAGATCCCTTTCTTACGGCCACGCCAATCGCTACAAATTCCAGATGAGGCACAAAAACAGCAGGTGCTTCAACGGATATCAAGTGCTCCTTTAAGTGGGCTCTCCTCCACATCAACTTCAACATCACAAATACTCCAGTCCTCAAAGGTGTCACCCAAATCGCACTTGCTTCCTCACAGCTCCCAAATCTCCAGCTGCCCGTCTGAGTATGAGGTAGAACAGATGGTTGAGTCTGCAGAGCTGTTTACTCATACTATAGCCTGGGAATCAGAGGTCGACTCCAGCGCTTCTGTGAATCCAGACGAGGAAATGATCTGCACTGATGCCCAGAATCTTTATGAGTCGGATCCAGGACCAGACGCAGAAGGTTCTGACCATAATGTAGACCCTCATTCCCAAACTGTAACTCCTGTTGGTGGAGACAATGAGGAAGACGATGATAAGACTCAAATACCTGATTGGAGCGACAACTTTAGTTTTTTGTCAGGGCAGGAACAGGTTGGCTCTGAGGACGACGGGTGTGATAACACACAGGGTGATGATGATGAGGTTGGAGATCCCACTTACTGTCAACCCACAGTCAGCCAAGAGATGAGGTCAGCAGAGGAGGTGGAGGAAGATGCTAGTGACGACGAGGTCAGGTTGCGCCTTCCTGGACAGAGACGTAGTACTGGAAGCACGTCAACAACTGCATCCTCAAACACAACTCTGCCTCTCACCACAAGTCGTGGTGGCTCTTCAGGTCGCATGGGTGCTAAGCCTTGCATAGCCTGGGCATTTTTTCAGATCGATAAAGATGACCCAACTCGTGTTATCTGTAACATTTGTCAGTAAAAGCTAAGTAGAGGCCAAAAAATACATAGTTTGAGTACTTCATGCATGAACCGGCACATGGACATGAAGCATAAGTTGCAGTGGGAAGCTCAGTGTGCTACAATGCGGCCTAGCCGGCCGGGCCAACCACCGTCTGCCATATCTTGTGCATCCGCGGCCTCTTCATCCTCTGTGACTGGGGGGACAGCAGTCACACCTGTTTTGGGGCGCAGACCTGCCACCTCTTTACCCGCAACAGCCAGCGTGATTGGCAGGTCATCATTTTCTTTGGAGGTGGTAACACCAGCTGGTGTTGAGCGCTGTCCGACATCGATAGCACCACCTTTGGATCAAGGCAACCTAACATGTCCGCCTGCATCTTCCTCACAGACCGGCAGTTTGCCGGGGACACCCTTATCAACCCCGTCTAAGCACAATAGCCAGCCCTCGGTCCCTCAGATGTGGACAAGTAAAAGACCATTTCCTCCTAGCCATGAGAAAGCTAAGAGGTTGAATTTCACCATCTGCAAGCTCTTGGCTACAGAAATGCTGCCTTTCCGCCTGGTGGACACAGAGGATTTTCGAGACCTTATGTCCGTCGCAGTGCCCCAGTACCAGATGCCCAGTCGGCACTACTTCTCAAAGAAAGGTGTGCCTGCGCTCCACCAGCATGTCGCACACAACATCACCGCTTCTTTGAGAAACTCTGTGTGTGACAGGGTGCATTTCACCACAGACACTTGGACGAGTAGGCATGGACAGGGGCGTTACATGTCGCTGACTGGGCACTGGGTAACTATGGTGACAGCAGGACAAGGGGCTGCTGTCCAAGTCTTGCCGTCCCCACGAGTTGTGCGTCAATCCTCTTTATGTCAAAGTTCCTCCACTGCTTCTGCCTCCTCAACCTCCTCTCGGTCTTCCACCTGCACCCAAAGCCTGTCTGGTCATGCCACAAGCTTTCTAACTGCGCAGAAGGGATCCTGCACACCTCCTTACTATGCTGGCAGTAGGGCTCAACGTCATCAGGCGGTTTTTACTTTGAAATGTCTGGGAAATGTGAGTCACACAGCTGAGGAGTTGTGGTCAGCTCTGGAGAACCAATTTCATGAATGGTTGTCTCCACTGGACCTGAAACCAGGGAAGGCCGTGTGCGACAATGCTGCAAACCTGGGTGCGGCCCTTCGCCGGGGCAATGTCACACACGTGCCTTGTATGGCTCACGTGTTGAACCTGGTTGTCCAGCAATTTTTAGCCCACTATCCCAGACTAGATGGCCTTCTGCAGAGGGCACGGTCGCTGTGTGCTCACTTCCGCCGTTCGCATCCCGCAGCTCAGCGACTTACATCTCTACAGAAGTCGTTGGGCCTGCCACTTCACCGGCTAAAATGCGATGTGCCTACCCAGTGGAATTCAACTCTGCACATGTTGCAGCGACTGTGGCAGCACCGACAAGCCCTGGTGCAATACGTTCTGACGTATAGCCTGGGCCAACGAGATCCAGAGGTGGGGCAAATCACGCTGGAGGAGTGGTCTCAGATCAGGGACCTATGCACCCTTCTGCACAGTTTTGAAATGGCGACGAAGATGTTTAGTGCTGACGATGCCATTATCAGCATGACTATTCCGGTGATTTACATGCTGGAGCACATGTTAAACAGAATTCGGAGTCAGGTGGTGGCACAAGAGGAGGTGGAGGAAGTAGAGGAGGAGGAGTTGTATGCGGAAGGGCTAACATCTGCAAGGTCCAGACGGTCGGCAGCACCAAGGCGGCAGGCATGTGAGGGTGGGGGAGATGGTTTTACCAGGGCGCATGGTAGCAGCCAAACTAGTGAGGAAGGTGCAGGAGCCCAGGAAGAAGTGGAGGACGAACTGATGGAAGACTCATTAGATGAGGGAGACCTTGATCACATTTCTGTTGTGCGAGGTTGGGGGGAGAGGACAGAGGAAGGAAGCATGATTGTTACCTCGCCACCAACACAACAGGGCCTTGGTGCTCCTGGATGCGCAACACACATGAGTGCCTTCTTGCTGCACTACCTGCAACATGACCCTCGAATTGTGAGAATTAGAAATAATCCTGACTACTGGGTTGCCACACTGTTAGATCCCCGGTACAAAAGTAAATTTGCAGAAATTATTCCTGCCATAGAAAGGGATGCACGCATGCAGGAGTATCAGCAGAGACTGTTGCAGAATCTTACATGTGCTTTTCCACAAAATACCAGTGGTGCACGTAGTGAATCTCACAGTTCCAACTTGCCAACCGTGGGACCGTCAAGTGTTCAGCACTCAAACCGTAACAGAACCACAGTATCTGCTGGTAACATCAATTTTGCGGAATCATTTCACCACTTTTTTAGCCCATCCTTTGCAAGGCCACAGGAGACAAGAAGTCTGACACATAGTCAACGCCTAGAGACGATGGTACAGGAGTATCTCCAAGTAAACATTGAAGCCACGACTGTGTCACTGGACCCTTGCTCTTTTTGGGCTTCCAATCTGGATAAATGGCCGGAGCTAGCCACTTACGCCTTGGAGATCTTGTCATGCCCCGCAGCCAGCGTTCTGTCTGAACGTGTGTTCAGCGCTGCTGGTGGTGTGCTGACAGATAAGCGCACGCGGCTCTCCACTGATAATGTAGACAGACTCACGTTCATAAAGATGAACAAATCATGGATCCGAAACGACTTTTCTACCCCTGTGTCATCCTGGGGAGAGTAAAAGCTTGATGATTGGTTAAAATCACCCTACCAACCGTTTTAAGCTTTCAAATTACTAATCATGTTTATCTGTATCTTGACTGGAAAATAATTTGGGCTTTGTAGCAGTGTGCAGCACTGATCCTATTAGGCCATCTATAATAAGCTCCACCAGATTTAAAATTAAAAATAATTTTTAGCTGCATCTAGCCCGGAAAATAATTTTGGGGCTCCGAGATGCGCAAGACACATAAGTGCCTTCTTGCTGCACTACCTGCAGCATGACCCTCATATTGTCAGAATTCGAAGTAATCATGACTACTGGGTTGCCACACTCTTAGATCCCCCAAACTTTTCGATCAACCTTTTCATTTTAATAAAGACCAAAAAAATGGTCATTTTTGAAATTATAAGCATTAGCAGGTTGTTAGAAACTGAAATCAAACAGTTTTCAACTCAAAACTTTATTGTAGGTGATGTTACATTTTCACATAGGACCCCTTGTTCGAAAGGAGCTTCTGAACTCTCTCGTCCATTGAATTTGTCAGGTTTTGGATGGTTTCTGCTTCAATTGTTTTGCATGAGGACAGAATACCCTCCCAGAGCTGTTGCTTAGATGTGAACTGCCTCCCGCCATCATAGACACTCCTTTTAATGATGCTCCAAAGGTTCTGAATGGGGTAGAGGTCAGGGGAGCATGGGGGTCACACCATAAGTTTGTCCCCTTTTATGCCCATATCAGCCAGAGATGCAGATGTTTTATGTGCAGCATGAGATGGTGCATTATCATGCAGAAAAATGATCTTGCTGTGAAATACACGGTTCTTCTTCTTGAACCATGGCAGGAAGTGCTGTTTGAGAAAATCCACATACATTATGGAGTTCATCTTTAGCGCCTTCAGGGATCCTAAAGGGGCCGACAATCTCTCTCCCCATGATTCCAGCCCAAAACATTACTCCACCTCCTCCTTGTTGGCGCTGTAGCCGTGTTTGCGTGGGGTGTCCATCAACCAGCCATCCTCCACTCCATCCATCTGGACCATCGAGCGCTGCACGGCACTCATCCGTGAACAAAACAGTTTTGAAATCAGTCTTCATGTAATGTTTGGCCCACTGGAGCCGTTTCTGCTTGTGTGAAGTGGATAGAGGAGGTCGACAGGATGGCGTATGCACAGCTGCAAACCTCTGAAGGACCCTGCATCTTGTTGTTCGGGGGACGTTAGAGGCACCAGCAGCTTCAAAAACTTGTCTGCTGCTATGACAAGGCTTTCTTGCCGCTGCTCTTTTAACCTGACGTAATTGCCTGTAGGAAAGAGTCCTCAATTTGCCCTTATCAGCACGCACACGTGTGTACTGTGAATCAGCTACATACTTCTTGATTGCCAAGACACTTCATCCTGATCATCGCACAATGTTGATTGTAGTCATGCCTTGACCTAAACACTCCACAATTTGTTGCTTCTCAGCAGCCGACACATCCTTTTTCTTTCCCATTTTGGCAGAAAATGTAGGCTGCTTAATAATGTGAGAGAGACTTCTTAAGTAGTCTTGCCTTTCATTGGACACACCTGCCAAACTAATTAGCACAGGTGTCTGCAATTGCTTACAGTGATATAAAGAGCCCTGACACACATCACCATCAATGAGTTTAACTGACAAACAAACAAATTCTTCCCTTATCACTCCTAAACACTTTTTGCATAATAATTTGGAACGCAGTGTACATGTGCTTTTCCACAAAACACCAGTGGTTCACGTAGTGAATCTTACAGTTCTAACTTGCCAACCGTGGTCTGTATGGAATTGTTCAATAAAGGGCCCAAAATTAAGATAACATAGATGGGAGAGGTCTCTATGAATAGGAATTCCTAAGTATTTGATACCCTGTGAGGGCCAGGCAAAGGGAAAGTTGGACTGGATGGAATCCTATATGGATTTGGGGAGGGAGACATCGAGGGCCTCAGACTTCGCTGCATTGATTTTAAAATTTTACCATGTAACAAAGTGATCTATTTCAGCCATAACAGCAGGGATGGATATATGTGATTGAGTGATATATACTAGGACATCATCAGCAAATAGAGAGCACTTGTACTCGGTGCCTCCCACCTCAATCCACCTAATATTGGGGTTATGGCGAATTGATGAGAGCAGGTGCTCCGTCACTAGGATGTATAAGAGAGGGGACAGAGGACATCCCTGCCTTGTCCCATTGGTGATTGTGAAAGGTGATGAAAATGTTCTGACGCACCCCCTGGGCCTTGGGACACCCGGAGATGGACCCTTTTTGGTGGATGCTGGTGGTTGTAGTCTTCGTGGCGGCGACCCGGTTCCGTGGCTCAGGGCGGTCAAACCAGTGGCGGAACTATTTATGTGGTTTTGATGTTTAAATGTCCGACTACGCCACCCGTGGATTGCGGTCAGAGTGAACCGCCGCTACAGGGCAGACCGCTGAGGCTGGTGTTGTGGGTGCAGCAGAGCGTAGCATAACTCCCCACGGGAGGAGTATAGCCTCAGGGCAGTGTATGCGGAGGATGGGGATGATGGTGCAGGACAGCAGCAGTAATGACACGGAGTCAGTGATGCAGTCCAGGGCCTTTACTCACAGTTCTTATTATCCAGACCACGTCTGCAGGTAACGGCTGCCCACGTCGTACTGTGCTCACCAGGTGAGGGGCTCAGACAACTCCCAGATAACTTTGGAGCACTTCACAGGACCCCCTTTGTGTGTCCTTTGTCTGGCCTTTCTTACCAACACTTCTATCCGGCTGCCTGGGCCTCCTCTTGGTAAACTTGGCGCCAGTTTCCCTGACCCTATGTGGTGCCTTCCTAGCGGGTGTAGCGAGGGGCTGCGCCACATAAAATGTCAGAGCCTCCGGTTTCTAGCTGAGGGTCGTTTCCTGCCTCCACTAGTTCAGGGACCGGTCTCCCCCTTTGGCCTGACCCCTCCACGCAGGTGGATTCGGGCGTGCGGTGGCGACTCGCCCGTCCGCACCCCTGGGATCCCTTCATTCCTCATTCCTGGAGCCTTCTCCGCTCCTCTTCCTTCCTTCTCCCTCTTCCAGGCCTGGGCCTCTGTTACTAGGCCCGCCTCCGGAGCAGAGCTCATGCAGAGCCCCTGCTCCCTGCCACTTCTGCTCAGACTTCTCTGCACTGAACTAAGATGGTGCCCACCTTTTATACTCCCTTCTCAATGCACCCAGGAACTGCTTCCTCCCTGCTCCTGCACTACAGGGTTCCCCTTCCTCAGTATTCCCTCCCCCCACTCCAGCCAGGGACAGGGACTGTCGTGCCCATCTCAGGGGCATATTGGTCGCCCTGCCCCACGGCAATGTGGTGTAATGCATGCAGGTGTCGGGTCCTGATCCACACTCCATCCTTACCTGAGAGTGAGATATCACACCTCTGGGTGAGGTGCAATACGTCTGTAGCAACCGAGCCCTCAGGGTGCTACAGTTCCATTTATCTTCAGCCTAGGTGACGTATTGCGATACAGGGCCGTGATTTTGGCTATAAAAGGGTCCCCTAGACCCCTACCCCAAGCTTTTTAAGAGAATCATATATGGCGTGCCAGGAGACTCTATGGAATGCTTTCTCAGCATCCAACGAGAGTATCTAATTACAAATTTTTAACTGCATCTAGCCCAGGAAATACTTTGTGCCTAGTAGCAGTGTCTGCTAGTCAGCGGATTATCCTGGCTGTTAAGCAAGCTACACCACCTGTAGTTTAGACACTTAATTTTTTCAAAGGAAATGCTTCGGGACCATGGGATACTTAGTGAAGAGCATCAGGAGGCACCCCAAGGCATAGGGGCTGGGACTGGCACTAGGATGCCTTGCGGTGGACAGCCGAGCTCGATCCTTATAAAAGCTTTTTAACTGCAGCAGCTTTAGTGGACGCTACTGGAGCTGGAATTACCGCGGCTGCTGGCATGAGACTTGCCCTCCAATAGATCCTTGTAAATGGATTTAAAGTGTATTCATTCAAATTAGAGAGACAATTTAAATTAAAAAGCTTAGAGCTGCCTCCACCACAGGGGGGCTCGCTCGACCCACCAGCGGACAGGCACCAGTATTGGGAGAGGGGGGCTGGCCGTCAGGGTTCACCGTGGCTCTGGCACAAACCCGGCGACACGGAGGTGGCACGGGCAGGAGCGGACTGGACGTGTCGGCTTCTCACTTTTTGGATTTTAGAAGGGCATGACATGCCTATATCTGTGTCTCCCCCTCCTTTTACTCCTCCACCTCTTTTATTTTCGCATGACTATATGTACTTGTCACTTTTCCATGTGTTAGTTATGTCTTCTGAGCAGTTTGTCAGCTTTTGGACACCTTTGAAGGTGTTTTCTATGTGTTTCTATGTGTTTTTGTTTGCCTGCCATTGGTTTTAACGGTGTTCGAAGGTGTTCGACGAACAGTTCGACGAACAGTTCGGCGAACACGCGGGTGTTCGACGAACCGAACCGAACTCGAACACTACGGGGGTGGCTCAACACTAGTCCTGAATGGGTTAGAACTAGTGTTGAGCCACCCCCGTAGTGTTCGAGTTCGGTTCGGTTCGTCGAACACCCGTGTGTTCGCCGAACTGTTCGTCGAACTGTTCGTCGAACACCTTCGAACACCGTTAAAACCAATGGCAGGCAAACAAAAACACATAGAAACACATAGAAAACACCTTCAAAGGTGTCCAAAAGCTGACAAACTGCTCAGAAGACACAACTAACACATGGAAAAGTGACAAGTACATATAGTCATGCGAAAAGAAAAGAGGTGGAGGAGTAAAAGGAGGGGGAGACACAGATATAGGCATGTCATGCCCTTCTAAAATCCAAAAAGTGAGAAGCCGAGACGGCCAGTCCGCTCCTGCCCGTGCCACCTCCGTGTCGCCGGGTTTTCGCCAGAGCCGCGGTGAACCCTGACGGCCAGCCCCCCTCTCCCAATACTGGTGCCTGTCCGCTGGTGGGTCGAGAGAGCCCCCCTGTGGTGGAGGCAGCTCTAAGCTTTTTAATTTAAATTGTCCCTCTAATTTGAATGAATACACTTTAAATCCATTTACAAGGATCTATTGGAGGGCAAGTCTCATGCCAGCAGCCGCGTAATTCCAGCTCCAGTAGCGTCCACTAAAGCTGCTGCAGTTAAAAAGCTTTTATAAGGATCGAGCTCGGCTGTCCACCGCAAGGCATCCTAGTGCCAGTCCCAGCCCCTATGCCTTGGGGTGCCTCCTGATGCTCTTCACTGAGTATGCCGTGGTCCCGAAGCATTTCCTTTGAAAAAATTAAGTGTCCAAACTACAGGTGGTGTAGCTTGCTTAACAGCCTGGATAATCCGCTGACTAGCAGACACTGCTACTAGGCACAAAGTATTTCCTGGGCTAGATGCAGTTAAAAATTTGTAAGTAGATACTCTCGTTGAATGCTGAGAAAGCATTCCATAGAGTCTCCTGGCACGCCATATATGATTCTCTTAAAAAGCTTGGGGTAGGGGTCTAGGGGACCCTTTTATAGCCAAAATCACGGCCCTGTATCACAATACAGGCTGAAGATAAATGGAACTGTAGCACCGAGGGCTCGGTTGCTAAAGACGTATTGCACCTCACCCAGAGGTGTGATATCTCACTCTCAGATAAGGATGGAGTGTGGATCAGGACCCGACACCTGCATGCATTACACCACATTGCCGTGGGGCAGGGCGACCAATATGCCCCTGAGATGGGCACGACAGTCCCTGTCCCTGGCTGGAGTGGGGGGAGGGAACACTGAGGAAGGGGAACCCTGCAGTGCAGGAGCAGGGAGGAAGCAGTTCCTGGGTGCATTGAGAAGGGAGTATAAAAGGTGGGCACCATCTTAGTTCAGTGCAGAGAAGTCTGAGCAGAAGTTGCAGGGAGCAGGGGCTCTGCATGAGCTCTGCTCCGGAGGCGGGCCTAGTAACAGAGGCCCAGGCCTGCAAGAGGGAGAAGGAAGGAAGAGGAGCGGAGAAGGCTCCAGGAACGAGGAATGAAGGGATCCCAGGGGTGCGGACGGGCGAGTCGCCACCGCACGCCCGAATCCACCTGCGTGGAGGGGTCAGGCCAAAGGGGGAGACCGGTCCCCGAACTAGTGGAGGCAGGAAACGACCCTCAGCTAGAAACCGGAGGCTCTGACATTTTATGTGGCGCAGCCCCTTGCTCCACCCGCTAGGAAGGCACCACATAGGGTCAGGGAAACTGGCGCCAAGTTTACCAAGAGGAGGCCCGAGGCAGCCGGACAGAAGTGTTGTTAAGAAAGGCCAGACAAAGGACACACAAAGGGGGTCCTGTGAAGCGCTCCAAAGTTATCTGGGAGTTGTCTGAGCCCCTCACCTGGTGAGCACAGTACGACGTGGGCAGCCGTTACCTGCAGACGTGGTCTGGATAATAAGAACTGTGAGTAAAGGCCCTGAACTGCATCACTGACTCCGTGTCGTTACTGCTGCTGCCCTGCACCATCACCCCCATCCTCCGCATACACTGCCCTGAGGCTATACTCCTCCCGTGGGGAGTTATGCTACGCTCTGCTGCACCCACAACACCAGCCTTAGCGGTCTGCCCTGTAGCGGCGGTTCACTCTGACCGCAATCCACGGGTGGCGTAGTCGGACATTTAAACATCAAAACCACATAAATAGTTCCGCCACTGGTTTGACCGCCCTGAGCCACGGAACCGGATCGCCGCCACGAAGACTACAACCACCAGCATCCACCAAAAAGGGTCCGGCTCCGGGTGTCCCAAGGCCCAGGGGGTGCGTCAGAACATTTTCATCACCTTTCACAATCACCAATGGGACAAGGCAGGGATGTCCTCTGTCCCCTCTCTTATACATCCTAGTGACGGAGCACCTGCTCTCATCAATTCGCCATAACCCCAATATTAGGTGGATTGAGGTGGGAGGCACCGAGTACAAGTGCTCTCTATTTGCTGATGATGTCCTAGTATATATCACTCAATCACATATATCCATCCCTGCTGTTATGGCTGAAATAGATCACTTTGTTACATGGTAAAATTTTAAAATCAATGCAGCGAAGTCTGAGGCCCTCGATGTCTCCCTCCCTAAATCCATATAGGATTCCATCCAGTCCAACTTTCCCTTTGCCTGGCCCTCACAGGGTATCAAATACTTAGGAATTCCTATTCGTAGAGACCTCTCCCATCTATGTTATCTTAATTTTGGGCCCTTTATTGAACAATTCCATACAGACCACGGTTGGCAAGTTAGAACTGTAAGATTCACTACGTGAACCACTGGTGTTTTGTGGAAAAGCACATGTACACCGCGTTCCAAATTATTATGCAAAAAGTGTTTAGGAGTGTTAAGGGAAGAATTTGTTTGTTTGTCAGTTAAACTCATTGATGGTGATGTGTGTCAAAGCTCTTTATATCACTGTAAGCAATTGCAGACACCTGTGCTAATCAGTTTGGCAGGTGTGTCCAATGAAAGGCAAGACTACTTAAGAAGGCTCTCTCACATTATTAAGCAGCCTACATTTTCTGCCAAAATGGGAAAGAAAAAGGATGTGTCGGCTGCTGAGAAGCAACAAATTGTGGAGTGTTTAGGTCAAGGCATGACTACAATCAACATTGTGCGATTATCAGGATGAAGTGTCTTGGCAATCAAGAAGTATGTAGCTGATTCACAGTACACACGTGTGCGTGCTGATAAGGGCAAATTGAGGACTCTTTCCTACAGGCAATTACGTCAGGTTGAAAGAGCAGCGGCAAAAAAGCCTTGTCATAGCAGCAGACAAGTTTTTGAAGCTGCTTGTGCCTCCAACGTCCCCCGAACAACAAGATGCAGGGTCCTTCAGAGGTTTGCAGCTGTGCATACGCCATCCTGTCGACCTCCTCTATCCACTTCACACAAGCAGAAACGGCTCCAGTGGGCCAAACATTACATGAAGACTGATTTCAAAACTGTTTCGTTCACGGATGAGTGCCGTGCAGCGCTCGATGGTCCAGATGAATGGAGTGGAGGATGGCTGGTTGATGGACACCCCACGCAAACACGGCTACAGCGCCAACAAGGAGGAGGTGGAGTAATGTTTTGGGCTGGAATCATGGGGAGAGAGATTGTCGGCCCCTTTAGGATCCCTGAAGGCGCTAAAGATGAACTCCATAATGTATGTAGATTTTCTCAAACAGCACTTCCTGCCATGGTTCAAGAAGAAGAACCGTGTATTTCACAGCAAGATCATTTTTCTGCATGATAATGCACCATCTCATACTGCACATAAAACATCTGCATCTCTGGCTGATATGGACATAAAAGGGGACAAACTTATGGTGTGACCCCCATGCTCCCCTGACCTCTACCCCATTCAGAACCTTTGGAGCATCATTAAAAGGAGTGTCTATGATGGCGGGAGGCAGTTCACATCTAAGCAACAGCTCTGGGAGGGTATTCTGTCCTCATGCAAAACAATTGAAGCAGAAACCATCCAAAACCTGACAAATTCAATGGACGAGAGAGTTCAGAAGCTCCTTTCGAACAAGGGGTCCTATGTGAAAATGTAACATCACCTAGAATAAAGTTTTGAGTTGAAAACTGTTTGATTTCAGTTTCTAACAACCTGCTAATGCTTATAATTTCAAAAATGACCATTTTTTTGGTCTTTATTAAAATGAAAAGGTTGATCGAAAAGTTTGGGGGATCTAAGAGTGTGGCAACCCAGTAGTCATGATTACTTCGAATTCTGACAATATGAGGGTCATGCTGCAGGTAGTGCAGCAAGAAGGCACTTATGTGTCTTGCGCATCTCGGAGCCCCAAAATTATTTTCCGGGCTAGATGCAGCTAAAAATTATTTTTAATTTTAAATCTGGTGAAGCTTATTATAGATGGCCTAATAGGATCAGTGCTGCACACTGCTACAAAGCCCAAATTATTTTCCAGTCAAGATACAGATAAACATGATTAGTAATTTGAAAGCTTAAAACGGTTGGTAGGGTGATTTTAACCAATCATCAAGCTTTTACTCTCCCCAGGATGACACAGGGGTAGAAAAGTCGTTTCGGATCCAT
Source organism: Phyllobates terribilis (assembly GCF_046119375.1). Classification (NCBI taxonomy): domain Eukaryota; kingdom Metazoa; phylum Chordata; class Amphibia; order Anura; family Dendrobatidae; genus Phyllobates; species Phyllobates terribilis. The sequence goes on along the minus strand of NW_027362764.1, from coordinate 153,385,308 downwards.
GATTTGTTCATCTTTATGAACGTGAGTCTGTCTACATTATCAGTGGAGAGCCGCGTGCGCTTATCTGTCAGCACACCACCAGCAGCGCTGAACACACGTTCAGACAGAACGCTGGCTGCGGGGCATGACAAGATCTCCAAGGCGTAAGTGGCTAGCTCCGGCCATTTATCCAGATTGGAAGCCCAAAAAGAGCAAGGGTCCAGTGACACAGTCGTGGCTTCAATGTTTACTTGGAGATACTCCTGTACCATCGTCTCTAGGCGTTGACTATGTGTCAGACTTCTTGTCTCCTGTGGCCTTGCAAAGGATGGGCTAAAAAAGTGGTGAAATGATTCCGCAAAATTGATGTTACCAGCAGATACTGTGGTTCTGTTACGGTTTGAGTGCTGAACACTTGACGGTCCCACGGTTGGCAAGTTGGAACTGTGAGATTCACTACGTGCACCACTGGTATTTTGTGGAAAAGCACATGTAAGATTCTGCAACAGTCTCTGCTGATAATCCTGCATGCGTGCATCCGTTTCTATGGCAGGAATAATTTCTGCAAATTTACTTTTGTACCGGGGATCTAACAGTGTGGCAACCCAGTAGTCAGGATTATTTCTAATTCTCACAATTCGAGGGTCATGTTGCAGGTAGTGCAGCAAGAAGGCACTCATGTGTGTTGCGCATCCAGGAGCACCAAGTCCCTGTTGTGTTGGTGGCAAGGTAACAATCATGCTTCCTTCCTCTGTCCTCTCCCCCCAACCTCGCACAACAGAAATGTGATCAAGGTCTCCCTCATCTGATGAGTCTTCCATCAGTTCGTCCTCCACTTCTTCCTGGGCTCCTGCACCTTCCTCACTAGTTTGGCTGCTACCATGCGCCCTGGTAAAATCATCTCCCCCACCCTCACATGCCTGCCGCCTTGGTGCTGCCGACCGTCTGGACCTTGCAGATGTTAGCCCTTCCGCATACAACTCCTCCTCCTCTACTTCCTCCACCTCCTCTTGTGCCACCACCTGACTCCGAATTCTGTTTAACATGTGCTCCAGCATGTAAATCACCGGAATAGTCATGCTGATAATGGCATCGTCAGCACTAAACATCTTCGTCGCCATTTCAAAACTGTGCAGAAGGGTGCATAGGTCCCTGATCTGAGACCACTCCTCCAGCGTGATTTGCCCCACCTCTGAATCTCGTTGGCCCAGGCTATACGTCAGAACGTATTGCACCAGGGCTTGTCGGTGCTGCCACAGTCGCTGCAACATGTGCAGAGTTGAATTCCACCGGGTAGGCACATCGCATTTTAGCCGGTGAAGTGGCAGGCCTAACGACTTCTGTAGAGATGTAAGTCGCTGAGCTGCGGGATGCGAACGGCGGAAGTGAGCACACAGCGACCGTGCCCTCTGCAGAAGGCCATCTAGTCTGGGATAGTGGGCTACAAATTGCTGGACAACCAGGTTCAACACATGAGCCATACAAGGCACGTGTGTGACATTGCCCCGGCGAAGGGCCGCACCCAGGTTTGCAGCATTGTCGCACACGGCCTTCCCTGGTTTCAGGTCCAGTGGAGACAACCATTCATGAAATTGGTTCTCCAGAGCTGACCACAACTCCTCAGCTGTGTGACTCACATTTCCCAGACATTTCAAAGTAAAAACCGCCTGATGACGTTGAGCCCTACTGCCAGCATAGTAAGGAGGTGTGCAGGATCCCTTCTGCGCAGTTAGAAAGCTTGTGGCATGACCAGACAGGCTTTGGGTGCAGGTGGAAGACCGAGAGGAGGTTGAGGAGGCAGAAGCAGTGGAGGAACTTTGACATAAAGAGGATTGACGCACAACTCGTGGGGACAGCAAGACTTGGACAGCAGCCCCTTGTCCTGCTGTCACCATAGTTACCCAGTGCCCAGTCAGCGACATGTAACGCCCCTGTCCATGCCTACTCGTCCAAGTGTCTGTGGTGAAATGCACCCTGTCACACACAGAGTTTCTCAAAGAAGCGGTGGTGTTGTGTGCGACATGCTGGTGGAGCGCAGGCACACCTTTCTTTGAGAAGTAGTGCCGACTGGGCATCTGGTACTGGGGCACTGCGACGGACATAAGGTCTCGAAAATCCTCTGTGTCCACCAGGCGGAAAGGCAGCATTTCTGTAGCCAAGAGCTTGCAGATGGTGAAATTCAACCTCTTAGCTTTCTCATGGCTAGGAGGAAATGGTCTTTTACTTGTCCACATCTGAGGGACCGAGGGCTGGCTTTTGTGCTTAGACGGGGTTGATAAGGGTGTCCCCGGCAAACTGCCGGTCTGTGAGGAAGATGCAGGCGGACATGTTAGGTTGCCTTGATCCAAAGGTGGTGCTATCGATGTCGGACAGCGCTCAAGACCAGCTGGTGTTACCACCTCCAAAGAAAATGATGACCTGCCAATCACGCTGGTTGTTGCGGGTAAAGAGGTGGCAGGTCTGCGCCACAAAACAGGCGTGACTGCTTTCCCCCCAGTCACAGAGGATGAAGAGGCCGTGGATGCACAAGATATGGCAGACGGTGGTTGGCCCGGCCGGCTAGACCGCATTGTAGCACACTGAGCTTCCCACTGCAACTTATGCTTCATGTCCATGTGCCGGTTCATGCATGAAGTACTCAAACTATGTATTTTTTGGCCTCTACTTAGCTTTTGCTGACAAATGTTACAGATAACACGAGTTGGGTCATCTTTATCGATCTGAAAAAATGCCCAGGCTATGCAAGGCTTAGCACCCATGCGACCTGAAGAGCCACCACGACTTGTGGTGAGAGGCAGAGTTGTGTTTGAGGATGCAGTTGTTGACGTGCTTCCAGTACTACGTCTCTGTCCAGGAAGGTGCAACCTGACCTCGTCGTCACTAGCATCTTCCTCCACCTCCTCTGCTGACCTCATCTCTTGGCTGACTGTGGGTTGACAGTAAGTGGGATCTCCGACCTCATCATCATCACCCTGTGCGTTATCACACCCGTCGTCCTCAGAGCCAACCTGTTCCTGCCCTGACAAAAAACTAAAGTTGTCGCTCCAATCAGGTATTTGAGTCTTATCATCGTCTTCCTCATTGTCTCCACCAACAGGAGTTACAGTTTGGGAATGAGGGTCTACATTATGGTCAGAACCTTCTGCGTCTGGTCCTGGATCCGACTCATAAAGATTCTGGGCATCAGTGCAGATCATTTCCTCGTCTGGATTCACAGAAGCGCTGGAGTCGACCTCTGATTCCCAGGCTATAGTATGAGTAAACAGCTCTGCAGACTCAACCATCTGTTCTACCTCATACTCAGACGGGCAGCTGGAGATTTGGGAGCTGTGAGGAAGCAAGTGCGATTTGGGTGACACCTTTGAGGACTGGAGTATTTGTGATGTTGAAGTTGATGTGGAGGAGAGCCCACTTAAAGGAGCACTTGATATCCGTTGAAGCACCTGCTGTTTTTGTGCCTCATCTGGAATTTGTAGCGATTGGCGTGGCCGTAAGAAAGGGATCTTATCACATTGTCCGCTAAAAGAAGTAGACATTTTAGTTTGGCTGGAAGATGGTCTTTCTTCTGCACCTACCCCACGGACACAACCTTTTTTCCCCTTCCCAACACGCCTATTCCCCTTTCCACCAGCAGCAGGCCTTTTTCCACTCATTTTGGTGGTTAACTAATTCACAACTCTGGAGTTGTTTGCACAAAAAAACAATGGATGGTAACCGAGCAGAGCTGAGTGGCCAAACTGTGGTATTAGGCCAAAACTATTGGCTGGGTTAGATGCAGAAAAAAATTATTTTTAATTTGCAACCTGATGGAGGTCAGTATAGATGGACTAATAGACCAAGTCCCACACACCGCTAGAAGCCCAAATATTTTTTCAGAGCTAGATGCAGAAAATTTTTTTATTCAATTTGCAACCTGATGGAGGTCAGTATAGATGGACTAATAGACCAAGTCCCACACACTGCTAGAAGCCCAAATATTTTTTCAGAGCTAGATGCAGAAAAAAATTATTTTTAATTTGCAACCTGATGGAGGTCAGTATAGATGGACTAATAGACCAAGTCCCACACACTGCTAGAAGCCCAAATATTTTTTCAGAGCTAGATGCAGAAAAAAATTATTTTTAATTTGCAACCTGATGGAGGTCAGTATAGATGGACTAATAGACCAAGTCCCACACACCGCTAGAAGCCCAAATATTTTTTCAGAGCTAGATGCAGAAAAAAATTATATTCAATTTGCAACCTGCTGGAGGTCAGTATAGATGGACTAATAGACCAAGTCCCACACACTGCTAGAAGCCCAAATATTTTTTCAGAGCTAGATGCAGAAAAAAATTATTTTTAATTTGCAACCTGATGGAGGTCAGTATAGATGGACTAATAGACCAAGTCCCACACACCGCTAGAAGCCCAAATATTTTTTCAGAGCTAGATGCAGAAAATTTTTTTATTCAATTTGCAACCTGATGGAGGTCAGTATAGATGGACTAATAGACCAAGTCCCACACACTGCTAGAAGCTAAAAATATTTTTTCAGAGCTAGATGCAGAAAAAAATTATTTTTAATTTGCAACCTGATGGAGGTCAGTATAGATGGACTAATAGACCAAGTCCCACACACTGCTAGAAGCCCAAATATTTTTTCAGAGCTAGATGCAGAAAAAAATTATTTTTAATTTGCCACCTGATGGAGGTCAGTATAGATGGACTAATAGACCAAGTCCCATACACCGCTAGAAGCCCAAATATTTTTTCAGAGCTAGATGCAGAAAATTTTTTTATTCAATTTGCAACCTGATGGAGGTCAGTATAGATGGACTAATAGACCAAGTCCCACACACTGCTAGAAGCCCAAATATTTTTTCAGAGCTAGATGCAGAAAAAAATTATTTTTAATTTGCAACCTGATGGAGGTCAGTATAGATGGACTAATAGACCAAGTCCCACACACTGCTAGAAGCCCAAATATTTTTTCAGAGCTAGATGCAGAAAAAAATTATTTTTAATTTGCAACCTGATGGAGGTCAGTATAGATGGACTAATAGAACAAGTCCCACACGCTGCTAGAAGCCCAAATATTTTTTCAGAGCTAGATGCAGAAAAAAATTATTTTTAATTTGCAACCTGATGGAGGTCAGTATAGATGGACTAATAGACCAAGTCCCACACACTGCTAGAAGCCCAAATATTTTTTCAGAGCTAGATGTAGAAAAATTTTTTATTCAATTTGCAACCTGATGGAGGTCAGTATAGATGGACTAATAGACCAAGTCCCACCCACTGCTAGAAGCCCAAATATTTTTTCAGAGCTAGATGCAGAAAAAAATTATTTTTAATTTGCAACCTGATGGAGGTCAGTATAGATGGACTAATAGACCAAGTCCCACACACTGCTAGAAGCCCAAATATTTTTTCAGAGCTAGATGCAGAAAAAAATTATTTTTAATTTGCAACCTGATGGAGGTCAGTATAGATGGACTAATAGAACAAGTCCCACACGCTGCTAGAAGCCCAAATATTTTTTCAGAGATAAATGAAGAAAAAAATTATTTTTAATTTGCAACCTGATGGAGGTCAGTATAGATGGACTAATAGACCAAGTCCCACACACTGCTAGAAGCCCAAATATTTTTTCAGAGCTAGATGCAGAAAAAAATTATTTTTAATTTGCAACCTGATGGAGGTCAGTATAGATGGACTAATAGACCAAGTCCCACACACCGCTAGAAGCCCAAATATTTTTTCAGAGCTAGATGCAGAAAAAAATTATATTCAATTTGCAACCTGCTGGAGGTCAGTATAGAAGGACTAATAGAACAAGTCCCACACACTGCTAGAAGCCCAAATATTTTTTCAGAGCCAAATGAAGAAAAAAATTATTTTTAATTTGCAACCTGATGGAGGTCAGTATAGATGGACTAATAGACCAAGTCCCACACACTGCTAGAAGCCCAAATATTTTTTCAGAGCTAGATGCAGAAAAAAATTATATTCAGTTTGCAACCTGATGGAGGTCAGTATAGATGGACTAATAGAATGATGCTATGCCCAAAAGATTTTGCTTCACTAGGTGCAGTAAAAAAATTGGTATTCTATACACAGGTGGTATATCTTGCAACACAGATAGGCTACTCCACTGACTAACACACTCTGCAATAGGCCAAAAAGGATTAGCTTTGCTAGATTCAGCCAAATGCTGTGAAAAAAACTTGCACAGCACTGGCACAGACCTGCCTGGCAAAAACTGATAGGAACTGATGTAACCTAGTCCTGAAAAGGACTCCAATTACAATTAGTCTTTACTCCCACAATCTATCTATTTAAGAGCACAGACCTGCTTGATAAAAGTCGTAGGAAATGCTGTAACCTAGTCCTTAAAAGGACTGCAATCACAACTATTCCCTACTCCCAAGCTATCTGTATATTTGTGCGAAAATTGGCTTGAAATTAACAAGGTATAGCGCACACAGCAACAGCGGTGCCGTCTAACACGCAGCTGCAGCAGTGAGAAAATGGTGGCGACGGGGAAAATGGCTTGGTCTTATAGGGCAAGGACATGTGACATACACTGCCAATCACACATGCCCTTGCTTGTGTGAAAAAAAGCACTTCGCTCCGTGTGTGCGCTGCTGATAGGCTGACAGATTGCACCTCCCCACTGCAAATGCGGGAAAGAGAAAAAAAAATGGAGATCTTCATTGTTCCTGCAGAGATCCATCCCCTGCCCCTCCCCCCGCCCCGCTGTACACTCAAACTGCGTATTAACATTAATTTTCATCATTACTGAGAAAAAATCCAGTTATGATTTTGGTGCACGAACAGTTATCGAACATAACCTCGAACAGCCGAATTTTTCTCAAATTGTTCGTGTTCGCCGACCGGCTCGAACACCGCCCAAAACAGCTCGAATTTGAGATTGGCGAACAGTTCGAGTAGAACAACGCTCATCTCTAGTTAGAACGGAGATTGCTGGAGAATGGTTAAGACCAAGCTAAGGTCCATCGGATCCACAGGAGGCCGATACGGTGGTGCCATGTGGGCAACTCCTTGCATGAAGGTATTGACCTGTGGCTGGGAGGTCCAGTTTTGCTGAAAACAAACTGAAAGTGCGGCGATCTGGCCTTCAAACGTACTAAGAGAAAGGCCGGCATCAAGGTCTGACTGTAAGAAGGCTAGAATGGAAGGAAGTGAAAAGGACATGGGAGCCGGCTGCCTGTCCTCACACCAGTGAAAAAAGGCCTTCCAGGTCCTATGATAAATACGAGAAGTGGCGGGCTTTCTTGCACTAATCATGTTGTGAATAACCCGAGAAATCTGCTTCCTTCAAAACTGCGGCTTCAACAGCCATGCCATTAAACTCAGAGACCAAGAATTCTGATGGAAGAGAGGCCCATGTGAGAGTAGATCAGGTTGATCTGGGAGTCTCCAGGGAGAGTTGGCGAGCAGGTTGCCTAACTCTGCGTACCATGCCCGTCTAGGCCAGTCTGGGGCCACTAGGATTACGGGTACTCCTTCTGCCTTGATCTTCTTGACGACTCGCGGAATCAATGGGAGAGGGGGAAAGAGATAAGGTAGTTGAAACTGAGACCATGACATGACCAGGGCTTCCTGACTGATTGCTAGAGGATCGTGGGACCTGGCTACAAAGTTGGGAACTTTGTGATTCAGTCGAGAAGACACCATCAAATGGAACACGTCGGGGTTGAGGGACCATTCTCCTGAGGCGAGGCCCTGGTGACTGAGAAAGCTGGCGACCCAGTTGTCCACCCCGAGAATGTGTACTGCTGAGATAGCAGGAACGCTCCTCTCGGCCCACACTAGGATTCTTGAATTGATTCTTCTTCATGACAGACTTGCTGCGTGTCCCACCCTGGTGGTTTATATATACCATGGCCATTGCATTGTCTGATTGAATGCGAACCAAAGACCCTATGAGGAGATCCTGCCAGTGAGTCAAGGAGAGGTATATTGCCCTAATTTCCAGGAGATTGATCGGTAGGGAAGTTCCCGAGAGTTCCAGCGAACCTGTACCATGTAGTGAAGGAAGACAGCTCCCCAGCCGAGAAGGCTGGCATTGGTCTTGACTACCTGCCACTTGAGAGGAAGAAAGGATCACCCGGGGCAAATGGAGGATGACAGAATCCACCATGTTGGAGACTGCCTCACATGGGGGGGCAGAATGATGGGCTGATCCAGAGATGAGATCCTCTTGTCCCAAGCAGACAGGAGGGTCAGCTGGAGAGGATGGGTAAGGAACTGGGCGAAAGGCATTGCTTCTATGGCGGCAATCATCTTCCCCAAGACGCTCATGCAGAGGTGAAGGGAGTGAGGAGAGGGGTTCCTTAGAATGAGAATTCCCCGATGGAGAGAAGAAACCTTTTCATCTGGGACAAAAACCTTGGCTCGGGCTGTGACGAACAATATGCCCAGGAAGGTCAGACGTTGAGATGGTAGTGAAGACTTGGCTACATTGACAATTCAGCCCAGCCGGGTACGAGTGTCCACAGTGATCTGAAGACTTTGGCGACAGTCCCTGAAAGAGGAGCTCTTGATCAGCAGATAATCCAGTTATGGGGTAACCACAATTCCCTTGGAGTCCAAGATGGCCATGACAGTGGCCATCACCTCCGTGAAGACCCTTGGCGTTGAGACAAGGCCGAAGGGGAGCGCTGTGAATTGGTAATTGTTCCCCTGAACTGGAAATTGAAGGAATCTCTGATGTGACGCGCAAATCAGGATGTGCAGATATTTATCCTGAATGTCCACTGAGCAGAGAAACTCTTCGTCTTCCATTGAGGCAATCATTGAGCGGAGCGACTCCATTCTGAAGTGACGGATGCGCACCCGTTGGTTCAAGCGTTTGAGGTCCAGGATAGGACGGAGAGAGCAGTCCTTTTTCGGGACGACGAAAAGATTGGAATAGAAACCAGAAAAGCGTTTGTGAGAGGGAACAGGTACTCTGACTCCTGACTGAAGAAGAGAGGAGATAGCCTGAAAGAAACCGGGGATCTGGTCTGGGAGCTTTGGGAGGTGGCACATGAAAAAAGCCTTTCTAGGGGAGAAGAAAATTTGATCTTGCAGCCAGAAGTCACTACCTCTCTGACCCAGGCATCGTCGACCACCGCTAGCCACAGGTCCCGGAAGAGAAGAAGACGGCCGCCCACCTTGGGAGATGTCCCAGGTGGGGGTGGCCCGTCATGCTGAAGAGAATCTGTTGGAACTGGAATGTGATCTGGAAGACTTGTAAGAGCGAGTCTTTGCGTGTCAGATAGGGGTGGGCTTGAACGATGGTTTACGCCTGTCGCGCTGTGCCTGAGGGCGATCTTGTTGGAAAGTGGAGCCCGGGGAAGCGAATTGGCGAAAGGGCTAAAATTGAAGCGAGTATCTCCTTGTAAAGGGTCGCTTAGGCTTGTGCTGGGGGAGGGAGGTTCTCTTGTCCCCTGTGGCATCTGAAATTATTTGGTCTAGCTTAGAGTCCAAAAGTCTTGAACTTTGTAGGGGGAGGTTGGTGAGGGACTTCTTGGAGGCCAGATCTGCGCTCCAGGTCTTAAGCCAGAGGATTCTGCGTATATTGCTATCGATGCAGGCTGAGCAGATGGTTAGTAAGTATTTTCCTTTACGGGCAATCTGATCTGCCAGGTCAACAAGTTCATCCAGGGGAGACGAGGATAAGATGCCCTACCAGAGGAGCTTAGCCCAGGCGGAAACCGACTTTGCCACCCATGTGGACGCAAATGCCAGGCAGAAGGATTCGCCGGCAGCCTCAAATGCTGATTTAGCAAGAGCCTCAACCTGCCTGTCAGTAGTATTCTTGAGGGAGGAATCATCAGGTAGAGGCAAGACTGTCTTTGCGGAAAGACGAGAAGTGGGAGGATCAACGCCTGGGGATTCCATCCACTTACTAACCAGATCCTGGCTAAAAGGATGCAGAATATCCAACTGCTTCTTCCCTGAAAAGCGTTTCTCCGGGTGCTCCCAGTGCTTCAAAAAAATACCATCAAATTCCTTTTGATTTGAAAACGTCAGAGCAGCATGTTTAATTCTCTTAAAGAAGTGATCCTGGGAAGGGCCTTCGTCCTCCTTAATGTTAAGGGTTTGGTTGACGGCCAAAATGAGGCAGTCGACCATGTCCTGGATCTTTGAAGTCTGATCCGTATCAGAGTCCGACTCTGAATCTGACCCGGACTCGGACCCCAGGGCCACCTTGGGAGAGGAGGCGTGGGTTACTGAGGGCATCCTGGGAGGATGTTGACGGTACTAGTGAGCTGGACGAGGAGCTTGCGTAAGACCGCTTCTTGGAACAAACTCTAGATCTGCCCTTCTGAGGGAGGTGCTGGGGTGGCTGCGAATCGTCCAGAAGAATGTTCAGAGCAATGGTGGTGGTAGATAAGTTAGGCAAGCATTCCAGGACCTGGATCAGGGACTGAGATACCTTGGTGAAGTCGGATACTGACTGAGAAATGGCAACAGCCCACTCCTCCTGTGTCAGGTGCTGGTCCTGGAGGGCAGTGAAGAGCTGAGACAAATGCAGGCAGACAGACAGATGCCCAGAGATCAGGCATGCTGAGGGATGGGGCGTGCCTGAGCTGGGTGTGGAACAAGGCTTCCAATAGGAGATGAGAGGAAAAAGGGATGTGTCCCGTGCCACACGCTGATTGGCCAGTTCGTTAGTGGGGGTGTGGTTAGCGCGGTCATGAAGATACCCCCACACTGATTGAACGCTGTGGACTGGTGGGGGGCGGAGCCAACCGCAGAGCCAGAGAGAGGGGAAAAGAGATTGGGAGAAAAGAGCGTGCAGCAGTTTGCCGCACGCCAGGAGAGGAGGGCGGGCTGAGCCAGGGGAGGAAGAAGGAGCTAAAATGGCATCCTGTTCACCAGCGTCGAGACTGCCGCTGTGATCCCGCTGCCGGAAGCTGTGGAGAAGAGAGGGACAGTACCTTATTGTAAGTCCCAACCGCTTCTTTTCCGCTTCCTGAGGGCGACATCTGGAGATCCTCCATTGATAAGATAGGGGATTCTGGTGAACTCCTCCTTTCTGCACCATCCGGTCTTAGACGGTGCAGAAGACTGTGTCACCCCTGAAGGAAGGGGGGAAGGTCACCTAGGAAGGGACCACCGTCTTGCTCTCAGGCCGCTCCAAGGAGGGGGCTGGGAATGGGGAATCGGGCAGGACCAGCCATCGGGAATCAACCTGAAACACCCAGGGGCAACAGGGAAAAAGGGTCCTGCCCAGCGGGTCCAAGAGTGTGTGATATGGGCAACACCACACTGCTATCTCGGTCACGCGCATGTTAGGAAAAAGGGGTGAGACATTTCACCCCGTTACCCTGAAGAGAAGAATCTGTAAAAAAAAGGAGAAAATATTAATAAAACACAACAAGGTACCTAAAAAGAAAAAGGGATGGACCTGGGATCAGATCCATGTCCGCCTCCTACAGACACTATGTTTAAACTGATGAGCTTTGTGCCTGTCGGTGGGTGTATACTGCTGAGGAGAAGCTAATTTGTTTTTCTGCCTAGTGTCAGCCTCCTAGTGACAGCAGCATACACCCATGGTTACCAGTGTCCTCATGGTTACCAGTGTCCTCCAGTGAAGCGATAAAGAAATACCCATTGGGTAGAAGAGAGAGAGGGAACCCTACTTATCATAAGAGCTTACATTCTACAGAAGAAAGAGGGGACACTGCTGACCATAAGAGCTTACACTCTACTGTAGAGAGAGAGGACCCTGCTGACCATAAGGGCTTACAGTCTATAAGAGAAAGAGGACCCTGCTGACCATAAGAACATACACACTACAGACAAGGGAGAGAGGACCCCGCTGATCATAAGAGCTTACATTCTACAGAAAAAAGAGAGGACCCTGCTGACCATAAGACCTTACACTCTACAGGAGAGAGAGAGGACCCTGCTGACCATAAGAGCTTACACTCTACAAGAGAAAGCGGACCCTGCTGACCATAAGAACATACACACTGCAGACAAGAGAGAGAGGACCCCGTTGATCATAAGAGCTTACACTCTACAGAAGAGAGAGAGGATCCTGCTGACCATAAGAGCTTACACTCTACAGGAAAGAGAGAATACCTTGCTGACCATAAGAGCTTACACTCTACAAGAGAAAGAGGACCCTGATGACCATAAGAACATGCACACTATAGACAAGAGAGAGAGGACACCGCTGTTCATTAGAGCTTACACTCTACAGAAGAAAGAGAGGACCCTGCTGACCATAAGCGCTTACACTCTACAGAAGAGAGAGAGGACCCTGCAAACCATAAGAGCTTACACTCTACAGAAGAAAGAGAGGACCCTGCTGACCATAAGAGCTTACACTCTACAGGAGAGAGAGAGAGAGGACTCTGATGACCATAAGAGCTTACACTCTACAAGAGAAAGAGGACTCTGCTGACTATAAGAACATACACATTACAGACGAGAGAGAGGACCCTGCTGACCATAAGAGCTTAAGCTCTACAGAAAAAAGAGAGAGGACCCTGATGACCATAAGAGCTTACACTCTACAGTAGAGGGAGAGGACCCTGCAGAACATAATAGCTTACACTCTACAGAAGAGAGAGAGAGACTTACCAGTGACTCTGGAGATGGAATATGACTCTCCTCAGAATTGGTGATGTGTGATGACTCAGGTACTGATCACCACTGTACAACGTATGATAATCCACAAGATGTCAGGGCTTCAGGTCTTTATGGGAGGCCCGCATCGCCACGCAATATAACATTAGCTCGCTTTCTGATTCTTCAGCACTGAGGGAAATGGTGCCTGGAAATTTTTTATTTATTGCGAACTGCGAATCAAATCTCAAAATGTTTGAATTTGCGTGAAACCGCTAATATCAAGACATTCAACGCCAACTCGATCCTCCACAGATCGATCTGCACATCTCTAATCCCAGCTATAATGAGTCTAAAATGGTGACTACTGGAACAAACTAATAGAACAGGTGATCTCATAGCATCTTAAAATGTATGGAAGATTAATAATGAAGATCTGAATTGATCTACGTATAAGGAGTTATCAACTGTTAAAGCCCAGGGTGCAGGTACGGAATAGTATGTCATGGGCTTTAAAGGGGTTAAGAGCCAGGTACGGAATAGTACGTCATGGCGATCGCGCCCGCACACAGGCTGTGCGGGCGCGATCGCCGCCGGGTGTCAGCTGATTGTCACAGCTGACACCCTGTACTATGTGAATGGAGCGGTCCCGCACGGCTCCCGACACATTAACCCCCGCAATGCTGTGATCAAAGTCGATCACAGCATTGCGGTGGCAAGGGGAGGTGATCGCAATACTGACCTCCTCTTCCGGCCTCCAGCGCTGTCTGCCGCGGCTTCCTGGATGTTGCCATGACGACCCGATGTCGTTATAACAACATCCGGGTCACCAGACAGCAGTAAGATAGTTTGGTCATGTGCAGTACATGACCAAACGATCTTCTCACTGTGTAGCGCTGACAGCCTGCATAGCACAGATATGGTGCTCCATTCCTGTGCTATGCAGGCTATCAGAATAAAAAAAGTGAAAGTCCCATAGTGGGACAAAGTATAAAAGTAAAAAATAAGTATCAGAAAGTGAAAAAAAAAAAAAAAATTGTAAAAATATAAAAAAAAAAAAAAAAATAATCCATCAAAAATAAAAATATAATGTACCCATCAATAAATATTATTATGAAAAAAAACAAAACAAAACGATAAAAGTACACATATTTGGTAACGCCGCGTCCGGAACGACCTGACCTATAAAACTGTCCCACTAGTTAGCCCCTTCAGTGAACACGGTAAAAAAAAAAAAATAAAAAACAAAGAAAAAAACAATGCTATATCACCATACCGCCAAACAAAAAATGGAATAACACGTGATCAAAAAGACCAATATAAATAAAAATGTTACCGCTAAAAACGTCATGTTGTCCCACAAAAAACAAGCCACTATACAGCTCCATCAGCTGAAAAACAAAAAAGTTCCAGCTCTCAGAATAAAGCGATGCAAAAAAAATTTTTTTTCTATAAAATAGCTTTATTGTGTAAAAGCGCCAAAACACTGAAAAATTATATAAATGTGGTACCGCTGTAAACGTACTGACCCGAAGAATAAAGCTAACTTATTCCTGAATTGTTGTTTTTTGTTTATTCTGCCTCCCAAAAGCTGGAATAGAAGGCGATCAAAAAATGTCACGTGCCTGAAAATGGCACCAATAAAAACGTCAACTTATCCCGAAAAAAACAAGCTATCACACGACTCTGTCGGCCAAAATATGTAAAAATTATATCTCTCAAAATATGGCGATGCAAAAACTAGATTTTACAAAAATGCGCCTTTTAGTGTGTGACAGCTGTCAATCATAAAACCCGATATGATTCTGGTATCGCTGTAATCGCACCGACCCGAAGAATAAAGACGTCTAATCACTTATACCGCATGAGAAACGGCGCAAAAAATAAACTCTCAGGTTAGGGTTGTGCTAGGGTTAGGGTTAGGGTTGGGCTAGGGTTATGGTTAGGGTTGGGGTTAGGGTTGTGATGGGGTTGGGATTTTTTTCAAAAGTAAAAAAAAAAAAGATGACGATATAGCGACTAGTGTTGAGCGCAAGTGCTCGCTACTTGAGTTTGCATCGGGTACTTGGGTATGCACTGAGTATCGCCGGTGCTCGAGTCTCTGCCCCATATGCTTCGAGGCCAAAAAATCCTCGTGGGGATTGCCTGCCATGCACGAGCGATCGCCGCATGTTTTTTTTTTGGGTGTCTAATAACCATGAAACATGTGGGTGGGGACTCGAGCATGTCAATCGAGCACCCGCGATACATGATGCATACCTGAGTACCCGATGCAAACTCAAGTAGCGAGCACTTGCGCTCAATACTAATGACAACTTATTCAATATGATGACCTAATGTTATCAAATTCTGTGTCGTACCTCTGGGTTCAAAATGTTCACAATACCCCTTGATAAAATCTTTGAGGGGTGTAGTTTCCAAAATGGGGTAACTTGTGGGGGGTTTCCAATATTTAGGCACATCAGGGGCTCTCCAAATGCGACATGGCGTCCGCTCTCGATTCCAGCCAATTTTGCGTTCAAAAAGTCACACAGTGCTCCTTCACTCCTGAACCCTGCCGTGCACCCAAACACTGTATTTTCCCCACATATGGGGTATTGGCGTACTCAGGAGACATTGCATAAAAGTTTTTGGGTGTCCATTTTCTCCTCTTACCCTTGTGAAAATAAAAAAATTGGGGCTAAAACATAATTTTTGTGGAAAAAGTTTGATTTTTTTAATTTCACGGCTCCATGTTATAAACTTCTGTAAAGGACTTGGGGGTTCAGGGTGCACTCCACACATCTAGATAAGTTCCCTGAGGGGTCTAGTTTCCAAAATTCTATCACTTGTAGGGATTTTCTACTGTTTAGGCACATCAGGGGCACATCCGCTCATTATTCAAGCAAATTTTACATTCAAAAAGTCAAATGGCGTTCCTTCCCTTCCGAACCCTGCCGTATGCCCAAGCAGTGGTTTTCCCCCACATATGGGGTATCTTCTTACTCAGGAGAAATTGCACAACAAACTGCATGGTGCAATTTCTCCTGTTACCCTTATAAAAATGCAAAATTGGGGGCTGAAAAACATTTTTGTGGGAAAAATGTGACAATTTTATTTTTACGGCTCAATGTTATAAACTTCTGTGAAGCACCTGGGGGTTAAAGGTACTCAACACACATCTAGATAAGTTCCCTGAAGGGTCTAGTTTCCAAAATGGTGTCACTTGTGGGGATTTTTCACTGTTTAGGCACATCAGGGGCTCTCCAAACGCAACATGGCGTCCGCTAATTATTCGAGCAAATTTTACAATCAAAAAGTCAAATGGCGCTCCTTCCCTTCCGAACCCTGCAGTGTGCCCAAACAGTGTTTTTTTTCCCACATATGGGGTATCTGTGTGCTCAGGGGAAATTGCAAAACAAATTTTGTGGTCCATTTTTTCCTGTTATTCCTGTGAAAATAAAAAAAATTGGGTTTAAAATAACATTTTTGTGAAAAAAAGTTAATTGTTAATTTTTTTCTTCCACACTCCAAAAATTCCTGTGAAGCACCTGAAGGGTTAATAAATTTCTTAAATGTGGTTTTGAGCACCTTGAGGAGTGCACTTTTTAGAATGGTGTCACTTTGGGTATTTTCTGTCATAAAGACCCCTCAAAGTGACTTCAAATGTGATGTGGTCCCTAAAAAAATGGTTTTGTAAAGTTTGTTGGAAAAAATGAGAAATCGCTGATCAACTTTTAACCCTTATAGCTCCCTAACAAAAAAAAAATTTGGTTCCAAAATTGTGCTGATGTAAAGTAGACATGTGGGAAATATTATTTATTAACTCTTTTGTGTGACATATGACGCGCCCCCAGGGCCGTGGGGTACTCGGCAGCCGGGCCTCTTATGGATGCCGGTGGGGGATATCACGGTGGCTGGCCCGGTCCATGACCCAGGGCGGTCAGTGCAAAAGGGGAATATTTTTATCTGGGGTTTTTGGGATTGTTCGTGACGCCACCTGTGGATTGCGGCCAAGAGGAGCCGCCGCTGCGGAGCCGTCCTCTGGAGCTAGTGTTGCGGCAGAAGGGGTTGTGTGGCTCTTCACAGGTAGAGCAAGCTCCAGGGCACTGTAAGGTGGTGTGGGTTGCACTGGGCGTTGTAGTGCAGGGAGGGAACGATGGCACAGATCAAAGAATGGACGGAGGCAGTGCGGTGCAGTCATCCAAGTATTTACTCACAGTTCTTATGAGGGTTCCACTGGTGCACTGTACAGGTGTCAGCCTCCCATGCTGCGCTGCGTTCACCAGGTAGGGGTTCAGCACTTCCTCAGGTAGATCAGGGGTACCTGGCAGAACCCCACTTTCACGTGTTCCTAGCTAGACCGACTTCACGCTGGGTCTTTCTCCCTCCTACTCTGCGCTGCCCACTCTCAATCCTGCTCGGGTGCTCTGAAGTCCCTCCTGTGCATCGGATCCCAGACCTGCTTGACCCTCCTGGGGATTAGAATGCGGCTTCGGCAACGGACTATATAAGCCGGAAGCCTCCGGTTTTTCCAGCCGGGACTTGAAGTACACGACTGGGCCAGGGGCCAGTCCCCTTCCTGCGGCCTACGATCCCTCTGCCTTCTGACAGATGCGGAGCGTACGGGTGCCTTCCTGCACTCGCCGTACCCCCTAGAATCCCTTCTTAGAATGAAGCCTACTCCCTGCTCCCCTCCTGGGCCTCTGACACTGGGCCCTACTTGTGGAGCAGAGCTCCTACTGAGACTCTGCTCCCGGACTGTTCTTCTGAACTGTCCCCTCACTACTCCACTACTCCACTGCCACCCTAAGATGGCTTCCCTATTTATACTCCAACCAAAGTGCTCCGCCTAACTACTTCCTCCACCCACACCCACTACTGGTTCCCCCTACCTTTGGGTTCCCCCCACTCCAGCCAGGGTCAGGGCACAGCAGAAACAAACATTGCGTCTTCCCCTTCCAGCCGGCCTGGAGCAGTGTAGTGTTGGATGCAGGTGTTTGGGGTTCTGAGCAGCACTCCCTCCTTACCTGAGAGAAGGAGACACCACACCTCTGGGTGAGGTGCAGTACCTCTGTGGTGACTGAACCCTCAGGGGCGCCACACATATCTCTCTGATTTAAGGGCATAAAAATTCAAATTTTGAAAATTGCAAAATTTTCGCCAAATTTCCATTTATTTCACAAATAAACGCAAGTGATATCGAAGAAATTCTACCACAATCATGAAGTACAATATGTCACGAAAAAACAATCTCAGAATCAGGGGGATCTGTTGAATCGTTCCAGAGTAATTACCTCATAAAGTGACAGTGGTCAGAATTGTGAAAATTGGCCTGGTCATTAACATGCAAACCACCTTGGGTTGTAAAGGGGTTAAGGTATAAAGGGAGCAACTCAATACAGAAATGTCTTTCCAGAAGCCAATGTTATAGTTTTCATAAATACCGCCTGCTGTATATTTCTTATGTCTTAGGTCTTGTTATTACACATTATATCTATTTTTTGTCTATTTTGTTTATGTGCAGGTCCCCTGGTTTATATTTTAAGAATGGCGCTCCCCTGAGATCATACCCACAGATCATTTAATTCACAATCTATGTTTCAGCATGCCCCCTGTCGTCTCTTGAACATATAAACAGACAGTTGGGTAATAAGGATTGTGGAATGATGTTGTCAGAAATTCCTGGGTTGCCCGTTGAGCAGGGATTACATTTATATTATTTGGCTATTTTCTGTCTTTACAGATGTTACAGTCTATAGCTTGTAATAGATTTCATCAGTAAAATATCTATGTGACTGGAAAATTGTATATGTGCTATGCATGCAATAGAAACATAATATTCAAGATATGGCTGTAATAACCATTCTTCGTTTGAAGCTAAAGGTTACTCGCCTATAATTCAATATTGAGCTAGAAAGCGGAGGCTCTGAATGAACAGAGTCCTTGTATTACACATGCCTGAGATTGGTGGGAACTTGAAAACTGCTGAAAACTGCTGAAAATAATAGTATATTAAACACTTGTATGTTACAAAATGGCAATATGTCTGCACGCTCTAACTTCCATTTAGTATCTAATGTCTTCATAGAATTAGATTCAGCGAGATCTATTAAGTAAAAATTTATACCATCAACCTGATTAAATCATTAGGTCATTCAATAGTCTAAATGCTGTCTAGCGAGCTGGTAGTTTACTATGATGACTTTTATATCTAGAACATAAAACAAATTGTATTACCCTGTATTACATCCATGTATATTCAGAACATTTTTCCATGGCCTCCAAAACTTCCAAAAGTTCATCACACAGGCTGAGTACAGATTTGTGTATTTTTTTATATCAGTTTGTTTACACCATTTTAAAGCAGATCTGTCACCAAATTTCACAATATAAACTTTATGCATTATTTAATGGATCTTTTAACTGAAGATGGGTATTGCTGATCTAAAGAGAGAATTCATGAGTTGGGATGAGCAGACCTGTGGAAGTTCGGGTTCTGGTACCCTACCCAGACTTTATTGCAAAGTTTGGTTCGGGTGCGAGAACTGTACCCGAACTTGAACCAGAACCCAAACCCCGTTGAAAACAATGGGGACCCGGACTTGAAGCCAGAAAGTTCTCTCGCTTCCCCCGGAACTCCAAACATTGCAATGGACTTCCAAGAGAAGTCTGTGTTTGGCGTTTAGCACCAGACACTAACTGTCTGATACAAACCCGAAACTTTTAAGTTTGGGTTCGGTCATCTCTATTTACGAGTTCAAGCATAATCAATCTCTGCCAACTTAAAGGAGTGGTCTGGTACTTAAAATACATTCTATCCTTACACCTTAACCACTTCTGTAATTTGCTTTATTACACAATACCCTATACTTTTTCCTATCTATCTAATCCATGAATGTGTTTTTCTTTACCGTTCCTTCTGTTATGCTTTGTTTGAGAGGAGTCTCAAACGTGACATCACAGGAGGCTGGGGCTGCACTCACTCCTCATATCATCCATTGCCTCTCTTGCAACAAGACGTCATCGGGGTCAGTGTTGCAGTTGCTCACTAGTTTCTTGCATCACTGCCCCCTCTAAAGACATCCTGGATTCTGGATGATGGACACTGTGGCAGATGTGAGTGAAGCTCATATCTCCTTCATAGCCGTAGATTCTGTGAAAGATGTCATCAGGGGCCAGAGTTAGCAGTGAGTGATACCAACGTTTCCCCATAGCTTCTAGCACCGTCCTTATACGAATCGTCATCAGAGGGCAGCGCTGGTGCCACTCACTGCTTCTATCACTGCCCCTGCCGACCATTCATTAGATGACCGTACTAGAAGCAGTGAGTGACACCAGCGCTGCCCCATGACGATGATTTATTTGAGGGCGGTGCTAGAAGATGCGGGGTGGTACTCGTCTCACTCACTGCTTGTATCTCCGCACCCTGCCGACATCTTTTACAGTTAGAAACTACGGTGGCAGTGGAGATAGGAGCAGAGTGCTGGAACTTCTCTCACCTCGCCCAGGATCCAGAACATCTTCAGAGGGGGCAGCAATGCAAGAAACTAGTGAGCAACTGCAGCGCTGCTCCCTGGTGATGTCCTGCTTCAAGATGAAGTACAGTAAAAAATAACACATTTAGGGATTAGCTAGATAGGGAAAAGTATAGAGTGTTGTGTAATAAAGCAAATTGCAAAAATTGTTAGGGAGTAAGGATAGAAATTTAGAAAATACATTTTTGGTGCTGGACCACCCATTCAACAGATGTATCTAGTACTGAGCATACAATCTCAACAGCAGCAGGAGGGAGGGTCAGTGAGGAGCTGTCAATCATGCTAGGTGGCAGGAGATTGTGCTTAAACTTTCAAAAATAATTATTCAGTCATTCTAGCGTAAATTTTCAAACTAGAATCACCAGTCTCTCTATTTAAAAATATATGCCATTTGTGTTATGAAATCTGTTGGCAGGTCTGCTATACAGTATAATTTTTTTGTAACCTACTCAGTTTTATATTTACTGATTTTGTATTGTTTTTCAGCTATTCAGATTTTATATCCTCCTTTTCAGTTATACTTAAAGCGCACCTGTCAGCAGAATTGTGCTCAGTAAACTACATACATGGGTTCTATCTGGTGCTCTGCTTACATATTCATCTGCATGCTCTTATGGCAGCTCACTGTGCCTTCACTGACCTGCCTCCTATTTTACCTAGCACTGCACTACTAGATGCATTATGTAAAATAGGAGGCAGGTCAGTGAATGATCAGTGAGCTGTCATAAGAGCATTCAGATGAATATGTAAGCAGAGCACCAGATAGAACATCCCCCACAGGCTGCCCCGGGCCACGAGCATATCATTTTCTCCAAACGGAGAGTAAAGATTACACAAGAACCACAGGACAGATTTTATCATCCAAGGTATAATTTTAATCAGTGTAATGGCACCCACCTGACAGTGTGTGTAGTTTACTAAGCACAATCCTGCTGACAGCTGCGCTTTAATGTTGTATTCTAAAATATTGCTGTTATAATGCCTGTTTTTAACCAACAAAGTCAGAAGACACTGGTGTTTTATTACCTCCATCATATCTTAATGTTTTAATCATATCTTAATGTTAAAGTTTCATGCAAAAAGAAAAGAAAATTGCACTCTTGGCATTCTCTTGAAGAGCTTCAAGAGGTAGTCACCGGAAATGGTCTTCCAACAATCTTGAAGGAGTTCCCAGAGATGCTTAGCACTTGTTGGCCCTTTTGCCTTCACTCTGCGGTCCAGCTCACCCCAAACCATCTCAATTGGGTTCAGATCTGGTGACTGTGGAGGCCAGGTCATCTGGCGTAGCACCCAATCACTCTCCTTCTTGATCAAATAGCCCTTACACAGCCTGCAGGTGTGTTTGGGGTCATTGTCCTGTTGAAAAATAAATGATGGTCAAACTAAACGCAAACAGGATGAAATAGCATGCCGCTGCAAGATGCTGTGGTAGCCATGCTGGTTCAGTATGCCTTCAATTTTGAATAAATCCCAAACAGTGTCACCAGCTAAGCACCCCCACACCATCACACCTCCTCCTCCATGCTTCACAGTGGGAACAAGGCATGTAGAGTCCATCCGTTCACCTTTTCTGCGTCGCACAAAGACACGGTGGTTGGAACCAAAGATCTCAAATTTGGACTCATAAGACCAAAGCACAGATTTCCACTGGTCTAATGTCCATTCCTTGTGTTCTTTAGCCCAAACAAGTCTCTTCTGCTTGTTGCCTGTCCTTACCAGTGGTTTCCTAGCAGCTATTTTACCATGAAGGCCTGCTGCACAAAGTCTCCTCTTAACAGTTGTTGAAGAGATGTGTCTGCTGCTGAGCTGCTGTTAACCTGCGATTTCTGAGGCTGGTGACTCGGATAAACTTATCCTCAGAAGCAGAGGTGACTCTTGGTCTTCCTTTCCTGGGGCGGTCCTCATGTGAGCCAGTTTCTGTGTAGCGCTTGATGGTTTTTGCAACTGCACTTGGGGACACTTTCAAAGTTTTCCCAATTTTTCGCACCGACTGACCTTCATTTCTTAAAGTAATGGTGGCCACTCGTTTTTCTTTACTTAGCTGCTTTTTTCTTGCCATAATACAAATTCTAACAGTCTATTCAGTAGGACTATCAGCTGTGTATCCACCAGACTTCTGCACAACACAACTGATGGTCCCAACCCCATTTATAAGGCAGGAAATCCCACTTATTAAACCTGACATGGCACACCTGTGAAGTGAAAACCATTTCCGGTGACTACCTCTTGAAGCTCATCAAGAGGATGCCAAGAGTGTGCAAAGCAGTCATCAAAGCAAAAGGTGGCTTCTTTGAAGAACCTAGAATATAAGACATATTTTCAGTTGTTTCACACTTTTTTGTTAAGTATATAATTCCACATGTGTTAATTCATAGTTTTGATACCTTCAGTGTAAATGTACAATTTTCATAGTCATGAAAATACAGAAAAATCTTTAAATGAGAAGGTGTGTCCAAACTTTTGGTCTGTATTGTACAACAGTCATAAGCAACATAGCTAAAGATAATACAATTATTAAAGCAAAAATAATGATGACCCTGCTCATACAATCTATAATGAGATGGAGGTGACACATAGTACAGTTGCTTATTTACAATGATAGACCAACAATTTTGAGGGGATGAGGGATAGATAGTGATTTTGGATGCGGTGGAGTTTGGTGGAGAATTATGTTTGGAGAAATAATGAATGGGCTATAAATATATAAAAGGACTTCGATTAGTGAACATGATAGGCCACCCTAAACAGATGTGTTTTTAGGGAGCGCCTAAAACTGTGTAAGTTGTGGTTCATCCTAATTTCTTGAGGTAAAGCATTCCAAAGAATAGGTGCAGCTCGAGAGAAGTCTTGGAGCCGGCAGTGGGAGTTACGGATTAGTGCGGATGTTAGTCGAAAGTTGCTTGCGGAGCGTAGAGAATGGGTAGGCAGATAAATAGAAATGACGTAGGAGATGTAGGGGGGTGCCACGCTGTAGAGAGCTTTGTGGGTGAGAACAAGCTATTTAAATCGGATCCTATAATGTATGGGCAGTCAGTGCAATGACTGGCATAGAGCGGAAGCATCCGAGTAACGATTAGCCAGATAGATGACCCTGGCTGCAGCATTAAGGATGGACTGGAGAGGGGAAAGTCGAGTGATGGGGAGGCCAATTAATAGAGAGTTACAGTAGTGTAGGCGGGAGTGGATGAGGGCAACAGTGAGGGTATTTGTTGTTTCCAAGGTGAGAAAGGGGCGGATTCTAGAGATGTTCTTCAGAGCGGGCAGGAGATTCTATATGGAAGGTGAAAGAAAGATTAGTGTCAAACATAACACCCAGACAGCAAGGTTGCTGGCTAGGTGTTATTGTAGTGCCACACAAGGAGAGGGAGATGTCAGATTTAGGGAGGTGAGTAGACGGTGGGAGCAGCAGAAGTTCAGTTTTGGAAAGGTTGAGTTTCAGATAGCGAGCGGACATGATGTTGGAAACTGTGGCCACCCAGTCACTGGTGTTCTGTAGTACAGTGAAAGCCAAATTTGCTGATGGTCTATCCAATTGGGGCTGTATAGAGTGAGAAGAGTATAGGGCGAAGGACTGAACCCAGAGGAACCCCAATAGTGAGAGGAAGGGGGGAAAAGGTGGAGCCAGTGAACTATACACTGAAAGAGTGGTCAGATAGGTAGGAGGAGAACCAGGAGAGAGTAGTGTCCTTCATGCCAATTGAGTGGAGCATAGAGAGTAGGAGGTGGTGGTCAACGGTGTTGAAAGCTGCAGAGAGGTCAAGAAGAATGAGCAGAGAGTAGTCACCGTTATGTTTTGCTGTCAGAAGGTCATTGGTCATTTTGATGAATGCAGTTTCTGTAGAATGTAGGGGGCAAAAGCCAGACTGTGATGGATCTAGAAGAGAGTGAATGGAGAGGTAACGGGTATGGCGGGAGTAGACAAGGTGCTCCAAGAGTTTAGAGATGAAGGGGAGATTGGAGACTGGTCTGTAGTTGTTAGTGCAGGAAGGGTCAAGAGACGGCTTTTTTAATAATGGAGTGATGATAGAGTGTTTGAAGGAGGAGGGGAAGATACCAGAAGAGAGGGAGAGGTTGAAGATTTTAGTTAGGTGAGTAGAGATGATTGAAGAGAAAGACTGGAGTAGGTGTGAGGGAATAGGGTCAGTGGTGCATGTAGTAGGATGAGAAGAAGAGAGGAGCCTGGAGACTTCTTCTTCTGTGACTGGGTCAAATGTGGAGAGTGATCCAGAGGAGATGTGGTGAGGGATGGGAGGCACGGCACTTAGTGGCTGGGAGAAGTCGAAGAGTTTTTTTGGGTTGTTGGATAGTGAGATCAGGGTGGTGAAGTAAGACTGTTTGGCGAGGTAAAGGGCAGAGTTATAGGTTTTTAACATAAATTTATAGAGGATAAAATTTTCCAGTGTGCGAGTTTTCCTCCATAGGCGTTCGGCACTCCTAGAGAACCGCTAGAGAAATCGGGTTTGCAGTGTGAGCCAGGGCTTCTTTACTCTATGTTTAGAGGTGCTGAGGGTGAGGGGTGCTACTTGGTTCCGGGGTGCTTCTGAGAGTGTCATCGTAGTGATTTACAGCCAGATCAGGACAGTTAAAAGAGGAGATTGGGGACAATGATGAGTGAAGGGAGTCTGTAAGTGTATGAGGGTTAATGGCTTGTAGATTTCTGAATGTGTGATAGGTAGAAGTGCGCTGGGGTGGGTGATGATTTGTGAGCATGAAGGAGAAAATGTTATGATCAGAGAGGGGAAGAGGAGAGTTTTTAGGTAGGGGATTGAACAAAGCTGGACAAAGACCAGATCGAGGGTGTTTCCCTCTTTGTGTGTCTCAGAGGTTGAAAGCTGTGAGAGGCCAAGAAGTGGTTAAAGATAGAAGCTGGGATGTCGATGGGGAGGTGGGGCTGTTTTTTGGGATGTTGAAGTCTCCCAGGATAAGGATTGGTAAATCTGAGGACATGAAGTGCGGCAGCCTGGCAGAAAAATGGTCAAGGAACTGGGTGGGTGAGCCTGGGGGGCGGTATATGACCTCTACTCTGAGGGAGAGGGGATGGAAGAGCTGATTGTGTGGACCTCAAAAGAAGGGAATGAGAGTGATGGAACTGGGGGGATGACCTGGAAAGAACATTGTGGAGACGGGAGTAAGCCGACTCCACCACCAAGTCTGTTCGCAGGTGAATGGGAAAAATGCAAGCAACCATGAGAAATAGTGGCAGGGGAGACTGTCAGAATCCTGAATCCAGGTTTCAGTGAGCGCTAGCAGGTTGAGAGAGTTGGTCAGAAAGTAGTTGTACAGGAAAGGAAGCTTGTTGCATACAGATCATGGATTACAAAGTGCACAATTAAAGGTTTCTATGTGAGGTGGAGGAGGGGTTGAGGTTGGTGGAGGGTGGACTGGGGTTAGGAGAAACATCCCCTGAAATAAGTAGTAGCAGTAAAAAGAAAAGGAGCAAATAGTTTTTGGATTTGTGACATGGTTTATTGTGCAATATCTTTGGATAAGATGGAGTGAAATTTTTCAGGAACGTAAAAAGAGCATGGAAGCTGTACATGGGAGAGGGAAGGAGGGAGGGGCAGATGTGGATGAGTGGTGGTGGAGGGGGAATGGGGCGGTGAATGTGGAAGACAAAAGCACCCAGGAATATGGACGCAGAAATAAAGTACATAGTTAGAAGAGAGTACAAAGTGTGGGTTACCTGACTCCTGCCCTTAATGACTGCCATTAAAATGACTGTCAGAGACACTTGTCGAGTAGGACACTTTGCTGAAGAGGACACGTGCATGCACCCCACACTGCGTGCACCCCTTATGATGCATCTAGATTTATAGGGAGTACTATAGCATCAGGTGAGAGAGATTGTGGGAGCTGCTTGTTGATAAATTAACAGCTGGTCAACACACCAGGGGGTGTATAGCTGATCAAAGACACAGGTCTAACACACTATGCCTGACACAGTATAACACCTTTCAACATCAGATAAAGTCTTTGTCTATGCTCCATATTGAAGATCTAAAGCAAATCTTTAAATGCTGATAACATTAACTCATGTAAAGAAATCTGCCCCCATAACTATGTTCAGAAAATAGAATAAAAATTCTGCAATTTGGGAATAAAAACAGTTTAGACCAAAATATGTATCAGTACCAAATTATGACAACAAATATAGTTGACAAATTCTTTTTGAACCTGTCTGCCAACAATTCAATTTTTCACAGGTTCTCAGCAGCTTCTAAGCATTAAAAATGTAGGCTAAAGGGGTTAGCACCTTTAATCTCAGTCATGTATAAAATAAGAAACTGAGCTTTACACACTTTACCTGGATCTATCGCTGCCTTAAGGCCCAGTCACACATAACGAGATCGCTAGCGAGATCGTTGATACGTCACGGGTTTTGTGACGCAATAGCGACATCGCTAGCAATCTTGTTACGTTTGACAGGTAGCAACGATCAGGCCCCTGCTGTGAGATCGTTGATCATTACAAAGTTTCCTGGACCATTCCTGGGTCGTTGCGCTCCCGCTGGGCAGTGTGCATCGCTGAATTTGACACCTAACCAATAACCTCATTAGCGATTCAGAGCTGAGACTAGTAGGCGTGCATAAATTGGACTTTTCCGCGCCCCTCGCCCCCCGATTGGAGGTCTCTACAGCGTTCTCATTTCCGGCCGCGCATAAAGAAGGCATCAGAATAGCGATTCCATCCTTTGTTTCTGACCTCGTGCTGGATTGCAGATCCTAGAAGAATTCTCCGGGCTGTTAATATTCGTTCATTTGACTAGTCTGGATTTTTGCGGATCATTGTAGCATTCTCCGGCTGTGACTCCACTTTGAAGAAATCAGGCATCTTTAGCGAGGTAGGTATTATTTGGGGTCTCAAATGAGTTTCCATTTTTTATTCATTTATAGGACATCTACCAATTATCTGCTATCATTGCTTTTCAGGGAGGGGGGGCTTGGCTTCTGTCTGTATATATATGCTTTTGCATGGGCACATATTTTAGGGGTCTCGTGCACACACACTCACACAGCACGTTTTCTGACACGCTGTCCTGGCCAACTGCTTCAGAGTTTTTTTGGCACGCTCACTAACGGAATGGAACACGGTTTTCCATAATATTTTTCATGTACAGTTTAAATACTTGCGTTAATTGTTTTGTTGAAAGTGTTCTCATCTTTTCATTTTATGTTTGCAGTTTGCACATCGTGGACGACGGGCAGTGTGTGTAGTGCCGGCGTCCCTGCCCTCTGCTAGGCAGGGACGCTGTTCCCCTCACCGCTCTGCTCCGTGCCCGGCGTCCCTCTCCCGCTCTGCTGGCAGCGCGCGCTCCTTCCCGGCCACTGTGCTTAGGGCGCGCACGCGCGCCCTCCCTCCCTCTTAAAGGGGCCACGCGCGCCGTCCTAAGGAGTCCCCGGCCAATGGCCGGAGGACTTTACCATATATAAGGCACCTCCTCCAAAATGGAGGTGCCCGAGCAATGTTGTTGCACCGTTCTACTCTGCTTCAGCCCTCAGGTCCCGTTGCCAGTTACCTGCCAGTTACCTGCCAGATTCCTGCCAGCTTGCTGTCCTAATCCTGCCTGATTTCCTGTTACCTGCCTGCCTGCCTGAGGTCCGACGGTCTGCCTTACAACTCCGGTCAGTCTGTCTAAGGACCAACTTGCCCGCTCACCTGGGAGCGCACATCAGCTACCTGCCTGCTTGCCTGAGGTCCGACGGTCTGCCTTACAACTCCGGTCAGTCTGTCTATGGACCAGCTTGCCCGCTCACCTGGGAGCGCTTCTCCGCTACCTGCCTGCTTGCCTGCCCGGAGGCTCCGCTGTCACGTGCTGTGACCACCAGCTATTCCAGACTCTTGCCCGCTCACCTGGGAGCGCTTCTCCACTACCTGCCTGCTTGCCTGCCCAGGGGTTCCGCTGTCACGTGCTGGGACCACCAGCTATTCCAGAGACTCTTGCCCGCTCACCTGGGAGCGCTTCTCCGCTACCTGCCTGCTTGCCTACCTGGAGGCTCCGCCGTCACGTGCTGTGACCACCTGCTATTCCAGAGACTCTCGCTTGCTCACCTGGGAGCACACATCCTCCATCTGCCTTGCTAGCCTACCTGGAGGTTCAGCCATCACAGGTCGTACCTACCCTTTACCTAGAGACTGCCCCGGTCACTTGCCGTGACCTCCAGCCCGTTCTTCCAGAGACTGCCCCGGTCACTTGCCGTGACCTCCAGCCCGTTCTTCCAGAGACTGCCCTGATCACTTGCCGTGACCTCCTGCCCGTACACCCAGAGACTGTCCCGGTCACCTGCTGTGACTGCCTGCCTGGTCGCCACCCGCTCCCTTACAAGGACCACTCCCTTGTATAGTAGCCCAGAGGTTCTGCCTCCCAGACCCGTTACAGTTTGCTCGGGCCATGGAACCCGGTGGCACCCGAGCTCCCTCGCTCTCGGACCTGTGTCATGAACTGTCCCGTCAAAGGTCCCAACAGGAGTCCATCCTGGGTCACCTGCGGAATGTCAATACTCGCCTGGACACTCTGACTGTTCCACCAACAACCTCCGCCAGTGCCATGTCTCGCAATCCGGCAGCTCCGCTGTCCACTAACACCATGATATCCTACCCCGGACCTCGGCTTTCTGCACCTCCTCGCTTCGGAGGCGACTCAGCCCAGGCTCGGGGCTTCATAAATCAGTGCACCCTGCACTTTGAACTATTGTCCCACCAGTTTAACTCCGACCGAGCCAAAATTGCATTCATCATGTCCCATCTCACCGGGGAGGCCCTGGCCTGGCTAAATCCTCTATGGGAGAGAGGAGACCCCCTGGTGTCCAACTTGCCTGCTTTTCTCACGGCTTTCCGGAAAGTCTTCGACGAACCCGGACGGAAGACCTCATCCGCATCATCGTTGCTACGCCTCCGTCAGGAAAGTCTCACCGTGGGCCAATATGCCATACGGTTCCGTACCCTTGCCTCGGAGCTGGCCTGGGATAACGACGCTCTGGTTTCCGTCTTCTGGGAGGGTCTGTCCGGCCGTATTAAAGATGAACTTGCCGATCGGGACATTCCTACCACTCTCGATGACTTAATAACTCTTGCCACCCGGATTGACCTACGGTTCCAGGAGCGTGCCAGAGAGGTCACCCGTGAGAGGAGGTTACCACGTCTAGCTCCTACTTTTCAGAAACCCGTCACTCCTTCTGTCTCTAACCAGGTACACCCTCCTGAGCCTATGCAGGTCGACCAGACCAAGATGGTCAAGACCCGTCAGGACTTACGCCGTGCCGAGGGGACCTGCTTCTACTGTGGCAGTAAGGAGCACCGGATCCGTGCCTGCCCGGAGAGGTCGGGAAACGCCTGTGTCTAGGTTCGCTCAGAGAGGTCCACCTAGACAAGAATAAATCCTCTCCATCCCTGCTGTTGTCAGTTTCAATCGTCTACGGGGAGAACCGTTATTTCGAACTAGCCCAACTGGACTCTGGAGCAGCCGGGAATCTTATTTCACAGTCCCTGGTAGAGAAATACCGCATCCCCACCAAACCTCTGGCTGTACCCTTGTCTGTTGCTGCCGTGGATGGGGGGCTCTTACCACGCCCCATCCAACTCATCACCGAATCCATTACTCTGCACGTGGGAATGCTGCATTCTGAAAGTATCTCCTTTCATGTTCTGCCTGGACTCTCTCACGCCCTCTTGCTAGGCCTACCTTGGCTCCAGAAACATGCACCCGTTCTTGACTGGCAGACCGGAGAAGTCCTTCACTGGGGACAGGGCTGCCATAAGACCTGTCTGGTTCCCGTTCATCCCGTCCGTCCTTCTCCTACCCCAGCTAATCTACCTGGACTTCCGATTCCTTATTGGTCTTATGCTGATGTCTTTAATAAAAAGGAGGCAGAGACACTACCCCCTCATAGACCATATGACTGCCCTATCGACCTGTTACCTGGTACTTCTCCTCCCCGTGGGCGTATTTATCCATTATCCGCTGCTGAGACCCGGTCGATGTCCGAATATATTGAGGAGAATCTGGCCAGGGGATTCATCCGGAAATCTACCTCCCCGGCGGGAGCAGGCTTCTTTCTCGTCAAAAAGAAGGACGGCTCTCTCCGTCCCTGTATAGACTATAGAGGCCTTAACCAGATCACGGTGAAGAATAAGTACCCCCTTCCGCTCATTCCGGAGTTATTTGATCGTCTGAGGGGGGCTAGAATCTTCACCAAACTGGACCTCCGTGGGGCGTACAACCTGGTTCGTATCCGTCAGGGGGATGAATGGAAGACGGCATTCAACACCCGGGACGGCCACTATGAATATCTGGTAATGCCCTTTGGCCTCTGTAACGCTCCTGCCGTCTTTCAAGAGTTGGTCAATGACATCTTCCGGAACCTTCTCTACTCCTGCGTAGTGGTGTACCTGGACGACATCTTGGTCTTCTCTCCGGATCTCCAGACTCACCGGAGGGATGTTCGTCAGGTCCTGCTCAGGCTCAGGCAGAACCATCTCTACGCTAAATATGAGAAGTGCCTCTTTGAGCAGACCTCGCTTCCGTTTCTGGGCTACATTATCTCTCAGACCGGCCTACAAATGGATCCTGAGAAACTGTCTGCCATCGAGAAATGGCCCCGACCAGAGGGGTTGAAGGCTATTCAATGGTTCCTGGGCTTCGCCAACTATTACCGCCTCTTCATCCCGCACTTCTCTTCCCGGACTGCCCCAATTTCCGCGCTCACCCGTAAGGGTACTAATCCCAAAGAGTGGCCGCCCGAAGCAGAGGAGGCCTTTCTTTCCCTAAAACAGGCCTTCTCTTCCGCCCCGGTGCTGCATCGCCCGGACGGCAACAAGCAGTTCTTCCTGGAAGTTGACGCCTCCTCCTCTGGAGCCGGAGCGGTACTTACTCAAAAATCATCTTCCGGGAGAATGGTAACTTGTGGCTTCTTCTCCAAACTCTTCTCCTCTTCTGAGCGCAACTATTCCATAGGAGACCGAGAGTTATTGGCCATCAAGCTGGCGTTGGAGGAGTGGCGTTACCTACTCGAGGGGGCTCTTCATCCGGTAATAATTTACACTGACCACAAGAACTTGGCTTACCTCCAGCATGCCCAGAGACTTAACCCGCGCCAAGCCCGGTGGTCCTTGTTTTTTGCTCGCTTTGATTTTGTTCTTCATTTTCGCCCGGCTGACAAAAACGTCAAAGCAGACGCCTTGTCCCGATCCTTTCTGGTGTCCGATCTCGAGGAAGAACCTAAACATATCATCGATCCCGCCAGAGTAATGCAGGTGGCACCCGTGAGTCTAAATCGTCTCCCTCCCGGTAAGACGTTTGTTTCAGTACCTGATCGGGAGAAGATCCTACACTGGGGCCATTCGTCTAAACTAGCTGGCCACGCCGGTCAGAAAAAGACCCTCCAGCTTATTGCCCGGCACTATTGGTGGCCTACCCTGCACAAGGACATAATAGACTTTGTTTCTGCCTGTGTGTCCTGCGCCCGCAACAAAGTCCCGAGACATCTGCCAGCCGGACGCCTCCTTCTGCTTCCTGTACCTGCTGCCCCCTGGCAGCATATAGCAATGGACTTTATAACTGATCTCCCCGTCTCTGCCGGTTGTACGGTCATTTGGGTGGTCGCTGACCGCTTTTCCAAGATGGCTCACTTTATTCCCCTGCCAGGCCTTCCGTCTGCACCCGAGCTGGCTAAAGACTTTATCCGCCACATCTTCCGTCTTCATGGCCTGCCCCTCCACATCGTGTCGGATCGTGGGGTACAGTTCACCTCACGTTTCTGGAGAGCCACTTGTAAACTACTAGACGTCACCCTGGACTTCTCTTCCGCTTACCACCCACAGTCCAATGGTCAAGTGGAGCGGATCAATCAGAACCTGACCAGTTACCTCCGGCACTTCGTTAATGCCCACCATTCTGACTGGGTGGATCTCCTACCATGGGCCGAGTTCTCTTATAATAATCACGAGAGCGAATCCTCCTCCAAATCCCCGTTTTTTGTAGTCTTTGGTCAGCATCCTCGGATTCCTTTTCCTGTCTCCACCTCTGTGGACAACCCGGCTGCGGAATCTCTCGTTAGCAAATTTTCCTCCATTTGGGAGAGTACCCGGTCCGCACTCCTTCTGTCATCCGAGCGTATGAAAAGACACGCTGACAAAAAACGCCTGGATCCTCCACAATTTCGTCCAGGAGATAAAGTCTGGCTCTCATCTAAATATGTTCGACTCAAGATACCTTCTTACAAGTTAGGGCCTCGGTTCATCGGTCCTCTGGAGGTCATCAGTCAGATCAACCCGGTGGCCTATAAATTGAAACTCCCGGCCAACTTACGGATCCCTAACTCCTTCCATGTATCTCTCCTCAAACCCGTGGTGCTTAACTCTTTTTCCAAGTCTACAGGTACGCCTCCTGCTCCGGTTTCTGCTGAGGACGAGTTTGAGGTAGAGAACATTCTTGCCACCAAAAGGGTAAGAGGAAAGACCTTTTTTCTGGTAGATTGGAAGGGGTTTGGTCCTGAGGAGAGAACGTGGGAGCCCCGGGAGAACATCCATGCCCCTCTCATCCTAGCTAAATTTCTATCTGGCCTAAAAAAGGGGGGGCCTAAAGGGGGGGGTACTGTAGTGCCGGCGTCCCTGCCCTCTGCTAGGCAGGGACGCTGTTCCCCTCACCGCTCTGCTCCGTGCCCGGCGTCCCTCTCCCGCTCTGCTGGCAGCGCGCGCTCCTTGCCGGCCACTGTGCTTAGGGCGCGCGCGCGCGCCCTCCCTCCCTCTTAAAGGGGCCGCGCGCGCCGTCCTAAGGAGTCCCCGGCCAATGGCCGGAGGACTTTACCATATATAAGGCACCTCCTCCAAAATGGAGGTGCCCGAGCAATGTTGTTGCACCGTTCTACTCTGCTTCAGCCCTCAGGTCCCGTTGCCAGTTACCTGCCAGTTACCTGCCAGATTCCTGCCAGCTTGCTGTCCTAATCCTGCCTGATTTCCTGTTACCTGCCTGCCTGCCTGAGGTCCGACGGTCTGCCTTACAACTCCGGTCAGTCTGTCTAAGGACCAACTTGCCCGCTCACCTGGGAGCGCACATCAGCTACCTGCCTGCTTGCCTGAGGTCCGACGGTCTGCCTTACAACTCCGGTCAGTCTGTCTATGGACCAGCTTGCCCGCTCACCTGGGAGTGCTTCTCCGCTACCTGCCTGCTTGCCTGCCCGGAGGCTCCGCTGTCACGTGCTGTGACCACCAGCTATTCCAGACTCTTGCCCGCTCACCTGGGAGCGCTTCTCCGCTACCTGCCTGCTTGCCTGCCCGGGGGTTCCGCTGTCACGTGCTGGGACCACCAGCTATTCCAGAGACTCTTGCCCGCTCACCTGGGAGCGCTTCTCCGCTACCTGCCTGCTTGCCTACCTGGAGGCTCCGCCGTCACATGCTGTGACCACCTGCTATTCCAGAGACTCTCGCTTGCTCACCTGGGAGCACACATCCTCCATCTGCCTTGCTAGCCTACCTGGAGGTTCAGCCATCACAGGTCGTACCTACCCTTTACCTAGAGACTGCCCCGGTCACTTGCCGTGACCTCCAGCCCGTTCTTCCAGAGACTGCCCCGGTCACTTGCCGTGACCTCCAGCCCGTTCTTCCAGAGACTGCCCTGATCACTTGCCGTGACCTCCTGCCCGTACACCCAGAGACTGTCCCGGTCACCTGCTGTGACTGCCTGCCTGGTCGCCACCCGCTCCCTTACAAGGACCGCTCCCTTGTATAGTAGCCCAGAGGTTCCGCCTCCCAGACCCGTTACAGTGTGCTATTGTGGTTGCTGCATTGCTGGTTGAGTAAGCTCGGCGTCAATATGTGGCAATGGAGCTACAGAGGCGTTCCAAACGAAAGCGTCGCATGTGGACCAGAGAGTGGCTGCAGAAGAGGTCTGAATTGTCCCACATGCAACTTGTAAGAGAGCTTCAGGAGAAGAATCCTCATGATTTCCGCAACTATCTGAGGATGTCAGAGGAATCATTTAAATTTTTACTGGAAAGAGTTACGCCACGTATTCAACGGAAGGATACAGCGATGCGTGCTGCCATTCTGGCAGATGAAAGATTGGCAGTCACACTGAGATTCCTGGCCACCGGACGCTCACTCCAAGACTTGCATTTTTCTGCAGCCATTTCAAGGCCCATGCTCAGCGTTCTAATTCCGGAGACATGTAATGCGATTTACCACAGTCTACGTAGTTACATACAGTTTCCCAACATGGAGGAGGAATGGAAAAAGATTGCCTCTGATTTTAAACAGCTGTGGCAGTTCCCTAACTGTGGTGGGGCTTTGGACGGGAAACATGTCCGAATCACTCAGCCACCAAATAGCGGATCCTATTTTTATAATTATAAGGGCTATTTCAGCATCATCATGATGGCCCTTGTTAACGCCAATTACGAATTTATAAAGGTAGATGTTGGCATGAACGGCAGGGTTTCTGATGGTGGTGTTTTAGAGCACACACTTTTTGGAGAGCGATTGGACAACTGTGACCTACACTTGCCTCCCAACTCAGAGACTACAGGTAACCTTAATTTTGTTTTTGTCGGCGATGAAGCCTTCCCACTTCATCCCAATCTTATTAAACTGTTCCCCGAAAAAAGTCTTACACAGGAAAGAAGAATTTTCAATTATCGTTTGTCAAGGGCACGTCGTGTTGTAGAAAATACCTTCGGTATTGTTATAGCAGAAGATGGAGTCCCTCAAGTTTAAAGGCCCCATCTATGCTATATAAGTCTGACAGTTATTTTAGGTGAAAACAACAGCTATGAATGTTCCTTCTTGTATCAATAGCTTGTCCTTGGGAGAAGATAAAGTGATTCTCCCTGGCCTGATGTTTCTTCTAGTATAGCAATAATGTGTTCTTGCAGAAAGATGAAATGACCTTGCTAACTAGATAAGTCTAATTAAATATTTTAAAGCATACAGAAACTAGCTTTTTTCGCTTGTTCAGCTAAACTGTATAATCGAACCATATATGGCAAATCCGTTTCCTGCCTTTAGGGTGTATATTAGCCCTGTGTTTTGTAATAAAGTTTTTAGAGTATGTTTAGACACAAACATCCTGTCCTGTGTCTTCATTCTCTCCGAGCTCGTAATCCAAAGGATAGAAGACCCAAAATTCAGTGACGACAGCTGGCGCCTCGAACAGGGACCTTGAGTTAATCTACCCAAGGGTGCTCGACCGGTCCGAGACGTGGGACGAGTGAAGCTCTCTGTTGGTGATATATACAGCGCTGAGGTAAGAATAACTGTTATATTCTACCTAATTATATCACTGCATAGAAGAGACTCCCTCACCCCCGAGCGGTCGGCTCCCCAGGTAATTCAACAGATTGTTGTCTGGCTCAGGTCCCTTTGAACCAGTAGAATCCCTCAGATAAATTGACAGTCCTGCCTTCTATCCTTTGGAGAATTTAAGAATAAAAGTATGGATCCGATGATTGTGTTGAGGATGTGTCCCAGGATTGATGTTTTTGGTCTGTTTTTCTGGTTGGCGTATAAGTCCTAGAGAGGCTAGTAGTGGAATGGTTCAGAAACCTTTGTGGCCCATTGTCTAAGTGACCATTGTCTAAGTGACTGAGGAGTCTCTTCTAGGTGAGGAGAACCGAAAAAAATCGGGAACCAAAATGCCAAGGAAGGCATTATAGCCAAAGACTTAGTGGTACGCAGAGAAGGGAAACAGGCACTGATTGGAATTGACAAAATATAGTGTAAAGCGGGAATGAATGAGAATGGAGAGATGAATGGAGAGAAATGGAAATCCTTCTTTAAGTCCTATGATGGATGGCTGAAAGATAAGGGTCTGTTAGGGACAGTAGATGTATGGATGAATGCATGCGCTTATTTTGAAGGAAAGATTGAAGAATTAGGAGACGGACGTTACAGACTGACAAAAACTGGAATGACAGATTTTCCTCCCTGTCCGCTCCCGACGTCACCCCCACCCCAGTACCAGAATTCCCAGGAACCTAAATGTTGGGTTTGCCCCAGATGTGGACAGCAGAACCCCTTGACAGTAGACATCTGTGTGGCATGTGGAGGACCGAGACCTCACCCAGCTAGTCTA
Source organism: Phyllobates terribilis (assembly GCF_046119375.1). Classification (NCBI taxonomy): domain Eukaryota; kingdom Metazoa; phylum Chordata; class Amphibia; order Anura; family Dendrobatidae; genus Phyllobates; species Phyllobates terribilis. The sequence goes on along the minus strand of NW_027362764.1, from coordinate 153,349,173 downwards.
TTCCCAATGAGGATGGTAGTTGTGCCAGGAGCACCAGGAGCAGCAGCAGCAGCAGCAGGGGGGGATGCAGTGGTTCCAGGTCAGGAAGCTCGTACAATGTTAATATATAGACCATGGAGTCCTTCAGAGCAGTTGGCACTGATCTCCCAGCTGCCAGATCCGTCCCAGTCCCCTATGGGTTTTGCTAGAATGATCACCACCATACAGGATACGTATCATGCCACTAGAATAGATATGCAGGGGGTAATTAAGGGAAAATTGGCAGATGAAGCCCGCTATGATAGGTTGATAGATGAGACAAAAAAACAGTATGCCAATAGGACCGGACCCGTAGATGCAGAATCTAATGATGCAGCAGCTGGAGTCCTATTCGCAGCAGCGTTGGTAAAAGCATGTCAAGACAGGCAAGCAGAAAAGCAAGTTTCACTAGAAGATAGAGTGCAGGGAAAGGAGGAAGATCCTAAGGATTATTTCTATGCATTAAAGAAAACCTGGTCAGAAATGGGGTTCAACCCCGGGAATAAGACTAGTGAGAGAGTATTAGCAAGTGCTTTCATGAATGGACTAAAGAAAGAGATTGCAGAGAAGGTAAAAGCAAGTAGACCGGACTGGAAATCAGTGAAGGCAGAAGATTTAGCTAGAATAGCTCAGGGGGCACAACATGACATAGCGCAGGCAAAAAGAGCTGCCAGAATACATATAGTAGAGACGACCCCCAGAAACAACAGAGGCAGAGGACGGACTGAAGGAGGAGGACAGAAACTGTGTTACGGATGTAAAAAGCCAGGACATTTTAGAAAGAACTGTAGGACCAACCCGTATCCAAATGCTCAGAGTACGGGTCCTCCAGCCGACCAAACAACGCCCCCATAGGATGAGGGTAGCTTGCACATGAACCCCCTCATCTCCTTACCCCCAACTCCCAGTTGTATAGTGCAGGTGAACCTACCAGGGGGACATGAAATCGATTTCCAAGTAGATACGGGGGCCGACAATTCAGTAATTACGCAAGGTGATTGGCCATACACTGACACTGATTTTTCACATCATGTCATTGCTACCCCCTTCAATTCCCCGTCTGTCCTGCTTCCTGTCACTAAAACAATTCCCCTGCAAATTCAAGGAGCTACTGTACATAGCCAGCTCATGGTATCGCCCCGAGGCCAATGTAACCTTTTGGGAAATGATGTGTTGTCCCAATTACAAGCACATATTGAGTATCATCCCGATGGCACTGTCACCATGACCCCAGGTTTAAAACCAAGTACCCTTTGCAAAATTATGTCACTAGATATTGCCAGCATAGAAGAGACAAATGAGTTTCCCCCGATATTGGAGCAGGCTGTACCACATGATTTTTGGGCCTCAGACAAAACAGATGTTGGTAGGTTAAGAGTTCAACCAGTAATGGTGAAATTAAAACCAGGAGCCATCTTGCCTCAACAGAGGCAGTATCCCCTTAGCTCGGCTCAGGAGAATGCCATAGCCCAGCAGGTCCAAAAATTACTACAGAGAGGAGTCCTAGTCAAAACCCAGTCCCCTTGCAACACTCCCCTGTTCCCAGTAAAGAAAAAGAGTGTGCCAGGACAACCAGCCGCATATAGAATGGTCCATGACCTCCGGTTGGTTAACAAAGCCACAGAACTTCTAACACCAGTTGTGCCCAACCCGCATACTCTTCTGTCACAGATACCTTCTAACTCTCTTTGCTTTTCAGTGGTTGATTTGGCAAATGCATTTTTCAGTGTACCGTTACATCCTGACTGCCAGTACCTGTTTGCTTTCACATTCCAGGGCAGTCAATAAATATGGACAGTGTTGCCACAGGGTGCCCAGAATTCACCCACAATGTACACTGCAAGTCTGCAGGAAATACTGGAGGGATGGTCTGAACCACATATCGTTGTTTTGCAATAAGTCGATGACCTGCTCATTTGTGCCCCCTCCAGGAAACAATGTCATAGTGCAACTATATCGCTTATGTTGTTTCTCTATCACGCTGGCTGCAAGGCATCGAAAGATAAGCTTCAGTTTTGTAAATCTTCAGTCACCTTTTTGGGACATTGCATTACACCAGGAGCTCGTCATTTAACAAATGCACGCAAACAAGCAATACAGGCATTCACCGTCCCCATTAATGTTGCAGCCCTCAGAACTTTTCTTGGACTTGTTTCCTATTGCAGACAGTGGATTCATGCCGTCTCTATTTTGATGCAGCCCCTCTATGACTGTCTTACCCCAACACCTTTTGTACTAACATCAGAGGCAATAGACTGTTTTTATTCTCTCAAGAACCGTATTTTGGCCGCTCCAGCTTTGGGTACACCTAATTATGAGCTCCCATTTACTCTGTACCTTCATGAACAAGCTGGACATGCAGCAGGAGTTTTAACTCAAACACACGGTGATAATCAGAGACCTGTTGCCTATTTTAGTGGCAGATTGGATGCGGTAGCCAGAGGTGCACCATCCTGCATACGTGCTCTGCATGCTGTTGGACTATTACTCCATAAATCCGCAGACATTGTTCTTGACCACCCGCTCACCCTTCTAACACCTCATGATGTCTACACTATATTGAATCAAGTGCAACCCGCTCACCTCTCAGCAGCACGTCATCTCAGGTTACAATGTGCACTGTTAATGCCTCCCAATGTTTCTTTACAGAGGTGTACTACCCTGAATCTAGCAACTTTGTTACCTCTCTCAGATCTAAAGGAGGAGTCAGGTACTGTGCTTTTTAAGGAAGATTCAAGAGAGGAAGTTCCTCATGACTGTGTACAAATGATGGCACAAGAAACGGCAGGTTTACCTACTGTATTTGAACATGAATTACAAAATGCAGATTTTGAATTTTTTGTAGATGAATCCCGTCATCAGGACGATTCAGGTACCTTCCATACTGGATATGCAGTTGTCTCCCTCAATGCAGTAATCAAGGCAGAACCAATGCTCCCACACCAGTCGGCTCAAGAAGCTGAACTTAGGGCCCTAACCGAGGCCTGTAAACTAGCGGAAGGTAGTATTGTTAACATTTACACAGATTCTAGGTACGCATTCGGTATATTGCATGATTTTGGTCCAATATGGAAGTCAAGAGGTTTCCTGACGGCAGCAGGACACCCCATTAAGAATGCTGATGCGGTCCAGCAGTTAATTGATGCGCTACAACTACCCAAACAAGTAGCTGTCATAAAGGTAAGAGCACATACCAGATGCACCGACCAGGTAAGCAGAGGAAATGCGATGGCAGATGCAGCGGCAAAAACAGCAGCCTGTAAGCCGCAACAAGGGTCAACAGTACGTCAGTTAAGTGCCCCTAAAAACCCCTTTGTGTCGGAGGACATCTTATCCCAAATGCAGGCTCAGGCTCAAAAGGAGGAGGTCGATAAGTGGTTAAAGGAAGGTGCATGCCTGAATGAAGCAAATGGGGTATGGGGGAAAGGGACACGACGATGCCTTCCAAGGGCACTGTACCCAGCAGCTGCCCAGATACTACATGGGCCGACACACCAATCTAAAACGGGTGTGATGAGTGTGATGCAGAAACATTGGGTGGCACCAGGATTCTCCACCTGTATTGAAAACCTGGTACAATGGTGCATGATATGTGCTACACATAATCAGGGTAGAGTAGTTAAAACACCACCCAAACACACCCCCCGGCCCCTCTATCCATTCCAGAGACTGCAAATTGATTATATTCAGCTGCCAAAGTCAGGATCATGGGAATATGTGTTGGTCTGTATTGATTTGTTCTCAGGATGGCCAGAGGCTTTCCCGATTGCCAAAGCCATGGCTGCGGCAACCGCAAAGAAACTGCTTGCGGAGGTGGTCTGCAGGTATGGGGTACCAGAGGTAATTGAGAGTGACAGAGGTACACACTTCACAGGTGAAATAATGAATGAAGTCATGTCAGCTCTAGGAATTCAACAAGCATTCCATACCCCATATCACCCACAAAGTAGTGGTAAAGTGGAAATACTGAATGGGACATTGAAATTAAAAATTCAGAAAGCCATGGCTGAGACAGGAAAACCATGGCCGGACTGTTTACCACTTGCTCTGTTTTCAGTAAGATACACGCCTAATAGAAAGACTGGACTCTCTCCATATGAGATATTGTTTGGCAACGTACCCAGCCTACGGTGTTTCTATCCGCAAGCATTAGAAATGAACAACCATGTGCTAAGTTCCTATGTGAGGGCTTTACACAAAAAGATTAAGCAAGTACATGATAATGTCTTCAGTTCTCTTCCAGATCCAGATCAAGACTCTAGCAGCCATACGCTGCAACCTGGAGACTGGGTGGTTATAAAAAGACACGTGAGGAAAAGCCTAGATCCACGGTTTGACGGACCCTTTCAAGTTCTGCTGACCACAAGTACAGCCGTTAAGCTAGAGGGAAAAGAGACCTGGATCCACGCGTCCCATTGCAAAAAGATACTAGGAGAACCAGCGGACAAAGAATGATGACATTGTTTATACTTACCTGCATCCTTGCGACCACAGGTGCAGGGACGACGTTAGGCACCATGGATGGAGATGACAATAGATTCATTAGACACCATCTTGCTCTAATCGATGGACTAAAGGAGCAAAAGCAGACCATTGCTAATTGTTGGATATGTACACATGCCCCTGTGACGTCCACTAGCATACCCTTTCTCGCTGTCCCGGTCTCATGGGAAGAGATAAACTTTTGAGTGAACTGTTCAGATACTTTGGCCAATAATTCCACACAGAGATTTTCCTTTCTAAATCCCGCAAATTGGTTTAAAGGTATTGGTGGGTGGTTGGCTGGTATAGTACAAGCTATTTTATAGGTTTTGCTAATGTGTCTTGCGGTTTATTTGGTTTTTAAGCTTTTTTTAATGTGTATTCAGCGTTGTACTAAAAGAAAACATAGAAATTCGTATTGATAAATGAAGGAACAAAAGGATGGAATGTTATAGCAGAAGATGGAGTCCCTCAAGTTTAAAGGCCCCATCTATGCTATATAAGTCTGACAGTTATTTTAGGTGAAAACAACAGCTATGAATATTTCTTCTTGTATCAATAGCGTGTCCTTGGGAGAAGATAAAGTGATTCTCCCTGGCCAGATGTTACTTCTAGTATAGCAATAATGTATTCTTGCAGAAAGATGAAATGACCTTGCTAACTAGATAAGTCTAATTAAATATTTTAAAGCATACAGAAACTAGCTTTTTTCGCTTGTTCAGCTAAACTGTATAATCGAACCATATATGGCAAATCCGTTTCCTGCCTTTAGGGTGTAAATTAGCCCTGTGTTTTGTAATAAAGTTTTTAGAGTATGTTTAGACACAAACATCCTGTCCTGTGTCTTCATTCTCTCCGAGCTCGTAATCCAAAGGATAGAAGACCCAAAATTCAGTGACGACAGTATCATTGCCAACCGCTTCAGAGTTTTTCATACGCCAATTAACATGAAGCTTACATCAATAGACTCTGTTGTTTTGGCCTGTTGCACGCTTCACAACTTTCTTCGTCGACGTGATGCAATTACGTACTGTCCGCCTAGCTTCGTGGACTCTGTGGACCTAGCCAATGGGGAAGTAGAGCTCGGTGAAGGGTGTGCAAACGATCCTGCAATTGCAGGCCTTCAACCAGTGGGACATGGCAGAAACACCCATGATGCGAAGACCTGCCGCGACAACTACTGCCAGTATTTGAACGGTCCTGGTGCTGTTCCTTGGCAGCATCAGAACTTATAATGGGCAGCTACTGACAATTATATACTACTTTCAGTTTTGAAATTATTTGTCTAATAAACTGTGTTTTTCTTTGCAAAACCTTTGTTTCTCATTGTTTCAGTAGTAAGGGCCTGTATATACATACGTGTACTCCAGGGGCGTACATAGGAATCATGGGACCCCATAGCAGAAGTTCTAATTGGGGACCCCACCCAAAAAAAAATGTATATAATTGTTGGGGGCACAGAAGAGCAGATCTCACAACTTTTCATCCTTTGCATAGCAATTTTCTTCCTTGCTGAACTCCTAGATTCCTCTTTCATAGCCCCATAAAATGTGATGCCAACAAAAGTGTCCCCCTTAACACAGTATGATACCCCATGGTGAATTCCTCCTCTTTAGCCTCCACATGCACAGTGTAATGACCCTAGTCTCAGGGCTGTGGAGTCGGAGTGGGACTCGGTATAAAATGGACCGACTCCTAAAATATATAATAAATTGGGTACAGTAGTTCAAAGCAGTTTGTGTGGAATATTTTTTTCAAAAGAATTAGGGAAAGTTATGAGATGTCATATAAATGTTCTATTCCTGATCGGGTCTGGACTATTAGCGAAGATGAATCTGTGCTGCAGGAAATTTTGCAGTTACACATGAGCCGTGTAAGAGGGAGTCGGTGTCATGGAAATGGAGGAGTCGGAGGTTTGGCTTACTGACTCCACAGCCCTGTCTACTGTACCCCACCTCAACTCCCAGGGCAAAGTATGGTGACCCCAACACAGTATAATCCACCAACTGTGACCCCCACACAGCCTTCCATGCAGTATAGTGGGCCTACATACAGTATAATGGCCCCCACACCTCTCCACACTCCACTGAGTATAATGCACTCCCCATGATCCTCCATACAGTATAATGCACTCGCTATGGTCCTCCACACAGTATAATGCACTTCCCCTGGGTCCTCCACACAGTATAATGCACTCCCCATGGTCCTCCATACAGTATAATGCACTCCCCATGGTCCTCCATACAGTATAATGCACTCCCCATGGTCCTCTACGCAGTATAATGAGGCCCCCATAGGATAACAGGCAGCCCCCACCATAGGGTAAAATGCAGCCCCAGTCCTCCAGTATTATCAGTACTCACTGATTTACAAAAATAAAAAAATAAATCCATACTTACCGCTCCTCGTTCCCCGCTGCTTCAGTCTCTACAGCGCGTCTCTCTCAACACCTCAGCAGCTGCAAGCTCCACTGTCTGACACAGCGTGGAGCGTTATCATGCCACTGAATCAGAAGCTGAGGAGCAATGATGGGAGATGGAGTGTCACATGACGTTCCCTCCTGCATCATTGCTTTCAACCAGGGCCGACTCCAGTTTTTCGTGGGTCCCGGGTGAAAGAGTCTTAGTGGCCCCTTTAATACATACCGCGATTCATGATGCACAGATACGGAGGAGAAATGTAGGTATACAACACAGGGCCCAGCCTGCCCCCTCATCCTTCACATATGCAGACATGCACGTACACACACAAACACAGTATGCAGACACGCACATACACAGATACGTACATATTTGAACATGACGCGCCCCCTGGGCGGTGTGTGCGGGGAACCCGGAGCCGGGCTTTTGTAGGATGGGGGGTGTTGTAGTAACCGTGGCGGTGACCTGGTCCGTGCCCAGCGTGGTCAACCAGTGGCAGTATATTTGTTTATCGGTGTTTATTATTAATCGTCCGCTCCGCTGTTTGATAAATCGCCGCCCGCCGGCACTGTACTCAGGAATGGCCGCGCACAGTGTGCTGTGTGGCTGTGTCTTGTAGTAATGACGCAGCAGGGGCGACACAAGCACAATTAAAGGTGCAGTGTCGCCCCTGCCGTCATTACTACAAGACACAGCCGCACAGCGCGCGGCCATGTCTGAACACAGTGGCGGTGGGCGGCGGCGGCAATCAAACAGCGGAGCTGGGGTGCAGAAGGGGGGCGACTGCTATTTTGTCCGGTGGCTCACGGGCCCCATAGGAGTTGCGTGGCCGCCGACAATGGCGGTACGCCACTGGTGTACTCGTATGTATACAGATACATCCATATACACATACATATTCAGATACATAAAAATCTACACCCATATACACACATATATACAGATACCTACATATACACATAAAAGATACACAAGTATGCATACCTATCTAAATATATAGATATATATCCATACTTAAAACCACCAACAGACCAGTCTTCCCGTTTGACCGGAAACGCTGTATCAATTATGTGTCATTTATAAAACGCAGCAGCGTCTCCAGTCTGACGGAGATACTTATAATTCCGGCCGCTGGCCGCGCGCGCAGTAGCGTCCTCTATTAAGCCGCGCGCCCATTATGGAGACGTTGATGCGTCGTGGGCGGTCTTTACGGCGGTGATGCGTCGTGGGCGTGGTTTACGACGTAATTGCGGCCTAGTTTATCAGGAGAGGTGGCAATATGGCAGCCAGGAGAAGGGCATCTCCATGGGGGGATGCCGAAGTGCACTACCTCATAGCACAATTGGATGCCCTGGATTATGAGTGCCATGAGCATTCAGAGCATCCAGTGCTGCATAAACAGGCGGTGCTGCAGAGGATCGGTCGGGGCCTGGCCCAAAGACTTGGGGTGCGGCGCTCCGCTACCCAGATCCGGAGGAAGCTGGCAGATCTGCGGTACAGATCGAGTGACCGCATCACCAGCATCCGGTCACAGACCCAGTCCCAACGTGGTGAGTGGTGTTAATCAGGGGCGTACATGGGGCCACAAAGCAGAAGTTCTAATTGGGCCTCCCTCCAAAAAGAAATGTAAATAATTGTCGGGGTCACAGACGACCAGATCGCAGAACTTTCCAGCCTTTACATAGTAATTTTCCTCCTGCTGAAGTCCTAGATTCCTTTTGCATTGCTCCATAAAGTATGATGCCAATAAAAGTGCCCCCAATCACAGTATGATACCCCCATGGTGAATTCCCCCACATGCACAGTATGATGACCCTAATGTACCCCACCTCAAATCCCAGGGCAAAGTATGCTGACCCCAACTGTCAGGGTCGGCATCAGCACCCGGCGTACCCAGGTAAATGCCGGGGCCCTGGACCATCACAGGGGCCCACTCGTTATCGTGGCCCGGGTTGCTTCCCCGGCATCTGTGCAGGGCCGCCGATGCTGTCTAAGCCCTGCCCTCCTTCATGCAGCAGCAGCAGCAGTGTCCGGTCTTGTGCAGCTGCTGCTCCACCAATCATGCCCCGTGCTGTCACTTTCCAGACATGGCGTGTGTGTGTGTGTGCGTGTGTGTGTGCGTTCCGCCGCTGCGGAACAGACCGCTGAAGCTGATGGTATGTGTGCAGCTAGGTGATGTGACTCCCCACAGGAGAAGTATAGCTTCAGGGCAGCGTATGTAAGTGTATGTAGATGATGGTGGTGTTTGTGCGCGTGAGCGGCAGTAACGACACAGAGTCCGTGCTATGCAGTCCCAGGGTCTTTACTCACAGTTGTTAGGCTGTGTGCCCACGTAGCGTTTTTCAAGCATTCGTGTTGCGGTAATCCACTCCCCATGGTCCTCAATGACAAGCCGCACTGTCAATGCCAATGCTGCAGATATTTTCGCAGCGTTTATGCTGCGCTCAAAAATCCCCAGCATGTTCATTAATTTAGCGGAAGTGCGGCATAATCACCGCCATTGACTTGCATTTACATGCATATAATCCGTGTCAGTACATTTGTACACGCGGATTATATGCGTTTCAATGTGCGGATGGTACCCAGGTCTGGAGGAGAGAAGACTCTCATCCAGACCTGGGTACCATTGTACCTGTGAAAAAATGAATAAAATAACAAATAAAGATTATATTTACGCCACAGGTGTTAACATAAGGTGTTAATGACGCGCCCCTGGGCCTGTGTCGCGCTGCGTTGCGCACGCGGGAGCTTACCCGGAGCCGGATCTCTTGAGGGTTGTAGTCTCGTGGCGGTGACCCGGTCCGTGCCCAGGGAGTCAAACTGAGCGGCGATGTAACTGCGGTAGATGTAGGACGACTACGCCACCCGTTGAATGCAGCTATGGAGCTGCCGCTGCAGGACAGTCCGCTGAGGCCGGTGGATGGATGGTGCAGCGTAGATGGTATAACCCCCAACGGGAGGGGTATGGCCTCAGGGCAGCAGATGTGGATGATGGGGGTAGCAGGAACCACTCAGAGACGGTGCGGTGTAATTCAGGGTCTTTACTGGTAACAACGATAGACCCTCCCGGAGTACTTGCTAGTGAACGGGGCCTGGTCAGTCCTTGAGCAGATGGGATCTCCCCTGGCCAGGCGGAGTTGTAGGCCTCCCAAACTGACTGTACTCTTCTGGCTACCTTGCTAGAAGCGGATATAAGTAGCCCACGTCCCTGAGTGTACCGTGTGGTGCTCACCCGTATGGCCGGTGACTCGGGGCCTTCTAATGGCTTCCGCTCCACGATGGCGGTGCTGGTCCCACGCGTGTGACCGTGCCTTCGGGTTTCTGGGCCTGAGGACCTGAAATCCCCTGCCGGTCGGCTTCTGCTGCTGGGTAAGAGTTAGTCCCCACAGCCTCGGACGCCGGGTCCGGTAAGAAAGCTTCTCAGTCAGGGCGAGCTCTGCAGCTGCCAGCCCCTGACTCGTAGTAGTATTGCTTCTCCTGTTTCTTGTCTCTACTCTCCTTGACTGACTAACCCTGCCTCAGCCCAGGGTTTATACAGGGGAAGTTCTTCCCCTCCCAAGACTGGGCAGGAGGTGTGGCATGCACAGGATCCCTGACCAAAGGACCTCCCACCTGCTCTCAGACATAATATCTCTATCACTGTGGCAACCAGACCCCTGGGGTGTCACATTCCCCCCTAGTGAAATTTAGTACTCCGGGACTAAACATATTTTAGAAAAACATAACAAGATATAACAATAACAATACAATAAAGAAACACATAAAGGTGGTCACGGCATGTCCGTAACCGGGTGCAGTCTTTGAAGAAAGCAAGGTGTCCATTTCACCAAAACAGGGAGACGTAACCAGGTAGGGGTCTGTCCTACCCCGAGTCCTTAACAGTCTCTAGTCCATCCTGGGTTACGCTCCAACTATGTACAAGGATTCCCGGTAAATCCACCAAGGATTCCTAAAAATAACTGGAAACACAAAATTATACACAAGCAACAATACACAGATAAACATAAATAAAACAATTTATACACTTCAAATCCTCCAGCGTGCGGGTAACTGGCCTCTAGTGGCCCTAGTGGACCTACGGAGCTGACTGTCTGGCCCTGAACTACAGGGTGTAGGAGCTGTCAAGGGTAAACTGGGCAGCTGTCTACCGGCTCTTTGTCTCACTAGGGGTACGGCAGGCTCACTATAAGCAGAGGGTTGATCCTCCTGTTCTGCTTGTGTGGAGTCTTCTGCCTCCTGGACTGGCTGTTCTTCCAGCTCTACCTGTTGCTCCGTAGGTGCTTGGGATGCTGGTTGGAGGAAGGTGAGTACGGGTACCACAACTGCACCATTGACTTGAGTCCAAGACCGAGGGAAGTCCCCGAGCACAGTACTAACCATATCTTCCCTTTCCTCTACGGGTCGATGGTCTTCTTGTTCCTCTTCAGGGTTCCTCAGTTGTTCGGGACACTTCTTCAAGTGGTCCCGGGATACAATGGCTGTGGTTTCCCCTCCGTCTTTACTGATGGTACAAACCTTCGGATTCTCGTGGCTTGAGGGCAGTACGGTGTACGGGTCCTTCTCCCACTGGTCATCCAACTTGTGGAGCCGTCTCTTCCTCTTCAAGACCTGCTCTCCGGGTACCAGGGGAACAGCGGGAGCATACTGGTTGTAAGTTTTCTCTTGTCTTTCCCTAGCCTGACAGAGACTTCGCTCCACGCTCTCCTGTACTCTCCGGTACTGCTGCTGCCTCTCTGTGTCCCAGTCTGTTTCTGGCGAAGTGTCCTCGGGTGTCAGGACTCCCATTTCCAGGTCAACAGGTAACTTACCAGGTCTTGCCCTCATTAGGTAAGCCGGGGTACAGTTGGTGGAACCTACCGGGATGTGGTTGTATAGGTCCACCAGATCGGGCAACTTCTCAGGCCACAGACTGCGTTCTTCCAGGGGCAACGTTTTTAGAAGATCCATTACCACCTGGTTCATTTTCTCACAAAGTCCATTAGTTTGCGGATGGTAGGGTGTCGTCCTTATCTTCCGGCAGCCATACAGATTGCAGAATTCCTGGAAGACCTCCGCTTCAAAGGCAGGTCCCTGGTCCGTCAGCACTTGGTCCGGGTACCCGTGTGGACGGCAAAAGTGCTGCTGGAAGGCTCTAGCTGCTGTTTGAGCCGTTAAGTCCTTGACGGGGACGACAACCAGAAACCGGGAGTAATGATCCACGATGGTTAACGCGTAGACGTAGCCACTTCTGCTTGGGGTCAGTTTTACATGATCCAAGGCTACCAGTTCCAACGGTTGCCGGGTGACGATGGACTGCAGGGGAGTCTTCTGGCTGGCACGGTCCTTCCTTCTCAGGTTGCACGGGCCACAGTCTCTGCACCACTTCTCGATGGTTCCCCTCATGCCTACCCAGTGGAACCGCTCGCGCAGCAGGAACTCCAGCTTCTTCCACCCGAAGTGTCCAGCTCCGTCGTGGTATGCCTCCATCACCATGGCTGCGTCTCTTCGTGGCACCACTACTTGCCAGAGTAATTCATGCGTCCGGGAGTTAACCATTCTGCGGCACAACTTCCCTTTGTAAAGGAACAGTCGACTCTTCTCTGCCCATAGTTGTTTGGCTTCCTCCGGAGCGTCTGGTTCAAGGCGAGCCTCCGGCCGAGTCAGCATCTCCTTCACCAGTCGGACGGCAGGGTCGCTGTCTTGCGTTTCCGCCCAGTTGTAGTGGGGTAAGGGGTTCAACGTAGCAGCCTGCTTACTCCTTACCCGGTGGGAATACTGGATAGTCCCATGACGGTGGAATGCAGGGAGTTCAACTTCTTCCAGTCCCTCCGGATCTTCTCCTCCGTCCGGCAGGTTGGGCATCCTGGACAGGGCGTCCGCGTTGGTATTGGAGCGTCCTGCCCGGTATTTGATTGTGAACTCGTAGTTGGACAGACGGGCCATCCACCTCTGCTCCAGGGCACCGAGTCTTGCCGTGTCCAGGTGTGTCAACGGGTTGTTATCCGTGTACACGGTGAACCGGGAAGAAGCGAGGTAATGCTTAAAGCGCTCGGTGACTGCCCATACTACGGCCAGGAACTCTAACTTAAATGAGCTGTAATTCTCGGGGTTCCTTTCGGTGGGTCGCAGTTTTCGGCTGGCGTAGGCAATTACTCGTTCCTTCCCCTGCTGGATCTGGGACAGTACGGCTCCTAGCCCGATGTTACTGGCGTCGGTGTAGAGGATAAAGGGCTGGCTATAATCCGGGTACGCCAGGATTTCGTCCCCCGTGAGGGCCATCTTCAGCTGGCGGAAGGACTCTTCTTCCAGCTCCTCCCATTTGAAGGGCGGCTTCTGGTTCTTGGCCTTCCGGGACTGGCCTATCAGGAGGTCCTGCATAGGTGCTGCCTTTTTGGTGAAACCGGGAATAAACCTTCGGTAGTAGCCTACCAACCCGAGGAACTGCCGCACTTCTTTTACGCTGGAGGGGCTTGGCCATTCCTTAATTGCGGTGATCTTATCAGGGTCGGGAGCCACTCCGTCAGCGCTCACCACGTGTCCCAGGTACTGCACCTTTGGTTTCAGGAGGTGACACTTGGAGGGTTTCACCTTTAGGCCGAAAACTTGCCAGAGCTTCGAACACTTCCGCCAGGTGTTTCAGGTGGTCCTCATACGTCTTGGAATATACGATGACATCGTCCAGGTACAACAGGACCGTCTCGAAGTTTCTGTGGCCCAGACAACACTCCATTAGTCGTTGGAAGGTTCCCGGTGCGTTGCAGAGTCCGAACGGCATGCAGGTGAACTCGCTAAGTCCCATCGGGGTGGTGAATGCGGTCTTCTCCCGGTCCGCCTCTGCTACAGGAACCTGCCAGTACCCGCTAGTGAGATCCAAGGTAGAGAAGAAGTTAGCAGATCTTAAAGCAGCCAATGACTCCTCTATCCTTGGTAAGGGGTACGCATCCTTGTGTGTGATACGATTGATTTTCCGGTAATCTACACACATCCTCATGGTGTTGTCTTTCTTTCGGACTAAGACTAGTGGAGCTGCCCAGGGGCTACAGCTATCCCTGATCACCCCAGCCTCCTTCATGTCTCTAAGCATCCCCTTGGCGTGTTGGTAGTGGGCAGGGGGTACGGGTCGATACCTCTCTTTTATAGGAGGATGGTCTCCCGTGGGGATGTGGTGTTCTACCCCCTTGACTCGCCCGAAGTCTAACGGGTGTTTACTGAACACTCTCTCGTACTCCTGAACCACCCGATAGACTCCTTGTTTCTGGTGTGCTGGAGTGGAGTCAGTACCCAGATGTAGTTGCTGACACCAGTCCTCCATGTTTTTCTTAGAGCCGTTACCTTCCTCCGGGTGAGATGGAGGCAAGGGTTCCACAGATTGTATAGAATTTTGGTTAATGGTATATAATTTGGCTAGCGTGGCATACCGGGGCAGGTACACTTCCCTCTCCCCGATATTTATTATGCGAACGGGCACCCTCCCATGGCGTACATCAACCACCCCCCGTGCTGTCAAAATGGTGGGCCTACTGTCCGAGTAAACTGGTTCTACCATTGCCTGGTAATCTCTACCTCTCAGACCAATAGCTGCCCGGCACCAAATCATCATTTCACTTTTTGGGGGCATGGCAATAGGAAAAGGGTCACACATTCTTACGCTACCAATCTCACCGCCGGAGAGTTCCACCTGTTGCCGTCGCATCAGTGCCCGGATCTCTTTCTGGAGCACCCGCTGCTCGCCGGAGCTGGCGTTCTTGGCAACCTGCTGTAAAAGGAAAATCACCTCTGCAAGACAATTTTCAATTACATTAGTTCCTAGAGTTATTTTTGGGTGACTCTCATGTTTGTCAATATCTACAATGATCAGTCCCTGTGCTGCCAGTTCGACTCTACCGATTTTGATGGTCACCTCTTTAAATCCGATCTGTGGCACGGGCTGGCCATTGCTGGCGATGATACTCAAGTCGTCATCAGGGTAGCGGGTAATATCCGAGTCATTCCAGTACTGCTTAAAGAGCACGTACGGGATGGTGGTGACCTGTGACCCGGTGTCCAGTAGGGCACTCATGGGAATACCATCCAGTACCACAGGCAAGACTGGACGTCCTCCCACATATCTGTCGCGCCAGTTCGATGGGCCTGGTGATCTTTTTCCTGGGGGTTGGCCCTCTACCCCAGGTTGTGCCCGTTTAAAGAACAGTACCTTGCCATATGTCCAGGTTGATTGCAGCGGCGGCAGATGGGTCGTCCGTCCTCGCTGTATCGGTCACTGGGTCTTCCTCTGGCCGGTGGGGTCCTCCTTGGTCGACGCCACGGGATGTCCTCCGGTACGGATGCCAGCTGGATCTTCCCTGGGGTGGAAGCCTGTAAAGACTGCACAGTTCGGGTTAGCGCAGCAACGCTCTTAGCTAGCTCTTGGACCTGATGGTGTAGGTCTGGAGCCGGGTCATTGTCCAAAGCCTGCGCATCAGCTCCCACAGGCCCTGCCGACAAGGGCGCCGCCTCCTGGTGGTAAGTGATAGCAGGGCGCTTGTGGGTCACAACTCCACCCGGTGCCGGTTCTCGGAGCACCCGGATGGCTCTGTCCTTGAACTGTGCAAAGCCCAGATGGGGATCCTGTAAGGCCATTGCCCGCAACTGGGTTCGGTGGGTATTACAATACAGTCCCTCTATAAACTGTTCGGTCAACAGCCTGTCCTCGTTTCCCACTCCATCAGGGTCGGTCTGCTTAATGGCCCTCAGGGCCTCTTGTAGGTTTAGTGCATAGTCCCTTATACTCTCATGCGCTCGCTGCTTGCACCCGTAGAATCTAAGCTTAATCTCGGCTGAGGTGCGGGTATCAAAGGTGTCCTTCAGCCGGGTTAGTATCCCTGCGACAGTCTTCCTCCCAGGTGGCCAGGATTTTACTTCCCTTTTGGCTGCCCCGGTTAGTTGGGCCACCAGGATGCTCACTTTTTGCTCTTCTGTGAGGGGGTACACCTGGAAGAGGCTATCCAGCTTTTCTCTAAAGTCATGCAGGGTATGTGACTCCCCTGAGTACTGGGGTAGCCAAGCTGCTCCCGGGATATAGGGCATGGTGAAGGGCATAACTGCAGCAGCGGTAGCGCTGGCGGGGGTTGAGGCAGTGAAGCTCTCCTCCGTATCCGACATCTTCCTCCCCCCTAGTGGACCGTGGCCTACCTTGCGATGATCCTGTTCCGTAGGCCGCGGCTCCGCAGTGGATCGTCAGGGTTGAGGACCTTCCGTCGCGCTCCTGTGACGTCGGCGTCTGCTGGGCTCCTTCCAGGACCTTACGCAACGTCCGGACGTGAGGCGGGGCTTCAGTTCTCGCGCGCTTTCGGAGTCCACGCCCCTCTTCTTCCCGCGCGGCGTCCTCAAGATGGCGTCCAATGGCGGGAAAACTCCACGGATGGCGGGAAGAAGGCAGAAGATGGCGCCGGATGGCGGGAAACTTCACCGATGGCGGGAAGAAGGCTGAAGATGGCGCCGGATGGCGGGAATCTTCACCACAGGTAAGTTTGAAAAGTCTCTTTTTCAGGCACGCAGTACCCGGTGGTTGCGGGCACGAAATCCTGCCGACTACGCCAAAGTTGACGCGCCCCTGGGCCTGTGTCGCGCTGCGTTGCGCACGCGGGAGCTTACCCGGAGCCGGATCTCTTGAGGGTTGTAGTCTCGTGGCGGTGACCCGGTCCGTGCCCAGGGAGTCAAACTGAGCGGCGATGTAACTGCGGTAGATGTAGGACGACTACGCCACCCGTTGAATGCAGCTATGGAGCTGCCGCTGCAGGACAGTCCGCTGAGGCCGGTGGATGGATGGTGCAGCGTAGATGGTATAACCCCCAACGGGAGGGGTATGGCCTCAGGGCAGCAGATGTGGATGATGGGGGTAGCAGGAACCACTCAGAGACGGTGCGGTGTAATTCAGGGTCTTTACTGGTAACAACGATAGACCCTCCCGGAGTACTTGCTAGTGAACGGGGCCTGGTCAGTCCTTGAGCAGATGGGATCTCCCCTGGCCAGGCGGAGTTGTAGGCCTTCCAAACTGACTGTACTCTTCTGGCTACCTTGCTAGAAGCGGATATAAGTAGCCCACGTCCCTGAGTGTACCGTGTGGTGCTCACCCGTATGGCCGGTGACTCGGGGCCTTCTAATGGCTTCCGCTCCACGATGGCGGTGCTGGTCCCACGCGTGTGACCGTGCCTTCGGGTTTCTGGGCCTGAGGACCTGAAATCCCCTGCCGGTCGGCTTCTGCTGCTGGGTAAGAGTTAGTCCCCACAGCCTCGGACGCCGGGTCCGGTAAGAAAGCTTCTCAGTCAGGGCGAGCTCTGCAGCTGCCAGCCCCTGACTCGTAGTAGTATTGCTTCTCCTGTTTCTTGTCTCTACTCTCCTTGACTGACTAACCCTGCCTCAGCCCAGGGTTTATACAGGGGAAGTTCTTCCCCTCCCAAGACTGGGCAGGAGGTGTGGCATGCACAGGATCCCTGACCAAAGGACCTCCCACCTGCTCTCAGACATAATATCTCTATCACTGTGGCAACCAGACCCCTGGGGTGTCACATTAACATAGGTTAGCACAGTATATGGTGGCACATTAGTTACAACTGTAATTACAGTGCAGTACCTTTGGTATGTAATAACTTATTTTTTCTCCAGCACCTGCAGACCCAGAGCACCAGCAGGAATCAAGTAGTGACCCAGAAGCCCAGCAGGAGTCACCTGGTGACCCTGAGCCGCAGCATGACTCACCTACAGGCTCGTCACCTACAGCATCACTCTGCGATATGGGTGCAACTTTGTCTCCCGGTAATTCTATCACATAAAATAAGGTGCATGCGACTTGGAAAGTATAGGGCTGTCATGTACTATGAAGTGTTGTGTCTTTCCCTAGCCGGTGATGCCAGAGGATCCGGGTGGTCATTAAGCTCGTCATCACCCGAGCAAAACGAAAACAGTAGGTGCTAAATAACAAACATGTACCTGTTAATTAGATGAATGTACAGAATTATTAGTCTTAAGTTTAACCATTCCCTCCGTAGAAATCCCTACATTGGACGACCTCGTGGCGTCACACAGGACGATGATGGCGTCACACCGGAGAGTGCTGGCATCACACCGGAGGATGATAGCCCAACTGACAGAAACAGTCAGACAGCATGAAGTGCTGTTGGCTACATATGTGGCGGCCCAACGGCGGTGTGGCAGACACTAATTGTTATGTTTTTTGTTGTTGTTATTTTTATTTTGTTGTTAAAAAAAAATTTTCAAGTTTATAAGACCCAGCCATTTTCCCCGTCGCCACCATTTCCTCACTGCTGCAGCTTACTTGTCCAGATGTGGACAAGTAAAAGACCATTTCCTCCTAGCCATGAGAAAGCTAAGAGGGTGAATTTCACCATCTGCAAGCTCTTAGCTACAGAAATGCTTCCTTTCCGCCTGGTGGACACAGAGGATTTTCGAGACCTTATGTCCGTCGCAGTGCCCCAGTACCAGATGCCCAGTCGGCACTACTTCTCAAAGAAAGGTGTGCCTGCGCTCCACCAGCATGTCGCACACAACATCACCGCTTCTTTGAGAAACTCTGTGTGTGACAGGGTGCATTTCACCACAGACACTTGGACGAGTAGGCATGGACAGGGACGTTACATGTTACTGACTGGGCACTGGGTAACTATGGTGACAGCAGGACAAGGGGCTGCTGTCCAAGTCTTGCCGTCCCCACGAGTTGTGCGTCAATCCTTTTAATCTCAAAATTCCTCCACTGCTTCTGCCTCCTCAACCTCCTCTCGGTCCTCCACCTGCACCCAAAGCCTGTCTGGTCATGCCACAAGCTTTCTAACGGCGCAGAAGGGATCCTGCACACCTCCTTACTATGCTGGCAGCAGGGCTCAACGTCATCAGGCAGCTTTTACTTTGAAATGTCTGGGAAATGTGAGTCACACAGCTGAGGAGTTGTGGTCAGCTCTGGAGAACCAATTTCATGAATGGTTGTCTCCACTGGACCTGAAACCAGAGAAGGCCGTGTGCGACAATGCTGCAAACCTGGGTGCGGCCCTTCGCCGGGGCAATGTCACACACGTGCCTTGTATGGCTCACGTGTTGAACCTGGTTGTCCAGCAATTTTTAGCCCACTATCCCGGACTAGATGGCCTTCTGCAGAGGGCACGGTCGCTGTGTGCTCACTTCCGCCGTTCGCATCCCGCAGCTCAGCGACTTAAATCTCTACAGAAGTCGTCGGGCCTGCCACTTCACCGGCTAAAATGCGATGTGCCAACCCAGTGGAATTCAACTCTGCACATGTTGCAGCGACTGTGGCAGCACCGAAAAGCCCTGGTGCAATACGTTCTGACGGGGAAAGGTGGGGAAAATCACGCTGGAGGAGTGGTCTCAGATCAGGGACCTATGTACCCTTCTGCACAGTTTTGAAATGCCGACAAAGATGTTTAGTGCTGACGATGCCATTATCAGCATGACTATTCCGGTGATTTACATGCTGGAGCTCATGTTAAACAGAATTCGGAGTCAGGTGGTGGCACAAGAGGAGGTGGAGGAAGTAGAGGAGGAGGAGTTGTATGCGGAAGGGCTAACATCTGCAAGGACCAGACGGTCGGCAGCACCAAGGCGGCAGGCATGTGAGGGTGGGGGAGATGGTTTTACCAGGGCACATGGTAGCAGCCAAACTAGTGAGGAAGGTGCAGGAGCCCAGGAAGAAGTGGAGGATGAACTGATGGAAGACTCATCAGATGAGGGAGATCTTGATCACATTTCTGTTGTGCAAGGTTGGGGGGAGAGGACAGAGGAAGGAAGCATGATTGTTACCTCGCCACCAACACAACAGGGACTTGGTGCTCCTGGATGCGCAAGACACATGAGTGCCTTCTTGCTGCACTACCTGCAACATGACCCTCGAATTGTGAGAATTAGAAATAATCCTGACTACTGGGTTGCCACACTGTTAGATCCCCGGTACAAAAGTAAATTTGCAGAAATTATTCCTGCCATAGAAAGGGATGCACGCATGCAGGAGTATCAGCAGAGACTGTTGCAGAATCTTACATGTGCTTTTCCACAAAACACCAGTGGTGCACGTGGTGAATCTCACAGTTCCAACTTGCCAACCGTGGGACCGTCGAGTGTTCAGCACTAGAGATGAGCGTTGTTCTACTCGAACTGTTCGCCAATCTCAAATTCGAGCTGTTTTGGGCGGTGTTCGAGCCGGTCGGCGAACACGAAGAATTTGAGAAAAATTCGGCTGTTCGAGGTTATGTTCGATAACTGTTCGTGCACCAAAATCATAACTGGATTTTTTCTCAGTAATGATGAAAATTAATGTTAATACGCAGTTTGAGTGTACAGCGGGGCGGGGGGAGGGGCAGGGGATGGATCTCTGCAGGAACAATGAAGATCTCCATTTTTTTTTCTCTTTCCCGCATTTGCAGTGGGGAGGTGCAATCTGTCAGCCTATCAGCAGCGCACACACGGAGCGAAGTGCTTTTTTTCACACAAGCAAGGGCATGTGTGATTGGCAGTGTATGTCACATGTCCTTGCCCTATAAGACCAAGCCATTTTCCCCGTCGCCACCATTTTCTCACTGCTGCAGCTGCGTGTTAGACGGCACCGCTGTTGCTGTGTGCGCTATACCTTGTTAATTTCAAGCCAATTTTCGCACAAATATACAGATAGCTTGGGAGTAGGGAATAGTTGTGATTGCAGTCCTTTTAAGGACTAGGTTACAGCATTTCCTACGACTTTTATCAGGCAGGTCTGTGCTCTTAAATAGATAGATTGTGGGAGTAAAGACTAATTGTAATTGGAGTCCTTTTCAGGACTAGGTTACATCAGTTCCTATCAGTTTTTGCCAGGCAGGTCTGTGCCAGTGCTGTGCAAGTTTTTTTCACAGCATTTGGCTGAATCTAGCAAAGCTAATCCTTTTTGGCCTATTGCAGAGTGTGTTAGTCAGTGGAGTAGCCTATCTGTGTTGCAAGATATACCACCTGTGTATAGAATACCAATTTTTTTACTGCACCTAGTGAAGTAAAATCTTTTGGGCATAGCATCATTCTATTAGTCCATCTATACTGACCTCCATCAGGTTGCAAACTGAATATAATTTTTTTCTGCATCTAGCTCTGAAAAAATATTTGGGCTTCTAGCAGTGTGTGGGACTTGGTCTATTAGTCCATCTATACTGACCTCCATCAGGTTGCAAATTAAAAATAATTTTTTTCTTCATTTAGCTCTGAAAAAATATTTGGGCTTCTAGCAGTGTGTGGGACTTGTTCTATTAGTCCTTCTATACTGACCTCCAGCAGGTTGCAAATTGAATATAATTTTTTTCTGCATCTAGCTCTGAAAAAATATTTGGGCTTCTAGCGGTGTGTGGGACTTGGTCTATTAGTCCATCTATACTGACCTCCATCAGGTTGCAAATTAAAAATAATTTTTTTCTGCATCTAGCTCTGAAAAAATATTTGGGCTTCTAGCAGTGTGTGGGACTTGGTCTATTAGTCCATCTATACTGACCTCCATCAGGTTGCAAATTAAAAATAATTTTTTTCTTCATTTATCTCTGAAAAAATATTTGGGCTTCTAGCAGCGTGTGGGACTTGTTCTATTAGTCCATCTATACTGACCTCCATCAGGTTGCAAATTAAAAATAATTTTTTTCTGCATCTAGCTCTGAAAAAATATTTGGGCTTCTAGCAGTGTGTGGGACTTGGTCTATTAGTCCATCTATACTGACCTCCATAAGGTTGCAAATTAAAAATAATTTTTTTCTGCATCTAGCTCTGAAAAAATATTTGGGCTTCTAGCAGTGTGTGGGACTTGGTCTATTAGTCCATCTATACTGACCTCCATCAGGTTGCAAATTGAATAAAAAAAATTTCTGCATCTAGCTCTGAAAAAATATTTGGGCTTCTAGCGGTGTGTGGGACTTGGTCTATTAGTCCATCTATACTGACCTCCATCAGGTTGCAAATTAAAAATAATTTTTTTCTGCATCTAGCTCTGAAAAAATATTTGGGCTTCTAGCAGTGTGTGGGACTTGGTCTATTAGTCCATCTATACTGACATCCATCAGGTTGCAAATTAAAAATAATTTTTTTCTTCATTTAGCTCTGAAAAAATATTTGGGCTTCTAGCAGTGTGTGGGACTTGTTTTATTAGTCCTTCTATACTGACGTCCAGCTGGTTGCAAATTGAATATAATTTTTTTTGCATCTAGCTCTGAAAAAATATTTGGGCTTCTAGCGGTGTGTGGGACTTGGTCTATTAGTCCATCTATACTGACCTCCATCAGGTTGCAAATTAAAAATAATTTTTTTCTGCATCTAGCTCTGAAAAAATATTTGGGCTTCTAGCAGTGTGTGGAACTTGGTCTATTAGTCCATCTATACTGACCTCCATCAGGTTGCAAATTAAAAATAATTTTTTTCTGCATCTAGCTCTGAAAAAATATTTGGGCTTCTAGCAGTGTGTGGGACTTGTTCTATTAGTCCTTCTATACTGACCTCCAGCAGGTTGTAAATTGAATATAATTTTTTTCTGCATCTAGCTCTGAAAAAATATTTGGGCTTCTAGCGGTGTGTGGGACTTGGTCTATTAGTCCATCTATACTGACCTCCATCAGGTTGCAAATTAAAAATAATTTTTTTCTGCATCTAGCTCTGAAAAAATATTTGGGCTTCTAGCGGTGTGTGGGACTTGGTCTATTAGTCCATCTATACTGACCTCCATCAGGTTGCAAATTAAAAATAATTTTTTTCTGCATCTAGCTCTGAAAAAATATTTGGGCTTCTAGCAGTGTGTGGGACTTGGTCTATTAGTCCATCTATACTGACCTCCATCAGGTTGCAAATTGAATAAAAAAAATTTCTGCATCTAGCTCTGAAAAAATATTTGGGCTTCTAGCGGTGTGTGGGACTTGGTCTATTAGTCCATCTATACTGACCTCCATCAGGTTGCAAATTAAAAATAATTTTTTTCTGCATCTAACCCAGCCAATAGTTTTGGCCTAATACCACAGTTTGGCCACTCAGCTCTGCTCGGTTACCATCCATTGTTTTTTTGTGCAAACAACTCCAGAGTTGTGAATTAGTTAACCACCAAAATGAGTGGAAAAAGGCCTGCTGCTGGTGGAAAGGGGAATAGGCGTGTTGGGAAGGGGAAAAAAGGTTGTGTCCGTGGGGTAGGTGCAGAAGAAAGACCATCTTCCAGCCAAACTAAAATGTCTACTTCTTTTAGCGGACAATGTGATAAGATCCCTTTCTTACGGCCACGCCAATCGCTACAAATTCCAGATGAGGCACAAAAACAGCAGGTGCTTCAACGGATATCAAGTGCTCCTTTAAGTGGGCTCTCCTCCACATCAACTTCAACATCACAAATACTCCAGTCCTCAAAGGTGTCACCCAAATCGCACTTGCTTCCTCACAGCTCCCAAATCTCCAGCTGCCCGTCTGAGTATGAGGTAGAACAGATGGTTGAGTCTGCAGAGCTGTTTACTCATACTATAGCCTGGGAATCAGAGGTCGACTCCAGCGCTTCTGTGAATCCAGACGAGGAAATGATCTGCACTGATGCCCAGAATCTTTATGAGTCGGATCCAGGACCAGACGCAGAAGGTTCTGACCATAATGTAGACCCTCATTCCCAAACTGTAACTCCTGTTGGTGGAGACAATGAGGAAGACGATGATAAGACTCAAATACCTGATTGGAGCGACAACTTTAGTTTTTTGTCAGGGCAGGAACAGGTTGGCTCTGAGGACGACGGGTGTGATAACGCACAGGGTGATGATGATGAGGTCGGAGATCCCACTTACTGTCAACCCACAGTCAGCCAAGAGATGAGGTCAGCAGAGGAGGTGGAGGAAGATGCTAGTGACGACGAGGTCAGGTTGCGCCTTCCTGGACAGAGACGTAGTACTGGAAGCACGTCAACAACTGCATCCTCAAACACAACTCTGCCTCTCACCACAAGTCGTGGTGGCTCTTCAGGTCGCATGGGTGCTAAGCCTTGCATAGCCTGGGCATTTTTTCAGATCGATAAAGATGACCCAACTCGTGTTATCTGTAACATTTGTCAGCAAAAGCTAAGTAGAGGCCAAAAAATACATAGTTTGAGTACTTCATGCATGAACCGGCACATGGACATGAAGCATAAGTTGCAGTGGGAAGCTCAGTGTGCTACAATGCGGTCTAGCCGGCCGGGCCAACCACCGTCTGCCATATCTTGTGCATCCGCGGCCTCTTCATCCTCTGTGACTGGGGGGACAGCAGTCACACCTGTTTTGGGGCGCAGACCTGCCACCTCTTTACCCGCAACAGCCAGCGTGATTGGCAGGTCATCATTTTCTTTGGAGGTGGTAACACCAGCTTGTCTTGAGCGCTGTCCGACATCGATAGCACCACCTTTGGATCAAGGCAACCTAACATGTCCGCCTGCATCTTTCTCACAGACCGGCAGTTTGCCGGGGACACCCTTATCAACCCCGTCTAAGCACAATAGCCAGCCCTCGGTCCCTCAGATGTGGACAAGTAAAAGACCATTTCCTCCTAGCCATGAGAAAGCTAAGAGGTTGAATTTCACCATCTGCAAGCTCTTGGCTACAGAAATGCTGCCTTTCCGCCTGGTGGACACAGAGGATTTTCGAGACCTTATGTCCGTCGCAGTGCCCCAGTACCAGATGCCCAGTCGGCACTACTTCTCAAAGAAAGGTGTGCCTGCGCTCCACCAGCATGTCGCACACAACATCACCGCTTCTTTGAGAAACTCTGTGTGTGACAGGGTGCATTTCACCACAGACACTTGGACGAGTAGGCATGGACAGGGGCGTTACATGTCGCTGACTGGGCACTGGGTAACTATGGTGACAGCAGGACAAGGGGCTGCTGTCCAAGTCTTGCCGTCCCCACGAGTTGTGCGTCAATCCTCTTTATGTCATTTTTCCTCCACTGCTTCTGCCTCCTCAACCTCCTCTCGGTCTTCCACCTGCACCCAAAGCCTGTCTGGTCATGCTACAAGCTTTCTAACTGCGCAGAAGGGATCCTGCACACCTCCTTACTATGCTGGCAGTAGGGCTCAACGTCATCAGGCGGTTTTTACATTGAAATGTCTGGGAAATGTGAGTCACACAGCTGAGGAGTTGTGGTCAGCTCTGGAGAACCAATTTCATGAATGGTTGTCTCCACTGGACCTGAAACCAGGGAAGGCCGTGTGCGACAATGCTGCAAACCTGGGTGCGGCCCTTCGCCGGGGCAATGTCACACACGTGCCTTGTATGGCTCACGTGTTGAACCTGGTTGTCCAGCAATTTTTAGCCCACTATCCCAGACTAGATGGCCTTCTGCAGAGGGCACGGTCGCTGTGTGCTCACTTCCGCCGTTCGCATCCCGCAGCTCAGCGACTTACATCTCTACAGAAGTCGTTGGGCCTGCCACTTCACCGGCTAAAATGCGATGTGCCTACCCGGTGGAATTCAACTCTGCACATGTTGCAGCGACTGTGGCAGCACCGACAAGCCCTGGTGCAATACGTTCTGACGTATAGCCTGGGCCAACGAGATTCAGAGGTGGGGCAAATCACGCTGGAGGAGTGGTCTCAGATCAGGGACCTATGCACCCTTCTGCACAGTTTTGAAATGGCGACGAAGATGTTTAGTGCTGACGATGCCATTATCAGCATGACTATTCCGGTGATTTACATGCTGGAGCACATGTTAAACAGAATTCGGAGTCAGGTGGTGGCACAAGAGGAGGTGGAGGAAGTAGAGGAGGAGGAGTTGTATGCGGAAGGGCTAACATCTGCAAGGTCCAGACGGTCGGCAGCACCAGGGCGGCAGGCATGTGAGGGTGGGGGAGATGATTTTACCAGGGCGCATGGTAGCAGCCAAACTAGTGAGCAAGGTGCAGGAGCCCAGGAAGAAGTGGAGGACGAACTGATGGAAGACTCATCAGATGAGGGAGACCTTGATCACATTTCTGTTGTGCGAGGTTGGGGGGAGAGGACAGAGGAAGGAAGCATGATTGTTACCTCGCCACCAACACAACAGGGACTTGGTGCTCCTGGATGCGCAACACACATGAGTGCCTTCTTGCTGCACTACCTGCAACATGACCCTCGAATTGTGAGAATTAGAAATAATCCTGACTACTGGGTTGCCACACTGTTAGATCCCCGGTACAAAAGTAAATTTGCAGAAATTATTCCTGCCATAGAAAGGGATGCACGCATGCAGGAGTATCAGCAGAGACTGTTGCAGAATCTTACATGTGCTTTTCCACAAAATACCAGTGGTGCACGTAGTGAATCTCACAGTTCCAACTTGCCAACCGTGGGACCGTCAAGTGTTCAGCACTCAAACCGTAACAGAACCACAGTATCTGCTGGTAACATCAATTTTGCGGAATCATTTCACCACTTTTTTAGCCCATCCTTTGCAAGGCCACAGGAGACAAGAAGTCTGACACATAGTCAACGCCTAGAGACGATGGTACAGGAGTATCTCCAAGTAAACATTGAAGCCACGACTGTGTCACTGGACCCTTGCTCTTTTTGGGCTTCCAATCTGGATAAATGGCCGGAGCTAGCCACTTACGCCTTGGAGATCTTGTCATGCCCCACAGCCAGCGTTCTGTCTGAACGTGTGTTCAGCGCTGCTGGTGGTGTGCTGACAGATAAGCGCACGCGGCTCTCCACTGATAATGTAGACAGACTCACGTTCATAAAGATGAACAAATCATGGATCCGAAACGACTTTTCTACCCCTGTGTCATCCTGGGGAGAGTAAAAGCTTGATGATTGGTTAAAATCACCCTACCAACCGTTTTAAGCTTTCAAATTACTAATCATGTTTATCTGTATCTTGACTGGAAAATAATTTGGGCTTTGTAGCAGTGTGCAGCACTGATCCTATTAGGCCATCTATAATAAGCTTCACCAGATTTAAAATTAAAAATAATTTTTAGCTGCATCTAGCCCGGAAAATAATTTTGGGGCTCCGAGATGCGCAAGACACATAAGTGCCTTCTTGCTGCACTACCTGCAGCATGACCCTCATATTGTCAGAATTCGAAGTAATCATGACTACTGGGTTGCCACACTCTTAGATCCCCCAAACTTTTCGATCAACCTTTTCATTTTAATAAAGACCAAAAAAATGGTCATTTTTGAAATTATAAGCATTAGCAGGTTGTTAGAAACTGAAATCAAACAGTTTTCAACTCAAAACTTTATTCTAGGTGATGTTACATTTTCACATAGGACCCCTTGTTCGAAAGGAGCTTCTGAGCTCTCTCGTCCATTGAATTTGTCAGGTTTTGGATGGTTTCTGCTTCAATTGTTTTGCATGAGGACAGAATACCCTCCCAGAGCTGTTGCTTAGATGTGAACTGCCTCCCGCCATCATAGACACTCCTTTTAATGATGCTCCAAAGGTTCTGAATGGGGTAGAGGTCAGGGGAGCATGGGGGTCACACCATAAGTTTGTCCCCTTTTATGCCCATATCAGCCAGAGATGCAGATGTTTTATGTGCAGCATGAGATGGTGCATTATCATGCAGAAAATGATCTTGCTGTGAAATACACGGTTCTTCTTCTTGAACCATGGCAGGAAGTGCTGTTTGAGAAAATCCACATACATTATGGAGTTCATCTTTAGCGCCTTCAGGGATCCTAAAGGGGCCGACAATCTCTCTCCCCATGATTCCAGCCCAAAACATTACTCCACCTCCTCCTTGTTGGCGCTGTAGCCGTGTTTGCGTGGGGTGTCCATCAACCAGCCATCCTCCACTCCATTCATCTGGACCATCGAGCGCTGCACGGCACTCATCCGTGAACAAAACAGTTTTGAAATCAGTCTTCATGTAATGTTTGGCCCACTGGAGCCGTTTCTGCTTGTGTGAAGTGGATAGAGGAGGTCGACAGGATGGCGTATGCACAGCTGCAAACCTCTGAAGGACCCTGCATCTTGTTGTTCGGGGGACGTTGGAGGCACAAGCAGCTTCAAAAACTTGTCTGCTGCTATGACAAGGCTTTTTTGCCGCTGCTCTTTCAACCTGACGTAATTGCCTGTAGGAAAGAGTCCTCAATTTGCCCTTATCAGCACGCACACGTGTGTACTGTGAATCAGCTACATACTTCTTGATTGCCAAGACACTTCATCCTGATCATCGCACAATGTTGATTGTAGTCATGCCTTGACCTAAACACTCCACAATTTGTTGCTTCTCAGCAGCCGACACATCCTTTTTCTTTCCCATTTTGGCAGAAAATGTAGGCTGCTTAGTAATGTGAGAGAGCCTTCTTAAGTAGTCTTGCCTTTCATTGGACACACCTGCCAAACTAATTAGCACAGGTGTCTGCAATTGCTTACAGTGATATAAAGAGCCCTGACACACATCACCATCAATGAGTTTAACTGACAAACAAACAAATTCTTCCCTTATCACTCCTAAACACTTTTTGCATAATAATTTGGAACGCGGTGTACATGTGCTTTTCCACAAAACACCAGTGGTTCACGTAGTGAATCTTACAGTTCTAACTTGCCAACCGTGGTCTGTATGAAATTGTTCAATAAAGGGCCCAAAATTAAGATAACATAGATGGGAGAGGTCTCTATGAATCGGAATTCCTAAGTATTTGATACCCTGTGAGGGCCAGGCAAAGGGAAAGTTGGACTGGATGGAATCCTATATGGATTTAGGGAGGGAGACATCGAGGGCCTCAGATTTCGCTGCATTGATTTTAAAATTTTACCATGTAACAAAGTGATCTATTTCAGCCATAACAGCAGGGATGGATATATGTGATTGAGTGATATATACTAGGACATCATCAGCAAATAGAGAGCACTTGTACTCGGTGCCTCCCACCTCAATCCACCTAATATTGGGGTTATGGCGAATTGATGAGAGCAGGTGCTCCGTCACTAGGATGTATAAGAGAGGGGACAGAGGACATCCCTGCCTTGTCCCATTGGTGATTGTGAAAGGTGATGAAAATGTTCTGACGCACCCCCTGGGCCTTGGGACACCCGGAGCCGGACCCTTTTTGGTGGATGCTGGTGGTTGTAGTCTTCGTGGCGGCGATCCGGTTCCGTGGCTCAGGGCGGTCAAACCAGTGGCAGAACTATTTATGTGGTTTTGATGTTTAAATGTCCGACTACGCCACCCGTGGATTGCGGTCAGAGTGAACCGCCGCTACAGGGCAGACCGCTAAGGCTGGTGTTGTGGGTGCAGCAGAGCGTAGCATAACTCCCCACGGGAGGAGTATAGCCTCAGGGCAGTGTATGCGGAGGATGGGGGTGATGGTGCAGGGCAGCAGCAGTAACGACACGGAGTCAGTGATGCAGTTCAGGGCCTTTACTCACAGTTCTTATTATCCAGACCACGTCTGCAGGTAACGGCTGCCCACGTCGTACTGTGCTCACCAGGTGAGGGGCTCAGACAACTCCCAGATAACTTTGGAGCGCTTCACAGGACCCCCTTTGTGTGTCCTTTGTCTGGCCTTTCTTACCAACACTTCTGTCCGGCTGCCTCGGGCCTCCTCTTGGTAAACTTGGCGCCAGTTTCCCTGACCCTATGTGGTGCCTTCCTAGCGGGTGGAGCAAGGGGCTGCGCCACATAAAATGTCAGAGCCTCCGGTTTCTAGCTGAGGGTCGTTTCCTGCCTCCACTAGTTCGGGGACCGGTCTCCCCCTTTGGCCTGACCCCTCCACGCAGGTGGATTCGGGCGTGCGGTGGCGACTCGCCCGTCCGCACCCCTGGGATCCCTTCATTCCTCGTTCCTGGAGCCTTCTCCGCTCCTCTTCCTTCCTTCTCCCTCTTGCAGGCCTGGGCCTCTGTTACTAGGCCCGCCTCCGGAGCAGAGCTCATGCAGAGCCCCTGCTCCCTGCCACTTCTGCTCAGACTTCTCTGCACTGAACTAAGATGGTGCCCACCTTTTATACTCCCTTCTCAATGCACCCAGGAACTGCTTCCTCCCTGCTCCTGCACTGCAGGGTTCCCCTTCCTCAGTGTTCCCTCCACCCACTCTAGCCAGGGACAGGGACTGTCGTGCCCATCTCAGGGGCATATTGGTCGCCCTGCCCCACGGCAATGTGGTGTAATGCATGCAGGTGTCGGGTCCTGATCCACACTCCATCCTTATCTGAGAGTGAGATATCACACCTCTGGGTGAGGTGCAATACGTCTGTAGCAACCGAGCCCTCGGTGCTACAGTTCCATTTATCTTCAGCCTAGGTGACGTATTGTGATACAGGGCCGTGATTTTGGCTATAAAAGTGTCCCCTAGACCCCTACCCCAAGCTTTTTAAGAGAATCATATATGGCGTGCCAGTAGACTCTATGGAATGCTTTCTCAGCATCCAACGAGAGTATCTACTTACAAATTTTTAACTGCATCTAGCCCAGGAAATACTTTGTGCCTAGTAGCAGTGTCTGCTAGTCAGCGGATTATCCCGGCTATTAAGCAAGCTACACCACCTGTAGTTTGGACACTTAATTTTTTCAAAGTAAATGCTTCGGGACCACGGGATACTTAGTGAAGAGCATCAGGAGGCACCCCAAGGCATAGGGGCTGGGACTGGCACTAGGATGCCTTGCGGTGGACAGCCGAGCTCGATCCTTATAAAAGCTTTTTAACTGCAGCAGCTTTAGTGGACGCTACTGGAGCTGGAATTATGCGGCTGCTGGCATGAGACTTGCCCTCCAATAGATCCTTGTAAATGGATTTAAAGTGTATTCATTCAAATTAGAGGGACAATTTAAATTAAAAAGCTTAGAGCTGCCTCCACCACAGGGGGGCTCTGTCGACCCACCAGCGGACAGGCACCAGTATTGGGAGAGGGGGGCTGGCCGTCAGGGTTCACCGCGGCTCTGGCACAAACCCGGCGACACGGAGGTGGCACGGGCAGGAGCGGACTGGCCGTCTCGGCTTCTCACTTTTTGGATTTTAGAAGGGCATGACATGCCTATATCTGTGTCTCCCCCTCCTTTTACTCCTCCACCTCTTTTCTTTTCGCATGACTATATGTACTTGTCACTTTTCCATGTGTTAGTTGTGTCTTCTGAGCAGTTTGTCAGCTTTTGGACACCTTTGAAGGTGTTTTCTATGTGTTTCTATGTGTTTTTGTTTGCCTGCCATTGGTTTTAACGGTGTTTGAAGGTGTTCGACGAACAGTTCGATGAACAGTTCGGCGAACACATGGGTGTTCGACGAACCGAACCGAACTCGAACACTACGGGGGTGGCTCAACACTATTCAGCACTCAAACTGTAACAGAAACACAGTATCTGCTGGTAACATCAATTTTGCGGAATCATTTCACCACTTTTTTAGCACATCCTTTGCAAGGCCACAGGAGACAAGAAGTCTGATACATAGTCAACGCCTAGAGACGATGGTGTTATGATCTGCTACAAGCACTAAGGAAAGAAAGGAGATCTGCCCCTACAATAGAACTAAGCTGGATCCCTACGATGTAACGAGGAACCTGATCCTGCGATCAGACCCGCTAAAGGCCTCGGCTAG
This sequence comes from Phyllobates terribilis, assembly GCF_046119375.1. Lineage (NCBI taxonomy): Eukaryota > Metazoa > Chordata > Amphibia > Anura > Dendrobatidae > Phyllobates > Phyllobates terribilis. Next base: position 153,317,749 of record NW_027362764.1, on the reverse strand, counting down.
TCTGAACGAAGACCTATAGATGTGAGGAAGGGATCCCTACAAGAATTAGGGACTGGGAGAAAGATGAACACCTCCTAGCAGAAATTGTAGCAGAAATAAGACAAACAAACAACATAGAACATAGAGGTCCGAAGACCTAGCAAAACTGACTGAGAAAGGTAACAGAGCACCAAGCTAGCTCAAGAGTAGAAATTACAATGAAGTCCAGCAAGGCCAGGAGGGCGGAGCAGGATTAAATAGGCAAAAAAGGTCATGCGACCAGCAAACTAGAAAAAACCTAAAAGGAGAGTTCTAACAGATGGTACAGGAGTATCTCCAAGTAAACATTGAAGCCATGACTGTGTCACTGGACCCTTGCTCTTTTTGGGCTTCCAACCTGGATAAATGGCCGGAGCTCGCCACTTACGCCTTGAAGATCTTGTCATGCCCTGGTGTGCTGACAGATAAGCGCACGCGGCTCTCCACTGATAATGTAGACAGACTCACGTTCATAAAGATGAACAAATCATGGATCCTAAATGACTTTTCTACCCCTGTGTCATCCTGGGGAGATTAAAAGCTTGATGATTTGTTAAAATCACCTCACCAACCATTTTAAGCTTTCAAATTACTAATCATGTTTATCTGTATCTTGGCTGGAAAATAATTTGGGCTTTGTAGCAGCGTGCAGTACTGATTCTATTAGGCCATCTATACTAAGCTCCACCAGATTTAAAATGACTAATCATGTTTATCTGTATCTTGGCTGGAAAATTATTTGGGCTTTGTAGCAGTGTGTAGTACTGATTCTATTAGGCCATCTATACTAAGTAGAGATGAGCGTTGTTCTACTCGAACTGTTCGCCAATCTCAAATTCGAGCTGTTTTGGGCGGTGTTCAAGCCGTTCGGCGAACACGAACGATTTGAGAAAAATTCGGCTGTCCGAGGTTATGTTCGATAACTGTTCGTGCACCAAAATCATAACTGGATTTTTTCTCAGTAATGATGAAAATTAATGTTAATACGCAGTTTGATTGTACAGCGGGGTGGGGGGAGGGGCAGGGGATGGATCTCTGCAGGAATAATGAAGATCTCCATTTTTTTTTCTCTTTCCCGCATTTACAGTGGGGAGGTGCAATCTGTCAGCCTATCAGCAGCGCACACACGGAGCGAAGTGCTTTTTTCACACAAGCAAGGGCATGTGTCATTGGCAGTGTATGTCACATGTCCTTGCCCTATAAGACCAAGCCATTTTCCCCGTCGCCACCATTTTCTCACTGCTGCAGCTGCGTGTTAGACGGCACCGCTGTTGCTGTGTGCGCTATACCTTGTTAATTTCAAGGCAATTTTCGCACAATTCTACAGATAGCTTGGGAGTAGGGAATAGTTGTGATTGCAGTCCTTTTAAGGACTAGGTTACAGCATTTCCTACGACTTTTATCAGGCAGGTCTGTGCTCTTAAATAGATAGATTGTGGGAGTAAAGACTAATTGTAATTGCAGTCCTTTTCAGGACTAGGTTACATCAGTTCCTATCAGTTTTTGCCAGGCAGGTCTGTGCCAGTGCTGTGCAAGTTTTTTTCACAGCATTTGGCTGAATCTAGCAAAGCTAATCCTTTTTGGCCTATTGCAGAGTGTGTTAGTCAGTGGAGTAGCCTATCTGTGTTGAAAGATATACCACCTATGTATAGAATACCAATTTTTTTACTGCACCTAGTGAAGTAAAATCTTTTGGGCATAGCATCATTCTATTAGTCCATCCATACTGACCTCCATCAGGTTGCAAACTGAATATAATTTTTTTCTGCATCTAGCTCTGAAAAAATATTTGGCCTTCTAGCAGTGTGTGGGACTTTCTCTATTAGTCCATCTATACTGACCTCCATCAGGTTGCAAACTGAATATATTTTTTTCTGCATCTACCTCTGAAAAAACATTGGGCTTCTAGCTGTGTGTGGGACTTGTTCTATTAATCCATCTATACAGACCTCCATCAGGTTGCAAACTGAATATAATTTTTTTCTGCATCTACCTCTGAAAAAATATTTGGGCTTCTAGCTGTGTGTGGGACTTGTTCTATTAGTCCATCTATACTGACCTCCATCAGGTTGCAAATTAAAAATAATTTTTATCTGCATCTACCTCTGAAAAAATATTTGGGCTTCTAGCTGTGTGTGGGACTTGTTCTATTAGTCCATCTATACTGACCTCCATCAGGTTGCAAACTGAATATAATTTTTTTCTGCATCTAGCTCTGAAAAAATATTTGGCCTTCTAGCAGTGTGTGGGACTTGTTCTATTAATCCATCTATACAGACCTCCATCAGGTTGCAAACTGAATATAATTTTTTTCTGCATCTACCTCTGAAAAAATATTTGGGCTTCAAGCTGTGTGTGGGACTTGTTCTATTAGTCCATCTATACTGACCTCCATCAGGTTGCAAACTGAATATAATTTTTTTCTGCATCTAGCTCTGAAAAAATATTTGGCCTTCTAGCAGTGTGTGAGACTTGTTCTATTAATCCATCTATACAGACCTCCATCAGGTTGCAAACTGATTATAATTTTTTTCTGCATCTACCTCTGAAAAAATATTTGGCCTTCTAGCAGTGTGTGGGACTTTCTCTATTAGTCCATCTATACTGACCTCCATCAGGTTGCAAATTAAAAATAATTTTTATCTGCATCTACCTCTGAAAAAATATTTGGGCTTCTAGCTGTGTGTGGGACTTGTTCTATTAGTCCATCTATACTGACCTCCATCAGGTTGCAAACTGAATATAATTTTTTTCTGCATCTAGCTCTGAAAAAATATTTGGCCTTCTAGCAGTGTGTGGGACTTTCTCTATTAGTCCATCTATACTGACCTCCATCAGGTTGCAAATTAAAAATAATTTTTATCTGCATCTAGCTCTGAAAAAATATTTGGCCTTCTAGCAGTGTGTGGGACTTTCTCTATTAGTCCATCTATACTGACCTCCATCAGGTTGCAAATTAAAAATAATTTTTATCTGCATTCAGCTCTGAAAAAATATTTGGCCTTCTAGCAGTGTGTGGGACTTTCTCTATTACTCCATCTATACTGACCTCCATCAGGTTGCAAATTAAAAATAATTTTTATCTGCATCTAGCTCTGAAAAAATATTTGGCCTTCTAGCAGTGTGTCGGACTTGTTCTATTAGTCCATCTATACTGACCTCCATCAGGTTGCAAACTGAAAATAATTTTTTTCTGCATCTAGCTCTGAAAAAATATTTGGCCTTCTAGCAGTGTGTGGGACTTGTTCTATTAATCCATCTATACAGACCTCCATCAGGTTGCAAACTGAATATAATTTTTTTCTGCATCTACCTCTGAAAAAATATTTGGGCATCTAGCTGTGTGTGGGACTTTCTCTATTAGTCCATCTATACTGACCTCCATCAGGTTGCAAATTAAAAATAATTTTTTGTCTGCATCTAGCTCTGAAAAAATATTTGGCCTTCTAGCAGTGTGTGGGACTTTCTCTATTAGTCCATCTATACTAACCTCCATCAGGTTGCAAACTGAATATATTTTTTTTCTGCATCTACCTCTGAAAAAATATTGGGCTTCTAGCTGTGTGTGGGACTTGTTCTATTAATCCATCTATACAGACCTCCATCAGGTTGCAAAGTGAATATAATTTTTTTCTGCATCTACCTCTGAAAAAATATTTGGGCTTCTAGCTGTGTGTGGGACTTGTTCTATTAGTCCATCTATACTGACCTCCATCAGGTTGCAAACTGAAAATAATTTTTTGTCTGCATCTAGCTCTGAAAAAATATTTGGCCTTCTAGCAGTGTGTGGGACTTTCTCTATTAGTCCATCTATACTGACCTCCATCAGGTTGCAAATTAAAAATAATTTTTATCTGCATCTACCTCTGAAAAAATATTTGGGCTTCTAACTGTGTGTGGGACTTGTTCTATTAGTCCATCTATACTGACCTCCATCAGGTTGCAAATTGAATATAATTTTTTTCTGCTTCTAGCTCTGAAAAAATATTTGGGCATCTAGCTGTGTGTGGGACTTTCTCTATTAGTCCATCTATACTGACCTCCATCAGGTTGCAAATTAAAAATAATTTTTTGTCTGCATCTAGCTCTGAAAAAATATTTGGCCTTCTAGCAGTGTGTGGGACTTTCTCTATTAGTCCATCTATACTAACCTCCATCAGGTTGCAAACTGAATATATTTTTTTTCTGCATCTACCTCTGAAAAAATATTGGGCTTCTAGCTGTGTGTGGGACTTGTTCTATTAATCCATCTATACAGACCTCCATCAGGTTGCAAAGTGAATATAATTTTTTTCTGCATCTACCTCTGAAAAAATATTTGGGCTTCTAGCTGTGTGTGGGACTTGTTCTATTAGTCCATCTATACTGACCTCCATCAGGTTGCAAACTGAAAATAATTTTTTGTCTGCATCTAGCTCTGAAAAAATATTTGGCCTTCTAGCAGTGTGTGGGACTTTCTCTATTAGTCCATCTATACTGACCTCCATCAGGTTGCAAATTAAAAATAATTTTTATCTGCATCTACCTCTGAAAAAATATTTGGGCTTCTAACTGTGTGTGGGACTTGTTCTATTAGTCCATCTATACTGACCTCCATCAGGTTGCAAATTGAATATAATTTTTTTCTGCTTCTAGCTCTGAAAAAATATTTGGCCTTCTAGCAGTGTGTGGGACTTTCTCTATTAGTCCATCTATACTGACCTCCATCAGGTTGCAAATTAAAAATAATTTTTATCTGCATCCAGCTCTGAAAAAATATTTGGCCTTCTAGCAGTGTGTGGGACTTTCTCTATTAGTCCATCTATACTGACCTCCATCAGGTTGCAAATTAAAAATAATTTTTATCTGCATCCAGCTCTGAAAAAATATTTGGCCTTCTAGCAGTGTGTGGGACTTTCTCTATTAGTCCATCTATACTGACCTCCATCAGGTTGCAAATTCAAAATAATTTTTTGTCTGCATCTAGCTCTGAAAAAATATTTGGCCTTCTAGCAGTGTGTGGGACTTTCTCTATTACTCCATCTATACTGACCTCCATCAGGTTGCAAATTAAAAATAATTTTTATCTGCATCTAGCTCTGAAAAAATATTTGGACTTCTAGCTGTGTGTGGGACTTGGTCTATTAGTCCATCTATACTGACCTCCATCAGGTTGCAGATGAAAAATAATTTTTATCTGCATCTAGCTCTGAAAAAATATTTGGCCTTCTAGCAGTGTGTGGGACTCATTGTATTAGTCCATCTATACCAAGCTCCACCAGCTTTTAAATTAATAATAATTTTTAGCTGCATCTAGCCCTGAAAATAATTTTTCTTCCCAATAGTGGTAGCAATAGAAATATGGGGCGCGCGCCTGACTTACAAAAATATACGCTTCATAACAAAAAACACCAGCCTAGCGCACTGCATTAATAAGATGGCATCATCGTCTCCCCCAGTGCTAGGCCTACTACCCAGGCTAGCATTCCTGTGCCTAAAACACAATGTATGGGTCCGCGCTAGCCACTATGCTGAGTGGTCTAAAGCTGCTGCTAACGCTTTATAACAATTCAATTGGCAGATTTTCACAGAGCTCTTCCACAACGCCCACCCATCGGGCAACAGTTGCCCACCTTCCCTATGGGATCTAGTGGCGAATAGTTGATGCCATTAATCAGAGCGTCAGTTGCCCCGTCGACGTGACAAGCATACGGTAAGGCATGGGAAGAGTGGACACGACTAGTAGAGGCAGACGGGTTGACCAATGTGAACAAGCCAGATCACAAGTCACCATAGAATTTCTCCACCAGCTAATTATGAGGGGCATATCAGGGGCGTCAGCGCAGCGGTGTCTGACCGGAGTAGCATTTCACTTCCAACTACTGAATTGGGGAGATGTGACAAAGGTTCATCATCAGACAATCCATAAAAGGGTGGAAAAGGGGTCAGCCAAGTCAGGAGTGTAGACGTCCCGTCCCGTGTCACTAAAACTGATTTCTCACATCATATCCCTAACACCATTAACATGACACTCACAATTTGAAGCAACACTACTGTCTACTGCATTTGTGATCGCCTTCTTCGGGGCGCTATGCATAAGCGAATTAGTCCCTCAATCCAAAATTACCACCAGTGGAGGCTTATTACACCAGGACGTAGTCATAGCCAATAATGCAATACGTCTACGCATACACAAATCGAAAACGGTTCCAGCGGGCAGGGGCACTTGGGTTCTTCTACAACCCACAAACGGTACACTGAGTTGGGTAACAATAGTAAAAACATATCTAACCATCAGATCACAAAGTAATTTCTTCCTATCACACATTGATGGAATGCCATTATCAAGATACCAGTTCCAAGCTATATTTAATAAATGCATAACATCGGCAGGGAACCACCCCAAAGATTACGGGACACACTCATTCCGCATAGGCGCGGCCACGGAAGCAGCAAGAGCAGGACTGTCAGAAACGGAAGTTCAGAGGATAGGGAGATGGCGATCTACGTGTTTGGCAAGATGCATAAGACCGGACTTGTTATCCTAACGTGGTTTGTTTCTTTTACAGGTGACGCTAAGCCAACAGTGTGGGTGATAGGCCACTCGTATATGTATTGGGCAGAAAAAAGGGCAAAAGTCTGCCCAGGCGGGAGGAAATTAGAGTTTCATAACACATATTTAAACTAGAGAGGTATTAGAGGCCTGCTATGGCCACAGGTACTAATGGAGGTAATCAAGGTAGGGAGAGAGGCAAGATGTCCGGTCATCTTAGTTATACAGGCCGGGGGAAACAACCTAGGTCATCATAACAGCGCATAACTAATGGCAATAATGAAACTAGACACTGAGCGCTTCAGAGAATTTTTCACAAAACTAGCGATAGTATGGTCAGAGATTGTGCCGATAGCAGTATGGCAAGGTGCGCGAGACATCACGGCCATCGAACGGACAAGGCGGGTAATAAATATTCGGATGGCGAAATTTAGAAGAGACAGAGGTGGTGTAGTGGTACGACACCGACAACTGGAAGGAGATAAAGCAGGCCTCATACGGCCCGACGTTGTTCACTTAATGAATATTGAACTGGACATATTCCTGTCAGGACTCCAGGACCGAGTGGAACAAGCGTTAAGAGTGATGGGTGGGGGTCAGAGTCCTGCATACGAGTACGCAGGATCCTCCGTGGCCTGGAAATAGAAAGGACATGTTGGAGAGTTACACTTGTTGGCCAACTTGCCGGAGTGGAGACCCAGGGCATGCTGCAACAAGCTGAATTATTTTAGAAATAAAATGCCTTTCTAATGGAATGAGTATAAAGAGTTAATAAAGCTGTGACCGATCCTCACCCATCCAGTTGTAAGAGTTACATTATTGTATTGTCAAGGAAAGGGGGGCGGTAGGGGGGCTGAGCGTCTCGGTTTGGTTGGGGGTCCCCACAGTCTGCCTAGGCTAGATGCATTTAAAAATTCTTATTAGATACACAGGCGGTGCAGCTTGCTTCGCAGCTGGGCTACTACGCCCAAAGTATTGCCTAGGCTAGATGCAGTTAAAAATTCTACGCTGACTGGCAGAAACTGAAGATTTGGAGCAGACCTCTGAGCTCTTCAGACTCAACCATCTGTGTTACCCCAAGCCATAGTGTATCTAGTTTCTTACAGTTAAAAAGGGGGGGGAGCGACCCAACCCACCTGGAATTGACGATGCCAACGTCACGTAAGACACAGCAAGGGGACTCCAAAAAGAGTCTCCATTTTTTCCCAAAATTATGGCACAGACACCACTTAACCCTAGAACGCATACCTGGGGCCTCGCAGGCCCGCCCTGTTAATTGTTTTCTATTTTCTGCAAGATTACTTTAGTTAGAATTTTGAAACTCTAGGTATTCTTCATGTATATAGCTGTTTGTCATTTGAGTTTGAGTTATTCCATGTTATTTGCACACGAGCCTAAAAGGCCCCAGGTATATGAAAGTGTAGATTTTTATGGTCATGCGTTCTAGGGTTAAGTGGCATCAATTGCCCCACAGTTGCTTAAAACGGTTGGTGAGGTGATTTTACCAAATCCTCAAGGTTTTAGTCTCCCAAGGATAACACAGGGGTAGAAAAGTCCTTGCGAATCCATGATTTGTTCATCTTTATGAACGTGAGTCTGTCTACATTCTCAGTGGACAGACGCGTGCGCTTATCTGTCAGCACACCACCAGCAGCGCTGAACACACATTCAGAGAGAACACTGGCTGCAGGGCATGACAAGATCTCCAAGGCATGAGTGGCGAGCTCCGGCCATTTTTCCAGATTGGAATACCAAAATGAGCAAGGGTCCAGTGACACAGTCATGGCTTCGATGTTCACTTGGAGATACTCCTGCACCATCCTCTCTAGGCGTTGACTATGTGTCAGACTTCTTGTCTCCTGTGGCCTTGCAAAGGATGGTCTAAAAAAGTGGTGAAACGATTCCACAAAATTGCTGTTACCAGCAGATACTGTGTTACTGTTACGGTTTGAGTGATGAAGACTCGACAGTCCCACGGTTGGCAAGTTAGAACTGTGAGATTCACTACGTGCACCACTGGTGTTTTGTGGAAAAGCACATGTAAGATTCTGCAACAGCGTCTGCAGATACTCCTGCATGCGTCAATCCCTTTTTATGGCAGGAATTATTTCGGCAAATTTACTTTTGTACCGGGGATCTAAGAGTGTGGCAACCCAGTAGTCAGGATTACTTCGAATTCTGACAATCGGAGGGTCATGTTGCAGGTAGTGCAGCAAGAAGGCACTCATGAGTCTTGCGCATCCAGGAGGACCAAGTCCTTGTTGTGTTGGTAGCGAGGTAAGAATCATGCTTCCTTCCTCTGCCCTCTCCCCTCAACCTCGCACAACAGAAATGTGATTAAGGTCTCCCTCATCTGATGAGTCTTCCATGCCCATCGCCAGTTCGTCCTCCACTTCTTCCTCGGCTCCTGCACCTTCCTCAACAGTTTGGCTGCTACCATGCGCCCTGGTTAATCCCTCTCCCCCACCCTCCCATGCCTGCCTCCTTGGTGCTGCCAACCGTCTGGACCTTGGAGATGTTATCCCTTCCGCATACGACTCCTCCTCTACTTCCTCCACCTCCTCTTGTCCCACCACCTGACTCTGAATTCTGTTTAGTGTGTGCTCCAGCATGTAAATCACCGGAATAGTCATGCTGATAATGGCATCGTCGTCAGCACTAAACATCTTCGTCGCCATTTCAAAACTGTGCAGAAGGGTGTGTGGCGCCCCTGAGGGTTCAGTCGCCACAGAGTTACTGCATCTCACCCAGAGGTGTGGTATCTCACCCTCAGGTAAGGAAGGCATTTGGCTCGGGACCCTAACACCTGCATCCAACACATACCCGCAGTGGGGGTAGGGCAAGATTGCTCCTAAGGGAGAGCACAGTCCCAGGTCCCTAGCTGCTGGAAGGGTCCTATGTAGTGGGTGCTTAGGGGAGCAGCTTAGCGGAGCACATGACAGGGAGAGTATAAATAGGAAGCTATCTTAGAAAGAGCAAGCCAGTCAGAGGAGGAAAAGTGACAGGAGCAGAGGCTCGGCATGAGCTCTGCTCCAGAGGCGGGCCTAGCCTGGGAGGCCCAGGACTGAAGGAGAGAAGAGAGGAGTGGGAGCAGGAAGGCTCCAGGAACCGAAGGGACCCTAGGGTTATGGGCCGTGCAGAAGGCCACCCGTACTCCTGCTGCTACCAGGAGGTAGAGGGGTCAGACCAGATAAGGGGAACCGGTCCCTCAACTAGCGGAGAAACAGCAAGGCTCAACTAGAAACCGGAGGCTGCAGCATTTCATGTACTGCAGGTAAAAGCCCACACCAGTCTCACTAAGAAGGTAGCCACATAGGACCCAGGGGACGGAACACAAGTTGCCCGCCAAGGCCCGAGGATACCGGATAGAAGTGTCACTGGGTGTGAGGTGCAGGTAGAAGGCCAGAGAAAGGACACACAGAAGGGGGTCCTGCTAAGTACTCCGGAGCTATCTGGGGGTGGACTGAGCCCCTCACTGAGTACGCACAGCACGACGGGTGAGATTGCTCTGGTACCTGTAATCTGGACTGCAACAACTGTGAGTAAAGATCTTGGGACTGCATCACACGGACTCTGTGTTCATTACTGACTCCCTGCACTACAACCACCATCATCCACCCACACTGCCCTCAAGCTACACTCTTCCTGTGGTGAGTAATAATACCATTGCTGCAAAACCACCAGCTTCAGAGGACTGTTCCGCAGCGGCGGCCCCTTTTGCCCCACTCCAGAGGTGGCGTAGCCGGACATTATAAAACCCATATATACAAATTACCCTTGGACTGACCGCCCTGGATCACGGACCGGGTCACCGCCACAGTGACTACAACCCCCAGCATCTACCGGCCCGGCTCAGGGTACCCCATGGCCCAGGGGGCGCGTCAACTTCATAGGTCCCTGATCTGAGACCACTCCTGCAGCGTGATTTGCCCCACCTCTGGATCTCGTTGGCCCAGGCTATACGTCAGAACGTATTGCACCAGGGCTTGTCGGTGCTGCCACAGTCGCTGCAACATGGTCAGAGTTGAATTACACCGTGTCGGCACATCGCATTTCAGCCGGTGAACTGGCAGGCCCAACGACTTCTGTAGAGATGTAAGTCATTGAGCTGCGGGATGCGAACGGCGGAAGTGAGCACACAGCGACCGTGCCCCCTGCAGAGGGCCATCTAGTCCGGGATAGTGGGCTAACAGTTTATGGACAACCAGGTTCAACACGTGAGCCATACAAGGCACGTGTGTGACATTGCCCCGGTGATGCAGCATTGTCGCACACGGCCTTCCCTGGTTGCAGGTCCAGTGGAGACAACCATTCATGAAACTGGGTCTCCAGAGCTGACCACAACTCCTCAGCTGTGTGACTCACATTTCCCAGACATTTCAAAGTAAACACTGATGCCTTGAGCCCTGCTGCCAGCATAGTAAGGAGGTGTGCAGGATTCCTTCTGCGCAGTTAGAATGCAGGTGGCATTACCAGACAGGCTTTGGGTGCAGGTGGAGGACCGAGAGGAGGTTGAGGAGGCAGAAGCAGCGGAGGAACTTCGAGATAAAGAGGATTGACGCACAACTCGTGGGGACGGTAAGACTTGGACAGCAGCCCCTTGTCCTGCTGTCACCATAGTTACCCAGTGCCCAGTCAGCGACATGTAACGCCCCTGTCCATGCCTACTCGTCCAAGTGTCTGTGGTGAAATGCACCCTGTCACACACAGAGTTTCTCAAAGAAGCGGTGATGTTGTGTGCGACATGCTGGTGGAGCGCAGGCACACCTTTCTTTGAGAAGTAGTGCCGACTGAGCATCTGGTACTGGGGCACTGAGACGGACATAAGGTCTCGAAAATCCACTGTGTCCTCCAGGCGGAAAGGCAGCATTTCTGTAGCCAAGAGCTTGCAGATGGTGAAATTCAACCTCTTAGCTTTCTCATGGCTAGGAGGAAATGGTCTTTTACTTTTCCACATCTGAGGGACCGAGGGCTGGCTGTTGTGCTTAGACGGGGTTGAGTAGGATGTCCCCGGCAAACTGCCGGTCTGTGAGGAAGATGCAGGCGGACATGTTAGATTGCCTTGATCCAAAGCTGGTGCTCTCGATGTCAGAGAGCGCTCAACACCAGCAGGTGTTTCCACTTCCTAATGAACTGATGACCTGCCAATCACACTGGCTATTGCAGGTAAAGAGGTGGCAGGTCTGCATCCAAAAACATGTGTGACTGCTGTCCCCCCAGTCACAGAGGATGAAGAGGCCGCGGATGCACAAGATGGGGCAGACGGTGGTTGGCCCAGCCTGCTAGGCCGCATTTTAGCACAGTGAGCTTCCCACTGCAACTTATGCTTCATATCCATGTGCCGGTTCATGCATGAAGTACTCAAACTATGGATTTTTTGGCCTCTACTTATGTTTTGGTTACAAATATTACAGATAACACGAGTTGGGTCATCCTTATCATTCTGAATAAATGCCCAGGCTATGCAAGGCTTAGAGCCCATGCGACCTGAAGAGCCACTACGACTTGTGGTCAGAGGCAGAGTTGTGGTTGAGGATGCAGATGTTGACGTGCTTCCAGTACTCCATCTGTGTCCAGGAAGGCGCAACCTAACCTCGTCGTCAATAGCATCTCTGACGCCCCGCTGTGCTTGGTATCACATATCCTAGAAGAGTGTATTGATGGAATCCTCCACAAGAGGCCCCCATAAACATTCACACATCTCCACCTTCCACCTCAGACCAGCAGAGGGAGCCCGTTAGGGATATAAATAGGGAAGGTGGAGCTAGGCAGTTCAGTTCCTCTGAAGAGTTCCTGCAGTGGAGAAGCCTAAGAGAGGTCAGTCTGCAGTGGAGCTCAGTCTAGTCTAGAGAACTCAGTTAATAGTTCAGCAGTGGAGCACGAGGCTCCTGCTAACTAGATTCAGTAAGGCATAACCGGAATCCCTGGAGAACTACAAGTCCCAGGATGGCTAAGGTGCTGATACGTAACAGAGCAAGGAGACGCTTAGGCCCCGCATAGTGGGAGCGTGAACTCCAAGAGAAGGCCCTACCACAAGGTCAGCCAGCGCAGGACAGAGACAAAGTTAGGCCTAGCTCCAGGCAGGTCAGAAACTTACTACGCAGAGGCAAGAAACAGGAGGCCCTACACCCGCTCATTGGGGAGGATCCTGATATTCACCCTTCACCCTACAGTGCTCCGGGATGTGCCTGAATTTCCTCCAGTAAAAGGTACTGAAGTGACTACCGTGTCCGTTCCCGTTGTTGCTCTGACCCAGCTGGGTCTCGCCTGTCCTGCATTCCCCTGCATACGCTGCCCTGAGACCTAGCTCCACCTGTGGGGAGCTATACCATCGAGCAGCCTTATCACGGGTCTCAGTGGACTGCTTCAGCGCTGGTGCTTTTCACCAGATACCACAGGTGGCGTCACAAACTCTTATAAAATTAACAATTATCCACTCTTTTAAAGAGTGACCCCAGGGTACGGGCCAGGGAGCCGACCACCGCGACATCCCCAAGGCCAGGCAAAGGCCCGGGTACCGAGTCATCCCCATCCCCTGGGCTAGTCACATCCTCCTCCACCTCCTCCGTTGACCTCATCAACTGGCTGACTGTGGGTTGACAGTAAGTGGGATCTCCAACCTCGTCATCATCACCCTGTGTGTTATCACACCCGTCGTCCTCAAAGCCAACCTCTTCCTGCCCTGACCGAAAAGTCAAGTTGTCGCTCCAATCAGGTATTTGAGTCTCATCATTGTCTTCATCATTGTCTCCACCAACAGGAGTGACAGTTTGGGAACGAGGGTCTACATTATGCTCAGAACCTTCTTCATCTGGTCCTGGATCCGACTTGTAAAGATTCTGGGCATCAGTGCAGATCATTTCCTCGTCTGGATTAACAGAAGCTCTGGAGCAGACTTACGTTTCCCAGGCTATAGTATGAGTAAACAGCTCTGCAGACTCAACCATCTGTGTTACCCCATACTCAGACGGGCAGCTGGAGACTTGGGAGCTGTGAGGAAGCAAGTGCGATTGGGGTGACACCTCTGAGGACTGGAATATTTGTGATGTTGAAATTGAGGTGGAGGAGAGCCCACTTGAAGGAGCACTTGATATCCGCTGAAGCACCTGCTGTTTTTGTGCCTCATCTGAAATATGTAGCGATGGGCGTGTCCGTAAGAAAGGGATCGTATCACATTGTCCACGCAAAGAAGTCGACATCTTAGCTTGGCTGGAAGATGGTCTTTCTTCTGCAGATGTTACCCCCCCCCCACTGCGGGGGGGCTCGACCAACCAGCGGACAGGCACCAGTATTGGGAGAGGAGGGCTGGCCGTCAGGGTCCACCGCGGCTCTGACACAAACCTGGCGACACGGAGGTGGCACGGGCAGGAACGAACTGGCCGTGTCGGCTTCTCACTTTTTGGATTTTAGAAGGGCATGACATGCCTATATCTGTGTCTCCCCCTCCTTTTACTCCTCCACCTCTTTTCTTTTCGCATGACTATATGTACTTGTCACTTTTCCATGTGTTAGTTATGTCTTCTGAGCAGTTTGTCAGCTTTTGGACACCTTTGAAGGTGTTTTCTATGTGTTTCTATGTGTTTTTGTTTGCCTGCCATTGGTTTTAACGGTGTTCGAATGTGTTCGACGAACAGTTCGATGAACAGTTCGGCGAGCACACGGGTGTTCGAAGAACCGAACCGAACTCGAACACTACGGGGGTGGCTCAACGCTAATACTAAGCTCCACCAGATTTAAAATTACTAATCATGTTTATCTGTATCTTGGCTGGAAAATTATTTGGGCTTTGTAGCAGTGTGCAGTACTGATTCTATTAGGCCATCTATACTAAGCTCCACCAGATTTAAAATTAATAATAATTTTTAGCTGCATCTAGCCCGGAAAATAATTTTGGGGCTCCTAGAAGCGCAAGACACATGAGTGCCTTCTTGCTGCACTACCTGCAACATGACCCTCAGATTCTCAGAATTTGAAGTAATCCTGACTACTGGGTTGCCACACTCTTAGATCCCCAAAACTCTTCGATCAACCTTTTCATTTTAATAAAGAACAAAAAAAATGGTCATTTTTGAAATTATAAGCATTAGCAGGTTATTAGAAACTGAAATCAAACAGTTTTCAACTCAAAACTTTATTCTAGGTGATGTTACATTTGCACTTAGGACCCCTTGTTCGAAAGGAGCTTCTGAACTCTCTTGTCCATTGAATTTGTCAGGTTTTGGATGGTTTCTGCTTCAATTGTTTTGCATGAGGACAGAATACTCTCCCAGAGCTGTTGCTTAGATGTGAACTGCCTCCCGCCATCATAGACACTCCTTTTGATGATGCTCCAGAGGTTCTGAATGAGGTAGAAGTCAGGGGAGCATGGGGGTCACAAATGATCTTGCTGTGGAATACACGGTTCTTCTTCTTGAACCATGGCAGGAAGCGCTGTTTGAGAAACTCCACATACATTATGGAGTTCATCTTTACCCCTTCAGGGATCCTAAAGGGGCCGACAATCTCTCTCCCCATGATTCCAGCCCAAAACATTACTCCACTTCCTCCTTGTTGGCGCTGTAGCCGTGTTTGCATGGGGTGTCCATCAACCAGCCATCCTCCACTCCATCCATCTGGACCATCGAGCGTTGCACGGCACTCATCCGTGAACAAAACAGTTTTGAAGTCAGTCTTCATGTATTGTTTGGCCCACTGGAGCCGTTTCTGCTTGTGTGCAGTGGATAGAGGAGGTTGACAGGATGGCTTACGCACAGCTGCAAACCTCTGAAGGACCCTTCATCTTGTTGTTCGGGGGACATTGGAGGCACCAGCAGCTTCAAAAACTTGTCTGCTGCTATGACAAGGCTTTTTTGCTGCTGCTCTTTTAATCTGACGTAATTGCCTGTAGGGAAGAGTCCTCAATTTTCCCTTATCAGCACGCACACGTGTGTACTGTGAATCAGTTACATAATTCTTGATTGCCAAGACACTTCATCCTGATCATCGCACAATGTTGATTGTAGTCATGCCTTGACCTAAACACTCCACAGTTTGTTGCTTCTCAGCAGCCGACGCATCCTTTTTCTTTCTCATTTTGGCAGAAAATGTAGGCTGCTTAATAATGTGGGACAGCCTTCTTAAGTAGTCTTGCCTTTCATTGGACACACCTGCCAAACTAATTAGCACAGGTGTCTGCAATTGCTTACAGTGATATAAAGAGCCCTGACACACATCACCATCAATGAGTTTAACTGACAAACAAAAAAATTCTTACCTTATCACTCCTAAACACTTTTTGCATAATAATTTGGAACACAGTGTACATGTGCATTTCCACAAAACACCAGTGGTTCACGTAGTGAATCTTACAGTTCTAACTTGCCAACCATGGTCTGTATGGAGTTGTTCAAAAAAGGGCCCAAAATTAAGATAAAATAGACGGGAGAGGTCTCTATGAATAGGAATTCCTAAGTATTTGATACCCTGTGAGGGCCAGGCAAAGGGAAAGTTGGACAGAATGGAATTCTGTATGGATTTGGGGAGGGAGACATCGAGGGCCTCAGACTTCGCTGCATTGATTTTAAAATGTGACCATGTAACAAAGTGATCTATTTCAGCCATAACAGCAGGGATGGATATATGTGATTGAGTGATATATACTAGGACATCATCAGCAAATAGAGAACACTTGTACTCGGTGCCTCCCACCTCAATACACCTAATATTGGGGTTATGGCGAATTGATGAGAGCAGGTGCTCCGTCACTAGGATGTATAAGAGAGGGGACAGAGGACATCCCTGCCTTGACCAATTGGTGATTATGAAAGGTGATGAAAATGTTCTGACGCGCCCCCTGGGCCTTGGGACACCCGGAGCCGGACCCTTTTTGGTGGATGCTGGTGGTTGAAGTCTCAATGGCGGCGACACGGTTCCGTGGCTCAGGGTGTTCAAACCAGTGGCGGAACTATTTATGTGGTTTTGATGTTTAAATGTCCGACTACGCCACCCGTGGATTGCGGTCAGAGTGAACCGCCGCTGCAGGGCAGACCGCTGAGGCTGGTGTTGTGGGCGCAGCAGAGCGTAGTATAAATCCCCACTGGAGGAGTATAGCCTCAGGGCAGTGTATGCGGAGGATGGGGGTGATGGTGCAGGGCAGCAGCAGTAACGACACGGAGTCAGTGATGCAGTCCAGGGCCTTTACTCACAGTTCTTATTATCCAGACCACTTCTGCAGGTAACGGCTGCCCACGTCGTACTGTGCTCACCAGGTGAGGGGCTCAGACAACTCCCAGATAACTTTGGAGCGCTTCACAGGACCCCCTTTGTGTGTCCTTTGTCTGGCCTTTCTTACCAATGCTTCTGTCCGGCAGCCTCGGGCCTCCTCTTGGTAAACTTGGTGCCAGTTTCCCTGACCCTATATGGTGCCTTCCTAGCGGGTGTAGCGAGGGGCTGCACCACATAAAATGTCACAGCGTCCAGTTTGTAGCTGAGGGTCGTTTCCCGCCTCCACTAGTTTCGGGGACCGGTCTCCCCCTTTGGCCTGACCCCTCCACGCAGGTGGATTCGGGCGTGCAGTGGCGACTCGCCCGTCCGCACCCCTGGGATCCCTTTGTTCCTCGTTCCTGGAGCCTTCTCCGCTCCTCTTCCTTCCTTCTCCCTCTTCCAGGCCTGGGCCTCTGTTACTAGGCCCGCCTCCGAGTTCATGCAGAGCCCCTGCTCCCTGTCACTTCTGCTCAGACTTCTCTGCACTGAACTAGGATGGTGCCCACCTTTTATACTCCCTTCTCAATGCACCCAGGAACTGCTTCCTCCCTGCTCCTGCACTACAGGGTTCCCCTACCTCAGTGTTCCCTCCCCCCACTCCAGCCAGGGACAGGGACTGTCGTGCCCATCTCAGGGGCACATTGGTCGCCCTGCCCCACGGCAATGTGGTGTAATGCATGCAGGTGTCGGGTCCTGATCCACACTCCATCCTTACCTGAGAGTGAGATATCACACCTCTGGGTGAGGTGCAATACCTCTGTAGCAACAGAGCCCTCGGGGTGCCACAGTTCCATTTATCTTCAGCCTAGGTGACGTATTGCGATACAGGGCCGTGATTTTGGCTATAAAAGGGTCCCCTAGATCCCTACCCCAAGCTTTTTAAGAGAATAATATATGGCGTGCCAGGAGACTCTATGGAATGCTTTCTCAGCATCCAGCGAGAGTATCTAATTACAAATTTTTAACTGCATCTAGCCCAGGAAATACTTTGTGCCTAGTAGCAGTGTCTGCTAGTCAGTGGATTATCCCAGCTGTTAAGCAAGCTACACCACCTGTAGTTTGGACACTTAATTTTTTCAAAGGAAATGCTTCGGGGCCCCGGGATACTCAGTGAAGAGGATCAGGAGGCACCCCAAGGCATAGGGGCTGGGACTGGCGGTAGGACGCCTTGCGGTGGACCGCCGAGCTCAATCCTTATAAAAGCTTTTTAACTGCAGCAGCTTTAGTGGACGCTACTGGAGCTGGAATTACGCGGCTGCTGGCATGAGACTTGCCCTCCAATAGATCCTTGTAAAAGGATTTAAAGTGTATTCATTCAAATTAGAGAGACAATTTAAATTAAAAAGCTTAGACCTGCTTCCACCACAGGGGGGCTCGCTCGACCCACCAGCGGACAGGCACCAGAATTGGGAGAGGGGGGTTGGCCGTCAGGGTCCACCGCGGCTCTGGCACAAACCCGGCGACACGGAGGTCGCACAGGCAGGAACGGTCTGGCCGTGTCTGCTTCTCACTTTTTGGGTTTTAGAAGGGCATGACATGCCTATATCTGTGTCTCCCCCTCCTTTTACTCCTCCACCTCTTTTCTTTTCGCATGACTATATGTACTTGTCACTTTTCCATGTGTTAGTATGTCTTCTGAGCAGTTTGTCAGCTTTTGGACACCTTTGAAGGTGTTTTCTATGTGTTTCTATGTGTTTTTGTTTGCCTGCCATTGGTTTTAACGGTGTTCGACGGTGTTCGATGAACAGTTCGACGAACAGTTCGTCGAACACACGGGTGTTCGACGAACCGAACCGAACTCGAACACTACGGGGGTGGCTCAACACTAGTTATCAGCTGATGTTGTGCGGGGGCAGGAAAACCGACTCCGAAGTCGGCTTTCACAGCCGCCTGCTAATTGATGTTATCAGCTGATGTTGTGCGGGGGCAGGAAAGGCGACTTCGAAGTCGGCTTTCACAGCCGCCTGCTAATTGAGGTTATCAGCTAATGTTGTGCGGGGGCAGGAAAGCCGACTCCGAAGTCGGCTTTCACAGCCGCCTGCTAATTGAGGTTATCAGCTGATGTTGTGCGTGGGCAGGAAAGCCGACTCCGAAGTGGGCTTTCACAGTCGCCTGCTAATTGAGGTTATCAGCTGATGTTGTGCGGGGGCAGGAAAGCCGACTCCGAAGTCGGCTTTGACAGTCGCCTGCTAATTGAGGATATCAGCTGATGTTGTGCGGGGGCAGGAAAGCCGACTCCGAAGTCGGCTTTCACAGTCGCCTGCTAATTGAGGTTATCAGCTGATGTTGTGCGGGGGAAGGAAAGCCGACTCCGAAGTCGGCTTTCACAGCCGCATGCTAATTGATGTTATCAGCTGATGTTGTGCGGTGGCAGGAAAGCCGACTCCGAAGTCGACTTTCACAGCCGCCTGCTAATTGATGTTATCAACTGATGTTGTGCGGGGGCAGGAAAGCCGACTCCGAAGTCGGCTTTCACAGCCGCCTCCTAATTGAGGTTATCAGCTGATGTTGTGCGGGGGCAGGAAAGCCGACTCCGAAGTCGACTTTCACAGCCGCCTGCTAATTGATGTTATCGGCCGATGTTGTGCAGGGGCAGGAAAGCCGACTCCGAAGTCGGCTTTCACAGCCGCCTGCTAATTGAGGTTATCAGCTGATGTTGTGCGGGGGCAGGAAAGCCAACTCCGAAGTCGGCTTTCACAGCCGCCTGCTAATTGAGGTTATCAGCTGATGTTGTGCGGGGGCAGGAAAGCCGACTCCGAAGTCGGCTTTCACAGCCGCCTGCTAATTGAGGTTATCAGCTGATGTTGTGCGGGGGCAGGAAAGCCGACTCCGAAGTCGGCTTTCACAGCCGCCTGCTAATTGAGGTTATCAGCTGATGTTGTGCGGGGGCAGGAAAGCCGTCAGAAGTCGGCTTTCACAGCCACCTGCTAATTCAAGAAGAAGAGAGAAGAGGATAGAATAGGAAAGAATAGGAACATAGTATGAAAAGTTGAAGGAAGACCTAACATGTTGATCCAGAGGAAGGCAAAAAAAAAACATGCTCCGTTTCGGGGGAAAAAATTCCTTCCTGACTCCACATACGGCAGACTAGTTCCCTGGATCAACGCCCTATCAAGAATTTAGTATATATAACCTGTAATCAGAGTCAGACTCATGGTTCACGGTATGTCAGATCATTGCCATACAGTGCACCATGACTATGACCCCAAAGACTAAAACAAGGGAAGTAGGAAGAGGAGGGGAAGAAGACCAGCTGTGAAGAAGACCAGAGGACACAGGGAGAAGACAGAAGACAGGTGATGAAGCCTGGAGCGGGAAGAGGATAAGGGGAGGAGGTGATCACCAGCGGAGAGCAGGGATGGGAATGGAGGGGAGGGAACGGAGGGTGGGGAGGGATCGGAGGGCAGGGGTGAGGGGTCCCACCCTCGGGAAGAGGTAAAGCAGAAAAGAAGACAACAAAAAACATTTTTATTTCAATCAGGGGGAGATCGGAGGGCAGGGGTAAAGTTAAAAAAGAGGACAATAAACATTTTCTTTAAAAACAAACAAAAATGTGAACAATTTTAACAATTTAAATAAGTATTAAATTAACAATATTTACAAAATGATAAAAAAAATAGAAATTAAACATCACTATGGTTCTTCGTATCGATTGTCTGTGTATCCATGCCTGGGGGAAACAAAGGAATCCGAAAACATGGGATACTGGGGGGGGGGCAAGGCTTGGTGGATGCCGGATCCTTTGCACTGGTGTGCTGCGAAGTGGGTCCGGCGTATGGGTCCAAGAATGTTGTTGAAAAGGGCCAGGGTCGATCCGAGTATGTACAGTAGAAGTCTCATTAAGTTCACTGGCTGCCGCTTTACTTAAAGTCTCAAACATGACCCTTTCTGCATGCGCACTCTGTCGGTCATCCAGCCTCTGTAGTCTCTCGCCAGCAAATGTTGCAAAGGTGTCCCGCTTGGCCTGGGTCTGTAGCAGTAGAATCTTGTTCGCCAGAGATATTAGATCTGGCGATGGCGGCAAGCTAGCCTTTCTTTTCCTTGATTTTCTTTGTCGCCGAGGCACAAGGTCTTCACTTGTAGAGGCCATAGGGTCTTCATTCGCCGATGCCATAGGTTCCTCATTCATTGACAGCACACTCGCCTCCTCCATACCACGTTCCATAGCCGGGATGTCGTCATCTTGCCGATGGTGCTGTGGGAACACAAAATTAATGTTAAGATTTTGGTTACAACATCCAGCAGGTATGTCATGACCAGCATGGGTACACGTGCACTAAAAACAAACGAGAGGGGCGGCTAAACTATGGCATGTACATTGAAAGTATAAATGCTATTTACAGGGAAAAAAAGAAGGTACTTACATCTTCAACAGGGGAGTCAGTCCGGATGTCGGGGTCTTCTTCCGGGGTCGGCCGTATCGTACACGCCATTCGCCGAGGTAGCTCCTGGTCATGGGTGAAGGCAAGCAAGTCATAATACCATAATGTAGGCACATAAACCTCATCTGTGCCGTTACCCGACTTCTTTGACTTCTCCACCCTGTTGAGTTCTTTCTTGTATACGGTGCGTAGACCCTGGATTTTTCTCTTCACCAGCTCCTCATCCACCTTCTCGTTGGGGCCATGCCTTTTAAAGAGGGCAATCAATTGCTGGTATGCCTCCCTCTTTTTTTCTCTATTGCAGTAGTCTGAAGATTTTATTTGCCAAAGGCACGGCAGGGAGCGGTAGAGATCAATCATTTCCCTGACAAACTCTTCATTTTTGAAAGCCATCTGAAAAAGGATAGCATACAGTGAGCATACATGAAACATTTTAAAACACAGTAAAAAATACTGCACACTGTTTGTTGACCCCCTTAAAATGGCCTCCGATGCATAAGCAAATGTATACTTGTTGGGTGTGGCAGAAACCCACTAAAATAACTTACCGTGTAAACAAAGCAACATAGCTGCCTGAAGAACCAAAAAATCGATGTCGAGTCACAGCTGAAGAAAATCTGACGCACCCCCTGGGCCAGTGTTGTTTGGGGGATACCCGGAGCCGGATCAGATGGGGGTTGTAGTCTCCGAGTGGCGGTGACCCGGTCCGTGCCCAGGGTGTCAAGCTCAGTGTGTGGCAGTCCTACAGATGTTACTGGATGTTCTTTAGTGTCGACTACGCCACCCGTTGATTTGCGGTCACTACGGCCGCCGCTGCAGCAGGGTCCGCTGAGGCTGGTGGTGTGTGTGCAGCTCAGGTAGTATAACCCCCAACGGGAGGGGTATAGCCTCAGGGGGTCAGTTGCAGAGGATGGTGGTTGTGGAGGTGCAGTGAGGATGGTAATGAAACTCAGAGTCGGGCTGTGCAGTTCAGGGTTTTTACTTACTGCTTTTGTGTTGGTCACTCCGGCCTTGAGTGACCGCCCGAGCCGTGCTGCGTCCACCAGGTCCTGGACTCGGCCAACCCCCAGGTGATTCTGGAGCGTGATCCTGAGCTCCCTTTCTGACTTGTCCTTCTCTCTGGCCTTCCCCACCAGGGATCCACCTAAGTCCGGCTCCCTCGGGCCTCTTGTTGGTAAAACCCTTGTCTCTGGGTTCCCTGACCCTATTCTTGGTTTGCCTTCCGGGTGGATTTAGTGGGTGGTTGTGGCAGATCCTGCCCACAACCTCCGGTCTCTGGCTAAGGATTAGTGCCCTCCACCAGCTTGGGATCCGGTACCCTTGTGCCAACTCTTCACCCTCTGATCTAATTTTGGGTTCTTGGAGTTCCCTCTTCTCCCCCTCTGGGTCCTTCTTTTCTCCTCTCTCTCACTCTCTTGGCCTTGGAGCTGGCTGAGCTGCTCTGCTTGTCGGACCAAACCTCTACAAAAGACCCTGTTCTAAGATGGTTCCCACCTTATATACTCCCTCTATGTGTGAGCTCAGGTGACCAGCACCCAATGAGCTCCTAGCATTACCCAGACTGCTCCCCCTATCTGCCCCTACACTACTGGGATGTTCCACCCCCCTCCCACTCCAGCCAGGGACAGACGCTGTCGTACCTGCACATTTCTCTAGTGGGAGTACCATTGGTCTGTCCCCCGGAAATGGGATGTATGTAGTGCATGCAGCCTACTGAGCTCAGTTCCACACTCCATCCTTACCCGGGAGTGGAATACCACACCTCTGGCTTGAGGTGTAATACCCCTGTAGCAGCCGAATCCTCAGGGTGCTACATTCCCCCCTGGTAAATCACAGCACGTCCTCGGGCTGTAAGATATAAAAAAACATCCAAAACATACAATTTTTTTCATAAACATAAACATATAAAACATCACATATATTATCAGCAATAAAACTTTTCATATAAAACTTTTCATAAATAACATCCTTGTAAACACTCTTGCTCCTCCGGCCACGGTGCAACTTGTGACCGGGAAAAGTGCGACAGTCTCCTTTAGAAACACGGTTTTCCTATAAAACCTGTAGAGGGCGCCTTAGAAAGCGCAACTATATACAGGGGGAATATGGCCGCTCTCAGTCCTCGGCCAGGTAATGGGAATAGGGACACACGGGTTAACAGTTCACTCTTGTCCCAACGGGGACATATTTAAAGCAGCAACAGTTCACTGTACCCCGATGGGTAACTATTTACAGTCTCTTTACCGTACTTTAACGACGGCGTCCTCCTGCTCCTTCTTTGGATTCAGACCCGTCCGGGTCCTCCTGCTCCTCCTCACACCGCAGCTCCTCCTCCGTCAGGCGATGTACATGGAGGGCGTAGGGTCCTTTGGCACACTTGTGCCGGGTGAAGGTGACCTCGTCCCCTACATACAGGTCACGACCTCTGTGTCCCTCCGGCAGATGGCTTTCTACGTCTCTGCGGGTGACAAAGATGTCGCCGGGGGTATGATGGTCTCTTATGAAGCCCCACCCATGCTGCAGGTTGAATTTAATCACAGTCCCGGTGGTACGGGGACCATGAGCTGCACGGGGATCTCTCCTGGTCCGGCTCTTCTGCTCCGCGCTCCTTATCTGTGCTTGCTGTTCCCGGACCCGCCTCTCTCTCCGCTCCTTCTCGAAGACCTCGAGCTGCTGGCGGCAGCACTCTGCACGCTCCGCTGCGGCCGCCCGAGTCTCCTGAGTGAACCCCATGAGGTCTCCTCCGGTGGGGTCCCACTCAAACTGTGCCTCCTCTAGCGGGGGCTGGGTCCTCCTGACGGGCTTCGGAGCCGGAATCAGGGGCTCACACAGGGGCCTCGCCCTTTGGAGTTCCAGTTGGTAGTACTCCTGGGGCCATATGAAGGGCTGCCCATCCGGGCACGTATGCTGGGCGAACAGGTCCTCACCCAGGTGCGGTACTTTAAGTGTTATGGGCGCTGTGGTGGTAGCAGCGCCCGGGTTGACCAGGCCTTGCGACCAGGCTTGGGGCACGCTAAAAGAAAAGGGCACCGTAAGAACGGCGGCGCCCGTGGTTACTCGGCCCTGCGACCAGGCTGGTGGCTCCGCGGAGGTAGGGGGCGCTGTTGGAATGGCGGCGCCCGGGTGTACTAGGCCTTGCGACCAGGCCGATGGTATTTCCTGCTTTGCCGCGCTCAGGGTCGAAGCGCGTGACGTCACAGGGGTCGCGGCCGCGGTTTCCGGTTGAGGCCTAGTCTGCGGCGGTGACGATGCAGCGACGGGCACGGCAGGGGGAATTTCGGGCTCTGCGACGGGGAGCTGGGGCAGGCACGCGGTTTCCCGGCTCGGGGTAGAGACGTCCCCTTTCCCTGCCTCCATTCGTTCAGCTCCCTTCTCGGCGCCGTCTCCGGCCTTGAGTCCTCCTGCACCATCCTCAGAGGCGGTCTGTCTCCTCGTCTCGGGTGGCGTGCTCCGCTGACGGGTTTCGGTCCGCTGGGCCATCTCTCGGCTCCACTCCGCCAATGTCTCTCGCTGCACCCGGGCCATCCTCTGTGCGAGGCCCTCCAGCGCAGTCTGTGCACACTCCCGGTCTCGGGGGAGCTGTGCCAGGACCTCCACTAGGCCTAGTGGGGTTGTGGCTTGTAGCAGGCTCCTGACCACTGGGTCGGTGCTGCCTGACTCTCCCTCCATCTCCGGGTAGGCTTTCTCTGGACTCCTCTCCAGACTTCTTGTCTCCGGGTGCGCTCTCTCCAGACTGCTCCAGCCTGCACCCATCTTCGTTCTCTTGTTCTGTCTCCGCCCACATTGAGGGTGGTCCCGGGGCAACTTAGTGATTGTCAGTTCCAGGGGCAGTTCTCTCACGCTGATGGACACTTCCAGCATCACAGTCTCTGTTGGTGGGCGCGGTTTCCGCTTTTGGCGCCATTCTTCGACCTGGCCCACGATGGGAGGTGGCCTTTTGCCACCCTCTGGCACGCCCATAATGGCGTCCGCTCTTCCAAGGCGGGAAATCTTTGGAAATGGCGGGAATCGTCTCCCAGTGGCGGGAAACTCCACGGATGGCGGGAAAAAGCTGCAAATGGCGGACAACCGGCGGGAAACGACCTTTGATGGGGTCCGTTGGCGGGGACCCTCCGGAACCGGCGGGAGACTTCTTTTTAAGGTAACGGTGAACTTTTCTTCAGGCACGCAGTACCCGGTTGTTGCGGGCACGTTATCCTGCCGACTACGCCAAAGTTGACGCACCCCCTGGGCCAGTGTTGTTTGGGGGATACCCGGAGCCGGATCAGATGGGGGTTGTAGTCTCCGAGCGGCGGTGACCCGGTCCGTGCCCAGGGTGTCAAGCTCAGTGTGTGGCAGTCCTACAGATGTTACTGGATGTTCTTTAGTGTCGACTAAGCCACCCGTTGATTTGCGGTCACTACGGCCGCCGCTGCAGCAGGGTCCGCTGAGGCTGGTGGTGTGTGTGCAGCTCAGGTAGTATAACCCCCAATGGGAGGGGTATAGCCTCAGGGGGTCAGTTGCAGAGGATGGTGGTTGTGGAGGTACAGTGAGGATGGTAATGAAACTCAGAGTCGGGCTGTGCAGTTCAGGGTTTTTACTTACTGCTTTTGTGTTGGTCACTCCGGCCTTGAGTGACCGCCCGAGCCGTGCTGCGTCCACCAGGTCCTGGACTCGGCCAACCCCCAGGTGATTCTGGAGCGTGATCCTGAGCTCCCTTTCTGACTTGTCCTTCTCTCTGGCCTTCCCCACCAGGGATCCACCTAAGTCCGGCTCCCTCGGGCCTCTTGTTGGTAAAACCCTTGTCTCTGGGTTCCCTGACCCTATTCTTGGTTTGCCTTCCGGGTGGATTTAGTGGGTGGTTGTGGCAGATCCTGCCCACGACCTCCGGTCTCTGGCTAAGGATTAGTGCCCTCCACCAGCTTGGGATCCGGTACCCTTGTGCCAACTCTTCACCCTCTGATCTAATTTTGGGTTCTTGGAGTTCCCTCTTCTCCCCCTCTGGGTCCTTCTTTTCTCCTCTCTCTCACTCTCTTGGCCTTGGAGCTGGCTGAGCTGCTCTGCTTGTCGGACCAAACCTCTACAAAAGACCCTGTTCTAAGATGGTTCCCACCTTATATACTCCCTCTATGTGTGAGCTCAGGTGACCAGCACCCAATGAGCTCCTAGCATTACCCAGACTGCTCCCCCTATCTGCCCCTACACTACTGGGATGTTCCACCCCCCTCCCACTCCAGCCAGGGACAGACGCTGTCGTACCTGCACATTTCTCTAGTGGGAGTACCATTGGTCTGTCCCCCGGAAATGGGATGTATGTAGTGCATGCAGCCTACTGAGCTCAGTTCCACACTCCATCCTTACCCGGGAGTGGAATACCACACCTCTGGCTTGAGGTGTAATACCCCTGTAGCAGCCGAATCCTCAGGGTGCTACAAATCCACAAACCGGAATGTTTGTCAGGAACAAAGCCCAGATGAATGGAATCACAGCTGTAGAACGCTACTAGGATCCAAAAATCAGGACGCTGACAGGGCCTTAACAAAGCCCAGATGAACGAATCTTGCCCGGAGAACACTGCTACGATCTGAAAGCAGAGCGCAGATAGGAATAAAGGAACGATCCGAAACCAAAGCGCAGATAGGAACAAAGGAACGGAATTGCTGCAACTTCGCCTTATTTTAAAACTGCCGCCAATCAGAACGCAGTAGCGTCCACCAATCGGAGATGAGGGGGCGTGGAAAAGTAATTTTATGCACGCCTTTGTGACACAGTACAATTCCTATCAAGTTGTGGATCGTTGAAATAGCTGCTGTGTGAAAGCGCCCCAACGACCAACGAGATCGTTAGTTAGATCGCTGGGGCGGCCGAAATCGTTGGGAAGTTCTGCATGTTTGACAGCTCCCCTACGATCACGATTAGACTTTCCAGCGATCTCAAAATCGTGACGTAATAACGATCTCGCTAGCGATCTCGTTATGTGTGACAGGGCCTTTACTGTTGCTGTTCCAGTCTTTGTTGATCGGCTGCAGTGGTGACATCTCATTGACAGCAAACAGCCAATCAATCAGCTCAACAGTTCATGATGCCTACAGTGGCTGAGAGGCTGAGCTCAGTAATTGGCTGCTGTACATGGCATCACCACTAACACAATCTTCAAAAACTGCAGCAGCCGTTGGATAGATAGTGCTAGACTATGGGAGGGTAGATAAAGCTTAGTTTCTTATTTAGGGACCATCTTGATTGGGTACACCTTTTTGCGGTGGGATGGCTTTTACACTCTTTGTGTCAATATATTTCTTCTTATTCTAGGTTTTGTCTGTTAATGACCATTGTGAGAATGGGCACCAACACATTGCACTTATACCAATAGGAATGCTGGCCCATGATTTTGGTTTTGCTTTAGTTTTGTATACTTGCCACATTTGGAGGAATGATCACTCCCCTTTGGGCTGTACCCCCAGTTCATTTAGCTTTTCACAGGCAGATGGTAAACACAGTAAGGTTCCTGTCCTGCTCTGACCCGTCCTCCCCCTCGAGCTCATAGTGAAGTGAGTTGCTAAAGTTAGGGACCATTCTTATTTGGTACATCTTGACATGGTGGGATGACTTTTACTTTCTTTTGATCAAATTGGTGTCAACCTATATTTTTTTACATGTTTTACTATTACTTATTTACTTATTGTAGGGTATTTATTTATTATTTTAATTCTAGGTTTTATACATACACTGCTCAAAAAATAAAGGGAACACTTAAACAACAGAATATAACTCCAAGTAAATCAAACTTCAGTGAAATCAAACTGTCCACTTAGGAAGCAACACTGATTGACAATCAATTTCACATGCTGTTGTCCAAAATGGAATAGACAATAGATGGAAATTATTGGCAATTATCAAGACACCCTCAATAAAGGAGTGGTTCTGCAGGTGGGGACCACTGACCACATCTCAGTACCAATGCTTTCTGGTTAATGTTTTGGTCACTTTTGAATGTTGGTTGTGCTTTCACACTCATGGTAGCATGAGACGGACTCTACAACCCACAGAAGTTGCTCAAGTAGTGCAGCTCATTGAGGATGGCACATCAATGCGAGCTGTGGCAAGAAGGTTTGCTGTGTCTGTCAGCGTAGTGTCCAGAGGCTGGAGGCACTACCAGGAGACAGGCCAGTACACCAGGAGACGTGGAGCGGGCCACAGTAGGGGGTTGTGCTCACAGCCCAACACCATGCAGGACGCTTGGCATTTGCCACAGAACACCAGGATTGGCAAAGTCGCCACTAGTGCCCTGAGCTCTTCACAGATGAAAGCAGGTTCACACTGAGCACATGTGACAGACGTGACAGAGTCTGGAGACGCCGTGGAGAGTGATCTTCTGCCTGCAACATCCTTCAGCATGACCAGTTTGGCAGTGGGTCAGTAATGGTGTGGAGTGGCATTTCTTTGGATGGCCACACAGCCCTCCATGAGTTCGCCAGAGGTAGCCTGACTGCCATTAGGTACCGAGATGAGATCCTCAGAAACCTTGTGAGACCATATGCTGGTGTGGATGGCCCTGGGTTCCTCCTAATGCAGGTCAATGCCAGACCTCATGTGGCTGGAGTGTGTCAGCAGTTCCTGCAAGATGAAGGCATTGAAGCTATGGACTGGCCCGCCCGTTCCGCAGACCTGAATCCGATTGAGCACATCTGGGACATCATGTCTAGCTCCATCCACCAACGTCACTTTCCACCACAGACTGTACAGGAGTTGGCAGGTGCTTTAGTCCAGGTCTGGGAGGAAATCCCACAGGAGACCATCATCAACCTCATCAGATGCATGCCCAGGCATTGTAGGGAGGTCATTCAGGCACATGGAGGCCACACACAATACTGAGCCTCATTTTGACTTGTTTTAAGGACATTACATCAAAGTTGGATCAGCCTGTAGTGTGTTTTCCCACTTTAATTTTGGGGGTGACTCCAAATCCTGGCCTCCATTGGTTAATAAATTTGATTTCCATTGATGATTTTTGTGTGATTTTATTGTCAGCACATTCGACTTTGTACAGAACAAAGTATTCAATGAGAATATTTCATTCATTCAGATCTAGGATGTGTTATTGAGTGTTCCTTTCATTTTTGTGAGCAGTGTATATACAGTACAGACCAAAAGTTTGGACACACCTTCTCATTTAAAAATTTTTCTGTATTTTCATGACTTTGAAAATTGTACATTCACATTGAAGGCATCAAAACTATGAATTAACACATGTGGAATTATATACTTAACAAAAAAGTGTGAAATAACTGAAAATATGTCTTATATTCTAGGTTCTTCAAAGTAGCCACTTTTTGCTCTGATGACTGCTTTGCACACACTTGGCATTCTCTTGATGAGCTTCAAGAGGTAGTCACCGGAAATGGTTTTCACTTCACAGGTGTGCCCTGTCAGGTTTAATAAGTGGGATTTCTTGCCTCATAAATGGGGTTGGGACCATCAGTTGTGTTGTGCAGAAGTCAGGTGGATACACAGTTGATAGTCCTACTGAATAGACTGTTAGAATTTGTATTATGGCAAGAAAAAAGTAGCTAAGTAAAGAAAAACGAGTGCCCATCATTACTTTAAGAAATGAAGGTCAGTCAGTCCGAAAAATTGGGCAAACTTTGAACGTGTCCCCAAGTGCAGTTGCAAAAACCATCAAGTGCTACAAAGAAACTGGCTCACATGAGGACCGCCCCAGGAAAGGAAGCCCAAGAGTCACCTCTGCTTCTGAGAATAAGTTTATCTGACCAAGAAGTAGAGTGATGGAGTGCTACGCCAGATGACCTGGCCTCCACAGTCACCTGACCTGAACCCAATCGAGATGGTTTGGGGTGAGCTGGACCGCAGAGTGAAGGCAAAAGGGCCAACAAGTGCTAAGCATCTCTGGGAACTCCTTCAAGATTGTTGGAAGACCATTTCCGGTGACTACCTCTTGAAGCTCATCAAGAGAATGCCAAGAGTGTGCAAAGCAGTCATCAAAGGAAATAGTGGCTACTTTGAAGAACCTAGACTATAAGACATATTTTCAGTTGTTTCACACTTTTTTGTTAAGTATATAATTCCACATGTGTTAATTCATAGTTTTGATGCCTTCAGTGTGAATGTACTATTTTCAAAGTCATGAAAATACAGAAAAATCTTTAAATGAGAAGGTGTGTCCAAACTTTGGTCTGTACTGTAACTGAGCCTGGGGGCTAAAATAGATAAAATTGGACAATCCCATTAAATCTAATTTTTTTAGGGAAATTGCGAAGGTGAGGATTAAAAAGTGAGCAACACGACAAAGTTGCATTTGGCCCATTTCAATCTCCTGTGTTTCTATTCATAAAGTTGATTGCTTCAGTTATGTATAATTATAAACTATAGAATAATACACGAAAGAAATGCTACGTAGTACATACATGCATGTTGTGATTAACATACAATTAATGTA
Organism: Phyllobates terribilis; assembly: GCF_046119375.1. Classification (NCBI taxonomy): domain Eukaryota; kingdom Metazoa; phylum Chordata; class Amphibia; order Anura; family Dendrobatidae; genus Phyllobates; species Phyllobates terribilis. The sequence continues at coordinate 153,287,142 of NW_027362764.1, read as the reverse complement.
TAGCAGAGTTCTTACTTATATGTCTACATTTCTGAGGCACCACTATACAGTACATGACTTATGAAATGGAAAACTACTCTCGAGGGAGATTAATGAAATGTTGATTGATTAGGATGACTAAAGAAGGTTCAATAGCTTCAAGCAAAATAAATACCCAGAAGAATTGCATGCTTTTCCAAATAATATATGCATTTTATTAACTTATATAGTACAAATTATGTGTTGGCTTGTCAAATTTTATCCTGTGGGACAAATTAAGTTTCTTATTTTTAAATAAAATTTGCCATTTAAATTCAAATGAGAATTCAAGAATTCAATGAGAATTCAAATGAGAACTCCTAGACAAATTATAAAATTTACAAATTAGACATACGTACATTAGGGGTATACATCACCGATCTAGTTTGTTCAGTTGTTCATAGCAATGAATTCAAAACATTCTTGCTTCAAGATCAACAGCTGATGAAAGAACTCAACCAACATTGTCTTAAAACAATAGTGGTCTTATTGTATTTCTGTCATTCTTTTCATAAAATCTCAGTAGAACATTATATTCATCCAGTTGGGTCCGAATTTAAAAGCAGATACCGGACTGTGTATCACATATGGGATGTGCTGCTGGTCCAATCACATACAGTGCTATTTATTGGAGTAAAAAAAGTTCTGATCAAATTGCTATATCATACATTGGTGCTTATTTAAGGCAGAACATTTGCCCATGTAAATGGACCATAAAGGTAACAAAATACATTGTATTGAAGTAGGTTTATAAATAATCATCCATCGATTGATCACTTAGTGAACGACTGTTCTGTGGACATGGCAGAATATTTTTTGGTCCATTTTAGAATGGCCATTACAGTCATTAAAACTGCCTATATGTGGTCAATGCCAGGATAAAGAAACTTTCGAGGAATGTTTTGGGAACAGTTTAAGAATGGACAGCATGGTGGCTCAGTGGTTAACCCTGTTGCTTTGCAGCACTGGGGTCTGGGGTTCAATCCCACCAAGAACAGCATCTGCAAGGAGTTTGTACGTTGTATGTTATGTATGCGTGGGTTCTCTCTGGGTATTCCTTTTTCCTCCCTCACTCCACAGAAATACTGATGAAGAATTTAGATGACGATATCTGGAAATCAGTGATTAAAATAAAATAAATATTTGATAGAAACATCCTTCATGGTCTAACAACTATCAGTCAACTTCTTTTAAAATGATGTCTTCCATTAGTCTGGCAAAAAGTACATAAAAAAGCTGTGAAGAAAATTTGTTAAAATTCGCAATTTGTATGCCAGTTGTAATAAAAAGCAAGCTGTGCGTGGAACCTTATTGTATATGGATTAGTACCAATGCAAAATTTACTTGCAAAAATATTCTATTTCCTAATTGTGATCTTCATGAAGACTCTTTGTAGGATATGCAATAGTGAGTAGTAGAGATGAGCGGATCTGACAATTTTTGAATTTGCCAAATCGTGTGGATGTTACTGGGACATTTGATTTGCACCAAAGTTATTCTCCATGAATTGAATGTTCACTATTAGGCTTTGGGTGTAACAAAAATAAAATCCTCACCTCACTGGTCTTCTGTCCTAGCACATCCTCTGCCTCCAGTGCCTGTTGCCTGCCTGACCAACGTAAAAGCCATCCCACCAACGCCAAGGTGCTCCCAGTCAGGAAGGTCCAATCCTCTAGCATTAATACTTTACCTTGTGTCAACAATGACCTCAATGTTAATAATGGCCTAGCAGGTTTTGCTTTGGGTTTTTGAACTCAGTGCATACAAGGTCATGGTCTCCCTTTCTTTGAGCTGGGCATTATGTTTATATAGCTTCCCATTTCTGGGTGTCCACAGTTCGAACCCGGTCCTGTTGGCCCTTATTCACATAGAGGTCATTTTTGACACATGGTAAGGTTTTAATACTAGAGGTTAGGACCGTCTCAAGTGGGGACACCTTGGCATTGGTGGTGTGGCATTTACGCATTTTTTGATCAAAGACAGTGTTTGCTAAGTACTTTATGTTATTTACATGCACTATTGCTTTTTACTTACTTATAAGCAGGGTATATGTTCATTTTGTTTCTATCTTGAATCCATGCATTGCGAATTCCAAAAAATCTGTATTCTAAAAAATACAGATTTTTGCTAAATTTGATTAGACCTCAATTCCACTAGAAGAGATCTGCCAATCTCGAATGAATAGGCTTGGCAAGAGGTAGACAAGAAGCGCGCTAATGATTGTTCTGTAAGATAACATCCAAAAGATGGAAGTCTGCTTGTTTCATCTCTGATGTATGGTAAAGTGAATTATAATAAAAAGTTTGTTCATTTGCCATAACGCCATTGTTTTTCTTTTCTTTATATTAATAAGTCAGTTTTTTTTCTTTATATTAACATTTTGTTTAGCATATTTTAGGAAATTGAATAATTGAGCTGTTTAGTACAGGCATCCAGAATGTAAGTCTTCTGAGACACTGAAGAGGTCATATTTCTGGAATCTCAAATTTACATACATATAAGAACTTTTGTTGCAATTGATGTCATGTGCATATAATGATACTTATTTGCATGTGAATGTTGTATGTGGTATAATTTAGTTCCGAACAACTGACCTTTTAAAGAAGAAAGGCTCAAGAGACAGGTTCTTGGAAGCCTGTGATTAAAGAATAGATTATTGGCTTTAGCCCAACAGTATTTTAAATCTGCCAAGTGCTTGTGAAGGAATGAAGTGCTGGTGATTTGACGAGACCGAAGTGTAAAATAATCCACACTACCATCCTTTGTTCTAAAAACAGAAACGAACACAAAGAGACACAGTTTTGTATGGATGGTGAGAAGGAAGACAGAAAATGAAGTGATTACTTAGTGCTAATGCAGGAAATGATGCATTATGCATCCATAAACTTAGTGAGTCAGTAAAAATATTTGAATTATATCCCGTATCTTTTCCTCGGCTGCAAATTCCCTATTTGACTACTGGATAAGTGATGGATCCAGTATATTTTAAATGCTCCTTTTGGTTTCAACAAACTTTGTGAAAATTAATAGAACAAGTGAGGGCTCGCCCACGCGACCATAGACTCTCATGCAAGAGAATCAGGTTGATTATGCTAATGACACTCTGATCAGAGTTTGATCTGAGTGGCAATATAGTGTGATCTGTATTCAGCCCTTTTGCTATGAAGCCGCTACAAATTTCTGGCGCAAGCAATTACCTTCATAAGTCTCTTTCTTAGTGAAAGTAAGTCTACTTGTGTTCACTCTAAGTGTCACATGGTCTGTCAGTATATACACACCTTAGAGCCACAGAGGCTGCAACACCATTAAGAAAGAGGCACCACTAACCAAACACCATGAAGACCAAGGAGATCTAAAAACATGTCAGGGACAAAGTATTTGAGAAGTACAAGCCAGGGTTGGGTTATAAAAAAATATCCCAATCTCTGATGATCCCCTGGAGCACCATCAAACCCAATATCATCAAATGGAAAGAACATAGTACCACAACAAACTTGCCAAGAGAGGGCCGTCTACCAAAACTCTCAGCCCAGGCAAGGAGGGCGTTAATCAGAGAGACAGCAAAGTGACCAAAGGTAACCCTGAAGAAGCTGCAGAGTTCCCAAGCAGAGACTGAAGTATCTGTCCATACTGTTATTATTATTATTTATTATTATAGCGCCATTTAATCCATGGCACTTTACATGTGAAGAAGAGGTATACATACAAGAACAATTACAATAATCTTCTTGAACAAAAGGTGACGGCGACTGGTACAGGAGGAGCGAGGACCCTACCCGCGGGGGCTCACAGTCTACAAAGAATGGGTGAGGAAACAGTAGGTGGGGGCAGAGATGGTCGTGCAGTGGTATGGTGGAGCGACGGTTACTGCAGGTTGTATGCTTGTCGGAAGAGGTGGGTCTTCAGGTTCCTTTTGAAGGTTTCCATGGTAGGAGAGAACCTGATATGTTGGGGTAGAGAGTTCCACAGTAGGGGGATGCATGGGAGAAATCTTGTATACAATTGTGGGAAGAGGAGATAAGAGGGGAGTAGAGAAGTAGATCTTGTGAGGATTGGAGGGAGATGATGAGGGCGTGCGCTAGTGTTTTTGCAGATTCGTGGTTGAGGAATATGCGGATCCGGGAGATATTTTTGAGTTGGAGTCGGCAGGAAGTGGAAATGGCTTGGATATGTGGTTTGAAGGAGAGATCAGGGTTACCCCAAGGCTGCAAGATTGCGGGACTGGGGAGAGTGAGCAGCCATTGACGTTGATAGATAGGTCAGTTGGGGGGGATGAATGAGATGGTGGAAAGATGATGAATTCTGTTTTGTCCTTGTTAAGTTTTAGAAATCTAGCAGAGAAGAAGGATGAAATAGCGGACAGAAATTGCTGGATTTTGGTTAGCAGGAAGGAGATGTCGGGTCCGGAGAGGTATATCTGTGTGTCATCAGCATAGAGGTGATACTGAAAGCCGTGAGACTCAATGAGCTGTCCCAAGCCAAAGATGTACATGGAGAAGAGGAGGGGTCCTAGGACTGAACTTTGGGGGACACCAGCAGATAGGGGGCAAGATGAGGAGGTGGTGTGTGAGTGGGAGACACTGAATGTCCGGTCTGTTAGGTATGAGGAGATCCAAGATAGGGCCAAGTCTGTGATGCCGAGAGATGAGAGAGTCTGTAGTAAGAGGGAATGTTCCACTGTGTTGAAGGCAGATGACTGGTCTTGGAGGAAGAGGACAGACTAGTGTCGCTTGAATTTGGCAGTTAGTAGGTCATTGGTGACTTTAGTCAGGGCAGTTTCAGTAGAATGGTGCAGTCGGAAGCCAGATTGGAGGTTGTCAAAGAGAGAGCAGGAGGAGAGGTGGGAGGACAGTTCAAAGTGAACATGTTGTTCCAGTAGTTTTGAGGCATAGGGGAGAAGTGATATGGGGCAATAGCTGGTCAGAGAGGATGGGTCAAGGGAGGAATTTTTGAGGATGGGTGTGCTCGAGGCATGTTTGAAGCATGACGGGAAGACACAAATTGTTAGTGACAGGTTGGAAAGGTCAGTTAGGGTTGAGATGAAGATAGTGGTGAGGTTGGGGATGAGGTGGGATGGGATTGGGTCAAGTTCACAGGTGGTGAGGTGTGATTTGGAGAGTAAAGAGGAAAGTTGATCTTCCGTAATGGTGGACAAGCTGGTTTTGGAGGAGGAGGAGGATTCAGTAGGTGTGAGCAGAGGCTGAGGGGACTTGAGGCAAAAACTTTGTCTTATGGTGACAATCTTCTGCTTGAAGAATGAGGCAGAGTCTTCGGCTGAGATGAGAGGAGAAGGAGGAGGCGCTGGGGGGTGGAGGAGAGAATTGAAGTTGTTGAATAGTTGTTTGGGGTTGCAAGACAGGGAGGAAATGAGAGATGAGAAGTATGTTTGTTTTGCTGTAGTGAGTGTGGACTTGAATATAGTGATGGACTGTTTGAATGTGATAAAGTGCTCATTGGAGTGGGATCTTTTCCATATATGCACAGCAACCCTGGAGGCCCATCGCAGTTCGTTGGCTAGGCTAGTGTGCCCACATTAAGCCGTACACTCTATAGCGGTGACCTTTATGGAAGAGTGAGCAGAAAATAGCCTTTACTTACACACAAAAATAGTAAGGCTCGTATTGAGTTTGCCAAAAGACATGTGGGGCACTTCCCAGGAAGGAGGAAGGTGCTGTGGTCAGATAATAATAATAATCTTTTTATTTATATAGCGCCAACATACAGTGGTGGCCAAAAGTATTGGCACCCCTGCAATTCTGTCAGATAATACTCAGTTTCTTCCTGAAAATGATTGCAATCACAAATTCTTTGGTATTATTCTCTTCATTTAATTTGCTTGCAAGGAAAAAACACAAAAGAGAATGAAGCAAAGATCAAATCATTGATCATTTCGCACAAAACTCCAAAAATGGGCCAGACAAAAGTATTGGCACCCTCAGCCTAATACTTGGTTGCACAACCTGTAGCCAAAATAACTGCGAACAACCGCTTCCGGTAACCATCAATGAGTTTCTTACAATGCTCTGCTGGAATTGTAGACCATTCTTCTTTGGCAAACTGCTCCAGGTCCCTGATATTTGAAGGGTGCCTTCTCCAAACTGCCATTTTGAGATCTCTCCACAGGTGTTCTATGGGATTCAGGTCTGGACTCATTGCTGGCCACCTTAGAAGTCTCCAGTGCTTTCTCTCAAACCATTTTATAGTGCTTTTGGAAGTGCGTTTTTGGTCATTGTCCTGCTGGAAGACCCATGACCTCGGAGGGAGACCCAGCTTTCTCACACTGGGCCCTACATTATGCTGCAAAATTTATTGGTAGTCTTCAGACTTCATAATGCCATGCACACGGTCAAGCAGTCCAGTGCCAGAGGCAGCAAAGCAACCACAAAACATCAGGGCAACTCCGCCATGTTTGACTGTAGGGACCGTGTTCTTTTTTTTGAATGCCTCTTTTTTTTTCCTGTACCCTCTATGCTGATGCTTTTTCCCAAAAAGCTCTACTTTTGTCTCATCTGACCAGAAAACATTCTTCCAAAACGTTTTAGGCTTTCTCAGGTAAGTTTTGGCAAACTCCAGCCTGGCTTTTTTATGTCTCGGGGTAAGAAGTGGGGTCTTCCTGGGTATCCTACCATACAGTCCCTTTTCATTCTGACGCCGACGGATAGTACGGGTTGACACTGTTGAACCCTCGGACTGCAGGGCAGCTTGAACTTGTTTGGATGTTAGTCGAGGTTCTTTATCCACCATCCGCACAATCTTGCGTTGAAATCTCTCGTCAATTTTTCTTTTCCGTCCACATCTAGGGAGGTTAGCCACATTGCCATGGGCTTTAAATTTCTTGATGACACTGCGCACGGAAGACACAGGAACATTCAGGTCTTTGGAGATGGAGTTGTAGCCTTGAGATTGCTCATGCTTCCTCACAATTTGGTTTCTCAAGTCCTCAGACAGTTCTTTGGTCTTCTTTCTTTTTCCCATGCTCAATGTGGTATACACAAGGACACAGGACAGAGGTTGAGTCAACTTTAATCCATGTTAACTGGCTGCAAGTGTGATCTAGTTATTGCCAACACCTGTTAGGTGCCACAGGTAAGTTACAGGTGCTGTTAATTACACGAATTAGAGAAGCATCACATGATTTTTCAAACAGTGCCAAAACTTTTGTCCACACCATTTTTTAGGTTTGGTGTGGAATTGTATCCAATTTGGCTTTAGGACAATTCTTTTTGTGTTTTTTCATTGAAGACAAATTAAATGAAGATAATAATACCAAAGAATTTGTGATTGAATCATTTTCAGGAAGAAACTGAGTATTATCTGACAGAATTGCAGGGGTGCCAATACTTTCGGCCACCACTGTATTCAGCAGTGCTTTACAATTTAGACAATTTACAGACATTATGGACACTGTCCCCATTGGGGCTTACAATCTAGATTCCCTATCAGTATGTCTTTGGAGAGTGGGAGGAAACCAGAGAACCCGGAGGAAACCCACGCAAACACGGGGAGAACATACAAACTCCTTGCAGGTGTTAAGCCACCGTGCTGCCCAGATGAGACCAAAATTGAACTTTTTGGCTACCAAGGTATATGCTATGTCTGGCGCCAAACCAAAATGATTTATCCCAACAAGAACACCATCCCCACAGTAAGACATGATGGTGGCAGCATCATGCTGTGGGAATGTTTTTTAGCAGCAGGGAAAGGGAAAATGATTCAAGTCGAGGGGAAGATGGATGGTGCGAAATACAGGGATATTCTTGAGCAAAACCTGTTTCAGTCTGTCAGTGATATGAGACTGGGACGGAGGTTCACCTTCCAACAAGACAATAACCCAAAGCATACTGCTAAAGTAACACACAAGTTGTTTAAAGAGAAACGTGTAAAGATTTTGGAGTTCCCTAGTAGTGTTGAGCCACCCCCGTAGTGTTCGAGTTCGGTTCGGTTCGTCGAACACCCGTATGTTCGCCGAACTGTTCGTCGAACACCTTCGAACACCGTTAAAACCAATGGCAGGCAAACAAAAACACATAGAAACACATAGAAAACACCTTCAAAGGTGTCCAAAAGCTGACAAACTGCTCAGAAGACACAACTAACACATGGAAAAGTGACAAGTACATATAGTCATGCGAAAAGAAAAGAGGTGGAGGAGTAAAAGGAGGGGGAGAAACAGATATAGGCATGTCATGCCCTTCTAAAACCAAAAAAAGTGCGAAGCTGACACGGCCAGTCCGTTCCTGCCCGTGCGACCTCCGTGTCGCCGAGTTTGTGCCAGAGCTGCGGTGGACCCTGACGGCCAGCCCCCCTCTCTCAATACTGGTGCCTGGCCGCTGGTGGGTCGAGCCCCCCCGCGGTGGGGGGGAGTAACATCTGCAGAAGAAAGACCATCTTCCAGCCAAACTAAGATGTCTACTTCTTTTCGTGGACAATGTGATACGATCCCTTTCTTACGGACACGCCCATCGCTACAAATTCCAGATGAGGCACAAAAACAGCAACGGATATCAAGTGCTCCTTCAAGTGGGCTCTCCTCCACCTAAACTTCAACATCACAAATACTCCAGTCCTCAGAGGTGTCACCCCAATCGCACTTGCTTCCTCACAGCTCCCAAGTCTCCAGCTGCCCGTCTGAGTATGGGTTAACACAGATGGTTGAGTCTGCAGAGCTGTTTACTCATACTATAGCCTGGGAAACGGAGGTCTGCTCCAGAGCTTCTGTTAATCCAGACGAGAAAATGATCTGCACTGATGCCCAGAATCTTTATGAGTCGGATCCAGGACCAGATGAAGAAGGTTCTGAGCATAATGTAGACTCTCGTTCCCAAACTGTAACTCCTGTTGGTGGAGACAATGATGAAGACGATGATGAGACTCAAATACCTGATTGGAGCGACAACTTGACTTTTCGGTCAGGGCAGGAAGAGGTTGGCTCTGAGGACGACGGGTGTGTGAACACACAGGGTGATGATGACGAGGTTGGAGATCCCACTTAATGTCAACCCACAGTCAGACAGTCGATGAGGTCAGCAGAGGAGGTGGAGGAGGATGTGACTAGCCCAGGGGATGGGGATGACTCGGTACCCGGGCCTTTGCCTGGCCTTTGGGATGTCGCGGTGGTCGGCTCCGGGGCCCGTACCCTCAGGTCAGTCTTTAAAAGGGTGGATAATTGTTAATTTTATAAGAGTTTGTGACGCCACCTGTGGTATCTGGTGAGAAGCACCAGCGCTGCACTAGTCCACTGAGGCCGGTGATAAGACATCTCGATGGTATAGCTCCCCACAGGTGGAGCTAGGCCTCAGAAAAGTGTATGCAGGGGGAATGCAGGACAGGCGAGACCCAGCTGGGTCAGAGCAAGAACGGAAACGGACACGGTAGTCACTTCAGTACCTTTTACTGGTGGAAATTCAGGCACATCCCGCAGCACTGTAGGGTGAAGGGTGCATATCAGGATCCTCCCCAATGAGCGGGTGTAGGGCCTCCTGTTTCTTGCCTCTGCGTAGTAAGTTTCTGACCTGCCTGGAGCTAGGCCTAACTTTGTCTCTGTGCTGCGCTGGCTGACCTTCTGGTAGGGCCTTGTCTTGGAGTTCACGCTCCCACTATGCAGGGCGTAAGCGTCTCCTGGCTCTGTTACGTATCAACACCTTAGCGATCCTGGGACTTGTAGTTCTCCAGGGATTCCGGTTATGCCTTACTTGGTCATAGAGATCCCGGTAAGCTCGGATCCGATGTCCGGTAAATGCTTCGGGGTGAGCTGGTTAAGCTCCTCTGCCCCCTATGTACTAACTCTCCCCTCGCCTTCGGCCTACTCGGGCCCTCACTAGGCTATACACACTAACGGCAACTTGCCGCGCTTCACCGATCTTATGGCGCCGGCACACCTTAAGCTCTAACTGGGCTCCCTGAATATAGCTAACAGGAGCCTCGTGCTCTACTACTGAACTATTAACTGAGTTCTCTAGACTAGACTGAGCTCCACTGCAGACTGACCTCTCTTAGGCTTCTCTACTGCAGGAACTCTTCAGGGGAACTGAATTGCCTAGCTCCACCTTCCCTATTTATATCCCTAACGGGCTCCCTCTGCTGGTCTGAGGTGGAAGGTGGAGATGTGTGAATGTTTATGGGGGCCTCTTGTGGAGGATTCCATCAATGCACTCTTCTAGGATCTGTGATACCAAGCGCAGCTGGTATCACAAAATAATTTGCAAAAATAAATTTGCCAAAATAATTCCTGCCATAGAAAGGGATTCATGCATGCAGGAGTATCAGCAGAGGCTGTTGCAGAATCTTACATGTGCTTTTCCACAAAACACCAGTGGTGCACGTAGTGAATCTCACAGTTCTAACTTGCCAACCGTGGGACTGTCGAGTCTTCATCACTCAAACCGTAACAGTAACACAGTATCTGCTGGTAACAGCAATTTTGTGGAATCGTTTCACCACTTTTTTAGACCATCCTTTGCAAGGCCACAGGAGACAAGAAGTCTGACACATAGTCAACGCCTAGAGAGGATGGTACAGGAGTATCTCCAAGTGAACATCGAAGCTATGACTGTGTCACTGGACCCTTGCTCATTTTGGGCTTCCAATCTGGAAAAATAGCCGGAGCTCGCCACTCATGCCTTGGAGATCTTGTCTTGCCCTGCAGCCAGCGTTCTCTCTGAACGTGTGTTCAGCGCTGCTGGTGGTGTGCTGACAGATAAGCACACGCGCCTGTCCACTGAGAATGTAGACAGACTCACATTCATAAAGATGAACAAATCATGGATCCACAAGGACTTTTCTACCCCTGTGTCATCCTGGGGAGACTAAAAGCTTGAGGATTTGGTAAAATCACCGCACCAACCGTTTTACGTGACGTTGGCATCGTCAATTCCAGGTGGGTTGGGTCGCTCCCCCCCTTTTAACTGTAAGATACTACATACACTATGACTTGGGGTAACAGAGATGGTTGAGTCTGAAGAGTTGTTTACTTAGAGGTCTGCTCCAAAGGTTCAGTGTCTGCTAGTCAGTGTAGAATTTTTAACTGCATCTAGCCTAGGCAATACTTTGGGCGTAGTAGCCCAGCTGCGAAGCAAGCTGCAGCGCCTGTGTATCTAATAAGAATTTTTAAATGCATCTAGCCTAGGCAGACTGTGGGGACCCCCAACCAAACCCAGACGCTCAGCCCCCCTACCGCCCCCCTTTCCTTGACAATACAATAATGTAACTCTTACAACTGGATGGGTGAGGATCGGTGACAGCTTTATACTCATATACTCATACTCATACTTTATACTCATATACTTATACTCATTCCATTAGAAAGGCATTTTATTTCTAAAATAATTCAGCTTGTTGCAGCATGCCCTGGGTCTCCACACCGGCAAGTTGGCCATCAAGTGTAACTCTCCAACATGTCCTTTCTATTTCCAGGCCACGGAGGATCCTGCGTACTCGTATGCAGGACTCTGACCCCCATCCATCACTCTTAACGCTTGTTCCACTCCATCCTAGAGTCCTGACAGTAATATGTCTAGTCCAATATCCATTAAGTGAACACCGTCAGGCCGTATGAGGCCTACTTTATCTCCTTCCAGTTATCGGTGTTGTATCACTACATCACCTCTGTCTCTTCTAAATTTTGCCATCCGAATATTTATTACCCGCCTAGTCCGTTCGATGGCCGTGATGTCTCGCGCACCTTGCCATACCGCTATCGGCACAATCTCTGACCATACTATAGTTAGTTTTGTGAAAAATTCTCTGAAGCGCTCAGTGTCTAGTTTCATTATTGCCATTAGTTATGCGCTCTTGTGATAACCTAGGTTGTTTCCCCGGGCCTGTATAACTAAGATGACCGGACCTCTTGCCTCTCTGCCTACCTTGATTACCTCCATTAGTACCTGTGGCCATAGAAGGCCATAGAAGGCCTCTAATACCTCTAGAGTTGAAATATGTTATGAAACGCTAAATTCCGCCCTATTTTCTGGCCAATATATATACGAGTGGCCTATCACCCACACTGTTGGCTTAGCGTCACCTGTAAAAGAAACAAACCACGTTAGGATAACAAGTCGGTTCTTACGTATCTCGCCAAACACGTGGATCACCATCTCCCTATCCTCTGAACTTCCATTTCTGACAGTCCTGCTCTTGCTGCTTCCATGGCCGCGCCTATGCGGAATGAGTGTGTCCCGTAATCTTTGGGGTGGTAACCTACCGATGTTATGCATTTATTAAATATAGCTTGGAACTGGTATCTTGATAATGGCGTTCCATCAATGTGTGATAGGAAGAAATTACTTTGTGATCTGATGGATATGTATGTTTTTACTATTGTTACCTGACTCAGTGTACCGTTTGTGGGTTGTAGAAGTACCCAAATGCCCCTGCCCGCTGGAACCGTTTTCGATTGGCGTATGCGTAGACTTATTGCATTATTGGCTATGACTACGTCCTGGTGTAATAAGCCTCCACTGGTGGTAATTTTGGATTAAGGGACTAATTCGCTTATGCATAGCGCCCCGAAGAAGGCAATCGCAAATTCAGTAGACAGTAGTGTTGCTTCAAATTGTGAGTGTCATGTTAATGGTGTTAGGGATATGATGTGAGAAATCAGTTTTAGTGACACGGGACGGGACGTCTACACTCCTGACTTGGCTGACCCCTTTTCCACCCTTTTATGGATTGTCTGATGATGAATCTCTTTGTCACATCTCCCCAATTCAGTAGTTGGAAGTGAAATGCTACTCCGGTCAGACACTGCTGCGCTGACGCCCCTGATATGCCCCTCATCATTAGCTGGTGGAGAAATTCTATGGTGACTTGTAATCTGGCTTGTTCACAATGGTCAACCCGTCTGCCTGCTACTAGTCGTGTCCACTCTTCCCATGCCTTACCGTATGCTTGCCACGTCGACGGGGCAACTGACGCTCTGATTAATGGCATCAACTATTCGCCACTAGATCCCATAGGGAGGGTGGGCAACTGTTGCCCAATGGGTGGGCGTTGGGGAGGAGCTCTGTGAAAATCTGCAAATTGAATTGTGATAAAGCTTTACCAGCAGCTTTAGAACCCTCAGCATCGCGGCTAGCGCAGACCCATGCATTGTATTTTAGGCACAGGAATGCTAGCCAGCGTAGACGGGAGAGACAATGATGCCATATTATTAATGCAGTGCGCTAGGCTGGTGTTTTTCGTTATGAAGCGTATATTTTTGTTAGCCAGGAGCGCGCCCGATATTTCTATTGCTACCACTATTGGGAAGAAAACATTTTTTCCAGGCTAGATGCAGCTAAAAATTATTATTAATTTGCAACCAGGTGGAGGTTAATATAGATGGACTAATAGAACAAGTCCCACACACTGCTACTGTTATGCACACGCCCAGACTGACTGGCGTGTGCGGGTGTTGTGGTTCCACTGGACCATGGACCGGAGAGTGCCTGGAGGGGCGTGACTAAGTATCTGGCCGATCCGACCAAGGTGGCACGACGGCATACGACGCCAGTGCACCAGGGAGAAACCGGGCAGAGGGACCAGGTGCTACTCCAGGTCAAAACTCCGGACACGGGGGTTGACCCACACTGGGATTACTGGAACAGGCAGGTTAGGCTGGCACAGACTGGTGGATGTAAGCAAACACGGCAGATATGCAGATGGGTAGATACAGGTGAGTATGCAGGCAGGGAGGTACTGGCCGAAAGGACGGGCTGGAGCACAGAAAGGTTAAGACCCAGTACAGACTGGGTCACAGAACCGCAGATGCGGTAGACAACCACAGCAGAGAGGGAACGCCCGAAGCGGTGGGCAAGAACAGAGCAGGACGGGTCTGCAGGAGCAGCGAGGGCAAGAACAGAGCAGGACGGGGCTGCAGGAGCAGCGAGCACAAGCAGGGCAGGACAGGACTGCCGGAGCAGCGGGCAGAAGCAGGGCAGGACAGGACTGCCGGAGCAGCGGGCAGAAGCAGGGCAGGACAGGACTGCCGGAGCAGCGGGCAGAAGCAGGGCAGGACAGGACTGCCGGAGCAGCGGGCAGAAGCAGGGCAGGACAGGACTGCCGGAGCAGCGGGCAGAAGCAGGGCAGGACAGGACTGCCGGAGCAGCGGGCAGAAGCAGGGCAGGACAGGACTGCCGGAGCAGCGGGCAGAAGCAGGGCAGGACAGGACTGCCGGAGCAGCGGGCAGAAGCAGGGCAGGACAGGACTGCCGGAGCAGTGAGCAAAAGGGTCAGAGCGGAGCAAGGCTGCGGAGCAGTGAGCAAGGAGTCAGAGCAGGCTAGAACCGCCGGAGCGGTAAGCAAAGGAGTCAGAGCAGACTAGAACCGCCGGAGCGGTGAGCAAAGGAGCCAGAGCAGGCTAGAACCGCCGGAGCGGTGAGCAAAGGAGTCAGAGCAGGCTAGAACCGCCGGAGCGGTGAGCAAAGGAGTCAGAGCAGGCTAGAACCGCCGGAGCGGTGAGCAAAGGAGTCAGAGCAGGCTAGAACCGCCAGAGCAGTGAGCAAAGGAGTCAGAGCAGGCAAGGTTGAGTAGGGGGGACAGGGCTCTGTTCACACGGAACAGACAGGAAGGGAAAGGCAGAGCCAGACACCCACAGGGTACTTGCAGAGAAGTAGCGAGTGGACCACAAACTCACAAACGGGAGTACAGAGACAACAAGCAGGAGTTAGGTATGAGTTCAGACTCTGCAGAAAAAGGAAGGGAACGGACATAGAGGCAAAACAGGTAAAGGATAGGAGAGAGTTCAGACTGGAACTGAGTGTACGGAAGAGACCGACACTGCAGCAGAATACAGGAGCGGGTCTGGGAATACGGCCCCCAGAGAGGCAGGACGAACAGGCAAGGAGCGTGTTCAGACAGGACAGACAAGATACAGGAGCGGGTCTAGGTAATCGGCCCCTAGAAGGCGGGAGGAACAGGCTAGGAGCGTGTTCAGACAGGTCAGACAAGATACAGGAACGGGTCTAGGTAATCGGCCCCTAGAAGGCAGGAGGAACAGGCTAGGAGCGTGTTCAGACAGGCCTGGAAATATAGCCTCCAGGATAGGCAGACAAGAGAACACAGAACGGGACCTGGCACCTT
The DNA here is from genome assembly GCF_046119375.1 of Phyllobates terribilis. Lineage (NCBI taxonomy): Eukaryota > Metazoa > Chordata > Amphibia > Anura > Dendrobatidae > Phyllobates > Phyllobates terribilis. Next base: position 153,272,068 of record NW_027362764.1, on the reverse strand, counting down.
CAGAGTGCAAGAACACACTGAAAGAAACACTATGCTCAGGCAGGAATAGATGGGAGCAGCTGAGCTATATACCAGGTGACAGACAGCAATAGGCTGAGGACGCACAAGGGGTGTGACCCACAGCAGGTACAAAAAGCAGGAAGTGATCGGGCGCCGCCCTTAAGCAGCAGAAACAGACACAAACAGACAGCATGGAGGGAAGCCAGAGAGACATTCTGGACTGGAGATCAAGTGCGCGCTCTTGCACAGTGGGAGATGGACCACCATGCAAGGACGCCACCAGGTATGTTACAGTACCCCCCCCCTTACGCCCCCTCTTCTTCAGGCCTGCCAGAATCTTCCGCAGGGAATTCGAGGACCAGTCGTTCACTTCAAGGAGATCACTTCCACTGTCCACAGGAAAAACTGATCTCATCTGGTTAGCTAGGATGCTACCTCCTATCCAGCCATCCTCAGCAACAGACGAAACGGGTGGAGTACCAGGAACAGCACACAAGGAAGTCTCTCTCCACATATTTTCAGGTGGCACCCCAGAGGGTACAGGAGACAACTGGAAGTCCTTCACCGGGTTGGAGGGGGACAGAGACTTGAGGGTAATCTCTGCTTCGAGGTACATCTTGTCAAGCTCACAGGAAGAAATAGACGGGTTATCAGGTACATAATGAGAAAAAGTCACTGTCTCTTTGTTATCTGGTGGTACCCCGGAGGATTCAGGAAACAACTGGAGATCCCCCGCCGGGTCAGAAGAGTGCAGAGGCTCAGAGAAAACATCTGCTTCAGAGTACACTAGGTCGGACTCACTGGACGAAGCAGGCGAGGTATCGGGTACCGAGTATAGGAAAGTCTCTGTCCATTCACCACCAGGTGGCACCCCGAAGGGTTCTGGAGACAACTGGCAGTCCTCCGCCTGGTCAGAGGGGTGTAGAGACTCACGGGTAACCTCTGCTTCAGAGTACACTAGGTCGGACTCACTGGACGAAGCAAGCGAGGTATCAGATCCAGGATATAGGAAAGTCTCTGTCCATTCACCACCAGGTGGCACCCCGAAGGGTTCTGGAGACAACTAGCGGTCCTCCGCCTGGTCAGAGGGGGGTAGAGACTCACGGGTAACCTCTGCTTCGGAGTACACTAGGTTGGACTCACTGGACGAAGCGAGCGAGATATCAGGTACTGAGAATAGGAGAGTCTCTGTCCTTTCGCTACCAGGTAGCACCCCGTAGGGTTCTGGAGACAACTGGAGGTCCTCCGCCTGGTTGGAGGGGTGTAGAGACTCGGGAGTAACCTCTGCTTCGGAGTACACTAGGTTGGACTCACTGGACGAAGCGAGCGAGGTATCAGGTACAGAGTATAGGAGAGTCTCTGTCCTTTCGCTACCAGGTAGCACCCCGAAGGGTTCTGGAGACAACTGGAGGTCCTCCGCCTGGTCGGAGGGGTGTAGAGACTCGGGGGTAACTACCACTTTGGGGTACCCATTGTCAGGCTCACAGGACGAAGCGGACAAAGTATCGAGTACCGAGTGTAGAGAAGTCTCTCTCCATTTGTCATCGAGTGGTATCCCGGAGGATTCAGGAGGCAACAGGGGGTCCTCCGCCAGGTAGTAGAGGTGCACAGACTCAGAGGTAACCACAGCTTTGGAGCATCCTTGGACATGCACACCGGTTAAAGTGGGTGAAGCATCTGATGCCGGGTGCAGGAAGTTCTCCTGTGTGGAGTCTGGATGGGCAGAAGTCTCTTCGGGCAGGAGAACTGGTGCACTACCCACGCACATTACCCTTTGGGGCTTCTCCAGGATACAGGGAGATGAAGCTTCAGTAGGGACTTCAAGGTTGGGGTCAGGAGGTCTCAGGGAGGACAGACCTTGGCGTGACGGCTTGCCTCTACGTCTAGCACGTCTGGACTGCCTCTTGAGGTTGGGAGAAGTATTCCGGAAAGCGTAGTCACCCTGTGAGGATTCTGGGTGGGCAGTAGTCTCATTGGGCTGGAGGACTATTGCGCTACCCACACACATTACCCATCGGGGCTGCTCCGGGATATTGGGAGGTGAAGCTTCAGCAGGAGCCTCCGGGTTAGGATCATCGAAGACCATTAGAAAGGCCACCAGGAAGGCCATTAGGTCCAGGAGGATCGGATCCTGTGTTTCATATAGGGGGTTGATCCATTCCAAGGCATCACCCGCCAGGTAAGACATAATGAATGCCACCTTAACCCGATCGGTGGGAAAACATAGAGGGTAGAACTTGAAGTGTAGCATGCATTGCTCCACAAATGCACGACTTTGTCTTGGATCCCCATAATAACGTAGCGGATCCGCAGGAACGAGAGCAGATAGATCCATCTGGACGGGTGCGTAAATCGCCTGGAACTCAGCTAAAGGGAAAAAAAAAATTTATTTATTTATTGTAATGCATGTATTCGCTGGAAAACTTCTCAGAGAGCGAAGGCCGTGGGGCTCAACGGGAACCATGGCCTGAGCATGCTGTTATGCACACGCCCGGACTGACTGGCGTGTGCGAGTGTTGTGGTTCCACTGGACCATGGACCGGAGAGTGCCTGGAGGGGCGTGACTAAGTATCTGGCCGATCCGACCAAGGTGGCACGACGGCATACGACGCCAGGGCACCAGGGAGAAACCGGGCAGAGGGACCAGGTGCTACTCCAGGTCAAAACTCCGGACACGGGGGTTGACCCACACTGGGATTACTGGAACAGGCAGGTTAGGCTGGCACAGACTGGTGGATGTAAGCAAACACGGCAGATATGCAGATGGGTAGATACAGGCGAGTATGCAGGCAGGGAGGTACTGGCCGAAAGGACGGGCTGGAGCACAGAAAGGTTAAGACCCAGTACAGACTGGGTCACAGAACCGCAGATGCGGTAGACAACCACAGCAGAGAGGGAACGCCTGAAGCGGTGGGCAAGAACAGAGCAGGACGGGGCTGCAGGAGCAGCGAGGGCAAGAACAGAGCAGGACGGGGCTGCAGGAGCAGCGAGCACAAGCAGGGCAGGACAGGACTGCCGGAGCAGCGGGCAGAAGCAGGGCAGGACAGGACTGCCGGAGCAGCGGGCAGAAGCAGGGCAGGACAGGACTGCCGGAGCAGCGGGCAGAAGCAGGGCAGGACAGGACTGCCGGAGCAGCGGGCAGAAGCAGGGCAGGACAGGACTGCCGGAGCAGCGGGCAGAAGCAGGGCAGGACAGGACTGCCGGAGCAGCGGGCAGAAGCAGGGCAGGACAGGACTGCCGGAGCAGCGGGCAGAAGCAGGGCAGGACAGGACTGCCGGAGCAGCGGGCAGAAGCAGGGCAGGACAGGACTGCCGGAGCAGCGGGCAGAAGCAGGGCAGGACAGGACTGCCGGAGCAGCGGGCAGAAGCAGGGCAGGACAGGACTGCCGGAGCAGTGAGCAAAAGGGTCAGAGCGGAGCAAGGCTGCGGAGCAGTGAGCAAGGAGTCAGAGCAGGCTAGAACCGCCGGAGCGGTAAGCAAAGGAGTCAGAGCAGACTAGAACCGCCGGAGCGGTGAGCAAAGGAGCCAGAGCAGGCTAGAACCGCCGGAGCGGTGAGCAAAGGAGTCAGAGCAGGCTAGAACCGCCGGAGCGGTGAGCAAAGGAGTCAGAGCAGGCTAGAACCGCCGGAGCGGTGAGCAAAGGAGTCAGAGCAGGCTAGAACCGCCGGAGCGGTGAGCAAAGGAGCCAGAGCAGGCTAGAACCGCCGGAGCGGTGAGCAAAGGAGTCAGAGCAGGCTAGAACCGCCGGAGCGGTGAGCAAAGGAGTCAGAGCAGGCTAGAACCGCCGGAGCGGTGAGCAAAGGAGTCAGAGCAGGCTAGAACCGCCAGAGCAGTGAGCAAAGGAGTCAGAGCAGGCAAGGTTGAGTAGGGGGGACAGGGCTCTGTTCACACGGAACAGACAGGAAGGGAAAGGCAGAGCCAGACACCCACAGGGTACTTGCAGAGAAGTAGCGAGTGGACCACAAACTCACAAACGGGAGTACAGAGACAACAAGCAGGAGTTAGGTATGAGTTCAGACTCTGCAGAAAAAGGAAGGGAACGGACATAGAGGCAAAACAGGTAAAGGATAGGAGAGAGTTCAGACTGGAACTGAGTGTACGGAAGAGACCGACACTGCAGCAGAATACAGGAGCGGGTCTGGGAATACGGCCCCCAGAGAGGCAGGACGAACAGGCAAGGAGCGTGTTCAGACAGGACAGACAAGATACAGGAGCGGGTCTAGGTAATCGGCCCCTAGAAGGCGGGAGGAACAGGCTAGGAGCGTGTTCAGACAGGTCAGACAAGATACAGGAACGGGTCTAGGTAATCGGCCCCTAGAAGGCAGGAGGAACAGGCTAGGAGCGTGTTCAGACAGGCCTGGAAATACAGCCTCCAGGATAGGCAGACAAGAGAACACAGAACGGGACCTGGCACCTTCAGAGTGCAAGAACACACTGAAAGAAACACTATGCTCAGGCAGGAATAGATGGGAGCAGCTGAGCTATATACCAGGTGACAGACAGCAATAGGCTGAGGACGCACAAGGGGTGTGACCCACAGCAGGTACAAAAAGCAGGAAGTGATCGGGCGCCGCCCTTAAGCAGCAGAAACAGACACAAACAGACAGCATGGAGGGAAGCCAGAGAGACATTCTGGACTGGAGATCAAGTGCGCGCTCTTGCACAGTGGGAGATGGACCACCATGCAAGGACGCCGCCAGGTATGTTACAGCTACAAGTCGAAGCCCAAATATTTTTTCAGAGCTAGATGCAGATAAAAATTATTTTGAATTTGCAACCTGGTGGAGGTTAGTATAGATGGACTAATAGAACAAGTCCCACACACTGCTACAAGCTGAAATATTTTTTCAGAGCTAGATGCAGAAAAAAATTATATTGAATTTGCAACCTGGTTGAGGTTAGAATAGATGGACTAATAGAGCAAGTCCCACACACTGCTACAAGCCCAAGCCCAAATATTTTTTCAGAGCTAGATGCAGATAAAAATTATTTTGAATTTGCAACCTGGTGGAGGTTAGTATAGATGGGCTAATAGAACAAGTCCCACACACTGCTACAAGCCCAAGCCCAAATATTTTTTCAGAGCTAGATGCAGATAAAAATTATATTGAATTTGCAACCTGGTGGAGGTTAGTATAGATGGACTAATAGAACAAGTCCCACACACTGCTACATGCCGAAGCCCAAATATTTTTTCAGAGCTAGATGCAGATAAAAATTATTTTGAATTCGCAACCTGATGGAGGTTAGTATAGATGGACTAATAGAACAAGTCCCACACACTGCTACAAGCCCAAGCCCAAATATTTTTTCAGAGCTAGATGCAGATAAAAATTATTTTGAATTTGCAACCTGGTGGAGGTTAGTATAGATATACTAACAGAACAAGTCCCACACACTGCTACAAGCCCAAATATTTTTTCAGAGCTAGATGCAGAAAAAAATTATATTGAATTTGCAACCTGGTGGAGGTTAGTATAGATGGACTAATAGAACAAGTCCCACACACTGCTACAAGCCGAAATATTTTTTCAGAGCTAGATGCAGAAAAAAATTATATTGAATTTGCAACCTGGTGGTGGTTAGTATAGATGGACTAATAGAACAAGTCCCACACACTGCTACAAGCCCAAGCCCAAATATTTTTTCAGAGCTAGATGCAGATAAAAATTATTTTGAATTTGCAACCTGGTGGAGGTTAGTATAGATGGACTAATAGAATGATGCTATACCCAAAAGGTTTTACTTCACTAGGTGCAGTAAAAAAATTTTTATTCTATACACAGGTGGTGTAGCTTGCAACACAGATAGGCTACTCCACTGACTAACACACACTGCAAGAGGCCAAAAAGGATTTGCTTTGCTAGATTTAGCCAAATGCTGTGAAAAAAACTTGCACAGCACTGGCACAGACCTGCCTGGCAAAAAAGTGATAGGAACTTATGTAACCTAGCCCTCAAAAGGACTGCAATTACAATTAGTCTTTACTCCCAACCTATCTATTTAAGAGCACAGACCTGCCTGATAAAAGTGATAGGAACTGATGTAACCTAGCCCTGAAAAGGACTGCAATAACAATTAGTCTTTACTCCCATCCTATCTATTTAAGAGCACAGACCTGCCAGATAAAAGTCGTAGGAAATGATGTAACCTAGTCCTTAAAAGGACTGCAATCACAACTATTCCCTACTCCCAAGCTATCTGTAGATTTGTGCGAAAATTGGCTTGAAATTAACAAAGTATAGCGCACACATCAACAGCGTTGCCGTCTAACACGCAGCTGCAGCAGTGAGAAAATGGTGGCGACGGGGAAAATGGCTGGGTCTTATAGGGCAAGGACATGTGACATACACTGCCAATGACTCATGCCCTTGCTTGTGTGAAAAAAAGCAGTTCGCTCCGTGTGTGCGCTGCTGATAGGCTGACAGATTGCACCTCCCCACTGTAAATGCGGGAAAGAGAAAAAAAAATGGAGATCTTCATTATTTATGCAGAGATCCATCCCCTGCCCCTCCCCCTGCCCCGCTGTACACTCAAACTGCGTATTAACATTAATTTTCAGCATTACTGAGAAAAAATCCAGTTATGATTTTGGTGCACGAACAGTTATCAAACATAACCTCGAACAGCCGAATTTTTTTCAAATTCTTCGTGTTCGCCGAACGGCTCGAACACCGCCCAAAACAGCTCGAATTTGAGATTGGCGAACAGTTCGAGTCAAACACCGCTCATCTCTATTCCCTAGTCAAAGCCCAGACCTTAATCCAATTGAAAATCTGTGGTCAGACTTGAAGATTGCTGTTCACCAGAGGAAACAACCTATCTTGAGGAAGCTGAAGTAGCCTTAAGGAATAGGCAAAAATCCCAGGGGCAAGATGGGGAAAGCTCATAGAGACTTATCTAAAGCAACTTGCAGCTGTAATTTCTGCAAAAGGAGGCCCTGCAAAGTGCTGACTTTCAGGGGGGGAGGGGGAGGGTGAATAGTTATGCACACTGTTTTCAGTTATTTTGTCCTATTTGTTTTTTGCTTCACAGTAAAAAGAAAATCAAATTTTCTCAGTTGTAGGCATGTTCTTTACATGAACAAAAACCTCAAAAAACAGTGAAATTCCAGATTGTGAGGTAGCAAAACACAAAAAATGCCAAGGGGGGTGAATACTTTTGCAAGCCACTGTATGTAATGTCCTCTGCTTCTTCTGAGGGTCTGCTACAAAGAGACAGGGAATTAGAATACTGGATAGTAGTTGTAGCCAGAAATTATGCTATTCCTCATGTACACAAATAACAGCTTACTGTATTTCCGATTAAATGACTCCTAATTAAAACCAATGATCTCAAAGACCAAATCATATTAAAAACATTAATAGTGAATAGGGAGAGATTATGCCTCAAACAGGTCTATGTGCAGTGCCACCAGAAATAGTGGATGAGCCTAGAATTAAGCAATTACATAGTAGTAAGAATATGGATCCCAATTACCATGAAAACTCCTATCGCTCTATGACCACACACTCCTCTTTAACTACTTCTTGATTGCGCATAGACTTTACATGTCCGGTCATTGTTTATTACAGTGTTTACCTTCTCAATAGATCTTGGAATAATAATAATTTCCACAATTGGATGTGTTAAAATAATTTTCCTGTGCTGAGATAATCATATAAATGGGCCCCTGCTGTGTACTGTGTAATGGCTGTGTCTGACCGTGCAGGAGCATGATCTGATCATACCACAGCTCCTGGGAAGGGGAGGAAGCAAAAGAGAGTGTACATAAATCACAGCATGGGATCGCAAATGATTCTTTTTGTGAGGTAAAACATTTCCCTGCCAGTTTTTAAGCAATGTTTTACCTGAAAGAAAGAATCAGCTGTGATCCCCTGCTGTAATGTCTGTATACTTTTTTACTTCCTCCCCTGCCCAGGAGGTGTGGTATGATCAGACCATGTTCCTGTACGGTCAGACACAGCCATTACACAGTACACAGCAGGGGCACATTTATAACATTATCTCAGCACAGGGACATTTTTTTTTAAACACATCCAATTGTGGTACTTATTACTATTCAAAGATCTATTAATTTAAATGTTGACTAAAATTACAGTAACTTGGAAAACCCCTTTAATGCCTTGAACAGCTTTGTTGACCAAAAGAGAAAAAAAAGTTATGAACTTTAGAATATTAAGAGGTAATATAAAAAAATGTCAATGTCCTTAAAGAGGTTGGGCATTTTTTATGGTGATTTATTTTTTTACTTAAATAAATGTATTTTGGGCATCAAAATCATTTTTGACAAATTTTGCACATTTCTGTTGCTACTGGCTCATTACTTCTCTGCATTTCTACTTTTAATATGGTCTGTGGTCATAAATCAGCTGAGAGGAGCTCAAAAAAGGCAGATAAAGTGGAGTTACAAACTTTCCAGCTGGACTGTCAGAATGAGCTCACTGATGACTTCTAAGGTAAAGGTGATGGTCACTTTCTCTCGTTAGTGCAGCTTTCCTCACACACTGACCAACACTTCCCTCCATACAATGGCTGCTGATAGGGGAGCATGTGGTCAGACCTGTCCATCAGACTCATCCAGTTGTAAAACACCTCACATAGGAAAGCTGCTTTTTAATTGGAGGAGGCTGACATGCTCCTCCACCAGCAGCCATTTTTTGGAAAGGGGCACTGGTCAGTTTTTGAGGAAAGATGCACCTGCAAGAGAAGATGGCTGACCACTTTAAAAGTTTGTAACTCTTTTTTGTCTTTTTATGGGCTTCAATCTGCTGATTTATGCCCATAGACCAAATTAAAGGTCAATTTGCAAGGAAAAAAGCCTTCAAGAGCCAAAATGAAAAACTCGTAATAAAACCCAGTAACAAAAATTATTCTTAACCGAAAATACATGCATTTAAGTAAAAAAAAAAAAAGTCATCAAAAAGTGTCTGACTCATTTTAACCAATTTACAAGTGGATGGTTGATGGACTTCATATCTTCAATCTTTGGTTCTGGTTTCATGCCTTGAAATGGGTTTATAGTATATGAAAATAAAGTTGCATGCTATAGCCTTGTGTTATGCAATGAGAGATACAGTATATGCAGGTTGAAATGGTAGGAAGCTATTGAAAGATGGGGGTGTATATTAGTGATAAAATATAAATCCCAAATGGTTACTATATAAAGAATCAAAATATTAAAAAAAAAAACTTCATGTACAGCGATAAACTGTAACAATGCTGTAAACACATACACTTCTTCATGTACATATACATATATAACATTGCAGATGTTCTGAAATGGATCACATTATCTCATGGTAATGCCTATAACCCGAAACAACAGTAACAGAGTCCTTGGCAACAACAAAGGATGATGTTTACAGGGCTCTGAGGAATGAACGTTGTGCAGATACCTCATGGTAATGCCAATTTTCTTTCAGAATACTGGGAATACTAGCTTGAAACTTTTGACAAAGAATTGTGTAGAATATTAATAATAGGCTCCATATAAAGTTTTATCTGACATCTGAGGGTTGTAATTTCTTGGAAATGGTATCTGTATTCTATTCTAGCTATTTTGATATCATGTAACAAGATGTCCATTTTATTTCCAGTCCGAGATACTTGGCAATAGAAAATACAAATAAACATTATATTGTTTTTGTAATTGGACAAAACATGTAATAATTAGTGTTGAGGGAGCACTAAAATGCTCGGGTGCTCGAAGCTCGGGCCGAGCTCGCCGTGATACTCGGGTGCTCGACCCGAGCAACGAGCCCAATGTTAGTCTATGGGAGACTCGAGCATTTTTGCGGTGGCACCCCCGGCAGTCTTTTAAAAGCCTAACAAGTGCGCAAAACGATAGTGACAGTGCTCAAATGACATGGGGACAGCATGGGGATCGCCCCAGGAAGCATTTCTGACCCCCAGATCACTGCTGTCAACAACGTGGACAGAGGTATTAAGCCACTTTTACAGGCTCACAATAAAACGAAAGTGAAACTTTTTTCCTGTGAAATATGTTAAGGAACATCCTTTCCAGGGAAAAGACTTGTGTATAAGTTAAAATAAATGACCAAAACCAAAAATACTCCTCCACACCTTCGGCTATGTTCACAAGTAGCATTTTTTATGCGTTTTTGCACTTTTGTATTGCTTTCAACTATGACAAATGCATTCACCGGGAAATGTCATTTTAACATTTTACAACCTTATCTGGCCATGTGCTGTGTGACACATGCATAAAGTGCTGAAAAGACATGGGAACAGCATGGGGAAGACCCCTGGAAGCATCTCTGACTCCCAGGTCACTGTCTAAAAGTGTGCCCATCATAAGTGATCCTTGCCGCTTCAGAAGATGCAGACTTGCAACTATCCCCATGCAAGTTCTAGTCCCAGGGCAGTGTTCAATTGTACCTCCCCCATTCCTTGCAATACAAGCGCAAGTATGCAGCCTGCCACCCACCCACCCCCAGGCTGCAATACCATACTGCTTGCTTGCTTGAACTTGAAATTGGGCCTTTTAGGCATGTGGAGGCGGAATCTGGCCACCAAGTCATGGCTGTGTTGGCGGCCTGGAATCCATACTCAGTCGCCCGGCGGCCGGGTGTCCATACTCAGTCCCCAGCCGCCCCACGGCCGAGTGTCCACACGGTCCCCAGCCGCCTGGTGGCAGTCGGGTGTCCATAAACGGTCCCCAGCCGCCCCCATTTCTCCTTGGAACATCCCCCCACACACTTTTCTTAGCCCGGCCTGCTTTAGGCAGCATTGGACGAGCCCACCAGAGAACCAGACTCCTCCGGTGGGCCCTGACTTCTCCATCGGTGGAGTTGAGAGTGCCAAGGTGAGGAGCATGATGATGATGACAGAAGTTAGCATCTGCTATGTTTTCTTTTAATGCAAGTGTAAGTGTGCAGCCTGCCACCCACCCACCCCCAGACTGCAATTCATACTGCTAGCTTGCACTTGAAATGGGGCCTTTTAGTTTAGAGGAGGCCGAAGCTGGCCACTACCTCATGGCTGCTTCTGCAGCGAGGTATCCATACTCAGTCCCCAGCCGCCCCTATTTGTACTGGTGTGCCTTATACATAAGATTAAGCGCGTATATCAAAACATTACCTGTGCCCTCCCCAGTGCATTTAGTGGGAAGGAGAGCCTATTCCGCTGTAGTGTGTGCATGCCAAACCCCTGTTCATGGTACATGCGAAGATGCCTCCCACCTTGCACCTGTCGTTGCAGACTTGCAACTATCCCCATTCAAGTCCTTGTCCCAGGGCAGTGTTCAATTGTACCTCTCCCATTCCTTGCAATGCAAGCGCAAGTATGCAGCCTGCCACCCACCCACCCCCAGGCTGCAATACCATACTGCTTGCTTGCTTGCACTTTAAATTGGGCCTTTCAGGCATGTGGAGGCGGAATCTGGCCACCACGCCATGGCGTGTCGGCGGCCTGATATCCATACTCAGTCCCCAGCCGCCTGGTGGCCGGGTGGCCCCGCTTGCTCCCCAGCCTCCTATTTGTACTGGTAACCTTTCCCACACTTTTCTTAGCCTGGCCTGCTTTAGGGCAGCATTGGCCGAGCCCACCGGACTATCAGACTCCTCCGGTGGGCCCTGGCTTCTCCATCAGGGGAGTTGAGAGTGCCAAGGTGAGGAGCATGATGAGGATGATAGAAGTTAGCATCTGCTTTGTTTTGTTGTAATGCAAGCGCATGTATGTAGTAGCGGCTAGGCCTGAGGAGGTCAGCGTTTTGGCGCATATCCTACCTCCTCCGAGGATTGCTGGATGTTTTCCTGCTACTATCCAAGTTCTATGACTCCCGTTAAAACAAAGCTTCAGGTGATAAATGATGGATGAGGTAGTGGCAAAGGAGAAAGAGCAGGAGGAACAGGGACCATTCACATCAATATCAGGCCAGTCAACCAGATATTTCTTGTAGGATATGTTTCTGTAACAAAAGGAGCGGTTCGGCTACACAGTTATAGGGCATACAGTGAGTGCAATGCCTACCAAAAATTTCGAGGCATTCCAATGCCCCTTGGAAATGACATGGAGGTCAGAGGGCATTAACTAAACCTTTTTTTTCATTTATAGCAACTGGGTCTCCTGTGCACTGTTGGCCTAAGCAGTGAATGGAATGCTTTCCAAAAATTATGAGGTACTGCAATGCCCCTTACAAGAGACATGTGTGGCACCCCAGGGGTCTGGTCACCACAGTAATAGAGATTACGTCGGAGAGCAAGTGGGAGGTTTCCAGGTCAGGATCCCTTAAACATGCAACATCCTCCTGCCGCAGTCCTGGGAGGGGAGAATTCTGCCCTTATAAACTGGATCTGGGGTGGGGTTGAGTGAGTCAGAGAACAGAGAACAGTCAGAGTCAGAGTGAGAGCAAGGGAAAGTAACAGCAAGGAGCTCTGTAGGAGCTAGGAGCTAGGAGCTAAAGACGAGGGGCTGGAAGCTGAGCAGAGCTCGCCCTGGCAGAAGACAATAGGAAACAGACACAGGAGTCCGAAGCTGTGAGGACTTATATATCCAGCAACAGAAACCAGCCGGCAGGGGATTTCAGGTCCTCTGGCCATAGAAGCCCGGAGGCTCAGTCACAAGCAAGGGACCAGCACCGCCGTCGTGGAGTGGAGGCTAACAGAAGGCCCCAAGTCACCAGCCATACGGGTGAGCACTACACGGTACACTCAGGGACGTGGGCTACTTCTACCCGCTTACAGCAAGGTAGCCAGGAAGAGTGCAGACAGACGGGGAGGCCTACAACTCCACCTGGCCAGGGGAACTCCTGCTTGCTCACAGACTGACCAGGCCTCTTATGCTAGCCAGTACTCCCGGGAGGGTCTACCTTATAATCAGTAAAGACCCTGAACTGCACTGCAAAGACTCTGAGTCATTCCTGCTGCGCTCGTGCACCATCACCCCCATCATCCACACTCACTGCCCTAAGGCTATACTCCTCCCGAGGGGAGTTATCCCATTTTATGCTGCGCACACAACACCAGCCTCAGCGGTCTGCCTCGCAGCGGTGGTACTCTCTGACCGCAATCCACGGGTGGCGCAGTCGGACAATTAACCTCAAAACCTAAGAAAGATTGCCACTGGTTTGACCAGCCTGAGCCACGGGACCGGGTCACCGCCACGGAGACTACAGACCCCAGAGACCCGGCACCGGGTATCCCACACACGTGTACACACGGCCCAGGGGGCGCGTCACATGCAGTACAGCATATTACAAACATAAGTCCCATTATTGGGCAGTGGGTGTCCCATAGTATTTGCTTATGCCTTGCAAGCAAAAGCTGCCAAAAATTAGGACGGAGCAACTTGCAATGCCCCTTACAAGAGCCATGAAGTACAGCATATTACAAACATAAGTCCCATTATTGGGGAGTGGGTCTCCCATAGTATTTGCTTATGCTTTCCCAGCAAAAGCTGCCAAAAATTAGGACGGAGCAACTTGCAATGCCCCTTACAAGAGCCATGCAGTACAGCATATTACAAACATAAGTCCCATTATTGGGGAGTGGGTCTCCCATAGTATTTGCTTATGCTTTCCCAGCAAAAGCTGCCAAAAATGAGGACGGAGCAACTTGCAATGCCCCTTACAAGAGTCATGCAGTAAAGCATATTACAAACATAAGTCCCATTATTGGGGAGTGGGTCTCCCATAGTATTTGCTTATGCTTTCCCAGCAAAAGCTGCCAAAAATTAGGACGGAGCAACTTGCAATGCCCCTTACAAGAGCCATGCAGTACAGCATATTACAAACATAAGTCCCATTATTGGGGAGTGGGTCTCCCATAGTATTTGCTTATGCTTTCCCAGCAAAAGCTGCCAAAAATTAGGACGGAGCAACTTGCAATGCCCCTTACAAGAGCCATGCAGTACAACATATTACAAACATAAGTCCCATTATTGGGGAGTGGGTCTCCCATAGTATTTGCTTATGCTTTCGAAGCAAAAGCTGCTAAAAATTAGGACGGAGGAGCTTGCAATGCTGGCACCCTGGTGGTATAGTGGTGGTGGAAGCTGAGGATAAGTAGAAGAAGATTAAACAGCTGAAACGAGGAAGCGTATACCCATGTGTGGGTGTGAAGCGGTGCATGTGAATACACCTCCCGAAATAACACAGTGGATTTGACTTTATGTTACTCTGCTGTCATTTGGTGGTGATGAGAAGTCTGGCCCAATCCAGCCCTTGCTCATTTTGATAAGGTTCAGCTTGTCAGCATTGTCAGTTGACAGGCGAGTGCGCATATCAGTTATAATTCCCCCAGCGGCACTAAAAACACGCTCCGATAACACGCTAGCGGCAGGGCAGGCCAGGACCTCCAAGGCGTACAGAGCGAGTTCATTTAAAGTGTCCAGCTTGGATATCCAATAATTAAAAGGCACAGAGGAATCACGGAGGACGCTGGTACGATCGGCAAGGTACTCCCTCACCATCTTTTGAAACTTTCCACTCCTTGTGAGAGTACCCCGCGCCTCAGGGCCTGTAAGCTGGGCGGGTGTCAGAAAACTGTCCAAGAATGTTGACAGTGTTCCCCTGCCTCTGGAGTGGAGTTGCATCTCTCTCGCCTGTACGCCTTGGTTGGGCAACAAACTGTGATCTCTGCCGCTAGCGTGTTCAGATGTGAATTTTTTTAAGAGTTCTGCAGCAAGGGCCTTCTGGTATTGCCCCATTTTTGTAGATCTCTCCAACTCAGGAATAGAGATGAGCGTTGTTCTACTCGAACTGTTCGCCAATCTCAAATTCGAGCTGTTTTGGGCGGTGTTCGAGCCGGTCGGCGAACACGAACAATTTGAGAAAAATTCGGCTGTTCGAGGTTATGTTCGATAACTGTTCGTGCACCAAAATCATAACTGGATTTTTTCTCAGTAATGATGAAAATTAATGTTAATACGCAGTTTGAGTGTACAGCGGGGCGGGGGGAGGGGCAGGGGATGGATCTCTGCAGGAACAATGAAGATCTCCATTTTTTTTTCTCTTTCCCGCATTTGCAGTGGGGAGGTGCAATCTGTCAGCCTATCAGCAGCGCACACACGGAGCGAAGTGCTTTTTTTCACACAAGCAAGGGCATGTGTGATTGGCATTGTATGTCACATGTCCTTGCCCTATAAGACCAAGCCATTTTCCCCGTCGCCACCATTTTCTCACTGCTGCAGCTGCGTGTTAGACGGCACCGCTGTTGCTGTGTGCGCTATACCTTGTTAATTTCAAGCCAATTTTCGCACAAATATACAGATAGCTTGGGAGTAGGGAATAGTTGTGATTGCAGTCCTTTTAAGGACTAGGTTACAGCATTTCCTACGACTTTTATCAGGCAGGTCTGTGCTCTTAAATAGATAGATTGTGGGAGTAAAGACTAATTGTAATTGGAGTCCTTTTCAGGACTAGGTTACATCAGTTCCTATCAGTTTTTGCCAGGCAGGTCTGTGCCAGTGCTGTGCAAGTTTTTTTCACAGCATTTGGCTGAATCTAGCAAAGCTAATCCTTTTTGGCCTATTGCAGAGTGTGTTAGTCAGTGGAGTAGCCTATCTGTGTTGCAAGATATACCACCTGTGTATAGAATACCAATTTTTTTACTGCACCTAGTGAAGTAAAATCTTTTGGGCATAGCATCATTCTATTAGTCCATCTATACTGACCTCCATCAGGTTGCAAACTGAATATAATTTTTTTCTGCATCTAGCTCTGAAAAAATATTTGGGCTTCTAGCAGTGTGTGGGACTTGGTCTATTAGTCCATCTATACTGACCTCCATCAGGTTGCAAATTAAAAATAATTTTTTTCTGCATCTAGCTCTGAAAAAATATTTGGGCTTCTAGCAGTGTGTGGGACTTGGTCTATTAGTCCATCTATACTGACCTCCATCAGGTTGCAAATTAAAAATAATTTTTTTCTTCATTTATCTCTGAAAAAATATTTGGGCTTCTAGCAGCGTGTGGGACTTGTTCTATTAGTCCATCTATACTGACCTCCATCAGGTTGCAAATTAAAAATAATTTTTTTCTGCATCTAGCTCTGAAAAAATATTTGGGCTTCTAGCAGTGTGTGGGACTTGGTCTATTAGTCCATCTATACTGACCTCCATCAGGTTGCAAATTAAAAATAATTTTTTTCTGCATCTAGCTCTGAAAAAATATTTGGGCTTCTAGCGGTGTGTGGGACTTGGTCTATTAGTCCATCTATACTGACCTCCATCAGGTTGCAAATTAAAAATAATTTTTTTCTGCATCTAGCTCTGAAAAAATATTTGGGCTTCTAGCGGTGTGTGGGACTTGGTCTATTAGTCCATCTATACTGACCTCCATCAGGTTGCAAATTAAAAATAATTTTTTTCTGCATCTAGCTCTGAAAAAATATTTGGGCTTCTAGCAGTGTGTGGGACTTGGTCTATTAGTCCATCTATACTGACCTCCATCAGGTTGCAAATTGAATAAAAAAAATTTCTGCATCTATCTCTGAAAAAATATTTGGGCTTCTAGCGGTGTGTGGGACTTGGTCTATTAGTCCATCTATACTGACCTCCATCAGGTTGCAAGTTAAAAATAAATTTTTTCTGCATCTAACCCAGCCAATAGTTTTGGCCTAATACCACAGTTTGGCCACTCAGCTCTGCTCGGTTACCATCCATTGTTTTTTTGTGCAAACAACTCCAGAGTTGTGAATTAGTTAACCACCAAAATGAGTGGAAAAAGGCCTGCTGCTGGTGGAAAGGGGAATAGGCGTGTTGGGAAGGGGAAAAAAGGTTGTGTCCGTGGGGTAGGTGCAGAAGAAAGACCATCTTCCAGCCAAACTAAAATGTCTACTTCTTTTAGCGGACAATGTGATAAGATCCCTTTCTTACGGCCACGCCAATCGCTACAAATTCCAGATGAGGCACAAAAACAGCAAGTGCTTCAACGGATATCAAGTGCTCCTTTAAGTGGGCTCTCCTCCACATCAACTTCAACATCACAAATACTCCAGTCCTCAAAGGTGTCACCCAAATCGCACTTGCTTCCTCACAGCTCCCAAATCTCCAGCTGCCCGTCTGAGTATGAGGTAGAACAGATGGTTGAGTCTGCAGAGCTGTTTACTCATACTATAGCCTGGGAATCAGAGGTCGACTCCAGCGCTTCTGTGAATCCAGACGAGGAAATGATCTGCACTGATGCCCAGAATCTTTATGAGTCGGATCCAGGACCAGACGCAGAAGGTTCTGACCATAATGTAGACCCTCATTCCCAAACTGTAACTCCTGTTGGTGGAGACAATGAGGAAGACGATGATAAGACTCAAATACCTGATTGGAGCGACAACTTTAGTTTTTTGTCGGGGCAGGAACAGGTTGGCTCTGAGGACGACGGGTGTGATAACGCACAGGGTGATGATGATGAGGTCGGAGATCCCACTTACTGTCAACCCACAGTCAGCCAAGAGATGAGGTCAGCAGAGGAGGTGGAGGAAGATGCTAGTGACGACGAGGTCAGGTTGCGCCTTCCTGGACAGAGACGTAGTACTGGAAGCACGTCAACAACTGCATCCTCAAACACAACTCTGCCTCTCACCACAAGTCGTGGTGGCTCTTCAGGTCGCATGGGTGCTAAGCCTTGCATAGCCTGGGCATTTTTTCAGATCGATAAAGATGACCCAACTCGTGTTATCTGTAACATTTGTCAGCAAAAGCTAAGTAGAGGCCAAAAAATACATAGTTTGAGTACTTCATGCATGAACCGGCACATGGACATGAAGCATAAGTTGCAGTGGGAAGCTCAGTGTGCTACAATGCGGTCTAGCCGGCCGGGCCAACCACCGTCTGCCATATCTTGTGCATCCGCGGCCTCTTCATCCTCTGTGACTGGGGGGACAGCAGTCACACCTGTTTTGGGGCGCAGACCTGCCACCTCTTTACCCGCAACAGCCAGCGTGATTGGCAAGTCATCATTTTCTTTGGAGGTGGTAACACCAGCTGGTCTTGAGCGCTGTCCGACATCGATAGCACCACCTTTGGATCAAGGCAACCTAACATGTCCGCCTGCATCTTCCTCACAGACCGGCAGTTTGCCGGGGACACCCTTATCAACCCCGTCTAAGCACAATAGCCAGCCCTCGGTCCCTCAGATGTGGACAAGTAAAAGATCATTTCCTCCTAGCCATGAGAAAGCTAAGAGGTTGAATTTCACCATCTGCAAGCTCTTGGCTACAGAAATGCTGCCTTTCCGCCTGGTGGACACAGAGGATTTTCGAGACCTTATGTCCGTCGCAGTGCCCCAGTACCAGATGCCCAGTCGGCACTACTTCTCAAAGAAAGGTGTGCCTGCGCTCCACCAGCATGTCGCACACAACATCACCGCTTCTTTGAGAAACTCTGTGTGTGACAGGGTGCATTTCACCACAGACACTTGGACGAGTAGGCATGGACAGGGGCGTTACATGTCGCTGACTGGGCACTGGGTAACTATGGTGACAGCAGGACAAGGGGCTGCTGTCCAAGTCTTGCCGTCCCCACGAGTTGTGCGTCAATCCTCTTTATGTCATTTTTCCTCCACTGCTTCTGCCTCCTCAACCTCCTCTCGGTCTTCCACCTGCACCCAAAGCCTGTCTGGTCATGCCACAAGCTTTCTAACTGCGCAGAAGGGATCCTGCACACCTCCTTACTATGCTGGCAGTAGGGCTCAACGTCATCAGGCGGTTTTTACATTGAAATGTCTGGGAAATGTGAGTCACACAGCTGAGGAGTTGTGGTCAGCTCTGGAGAACCAATTTCATGAATGGTTGTCTCCACTGGACCTGAAACCAGGGAAGGCCGTGTGCGACAATGCTGCAAACCTGGGTGCGGCCCTTCGCCGGGGCAATGTCACACACGTGCCTTGCATGGCTCACGTGTTGAACCTGGTTGTCCAGCAATTTTTAGCCCACTATCCCAGACTAGATGGCCTTCTGCAGAGGGCACGGTCGCTGTGTGCTCACTTCCGCCGTTCGCATCCCGCAGCTCAGCGACTTACATCTCTACAGAAGTCGTTGGGCCTGCCACTTCACCGGCTAAAATGCGATGTGCCTACCCGGTGGAATTCAACTCTGCACATGTTGCAGCGACTGTGGCAGCACCGACAAGCCCTGGTGCAATACGTTCTGACGTATAGCCTGGGCCAACGAGATTCAGAGGTGGGGCAAATCACGCTAGAGGAGTGGTCTCAGATCAGGGACCTATGCACCCTTCTGCACAGTTTTGAAATGGCGACGAAGATGTTTAGTGCTGACGATGCCATTATCAGCATGACTATTCCAGTGATTTACATGCTGGAGCACATGTTAAACAGAATTCGGAGTCAGGTGGTGGCACAAGAGGAGGTGGAGGAAGTAGAGGAGGAGGAGTTGTATGCGGAAGGGCTAACATCTGCAAGGTCCAGACGGTCGGCAGCACCAAGGCGGCAGGCATGTGAGGGTGGGGGAGATGGTTTTACCAGGGCGCATGGTAGCAGCCAAACTAGTGAGGAAGGTGCAGGAGCCCAGGAAGAAGTGGAGGACGAACTGATGGAAGACTCATCAGATGAGGGAGACCTTGATCACATTTCTGTTGTGCGAGGTTGGGGGGAGAGGACAGAGGAAGGAAGCATGATTGTTACCTCGCCACCAACACAACAGGGACTTGGTGCTCCTGGATGCGCAACACACATGAGTGCCTTCTTGCTGCACTACCTGCAACATGACCCTCGAATTGTGAGAATTAGAAATAATCCTGACTACTGGGTTGCCACACTGTTAGATCCCCGGTACAAAAGTAAATTTGCAGAAATTATTCCTGCCATAGAAAGGGATGCATGCATGCAGGAGTATCAGCAGAGACTGTTGCAGAATCTTACATGTGCTTTTCCACAAAATACCAGTGGTGCACGTAGTGAATCTCACAGTTCCAACTTGCCAACCGTGGGACCGTCAAGTGTTCAGCACTCAAACCGTAACAGAACCACAGTATCTGGTGGTAACATCAATTTTGCGGAATCATTTCACCACTTTTTTAGCCCATCCTTTGCAAGGCCACAGGAGACAAGAAGTCTGACACATAGTCAACGCCTAGAGACGATGGTACAGGAGTATCTCCAAGTAAACATTGAAGCCACGACTGTGTCACTGGACCCTTGCTCTTTTTGGGCTTCCAATCTGGATAAATGGCCGGAGCTAGCCACTTACGCCTTGGAGATCTTGTCAGGCCCGGCAGCCAGCGTTCTGTCTGAACGTGTGTTCAGCGCTGCTGGTGGTGTGCTGACAGATAAGCGCACGCGGCTCTCCACTGATAATGTAGACAGACTCACGTTCATAAAGATGAACAAATCATGGATCCGAAACGACTTTTCTACCCCTGTGTCATCCTGGGGAGAGTAAAAGCTTGATGATTGTTTAAAATCACCCTACCAACCGTTTTAAGCTTTCAAATTACTAATCATGTTTATCTGTATCTTGACTGGAAAATAATTTGGGCTTTGTAGCAGTGTGCAGCACTGATCCTATTAGGCCATCTATAATAAGCTCCACCAGATTTAAAATTAAAAATAATTTTTAGCTGCATCTAGCCCGGAAAATAATTTTGGGGCTCCGAGTTGCGCAAGACACATAAGTGCCTTCTTGCTGCACTACCTGCAGCATGACCCTCATATTGTCAGAATTCGAAGTAATCATGACTACTGGGTTGCCACACTCTTAGATCCCCCAAACTTTTCGATCAACCTTTTCATTTTAATAAAGACCAAAAAAATGGTCATTTTTGAAATTATAAGCATTAGCAGGTTGTTAGAAACTGAAATCAAACGGTTTTCAACTCAAAACTTTATTCTAGGTGATGTTACATTTTCACATAGGACCCCTTGTTCGAAAGGAGCTTCTGAACTCTCTCGTCCATTGAATTTGTCAGGTTTTGGATGGTTTCTGCTTCAATTGTTTTGCATGAGGACAGAATACCCTCCCAGAGCTGTTGCTTAGATGTGAACTGCCTCCCGCCATCATAGACACTCCTTTTAATGATGCTCCAAAGGTTCTGAATGGGGTAGAGGTCAGGGGAGCATGGGGGTCACACCATAAGTTTGTCCCCTTTTATGCCCATATGAGCCAGAGATGCAGATGTTTTATGTGCAGCATGAGATGGTGCATTATCATGCAGAAAAATGATCTTGCTGTGAAATACACGGTTCTTCTTCTTGAACCATGGCAGGAAGTGCTGTTTGAGAAAATCCACATACATTATGGAGTTCATCTTTAGCGCCTTCAGGGATCCTAAAGGGGCCGACAATCTCTCTCCCCATGATTCCAGCCCAAAACATTACTCCACCTCCTCCTTGTTGGCGCTGTAGCCGTGTTTGCGTGGGGTGTCCATCAACCAGCCATCCTCCACTCCATCCATCTGGACCATCGAGCGCTGCACGGCACTCATCCGTGAACAAAACAGTTTTGAAATCAGTCTTCATGTAATGTTTGGCCCACTGGAGCCGTTTCTGCTTGTGTGAAGTGGATAGAGGAGGTCGACAGGATGGCGTATGCACAGCTGCAAACCTCTGAAGGACCCTGCATCTTGTTGTTCGTGGGACGTTGGAGGCACAAGCAACTTCAAAAACTTGTCTGCTGCTATGACAAGGCTTTTTTGCCGCTGCTCTTTCAACCTGACGTAATTGCCTGTAGGAAAGAGTCCTCAATTTGCCCTTATCAGCACGCACACGTGTGTACTGTGAATCAGCTACATACTTCTTGATTGCCAAGACACTTCATCCTGATCATCGCACAATGTTGATTGTAGTCATGCCTTGACCTAAACACTCCACAATTTGTTGCTTCTCAGCAGCCGACACATCCTTTTTCTTTCCATTTTGGCAGAAAATGTAGGCTGCTGAATAATGTGAGAGAACCTTCTTAAGTAGTCTTGCCTTTCATTGGACACACCTGACAAACTAATTAGCACTGGTGTCTGCAATTGCTTACAGTGATATAAAGAGCCCTGACACACATCACCATCAATGAGTTTAACTGACAAACAAACAAATTCTTCCCTTATCACTCCTAAACACTTTTTGCATAATAATTTGGAACACAGTGTACATGTGCTTTTCCACAAAACACCAGTGGTTCACGTAGTGAATCTTACAGTTCTAACTTGCCAACCGTGGTCTGTATGGAGTTGTTCAATAAAGGGCCCAAAATTAAGATAACATAGATGGGAGAGGTCTCTATGAATAGGAATTCCTAAGTATTTGATACCCTGTGAGGGCCAGGCAAAGGGAAAGTTGGACTGGATGGAATCCTATATGGATTTGGGGAGGGAGACATCGAGGGCCTCAGACTTCGCTGCATTGATTTTAAAATTTGACCATGTAACAAAGTGATCTATTTCAGCCATAACAGCATGGATGGATATATGTGATTGAGTGATATATACTAGGACATCATCAGCAAATAGAGAGCACTTGTACTCGGTGCCTCCCACCTCAATCCACCTAATATTGGGGTTATGGCGAATTGATGAGAGCAGGTGCTCCGTCACTAGGATGTATAAGAGAGGGGACAGAGAACATCCCTGCCTTGTCCCATTGGTGATTGTGAAAGGTGATGAAAATGTTCTGACGCGCCCCCTGGGCCTTGGGACACCCGGAGCCGGACCCTTTTTGGTGGATGCTGGTGGTTGTAGTCTTCGTGGCGGCGATCCGGTTCCGTGGCTCAGGGCGGTCAAACCAGTGGCGGAACTATTTATGTGGTTTTGATGTTTAAATGTCCGACTACGCCACCCGTGGATTGCGATCAGAGTGAACCGCCGCTACAGGGCAGACCGCTAAGGCTGGTGTTGTGGGTGCAGCAGAGCGTAGCATAACTCCCCACGGGAGGAGTATAGCCTCAGGGCAGTGTATGCGGAGGATGGGGGTGATGGTGCAGGGCAACAGCAGTAACGACACGGAGTCAGTGATGCAGTTCAGGGCCTTTACTCACAGTTCTTATTATCCAGACCACGTCTGCAGGTAACGGCTGCCCACGTCGTACTGTGCTCACCAGGTGAGGGGCTCAGACAACTCCCAGATAACTTTGGAGCGCTTCACAGGACCCCCTTTGTGTGTCCTTTGTCTGGCCTTTCTTACCAACACTTCTGTCCGGCTGCCTCGGGCCTCCTCTTGGTAAACTTGGCGCCAGTTTCCCTGACCCTATGTGGTGCCTTCCCAGCGGGTGGAGCAAGGGGCTGCGCCACATAAAATGTCAGAGCCTCCGGTTTCTAGCTGAGGGTCGTTTCCTGCCTCCACTAGTTCGGGGACCGGTCTCCCCCTTTGGCCTGACCCCTCCACGCAGGTGGATTCGGGCGTGGGGTGGCGACTCGCCCGTCCGCACCCCTGGGATCCCTTCATTCCTCGTTCCTGGAGCCTTCTCCGCTCCTCTTCCTTCCTTCTCCCTCTTGCAGGCCTGGGCCTCTGTTACTAGGCCCGCCTCCGGAGCAGAGCTCATGCAGAGCCCCTGCTCCCTGCCACTTCTGCTCAGACTTCTCTGCACTGAACTAAGATGGTGCCCACCTTTTATACTCCCTTCTCAATGCACCCAGGAACTGCTTCCTCCCTGCTCCTGCACTGCAGGGTTCCCCTTCCTCAGTGTTCCCTCCCCCCACTCCAGCCAGGGACAGGGACTGTCGTGCCCATCTCAGGGGCATATTGGTCGCCCTGCCCCATGGCAATGTGGTGTAATGCATGCAGGTGTCGGGTCCTGATCCACACTCCATCCTTATCTGAGAGTGAGATATCACACCTCTGGGTGAGGTGCAATACGTCTGTAGCAACCGAGCCCTCGGTGCTACAGTTCCATTTATCTTCAGCCTAGGTGACGTATTGTGATACAGGGCCGTGATTTTGGCTATAAAAGGGTCCCCTAGACCCCTACCCCAAGCTTTTTAAGAGAATCATATATGGCGTGCCAGGAGACTCTATGGAATGCTTTCTCAGCATCCAACGAGAGTATCTACTTACAAATTTTTAACTGCATCTAGCCCAGGAAATACTTTGTGCCTAGTAGCAGTGTCTGCTAGTCAGCGGATTATCCCGGCTGTTAAGCAAGCTACACCACCTGTAGTTTGGACACTTAATTTTTTCAAAGGAAATGCTTCGGGACCACGGGATACTTAGTGAAGAGCATCAGGAGGCACCCCAAGGCATAGGGGCTGGGACTGGCACTAGGATGCCTTGCGGTGGACAGCCGAGCTCGATCCTTATAAAAGCTTTTTAACTGCAGCAGCTTTAGTGGACGCTACTGGAGCTGGAATTACGCGGCTGCTGGCATGAGACTTGCCCTCCAATAGATCCTTGTAAATGGATTTAAAGTGTATTCATTCAAATTAGAGGGACAATTTAAATTAAAAAGCTTAGAGCTGCCTCCACCACAGGGGGGCTCTCTCGACCCACCAGCGGACAGGCACCAGTATTGGGAGAGGGGGGCTGGCCGTCAGGGTTCACCGCGGCTCTGGCACAAACCCGGCGACACGGAGGTGGCACGGGCAGGAGCGGACTGGCCGTCTCGGCTTCTCACTTTTTGGATTTTAGAAGGGCATGACATGCCTATATCTGTGTCTCCCCCTCCTTTTACTCCTCCACCTCTTTTCTTTTCGCATGACTATATGTACTTGTCACTTTTCCATGTGTTAGTTGTGTCTTCTGAGCAGTTTGTCAGCTTTTGGACACCTTTGAAGGTGTTTTCTATGTGTTTCTATGTGTTTTTGTTTGCCTGCCATTGGTTTTAACGGTGTTCGAAGGTGTTCGACGAACAGTTCGACGAACAGTTCGGCGAACACACGGGTGTTCGACGAACCGAACCGAACTCGAACACTACGGGGGTGGCTCAACACTACTCAGGAATAAGAGAGTGAAAGTTCTCCTTGTAGCGGGGGTCTACAAGTGTCACCAGCCAGTAATGACTGTCACCCAACATTTTGACAACGCGAGGGTCACGGTTAAGGCAGCGTAACATAAAGTCAGCCATGCGTGCCAGACTGGTAACGGGCAAGATTTCCGTGTCCTCACCAAGATGACGACTGACCATGCTCTCCTCCTCCTCCTCCTCTTCCTCCTCCCCCCTGTCCTCAGGCCACCCACGCTGAACCGACGGTATGACACTTGTACAGGTACTACCGTCTACAACGCATGATAGCAGCTCCTGTTCTTCCTCCTCCTCCTCCTCCTCTCCCTCATTGTCCCCCAATGCACGTTGGGATGAGATGAGGCTGGGCTGTGTGTAATCGCCCGCTACGGCTTCTTGATCCATCTCATCATACTCTGGCTGCAATGCCTCCTCTTTAATTCTCTGCAGAGAGCGTTGCAAAAGACAGACAAGTGGGATGCTGACACTAATCTTGGTGGCTTCCTCAAAGTTTGTCAGGATGGTACATATGTCAGACATCCAGGTCCACTCCTGAGGTCTTATGTGTGGAGTCTGACCTGAATATCGACGGCCTTGTTGCAGCTGGTACTCCACAACTGCTCTCTTCTGCTCACAAATCCTTTTCAACATGTGGAGGGTAGAGTTTCAACGTGTGGGGACATCACACACCAGTCGGTGTGCCGGAAGCTGCAAACGCTGCTGCAACACAGCAAGGGCGGCGGAAGCTGTAGCCGACTTGCGAAAATGAGCTGACAGGCGGCGTACTTTCACGAGCAGATCTGGCAACTCGGGATACGATATAAGAAACCGCTGAACCACGAGGTTAAGCACATGAGCCAGGCATGGTACATGTGTGATCTCACCTCGCCTCAGAGCCGCCACCAGGTTACGGCCATTGTCACACACGACCATGCCGGGATGTAGGTCTCAGCCACAGATCTGCCTGCTCTTTCACAGCTGTCCACAATTTACAAGCAGTGTGAGGTTTATCACCTAAGCTTATGAGTTTCAGCACAGCCTGTTGCCGCTTGGCGGAGGCAGTACTGCAATGCTTCCAGCTTGTAACTGATGCGGTGATATCTGAGATGGAGGCTGAACATGAGGAGGAGGAGGATGCGCAGGAGCTGTACACTGTGGGGGCAACTCTGACTGACATAGGGCCCGCAATCCTCGGTGTGGGGAGGATGTGTTCCGTCCCAAGGTCCGACTGGGTCCCGGCTTCCACTATGTTTACCCAGTGTGCCGTCAGAGAGATGTACCATCCCTGGCCACAAGCACTTGTCCACGTGTCCGTTGTCAGGTGGACTCTCCCAGTAACTGCGTTGTTGAGGGCACGGCAGATGCTTTGTGACACGTGCTTGTGTAGTGCGGGGATGGCACACCGGGCAAAATAGTGTCGGCTGGGGACTGAGTACCGAAGGACGGCCACTGCCATAAGATTGCGGAAGGATTCCGTCTCCACCAGCCTAAAAGGCAGCATTTCCAATGCAAACAGTCGTGAAATGTGCGAATTTAGGACTGTGGCCTGTGGGGCGTTAGCTGCGAATTTCCGCTTTCGTTCAAAGGTCTGGGATATGGACAATTGAACGCTGCGGTGGGATGTGGACGTGGACGTTGATGCTGTTTCTTGAGAAACTGCCATAACAAGTGAAGACTGAGAGGAGGGGGCATCTTTACATGCAGTATGGACAGGGGATTGCCTTGCACACACAACAGGGGGTTCTATTGCGCGCACAACAGTGGAAGAAGCAGTGGTGACACCCGCTGACACTGGTCGTGGACCCTGGGTTTCGCCCCACAAAGTCGGGTGCTTTGCTGCCATGTGCCTGATCATGCTGGTGGTGGTCAGGCTGGTAGTTTTGTCACCCCTGCTGATGCTGGCATGGCAGGTGGAACATATGGCCTTTTTGGGGTTATCTGCAGAGTCTTTAAAAAAATTCCAGACTCTGGAAGACCTACCGCTTGTACTGGCAACGTCCCTCATGTTGGTGTTACGGGGAACGGTTGCCTGCCTTCTGTCTGCGGCCACCACACTGCTTCTTCCTGCCTGTTGGGGTACTCTGCCTCCCTCCCCCTGTGTGCTGCTGGCCTCACTCTGCATGTCCTCCTTCCACGTTGGGTCAGTTACTAGATCATCCACCACCTCCTCCTCTTCCACTTGTGCACCACGATCCTCCTCCTCACTTCCTGGCAATTGTGTCTCGTCATCGTCCACCTCTTGTGACAGATTGCCAACGTCGACTCCCTGTGGCCGTGGCTGTTCAAATATTTGGGCATCGCAACATGGGATCTCCTCTTCCACCACTTCAAGCGTATCAGACGAGGGACCAAAATATGGAAATGGACCAGTGAACAGCTCTTCAGAGTGTCCAAGTGTGGGATCACTTGCTGTCTGACGACACTCGGCATGGTGGGAGGAAGGAGCATCAGGGTGAGGAGGAGTATGCGGTCGAGACTCACGGCTACTAAGAGTTGACCGTGTGAAAGACAGACCGGAGGTGGTGGTGCCCAGGTAACTGGAAGTATTGTCTGCTATCCAATTAATAACCTGTTCACACTGATCAGTTCTCAATACTGGTGTTGTTCTGTGCTTCCCTAGTAATTCGGTCAAGAAGTGGGAGCGAGAAGATGTGGCTGTTGGTTGTGGCACATTTTCACCTTGGCCACGGCCCCGTCCTCTGCACGAACCATCACCAGAACGTCCACTTCCATGTCCCTTGCCACGCGCCTTGCCCATTGTAAATGAAGTAAAATAGCTTACACTTGCACTATCAATGGAAAAAGGGTAATAAAGAGTAGATTAGAACCGTGGAAGAGGAAAACCACAGTTATTGTTTACTGGGGTATACCACACTTTTTTAAATAGAGATATTTGCGGCTGAAGAGTGAGCGACACACTCAAACTGCTTTTTTTTTAGATACCAAAGGCTCAAAACTGGATAGTACAGCGATTTGACCCGTGGAACTGCGAAACCACACTGGGATGTCGGGCCTACACAAGACTATTTTCAACAGATATATTTTTGTGTCACAACAGTCAGGAGACACTACTGTTTTTCTTTACGGAAAAACTACCAAAACCTGAATAATAGAGATTTTTTACCGTGGAACAGCAAAACCACAGTTATAATTTACTGGTGTATACCAGGCTTTTTAAAATATATATATATTTGCGACTGAACAGTGAGCGACACACTCAAACTGTTTTTTTTAGATACAAATGGCCCAAAAGTGGATAATACAGAGGTTTGTACCGTGGAACTACAAAACCACACTTGTATTTCTCGGGCCTACACCAGACTATTTTCAACAGATATATTTGTGTCTGAAAAATCAGGGAGACACTATTTTTTTTTTTTTACAGCAAAAAATGCAAAAAGCAGGATAATAGAAATTTTTTTACCGTGGAACAGCAAAAGCACACTTCTGTCTCTCTGGCCTACACCAGACTATTTTCAACAGATATATTTGTGTCTGAAAAATCAGGGAGACACTATTATTATTTTTATACAGAAAAAAATGTCAAAAACAGGATAATAGAGATGTTTTACCGTGGAACATCAAAACCACAGTAATAATTTACTGGTGTATACCAGGCTTTTTAAAATATATATATATTTGCGGCTGAACAGTGATCGACACACTCAAACTTTTTTAGATACAAATGGCCCATAGAACTGCAAAACCACACTTCTATTTCTCTGACCTACACCAGACTATTTTCAACAGATATATTTGTGTCTGAAAAATCAGAGGCACACTTTTTTTTTGGGGGGGGGGGGGCACCAAAAGGTTAATAATATGGGTATTTGTACATTGTGAAGCAGGAAAAAAAAAGAGGATTTAGATAAAAAAAAAGGATTTTTCCTGGCCCCCGGGACCTGGAGCTAAGTCCAGCAATTTCAGCAACAGGAGCAGCACACAGGACTGTAATGCAGCGTTTGCTGGTATAACCACTGCGTTTCCTATACAGCCTGCCTGCCTGCCTGCCTGATATACCTGGGATGGATATTAGTCCTGAGAAGGACTGTTTGTTTGATCTGGCAGCCTTTACAGACCCTACACTAACTATTTTGCAGGATATATCTCTCCTTAAATCAGCAGCGCTGTCCCTACACTGTCTGATCCGGAGCGACTGTGTCCAAGATGGCGGCGCCCGGTTTTAAATACTCGAGGTGACGCTGTGCGGCCAGCCAATCACTGTAATGCCCACAAACAACATGGCTGCGGCATTACAGTGACTGGCTGGCAATCCCTGCATGTTCATTGGCTCTGTAAAGAGCGCCAAACATGCAGAGCGGAGACCCGAGCTCCCGCCCGAGTAACCCGGAAATGCTCGGTGCTCGCCGAACATCCCGAGTAGCGTGATGCTCGGGCGAGTACCGAGCAGTGTCGAGCATGTTCGCTCAACACTAGTAATAATAAATTAGAAGAAAGGCATATTATGAATATTCAGAAAGGAAATTTCATTTTGCCTGATTAGTTACTCTAATTTTTCTTTATAGCAGTTGAGGACTTCTTTTTAACTACATAGTAGAGGCTGTTAAAGGGTTTTCCCAAAAGCATAGTACATGTTACTCAATAGATCTTGGAATAATAATAATTTCCACAATTGGATGTGTTAAAATAATGTTCCTGTGCTGAGATAATCTTATAAATGTGCCCCTGCTGTGTACTATGTAATTGCTGTGTCTGACTGTACAGGAACATGGTCTCATCATATTACATCTCCTGGGAAGGGAGGAGGCAAAAGAGTATACAGACCTTACAGTTGATCCTTTTGGTGAGGTAAAACATTGTTTCTGTGAGGTAAAAGAGGCAAATGTTTTACTTCAGAGAAAGCATCAGCTTTCATCCAATGCTATCTTTTCTGTATGCGCTTTTTCTTCCTACCCTGCCCAGGAGATGTGGTACTTTCAGACCATGTTCCTGCAAGGTCAGACACAGCCATTACACAGTACACAGCAAGGGCACATTTATAAGATTGTCTCAGAACAGGAACATTTTTTTTAACCACATCCAATTATGGAACTTATTATTATTCCAAGATCTATTGATTAAAATATATTTTGTTTGTGGGAAAACCCCTTTAATACTTCTGGTGAAGAGTAGGCTAATTATTCCATAGCCTAAATAATTATGGAATGGTAACATCCTTCACGGGCAGGCACAGTAACTTAGTTTAGGATTGAAGATCTTCAGTAAGGTCATTAACCCCTTAACCCCCGAGGGTGGTTTGCACGTTAATGACCAGGCCAATTTTTACAATTCTGACCACTGTCATTTTATGAGGTAATTACTCTGGAATGCTTCAACGGATCCCCCTGATTCTGAGATTGTTTTTTGTGACATATTGTACTTCATGATTGTGGTAAAATTTATTCGATATCACTTGCGTTTATTTGTGAAAAAAACGGAAATTTGGCGAAAATTTTGAAAATTTTGCAATTTTCAAACTTTGAATTTTTATGGTCTTAAATCAGAGAGATATGTCACACAAAATAGTTAATAAATAACATTTCCCACATGTCTACATTACATCAGCACAATTTTGGAACCAAAATTTTTTTTTGTTAGGGAGCTAAAAGGGTTAAAAGTTGACCAGCGATTTCTAATTTTTCCAACAAAATTTACTAAACCATTATTTTAGGGACCACATCATATTTGAAGTCACTTTGAGAGGTCTTTATGACAGAAAATACCCAAAAGTGACACCATTCTAAAAACTGCTCCCCTCAAGGTGCTCAAAACCACATTCAAAAACTTTATTAACCCTTCAGGTGCTTCACAGGAATTTTTGCAATGTGGAAGAAAAAAATTAACATTTAACTTTTTTCAGAAAAATGTTACTTTAGACCCAATTTTTTTATTTTCACAGGGGTAACAAGAAAAAATGGACCCCAAAATTTGTTGTGCAATTTCCCCTGGGCACGCTGATACCCCATATGTAGGAAAAAACACTGTTTGGGCGCACGGCAGGGCTCGGAAGGGAAGGAGCACCATTTGACTTTTTGAGTGTAAAATTTGCTTGAATAATTAGCGGACGCCATGTTGCGTTTGGAGAGCCCCTGATGTGCCTAAACATTGGAGCTCCCCCACAAGTGACCCCATTTTGGAAACTATACCCCCCAAGGCACCTATCTAGATGCATAATGAGCACTTGGAACCCCCAGGTGCTTCTCAAATTGATTCGTAAAAATTAAAAAGTATTTTTTTTTTCACTTTTTCATTTTTACGAATCAATTTGTGAAGCACCTAGGGGTTCCAAGTGCTCACTATGCATCTATATAGGTGCCGTGGGGGTCTAGTTTCCAAAATGGGGTCACTTGTGGGGGAGCTCCAATGTTTGGGCACCCAGGGACTCTCCAAATGCAACAACACTAGTCGCCATATCGTCATCTTTTTTTCTTACTTTTGAAAAAAATCCCAACCCCATCACAACTCTAGCCCCAAACCCAGCCCTAACCCTAGCCCTAACCCTAGCCCAACCCTAACCTGAGAGTTTATTTTTTACGCCGTTCCTCGTGTGGTATAAGTGATTAGACGACTTTATTCTTTGGGTCGGTGCGATTACAGTGATACCAGAATCATATGGGTTTTTTATGATTGACAGCTGTCACACACGAAAAGACGCATTGTTTGTAAAATCTAGTGTTTGCATCGCCATATTTTGAGAGCTATAATTTTTCCAGATTTTGGCAGACAGTCATGTGATGGCTTGTTTTTTGCGGGATGAGTTTACGTTTTTATTGGTGCCATTTTCAGGCACGTGACATTTTTTGATCGCTTTCTATTCCGATTTTTGGGAGGCAGAATAAACAAAAACCAACAATTTAGGAATTGTTTTTTTTGTTTTTTTTTATTCTGTTCTGCGTGTGGTAAAATTGATAAGGCAGCTTTATTCTTCGGGTCAGTACGTTTACAGCGGTACCACATTTATATCGTTTTTCTATGTTTTGCACTTTTACATAATAAAAGCAATTTTATAGAAAAAAATATTTTTTAGCATAGCTTTATTCTGAGAGCTATAACTTTTTTATTTTTCAGCTGATGGAGCTGTATGGTGACTTGTTTTTTGCGGGACGAGATGACGTTTTCAGCGGTACCATTTTTATTTATATTCGTCTTTTTGATCGCGCGTTATTCCATTTTTTGTTTGACGGTATGATGATAAAGCATTGTTTTTTGCTTCGTTTTTTTTTTTTTTTTTTTACCGTGTTCACTGAAGGGGTTAACTAGTGGGACAGTTTTATAGGTCAGGTTGTTCCAGACGCGGCGATACCAAATATGTGTACTTTTATTGTTTTTTTTTTATTTATAATAATATTTATTGATGGGTACATTAATTTTTTTTTTTGGTGGATTATTTTTTTAATTTTTTTTTAATATTTTTACAATTTTTTTTTATTTTTTTTTCACTTTCTGACAGTTTTTACACTTATTTACTCTGTCCCACTCTGGGACTTTTTTTATTCTGATCGCCTGCACAGCATAGGGATGGAGCACCATCCCTGTGCCGTGCAGGCTGTCAGCGCTGGACAGGGAGAAGATAGTTTGGAGATGCACTGCGCATGTCCAAACAATCTTCCTGTTGTCTGGTGACCCGGATGTTGTCATGACGACATCGGGTCATCATGGCAACATCCTGGAAGCCACGGCAAACAGCGCTGGAGGCCGGAAGAGGAGGTGAGTATCTGCGATCACCTCCCCTTGCCACTGCAATGCTGCGATCGACATCGATCGCAGCATTGCGGGGGTTAATGTGCTGGGAGCGCTCCCTGCACATAGTACCGGGTGTCAGCTGTGACAATTAGCTGACACCCGGTGGCGATCGCGCCCGCACAGCCTGTGTGCGCGCGCGATCGCGATGACGTACTAATACGGGTCTGGCTCTTAAGTTCCAGGGCACAGACGCGTATTAGTACGTCTAATGTTGTTAAGGGGTTAATGTCTTTATAGAATATCTGTTTCGGTATTATCAAACATCTTACTACATAAAGAGCTTAATGTTGAGGTGAGTCCGAGGTGAGATTGTTCCTTTTTTTCACCTCATGATTATACAGCATTGTCTTAGTGGTAATTACTTACCAAATATTAGCACTATGATGGCTTTGTGAGGTATTATAAAGGATTGATAGATTTTGCCCTGAAACTGGTTAACTACAGTTTTTGCATCTTAGGGCCTTTTGAATTGTTTGTACTATATTGTGATAAATACTGAAATTCTGTAGTGAAAGAAGCACTCGCATGAAAATTTTTATCCTTTTAATATATCGCAGTCATCTTATATAGCACTGTGTACCTACAATTGCTCATTTTGCCTTTCTATCCAGTTAATTCTTCTGTTTTCAATTAGGTCTATGGTATTACGTGATTAAAAACTGACTAGCTGAATCATTCTAAGCTTTGTGTAGAAACAGGAAGTCTCTTTTGCCTGCATGAGTCATCCCCCTCTTCAACTTCTTACCCAGCAGCTCAGTTTCACAGCCTCTGCCAGGGACTTTGCAGTGAGTAGAGTTGTAGTTCTAACGATGACTCATGCAGGGAATAGAGACTTCCTGTTTCTATATAGAATTTAGAAGGATTCAGCTAGTCAGTTTTTAATCATGTGATGTCATAGACCTAATGTAAAAGAGAAGAATTATCTGGGTAGAAAGGCAAAATGAGCAATTGTAAGTACACAGTGCTATATAATGTAATGACTGTAATATATTAAGAGGATAAATATTTAAATAAAACAAATCTTTATAACAAAACTGTATACAAATCTGCTCATCTTCTGCTGCTCTATAACATGTTTCCCTAAATTGTCTATTATATTCAGTATGACATGTTCCTTTAAAAAAATCCTCATCAAACATGCAAGTGTGATTAATGTATTTCACTGTGGTTGTCTGCATGAGGCTTCAAGCTTTGTTGTATACTATTTTTCTCATTGAATATGGTGTACATAATACTGTATGTACTAACATTCTGGAATACTTAGTTTGACCTAAGTTTACCTGACCTTAGTTTGAGGCTATGTGCCCACAATGCAGAAATGCTGCAGATTTTTTCCCCTTCTCCCTGGCAGGAAAAACGCATGTGGATTTTACAAGAGTTTTTCCCGCCAGATAGAAGCGTTTGTCAAGCGTTTTTGCATGCATTTCTGCATGCGGGTTATCAAGCGCTTTTCCAAGCGATTTTAGCATCACTTGGAAAAGAGCTTGACAACTTGGTCACACTATATAAATCCATGCAACCGGCATGGATTTATATAGTGTGACCAAGTAATAGTTAAAAAAAAGAGAAAAAATGGTAAAAAATAAAAAATAAAGATTATTCTTACCTTCCGATGGCCCCCGGTATTTTCTCCTCTTCGTCTGGTCTGTTGTATGGTGGTGTGAAAGGACCTGCGATGACGTCATTGAACCATGTGACAGGTCACGCGACCGCCGACGTCGGCGGTCGCGTGACCTATCACATGACTAAATGACGTCATCGCAGGTCCTCACACTACCGCGACCGATACAACAGACCAGACGGAGAGGAGAAAATACCGGGGGCCATCGGAAGGTAAGAATAATCTTTATTTTTTATTTTAAATCATTTTTTTAACAGGTTCTATGGTACCTGGGTCTGGAGAAGAGTCTCCTCTTCTCCAAACCCTGGTACCATCCGCACATAGAATCGCTTAATATCCGTGTGTGCAAATGTGCTGACACAGATATTAAGCGTTTCAATGCAAGTCAAAGGCGACAATTACGCTGCGCAAAATTAATGGACATGCTGCGTATTTTTCCGCAATGATAATCACAGCACAGCACATGCGGATTATCATTGGGGACTATGGGCACATATTACCAAGCGTAAAATGCTTGAAAAACGCATAGTGGGCACGCAGCCTGAGACAGGCTTACAAGCTGGACAGTCCATAAGCACCTAGAAGGGTCACATTCTTTTAGCAGTGTAAAATCTGGCTCAGCTACGTATTCAGTAGTAGTTTTCAATACAGTGTGATATCTAGAGAATAGAAATATTTGATGAATGTTTTCTGCTAAGGAGATAACTTCTCAACTAAGCAGAGCGACACAAGAGGCAAGAATGTGAAGTTCCTGTAAAGTTCTTGCCTAAGCTCCAGTAGAAACTGTTTCTAATTATGAGCATTCACAGCAGACATATTATGTGATTATGTGACCTGGATTTTACTTTGCACACTTTGTCGACATCTGTTGTATCTTTAGAAATTTGCTCCTGGCTATGAAGCTGAATCCCACTGCTTCTTTAAAATGCATGTTTTCAAAAGGAATGTACTAGTGTGATGTTTTTCTGCTTGGAGGTATTGCATCATGGCTGAAGGTTCATAACCCTTTTGAGGTTCCAAGGTTAAGCAATGTGAACATGTGATGCAAAAACCTACCTATTCCTTTATTTCTACAGTGGACAAAATACTGAATTTCTGAGTGGCCTGACTGACCATTTATAGACCTCACTAGAAAAGTAACAAAAATGGAGGCAATGGCAGAAAATTTCTAGGCACCTTGGTCACAATTAGCATTCTAGCATTTGCGCAATAGCTTAAAAGTGACTCACATCCCAGATGAAGTTGAAGTGAAACATCTGCTGAAAAAAACTGAAAAACTAAATAAACTGTCAAGTTACTGGATTGAAGCATAAAATTGATGTGTTACAATTAGATTAGGGGATGAAATGTAAATACTCTATGGTTTACTTCTTAAAACAACCTTTGTGCGAAGAAGCATAGGTTAATAATTTGCAAAGAGAATTTCGTATCCCATAGGCTGAGCATGAGCCAGCTGACATTCATCTGTCCCTTTAAAGGGAATCTGTCACTAGGATCAACCCTCCTAAGCTGTCCATATAGTAATGTAGGTTATAGGAAGCTGAATAAAATGGTACCTTAATATTTGCGATTCAATGTCTTATCCCTGAGTAATCCACAGTTTTCTTAATATGCAAAAGGGCAGTTAAGATCTATGGCCCGGACATAGATCTCTCAGGGAGTCTGCCTCAAGAGCTTATATTAAATGTAAGGGGTGTTACCTGTGACTGGTAAAATCCGTGTGATTTGGCAAGCTCCAATTTTGTCACAATGGCTCATCTCTAGTGACAACCATTCCTACAAGAGTGTATCTACATGTGTTATATAAAACAGTATTTCTTTAAGAGGTGCTCTGCCTTTATTCTTTAGATTTCCTATGTAAGCTTTCCAATTTTTCAAAAAATACATCTTGCCCACCACCATTTTGTACATCGCTGAAGCATCAGTGAGCGGGCTAGTCTCATTTTGCGTGGCTGCAATGGCTTCCTCATAATTCCTTCCAGCTGTGACATACCTTGTGCATTCGGTCATCAGAGATTAGCGGTTTCCAGGACTGGCAGTTTGTATGAGTTGGTTTCCTTCTCTAGATTTCACCTCATAAGCGGATTATACATATCATTATGAAATCTCACTCTCTCATTCTTTTGCCTTTCCACTACTAAGATTCACGAGAATGTATTTGTCACTAATCAAACTTTTGGAGAAAATTTGATGAAGCTGTCAAATTTAAATTTCAAAACATCCACTCATCTCTAGTAAGGAACCTATACAGTTGTGCTCAAAAGTTTACATACCCCGGCAGAATTTTTCTTTTCTTGGCCTTGTTTCAGAGAATATGAATAATAACAAAAAAAAAATTTCTCCACTCATGATTATTGGTTGGGTGAAGCCATTTATTGTCAAAGTACTGTTTTCTCTTTTTAAATCTTTATGACAACCAAAAACATCCAAATGACCCTGACTAAAAGTTCATATACCTCAGTTCTTAATACCATGTATTGCCCTCTCTTATAAGCATGAGCAAACATTTCAATGTTTGGTTCGGAAAAGTTCACCGAACAAATTGATATTCGCCAAATTTATTCGCCGAATGTTGATCGAACATTTCCGAATCCCATAGGAGTCAATGGGGGGACCAAAAAAATGCATATACAACACCTAGAAATGGGACCAAAAGCTGCCAAAACACCTCAAATTAGGTGTAGACACCAGGGAAGTGCCATCAATTGAACCAGAGTACAAGTACTATAATTATTATTACTGTGACAGCCACATTTATTCAGTTGCGCTTTACATATCAAAAGGGGTCACCGATTGGTACAACAGGAGAGAGGACCCTGCCTGCGAGGGCGCACTGTCACGGATGTGGTTTGTAGGACCACTGTGCCACGGACCCCAGAGAACCTGGAGGGGCGTGACTAAGCGAGCACCGGACTGTTCACTAGAGCCTCTGATGGTGAGGTTAGACTTGGCTCCCCATGAATGCCAGGGGCCACTACAGGACAGACCAACGAACGCTCAGCTAGACCCAGTAGGACAGACTAGATGGTGCAGGAGGCAGAGTCTGTATCAGAGTGCAGCAGGCAGAGTCTGTATCAGAGTGCAGCAGGCAGAGTCTGTATCAGGAGTGCAGCAGGCAGTGTCTTTATCAGGAGTGCAGAAGGCAGAGTCTGTATCAGGAGTGCAGCAGGCAAAGTCTGTATCAGGAGTGCAGCAGGCAAAGTCTGTATCAGGAGTGCAGCAGGCAGAGTCTGTATCAGAGTGCAGCAGGCAGAGTCTGTATCAGAGTGCAGCAGGCAGAGTCTGTATCAGAGTGCAGCAGGCAGAGTCTGTATCAGAGTGCAGCAGGCAGAGTCTGTATCAGAGTGCCGCAGGCAGAGTCTGTATCAGAGTGCAGCAGGCAGAGTCTGTATCAGAGTGCAGCAGGCAGTGTCTGTATCAGGAGTGCAGCAGGCAGTGTCTGTATCAGGAGTGCAGCAGGCAGTGTCTGTATCAGGAGTGCAGCAGGCAAAGTCTGTATCAGGAGTGCAGCAGGCAGAGTCTGTATCAGGAGTGCAGCAGGCAGAGTCTGTATCAGGAGTGCAGCAGGCAGAGTCTGTATCAGAGTGCAGCAGGCAGAGTCTGTATCAGAGTGCAGCAGGCAGAGTCTGTATCGGAGTGCAGCAGGCAGAGTCTGTATCAGAGTGCAGCAGGCAGAGTCTGTATCAGGGTGCAGCAGGCAGAGTCTGTATCAGGGTGCAGCAGGCAGAGTCTGTATCAGGGTGCAGCAGGCAGAGTCTGTATCAGGAGTGCAGCAGGCAGAGTCTGTATCAGGAGTGCAGCAGGCAGAGACTGTATCAGGAGTGCAGCAGGCAGAGTCTGTATCAGGAGTGCAGCAGGCAGAGTCTGTATCAGGAGTGCAGCAGGTAGAGTCTGTATCAGGAGTGCAGCAGGCAGAGTCTGTATCAGGAGTGCAGCAGGCAGAGTCTGTATCAGGAGTGCAGCAGGCAGAGTCTGTATCAAGAGTGCAGCTAGGACTGGTAAGCAACCTTACACAACTTAGACTGCAGAACAGGAAGGCTCCACTACAGCCAACCCAATAGATGGAGACCCAATCAGGATTCCCCACATTTAAAAAAATTAGTGCCAGACGCCAGCAAAGTGGCATCAATTTCACTACTGTACAAATAGTGTAAATATGACCCACACCTCTTACAGCCAACCCAGGAGATGGAGACCTAACCAGGAGTGTTCACATTGCCCTAAATGAGGGCCTAACACCACAGAAGTGGCATCAATGTCATCAGACTACAAGTAGTTTAATGCAGACCCATACCTGTTCCACTATTGCCAACCCAGGAGATGTAGACTCAATCGGAAGTGTTTACATTTAAAAAAAATAGGGCCATTTCCGCGGCCAACAGATTGGAGATGGTGGAGTTCAACCTCTTAGCTTTGTCATGTGTAGGATGAAACAATCTTTTACGTGAACACAACAGCGGGATTGAGGGCTGGCTGCAGTGCTGAGAGAGGGCAGAGTATGGTGAAATGGACAAACCGACAAACCGATAGACCGTGAGTGAGGTGCAGGCGGAAATGTTACGGTGGAGATGGAGACCTAACCAGGAGTGTTCACATTGCTCTAAATGAGGGCCTAACACCACCGAAATGATATCAATGTCATCAGACTACAAGTAGTTTAACAAAGACCCAAACCTGTCCCACTACAGCCAACCCAATGGATAGAGACACAATCAGAATTCTCCACATTTCCCAAAATTAGGGCCTAAAACCTGAAGCAGCAGCAAGAGCAGGCACAGAAGCCATATGACAGACTGCAATTTCAAGAGATCAATGCAGCACACTCAATTCGACAACATCACCTACTCTGTACAGTCTGCAATTGGGGTGCAAAAGTCCTTGGAGATCTATGACTTGTTCATCTTGCTGAAAGTTAGGCGGTCTACATTTTCAGGGGACAGCCGGGTGAGCTTATCCGTCAAGACACTACCAGAAGCGCTGAAGACACGTTCAGAGAGAACACTGGCTGCCGGGCATGATAAAACCTCCAAGGCGTGAAAGGCGAGCTCAGGCCATTCATCCATTTTTGAAGACCAAAATGTAAAAGGGTCCAAACCCTCCCTGATGGTATTGATGTTGAACTCTAGATACTCCTGCACCATCCTCTCCAGTCGTTCACCACTTGTCAGACTTGTACTCTGTTTTGCTGGTGCACGAGCTGGTGCAAAAAATGTGTGAAAGGACTCCCAGAAATTGCTTCTGCCACTTACTCTGCTGCTGCTGCTAATGTTTTGGCATTGACGAACTTATGTGCCGGAAGTTGAAAGACTACAGCTGCGATGTACACTGTGTGCCTCATTGTTATCTTGGGGAAAACCTCTATTAAGGTTGCTTAAAAGCTTGTTTCGATACTCCAACATAAGCGGATCCCTTTCCAGGGCGGAAAGCATTTGGCAAAATTGACTCTTATAATGTAGATATAAGAGTGGCAACCCAGTAGACAGCATTATTTTGAATCCTAACTGTAAGGAGATTATGTTGCAGATAGTGCATCAAGAAGGCACTTATATGTCGGGCTCTTCCAGGAGGTCCAAAGCCCGGCTCTATTGTGGGCGACGTAACAGTGATGCTTGTTTCCTTCGTCCCCTCCTGTCAACCATGTTCAAACGAGAGGGGATGATTATCCTCTTCATCCTCTGACAGCTGCTCGCTCATCACCTCTTCCTCCTCCATTATTTCCATGGCTCTTGCACCTTCACTAACAGTTTGCCTGGTATCACCAAACCCCCTCAATCGCTGTAATCCACAGTCACTTGGCATCCGCCTGTGTGACGACAGTCTGGAAATTTGAGACATTGGTATCCTTACCGCATCCTCTTCTTCTTCTGGGGCCACCACCTCCTGCCACAGGTTAATCAAAGTTTGCTCTAGCATGTATATGACCGGAATAGTGATGCTGATGATGGCATCATCAGCGCTAACCAGTTTAGTAGCCATTTCAAAACCGTGCAGATGGGTGCAGAGTAGAGATGAGCGGTCTTCGACTAGAACTGTTCGCCAGTCTCAAATTCAAGCTGTTTTGGGCGGTGTTCGAGTTGTTCGACGAACCCGAACGATTTGCAAAAAATTCGGCTGTTTGAGGTTATGTTCGATAACTGTTCGTGCACCAAAAGCGTGTCCTGCATGTCTGGCGCTATTTAGAGCACCAGTCATGCAGGGATTGCCTGCCACTCACTGTAATGCCACAGCCATGGTGGTTGTGGCATTACAGTGGATGCCCAAATCGATGGGAACTGTGCTCACAGTGAAACACGAAAAGCCGGCAATTCAGCAGCGGCATACACCGGTACCCGACAATTTATAACAGACAGAATAGAGCATCACACATAGATTAGATAGATAGAAACATGTCAGTCACATATATATGAAGTACAGTGACAGTGTTGCTTACTGTACTTGTCATTTAGTGTAAAGGATTTATCAAAAAAAATAATAGTGTTTTCATGCACCGTCTCTTTAAAAAAGCCGGCCGGCAATTCAGCATCTGTACCCGGCAATTTAGAATAGAAGGAATAGAGAATCACACATAGATTAGATAGATAGAAACATGTCAGCCACATATATACGAAGTACAGTGACAGTGTTGCTTACTGTACTTGTCATTTAGTGTAAAGGATTTATTAAAAAATATAATAGTGTTTTCGTGCACCGTCTCTTTAAAAAAGCCGGCCGGCAATTCAGCAGCGGTACCCGACAATTTATAACAGACAGAATAGAGCTTCACACATAGATTAGATAGATAGAAACATGTCAGTCACATATATATGAAGTACTGTGACAGTGTTGCTTACTGTACTTGTCATTTACTGCAAAGGATTTATTAAAAAAAAATAATAGTGTTTTCATGCACTGTCTCTTTAAAAAAGCCGGCCGGCAATTCAGCATCTGTACCCGACAATTTATAACAGACAGAATAGAGCTTCACACATAGATTAGATAGATAGAAACATGTCAGTCACATATATATGAAGTACAGTGATAATGTTGGTTACTGTACTTGTCATTTAGTATTAAAATAAAGGATTTATTATTAAAAAAAATTGGCGTGGGGTTCCCCGTAATTTTAGTCTCTAGCGGAGGTTAAGCAGACAGCTGGGGCAGATGTTTGAAGCCTGGGAAGTGGGTAATACCCACGGAGCTTCCCAGGCTACTAATATCAGCCCCCAGCTGAATACCTAGCCTTTACTAGCTATTAAAATGGAGGACCCCCCCAAAAAAATGACGTGGGGTCCCCCCTAATTTAATAGCTAGCAAAGGCTAGGCAGACAGCTGGGGGCTGATATTAATAGCCCAGGAAGGGAGCCATGAATATTGGCCCCCTCCCAGGCTAGAAACACCAGCCGTCAGCCGCCCCAGAAATGGCGCATCCATAGGATGCGCCAATTCTGGCACTTAGCCTCGCTCTTCCACGCTGCCCTGGTGCGGTGGCAGGGGGTAATAGGGTTGGGGTTGATGTCAGCTTATAATGCCAGCTGACATCAAGCCCAGGTTAGTAATGGAGAGGCGTCTATAAGACACCCCCATTACTAACCCCATAGTCAAAGTTAAAAGAAAACACAAACACCCAGAATAAAGTCCTTTAATTGAAATAAAGACACAATTCTTTATTGTTCTAAATTAAACCATACTTACAGTCACGCCCATTCCAGCTGAAGCCAACGATCTCCTGCAATAAAAGAAAAATAATAAAGCAACCTCATCCTTACCTTTCCATGGTTCCCACGACAGCTTCAGCTCTGCTACATCGAGATAACAGGCTGGACCGCAGCAGAACGCTGCCATCCAGCCTGTCATCCCGCAGACATTGAGAAGCGCAGGCATGCTTGCGCTCTGCAGTGTCTGGCTGTGACGGCATAAAGATGAGACGAGTTCATGTCCAATGAACTCGGCGCACCTCATGCACGTCACTGACAGCGTGGGAGAATTCTCACGCTGTAGCGCTGAGTGCAGGAGAATTTTCCCACGCTGTCAGTGACGTGCATGAGGTGAGCTGAGATCATTGGACATGAATGAGCTCACCTCATGCACGTCTCTGACAGCGTGGGAAAATTCTCCTGCACTCAGCGCTTCAGCGTGAGAATTTTCCCACGCTGTCAGTGACGTGCATGAGGTGAGCTCATTCATGTCCAATGAACTCAGCTGACCTCATGTACGTCACTGACAGCGTGGGAGAATTTTCACGCTGAAGCGCTGAGTGCAGGAGAATTCTCCCACGCTGTCAGTGACGTGCATGAGGTGAGCCGAGTTCATTGAACATGAACTCGTCTCATCTTTATGCCGTCACAGCGAGACACTGAGGAGCGCAAGCATGCCTGCGCTTCTGAGTGTCCGCGGGATGACAGGCTGGATGGCAGCGTTCTGCTGCGGTCCAGCCTGTCATCTCGATGTAGCAGAGCTGAAGCTGTCGTGGGAACCATGGAAAGGTAAGGATGAGGTTGCTTAATTATTTTACTTTTATTGCAGAAGACATTGGCTTCAGCTGGAATGGGCGTGATGGTAAGTATGGTTTAATTTAGAACAATAAAGAATTGTGTGTTTATTTCAATTAAAGGACTTTATTCTGGGTGTTGTGTTTTTTAAAATACTTTACTAGAAATTCACGGTGGTCATGTCTAATATTGGCGTGACCCCATGAATTTCGGGCTTAGGGCCAGCTGATAATGCCAAGCTGGCCTTAACCCCTTTATTACCCAGTGAGCCACCGCACCAGGGCCCTGGATGAGTTGGGTACAGCGCCAGAAGATGGCGCTTCTATGAACGCGCCATTTTCTGGGGCGGCTGCGGACTGCAATTTGCAGCGGGTGGGGCCCAGAAAGCTTGGGCCTCCCTGCGCTGCGGATTCCAGCTCCCAGCTGCCTAGTTGTATCTGGCTGGGCACAAAAATAGGGCGAAGCCCCACGCATTTTTTTTTTAAATTATTTCATGAAATTCATGGAATAATTAAGAAAAAAAGGGCTTCCCTATATTGTTGTGTCCAACCAGGTACAAATAGGCAGCTGGTGGTTGGGGGCAGCCCGTCCCTGCCTGCTGTACCTGGCTGGACACAAATATAGTGCGAAGCCCCACGTCAATTTTTTTTTAATTATTTCATGAAATAATTTTTTTAAAAAAGGGCTTCCCTATATTGTTGTGTCTGGCCAGGTACAAATAGGCAGCTGGTGGTTGAGGGCAGCCCGTTCCTGCCTGCTGTACCTGACTGGACACAAATATAGGGCGAAGCCCCACATCAATTTTTTTTAAATTATTTCAGGAAATTCATGAAATAATGAAAAAAAAATTGATGTGGGGCTTCGCCCTATATTTGTGTCCAGTCAGGTACAGCAGGCAGGAACGGGCTGCTCCCAACCACCAGCTGCCTATTTGTACCTAGCCGGACACAACAATATAGGGAAGCCCTTTTTTTCTTAATTATTCCATGAATTTCATGAATTTAAAAAAAAAATACGTGGGGCTTCGCCCTATTTTGTGTCCAGCCAGGTACAACTAGGCAGCTGGGGGCTGGAATCTGCAGCGCAGGGAGGCCCAAGCTTTCTGAGCCCCACCCGCTGCAAATTGCAGTCCGCAGCCGCCCCGGAAAATGGCGCGTTCATAGAAGCGCCATCTTCTGGCGCTGTACCCAACTCATCCAGGGCCCTGGTGCGGTGGCTCACTGGGTAATAAAGGGGTTAAGGCCAGCTTGGCATTATCAGCTGGCCCTAAGCGCGAAATTCATGGGGTCACGCCAATATTAGACATGACCACCATGAATTTCTAGTAAAGTATTTTAAAAAAACACAAACACCCAGAAAAAAGTCCTTTAATTGAAATAAACACACAATTCTTTATTGTTCTAAATTAAACCATACTTACCGCCACACCCATTCCAGCTG
This sequence comes from Phyllobates terribilis, assembly GCF_046119375.1. Classification (NCBI taxonomy): domain Eukaryota; kingdom Metazoa; phylum Chordata; class Amphibia; order Anura; family Dendrobatidae; genus Phyllobates; species Phyllobates terribilis. The sequence goes on along the minus strand of NW_027362764.1, from coordinate 153,227,959 downwards.
AAGCCAATGATCTCCTGCAATAAAAGTAAAATAATAAAGCAACATCATCCTTACCTTTCCATGGCTCCCACGACAGCTTCAGCTCTGCTACATCGAGATGACAGGCTGGACCGCAGCAGAACGCTGCCATCCAGTCTGTCATCCCGCAGACACTGAGAAGCGCAGGCTTGCTTGCGCTACTCAGTGTCTGGCTGTGACGGCATCCAGATGAGCCGAGGTCATATCCAATGAACTCGGCTCACCTCATACACGTCACTGACAGCGTGGGAGAATTCTCACGCTGAAGCGCTGAGTGCAGGAGAATTTTCCCACGCTGTCAGTGACGTACATGAGGTGAGCCGAGTTCATTGTCGGCTCATCTGGATGCCGTCACAGTCAGACACTGAGGAGTGCAAGCATGCCTGCGCTTCTCAGTGTCTGCGGGATGACAGGCTGGATGGCAGCGTTCTGCTGCGGTCCAGCCTGTCATCTCGATGTAGCAGAGCTAAAGCTGTCCTGGGAACCATGGAAAGGTAAGGATGAGGTTGCTTTATTATTTTTCTTTTATTGCAGGAGATCGTTGGCTTCAGCTGGAATGGGCGTGACGGTAAGTATGGTTTAATTTAGAACAATAAAGGAATGTGTCTTTATTTCAATTAAAGGACTTTATTCTGGGTGTTTGTGTTTTTTTTAACTTTGACTATGGGGTTAGTAATGGGGGTGTCTTATAGACGCCTCTCCATTACTAACCTGGGCTTGATGTCAGCTGGCATTATAAGCTGACATCAACCCCAACCCTATTACCCCACTGCCACCGCACTAGGGCAGCGTGGAAGAGCGAGGCTAAGTGCCAGAATTGGCGCATCCTATGGATGCGCCATTTCTGGGGCGGCTGACGGCTGGTGTTTCTAGCCTGGGAGGGGGCCAATATTCATGGCTCCCTTCCTGGGCTATTAATATCAGCCCCCAGCTGTCTGCCTAGCCTTTGCTAGCTATTAAATTAGGGGGTCCCCACGTCATTTTTTTTGGGGGGGTCCTCCATTTTAATAGCTAGTAAAGGCTAGGTATTCAGCTGGGGGCTGATATTAGTAGCCTGGGAAGCTCCGTGGGTATTACCCACTTCCCAGGCTTCAAACATCTGCCCCAGCTGTCTGCTTAACCTCCGCTAGAGACTAAAATAACGGGGAACCCCACGCCAATTTTTTTTAATAATAAATCCTTTATTTTAATACTAAATGACAAGTACAGTAACCAACACTGTCACTGTACTTATTATATATGTGACTGACATGTTTCTATCTATCTAATCTATGTGTGAAGCTCTATTCTGTCTGTTATAAATTGTCGGGTACAGATGCTGAATTGCCGGCCGGCTTTTTTAAAGAGACGGTGCATGAAAACACTATTATTTTTTTTAATAAATCCTTTACACTAAATGACAAGTACAGTAACCAACACTGTCACAGTACTTCATATATATGTGACTGACATGTTTCTATCTATCTAATCTATGTGTGAAGCTCTATTCTGTCTGTTATAAATTGTTGGGTACCGCTGCTGAATTGCCGGCTGGCTTTTTTAAAGAGACGGTGCACGAAAACACTATTATATTTTTTAATAAATCCTTTACACTAAATGACAAGTACAGTAAGCAACACTGTCACTGTACTTCATATATATGTGACTGACATGTTTCTATCTATCTAATCTATGTGTGATGCTCTATTCCTTCTTGTCTAAATTGTCGGGTACCGGTGTATGCCGCTGCTGAATTGCCGGCCGGCTTTTTTAAAGAAAGCGTCTTCTGAGCAGTTTGTCAGCTTTTGGACACCTTTGAAGGTGTTTTCTATGTGTTCCTATGTGTTTTTGTTTGCCTGCCATTGGTTTTAACGGTGTTCGACGGTGTTCTAAGGTGTTCGACGAACAGTTCGACGAACAGTTCCTCGAACATCCCGGTGTTCGACGAACCGAACCGAACCCGAACACTACGGGGGTGGCTCAACACTAGTGCAGAGGTCCTTAATCTTTTCTCACTCCACAAACGTGCTATGTCCATACTATGTTGCCCCAAGCTATACGTCATGACATACTGCGTCAGAGCTCGTTGCTGCTGGCACAGTCGCTGCAACATGTGTAGAGTGGAATTTCACTGCGTCGGCAGATTGCAGATCAACCTGTTAACAGGCACGGACAAAGACCTCTGCATCGATGCAAGTAGATGACATAAGGGGTGCGAACGGTGGAAGTGAGCACACAGCTTCCGTACTTTGTGAAGCAACTCATCCAGGCCAGAATAGCGGCGGAGAAATCGCTGTACCACCAGATTGAAGACGTGAGCCATGCAAGGCACGTGTGTGAGCTTGCCTCGGCCTAAGGCCACTAACAGGTTTGCACTGTTATCGAACACAGCCTTCCCTGGCTCTAGGTTCAGCGGAGACAGCCATTGCTCAAACTGAGTCTGGAGAGCTGCCCACAACTCTTCACCTGTATGACTGCGATCTCCAAGGCATATTAATTTGAAGACTGCCTGATTACGGTGAGCCTTGACTGCACAATACGGAGGTTGTGTGTATTTGCTCCGCACCCTTGGAACGCATGTCTCATTAAGGCAGAGGTTGAGTGCGCAGGTGGAGGCCCTAGAGGAGGTGGAGGAGGCAGAAGCAGCGGAGTAAGTTGGAAATACAGAGGTTTCTTCTGCAAGCCTTGGGGATTCCAAGCTTTGTGGATCAGCCCCTTCCCTGCCTGCCCCCACAGACACCAGAGTCACCCAGTGCCCAGTCAGCGAGATGTAACGCCCTTGGCCATGCTTACTCGTCCAGGTGTCTGTGGTGAAATGCACCCTGGCACACGTAGATTTAGACAAGGAACCGGTGATTTTGTCTGCGACATGCTGGTGTAGCGCAGGCACAGCTTTCTTAGAGAAGTAATGGCCACTGGGCAACTGGTACTGGGGGACTGCGACGGCCATCAGTTTTCGGAAACCGTCTGTATCTACCAGGTGGAGAGGCAGAATTTCCATGGCCAACAGATTGGAGAAGGTGGAGTTCAACGTCTTAGCTTTGTCATGCATAGGATGAAACAATCATTTACATGACCACAACTGCGGGGCTGAGGGCTGGCTAAGGTGCTTAGAGAAGGTGGAGTATGGTGAACTGTGAGTGAGGTGCAGATGTTGAGAAACATGTGGTGTGCTCGGTGAAACAAACACAGCAGGCGTGTCCGCTTCCATTACAGCTGACGGGCTGCCACTCAGCCTGACTGGAGCAGAAAAAAACCCGGAGTTTCTGCGATGTCAGACCTGAGTGACAATACTTGGCATGGTAACAGAGGAGGAGGAAGAAGAAGCGGATACATTTGATGGGGCAGCTGATAGTTGTTGAGGTGCGCTGGTCCGCATTTAAGCGCAGTAAGATTCCCAGCGTAAGAATGTTGTTTGAGCATGCAAACGTTCATGTACAGTATGTAGTAGTCAAATTATTTAAGTTTTTCCCTCTACTGAGTTTTTTTTGCAAAGTTTGCAGATAACGTGAGTTGGCTCATCCTTTGCAGTGACAAAAAAAGCCCATGCTAGGCAACCTTTGCTGCCCCTGCGAGCTGCAGAGCCTTGACTGCTGCTGGCCAAAGCGACGGTTGTGGCTAAGGATGCAGATCTCCTTGTGCTTGCATCACTCCTTATCTGCGCCATAGGGCGAAATGTAACCTCCTTGTCTTCCTCCTCCACCTCTTCAGATGAGCTACTCAGCTGCGTGACTCTGGGTTCACACCAAGTAGAATCTTCAACCTCGTCATCATCCAATGTGTTATCCCATTCCTCACCCTCAGAGTGAACCCTCTCCTCTTGTTGCCCAGACAGCACAGTACAGTCCGCATGAGTCTCAGGTATCTGAGTCTCATCGGGATCACCTCTCTCCCCTGCAGTTAACGTCTGGTGACAAGGGTCAGGAACCTGCTTGGACCCTACTTCGTCCTGCCCTGAATCCAAGCTAAAAAAATTTGGGGCATCGGTGCAGATGCTTTCCTCCCCTTTCCTCTGTGACTGTTTGGAGTACACTTCTGATGCCCATGGTGTAGAATGGGTGAAGAGTTCTACAGTCTCGCCCATCTGTGGTTCGCTACAGTCAGTTGGGCAGTTGGCCAGTTGTGACAAGGGGGTAAGCATGGGTAATTGGGGTGCCACCTCTGTGAACTGTACTGCGTGTGATGTTGAGGTGGAGGAAGAGGAGGAGAGGGCACTGGAAGCAGAGTTTGCCATCCACTGGAACACCAGCTCTTTCTGGGCCTTATCAACAAGGCATATCGCTGTGCGGCTGCCAAAGAAAGGAAGTGCAGTAGGTCGCCAACTGACATAAGTTATCAGTTGGACCTGTTTTTGTTGGTTCACTAGTGCTTTCACTAACATTACCACGTACCCCATGTACACCTAGAACACCAAGCCTATTCCCCCTTCCACCACACCCTCTCTTTTTCCCACTCATGTTGGTCAGATACAGTGTTAGGAGCACGCAATTAACTAAAGAAAAATAGTTTTTTTTCCTGTGCAAAAGCTCAGCACACACCTGAATTTCAGCGACACTAAATAACAAGGTAAGATATGGCCTTTCGTATAACGTTGCTAACAGACAAAAGAAATTTGTTAGTGTGCATGAGGCCAATAAAACCTACGAGATATTCTCCAAACAATTTCAAACTGAGATGTCCCCTGCTGTATTACTTTAGGAACAGAAGAATTTTTTTTTTTGAATGTGGATGAGGCCAGTATGACTTAGAATATATGCTCCAAAATATTTCAAACTCAGATCTAGCCAGCTGTATCACTTTACTCAGAGCAAAAAATATTTTTGGGTTACTCTGCATAAGCTCTGTGTCCAGCTGACTTTGACTGTCACTGACGTAGTAGCTGGCTTATAGCACTGTATGACTTTTGTCACAGGAAAAAATATTTTTTTCGACTGGGCGTAGCAAGAGAAAAAATGTATTTTTTTACTCTGAAACCACTTGAAGTTCAACTTTACTAAAATTGTATCTGACACTAAAAAAAACTTTAGTGCACAAAACTTTCAATATCACAATAGCAACAGAAAAAAAAACAGATTTTGTGCTCTGCAATAAGAAGCTCTGCAGACTGTGCAGAGCACAATTTCAACCCAACTAAATGAAAAGGTGCACTGCGCTTGTGACGCGCCCCCTGGGCCGTGGGGTACCCGAAGCCGGGCCTGTAGATGCTGGGGGTTGTAGTCACCGTGGCGGTGACCCGGTCCATGACCCAGGTGGTCAATCTAAGGGTAGTCTAAGTATAGGTTTATAAATGTCCGACTACGCTACCTGTGGAGTGCGGCTAATGAGGCCGCCGCTGCGGAACAGTCCTAGGAAGCCGGTGGTATAGCAGTGTGGCGCCCCTGAGGGTTCAGTCGCCACAGGGGTACTGCACCTCAGCTCGAGGTGTGGCATCTCCTCTTCCAGGTAAGGATGGAGCACTTCTCAGGACCCTACTTCATCATTCAACACTACACCACTCCTGTCCTGTAGGGGGGCCTATATGCACCAGGGTGCTGCCCCAGCCGGGATAGAGGAGATGGAGGGAACCAAAAGATAGGGGGAACCATGTAGTGGGTGAGGGTGGAGGACATACTATTAGGGTACACTTACCCATTCATATTTAAACTTCAGCCATTTTAGGTTCAAGGTCTTTGATTGTGATCTTCATCGCTGAATGTGGCTTTCTGATAGAACCTGCAGCCTATTGAAGAAACACGGTCCTCGTTCTCTGGCCTTGAGGCGAGGAGCGGGCTAGAGTTAACGGTTGTCTCTACCCGGTCAAGGTCCCTACCTAAGAAGGCCTGGAGGGGAGCAGAGGAGACAAGCTCCACAGGCAAAAGGATCCCAGGGGGATACAGACGGAGCGGCATACGCCACCTGTACTCTTATTCTGGCCTAGTCAGAGGGACTCCTGCTGCAAGAGGGGTGACCGGCCCCCAATATCTGGCTTTGCTACTTCACGTCTCAGTCAGAGAAGCCCGGAGGCTTAGTGGATCCCAGGAGGGATACGGACGGAGCGCCATAAGCCACCTGTACCTCTCTACCTGCGTTTTATCCAGAGGGACCCGGCCTTACAGCTAGTTCTAACCACACAAACAGTCAAGTGAAGACTTAGTGGGAGAACTCACCTAGGAGAGGAACACACACCAGAGGGGTCTCGACAGGTGGTCCTGATCAATCTGGAAAGTGCTGGACCCCCTTCCTGGTGGCTGCAGCACGCCGTGAGGAGCAGAGGGAAGCTTTGCGGCTAAAGTTCATCTTGATGTGAGTAAAAATCCTGGATGACTTCACACCCTGCTTCAACCTGTTATTTACTGCACGGCACTGCACCCACCATCCTTCCTCACACTGCCCTGAGGCCCGCTCCACCTGCGGGGAGCCGTCCCAACTTAGCTGTCCGTAACACCGGCCTCAGTGGACTGAAACAGCGCCGGTGTCCGTCACCGGGAACCGTAGGTGGCGTAGTCAGAAAATTACCACTCAACCCTGAAAGCCCATTACATCTTTTATTGTGACCGCCCTGGGCACGGACTGGGTCCGGGCCATGACTGCAACCCCCAACATCTGACTCGGCTCCGAGTAGCCCCACTTCCCAGGGTGAGGGCTGTGAGCGTCACAGCAGCAAGGGTAGTATAACTCCCCACAGGAAGAGTGTAGCTTCAGGGCAGTGTGCGTGGATGATGGTGGTTGTGCAGGGCGTTCCAGTGCAGTGAGTGCTGGCATAGCAAGGAACACAGAGACAAGATAGTGCAGTCCCAGGGTCTTTACTCACGGTTGGTGCAATCCAGATTACAGGTACCAAAGCAATCTCCCCCGTCGTGCTGTGCGTACTCAGTGAGGGGCTCAGTCCACCCTCAGGTATTTCTGGAGTATTTAGCAGGACCCCCTTCTGTGTGTCTTCTCTCTGGCCTGCTCCCTGCACCTCACACCTAGCGACACTTCTATCCGGTACCCTCGGGCCTTGGCGGGTGACGTATGTTCCGTCCCCTGGGTCCTATGTGGCTACCTTCTTAGTGAAGCTCGCATGGACTTCTGACTTACAGTACATAAAGTGCTGCAGCCTCCGGTTTCTAGTTGAGCCTTCGTAGTTTTCTCCACTAGTTGAGGGACCGGTTCCCCTTATCTGGCCTGACCCCTCTACTCCTGGTAGCAGCGGGCGTACGGGTGGCTTGCTGCACGGCCCGTACCCCTAGGGTCCCTTCACTCCTCATTCCTGGAGCAGTCCTGCTCCCTCTCCTCTCAGACTTGGGCCTCAGTGCTAGGCCCGCCCCCGGAGCAGAGCTCGTGCAGAGCCTCTGCTCCTGTCACCTTCCTCCTCTGACTGTCTGACTGACCTAAGATGGTGTCTCTATTTTATACAGCTACTGAAGTGCTCCCCTGATCTACGTCCTCCAACCCATCCACTACATGGTTCCCCCTCTCTAGGTGGTTCCCCCCCACTCCAGCCAGGGATCAGGGACTGTGCTCTCCCGTAGGTGCAATCTTGCCCTGTCCCCCGGAAATGTGTGTAACGGGTCTGGGAGGCGGAACCTCTGAGCTACTATACAAGGGGGCGGTCCTTGTAAGGGAGCGGGTGGCGACCAGGCAGGCAGTCACAGCAGGTGACCGGGACAGTCTCTGGGTGTACAGGCAGGAGGTCACGGCAAGTGACCGGGGCAGTCTCTGGGTGAACGGGCTGGAGGTCACGGCAAGTGACCGGGGCAGTCTCTGGGTGAACGGGCTGGAGGTCACGGCAAGTGACCGGGGCAGTCTCTAGGTAAAGGGTAGGTACGACCTGTGATGGCTGAACCTCCAGGTAGGCTAGCAAGGCAGATGGAGGATGTGTGCTCCCAGGTGAGCAAGCGAGAGTTTCTGGAATAGCAGGTGGTCACAGCACGTGACGGCGAAGCCTCCAGGTAGGCAAGCAGGCAGGTAGCGGAGAAGCGCTCCCAGGTGAGCGGGCAAGAGTCTCTGGAATAGCTGGTGGTCACAGCACGTGACGGCGGAGCCTCTGGGCAGGCAAGCAGGCAGGTAGCGGAGGAGCGCTCCCAGGTGAGCGGGCAAGCTGGTCCATAGACAGACTGACAGGAGTAGAAAGGCAGACCGTCGGACCTCAGGCTAGCAAGCAGGCAGGTAGCTGATGTGCGCTCCCAGGTGAGCGGGCAAGCTGGTCCTTAGACAGACTGACAGGAGTTGTAAGGCAGACCGTCGGACCTCAGGCTAGCAGGCAGGTAGCAGGAATAACAGGCAGGAAACAGACAGCAAACTGGCAGGACTCTGGCAGGAATCAGGCAGGTAACTGGCAGGTAACTGGCAACGGGACCTGAGGGCTGAAGCAGAGTAGAACAGTGCAACAACATTGCTCGGGCACCTCCATTTTGGAGGAGGTGCCTTATATATGCTGAAGTCCTCCGGCCATTGGCCGGGGACTCCTTAGGACGGCGCGCGCGGCCCCTTTAAGAGGAAGGGAGAGCGCGCGCCCTAAGCACAGTGGCCGGGAAGGAGCGCGCGCTGCCAGCAGAGCGGGAGGAGGACGCCGGGCACGGAGCAGGGAGGTGAGGGGAACAGCGTCCCTGCCTAGCAGAGGGCAGGGACGCCGGCGCTACAGTACCCCCCCTTTTAGGCCCCCCTTTTTTAGGCCAGACAGAAATTTAGCAAGGATAAGAGGGGCATGGATGTTCTCCCGGGGCTCCCACGTTCTCTCCTCAGGACCAAACCCCTTCCAATCTACTAGAAAAAAGGTCGTTCCTCTTACCCTTTTGGTGGCAAGAATGTTCTGTACCTCAAACTCGTCCTCAGCAGAAACCGGAGCAGGAGGCGTACCTGTAGACTTGGAAAAAGAGTTAAGTACCACAGGTTTGAGGAGAGATACATGGAAGGAGTTAGGGATCCGTAAGTTGGCCGGGAGTTTCAATTTATAGGCCACCGGGTTGATCTGACTGATGACCTCCAGGGGGCCGATGAACCGAGGCCCTAACTTGTAAGAAGGTATCTTGAGTCGGACATATTTAGATGAGAGCCAGACTTTATCTCCGGGACGAAATTGTGGAGGATCCAGGCGTTTTTTGTCAGCGTGTCTTTTCATCCGTTCGGACGACTGAAGGAGTGCGGATAGGGTACTCTCCCAAATGGAGGAAAATTTGCCAACGAGAGATTCCGCAGCCGGGTTGTCCACAGAGGTGGAGACAGGAAAAGGAATCCGAGGATGCTGACCGAAGACTACAAAAAACGGGGATTTGGAGGAGGATTCGCTCTCGTGATTGTTATAAGAGAACTCGGCCCATGGTAGGAGATCCACCCAGTCTGAATGATGGGCATTAACGAAGTGCCGGAGGTAACTGGTCAGGTTCTGATTGATCCGCTCCACTTGACCATTGGACTGTGGGTGGTAAGCGGAAGAGAAGTCCAGGGTGACGTCTAGCAGTTTACAAGTGGCTCTCCAGAAGCGTGAGGTGAACTGTACCCCACGATCCGACACGTTGTGGAGGGGCAGGCCATGAAGACGGAAGATGTGACGAATAAAGTCTTTAGCTAGCTCGGGTGCAGACGGGAGGCCTGGCAGGGGAACGAAATGAGCCATCTTGGAGAAGCGGTCAGCGACCACCCAAATGACCGTACAACCGGCAGAGACTGGGAGGTCTGTTATAAAGTCCATTGCTATATGCTGCCAGGGGGCAGCAGGTACTGGGAGCGGAAGGAGGCGACCGGCTGGCAGATGTCTCGGAACCTTGTTGCGGGCGCAGGACACACAGGCAGAAACAAAGTCTATTACGTCCTTGTGCAGGGTAGGCCACCAGTAGTGCCGGGTAATAAGCTGGAGGGTCTTTTTCTGACCGGCATGGCCAGCCAGTTTAGACGAGTGACCCCAGTGAAGGATCTTCTCCCGATCAGGTACTGATACGAACGTCTTTCCGGGAGGGAGACGATTTAGACTCACGGGAGCCACCTGCATTACTCTGGCGGGATCGATGATGTGTTTCGGATCTTCCTCGAGATCAGACACCAGAAAGGATCGAGACAAGGCGTCCGCCTTGACGTTTTTGTCAGCCGGGCGAAAATGAAGAACAAAATCAAAGCGAGCAAAAAACAAGGACCACCGGGCTTGGCGCGGGTTAAGTCTCTGGGCATGCTGGAGATAAGCCAAGTTCTTGTGGTCAGTGTAAATTATTACCGGGTGAAGAGCCCCCTCGAGCAGGTAACGCCACTCCTCCAATGCCAGTTTGTTGGCCAATAACTCTCGGTCTCCTATGGAATAATTGCGCTCTGAGGAGGAGAAGAGTTTAGAGAAGAAGCCGCAAGTTACCATCCTCCCGGAAGATGATTTTTGAGTAAGTACCGCTCCGGCTCCAGAGGAGGAGGCGTCAACTTCCAGGAAGAACTGCTTGTTGCCGTCCGGGCGATGCAGCACCAGGGCGGAAGAGAAGGCCTGTTTTAAGGAAAGAAAGGCCTCCTCTGCTTCGGGCGGCCACTCTTTGGGATTAGTACCCTTACGGGTGAGCGCGGAAATTGGGGCAGTCCGGGAAGAGAAGTGTGGTATGAAGAGGCGGTAGTAGTTGGCGAAGCCCAGGAACCGCTGAATGGCCTTCAACCCCTCCGGTCGAGGCCATTTCTCGATGGCAGACAGTTTCTCTGGATCCATTCGTAGGCCGGTCTGAGAAATAATGTAGACCAAAAATGGAAGCGAGGTCTGCTCAAAGAGGCACTTCTCGTATTTAGCGAAGAGGTGATTCTGCCTGAGCCTGAGCAGTACCTGACGAACGTCCCTCCGGTGAGTCTGGAGATCCGGAGAGAAGACCAAGATGTCGTCCAGGTACACCACTACGCAGGAGTAGAGAAGGTCCCGGAAGATGTCATTGACCAACTCTTGAAAGACGGCAGGAGCGTTACAGAGACCAAAGGGCATTACCAGATATTCATAGTGGCCGTCCCGGGTGTTGAATGCCGTCTTCCATTCATCCCCCTGACGGATACGAACCAGGTTGTACGCCCCACGGAGGTCCAGTTTGGTGAAGATTCTAGCCCCTCTCAGACGATCAAATAACTCCGGAATGAGCGGAAGGGGGTACTTATTCTTCACCGTGATTTGGTTAAGGCCTCTATAGTCTATACAGGGACGGAGAGAGCCGTCCTTCTTTTTTACGAAGAAGAAGCCTGCTCCCGCTGGGGAGGTAGATTTCCGGATGAATCCCCTGGCCAGATTCTCCTCAATATATTCGGACATCGACCGGGTCTCAGCAGCGGATAATGGATAAATACGCCCACGGGGAGGAGTAGTACCGGGTAACAGGTCGATAGGGCAGTCGTATGGTCTATGAGGGGGTAGTGTCTCTGCTTCCTTTTTATTAAAGACATCAGCATAAGACCAATAAGGAATCGGAAGTCCAGGTAGATTAGCTGGGGTAGGAGAAGGACGGACGGGATGGACGGGAACCAGACAGGTCTTATGGCAGTCCTGTCCCCAGCGAAGGACTTCTCCGGTCTGCCAGTCAAGCACGGGTGCATGTCTCTGGAGCCAAGGTAGACCTAGCAAGAGGGCGTGAGAGAGTCCAGGCAGAACATGAAAGGAGATACTCTCAGAATGCAGCATTCCCACCTGTAGAGTAATGGATTCGGTGATGAGTTGGATGGGGCGTGGTAAGAGACCCCCATCCACGGCAGCAACAGACAAGGGTACAGCCAGAGGTTTGGTGGGGATGCGGTATTTCTCTACCAGGGACTGTGAAATAAGATTCCCGGCTGCTCCAGAGTCCAGTTGGGCTAGTTCGAAATAACGGTTCTCCCCGCAGACGATTGAAACTGACAGCAGCAGAGATGGAGAGGATTTATTCTTGTCTAGGTCGACCTCTCTGAGTGAACCTAGACACAGGCGTTTCCCGACCTCTCTGGGCAGGCACGGATCTGGTGCTCCTTACTGCCACAGTAGAAGCAGCTCCCCTCGCCACGGCGTAAGTCCTGACGGGTTTTGACCATCTTGGTCTGGTCGACCTGCATAGACTCAGGAGAGTGTACCTGGGGAGAGACGGAGGGAGTGACGGGTTTCTGAAAGGTAGGAGCTAGACGTGGAAACCTCCTCTCACGGGTGACCTCTTTGGCACGCTCCTGGAACCGTAGGTCAATCCGGGTGGCAAGAGTTATTAGGTCATCGAGAGTGGTAGGAATGTCCCGACCGGCAAGTTCATCTTTAATACGGCCGGACAGACCCTCCCAGAAGACGGATACCAGAGCGTCGTTATCCCAGGCCAGCTCCGAGGCAAGGGTACGGAACCGTATGGCATATTGGCCCACGGTGAGACTTCCCTGACGGAGGCATAGCAGAGATGATGCGGATGAGGTCTTCCGTCCGGGTTCGTCGAAGACTGTCCGGAAAGCCGTGAGGAAGGCAGGCAAGTCGGACACCAGGGGGTCTCCTCTCTCCCATAGAGGATTTAGCCAGGCCAGGGCCTTCCCGGTGAGATGGGACATGATGAAGGCAATTTTGGCCCGGTCGGAGTTAAACTGGTGGGACAATAGTTCAAAGTGCAGGGTGCACTGATTTATGAAGCCCCGAGCCTGGGCGGAGTCGCCTCCGAAGCGAGGAGGTGCAGAAAGCCGGGTTCCGGGGTAGGATACCATGGTATTGGTGGGCAGCGGAGCTGCCGGGTTGCGAGTCATGGCACTGGCGGTGGTTGCTGTTGGAGCAGTCAGAGTATCCAGGCGAGAATTGACATTCCGCAGGTGACCCAGGATGGACTCCTGTTGGGACTTCTGACGGGACAGTTCATGACAGAGGTCCGAGAGCGAGGGAGCTTGGGTGCCACCGGGTTCCATTGCCCGAGCAAACTGTAACGGGTCTGGGAGGCGGAACCTCTGAGCTACTATACAAGGGGGCGGTCCTTGTAAGGGAGCGGGTGGCGACCAGGCAGGCAGTCACAGCAGGTGACCGGGACAGTCTCTGGGTGTACGGGCAGGTGGTCACGGCAAGTGACCGGGACAGTCTCTGGATGAACGGGCTGGAGGTCACGGCAAGTGACCGGGGCAGTCTCTGGGTGAACGGGCTGGAGGTCACGGCAAGTGACCGGGGCAGTCTCTGGGTGAACGGGCTGGAGGTCACGGCAAGTGACCGGGGCAGTCTCTAGGTAAAGGGTAGGTACGACCTGTGATGGCTGAACCTCCAGGTAGGCTAGCAAGGCTGATGGAGGATGTGTGCTCCCAGGTGAGCAAGCGAGAGTTTCTGGAATAGCAGGTGGTCACAGCACGTGACGGCGAAGCCTCCAGGTAGGCAAGCAGGCAGGTAGCGGAGAAGCGCTCCCAGGTGAGCGGGCAAGAGTCTCTGGAATAGCTGGTGGTCACAGCACGTGACGGCGGAGCCTCTGGGCAGGCAAGCAGGCAGGTAGCGGAGGAGCGCTCCCAGGTGAGCGGGCAAGCTGGTTCATAGACAGACTGACAGGAGTAGAAAGGCAGACCGTCGGACCTCAGGCTAGCAAGCAGGCAGGTAGCTGATGTGCGCTCCCAGGTGAGCGGGCAAGCTGGTCCTTAGACAGACTGACAGGAGTTGTAAGGCAGACTGTTGGACCTCAGGCTAGCAGGCAGGTAGCAGGAATAACAGGCAGGAAACAGACAGCAAACTGGCAGGACTCTGGCAGGAATCAGGCAGGTAACTGGCAGGTAACTGGCAACGGGACCTGAGGGCTGAAGCAGAGTAGAACAGTGCAACAACATTGCTCGGGCACCTCCATTTTGGAGGAGGTGCCTTATATATGGTGAAGTCCTCCTAAGCACAGTGGCCGGGAAGGAGCGCGCGCTGCCAGCAGAGCGGGAGAAGGACGCCGGGCACGGAGCAGGGAGGTGAGGGGAACAGCGTCCCTGCCTAGCAGAGGGCAGGGACGCCGGCGCTACAATGTGATGTAGTGAATGCAGGTGTTAGGGTCCCGAGTCATACTCCTTCCTTACCTGAGAGTGAGATACCACACCTCTAGGTGAGATGCAGTACCTCTGTGGTGACTGAACCCTCAGGGGCTCCACACTTGCTTCATCACATTAGCAAGTGCAAAAAAAGATTCAAGGTATACTGAGACATGGAGCTCTATACCAGCGGTGCACAACACTATTGTCTGGCATGGGCCCTCTGTTTCTGTCAGAATCTCAGTACTTGCACAAGAGCACCAAAAATGTGCTGCCCCAGCGGTTGCAGAGGTGCACAGGCCAGGAATTATCTACACTATCTGACTACCACACAAGCGCCCATCTATCTAGCTAATATCTCTCATTACACAGGAGAACACTGAGCTGCGTCTGTCTCCAGCAGTGACATGGATATAATGGCGCTGAGGGAACATGGCCACTTTTTATATTGAGAGGACATGTGATTTCTGCAGCCAAATGCAGAAGCCCTTATGTCTGGACAGTGTAGATGCTTCCTGCACTATGATTTGCTGGCCGCGCTTTCCTCAGTTAAAGTTACTGCTAGTGTTGAGCATTCCGATACTGAAATATCGGGTATCGGCCGATATTCGCGGTATCGGAATTCCGATACTTAATTCCGATACTTTTGCAATATCGTATACCGGAATCGGAAGTTCCCATAATGCAATGAGACATTTTCATTTTATTCAGCCAATGAGGATCCTAAGAAGTGTGGGCACATCCTGTTAGGCATGTAGGCATCTTAACTAATGGCATGGCTGTGATTGGCTGCTGAAATGATGTCATGATGCACTATAAAAGCCACCGCCGCCATTTTGAGCTCACTCTGCTGTGAATTCAGTTAGGGATAGGACGCTGTTGTTCTGAGGGACAGTTTTAGCTACCTATTTGCTCTATACTGCTTTACCCAAGCTACTTTCTAAATCACTGTGCCTTGCAGTGCTAGTGCACAGTTCCCTGTGCTGTTCACCGCTGTCTGCAAGGTCTGTGTGTGTGAGTGCAGCTCACCCTGTAGTGTGTGCTTCAGCCAAGTCTGGTTGTAGTGCACTCAGTGTGTGTCACTGCCTCATACATTGTCCTTTTTTGCCAATTCATAATTTTTCCTGATATCTCCTATTAGTGTGGTGGTTCCATCTGTATTCAGCTAAATTGGTTCCAAACACACTATATAGGAGTAGATAGAGACATTTTTTTCCATCTTGCAGCACTAGTGCACAGTGCTCTGCATCTGTACTGTTCACCGCTGTCTGCAAGGTCTGGTGTGTGAGTGCAGCTCACCCTGTAGTGTGTGCTTCAACCCCGTCTGGTTGTAGTGCACTCAGTGTGTGTCACTGCCTCATACATTGTCCTTTTTTGCCAATTCATAATTTTTCCTGATATCTCCTATTAGTGTGGTGGTTCTGACGCGCCCCCTGGGCCATATTCTTTAGGGGAATACCCGGAGCCGGATCAGATGGGGGTTGTAGTCTCCGAGTGGCTGTGACCCGGTCCGTGCCCAGGGTGTCAAGCTCAGTGTGTGGCAGTCCTTACTGATGTTACTAAAGTTCTTTATGTCGACTACGCCACCCGTTGAATTGCGGTCACTACGGCCGCCGCTGCAGCAGGGTCCGCTGAGGCTGATGGTGTTTGTGCAGCCCAGGTAGAATAACCCCCAACGGGAGGGGTATAGCCTCAGGGGGTCAGGTGCAGAGGATGGTGGTTGTGGAAGTGCAGTGAAGATGGTAATGAGAGTCAGAGTCGGGTTGTGCAGTTCAGGGTTCTTTACTTACTGCTGTTCTTGTACCGGTCACTCCGGCCTTGAGTGACCACCCGAGCCGCGCTGCGTCCACCAGGTCCTGGACTCGGCCAACCCCCAAGTAGTTCTGGAGCGTGGTTCTGAGCTCCCTTTCTGTCCTGTCCTCGTCTCTGGCCTTCCCCACCAGGGATCCACCTAAGTCCGGCTCCCTCGGGCCTCTTGTTGGTGAACCCTTGTCTCTGGGTTCCCTGACCCTATTCGTGGTCTGCCTTCCGGGTGGATTTAGTGGGTGATCGTGGCAGATCAGTCCTGCCCACGACCTCCGGTTCCTGGCTAAGGTGTGCTGTAGCCTTTGCCAGCTTGGGATCCGGTACCCTGTTGCCAACTCTTCACCCTTTGATTTAGTTTGGGCTCTCAGAGTTCCTTCTTTCTCCCCCTCTGGGTCTTTCTTTCTCCTCTCTCTCTCTGGGCCTTGGGGCTGCTCTGCTCCTCTGCTTTCCTCCACTGCTCTGCAAAAGACTGATGTCTCACTGACTGACCAGCCTTCTGCAAAAGACTCCTCTGCAAAGACCCTGATCTAAGATGGTGCCCACCTTATATACTCCCTCTATGTGTGAACTCAGGTGACCAGCACCCAATGAGCTCCTAGCTTTACCCAGGCTGCTCCCCCTATCTGCCCCTACACTACTGGGATGTTCCACCCCCCTCCCACTCCAGCCAAGGACAGACTCGGTCGTACCTGCACATTATTAAGTGGGAGTACCATTGGTCCGTCCTCCGGAAATGGGATGTGTGTAGTGCATGCAGCTAACTGAGCTCAGTTCCACACTCCATCCTTACCCGGGAGTGGAATATCACACCTCTGGCTGAGGTGCAATACCCCTGTAGCAGCCGAATCCTCAGGGTGCTACATTCCCCCCTGGTAAATCACAGCACGTCCTCGGGCTGTTCTTGATAAAAAACATCCAAAACATACAATTATTTTTCATAAACAACATAATAAACTATCATATAAAACTTTTCATAAAAACTTTTCATAAAAACATTCTTGTCTTCTGGTACCTCCGGTCACGGTGCAACTTGTGACCGGGTAAAGTGCGACAGTCTCTTGAAGAAACAGTTTCCTTTAAAACCGGTAGGGGGCGCTTTAGGAAGCGCAACTATATACAAGGGGATATGGCCGCTCTCAGTCCTCGGCCAGGTATTAGGGAAGGAATGACCGCTCTCAGTCCTCGGTCAGTGGGAATAGGGACACACGGGGTTAACAGTTCACTTGGCTGGTCCCAACGGGGACTATATTTCAACTAGAACAGTTCTTATACCCTGACGGGTAACTATGTACAGTCTCTCTCTACCGTACTCAACGACGGCGTCCTCCTGCTCTTTCTTTGTGGACAGTTTCAGTTTCAGACCCGTCCGGGTCCTCTTGCTCCTCCTCACACCGCAGCTCCTCCTCCGTCAGGCGATGCACATGGAGGGCGTAGGGTCCTTTGGCACACTTGTGCCGGGTGAAGGTGACCTCGTCCCCTATATACAGGTCACGTCCTCTGTGTCCCTCCGGTAGGTGGGACTCAACGTCTCTTCTTGTCACGAAGACGTCGCCTGGGGTGCGGTGATCTCGGATGAAGCCCCACCCGTGCTGCATATTAAACTTGATCACAGTCCCGGTGGAAGGGGGACCATGAGCTGCACGGGGACTCCTCCTGGCCCGGCTCTTCTGCTCCGCGCTCTTTATTTGGGCTTGTTGTTCCCGGACCCGCCTCTCTCTCCGCTCCCTCTTAAAGACCTCGAGCTGTTGCCGGCAGCACTCTGCACGCTCCGCTGCAGCTGCCCGGGTCTACTGAGTGAACCCCATGAGATCTTCTCCGGTGGGGTCCCACTCAAACTGTGCCTCCTCTAGCGGGGGCGAGGTCCTTTTTACGGGCTTTGGAACCGGAATCAGGGGTTCGTCTAGGGGTCTCTCTTTCCGGAGTCGGGGTTGGTGAAACTCCGGTGGCCATATAAAGGGCTGCCCATCCGGGCACGTATGTTGGGCGAACAGATCTTCTCCCAGATGCGGCACTCTTGGTTTTATGGGCGCGGTGGTGGTGGCGCCCGGGTTGCCCAGGCCTTGCGGCCAGGCCTGGGGCACCTGGAAAGTGAAGGGCACCGTAAGGACGGCGGCGCCCTGGGCTACTTGGCCCTGCGACCAGGCCGGGGGCTCCGCGGAGGTAGGGGGCGCTGTTGGTATTGCGGCGCCCGGGGGTACTAGGCCCTGCGACCAGGCTGGTGGTACTTCCTGCTTGGTCACGCTCGGGGTCGAGGCGTGTGACGTCACAGGGGTCGCGGCTTCCGTTTGAGGCCTAGTCGGCGGCGGTGACGTTGCGGTTACGGGCACGGCAGGGGGTACTTCGGGCTCTGCGACGGGGAGCTGGGGCAGGTACGCGGTTTCCCGGTTTGGGGTAGAGACGTCCCCTTTACCTGCCTCCTTTCGTTCGGCTCCCTTCTCGGCGCCGTCTCCGGCCTTCAGTCCTCCTGCGCCATCCTCAGAGGCGGTCTGTCTCCTCGTCTCGGGTGGCGTGCTCCGCTGAAGAGTTCTTGTCTGCTGGGCCATCTCACGGCTCCATTCTGCTAACGTCTCTCGCTGCACCCGGGCCATCCTCCGTGCGAGGCCCTCCAGCGCGGTCTGTGCACACTCCCGATCTCGGGGGAGCTGTGCCAGGACCTCCACTAAGCCTAGTGGGGTCGTTGCTTCTAGCAGGCTCCTGACCAACGGGTCGGTGCTGCTCTGCTCTCCTCCCGTTGTCTCCAGCAGGCCTTCTGGAATGGCGACCGGCAACAGGCTCCTGACCACTGGGTCGGTGCTGCCTGGAGTGGCGGCCCGCATCAGGCTCCTGACCACTGGGTCGGTGCTGCCTGGCTCTCCCTCCATCTCCGGGTAGGCTCTTTCTGGACTCTGCTCCAGGCTTCTTGTCTCCGGGTGCGCTCTCTCCAGACTGCTCCAGGCGACACCCATCTTTGTTCTCTTGTTCTCAGTCCTCCCACTTCGAGGGCGGTCCCGGGGCCACTTGGTGATTGTCAGCTCCAGGGGCAGTTCTTTCACGCTGACAGACACCTCTAGCATCACAGTCTCTGTTGGTGGGGGCGGTTTCCACTTTTGGCGCCATTTTCGGTCCTGGCCCACGATGGGAGGCGGCCTCTTGCCACCCTCTGGCACGCCCATAATGGCGTCCGCTCTTCCAAGGCGGGAAACCTTTGGAAATGGCGCGAATCGTCTCCCAGTGGCGGGAAACTCTGCAGATGGCGGGAAAAAGCTGTTAATGGCGGACAACCGGCGGGAATCGATCTGTGATGATGTCCGATGGCGGGGACCCTCCGGAACCGGCAGGAGACTTCTTTTTGAGGTAAACTTGTTCTTTTCTTCAGGCACGCAGTACCCGGGTGTTGCAGGCACGTGATCCTGCCGACTACGCCAAAGTTGACGCGCCCCCTGGGCCATATTCTTTAGGGGAATACCCGGAGCCGGATCAGATGGGGGTTGTAGTCTCCGAGTGGCTGTGACCCGGTCCGTGCCCAGGGTGTCAAGCTCAGTGTGTGGCAGTCCTTACTGATGTTACTAAAGTTCTTTATGTCGACTACGCCACCCGTTGAATTGCGGTCACTACGGCCGCCGCTGCAGCAGGGTCCGCTGAGGCTGATGGTGTTTGTGCAGCCCAGGTAGAATAACCCCCAACGGGAGGGGTATAGCCTCAGGGGGTCAGGTGCAGAGGATGGTGGTTGTGGAAGTGCAGTGAAGATGGTAATGAGAGTCAGAGTCGGGTTGTGCAGTTCAGGGTTCTTTACTTACTGCTGTTCTTGTACCGGTCACTCCGGCCTTGAGTGACCACCCGAGCCGCGCTGCGTCCACCAGGTCCTGGACTCGGCCAACCCCCAAGTAGTTCTGGAGCGTGGTTCTGAGCTCCCTTTCTGTCCTGTCCTCGTCTCTGGCCTTCCCCACCAGGGATCCACCTAAGTCCGGCTCCCTCGGGCCTCTTGTTGGTGAACCCTTGTCTCTGGGTTCCCTGACCCTATTCGTGGTCTGCCTTCCGGGTGGATTTAGTGGGTGATCGTGGCAGATCAGTCCTGCCCACGACCTCCGGTTCCTGGCTAAGGTGTGCTGTAGCCTTTGCCAGCTTGGGATCCGGTACCCTGTTGCCAACTCTTCACCCTTTGATTTAGTTTGGGCTCTCAGAGTTCCTTCTTTCTCCCCCTCTGGGTCTTTCTTTCTCCTCTCTCTCTCTGGGCCTTGGGGCTGCTCTGCTCCTCTGCTTTCCTCCACTGCTCTGCAAAAGACTGATGTCTCACTGACTGACCAGCCTTCTGCAAAAGACTCCTCTGCAAAGACCCTGATCTAAGATGGTGCCCACCTTATATACTCCCTCTATGTGTGAGCTCAGGTGACCAGCACCCAATGAGCTCCTAGCTTTACCCAGGCTGCTCCCCCTATCTGCCCCTACACTACTGGGATGTTCCACCCCCCTCCCACTCCAGCCAAGGACAGACTCGGTCGTACCTGCACATTATTAAGTGGGAGTACCATTGGTCCGTCCTCCGGAAATGGGATGTGTGTAGTGCATGCAGCTAACTGAGCTCAGTTCCACACTCCATCCTTACCCGGGAGTGGAATATCACACCTCTGGCTGAGGTGCAATACCCCTGTAGCAGCCGAATCCTCAGGGTGCTACAGTTCCATCCGTATTCAGCTAAATTGGTTCCAAACACACTATATAGGAGTAGATAGAGAAATTTTTTTGGTCTTGCAGCGCTAGTGCACAGTGCTCTGCATCTGTACTGTTCATCGCTGTCTGCAAGGTCTGGTGTGTGAGTGCAGCTCACCCTGTAGTGTGTGCTTCAACCCCATCTGGTTGTAGTGCACTCAGTGTGTGTCACTGCCTCATACATTGTCCTTTTTTGCCAATTCATAATTTTTCCTGATATCTCCTATTAGTGTGGTGGTTCCCTCCGTATTCAGCTAAATTGGTTCCAAACACACTATATAGGAGTAGATAGAGAAATTTTTTTCCGTCTTGCAGCGCTAGTGCACAGTGCTCTGCATCTGTACTGTTCACCGCTGTCTGCAAGGTCTGGTGTGTGAGTGCAGCTCACCCTGTAGTGTGTGCTTCAACCCCGTCTGGTTGTAGTGCACTCAGTGTGTGTCACTGCCTCATACATTGTCCTTTTTTGCCAATTCATAATTTTTCCTGATATCTCCTATTAGTGTGGTGGTTCCATCCGTATTCAGCTAAATTGGTTCCAAACACACTATATAGGAGTAGATAGAGAAATTTTTTTGGTCTTGCAGCGCTAGTGCACAGTGCTCTGCATCTGTACTGTTCACCGCTGTCTGCAAGGTCTGGTGTGTGAGTGCAGCTCACCCTGTAGTGTGTGCTTCAACCCCGTCTGGTTGTAGTGCACTCAGTGTGTGTCACTGCCTCATACATTGTCCTTTATTGCCAATTCATAATTTTTCCTGATATCTCCTATTAGTGTGGTGGTTCCATCCGTATTCAGCTAAATTGATTCCAAACACACTATATAGGAGTAGATAGAGGAGCCTTTCTGCAGCCTTAGGCCCTGCAGCCCCAGCCAGATTAGTATTAGCCTATTTTTTGCAGCCTCATCTATTGCATTGTAGGTTACCTTCCTACATTGTAATAGCTACAAAAAGTTTGTGATACTATCGTTATTACATCTTTAGGCATATCCAGTGTCTTTTTGTGACAAAAAAAAAACCTAAATAAAGTTCACCAAACACTCCACTTTACAGTTGTGTAGGCCACATTAGCTCATATTAAAGTCTAGTCCAAACTTTATAAAATTAGTGTTTCTTATACCTGTTAGCAGCTGTTCAGGAATAAGCACACTAAGCCCTTAGTACTTTTCTGCCTATCTTTATCAGTCTACCAAGATGAAGAAGGCAGGGAGTAAGGCATGTGGTCGTGGGCGTGGGCGTGGGCGTGGGCGTGGAGTTTCTGCAGGGAGAGGACGTGAGGATTCTGTGCCTGCAGGGAGAGGATGTGGGGATTCTGTGCCTGCTGCGGGCACCAGTGACTCAGCATCCCCCAGTTTTACCAGGGAACAGTCCTTTATGCGCAGCTTTGTAGGAGCTAGCCGTACCCCACTGCTGCGCGAGGACCAAATTGAAGCCGTTGTCGGATGGATGGCAGCTAACGCATCGACTTCAATTAGTTCCAGATCCTCTCAGGTCCTGAGCACTGAAGAGCACCCATCTGTCTCTTCACCACCTGCCAAATTGCCCAGGCAGTCAGAGAGCCCTGGACAGGAGCCATCTCTACTTCTGTTCTCTGAATCTCTTGGCTTGGAAAGAGGGGGCCAGCCAAGCAGAATTCGAGAATTTGAAGAAGAGGTAGTATGCAGTGATGCGCAACCGTTTTGTCTCTCTGAATCTGAAGAGGCGGGTGGGCCAGTGCCTATGGTCAGCAGCACACCTCAGTACGCATCTGATGATGAGACTCAGGTGCCACTTTCTGGTGCGTACTGTGCTGTCGAGACTACCCAGGAGAAGCAGTTGTTTGAAGAGGGTGGTGTAGATGATGAGGTCCTTGACCCATCATGGCGTGAGGGACAGGAAGGTGGTGGGAGCAGCTCTGAGGAAGAGATTCCCCGAATGGCCCAAAAAGGAGGGAGAGGGAGGGGGCAGACTTGGTTGCCTGTAGCCTCCACTTCGGCACCCATTAGGAGCATGGCTCTTCCAAAATCCAAAGCGGGCGCTCCCAAGACTTGCAGTGCCTGGTCCTTTTTTGACACAGTTGCAGATGACATTTGCTTTGTCAAATGCAAGCTGTGTAATCAGAAGGTGAAAAGAGGGAAAAGTGTCAGCAACCTCAATACCACAAATATGTGGAAACATGTGCGGACCAAGCACGTGGTGGAGTTACACAAACACACTGAAGACCTAGCCCAACCTACAGCGCCACCTACCACCTCTTCAGCTCGTGTTGTAGCCTCTTCCTCCAGCTCACACACAGCTGGTTCGGCTTCCTCACAGCATCGCCATGGAAGAATCTCTGGCACTGTTGTACAGAGACACAGTGTAATTCCACCCACAGCACCACTTTCCCAGTCATCCTCACACTCCCAGGCCAGTCTACAGCCATCGTTAGCACAGGCATGGGAGAAAAGGCGCCCATACTCGGCAAACCACCCCCGAGCACAGGCTCTGAATGCTGGCATTGCTAAACTACTGGCCCTTGAAATGCTATCATTCAGGCTGGTGGAGACTGACACATTCCGTAACTTTATGGCATTGGCAGTCCCACAATACAACGTGCCCAGCCGCTTTTATTTCAGCAGGCAAGCCGTCCCTGCCCTGCAACATCATGTGGAGGGAAAAATTAAACATGCGCTACAAAACGCCATCAGTAGCAAGGTCCACCTGACCACTGATGCGTGGACCAGTAAGCATGGACAGGGACGATACCTTTCCCTCACTGCCCATTGGGTAAATGTTGTGGAGCCGGGTACAGATCTTGAGAGTGGCGCTGTACGTGTTCTGCCAACTCCAAGGATTGCAGGAATCCAGTCTGTACACATTGACTCCTCCTCATACTCCAGTTCCTCTGAATCAGCGCTGCAGGAGCCGTCACGGTCTACCTCCACATCGACCCGTGAACGGTTACCTGTTATGATGACCGATATGAGCACAGCCGTGGCCAAACGTCAACAGGCCGTATTAAAATTAATTTCTTTGGGGAATCGAAGCCACACAGCGCAGGAGCTCTGGAATGCCATCAAGCAGCAGAGTGACGTGTGGTTTGTGCCAGCGAATCTCCAGCCAGGCATGGTAGTGTGTGACAATGGCCGAAATCTGGTGGCAGCTCTGGGCCTAGGCAACCTCACTCACATCCCATGTCTGGCACATGTGCTCAACTTGGTCGTGCAGAGTTTTTTGAGGGACAATCCGGATCTTGATGCACTGCTTCACAAGGTCCGCATAGAGTGTGCTCACTTGCGGCGTTCCAGCAATGCAAGATCACGCATTGCAGCTCTGCAGCGCCGATTATGTCTTCCGGAACATCGCATCATATGTGACCTACCCACCAGGTGGAATTCAACGTTACATATGTTGGAGAGGTTGTGTGAGCAGCAGGCAGCAGTAATGGAGTACCAGCTGCAGCAGGCGCAAACAAGTCGCAGTGCGCGCCGTTCACACTTCACCACCACTGAGTGGGCCTCTATGAAGGACATTTGCCACGTTTTGCGTGCCTTCGATTATTCCACGCGGATGGCGAGTGCAGATGATGCACTAGTCAGCATGACTATCCCCCTTATCTGCCTGCTTGAAAAAACACTGCAAGCACTAAGGGACGAGGTTTTGGAAGAGGTGGAGGATGAGGAGTCACAAATGCCATCTGCTTCTCTACAGTCTGCGCAACGTGGTTCCTCACAAAGGCCTAGGCAGGGGACACTTTGTGAGGAGGATGAGGAGGAGTCAATGGATGAGGAAGACATCTGTCCAGAGGAGGGAGGTACACAATGCTCTAGTAGTCAGTATCTAGAGCGAGGGTGGGGTGATGCAGAGCAGGCAGAGATCACGCCTCAAGCAGGGGACAGCGTTTCTTGGCCAGTTGGCAGTCTGCAGCACATGGTTGATTTCATGCTGCAGTGCCTGAGAAACGACCGCCGCATCGCCCACATTCTCAACACGGCTGATTATTGAGTGTCCACCCTCCTAGATCCTCGCTACCGGGACAACTTACAAAGCCTCATAACACCGTTGAACCGGGAGCGTAAAATGCGGGAGTACCAAGACGCACTGGTGCATTCCATCATGTTCTCCATTCCAACCGAGAGCAGTGCTGCTAGTGCTTTACAAAGCAGCTCAGTGCGTCGAGGCAGTGGAGGAAGCTCTGCACAAAGAGGGAGCAGAAGCAGCGCCTCAGCACAAGGCAAGACCAGTATGGCCGAAATGTGGCAAAGTTTTGTGTCCCCGCCGCCACAAATGTCTACACCATCACAGACGGCTCCAGTCAGCAGGAGGCAACGTTTCCGTCAGATGGTGACAGACTACATGTCTTGCCCTCTTAGTGTACTCCCAGACGGCTCTTCTCCCTTCAAGTTTTGGGTCTGTAAGCTGGATACATGGCCAGAGCTTAGTCAGTATGCACTGGAGGTGCTAGCTTGCCCTGCTGCTAGTGTATTATCGGAACGCGTCTTTAGTGCCGCAGGTGGTGTACTAACAGACCGTCGCATGCGACTATCCTCCGATAAAGTTGACCGGCTTACTTTTCTCAAAATGAACAAGGCCTGGATCTCTCATGAATTTGCCAGTCCTCTTCCAGAATAAATAAATGGTTGGCAACAGTATCCAGGTCTCCTGTTCTGTTCATGTTTCTACCACCTGAACTGTAATCCCTGAGCTCCAACACCGCCAGTTGGCGCTCGGAAGTGCCGTCTGCACAGTCAACACTTGCTGCCGTGTTATTGGGGTTCAGTAACGTTAGCTGTTCCCCTGCTGTGCGGACGGCAATTTCTCCTGCTCTGTCCACATCCACTGTACTACTGATTTAAAACCTCCTCCAAATACACCTCTGGCTCCTCTGTTTTCAGTATTATCCCTGAGCTCCAACACCGCCAGTTGGCGCTTGGAAGTGCCGTCTGCACAGTCAACACTTGCTACCATGTTATTGGGGTTCAGTAACGTCAGCTGTTCCCCTGCTGTGCGGATGACAATTTCTCCTGCTCTGTCCACATTCTCACTACTACAGATTTTAAAGTTGCTCCAATTACACCTCTGGCTCCTCTGTTTTCAGTATTATCCCTGAGCTCCAACACCGCCAGTTGGCGCTCGGAAGTGCCGTCTGCACAGTCAACACTTGCTGCCGTGTTATTGGGGTTCAGTAACGTCAGCTGTTCCCCTGCTGTGCGGACGGCAATTTCTCCTGCTCTGTCCACATCCACTGTACTACTGATTTAAAACCTCCTCCAAATACACCTCTGGCTCCTCTGTTTTCAGTATTATCCCTGAGCTCCAACACCGCCAGTTGGCGCTCGGAAGTGCCGTCTGCACAGTCAACACTTGCTACCATGCTATTGGGGTTCAGTAACGTCAGCTGTTCCCCTGCTGTGCGGACGGCAATTTCTCCTGCTCTGTCCACATTCTCACTACTACAGATTTTAAAGTTGCTCCAATTACACCTCTGGCTCCTCTGTTTTCAGTATTATCCCTGAGCTCCAACACCGCCAGTTGGCGCACGGAAGTGCCATCTGCACAGTCAACACTTGCTGCCGTGTTATTGGGGTTCAGTAACGTCAGCTGTTCCCCTGCTGTGCGGACGGCAATTTCTCCTGCTTTGTCCACATCCACTGTACTACACATTTTAAAGTTGCTCCAATTACACCTCTGGCTCCTCTGTTTTCATTCTTATCCCTGGGCTCCAACACCGCCAGTTGGCGCTCGGAAGTGCCGTCTGCACAGTCAACACTTGCTGCGGTGTTATTGGGGTTCGGTAACGTCAGCTGTTCCCCTGCTGTGTTCACGGCAATTTCTCCTGCTCTGTCCATATTCACTGTGCTACTTATTTAAAACTTGCTCCAATTACACCTCTGGCTCCTCTCTATTTTTATTCTTATCCCTGGGCTCCAGCACCGCCAGTTGGCGCTCAGAAGTGCTGTCTGCACAGTCAACACTTGCTGCCGTGTTATTGGGGTTCGGTAACGTCAGCTGTTCCCCTGCTGTACGGACGGCAATTTCTCCTGCTTTGTCCACATCCACTGTACTACACATTTTAAAGGTGCTCCAATTACACCTCTGGCTCCTCTGTTTTCATTCTTATCCCTGGGCTCCAGCACCGCCAGTTGGCGCTCGGAAGTGCCGTCTGCACAGTCAACACTTGCTGCGATGTCATTGGGGTTCGGTAACGTCAGCTGTTCCCCTGCTGTGTTCACGGCAATTTCTCCTGCTCTGTCCATATTCACTGTGCTACTTATTTAAAACTTGCTCCAATTACACCTCTAGCTCCTCCGTTTTTAGTATTTACCCTGGGCTCCAATACCGCTAGTTGCTGCTCAGAAGTGCCGTCTGCACAGTCAACGCTTGCTCCAGTGTTATTGGGGTTCAGTAACGTCCGCTGATCCCCAGCTGTGTGTCCGGCAAATTCTCCTGCTTTGTCCACATCCACTGTACTACGGATTTAAAACCTCATCCAAATACACCTCTGGCTCCTCTGTTTTTAGTATTTACCCTGGGCTCCAGCACCGCCAGCTGGTTCTCGGCAGTTCCATTGGCTCTTGTACCTTCTGCAACCCATCCGGGTTCCAGTACCCTCAGCTGGTCCTCGGTAGTTCCATTTGCTCTTGTATCTTCTGCTACCCATCCGGGTTCCAGTACCGTCAGCTGGTTCTCGGCAGTGTCTTTGGCACGGGTACTCCCTCCTGCCCAGCCTGGTTCCAGCACGCCAGCTGTTTCCGGGTAGTGTCAACGTCACTTTGCCTCCAATGCGTTGTCCTGTCGTGTTGCGGTCGGGTTAGCCGACTCTATGGTGCCTGCAGTTTAGGTGACTCCTATGTGGGCTGCGGGATCTGGCAATGAAGGCTGGTTCCATAGTGCCAATAGGACAAGCACCCCCTGTAGGACTGTGGGTTTTGGTAACTGCGGCCGGCTCGCGGCCTTGAACTTTTTTTTACATGGGTACCTTCTGCTACCCATCCGGGTTCCAGTACCGTCAGCTGGTTCTCGGCAGTGCCTTTGGATTAGGTGCCTCCTTCTCGGTATCCAAGTTCCACCAACGTCTGCTGGTCCTTGGTAGTGCTTTCTGGCACAGGTACCTCCTGCTTAGTAACCGAGTTCCAGTAACATCAGCTGGTCCTCGGTAGTTCCATTGGCTCTTGTACCTTCTGCTACCCATCCGGGTTCCAGTACCGTCAGCTGGTCCTCGGTAGTTCCATTGGCTCTTGTACCTTCTGCTACCCATCCGGGTTCCAGTACCGTCAGCTGGTCCTCGGTAGTTCCATTTGCTCTTGTATCTTCTGCTACCCATCCGGGTTCCAGTACCGTCAGCTGGTTCTCGACAGTGTCTTTGGCACGGGTACTCCCTCCTGCCCAGCCTGGTTCCAGCACGCCAGCTGTTTCCGGGTAGTGTCAACGTCACTTTGCCTCCAATGCGTTGTCCTGTCGTGTTGCGGTCGGGTTAGCCGACTCTATGGTGCCTGCAGTTTAGGTGACTCCTATGTGGGCTGCGGGATCTGGCAATGAAGGCTGGTTCCATAGTGCCAATAGGACAAGCACCCCCTGTAGGACTGTGGGTTTTGGTAACTGCGGCCGGCTCGCGGCCTTGAACTTTTTTTTACATGGGTACCTTCTGCTACCCATCCGGGTTCCAGTACCGTCAGCTGGTTCTCGGCAGTGCCTTTGGATTAGGTGCCTCCTTCTCGGTATCCAAGTTCCACCAACGTCTGCTGGTCCTTGGTAGTGCTTTCTGGCACAGGTACCTCCTGCTTAGTAACCGAGTTCCAGTAACATCAGCTGGTCCTCGGTAGTTCCATTGGCTCTTGTACCTTCTGCTACCCATCCGGGTTCCAGTACCGTCAGCTGGTCCTCGGTAGTTCCATTTGCTCTTGTATCTTCTGCTACCCATCCGGGTTCCAGTACCGTCAGCTGGTTCTCGGCAGTGTCTTTGGCACGGGTACTCCCTCCTGCCCAGCCTGGTTCCAGCACACCAGCTGTTTCCGGGTAGTGTCAACGTCACTTTGCCTCCAATGCGTTGTCCTGTCATGTTGCGGTCGGGTTAGCCGACTCTATGGTGCCTGCAGTTTAGGTGACTCCTATGTGGGCTGCGGGATCTGGCAATGAAGGCTGGTTCCATAGTGCCAATAGGACAAGCACCCCCTGTAGGACTGTGGGTTTTGGTAACTGCGGCCGGCTCGCGGCCTTGAACTTTTTTTTACATGGGTACCTTCTGCTACCCATCCGGGTTCCAGTACCGTCAGCTGGTTCTCGGCAGTGCCTTTGGATTAGGTGCCTCCTTCTCGGTATCCAAGTTCCACCAACGTCTGCTGGTCCTTGGTAGTGCTTTCTGGCACAGATACCTCCTGCTTAGTAACCGAGTTCCAGTAACATCAGCTGGTCCTCGGTAGTTCCATTGGCTCTTGTACCTTCTGCTACCCATCCGGGTTCCAGTACCGTCAGCTGGTCCTCGGTAGTTCCATTTGCTCTTGTATCTTCTGCTACCCATCCGGGTTCCAGTACCGTCAGCTGGTTCTCGGCAGTGTCTTTGGCACGGGTACTCCCTCCTGCCCAGCCTGGTTCCAGCACGCCAGCTGTTTCCGGGTAGTGTCAACGTCACTTTGCCTCCAATGCGTTGTCCTGTCGTGTTGCGGTCGGGTTAGCCGACTCTATGGTGCCTGCAGTTTAGGTGACTCCTATGTGGGCTGCGGGATCTGGCAATGAAGGCTGGTTCCATAGTGCCAATAGGACAAGCACCCCCTGTAGGACTGTGGGTTTTGGTAACTGCGGCCGGCTCGCGGCCTTGAACTTTTTTTTACATGGGTACCTTCTGCTACCCATCCGGGTTCCAGTACCGTCAGCTGGTTCTCGGCAGTGCCTTTGGATTAGGTGCCTCCTTCTCGGTATCCAAGTTCCACCAACGTCTGCTGGTCCTTGGTAGTGCTTTCTGGCACAGGTACCTCCTGCTTAGTAACCGAGTTCCAGTAACATCAGCTGGTCCTCGGTAGTTCCATTGGCTCTTGTACCTTCTGCTACCCATCCGGGTTCCAGTACCATCAGCTGGTCCTCGGTAGTTCCTCAGCTTTCTTGTACCTTCTGCTACATTTCCAAGTTCAAGCTTTTTGAAATGGTTCTTGGTAATCACTCTGGATCTCCCTGACGAGGACCCTGAAGACGAGGACCCTGAAGACCAACCCTAAGAAGACGAGGACCCCGAAGACAATGACCCTGAAGACGAGGACCCTGAAGACCACCCCGAAGAAGACGAGGACCCTGAAGACCACCCCGAAGAAGACGAGGACCCTGAAGACCACCCCGAAGAAGACGAGGACCCCGAAGACGAGGACCCAGAAGACCAACCCGAAGAAGACGAGGACCCCGAAGACGAGGACCCCGAAGACGACGACCCTGAAGACCACCCCGAAGAAGACCAAGAAGATGACCCTGAAGAAGTTGACCAAGAAGACAAAGAAGAGAAGGCAAGCACCAAGATACAGAAGAACAAGAGACAGAAAACCAAGAAGCAGAAATACAAGAAGCTGCAGAACAAAAAGCGGAAGAACATTAAGCATAAGACTAAAAATCAGAGCAAAAGATAATATCTAAATTATAAGCAGAAGATGACTAAGCAGTGTATGGGGGTGAGTCCGTTCCTCCTCGTGGTGCCCCTGGAAAAGACCTGCTGCTGCAGGCCAAACTGAACGCGGACAAATCCTGTTGTAAATCTTTTGTGACGGGCAGAACGAAAGGTGTAATGTCCAACCTTTTATAGATAACAACTACAGGAATGCCTGTCACAAATAAGAATATGATGAAGAAGAAGAATATCAAGAAGATGAAGAAGTAGAATATGAAGAATGTAAAAAAAAGAATAATACGAAGAAGGTGAAGAAGAAGAAGGTGAAGAAGAAGTGGATGAAAAAGATGCTGAGGATGATGAAGGAGAAAGTGTGGGAGAAGTAAAAAAGAAGGTGAAGAGCATGGAAGTAGTGAAACATAAATATCTGACAAAATATAAAAATACTTAACATAGTTAATATTTCCGTAACTCAGAACATAATAAAAAAATAGTAATTCCTGCTATTCCATTTGACTGGGCTAAACCTCTATGCCTTTATTGTCTCCCCCACCTCCCCCAATACATTCTACATTATTCTTAGTTGTTTTCCTTCATGTAGAAATAACCTACAAGGAAAGAAAGGGTTTATTTTAATTCCGATATTTATGTCCCATTGACTTGCATTGGTTTCCGGTATCGGAATCGGCGATATCCGATACTTTTTCGGTATCGGTCCGATCCAATCCGATCCGATATTTCCCGATATCGGAAGGTATCGCTCAACACTAGTTACTGCCCACAGTAAAAAAAAAAAAAAAAAACAGTGCGCCGCTGATCTGACCTGTTCTAAGTAGTGTTGATCGAGTATGTTCTGTCCCGAGTATGCTCGGGCGTGCTCTGAGTATTTACAGCTGCTCGGTGATATGTTTGAATCGCTCCCGTGTGCATGATTTGCAACTGTTTGACAGTTTTTTACATGTGAGGGATGTGTAAGAAATAGACATTCCTCACATGTAATAGAGCTGTCAAACAGTTGCAAATCATGCACACGGGAGTGATTCAAACATATCACCGAGTAGCTGTAAATACTCGGAGCTCAGCCCGAGTATACTCGGCGAAAGGGTTAACAGAACTTACTCGCTCAACAGTAGTTCTAAGCACTCCACAGCGCCCACACTCACCTGGCACATGTCACCGCTCATCATATACTTGCACTATGCTAACAAAACTGTTCAAAATGCAGTGATTGCCCTGTATTCGTGGTCCCGCGCAAATTCGTCAAACTTTTCCGATTTTAAGAAAATTTGCTTGCCTTTGCGATCACGAATTCGAATGTGCCATATTCGTGCCGAGTTTGAAACTTTCGAACATTCGTCGAACAAATTCGCTCAACACTATCTAACATCAATGACAGCTTGAAGTCTTTCGTGGTAGTTGTGGATGAGGTTCTTTATTTTCTCAGATGGTAAAGCTGCCAATTCTTCTTGGCAAAAAGCCTCAAGTTCCTGTAAATTGCTTGGCTGTCTAGCATGAACTGTGCACTAGAGATCTCCCCAGAGTGGCTCAATGATATTGAGGTCAGGAGACTGAGATGGCCACTGCAGAACCTTCAGTTTGTTCTCCTGTAGCCAATGACAGGTCAACTTGCCCTTGTGTTTTGGATCGTTGTCATGTTGTAAAGTCCAAGTACGTCCCATGCGCAGCTTCCGGGCTGATGAGTGCAAATTTGCTTTCAGTATTTACTGATAACGTGCTGCATTCATCTTTCCTTCCTACCAAGTTTCCTGTGCTTTTGTAGCTCACACACTCCCAAAACATCAGCGATCCACCTCCATGCTTTACTGTAGAAATGGTGTTCCTTTCATCATAAGTCTTGTTTCTCCAAATGTAAAGTTTATGGTTGTGGCCAAAAAGTTAGATTTTGGTCTCATCACTCCAAATTACCTTGTTTTGAGGCTTGTCTCTGTGCTGTTTGGCATATTGTAGGTGAGATACTTTGTGGCATTTGCGCAGTAATGGCTTTCTTCTGCCGACTCAACCATGCAGTCCATTTTTCTTCAAGTGCCTCCTTATTGTGCATCTTGAAACAGCCACACCGCTAGTCCTGAATTTCAGTTGATGTTATTTGTGGGTTTTTCTTTGCATCCCTAACAATTTTCCTGGCAGTTGTGGCCGAAATTTTTGTTGGTCTATCTGACCGTGGTTTGGTTTTTACAGCGCCCCTGATTTTCCATTTGTTAATCACAGTTTGAATGCTTCTGACTGGAATTATCAATTCCTTGGATATTTTTTTGTATCCCTTTCCTGTGTTATACAGTTAAACTACCTTTTCCCGTAAATCCATTGACAATTCTTTTGCTTTCCCCATGACTCATAATCCAGAAACGTCAGTGTCTGAATGAAAGATGCAAGAGTCTCTCGGGATCCCAGAAACTCACTCAGCTTTTATACACACACACTGATTACAAGCAAACAGGTCACAGGTGAGGATGTTACCTTTAGTAGCAATTCAAACCCATTTGTGTCAAATTCTGTGCATGTTATCAGGCCAAAATCACCAGGGTATGTGAACTTTTGATCAGGGTCATTTGGATGTTTTTGGTTGTCATTAAGATTTAAAAACACAGTAGTTTGACAATAAATGGCTTCACCCAACCAATAACCATAAGTATAGAATAAGGTTTTTTTTTTATCATTCATATTCTCTGAAACAAGGCCTAGAAAGGAAAAATTCTGCCGGGGTATGTAAACTTTTGAGCACAACTGTATATTGTCTGCACATAAAATCTAGCTTACCTAAATTGGCTTGACAATAACACTCTTACTAACTTATGTAAATAAATAGTACTGCTATATTCATAGCCAATTTACCATATAAAAAATCATGCAACACAACGACTCTGCTCAGAAGATACAGTAGGTAATCTACAGGTAAAATGTAACTATTAATAAATAATTTAAAAACATGCACACCCTCGCGAAATCTTAAACACTCACTCTCTGAATCCCTTCTCTCTCTTACAGGCATAAATTCCTTACACGATGCAGATGCTGCTGCTTTATATAACACCACAATAGCCGCAGCTCTCGAATCGGCCACCCCTCTCACACATATCAAAGCTTGCAAAATCAACAGGCAACCCTGGCACACCAGCCTGATCAAAGAACTGAGGCAGGCTTCCAGAGTTGCTGAGCGGAGATGGAAAAGATCCCACTCCAAAGAGCACTTTATCGCATTCAAACAGACCCTCACTACTTTCAAGTCCACACTCACTGCAGCAAAGCAAACATACTTCTCATCTCTCATATTCTCCCTCTCTCACTACCCTAAACAGCTATTCAACACTTTCAATTCTCTCCTCCGTCCCCCAGCGCCTCTTCCTTCTCCTCTGATCTCAGCTGAAGACTTTGCTTCATTTTTTAAGCAGAAGATTGATAACATCAGAGATTTTTTTTTGGCCTACAACCCCCACAGCCCCTCCTCATAACTACTTAGCCCTCTTCCTTCAAAACCAGCTTCTCCACCATCATGGAAGATCAATTTTCTGCCCTACTCTCAAGATCACATTTCACCACCTGTGCACTCGACCCGATCCCATCCCACCTGATCCCAAACTTTCCCACAGTATTTACCCCAACCCTAACCCATCCCTTCAACCTTTGACTAACAGCTGGTGTCTTCCCCTCATGCTTTAAACATGCCTCATTCACACCCATCCTCAAAAAGCCCTCCCTTGACCATCCTATCTCACCAAATCACTTCTCACCTATGCCTCAAAACTACTGGAACACGTCATTCTTGAACTTTCCTCTCACCTCTACTCTTGCTCCCTCTTTGATCACTTACAATCTGGCTTCTGACCGCATCACTCCACTGAAACTGCCCTGACTAAAGAGACCAACGACCTACCAACCACCAAATCCAAGCGACACTACTCTGTCCTCCTCCTCCTGGACCTGTCCTCTGCTTTTGACACAATGGACCATTCCCTATTTCTACAGATTCTCTCATCTCTTGGCTTTACAGACTTGGCCCTAGCTTAGATCTCGTCATACCTAACAGACTGAACATTCAGCATCTCCCACTCACACATCACCTCCTCACCTCGCCCCCTATCTGTCAGTGTCCTGCACGGTTCAGTCCTAGGGCCCTTACTTTTCTCCATTTACACCTTCAGCCAGGGAAAGCTCATAGAGTCTCACTGATTCCAGTACCACCTCTATGCTGATGACAGACAGATCTACCTCTCTGGACCCGATATCTCCTCCCTACTAACCAGAATCCCACAAGGTCTGTCCGTTATTTCATCCTTCCTCTCTGCTAGATTTCTAAAACTTATCATGGACAAAACAGAATTCATCATCTTTTCCTCATCTCACTTAACCCCCCAACAGACCTATCAATTAAAGTAAATGGCGGCTCATTCTCCCCAGTCCCGCAAGCTCGCTGCCTTGGGGTAACCCTAGACTCTAACCTCTCCTTCAAACCACATATCCAAGCCTAGTCCTCTTCCTGCCGACTGCAACTCAAAAATATTTCCCGGATCCGTACATTCCTTACTCAAGAATCTGCAAAAACACTAGCGCATGCCCTCATCATCTCCCGCCTCGACTACTGCAACCTCCTGCTCTGTGGCCTCCCTTCTAACACTCTCACACACCTCCAAATCTATCCTAAACTCTGCTGCCTGACTAATTCATCAGTTCCCCCACCATTTCCTGGCCTCTCCCCCCTTGTCAATCCCTTCACTGGCTCCCCATTACCCAGAGACTCAAGTTAAAAACCCTAACCATGGCAAAGCCATCCACAACCTGTCTCCTCCATACATCTGTGACCTAG
Source organism: Phyllobates terribilis (assembly GCF_046119375.1). Classification (NCBI taxonomy): domain Eukaryota; kingdom Metazoa; phylum Chordata; class Amphibia; order Anura; family Dendrobatidae; genus Phyllobates; species Phyllobates terribilis. The sequence continues at coordinate 153,193,227 of NW_027362764.1, read as the reverse complement.
TCTCCCGGTACATACCTATACGCAACCTCCGATCCTCACAAGATCTCCATCTCTACTCCCCTCTTCCCATAATCACATACAAGATTTCTCCCGTGCATCATCCCTACTCTAGAACTCTCTACTCCAAGACTCTAGCCTACTGTGGAAACCTTCAAAAGGAATCTGAAGATCTACCTCTTCCAACAAGCCTACAACCTACAGTAACCCTCTCTCCACCAAACCACTGCGTGACCAGCTCTTCCCTCACCTACTGTATCCTCACCCATCCCTTGTAGATTGTGAGCCCTCGCGGGCAGGGTCCTCTCTTCTCCTGTACCAGTCATCGACTACTATTGTCTAAGATTATTGTACTTGTTTTTATTATGTATACCCCTTTTCACATGTAAAGCGCCATGGAATAGATGTCGCTATAATAATAAAATAATGTGATAAATATTATACAAATCAGAAGATTGAATCACATACAAATCACATAACTATCTTGCCCCAAAAAGGGCAATCTTGATCTCTTACCTAACCTATTTGTAGTCCTGTATGCTACAGTTGGTAATGTAAACATTTTTGGTACCTAAATACTAGAGGTAAGCAAATTTATTTGAGCTGAGTTCAATTTTTTTCCAAAAGTTTGTATTCTCCAGAATATGGATGCTATGCAATTTGCTCCACATAAATTCAGCAAAATGGAGGCAAAAATACTAATAATACTCATCTCACTACCCTTCCATCACTTGTCTTATCATTGCTGTTGCCTTCCATCCAATCCTCGGCTTCTCTTTTCACCTTCCCTATCGCGCATTCTTTTTGGCCTCTTCAATCCAGGCTAGGTTTACGGAGACAGTGGGACAGGTGAGCAGTAAGGTAAACATTAACTTTTTTTTTTGCATTCTATGTTTATTGTGTTCTGGGGTCTAACGAGACCCTAGAGCATACTAGGGATCATTCAATTCATGGAGAATACCTTTGCTGCCAACTGAATTTCTCTGTAAAATCTGTAGAGTTCTTTGAAGAGGCAATTTGCATATTAAATTTCCCAGAGGAGCATTGCACGGCAAATAAGCCTCCTTACCTTGGCATGCCAGAAACGTTATCCCTTAGACCTCAGTCCAGAGCCTCTAACCTAGCCAAATCAGTTCTCATACTTTGCACTGATGAGGGTCAATAGCCCAAAACACCATATTTGCAAATTGAGATTCTGCAAGACTCGTTAAAGGGTTGATTGTGATTTGTAGGATTGCTGCCACCAATAGGTGGTGCTGTAGAGGTTAAGTTGTCTTCATCTCTGAAGAAGCAATCTGCATCTGTAAAATGCAGTCATTTTTTCTCATTTGAATATTGGCAGATTCTACAATCATCTCTATTAAATAGCTACAAGAGAGTAAAAAGAGAGGGAGAGTTATATTTGAGTTAAAAATACAAGTTGTCTACAGATGTATTAGCCAAAAAAGATAAGCGAATCTGCCAAAAATTGAATGAAGCACTCCCATCAAAGTTATCCTCTTAATATATTGCAGTCATCATATTAAATAGCACTGGGCACTTACAATTGCTCATTTTGCCCTTCTATCCAGTGAATTCTTCACTTTCCTATTAGATCTATGACATCACGTGATTAAAAACAGACTAGCTGAATACTTCTAAGTTCTTTGTAGAAACAGGAAGTCTCTTTTCCCTGCATGAGTCATCATTAGAACTACAGTTCTACTTACTGCAAAAATCCCTAGCAGGAGGAGAGGAGCAGAGCAGCTGGAGTTGAAGAGGGGGATGATTTATGCAAGGTAAAAAGATTTCCTGTTTCTACATAGAGCTTAGAAGGATTCAGCTAGTCTGTTGTTAATCACGCAAATTTCTTTTTCCACCCACAAAATGGCGCCTGCACGTGCACAGTAGCATCTATCGCTCGCCGATAGATGATACTGAGCAAGCGCTGCTAGCGGTGCCATTTTGTTGGAAGAAAAAGAAATTTGCCTGCTGTAATATGGAAAGGCTGCAATGGGCAATGGGAAAGTAGGGAAAGAGGCGCAGAGGACCAGACGATGAACTGCGGTGACAACATAACAGGTGAGCGGTGAGGTTAGTGTTCATTTCTCTTTTTTTAAATTCTATCCAGAGAGACTACAGAGCTTAATAAGGAACATTTAATTCACAGTAAATACCTTTAATGTACAATGAATTTCCTGATAAAATCCTCATTATTTGGAAAATTTGAATCTTGGCAGAATCGATCATCTCTAGTTCTGACACATTTTCCTCCTCCAGACATAGGTTCCTCAGGGAAAGTACCAAATGACCATGCCACAGTATCAAGTTGAACACATCCACACCACCTCTCAATTTGTAAAGACTCTCACTTATACAACAAACTTACCACAATTTATAACTGGATAGAAAAAAAGAGGCAAGACATTGCTAAGAGAAAAGAACAAACAGAACAAATGGCAGCCAAAGATATAAGTTGATGGCACTCACCAGTCCCCCAATGCACTAGATGTGACTTCTAAGGACAGATGTGTTTTAAATGTGTACTTAATGAAGCAGATTCTCTATACGATAAGGATTAGCCTGAGCCCAAATTTACCCATATTCCAGTTTTTGTGTTTTTTATTTTGTATTGATTATTTTGTATTGATATAAAAGTAAAACATTTGTTCCACTGTCTTTTTCCCATCAGTCATTTTTTTTTAAAGATATCATAGAGGATATTAGAGTACTCCAGAATATTCCACTTTCCTTAACCCCTTCATGACCTTGCGATTTTCCGTTATTGCGCTTTCATTTTTTCCTCCCCTTCTTCCTAGAGCAATAACTTTTTTATTTTTCCATCAATTTGGCCATATGAGGGTGTGTGTTTTGTGCGGGACAAGTTGTACTTTTGAATGACATCATTCATTTTACCATTTAGTGTACTGGAAAACAATTGTTTTGGGGTTTTTTATTTATGATATTCACTATATGGTAAAACTGACTTGGCAATATGATTCCCCAGGTCAGTACGAGTACTCATATACTAAACATGTAAAGATATTTTTTTTTTAAGTGGTGAAAAATAATTCTGAAATTTGTAGGAAAAAAGATGTAATTGTGGCGCCATTTTCTGAAACCCGTAGCATTTACATTTTTCGGGATCTCAGGATAGGTAAGGGTTTAATTTTTGCACCCTGAGCAGCCAATTTTATGTTTTGATCACCTCTTATTGCATTTTATTGCAATACTGCAGAGGCCAAAAATTCTGGCATTTTGATTTTTTTTCTCATTATGCCGTCTACCAATTGGATTAACTGCTTTTATATTTATATATCCGACATTTCTGAAAGCGGCGATACCGAATATGTGTATTTTTTAAAATTTTTTTAATTGTCTTATTTTCAATGGGGCAAAAGGGGAATGATTTGAACTTTGGTGTTTTTTATTTTCTTCATATTTTTTTAAAAAAATGTTGACACTTTTTTCTGGTTTCAATAGTTTCCTCAGGAAACTTGAAAGCTGCGATCATCCGATCGCTTGTGCTATACACAGCAGTGCTTCAGCACTGCTGTGTATAGCAAAAATCACAATCTCTTTGGAGATTCACAGTGATAGGGAAGGGGGTCTTCTGCAGATGCCCTGCTGTCATGACAACCCATCAGCGCCCTGCGATTACATTATACGGGTGCCAATGGGCGGGATTTGTGACGCTCTTACAGCTAGCGCCTGTTAATTCTCGCTATCAGTGATTGACAGCGGGATTTAACCCGAGTGACAGCAGCAGGTATATCACTGCTCCAAATTAAATCAGATTAAATCAGCCATCAAGTGCAGGGAAAGATGCGGGCTCAGCGTCGGAGCCTGCATCAAAGGCAGGGACACGAAATTTGATGTAAATAAAAGTCAAAGATCGTGAACGGGTTAAAACTTTCAAAAAGCTCTATTAGTATCTGTGATCAGAGTGTAAAAAATGACTTGTCTCCTTGTGGTTTAAACTCAGAACATAACACTCAGATTAAGTAATCAAGTAAAACAGTAAAGATTCCATTTAAAAAATAAAGTTAAAATGTGATTAGAGGAAGTAGGAAATAAGATCACTTGGAGTGAAAGATTATCCTTCTGCTCTCTCTTTTAGATATTATGCACTCAAGAAAAATTAACTTCCAGCAAGCTGGTGACAGATATCTTGATTTTTATATTATGCCAACATGTGTCAACTTAGGTTTCTGCAATTAGCCTCCTTCTAGTCTGCACCGAAAACCACAGATATGTTTACACCCTATTTCGGCTTTTTTTTTAATGTCAGCATTTCCATAACTGGAGAAATGTCTGCTCTTTTCTATTTTTCTAGTCTAATTAAATATCTGTTCCTTCAAGTAGTGATTTGTTGCTTTATTCTCATTGACTTTTATATTTTTAAATACTTAGCATGTGAGTCTGATACCTAACATTTCGCTATAGTTTTTTGTGCCAACAGTTGACAAGTAAGAACATTAGATCTGCGCTCTTGGCATATGTAAGTTTTGTCTCCCACTTCAGCACTTCATTTGGTGGTTCGTCCAACTTATGCTTCCCTACCTACAAAAGAAAAAGTGAGCTCAACACAAAAAAGCTGAATGAATTGAAGTGTAAATTTGCATAGCAGGATAAAACAAATATTGCACATATGGTAGGAACATTTGCTTTAATATTTGTAATGGCAAAGTTATTATAATGTTATTATATGACCTTTTGTACGTATTATATTCCACTCATTGTCCCATGCTCAAATTTTCATATAACTATATAAAACACAGTGATATTTCAAAGGCATTAACATTTTAACTCTCCCAGCTAATTTCCCATTCTGGTTGAAATACAACCTCAGTTTCTTTAACTATGCCCCTATTACATCATACAATTATCTAAAATATTCTATATTATAACAAATATTTACCATTCATTTAAACTGTACAGCATACTTATTCTTTTTTTTTCTTCTAAATGTATAGTTAATATTAACACATAGAACCTTATAATAATAAAATTATCTGCCAGCACTTTTGCAGTATTCGTCTTAGCTTAGATTTGCTGCCTGTTTGTTTCTGAGGCATTGACAGAGATGGTAGGTAGTGATGAGTGAACCCATGAATGTTCAGGTTCGCTGGGTTCAGCCGGACTTTTTAAAAAGTCCGGTTCGGGACCCGAGCTTGACACCTGACACCGAACTCCATATGAGTCACTGGGGACCCAAACATCACTGCTGTAAATTGGCTGTAAAATGGTCAGATTAAGGGTTAGGGTTGCAAAAGGAATAAAAATGGGGGTAAGAGAAGGACAATTGCCCTGCAAACAAATGTGGATAGGAAAATTAGTTAAAGGGGTTATTTCACCATAGCAATCATGGTAAAATAGGAAGTAAATGAATAACATAAAAATTTTAACAGTGCCTTCACAGAGACTGAGGCTTGCTACCACCAGTCCAGTTATAAATTTCACCTACAGAGCATGGAGGAGAGTATCCCTACAGAAGCAGCTTACAAAGTTCACCCCGAGACCGTGTTGCTCAGAACCCCCACAGAAGCTGATTCAAATTTCACCCACATAGCATGGGGAACAATACTTCCACATAAGATTATTAAAAATTTCAACCACAGAGTATGGTACACAATTCCTCCACAAAAGAAGTTTAAAAATGTCAGCCTCAGAGCATGGGGAACAATACTCCCACATAAAATTACACTAAATTTCACCCACAAAGCATTATACCCCAAATGTTCAAAAATTTACGCTACAGAACTGTGTGTACTGCAAATGCATCTGAGAAAAACATAGTAGGTCCTGAATCCTGAAGTGTTAACCTTGAAAAAAATTACTGTTAAAAGAAGGCAACCATGCCTAAATACTTCAGCTAGGGATAATGGAATTGTACTCTGTTTCTAATTTCTTGTTTGTTCGAACTGGGGCCATGATTAATAGGAGACCCAGTGGAGCAGAATGAGAAGGAACTGGAGGCACTCTCAACCATCTAATCTCAAACCGTCCACAGGCGGGATTGCAGAGTACAGACGGGTAACAGAGAATCAGGTTTTTATTCCGGAGAGACAGCCTGATAAATGTGTACCACATCCCAGGATGTCAGCAGTCAAGCAAATTAATCAATTCTCAACTGAGTCAGCAGTTGATATTGTGAGACAAAATAGCCATCCATGACAATTTAGAGGCTATGCAATTGGAATAAATAGCTAAATTCTTTAATGAGCATTAGGCCAGGCCACAAAGGTAGAGTAAAATTTTTTTTAGGCACACTACTCGTACAAACACAGCTGCAGAGTACCCAGATGTGTTTGGGCACAGTAGCCCCACAGAAGCTAATAACAAATTTCACCCACAGAGCATGTTTCCACATTTTACACACAGAAGCTGATAACAAATTTTACCCACAGAGCCATGTTTTCACATTTTCCAGAGAAAGACGATTAAAAATTTCACACCCAGGCATTGGGGCACAGTAGCCCCACAGGCAAGGTTGCAGAGTACACACAGCAGTTTAAAGGCACAGTACTCCCACAGATATGGGTTAAAGAATACACACAGCGGCTTTGGCCCAGTACTGTCACAGACATGGTTGCAAAAGAGTAGAAAATATGTTTAGACGCACATCACTTCACAAAGTTGAAGATTATAAAAAATTTTGGCTACACATGATACTATCACAGACACGACTGAAGAGTACGCATAGAGAGTGTTTTTTGAAAACTGCGCACACGCAAAACCTAACACTATCACTCACTTCAGCTGCATCCTGTCCCTATGTTAAGCAGAGCAGAAATAAAAAAATAAGAATCTTGAACCAGTAGGAACAGGTCCAAGTGAAGGAGGTGGACATGGTGGTATATGTGGAAGAGGCAGGGCAGCACGGTAGCGCAGTAGTTAGCACTGCACCAAATTAGATGGTGAGCCCCAATATAACAAGGAGGCATAGGTCCAAGTGGAGGAACAGTTAAAGGAAGAGCAATCCAGCACTGTTTTTTTTTTTTTCTTTTTTCAGACTTAGACTTTTTGTATTTTATTTTTTGTTTTTGTTATGGAACTGACCTAAAGCAACCTACAATTTACAAAACTTCAACCTAAAGCAACCTACAATTTATAAAATCTCAAAGATGAGGAACAGGAGGATGTGCTGATATGTGTGGAAGATGCAAGGGAGGAGTAATCCAACATTTGATTTTCTTTTTTTTAATATTTTTTATGTGTATTTTTTAAACATTTTTCTTTTTTTTAATGTAACTCTCTTAGAACAACCTAAAATGTACAAAACTAAAACTAGCTATCTAGAATCACAAGGTGTAGGTCCAAGTGGAGGAAGACGTGGATGTGGCGGTATGGGTGGAAGAGGCAAGGGAGGAGTAATCCAACACTGTTTCATTTTTTCTTTTTTTTTTTTAGGGAACTGACTTCAAAGAACATAAAATGAACCCAAAATAAACTAACAAGCTACAACCAGGGGGGAGGTGAAAGAGGCGGAGGAGGAGACAGCCAGCACAGTTTTTTTTAATATGGTGAGTAAGCACCCAAATTAAACGAATGGCAAATAGAGTTGAACACTGGCTGCGTGCGACTATTATAGATGTCTAGTCATCCAAAGGTATGGTCAAAGTCCTGTGGAATCCATGCCTGGTTCATTTGAAAGAATGTTAGGTTCTCCACGTTGAATGTGGAGAGGATGCGCCTGTGATCACACCCCCTACCATGCTAAACACACGATCCGACATGACACTTGCCGCCTGGCAGGCCAGCACCTCCAATGCATAAAGGGCAAGCTCAAGCCATGTGTTCAATTTGGAAACTCAGAAGTTAAATGGAGCAAACTCATCTGTTAGTACGAGAAGACATGTGGACACTTATTCTTCCACCGTGTTGTTGTAACGCTGGCTCCTGCTGATAAGAATCTCATAATATGATGGTGCTGTATGCTGTGGCGTGCTTATAAAGTTTTGCCACATTTCGGGCATGCTAACCCTGCCTTGTGGGGTGCTGGAGGTGCCCCTTCTGGGGTGCTGGAGGTGCCCCAGCTGTGTTCTCTTCTTCCTCCCCTACCTCTGTATTGTTGTTCCACTGAGCCCCTGCTGTCAGGTGGGAAAGCCATTAGTAGTTTTTTCTACCAGAGTGTGCTTGTATTAATACATTTTGCGATCCCTCTCCAGTGACGGAAGTAATGATGTTACGTTGTCCTTGTAGCGGGGATCCAACAAGGTGGCCACCAAATAATTTGCACTGGTAACATTACGGCCCATTTGGCGGTTATTGCTCTGGCACTGCAGCATGTATTGGCTCATGTGTGCCAGGCTACCCAGAGGCAGCGACAAGCTGTCCTCGGTGTGAGGAGAAATAAGTATTTGATCCCCTGCATACCATCATGAGTTCTGGCTCCTACAGACCAGTTAGACACTCCTAATTTACTCGTTACCTGCATTAAAGACAGCTGTCTTACATAGTCACCTGTATAAAAGACTCCTGTCCGCAGACTCAATTAAGCAGTCAGACTCTAACCTCTACAACATGGAAAAGACCAAAGAGCTTTCTAAGGATGTTAGGGACAAGGTCATAGACCTGCACAAAGCTGGAATGGGCTACAAAACTATAGGTAAGATGCTGGGTGAGAAGGAGACAACTGTTGGTGCATTAGTAAGAAAATGGAAGAAATACAAAATGACTGTCAATTGTCATCGATCTGGGGCACCATGCAAAATCTCACCTCTTGGGGTATCCTTGTTCATGAGGAAGATGAGAGATCAGCCTAAAACTACACGGGGGGAACTTTTAATGATCTCAAGGCAGCTGGGACAACAGTCACCAAGAAAACCATTGGTAACACATTACGTATTCACAGTTTAAAATCCTGCAGTGCCCTCAAGGACCCCCTGCTCCAGAAGGCACATGTGCAGGCCCGTCTCAAGTTTGCCAATGAACACCTGGATGATTCTGTGAGTTATTGGGAGAAGGTGCTGTGGTCAGATGAGACAAAAATTGAGCTCTTTGGCATTAACTCAACTCGTCGTGTTTGAAGGAAGAAGAAGGATGAATACAACTCTAAGAGCATCGTCCCAACCATGAAGCATGGTGGGGGAAACATTATGCTTTGGGGGTGGTTTTCTGCAAAGGGGACATGATGACTGCACCGTACTGAAGGAATGATGGATGGGGTCATGTATCGCGAGATTTTGGCCAACAACCTCCTTTCCTCAGTAAAAGCATTGAAGATTGGTCGTGGCTGGGTCTTCCAGCAAGACAATGACCCAAAACATACAACCAAGGCAACAAAGGAGTGGCTGAAAAAGAAGCACAGTAAGGTAATAGAGTGGCCTAGCCACTCACCAGACCTTAATCCCATAGAAAACTTATGGAGGGAGTTGAAGCTCCGAGTTGCCAAGCGACAACCTCAAAATCTTAATGATTTAGAGATGATCTGCAAAGAGGAGTGGACCAAAATTCCTCCTGACATGTGCGCAAACCTCATTATCAACTACAAAAAATGTCTGACTGCTGTGCTTGCCAACAAGGGTTTTGCCACCAAGTTTTAAGTGTTGTTTGCCAGAAGGATCAAATACTTATTTCTCACTGCAAAATATAAAAAATATATCTAATTTATGCAATGTGATTTTCTTGATTTTTTGGGATATTCTATTTCTCAATGTTAAAATTAACCTACCCTTAAAATTATAGACTGTTCATGTCTTTGTCAGTGGGCAAACTTTAAAAAACAGCAAGGAATCAAATCCTTCACTGTGAGTGGTATAGTAACACTGATGATGGCATCATCAGCGCTGGCCATATTGGTGGAATATTTGAAGCAGTGCAACAGAGAACACACATCTCGCATGAAGACCCACTCATTGGTGGTGAAGTAGTGTTGTTCTCCAGAGCGACACATCCTTGTGTACATGCTGCAGCTGAAATTCCACTATTGCCTGCTGCTGCTCGCACTGTATCTCCTGTCATATGCAAGGTGGAGTTCCATCTTGCTGGTACGTCGCATATCAGCCGGTGAGTGGGAAGGCAGAAGTGATGGTACAGCGCAGACAGGTGAGCAGCGGCAGGGTGAGAACGATGAAAGTGTGCACACACTGCTCGCACTTTCAGCAGCGGCTCTGACATGTGTGGGTAGTTTTTCAGGAAGCTCTTTACCACCAAGTTAAGCACATGTGCCAGGCAAGGTATGTACATCAATCCAGCTAAGCCCAAAGCTGCTACCAGATTTCACCCATTATCGCACACCACCAGGCCGGGCTTGAGGTTCACCGGTACCAACCACTCATCTGTCTGCTGTTTGATCCCAGTCCACAGCTCCTGCACTTTGTGGGATTTGTCCCCCAAACAGAGGAGTTTAAAACAGCCTGCTGTCATTACCCCCTGGCTGTGCTTAAGTTGGTGGTGCTGATCTTCCTGTGAACGAATGAGGAGGCAGTGGAGGAAGTAGAGTAGGAGGAGGAGTCAACCTGGACAGATAAACGTCCAGCAATACTGGATGGTGGTAGAACATATGGTAGAACGCCTTCTGTCCCTGTCCCAACCACCATTCCATTTACCCAGCTGGCAGTTAGGGAGATGTAACATCACTAGCCGTGCTTGCTGGTCCACGTATCGGTGGTTATGTGGACCTTGCCACTGATGGCTTTGTGGCTTTGTGAAGTACATCTGATTTGGTCCTCAACATATTTTTACAGGGCAGGAATAGACCACCTGGAAAAGTAGTGGTGGCTGGGAACAATGTACTGCGGGACAGGCACCACCATCAGTTTTTTAAAACTGTCCATCTCCACCAGCTTGAATGGCAGCATTTCAAAGGACAGTAATTTGGAAATGCTGTCATTCAGGACCATGGCTCTTGGATGGCTAGGGGGTATCTCCTCTTTCTCTCAAGAATTTGGGGGATGGAAAACTGAACACTTCCATGGGATGGTGTGGAGATGCTCAGTGACACTGGTGGTGGTAGTGATGCTGTCACATCCTCTCTTTGCGGGGAAACAGGGGGCCCTGTTGTTCGAGAGCGGGAGGAAGAGGCCGAGATCACAGTAGGAGAGAGAGCAAGAGGTGGCTCTGATCTGTCATGCTTTTTAAGGTGTGCACTCCACTCTACCTCGTGCTTGGAATTCAGATGCCTCGTCATACAGGTTCAGAACATTTATGCCTCGTGTCAGGGTCTGACGGCACAGAGTGCGAACCACAATCTGTTCTACAGCAATGCTGTCCAAAATGAGGCAAAAAAATGCCTAATGCGAGGAAATATGGAACAAACAGTCATAGGAAATTAATATGGCTTAGGTCAAAAGGAAGACAGTGGGGGAAGGTCAAATGACATTCCACCGGACTAAGTCCAAAACTCACCCATAATATTAGTAGGAACCGATACCGCGCTGGAGTCCCAACGCACGTTTAGCGTGAGCTTCCTCGAGGAAGCTCTCGCAAAACGTGCGTCAGGGCTCCTGTGCTTATGCCTACTATTTGTATTGTTGGGAATATATATATTTGCATCTTTCATAGACAACACCATGTGGACTTAATGGGCTAACGCTCTGGTTTTGTGTGTTCCCCACCAATGACCTGCTATTTTTATAACATTGTCCTGTTTTTTATTATTCATATATAATAAAGTTGATGTTTTAATATCTATCAATTCGTCACTCTTATGATTACATTAAGGGTATATTACTCCATTTTTTGTAGGCTCCAGCTGTGAATTTTTACCCTGCTCCCTCTTTTGTTGTGCTGCTGAGGCAGCGTGGCCACCTCCTCTTCCTTCAAACTGCGCATGTCACTAGGGTGGCCTCTGCTTCATGTGGGGTCTAGGATCTCATCTTCCCCCTCATAATCTTCCACCAACTCCTCAACTCTACCCTCCTTGCACAAATCAGAAAGAAGCTGCAGTTGGCAACTGAGTTTCATCATCATCATCATCATCATCATCATCTGACATGTCCTGCAGTGGTCCACTGACCATGTGCACTAGCCCTCCAACATACTCATCCTCCAACATAACCACTTTTGGGGCAGGGCTAGGTGGATGGACTATGGAACCACAGCCAGCGGACTCATCAAAAAGCAGAAGAGACTGCTGCATGACTTGGGGCTCAGACTGCTTGGCTGATTTGCAAGGGGGTGAGGTGGAAGCCAGATGACCATGGTCCTCAGGTGCCAACTTTGCACTTACTACAGTGGACTGGGTGGAAGTTAAAGCGAATGAACTGGAGCCACTCTCAGCCATCCAATCTAACACCTTTTCAACATCTTGTGGCCTCACCATTTGTGCTGCGGTATTCGGGCCTTTGAAAGGACACATAACGTCCTGTCGCCTGCGTCCACCAGACGAAGGTGTTGCATGCAGCAGGTACAGAATGATGTCCTCTTCATGCATCAGCTACACCACCACCACCTTCAGCAGCTACACCAGCGCCACCACGGCCATGTACACGTCCCCTATTGGATGCTCTCCACATTTTTGGAAGTGGTTTTTCTAAACATTACTCGCAAAGTGGTGGTGAAAGAGTAGATTCATCTATTTGCAACAGTACTAGAAAACACACAGCAGTCCTGAAAAATTATTTTTTTGGCCTACAAATGGCAACTATATGGCTGATGCCAATTATGTATTTCTCAGACTACTAAAACACACACACTTATCCAGAAAAATTATTTTTTGGGCCTAGAAATGGCAACTGGATGGCTGATGCCAATGATTTATTTCCCAGACTACTAAAAAACACACACTAGTCCAGAAAAATTATTTCTTTGGCCTAGAAATGGAAGCTAGACAGCTGGTGCCAATTATTTATTTCCTAGACTACTAAAAAACACACACTATTCCTAAAAAATTATTTTTTTGGCCTTGAAATGGCAACTAGATGGCTGATGGCAATTATTTATTTCCCAGACTACCAAAAAACACACACTAGTCCAGAAAAAAATATTTCTTTGGCCTAGAAATGGCAACTAGACAGCTGATGCAAATTATTTATTTAATAGACTACTAGAAAACACATACTATTGCTGAAAAATTATTTTTTCGGCCTTGAAATGGCAACTAGATGGCTGATGGCAATTATTTATTTCCTAGACTACTAAAAATCACACACTAGTCCAGAAAAATTATTTTTTGGGCCCAGAAATGCAACAAGACGGCTGATGCCAATGATTCCTCAGACTACTAGAAAACACACAGTGGCTTAAAGGACAGTGTTTCTACAGGTGGGGGCTGCAGAGTACACACAGTGGCTTAAATGACAGTACTCCCACAGGCACAGGGGTGCAGATTACACACAACAGCTTTTAGCACAGTACTAGCACATATAGGGATTTCAAAGTACACACAGCGCTTTTTTTGCAGAATGCACAGTCAGAATCTGTCCTTCACTCCAGCTGTGTCTTATCCCTAATACTAATCAGAGCATAATGGCAGCGATACTTGTGATCTGGCTTTTATACAGGCCGGATCACGAGCTGCCCTGGTCAATCACAGCTATGCCAATACTTGACATGGCTGTTATGGCTTCGGAAGTACCCACAGTCTAAAAGCATGTTGATAGACTGTGCTGCAGCCTTTCAACAAGCTTTATTAGACTGGCGAACCTGAACAGAAAACCGAACGTACAGTAAAAAGTCAGTGTTTGGGGTTTGGTAGCAGACACTAGGTGTCTGGTACGGACCCCGAACTTTCCCGTTCAGGTTCGCTCATCCCTAATGCTAGGTGGTGCATCAATCCAGTTAATTAGACAACTAACTGGACAGGCAGGGACATAAGTCAGTTGACCAATTGTAGAATGTATTTGCCAACCATTCAGAGCCTCTGGAGGACATATTTATGTTTACTATTGTATTCTACTTAGTGCGAGTTAGTATATGCAGTACCAGTCAAAAGTTTGGACACACCTGTTCTTGCAATGCTTTTCCTTGTTCTTATTGGAATGTGTATATTGCAGATTCTTTCTGAAGGCATAAAAACTACAAGAATACATATATGGAAAGACATTTAGTGTGCTTAGTGTGGCACACACAGACACACAATGCAAAGATTGAGTCAACTCCTCCCCTTTTTATCTGGTTTCAGGTGTGATTGAAACAAAGTTGTTTACCCACAATTTTGCAAAGGTGGCAACAATTTTGTCCTGCCCATTTTCAGGGTTTTGTGTGAAATTATGTCCGATTTGCCTTTTTTTGTGTTGTTCTACTACACATAAAGCAAATAAACATGTGTATAACAAAATATGTGTAATTGCAATAATTTTTTGGGAGAAATACTTCATTTTCTGGAACAATTTCAAGGGTGTCAACACTTTAAGCCATGACTGTGTATGCATTTAAAAATATAAATGTTTTATGCCTCATTGCTGTGCTGGATTTAACTTGGAATTGTATTATAAGGTTATTATAGGTAAAGTTCACACGATAAGTTTAAGACGTTGCATATTTTAGAAAAAATGCAAGTAACCTATTTTACTTAATGGGTGTTGAAATGGTGCAGAAAATCTGCACATCAAAAACTCACTAAAAAAACTCATCGTGTGAATATAGCCTTACACATAGCATCATCACTGTCTGCAGGTTGTGTGGGATTATGTAACTTGGCACCTTTTATTTCACTGTGGTTAAACAGCAATACCAGATATGACTTGTAGACAGGAATGGTGTTGTTTTTGGAAGAAGCCATGTTTTTGTAATTGAGGACAATCGGTTTAAGATACATCAGTGTCAAAGGCATTGTGCTGAGTAACTATACTAAAAAGTACTTCCTAGTGATATGTTACAAGTACACAAATTCTGAACAGAATAATGACATTATATGTCAAAGTGGACATGGTGACTCTAGAATAAATATGTTTTTTTTTAGTGAAGGGTTACGTAAAAGGAAGAGAAATAAAGTTAGACTCCTTTTTTAATATAATTACAACAGCATTCTACTAATTCTTGGTCCAACCATAACTGGAGGAAATTTAATTTTAATAACACTTGATACAATGAATCTGTTAATAATTTAGAAACAGAAAGCCAATAGGGCTTAAACTCTACCAAAATTAGACCATTTACCTATAGAAAAAAAAGTTTGTTCTTAATTTATATTGTAATAGAAATCAGAGTTCATGTAAAAATAACAAAGTAAGGGCATTGATTCCATGAATGTGATTCAACACTTTAATCACAGGAAGCTTTAAAAAATATACAGAAGACAATCTAATTTTACTCAGATCCTTGAAATAATTCTCATTGGCCAGTTCTCCAGAATTGTAGTTCAGATTCTACACACCATCATAACTCCATAACTGCAGGTTTCCTTAGAGAGTTCATCAAAGCCTTATTAAATAAATTGAATTATATTATGTGGTAGAATGCCAGAAGAGCTAAAAATCTTAAAATGTGAACTTGAATCAATAAGATGTTAGGAGCTGCAATAAAAGTATGTACAGTGCATTGTGAAAGTATTTGCCCCCCTTGAACTTTTCTACCTTTTGCCACATTTCTGGCTTCAAACATAAAGATATAAAATTCTAATTTTTTTGGGAACAATCAACAACAAGTGGGACACAATCGTGAAGTGGAACAAAATTTATTCGATATTTTAAACTTTTTTAACAAATTAAAAACTGAAAAGTGAGGCGTGCAATATTATTAGGCCCCTTTACTTTCAGTGCCGCAAACTCACTCCAGAAGTTCAGTGAGGGTCTCTGAATGATCCAATGTTGTCCTAAATGACTGGTAATGATAAATAGAATCCACCTGTGTGTAATCAAGTCTCTGTATAAATGCACCTGCTCTGTGATAGTCTCAGGGTTCTGTTTCAAGTGCAGAGAGCATCATGAAGACCAAGGAACACACCAGACAGGTCTGAGATACTGTTGTGGCGAAGTTTAAAGCCGGATTTGGATACAAAAAGATTTCTCAAGTTTTAAGCATCTCAAGGAGCACTGTGCAAGTGATCATATTGAAATAGAAGGAGTATCAGACCACTGCAAATCTACCAAGACCCGGCCGTCCCTCTAAACTTTCATCTCGAACAAGGAGAAGACTGATCAGAGATGCAGCCAAAAGGCCCATCATCACTCTGGATGAACTGCAGAGATCTACAGTTGAGGTGGGAGAATCTGTCCATAGGGCAACAATCAGTCATACACTGCACAAATCTGGCCTTTATGGAAGAGTGGCAAGAAGAAAAGCCATTTCTCAAAGATATCCATAAAAAGTCTCATTTGAAGTTTGCCACAAGCCACCTGGGAGACACACCAAATATGTGGAATAAGGTGCTCTGGTCAGATGATACCAAAATCGAACTTTTTGGCCACAATACAAAATGATATGTTTGGCGTAAAAGCAACACAGCTCATCACCTTCAAAACACCATCCCCACTGTCAAACATGGTGGTGGTAGCATCATGGTTTGGGCCTGCTTTTCTTCAGCAGGGACAGGGAAGATGGTTAAAATTGATGGGAAGATGGACGGAGCCAAATACAGGACCATTCTGGAAGAAAACCTGTTGGAGTCTGCAAAAGACCTGAGACTGGGACGGAGATTTATCTTCCAACAACACAATGATCCCAAACATAAAGCAAAATCTACAATGGAATGGTTCAAAAATAAACATATCCAGGTGTTAGAATGGCCAAGTCAAAGTCCAGACCTGAATCCAATTGAGAATCTGTGGAAAGAGCTGAAAACTGCTGTTCACAAATGCCAACCTCAATGAGCTCGAGCTGTTTTGCAAGGAAGAATTGGCAAGAATTTCAGCCTCTCGATGTGCAAAACTGATAGAGACATACCCCAGGCAACTTGCAGCTGTAATCGCAGCAAAATGTGGCGCTACAAAGTATTAACTCAAGGGGGCCAAATAATATTGCACGCCCCATTTTTCAGTTTTTAATTTGTTAAAAAAGTTTAAAATATCGAATAAATTTTGTTCCACTTCACGATTGTGCCCCACTTGTCGTTGATTCTTCCCAAAAAAATGTGAATTTTATATCTTTATGTTTGAAGCCAGAAATGTGGCAAAAGGTAGAAAAGTTCAAGGGGGCCAAATACTTTCACAATGCACTGTATAGTATGTGTGATCATGTGTATTCATGAACTATTGTAGTGAGTGTTCCTAAAAAAAATTATTTCATTTATAAATTGTAAATCTTTATAAAGATTGTGTGTTTTAGCTGTAAACTGTCATAGTTGAATTTCTCCATATTTATCAGACTAAGGCATGTGTGACGGTTCTCCTTTGGTTTATCTGTCACCCTCCCATTTGTTCCTCGAAAAAGATTTGAAACCATTGAAAGATTTACTCTACCAGCCAGCAAATTCTAAGTTGTTCTTAAATGGGATCGTGAGGATCTCCAGACGCCTGATGATTGGTTCATCTGTGTTCTTGGTTGGAAGATTCCCCTTTAAACTGCCAAAACAGCCTGAAGAAGAAGACATCTGACAAAGATCCTCATCCTTACTCAACTTTTGCTAGTCTTGATGTTGTTGGGCATAGTCATCCTGTTAATACTAACTAGTAGAGATGAGCGGTGTTCGACTAGAACTGTTCGCCAATCTCAAATTCGAGCTGTTTTGGGCGGTGTTCGAGTTGTTCGACGAACCCGAACGATTTGCAAAAAATTCGGCTGTTCGAGGTTATGTTCGATAACTGTTCGTGCACCAAAAGCGTGTCCTGCATGTCTGGCGCTATTTAGAGCACCAATCATGCAGGGATTGTCTGCCACTCACTGTAATGCCACAGCCATGGTGGTTGTGGCATTACAGTGATTGCCCAAATCGATGGGAACAGTGCCAACAGTGAAACATGAAAAGCCGGCAATTCAGCAGCGGCATACACCTGTACCCGACAATTTAGAACCGAAAGAATAGAGATTCACACATAGATTAGATAGATATAAACATGTCAGCCACATATATACGAAGTACAGTGAAAGTGCTGCTTACTGTACTTGTCATTTAGCGTAAAGGATTTATCAAAAAAATAATAGTGTTTTCATGCACCGTCTCTTTAAGAAAGCCGGCCGGCAATTCAGCATCTGTACCCGACAATTTATAACAGACAGAATAGAGCTTCACACATAGATTAGATAGATAGAAACATGTCAGCCACATATATATGAAGTACAGTGACAGTGTTGCTTACTGTACTTGTCATTTAGCGTAAAGGATTTATCAAAAAAAATAATAGTGTTTTCATGCACCGTCTCTTTAAGAAAGCCGGCCGGCAATTCAGCATCTGTACCCGACAATTTATAACAGACAGAATAGAGAATCACACATAGATTAGATAGATAGAAACATGTCAGTCACATATATATGAAGTACAGTGATAGTGTTGCTTACTGTACTTGTCATTTAGTGTAAAGGATTTATCAAAAAAAATAAAAGTGTTTTCATGCACCGTCTCTTTAAGAAAGCCGGCCGGCAATTCAGCATCTGTACCCGACAATTTATAACAGACAGAATAGAGCTTCACACATAGATTAGATAGATAGAAACATGTCAGTCACATATATATGAAGTACAGTGATAGTGTTGCTTACTGTACTTGTCATTTAGTGTAAAGGATTTATCAAAAAAAATAATAGTGTTTTCATGCACCGTCTCTTTAAGAAAGCCGGCCGGCAATTCAGCATCTGTACCCGACAATTTATAACAGACAGAATAGAGCTTCACACATAGATTAGATAGATAGAAACATGTCAGCCACATATATACGAAGTACAGTGACAGTGTGCTTACTGTACTTGTCATTTAGCGTAAAGGATTTATCAAAAAAAATAATAGTGTTTTCATGCACCGTTTCTTTAAAAAAGCCGGCCGGCAATTCAGCAGCGGTACCCGACAATTTATAACAGACAGAATAGAGCTTCACACATAGATTAGATAGATAGAAACATGTCAGTCACATATATATGAAGTACAGTGATAGTGTTGGTTACTGTACTTGTCATTTAGTATTAAAATAAAGGATTTATTATTAAAAAAATTGGCGTGGGGTTCCCCTTAATTTTAGGCTCTAGCGGAGGTTAAGCAGACGGCTGGGGCAGATGTTTGAAGCCTGGGAAGGGGGTAATACCCACGGAGCTTCCCAGGCTACTAATATCAGCCCCCAGCTGAATACCTAGCCTTTACTAGCTATTAAAATGGGGGACCCCCCCAAAAAAATGACGTGGGGTCCCCCCTAATTTAATAGCTAGCAAAGGCTAGGCAGACAGCTGGGGGCTGATATTAATAGCCCAGGAAGGGAGCCATGAATATTGGCCCCCTCCCAGGCTAGAAACACCAGCCGTCAGCCGCCCCAGAAATGGCGCATTCATAGGATGCGCCAATTCTGGCACTTAGCCTCGCTCTTCCACGCTGCCCTGGTGCGGTGGCAGGGGGTAATAGGGTTGGGGTTGATGTCAGCTTATAATGCCAGCTGACATCAATCCCAGGTTAGTAATGGAGAGGCGTCTATAAGACACCCCCATTACTAACCCCATAGTCAAAGTTAAAAAAAACACAAACACCCAGAATAAAGTCCTTTAATTGAAATAAAGACACAATCCTTTATTGTTCTAAATTAAACCATACTTACCGTCACGCCCATTCCAGCTGAAGCCAACGATCTCCTGCAATAAAAGAAAAATAATAAAGCAACCTCATCCTTACCTTTCCATGGTTCCCACGACAGCTTCAGCTCTGCTACATCGAGATGACAGGCTGGACCGCAGCAGAACGCTGCCATCCAGCCTCTCATCCCGCAGACACTGAGAAGCGCAGGCTTGCTTGCGCTGCTCAGCGTCTCTCTGTGACGACATCCAGATGAGCCGAGTTCATGTCCAATGAACTCGGCTCACCTCATGCACGTCACTGACAGCGTGGGAAAATTCTCACGCTGAAGCGGTGAGTGCAGGAGAATTCTCCCACGCTGTCAGCGCTGAGTGCAGGAGAATTTTCCCATGCTGTCAGTGACGTGCATAAGGTGAGCTCATGTCCAATGAACTCAGCTCACCTCCTGCACGTCACTGACAGCGTGGGAAAATTCTCCTGCAATCAGCGCTTCAGCGTGAGAATTTTCCCACGCTGTCAGTGACGTGCATGAGGTGAGCCGAGTTCATTGGACATGAACTCGGCTCATCTGGATGTCGTCACAGAGAGACGCTGAGCAGCGCAAGCAAGCCTGCGCTTCTCAGTGTCTGCGGGATGACAGGCTGGATGGCAGCGTTCTGCTGCGGTCCAGCCTGTTATCTCGATGTAGCAGAGCTGAAGCTGTCGTGGGAACCATGGAAAGGTAAGGATGAGGTTGCTTTATTATTTTTCTTTTATTGCAGGAGATCGTTGGCTTCAGCTGGAATGGGCGTGATGGTAAGTATGGTTTAATTTAGAACAATAAAGAATTGTGTCTTTATTTCAATTAAAGGACTTTATTCTGGGTGTTTGTGTTTTTTTTAACTTTGACTATGGGGTTAGTAATGGGGGTGTCTTATAGACGCCTCTCCATTACTAACCTGGGCTTGATGTCAGCTGGCATTATAAGCTGACATCAACCCCAACCCTATTACCCCCTGCCACCGCACCAGGGCAGCGTGGAAGAGCGAGGCTAAGTGCCAGAATTGGCGCATCCTATGAATGCGCCATTTCTGGGGCGGCTGACGGCTGGTGTTTCTAGCCTGGGAGGGGGCCAATATTCATGGCTCCCTTCCTGGGCTATTAATATCAGCCCCCAGCTGTCTGCCTAGCCTTTGCTAGCTATTAAATTAGGGGGGACCCCACGTCATTTTTTTTGGGGGGTCCCCCATTTTAATAGCTAGTAAAGGCTATGTATTCAGCTGGGGGCTCATATTAGTAGCCTGGGAAGCTCCGTGGGTATTACACCCTTCCCAGGCTTCAAACATCTGCCCCAGCCGTCTGCTTAACCTCCGCTAGAGCCTAAAATTAAGGGGAACCCCACGCCAATTTTTTTAATAATAAATCCTTTATTTTAATACTAAATGACAAGTACAGTAACCAACACTATCACTGTACTTCATATATATGTGACTGACATGTTTCTATCTATCTAATCTATGTGTGATGCTCTATATTTCTGTTCTAAATTGTCGGGTACCGCTGCTGAATTGCCGGCCGGCTTTTTTAAAGAGACAGTGCATGAAAACACTATTATTTTTTTAAATAAATCCTTTACACTAAATGACAAGTACAGTAAGCAACACTATCACTGTACTTATTATATATGTGACTGACATGTTTCTATCTATCTAATCTATGTGTGAAGCTCTATTCTTTCTGTTCTAAATTGTCGGGTACAGATGCTGAATTGCCGGCCGGCTTTTTTAAAGAGACAGTGCATGAAAACACTATTATTTTTTTAAATAAATCCTTTACACTAAATGACAAGTACAGTAAGCAACACTATCACTGTACTTATTATATATGTGACTGACATGTTTCTATCTATCTAATCTATGTGTGAAGCTCTATTCTTTCTGTTCTAAATTGTCGGGTACAGATGCTGAATTGCCGGCCGGCTTTTTTAAAGAGACGGTGCATGAAAACACTAATATTTTTTTTAATAAATCCTTTACACTAAATGACAAGTGCAGTTACCAACACTGTCACTGTGCTTCTTATATGTGTGACTGACATGTTTCTATCTATCTAATCTATGTGTGATGCTCTATTCCTTCTTGTCTAAATTGTCGGGTACCGGTGTATGCCGCTGCTGAATTTGCCGGCCGGCTTTTTTAAAGAGAGTGTCTTCTGAGCAGTTTGTCAGCTTTTGGACACCTTTGCAGGTGTTTTCTATGTGTTTCTATGTGTTTTTGTTTGCCTGCCATTGGTTTTAACGGTGTTCGACGGTGTTCTAAGGTGTTCGACGAACAGTTCGACGAACAGTTCCTCGAACATCCCGGTGTTCGACGAACCGAACCGAACCCGAACACTACGGGGGTGGCTCAACACTACTAACTAGGTGGACATGATATCTGAATTCTAGCCATGTCTGATTTTTTTAAAGGCAATTTGTCGCGTTGACTAATGCTATTAACTTGCAAATATAGGGTCAACCAGCAAGTTAATAGCGTTAGAAAGGTGTGCGGCTGCCGTACTGAAAATGATGCATCCGGAAGAAAATTAACTTTATTGCTCCCAGTATCTGCCGGCTAACAGTCATACTGGTGTTGAGGCACACCTACATTCACCATTCAGAGCATTATTAGCAGCTGCAAAAACATCACAGCACTTTGACTGACAGCTGGCTCTGCACGGATGCATTGCTGAGCTGGCTGTCAGTCAAAGTGCCAAGGTGTGCTTACAACCACAGATCATAGTACTGTGACTGGTGACTATAACCACCCCGGAATGCCTGTAAATTTAGTGGCTCCTGGGAGGAAAAAGTTTATTTTCTCTAGGGTTTCACTCTTTCAGTATGGCAGTCAGGCACCTTCATAACGTCATGAACCTAGAGATTAACCCTATATCTGCAGGTTAAGAGTGTTATTCGATGTGACAGGTCTTCTTTAAAGGTATAAGTTTATAAAGTTATTACAAGTTTCATTTAATATTCTCATTTTATAAATAGTATTGGTTGCTATTATTTTAATACTTGAGGCTCGTGTTACCATATTCATTGAGTTAAAAGAGGAGACCCAAAAGACAAAACTTCAAGCATTGGGTCAGCATTTCCATTCTCTTACATGCTCTTTTCTGCCATATTGGTAATTCCAAAATGGTTAATTTCACTCTATGATTATTATTATTATTTATTATTATAGCGCCATTCATTCCATGGTGCTTTGCATGTGAAAGGGGTATACTTAGCACAAACAATTACAATAGTTTTGAACAATACTGTTACGGGTCCGGGTGGTGGAACCTCTGTGCCGAGATGCAAGGAGGGACCCAGAGGGGCGTGACTAAGTATCCACCCGAACCGACCCTGATCGTACGGCAGCTAACGACACCGTGACCAGGGAGGATCCGGGCTGAGGGACCAGGTGCTACTCTGGGGACGACCTTGTAAGAGAGCAGGTGGCTCCCACGGGTCAGATGGCTGGGACTGACCGGTATGGCAGATGGACACGGCAAGCAGGCGGAAGTCTCTGGTAGCAGACAGGTGGTCAGTAGCAGTCTTTAGGTTTACCAGGAAGGTGGTCACAGCAAGTGATGGCAGGGTCTCCAGGCAGGCTGGCAGGAAACAGGCAGGTGCTCCCAGGTGAGCGGGCAGACAGACGAGGCGGGTAACTGGCAGGTAACTGGTAGGTGCTCCCAGGTGAGCCGGCAGACAGACGAGGCAGGTAACTGGCAGGTAACAGGTGGGCGCTCCCAGGTGAGCGGGCTGACAGACGAGGCAGGTAACAGGCGGGTGCTCCCAGGTGAGGGGCCAGACAGACGAGGCAGGTAACTGGCAGGTAACTGGTGGGCGCTCCCAGGTGAGCGGTCTGACAGACAAGGCAGGCGGATGCTCTCAGGTGAGCGGACAGATAGCCAAGGCAGGTAACCGGCAGGTAACAGGTGAGCGCTCCAGGTGAGCAGGCTGGCAGGTAACGGGCAGATAATAGGCTGGCAGGCAGGACGAGAAGTCAGGCTAGCAGCGGGACCTGAGGGCTGAAGCACAGATCAGACACAGTGCAAACAACTTTGCTCGGGCACCTCCATTTTGGAGGAGGTGCCTTATATATGGGAGGTCCTCCTGCAATTGGCCGGGGACTCCTTAGGACGGCACGCGCGGTCCCTTTAAGAGAGGGGGAGCGCGCGCACGCCCTTAGCACACAGCCGGGGAAGGAGCGCGTGCCGGAAGCAGCGGGGAGAGAAGCGCTAGAGGACGCCGCGCCAGGAGCGGGGAGGTTAGAGGGACGGCATCTCTGCCTAGCAAGGGGCAGAGACGCCGATGCTACAAATACAAATCAGCGACTGGTACAGGAGAGAGGACCCTGCCCGCAAGGGCTCACAAACTACAAGTTATGAATAGTGATGAGCGAGCATGCTCTCCACTGCTCGGTAATCGCCCGAGCATCTCAGTACTCGAGATGCTCAGAGCTCGCTGAGTACTTCGAGATGCTCGGGAGGGAGCTCGGGTCCCCGTCCTGCATGTTTAGCGCTATTTAGAGCACCAATCATGCAGGGATTGTCTGCCACTCACTGTAATGTCACAGCCATGGTGGTTGTGGCATTACAGTGATTGCCCAAATCGATGGGAACAGTGCTCACAGTGAAACATGAAAAGCCGGCAATTCATGAGCGGCATACACCGGTACTCGACAATTTAGAACAGAAAGAATAGAGCATCACATATAGATTAGATAGATAGAAACATGTCAGTCACATATATAATAAGTACAGTGACAGTGTTGGTTACTGTTCTTGTTATTTAGTGTTAAAATAAAGGATTTATTAAAAAAATAATAGTGTTTTCATGCATCCGTCTCTTTAAAAAAGCCGGCCGGCAATTCATCAGCGGCATACATTGGTACCCGACAATTTAGAACAGAAAGAATAGAGCATCACACATAGATTAGATAGATAGAAACAAGTCAGTCACATATATAATAAGTACAGTGACAGTGTTGGTTACTGTACTTGTCATTTCGTGTTAAAATAAAGGATTTATTAAAAAAAAATTGGCGTGGGGTTCCCCGTAATTTTAGTCTCTAGCGGAGGTTAAGCAGATGGCTGGGGCAGATGTTTGAAGCCTGGGAAGGGGGTAATACCCACGGAGCTTCCCAGGATACTAATATCAGCCACCAGCTTAATACCTAGCCTTTTCCAGCTATTAAAATGGGGGACCCCCCAAAAAAATGACGTGGGGTCCCCGCTATTTTAATAGCTAGCAAAGGCTAGGCAGACAACTGGGGGCTGATATTAATAGCCCAGGAAGGGTGCCATGAATATTGGCCCCCTCCCAGGCTAGAAACACCAGCCATCAGCCGCCCCAGAAATGGCGCATCCATAGGATGCGCCAATTCTGGCACTTAGCCTCGCTCTTCCCACTGCCCTGTAGCGGTGGCAGTGGGGTAATAGGGCTGGGGTTGATGTCAGCTTATAATGCCAGCTGACATCAAGCCCAGGTTAGTAATGGAGAGGCGTCTATAAGACACCCCCATTACTATGGATGCGCCATTTCTGCGGCGGCTGACGGCTGGTGTTTCTAGCCAGGGAGGGGCCCAATACTCATGGCACCCTTCCAGGGCTATTAATATCAGCCCCCAGCTGTCAGCCTAGCCTTTGCTAGCTATTAAAATAGGGGGGACCCCACGTCATTTTTTGGGGGGGTCCCCCATTTTAATAGCTGGTAAAGGCTAGGTATTAAGCTCGGGGCTGATATTAGTAGCCTGGGAAGCTCTGTGGGTATTATCCCCTTCCCAGGCTTCAAACATCTGCCCCAGCTGTCTGCTTAACCTCCGCTAGAGACTAAAATTACGGGGAACCCCACGCCAATTTTTTTTTTAATAAATCCTTTATTTTAACACTAATTGACAAGTACAGTAATCAACACTATCACTGTACTTATTATATATGTGACTGACATGTTTCTATCTATCTAATCTATGTGTGATGCTCTATTCTTTCTGTTCTAAATTGTCTGGTACCGGTGTATGCTGCTGATGAATTGCCGGCCGGCTTTTTTAAAGAGACAAAAACACTATTATTTTTTTTTTAGAAATCCTGTATTTTAACACTAAATAACAAGTACAGTAACCAACACTGTCACTGTACTTATTATATATGCGACTGACATGTTTCTATCTATCTAATCTATGTGTGATGCTCTATTCTTTCTGTTCTAAATTGTCGGGTACCGGTGTATGCCGCTGATGAATTGCCAGCCGGCTTTTTTAAAGAGACGGGTGCATGAAAATCGGAGGGCACTAGTGTGTTCCATGTTTTTCATGCACCCTCCTATATACCCTGCCTGCCTGTCTGCCTATATATTTTGCCTGCCTCACGTTTAATTGAGCGCCGTTCCCATCGATTTGGGCAATTTTTGACCTTCTGCAGACCGTCGGGGGGGACCACCTGAAAAATGCTCGAGTTTCCCATAGACTTACATTGGCGCCCGTTGCTCGGGTCGAGTACCCGAGTATTCCAATGTGCTCGACCTGAGCTTCGAGCACCCGAGCATTTTAGTGCTCGCTCATCACTAGTTATGAAGTATTTCTTTAGTATAGTGAAGATTGATCAGTGTAGGTCATGGTTTTTCACTTTCCTTAAGTTACAAAAAATATCAACTTTAACGAGAAAGTCCAGGTATTTGAACTGTCCTGTAAAGCAATGCTTGTATTGAGTTGTTTTTGAACTTTGCGGATTAACAGTGTTCAATTACATCTAAACTGCAACCTGAAGTGGAAAGAAAACGTATGTTTCCAGTTATATTTTCTAGGAAGAGTCATCTTTTGAAAGGAAGTTTATCAATCTTAATTAGCATTATGGTCACATCAATAATACACAGGGTTTCTGAAGATGCTCTGATCCTAATTATGTGATAGGTCTCAAATGTATTTGTTACACCAACTTAACTCCTAATTTCTCCAATAGATATGTCACGTGCATCTCTGCTAACGATCTTTATCTGGTTATTATCAATTTTGCTATGGAGTATAATGGCAACATGTGTTCATCCAAACCCCCCATAATTTGTTTTCTAGATATTTGGGTAATATATTTTTATTCTAAGAGCAGTGACATTGGGAATACCATGGATAATTTTATAAGGGTATAAAGATAAAGAGACAGATGAGCAAGGATGCGACATTGTATCAAATAACAGTAAAGCAAATTTATCAGCAATACAATCATCAGAGTGGCACAATGGTTAGCAATAGAGTTTAGTAATGGGCGAGCACTAAAATGCTTGGGTACTCTTTGCTCGGGTCGAGCAAATTGGAATGCTCGAGTGCTCGGTCCGAATAACGAGCCCAATGTAAGTCTATGGGAAACTCGAGCATTTTTCCGGCAGCTCCCCCGGAGGTCTGTAGAGGGCCTAAAAATTGCCCAAATCAATGGGAACAGTGCTCAAATGACATGAGAAAAGCATGGGGAAGACCCCTGGAAGCATTTCTGACTCCCAGGTCACTGCTGTCAACAATGTTGTCAGAGGTATTATGCCACTGTTACGGACTCACAATAAGACATACAAAAACAAAACCAAAATGGATTTTCCTGGGAAATATGTTAAGGAACATCCTTTCCAGTTTGCCTATGCAGTAAAGCAATGGCTGCCAAAAATTTGGAGACATTCCAATGCCCCTTCCAAGAGACGTAGAGGTCGGAGAGCCTCCTAAAACAATGTTCCCATTATTAGGAAGTGGGTCTCCCATAGTGTTTGCCTATGCAGTGAAGCAACGGCTGCCAAAAATTTGGAGGAATTCCAATGCCCCTTGCAAGAGATGTAGATGTCAGAGAGCCTAATAAAAACAATGTTCCCATTATTAGGAAGTGGGTCTCCCATAGTGTTTGCCTATGCAGTGAAGCAAAGGCTGCCAAAAATTTGGAGGAACTTCAATGCCCCTTACAAGAGACGTAGAGTTCAGAGAGCCTCCTAAAAACAATGTTCCCATTATCAGGAAGTGGGTCTCCCCCAGTGTTTGCCTATGTAGTGAAGCAACGGCTGCCAAAAATTTGGAGGAACTCCAATGCCCTCTGCAAGAGACGTAGAGGTCGGAGGGCCTCCTGCAAAAAATACTCCCATTATTAAGAAGTGGATCTCCTATAGTGTTTGCCTATGCAGTGAAGCAACGGCTGCCAAAATTTTGGAGGAACTTCAATGCCCCTTGCAAGAGACGTAGAGGTTGGAGTGCCTCCTGCAAAAAATGCTCCCATTATTAGGAAGTGGGTCTCCCATAGTGTTTGCCTAAGCATTGAAGCAACAGCTGCCAAAAATTTGGAGGAACTCCAATGCCCCTTGCAAGAGACTTTGAGGTCAAATAGCCTCTTAAAAATAATGTTCCCATTATTAGGAAGTGGGTCTCCCATAGTGTTTGCCCATGCAGTGAAGCAAAAGCTGGCAAAAATTTGAAAGAACTCCAATGCCCCTTGCATGAGACGTAGAGGACAGAGAAACTCCTAAAAACAATGTTCCCACTATCAGGAAGTAGGTCTCCCATAGTGTTTGTCTATGCAGTGACGCAACGGCTGCCAAAAATTTGGTGGAGCTCCAATGCCCCTTGAAAGAGACGTAAAGGTCGGAGGGCCTCCTGCAAAAAATGCTCCCATTATCAGGAAGTGGGTCTCCCATAGTGTTTGCCTATGCAGTGAAGCAACTGCTGCCAAAACTTAGTTGGAACTCCAATGCCCTCTGCAAGAGACGTAGAGGTCAGAGAGCCTCCTATAAACAATGTTCCCATTATTAGGAAATGAGTCTCCCATAGTGTTTGCCTATGCAGTGAAGCACCGGCTGCCAAAAATTTGGAGGAACTCCAATGCTCCGTACAAGAGACGTAGAGGTCAGAGAGCCTCCTAAAACAATGTTCCCATTATTAGGAAGTGGGTCTCCCATTGTGTTTGCCTATACAGTGAAGCAACGGCTGCCAAAAATTTGGAGAACCTCCAATGCCCCTTGCAAAAAACATAGAAGTCAGAAAGCCTCCCAAAAACAATGTACCCATTATTAGGAAGTGGGTCTCCCATAGTGTTTGCCTATGCAGTGAAGCAACGGCTGCCAAAAATTTGGAGGAACTCCAATGTCCCTTGCAAGAGATGAAGAGGTCAGAGGGCCTCCTGCAAAAAATGTTCCCATTATCAGGAAGTGGGTCTCCCATAGTGTTTGCCTATGCAGTGAAGCAACGGCTGCCAAAAATTTGCAGGAACTCCAATGCCATTGCAAGAGATGAAGAGGTCAGAGAGCCTCCTAAAAACAATGTTAGCATTATTAGGAAGTGGGTCTCCCATAGTGTTTGCCTATGCAGTGAAGCAACGGCTACCAAAATTTTGGAGGAACTCCAATGCCCCTTGCAAGAGACGTAGATATGTTGATATTGTACATATGGTGGTGATGTAATGGAGGATGAGGATGTGGAGAAGGAGGAGGACAAGAGCAAATAGACAAAATCCATGTCTGGGTGGGAAGACAGAGGTACATGGCAATAGAGTTAGACCTCCCCCAAAAAATACTCTGTATTTGAGTTTATGTTACGCTGCTATAATTCAGTGGTGTTGAGAAGTCTGGCCCAATCCAGCCCTTGTTCATTTTTATAAGAGTCAGCCTGTCAGCATTTTCAGTTGACAGGCGGATGCGCATATCAGTTATAATTCCACCGGCGGCACTAAAATCCCACTCTGACAAAACGCTGGCGGCAGGGCAGGCCAGGACCTCCAAGGCATAAAGAGCCAGTTCATGCCATGTGTCCAGCTTGGAGACCCAATACTTATTAGGCATAGAGGAATCACGGAGGACGTTGGTACGGTCAGCCCTCACCATCTTCCGAAACTTTGCACTGCTTGTGAGAGTAACCCCCATCTCAGGATCTGTGCAATGGGAGGGTCTGAGAAAACTGTCCCAGTGTTCCCTTGCCTCTGCAGGATTGCATTTGTGGCTCTCTCCCCTGTACTCCTTGGTTGTCCAACAAACTGTTACCTCTGCCGCCAGCGTTTTCAGATGGGAATTTTTTCACTAATTCCATAACAAGGGCCTTCTGGTACTTCCCCATCTTATTAGGCCTGTCCTGCAAAGGAATAAGAGACAAAAAAGTTCTCCCTGTAGCGTGGGTCTAGAAGCGTCACCAACCAGTGATGAATGTCACCCAAAATTTGGACAACGCGAGGGTCATGGGAAAGGCAGAGTAACATAAACTCAGCTATGTGTGCCAGACTGCAAAGAGGCAAGACATCCGTGTCCTCGCCGAGAGAACGGCTGACCAAGCTCTCCTCCTCATCCTCCTCCTCTTCCTTCTTCTACCTGTCCTCAGGCCATCCACACTGAACAGACAGTATGACAGTTGTGCAGGTAGTACCATCTATAGCGCAGGAAACTAGCTCCTGTTCTTCCTCCTCCTCCTCTTCCTCATTGTCACCCAATCCACATTGGGATGAGATGAGGCTGGGCTGTGTGTAATAACCCTGTATGGTTCCTTGCTCCATCTCATCGTGCTCTGCCTGCCTGCAATGCATCCTCTTTAATTGGGAGCAGAGAGCGTGTCAGAAGACAGAGAAGTGGGATGGTGACGCTGATTATGATGTCATCGCCGCTCACCATTTTGGTGGAGTCCTCAAAGTTTTGGAGCATGGTACATATGTCTTACATCCATGTCCACTCCTGAGTTTTTATGTGTGGAGTCTGACCTGAATACTGACGGCCTTGTTGATGCTGGGTCAACAACTGTCCTCTTCTGCTCACAAATCCTTTCCAACATTGGCAATGTAGAGTTCCAACACGTGAGGACATCGCAGATCAGTCGGTGAGCTGGAAGCTGCAAACACTGCTGATGCACGGCAAGAGCGCCGGAAGCTATAGCTGACTTTCTAAAATGGGCTCACAGGCAGCGTACTTTGACAAGCAGATCCGACAGATCTGGGTAGGTTTTGAAAAACCACTGAACCACAAGGTTAAGCACATGGGCCAGGCATGGTACATGTGTGAGCTTGCCTCAGAGCCGCCACCAGGTTCTGGCCATTGTCACACATGACCATGCCTGTCTGTAAGTTCAGCGGTGTCAGCCACAGATCTGCCTATTCTTTCTGAGCTGTCCACAACTCTTCAGCATTGTGCGGTTTGTCACCTAAGCATATTATCTTCAGCAGAGCCTGTTGCCGCTTGGCTGAGGCAGTGCTGCAGTACTTCCAGCTTGTGTTCCATCCCAAGGTCTGACTGGGTCCTGGCTTGCACTATATTAAACCAGTGTGCCGTCAGCGAGATGTACCGTCCCTGCCCACAAGCACTTGTCAATGTGTCCGTGGTTAGGAGGACTTTCCCAGTAACTGCATTGTTGAGCGCACGTCTAATTTTGTGGGACACATGCTCGTGTAATGCGGTGACAGCACACCGGGAGAAATAGTGGCAGCTGGGGACCAAGTACCAAGGGACGGCCATAACCATCAGGTTGTGGAAAGCTTCCGTCTCCATGAGCCTAAAAGGCAACATTTCGAGCACAAGCATTCACGAAATGGGACACTTTAGTAGTGTGGCCTGTGGGGCGTTGGCTGCGTATTTGCGCTTGTGTTCCAAGGACTGTGGTTGGGACAACTGAAGGCTGCGCTGGGACCAGGACGAGGATGTTCTTGCTGATGGTGCCAGTTGAGAGTGTTCAATGACAGGTGCAGGGCAGGAGGCATCTTGACATGCGCCATGGACAGGGGATTGGCGTGCACGCACAACTGCGGAACAAGCAATTGGTTCACCTGCAGACACAATTGATGGACCCTGGGGTTCGGCCCACAAAGTCAGGTGCTTTGCTGCCATGTGCCTGATCATGCTGGTGGTCGTCAGGCTGCTAGTTTTGCTACCCCTGCTGATGCTGGCCTGGCAGGTGGTGCAAATGGCCTTTTTGGGGTTATCGGCAGAGTCTTTACAAAACAACCAGACTCGGGAAGACCTAACAGTTGTCCTGGCAACTTCCGTTGTCTTGGCGTTACCAGGAACTCTTTCCCGCCTTGTCTCTGCGGCCACCTCACTGCCTGTTGTTGTGCTACGCCACCCCCCCCCCCCCGTGTGATGCTGTCCTCGCTCTGTATGTCCCTGTGCCAGGTTGTGCCAGTTACTATATCTTCCACCACCTCGTCTTCCACTTCCGCAACCCTAGTCGTCCTCCTGACAATATTTGGGCATCACTACACGCATTCTCCTCTTGACTCGCTTGAAGCTGGCTGGGCGAGATGCCCGAATCTACAAATGGAAAAGTGAACAGCTCTTCTGACTGTCCAAGTGTAGGATCAGTTGTCTCCGGGCACTCGGCATGGTGGGAGGAAGGAGGAGCAGGGTGAGGAATATGCGGTCCAGAGTCACGGCTACTGAGACTTGACCATGTGGAAGACAGGGTGGTGCTGGTGGTGGCAAAGTGACTGGAAGCATTATCTGCTATCCATCAACAACCTTTTAACACTGCTCTGGGTTCAATAGTGGTGTACTGTGGTCCCCTAGTAATTGGGACAGGAAGGTTGAATGACAAGATGTGGGTGTTTGTAGTGGGACCATTTCAGCTTGCCCACGGCCACGTCCTTGGCCTCTGCATGCACCATCATGTCCACTTCCCCATTCCTTGCCATGCACTTTGCCCATTTTTAATGGAGGACAATATTTTCTACGTTCACAAGAAATGGCTGATTTTGGAACACAGTTATATGTGATACATCTGACAGAGAACCACGGTTTTAAATAGCAGGCCTGTAATTTACTAATATTATTCCACACAGAAACATAGTGTGAATAACTTGACCAACACACTGCACCAGAATGAAAATTAAAGAAATGTCTGATGTTGGAACAGTCTTATAGGTGATATGTCTGACAGAGAACCACGATTTTCAATAGCAGGCCTGTAATTTGCTAATACTATTCTTCACAGACACTTAGTGTGAATAGCTTGACCGACACACTGCAATGGAATGAAAATAGAAGAAATGTCTGATTTTGGAACAGTCTTATAGGTGATATGTCTGACAGAGAACCATGGTTTTAAATAGCAGACCTGTAATTTACTAATACTATTCTTCACAGACACCTAGTGTGAAAAGTTTGACCCTTCACACTGCAATAGAATGGAAAACGAGGCCAATATTTTCCACGTTCAGTTTAAATTTCTGGATTTTTGTTGCTGAAATATGGAACAGATCTGGCTTTATTCTGCAGTGAGAACAAACAAACGGAGCAGAAAAATGGTGTACTCTGGATTGCTTTTTAAGTAAATAACCAGGATTAAGATAAAAAAAAATTTCCCTGATATCTGGGGCTATGTCTACAAATATCTGTAATTATTACAGCAACAGCAGACAGGATGTTCAATGGACCCTCTTGTGCTGTATCATACACTGCAGTCTGCCACATACACTGCCTGCCTGCCTAGCACTGATTATATGTAGCTGAATTAGTCCTCAGAAGGACTGTTATTTCAGATAGATATACAGTGCTGGCCAAAAGTATTGGCACCCCTGCAATTCTGTCAGATAATACTCAGTTTCTTCCTGAAAATGATTGCAATCACAAATTCTTTGATATTATTCTCTTCATTTAATTTGCTTGCAAGGAATAAACATAAAAGAGAATGAAGCAAAAATCAAATCATTGATCATTTCACACAAAACTCCAAAAAAGGGCCGGACAAAAGTATTGGCACCCTCAGCCTAATACTTGGTTGCACAACCTTTAGCCAAAATAACTGCGAACAACCGCTTCCGGTAACCATCAATGAGTTTCTTACAATGCTCTGCTGGAATGTTAGACCATTCTTCTTTGGCAAACTGCTCCAGGTCCCTGATATTTGATGGGTGCCTTCTCCAAACTGCCATTTTGAGATCTCTCCACAGGTGTTCTATGGGATTCAGGTCTGGACTCATTGCTGGCCACCTTAGAAGTCTCCAGTGCTTTCTCTAAAACCATTTTATAGTGCTTTTGGAAGTGTGTTTTGGGTCATTGTCCTGCTGCAAGACCCATGACCTCTGAGGGAGACCCAGCTTTCTCACACTGGGCCCTATATTATGCTGCAAAATTTGTTGGTAGTCTTCAGACTTCATAATACCATGCACACGGTCAAGCAGTCCAGTGCCAGAGGCAGCAACCCCAAAACATCAGGGAACCTCCGCCATGTTTGACTGTAGGGACTGTGTTCTTTTCTTTGAATGCCTCTTTTTTTTTCCTGTACACTCTATGTTGATGCTTTTTCCCAAAAAGCTCTACTTTTGTCTCATCTGACCAGAGAACATTCTTCCATAACGTTTTAGGCTTTCTCAGGTAAGTTTTGGCAAACTCCAGCTTGGCTTTTTTATGTCTCGGGGTAAGAAGTGGGGTCTTCCTGGGTATCCTACCATACAGTCCCTTTTCATTCAGATGCCGACGGATAGTACTGGTTGACACTGTTGTACCCTCGGACTGCAGGGCAGCTTGAACTTGTTTGGATGTTAGTCGAGGTACTTTATCCACCATCCGCACAATCTTGCGTTGAAATCTCTCGTCAATTTTTCTTTTCCGTCCACACCTAGGGAGGTTAGCCACAGTGCCATGGGCTTTAAACTTCTTGATGACACTGCGCACGGAAGACACAGGAACATTCAGGTCTTTGGAGATGGACTTGTAGCCTTGAATTGCTCATGCTTCCTCACAATTTGGTTTCTCAAGTCCTCAGACAGTTCTTTGGTCTTCTTTCTTTTCTCCATGCTCAATGTGGTACACACAAGGACACAGGACAGAGGTTAAGTCAACTTTAATCCATGTTAACTGGCTGCAAGTGTGATTTAGTTATTGCCAACACCTATTAGGTGCCACAGGTAAGTTACAGGTGCTGTTAATTACACGAATTAGAGAAGCATCACATGATTTTTCAAACGGTGCCAATACTTTTGTCCACCCCCTTTTTTAGGTTTGGTGTGGAATTATATCCAATTTGGCTTTAGGATGATTGGACGGCCGGGGGGATTTATAGGGCTTTTGTGTATCTTGGGGAGGAAATAGAAGAAAGGGACCCTGAATTGCGTTATGTCTAAAAACTTCTTCTCTTTTTTGTTTAGGAGGCCATTGGCATATGCGGTTTTAATAAGTTCCTTATATTTCAAGAATATCAAAACTGAAGGGTCATTGGATAACATTTCATAATAATCATGATCATTCAAGATTTTTCTTCCCTCCCGAAGATACCAGCCTCTATTCATCAATACTACATCACCCCCTTTATCTGCACTCTTAATGATGAGATTTTGATTGTCCCTAAGTGAAGTGACGGCTCGTCTCTCACCGGGACTTAAATTATCCCTAATTTTCAAATGCTCAAAGGACCGAATGTCCTTTAAGATGAGTTGTTGAAATGTTTCAATATGAGAGCTTTTATGATGTAATGGATAAAATTTACTCGGATGTCCATGTACCACTACATGTACTGGTTAAACCTCTGAATTAATTGTAGGGGAGGGGTTTTGCAAAGGTGAAGTCATACATTTTTTTCTCCTCTCTTCTAGTAAAAATTGTCATTGTATAGTTAGTTTTTTTAAAAAAATCACTAAGATAAAGATAAAGGGAAAACACATTAGCTGGAGAATTAGGGCAAAAAGACCAACCCCGTTCAAGTAATCAGACCTCATCCTTAGTTAAGTTGTGGTCTGACAAATTGAAAATTCCTAAATTCTCACTCGTATTCTTGTAATTTAATCGGCTTTTGTCCTTTTCTGAGATGCATCTGGTGAAAATAGTGTCGGGTCTGCAGAGGGTTCGTCCACTTCCTCTACAACCCCGTTTTCTCTTTTTCTCTTTGGGTGGCATCCTGGGGCAACCCGAAAAAACTGTGTAATTTTAGAATCCCTTAGATTGGGGTTCTGATTTGTTATAGCATTTTTCTCATTGAGAGGAATTGTGCCTTATTTATCGATTCCTGCACTGATGGAGTTAAATTTATTGTCGATAAAACATTTTTGAGGGAAAGTGAGGGAACCAATGAGTGGGTGATATTGGTAGTGGTGGATTCCTAAGTGGGAGAACTACGATCCCCATCCAAAATGACAATTTCAATGGAGGAGTCCCCATTGAATGGAGAGTGATCATTGGGTCGAACTTCTTCCCTGACAGAATTTAGCAGAACAGATTTATTTATATTGGCTGTAGTAGGTATTGTTGAAGATTCAATACATTTAATCTGTGAAGGTGTACTGTATAATTGTGTACTGTCAATGAGGATAAATTCATGAGGTCAGTATATTTTGTGTGGATGTAACCATGGGTGGACAATTTACTCCAAAGTCTAATGGACTGGATCTTTGTCAATTGACTGCACTACCGTGACCGTATCCTAAGATGTAGGATTTATATCTAAATTGGACTGTACTATTTGTGTCATATTTGGATTTATTCTGTCATTTAAATCCTTACTAGTGTTCTCTGACGTGTTTTTATCTTTCACAGATCTTACAATATCTAGTTTTACAGGAGCAATTGACAATGTTTTTTTATGCTGCTCATAAAAAAATGTTTGTTTATTAGATTTAAGAAATTTAAGGGACAAGTTTTTTTCTTTGTCTTGTAGTAAATGAAGGATTTGGAGTCATGGTGGAATGCAGATTAGATCTATTAATCATGTTAACTGGTTCTTGTCGTGATAGAACGGAGGCATCAGTGGTTTCCTAGACCACACATGTATCCTTCCTATCACGTAATAATTTTGCTGCTTTTTTTCTTATGATATCCTCTTCGAATTTGATAAGTTTAAATTTGAGATATACGTCATTTTCCCTAAATTCTAAAGAAGGGACAAATGAGTCAAGATTCCTTCTAAGAGATTTGAGTTCTTCTAAGGCTTGTTGTGCTAAAAAATTCCTTTTGGTGATAAGAAGATTCATCATACCAAAGGAACAATTAAGGAAATAATCATCCCATTCTTTAGTGAATGTAAAATCTTGTGGGAAGGAAGATTTTTGTGGTAATCTAAGGCCCTTAGGTACAAGCTTTTCAGCTATATAACGTCTTAGGAACATGATATTAACATGATTTATGATCTCAATTTTACTCTTATTTTCATAGTCTGAAAAAAGTCTCAACATTTGTTGCTTATCTACTTCATTTAAAGGTTGAGAGTTAATATTACTGTAATA
The DNA here is from genome assembly GCF_046119375.1 of Phyllobates terribilis. Classification (NCBI taxonomy): domain Eukaryota; kingdom Metazoa; phylum Chordata; class Amphibia; order Anura; family Dendrobatidae; genus Phyllobates; species Phyllobates terribilis. Next base: position 153,156,572 of record NW_027362764.1, on the reverse strand, counting down.
TTCAATGATGAGCTATTATTTGGAAGACCCAAAATTTCTGATATAAGAAGTTCCCTATGACATTCCCGATTTGTATTAAAAAATTCCATGTTGATCTGGACTACAAAAAGTGCAATATAAATTCAGACCATAAATATTAATAGAGTGAGGTTAGGCTATCAGTGATTAGGTGGTCCTATAAGGCCCAATATTCTGTGCACTGGTGATGCGACAATTAATAGAGTGAATTTGGGATATCAAGGTAAACCAATCCTATAAATCCCAATGTTCCATGTAATAATGGTGCAACAATTAGGAATGGAAATAAGAGATAACTCCAAGAGTTAGGCAAAAAGATTGATAGACCATTAAAAATTATTATGAAACACCAAGCTAGATTTAGAAAGGATATGGTGACAATCCAATGATGACAATTTGCAAAGTTCAATTTTGGAAAGCAAGAGTTCCAAATGATTGGTAAAAAAACAAATTTCATGTATTGATGACAGTTGATGGAAACCAGAAGTTCCAAATGATTGATAGAAGACAATTTCATATATTGATGACAATTTCCATATGTTGAGGTGTGAATACGAAGTTTATTGAAGTGAGAGAATGAGGATGATAAATGATTGCAGGAACGTCACACAGCAGCTGCTTTGGGAGAATGATCCCACGCTGGTTAGCGTCAATATGTAAGAAAGAAAGGAGAGAAGCACGCTGTGTGAAGGACCGGGTGGACCATTATTAGATTAAAACAACCAAGAGGCCACTCACCTACTGGAGTTGTGCACCCCTGCACAACCCCAGTGACTGCCAAAAGGGTGGGAAGATGGTGATCCTCACAGCGTGTTGCCGGCAGGCTTACCACATGCTGTCTGCTGCGGACCGCTGTCTGCAACTGCTACTTCCGGGTTCCTGGTCATGGACCACGTGACCGGCCGCAGACCACGTGACTCGGGACTGGGTGCGAGTCACCACAGGTCCTGTGGGTTTAGGAAAAGGCGGCTCCTTTGCCGCAGGTCCTCGAATGACGAAGTGTGGAAAATTGCAGGGATGGTTGGCAATTGATCACAGAGCTGATCCTGCCGCTAACCCTCTAAGAGGGAATGGAAAAAAACTGTGTATAGGAAAAAATAAAAGCAGTCTGTGGAGCGCTGGAGTGATCACTGGAAATCAAATTTCCTATACACAGAACTTCCTGTTTGTGGCACATTAGTATATGGGAGGGGAAAAACTTTTCCAGATGGGTGGTGACCATGACGGCCATATTGAAGTCGGCCATTTTGGATCCAACTTTATTTTTTTCAATGGGAAGAGGGTCATGAAACAACGGATACTGGAAGCCTGTGCTAGCATTTCTTCTGCGGTATTGCTATCAGTGTGTCAAGAGTGGGAGAAGAGGGTTGTATTGACAATCCAACACAATGGGCAGCACTTTGTACACATTTTATAAGTGGTCATAAACTTGTAAAAAACTCATAAAAGTATAAAGTTACATTAAAACCAAGCACACCATTGTTTTTTCATATGAAATTCTCAATAAGTTTGATTTGTCACATGACCCTCTTCCCATTGAAAAAAATAAAGTTGGATCCAAAATGGCCGACTTCAAAATGGTCACCATGGTCACCACCCATCTGGAAAAGTTTTCCCCCTCCCATATACTAATGTGCCACAAGTAGGAAGTTGATATCACAAACCATTCCCATTTAATTTAGGTGTATCCATATAAATGGCCCACCCTGTATATACCTACCTACTTTGCATTTCTTGTTATGTGCTTTTTGACAATAATTGGGGTTGACAAGATTGTCAATATCTAATTATAGCGTTGAACAAATTGTATGGGAAAAGAAAAAGTGGCAATGACAATGGACAGGGTAGTGTAAAAGAAAAAAACTCAAACCATGGCTTAGAATGTGGGAGATGCCAGCACCAGTAGAAGCACCACCACCACCACTGGTACCAGCCATTAAGGCAGTAGTACTACCAGAATACTATTGGCCTCCTTTGTCTTGGGTGGGGGAGCCAAGGCCGTTATGAAATAAATAGCATACCACTTGTTTCAGTCATCACAGCAGGAAGATGTTACCACTGACAGCCAGTTTGAGTCAATGTTCTGCAAAGATCACAAATAACTAGGAAGGATAATTTTTGGATTATTTTTACATTTTAAAAATTAGGAAAAGTCTGTCTATTAAATGGGTTGTTGGTTACAATAGAGATTACCATCAGTTTCTATGGTGAGGTCACTTACTAAGGCTGTGTATGTGTTAAACAGCTTGAAAATTGTTGGATACAGTTCTAGGAGAGCTAAGAGTGTTGCACACATCTTTTTAGGGCAATTTGAGGTTTTGCAGTATTCTGATTTGTGACAAATCAATTCATTGTGAATCTAATTATTTTGACACATTTGTCATACCTAGCGAATTTCAAAAGATTCGATTCTCTCTACTCATAATATTATACTATCATAATGCTTATGTACACAGAGACAGAGAAAATACCAAATAGATAGATAAGGAGTTTGTATGATCATCCCATGTTTGCATGGGTTTCCTTCGGGCTCTTCGGTTTCCTCCCACATTCTAAAGACATACTGATAGGGAATATAGATTGTGAGCCCCAATGTAGACAGCAATGATAATGTCTGTAAAGCGCTGTGGAATTAATGGTACTATATAAGTGAGTAAAATAAACAAATATATAGCTTATGGCATCTTTACCTATTTGTTTTTCCTATACATTGATAATTTCATAAAATAAACTATGTTTGCTAAAATATTACAAGCTCACATAAGACTTTATGTTGCCTTATGTCATTGGAAAAGCACAGAGAATTTTGTTTTTAAAAGGCCCATTTAGCCTGAAGGCAGTTTACTAGCTCCACATGAAACACTACACCAAGCAGGATGTCACAATCTTCTTTGAACTTGATGCATCCTTTGGATATGAAGCTGCTGAATCTCCTGATTAGTTAGTGGTGCCAGTCTCCCAGTGTCACTTAATGAAGATAGTCCTTTATCTACTACTTTAAAGGGGATAAGGGGGCTATTTGTCTAAAGTAAACGGCATACTTAACCACAAACAGAGCAAACTTAGTTAGAGAAGATATAATATTTCTGAGACAACACATATAAAATGTACCACTGCCAGACTTTACTTAAGATAAAAGGAAAGAAACTGAAGGAAGACAAAACGTTACAATCACTGGCAAAATTACAATGTCTGCTTCCCTGGGTCTTTTATTGAATTTGGGTTTAGGGGCATATTTTAGTATTGGGGAATTTAATCTTTTTTTTCCCCATCGCTTTCCTTTTCAAATAAATTTATTTTTAAAGGTAACACACATTTGCCTTTTGAATAAAATATATGTTAAATACTTTGAAACACAATAGATTTGCAGGCTTGTAGAAAAAGGCATCAGCTGTATCTATGCAAAGTAAAGAAGTTATTAATAAAATATCTGGAAAGGATGAGATAAAGGAGAAAAGTAAAAATGAATTCTAGATTTCTGGAATTTACTAAGTTCGTGTTGTATTTGCCAATTCATTCAATATAACAGATTTAATGGATAATTATTAAACCTCTTATTTTATACAGTATATAAAGCAGTCTGTTGAAATTAAATTTATTGAGATAGTATATTATTAGGGGAAAGATAACATAATTTTTAAACCAAATTTAATCATCAACCTAATTGTATAGTTCCCCTCATACTTGTTCTATTTTCTTCTCACTTCATCTTTCTTTTACCCTTGCAATAAGAGCTAAATAAGTCACAAATTCAAGACTCAAACTCCATATGTTATAAGATACCTTTGAAGTACACAACTGCAGCAATGTGTCTTTAATAGTGTTGAGCGAACATGCTCGACACTGCTCGGTACTCGCCCGAGCATCACGCTACTCGGGATGTTCGGCAAGCACCGAGCATTTCCGGGTTACTCGGGCGGGAGCTCGGGTCTCCGCCCTGCATGTTTGGCGCTCTTTACAGAGCCAATGAACATGCAGGGATTGCCAGCCAGTCACTGTAATGCTGCAGCCATGCTGGTTGTGGGCATTACAGTGATTGGCTGGCCGCACAGCATCACCTCGAGTATTTAAAACAGGGCGCCGCCATCTTGGACACAGTCGCTCCGGATTAGACAGTGTAGGGACAGCGCTGCTGATTTAGGCAGAGATATAAACTGCGAAATAGTTAGTGTAGGGTCTGTAAAGGCTGCCAGAACAAACAAACAGTCCTTTTCAGGACTAATATCCATCCCAGATACCAGGCAGGCAGGCTGTATAGGAGACACAGTGGTTATACCAGCAAATGCTGCATTACAGTCCTATGTGCTCCTGTTGCTGAAATTGCTGGACTTAGCACCAGGTGTCGGGGGCCAGGAAAAATCCTTTTTTTTTCATCTAAATCCTCCTTTTTTTTCCTCCTTCACACTGTACAAATACCCATCTTATTAACCTTTTGGTGTTTCCCCCCCCCCCAAAAAAAAGCGTGTCTCTGATTTTTCAGACACAAATATAACTGTTGAAAATAGTCTGGTGTAGGCTAGAGAAACAGAAGTGTTGTTTTGCACTTCCACGGTTCAAACCTCTGTATTATCCATTTTGGGCCATTTGTATCTAAAAAAAAAAACAGTTTGAGTGTGCCGCTCACTGTTCAGCCGCAAATATCTCTATTTAAAAAAGTGTGGTATACCCCAGTAAACAATAACTGTGGTTTTGCCAACCCACGGTAAAAAATCTCTATTATTCAGCGTTTGGTAGTTTTTTCCGTAAAGAAAAACAGTAGGGTCTCCTGACTGTTGTGGCACAAAAATATATCTGTTGAAAATAGTCTTGTGTAGGCCCGACATCCCAGTGTGGTTTCGCAGTTCCACGGGTCAAATCGCTGTACTATCCAGTTTTGGGCCTTTGTTATCTAAAAAAAAAAGCAGTTTGAGTGTGTCGCTCACTGTTCAGCTGCAAATATCTCTATTTAAAAAAGTGTGGTATACCCCAGTAAACAATAACTGTGGTTTTGCCATCCCACGGTAAAAAATCTCTATTTTTCAGGTTTTGGTAGTTTTTTCCGTAAAGAAAAACAGTAGTGTCTCCTGACTGTTGTGACACAAAAATATATTTGTTGAAAATAGTCTTCTGTAGGCCCGACATCCCAGTGTGGTTTCGCAGTTACACGGGTCAAATCGCTGTACTATCCAGTTTTGGGCCTTTGGTATCTAAAAAAAATGCAGTTTGAGTGTGTCGCTCACTGTTCAGCCGCAAATATCTCTATTTAAAAAAGTGTGGTATACCCTAGTAAACAATAACTGTGGTTTTGCCATCCCACGGTAAAAAATCTCTATTATTCAGAGTTTGGTAGTTTTTACCGTAAAGAAAAACAGTAGGGTCTCCTGACTGTTGTGACACAAAAATATATCTGTTGAAAATAGTCTTGTGTAGGCCCGACATCCCAGTGTGGTTTCGCAGTTCCACGGGTCAAATCGCTGTACTATCCAGTTTTGGGCCTTTGGTATCTAAAAAAAAAGCAGTTTGAGTGTGTCGCTCACTGTTCAGCCGCAAATATCTCTATTTAAAAAAGTGTGGTATACCACAGTAAACAATAACTGTGGTTTTGCCATCCCACGGTAAAAAATCTCTATTATTCAGGTTTTGGTAGTTTTTTCTGTATAGAAAAACAGTAGTGTCTCCTGACTGTTGTGACTAGTGTTAAGCCACCCCCGTAGTGTTCGAGTTCGGTTCGGTTCGTCGAACACCCGTGTGTTCGCCGAACTGTTCGTCGAACTGTTCGTCGAACACCTTCGAACACCGTTAAAACCAATGGCAGGCAAACAAAAACACATAGAAACACATAGAAAACACCTTCAAAGGTGTCCAAAAGCTGACAAACTGCTCAGAAGACACAACTAACACATGGAAAAGTGACAAGTACATATAGTCATGCGAAAAGAAAAGAGGTGGAGGAGTAAAAGGAGGGGGAGACACAGATATAGGCATGTCATGCCCTTCTAAAATCCAAAAAGTGAGAAGCCGACACGTTCAGTCCGCTCCTGCCCGTGCCTTTCCGTGTCGCGGGGTTTGTGCCAGAGCCGCGGTGAACCCTGACGGCCAGCCCCCCTCTCCCAATACTGGTGCCTGTCCGCTGGTGGGTCGAGCGAGCCCCCCTGTGGTGGAGGCAGCTCTAAGCTTTTTAATTTAAATTGTCTCTCTAATTTGAATAAATACACTTTAAATCCATTTACAAGGATCTATTGGAGGGCAAGTCTCATGCCAGCAGCCGCGTAATTCCAGCTCCAGTAGCGTCCACTAAAGCTGCTGCAGTTAAAAAGCTTTTATAAGGATCGAGCTCGGCTGTCCACCGCAAGGCATCCTACTGCCAGTCCGAGCCCCTATGCCTTGGGGTGCCTCCTGATGCTCTTCACTGAGTATCCCGTGGTCCCGAAGCATTTCCTTTGAAAAAATGAAGTGTCCAAACTACAGGTGGTGTAGCTTGCTTAACAGCCGGGATAATCCGCTGACTAGCAGACACTGCTACTAGGCACAAAGTATTTCCTGGGCTAGATGCAGTTAAAAATTTGTAATTAGATACTCTCGTTGGATGCTGAGAAAGCATTCCATAGAGTCTCCTGGCACGCCATATATGATTCTCTTAAAAAGCTTGGGTTAGGGGTCTAGGGGACCCTTTTATAGCCAAAATCACGGCCCTGTATCGCAATACGTCACCTAGGCTGAAGATAAATGGAACTGTAGCACCCTGAGGGCTCGGTTGCTACAGAGGTATTGCACCTCAACCAGAGGTGTGATATCTCACTCTCAGGTAAGGATGTAGTGTGGATCAGGACCCGACACCTGCATGCATTACACCACATTACCGTGGGGCAGGGCGACCAATATGCCCCTGAGATGGGCACGACAGTCCCTGTCCCTGGCTGGAGTGGGGGGAGGGAACACTGAGGAAGGGGAACCCTGTAGTGCAGGAGCAGGGAGGAAGCAGTTCCTGGGTGCATTGAGAAGGGAGTATAAAAGGTGGGCACCATCTTAGTTCAGTGCAGAGAAGTCTGAGCAGAAGTGGCAGGGAGCAGGGGCTCTGCATGAGCTCTGCTCCGGAGGCGGGCCTAGTAACAGAGGCCCAGGCCTGGAAGAGGGAGAAGGAAGGAAGAGGAGCGGAGAAGGCTCCAGGAACGAGGAACGAAGGCATCTCAGGGGTGCGGACGGGCGAGTCGCCACCGCACGCCCGAATCCACCTGCGTGGAGGGGTCAGGCCAAAGGGGGAGACCGGTCCCCGAAACTAGGGGAGGCAGGAAATGACCCTCAGCTAGAAACAGGAGGCTGTGATATTTTATGTGGCGCAGCCCCTCGCTACACCCGCTAGGAAGGCACCACATAGGGTCAGGGAAACTGGCACCAAGTTTACCAAGAGGAGGCCCGAGGCAGCCGGACAGAAGGGTTGGTAAGAAAGGCCAGACAAAGGACACACAAAGGGGGTCCTGTGAAGCACTCCAAAGTTATCTGGGAGTTGTCTGAGCCCCTCACCTGGTGAGCACAGTACGACGTGGGCAGCCGTTACCTGCAGACGTGGTCTGGATAATAAGAACTGTGAGTAAAGGCCCTGGACTGCATCACTGACTCCGTGTCATTACTGCTGCTGCCCTGCACCATCACCCCCATCCTCCGCATACACTGCCCTGAGGCTATACTCCTCCCGTGGGGAGTTATGCTACACTCTGCTGCACCCACAACACCAGCCTCAGCGGTCTGCCCTGGAGCGGCGGTTCACTCTGACCGCAATCCACGGGTGGCGTAGTCGGACATTTAAACATCAAAACCACATAAATAGTTCCGCCACTGGTTTGACCGCCCTGAGCCACGGAACCGGGTCGCCGCCACGGAGACTACAACCACCAGCATCCACCAAAAAGGGTCCGGCTCCGGGTGTCCCAAGGCCCAGGGGGCGCGTCAGAACATTTTCATCACCTTTCACAATCACCAATGGGACAAGGCAGGGATGTTCTCTGTCCCCTCTCTTATACATCCTAGTGACGGAGCACCTGCTCTCATCAATTCGCCATAACCCCAATATTAGGTGGATTGAGGTGGGAGGCACCGAGTACAAGTGCTCTCTATTTGCTGATGATGTCCTAGTATATATCACTCAATCACATATATCCATCCATGCTGTTATGGCTGAAATAGATCACTTTGTTACATGGTCAAATTTTAAAATCAATGCAGCGAAGTCTGAGGCCCTCGATGTCTCCCTCCCCAAATCCATATAGGATTCCATCCAGTCCAACTTTCCCTTTGCCTGGCCCTCACAGGGTATCAAATACTTAGGAATTCCTATTCATAGAGACCTCTCCTATCTATGTTATCTTAATTTTGGGCCCTTTATTGAACAACTCCATACAGATCACGGTTGGCAAGTTAGAACTGTAAGATTCACTACGTGAACCACTGGTGTTTTGTGGAAAAGCACATGTACACTGTGTTCCAAATTATTATGCAAAAAGTGTTTAGGAGTGATAAGGGAAGAATTTGTTTGTTTGTCAGTTAAACTCATTGATGGTGATGTGTGTCAGGGCTCTTTATATCACTGTAAGGAATTGCAGACACCTGTGCTAATTAGTTTGGCAGGTGTGTCCAATGAAAGGCAAGACTACTTAAGAAGGCTGTCTCACATTATTAAGCAGCCTACATTTTCTGCCAAAATGGGAAAGAAAAAGGATGTGTCGGCTGCTGAGAAGCAACAAATTGTGGAGTGTTTAGGTCAAGGCATGACTACAATCAACATTGTGCGATGATCAGGATGAAGTGTCTTGGCAATCAAGAAGTATGTAGCTGATTCACAGTACACACGTGTGCGTGCTGATAAGGGCAAATTGAGGACTCTTTCCTACAGGCAATTACGTCAGGTTGAAAGAGCAGCGGCAAAAAAGCCTTGTCATAGCAGCAGACAAGTTTTTGAAGCTGCTTGTGCCTCCAACGTCCCCCGAACAACAAGATGCAGGGTCCTTCAGAGGTTTGCAGCTGTGCATACGCCATCCTGTCGACCTCCTCTATCCACTTCACACAAGCAGAAACGGCTCCAGTGGGCCAAATATTACATGAAGACTGATTTCAAAACTGTTTTGTTCACGGATGAGTGCCGTGCAGCGCTCGATGATCCAGATGGATGGAGTGGAGGATGGCTGGTTGATGGACACCCCACGCAAACACGGCTACAGCGCCAACAAGGAGGAGGTGGAGTAATGTTTTGGGCTGGAATCATGGGGAGAGAGATTGTCGGCCCCTTTAGGATCCCTGAAGGCGCTAAAGATGAACTCCATAATGTATGTGGATTTTCTCAAACAGCACTTCCTGCCATGGTTCAAGAAGAAGAACCGTGTATTTCACAGCAAGATCATTTTTCTGCATGATAATGCACCATCTCATGCTGCACATAAAACATCTGCATCTCTGGCTGATATGGGCATAAAAGGGGACAAACTTATGGTGTGACCCCCATGCTCCCCTGACCTCTACCACATTCAGAACCTTTGGAGCATCATTAAAAGGAGTGTCTATTATGGCGGGAGGCAGTTCACATCTAAGCAACAGCTCTGGGAGGGTATTCTGTCCTCATGCAAAACAATTGAAGCAGAAACCATCCAAAACCTGACAAATTCAATGGACGAGAGAGTTCAGAAGCTCCTTTCGAACAAGGGGTCCTATGTGAAAATGTAACATCACCTAGAATAAAGTTTTGAGTTGAAAACTGTTTGATTTCAGTTTCTAACAACCTGCTAATGCTTATAATTTCAAAAATGACCATTTTTTTGGTCTTTATTAAAATGAAAAGGTTGATCGAAAAGTTTGGGGGATCTAAGAGTGTGGCAACCCAGTAGTCATGATTACTTCGAATTCTGACAATATGAGGGTCATGCTGCAGGTAGTGCAGCAAGAAGGCACTTATGTGTCTTGCGCATCTCGGAGCCCCAAAATTATTTTCCGGGCTAAATGCAGCTAAAAATTATTATTAATTTTAAATCTTGTGAAGCTTTAGTATAGATGGCCTAATAGGATCAGTGCTGCACACTGCTACAAAGCCCAAATTATTTTCCAGTCAAGATACAGATAAACATGACTAGTAATTTTAAATCTGGTGGAGCTTATTATGGATGGCCTAATAGAATCAGTGCTGCACACTGCTACAAAGCCCAAATTATTTTCCATCCAAGATACAGATAAACATGATTAGTAATTTGAAAGCTTAAAACGGTTGGTAGGGTGATTTTAACCAATCATCAAACTTTTACTCTCCCCAGGATGACACAGGGGTAGAAAAGTCGTTTCGGATCCATGATTTGTTCATCTTTATGAACGTGAGTCTGTCTACATTATCAGTGGAGAGCCGCGTGCGCTTATCTGTCAGCACACCACCAGCAGCGCTGAACACACGTTCAGACAGAACGCTGGCTGCGGGGCATGACAAGATCTCCAAGGCGTAAGTGGCTAGCTCCGGCCATTTATCCAGATTGGAAGCCCAAAAAGAGCAAGGGTCCAGTGACACAGTCATGGCTTCAATGTTTACTTGGAGATACTCCTGTACCATCGTCTCTAGGCGTTGACTATGTCTCAGACTTCTTGTCTCCTGTGGCCTTGCAAAGGATGGGCTAAAAAAGTGGTGAAATGATTCCGCAAAATTGATGTTACCAGCAGATACTGTGGTTCTGTTACGGTTTGAGTGCTGAACACTTGACGGTCCCACGGTTGGCAAGTTGGAACTGTGAGATTCACTACGTGCACCACTGGTATTTTGTGGAAAAGCACATGTAAGATTCTGCAACAGTCTCTGCTGATACTCCTGCATGCGTGCATCCCTTTCTATGGCAGGAATAATTTCTGCAAATTTACTTTTGTACCGGGGATCTAACAGTGTGGCAACCCAGTAGTCAGGATTATTTCTAATTCTCACAATTCGAGGGTCATGTTGCAGGTAGTGCAGCAAGAAGGCACTCATGTGTGTTGCGCATCCAGGAGCACCAAGTCCCTGTTGTGTTGGTGGCGAGGTAACAATCATGCTTCCTTCCTCTGTCCTCTCCCCCCAACCTCGCACAACAGAAATGTGATCAAGGTCTCCCTCATCTGATGAGTCTTCCATCAGTTCGTCCTCCACTTCTTCCTGGGCTCCTGCACATTCCTCACTAGTTTGGCTGCTACCATGCGCCCTGGTAAAACCATCTCCCCCACCCTCACATGCCTGCCGTCTTGGTGCTGCCGACCGTCTGGACCTTGCAGATGTTAGCCCTTCCGCATACAACTCCTCCTCCTCTACTTCCTCCACCTCCTCTTGTGCCACCACCTGACTCCGAATTCTGTTTAACATGTGCTCCAGCATGTAAATCACCGGAATAGTCATGCTGATAATGGCATCGTCAGCACTAAACATCTTCGTCGCCATTTCAAAACTGTGCAGAAGGGTGCATAGGTCCCTGATCTGAGACCACTCCTCCAGCGTGATTTGCCCCACCTCTGAATCTCATTGGCCCAGGCTATACGTCAGAACGTATTGCACCAGGGCTTGTCGGTGCTGCCACAGTCGCTGCAACATGTGCAGAGTTGAATTCCACCGGGTAGGCACATCGCATTTTAGCCGGTGAAGTGGCAGGCCCAATGACTTCTGTAGAGATGTAAGTCGCTGAGCTGCGGGATGCGAACGGCGGAAGTGAGCACACAGCGACCGTGCCCTCTGCAGAAGGCCATCTAGTCTGGGATAGTGGGCTAAAAATTGCTGGACAACCAGGTTCAACACGTGAGCCATACAAGGCACGTGTGTGACATTGCCCCGGCGAAGGGCCGCACCCAGGTTTGCAGCATTGTCGCACACGGCCTTCCCTGGTTTCAGGTCCAGTGGAGACAACCATTCATGAAATTGGTTCTCCAGAGCTGACCACAACTCCTCAGCTGTGTGACTCACATTTCCCAGACATTTCAATGTAAAAACCGCCTGATGACGTTGAGCCCTACTGCCAGCATAGTAAGGAGGTGTGCAGGATCCCTTCTGCGCAGTTAGAAAGCTTGTGGCATGACCAGACAGGCTTTGGGTGCAGGTGGAAGACCGAGAGGAGGTTGAGGAGGCAGAAGCAGTGGAGGAAAAATGACATAAAGAGGATTGACGCACAACTCGTGGGGACGGCAAGACTTGGACAGCAGCCCCTTGTCCTGCTGTCACCATAGTTACCCAGTGCCCAGTCAGCGACATGTAACGCCCCTGTCCATGCCTACTCGTCCAAGTGTCTGTGGTGAAATGCACCCTGTCACACACAGAGTTTCTCAAAGAAGCGGTGATGTTGTGTGCGACATGCTGGTGGAGCGCAGGCACACCTTTCTTTGAGAAGTAGTGCCGACTGGGCATCTGGTACTGGGGCACTGCGACAGACATAAGGTCTCGAAAATCCTCTGTGTCCACCAGGCGGAAAGGCAGCATTTCTGTAGCCAAGAGCTTGCAGATGGTGAAATTCAACCTCTTAGCTTTCTCATGGCTAGGAGGAAATGGTCTTTTACTTGTCCACATCTGAGGGACCGAGGGCTGGCTATTGTGCTTAGACGGGGTTGATAAGGGTGTCCCCGGCAAACTGCCGGTCTGTGAGGAAGATGCAGGCGGACATGTTAGGTTGCCTTGATCCAAAGGTGGTGCTATCGATGTCGGACAGCGCTCAAGACCAGCTGGTGTTACCACCTCCAAAGAAAATGATGACCTGCCAATCACGCTGGCTGTTGCGGGTAAAGAGGTGGCAGGTCTGCGCCCCAAAACAGGTGTGACTGCTGTCCCCCCAGTCACAGAGGATGAAGAGGCCGCGGATGCACAAGATATGGCAGACGGTGGTTGGCCCGGCCGGCTAGACCGCATTGTAGCACACTGAGCTTCCCACTGCAACTTATGCTTCATGTCCATGTGCCGGTTCATGCATGAAGTACTCAAACTATGTATTTTTTGGCCTCTACTTAGCTTTTGCTGACAAATGTTACAGATAACACGAGTTGGGTCATCTTTATCGATCTGAAAAAATGCCCAGGCTATGCAAGGCTTAGCACCCATGCGACCTGAAGAGCCACCACGACTTGTGGTGAGAGGCAGAGTTGTGTTTGAGGATGCAGTTGTTGACGTGCTTCCAGTACTATGTCTCTGTCCAGGAAGGCGCAACCTGACCTCGTCGTCACTAGCATCTTCCTCCACCTCCTCTGCTGACCTCATCTCTTGGCTGACTGTGGGTTGACAGTAAGTGGGATCTCCGACCTCATCATCATCACCCTGTGTGTTATCACACCCGTCGTCCTCAGAGCCAACCTGTTCCTGCCCTGACAAAAAACTAAAGTTGTCGCTCCAATCAGGTATTTGAGTCTTATCATCATCTTCCTCATTGTCTCCACCAACAGGAGTTACAGTTTGGGAATGAGGGTCTACATTATGGTCAGAACCTTCTGCGTCTGGTCCTGGATTCGACTCATAAAGATTCTGGGCATCAGTGCAGATCATTTCCTCGTCTGGATTCACAGAAGCGCTGGAGTCGACCTCTGATTCCCAGGCTATAGTATGAGTAAACAGCTCTGCAGACTCAACCATCTGTTCTACCTCATACTCAGACGGGCAGCTGGAGATTTGGGAGCTGTGAGGAAGCAAGTGCGATTTGGGTGACACCTTTGAGGACTGGAGTATTTGTGATGTTGAAGTTGATGTGGAGGAGAGCCCACTTAAAGGAGCACTTGATATCCGTTGAAGCACCTGCTGTTTTTGTGCCTCATCTGGAATTTGTAGCGATTGGCATGGCCGTAAGAAAGGGATCTTATCACATTGTCCGCTAAAAGAAGTAGACATTTTAGTTTGGCTGGAAGATGGTCTTTCTTCTGCACCTACCCCACGGACACAACCTTTTTTCCCCTTCCCAACACGCCTATTCCCCTTTCCACCAGCAGCAGGCCTTTTTCCACTCATTTTGGTGGTTAACTAATTCACAACTCTGGAGTTGTTTGCACAAAAAAACAATGGATGGTAACCGAGCAGAGCTGAGTGGCCAAACTGTGGTATTAGGCCAAAACTATTGGCTGGGTTAGATGCAGAAAAAAATTATTTTTAATTTGCAACCTGATGGAGGTCAGTATAGATGGACTAATAGACCAAGTCCCACACACCGCTAGAAGCCCAAATATTTTTTCAGAGCTAGATGCAGAAAAAAATTATTTTTAATTTGCAACCTGATGGAGGTCAGTATAGATGGACTAATAGACCAAGTCCCACACACCGCTAGAAGCCCAAATATTTTTTCAGAGCTAGATGCAGAAAAAAATTATATTCAATTTGCAACCTGCTGGAGGTCAGTATAGAAGGACTAATAGAACAAGTCCCACACACTGCTAGAAGCCCAAATATTTTTTCAGAGCTAAATGAAGAAAAAAATTATTTTTAATTTGCAACCTGATGGAGGTCAGTATAGATGGACTAATAGACCAAGTCCCACACACTGCTAGAAGCCCAAATATTTTTTCAGAGCTAGATGCAGAAAAAAATTATTTTTAATTTGCAACCTGATGGAGGTCAGTATAGATGGACTAATAGACCAAGTCCCACACACTGCTAGAAGCCCAAATATTTTTTCAGAGCTAGATGCAGAAAAAAAATATTTTTAATTTGCAACCTGATGGAGGTCAGTATAGATGGACTAATAGACAAGTCCCACACACCGCTAGAAGCCCAAATATTTTTTCAGAGCTAGATGCAGAAAAAAATTATATTCAATTTGCAACCTGCTGGACGTCAGTATAGAAGGACTAATAGACCAAGTCCCACACACTGCTAGAAGCCCAAATATTTTTTCAGAGCTAGATGCAGAAAAAAATTATTTTTAATTTGCAACCTGATGGAGGTCAGTATAGATGGACTAATAGACCAAGTCCCACACACTGCTAGAAGCCCAAATATTTTTTCAGAGCTAGATGCAGAAAAAAATTATTTTTAATTTGCAACCTGATGGAGGTCAGTATAGATGGACTAATAGAACAAGTCCCACACGCTGCTAGAAGCCCAAATATTTTTTCAGAGATAAATGAAGAAAAAAATTATTTTTAATTTGCAACCTGATGGAGGTCAGTATAGATGGACTAATAGACCAAGTCCCACACACTGCTAGAAGCCCAAATATTTTTTCAGAGCTAGATGCAGAAAAAAATTATTTTTAATTTGCAACCTGATGGAGGTCAGTATAGATGGACTAATAGACCAAGTCCCACACACCGCTAGAAGCCCAAATATTTTTTCAGAGCTAGATGCAGAAAAAAATTATATTCAATTTGCAACCTGCTGGAGGTCAGTATAGAAGGACTAATAGAACAAGTCCCACACACTGCTAGAAGCCCAAATATTTTTTCAGAGCTAAATGAAGAAAAAAATTATTTTTAATTTGCAACCTGATGGAGGTCAGTATAGATGGACTAATAGACCAAGTCCCACACACTGCTAGAAGCCCAAATATTTTTTCAGAGCTAGATGCAGAAAAAAATTATATTCAGTTTGCAACCTGATGGAGGTCAGTATAGATGGACTAATAGAATGATGCTATGCCCAAAAGATTTTACTTCACTAGGTGCAGTAAAAAAATTGGTATTCTATACACAGGTGGTATATCTTGCAACACAGATAGGCTACTCCACTGACTAACACACTCTGCAATAGGCCAAAAAGGATTAGCTTTGCTAGATTCAGCCAAATGCTGTGAAAAAAACTTGCACAGCACTGGCACAGACCTGCCTGGCAAAAACTGATAGGAACTGATGTAACCTAGTCCTGAAAAGGACTCCAATTACAATTAGTCTTTACTCCCACAATCTATTTAAGAGCACAGACCTGCCTGATAAAAGTCGTAGGAAATGCTGTAACCTAGTCCTTAAAAGGACTGCAATCACAACTATTCCCTACTCCCAAGCTATCTGTATATTTGTGCGAAAATTGGCTTGAAATTAACAAGGTATAGCGCACACAGCAACAGCGGTGCCGTCTAACACGCAGCTGCAGCAGTGAGAAAATGGTGGCGACAGGGAAAATGGCTTGGTCTTATAGGGCAAGGACATGTGACATACACTGCCAATCACACATGCCCTTGCTTGTGTGAAAAAAAGCACTTCGCTCCGTGTGTGCGCTGCTGATAGGCTGACAGATTGCACCTCCCCACTGCAAATGCGGGAAAGAGAAGAAAAAATGGAGATCTTCATTGTTCCTGCAGAGATCCATCCCCTGCCCCTCCCCCCGCCCCGCTGTACACTCAAACTGCGTATTAACATTAATTTTCATCATTACTGAGAAAAAATCCAGTTATGATTTTGGTGCACGAACAGTTATCGAACATAACCTCGAACAGCCGAATTTTTCTCAAATTGTTCGTGTTCGCCGACCGGCTCGAACACCGCCCAAAACAGCTCGAATTTGAGATTGGCGAACAGTTCGAGTAGAACAACGCTCATCTCTATTTGCCACTACCTCATCCATCATTTATCACCTGAAGCTTTGTTTTAACGGGAGTCATAGAGCTTGGATAGTAGCAGGAAAACATCCAGCAATCCTCGGAGGAGGTAGGATATGCGCCAAAACGCTGACCACCTCAGGCCTAGCCGCTCCTGCATACATGCGCTTGCATTACAACAAAACAAAGCAGATGCTAACTTCTATCATCCTCATCATGCTCCTCACCTTGGCACTCTCAACTCCCCTGATGGAGAAGCCAGGGCCCACTGGAGGAGTCTGATAGTCCGGTGGGCTCGGCCAATGCTGCCCTAAAGCAGGCCAGGCTAAGAAAAGTGTGGGAAAGGTTACCGGGACAAATAGGGGTGACTGGGGACCGAGTATGGACACCCGGCCACCCCCTGGAGGCTGGGGAGCAAGCGGGGACACCCGGCCACCAGGCGGCTGGGGACTGAGTATGGATACCAGGCCGCCGACACAGCCATGGCGTGGTGGCCAGATTCCGCCTCCACATGCCTAAAAGGCCCAATTTAAAGTGCAAGCAAGCAAGCAGTATGGTATTGCAGCCTGGGGGTGGGTGGGTGGCAGGCTGCATACTTGCGCTTGCATTGCAAGGAATGGGAGAGGTGCAATTGAACACTGCCCTGGGACAAGGACTTGAATGGGGATAGTTGCAAGTCTGCAACGACAGGTGCAAGGTGGGAGGCATCTTCGCATGTACCATGAACAGGGGTTTGGCATGCACACACTACAGCGGAATAGGCTCTCCTTCCCACTAAATGCACTGGGGAGGGCACAGGTAATGTTTTGGTATACTCGCTTAATCTTATGTATAAGGCACACCAGGACAAATATGGGCGGCTGGGGACTGAGTATGGATACCTCGCTGCCGAAGCAGCCATGAGGTAGTGGCCAGCTTCTGCCTCCTCCAAACTAAAAGGCCCCATTTCAAGTGCAAGCTAGCAGTATGGAATTGCAGTCTGGGGGTGGGTGGCAGGCTGCACACTTACACTTGCATTAAAAGAAAACATAGCAGATGCTAACTTCTGTCATCATCATCATGCTCCTCACCTTGGCACTCTCAACTCCACCGATGGAGAAGTCAGGGCCCACCGGAGGAGTCTGGTTCTCTGGTGGGCTCGTCCAATGCTGCCTAAAGCCGGCCGGGCTAAGAAAAGTGTGTGTGGAGATGTTCCAAGGAGAAATAGGGGCGGCTGGGGACCGTTTATGGACACCCGGCTGCCCCCAGGCGGCTGGGGACCGTGTGTGGACACCCTGCCGCGGGGCGGCTGGGGACCGAGTATGGACACCCGGCCGCCGGGCGGCTGGGGACTGAGTATGGATTCCAGGCCGCGAACACAGCCATGACGTGGTGGCCAGATTCCGCCTCCACATGCCTAAAAGGCCCAATTTCAAGTTCAAGCAAGCAAGCAGTATGGTATTGCAGCCTGGGGGTGGGTGGGTGGCAGGCTGCATACTTGAGCTTGTATTGCAAGGAATGAGGGAGGTACAATTGAACACTGCCCTGGGACTAGAACTTGCATGGGGATAGTTGCAAGTCTGCATCTTCTGATGCGGTAAGGATCACTTATGATGGGCACACTTTTAGACAGTGACCTGGGAGTCAGAGATGCTTCCTGGGGTCTTCCCCATGCTGTTCCCTTGTCTTTTCAGCACTTTATGCATGTGTCACACAGCACATGGCCAGATAAGGTTGTAAAATGTTAAAATGACATTTCACGGTGAATGCATTTGTCATAGTTGAAAGCAATACAAAAGTGCAAAAACGCATAAAAAATGCTACTTGTGAACATAGTCGAAGGTGTGGAGGAGTATTTTTGTTTTTGGTCATTTATTTTAACTTATACACAAGTCTTTACCCTGGAAAGGATATTCCTTAACATATTCCACAGGAAAAAAGTTTCACTTTCGTTTTTGAACGTTTTATTGTGAGCCCGTAAAAGTGGCTTAATACCTCTGACCACGTTGTTGACAGCAGTGACCTGGGGGTCAGAAATGCTTCCTGGGGCGATCCCCATGCTGTCCCCATGTCATTTGAGCACTGTCACTATCATTTTGGGCACTTGTTAGGCTTTTAAAAGACTGCCGGGGGTGCCACCGCAAAAATGCTCGGGTCTCCCATAGACTAACATTGGGCTCGTTGCTCGGGTCGAGCACCCGAGTATCACGGCGAGCTCGGCCCGAGCTTCGAGCACCCGAGCATTTTAGTGCTCGCTCAACACTAGTCTGTATCTATCTACCTATCTATTTATTGTCTATCTACCCATTATCTATCTATCTATCTATCTATCTATCTATCTATCTATCTATCTATCTATCTTTCTATCTATCTTTCTATCTATCTATCTATCTATCTATCTATCTATCTAGACTAACTATTAATAAACCCTCCTATCTAATTTTTATTCCTTAATACAGTAGCTTAACCTCTTGGAGGATGGAGCAAATATGGCCTTTGCGATCAAGGCCTATTTTTCAAATCTGACTTTCAAATCTATCACTTTATGTGGTAATAACTTTGAAATGCTTCTATATGTTTCATTAATTCTGAGACTGTTTACTGTAAACACAGTCCACTTTATTTTAGCAGTAAATTTAGTACAAACTGTTTTATGTTTTAGAAAAATTTGCAATTTTCAAACTTTTATTTTATATTATCAGATATTCATATTTAGGCTATGTGCCCGCGATGCAGAAATGCTGCATATTTTTTCCGCTTCTCCCTGGTAGGAAAAACGCATGCGGTTTTCACATGTGTTTTTCCCGCCAGGTAGAAGCATTTGTCAATCTTTTTTGCATGCATTTCTGCTTGTGGGCCATCAAGCGCTTTTCCAAGCGATTTTTAGCATCACTTGGAAAAGTGCTTGACAACTTGTTCACACTATATAAATCCATGCAGCCAGCATGGATTTATAGTAGTGTGACCAAGTTAGTTAAAAAAAAAAAGAATAAGAATGGTAAAAAATAAAGCTTATACTCACCTTCTGATGTCCTCCCGGTGTTTTCTCTGCTGCGCCTGGTGTCTTGCACTGCTCGCGGTGGTGTGAAGGACCAGCGGTGACGTCATTGAGTCATGTGTCAGGTCACATGACTCAATGATGTCATGGCAGGTCCTTCACAACACCGCGACCCATACAGCAGACCAGACGGAGGGGAGAAAACACCGGGAGGACCTCGGAAGGTGAGTATAAGCTATATTTTTTATTTTAAATTCTTTTTTTTACAGTTTCTATGGTACCCAGGTCTAGATGAGAGTCTCCTCTCCTCCAGACCTGGATACCATCCGCACATTGAACCGTGTGATATCCGCTTGTGCATATGTAGTGTTGCAGATGTCACGCGGTCCAATGCATGTCAATGGCGGTGATTACGCTGCGTGTCCGCAAAATTAATGGACATGCTGCGAATTTTTGAGCGCAGCATAAATGCTGCGTAAAAATCCGCAGCATGGGCATTGACATTGCGGCTTGTCATTGGGGACCATGGGGGACGGATTACCAAGCATTTCCCAAGCGTTTACGCTGCGTAAATTCCGCAGCATAAACGCTTGGAAAATGCTTCGTGGGCATGCAGCCTTAGAGATGAGCGAATGTCTTGATGTTCGGGTTCAGCGAATAAATCCGAACATCAACAACATTTTCGTGTTCGGGCTCCTGATCACCAACCCGAACACAAACATGGTCCCGAATATCCCTGGTTTGGCACAATTATGGCACATTTGGATTAGTTTTTGGGTTACAGAGCTTTTTGCGCAAAAATCAGCGAAAGTCGGCCCCGAACACGAACATGGCCCCAAACATCCCTGGTTTCCCAAGCTGTCACCCAGAAAAATAAGGGTCTGTGACCCGTGGTAATATCATTACTGCTGGTCACAGCACTGCGGCGATCATGCTGTCAGCTGTCAGCATGATCCCCGCAGCTGTCACAGTGACCCAGGAATCAGGGGCTGTGACCGGCGGATCCCGCAGATGTGACAGTGACCCACGGTAAAAAGCTTACCGCAGGTCACAGGCGCTGGCTGATGGGACTACTAGCCCCATCACCCGGCGCCTGCTGTCACAGTACACAAGCACCGCTGATGTAATCTCTCATCAGCGCGCTTGCGCAGTAGAAGTGAAAGTAAAAAAAAGGTAAAATAAATAAATATTTAAATAAAAATAATAAACACATTATACCTATCACTGACCTGCACCTTGACCCCTATGTTCTTGTCCCCTATAAAAAATAAAAAATAAAAAAACACCATATAGTCACTTTACAGCTAATCCCCGAAGCCCATGCTCACCTGCAATAAAGGTAAAACAATAAACCAACCTCATCCTCAACTGTCCGCCAAAGTCCATTTAACGACTGTCTCACGACAATCTCACTGATAGCACAGCCACATCCGGAGATGTGACCGTGCTATCAGGCAGCCGGCGATCCACTGACAGGAGCTATGGCAGCGGACAGCACTGGGGTCACTGGAGTTCAAACAGCTGATAATCACTGTAAGGACACGGGGTCAGTGGGTGCTCTCGTTCGCTGGCCACGCTGCCTTTAGAAAGACAACGTGGACCAGGGCTCATCCCCAACTGAACGCCCAAACTGCTCAATCGTGGGCGGAACACTACTCAGACAACACAGGGTGATGGAATCACAATATTAAGGCTTTATTGGATCCCCAACAACTAACAGCATATAACACATAACCAGCACAGCACAAATTGTAACAGGCAACAGAATCTCACCCTTCCACTGGCTCACCAGGGTTTTAGATTGTTCGTATCTCAGATCTTCCAGGACTATTTACTCCAAACCAGTGGTCCCCTTCTTTTGGCAAGCACCCGCCCAGAATGAAATAATGCCGGACTGAGACAGCACGGCAAAGTCTGTAACCAGGTGACCGAAATGTCCCAACCTGGGTTGCGTCCTAAGCGGTCGTTGTTCTCCCTCTCAAATCCGAAGATCCTAAATTAGCTGCCTGTCTTCAAGCTGCAGTCGGGACCGACATCCCTAGGCTGAGGGCAGTAGACAAAAATCTCTTGGTCAACTGAACAGTCCTCCTCATATACCCTCAGCCCTCATTGCAGGTTACCGGGGACTTCACGGTTGGTGGAATAAGACTGTCTTTTCATTGGCTGGATCTCAAGTCCCATATAACCATTTTTGGTGGTATTGCACTCCAGGCAAGGGAGAGCCACATACTGATTGATATAGTCCTACAATGGAATGCTAGTAGGAGACATTCGGTTAGCAAGTTATGACATTAGAACAATTGTGGCTGAGGCAATTTACATAGAGTCAACAATCCACATGGTAATACAATGGCATTCTAATAGGATTAACACTAGAACTACTGATGGAGTCATTTTGACTCCTTTCGTTTTTTTATTTCTCTTCTGTGACTACATTTTTCAGAATTCCGGCTTGAAACTCGGTGACTTTTCCTCAAATATGATGTGAAAAAAGATTTTGTGAGAATAAATAATTTTGGTGAAAAATTTGCGCGTTTTTTTCAAAATTTACCAAGAACTACTGAAGGGAGTCATTTTGACTCCCTACTATATTTTGAGGTCCTTTTGTCACTAAATGTTGCTATAAAGTTTTGTGCATAATTTTTTCACTCTGTCTTATTTACCCTGATGTTCATATAGATGTAGTTCAATTTACATGTCAACTTTTCACATTTTCCTTGTGTTTTACCTGCTTGTATTACTGTGTAATGCTGAACAAAATAGCTTGTTTACTCTAGGCTCTTATCTTATGCTAATGAAGGGTGGTGTTTTTCTAAGGTCCTAGCAGGAGACAGTATTCTGGATAGTAACTTTACTTTCAGTTCAGCTGAAGAGACAAAGAGAACAGACGCAGACATACGAGCTCTGAAGACTCATACAGGTATGAATTGTTATGAAATAGTTTAGCTGTCTGTCAACTGATTCAGCCCACCTACTTTTGAAGGTGGCAGAACAGTTATTATTTCTTTTAGTTTTCATTTCATTTCTATTTTTCAGCAGGGAACTATATAGAATTATGGAATTTGTGAGGAATATGGAGAGAAGACGTTTGATAAAGCCTCAGGATATTCTGGCTACTTTGCAATCCATACCGGAGGATGAATCGGAATCCGAATTGCAGGAACATGTATTTGATTCTGACAGTGATGAAGATTTCATTCCTCAGAACATATCAAGTGAATCTGAAGACTCAGAAGGAACATATCCAGAAGGTAAGTAGTTATGTGTATTTATTTGTTCTTCCACACACTGAGTTAGGGCCTGTGCACACTAGCAGAATTCTGGCTGAATAGCCATCTGGATATTCTTGCCGCAATACAGGCCGTACCTGCCTGCTCATGCCTGAAGCTCCGCTCCGAACCCCGGGCTGGAGCCGCTGTCAGGGACAGAGCAGCGCTTGCTTACGCGCAAGCACGGCTCCGTCCCAGACAGCGGCTCCAGCCCGGGGTTCGGAGCGGAGCTTCAGGTATGAAACTCCGCTCTGTACCTGAGCGGGCAGGTACGGGCCGGATTGTGGTGAGAATATCCGGTCGGATATTCCGCCGCTAATCCAGCCAGTGTGCACGGACCCTTACAAAACAAAAATTCTAAATATTCATCAACTTTTTTACAGATATTCCAAGCACATCAACTGGGGATCGGGCTCATGCAGTTATGTTGCCTCGTGACCATCCTCCTGGTCGTGGACAGAAAAAATCAGCAAAACGTCCCAGAAATGAAAGAACAACAGATAACGATGGCGGCGAAGGTAATGCAACAACAAACACCAGAGAAGGCGAATCTGAAGGAATACTAGTTTCAGCGGATGGTATTCAATGGAAACCTGTTGAAATTGGAGAACACTTGCCTGGTAGGCGTGACAGCCAAAATATTCTTCGAGAAGCACCTGGCCCTACAGGATACGCCAGAAGAAATATCATTATCGATAGTCCTTTGAGCGCATGGCGTTTATTTTTTGATTCATATATATTGACACATATAAAGAACTGTACGCTTGCAGAAGCATGCAGGAACAATAATTTACAGTTTACTCTATCTGATGAGGAACTAGATGCATTCATTGCGATATTCTATGCTCGTGGAATATCTGGCACGAACCGTCACTCGATTAGCAGTATTTGGTGTAATGACTGGGGAATACCGTTTTGCAAAGCGACAATGTCTAGGGACCGCTTTGTTGAAATTATGAGGTTTCTCAGATTTGATGAGAAATCTACTCGATCGGAGAGACTGCAAACGGACAAGTTTGCTCTATTTTCTACTGTGTGGGACAGGTTTATTGAAAATTTTATTGCGTGTTACAAACCTGGCCCATACATAATGGTGGATGAGCAACTTTTCCCAAGCAAAACTAGGTGTCCATTCACGCAGTACATGCCTTCCAAACCAAATAAATATGGCCACAAATATTGGCTAGCTGTTGATAAGAGGAGCAAATATCTGGCAAATGGCTTCACTTATCTAGGCAAAGATGACACACGCCGTGCTGAGGACCGTTTAGCTGACCATGTGGTAATGAAGTTATTGGACCCGTTTTTGAAAAAAGGTCGCAATGATACAACCGATAATTATTTTACTTCAGTAAAATTAGCTAAACAGCTAAAAAGCAAAGGAACAACCATCGTGGGAACACTGAACAAGATAAGGCGAGAAGTGCCTAAAGAAATAAAATCCATGAAAGAGGAATTGTACAACACTAAAGTGTTTAGAAATGAAGACAATTTTACACTTACAGTATATCAAGGAAAGCCCAACAAAAATGTTGTCATTTTGAGTTCCGTCCATCCAGATGTTGTTGTTGCGTCTGATGCCGCTAAAAAAACTCCAGAAACAGTAAAGTTTTACAATGAAACAAAATATGGAGTAGATGTAGTGGATCAGATGGCACGAAAATATACCACACGAACATGCACAAGGAGATGGCCTGTTCATGCATTTGAAAATGCCTTAGACTTTGCGGGTATAAATGCATGGATAATATTCAAGGAGATTACCCACCAAAAAATGTCACGCAAGGCATTTTTGCAAACGCTTGTGAGAGAGTTGAGTGGTCCTTATGTCACAGATAGGGAAAAGGGTTTCACGTCCCAAGTTTCTACATGCTCAGAAGTGATGGTTCAAACAAAATTTTGCCAGATCAAAGAAAAGTGCAAGAAAAATAGATCTGTCGGAAATTGTAAGACTTGTGGTAAGTCTTTGTGTGGGCAATGTACTGCCATAAATCAAAGGCAATGCCTAAAATGCGAAACACCAAATGTTTAGAAGGTGAATTCTGCGCCATATTTTCATTTTTATGCTCCTCCACCTACATTTTCTCTGCTTTTTGTTCTTCAGTTGTTGTTTATATGTGTGCACTTGAATAAAAAAAAATGTTTGAAAAACGTCTATTATAATTATTGTTATTTTCTGTAGAAAAATAAGAAAAGCAGAAAAAAAACAATCAAAAGCATTACTGTTGGATCTCACAATAATAATACATTACAAAAAATATAATTATTAATAAATAACCACAAATGAAACTCTAAAAATAAACGAAAACAAGCAAGGAGTCAAAATGACTCCTTTCAGTAGTTCTAGGCGGGGTCACGAGTCCAGTAGTCCTAGTGTTAAATTCCTCTGACCTTACAGTAGAGAGATAATTGCATTACCTAGGTTAACATCACCAACATCAACAAGACTCTAGAAACAATGGGTATACAAAATAGTGTCCAGCTAGATTGTAAGAACTTAACCCATGAGTGGCATATAACAAGTTCGCCACAAAATACCAAATTGTCCGGATAAATAAGAAATCATCCTATGTTGTATATAAAAGGGGTCCATTTCGTCACATTCCTCCCCCTTCTTATTTAGCCAGACCTGATAGGCTTCCGATCATCCTTCTCCACCTGTCGGGACAGTCCATCCGCATTTCCATGGTTCTTGCCCTGTTTATGTGAGATGGAGAAATTGTAGGATTGTAACGCCAGACTCCACCTAAGCAATCGCCCGTTGTCCCCAGCAGTGCGGTTTAGCCAACTCAATGGATTGTGGTCAGTGGGGACTGTAAATTCATTGCCATAGAGGTAGGGCTGCAATTTTTTTAGGGCCCAGACTATGGCCAGGCATTCCTTTTCTATGGTGGCGTAGGCCCTCTCTTAGTCCAACAGTTTCAGGGAGAGATAAGCTATCGGACGTTCCTCGCCGTCAGCCCCCACTTGGCTAAGTACCGCTCCTAGTCCTGTGTCTGATTCATCGGTTTGGACAACAAACCTACGTCGGAAGTCAGGTGCAGTCAGAACTGGGCTCTGGGCTAGCCGGTCTTTCAACTGGAGGAATGCAGCTTCACATTCTGGGTTCCAGATAAGGTTGCGGGCATATATTTGGTGGTGAGGTCGATGAGCAGTTTTGCTACGGTGCTGTAATTGGGGATAAATTTTCTATAATAGTTTGCGGTGCCCAAAAATGCGCGGACCTGTTTTTGGTTGACTGGGTGCGGCCACTGGGTAATTGCATCTACTTTTGCTGGTTCTGGACGAATGCACCCACTTCCCACCCGATGTCCCATGTATAACACCTCGGCCATCCCCATTTGGCATTTGTCAGGTCGGATGGTGAGCTGGGCTTTGGCTACCCTTTGCAGCACCTGGGACACGCGCTGAAGATGCTCTTCCAGGTGTTGCTGAAGATAGCGATGTCATCCAAATAGGCCTGGGCATACCCCTGACATCCCTCTAGTAAATGGTCCACCATCCTTTGGAAGGTAGCCAGGGCATTCTTGATCCCAAAAGGCATGCTGGTGAACTCATATATGCCAAAAGGGGTTATGAAAGCTAATTTCTCTTGAGCCTCTCTTGTGAGTGGGATCTGCCAGTATCCCTTGCTCAGATCGATGGTGGATATAACCCGAGATCCCCTCAACCGATCTAGTAGTTCATCCACATTTCCTTGTAATGGTAAATGGACCCGCCCACATAGCTTGCAACTTGTTTTTCCGTACGGGTACAAATACTAGGACCTTCTGTCCACAGGCAAATTCTCGGAGTCGGGCAGCGCGGTCATAACATCATTTTTGCCTTTCCTGAGCCACTTCTAAGTTCCTGTGGACTAATGCGATGAGGTGCCTCATCCTTTCCCTAAATTTTTTAACATAATTTAGGATGGCAACCTCTTCTGTGGGGAAGGTGCCCTCCCAACTTTCTCGTACTAGCTCTAAGGGCCCCCGTACTTTTCACCCGTACCGCAATTCGAAGGGGGAGAACCCAGTGGAGTCCTGCGGCACCTCCCGGTAAGCAAAATGGAGCTGCTGCAGGTTTTTCTCCCAGTCCCCTCCCTCGGCCTCTACATAACAGCTAATGAGCTGTTTCAGGGTTCCATTGAAGCACTCACACAATCCATTCGTTTCAGCATAGTAGGGGTTGTGCGCATGGGGCGGACTCCATGTTTCTCCCAGAGGGTCTGAATCAGTTCGCTTTGGAACTGTGGCCCCTGGTCAGTTAATACTTCCTGTGGAAACCTTACTTGGCTAAAGATGTCCAGTAAAACTTGAGCCACATGTATCTGCATCTATGGAAGTCAAGGCAGTGGCTTCTGGGTAGTGGGTGGCAAAATCTACCAGGGTGAGGATGAATCTTTTCCCGCTGTGGCTGGGAATGGCTAAGGGGCCTACTAAATCAATGGCATCTCTCTGGAATGGCTCCCCTATCAAAGGCATGGGTTGGAGTGGGGCCCGACATGGGGCTCTGCCCATACGTTGACACACTGGGCAAGAGGCTCTGTAGTTGTTCACTTCTTGAGTGAGCCTTGGCTAAAAAAAACTAAGCAACAGGCGGGCCCTGGTCTTTTTGGTCCCCATGTGCCCAGCTGCGGGAAGATCATGAGCTAAGCGCAGTAGTTGGAGTCGGTATTGCTGGGGTACCACAAGCTGATGTACACGGGTCCAAGGTCTTTCTGGGCAGGATGCGGGCTTTTCCCAATATAAAAGGCCTCTTTCCCATCTATACACCTCCCCCTGATTTCCTCCCCCAGGTTGGGCAGCCGCACTAGGGATACTCTCTAGCGTGTTGTCTGTCAGTTGGGCTTCCCTGAACTCCTTACGATCTATCTCCCCCCAGTCAATGGCCACTGTTTGGTTTGAGGTACTCACATTTGTTGGCTCAGAAGAGGAGGCTGAAGACGGCGGGGGTGGGTTATCCTAGGATGGGTTGGTAGAAAGATCTGCACACGGTTGATTCTTGGCTTGGCTGCGGGTGATGGCGGTGACGAACTGGCTGGATAATCCTTGTCCTAGGTTGTTTCCCAAAAGGACAGGGGTTGGGAGGCCATCCATGAGCCCCACTTCAACCTCTCCCTGGTCAGTTCCCCAGTCCAACTGCACTCGTGCCAGAGGGATGTTTGATCGCTGGCCCCCAGCAAGGGAGATGGTCACTTGGTGGCCTGGCAAATGATGTTCGGCGGGAACAATATCTGGGCTAACCAGGGTGATTGAGGATCCAGTGTCTCGAAGTCCCTGAGCTGGTATTCCACCAACCTTGACCGTCTGTATGTGGCGATTGAGGTTGGCTTGGGTATGGTGTCTGGCCTGCCGCAAGGTGTGGATCGGGTAAATCACTTCCTCAGCTGCTGGTGTTTCGTGGGGGTAGTATCCTCCAGGCCTCGCTGGTTCATCTCGGCATATGTTGACTGGTTGAGCTGGCAGACGGGCTCCAGGCATGGGTCCCCGGTTTTGAAGACACTCTTTGGCCATGTGTCCAAGGCACCCACACGTATAACAGCATCGTGGGTTAGGCAAATCACGGGCCCTATTGGTAAGCCTTTGCCCTGTTGGGGCTTCTGTGGCATAGTGAGTTAGTCCAGCACAGGAGTCTGGAGGTTGCTGGGATCCATGGTTGAGGAACCTCCTGGGATCGGTGGGTCTATTGGGTCTCCAGCAGGGTCGGATGGCTATAAATTCGTCAGCCAATAGGGCTGCTTGCTCGGGGGTGTCGGGCTTCCAGTCCGCCACCCATTCTCGTATTTCCGGGTCCATCTTTTCCATAAGCTGTTCGAGTACTATCATGTCCTTGTGGGCAGCAGCAGAGTGGGTAGACCGACCATCGAGCCAGCGGTTACAGTGTTGTCGGAGCTGACTGCCAAATTCGACGTAGGAGACACCCTGGCGAGGCATAGTCCGGAACTTAATGCGATATCTCTCAGGGGTTATGGCAAAAAGGGTCAACAGATTGTCCTTAATAATTCCATAGCCCAAGCAATCCAGAGGCCCAAGTGATCGGACAGCCTCCTGGGCCCGTTCAGGCAAACTTATCCACAGGTATCTGGGCCACTCAGCTGTGGGCACCCTGTGCATACTCATCATCACCTCAAAGTTTTGCAAGTGTTCATCAATCTCCGTGCTGGATTCATTCATCACTGGTACGTCACTGTAGCGAAGATGAATTACTTGGTGGCGGTCTATTGTGGAGGTGGGCGCTGGTGGTAAGGAAATTGGAGCTCCAAGCACTGCTTGTAAAACACCAGCCCTTTCTTCTCTTGAAGCTTCAGGCCCCAAGGCAGCCAACCATTCCTTGGCTTGTTCTGCTGGGGATTGGGTGGTTTCCAGATTGTCACGGGACCCAGGATGAGACACATGGTGGACATCCTCAGGTACAATGTCAACGGGGTCCTCATCATCCTCCACCTCATTCTGGTTCTCCCAATGGACCAATTTCTGGATCAAAGCCACCCGAGTGTCAGCTCTCCTGTATTCAACATTTCGTCTCTGGCACATATCCTGTAGCATCCATTTACTGCTGCGGTCGTATCTCCTCTCCGGCCCTTGTCCCATGGCTGAGCTGGTGGGGTTGGACATGGCAGTGTCCGAAACCTGATTGAGTCACCTATGGCTTGCTGGGTATGCTTATATGCCTCCCTGGTTGTTGAGCCCCTGGACGGTGTCCACGAACACAAGTCCTCTGCAGCTCTCCTGGATAAACCAGGCTGAGTAGTGTGCCGCTGCTGCCACCAATTGTAAGGACATGGGGCCAGTGGGTGCTCTCATCCTCTGGCCTCGCCGCCGGAGTTTGGAACTGAGACAGCACGGCAAAGTCTGTAACCAGATGACCGAAATGTCCCAACCTGGGTTGCGTCCTAGGCGGTCGTTGTTCTCCCATTCGAATCCGAAGATCCTAAATTAGCTGCCTGTCTTCAAGCTAGTGCACCTGCAGTCGGGACCGACATCCCTAGGCTGAGAGCAGTAGACAAAAATCTCTTGGTCAACTGAATAGTCCTCCACATATACTCTCAGCCCTCATTGCAGGATACCGGGGACTACACAATTGGCGGAATAAGACTGTCTTTATTGCTGGATCTCAAGTCCCATATAACCATTTTTTCTGATATTGCAGTCCAGGCAAGGGAGAGCCACATACTGATTGATATAGTCCTACAATGGAAGGCTAGTAGGAGACATTCGGTTTGCAAGTTATGACATTAGAACAATGGTGGCTGAGGCAATTTACATAGAGTCAACAATCCACATGGTAATACAATGGCATTCTAATAGGATTAAATTCCTCTGACCTTACAGAAGAGAGATAATTGCATTACCTAGGTTAACATCACGGACATCAACAAGACTCTAGAAACAATGGGTATACAAAATAGTGTCCAGCTAGATTGTAAGAACTTAACCCATGAGTGGCATATTACAAGTTCGTCACAAAATACCAAATTGTCCGGATAAATAAGAAATCATCCTATGTTGTATATAAAAGGGGTCCATTTCGTCACATTCCTCCCCCTTCTTATTTACCCAGACATGATAGGCTTCCGATCATCCTTCTCCACCTGTCGGGATAGTCCATCCGCATTTCCATGGTTCTTGCACCTGTGTATGTGAGATGGAGAAATTGTAGGATTGTAACGCCAGACTCCACCTAAGCAATCGCCCGTTGACCCCAGCAGTGCGGTTTAGCCAACTCAATGGATTGTGGTCAGTGGGGACTGTAAATTCATTGCCATAGAGGTAGGGCTGCAATTTTTTTAGGGCCCAGACTATGGCCAAGCATTCCTTTGCTATGGTGGCGTAGGCCCTCTCTTAGTCCAACAGTTTCCGGGAGAGATAAGCTATCGGATGTTCCTCGCCGTCAGCCCCCACTTGGCTAAGTACCGCTCCTAGTCCTGTGTCTGATGCATCGGTTTGGACAATGAACCTACTTTCGGAAGTCAGGCGCAGTCAGAACTGGGCTCTGGGCTAGCCGGTCTTTCAACTGGAGGAACGCAGCTTCACATTCTGGGTTTCAGATAAGGTTGCGGGCATATTTTTTGGTGATGAGGTCGGTGAGCAGTTTTGCTACGGTGCTGTAGTTGGGGATAAATTTTCTATAATCGTTTGCGGTGCCCAAAAACGCGCGGACCTGTTTTTGGTTGACTGGGTGCGGCCACTGGGTAATTGCATCTACTTTTGCTGGTTCTGGACGAATGCACCCACTTCTCACCCGATGTCCCAGGTATAACACCTCGGCCATCTCCACTTGGCATTTGTCAGGTCGGATGGTGAGCTGGGCTTTGGCTACCCTTTGCAGCACCTGGGACTCGTGCTGAAGATGCTCTTCCCAGGTGTTGCTGAAGATAGCGATGTCATCCAAATAGGCCTGGGAATACCCCTGACATCCCTCTAGTAAATGGTCCACCATCCTTTGGAAGGTAGCCAGGGCATTCTTCATCCCAAAAGGCATGCTGGTGAACTCATATAGGCCAAAAGGGGTTATGAAAGCTAATTTCTCTTGAGCCTCTCTTGTGAGTGGGATCTGCCAGTATCCCTTGCTCAGATCGAGGGTGGATATAAACCGAGATCCCCCCAACCGATCTAGTAGTTCATCCACCCGGGGCATGGGGTAGGCATCCGTAACTGTGATCTCATTGAGCCGTCTATAGTAGTGTTGAGCCACCCCCGTAGTGTTCGGGTTCGGTTCGGTTCGTCGAACACGGGGATGTTCGAGGAACTGTTCGTTGAACACCGTCGAACACCGTTAAAACCAATGGAAGGCAAACAAAAACACATAGAAACACATAGAAAACACCTTCAAAGCTGTCCAAAAGCTGACAAACTGCTCAGAAGACACTCTCTTAACAAAGCCGGCCGGCAATTCAGCAGCGGCATACACCAGTACCAGACAATTTAGACAAGAAAGAATAGAGCATCACACATAGATTAGATAGATAGAAACATGTCAGTCACCTATATAAGAAGTACAGTGACAGTGTTAATTACTGTACTTGTCATTTAGTGTTAAAATAAAGGATTTATTAAAAAAAAAATTGGCGTGGGGTTCCCCATAATTTTAGTCTCTAGCGGAGGTTA
The DNA here is from genome assembly GCF_046119375.1 of Phyllobates terribilis. Classification (NCBI taxonomy): domain Eukaryota; kingdom Metazoa; phylum Chordata; class Amphibia; order Anura; family Dendrobatidae; genus Phyllobates; species Phyllobates terribilis. The sequence continues at coordinate 153,124,762 of NW_027362764.1, read as the reverse complement.
AGCAGACGGCTGGGGCAGATGTCTGAAGCCTGGGAAGGGGGTAATACCCACGGAGCTTCCCAGGCTACTAATATCAGCCCCCAGCTGAATACCTAGCCTTTACTAGCTATTAAAATGGGGGACCCCCAAAAAAATGAAGTGGGGTCCCCCCTATTTTAATAGCTAGCAAAGGCTAGGCAGACAGCTGGGGGCTGATATTAAAAGCACAGGAAGGGTGCCATGAATATTGGCCCCCTCCCAGGCTAGAAACACCAGCCGTCAGCCACCCCAGAAATGGCGCATCCATAGGATGTGCCAATTCTGGCACTTAGCCTCGCTCTTCCCACTGCCCTGTAGCGGTGGCAGTGGGGTAATAGGGTTGGGGTTGATGTCAGCTTATAATGCCAGCTGACATCAAGCCCAGGTTAGTAATGGAGAGGCGTCTATAAGACACCCCCATTACTTAACCCATAGTCAAAGTTACAAAAAAACACAAACATCCAGAATAAAGTCCTTTAATTGAAATAAAGACACAATTCTTTATTGTTCTAAATTAAACCATACTTACCATCACGCCAATTCCAGCTGTAGCCAACGATCTCCTGCAATAAAAATAAAATAATAAAGCAACATCATCCTTACCTTTCCATGGTTCCCATGACAGCTTCAGCTCTGCTACATTCACATGACAGGCTGGATCGCAGCCGAAAGCTGCCATCCAGCTTTCCATGCGGCAGACACTGAGAAGCGCAGGCATGCTTGCGCTCCTCAGTGTCTGGCTGTGACGGCATAAAGATGAGCCGAGGTCATGTCCAATGAACTCAGCTCACCTCATGCACGTCACTGACAGCGTGGGAAAATTCTCCTGCGCATGCGGTGAGTGCAGGAGAATTTTCCCACGCTGTCAGTGACGTGCATGAGGTGAGCTCATGTCCAATGAACTCGGCTTACCTCATGCACGTCACTGACAGCGTGGGAAAATTCTCAGCGCTCAGCGCTTGAGCAGGAGCATTCTCCCATGCTGGGATGGCATTTTGATGACAGGCTGGATCACAGCTGAGCGCTGCCATCCAGCTTGTCAACCTTCAGAGACACTGCAGAGCGCAAGCATGCCTGCGTTTTGTAGTGTCTATGAATGATGGCATGCTGGATGGCAGCACTCAGCTGTGATCCAGCCTGTCATCTCAATGCCATCCCAGCGTGGCACAATTCTCCTGCTCAAGCGCTGAGCGCTGAGAATATTCCCACGCTGTCAGTGACGTGCATGAGGCGAGCCGAGTTCATTGGACATGAGCTCACCTCATGCACGTCACTGACAGCGTGGGAAAATTCTCCTCCACTCACCACATGCACAGGAGAATTTTCCCACGCTGTCAGAGACGTGCATGAGGTGAGCTGAGTTCATTGGACATGAACTCGGCTCATCTGGATGCCGTCAAAGTCAGACACTGAGGAGCGCAAGCATGCCTGTGGTTCTCAGTGTCTGCCGCATGGCAAGCTGGATGGCAGCGTTCTGCTGCGGTCCAGCTTGTCATGTGAATGTAGCAGAGCTGAAGCTATCGTGGGAACCATGGAAAGGTAAGGATCATGTTGCTTTATTATTTTACTTTTATTGCAGGAGATCGTGGGCTTCAGCTGGAATGGGCGTGACGGTAAGTATAGTTTAATTTAAAACATTAAAAAATTGTGTCTTTATTTCAATAAAAGGACTTTATTCTGGGTGTTTGTGTTTTTTTGTAACTTTGACTATGGGGTTAGTAATGGGGGTGTCTTATAGACGCCTCTCCATTACTAACCTGGGCTTGATGTCAGCTGGCATTATAAGCTGACATCAACCCCAACCCTATTACCCCACTGCCACCGCTACAGGGCGGTGGGAAGAGCGAGGCTAAGTGCCAGAATTGGCACATCCTATGGATGCGCCATTTCTGGGGCGGCTGACGGCTGGTGTTTCTAGCCAGGGAGGGGGCCAATATTCATGGCACCCTTCCTGGGCTATTAATATCAGCCCCAGCTGTCTGCCTAGCCTTTGCTAGCTATTAAAATAGGGGGGACCCCACGACATTTTTTTGGTGGTCCCCCATTTTAATAGCTAGTAAAGGCTAGGTATTCAGCTGGGGGCTGATATTAGTGGCCTGGGAAGCTCCGTGGGTATTACCTTCTTCCCAGGCTTCAAACATCTGCCCCAGCCGTCTGCTTAACCTCCTCTAGAGACTAAAATTACAGGGAACCACACGCCAATTTTTTTTTAATACATCCTTTATTTTAACACTAAATGACAAGTACAGTAACCACCACTAACACTGTACTTCTTATATATGTGACTGACATGTTTCCATGTATCTAATCTATGTGTGATGCTCTATTCTTTCTGTTATAAATTGTCGGGTACCGATGCTGAATTGCCAGCCGGCTTTTTGAAAGAGACGGTGCATGCAAACACTAATATTTTTTTTAATAAATCCCTTACACTAAATGACAAGTACAGTAAGCAACACTGTCACTGTACTTCTTATATATGTGACTGACATGTTTCTATCTATCTAATCTATGTGTGATACTCTATTCTTTCGGTTCTAAATTGTCGGGTACCGGTGTATGCCGCTGCTGAATTGCCGGCTTTTCATGTTTCACTGTGAGCACTGTTCCCATCGATTTGGGCAACCACTGTAATGCCACAACCACCATGGCTGTGACATTACAGTGAGTGGCAGACAATCCCTGCATGATTGGTGCTCTAAATAGCGCCAGACATGCAGGACACGCTTTTGGTGCATAAACAGTTATCGAACATAACCTCGAACAGCCGAATTTTTTGCAAATCATTCGCGTTCGTCGAACGACTCGAACACCGCCCAAAACAGCTCGAATTTGAGATTGGCGAACAGTTCTAGTCGAACACCGCTCATCTCTTGTCTATAGTCCACACAGAAATGAGTATTCTTGTCCTTTTTTGGCACCAGCACAACACTGGCAGCCCATGGGCTTTGGGAGGGGATTATGACTCCCATGTTTAAAATGTCATCCACCTCGGCCTTCATCATTGCCAACACCGGTGGTGTCACTCGGTAGGCGGGTTGGCGTAATGGAGTGGATACCCCTGTGTTGACATGATGTCGGACCAGAGGTGTTCGACCGGGCAAGCTCGTGAACAGGGATTCATATGGGCTGAGTACGTCTGATAACTGTTGCTTCTGTGATGGACACAGCTGTTCCCCCAGTGATATATCTTTTACCCCCCATGTCCCTTTTGAAGTCCACTAATAGGTCTGAGATCTGGTCTATATCAGGGTCATCTAAATCGGGACAACAAACTGCTAAGTTGGTGACCTCTCTTTCCTCATAAGCTTTTAGCCTGTTAACATGGTAGGTACGCTCACGAACCCCTGCTCGGTCCAAGGCCACGGTGTAGTCAGTATTGCCACATTTCCTGGTAATGGTAAATGGACCCGCCCACATAGCTTGTAGCTTGTTTTTTCGTGCCGGTACGAGTACTAGGACCTTCTGTCCACAGGCAAATTCTCGGAGTCGAGCAACGCGGTCATAACATCGTTTTTGCCTTTCCTGAGCCACTTCTAAGTTCCCGTGGACTAATGCCATGAGGTGCCTCATTCTTTCCCAAAATTTTTTAACATAATTTAGGATGGGAACCTCTTCTGTGGGGAAGGTGCCCTCTCAACTTTCTCGTACCAGCTCTAAGGGCCCCCGTACTTTTCAGCCGTACCGAAATTCGAAGGGGGAGAACCCAGTGGAGTCCTGCGGCACCTCCCGGTAAGCAAAAAGGAGCTGCTGCAGGTTTTTCTCCCAGTTCCCTCCCTCGGCCTCTACATTACAGCTAATGAGCTGTTTCAGGGTTCCATTGAAGCGCTCACACAATCCATTTGTTTCAGGATGGTAGGGGGTTGTGCGCATGGAGCGGACTCCATGTTTCTCCTAAAGGGTCTGAATCAGTTCGCTTTGGAACTGTGGCCCCTGGTCAGTTAATATTTCCTGTGGAAACCCTACTTGGCTAAAGATGTCCAGTAAAACTTGAGCCACATGTATCTGCATCTATGGAAGTCAAGGCAGTGGCTTCTGGGTAGTGGGTGGCAAACTCTACCAGGGTGAGGATGAATCTTTTCCCGCTGTGGCTGGGAATGGCTAAGGGGCCTACTAAATCAAAGGCAACTCTCTGCAATGGCTCCCCTATCAAAGACATGGATTGGAGTGGGGCCCGACATGGGGCTCCACCCATACGTTGACATACTAGACAAGAGGCTCTGTAGTTCTTCACTTCTTGAGTGAGCCTTGGCCAAAAAAAACTAAGCAACAGTTGGGCACTGGTCTTTTTGGTCCCCATGTGCCTAGCTGCGGGAAAATCATGAGCTAAGCGCAGTAGTTGGAGTCGGTATTGCTGGGGTACCACAAGCTGATGTACACGGGTCCAAGGTCTTTCTGGGCAGAATGCGGGCTTTTCCCGATATAAAAGACCTCTTTCCCATCTATACACCTCCCCCTGATTTCCTCCCCCAGGTTGGGCAGCCGCAATAGGGATACTCTCTAGCGTGTGGTCTGTCAGTTGGGCTTCCCTGAACTCCTTACGATCTATCTCCGCCCAGTCAATGGCCACAGTTTGGTTTGAGGTACTCAGAAGAGGAGGCTGAAGACGGCGGAGGTGGGTTATCCTTGGATGGGTTGGTAGAAAGATCTGCACACGGTTGATTCTTGGCTTGGCTGCGGGTGATGGCGGTGACGAACTGGCTGGATAATCCTTGTCCTAGGTTGTTTCCCAAAAGGACAGGGGTTGGGAGGCCATCCATGAGCCCCACTTCAACCTCTCCCTGGTCAGTTCCCCAGTCCAACTGCACTCGTGCCAGAGGGATGTTTGATCGCTGGCCCCCAGCAAGGGAGATGGTCACTTGGTGGCCTGGCAAATGATGTTCGGCGGGAACAATATCTGGGCTAACCAGGGTGATTGAGGATCCAGTGTCTCGAAGTCCCTGAGCTGGTATTCCACCAACCTTGACCGTCTGTATGTGGCGATTGAGGTTGGCTGGGGTATGGTGTCTGGCCTGCCGCAAAGTGTGGATCGGGTAAATCACTTCCTCAGTTGCTGGTGTTTCGTGGGGGTAGTATCCTCCAGGCCTCGCTGGTTCATCTCGGCATATGTTGACTGGTTGAGCTGGCAGACGGGCTCCAGGCATGGGTCCCCGGTTTTGAAGACACTCTTTGGCCATGTGTCCAAGGCACCCACACGTATAACAGCATCGTGGGTTAGGCAAATCACAGGCCCTATTGATAAGCCTTTGCCCTGTTGGGGCTTCGGTGGCATAGTGAGTTAGTCTAGCACGGGAGTCTGGAGGTCGCTGGGATCCATGGTTGAGGAACCTCCTGGGATCGGTGGGTCTATTGGTTCTCCAGCAGGGTCGGATGGCTGTAAATTTGTCAGCCAATTGGGCTGCTTGCTCGGGGGTGTCAGGCTTCCGGTCCGCCACCCATTCTCGTATTTCCGGGTCCATCTTTTCCATAAGCTGTTCGAGTACTATCATGTCCCGGTGGGCAGCAGCAGAGTGGGTAGACCGACCATCGAGCCAGCGGTTACAGTGTTGTCTGAGCTGACTGCCAAATTCGACGTAGGAGACACCCTGGCGAGGCATAGTCCGGAACTTAATGCGATATCTCTCAGGGGTTATGGCAAAAAGGGTCAACAGATTGTCCTTAATAATTCCATAGTCCAAGCAATCCTGAGGCCCAAGTGATCGGACAGCCTCCTGGGCCCGACCAGGCAAACTTGTCCACAGGTATCTGGGCCACTCAGCTGTGGGCACCCTGTGCATACTCATCATCACCTCAAAGTTTTGCAAGTGTTCATCAATCTCCATGCTGGATTCATTCATCACTGGTACGTCACTGTAGCGAAGATGAATTACTTGGTGGCGGTCTATTGTGGAGGTGGGTGCTGGTGGTAAGGAAATTGGAGCTCCAAGCACTGCTTGTAAAACACCAGCCCTTTCTTCTCTTGAAGCTTCAGGCCCCAAGGCAGCCAACCATTCCTTGGCTTGTTCTGCTGGGGATTGGGTGGTTTCCAGATTGTCAAGGGACCCAGGATGAGAAACATGGTGGACATCCTCGGGTACAACGTCGACGGGGTCCTCATCGTCCTCCACCTCTTTCTGGCTCTCCCAATGGACCAATTTCTGGATCAAAGCCGCCCGAGTGTCAGCGCTCCTGTATTCAACATTTCGTCTCTGGCACATATCCTGTAGCATCCATTTACTGCTGCGGTCGTATTTCCTCTCTGGCCCTTGTCCCATGGCTGAGCTGGTGGGGTTGGACATGGCAGTGTCCAACACCTGATTGCTTCACCTATGGCTTGCTGGGTATGCTTATATGCCTCCCTGGTTGTTGAGCCCCTGGACGTTGTCCACGAGCACCAGTCCTCTGCAGCTCTCCTGGATAAACCAGGCTGAGTAGTGTGCCGCTGCTGCTACCAATTGTAAGGACACGGGGTCAGTGGGTGCTCTCGTCCTCTGGCCTCACCGCCTTTAGAAAGACAACGTGGACCAGGGCTCATCCTAAACTGAACGCCCGAACTCCTCAACCATGGGCGGAATACTACTCAGACAACACAGAGTGAGGGAATCACAATATTAAGGCTTTATTGGATCCCCAAAAACTAACAGCATATAACACATAACCAGCACAGCACAAATTGTAACAGGAAACAGAGTCTCACCCTTCCGCTGGCTCACCAGGGTTTTAGATTGTTCGTATCTCAGATCTTTCAGGACTATATACTCCAAACCAGTGTTCCCCTTCTTTTGGCAAGCACCCGCCCTGAAAGAAATAATGCCGGAGTTTGGAACTGAGACAGCACGGCAAAGTCTGTAACCAGGTGACCGAAATGTCCCAACCTGGGTTGCGTCCTAGGCAGTCGTTGTTCTCCTATTCAAATCCAAAGATCCTAAATTAGCTGCCTGTCTTCAAGCTAAGGCACCTGCAGTCGGGACTGACATCCCTAGGCTGAGGGCAGTAGACAAAAATCTCTTGGTCAACTGAACAGTCCTCCTGATATACCCTCAGCCCTCATTGCAGGATACCGGGGACTTCACGATTGGTGGAATTAGACTGCCTTTTCATTGGCTGGATCTCATGTCCCATATAACCATTTCTGGTCGTATTGCAGTCTAGGCAAGAGAGAGCCACATACTGATTGATATAGTCCTACAATGGAATGCTAGTAGGAGACATTCAGTTTGCAAGTTATGACACAATGGTGGCTGAAGCAATTTACATAGTCAACAATCCACATGGTAATACAATGGCATTCTAATAGGATTAAATTCCTCTGACCTTACAGAAGAGAGATAATTGCATTACCTAGGTTAACATCACCAACATCAACAAGACTCTATAAACAATGGGTATACAAAATAGTGTCCAGCTAGATTGTAAGAACTTAACCCATGAGTGGCATATAACGAGTTCGCCACAAAATACCAAATTGTACGGATAAATAAGAAATCATCCTATGTTGTATATAAAAGGGGTCCATTTCATCACAATCACAATAAGTATATTTTTGACTTGCAGATTTGGTGCAGAAAATCGCGGCATAAAAAGCAGGCATTAACGCGCATCAAAATCGCGGTAAAATCGCAGTAAAACCGCAGCAAAAGCACAGGCAATAACATGCATCAAAATTGCGGTAAAACGCAGGCAATATCAAGCATCAAAATCAGGGTAAAATCTCCACAAAAACACAGGCGATAACAAGCATCAAAATCACGGTAAAATCACAGTAACATTTCGTTAAGATCGTGGCAAAAACGCAGATAATAACAAGCATCAAAATTGCGGTAAAATCGTGGCAAAAACGTAGGCAATGACAAGCATCACAATCGCTGTAAAATCGCGGCTAAAACGCAGGCAATGACACACATCAAAATCTCGGCAAAATCGTGGTAAAACCGTGGTTAAAATGCAGGCAATGGCACGCATCAAAATCGTGGTAAAATTGCGGCAATAAAGCTCATCAAAATCGCGGTAAAATTGTGCCAAAAACGCAATGTGAGAACATAGCCCTATTCTGCAAAGCACAAAATCCTGATAAAAAATAACAAGATTTGTGCATGAGATTTCTGGAATCTCATAGACTTTGCTAGTACTGTAAAACGCAGCTGCAAATGTGCATAAAAAAACGCAGAAAAAAAGCAATTACTTCCAATGGGTGAAAAATGTTGAAAAAATGCTGGAAGAAGTGACATGTTCCCACATTGCGCTTTTTCAGCATTTTTTATGTTTTTTTATGCTAATTTTCTGCTGCGTTTTACAGTACCAGCAAGATCTATGAGATTCCAGAAATCTTATGCACACATCTTGTTTTTTTTTTTATCAGGATTTTGTGCTTTGCATGTTTTTTTGCAGAATAGGCTATGTTCACACATTGCGTTTTTGCTGTATTTTTTTCTGAAGTAAATCCTGATGTCTTGCCAGGAAGGTTTATTCAGTATTTTTCTTGCTTTTTTGCTGTATTTTTTGCTGGGTTTTTTTCACTGTCCTTTTGTCTCTTTATGCATGTACTTAAAGTTCACGTGCGTTTTTGGTGCTTTTTCCAGGTTTTTTTCACCACCCATTATTTCCAATGGGTGAAAAACGCTTAAAAAACGCTGGAAGAAGTGACATGTTCCCACATTGCATTTTTTTCAGCAGTTTCTTTATGCTTTTTTATGCTAATTTTCTGCTGCATTTTACAGTACCAGCAAAGTCTATGAGATTCCAGAAATCTCATACACACATCTTGGGTTTTTTTATCAGGATTTTGGGCTTTGCAGAATAGGGCTATGTTCACACATTGCATTTTTGCTGTGATTTTACCGCGATAATGATGCATTTTATTGCCTACATTTTTGCCACGATTTTGTCATGATTTTGATGCATTTTTTCAGTGCATTCAATGCACAGAGAATTGACATGCTGAAGACTATTTTCTATTTTGCCTGCGTTTTTCATCGATTGAATGCACTGAAAAAACGCAGGCAAAAAACGTGGCAAAAATGCACAGAGAATTGACATTCTGATGATTATTTTCTGCGCCAAATCTGCAAGCCAAAAATTATTCAGCGTGGGCATGACACTTCATGTTTCTCATTCACTTGCTGAGTTTATAGTGTGTTTTTTGCATGCGTTTTTGCATGCGTTTCTGTACAGCAATGAATGGTTTTTGGAGTTAAATAAAGATATTTGAAAAAAGAAATGTGGGACATCGCTTTCGGGGTATGTGCACACGATCAGGAGCCGCTGTGGGTTTGATGCTGCGTGCTTATGCAACGTCAAATCCACAGCGCCAGATGTTACAGCATAGTGGATGGGATTTGTAGAAATCCCATGTCCACTATGCATTCATCTGCGCCCGCAGACCACCCGCGAACATGGACATGCTGCACCGTCTTTCAAGACCGCAACATGTCCATTTCTCTTGCGGAGTTTCCGCAAGATAAATCTTATCCGTACAATGTATTGAATGCAGTGAATCCGCATGGTTCAATGAACACATGTGGATTCACCTGTGTTCAATAGAACGTAGCACTTTGGACGCAGCATAAGGTATACTGCGTCCATAACACTGCTTGTCCGGAACATTTGCACACACCCTAATGTCACGGGTGTGTCAAAGGTGACAGACAGTCGTCCTGCAATGGTTTGCAGGGGATCTCCACGTTTGGCAATGCAGACAGCTGCCTAGATAGGAGGATGTGTTTAGGACCCAGCGACTACCTCCCTTTAGTCTGGGTGTATATATACCTGGTGTGTCTAGGTGGGCATCGCCGGTTATACTCATTTCTACTTGGAACTTGGCTGAAGCAGCATCACGTCCTCTCTGGAGTCTTGAGGCCGTGTGCCCTGTTGGTGTTCTTATAAAGCTGAGTTGTTGTTCCCCTGTGTTATCTTCCCCTTTTGTCTTTAGAGTGCTAGCAGAGGTTGACTAGTGCTCATCTCCTTCCTCCCCCAGCTATAGCCTTACGCCAGGGATAGAAGGGCGAGGCATGTGATCGGCGACAGCTGCGGAGGCTGTATAGGGACATTAGGGGAAGACAGGGTGATGCTAGTCCAGATCAGGAGGTCACCTCTTCCCGCTTTCCCTAGTGTCTGGGATCCCTTTCCCCTCTGTGTTGCACTCACACCTGGCATGACACCTAACCCTTGGATTACCGTCGTACCAGGTATGAGTATTTTCACTGCATCCGAAATGCTGAGTTCTAATGCCGCACTTGTTTTGTCAGTACGTGTGGATTCACCACATGTGATGACTTTTCAATCACTCAAAATCTGCAGCGGAGAGTTGCGTCTCCACTACAGAAATTGACATACTGCGGGTGAGTTTACACAGTGTCAAAAACAAGCACAGTGGGCATGGGATTTCTTATAAATTAAATTAAATGAAGAATTAAATTAAAAAAATGGGGTGGGCTCCAGCATAATTTTCGTAACCAGAAGAAGGAAAGCCGACCACTGGGGGCTGATATTACTAGCACTGAAACGCAGCAAATCCACAGGTATATGTGGATTTGCTGCGTTTCAATTAAATTCAATGGCCACGAATTTGTGGCGTAACCGCGGTGCGTGTGGTACCCAGGATGAAGAGGAGACTACAACTCCTCTTCATTCCGGCAACCACGCGGTGAAAAAAAGAAATAAAAAGGTTAAAAATAAAAAAAAACTGTATACTCACCTCTCCGGTCTCCTCCCGGCCGCGTCCTCTCTCCTCGGCGTTCCGCGGTGTACTTGCAGGACCTGCGGTGACGTCATTTAATCAGCTGATGGTCACGTGACCGCTGACGTCAGCGGTCAGGTGATGGTCGCGTGACCATCAGCTGACTAAATGACGTCACCGCAGGTCCTGCCAGTACACCGCGGGACGCTGAAGAGAGAAGGAGAGAGGATCACTGCTGGGAGGAGACCGTAGACGTGAGCATGATCTCCGCAACGCTGTTACTGACGGTAATGATCTTACTGCTGGTCATAGCCCCTTATTCCCGCACTGTCACACAGATAACAGCATGGGAAACCAGGGATGTTCGGGGGCATGTTTGTGTCAGGGCCATTTTTTGCGTAAAAAACTCGGCAAACCGAACACGAATCTGAATGAGCCATATTCGTGCCGAATTTGGAAATCGATCATTCGCCGAACATATTTGCTCATATCTAGTCAAGTCACACAAAAAAAGTTAACAAATAGCATTTACCATACATCTTCTTTACAACAGCGTTATTTTTGAAATTGCCTTTTATCTTGTTAGGAGGCTGTTAAGAAAACTTAAACTATTAGCAGAAACTAATCATTTTTCAAGGAAATGAAAAAAAATATTTTTTTTGGAGATGTATTCACTTTTGAAGAGACTTTGTAAAGCTTATTTATTGGAAATCCTTCATTTAAAAAAACGCACTCCTCAATATATAAAAAAATGCTGTCCACATGCTTATTAACCTTTCAGATGCATCACAGGAATTAATGCAAAGTGGAAGTGGAATGAATGGAATTTAAAAAAAAAACATTTTTTCCACTGCTATTTAGGCTACAAATTTTTCATTTTCACAAAGCATAATAGTATGTCCAAAACAGCAGAGACTCCACAAAATGTACCCCATCTTAGAAACTAGACCCCTTAAAAAATTATTTAGCGGTGGGGTTATACAGAACTCTTGAATATGGAGGAATACATGGCAGCAGGTTTACTAGTCCTCTAATGATAATCTCCTGCTGATAAAACACTGATTTTATAGAAAGTACATCAAGTAGCCCAGTAAGCGCCACAGTTGGAATAAGGGTCTCTGTCTACATTACGCTGCTCTTGGATTACATAGGAAGGAAAATTCTTGTGATAGATTCTCTTTAAGCACGTTATGGTGCAGGAGGGTGTGATGGGAACTCGTACCAGAGCGCACTGATGATCCTTCCATTTAAATACTGCTGTCAAAGATGCTGTCAACAGTGGCATCTAAATGGTTAACAACAGCATTAGAGCACAGCTGCGGACACTGCTGTTAATGACAGATTAAAAGGTAATATAGCTAGCATCTACCAAGTGTGGTGTTAGCTCCACTCCTGAGCCTGTTCGCATACCCTGACACACTCTGCGGCATGACAGAGGTAGGGTGTTTAGATGCTGCCCCTTGAGAGATACCTCAGACCACCACAATTGGTATGATGGTCATCTCGCAACATGGCAGAAGCAACCTTGCTGTGTACAATGGGAAAGCTCCCAAAAAACACAACGAATGAGTTCTTTGGGCTCCACTGGCAGTTGGAGGCCAAATAAGTATTTTACCTACATCTTTTATACATTGGTATACCGCAAAAAAGTAGTAGATTACAACACTATTCAATACTGATGTATTCTGTATAGAAGAAGTATGCATTTACCAGATGGCTTAATAGTCTATGGTTTATGAATACCACAGCATGGCACTGGATTCCTGTAAACATATTCTTTGAAAAGCGATTTTATTCTCTATTTTCATAAAATAACAATCCCTGGAAATGACTCTATGCTTTCTATCTGTACAGATGGTCGCCTACTGTCATCTACTAGGTGCAAGTGCTTGACACCCCCTGCCTTTTACAGCACTGAGACAATAGGCAGCAGTTCTATGTGAAGAATGGATGCTGGTCTTCATGTTAGAGAAAAGTTGAAATGCATGGCATGCACTTATTGGCTTCTTCCGGGTTGCCGACATCTCGCGAGACAGCCTGCGGTCACATGACCGCGACGTCATCTCAGGTCCTGCAAGGAGAAGAGCTGCAGGGGCCGCCGGACAGGTGAATATAAACTTTATTATTTTATTCTTTTTTTCACAGGTACAATGGTACTCAGGTCTGTATGAGAGTCTTCTCTCCTCCAGAACTGGGTACCATCCGCACATAGAGACGTATATAATCCGCTTGTACAAATGTACAGACACGGATTCTATGCGTCTCAATGCAAGTCAATGGCGGCGCTTCCGCAAAATTAATGAACATGCTGCGGATTTAATTGCGCTGCAGAAACGCTGCGGAAAAATCTGCAGGATGTGCATTGACCTTGCGGAATGCCATTGGGGACCATGGGGTGCGGATTACCATGCGTTTTTGATGCGTTTCCGCTGCGGAAATTCCGCAGCATAAACGCATGAAAAACGCATCGTGTGCACGCAGCCTTAGTCAGATGTTTCTATGGTTACTAAAGTATAATAATAAGTTTTTCATATGTTTTTAAACTTTTATTGTTAAATACAGAAACAATACTTACAGTATTGACCCTTATTTTTCAAGACATCTGCAATTTGCTCTGACATGGTGGATATCAGCTTATGGGTCAAAACCTGCCTCATGACAACCTATCCTTGCCTAATTAATGCTTGGAGTTTATCATAATTTTTGTGAATTTTTTTTTGTCCCCTAGCTTTTTGAAGACTTGAACACAGGTTATCAGTTTGCTTGAGACCTGGGGAATTTTCAGGGCATAGACCCAAAATTTCAATGTTTTGCTCACTGAGCCACTTAGTTATCACTTTTTTGTTGGCTTTCTTGGCACAAGGCCAGCCTCCAAAAGCCTGCGCCTCACTGTTCTTGATGATGTACAGACATCTGCCTTTCTTTAGGAAATTATATGAATAAAGAGAGGGGTATAACCATCCTCCAAGATCAACTTCTTCCAAATTTGTTCCGATTACACTGGTCAACACAAATACATCATCAGCAAAGGTAACATTTCTGTTTTATGGAGTTTGATGTGCTGATTCCAAAAATATGCTTAGTATTGCTCTATCACATAAAGTTTCCGCTATAGAAGCATTTTTGTTATTACGTTACTACTACATTTTCAATGTATATGGTTTTTCTATGTTATTCCCATTTCTTTGCTTGTCGTACTTAATTGTGAATTTTCTTACAGGGACGACATCAGTAAAGTTTTTAGTGAGATTTATGGGAAGGAATATTGACAGTGCAGTCAGCCAATGACTGCTTTTCGGAAAGTCACATGTTATAGGGAGGAGCTAACTGTTATGAGGTGGTAAGATTTGAGTCAGTCAGAAAAGGATGGTGATGGCAGCAAGGACTGGTATGTGAGACTGTGACAGGATACAGGCCTCTGCGATCCTCTTACACTGAGGTGTAACTGAGTGAGGGTCTCCACAGAGAGAGAACCTGAAAGCAGTCAATATCACACTGAGAAACTGCCTGTCTGCAAGTGTTCATCTGTAAGGAATAGGCTGACCCATTTACCTCACACCTGTATATAGTTATCTACCAGATTACCTCCAGTAAAATCAGCTCTAAATACAAGCTGCCTCTGTCATCTCTGGAAAAATATCTACATACCGGCTCATCGCATTTTTTTTTTGAGTTTGTCACCACCATTGAACTGAACTTACTCTACTGTTTGATCTGATTTATAGGAAAAATGCCCCAACAGTGTATCAATCATCCGGACGGATTCTGCTATGTGTGTGTGTTTCTTTTACATCAAAAGGCTAAGTACGTTCAATCACTCATGATATTAAAATGATGTACCAGATGTACTTTAACTGTCCACTTGGTGATCAAGACAAAAGCTGGGCCCCTCATGTGATATGCTCAAGTTGTTCAAATGGTCTTCGTGACCGGTTGAATATGAGGAAAGTGGCTATGCCATTTGCTGTTCCCATGATTTGGAGAGAACCCAAAAATCATAGTGATGACTGCTACTTTTGTTTTGTAAAACTGAAGGGCTTTTCAACAAAGAACAAATATAAGATTAATTACACTGAACTTGAATCTGCGATTAGGCCAGTTCCACATGATGACACATTGCCAGTTTCTTTACCACCGTTGTCTGGATTGGGTGAAATTGAAATAGAATATGGAGCTGAAGCTACTAGCGAAGGCATGGAGGCCTCAAGTCAAGATGAGTATGTACCTGATGAAGCAGCCGAGAAGCCAGAACACTTTACTCAACATGACTTAAATGATCTCATCAGAGACCAGTCATTGTCAAAAGATAAAGCCAAACTTCTTGCATATAGGTTGAAATAGAAGAATCTTCTTCATGATGATGTCAAAGTGTGTTATTACCGAAACAGAAATAACAGTGTAACAGAATTTTTCACAGTTGATGGACCAATGTTGTACTGTAACAACGTGAATGGCCTCTTTGAAGAACTGAATCAAGAGTATTTTGTTGCAGATTGTCGATTGTTTATTGACTCATCCCTGAGAAGTTTGAAAGCAGTGTTGCTTCACAATGGAAATATGAAACCATCACTCTCTATTGCTCACTCGTGTCATCTAAAGAAAAGTTATGAAAATCTGTCAGTTGTTTTGGATGCTATACAATATAAGCATTATGAATGGAATATCAGTGGAGATTTGAAAGTGGTTGGTCTGCTAATGGAAATGCAAGGAGGAGATTTCACAAAATATTGCTTCTTGTGTTTATGGGACAAAAATACAGTAGAGCATTATGTTCAACATGATTGGGAACAGAGAAACATCTATGCTCCAGGTAAACACAATGTACAGCATAATCCTTTAGTTGCTCCAACAAAAATCTTTCTTCCTCCACTACATATAAAGTTGGGATTGATTAAAAAGTATGTGAAAGCCATGGCAAAGACAAATTCACAAGGGTTCCAGTATATTTCACAGAAATTCTCCAGCATTTCACCAGCAAAACTGAAGGAGGGGGTATTTGTTGGTCCTCTAAATGATAAGCAATTGAGAGCTTGGAAAAGCTTTAAGTGGATCTGTGAAAACTTCTTAGGAAAATATAAATCTCCAGAATATGTTGAAGGTGTTGAGGAACTGCTAAATGCATACCAGTGTCTTGGATGTCGCATGTCTCTGAAAATGCACTTTTTGCATTCACATTTAGATTTCTTCCCTCCAAATCTTGGGGATGTAAGCGATGAACAAGGCGAGCGGTTTCACCAGGACATTAAAGTAATGGAACACCGCTACCAGGGTTTTTGGAATGACTCAATGATGGCAGATTACTGTTGTATGTTATATAGGGACAACCCTGAAAAATCGTATCAATGACAGTCTAATGTCAAGCACTTTTAATTTTTGCTCATATTTTGGTTTCTATTTTGCTTGTGAAATTATTTTGGTTCAATAAAAACTGTTTTGTAAGGTCAAGCATTTTTTTCTGATATGTAGATTACTGTTTTCTTAATGTTGCCAGTATATTTCCTATACCTTATAATAATGATGCTGCTCCGTGGAAACTATATCTGCTACAGAAAAACTATATATATTTTTCAAATCAGAACAAAAAATGATTCAAGAAAAGTACAAGGTCAACTGCGATGATTACAAAAAATATTTTTTTGTAGACCTGTGTTATGGTGCACCATATCACAAGGCAAACGTGATAAATAAGTGGTTTGGGGAACAAAACATTGAAATTTGGGGTCCATGGTCAGGCAACTCCTCATGTCCCAATTCTATTTTTCTGGTCTGTCCGATTACAGTGATAACTGATTCATGTAATTTATATTTTGCACATTTTGTACATTAAAAATACTTTTTTTCAGAAAATGATTTTTTTGCACTATCATATTCTATAAGCTATAGCTTTGATCTTTTTTCGTCCATAGAGCCATGCGAATACTTAATTTTAGTGGGACAAGATTAAATTTTCAAATATATTGTGCTAATACATTGATTTTTTACTCCACTATTTGTGTGGCCATATGATGAGAAAACAGCATTTTGGGATAATTTTTGGTTTATTTTTCTTACCGAGTTCATCATACATGTTAGATAATATGACATCTTGGCAATAGCTATCAATTGAGATGAATGAATCAATCTGTGGAGGATCAAGTTTGAGTGGAATTTCCTAAAGTTCGTGGTTCTTCGTGGATACGAACATTATGAGATTGTCGAGTATTGCACAAAAAGAAAAATGCCTGGCCGGCCTCCATTTTAATGACCTATAAAGGGCTGGCAAATGGGAAAAAAACGACTAATGGAAGAAGCCCTGAGGACCTTACGGTGGGCACTGAACAGTGGGCTGACTGCCAAGGTGAGCGGTAGAGATGATCAGGTCTTTAAATTCAAATTTGCAGGCCTCTCCGAATTTTCTCCTAAACAAATGATTTAAGGAGAATAAATTTGTGTGAATCACATAATTAAAAGACCTCTAATTGGACAAATCATTAGCAAATTTGGTTTCCAGTAACATCTATATGCTGAATTCACCTTTTCTCTTGACATTAACCCCACCGTAATACCATATATCAGGAATTCTCTGTCCACTACAGTGGAGTGAAAAAGTGTTAGCCCCATTCCTGATTTCTTATTCTTTTGCATGTTTGACACACTTTAATGTTTCAGATCACAAAATAAATTTAAATATTAGACAAAGATAACACAAGTAAACACAAGATGCAGTTTTTAAATGAAGGTCTTTATTATTAAGGGAAAAAGAAATCCAAACCTAGAGGGTCCTGTGTGAAAAAGTGATTGCCCCTTAAACCTAATAACTGGTTGGGCCACCCTTAGTTGCAACAACTGCAATCAAGCGTTGGCAATGAGTCTTTTACCATGCTCTGGAGGAATTTTGGCCCACTCATCATTGCAAAATTGTAATTCAGCCACATTGGAGGGTTTCCGAGCATGAGCCGCCTTTTTAAGGTAATGTCACAGCATCTCAACCAGATTAAGGTTAGGACTTTGACTAGGCCACTCCAAAGTCTTAATTTTGTTTTTCTTAAGCCATTCAGAGATGGACTTGCTATATATTGCAATTGCCTTGGGTGATTGAAGCATAAATCCCAAGATGCACGCTCGCTGTCTTGAGGTCATTTTTGACACAGAACTTTTGTTTATTCCCTCACTCACTCATGTTACCTGCATCTCAAAAATGTGGCCAAATGAGACTTTCATTTGGTACTACTACTGCCTGGATGGTTGCTGCTAGCACTTCCGGCAGTGTTAAAGCTGCTGCTAGTGATAACCACATTCTTTTCCCTGATATTATTTTTTTTTGCTATCGCCTTGCCACATCCATTACCCATTCCATGTTTCTGTTTAACATACATTTTAAACAAAACTATAACGTTTAATTTGCTTATAAGCTTTGTTAACAAACTTAAACAAATTTTGATTTAAAATTCTCCCACCCTTGACAAAAAAGCCCCACCCTAAAAAAAAGAGGTTGCTACATAAGTACATGCGCAGAAAGTAATTTGTGGAAACATTTTGTGAATAGCCAGTAGTATTGTTCTACGATTGTTACATGCGACTAGTCAAACCATTTTTAAACTTTAACCTATTATTGTTGGCTCTCTCTCTTGCCTGTAAAGTGTAAGTTCTTATGGACATCTAAGTTCTCTCCTCTCCCTATGTGTATTTTCCAACCAATTACAAGCTTACAAGAAAATCCAGTGAAGTTTGGCAAATTCAAATTTGAAAACATCGACTCATCTCTATTTAGCTTACTAAGACATTTTGGACAATTGTATGCTTACAACTTTGTTAGAACAGTTTGAGGAAGGCCCTTTTCTGTTCTAGTACATATAGCAAAGTCCATAAAGGTATTGTTATGTGAGTTTGGTGTGGAAGAGGTTGAGTGACCCACACAGAGACTTGACCTCAATGTCATCAAATACATTTCAGATGCAGTAGAATAGAGATTATAAGCCAGGCACTCTCATACAATGTCAATGTCTGATCTCACAAATATTCTTGAGGATAATTGGGCAAAAAATTGCCACAGACATATTCCAAAATGTTGACGAAACCTCTCCGAAAAGAATGGAAGATGTTTTCGCTGTAAAGTGAGCCCCAACTTTTTATTAATGTCTGTGAATATAGAATTTGATGTTTAAAAGCTTCTCTATGTGAAATGTGTAGGTATATCAATACTTTTTTCTACATAGTGTATGTAGGCATCAGAACCCATAGCTAACCTTAATTTAAACCTATAGATGAAATGGTTAGCTTACTTTCACTTTCAGTGGGTAATAATTACAGATAAGCAAATATATTTGAGTATAATTGAATTCTTCTTGACATTTACAAAATCTACATTCGTCAAAATTTTAATTTTTTATAGCTTGTTTCCGCGCAGATTCAGGAAAATGGCAGCCGATGGTTGCCATTTTTCTAAACTGTAAGAGGCTATCAAAAAATAAAAAAAATCCTTATGTCACTTCCCCCCTCCGCTCCTCACCTTTACCCGCCCAGTCCTAGGGGCATCTTCTAACATATATATATATAAACTAAAATATATAATATATTTTAAAATTATTTATTTATTAAGGTATAAAGTTAAAAACATACCAAACAATTGTGCAAAAAAACAAAACAACCCGACCCACAGACTAACAGACCAAACGTTGTACACTAATTACCAATCAAACAGAAAACCCCCCCAGCCAATAACCTAGGTTATAATCATGGTTCAGCCTCCCATCTACTGTTAGTAGTCATATTGTTCGAGGTCAGCCTATATTCTTCTAGGTATACCTAAACAAGTAGTATATTGGTTAGATGATTTTCAGTATGACATACATCTATAACCATCCACTCAAAGGAAGATGCCTACTACCCAATTTCAACTATATCCATTCAGATAAAAAATGCTTAATGCCCGAAAAATGCTTAATGCCCGACGCGTTTCGCCACCAGCTGTCGTAGCGGCTCTTCAGGGGCAACACAAGTTAACAAGCCAATATATGGTTATGTATAACACATTACAGATAGCAATTTCTGTTTACTCCACTGAGAAATCAACATATAAATCGTCTTCCAGTGTCTCTCTTGCTGCAGCTTTTATTTAGAGATTCATCTAGTGTTCCCCATGACCTAGGGAGACAGAAGAGGAGCATTAGTAGTAGTTCTTCTAATATTCCCCATAACAGAAAAAAAGTATCCCTCTTCAGTGGATGATCAACGAGACACATTGGTTGGAAATAGCACAGATATTTCATCAACCGAGGCTGAGACATTGGATGGTGAGACATCACAGGTGTTGCAAGTAGGTCTAAGTGAACGTCTTGAATGTATCAACAGAGCAAATAATAGAGGAGAGTTGTGAGGATATCTGAGACGGCCAAGATCGGGACGAGGAAGGGGCAGGGGAGGATGAGGATCAGAACCGGGACCCCAAGACAATATCACCCCCAGTCAGTTGGTGGTCCGCCATTGCCTACATCATTTGCGCCACCCTCTTTTTTAGAGATGGGGCTGAAAGATCAACAGAAAGGCTACGAGCTAAGAGATCAGATTTGAACTCCTCACTTAGCCCCAAGAGCCCTGGGAGGTCCTATTACTAATAAGAATAGGGGGGATGACATGAAAATTATTAATTTAACATCTATAGTCCTGTCAGAAACTGAAATTGAGGTCTTAAAGAAAGGTTTGTTGTATGTTCCAACTTCAAATTTCAAACCTTTTGATTGGATCAAAGATATCAATTTATTTACACACAAATTGTGCAAGTTCTTTAGAGAGCATAATGAGAAAGAATGCTTAATGCTCGGAATTAATGAAGACGACTACGCCTGTTTTGAAACTCTAAAGGGTCTTATGCAAGAGAATGAGAGGATACCAAGGGAAGGACTATTTACAGATCTTAGGCCGCGCAGTACGAAGATTCCACCTGTACAGGATACCTCAAGTATAGATATCTTTTTAAAGTTGGTAAGTGAGGACCTTGATAATCTTAGATTAGAAAAGAGGGACTATTTGCCTAATTTGGAAGACAGTGAGAGAGAAACCCTTGACAATCTGGCACGAAGGGAACACATAATTCTGAAACCATCTGATAAAGGTGATAATTTAGTTATTTTGAACCATGATAACTATAAGGGTATGTGTCTTGATTTACTTGATGATAGAAAGACCTACAGTGTTTTACAAAGAGACCCTACAGACATGTTTCGGGGGGAACTTGAGGTTATACTGGAGGATGCTTTTGAAAAAACTTTATAAGTAGGAACGAGAAGGATTTTATGAGCATGAGACATCCTGTGGTTGCAACATTTTATTCTCTTCCCAAAGTCCATAAGGGCCTCAACCTCTTAAGAGGTCGTCCAATTGTTGCTGGTATTGATTCATTGACACAGAATTCTAGTATATATATTGATCTTGTACTGAGAGGTTTTGTAAGGGACACTTTGGATCTTTTGTCACGTTTGGAGGATGTAGCTGTGGAAGAGGGTATCCATATGGCCTCCAATGACGTGGAGGCCCTTTACAGCTGCATTCCACATGAACATGGCCTTAAAGCAATTAAATTCTATTTGGACTCCAGAGGAGTACAATATGGTGGTCACAATGATTTTGTCCTTAGACTATTGGAACACATTTTGACGCACAATTTTTTCACCTTTGGGGGCAGTTTCCTCCACCAACTCAGGGGCACGGCCATGGGTAGCTCCATGGCCCCAACTTATGCCAACCTGTTCCTGGGCTGGTGGGAGGATGTGATGGTCTTTGGAGGTGACATCGTTGCGTCATGGTGGTGCCCTCAGATAATATTCTGGGGGCGCTACATAGAAGACATTTTGTTGTTATGGGAAAGGGGTGTAGAGACATTTAATCAGTTTGTAAATTAACTTAACAACAATGAGGTCAGCCTTAGGTTTACGCCGGAGTTTGGAGGAAAAGAGATTCATTTTCTGGACCTGACAATTAATATCCAGGCTGACGGATCTATTACAACTAAGACATACCAAAAATGTACATCCATCAATAGCCTGCTTCATTGGAATAGCCATCACCCAGCAGCACAGACAAAAGAGATACCGAAGGGTCAATACCTTCGTGTAAGAAGTAATTGTACGACAGACAATGTTCTATCAACAGGCAAGGGATTTGAGGGGAAGATTTCTGGATAGAGGCTACCCCGAGAAAGTCCTTAGCCAGGCCTACCAGCATGCTAGGGATACCCCAAGATCATCTTTATTGCTAGTTAAACCAGCGCTTGAGGCAGAGGATTCCATGATGAGGATAATTGACAGATTCGACAATAGGGCCAGGGAAGTGAAAGAGATTATTCCTAAACATTGGCATATCCTAAAAGCGGACCATAGTCTTTCAGAGCTTCTACCCGAGAGACCAGCCATAACGTATAGAAGGGGGAGAAGTATTAAAGATCAATTGGTTCATTCTTTCTATAGGAGGGAAACCCCCACTAAAACATGGCTAGAAAATAGGCTAAGTGGTACCTATAGGTGTGGAAAGTGCATGAATAGTAAATATGTGAGGGTCGGTGTAACATCCCTGGTGCCGTTCTGGCATGGCTTACCATCTCCCACCATGCAATACCACCAACTTACCTACCAGCTCAGGCTGTGCACTATACTCCTCTGCTTGCTGTGTGCATGTCTCTTGTCTGCTGGCTTAGGGCGGTGGCACTGGAGCTTCCTGATTCTTAAAGTTACAGTGTGCGCAGTCCTAAAGCATCCCCAGCCTATTGCTGTGAGTCACTGGATACTTAAACCTCCTCCACCCAGTGGGAGGGGCCCGAGCAACACTTTCTTACAGTGTGTTCTGTGCAACTGTGAGTTGCCAGGTCCTGTCCTGAATCTAGTTTGTTTCCGCCACGCTGGGGGCTGAGTACCCAGGCCCGTTACCTGTATCTGTGACTTCTAGTCTATTTCCGCCACCCTGGGGGCTGAGTACCCAGGCTCGTTACCTGTATCTGTGACTTCTAGTCTGTTTACGCCACCCTGGGGGCTGAGCACTAGAGATGAGAGTTGTTCTACTCGAACTGTTCGCCAATCTCAAATTCGAGCTGTTTTGGGCGGTGTTCGAGCCGTTCGGCGAACACGAACAATTTGAGAAAAATTCGGCTGTTCGAGGTTATGTTCGATAACTGTTCGTGCACCAAAATCATAACTGGATTTTTTCTCAGTAATGATGAAAATTAATGTTAATACGCAGTTTGAGTGTACAGCGGGGTGGGGGGAGGGGCAGGGGATGGATCTCTGCAGGAACAATGAAGATCTCCATTTTTTTTTTCTCTTTCCCGCATTTACAGTGGGGAGGTGCAATCTGTCAGCCTATCAGCAGCGCACACACGGAGCGAAGTGCTTTTTTTCACACAAGCAAGGGCATGTGTCATTGGCAGTGTATGTCACATGTCCTTGCCCTATAAGACCAAGCCATTTTCCCCGTCGCCACCATTTTCTCACTGCTGCAGCTGCGTGTTAGACGGCACCGCTGTTGCTGTGTGCGGTATACCTTGTTAATTTCAAGCCAATTTTCGCACAAATCTACAGATAGCTTGGGAGTAGGGAATAGTTGTGATTGCAGTCCTTTTAAGGACTAGGTTACAGCATTTCCTACGACTTTTATCAGGCAGGTCTGTGCTCTTAAATAGATAGATTGTGGGAGTAAAGACTAATTGTAATTGGAGTCCTTTTCAGTACTAGGTTACATCACTTCCTATCAGTTTTTGCCAGGCAGGTCTGTGCCAGTGCTGTGCAAGTTTTTTTCACAGCATTTGGCTGAATCTAGCAAAGCTAATCCTTTTTGGCCTATTGCAGAGTGTGTTAGTCAGTGGAGTAGCCTATCTGTGTTGCAAGATATACCACCTGTGTATAGAATACCAATTTTTTTACTGCACCTAGTGAAGTAAAATCTTTTGGGCATAGCATCATTCTATTAGTCCATCTATACTGACCTCCATCAGGTTGCAAATTGAATATAATTTTTTTCTGCATCTAGCTCTGAAAAAATATTGGGCTTCTAGCTGTGTGTGGGACTTGTTGTATTAGTCCATCTATACTGACCTCCATCAGGTTGCAAACTGCATATATTTTTTTCTTCATCTACCTCTGAAAAAATATTGGGCTTCTAGCTGTGTGTGGGACTTGTTCTATTAATCCATCTATACAGACCTCCATCAGGTTGCAAACTGAATATATTTTTTTCTGCATCTACCTCTGAAAAAATATTGGGCTTCTAGCTGTGTGTGGGACTTGTTGTATTAGTCCATCTATACTGACCTCCATCAGGTTGCAAACTGAATATATTTTTTTCTGCATCTACCTCTGAAAAAATATTGGGCTTCTAGCTGTGTGTGGGACTTGTTCTATTAATCCATCTATACAGACCTCCATCAGGTTGCAAACTGAATATATTTTTTTCTGCATCTACCTCTGAAAAAATATTTGGCCTTCTAGCAGTGTGTGGGACTTTCTCTATTAGTCCATCTATACTGACCTCCATCAGGTTGCAAATTAAAAATAATTTTTATCTGCATCTAGCTCTGAAAAAATATTTGGCCTTCTAGCAGTGTGTGGGACTTTCTCTATTAGTCCATCTATACTGACCTCCATCAGGTTGCAAATTGAATATAATTTTTTTCTGCATCTAACCCAGCCAATAGTTTTGGCCTAATACCACAGTTTGGCCACTCAGCTCTGCTCGGTTCCCATCCATTGTTTTTTTGTGCAAACAACTCCAGAGTTGTTAATTAGTTAACCACCAAAATGAGTGGAAAAAGGCCTGCTGCTGGTGGAAAGGGGAATAGGCGTGTTGGGAAGGGGAAAAAAGGTTGTGTCCGTGGGGTAGGTGTTAAAGCAACAGTAACATCTGCAGAAGAAAGACCATCTTCCAGCCAAACTAAAATGTCTACTTCTTTTAGCGGACAATGTGATAAGATCCCTTTCTTACGGCCACGCCAATCGCTACAAATTCCAGATGAGGCACAAAAACAGCAGGTGCTTCAACGGATATCAAGTGCGCCTTTAAGTGGGCTCTCCTCCACATCAACTTCAACATCACAAATACTCCAGTCCTCAAAGGTGTCACCCCAATCGCACTTGCTTCCTCACAGCTCCCAAATCTCCAGCTGCCCGTCTGAGTATGAGGTAGAACAGATGGTTGAGTCTGCAGATCTGTTTACTCATACTATAGCCTGGGAATCAGAGGTCGACTCCAGCGCTTCTGTGAATCCAGACGAGGAAATGATCTGCACTGATTCCCAGAATCTTTATGAGTCGGATCCAGGACCAGACGCAGAAGGTTCTGACCATAATGTAGACCCTCATTCCCAAACTGTAACTCCTGTTGGTGGAGACAATGAGGAAGACGATGAAAAGACTCAAATACCTGATTGGAGCGACAACTTTAGTTTTTTGTCAGGGCAGGAACAGGTTGGCTCTGAGGACGACGGGTGTGATAACGCACAGGGTGATGATGATGAGGTTGGAGATCCCACTTACTGTCAACCCACAGTCAGCCAAGAGATGAGGTCAGCAGAGGAGGTGGAGGAAGATGCTAGTGACGACGAGGTCAGGTTGCGCCTTCCTGGACAGAGACGTAGTACTGGAAGCACGTCAACAACTGCATCCTCAAACACAACTCTGCCTCTCACCACAAGTCGTGGTGGCTCTTCAGGTCGCATGAGTGCTAAGCCTTGCATAGCCTGGGCATTTTTTCAGATCGATAAAGATGACCCAACTCGTGTTATCTGTAACATTTGTCAGCAAAAGCTAAGTAGAGGCCAAAAAATACATAGTTTGAGTACTTCATGCATGAACCGGCACATGGACATGAAGCATAAGTTGCAGTGGGAAGCTCAGTGTGCTACAATGCGGCCTAGCCGGCCGGGCCAACCACCGTCTGCCATTTCTTGTGCATCCGCGACCTCTTCATCCTCTGTGACTGGGGGGACAGCAGTCACACCTGTTTTGGGGCGCAGACCTGCCACCTCTTTACCCGCAACAGCCAGCGTGATTGGCAGGTCATCATTTTCTTTGGAGGTGGTAACACCAGCTGGTGTTGAGCGCTGTGCGACATCGATAGCACCACCTTTGGATCAAGGCAACCTAACATGTCCGCCTGCATCTTCCTCACAGACCGGCAGTTTGCCGGGGACACCCTTATCAACCCCGTCTAAGCACAATAGCCAGCCCTCGGTCCCTCAGATGTGGACAAGTAAAAGACCATTTCCTCCTAGCCATGAGAAAGCTAAGAGGTTGAATTTCACCATCTGCAAGTTCTTGGCTACAGAAATGCTGCCTTTCCGCCTGGTGGACACAGAGGATTTTTGAGACCTTATGTCCGTCGCAGTGCCCCAGTACCAGATGCCCAGTCGGTACTACTTCTCAAAGAAAGGTGTGCTTGCGCTCCACCAGCATGTCGCACATAACATCACTGCTTCTTTGAGAAACTCTGTGTGTGACAGGGTGCATTTCACCACAGACACTTGGACGAGTAGGCATGGACAGGGGCGTTACATGTCGCTGACTGGGCACTGGGTAACTATGGTGACAGCAGGACAAGGGGCTGCTGTCCAAGTCTTGCCATCCCCACGAGTTGTGCGTCAATCCTCTTTATGTCAAAGTTCCTCCACTGCTTCTGCCTCCTCAACCTCCTCTCGGTCTTCCACCTGCACCCAAAGCCTGTCTGGTCATGCCACAAGCTTTCTAACTGCGCAGAAGGGATCCTGCACACCTCCTTACTATGCTGGCAGTAGGGCTCAACGTCATCAGGCGGTTTTTACATTGAAATGTCTGGGAAATGTGAGTCACACAGCTGAGGAGTTGTGGTCAGCTCTGGAGAGCCAATTTCATGAATGGTTGTCTCCACTGGACCTGAAACCAGGGAAGGCCGTGTGCGACAATGCTGCAAACCTGGGTGCGGCCCTTCGCTGGGGCAATGTCACACACGTGCCTTGTATGGCTCACGTGTTGAACCTGGTTGTCCAGCAATTTTTAGCCCACTATCCCAGACTAGATGGCCTTCTGCAGAGGGCACGGTCGCTGTGTGCTCACTTCCGCCGTTCGCATCCCGCAGCTCAGCGACTTACATCTCTACAGAAGTCGTTGGGCCTGCCACTTCACCGGCTAAAATGCGATGTGCCTACCCGGTGGAATTCAACTCTGCACATGTTGCAGCGACTGTGGCAGCACCGACAAGCCCTGGTGCAATACGTTCTGACGTATAGCCTGGGCCAACGAGATTCAGTGGTGGGGCAAATCACGCTGGAGGAGTGGTCTCAGATCAGGGACCTATGCACCCTTCTGCACAGTTTTGAAATGGCGACGAAGATGTTTAGTGCTGACGATGCCATTATCAGCATGACTATTCCGGTGATTTACATGCTGGAGCACATGTTAAACAGAATTCGGAGTCAGGTGGTGGCACAAGAGGAGGTGGAGGAAGTAGAGGAGGAGGAGTTGTATGCAGAAGGGCTAACATCTGCAAGGTCCAGACGGTCGGCAGCACCAAGGCGGCAGGCATGTGAGGGTGGGGGAGATGGTTTTACCAGGGCGCATGGTAGCAGCCAAACTAGTGAGGAAGGTGCAGGAGCCCAGGAAGAAGTGGAGGACGAACTGATGGAAGACTCATCAGATGAGGGAGACCTTGATCACATTTCTGTTGTGCGAGGTTGGGGGGAGAGGACAGAGGAAGGAAGCATGATTGTTACCTCGCCACCAACACAACAGGGACTTGGTGCTCCTGGATGCGCAACACACATGAGTGCCTTCTTGCTGCACTACCTGCAACATGACCCTCGAATTGTGAGAATTAGAAATAATCCTGACTACTGGGTTGCCACACTGTTAGATCCCCGGTACAAAAGTAAATTTGCAGAAATTATTCCTGCCATAGAAAGGGATGCACGCATGCAGGAGTATCAGCAGAGACTGTTGCAGAATCTTACATGTGCTTTTCCACAAAATACCAGTGGTGCACGTAGTGAATCTCACAGTTCCAACTTGCCAACCGTGGGACCGTCAAGTGTTCAGCACTCAAACCGTAACAGAACCACAGTATCTGCTGGTAACATCAATTTTGCGGAATCATTTCACCACTTTTTTAGCCCATCCTTTGCAAGGCCACAGGAGACAAGAAGTCTGACACATAGTCAACGCCTAGAGACGATGGTACAGGAGTGTCTCCAAGTAAACATTGAAGCCACGACTGTGTCACTGGACCCTTGCTCTTTTTGGGCTTCCAATCTGGATAAATGGCCGGAGCTAGCCACTTACGCCTTGGAGATCTTGTCATGCCCCGCAGCCAGCGTTCTGTCTGAACGTGTGTTCAGCGCTGCTGGTGGTGTGCTGACAGATAAGCGCACGCGGCTCTCCACTGATAATGTAGACAGACTCACGTTCATAAAGATGAACAAATCATGGATCCAAAACGACTTTTCTACCCCTGTGTCATCCTGGGGAGAGTAAAAGCTTGATGATTGGTTAAAATCACCCTACCAACCGTTTTAAGCTTTCAAATTACTAATCATGTTTATCTGTATCTTGACTGGAAAATAATTTGGGCTTTGTAGCAGTGTGCAGCACTGATCCTATTAGGCCATCTATACTAAAGCTTCACCAGATTTAAAATTAAAAATAATTTTTAGCTGCATCTAGCCCGGAAAATAATTTTGGGGCTCCGAGATGCGCAAGACACATAAGTGCCTTCTTGCTGCACTACCTGCAGCATGACCCTCATATTGTCAGAATTCGAAGTAATCATGACTACTGGGTTGCCACACTCTTAGATCCCCCAAACTTTTCGATCAACCTTTTCATTTTAATAAAGACCAAAAAAATGGTCATTTTTGAAATTATAAGCATTAGCAGGTTGTTAGAAACTGAAATCAAACAGTTTTCAACTCAAAACTTTATTCTAGGTGATGTTACATTTTCACATAGGACCCCTTGTTCGAAAGGAGCTTCTGAACTCTCTCGTCCATTGAATTTGTCAGGTTTTGGATGGTTTCTGCTTCAATTGTTTTGCATGAGGACAGAATACCCTCCCAGAGCTGTTGCTTAGATGTGAACTGCCTCCCGCCATCATAGACACTCCTTTTAATGATGCTCCAAAGGTTCTGAATGGGGTAGAGGTCAGGGGAGCATGGGGGTCACACCATAAGTTTGTCCCCTTTTATGCCCATATCAGCCAGAGATGCAGATGTTTTATGTGCAGCATGAGATGGTGCATTATCATGCAGAAAAATGATCTTGCTGTGAAATACACGGTTCTTCTTCTTGAACCATGGCAGGAAGTGCTGTTTGAGAAAATCCACATACATTATGGAGTTCATCTTTAGCGCCTTCAGGGATCCTAAAGGGGCCGACAATCTCTCTCCCCATGATTCCAGCCCAAAACATTACTCCACCTCCTCCTTGTTGGCGCTGTAGCCGTGTTTGCGTGGGGTGTCCATCAACCAGCCATCCTCCACTCCATCCATCTGGACCATCGAGCGCTGCACGGCACTCATCCGTGAACAAAACAGTTTTGAAATCAGTCTTCATGTAATGTTTGGCCCACTGGAGCCGTTTCTGCTTGTGTGAAGTGGATAGAGGAGGTCGACAGGATGGCGTATGCACAGCTGCAAACCTCTGAAGGACCCTGCATCTTGTTGTTCGGGGGACGTTGGAGGCACAAGCAGCTTCAAAAACTTGTCTGCTGCTATGACAAGGCTTTTTGGCCGCTGCTCTTTCAAGCTGACGTAATTGCCTGTAGGAAAGAGTCCTCAATTTGCCCTTATCAGCACGCACACGTGTGTACTGTGAATCAGCTACATACTTCTTGATTGCCAAGACACTTCATCCTGATCATCGCACAATGTTGATTGTAGTCATGCCTTGACCTAAACACTCCACAATTTGTTGCTTCTCAGCAGCCGACACATCCTTTTTCTTTCCCATTTTGGCAGAAAATGTAGGCTGCTTAATAATGTGAGAGAGCCTTCTTAAGTAGTCTTGCCTTTCATTGGACACACCTGCCAAACTAATTACCACAGGTGTCTGCAATTGCTTACAGTGATATAAAGAGCCCTGACACACATCACCATCAATGAGTTTAACTGACAAACAAACAAATTCTTCCCTTATCACTCCTAAACACTTTTTGCATAATAATTTGGAACGCAGTATACATGTGCTTTTCCACAAAACACCAGCGGTTCACGTAGTGAATCTTACAGTTCTAACTTGCCAACCGTGGTCTGTATGGAGTTGTTCAATAAAGGGCCCAAAATTAAGATAACATAGATGGGAGAGGTCTCTATGAATAGGAATTCCTAAGTATTTGATACCCTGTGAGGGACAGGCAAAGGGAAAGTTGGACTGGATGGAATCCTATATGGATTTGGGGAGGGAGACATCGAGGGCCTCAGACTTCGCTGCATTGATTTTAAAATTTGACCATGTAACAAAGTGATCTATTTCAGCCATAACAGCAGGGATGGATATATGTGATTGAGTGATATATACTAGGACATCATCAGCAAATAGAGAGCACTTGTACTCGGTGCCTCCCACCTCAATCCACCTAATATTGGGGTTATGGCGAATTGATGAGAGCAGGTGCTCCGTCACTAGGATGTATAAGAGAGGGGACAGAGGACATCCCTGCCTTGTCCCATTGGTGATTGTGAAAGGTGATGAAAATGTTCTGACGCACCCCCTGGGCCTTGGGACACCCGGAGCCGGACCCTTTTTGGTGGATGCTGGTGGTTGTAGTCTTCGTGGCGGCGACCCGGTTCCGTGGCTCAGGGCGGTCAAACCAGTGGCGGAACTATTTATGTGGTTTTGATGTTTAAATGTCCGACTACGCCACCCGTGGATTGCGGTCAGAGTGAACCGCTGCTACAGGGCAGACCGCTGAGGCTGGTGTTGTGGGTGCAGCAGAGCGTAGCATAACTCCCCACGGGAGGAGTATAGCCTCAGGGCAGTGTATGCGGAGGATGGGGGTGATGGTGCAGGGCAGCAGCAGTAACGACACGGAGTCAGTGATGCAGTCCAGGGCCTTTACTCACAGTTCTTATTATCCAGACCACGTCTGCAGGTAACGGCTGCCCACGTCGTACTGTGCTCACCAGGTGAGGGGCTCAGACAACTCCCAGATAACTTTGGAGCACTTCACAGGACCCCCTTTGTGTCTCTTTGTCTGGCCTTTCTTACCAACACTTCTGTCCGGCTGCCTCGGGCCTCCTCTTGGTAAACTTGGCGCCAGTTTCCCTGACCCTATGTGGTGCCTTCCTAGCGGGTGTAGCGAGGGGCTGCGCCACATAAAATGTCAGAGCCTCCGGTTTCTAGCTGAGGGTCGTTTCCTGCCTCCACTAGTTCGGGGACCGGTCTCCCCCTTTGGCCTGACCCCTCCACGCAGCTGGATTCGGGCGTGCGGTGGCGACTCGCCCGTCCGCACCCCTGGGATCCCTTCATTCCTCGTTCCTGGAGCCTTCTCCGCTCCTCTTCCTTCCTTCTCCCTCTTCCAGGCCTGGGCCTCTGTTACTAGGCCCGCCTCCGGAGCAGAGCTCATGCAGAGCCCCTGCTCCCTGCCACTTCTGCTCAGACTTCTCTGCACTGAACTAAGATGGTGCCCACCTTTTATACTCCCTTCTCAATGCACCCAGGAACTGCTTCCTCCCTGCTCCTGCACTACAGGGTTCCCCTTCCTCAGTGTTCCCTCCCCCCACTCCAGCCAGGGACAGGGACTGTCGTGCCCATCTCAGGGGCATATTGGTCGCCCTGCCCCACGGCAATGTGGTGTAATGCATGCAGGTGTCGGGTCCTGATCCACACTCCATCCTTACCTGAGAGTGAGATATCACACCTCTGGGTGAGGTGCAATACGTCTGTAGCAACCGAGCCCTCAGGGTGCTACAGTTCCATTTATCTTCAGCCTAGGTGACGTATTGCGATACAGGGCCGTGATTTTGGCTATAAAAGGGTCCCCTAGACCCCTACCCCAAGCTTTTTAAGAGAATCATATATGGCGTGCCAGGAGACTCTATGGAATGCTTTCTCAGCATCCAACGAGAGTATCTAATTACAAATTTTTAACTGCATCTAGCCCAGGAAATACTTTGTGCCTAGTAGCAGTGTCTGCTAGTCAGCGGATTATCCCCGCTGTTAAGCAAGCTGCACCACCTGTAGTTTAGACACTTAATTTTTTCAAAGGAAATGCTTCGGGACCATGGGATACTTAGTGAAGAGCATCAGGAGGCACCCCAAGGCATAGGGGCTGGGACTGGCAGTAGGATGCCTTGCGGTGGACAGCCGAGCTCGATCCTTATAAAAGCTTTTTAACTGCAGCAGCTTTAGTGGACGCTACTGGAGCTGGAATTACCGCGGCTGCTGGCATGAGACTTGCCCTCCAATAGATCCTTGTAAATGGATTTAAAGTGTATTCATTCAAATTAGAGAGACAATTTAAATTAAAAAGCTTAGAGCTGCCTCCACCACAGGGGGGCTCGCTCGACCCACCAGCGGACAGGCACCAGTATTGGGAGAGGGGGGCTGGCCGTCAGGGTTCACCGCGGCTCTGGCACAAACCCTGCGACACGGAGGTGGCACGGGCAGGAGCGGACTGGCCGTGTCGGCTTCTCACTTTTTGGATTTTAGAAGGGCATGACATGCCTATATCTGTGTCTCCCCCTCCTTTTACTCCTCCACCTCTTTTATTTTCGCATGACTATATGTACTTGTCACTTTTCCATGTGTTAGTTATGTCTTCTGAGCAGTTTGTCAGCTTTTGGACACCTTTGAAGGTGTTTTCTATGTGTTTCTATGTGTTTTTGTTTGCCTGCCATTGGTTTTAACGGTGTTCGAAGGTGTTCGACAAACAGTTCGACGAACAGTTCGGCGAACACACGGGTGTTCAACGAACCGAACCGAACTCGAACACTACGGGGGTGGCTCAACACTATTCTTCACATGCTTGCACATAGTGAAAAAACATAGGGAGGTGAGAAAAGGAAATATTCAGCTCACCAAGTGCTGATGGTTTGAAGCCTCCATATGAAGAATGTGGTGCACGGACTCCAGACCAGCAGCTGGTCAGTAGTAATCCTGACAGGACTAAGAGCTCCACAGCTTGAAACACGTAGACCTGTGTCCTATTTATCTCCCTCCCCCATGTTACCCCTTCCCCTTCTCCCACTTCATTGATATGTTTTTGCAAAAAAACTTTCTTTAATAATTTTTCATTAAAAGTAATGTTTTAAACTTCTAATCATTGGCGGATGCTGGAACCCTGTGGATTTTTTTCTCTGCTTGCACACAATGCTCTCAGATCTCATAAGAGTCAGAAGTTTCAGTATAATGTGAAAGACCCAAGGATTTCAGCATGAGTGACGATAATAAGAAGATGTGGTGAGAACCAGATGGGTAGCCGTCAGCAGCGTAAAATTATTTTTTTTTATTTCTTACATTTATTATGCTTTGAGATCTGGAGAGAAATTTGCTGAGAATAACTTACTTCTCTGCAAACTGAATTTCCTGGGAAAATCGGTGAGAACAGGTGAATTCAAATTTTTCCTGATCTCCTCAACTCTAGTAGTAATTAGAATATTAATTAGGTAAAAAAAGAATGGAAGCTTAAATGGGGTGCATTCACTTTTATGTGACTTTGCAAGAGGGTTAAAAATGGTTAATTGCCTTCTTACAATTATCATACACTGTAACTATATGAACCCCCAATGCTACCTGTTGAATTGTCGAACTGTGCTAATACCATATTAATGTAATAATATGTTATATATAGTGTAATGTTTTATATGTATGCATCAATACATTTTAGGGGGAAATGCGTCCAGTCTAATATGCCCAACAGGGAGCCACTCAGCACCAGGAATGTAGTCTAAAGTGATGACGGAAAAAGTTAAAGGGGTTATCCAGGACTTTAATTATTTTTGTTTATGGTACTAAGAACTAACAACCAGGGAGTTGTTAACTACCTGCCTATTCTGCATAGGCACGATCTCTGCAGTCTCAGATGGCAATTCCCCTGCTCTATTTTACCTTTTGTCAACAGAACAGCACCTTCTGGTCTCCTTTCGACATGGCAGCACTGCAGACATCATGCTGATTGACATCCGGCTCTCCACAGTTATGTAGCCGGGAACGGTCAATCACATCGCCACTGAGGCCCATCAGCAAAGCAGAGAAGAAGAGAAGACGCTCCTTTGTCGACATGATATCAGCAAAAGCTACAAAATCTCTGGCAGGAGCGGTCCATGATTGTTCTGAGCTTACAGCGATCAGTGCCGGGCAGAACAGGCAGGTAGTTAGGAATAGTGTTGAGCCACCCCCCGTAGTGTTCGGGTTCGGTTCGTCGAACATCGGGATGTTCGTGGAACTGTTCGTCGAACACCTTAGAACACTGTCGAACACTGTCGAACACCTTTAAAACCAATGGCAGGCAACTAAAAACACATAGAAAACACCTTCAAAGGTGTCCAAAAGCTGACAAACTGCTCAGAAGACACTCTCTAACAAATTGAATGGAAAATCGGCTCAAATTGTTAGCGGACACCATGTTGCGTTTGGAGAGCCCCTGTGTGTCTAAACATTGGAGCTCCCCCACAAGTGACCCCATTTTGGAAACTAGACCCCCCAAGGCACCTATCTAGATGCATAGTGAGCACTTGGAACCCCCAGGTGCTTCACAAATTGATTCGTAAAAATGAAAAAGTGAAAAAAAAACACTTTTTCATTTTTATGGATCAATTTGTGAAGCACCTGGGGGTTCCAAGTGCTCACTATGCATCTAGATAGGTGCCTTGGGGGGTCTAGTTTCCAAAATGGGGTCACTTGTGGGGGAGCTCCAATGTTTAGACACACAGGAGCTCTCCAAACGCGACATGGTTCCAATTTGTTAGGGGACACCATGTTGCGTTTGGAGAGCCCCTGTGTGTCTAAACATTGGAGCTCCCCCACAAGTGACCCCATTTTGGAAACTAGACCCCCCAGGGAACTTATATAGATGTGTGGTGAGTCCATTTAACTCCCAGGTGCTTCATAGAAAATAATAATGTTGACTTGTGAAAATGAAAAAAAAACATTTTTTCCACAAAAATGCGAAAAAAAATATTTTCACAAGGGTACCAGGAGAAATTGCATCCCATAAGTTGCTGTGCAATTTCTCCTGAGTGCGCATATACCCTATGTGTTGGAAAAAACTACTGTTTGGGCGCATGTAAGGGCTCGGAAGGGAAGGATTGACGCTTTTGAACGCAGACTTTGATGGAATGGTCTGCGGGCGTCATGTCATGTTCTCAGAGCCCCTGATGTGCCTAAACAGTGAAATGCCCAACAAGTGCCCCCTTTTTGGTAGTGGTAGTTGATTTTTGAATTTTGTAATGTAGTGTTATACATCAGTTGTGTAGGACAACCTGACGAACACTACACAACTGACGTATGACAACCTGATGAACACTATGTCAGCTGTGCAGTGTTCGTCAGGTTGTCATACGTCAGAAATTAATTCAATAGTCCATTGAAGTATGGTACCTTTTGAAGCAGTCTTTCATACACAGGCCAGGTTTGTCAGGGCAGGTGTCACATTGATAAATGGTGTCCTTGCGTATTCCACTTTTATAACACACTCGGCACCTCTTTTGTGACTTTCCTTTTTTTCCGCTGTGAGGGATCTGCCCTGGGAAATGCTGGCCTGGTACAATTCTCGGTCCTTCATTTCCAAAAGTACTGGGGCCCGCTCTGTCACCGCTGCCAAATATCAGGACCTTGATAACTGTTTTCTGAAACTGAAGATATGACACAGAAGTCTGGCCTGCACATTGTGACAGAAGGAAAGCATTATGCATTGCCATCTGTACAATGTGCACGGCCAGCTTCTTGTACCACACTGTGGCCTTTCTCAAAGCACTGTACGGCTGGAGGACTTGATCAGAGTGATCAACTCCCCCCATGTTCTTGTTGTACCCCACTACACAGTCTGGTTTGACGACCTGTGTAGTGGAACCTCGTACAGTGCTGAGTGTGCTGCCATCACCATGTATGGTGGTCAAGAAAAGGACATCCCTTTTGTCATTGTACTTGACCATCAACAGGTGGTCGCTACATTGGGCTCTGCTCTCACCCCTTCTGAGCAGCTGCCCAATTAGCGTCTTTGGGAGGCCTTTCTGATTTTTGCGGACAGTACCGCAGGCTGCGGTACGTCGCGCAGAGAGGGACTTGAAGAGCGGGATACTTGTATAAAAGTTATCCACTTAGAGGTGATAACCTTTATCAAGCAGTGGGTGCACCAAGTCCCACACAATTTTCCCACTCACTCCCAGAACAGGGGAGCATTCAGGGGGTTCAATCCGGGAGTCCTTCCCTTCATAAACTCTAAACTTGTGAGTGTATCCTGTTGTACTCTCACAAAGTTTATACAGCTTGATCCCGTACCTTGCCCTCTTACTGGGCAGGTACTGCCGGAATCCAAGCTGCCCCTTAAAAGAAATTAAGGACTCATCCACACAGATGTCCCTTTGGGGCACGTACACTTCACCAAACTTGTTGTTGAAGTGTTCGATGACCGGCCGAACTTTGAAAAGACGATCAAAGTTCGGGTCATCGCGTGCAGGACACCTTGCATTATCTTGGTAATGCAAGAACTTGTAGATGGCCTGAAAGCGTGTCCGGGGCATGACCATTCGGAACACTGGAGTGTTATACAAAACGTCAACACTCCAGTATTGCCGAAGCTCGGGCCTCTTCAAGATCCCCATAAGAAGGACCAGGCCCCAAAACTTCATCATTTCTACTGCGTCTACAGGAGACCAGTTAGAAAATGATGAAGAGGGGTTTTGTTCTAAAAATTGATGAGCGTATAAATTAGTTTGGCCCACCATGAGGTTTATAAAATCCTCAGAGAAAAAGACTTTGAAAAAGTCTATTTCTGTGAGGCCGGTGGTGTCAAACTTGATTCCTGATTCCGCCACGAAATGAGGAATCAGCGGCTCATAATTTTCGGGGGGCGAAGTCCATATAGGCTCAGTAGTGGGGGGCGCTGGAACATCTCTCCTGCGACGACGGTGGGGTGGGCCAGCAGAACCTGAGGAAGAGGAGGAAGAAGAGAAGGAGGAAGACGACGAGGAGTCGGAAAAACAAAGAAATGTGGGATCCTCACCCTCACTGTCAGTGTCGGAGGCAAGAATAGCGTATGCCTCCTGAACACTGAATTTGGGATGAGCAGGACATTGTTTGTTATGTATGTGGTGCGTGTGTGTCAGTATTTTATTTAGAGTGTGTGGAAAAAGGAAATACTGTATGTGGTACAAACAGCGAGCACGAGTGTGGATTGGTGAACTATGTCACCGATCAATACTCGGCGGCTGCTGGATGTGCGCACAGATGTGTGGGGAGTGGGAAGAGGGGAATTGGGTTGGATGAGGGGAGATCAGAGATTACTTACCAAAGTCCTCTCTGTTCTTCTTTCAGGACCGGGAGCCCGGCGCTGGTGACCGGGAGCCCGGCGCTGGTGACCGGGAGCCCGGAGCAGGAGCCCGGAGCAGGAGACCGGGAGCCCGGCGCTGGTGACCGGGAGCCAGGAGCAGGAGCCCGGGAGCCCGGCGCTGGTGACCAGGAGCCCGGAGCAGGAGACCGGTACTGGAACTGGAGATCAGAACCAAAAGAATTAACAGGGACACTGGGGTGAGGCGGATTGGGGTGGGAAGGGGGGTAAAAAGACAGGGGAGTGGGAAGAGGGGTAAAAAGACAGGGGAGGGGGATTGGGGTGGATGAAGGGAGATCAGAGATGGACTTACCAAAGGGTCAGCAGGACTGGAACAGAAGACCCAGAGCAGAAGACCGGGAGCCCGGAGCAGGTGACCGGGAGCCCGGCGCAGGTGACCAGGAGCCCGGCGCTGGTGACCAGTAGCCCGAAGCTGGTAACCGGGAGCCCGGCGCAGGAGCCCGGCGCAGGAGCCCGGAGCAGGAGACCGGGAGCCCGGAGCAGGAGCCCGGTGCAGGAGACCAGGAGCCCAGAGCAGGAGACCGGTACTGGAGCTGGAGATCAGAACCAAAAGAATTAACAGGGACACTGGGGTGAGGCGGATTGGGGTGGGAATAATAATAATAATATATAATAATAATAATGTTTATTTTTATAGCGCCAACATATTCCGCAGCACTTTACAAATTTTAAGGGGGATTTATACAGAAAATGCAAAATAAGAATATCTCATATCGAAAGGAGAAAGGGCCCTGCTCGCAAGCTTACAGTCTATGAGGAAATGGGGGAGACACTAAAGGTAGAATGTACATATATTGTATAATGCAGCCTTAATATACTAAATAGGATAAATAATACATGGACTGGTCGCCTGCCAGTATGTGTACAGTCCTGACCGAGGCTATTAAGTACTAGAGATGAGCGTTGTTCTACTCGAACTGTTCGCCAATCTCAAATTCGAGCTGTTTTGGGCGGTGTTCGAGCCGGTCGGCGAACACGAACAATTTGAGAAAAATTCGGCTGTTCGAGGTTATGTTCGATAACTGTTCGTGCACCAAAATCATAACTGGATTTTTTCTCAGTAATGATGAAAATTAATGTTAATACGCAGTTTGAGTGTACAGCGGGGCGGGGGGAGGGGCAGGGGATGGATCTCTGCAGGAACAATGAAGATCTCCATTTTTTTTTCTCTTTCCCGCATTTGCAGTGGGGAGGTGCAATCTGTCAGCCTATCAGCAGCGCACACACGGAGCGAAGTGCTTTTTTTCACACAAGCAAGGGCATGTGTGATTGGCAGTGTATGTCACATGTCCTTGCCCTATAAGACCAAGCCATTTTCCCCGTCGCCACCATTTTCTCACTGCTGCAGCTGCGTGTTAGACGGCACCACTGTTGCTGTGTGCGCTATACCTTGTTAATTTCAAGCCAATTTTCGCACAAATATACAGATAGCTTGGGAGTAGGGAATAGTTGTGATTGCAGTCCTTTTAAGGACTAGGTTACAGCATTTCCTACGACTTTTATCAAGCAGGTCTGTGCTCTTAAATAGATAGATTGTGGGAGTAAAGACTAATTGTAATTGGAGTCCTTTTCAGGACTAGGTTACATCAGTTCCTATCAGTTTTTGCCAGGCAGGTCTGTGCCAGTGCTGTGCAAGTTTTTTTCACAGCATTTGGCTGAATCTAGCAAAGCTAATCCTTTTTGGCCTATTGCAGAGTGTGTTAGTCAGTGGAGTAGCCTATCTGTGTTGCAAGATATACCACCTGTGTATAGAATACCAATTTTTTTACTGCACCTAGTGAAGTAAAATCTTTTGGGCATAGCATCATTCTATTAGTCCATCTATACTGACCTCCATCAGGTTGCAAATTAAAAATAATTTTTTTCTGCATCTAGCTCTGAAAAAATATTTGGGCTTCTAGCAGTGTGTGGGACTTGGTCTATTAGTCCATCTATACTGACCTCCATCAGGTTGCAAATTAAAAATAATTTTTTTCTTCATTTATCTCTGAAAAAATATTTGGGCTTCTAGCAGCGTGTGGGACTTGTTCTATTAGTCCATCTATACTGACCTCCATCAGGTTGCAAATTAAAAATAATTTTTTTCTGCATCTAGCTCTGAAAAAATATTTGGGCTTCTAGCAGTGTGTGGGACTTGGTCTATTAGTCCATCTATACTGACCTCCATCAGGTTGCAAATTAAAAATAATTTTTTTCTGCATCTAGCTCTGAAAAAATATTTGGGCTTCTAGCAGTGTGTGGGACTTGGTCTATTAGTCCATCTATACTGACCTCCATCAGGTTGCAAATTGAATAAAAAAATTTTCTGCATCTAGCTCTGAAAAAATATTTGGGCTTCTAGCGGTGTGTGGGACTTGGTCTATTAGTCCATCTATACT
This sequence comes from Phyllobates terribilis, assembly GCF_046119375.1. Taxonomy (NCBI): domain Eukaryota; kingdom Metazoa; phylum Chordata; class Amphibia; order Anura; family Dendrobatidae; genus Phyllobates; species Phyllobates terribilis. Next base: position 153,085,219 of record NW_027362764.1, on the reverse strand, counting down.
GACCTCCATCAGGTTGCAAATTAAAAATAATTTTTTTCTGCATCTAGCTCTGAAAAAATATTTGGGCTTCTAGCAGTGTGTGGGACTTGGTCTATTAGTCCATCTATACTGACCTCCATCAGGTTGCAAATTAAAAATAATTTTTTTCTTCATTTAGCTCTGAAAAAATATTTGGGCTTCTAGCAGTGTGTGGGACTTGTTCTATTAGTCCTTCTATACTGACCTCCAGCAGGTTGCAAATTGAATATAATTTTTTTCTGCATCTAGCTCTGAAAAAATATTTGGGCTTCTAGCGGTGTGTGGGACTTGGTCTATTAGTCCATCTATACTGACCTCCATCAGGTTGCAAATTAAAAATAATTTTTTTCTGCATCTAACCCAGCCAATAGTTTTGGCCTAATACCACAGTTTGGCCACTCAGCTCTGCTCGGTTACCATCCATTGTTTTTTTGTGCAAACAACTCCAGAGTTGTGAATTAGTTAACCACCAAAATGAGTGGAAAAAGGCCTGCTGCTGGTGGAAAGGGAAATAGGCGTGTTGGGAAGGGGAAAAAAGGTTGTGTCCGTGGGGTAGGTGCAGAAGAAAGACCATCTTCCAGTCAAACTAAAATGTCTACTTCTTTTAGCGGACAATGTGATAAGATCCCTTTCTTACGGCCACGCCAATCGCTACAAATTCCAGATGAGGCACAAAAACAGCAGGTGCTTCAACGGATATCAAGTGCTCCTTTAAGTGGGCTCTCCTCCACATCAACTTCAACATCACAAATACTCCAGTTCTCAAAGGTGTCACCCAAATCGCACTTGCTTCCTCACAGCTCCCAAATCTCCAGCTGCCCGTCTGAGTATGAGGTAGAACAGATGGTTGGGTCTGCAGAGCTGTTTACTCATACTATAGCCTGGGAATCAGAGGTCGACTCCAGCGCTTCTGTGAATCCAGACGAGGAAATGATCTGCACTGATGCCCAGAATCTTTATGAGTCGGATCCAGGACCAGACGCAGAAGGTTCTGACCATAATGTAGACCCTCATTCCCAAACTGTAACTCCTGTTGGTGGAGACAATGAGGAAGACGATGATAAGACTCAAATACCTGATTGGAGCGACAACTTTAGTTTTTTGTCAGGGCAGGAACAGGTTGGCTCTGAGGACGACGGGTGTGATAACGCACAGGGTGATGATGATGAGGTCGGAGATCCCACTTACTGTCAACCCACAGTCAGCCAAGAGATGAGGTCAGCAGAGGAGGTGGAGGAAGATGCTAGTGACGACGAGGTCAGGTTGCGCCTTCCTGGACAGAGACGTAGTACTGGAAGCACGTCAACAACTGCATCCTCAAACACAACTCTGCCTCTCACCACAAGTCGTGGTGGCTCTTCAGGTCGCATGGGTGCTAAGCCTTGCATAGCCTGGGCATTTTTTCAGATCGATAAAGATGACCCAACTCGTGTTATCTGTAACATTTGTCAGCAAAAGCTAAGTAGAGGCCAAAAAATACATAGTTTGAGTACTTCATGCATGAACCGGCACATGGACATGAAGCATAAGTTGCAGTGGGAAGCTCAGTGTGCTACAATGCGGCCTAGCCGGCCGAGCCAACCACCGTCTGCCATATCTTGTGGATCCGCGGACTCTTCATCCTCTGTGACTGGGGGGACAGCAGTCACACCTGTTTTGGGGCGCAGACCTGCCACCTCTTTACCCGCAACAGCCAGCGTGATTTACAGGTCATCATTTTCTTTGGAGGTGGTAACACCAGCTGGTCTTGAGCGCTGTCCGACATCGATAGCACCACCTTTGGATCAAGGCAACCTAACATGTCCGCCTGCATCTTCCTCACAGACCGGCAGTTTGCCGGGGACACCCTTATCAACCCCGTCTAAGCACAATAGCCAGCCCTCGGTCCCTCAGATGTGGACAAGTAAAAGACCATTTCCTCCTAGCCATGAGAAAGCTAAGAGGTTGAATTTCACCATCTGCAAGCTCTTGGCTACAGAAATGCTGCCTTTCCGCCTGGTGGACACAGAGGATTTTCGAGACCTTATGTCCGTCGCAGTGCCCCAGTACCAGATGCCCAGTCGGCACTACTTCTCAAAGAAAGGTGTGCCTGCGCTCCACCAGCATGTCGCACACAACATCACTGCTTCTTTGAGAAACTCTGTGTGTGACAGGGTGCATTTCACCACAGACACTTGGACGAGTAGGCATGGACAGGGGCGTTACATGTCGCTGACTGGGCACTGGGTAACTATGGTGACAGCAGGACAAGGGGCTGCTGTCCAAGTCTTGCCGTCCCCACGAGTTGTGCGTCAATCCTCTTTATGTCAAAGTTCCTCCACTGCTTCTGCCTCCTCAACCTCCTCTCGGTCTTCCACCTGCACCCAAAGCCTGTCTGGTCATGCCACAAGCTTTCTAACTGCGCAGAAGGGATCCTGCACACCTCCTTACTATGCTGGCAGTAGGGCTCAACGTCATCAGGCGGTTTTTACATTGAAATGTCTGGGAAATGTGAGTCACACAGCTGAGGAGTTGTGGTCAGCTCTGGAGAACCAATTTCATGAATGGTTGTCTCCACTGGACCTGAAACCAGGGAAGGCCGTGTGCGACAATGCTGCAAACCTGGGTGCGGCCCTTCGCCGGGGCAATGTCACACACGTGCCTTGTATGGCTCACGTGTTGAACCTGGTTGTCCAGCAATTTTTAGCCCACTATCCCAGACTAGATGGCCTTCTGCAGAGGGCAAGGTCGCTGTGTGCTCACTTCCGCCGTTCGCATCCCGCAGCTCAGCGACTTACATCTCTACAGAAGTCGTTGGGCCTGCCACTTCATCGGCTAAAATGCGATGTGCCTACCCGGTGGAATTCAACTCTGCACATGTTGCAGCGACTGTGGCAGCACCGACAAGCCATGGTGCAATACGTTCTGACGTATAGCCTGGGCCAGCGAGATTCAGAGGTGGGGCAAATCACGCTGGAGGAGTGGTCTCAGATCAGGGACCTATGCACCCTTCTGCACAGTTTTGAAATGGCGACGAAGATGTTTAGTGCTGACGATGCCATTATCAGCATGACTATTCCGGTGATTTACATGCTGGAGCACATGTTAAACAGAATTCGGAGTCAGGTGGTGGCACAAGAGGAGGTGGAGGAAGTAGAGGAGGAGGAGTTGTATGCGGAAGGGCTAACATCTGCAAGGTCCAGACGGTCGGCAGCACCAAGGCGGCAGGCATGTGAGGGTGGGGGAGATGAATTTACCAGGGCGCATGGTAGCAGCCAAACTAGTGAGGAAGGTGCAGGAGCCCAGGAAGAAGTGGAGGACGAACTGATGGAAGACTCATCAGATGAGGGAGACCTTGATCACATTTCTGTTGTGCGAGGTTGGGGGGAGAGGACAGAGGAAGGAAGCATGATTGTTACCTCGCCACCAACACAACAGGGACTTGGTGCTCCTGGATGCGCAACACACATGAGTGCCTTCTTGCTGCACTACCTGCAACATGACCCTCGAATTGTGAGAATTAGAAATAATCCTGACTACTGGGTTGCCACACTGTTAGATCCCCGGTACAAAAGTAAATTTGCAGAAATTATTCCTGCCATAGAAAGGGATGCACGCATGCAGGAGTATCAGCAGAGACTGTTGCAGAATCTTACATGTGCTTTTCCACAAAATACCAGTGGTGCACGTAGTGAATCTCACAGTTCCAACTTGCCAACCGTGGGACCGTCAAGTGTTCAGCACTCAAACCGTAACAGAACCACAGTATCTGCTGGTAACATCAATTTTGCGGAATCATTTCACCACTTTTTTAGCCCATCCTTTGCAAGGCCACAGGAGACAAGAAGTCTGACACATAGTCAACGCCTAGAGACGATGGTACAGGAGTATCTCCAAGTAAACATTGAAGCCACGACTGTGTCACTGGACCCTTGCTCTTTTTGGGCTTCCAATCTGGATAAATGGCCGGAGCTAGCCACTTACGCCTTGGAGATCTTGTCATGCCCCGCAGCCAGCGTTCTGTCTGAACGTGTGTTCAGCGCTGCTGGTGGTGTGCTGACAGATAAGCGCACGCGGCTCTCCACTGATAATGTAGACAGACTCACGTTCATAAAGATGAACAAATCATGGATCCGAAACGACTTTTCTACCCCTGTGTCATCCTGGGGAGAGTAAAAGCTTGATGATTGGTTAAAATCACCCTACCAACCGTTTTAAGCTTTCAAATTACTAATCATGTTTATCTGTATCTTGACTGGAAAATAATTTGGGCTTTGTAGCAGTGTGCAGCACTGATCCTATTAGGCCATCTATAATAAGCTTCACCAGATTTAAAATTAAAAATAATTTTTAGCTGCATCTAGCCCGGAAAATAATTTTGGGGCTCCGAGATGCGCAAGACACATAAGTGCCTTCTTGCTGCACTACCTGCAGCATGACCCTCATATTGTCAGAATTCGAAGTAATCATGACTACTGGGTTGCCACACTCTTAGATCCCCCAAACTTTTCGATCAACCTTTTCATTTTAATAAAGACCAAAAAAATGGTCATTTTTGAAATTATAAGCATTAGCAGGTTGTTAGAAACTGAAATCAAACAGTTTTCTACTCAAAACTTTATTCTAGGTGATGTTACATTTTCACATAGGACCCCTTGTTCGAAAGGAGCTTCTGAACTCTCTCGTCCATTGAATTTGTCAGGTTTTGGATGGTTTCTGCTTCAATTGTTTTGCATGAGGACAGAATACCCTCCCAGAGCTGTTGCTTAGATGTGAACTGCCTCCCGCCATCATAGACACTCCTTTTAATGATGCTCCAAAGGTTCTGAATGGGGTAGAGGTCAGGGGAGAATGGGGGTCACACCATAAGTTTGTCCCCTTTTATGCCCATATCAGCCAGAGATGCAGATGTTTTATGTGCAGCATGAGATGGTGCATTATCATGCAGAAAAATGATCTTGCTGTGAAATACACGGTTCTTCTTCTTGAACCATGGCAGGAAGTGCTGTTTGAGAAAATCCACATACATTATGGAGTTCATCTAAAGGGGCCGACAATCTCTCTCCCCATGATTCCAGCCCAAAACATTACTCCACCTCCTCCTTGTTGGCGCTGTAGCCGTGTTTGCGTGGGGTGTCCATCAACCAGCCATCCTCCACTCCATTCATCTGGACCATCGAGCGCTGCACGGCACTCATCCGTGAACAAAACAGTTTTGAAATCAGTCTTCATGTAATGTTTGGCCCACTGGAGCCGTTTCTGCTTGTGTGAAGTGGATAGAGGAGGTCAACAGGATGGCGTATGCACAGCTGCAAACCTCTGAAGGACCCTGCATCTTGTTGTTCGGGGGACGTTGGAGGCACAAGCAGCTTCAAAAACTTGTCTGCTGCTATGACAAGGGTTTTTTGCCGCTGCTCTTTCAACCTGACGTAATTGCCTGTAGGAAAGAGTCCTCAATTTGCCCTTATCAGCACGCACACATGTGTACTGTGAATCAGCTACATACTTCTTGATTGCCAAGACACTTCATCCTGATCATCGCACAATGTTGATTGTAGTCATGCCTTGACCTAAACACTCCACAATTTGTTGCTTCTCAGCAGCCGACACATCCTTTTTCTTTCCCATTTTGGCAGAAAATGTAGGCTGCTAAATAATGTGAGAGAGCCTTCTTAAGTAGTCTTGCCTTTCATTGGACACACCTGCCAAACTAATTAGCACAGGTGTCTGCAATTGCTTACAGTGATATAAAGAGCCCTGACACACATCACCATCAATGAGTTTAACTGACAAACAAACAAATTCTTCCCTTATCACTCCTAAACACTTTTTGCATAATAATTTGGAACGCGGTTTACATGTGCTTTTCCACAAAACACCAGTGGTTCACGTAGTGAATCTTACAGTTCTAACTTGCCAACCGTGGTCTGTATGGAATTGTTCAATTAAGGGCCCAAAATTAAGATAACATAGATGGGAGAGGTCTCTATGAATAGGAACACCTTCGAACACCGTTAAAACCAATGGCAGGCAAACAAAAACACATAGAAACACATAGAAAACACCTTCAAAGGTGTCCAAAAGCTGACAAACTGCTCAGAAGACACAACTAACACATGGAAAAGTGACAAGTACATATAGTCATGCGAAAAGAAAAGAGGTGGAGGAGTAAAAGGAGGGGGAGACACAGATATAGGCATGTCATGCCCTTCTAAAATCCAAAAAGTGAGAAGCCGAGACGGCCAGTCCGCTCCTGCCCGTGCCACCTCCGTGTCGCCGGGTTTGTGCCAGAGCCGCGGTGAACCCTGACGGCCAGCCCCCCTCTCCCAATACTGGTACCTGTCCGCTGGTGGGTCGAGAGAGCCCCCCTGTGGTGGAGGCAGCTCTAAGCTTTTTAATTTAAATTGTCCCTCTAATTTGAATGAATACACTTTAAATCCATTTACAAGGATCTATTGGAGGGCAAGTCTCATGCCAGCAGCTGCGTAATTCCAGCTCCAGTAGCGTCCACTAAAGCTGCTGCAGTTAAAAAGCTTTTATAAGGATCGAGCTTGGCTGTCCACCGCAAGGCATCCTAGTGCCAGTCCCAGCCCCTATGCCTTGGGGTGCCTCCTGATGCTCTTCACTAAGTATCCCGTGGTCCCGAAGCATTTCCTTTGAAAAAATTAAGTGTCCAAACTACAGGTGGTGTAGCTTGCTTAACAGCCGGGATAATCCGCTGACTAGCAGACACTGCTACTAGGCACAAAGTATTTCCTGGGCTAGATGCAGTTAAAAATTTGTAAGTAGATACTCTCGTTGGATGCTGAGAAAGCATTCCATAGAGTCTCCTGGCATGCCATATATGATTCTCTTAAAAAGCTTGGGGTAGGGGTCTAGGGGACCCTTTTATAGCCAAAATCACTGCCCTGTATCACAATACGTCACCTAGGCTGAAGATAAATGGAACTGTAGCACCGAGGGCTCGGTTGCTACAGACGTATTGCACCTCACCCAGAGGTGTGATATCTCACTCTCAGATAAGGATGGAGTGTGGATCAGGACCCGACACCTGCATGCATTACACCACATTGCCGTGGGGCAGGGCGACCAATATGCCCCTGAGATGGGCACGACAGTCCCTGTCCCTGGCTGGAGTGGGGGGAGGGAACACTGAGGAAGGGTAACCCTGCAGTGCAGGAGCAGGGAGGAAGCAGTTCCTGGGTGCATTGAGAAGGGAGTATAAAAGGTGGGCACCATCTTAGTTCAGTGCAGAGAAGTCTGAGCAGAAGTGGCAGGGAGCAGGGGCTCTGCATGAGCTCTGCTCCGGAGGCGGGCCTAGTAACAGAGGCCCAGGCCTGCAAGAGGGGGAAGGAAGGAAGAGGAGCGGAGAAGGCTCCAGGAACGAGGAATGAAGGGATCCCAGGGGTGCGGACGGGCGAGTCGCCACCGCACGCCCGAATCCACCTGCGTGGAGGGGTCAGGCCAAAGGAGGCAGGAAACGACCCTCAGCTAGAAACCAGAGGCTCTGACATTTTATGTGGCGCAGCCCCTTGCTCCACCCGCTAGGAAGGCACCACATAGGGTCAGGGAAACTGGCGCCAAGTTTACCAAGAGGAGGCCCGAGGCAGCCGGACAGAAGTGTTGGTAAGAAAGGCCAGACAAAGGACACACAAAGGGGGTCCTGTGAAGCGCTCCAAAGTTATCTGGGAGTTGTCTGAGCCCCTCACCTGGTGAGCACAGTACGATGTGGGCAGCCGTTTCCTGCAGACGTGGTCTGGATAATAAGAACTGTGAGTAAAGGCCCTGAACTGCATCACTGACTCCGTGTCGTTACTGCTGCTGCCCTGCACCATCACCCCCATCCTCCGCATACACTGCCCTGAGGCTATACTCCTCCCGTGGGGAGTTATGCTACGCTCTGCTGCACCCACAACACCAGCCTTAGCGGTCTGCCCTGTAGCGGCGGTTCACTCTGACCGCAATCCACGGGTGGCGTAGTCGGACATTTAAACATCAAAACCACATAAATAGTTCCGCCACTGGTTTGACCACCCTGAGCCACGGAACCGGATCGCTGCCACGAAGACTACAACCACCAGCATCCACCAAAAAGGGTCCGGCTCCGGGTGTCCCAAGGCCCAGGGGGTGCGTCAGAACATTTTCATCACCTTTCACAATCACCAATGGGACAAGGCAGGGATGTCCTCTGTCCCCTCTCTTATACATCCTAGTGACGGAGCACCTGCTCTCATCAATTCGCCATAACCCCAATATTAGGTGGATTGAGGTGGGAGGCACCGAGTACAAGTGCTCTCTATTTGCTGATGATGTCCTAGTATATATCACTCAATCACATATATCCATCCCTGCTGTTATGGCTGAAATAGATCACTTTGTTACATGGTAAAATTTTAAAATCAATGCAGCGAAGTCTGAGGCCCTCGATGTCTCCCTCCCTAAATCCATATAGGATTCCATCCAGTCCAACTTTCCCTTTGCCTGGCCCTCACAGGGTATCAAATACTTAGGAATTCTTATTCATAGAGACCTCTCCCATCTATGTTATCTTAATTTTGGGCCCTTTATTGAACAATTCCTTACAGACCACGGTTGGCAAGTTAGAACTGTAAGATTCACTACGTGAACCACTGGTGTTTTGTGGAAAAGCACATGTACACCGCGTTCCAAATTATTATGCAAAAAGTGTTTAGGAGTGATAAGGGAAGAATTTGTTTGTTTGTCAGTTAAACTCATTGATGGTGATGTGTGTCAGGGATCTTTATATCACTGTAAGCAATTGCAGACACCTGTGGTAATTAGTTTGGCAGGTGTGTCCAATAAAGGCAAGACTACTTAAGAAGGCTCTCTCACATTATTAAGCAGCCTACATTTTCTGCCAAAATGGGAAAGAAAAAGGATGTGTCGGCTGCTGAGAAGCAACAAATTGTGGAGTGTTTAGGTCAAGGCATGACTACAATCAACATTGTGCGATGATCAGGATGAAGTGTCTTGGCAATCAAGAAGTATGTAGCTGATTCACAGTACACACGTGTGCGTGCTGATAAGGGCAAATTGAGGACTCTTTCCTACAGGCAATTACGTCAGGTTGAAAGAGCAGCGGCAAAAAAGCCTTGTCATAGCAGCAGACAAGTTTTTGAAGCTGCTTGTGCCTCCAACGTCCCCCGAACAACAAGATGCAGGGTCCTTCAGAGGTTTGCAGCTGTGCATACGCCATCCTGTCGACCTCCTCTATCCACTTCACACAAGCAGAAACGGCTCCAGTGGGCCAAACATTACATGAAGACTGATTTCAAAACTGTTTTGTTCACGGATGAGTGCCGTGCAGCGCTCGATGGTCCAGATGAATGGAGTGGAGGATGGCTGGTTGATGGACACCCCACGCAAACACGGCTACAGCGCCAACAAGGAGGAGGTGGAGTAATGTTTTGGGCTGGAATCATGGGGAGAGAGATTGTCGGCCCCTTTAGGATCCCTGAAGGCGCTAAAGATGAACTCCATAATGTATGTGGATTTTCTCAAACAGCACTTCCTGCCATGGTTCAAGAAGAAGAACCGTGTATTTCACAGCAAGATCATTTTTCTGCATGATAATGCACCATCTCATGCTGCACATAAAACATCTGCATCTCTGGCTGATATGGGCATAAAAGGGGACAAACTTATGGTGTGACCCCCATGCTCCCCTGACCTCTACCCCATTCAGAACCTTTGGAGCATCATTAAAAGGAGTGTCTATGATGGCGGGAGGCAGTTCACATCTAAGCAACAGCTCTGGGAGGGTATTCTGTCCTCATGCAAAACAATTGAAGCAGAAACCATCCAAAACCTGACAAATTCAATGGACGAGAGAGTTCAGAAGCTCCTTTCGAACAAGGGGTCCTATGTGAAAATGTAACATCACCTAGAATAAAGTTTTGAGTTGAAAACTGTTTGATTTCAGTTTCTAACAACCTGCTAATGCTTATAATTTCAAAAATGACCATTTTTTTGGTCTTTATTAAAATGAAAAGGTTGATCGAAAAGTTTGGGGGATCTAAGAGTGTGGCAACCCAGTAGTCATGATTACTTCGAATTCTGACAATATGAGGGTCATGCTGCAGGTAGTGCAGCAAGAAGGCACTTATGTGTCTTGCGCATCTCGGAGCCCCAAAATTATTTTCCGGGCTAGATGCAGCTAAAAATTATTTTTAATTTTAAATCTGGTGAAGCTTATTATAGATGGCCTAATAGGATCAGTGCTGCACACTGCTACAAAGCCCAAATTATTTTCCAGTCAAGATACAGATAAACATGATTAGTAATTTGAAAGCTTAAAACGGTTGGTAGGGTGATTTTAACCAATCATCAAGCTTTTACTCTCCCCAGGATGACACAGGGGTAGAAAAGTCGTTTCGGATCCATGATTTGTTCATCTTTATGAACGTGAGTCTGTCTACATTATCAGTGGAGAGCCGCGTGCGCTTATCTGTCAGCACACCACCAGCAGCGCTGAACACACGTTCAGACAGAACGCTGGCTGCGGGGCATGACAAGATCTCCAAGGCGTAGCCAAGAGCTTGCAGATGGTGAAATTCAACCTCTTAGCTTTCTCATGGCTAGGAGGAAATGGTGTTTTACTTGTCCACATCTGAGGGACCGAGGGCTGGCTATTGTGCTTAGACGGGGTTGATAAGGGTGTCCCCGGCAAACTGCCGGTCTGTGAGGAAGATGCAGGCAGACATGTTAGGTTGCCTTGATCCAAAGGTGGTGCTATCGATGTCGGACAGCGCTCAAGACCAGCTGGTGTTACCACCTCCAAAGAAAATGATGACCTGCCAATCACGCTGGCTGTTGCGGGTAAAGAGGTGGCAGGTCTGCGCCCCAAAACAGGTGTGACTGCTGTCCCCCCAGTCACAGAGGATGAAGAGGCCGCGGATGCACAAGATATGGCAGACGGTGGTTGGCCCGGCCGGCTAGACCGCATTGTAGCACACTGAGCTTCCCACTGCAACTTATGCTTCATGTCCATGTGCCGGTTCATGCATGAAGTACTCAAACTATGTATTTTTTGGCCTCTACTTAGCTTTTGCTGACAAATGTTACAGATAACACGAGTTGGGTCATCTTTATCGATCTGAAAAAATGCCCAGGCTATGCAAGGCTTAGCACCCATGCGACCTGAAGAGCCACCACGACTTGTGGTGAGAGGCAGAGTTGTGTTTGAGGATGCAGTTGTTGACGTGCTTCCAGTACTACGTCTCTGTCCAGGAAGGCGCAACCTGACCTCGTCGTCACTAGCATCTTCCTCCACCTCCTCTGCTGACCTCATCTCTTGGCTGACTGTGGGTTGACAGTAAGTGGGATCTCCGACCTCATCCTCATCACCCTGTGCGTTATCACACCCGTCGTCCTCAGAGCCAACCTGTTCCTGCCCTGACAAAAAACTAAAGTTGTCGCTCCAATCAGGTATTTGAGTCTTATCATCGTCTTCCTCATTGTCTCCACCAACAGGAGTTACAGTTTGGGAATGAGGGTCTACATTATGGTCAGAACCTTCTGCGTCTGGTCCTGGATCCGACTCATATAGATTCTGGGCATCAGTGCAGATCATTTCCTCGTCTGGATTCACAGAAGCGCTGGAGTCGACCTCTGATTCCCAGGCTATAGTATGAGTAAACAGCTCTGCAGACTCAACCATCTGTTCTACCTCATACTCAGACGGGCAGCTGGAGATTTGGGAGCTGTGAGGAAGCAAGTGCGATTTGGGTGACACCTTTGAGGACTGGAGTATTTGTGATGTTGAAGTTGATGTGGAGGAGAGCCCACTTAAAGGAGCACTTGATATCCGTTGAAGCACCTGCTGTTTTTGTGCCTCATCTGGAATTTGTAGCGATTGGCGTGGCCGTAAGAAAGGGATCTTATCACATTGTCCGCTAAAAGAAGTAGACATTTTAGTTTGGCTGGAAGATGGTCTTTCTTCTGCACCTACCCCACGGACACAACCTTTTTTCCCCTTCCCAACACGCCTATTCCCCTTTCCACCAGCAGCAGGCCTTTTTCCACTCATTTTGGTGGTTAACTAATTCACAACTCTGGAGTTGTTTGCACAAAAAAACAATGGATGGTAACCGAGCAGAGCTGAGTGGCCAAACTGTGGTATTAGGCCAAAACTATTGGATGGGTTAGATGCAGAAAAAAATTATTTTTAATTTGCAACCTGATGGAGGTCAGTATAGATGGACTAATAGACCAAGTCCCACACACCGCTAGAAGCCCAAATATTTTTTCAGAGCTAGATGCAGAAATTTTTTTTATTCAATTTGCAACCTGATGGAGGTCAGTATAGATGGACTAATAGACCAAGTCCCACACACTGCTAGAAGCCCAAATATTTTTTCAGAGCTAGATGCAGAAAAAAATTATTTTTAATTTGCAACCTGATGGAGGTCAGTATAGATGGACTAATAGACCAAGTCCCACACACCGCTAGAAGCCCAAATATTTTTTCAGAGCTAGATGCAGAAAATTTTTTTATTCAATTTGCAACCTGATGGAGGTCAGTATAGATGGACTAATAGACCAAGTCCCACACACTGCTAGAAGCCCAAATATTTTTTCAGAGCTAGATGCAGAAAAAAATTATTTTTAATTTGCAACCTGATGGAGGTCAGTATAGATGGACTAATAGACCAAGTCCCACACACTGCTAGAAGCCCAAATATTTTTTCAGAGCTAGATGCAGAAAAAAATTATTTTTAATTTGCAACCTGATGGAGGTCAGTATAGATGGACTAATAGACCAAGTCCCACACACCGCTAGAAGCCCAAATATTTTTTCAGAGCTAGATGCAGAAAAAAATTATATTCAATTTGCAACCTGCTGGACGTCAGTATAGAAGGACTAATAGAACAAGTCCCACACACTGCTAGAAGCCCAAATATTTTTTCAGAGCTAAATGAAGAAAAAAATTATTTTTAATTTGCAACCTGATGGAGGTCAGTATAGATGGACTAATAGACCAAGTCCCACACACTGCTAGAAGCCCAAATATTTTTTCAGAGCTAGATGCAGAAAAAAATTATTTTTAATTTGCAACCTGATGGAGGTCAGTATAGATGGACTAATAGACCAAGTCCCACACACCGCTAGAAGCCCAAATATTTTTTCAGAGCTAGATGCAGAAAATTTTTTTATTCAATTTGCAACCTGATGGAGGTCAGTATAGATGGACTAATAGACCAAGTCCCACACACTGCTAGAAGCCCAAATATTTTTTCAGAGCTAGATGCAGAAAAAAATTATTTTTAATTTGCAACCTGATGGAGGTCAGTATAGATGGACTAATAGACCAAGTCCCACACACTGCTAGAAGCCCAAATATTTTTTCAGAGCTAGATGCAGAAAAAAATTATTTTTAATTTGCAACCTGATGGAGGTCAGTATAGATGGACTAATAGACCAAGTCCCACACACTGCTAGAAGCCCAAATATTTTTTCAGAGCTAGATGCAGAAAAAAATTATTTTTAATTTGCAACCTGATGGAGGTCAGTATAGATGGACTAATAGACCAAGTCCCACACACCGCTAGAAGCCCAAATATTTTGTCAGAGCTAGATGCAGAAAAAAATTATATTCAATTTGCAACCTGCTGGACGTCAGTATAGAAGGACTAATAGAACAAGTCCCACACACTGCTAGAAGCCCAAATATTTTTTCAGAGCTAAATGAAGAAAAAAATTATTTTTAATTTGCAACCTGATGGAGGTCAGTATAGATGGACTAATAGACCAAGTCCCACACACTGCTAGAAGCCCAAATATTTTTTCAGAGCTAGATGCAGAAAAAAATTATTTTTAATTTGCAACCTGATGGAGGTCAGTATAGATGGACTAATAGAACAAGTCCCACACGCTGCTAGAAGCCCAAATATTTTTTCAGAGCTAAATGAAGAAAAAAATTATTTTTAATTTGCAACCTGATGGAGGTCAGTATAGATGGACTAATAGACCAAGTCCCACACACTGCTAGAAGCCCAAATATTTTTTCAGAGCTAGATGCAGAAAAAAATTATTTTTAATTTGCAACCTGATGGAGGTCAGTATAGATGGACTAATAGAACAAGTCCCACACGCTGCTAGAAGCCCAAATATTTTTTCAGAGATAAATGAAGAAAAAAATTATTTTTAATTTGCAACCTGATGGAGGTCAGTATAGATGGACTAATAGACCAAGTCCCACACACTGCTAGAAGCCCAAATATTTTTTCAGAGCTAGATGCAGAAAAAAATTATTTTTAATTTGCAACCTGATGGAGGTCAGTATAGATGGACTAATAGACCAAGTCCCACACACCGCTAGAAGCCCAAATATTTTTTCAGAGCTAGATGCAGAAAATTTTTTTATTCAATTTGCAACCTGATGGAGGTCAGTATAGATGGACTAATAGACCAAGTCCCACACACTGCTAGAAGCCCAAATATTTTTTCAGAGCTAGATGCAGAAAAAAATTATTTTTAATTTGCAACCTGATGGAGGTCAGTATAGATGGACTAATAGACCAAGTCCCACACACTGCTAGAAGCCCAAATATTTTTTCAGAGCTAGATGCAGAAAAAAATTATTTTTAATTTGCAACCTGATGGAGGTCAGTATAGATGGACTAATAGACCAAGTCCCACACACCGCTAGAAGCCCAAATATTTTTTCAGAGCTAGATGCAGAAAAAAATTATATTCAATTTGCAACCTGCTGGACGTCAGTATAGAAGGACTAATAGAACAAGTCCCACACACTGCTAGAAGCCCAAATATTTTTTCAGAGCTAAATGAAGAAAAAAATTATTTTTAATTTGCAACCTGATGGAGGTCAGTATAGGTGGACTAATAGACCAAGTCCCACACACTGCTAGAAGCCCAAATATTTTTTCAGAGCTAGATGCAGAAAAAAATTATTTTTAATTTGCAACCTGATGGAGGTCAGTATAGATGGACTAATAGAACAAGTCCCACACGCTGCTAGAAGCCCAAATATTTTTTCAGAGCTAAATGAAGAAAAAAATTATTTTTAATTTGCAACCTGATGGAGGTCAGTATAGATGGACTAATAGACCAAGTCCCACACACTGCTAGAAGCCCAAATATTTTTTCAGAGCTAGATGCAGAAAAAAATTATTTTTAATTTGCAACCTGATGGAGGTCAGTATAGATGGACTAATAGAACAAGTCCCACACGCTGCTAGAAGCCCAAATATTTTTTCAGAGCTAGATACAGAAAAAAATTATTTTTAATTTGCAACCTGATGGAGGTCAGTATAGATGGACTAATATGCCAAGTCCCACACACCGCTAGAAGCCCAAATATTTCTTCAGAGCTAGATGCAGAAAAAAATTATATTCAATGAATGATGCTATGCCCAAAAGATTTTACTTCACTAGGTGCAGTAAAAAAATTGGTATTCTCTACACAGGTGGTATATCTTGCAACACAGATAGGCTACTCCACTGGCTAACACACTCTGCAATAGGCCAAAAAGGATTAGCTTTGCTAGATTCAGCCAAATGCTGTGAAAAAAACTTGCACAGCACTGGCACAGACCTGCCTGGCAAAACCTGATAGGAACTGATATAACCTAGTCCTGAAAAGGACTCCAATTACAATTAGTCTTTACTCCCACAATCTATCTATTTAAGAGCACAGACCTGCCTGATAAAAGTCGTAGGAAATGCTGTAACCTAGTCCTTAAAAGGACTGCAATCACAACTATTCCCTACTCCCAAGCTATCTGTATATTTGTGCGAAAATTGGCTTGAAATTAACAAGGTATAGCGCACACAGCAACAGCGGTGCCGTCTAACACGCAGCTGCAGCAGTGAGAAAATGGTGGCGACGGGGAAAATGGCTTGGTCTTATAGGGCAAGGACATGTGACATACACTGCCAATCACACATGCCCTTGCTTGTGTGAAAAAAAGCACTTCGCTCCGTGTGTGCGCTGCTGATAGGCTGACAGATTGCACCTCCCCACTGCAAATGCGGGAAAGAGAAAAAAAAATGGAGATCTTCATTGTTCCTGCAGAGATCCATCCCCTGCCCCTCCCCCCGCCCCGCTGTACACTCAAACTGCGTATTAACATTAATTTTCATCATTACTGAGAAAAAATCCAGTTATGATTTTGGTGCACGAACAGTTATCGAACATAACCTCGAACAGCCGAATTTTTCTCAAATTGTTCGTGTTCGCCGACCGGCTCGAACACCGCCCAAAACAGCTCGAATTTGAGATTGGCGAACAGTTCGAGTAGAACAACGCTCATCTCTACCCAGAACCTCAAAATAATTTTCTGTGGTCATTTTTGTTCAAGAGATATAGATATATTATTTAAATAATACAACATTTATTGCAGGTGATAAGTGTAATGAAATGTGATTTATTATCTTTTAGGGGTATAATTGTATTGCCTGGCATATTTTTTTCAACTCCATAATATTTTTCCATCTTTCGCATTTGGATTCCAAAACATCAAAAATGAGAATTTTTGTGTATACATACAGTAAAATAATTTATAAAATATGTGCGTAAAGCTGACTGATCTGGTTCCTTAGCTGTAACCTTTAGAAAAAACACAACAGTCAGATCGTATTCACATTCCCACCAGAGTGCCAGCACACAGTTACTGACTTACTCTCCTGCTTTATGATTTTGTCTCTATATGTATCTCCTGTTTCTGACCTATGCTTCTTCCAACCAGCACCACCGGCCAGCAACTGACTCTGTGGCCCAAACCAAGGAGCCCTTGTGTAAATAAATAATGTTATACAGGTGTTAAAAGGTAAAGACTAGGGCATCCCATATGATTTAGTAAACAGAGTGGCTAAGCCTTCCGTAGTAGTCATATTTAGAGGTGCCAGGAGACCAGTGAGAAACTCATATTAGGCTATGTGCCCACGATGCAGAAATGCTCAGGATTTTTTCCTGAGCGTTTCTGCATCTCCCTGGCAGAAAAAAACGCATGCGGATTGTACATGCGGATTGTACATGTGGATTGTACATGCGTTTTCCTGCCAGGGACATGTGGAAGTGAAGCGTTCTTCACTTTCATTTCCGCATGCGGGTTGACAAGCGCTTTCCAAGCGATTTTAGCATCACTTGGAAAGTGCTTGTCAACTTGGTCACATTATATAAATCCATGCAAATGGCATGGATTTATATAGTGTGACCTAAAGAATGGTTAAAACTAAAAAATAAATCTATACTTACTTTCCGATGGCCCCCGCAGTCTTGATTCCCTCCGTCCTGGCTGCCGGCAGCGGTAGACTGAAGGACCTGCCGACGTCAGGGTCGCGTGACCTGTCACATGACTTTGACATCAGCGCAGGTCCTTCAGTCCATCACTAGCTGCCGGCAAGCACAGACAAGGAGACCGGGGGCCTCCAGAAGGTAAATATAATCTTTATTTTTTACTTTATTCTTTTTTCACAGTTTTCAGTGGTACCGGGTCCGGAGGAGAGTCTCCTCTCCTCTAGACCTAGGTACCATCCGCATATTGGAATGCGTGCATTCCACATGTCCTTATCTAGTGAAGCGGAATGCATGCGTTCTAATGCAAGTCAATTGCAGCAAAAACGCAGCGCTTCCGCAAAATAATTGGTAGTGCTGCGTTTTTTTCCGCAATGATAATCCGCAGTGGAAATTTCCGCAGCATGTGCACAGCACATGTGGATTATCATTGGGGAACATGGCAGGCCTTCTACCATGCATTTTTCAAGCGGTTCTGCAGCGTTTTTGCCGCTGCAGAAACGCTTAAAAAATGCATCGTGGGCACACAGCCTTACAGTTGTTAAATTTTGCATATAAAATCACAACCATAGTGAAGTCATCCACCCAACTCAGAGTTTAGTGTTCTTACTTCTACCTGGTATGAGGATACCGAACATAACTGGGGCATGTTTAAGGATATACCACTAGAATTCTGTAGAAAACTTATACCCTCTGGTAATAAAATGTCCAGGAATAAAAAGAAACTATTATGGATAAATAAGACAGTACAAAGTTTAATAAGACAAAAACAAAGGGCATTCAACATCTTGAAGGCCGAGAATGCAGAAATAGAATTTTAGCAGTATAAATTTAAATGTAAAAGAATATAAAAAAGAAATCAAGCTACCAAAGTTAGCTCCTAAAATACAAATTAAAATAAATCCCCCAAAAATTTATAAATACATCAATGTCAAAAAGAAAAAAAACGGATGTTATCGGCAACGTAAAAGATGATAACAAGATAATTATAGTGGACAAAGAAAAGGCTGAGATATTAAACAGCCACTTTTCATCTGTGCTCACCAATGAACTGTCTGTTCCAGGGATCATTCAACAAAGCAAAAAAATAAAGTTCACCACCTGATATTTAGTTTCACACAAGAAGTACGCCTGCGTCTGGGCAAATCAAACATTGACAAATCCCCAGGCCTAGATGGCATTCATCCATGGATATTGAGGGAATTGACCCCAGTAATTGACCCAAAGTCCTAAAATATACACTAGTGGAAACACAATCGTTTATCGCACTTTGTCCGAATTTTGCCGATTTTGAGTAAAAACGCTCAGGGGCCCGATCACGAATCCGAATGTGCAATGTTTGTGCCAAATTGGAAAAAACAAACATTTTCTGAACATGTTCACTCATCTGTACTCGAGACTAAAGAACAGGGGAAGGTCTTGGGATTCTGGTTACAAATAAGCTGAGCAGCAGTATTCAATGTCAAGCAGCAGCTGAAAAAGCAAGCAAGATTTTAGGATGTATAAAAAGAGAGATAAAATCCTGCAATCCCAACATATTATTACCCCTTTATTAATCACTTGTGAGGCCAAATCTAGAAGATGGGATCCAGTTTTGGGCTCCACATTTTAAAAAGGATATTCAGAAGTTAGAGTCAGTTCGAAGGCAAGCAACTAATTATTACAAGGGATGGAATGTCTCTCATTCTCATATGATGAGAGGTTGGAAAAGTTGGGCTTGTTTAGCTTAGAAAAAAGACGCCTCAAAGGAGATCTCATTTACATGTACAAATATATGTGTGATCATTACAAAGGACTAGCACATGACTTATTCCTTCCAAAGACCATACTAAGGATGCCTTCTGCTGCTGTTAGATATTTCTATACAAAGGTCCAGGTCTCAGGGGCCAGGAATACTTTTTTTGGATCTTAATCCTCATTATTTGCTTAAAAAGCAATCCAGAGAACACCATTTTTCTGTGCCATTTGCTTGTTGACACTGCAGAATACAGCCAGGTCCTTTCCTTATTACAGCGCTAGAAATCCAGCTATTTAAAACTGCATTTTCTCCGTCAAACGGATCACATATACGTTGTCAGAAAATACTGCCATTTCTGGCCTCCATTAAAAATTTCCTTTAGTGTGTCAGTGAAGCAATTCATATCAGTTTGCTGTTCAAACTACTTACCTACAGGCCAGGTATTTAAAACCCTGTTTTCTCCGTCACACGGATCACATATACATTGTCAGAAAATACTGCCATTTCTGGCCTCCATTAAAAATTTCTTTCAGTGTGTCAGTGAAGCAATTCACAGCAGTTTACTGTTCAAACTACTTACCTACAGGCCAAGTATTTAAAACTCTGTTTTCTCCGTCACAGGTCAGAAACAAAACCTACAAAAAACAAAAAAATATCTCTCATACCCTACCATCATTATATATAAATGTAAAGCAAAGTTGCATATGACATATAGGGTACTTAGTGAACTATTTTTGATCAAAAAAAGTAACTTACCACGGGCCTAGGTGGTCGGATATTGGGACCCGGTTCTATTTGTCTACCCTTTTATATGCATTACTTCAACTTTGATATACAGTAAGGTTTTTAATATAGACAGTGTAGGTACCGTCCCAATTTAGGGTCACCTTGTCGCTGGTGGGACGGCTTGTATACTTTTTTTGATCAAAAATAGTTCACTAAGTAACCTATATTTATTATGCAACTTTGCTTTACATTTATATATAATGATGGTAGGGTATGAGATATATTTTTGTCTTTTGTCTTTTGTAGGTTTTGCTTCTTTTTGCTAGTGTGAACATGCTCCTATTCCTTGCATGTCTACCATCTTAGACCTCAGTTCACATTGCAAGGTTTTTTTGTCTTGTTTGCATTCTGTGCAATTTAAGGGTGTGGCATCCCCTTTGTTGAGCTGACTGGTATATATGTAGCTTACCACGGGCCTGGGTGGTCTGGAGTTGGGACCCGGTCCTATTTGTCTACCCTTTTATATGCATTATTTCAACTTTGATATACAGTAAGGTTTTTAATATAGGCAGTATAGGTACCGTCCCAATTTAGGGTCACCTTGCCGCTGGTGGGACGGCTTGTATACTTTTTTTGATCAAAAATAGTTCACTAAGTACCCTATATTTATTATGCAACTTTGCTTTACATTTATATATAATGATGGTAGGGTATGAGATATATTTTTGTCTTTTGTCTTTTGTAGGTTTTGCTTCTTTTTGCTAGTGTGAACATGCTCCTATTCCTTGCATGTCTACCATCTTAGACCTCAGTTCACATTGCTTGGTTTTTTGTCTTGTTTGCATTCTGTGCAATTTAAGGGTGTGGCATCCCCTTTGTTGAGCTGACTGGTATATATGTAGCTTACCACGGGCCTGGGTGGTCTGGAGTTGGGACCCGGTCCTATTTGTCTACCCTTTTATATGCATTATTTCAACTTTGATATACAGTAAGGTTTTTAATATAGGCAGTATAGGTACCGTCCCAATTTAGGGTCACCTTGCCGCTGGTGGGACGGCTTGTATACTTTTTTTGATCAAAAATAGTTCACTAAGTACCCTATATTTATTATGCAACTTTGCTTTACATTTATATATAATGATGGTAGGGTATGAGATATATTTTTGTCTTTTGTCTTTTGTAGGTTTTGCTAAATATAATGATGGTAGGGTATGAGAGATATTTTTGCTTCTTTTTGCTAGTGTGAACATGCTCCCATTTCTTGCACGTCTACCATTTTAGACCTCAGTTCACATTGCTTGTTTTTTTGTCTTGTTTGCATTTTGTGCAAATTAAGGGTGTGGCATCCCCTTTGTTGAGCTGGTTAGTATATATGTAGCTTACCATGGGCCTAGGTGGTCTGATATTGGGACCCGGTTCTATTTGTCTACCCTTTTATATGCATTACTTCAACTTTGATATACAGTAAGGTTTTTAATATAGACAGTGTAGGTACCGTCCCAATTTAGGGTCACCTTGTCGCTGGTGGGACGGCTTGTATACTTTTTTTGATCAAAAATAGTTCACTAAGTACCCTATATGTCATATGCAACTTTGCTTTACATTTATATATAATGATGGTAGTGTATGAGAGCTATTTTTTGTCTTTTGTAGGTTTTGCTTCTTTTTGCTAGTGTGAACATGCTCCTATTTCTTGCATGTGTACCATCTTAGACCTCAGTTCACATTGCTTGTTTTTTTGTTACCTACAGGTCAGGTATTTAAAACTCTGTTTTCTCCGTCACACGGATCACATATACAGTACAGACCAAAAGTTTGGACACACCTTCTCATTTAAAGATTTTTCTGTATTTTCATGACTATGAAAATTGTACATTCACACTGAAGGCATCAAAACTATGAATTAACACATGTGGAATTATATACTTAACAAAAAGATGTGAAACAACTGAAAATATGTCTTATATTCTAGATTCTTCAAAGTAGCCACCTTTTGCTTTGATGACTGCTTTGCACACTCTTGGCATTCTCTTGATGAGCTTCAAGAGGTAGTCACCGGAAATGGTCTTCCAACAATCTTGAAGGAGTTCCCAGAGATACTTAGCACTTGTTAGCCCTTTTGCCTTCACTCTGCGGTCCAGCTCACCCCAAACCACCTCGATTGGGTTCAGGTCTGGTTACTGTGGAGGCCAGGTCATCTGGCATAGCACCCCATCACTCTCCTCCTTTGTCAAATAGCCCTTACACAGCCTGGAAATGTGTTTTGGATCATTGTCCTGTTGAAAAATAAATGATGGTCCAACTAAACGCAAACCGGATGGAATAGCATGCCGCTGCAAGATGCTGTGGTAGCCATGATCATCCAGTATGCCTTCAATTTTGAATAAATCCCCAACAGTGTCACCAGCAAAGCACCCCCACACCATCATACCTCCTCCTCCATGCTTCACGGTGGGAACCAGGCATGTAGAGTGAATCTGTTCACCTTTTCTGCGTCGCACAAAGACACGGTGGTTGGAACCAAAGATCTCAAATTTGGACTCATCAGACCAAAGCACAGATTTCCACTGGGCTAATGTCCATTCCTTGTGTTCTTTAGCCCAAGCAAGTCTCTTCTGCTTGTTGCCTGTCCTTAGCAGTGGTTTCCTAGCTGCTATTTTACCATGAAGGCCTGCTGCACAAAGTCTCCTCTTAACAGTTGTTGAAGAGATGTGTCTGCTGCTAGAACTCTGTGTGACATTGACCTGGTCTCTAATCTGAGCTGCTGTTATCCTGCGATTTCTGAGGCTGGTGACTCAGATAAACTTATCCTCAGAAGCAGAGTTGACTCTTAGTCTTCCTTTCTTGGGGCAGTCCGCATGTGAGCCAGTTTCTTTGTAGCTCTTGATGGGTTTTGCAACTGCACTTGGGAACACTTTCAAAGTTTGCCCAATTTTTCGGACAGACAGACCTTCATTTCTTAAAGTAATGATGGCCACTCGTTTTTCTTTACTTAGCTGCTTTTTTCTTGCCATAATACGAATTCTAACAGTCTATTCAGTAGGACTATCAGCTGTGTATCCACCTGATTTCTGCACAACACAACTGATGGTCTCAACCCCATTTATAAGGCAAGAAATCCCACTTATTAAACCTGACAGGGCACACCTGTGAAGTGAAAACCATTTCCGGTGACTACCTCTTGAAACTCATCAAGAGAATGCCAAGAGTATGCAAAGCAGTCATCAAAGCAAAAGGTGGCTACTTTGAAGAACCAAGAATATAAGACATATTTTCAGTTGTTTCACACTTTTTTGCTAAGTATATAATTCCACATGTGTTAATTCATAGTTTTGATGCCTTCAGTGTGAATGTACAATTTTCCAAGTCATGAAAATACAGAAAAATCTTTAAATGAGAAGGTGTGTCCAAACTTTTGGTCTGTACTGTACGTTGTCAGAAAATACTACCATTTCAGGCCTCCATTAAAAATTTCTTTCAGTGTGTCAGTGAAGCAATTAACAGCAGTTTGCTGTTCAAACTACTTACCTACAGGCCATGTATTTACAACTCTGTTTTCTCCGTCACACGGATCACATATAAGTTCGCTCCAAACTCAAGCATTTGTAGTGATCGTGGAAGATATTGTCCTCCATTTAAAATGGGCAAGGCACGTGGCAAGGGACGGGGAACTGGACGTGATGGTGATGGTGCATGCAGAGGCCGAGGACAACGCCGTGGGCAAGCTGAAATTGTGCGACAACAAATACCCACATCTTTTCGCCTGATCTTCCTGTCCCAATTCCTAGGGGACCGCAGCACACCACTATTGAGCCCAGAGCATTGTCAAAAGGTTGTTGGTTGGATAGCGGATAATGCTTCCAGTCATTTAGCCACCACCACCACCACCACCCTGTCTTCTACACGGTCAAGTCTCAGTAGCCGTGTTTCTGGACTGCATACTCCTCACCCTGATCCTCCTTCCTCCCACCATGCCGAGTGCCCGGAGACAACTGATCCCACACTTGGACACTCTGAAGAGCTGTTCACTTTTCCATTTATAGATTCTGGTCTCTCGCCCGGTCCACTTGAAGCAGGGCAAGAGGAGATCGCGTGTAGCGATGCCAAAATATTTGAGCAGCCACGATCACATGAAGGCGACGGTGGAAAAGTGTCACTAGAGGTGGACAATGATAAGACACAATTGCCAGAAAGTCAGGAGGAGGACCAGGGTGTGGAAGTGGAAGACGGGATGGTGGATGATATAGTAACTGACACAACCTGGCAGGAGGACATGCAGAGCGAGGACAGCAGCACACAGGGGGGGGGGGCAGAGCACCCCAGCAGGCAGGAAGAAGCAGTGTGGTGGCCGCAGACAGAAGGCAGGCAACTGTTAACCGTAACACCAACACGAAGGAAGTTGCCAGTACAACTGTTAGGTCTTCCCAAGTCTGGTTGTTTTTTAAAGACTCTGCCGATAACCCCAAAAAGGCCATTTGCACCACCTGCCAGGCCAGCATCAGCAGGGGTGGCAAAACGACCAGCCTGACCACCACCAGCATGATCAGGCACATGGCAGCATAGCACCCGACTTTGTGGGCCGAAACCCAGGGTCCAGGAAGAGTGTCTGCAGGTGGCACCATTGCTTCTTCCACTGTTGTGGATGCAAGCCAATTGTTAGAACTCTCCTGTTAGGTTTTTTCTATTTTGCTGGTCACATGACCTTTTTTGCCTATTTAATCCTGCTCCGCCCTTCTGGCCATGCTGGACTTCATTGTAATTTCTACTCTTAAGTAGAGCTAGCCAGGTGCTTTGTAACCTTTCTCAGTCAGTTTAGCTATGTCTTTTGACCTCTATGTTCTATGCTGTTTGTTTGTCTTTTTACTGCTACAATTTCTGCTAGGAGGTGTCCATCTTTCTCCCAGTCCCTAGTTCTTGAAGGGATCCCTCCCTCACATCTATAGGTCTTCGTTCAGACTAGCTGAGGACTTTAGCGGGTCTGATCGCAGGATCAGGTTCCCCGTTACATCGTAGGGATCTAGCTTAGTTCTATTGTAGGGACAGATCTCCTGTCTTTCCTTAGTGCTTTTAACCTATCATATCAGTAAGTCCAGCCCAAAAATATCTCTAAGGAAAGATCTCCAGTTTCCATCATGGTGTCGGTTCTGGATTTGGCTCAACGCCTGCAGGGACTCTCTCTGGAGGTGGCCGAGCTCCAACAACACGTGAGTAGCTGTTCTGGAGCGCATTTTGTGGAGCCAAAGGTACGATTGCCTGATTTATTTTTTGGTGAACAACAAGATTTTTTTTCCTTTAAAAATGCTTGTTTATTATATTTTCGTTTGAGACCCAGATCCTCTGGTGATGAATCACAGCGCATAGGGTTCATAATGTCACTTTTGCTCAAAAAACATCAGGGATGGGCCTTTTCTCTCCAACCTAGTGATCCGTGCTTTAGATCAGTGGATAGTTTTTTTTCTGCTTTGGGGTTGTTGTATGATGATCCTGATCGTGTCTCATCAGCTGAGACGGAATTGAGACGCTTGAGGCAGGGATCAGGTAATGTGGAAAATTATTGTACTCACTTCCGTCGGTGGTCTGCTCAGGTGGGGTGGAACGATTCAGCTCTGAAAAGTTTGTTTCTTGCTGGGCTAGATGAAAGGGTTAAGGATCTGCTTATTGCTTATCCTACACCTGGAAATTTGCAGGAGGCAATGCAATTAGCTTTACGGGTGGACAGGAGACTGCGTGCAAGGGTTAATGAGAGTAAATCCTTTGCCATGTCAGCTCCTAGTCTTGAGAGAGTCTGTACTGACATTGGAGAGCCGATGGAGATTGGGGCGATGTCACCCCACTCTCAGGAAAAAGACCGCAGGTTTTCTGAAGGTTTGTGCTTTTATTCCGGAAAATCTGACCATTTCATTAAGAACTGTGTGCTTCGTATGAACGAAGAAAAAAAAAAAAAGGTCAGTTACGCCCGTATAGCCTGTTTAAACACTAAGGGGGTATTTCTTTCTGCTACTACTGCAGCTCAGGAAGAAATAATTGAATTTCGGTTATTTGTGGATTGTGGCTCTACTCTGAATGTGATTGATGGGGGATTCTTGGAAAAACTTAAATTAAAACCCAAAACTTTGTCATCCCCTATTGCCGTGGTTTCTGTCGATGGCTCTCCCTTGAAATGTGTTACTCACAAGGTCTGTGAATTTCCCCTCACTATTAATAGTATTCACCAAGAAAATTTGGATTTGGTAGTATCAAATAATTTGCCTTCTCCAGTAGTTTTGGGGTT
Organism: Phyllobates terribilis; assembly: GCF_046119375.1. NCBI lineage: Eukaryota > Metazoa > Chordata > Amphibia > Anura > Dendrobatidae > Phyllobates > Phyllobates terribilis. The sequence continues at coordinate 153,059,208 of NW_027362764.1, read as the reverse complement.
ACCCTGGTTAAAATTGCACAATCCTGTACTGGATTGGTCTACTAATGAAATTAAGTCCTGGAGCCCTAAGTGTTATGACTAGTGTTGAGCCACCCCCGTAGTGTTCGAGTTCGGTTCGGTTCGTCGAACACCCGTGTGTTTGCCGAACTGTTCGTCGAACTGTTCGTCGAACACCTTCGAACACCATTAAAACCAATGGCAGGCAAACAAAAACACATAGAAACACATAGAAAACACCTTCAAAGGTGTCCAAAAGCTGACAAACTGCTCAGAAGACACAACTAACACATGGAAAAGTGACAAGTACATATAGTCATGAGAAAAGAAAAGAGGTGGAGGAGTAAAAGGAGGGGGAGACACAGATATAGGCATGTCATGCCCTTCTAAAATCCAAAAAGTGAGAAGCCGACACGTTCAGTCCGCTCCTGCCCGTGCCACCTCCGTGTCGCTGGGTTTGTGCCAGAGCCGCGGTGAACCCTGACGGCCAACCCCCCTCTCCCAATACTGGTGCCTGTCCGCTGGTGGGTCGAGCGAGCCCCCCTGTGGTGGAGGCAGCTCTAAGTTTTTTAATTTAAATTGTCTCTCTAATTTGAATGAATACACTTTAAATCCATTTACAAGGATCTATTGGAGGGCAAGTCTCATGCCAGCAGCCGCGTAATTCCAGCTCCAGTAGCGTCCACTAAAGCTGCTGCAGTTAAAAAGCTTTTATAAGGATCGAGCTCGGCTGTCCACCGCAAGGCATCCTACTGCCAGTCCCAGCCCCTATGCCTTGGGGTGCCTCCTGATGCTCTTCACTGAGTATCCCGTGGTCCCGAAGCATTTCCTTTGAAAAAATTAAGTGTCCAAACTACAGGTGGTGTAGCTTGCTTAACAGCCGGGATAATCCGCTGACTAGCAGACACTGCTACTAGGCACAAAGTATTTCCTGGGCTAGATGCAGTTAAAAATTTGTAAGTAGATACTCTCGTTGGATGCTGAGAAAGCATTCCATAGAGTCTCCTGGCACGCCATATATGATTCTCTTAAAAAGCTTGGGGTAGGGGTCTAGGGGACCCTTTTATAGCCAAAATCACGGCCCTGTATCACAATACGTCACCTAGGCTGAAGATAAATGGAACTGTAGCACCCTGAGGGCTCGGTTGCTACAGACGTATTGCACCTCACCCAGAGGTGTGATATCTCACTCTCAGGTAAGGCTGGAGTGTGGATCAGGACCCGACACCTGCATGCATTACACCACATTGCCGTGGGGCAGGGCGACCAATATGCCCCTGAGATGGGCATGACAGTCCCTGTCCCTGGCTGGAGTGGGGGGAGGGAACATTGAGGAAGGGGAACCCTGTAGTGCAGGAGCAGGGAGGAAGCAGTTCCTGGGTGCATTGAGAAGGGAGTATAAAAGGTGGGCACCATCTTAGTTCAGTGCAGAGAAGTCTGAGCAGAAGTGGCAGGGAGCAGGGGCTCTGCATGAGCTCTGCTCCGGAGGCGGGCCTTGTAACAGAGGCCCAGGCCTGCAAGAGGGAGAAGGAAGGAAGAGGAGCGGAGAAGGCTCCAGGAACGAGGAATGAAGGGATCCCAGGGGTGCGGACAGGCGAGTCGCCACCGCACGTCCGAATCTACCTGCGTGGAGGGGTCAGGCCAAAGGGGGAGACCGGTCCCCGAACTAGTGGAGGCAGGAAACGACCCTCAGCTAGAAACCGGAGGCTCTGACATTTTATGTGGCACAGCCCCTCGCTACACCCGCTAGGAAGGCACCACATAGGGTCAGGGAAACTGGCGCCAAGTTTACCAAGAGGAGGCCCGAGGCAGCCGGACAGAAGTGTTGGTAAGAAAGGCCAGACAAAGGACACACAAAGGGGGTCCTGTGAAGCGCTCCAAAGTTATCTGGGAGTTGTCTGAGCCCCTCACCTGGTGAGCACAGTACGACGTGGGCAGCCGTTACCTGCAGACGTGGTCTGGATAATAAGAACTGTGAGTAAAGGCCCTGAACTGCATCACTGACTCCGTGTCATTACTGCTGCTGCCCTGCACCATCACCCCCATCCTCCGCATACACTGCCCTGAGGCTATACTCCTCCCGTGGGGAGTTATGCTACGCTCTGCTGCACCCACAACACCAGCCTCAGCGGTCTGCCCTGTAGCGGCGGTTCACTCTGACTGCAATCCACGGGTGGCGTAGTCGGACATTTAAACATCAAAACCACATAAATAGTTCCGCCACTGGTTTGACCACCCTGAGCCACGGAACCGGGTCCCCGCCACGAAGACTACAACCACCAGCATCCACCAAAAAGGGTCCGGCTCCGGGTGTCCCAAGGCCCAGGGGGTGCGTCAGAACATTTTCATCACCTTTCACAATCACCAATGGGACAAGGCAGGGATGTCCTCTGTCCCCTCTCTTATACATCCTAGTGACGGAGCACCTGCTCTCATCAATTCGCCATAACCCCAATATTAGGTGGATTGAGGTGGGAGGCACCGAGTACAAGTGCTCTCTATTTGCTGATGATGTCCTAGTATATATCACTCAATCACATATATCCATCCATGCTGTTATGGCTGAAATAGATAACTTTGTTACATGGTCAAATTTTAAAATCAATGCAGCGAAGTCTGAGGCCCTCGATGTCTCCCTCCCCAAATCCATATAGGATTCCATCCAGTCCAACTTTCCCTTTGCCTGGCCCTCACAGGGTATCAAATACTTAGGAATTCCTATTCATAGAGACCTCTCCCATCTATGTTATCTTAATTTTGGGCCCTTTATTGAACAACTCCATACAGACCACGGTTGGCAAGTTAGAACTGTAAGATTCACTACGTGAACCACTGGTGTTTTGTGGAAAAGCACATGTACACTGCGTTCCAAATTATTATGCAAAAAGTGTTTAGGAGTGATAAGGGAAGAATTTGTTTGTTTGTCAGTTAAACTCATTGATGGTGATGTGTGTCAGGGCTCTTTATATCACTGTAAGCAATTGCAGACACCTGTGCTAATTAGTTTGGCAGCTGTGTCCAATGAAAGGCAAGACTACTTAAAAAGGCTGTCTCACATTATTAAGCAGCCTATATTTTCTGCCAAAATGGGAAAGAAAAAGGATGTGTCGGCTGCTGAGAAGCAACAAATTGTGGAGTGTTTAGGTCAAGGCATGACTACAATCAACATTGTGCGATGATCAGGATGAAGTGTCTTGGCAATCAAGAAGTATGTAGCTGATTCACAGTACACACGTGTGCGTGCTGATAAGGGCAAATTGAGGACTCTTTCCTACAGGCAATTACGTCAGGTTGAAAGAGCAGCGGCAAAAAAGCCTTGTCATAGCAGCAGACAAGTTTTTGAAGCTGCTTGTGCCTCCAACGTCCCCCGAACAACAAGATGCAGGGTCCTTCAGAGGTTTGCAGCTGTGCATATGCCATCCTGTCGACCTCCTCCATCCACTTCACACAAGCAGAAACGGCTCCAGTGGGCCAAACATTACATGAAGACTGATTTCAAAACTGTATTGTTCACGGATGAGTGCCGTGCAGCGCTCGATGGTCCAGATGGATGGAGTGGAGGATGGCTGGAGCATCATTAAAAGGAGTGTCTATGATGGCGGGAGGCAGTTCACATCTAAGCAACAGCTCTGGGAGGGTATTCTGTCCTCATGCAAAACAATTGAAGCAGAAACCATCCAAAACCTGACAAATTCAATGGACGAGAGAGTTCAGAAGCTCCTTTCGAACAAGGGGTCCTATGTGAAAATGTAACATCACCTAGAATAAAGTTTTGAGTTGAAAACTGTTTGATTTCAGTTTCTAACAACCTGCTAATGCTTATAATTTCAAAAATGACCATTTTTTGGTCTTTATTAAAATGAAAAGGTTGATCGAAAAGTTTGGGGGATCTAAGAGTGTGGCAACCCAGTAGTCATGATTACTTCGAATTCTGACAATATGAGGGTCATGCTGCAGGTAATGCAGCAAGAAGGCACTTATGTGTCTTGCGCATCTCGGAGCCCCAAAATTATTTTCCGGGCTAGATGCAGCTAAAAATTATTATTAATTTTAAATCTGGTGAAGCTTTAGTATAGATGGCCTAATAGGATCAGTGCTGCACACTGCTACAAAGCCCAAATTATTTTCCAGTCAAGATACAGATAAACATGATTAGTAATTTTAAATCTGGTGGAGCTTATTATAGATGGCCTAATAGAATCAGTGCTGCACACTGCTACAAAGCCCAAATTATTTTCCAGCCAAGATATAGATAAACATGATTAGTAATTTGAAAGCTTAAAACGGTTGGTAGGGTGATTTTAACCAATCATCAAGCTTTTACTCTCCCCAGGATGACACAGGGGTAGAAAAGTCGTTTCGGATCCATGATTTGTTCATCTTTATGAACGTGAGTCTGTCTACATTATCAGTGGAGAGCCGCGTGCGCTTATCTGTCAGCACACCACCAGCAGCGCTGAACACACGTTCAGACGGAACGCTGGCTGCGGGGCATGACAAGATCTCCAAGGCGTAAGTGGCTAGCTCCGGCCATTTATCCAGATTGGAAGCCCAAAAAGAGCAAGGGTCCAGTGACACAGTCGTGGCTTCAATGTTTCCTTGGAGATACTCCTGTACCATCGTCTCTAGGCGTTGATTATGTGTCAGACTTCTTGTCTCCTGTGGCCTTGCAAAGGATGGGCTAAAAAAGTGGTGAAATGATTCCGCAAAATTCATGTTACCAGCAGATACTGTGGTTCTGTTACGGTTTGAGTGCTGAACACTTGACGGTCCCACGGTTGGCAAGTTGGAACTGTGAGATTCACTACGTGCACCACTGGTATTTTGTGGAAAAGCACATGTAAGATTCTGCAACAGTCTCTGCTGATACTCCTGCATGCGTGCATCCCTTTCTATGGCAGGAATAATTTCTGCAAATTTACTTTTGTACCGGCGATCTAACTGTGTGGCAACCCAGTAGTCAGGATTATTTCTAATTCTCACAATTCGAGGGTCATGTTGCAGGTAGTGCAGCAAGAAGGCACTCATGTGTGTTGCGCATCCAGGAGCACCAAGTCCCTGTTGTGTTGGTGGCGAGGTAACAATCATGCTTCCTTCCTCTGTCCTCTCCCCCCAACCTCGCACAACAGAAATGTGATCAAGGTCTCCCTCATCTGATGAGTCTTCCATCAGTTCGTCCTCCACTTCTTCCTGGGCTCCTGCACCTTCCTCACTAGTTTGGCTGCTACCATGCGCCCTGGTAAAACCATCTCCCCCACCCTCACATGCCTGCCGCCTTGGTGCTGCCGACCGTCTGGACCTTGCAGATGTTAGCCCTTCCGCATACAACTCCTCCTCCTCTACTTCCTCCACCTCCTGTTGTGCCACCACCTGACTCCGAATTCTGTTTAACATGTGCTCCAGCATGTAAATCACCGGAATAGTCATGCTGATAATGGCATCGTCAGCACTAAACATCTTCGTCGCCATTTCAAAACTGTGCAGAAGGGTGCATAGGTCCCTGATCTGAGACCACTCCTCCAGCGTGGTTTGCCCCACCTCTGAATCTCGTTGGCCCAGGCTATACGTCAGAACGTATTGCACCAGGGCTTGTCGGTGCTGCCACAGTCGCTGCAACATGTGCAGAGTTGAATTCCACCGGGTAGGCACATCGCATTTTAGCCGGTGAAGTGGCAGGCCCAACGACTTCTGTAGAGATGTAAGTCGCTGAGCTGCGGGATGCGAACGGCGGAAGTGAGCACACAGCGACCGTGCCCTCTGCAGAAGGCCATCTAGTCTGGGATAGTGGGCTAAAAATTGCTGGACAACCAGGTTCAACACATGAGCCATACAAGGCACGTGTGTGACATTGCCCCGGCGAAGGGCCGCACCCAGGTTTGCAGCATTGTCGCACACGGCCTTCCCTGGTTTCAGGTCCAGTGGAGACAACCATTCATGAAATTGGTTCTCCAGAGCTGACCACAACTCCTCAGCTGTGTGACTCACATTTCCCAGACATTTCAATGTAAAAACCGCCTGATGACGTTGAGCCCTACTGCCAGCATAGTAAGGAGGTGTGCAGGATCCCTTCTGCGCAGTTAGAAAGCTTGTGGCATGACCAGACAGGCTTTGGGTGCAGGTGGAAGACCGAGAGGAGGTTGAGGAGGCAGAAGCAGTGGAGGAACTTTGACATAAAGAGGATTGACGCACAACTCGTGGGGACGGCAAGACTTGGACAGCAGCCCCTTGTCCTGCTGTCACCATAGTTACCCAGTGCCCAGTCAGCGACATGTAGCGCCCCTGTCCATGCCTACTCGTCCAAGTGTCTGTGGTGAAATGCACCCTGTCACACACAGAGTTTCTCAAAGAAGCGGTGATGTTGTGTGCGACATGCTGGTGGAGCGCAGGCACACCTTTCTTTGAGAAGTAGTGCCGACTGGGCATCTGGTACTGGGGCACTGCGACGGACATAAGGTCTCGAAAATCTTCTGTGTCCACCAGGCGGAAAGGCAGCATTTCTGTAGCCAAGAGCTTGCAGATGGTGAAATTCAACCTCTTAGCTTTCTCATGGCTAGGAGGAAATGGTCTTTTACTTGTTCACATCTGAGGGACAAACTGCCGATCTGTGAGGAAGATGCAGGCGGACATGTTAGGTTGCCTTGATCCAAAGGTGGTGCTATCGATGTCGGACAGCGCTCAACACCAGCTGGTGTTACCACCTCCAAAGAAAATGATGACCTGCCAATCACGCTGGCTGTTGCGGGTAAAGAGGTGGCAGGTCTGCGCCCCAAAACAGGTGTGACTGCTGTCCCCCCAGTCACAGAGGATGAAGAGGCCGCGGATGCACAAGATATGGCAGACGGTGGTTGGCCCGGCCGGCTAGGCCGCATTGTAGCACACTGAGCTTCCCACTGCAACTTATGCTTCATGTCCATGTGCCGGTTCATGCATGAAGTACTCAAACTATGTATTTTTTGGCCTCTACTTAGCTTTTGCTGACAAATGTTACAGATAACACGAGTTGGGTCATCTTTATCGATCTGAAAAAATGCCCAGGCTATGCAAGGCTTAGCACCCATGCGACCTGAAGAGCCACCACGACTTGTGGTGAGAGGCAGAGTTGTGTTTGAGGATGCAGTTGTTGACGTGCTTCCAGTACTACATCTCTGTCCAGGAAGGCGCAACCTGACCTCGTCGTCACTAGCATCTTCCTCCACCTCCTCTGCTGACCTCATCTCTTGGCTGACTGTGGGTTGACAGTAAGTGGGATCTCCAACCTCATCATCATCACCCTGTGCGTTATCACATCCGTCGTCCTCAGAGCCAACCTGTTCCTGCTCTGACAAAAAACTAAAGTTGTCGCTCCAATCAGGTATTTGAGTCTTATCATCGTCTTCCTCATTGTCTCCACCAACAGGAGTTACAGTTTGGGAATGAGGGTCTACATTATGGTCAGAACCTTCTGCGTCTGGTCCTGGATCCGACTCATAAAGATTCTGGGCATCAGTGCAGATCATTTCCTCGTCTGGATTCACAGAAGCGCTGGAGTCGACCTCTGATTCCCAGGCTATAGTATGAGTAAACAGCTCTGCAGACTCAATCATCTGTTCTACCTCATACTCAGACGGGCAGCTGGAGATTTGGGAGCTGTGAGGAAGCAAGTGCGATTGGGGTGACACCTTTGAGGACTGGAGTATTTGTGATGTTGAAGTTGATGTGGAGGAGAGCCCACTTAAAGAAGCACTTGATATCCGTTGAAGCACCTGCTGTTTTTGTGCCTCATCTGGAATTTGTAGCGATTGGCGTGGCCGTAAGAAAGGGATCTTATCACATTGTCCGCTAAAAGAAGTAGACATTTTAGTTTGGCTGGAAGATGGTCTTTCTTCTGCAGATGTTACTGTTGCTTTAACACCTACCCCACGGACACAACCTTTTTTCCCCTTCCCAACACGCCTATTCCCCTTTCCACCAGCAGCAGGCCTTTTTCCACTCATTTTGGTGGTTAACTAATTCACAACTCTGGAGTTGTTTGCACAAAAAAACAATGGATGGGAACCGAGCAGAGCTGAGTGGCCAAACTGTGGTATTAGGCCAAAACTATTGGCTGGGTTAGATGCAGAAAAAAATTATATTCAATTTGCAACCTTATGGAGGTCAGTATAGATGGACTAATAGAACAAGTCCAACACACAGCTAGAAGGCCAAATATTTATTCAGAGGTAGATGCAGAAAAAAATTATATTCAGTTTGCAACCTTATGGAGGTCAGTATAGATGGACTAATAGAACAAGTCCCACACACAGCTAGAAGGCAAAATATTTTTTCAGAGGTAGATGCAGAAAAAAATTATATTCAGTTTGCAACCTTATGGAGGTCAGTATAGATGGACTAATAGAACAAGTCCCACACACAGCTAGAAGGCCAAATATTTTTTCAGAGGTAGATGCAGAAAAAAATTATATTCAGTTTGCAACCTTATGGAGGTCAGTATAGATGGACTAATAGAACAAGTCCCACACACAGCTAGAAGGCCATATATTTTTTCAGAGGTAGATGCAGAAAAAAATTATATTCAGTTTGCAACCTTATGGAGGTCAGTATAGATGGACTAATAGAACAAGTCCCACACACAGCTAGAAGGCCAAATATTTTTTCAGAGGTAGATGCAGATAAAAATTATATTCAGTTTGCAACCTTATGGAGGTCAGTATAGATGGACTAATAGAACAAGTCCCACACACAGCTAGAAGGCCAAATATTTTTTCAGAGGTAGATGCAGAAAAAAATTATATTCAGTTTGCAACCTTATTGAGGTCAGTATAGATGGACTAATAGAACAAGTCCCACACACAGCTAGAAGGCCAAATATTTTTTCAGAGGTAGATGCAGAAAAAAATTATATTCAGTTTGCAACCTTATGGAGGTCAGTATAGATGGACTAATAGAACAAGTCCCACACACAGCTAGAAGGCCAAATATTTTGTCAGAGGTAGATGCAGAAAAAAATTATATTCAGTTTGCAACCTTATGGAGGTCAGTATAGATGGACTAATACAACAAGTCACACACACAGCTAGAAGCCCAATATTTTTTCAGAGGTAGATGCAGAAAAAAATATATTCAGTTTGCAACCTGATGGAGGTCTGTATAGATGGATTAATAGAACAAGTCCCACACACAGCTAGAAGCCCAATATTTTTTCAGAGGTAGATGAAGAAAAAAATATATGCAGTTTGTAACCTGATGGAGGTCAGTATAGATGGACTAGTACAACAAGTCCCACACACAGCTAGAAGCCCAATATTTTTTCAAAGCTAGATGCAGAAAAAAATTATATTCAATTTGCAACCTGATGGAGGTCAGTATAGATGGACTAATAGAACAAGTCCCACACACAGCTAGAAGGCCAAATATTTTTTCAGAGGTAGATGCAGAAAAAAATTATATTCAGTTTGCAACCTTATGGAGGTCAGTATAGATGGACTAATAGAACAAGTCCCACACACAGCTAGAAGGCCAAATATTTTTTCAGAGGTAGATGCAGAAAAAAATTATATTCAGTTTGCAACCTTATGGAGGTCAGTATAGATGGACTAATAGAACAAGTCCCACACACAGCTAGAAGGCCAAATATTTTTTCAGAGGTAGATGCAGAAAAAAATATATTCAGTTTGCAACCTGATGGAGGTCTGTATAGATGGATTAATAGAACAACTCGTACACACAGCTAGAAGCCCAATATTTTTTCAGAGGTAGATGAAGAAAAAAATATATGCAGTTTGCAACCTGATGGAGGTCAGTATAGATGGACTAGTACAACAAGTCCCACACACAGCTAGAAGCCCAATATTTTTTCAGAGCTAGATACAGAAAAAAATTATATTCAATTTGCAACCTGATGGAGGTCAGTATAGATGGACTAATAGAACAAGTCCCACACACAGCTAGAAGGCCAAATATTTTTTCAGAGGTAGATGCAGAAAAAAATTATATTCAGTTTGCAACCTTATGGAGGTCAGTATAGATGGACTAATAGAACAAGTCCCACACACAGCTAGAAGGCCAAATATTTTTTCAGAGGTAGATGCAGAAAAAAATATATTCAGTTTGCAACCTGATGGAGGTCTGTATAGATGGATTAATAGAACAAGTCCCACACACAGCTAGAAGCCCAATATTTTTTCAGAGGTAGATGAAGAAAAAAATATATGCAGTTTGCAACCTGATGGAGGTCAGTATAGATGGACTAGTACAACAAGTCCCACACACAGCTAGAAGCCCAATATTTTTTCAGAGCTAGATGCAGAAAAAAATTATATTCAATTTGCAACCTTATGGAGGTCAGTATAGATGGACTAATAGAATGATGCTATGCCCAAAAGATTTTACTTCACTAGGTGCAGTAAAAAAATTGGTATTCTAAACACAGGTGGTATATCTTGCAACACAGATAGGCTACTCCACTGACTAACACACTCTGCAATAGGCCAAAAAGGATTAGCTTTGCTAGATTCAGCCAAATGCTGTGAAAAAAACTTGCACAGCACTGGCACAGACCTGCCTGGCAAAAACTGATAGGAACTGATGTAACCTAGTCCTGAAAAGGACTCCAATTACAATTAGTCTTTACTCCCACAATCTATCTATTTAAGAGCACAGACCTGCCTGATAAAAGTCGTAGGAAATGCTGTAACCTAGTCCTTAAAAGGACTGCAATCACAACTATTCCCTACTCCCAAGCTATCTGTAGATTTGTGTGAAAATTGGCTTGAAATTAACAAGGTATAGCGCACACAGCAACAGCGGTGCCGTCTAACACGCAGCTGCAGCAGTGAGAAAATGGTGGCGACGGGGAAAATGGCTTGGTCTTATAGGGCAAGGACATGTGACATACACTGCCAATGACACATGCCCTTGCTTGTGTGAAAAAAAGCACTTCGCTCCGTGTGTGCGCTGCTGATAGGCTGACAGATTGCACCTCCCCACTGCAAATGCGGGAAAGAGAAAAAAAAATGGAGATCTTCATTGTTCCTGCATAGATCCATCCCCTGCCCCTCCCCCCACCCCGCTGTACACTCAAACTGCGTATTAACATTAATTTTCATAATTACTGAGAAAAAATCCAGTTATGATTTTGGTGCACGAACAGTTATCGAACATAACCTTGAACTGCCGAATTTTTCTCAAATTGTTCGTGTTCGCCGAACGGCTCGAACACCGCCCAAAACAGCTCGAATTTGAGATTGGCGAACAGTTCGAGTAGAACAACGCTCATCTCTAGTTATGACTAGTGTTGTAACGGGCGCATTGCTGCTGTGGATAAAGGGGAATTACCTGTACCTATTCAGGATTTTTGGAAAGTTTTTTCTGAGGAGGAGTCGCAAATTTTGCCTCCCCATAGAGACTATGATTGTACCATTGAATTTGTCCCTGGAGCAACTCTTCCTAAAAGTCGTTTATTTAATCTTACTCTTCCTGAGAGAAAGGCTTTGGAGGAATACATACAGACAAGCTTGGCCGCCGGTCATATCAGACCCTCTAGGTCACCTGTGGCTGTTGGATTTTTTTTTGTTAAAAAAAAGGACGGCGGTTTACGTCCTTATCTGGACTTTCCGAGATTAATAAAATTACTGTATGCAATCCCTACCCACTGCCATTGATTCCTGATTTGTTTAACCAGTTAGTGGGGGCCAATTGGTTCTCTAAAATTGATCTCCGTGGGGGCATACAATTTGTTGCGCATGAAGGAGGGTGATGAATAGAAGACTGCTTTTAACACTCCCGTGGGTCATTTTGAGAATCTGGTTATGCCTTTTGGACTTACCAATGCACCAGCATTTTTTCAGAATCTTATTAATGACATCCTTAGACCTTTGATCGGCAAAAATGTGGTTGTGTATTTGGATGACATTTTGATTTATTCGCCTGATCTGGAGTCTCATTGGCGGAGCGTACGTGAGGTATTACAGTTATTAATTGACAATTCGCTTTTTGCTAAGCTAGAGAAATGTGAGTTCGCTGTACAGAGAATTAGTCTTTTGGGCTACATTATCTCCAGCGAGGGCTTTGAGATGGACCCGGTGAAAGTTCAAGCTGTGCAGGAATAGCCTAGGCCTATTGGTTTGAAATCGATACAGAGGTTTTTGGGTTTCGCCAATTATTACAGAAAATTCATTAAAAAAATTTCTATTATTGTTAAACCACTGACCGATCTCACCAGGAAAGGTGCTAATACGGTTCAGTGGACTACTGAGGCCATTGAAGCGTTTGTGTTTCTAAAGGAGAGGTTCAGCTCTGCCCCCATCCTTATGCAGCCTGATGTGACTAAGCCGTTTTTGGTTGAGGTTGATGCTTCTTCTGTGGGGGTCGGTGCGGTGTTGTCTCAGGAAAACAAGGATGGAGTACATCCCTGTGCCTTTTTTTCCAAAAAATTTTCTGAGACTGAACTTAATTACGATATTGGTAATCGGGAATTGCTGGCTATTAAACTCGCATTTGAACACTGGCGTCATCTCTTGGAAGGTGCTGAATTTCCCATTCAGGTTTTCACTGATCATAAAAATCTGATCTATCTTGATGCTGCCAAGCGCTTGAATACCCGTCAGGCTAGGTCGGCACTTTTTTTTTCGCGGTTTAATTTTTCCGTTACTTACATCCCGGGTACCAAGAATGTTAAAGCTGATGCGTTGTCTCGCAGCTTTTCTCCCATGGTCGGTGCTGAGGAGGAGGAGAGCATTTTACAAGAAGGTGTTGTGATTGCTGCATTGGTCTCCGTTTTGGAAGATGAGATTCTTAAAGCACAGGAGAATGCCCCATCTAACACTCCCCATGGGAGGTTGTTTGTGCCTAGGACCTTTAGGAGAGATTTGTTTGTTGAGTGTCATGAGTCTCGGTTGGCAGGTCATCCAGGAATTTCTGAGACCAAGAGACTTGTGGGTCGCAATTTTTGGTGGCCTGGATGGCAGAAGGAAGTCATTAAGTGGGTGCGTCAATGTACTGTGTGTGCTAGATCTAAGTCTTCTCATACTCCTGCTGCAGGGTTGCTTTGCCCTCTGGAGGTTCCTAGTGCACCTTGGACACATCTGGCTATGGGCTTTATTACTGACCTTCCCTCCTCTGAGGGTTTCACGGTCATCTGGGTGGTCGTGGACCGTTTTAGCAAGATGTGTCACTTGATTCCCTTCATCAAACTGCCCTGCGCTAAGGCACTCGCTAAGGCCTTTGTCAAGGAAATTGTCAGACTCCATGGTCTTCCTACTGACATTGTTTCTGATAGGGGACCTCAGTTCGTGGCTCGTTTTTGGCGTGCCTTTTGTGACAGGTTGGGAGTTCATTTGTTGTTTTCTTCTGGATATCATCCTGAGTCTAATGGCCAGACAGAAAGGAAGAATCAGGATGTTGAGCAGTTCTTGCGTTGTTTTGTGGCAGACAATCAAGAGGGGTGGTCTGAGTTTCTGCCGCTTGCTGAATTTGCTCTTAACAACCATACATCCTCTTCTGCTGGGTGTTCGCCTTTTTTTTGTTGTTCTGGGAGACATCTGTCTTTTGGGTCATTCTCCAAATTGGTATCGGCTGTGCCTGAGGAGGAGAGTTTTTCCGGTGATTTGGAGAGAGTTTGGACGGATGTGCGTGGTAATCTTCAGGAGGCTAACAAAAAATCTAAGAGGTACTTTGACAGGAAACTTCAAGAGGTTTTGTTTACGGTTGGTGACATGGTTTGGTTGTCCTCTAAGAATCTGCGGTTGAGGATTCCTTCTAAAAAATTGGGTCCCAAGTTTGTAGGGCCCTTTAAGGTGCTTCAGGTAGTTAACCAATCTGCTGTTAGGTTGGAGGTTCCTACTAGAGATGAGCGTTGTTCTACTCGAACTGTTCGCCAATCTCAAATTCGAGCTGTTTTGGGCGGTGTTCGAGCCGGTCGGCGAACACGAACAATTTGAGAAAAATTCGGCTGTTCGAGGTTATGTTCGATAACTGTTCGTGCACCAAAATCATAACTGGATTTTTTCTCAGTAATGATGAAAATTAATGTTAATACGCAGTTTGAGTGTACAGCGGGGCGGGGGGAGGGGCAGGGGATGGATCTCTGCAGGAACAATGAAGGTCTCCATTTTTTTTTCTCTTTCCCGCATTTGCAGTGGGGAGGTGCAATCTGTCAGCCTATCAGCAGCGCACACACGGAGCGAAGTGCTTTTTTTCACACAAGCAAGGGCATGTGTGATTGGCAGTGTATGTCACATGTCCTTGCCCTATAAGACCAAGCCATTTTCCCCGTCGCCACCATTTTCTCACTGCTGCAGCTGCGTGTTAGACGGCACCGCTGTTGCTGTGTGCGCTATACCTTGTTAATTTCAAGCCAATTTTCGCACAAATATACAGATAGCTTGGGAGTAGGGAATAGTTGTGATTGCAGTCCTTTTAAGGACTAGGTTACAGCATTTCCTACGACTTTTATCAGGCAGGTCTGTGCTCTTAAATAGATAGATTGTGGGAGTAAAGACTAATTGTAATTGGAGTCCTTTTCAGGACTAGGTTACATCAGTTCCTATCAGTTTTTGCCAGGCAGGTCTGTGCCAGTGCTGTGCAAGTTTTTTTCACAGCATTTGGCTGAATCTAGCAAAGCTAATCCTTTTTGGCCTATTGCAGAGTGTGTTAGTCAGTGGAGTAGCCTATCTGTGTTGCAAGATATACCACCTGTGTATAGAATACCAATTTTTTTACTGCACCTAGTGAAGTAAAATCTTTTGGGCATAGCATCATTCTATTAGTCCATCTATACTGACCTCCATCAGGTTGCAAACTGAATATAATTTTTTTCTGCATCTAGCTCTGAAAAAATATTTGGGCTTCTAGCAGTGTGTGGGACTTGGTCTATTAGTCCATCTATACTGACCTCCATCAGGTTGCAAATTAAAAATAATTTTTTTCTTCATTTAGCTCTGAAAAAATATTTGGGCTTCTAGCAGTGTGTGGGACTTGTTCTATTAGTCCTTCTATACTGACCTCCAGCAGGTTGCAAATTGAATATAATTTTTTTCTGCATCTAGCTCTGAAAAAATATTTGGGCTTCTAGCGGTGTGTGGGACTTGGTCTATTAGTCCATCTATACTGACCTCCATCAGGTTGCAAATTGAATAAAAAAAATTTCTGCATCTAGCTCTGAAAAAATATTTGGGCTTCTAGCGGTGTGTTGCAAATTAAAAATAATTTTTTTCTGCATCTAACCCAGCCAATAGTTTTGGCCTAATACCACAGTTTGGCCACTCAGCTCTGCTCGGTTACCATCCATTGTTTTTTTGTGCAAACAACTCCAGAGTTGTGAATTAGTTAACCACCAAAATGAGTGGAAAAAGGCCTGCTGCTGGTGGAAAGGGGAATAGGCGTGTTGGGAAGGGGAAAAAAGGTTGTGTCCGTGGGGTAGGTGCAGAAGAAAGACCATTTTCCAGCCAAACTAAAATGTCTACTTCTTTTAGCGGACAATGTGATAAGATCCCTTTCTTACGGCCACGCCAATCGCTACAAATTCCAGATGAGGCACAAAAACAGCAGGTGCTTCAACGGATATCAAGTGCTCCTTTAAGTGGGCTCTCCTCCACATCAACTTCAACATCACAAATACTCCAGTCCTCAAAGGTGTCACCCAAATCGCACTTGCTTCCTCACAGCTCCCAAATCTCCAGCTGCCCGTCTGAGTATGAGGTAGAACAGATGGTTGAGTCTGCAGAGCTGTTTACTCATACTATAGCCTGGGAATCAGAGGTCGACTCCAGCGCTTCTGTGAATCCAGACGAGGAAATGATCTGCACTGATGCCCAGAATCTTTATGAGTCGGATCCAGGACCAGACGCAGAAGGTTCTGACCATAATGTAGACCCTCATTCCCAAACTGTAACTCCTGTTGGTGGAGACAATGAGGAAGACGATGATAAGACTCAAATACCTGATTGGAGCGACAACTTTAGTTTTTTGTCAGGGCAGGAACAGGTTGGCTCTGAGGACGACGGGTGTGATAACGCACAGGGTGATGATGATGAGGTCGGAGATCCCACTTACTGTCAACCCACAGTCAGCCAAGAGATGAGGTCAGCAGAGGAGGTGGAGGAAGATGCTAGTGACGACGAGGTCAGGTTGCGCCTTCCTGGACAGAGACGTAGTACTGGAAGCACGTCAACAACTGCATCCTCAAACACAACTCTGCCTCTCACCACAAGTCGTGGTGGCTCTTCAGGTCGCATGGGTGCTAAGCCTTGCATAGCCTGGGCATTTTTTCAGATCGATAAAGATGACCCAACTCGTGTTATCTGTAACATTTGTCAGCAAAAGCTAAGTAGAGGCCAAAAAATACATAGTTTGAGTACTTCATGCATGAACCGGCACATGGACATGAAGCATAAGTTGCAGTGGGAAGCTCAGTGTGCTACAATGCGGTCTAGCCGGCCGGGCCAACCACCGTCTGCCATATCTTGTGCATCTGCGGCCTCTTCATCCTCTGTGACTGGGGGGACAGCAGTCACACCTGTTTTGGGGCGCAGACCTGCCACCTCTTTACCCGCAACAGCCAGCGTGATTGGCAGGTCATCATTTTCTTTGGAGGTGGTAACACCAGCTGGTCTTGAGCGCTGTCCGACATCGATAGCACCACCTTTGGATCAAGGCAACCTAACATGTCCGCCTGCATCTTCCTCACAGACCGGCAGTTTGCCGGGGACACCCTTATCAACCCCGTCTAAGCACAATAGCCAGCCCTCGGTCCCTCAGATGTGGACAAGTAAAAGACCATTTCCTCCTAGCCATGAGAAAGCTAAGAGGTTGAATTTCACCATCTGCAAGCTCTTGGCTACAGAAATGCTGCCTTTCCGCCTGGTGGACACAGAGGATTTTCGAGACCTTATGTCCGTCACAGTGCCCCAGTACCAGATGCCCAGTCGGCACTACTTCTCAAAGAAAGGTGTGCCTGCGCTCCACCAGCATGTCGCACACAACATCACCGCTTCTTTGAGAAACTCTGTGTGTGACAGGGTGCATTTCACCACAGACACTTGGACGAGTAGGCATGGACAGGGGCGTTACATGTCGCTGACTGGGCACTGGGTAACTATGGTGACAGCAGGACAAGGGGCTGCTGTCCAAGTCTTGCCGTCCCCACGAGTTGTGCGTCAATCCTCTTTATGACATTTTTCCTCCACTGCTTCTGCCTCCTCAACCTCCTCTCGGTCTTCCACCTGCACCCAAAGCCTGTCTGGTCATGCCACAAGCTTTCTAACTGCGCAGAAGGGATCCTGCACACCTCCTTACTATGCTGGCAGTAGGGCTCAATGTCATCAGGCGGTTTTTACATTGAAATGTCTGGGAAATGTGAGTCACACAGCTGAGGAGTTGTGGTCAGCTCTGGAGAACCAATTTCATGAATGGTTGTCTCCACTGGACCTGAAACCAGGGAAGGCCGTGTGCGACAATGCTGCAAACCTGGGTGCGGCCCTTCGCCGGGGCAATGTCACACACGTGCCTTGTATGGCTCACGTGTTGAACCTGGTTGTCCAGCAATTTTTAGCCCACTATCCCAGACTAGATGGCCTTCTGCAGAGGGCACGGTCGCTGTGTGCTCACTTCCGCCGTTCGCATCCCGCAGCTCAGCGACTTACATCTCTACAGAAGTCGTTGGGCCTGCCACTTCACCGGCTAAAATGCGATGTGCCTACCCGGTGGAATTCAACTCTGCACATGTTGCAGCGACTGTGGCAGCACCGACAAGCCCTGGTGCAATACGTTCTGACGTATAGCCTGGGCCAACGAGATTCAGAGGTGGGGCAAATCACGCTGGAGGAGTGGTCTCAGATCAGGGACCTATGCACCCTTCTGCACAGTTTTGAAATGGCGACGAAGATGTTTAGTGCTGACGATGCCATTATCAGCATGACTATTCCGGTGATTTACATGCTGGAGCACATGTTAAACAGAATTCGGAGTCAGGTGGTGGCACAAGAGGAGGTGGAGGAAGTAGAGGAGGAGGAGTTGTATGCGGAAGGGCTAACATCTGCAAGGTCCAGACGGTCGGCAGCACCAGGGCGGCAGGCATGTGAGGGTGGGGGAGATGATTTTACCAGGGCGCATGGTAGCAGCCAAACTAGTGAGGAAGGTGCAGGAGCCCAGGAAGAAGTGGAGGACGAACTGATGGAAGACTCATCAGATGAGGGAGACCTTGATCACATTTCTGTTGTGCGAGGTTGGGGGGAGAGGACAGAGGAAGGAAGCATGATTGTTACCTCGCCACCAACACAACAGGGACTTGGTGCTCCTGGATGCGCAACACACATGAGTGCCTTCTTGCTGCACTACCTGCAACATGACCCTCGAATTGTGAGAATTTGAAGTAATCCTGACTACTGGGTTGCCACACTGTTAGATCCCCGGTACAAAAGTAAATTTGCAGAAATTATTCCTGCCATAGAAAGGGATGCACGCATGCAGGAGTATCAGCAGAGACTGTTGCAGAATCTTACATGTGCTTTTCCACAAAATACCAGTGGTGCACGTAGTGAATCTCACAGTTCCAACTTGCCAACCGTGGGACCGTCAAGTGTTCAGCACTCAAACCGTAACAGAACCACAGTATCTGCTGGTAACATCAATTTTGCGGAATCATTTCACCACTTTTTTAGCCCATCCTTTGCAAGGCCACAGGAGACAAGAAGTCTGACACATAGTCAACGCCTAGAGACGATGGTACAGGAGTATCTCCAAGTAAACATTGAAGCCACGACTGTGTCACTGGACCCTTGCTCTTTTTGGGCTTCCAATCTGGATAAATGGCCGGAGCTAGCCACTTACGCCTTGGAGATCTTGTCATGCCCCGCAGCCAGCGTTCTGTCTGAACGTGTGTTCAGCGCTGCTGGTGGTGTGCTGACAGATAAGCGCACGCGGCTCTCCACTGATAATGTAGACAGACTCACGTTCATAAAGATGAACAAATCATGGATCCGAAACGACTTTTCTACCCCTGTGTCATCCTGGGGAGAGTAAAAGCTTGATGATTGGTTAAAATCACCCTACCAACCGTTTTAAGCTTTCAAATTACTAATCATGTTTATCTGTATCTTGACTGGAAAATAATTTGGGCTTTGTAGCAGTGTGCAGCACTGATCCTATTAGGCCATCTATAATAAGCTTCACCAGATTTAAAATTAAAAATAATTTTTAGCTGCATCTAGCCCGGAAAATAATTTTGGGGCTCCGAAATGCGCAAGACACATAAATGCCTTCTTGCTGCACTACCTGCAGCATGACCCTCATATTGTCAGAATTCGAAGTAATCATGACTACTGGGTTGCCACACTCTTAGATCCCCCAAACTTTTCGATCAACCTTTTCATTTTAATAAAGACCAAAAAAATGGTCATTTTTGAAATTATAAGCATTAGCAGGTTGTTAGAAACTGAAATCAAACAGTTTTCAACTCAAAACTTTATTCTAGGTGATGTTACATTTTCACATAGGACCCCTTGTTCGAAAGGAGCTTCTGAACTCTCTCGTCCATTGAATTTGTCAGGTTTTGGATGGTTTCTGCTTCAATTGTTTTGCATGAGGACAGAATACCCTCCCAGAGCTGTTGCTTAGATGTGAACTGCCTCCCGCCATCATAGACACTCCTTTTAATGATGCTCCAAAGGTTCTGAATGGGGTAGAGGTCAGGGGAGCATGGGGGTCACACCATAAGTTTGTCCCCTTTTATGCCCATATCAGCCAGAGATGCAGATGTTTTATGTGCAGCATGAGATGGTGCATTATCATGCAGAAAAATGATCTTGCTGTGAAATACACGGTTCTTCTTCTTGAACCATGGCAGGAAGTGCTGTTTGAGAAAATCCACATACATTATGGAGTTCATCTTTAGCGCCTTCAGGGATCCTAAAGGGGCCGACAATCTCTCTCCCCATGATTCCAGCCCAAAACATTACTCCACCTCCTCCTTGTTGGCGCTGTAGCCGTGTTTGCGTGGGGTGTCCATCAACCAGCCATCCTCCACTCCATTCATCTGGACCATCGAGCGCTGCACGGCACTCATCCGTGAACAAAACAGTTTTGAAATCAGTCTTCATGTAATGTTTGGCCCACTGGAGCCGTTTCTGCTTGTGTGAAGTGGATAGAGGAGGTCGACAGGATGGCGTATGCACAGCTGCAAACCTCTGAAGGACCCTGCATCTTGTTGTTCGGGGGACGTTGGAGGCACAAGCAGCTTCAAAAACTTGTCTGCTGCTATGACAAGGCTTTTTTGCCGCTGCTCTTTCAACCTGACGTAATTGCCTGTAGGAAAGAGTCCTCAATTTGCCCTTATCAGCACGCACACGTGTGTACTGTGAATCAGCTACATACTTCTTGATTGCCAAGACACTTCATCCTGATCATCGCACAATGTTGATTGTAGTCATGCCTTGACCTAAACACTCCACAATTTGTTGCTTCTCAGCAGCCGACACATCCTTTTTCTTTCCCATTTTGGCAGAAAATGTAGGCTGCTTAATAATGTGAGAGAGCCTTCTTAAGTAGTCTTGCCTTTCATTGGACACACCTGCCAAACTAATTAGCACAGGTGTCTGCAATTGCTTACAGTGATATCAAGAGCCCTGACACACATCACCATCAATGAGTTTAACTGACAAACAAACAAATTCTTCCCTTATCACTCCTAAACACTTTTTGCATAATAATTTGGAACGCGGTGTACATGTGCTTTTCCACAAAACACCAGTGGTTCACGTAGTGAATCTTACAGTTCTAACTTGCCAACCGTGGTCTGTATGGAATTGTTCAATAAAGGGCCCAAAATTAAGATAACATAGATGGGAGAGGTCTCTATGAATAGGAATTCCTAAGTATTTGATACCCTGTGAGGGCCAGGCAAAGGGAAAGTTGGACTGGATGGAATCCTATATGGATTTAGGGAGGGAGACATCGAGGGCCTCAGACTTCGCTGCATTGATTTTAAAATTTTACCATGTAACAAAGTGATCTATTTCAGCCATAACAGCAGGGATGGATATATGTGATTGAGTGATATATACTAGGACATCATCAGCAAATAGAGAGCACTTGTACTCGGTGCCTCCCACCTCAATCCACCTAATGTTGGGGTTATGGCGAATTGATGAGAGCAGGTGCTCCGTCACTAGGATGTATAAGAGAGGGGACAGAGGACATCCCTGCCTTGTCCCATTGGTGATTGTGAAAGGTGATGAAAATGTTCTGACGCACCCCCTGGGCCTTGGGACACCCGGAGCCGGACCCTTTTTGGTGGATGCTGGTGGTTGTAGTCTTCGTGGCGGCGATCCGGTTCCGTGGCTCAGGGCGGTCAAACCAGTGGCGGAACTATTTATGTGGTTTTGATGTTTAAATGTCCGACTACGCCACCCGTGGATTGCGGTCAGAGTGAATCGCCGCTACAGGGCAGACAGCTAAGGCTGGTGTTGTGGGTGCAGCAGAGCGTAGCATAACTCCCCACGGGAGGAGTATAGCCTCAGGGCAGTGTATGCGGAGGATGGGGGTGATGGTGCAGGGCAGCAGCAGTAACGACACGGAGTCAGTGATGCAGTTCAGGGCCTTTACTCACAGTTCTTATTATCCAGACCACGTCTGCAGGTAACGGCTGCCCACGTCGTACTGTGCTCACCAGGTGAGGGGCTCAGACAACTCCCAGATAACTTTGGAGCGCTTCACAGGACCCCCTTTGTGTGTCCTTTGTCTGGCCTTTCTTACCAACACTTCTGTCCGGCTGCCTCGGGCCTCCTCTTGGTAAACTTGGCGCCAGTTTCCCTGACCCTATGTGGTGCCTTCCTAGCGGGTGGAGCAAGGGGCTGCGCCACATAAAATGTCAGAGCCTCCGGTTTCTAGCTGAGGGTCGTTTCCTGCCTCCACTAGTTCGGGGACCGGTCTCCCCCTTTGGCCTGACCCCTCCACGCAGGTGGATTCGGGCGTGCGGTGGCGACTCGCCCGTCCGCACCCCTGGGATCCCTTCATTCCTCGTTCCTGGAGCCTTCTCCGCTCCTCTTCCTTCCTTCTCCCTCTTGCAGGTCTGGGCCTCTGTTACTAGGCCCGCCTCCGGAGCAGAGCTCATGCAGAGCCCCTGCTCCCTGCCACTTCTGCTCAGACTTCTCTGCACTGAACTAAGATGGTGCCCACCTTTTATACTCCCTTCTCAATGCACCCAGGAACTGCTTCCTCCCTGCTCCTGCACTGCAGGGTTCCCCTTCCTCAGTGTTCCCTCCCCCCACTCCAGCCAGGGACAGGGACTGTCGTGCCCATCTCAGGGGCATATTGGTCGCCCTGCCCCACGGCAATGTGGTGTAATGCATGCAGGTGTCGGGTCCTGATCCACACTCCATCCTTATCTGAGAGTGAGATATCACACCTCTGGGTGAGGTGCAATACGTCTGTAGCAACCGAGCCCTCGGTGCTACAGTTCCATTTATCTTCAGCCTAGGTGATGTATTGTGATACAGGGCCGTGATTTTGGCTATAAAAGGGTCCCCTAGACCCCTACCCCAAGCTTTTTAAGAGAATCATATATGGCGTGCCAGGAGACTCTATGGAATGCTTTCTCAGCATCCAACGAGAGTATCTACTTACAAATTTTTAACTGCATCTAGCCCAGGAAATACTTTGTGCCTAGTAGCAGTGTCTGCTAGTCAGCGGATTATCCCGGCTGTTAAGCAAGCTACACCACCTGTAGTTTGGACACTTAATTTTTTCAAAGGAAATACTTCGGGACCACGGGATACTTAGTGAAGAGCATCAGGAGGCACCCCAAGGCATAGGGGCTGGGACTGGCACTAGGATGCCTTGCGGTGGACAGCCGAGCTCGATCCTTATAAAAGCTTTTTAACTGCAGCAGCTTTAGTGGACACTACTGGAGCTGGAATTACGCGGCTGCTGGCATGAGACTTGCCCTCCAATAGATCCTTGTAAATGGATTTAAAGTGTATTCATTCAAATTAGAGGGACAATTTAAATTAAAAAGCTTAGAGCTGCCTCCACCACAGGGGGGCTCTCTCGACCCACCAGCGGACAGGCACCAGTATTGGGAGAGGGGGGCTGGCCGTCAGGGTTCACCGCGGCTCTGGCACAAACCCGGCGACACGGAGGTGGCACGGGCAGGAGCGGACTGGCCGTCTCGGCTTCTCACTTTTTGGATTTTAGAAGGGTATGACATGCCTATATCTGTGTCTCCCCCTCCTTTTACTCCTCCACCTCTTTTCTTTTCGCATGACTATATGTACTTGTCACTTTTCCATGTGTTAGTTGTGTCTTCTGAGCAGTTTGTCAGCTTTTGGACACCTTTGAAGGTGTTTTCTATGTGTTTCTATGTGTTTTTGTTTGCCTGCCATTGGTTTTAACGGTGTTCGAAGGTGTTCGACGAACAGTTCGACGAACAGTTCGGCGAACACACGGGTGTTCGACGAACCGAACCGAACTCGAACACTACGGGGGTGGCTCAACACTAGTTCCTACCTCCTGGAAGATTAATCCGGTGTTTCATGTTTCTCTATTGAAAAAAGCTGATGTATCAGATAGAGACGCCACTGCCACTGTTCCTCCGGTGGTGGAGGACGGGGAATATGAAATTTCCCGCATCCTTAATTCTAGACGGTATAGGGGGAGTTTGCAGTATCTCGTCGCTTGGAAGGGTTTCGGTCCCGAGGATAACTCATGGGTGAGGGCGGATGATGTTTCTGCTTCCAGACTTGTCAGAGCATTTCACAAGAGGTTTCCTGATAAGCCTGGGCCTAGGGGATCCGGAGGATCCTCATAGAAGTGGGGGTACTGTTAGAACTCTCCTGTTAGGTTTTTTCTATTTTGCTGGTCACATGACCTTTTTTGCCTATTTAATCCTGCTCCGCCCTTCTGGCCATGCTGGACTCCATTGTAATTTCTACTCTTAAGCTAGCCAGGTGCTTTGTAACCTTTCTCAGTCAGTTTAGCTAGGTCTTTTGACCTCTATGTTCTATGCTGTTTGTTTGTCTTTTTACTGCTACAATTTCTGCTAGGAGGTGTCCATCTTTCTCCCAGTCCCTAGTTCTTGTAGGGATCCCTCCCTCACATCTATAGGTCTTCGTTCAGACTAGCTCAGGACTTTAACGGGTCTGATCGCAGGATCAGGTTCCCCGTTACATCGTAGGGATCTAGCTTAGTTCTATTGTAGGGACAGATCTCCTGTCTTTCCTTAGTGCTTGTAGCCTATCATAACACCAATCCCCTGTCCATGGTGCATGCAAAGATGCCTCCTGCCCTGCACCTGTCGTTGCAAACTCTCAAGTAGCAGCATTAGGAAGCACGTCCATATCCTTGTCCCAATGCAGCGTTCAGTTGTCCGTACCCCAGTCCTTGGAACGCAAGCGCAAATATGCAGCCAACGCCCCACAGGCCTCACTACTAAATTCTCACATTTCACGACTGCTTGCGCTCGAAATGTTGCCTTTTAGGCTCGTGGAGACGGAAGCATTCCGCAACCTGATGGCAGCGGCCGTCCCTCGGTACTCGGTCCCCAGCCGCAACTATTTCTCCCAGTGTGCCGTCCCCGCATTACACAAGCACGTGTCCCAAAACATTAGCTGTGCCCTCAAAAACGAAGTTACCGGGAAAGTCCACCTAACCATGGACACGTGGACAAGTGCTTGTGGGCAGGGATGGTAAATCTCACTGATGGCACACTGGGTCAACATAGTGGAAGCTGGGACCCAGTCGGACCTTGGGACGGAACACGTTCTCCCGACGCCAAGGATTGTGGGCACTAGGTCAATCAGGGTTGCCCCCATGGTCTACAGCTCCTGCACCTCATCTTCATCAGCCTCCTCCTCCTCTTCAGCCTCCATCTCCGAAATGAACATATCAGTCACAAGCTGGAAGCACTGCAGCACTGCCTCGGCCAAGCAGCAACAGGCTGTGCTAAAGCTAATATGCTTAGGTGACAAACCGCACAATGCTGAAGAGTTGTGGACAGCTCTGTAAAAGCAGGCTGATCTGTGGCTCACACCGCTGAATCTGCAGCCAGGCATGGTCATGTGTGACAATGGCCGGAACCTGGTGGCAGCTCTGAGGCGAGGCGAGCTCACACACGTACCATGCCTGGCCCATGTGCTTAACCTCGTGGTTCAGCGGTTGCTCAAATCCTACCTGGAGCTGCTGGCTTTGCTTGTTAAAGTAAGCCGCCTGTGTGCCCATTTTATAAAGTTAGCTACAGCTTCTGCCACCCTTGCCGTGTTTCAGCAGCATTTGCAACTTCCGGCTCACAGACTGGTGTGTGATTTCCCCACACATTGGAACTCTACACTGCAAATGTTGGGAAAAATTTGTGAGCAGAAGAGGGCAGTTGTTGAGTACCAGCATCAACAAGGCCGTCTGTATTCAGTTCAGACTCCACACCTAAGACCTCAGGAGTGGACATGGATGTCAGACATATGTACCATCCTCCAAAACTTTGATGACTCCACCAAGATGGTGAGCGGCGATGATGTCATAATTAGCATCACCATCCCGCTTCTCTGTCTTCTGAAATGCTCTCTGCTCACAATCAAAGAGGATGCAATGCAGGCGGAACACCATGAGATGGAGCAAGGAACCATTCAAGGTGATTACACACAGCCAAGCTTCATCTCATCCCAACGTGGATTGGGTGAGAATGAGGAAAAGGAGGAGTAAGAACAGGAGCTAGCTTCTTGCACTATAGACAGTAGTACCTGCACAGCTGTCATACCATCTGTTCAGCGTGGATGGCCAGAGGACAGAGAGGAGGAGGAGAGCATGGTCAGTCATCCTCTTGGTGAAGACACAGAAGTCTTATCTGTTAGTAGTCTGGCACGCATGGCTGAGTTTATGTTACGCTCCCTTTCCTATGACCCTCGTGTTCTCAAAATTTTGGGTGACAGTCATTACTGGTTCGTGACACTTCTAGACCCACGCTACAAGGAGAACTTTCTATCTCTTATTCCTGAGGAGGACAGGTCTACAAAAATGGGGCTGTATCAGAAGGCCCTTGTTGCGGAACTATTAAAAAAATTCCCATCTGAAAACGTTGGAGGCAGAGGGCACACTTCGTTGGACAACCAAGGAGTACAGGCGAGAGAGACACAACTTCAATCCAGCAGAGGCAGGGGAACACTATCAAAGTTCTGGGAGAGTTTTCTCAGACCCTCCCATAGCACAGACCCTGAGGCGCGGGGTAATCTCACAAGGAGTGCAAAGTTTGGGAAGATGCTGAGGGATTACCTTGCCGACCACACCAACATCCTCCGTGATTCCTCTGTGCCTTATAATTATTGGGTATACAAGCTGGATACGTGGAATGAACTGGCTCTCTATGCCTTGGAGGTCCTGGCCTGCCCTGCCGCCAGTGTTTTATCAGATCAGGTTTTCAGTGCCGCTGGTGGAATTATAACTGATTATCGCATCCGCCTGTCAACTGAAAATGCTGACAGGCGGATGAACAAGGGCTGGATTGGGCCAGACTTCTCAACACCACCGAATGATAGCCTCGTAGCATAAACTCAAATCCAGTGTCTTTTCTTTGGAGGTGTATTCCCATGCACCTTTTCACACCCACACAGGGGTATACTCTTCCTGATTTGGCTTTTTGCTCTTGTCCTCCTCCTTCTCCTCATCCTCCACCACCATATCACCAGGGTGACCGTGATGCAACACCCACATAATTTTTTTAAAGGTTGTTTATGATACCCGGTTTTTATATAGTATGTTCATGTATACCCCCCAGGGGTAGATGTTTGTCAGCTCATATACTTCTGCATGGGCATTACAAGTATAGGAGGCCCACTCCTTTCTAATGTGAAAATTTTTATATGAGGCCCTCCTCCACGTCTTTTCCAAGGGGCATTGAAGTGCCTCCAAATTTTTGACAGGCCTTGCATTCACTGCATAGGCCAACACTATGGGAGACTCTCTCCTTTCTAATGGGAATTTGTCGTTACTGTGGCCCTGCTCTATGTCTCTTTAAATTGTTAGGGTTTTTTTCCTAAATTTGGACAGCCATTGGACTCACTGTATACCCTATAACTGTATAGCAGACTCTCTCTTTTCTAATGGAAACATGTCGTACCTTGTTACTGTGGCCCTGCTCTATGTGTCTTTAAACTCTTAGTGGGGTTTTTCCTAAAATTGGTCAGCCTTTGCACTCACTGCATAACCTATAACTAGTGTTGAGCCACCCCCGTAGTGTTCGAGATCGGTTCGGTTCGTCGAACACCTGTATGTTCGCCGAACTGTTCGTCGAACTGTTCGTCGAACATCTTCGAACACCGTTAAAACCAATGGCAGGCAGACAAAAACACATAGAAACACATAGAAAACACATAGAAAACACTTCAAAGGTGTCCAAAAGCTGACAAACTGCTCAGAAGACACAACTAACACATGGAAAAGTGACAAGTACATATAGTCATGCAAAAAGAAAAGAGGTGGAGGAGTAAAAGGAGGGGGAGACACAGATATAGGCATGTCATGCCCTTCTAAAATCAAGAGAGGCTGGAGTAAAAATCTAAAATCAGCCTACCAACACCCAGACGTCGTGCCAAGAAAATTAAGAAAAGAAATATCTTTAGGTAGAATGGCGGTTCCATTCAGAACACTTTCCTTACAAGACGTAGTGGAATCCCCGTTGTGAGTTGTGCCAAAAACGGAACCCAATACATTCAGACTAATCCTCCATTTGTCATATCCAAGGGGCAGGTCCGCAAACGACAACATCGACGTGGAACCAAGTACAGTATTATATACTGTACATCCTTTCACAAGGCAATCAGGCGGATCAAGAAGTTGGGAAGGGTCACCCTAATGGCCAAAACAGACATTGATGCGGCATTCCGGTTACTTACTACCTGTGCCTCCGAATAGTGTCCACCTATTGGGCTGCTTCTGGGAAGGAGCATACTATATAGATCGCTGTTTGCCCATGGGGTGCTCCAGATGCTGCTCTCTATTTGAGGCGTTTAGTTGCTTCCTCGAATGAGTTGTAATGGACTTTTCTAAGGGGGCACATATTATCCATTACCTTGACAACTTCTTATGCCTGGGCCCCAAAGATTCGCCTCAGTGTGAATACACGCGGTAGTCCACCTGTGAGAAGGAGAGAGCTGGAGGGAGAGCGGACACCACAGAGCCGAGGGGTTAGATGGAGAACGGAAGAAGGAAAGAGAGCGAGGGAGGTAAGGGAGTACAGTGGAAGGCCGACCTGAGCTCCCCCACATTCCTGCTGGGCGGGGAACAGCCCTGTCAAGAAAAGCCGCTTGCGCATCCATTTGAGGGTACGGGAGCAAGCGGGCAGAGGGACTACGCTGGAGTGCGAAGCCGACACGGCCAGTCCGTTCCTGCCCGTGCGACCTCCGTGTCGCTGGGTTTGTGCCAGAGCCGCGGTGGACCCTGATGGCCAGCCCCCCTCTCCCAATACTGGTGCCTGTCCGCTGGTGGGTTGAGCCCCCCCGCGGTGGGGGGGGGAGTAACATCTGCAGTAGAAAGACCATCTTTCAGCCAAACTAAGATGTCTACTTCTTTTCGTGGACAATGTGATACGATCCCTTTCTTACGGACACGCCCATCGCTATAAATTCCAGATGAGGCACAAAAACAGAAGGTGCTTCAATGGATATCAAGTGCTCCTTCAAGTGGGCTCTTATCCACCTCAACTTCAAAATCACAAATACTCCAGTCCTCAGAGGTTTCACCCCAATCGCACTTGCTTCCTCACAGCTCCCAAGTCTCCGGCTGCCCGTCTGAGTATGGGGTAACACAGATGGTTG
Source organism: Phyllobates terribilis (assembly GCF_046119375.1). NCBI lineage: Eukaryota > Metazoa > Chordata > Amphibia > Anura > Dendrobatidae > Phyllobates > Phyllobates terribilis. The sequence continues at coordinate 153,030,439 of NW_027362764.1, read as the reverse complement.
AGTCTGCACAGCTGTTTACTCATACTATAGCCTGGGAAACGGAGGTCTGCTCCAGAGCTTCTGTTAATCCAGATGAGGAAATTATCTGCACTGATGCCCAGAATCTTTATGAGTCGGATCCAGGACCAGATGAAGAAGGTTCTGAGCATAATGTAGACCCTCGTTCCCAATCTGTAACTCCTGTTGGTGGAGACAATGATGAAGACGATGATGAGACTCAAATACCTGATTGGAGCGACAACTTAACTTTTCGGTCAGGGCAGGAAGAGGTTGGCTCTGAGGACGACGGGTGTGAGAACACACAGAGTGATGATGACGAGGTTGGAGATCCCACTTACTGTCAACCCACAGTCAGCCAGTTGATGAGGTCAGCAGAGGAGGTGGAGGAGGATGTGACTAGCCCAGGGGATGAGGATGACTCGGTACCCGGGCCTTTGCCTGGCCTTGGGGTTGTCACGGTGGTCGGCTCCCGGGCCCGTACCCTGGGGTCACTCTTTAAAAGGGTGGATAATTGTTAATTTTATAAGAGTTTGTGACGCCACCTGTGGTATCTGGTGAGAAGCACCAGCGCTGCAGCAGTCCACTGAGGCCGGTGATAAGGCAGCTCGATGGTATTGCTCCCCACAGGTGGAGCTAGGCCTCAGAAAAGCATATGCAGGAAGAATGCAGGACAGGCGAGACCCAGCTGGGTCAGAGCAAGAACGGGAACGGACACGGTAGTCACTTCAGTACCTTTTACTGGTGGAAATTCAGTCACATCCCGGAGCACTGTAGGGTGAAGGGTGCATATCAGGATCCTCCCCAATGAGAGGGTGTAGGGCCTCCTGTTTCTTGCCTCTGCGTAGTAAGTTTCTGACCTGCCTGGAGCTAGGCTTAACTTTGTCTCTGTCCTGCCCTGGCTGACCTTGTGGTAGTGCCTTGTCTTGGAGTTCATGCTCCCAGTATGCGGGGCCTAAGCGTCTCCTGGCTCTGTTACGTATCAGCACCTTAGCACTTGTAGTTCTCCAGGGATTCCAGTTATGCCTTACTGGGTCATAGAGATCCCGGTAAGCTCGGATCCGGTGTCCAGTAAACGCTTCGGGGTGAGCTGGTTAAGCTCCTCTGCCCCCTATGTACTAACTCTCCACTCGCCTTCGGCCTACTCGGGCCCTCACTAGGCTATACACACTAGCGGCAGCTTGCCGCGCTTCACCGATCTTATGGCGCCGGCACACCTTAAGCTCTAACTGGGCTCCCTGAATCTAGCTAGCAGGAGCCTCGTGCTCCACTGCTGAACTATTAACTGAGTTCTCTAGACTAGACTGAGCTCCGCTGCAGACTGACCTCTCTTTGGCTTCTCTACTGCAGGAACTCTTCAGAGGAACTGAACTGCCTAGCTCCACCTTCTCTATTTATATCCCTAACGGGCTCCCTCTGCTGGTCTGAGGTGGAAGGTGGAGATGTGTGAATGTTTAAGGGGGCCTCTTGTGGAGGATTCCATCAATGCACTCTTCTAGGATCTGTGATACCAAGCGCAGCTGGGCTATTGACGACGAGGTTAGGTTGCGCCTTCCTGGACAGAGACGGAGTACTGGAAGCACGTCAACAACTGCGTCCTGAACCACAACTATGCCTCTGACCACAAGTTGTAGTGGCTCTTCATGTCGCATGGGCTCTAAGCCTTGCATAGCCTGGGCATTTTTTCAGATCGATAAGGATGACCCAACTCATGTTATCTGTAATATTTGTCACCCAAAGCTAAGTAGAGGCCAAAAAATCCATAGTTTGAGTACTTCATGCATGAGCCGTCACATGGATATGAAGCATAAGTTGCAGTGGGAAGCTCACTGTGCTACAATGCGGACTAGCGGGCCGGGCCGACCACCGTCTGCCCCATCTTGTGCATCCGTGGCCTCTTCATCCTCTGTGACTGGGGGGACAGCAGTCACACATGTTTTTGGACGCAGACCTGCCACCTCTTTACCCGAAACAGCCAGTGTGATTGGCAGGTCATCATTTCATTTGGAAGTGGAAACACCAGCTGGTGTTGAGCGCTCTCCGACATCGAAAGCACCACCTTTGGATCAAGGCAACCTAACTTTTCCGCCTGCATCTTCCTCACAGACCGGCAGTTTGCCGGGTACACCCTACTCAACCCCGTCTAAGCACAACAGCCAGCCCTCGGTCCCTCAGATGTGGACAAGTAAAAGACCATTTCCTCCTAGCCATAAGAAAGCTAAGAGGTTGAATTTCACCATCTGCAAGCTCTTGGCTACAGAAATGCTGCCTTTCCGCCTGGTGGACACAGAGGATTTTCGAGACCTTATGTCCGTCGCAGTGCCCCAGTACCAGATGCCCAGTCGGCACTACTTCTCAAAGAAAGGTGTGCCTGCGCTACACCAGCATGTCGCACACAACATCACCGCTTCTTTGAGAAACTCTGTGTGTGACAGGGTGCATTTCACCACAGACACTTGGTCGAGTAGGCATGGACAGGGGCGTTACATTTCGCTGACTGGGCACTGGGTAACTATGGTGACAGCAGGACAAGGGGCTGCTGTCTAAGTCTTGCCGTCCCCACGAGTTGTACGTCAATCCTCTTTATCTAGAAGTTCCTCCACTGCTTCTGCCTCCTCGACCTCCTCTCGGTCCTCCACCTGCACCCAAAGCCTGTCTGGTCATGCCACCCGCTTTCTAACTGCGCAAAAGGAATCCTGCACACCTCCTTACTATGCTGGCAGCAGGGCTCAATGGCATCAGGCGGTGTTTACTTTGAAATGTCTGGGAAATGTGAGTCACACAGCTGAGGAGTTGTGGTCAGCTCTGGAGACCCAGTTTCATGAATGGTTGTCTCCACTGGACCTTCAACCAGGGAAGGCCGTGTGCGACAATGCTGCAAACCTGGGTGCGGCCCTTCGCCGGGGCAATGACATACACGTGCCTTGTATGGCTCACTTGTTGAACCTGGTTGTCCAGCAATTTTTAGCCCACTATCCCGGACTAGATGGCCTTCTGCAGAGGGCACGGTCGCTGTGTGCTCACTTGCGCTGTTCGCATCCCGCAGCTCAACGACTTACATCTCTACAGAAGTCGTTGGGCCTGCCAGTTCACCGGCTGAAATGCGATGTGCCGACATGGTGTAATTCAACTCTGCACATGTTGCAGCGACTGTGGCAGCGCCGACAAGCCCTGGTGCAATACGTTCTGACATATAGCCTGGGCCAACGAGATCCAGAGATGGGGCAAATCACGCTGCAGGAGTGGTCTCAGATCAGGGACCTATGAAGTTGACGCGCCCCCTGGGCCATGGGGTACCCGGAGCCGGGCCGGTAGATGCTGGGGGTTGTAGTCACTGTGGCGGTGACCCGGTCCGTTACTCAGGGCGGTCAATCCAAGGGTAATTTGTATATATGGGTTTTTAATGTCTGACTACGCCACCTGTGGAGTGCGGCCAATGGGGCCGCCGCTGCGGAACAGTCCTCTGAAGCTTGTGGTTTTGCAGCAATGGTATTATTACTCCCCACAGGAAGAGTGTAGCTTCAGGGCAGTGTGGGTGGATGATGGTGGTGCAGGGAGTCAGTAATGAACACAGAGTCCATGTCATGCAGTCCCAAAATCTTTACTCACAGTTGTTGCAGTCCAGATTGCAGGTACCAGAGCCATCTCCCCCATCGTGCTGTGCGTACTCAGTGAGGGGCTCAGTCCACCCCCAGATAGCTCCGGAGAACTTAGCAGGACCCCCTTCTGTGTGTCCTTTCTCTGACCTTCTCCCTGCACCTCACACCCAGTGACACTTCTATCCGGTATCCTCGCGCCTTGGCGGGCGACGTGTTTTCCGTCCCCTGGGTCCTATGTGGCTACCTTCTTAGTGAGACTGGGGTGGACTTTGGCCTGCAGTACATGAAATGCAACAGCCTCCGGTTTCTAGTTGAGCCTTGCTGTTTCTCCGCTAGTTGAGGGACCGGTTCCCCTTATCTGGCCTGACCCCTCTACCTCCTGGTAGCAGCGGGCGTACGGCTGGACTTCTGCACGGCCCGTACCCCTAGGGTCCCTTCGGTTCCTGGAGCCTTCCTGCTCCCACTCCTCTCTTCTCTCCTTCAGTCCTGGGCATCCCAGGCTAGGCCAGCCTCCGGAGCAGAGCTCATGCAGAGCCTCTGCTCCTGTCCCTTCTCCTCCTCTGACTATCTTGCTCTTTCTAAGATGGCTTCCTATTTATACTCTCCCTGTCATGTGCTCCCCTAAGCTGCTTTCTCCACCCACCCCACTACATAGGACCCTCCCGCCAGCTAGGGACCTGGGACTGTGCTCTCCCTTAGGAGCAATCTCGCCCTACCCCCACTGCGGGTATGTGTTGGATGCAGGTGTTAGGGACCCGAGCCATACTCCTTCCTTACCTGAGGGTGAGATACCACACCTCTGGGTGAGATGCAGTACCTCTGTGGCGACTGAACCCTCAGGGGCGCCACACACCCTTCTGCACAGTTTTGAAATGGCGACGAAGATGTTTAGTGCTGACGATGCCATTATCAGCATGACTATTCCAGTGATTTACATGCTGGAGCACACGTTAAACAGAATTCAGAGTCAGGTGGTGGGACAAGAGGAGGTGGAGGAAGTAGAGGAGGAGCCGTATGCGGAAGGGATAACATCTCCAAGGTCCAGACGGTCGGCAGGCATGGGAGGGTGGGGGAGAGGGATTAACCAGGGCACATGGTAGCAGCCAAACTGTTGAGGAAGGTGCAGGAGCCGTGGAAGAAGTGGAGGACGAACTGGCGATGGGCATGTAAGACTCATCAGATGAGGGAGACCTTGATCACATTTCTGTTGTGTGAGATTGGGGGGAGAGGGCAGAGGAAGGAAGCATTATTCTTACCTCGCTACCAACACAACAAGGACTTGGTCCTCCTGGTTGCGCAAGACACATGGGTGCCTTCTTGCTGCACTACCTGCAACATGACCCTTGGATTGTCAGAATTCGAAGTAATCCCGACTACTGGGCTGCCAGTGCCACACTCTTAGATCCCCGGTACAAAAGTAAATTTTCCGAAATAATTCCTGCCATAGAAATGGATTCACGCATGCAGGAGTATCAGCAGAGACTGTTGCAGAAACTTACTTGTGCTTTTCCACAAAACACCAGTGGTGCACGTAGTGAATCTCATAGTTCTAACTTGCAAACCGTGGGAATGTCGAGTCTTCATCACTCAAACCGTAACATTAACACAGTATCTGCTGGTAACAGCAATTTTGTGGAATCGTTTCACCACTTTTTTAGACCATCCTTTGCAAGGCCACAGGAGACAAGAAGTCTGACACATAGTCAATGCCTATAGAGGATGGTACAGGAGTATCTCCAAGTGAACATCGACGCCATGACTGTGTCACTGGACCCTTGCTCATTTTAGGATTTCAATCTGGAAAAATGTCCGGAGCTCGCCACTCACGCCTTGGAGATCTTGTCATGCCCTGCAGCCAGTGTTCTCTCTGAATGTGTGTTCAGCGCTGCTGGTGGTGTGCTGACAGATAAGAGCACGCGGCTGTCCACTGAGAATGTAGACAGACTCACGTTCATAAAGATGAACAAATCATAGATCCGCAAGGACTTTTCTACCCCTGTGTCATCCTGGGGAGACTAAAAGCTTGAAGATTTGGTAAAATCACCTCACCAACCGTTTTAAGCAACTCTGGGGCAATTGATGCCACTTAAGTAGTGTCTGTGCCACAATTTTTGGAAAAAATTGGAGTACCCTTGCTGTGTTTTACGTGACGTTGGCATCGTCCATTCCAGGTGGGTTGGGTCGCCCCCCCACACACACTTTTAACTGTAAGAAACTACATACACTATGGCTTGGGGTAACACAGATGGTTGAGTCTGAAGAGCTGTTTACTCAGATGTCTGCTTCAAAAGCTTCAGTGTCTGCTAGTCAGCGTAGAATTTTTAAATGCATCTAGCCTAGGCAGACTGTGGGGACCCCCAACCAAACCCAGATGCTCAGCCCCCCTACAGCCCCCCTTTCCTTGACAATACAATAATGTAACTCTTACAACTGAATGGGTGAGGATCGGTCACAGCTTTATTAACTCTTTATACTCATTCCATAAGAAAGGCATTTTATTTCTAAAATAATTCAGCTTGTTGCAGCATGCCCTAGGTCTCCACACCGGCAAGTTGGCCAACAAGTGTAACTCTCCAACATGTCCTTTCTATTTCCAGGCCACGGAGGATCCTGCGTACTCGTATGCAGGACTCTGAACCCCATCCATCACTCTTAACGCTTGTTCCACTCCGTCCTGGAGTCCTGACAGGAATATGTCCAGTCCAATATCCATTAAGTGAACACCGTCGGGCCGTATGAGGCCTGCTTTATCTCCTTCTAGTTGTCGGTGTTGTATCACTACACCGCCTCTGTCTCTTCTAAATTTTGCCATCCAAATATTTATTACCCGCCTTGTCCGTTCGATGGCCGTGATGTCTCGCGCACCTTGCCATACCGCTATCGGTACAATCTCTGACCATACTACAGTTAGTTTTGTGAAAAATTCTCTGAAGCTCTCCTTGTCTAGTTTCATTATTGCCATTAGTTATGCGCTATTGTGATGACCTAGGTCGTTTCCCCCGGCCTGTATAACTAAGATGACTGGACCTCTTGCCTCTCTCCCTAACTTGATTACCTCCATTAGTACCTGTGGCCATAGCAGGCCTCTAATACCTCTCCAGTTGAGATATGTGTTATGAATCTCTAATTTCCTCCCACCTGGGCGGACTTTCGCCCTTTTGTCTGCCCAATATATATACGAGTGGCCTATCACCCACACTGTTGGCTTAGCGTCACCTGTAAAAGAAACAAACCACGTTAGGATAAAAAGTCCTGTCTTATGTATCTCGCCAAACACGTGGATCGCCATCTCCCTATCCTCTGAACTTCCGTTTCTGACAGTCCTGCTCTTGCTGCTTCCGTGGCCGCGCCTATGTGGAATGAGTGTGTCCCATAATCTTTGGGGTGGTTCCCTGCCGATGTTATGCATTTATTAAATATAGCTTGGAACTGGTATCTTGATAATGGCATTCCATCAATGTGTGATAGGAAGAAATTACTTTGTGATCTGATGGTTATGTATGTTTTTACTATTGTTACCCGACTCAGTGTACCGTTTGTGGGTTGTAGAAGTACCCAAGTGCTCCTGCCCGCTGGAACCGTTTTCGATTGGCGTATGCGTAGACTTATTTCATTATTGGCTATGACTAAGTCCTGGTGTAATAAGCCTCCACTGGTGGTAATTTTGGATTGAGGGAAGTGATGGAAGTGAAATGCTACTCCGGTCAGACACCGCTGCGCTGACACCCCTGATATGCCCCTCATCATTAGATGGTGGAGAAATTCTATGGGACTTGTAATCTGGCTTGTTCACATTGGTCAACCCGTCTGCCTGCTACTAGTCGTGTCCACTCTTCCCATGCCTTACCGTATGCTTGCCACGTTGACGGGGCAACTGACGCTCTGATTAATTGCATCAACTATTCGCCACTAGATCCCATAGGGAGGGTGGGTTGCCCGATGGGTGGGCGCTGGGGAGGAGCTCTGTGAAAATCTGCCAATTGAATTGTGATAAAGCGTTAGCAGCATCTTTAGACCTCTCAGCATTGTGGCTAGCGCGGACCCATACATTGTGTTTTAGGCACAGGAATGCTAGCCGGCGTAGTAGGCCTAGCACTGGGAGAGACGATGATGCCATCTTATTAATGCAGTGCGCTAGGCTGGTGTTTTTTGTTATGAAGCTTATATTTTTGTTAGCCAAGCGCGTGCCCAATATTTCTATTGCTACCTCTATTGGGAAGAAAAATAATTTTCCGGGCTAGATGCAGCTAAAAATTATTATTAATTTCAAAGCTGGTGGAGCTTAGTATAGATGGCATAATAGAATGAGTACCAGACACTGCTACAGGCCCAAAATTATTTTCCGAGCTTGAAGCAGTTAAAAATTATTTGTAATTTGCAAGCTGGTGGAGCTTAGTATAGATGGACTAAGAATAAGTCCCACACACTGCTACCAGCCCAAAACTATTTTCCGAGCTAGATGCAGATAAAAATTATTTGTAATTTGCAAGCTGGTGGAGCTTAGTATAGATGGCCTAATAGAATGAGTACCACACACTGCTACTATGCCCAAAATTATTTTCCAGACAAGATGCAGATAAAAATTATTTGTAATTTGAAAGCTGGTGGAGCTTAGTATAGATGGCCTAATAGAATGAGTACCACACACTGCTAATATGCCCAAAACTATTTTACAGGCAAGATGCAGTTACAAATTATTATTCATTTCAAAGCTGGTGGAGCTTGGTATAGATGGCCTAATACAATGAGAACCACACACTGCTAATATGCCCAAAATTATTTTCCAGACAAGATGCAGCTAAAAATTATTTGTAATTTGCAAGCTGGTGGAGCTTAGTATAGATGGATTAAGAATAAGTCTCGCACACTGCTACAAGCCCAAAATTATTTTCAGAGCTAGATGCAGATAAAAATTATTTGTAATTTGCAAGGTGGTGGAGATTAGTATAGATGGACTAAGAATAAGTCCCACACACTGCAACAAGCCCAAAATTATTTTCCAAGCTAGATGCAGATAAAAATTATTTGTAATTTGCAAGCTGGTGGAGCTTAGTATAGATGACCTAATAGAATGAGTACCACACACTGGTACTTTGCCCAAAATTATTTTCCAGGCAAGATGCAGATAAAAATTATTTGTAATTTGAAAGCTGGTGGAGCTTAGTATAGATGGCCTAATAGAATGAGTACCACACACTGCTAATATGCCCAAAACTATTTTACAGGCAAGATGCAGTTACAAATTATTATTCATTTCAAAGCTGGTGGAGCTTGGTATAGATGGCCTATTACAATGGGTACCACACACTGCTACTATGCCCAAAATTATTTTTCAGGAAAGATGCCGCTAAAAATTATTAGTAATTTGAAAGCTGGTGGAGCTTAGTATAGATGGGCTAATAGAATGAGTACCACACACAGCTAATATGCCCAAAATTATTTTACAGGCAAGAAGCAGCTAAAAATTATTATTAATTTCAAAGCTGGTGGAGCTTGGAATAGATGGCCTAATACAATGGGTACCACACACTGCTACTATGCCCAAAATTATTTTCCAGGCAAGATGCAGCTAAAAATTATTAGTAATTTGAAAGCTGGTGGAGCTTAGTATAGATGGCCTAATAGAATGAGTACCACACACAGCTAATATGCCCAAAATTATTTTACAGGCAAGATGCAGCTAATAATTATTATTAATTTCGAAGCTGGTGGAGCTTGGTTTAGATGGCCTAATACAATGGGTACCACACACTTCTACTATGCCCAAAATTATTTTCCAGGCAAGATGCAGCTAAAAATTATTTGTAATTTGAAAGCTGGTGGAGCTTAGTATAGATGGCCTAATAGAATGAGTACCACACACAGCTAATATGCCCAAAATTATTTTACAGGCAAGATACAGCTAAAAATTATTATTAATTTCAAAGCTGGTGGAGCTTGGTATAGATGGCCTAATACAATGAGTACCACACACTGCTACTATGCCCAAAATTATTTTCCAGGCAAGATGCAGCTAAAAATTATTAGTAATTTTAAAGCTGGTAGAGCTTAGTATAGATGGCCTAATAAAATGAGTACCACACACTGCTAATATGCCCAAAATTATTTTACAGGCAAGAAGCAGCTAAAAATTATTATTAATTTCAAAGCTGGTGGAGCTTGGAATAGATGGCCTAATACAATGGGTACCACACACTGCTACTATGCCCAAAATTATTTTCCAGGCAAGATGCAGCTAAAAATTATTAGTAATTTGAAAGTTGGTGGAGCTTAGTATAGATGGCCTAATAGAATGAGTACCACACACAGCTAATATGCCCAAAATTATTTTACAGGCAAGAAGCAGCTAAAAATTATTATTAATTTCAAAGCTGGTGGAGCTTGGTATAGATGGCCTAATACAATGTGTACCAGACACTGCTACTATGCCCAAAATTATTTTCCAGGCAAGATGCAGCTAAAAATTATTAGTAATTTGAAAGCTGGTGGAGCTTAGTATAGATGCCCTAATAGAATGAGTACCACACACTGCTAATATGCCCAAAATTATTTTCCAGACAAGATGAAGCTAAAAATTATTTGTAATTTGTAAGCTGGTGGAGCTTAGTATAGATGGACTAAGAATAAGTCTCACACACTGCTACAAGCCCAAAATTATTTTACGAGCTAGATGCAGATAAAAATTATTTGTAATTTGCCAGCTGGTGGAGCTTAGTATAGATCGACTAAGAATAAGTCCCACACACTGCTGCCAGCCCAAAATTATTTTCCGAGCTAGATGCAGATAAAAAATTATTTGTAGTTTGCAAGCTGGTGTAGCTTAGTATAGATAGACTAAGAATAAGTCCCACACGCTGCTACAAGCCAAAAATTATTTTCCGAGCTAGATGCAGATAAAAATTATTAGTTAATTACAAGCTGGTGGAGCTTAGTATAGATGGCCTAATAGAATGATGCTATGCCCAAAAGGTTTTACTTGGCTAGGTGCAGTAAAAAAAATTGTATTCTATACACAGGTGGTGTAGCTTGCAACACAGATACGCTACTCCACTGACTAACACACACTGCAAGAGGCCAAAAAGGATTGGCTTAGCTAGATTTTGACAAATGCTGTGAAAAACACTTGCACAGCACTGGCACAGACGTGCCTGGCAAAAAGTCCTAGGAAATGCTGTAACCTAGTCCTCAAAAGGACTGCAATTACAATTAGTCCCTACTCCTAACCTATCTATTTAAGAGCACAAACCTGCCTGATAAAAGTCATAGGAAATGCTGTAACCTAGTCCTTAAAAGGACTGCAATCACAACTATTCCCTATTCCCAAGCTATCTGTATATTTCTGAGAAAATTGGCTTCAAATTGACACTGGAAGTATAGCGCACACAGCAACAGCAGTGCCGTCTAACACGCAGCTGCAGCAGTGAGAAAATGGTGGCGACGGGGAAAATGGCTGGGTCTTATAGGGCAAGGACATGTGACATACACAGCCAATGACACATGCCCTTGCTTGTGTGAAAAAAAGCAGTTCGCTCCGTGTGTGCACTGCTGATAGGCTGACAGATTGCACCTCCCCACTGTAAATGCGGGAAAGGGAAAAAAAAATGGAGATCTTCATTATTTATGCAGAGATCCATCCCCTGCCCCTCCCCCCGCCCCGCTGTACACTCAAACTGCGTATTAACATTGATTATCAGCATTACTGTGAAAAAATCCAGTTATGATTTTGGTGCACGAACAGTTATCGAACTTAACCTCGAACAGCCGGATTTTTTTCAAATCATTCGTGTTCGCCGAACGGCTCGAACACCGCTCAAAACAGCTCAAATTTGAGATTGGCGAACAGTTCGAGTCGAACACTGCTCATCTCTACCTATAATTGTATAGCAGACTCTCTACTTTCTAATGAGAATTTGTCGTTACTGTGGCCCTGCTCTTTTTGTCTTTAAATTCTTAGTGGGGCTTTTCCTAAATTTGTTCAGCCGTTGGACTCACTGCATACCCTGTAACTGTATAGCAGACTCTCTCCTTTCTTAGGGGAATTTGTCATTACTGTGGCCCTGCTCTATGTGTCTTTAAATTCTTAGTTGGGTTTTTTCTAAAATTGGTCAGCCTTTACAGTCACAGCATGGGCATTACCACTATAGGAGACCCGCTCCTTTATAATGGGAACATTTTTTTTACTGAGACCCTCCTCTATGTCTCATCAAATGGATATTGGGTTGCGTTCAAATTTTTTGCAGCCCTTGCAGTCACTGGATACGCATTAACAGTATAGGAGACCCACTTGTTAATAATGGGAACAACAAAGTTTAGTCGGCTGATGGCTCTCTAAAAATAGCGAGGGCCGACGGCTGGCCTTTTAAGAATAGTAAGGGCCGTCTGATGGCCCTATAAAAATAGGCTTTATGACTAACAGAGTCCCTCCATCATAAATAAAACAGGATGTGTCTGATGTGTCACACACCACATTGCCAGATAAGGTTGTAAAATGTTAAAATGACATTTCCCGGTGAATGCATTTGTCTTAAAAAATAATGTAAAAAAACCCCAAAACAATAGGATCTTTCTTTAGTATAAAAAACAGCGTCACTAATTTAACCTCAATGTAATCACATTGTTCAGCTCATGCACCTCCTCCTCCATCTCCGAAATTACCACATCATTCACAAGCTGACAGCACTGCAGCACTGCCGTGGCCAAGCGGCAACAAGCTGTGCTGAAGATAACATACTTAATGCTTAATTGACAAACTGCTCAGCGCTGAAGAGTTGTTGAAAGCTGTAACACAACAGCCTGATCTGTGGCTCTCACCGCTGAACATACAGCCAGGCATGGTCGTGTGTGACAATGGGCGGTACCTTGTGACGGAGAAATGACACCCACCTGGAGAAAGATGTGTGTGTGTCAAAGCACCACTGACAAGTGCGAGTTGATGTTGGATGGGCTGCCATTGCTTCTGCAACAAGCTCAATTACAGGACTCCCTGGGAGAAATGACACGCAGGGTATATACAGTTTCCCTCTTTGCCAGTCCTTTCACCGAGCTAAGTACAGCTCAGCAAAAAAAGCTGTGGACTGGCTCCGTACCGTCCCTGGTCACATTCACCTATCCATGTGTTTGTGGGTAGGCGGTCCTTCCCTAGTAAGTGCACTGGGGAGGGCACGGGTAATGTTGTGGGACCCATGCTTGTGGAAGGCGGAGACAATACTGGGAAAAATAATGGCGGCTGGAGACCGAGTACGGATACCCAGTCGCCACCTCCATAAGATTGTGGACAGCTTCCGCCTCCATGAGCCTAAAAGGCCACATTTCAAGTGCAAGCAGCTGCCCAGAAATCTGGCAGTTTAGTGTTGCGACTTGTGTTGGCTGGCTGCATACTTGCGCTTGAATTCCAAGTAACAGAAAACTAAGCAGATGGTGGCCTCTATCGTCATCACGGCACTATGAACTCTCCTGAAGGAGAAGCCAGGGCCCACCGGAGGAGTCTCCGGTTCTCTGGTGGGCCCCTCTGACCCTGCCGAGAAGCAGCCCTGGCTAAGAAAAGTGTGGGGGAAGGTTCCCAGACACTCTATGGCTGCTTTTTTAATGTGGATCGGACATGCTTATGCATGTTATTTCTTAAACCGCATTGCAGATCAAGCTATTGTCCAACTCTGTATTCATGAAATTAAATGTGCAAAGAAAGATGTTTGTGTGTCAAAGCACCACCGACAAGTGCGAGGTGATGTTGGATGGGCTGCCTTTGCTTCTGCAACAAGCTTCATTAGAGGACTTCCAGGGAGAAATGACACCCAGGATAGATACGGTTTCTCTCTATGCCAGTCCTTTCACCGAGCTAAATACAACTCCCAGCAAAAAAAGCTGTGGACTGGCTCCGTACCATCTCTGGCCACATTCACTTGTCCACGTGTTTGTGGTTAGGCGGTCCTTCCCAGTAAGTGCACTGGGGAGGGCACGGGTAATGTTGTGGAACCTGTGCTTGTGGAAGGCAGAGACGATACCGGGAGAAATAATGGCGGCTGGGGACCAAGTATGGACACCTGGCCACCGCCGGCATGAGGTTATGAAAAGATTCCGCCTCCATGAGCATAAAAGTCCACATTTCAAGTGAAAGCAGCTTTAGAGGACTTCCTGGGAGAAATGACAGCTGGGTAGATATGGTTTCCCAAGTCCTTTCACCAAGCTAAAGAATATGGCTGTGGTGAAATACAACTCAGCAAAAAAAGCTGTGGACTGGCTCCGTACTGTCCCTGGCCACATTCACCTGTCCACGTGTTTGTAGTTAGGCGGTCCTTCCCAGTAAGTGCACTGGGGAGGGCAGGGGTAATGTTCTGGGACCCGTGCTTGTGGAAGGTGGAGACGACACCGGGAAAAATAGCGGCAGCTGGGGACCGAGTATGGACACCAGGCCGCCGCCGGCATGAGGTTACGAAAAGTTTCCGCCTGCATGAGCCTAAAAGGCCACATTTCAAGTGCAAGCAGCTGTTAAAAATTTGGCAGTATAGTATTGCAGCCTGTGGGTCGGTGGGTGGCTGGCTGCATACTTGCGCTTGCATTCCAAGGAATGGGGTAGGGACAACTAAACGCTGCAGTGGGACAAGGATGTGGACAGTGATTGTTGCAAGTCTGCAATGACAGGTGCATGGCGGGAGGCATCTTCACATGTGCCAAGGATCACTTATGATGGGCACACTTTTAGGCAGTGACCTGGGAGTCAGAAATGCTTCCAGAGGTCTTCCCCATGCTCTTCCCATGTCTTTTCAGCACTGTATTAATGTGTCTGATGATGTTTCACACACCACATGGCCAGATAAGGTTGTAAAATGTCAAAATGACATTTCCCAGTGAATGCATATGTCTTTCTTGAAAGCAATGCAAAAGTGCAAAAACGCATCAAAAACGCTACGTGTGAACATAGCCCAAGGTGTGGAGGAGTATTTTTGGTTTTGGTTATTTATTTTGCCTTATATACAAGTCATTACCCTGGAAAGGATGTTCCTTAATATATTTCCCAGGAAAATCCGTTTTGGTTTTGTTTTTGTATGTTTTATTGTGAGTCCGTAAAAGAGGCGTAATACTCTGACAACATTGTTGACAGCAGTGACCTGGGAGTCAGAAATGCTTCCAGTGGTCTTCCCCATGTTGTTCCCATGTCATTTGAGCACTATTCCCATCGATTTGGGCAATTTTTAGGCCCTCTGCAAACCGCTGGGGGGAGCTGCCTGAAAAATGCTCGAGTTTCCCATAGACTTACATTGGGCTTGTTGCTCGGGTCGAGCACCCAAGTATTCCAATTTGCTCGACCCGAGCAACGAGTACCCGAGCATTTTAGTGCTCGCTCATCACTAGTTATTTGCTTTTATAAGAGGCACTCATAAATGAGACATAATGTTCATGCTTCATTTCAAGAGTTAGAAAATACTTTTCAAAGAAATCATTGTAAGCTACAATATTTTCATTTTTCTTTCCCTTGCCTATCCCCTGCTAGCAGGGAACATATTAGGAGGCTCCTCTCTCCACACCTTACCTGAACTTAGGTTCCTAGCTGCAGTTGCTTCCTAGTATCCTGTCTTGGTGCATTATCATTTTGTCTCTCCTGCTACCGACCCGGCTAGTTAACTCTTTTTGTCTGACCTCTCCACTCCTGATCCGGGCTTCGTATTTTGATTCTGTGCCGCCTGCCCCGACCTTTGACTGTCTGACCACATCTCTGTCTGTGCCCTCTGAGATTTGTGTTGTGCCTCTGATCCATAGGTCAGCTGCTGCAAGTCCGAGCAGTGCCCTGGAATGGCACCTGGTGACTACCCTAATGGCCCTATCCTCACCATCAGAGGCTCTAGTGAAGACCAGGTAGTCATTTAGTTACTCCCCTCCAGGGTAAGCCAAGCCAGTGGTGCAGTGGGTCCACACCACCTACAATCACCGTTATAGATTACCAGTCAAGCTAACATTAACTGTTTCACTGCTTTAGACTACCAGAAATGCAGATTTTGACTCCAGACATTAACTACACTGCCAGAAATACAGACATTAATGACAACAGTGCCGTAGACCCCAGAATTTTATGATAAACCCATTTGATTTCCTAACTAATTACTATAAATTGAGCTTGTTTTCCTTTTATTGCAAATGGTAGTGTCATAATTTTGTCTATGCAAGGATTGTATCAAACTAATACATGAAAAAAGCTTTCAAACTTGAAAATTGCACACATATTTAAAGCGACCCTATCAAAGGAAAAACATCTATGTTTAATTGTTCTAACAATGTTTTAAAAAATATCATGGAAAACACAACATGATCAGAGCATCATGTGAACATGGTATCAATGAAATATGATCTCCATCAATGGCTCCCCTACATAGCTGTGAAACCCTGGTAAACAAAACCTGCGCCATTTATCATAAATCACATATTTGCTAACCTGAAATTTTTTCGACTTCATCCTGGTAATGTTTCAAGGATATTTATTAGCAACTCTTAACTTTTATCTTTCTTAGCACCTGGTAACTAGAGATGAGCGGTGTTCGACTCGAACTGTTCGCCAATCTCAAATTCGAGCTGTTTTGGGCGGTGTTCGAGCCGTTCGGCGAACACGAACGATTTGAAAATAATTCGGCTGTTCGAGGTTATGTTCGATAACTGTTCATGCACCAAAATCATAACTGGATTTTTTCTCAGTAATGATGAAAATTAATGTTAATACGCAGTTTGAGTGTACAGCGGGGCGGGTGGAGGGGCAGGGGATGGATCTCTGCAGGAATAATGAAGATCTCCATTTTTTTTCTCTTTCCCGCATTTACAGTGGGGTGGTGCAGTCTGTCAGCCTATCAGCAGCGCACACACGGAGCGAAGTACTTTTTTTCACACAAGCAAGGGCATGTGTCATTGGCAGTGTATGTCACATGTCCTTGCCCTATAAGACCCAGCCATTTTCCCCGTCGCCACCATTTTCTCACTGCTGCAGCTGCGTGTTAGACCGCACCGCTGTTGCTGTGCGCGCTATACCTTGTTAATTTCAAGCTAATTTTCGCACAAGTCTACAGATAGCTTGGGAGTAGGGAATAGTTGTGATTGCAGTCCTTTTAAGGACTAGGTTACATCATTTCCTACGACTTTTATCAGGCAGGTCTGTGCTTTTAAATAGATAGGTTGTGGGAGTAAAGACTAATTGTAATTGCAGTCCTTTTCAGGGCTAGGTTACATCAGTTACTATCACTTTTTGCCAGGCAGGTCTGTACCAGTTCTGTGCAAGTTTTTTTTCACAGCATTTGGCTAAATCTAGCAAAGCAAATCCTTTTTGGCCTATTGCAGAGTGTGTTAGTCAGTGGAGTAGCCTATCTGTGTTGCAAGCTACACCACGTGTGTATAGAATACAAATTTTTTTACTACACCTAGTGAAGTAAAACCTTTTGGGCATAGCATCATTCTATTAGTCCATCTATACTAACCTCCACCAGGTTGCAAATTCAGTATAATATTTTTCTGCATCGAGCTCTGAAAAAATATTTCAGCTTCTAGCAGTGTGTTTGACTTGTTCTATTAGACAATCTATACTGACCTTCATCAGGTTGCAAATTCAATATAATTTTTTTCTGCATCTAGCTCTGAAAAAATATTTCAGCTTCTAGCAGTGTGTGGGACTTGTTCTATTAGTCCATCTAAGCTAACCTCCATCAGGTTGCAAATACAATATAATTTTTTTCTGCATCTAGCTCTGAAAAAATATTTCAGCTTCTAGCAGTGTGTGGGACTTGTTCTATTAGACAATCTATACTGACCTCCATCAGGTTGCAAATTCAATATAATTTTTTTCTGCATCTAGCTCTGAAAAAATATTTCAGCTTCTAGCAGTGTGTGGGACTTGTTCTATTAGTCCATCTATACTGACCTCCATCAGGTTGCAAATTCAATCTAATTTTTTTCTGCATCTAGCTCTGAAAAAAATATTTAGTCTTCTAGCAGTGTGTGGGACTTGGTCTATTAGTCCGTCTATACTAACCTCCACCAGTTTGCAAATTAAAAATAATTTTTATCTACATCTAGCTCTGAAAAAATAATTAGGCTTCTAGCAGTGTGTGAGACTTGGTCTATTAGTCCATCTATACTAACCTCCACCAGGTTGCAAATTAAAAATAATTTTTATCTGCATCTAGCTCTGAAAAAATATTTAGGCTTCTAGCAGTGTGTGGGACTTGGTCTATTAGTCCATCTATACTGACCTCCATCAGGTTGCAAATTCAATCAATTTTTTTCTGCATCTAGCTCTGAAAAAATATTTAGTCTTCTAGCATTGTGTGGGACTTGGTCTATTAGTCCATCTAAGCTAACCTCCATCAGGTTGCAAATACAATATAATTTTTTTCTGCATCTAGCTCTGAAAAAATATTTCAGCTTCTAGCAGTGTGTGGGACTTGTTCTATTAGACAATCTATACTGACCTCCATCAGGTTGCAAATTCAATATAATTTTTTTCTGCATCTAGCTCTGAAAAAATATTTCAGCTTCTAGCAGTGTGTGGGACTTGTTCTATTAGTCCATCTATACTGACCTCCATCAGGTTGCAAATTCAATCTAATTTTTTTCTGCATCTAGCTCTGAAAAAAATATTTAGGCTTCTAGCAGTGTGTGGGACTTGGTCTATTAGTCCGTCTATACTAACCTCCACCAGTTTGCAAATTAAAAATAATTTTTATCTACATCTAGCTCTGAAAAAATATTTAGGCTTCTAGCAGTGTGTGAGACTTGGTCTATTAGTCCATCTATACTAACCTCCACCAGGTTGCAAATTAAAAATAATTTTTATCTGCATCTAGCTCTGAAAAAATATTTAGGCTTCTAGCAGTGTGTGGGACTTGGTCTATTAGTCCATCTATACTGACCTCCATCAGGTTGCAAATTAAATCAAATTTTTTCTGCATCTAGCTCTGAAAAAATATTTCAGCTTGTAGCAGTGAGTGGGACTTGTTCTATTAGTCCATCTATACTGACCTCCATCAGGTTGCAAATTAAAAATAATTTTTATCTGCATCTAGCTCTGAAAAAATATTTAGGCTTCTAGCAGTGTGTGGGACTTGGTCTCTTAGTTCATCTATACTGACCTCCATCAGGTTGCAAATTCAATATAATTTTTATCTGCATCTAACCCAGCCAATACTTTTGGCCTAATACCACAGTTTGGCCACTCAGCTCTGCTCGGTTTCCATCCATTGTTTCTTTGTGCAAACAACTCCAGAGTTGTGAATTAGTTAACCACCAAAATGAGTGGAAAAAGTCCTGCTGCTGGTGGAAAGGGGAATAGGCGTGTTGGGAAGGGGAAAAAAGGTTGTGTCCATGGGGTAGGTGTTAAAGCAACAGTAACATCTGCAGAAGAAAGACCATCTTCTAGCCAAACTAAAATGTCTACTTCTTTTAGCGGACAATGTGATAAGATCCCTTTCTTACGGCCACGCCAATCGCTACAAATTCCAGATGAGGCACAAAAACAGCAGGTGCTTCAACGGATATCAAGTGCTCCTTTAAGTGGGCTCTCCTTCACCTCAACTTCAACATCACAAATACTCCAGTCCTCATAAGTTGCAGTGGGAAGCTCACTGTGCTACAATGCAGCCTAGCCGGCCGGGCCAACCACCATCTGCCCCATCTTGTGCATCCTCTTCATCCTCTGTGACTGGGGGTACAGCAGTCACACCTGTTTTGGGACGCAGACCTGCCTCCTCTTTACCCGCAACAGCCAGTGTGATTGGCAGGTCATCATTTTCTTTGGAGGTGGTAACACCAGCTGGTGTTGAGTGCTGTCCGACATCGATAGCACCACCTTTGGATCAAGGCAACCTAACATGTCCGCCTGCATCTTCCTCACAGACCGACAGTTTGCCGGGAACACCCTTCTGAACCCCTTCTAAGCACAACAGCCAGCCCTCGGTCCCTCAGATGTGGACAAGTAAAAGACCATTTCCTCCAAGCCATGAGAAAGCTAAGAGGTTGAATTTCACCATCTGCAAGCTCTTGGCTACATAAATGCTGCCTTTCCGCCTGGTGGACACAGAGGATTTTCGAGACCTTATGTCCGTCGCAGTGCCCCAGTACCAGATGCCCAGTCGGCACTACTTCTCAAAGAAAGGTGTGCCTGCGCTCAACCAGCATGTCGCACACAACATCACCGCTTCTTTGAGAAACTCTGTGTGTGACAGGGTGCATTTCACCACAGACACTTGGACGAGTAGGCATGGACAGGGGCGTTACATGTCGCTGACTGGGCACTGGGTAACTATGGTGACAGCAGGACAAGGGGCTGCTGTCCAAGTCTTGCCGTCCCCACGAGTTGTGCGTCAATCCTCTTTATCTCAAAGTTCCTCCACTGCTTCTGCCTCCTCAACCTCCTCTCGGTCCTCCACCTGCACCCAAAGCCTGTCTGGTCATGCCACAAGCTTTCTAACTGCGCAGAAGGGATCCTGCACACCTCCTTACTATGCTGGCAGCAGGGCTCAATGTCATCAGGCGGTTTTTACTTTGAAATGTCTGGGAAATGTGAGTCACACAGCTGAGGAGTTGTGGTCAGCTCTGGAGAACCAGTTTTATGAATGGTTGTCTCCACTGGACCTTCAACCAGTGAAGGCCGTGTGCGACAATGCTGCAAACCTGGGTGCGGCCCTTCGCCAGGGCAATGTCACACACGTGCCTTGTATGGCTCACGTGTTGAACCTGGTTGTCCAGCAATTTTTAGCCCACTATCCCGGACTAGATGGCCTTCTGCAGAGGGCACGGTCGCTGTGTGCTCACTTCCGCCGTTCGCATCCCGCAGCTCAGCAACTTACATCTCTTTTGAAGTCGTTGGGCCTGCCACTTCACCGGCTAAAATGCGATGTGCCTACCCGGTGGAATTCAACTCTGCACATGTTGCAGCGACTGTGGCAGCACCGACAAGTCCTGGTGCAATACGTTCTGACGTATAGCCTGGGCCAACGAGATCCAGAGGTGGGGCAAATCACGCTGGAGAAGTGGTCTCAGATCAGGGACCTATGCACCCTTCTGCACAGTTTTGAAATGGCAACGAAGATGTTTAGTGCTGACGATGCCATTATCAGCATGACTATTCCGGTGATTTTCATGCTGGAGCACATGTTAAACAGAATTCGGAGTCAGGTGGTGGCACAAGAGGATGTGGAGGAAGTAGAGGAGGAGGAGTTGTATGCGGAAGGGCTAACATCTGCAAGGTCCAGACGGTCGGCAGCTCCAAGGCGGCAGGCATGTGAGGGTGGGGGAGATGGTTTTACCAGGGCGCATGGTAGCAGCCAAACTAGTGAGGAAGGAGCAGGAGCCCAGGAAGAAGTGGAGGACGAACTGATGGAAGACTCATCAGATGAGGGAGACATTGATCACATTTCTGTTGTGCGAGGTTGGGGGGAGACGGCAGAGGAAGGAAGCATAATTGTTACCTCGCCACCAACACAACAGGGACTTGGTGCTCCTGGATGCGCAAGACATATGAGTGCCTTCTTGCTGCTCTACCTGCAACATGACCCTCGAATTGTGAGAATTAGAAATAATCCTGACTACTGGGTTGCCACACTGTTAGATCCCCGGTACAAAAGTAAATTTGCAGAAATTATTCCTGCCATAGAAAGGGATGCACGCATGCTGGAGTATCAGCAGAGACTGTTGCAGAATCTTACATGTGCTTTTCCACAAAACACCAGTGGTGCACGTAGTGAATCTCACAGTTCCAACTTGCCAACCGTGGGACCGTCGAGTGTTCAGCACTCAAACCGTAACAGAAACACAGTATCTGCTGGTAACATCAATTTTGCGGAATCATTTCACCACTTTTTTAGCCCATCCTTTGCAAGGCCACAGGAGACAAGAAGTCTGACACATAGTCAACGCCTAGAGACGATGGTACAGGAGTATCTCCAAGTAAACATTGAAGCCATGACTGTGTCACTAGACCCTTGCTCTTTTTGGGCTTCCAATCTGGATAAATGGCCGGAGCTCGCCACTTACGCCTTGGAGATCTTGTCATGCCCCACAGCCAGCGTTCTGTCTGAACGTGTGTTCAGCGCTGCTGGTGGTGTGCTGACAGATAAGCGCACGCGGCTCTCCACTGATAATGTAGACAGACTCACGTTCATAAAGATGAACAAATCATGGATCCGAAATGACTTTTCTACCCCTGTGTCATCCTGGGGAGAGTAAAAGCTTGATGACTTGTTAAAATCACCTCACCAACCGTTTTAAGCTTTAAAATTACTAATCATGTTTATCTGTATCTTGGCTGGAAAATAATTTGGGCTTTGTAGCAGTGTGCAGTACTGATTCTATTAGGCCATCTATACTAAGCTCCACCAGATTTAAAATTACTAATCATGTTTATCTGTATCTTGGCTGGAAAATAATTTGGGCTTTGTAGCAGTGTGCAGTACTGATTCTATTAGGCCATCTATACTAAGCTCCACCAGATTTAAAATTACTAATCATGTTTATCTGTATCTTGGCTGGAAAATAATTTGGGCTTTGTAGCAGTGTGCAGTACTGATTCTATTAGGCCATCTATACTAAGCTCCACGACATTTAAAATTACTAATCATGTTTATCTGTATCTTGGCTGGAAAATAATTTGGCCTTTTTTAGCAGTGTGCAGTACTGATTCTATTAGGCCATCTATACTAAGCTCCACCAGATTTAAAATTACTAATCATGTCTATCTGTATCTTGGCTGGAAAATAATTTGGGCTTTGTAGTAGTGTGCAGTACTAATTCTATTAGGCCATCTATACTAAGCTCCACCAGCTTTCAAATTAATAATAATTTTTAGCTGCATCTAGCCCGGAAAATAATTTTGGGTCTCCTAGATGCGCAAGACACATGAGTGCCTTCTTGCTGCACTACCTGCAACATGACCCTCAGATTGTCAGAATTCGAAGTAATCATGACTATTGGGTTGCCACACTCTTAGATCCCCCACACTCTTCGATCAACCTTTTCATTTTAATAAAGAACAAAAAAATGGTCATTTTTGAAATTATAAGCATTAGCAGGTTATTAGAAACTGAAATCAAACAGTTTTCAACTCAAAACTTTATTCTAGGTGATGTTACATTTGCACATAGGACCCCTTGTTCGAAAGGAGCTTCTGGACTGTCTCATCCATTGAATTTGCAGGTTTTGGATGGTTTCTGTTTCAATTGTTTTGCATGAGGACAGAATACCCTCCCAGAGCTGTTGCTTAGATGTGAACTGCCTCCCGCCATCATAGACACTCCTTTTGATGATGCTCCAGAGGTTCTGAATGGGGTTGAGGTCAGGGGAGCATGGGGGTCACACCATAAGTTTGTCCCCTTTTATGCCCATATCAGCCAGAGATGCAGATGTGTTATGTGCAGCATGGGACGGTGCATTATCATGCATGAAAATGATCTTGCTGTGGAATACACGGTTCTTCTTCTTGAACCATGGCAGGAATTGCTGTTTGAGAAACTCCACATACATTATGGAGTTCATCTTTACTGTTAGAACTCTCCTGTTAGGTTTTTTCTAGTTTGCTGGTCACATGACCATTGTTGCCTACTTAATCCGGCTCCGCCCTCCTGGCCTTGCTGAACTTCATTGTATTTACTACTCTTGAGCTAGCTTGGTGCTCTGTTACCATTCTCTGTTAGTTTTGCTAGGTCTTCGGACCTCTATGTTCTTTGTTGTGTGTTTGTCTTTGACTGCTACAATTTCTGCTAGGAGGTGTCCAACTTTATCCCAGTCCCTAGTTCTTGTAAGGATCCCTCCCTTGCATCTATAGGTCTTCATACAGATTAGCCGAGGACTTTAGCGGGTCTGATCGCAGGATCAGGTTCCCCGTTACATCGTAGGGATCCAGTTTAGTTCTATTGTAGGGACAGATCTCCTGTCTTTCCTTAGTGCTTGTAGCAGATCATAACATTTACCCCTTCAGGGATCCAAAAGGGGCTGACAATCTCTCTCCCCATGATTCCAGCCCAAAACATTACTCCACCTCCTCCTTGTTGGCGCTGTAGCCGTGTTTGCGTGGGGTGTCCATCAACCAGCCATCCTCCACTCCATCCATCTGGACCATCGAGCGT
Organism: Phyllobates terribilis; assembly: GCF_046119375.1. Lineage (NCBI taxonomy): Eukaryota > Metazoa > Chordata > Amphibia > Anura > Dendrobatidae > Phyllobates > Phyllobates terribilis. The sequence continues at coordinate 153,006,753 of NW_027362764.1, read as the reverse complement.
TGCACGGCACTCATCGGTGAACAAAACAGTTTTGAAGTCAGTCTTCATGTATTGTTTGGCCCACTGGAGCCGTTTCTGCTTGTGTACAGTGGATAGAGGAGTTCGACAGGATGGCTTACGCACAGCTGCAAACCTCTGAAGGACCCTGCATCTTGTTGTTCGGGGGACGTTGGAGGCACCAGCAGCTTCAAAAACTTGTCTGCTGCTATGACAAGGCTTTTTTGCCGCTGTTCTTCTAACCTGACGTAATTGCCTGTAGGAAAGAGTCCTCAATTTTCCCTTATCAGCACGCACACGTGTGTACTGTGAATCAGCTACATACTTCTTGATTGTGCGATGATCAGGATGAAGTGTCTTGGCAATGTTGATTGTAGTCATGCCTTGACCTAAACACTCCACAATTTGTTGCTTCTCAGCAGGCGACACATCCTTTTTCTTTCCCATTTTGGCAGAAAATGTAGGCTGCTTAATAATGTGGGACAGCCTTCTTAAGTAGTCTTGCCTTTCATTGGACACACCGGCCAAACTAATTAGCACAGGTGTCTGCAATTGCTTACAGTGATATAAAGAGCCCTGACACACATCACCATCAATGAGTTTAACTGACAAACAAAAAAATTCTTCCCTTATCACTCCTAAACACTTTTTGCATAATAATTTGGAGCACAGTGTACATGTGCTTTTCCATAAAACACCAGTGGTTCACGTAGTGAATCTTACAGTTTTAACTTGCTAACCGTGGTCTGTATGGAGTTGTTCAATAAAGGGCCCAAAATTAAGATAACATAGACCGGAGAGGTCTCTATGAATAGGAATTCCTAAGTATTTGATACCCTGTGAGGGCCAGGCAAAGGGTAAGTTGGACTGGATGGAATCCTGTATGGATTTGGGGAGGGAGACATCAAGGGCCTCAGACTTCGCTGCATTGATTTTAAAATTTGACCATGTAACAAAGTGATCTATTTCAGCCATAACAGCAGGGATGGATATATGTGATTGAGTGATATAAACTAGGACATCATCAGCAAATGCAGAGCACTTGTACTCGGTACCTCCCACCTCAATCCACCTAATATTGGGGTTATGGCGAATTGATGAGAGCAGGTGCTCCGTCACTAGGATGTATAAGAGAGGGGACAGAGGACATCCCTGCCTTGTCCCATTGGTGATTATGAAAGGTGATGAAAATGTTCTGACGCGCCCCCTGGGCCTTGGGACACCCGGAGCCGGACCCTTTTTGGTGGATGCTGGTGGTTGTAGTCTCCGTGGCGGCGACCCGGTTCCGTGGCTCAGGGCGGTCAAACCAGTGGCGGAACTATTTATGTGGTTTTGATGTTTAAATGTCCGACTACGCCACCCGTGGATTGCGGTCAGAGTGAACCGCCGCTGCAGGGCAGACCGCTGAGGCTGGTGTTGTGGGTGCAGCAGAGCATAGTATAACTCCCCACAGGAGTATAGCCTCAGGGCAGTGTATGCGGAGGATGGGGGTGATGGTGCAGGTCAGCAGCAGTAATGACATGGAGTCAGTGATGCAGTCCAGGGCCTTTACTCACAGTTCTTAATATCCAGACCACTTCTGCAGGTAACGGCTGCCCACGTCGTACTGTGCTCACCAGGTGAGGGGCTCAGACAACTCCCAGATAACTTTGTAGCGCTTCACAGGACCCCCTTTGTGTGTCCTTTGTCTGGCCTTTCTTACCAACGCTTCTGTCCAGCTGCCTCGGGCCTTCTCTTGGTAAACTTGGCGCCAGTTTCCCTGACCCTATGTGGTACCTTCCTAGCGGGTGTAGCGAGGGGCTGCGCCACATATAATGTCACAGCCTCCAGTTTATAGCTGAGGGTCGTTTCCCGCCTCCACTAGTTTCGGGGACCGGTCTCCACCTTTGGCCTGATCCCTCCATTCAGGTGGATTCGGGCATGCGGTGGCGACTCGCCCGTCCACACCCCTGGGATCCCTTCGTTCCTTGTTCCTGGAGCCTTCTCCGCTCCTCTTCCTTCCTTCTCCCTCTTCCAGGCCTGGGCCTCTGTTACTAGGCCCGCCTCCGGAGCAGAGCTCATGCAGAGCCCCTGCTCCTTGTCACTTCTGCTCAGACTTCTCTGCACTGAACTAAGATGGTGCCCACCTTTTATACTCCCTTCTCAATGCACCCAGGAACTGCTTGCTCTCTGCTCCTGCACTACAGGGTTCCCCTTCCTCGGTGTTCCCTCCCCCCACCTCCAGCCAGGGACAAGGACTGTCGTGCCCATCTCAGGGGCATATTGATCGCCCTGCCCCACGGCAATGTTGATGTAATGCATGCAGGTGTCGGGGTCCTGATCCACACTCCATCCTTACCTGAGAGTGAGATATCATACCTCAGGGTGAGGTGCAATACCTCTGTAGCAACCGAGCCCTCGGGGTGCTACAGTTCCATTGATCTTCAGCCTAGGTGACGTATTGTGATACAGGGCCGTGATTTTGGCTATAAAAGGGTCCCCTAGACCCCTACCCCAAGCTTTTTAAGTGAATAATATATGGCGTGCCAGGAGACTCTATGGAATGCTTTCTCAGCATCTAAGGAGAGCATCTAATTACAAATTTTTAACTGCATTTAGCCCAGGAAATACTTTGTGCCTAGTAGCAGTGTCTGCTAGTCAGCGGATTATCCCAGCTGTTAAGCAAGCTACACCACCTGTAGTTTGGACACTTAATTTTTTCAAAGGAAAAGCTTCGGGACCTCGGGATACTCAGTGAAGAGCATCAGGAGGCACCCCAAGGTATAGGAGCTGGGCTGGCGGTAGGACGCCTTGCGGTGGACCGCCGAGCTCGATCCTTATAAAAGCTTTTTAACTGCAGCAGCTTTAGTGGACGCTACTGGAGCTGGAATTACGCGGCTGCTGGCATGAGACTTGCCCTCCAATATATCCTTGTAAAAAGTATTTAAAGTGTATTCATTCAAATTAGAGAGACAATTTAAATTTAAAAGCTTAGACCTGCCTCCACTACAGGGGGGCTCGCTCGACCCACCAGCGGACAGGCACCAGTATTCGGAGAGGGGGGCTGGCTGTCAGGGTCCACCGCAGATCTGGCACAAAGCCAGCGACACGGAGGTCGCACGGGCAGGAACGGACTGGCCGTGTCGGCTTCGCACTTTTTCGGTTTTAGAAGGGCATGACATGCCTATATCTGTGTCTCCCCCTCCTTTTACTCCTCCACCTCTTTTCTTTTCGCATGACTATATGTACTTGTCACTTTTCCAAGTGTTAGTTGCGTCTTCTGAGTAGTTTGTCAGGTTTTGGACACCTTTGAATGTGTTTTCTATGTGTTTCTATGTGTTTTTGTTTGCCTGCCATTGGTTTTAACAGTGTTCGAAGGTGTTCGACGAACAGTTCAACTAACAGTTCGGCGAACATACGGGTGTTCGACGAACCGAACCGAACTCGAACACTACGGGGGTGGCTCAACACTACTGGTAACCTATGGTAAAATATTTATTTTGGGCTCACATGGTCAAAAGATCCAGGGCATCATTTTTTTGTTTACATCTAACTTATACAGACTGGTTAAGATATTGTATATTTATTTTGCCATTATGTATATATTTAACCATTACTGAGTTTTTGCAGCCATCACCTACATTTAATTGCCAAGTAGCTGGCTAATGTGCATATAGGAAGTTGGCCAACCGTGCATATTTTACATTTCCATAACACATCATAGTCATGATAGTGGGCTAATGCTTCTAGTGCGGAATAATTCCATAATACAGTAACCAATGGAGAAAACTATGATTTCTTGCCTCTATGTGTCTTCCAGTAAATTTGTAAATGTGCAAAGGAACAGAAAGGTCTCATAGACATCTATAAGTACCATGTTGGAGCTTTGTATAACTCAGAGCTATAAAAAAGCCATGGGAATAATCATGTGAATGAAGCAACAAGAGAACAAATTACTGTGCTCTCCATAATCAGACTTATCTCTTTTAGCTGTTTTTGTCCCAATGTTACATTTTTGTCCTTTTGGTGAAAGGCATTTACAAAAATCAGACATAAGCCTTAGTAATAGGAAGGTGGTTCAAATCTAAGTAACAGAATAAATAAAGGCGGCACAACCCATAAGAAAATTAAGCTCTAAAGGCCACCCCGCCGCCACTTTTAATAATAAATTACTTGTAATAGGGTCTTAGGTAAAGCAAGCATGTGCGAAACAGTAAGTGTATTGTAGGCTTCATCTTTATGTCTCTGGTGTGATACATAGAGTCATTGTAGTTTCATGTACGAATGCAAGAGAAAAATCAAATATTATCAAAAATCTGGTCTTGTGCATAAAACCTAATTGTAACAAAGAATAGAGAAAGCTGATATTGTAACGTCTACTTTGAAAAATGTCTTATAAAATTGCAAACAATATTATCATCCAATAATGCAATGACAAGTATATTTATTAATATTATTGAGTATATTTCTTGTTTGTTACGTGACATTATTAGATTTAATGCTCATAAACATTTCATACGATCTTTTATTATAAAATATGTGAATCTGAAGGTGTTAGAAATAAAACTGTCCACATTAATGATGCAAAGAATCAAAAGAATGCAATATAACTTACACCATCCATACAGCACAAATTATATATTAAGCTTCATTTGTAAGAAAACTGGGAATAGGTTTAATAAAGGCAAGTCCCTAAAAAGCACTGCACAGCACCTGTAAAATACACTGTAAATCTATATAATAAAGACAGTTTAGTCCAGGAAATATTGTCAAATGGTTTTGAGTTACGTAACTAAAGATATTTTTTTTCAACAAAATAATAAAAAGTAGATATTCAAGCTGAAAATACTATTGTTTTGTGAAATGTTTCTAGCAACCAGTGCCAACATAAACATCAACCAAAACCTGAAATTTACAGTCATAACGTAAGTGAGGAATTGTCCTCTCCATAATCGCTAACTTGTGAGCATTAGACTTCAATTACATCATGTATAGCATCTAGGTAAAAATATTGTAAGCTTACTATGTACAGTACAGACCAAAAGTTTGGACACACCTTCTCATTTAAAGATTTTTCTGTATTTTCATGACTGAAAATTGTACATTCACACTGAAGGCATCAAAACTATGAATTAACACGTGGAATTATATACTTAACAAAAAAGTGTGAAACAACTGAAAATATGTCTTATATTCTTGGTTCTTCAAAGTAGCCACCTTTTGCTTTCATGACTGCTTTGCACACTCTTGGCATTCTCTTGATGAGCTTCAAGAGGTAGTCACCGGAAATGGTTTTCACTTCATAGGTGTGCCCTGTCAGGTTTAATAAGTGGGATTTCTTGCCTTATAAATGGGGTTGGGACCATCAGTTGTTTTGTGCAGAAGTCAGGTGGGTACACAGCTGATAATCCTACTGAATAGACTGTTAGAATTTGTATTATGGCAAGAATAAATCAGCTAAGTAAAGAAAAACGAGTGGCCATCATTACTTTAAGAAATGAAGGTCAGTCAGTCCGAAAAATTGGGAAAACTTTGAAAGTGTCCCCAAGTGCAGTTGCAAAAACCATCAAGCGCTACAAAGAAACTGGCTCACATGAGGACCGCCCTAGGAAAGGAAGACCAAGAGTCACCTCTGCTCCTGAGGATAAGTTTATCCGAGTCACCAGCCTCCGTAATCGCAGATTAACAGCAGCTCAGATTAGAGACCAGGTCAATGCCACACAGAGTTCTAGCAGCAGACACATCTCTATAACAACTGTTAAGAGGAGACTTTGTGCAGCAGGCCTTCATGGTAAAATAGCTGCTAGGAAACCACTGCTAAGGACAGGCAACAAGCAGAAGAGACTTGTTTGGGCTAAGGAACACAAGGAATGGACATTAGCCCAGTGGAAATCTGTGCTTTGGTCTGATGAGTCCAAATTTGAGATCTTTGGTTCCAACCACCGTGTCTTTGTGCGACGCACAAAAGGTGAAAGGATGGACTCTACATGCCTGGTTCCCACCGTGAAGCATGGAGGAGGAGGTGTGATGTGTGGGGGTGCTTTGCTGGTGACACTGTTGGGGATTTATTCAAAATTCAAGGCATACTGAACCAGCATGGCTACCACAGCATCTTGCAGTGGCATGCTATTCCATCCGGTTTGCGTTTAGTTGGACCATCTTTTATTTTTCAACAGGACAATGACCCCAAACACACCTCCAGGCTGTGTAAGGGCTATTTGACCAAGAAGGAGAGTGATGGGGTGCTACGCCAGATGACCTGGCCTCCACAGTCACCAGACATGAACCCAATCAAGATGGTTTGGGGTGAGCTGGACCGCAGAGTGAAGGCAAAAGGGCCAACAAGTGCTAAGCATCTCTGGGAACTCCTTCAAGATTGTTGGAAGACCATTTCTGGTGACTACCTCTTGAAGCTCATCAAGAGAATGCCAAGAGTGTGCAAAGCTGTCATCAAAGCAAAAGGTGGTTACTTTGAAGAACCTAGAATGTAAGACTTATTTTCAGTTGTTTCACACTTTTTTGTTAAGTATATAATTCCATGTGTGTTAGTTCATAGTTTTGATGCCTTCAGTGTGAATGTACAATTTTCATAGTCATGATAATACTGAAAAATCTTTAAATGAGAAGGTGTGTCCAAACTTTTGGTCTGTACTGTATGTAAGGGCACTATATATACAGCAATGCCTTTCATATACAGTTAGATACAGAAATATTTGGACAGTGACACAAGTTTTGGCATTTTAGCTGTTTACCAAAATATATTCAAGACACAGTTATGTAATCAAAATGGGCTTAAAATGCAGACTCTCAGCTTTAATTTGAGGGTATTCACATTTTAACTGGTGGAATGATTTAGGAATTACAACTCTTTAATATGTAGCTGCCTCTTTTTGACCAAAAGTAATTGGACAAGTATCTCAAAATCTTTTTAATGGGCTGCTTGGACAATTCACTCATTAATCCATCATCAATTAAGCAGGTAAAAGCTCTGGACTTAAATCCAGGTGTGACATTTGCATTTGGAAGCTGTTGCTGTGAACCCACAACAAGCAGTCAAAGCAAGAGAAACAGACCATCATTAGGTTGGAAAAAAAATCCATCAGTGAGATAGCAAAAATAAGGAGTGGCAAAATCAACAGTTTGGTACATTTTGAAAAAGAAAGCTTAGAAACTGAAAAATGCCTGGACATCCACAGAAGACAACAGTGGTGGACAATCACAGAATTCTTTCCATGATCAAGAAAAAACATCTAAGTCTACCATAAAGAGAAGACTTCATGAGAGCAAATACAGAAGGTTCACCATAAGGTGCAAACCATTAATCAGTCTTAAAAATAGAATGAAACTAAGACCTTTCTTTATCAGAATGATGTGAAGAAGAAAGTATGGAGAATTATTGGAATGGCTCATGATTCAAAGCGCAACACCTCCTCTGTAAAATATGGTGGAGCCAATGTGATAGCATGGGCATGCATGGCTTCCAGTGTACAGTGTCCATTTTAGGACATGATCAGATATCAAAATCAAACATCAGAATGATGTCAGTTTGAGGCTAAATACCCTGTCTGAGAACTGATTTTGATAAGTGATTCTGACAAGTGATTTTGACAAGTGATTTTGATGAGTGATTCTGACAAATGATTTTGACGAGCGATTCTGACAAGTGATTCTGACAAGTGATTCTGACAAGTGATTTTGATGAGTGATACTGACAAGTGATTTTGACAAATGATTCTGACAAATGATTCTGACAAGTGATTTTGACAAGTGATTCTGACAAGTGATTTTGATGAGTAATACTGACAAGTGATTTTGACAAATGATTCTGACAAATGATTCTGACAAGTGATTTTGACAAGTGATTCTGACAAGTGATTTTGATGAGTGATTCTGACAAGTGATTTTGATGAGTGATTCTAACAAGTGATTCTGACAAGTGATTCTGAAAAGTGATTTTGACGAGTGATTCTGACAAGTGATTTTGACAAGTGATTTTGATGAGTGATTCTGACAAGTGATTCTGACAAGTGATTTTGACAAGTGATTCTGACAAGTGATTTTGATGAGTGATTCTGACAAGTGAATTTGACAAGTGATTTTGATGAGTGATTCTGACAAGTGATTTTGACAAGTGATTCTGACAACTGATTCTGACAACTGATTTTGATGATTGATTCTGACAACTGATTTTGATGAGTGATTCTGACAAGTGATTCTGACGAGTGATTCTGACAAGTGATTCTGACGAGTGATTCTGACGAGTGATTTTGATGAGTGATTTTGATGAGTGATTTTTATGATTGATTCTGACAAGTGATTTTGACAAGTGATTTTGACAAGTGATTCTGACAAGTGATTTTGATGAGTGATTCTGACAAGTAATTTTGATGAGTGATTCAAACAAGTGATTCTGACAAGTGATTTTGACGAGTGATTCTGACAAGTGATTCTAACAAGTGATTTTGATAAGTGATTTTGATGAGTGATTCTGACAAGTGATTCTGACAAGTGATTTTGATGAGTGATTTTGATGAGTGATTTTGATGAGTGATTTTGATAAGTAATTCTGACAAGTGATTTTGATGAGTGATTTTGATGATTGATTCTGACAAGTGATTTTGACTAGTGTTGAGCCACCCTTGTAGTGTTCGGGTTCGGTTCGTCGAACACCGGGATGTTCGTGGAACTGTTCGTCGAACACCTTAGAACACTATCGAACACCGTCGAACACCGTTAAAACCAATGGCAGGCAAACAAAAACACATAGAAAACACCTTCAAAGGTGTCCAAAAGCTGACAAACTGCTCAGAAGACACTCTCTTTAAAAAAGCCGGCCGGCAATTCAGCATCGGTACCCAACAATTTAGAACAGAAAGAATAGAGCATCACACATAGATTAGATAGATAGAAACATGTCAGTCACATATATAAGAAGTACAGTGACAGTATTGGTTACTGTACCTCTCATTTAGTGTTAAAGGATTTATTAAAAAAAAAATAGTGCTTTCATGCACCATCTCTTTAAAAAAGCCGGCCGGCAATTCAGCATCGGTACCCGACAATTTAAAACAGAAAGAATAGAGCATCAAACATAGATTAGATAGATAGAAATATGTCAGTCACATATATAATAAGTAGAGATGAGCGGTGTTCGACTCGAACTGTTCGCCAATCTCAAATTGGAGCTGTTTTGGACGGTGTTCGAGCCATTCGACGAACCCGAACGATTTGAAAAAAATCCGTCTGTTCGAGGTAATATTCGATAACTGTTCGTGCACCAAAATCGTAACTGGATTTTTTCACAGTAATGCTGTTAATCAATGTTAATACACAGTTTGAGTGTACAGAGGGCGGGGGGAGGGGCAGGGGATGGATCTCTGCAGAAATAATGAAGATCTCCATTTTTTTTTTCGTTCCCTCATTTACAGTGGGGAGTGGCAGTCTGTCAGCCTATCAGCAGCGCACACACGCAGCGAAGTGCTTTTTTTCACACAAGCAAGGGCATGTGTCATTGGCTGTGTATGTCTCATGTCCTTGCCCTATAAGACCCAGCCATATTTCACGTCGCCATCATTTTCTCACTGCTACAGCTGAGTGTTAGACGGCACCGCTGCGGCTGTGGGCGCTATACTTTCCAACTGAGTGAATTGCTAGCGAATTTGCTCTTAAATAGACATATAGGTTGGGAGTAGGGACTAGTTGTAATTGCAGCCCTTTTGAGGGCTAAGTCACAGCATTTCCTAGGACTTTTTGCCAGGCAGGTCTGTTTTAGTGCTGTGCAAGTTTTTTTTACAGCATTTGGCTAAATCTAGCTAAGCAAATCCTTTTGGGCCTCTTGCAGTGTGTGTTAGTCAGTGGAGTAGCCTATCTGTGTTGCAAAATACACCACCTGTGTATGTAATACGAATTTTTTTACTGCAAATAGCCAAGTAAAACCTTTTGGGCATAGCAGCAGTGTGTGATACTCATTGTATTAGGCCATCTATACCAAGCTCCACCAGCTTTGAAATTAATAATAATTTTTAGCTGCATCTAGCCCGGAAAATAATTTTGGGCCTGTAGCAGTGTGTGGTACTCATTCTATTACGCCATCTATACTAAGCTCCACCAGCTTTGAAATGAATAATAATTTATAGCTGCATCTAGCCCGGATAATAATTTTGGGCCTGTAGCAGTGTGTGGTACTCAATCTATTAGGCCATCTATACTAAGCTCCACCAGCTTTGAAATTAATAATAATTTTTAGCTGCATCTAGCCCAGAAAATAATTTTTGGCCTGTAGCAGTGTGTGGTACTCATTCTATTAGGCCATCTATACCAAGCTCCACCAGCTTTGAAATTAATAAAAATTTTTAGCTGCATCTAGCCCGGAAAATAATTTTGGGCATAGTAGCAGTGTGTGGTACTTATTATATTAGGCCATCTATACCAAGCTCCGCCAGCTTTGAAATTAATAATAATTTTTAGCTGCATCTAGCCCAGAAAATAATTTTGGACATAGTAGCAGTGTGTGGTCCTCATTGTATTAGGCCATCTATACCAAGCTCTGCCAGCTTTGAAATTAATAATAATTTTTAGCTGCATCTAGCCCGGAAAATAATTTTGGGCATAGTAGCCGTGTGTGGTACTCATTGTATTAGGCCATCTATGCCAAGCTCCACCAGCTTTGAAATTATTAATAATTTTTAGCTGCATCTAGCCCGGAAAATAATTTTTACCATAGTAGCAGTGTGTGGTACTCATTGTATTAGGCCATCTATACCAAGCTCCGCCAGCTTTGAAATTAATAATAATTTTTAGCTGCATCTAGCCCGGAAAATAATTTTGGGCCTGTAGCAGTGTGTGGTACTCATTCTATTATGCCATCTATACTAAGCTCCACCAGCTTTGAAATTAATAATAAGTTTTAGCTGCATCTAGCCCGGAAAATAATTTTGGGCTTAGTAGCCGTGTGTGGTACTCATTGTATTAAGCCATCTATATCAAGCTCCACCAGCTTTGAAATTAATAATAATTTTTAGCTGCATCTAGCCCGGAAAATAATTTTGGGCATAGTAGCAGTGTGTGGTACTCATTGTATTAGGCCATCTGTACCAAGCTCCACCAGCTTTGAAATTAATAATAATTTTTAGCTGCATCTAGCCCGGAAAATAATTTTGGGCCTGTAGCAGTGTGTGGTACTCATTCTATTAGGCCATCTATACCAAGCTCCACCACCTGTGTATGTAATAAAATTGTTTTACTGCTTCTAACCCAGCCAATCCTTTTGGGCTAGTACCACAATTTGGCCACTCAGCTCTGCTCGGTTTCCATCCATCGTTTTTTGTGCAGACAACTCCAGAGTTGTCAATTAGTTAACCACCAAAATGAGTGGAAAAATGCCTGCTGCTGGTGGAAAGGGGAATAGGCGTGTTGGGAAGGGAAAAAAAGGTTGTGTTCGTGCTTAGGTGTTAAAGCAACAGTAACATCTACAGAAGAAAGACCATCTTCCAGCCAAACTAAGATGTCTACTTCTTTTCGTGGACGATGTGATCCGATCCCTTTCTTGCGGCCACGCCCATCGCTACAAATTCCAGATGAGGCACAAAAACCGCAGGTGCTTCAACGGATATCAAGTGCTCCTTTAAGTGGGCTCTCCTCCACCTCAACTTCAACATCACAAATACTCCAGTCCTCAGAGGTGTCACCCCAATCGCACTTGCATCCTCACAGCTCCCAAGTCTCCAGCTGCCCGTCTGAGTATGGGGTAGCACAGATGGTTGAGTCTGCAGAGCTGTTTACTCATACTATAGCCTGGGAATCAGAGGTCTGCTCCAGAGCTTCTGTGAATCCAGACGAGGAAATGATCTGCACTGATGCCCAGAATCTTTATAAGTCGGATCCAGGACCAGATGAAGAAGGTTCTGAGCATAATGTAGACCCTCATTCCCAAACTGTAACTCCTGTTGGTGGAGACAATGATGAAGATGATGATGAGACTCAAATACCTGATTAGAGCGACAACTTGAGTTTTCGGTCAGGGCAGGAAGAGGTTGGTTCTGAGGACGACGGGTGTGAGAACGCACTGGGTGATGATGACGAGGTTGGAGATCCCACTTACTGTCAACCCACAGTCAGCCAGTCGATGAGGTCAGCAGAGGAGGTGGAGGAGGATGCTAGTGACGACGAGGTTAGGTTGCGCTTTCCTGGACAGAGACATAGTACTGGAAGCACGTCAACAACTGCATCCTCAAACACAACTCTGCCTCTGACCACAAGTCGTGGTAGCTCTTCAGGTCGCATGGGTGCTAAGCCTTGCATAGCCTGGGCATTTTTTCAGATCGATAAAGATGACCCAACTCGTGTTATCTGTAACATTTGTCAGCAAAAGCTAAGTAGAGGCCAAAAAATCCATAGTTTGAGTACTTCATGCATGAACCGTCACATGGATATGAAGCATATGTTGCAGTTGGAAGCTTACTGTGCTACAATGCGGCCTAGTGGGCCGGACCAACCACCGTCTGCCCCATCTTGTGCATCTGCAGCCTCTTCATCCTCTGTGACTGGGGGGACAGCAGTCACAAATGTTTTTGGACGCAGACCTGCCATCTCTTTACCCGCAACAGCGAGTGTGATTGGCAGGTCATCATTTCATTTGGAAGTGGAAACACCAGCTGGTGTTGAGCGCTCTCCGACATCGAGAGCACCACCTTTGGATCAAGGCAACCTAACTTTTCCGCCTGCATCTTCCTCACAGACCGGCAGTTTGCCGGGGACACCCTACTCAACCCCGTCTAAGCACAACAGCCAGCCCTCGGTCCCTCAGATGTGGACAAGTAAAAGACCATTTCCTCCTAGCCATGAGAAAGCTAAGAGGTTGAATTTCACCATCTGCAAGCTCTTGGCTACAGAAATGCTGCCTTTCCGCCTGGTGGACACAGAGGATTTTCGAGACCTTATGTCTGTCGCAGTGCCCCAGTACCAGATGCCCAGTCGGCACTACTTCTCAAAGAAAGGTGTGCCTGCGCTCAACCAGCATGTCGCACACAACATCACCGCTTCTTTGAGAAACTCTGTGAGTGACAGGGTGCATTTCACCACAGACCCTTGGACGAGTAGGCATGGAGAGGGGCGTTACATGTCACTGACTGGGCACTGGGTAACTATGGTGACAGCAGGACAAGGGGCTGCTGTCCAAGTCTTGCCGTCCCCACGAGTTGTGCGTCAATCCTCTTTATCTCTAAGTTGCTCCACTGCATCTGCCTCCTCAACCTCCTCTCGGTCCTCCACCTGCACCCAAAGCCTGTCTGGTCATGCCACCCGGTTTCTAACTGCGCAGAAGGAATCCTGCACACCTCCTTACTATGCTGGCAGCAGAGCTCAACGTCATCAGGCGGTCTTTACTTTGAAATGTCTGGGAAATGTGACTTACACAGCTGAGGAGTTGTGGTCAGCTCTGGAGAACCAGTTTCATGAATGGTTGTCTCCACTGGACCTGCAACCAGGGAAGGCCGTGTGCGACAATGCTGCAAACCTGGGTGCGGCCCTTCGCCGGGGCAATGTCACACATGTGCCTTGTATGGCTCACATGTTGAACCTGGCTGTCCAGCAATTTTTAGCCCACTATCCCGGACTAGATGGCCTTCTGCAGAGGGCACGGTCGCTGTGTGCTCACTTCCGCCATTCGCATCCCGCAGCTCAGCGACTTACAACTCTACAGAAGTTGTTGGGCCTGCCACTTCACTGGCTGAAATGTGATGTGCCGACACGGTGGAATTCAACTCTGCACATGTTACAGCGACTGTGGCAGCACCGACAAGCCCTGGTGCAATACGTTGTGACCTATGCACCCTTCTGCACAGTTTTGAAACGGCGACAAAGATGTTTTGTGCTGACGATGCCATTATCAGCATGACTATTCCTGTGATTTACATGCTGGAGCAGACGTTAAACAGAATTCTGAGTCAGGTGGTGGGACAAGAGGAGGTGGAGGAAGTAGTGGAGGAGGAGTTGTATGCGGAAGGGCTAACATCTGCAAGGTCCAGACGGTCGGCAGCACAAAGGCCGCAGGCATGGAAGGGTGGGGGAGAGGGATTAACCAGGGCACATGGTAGCAGCCAAACTATTGAGGAAGGTGCAGGAGCCGAGGAAGAAGTGGAGGACGAACTGGCGATGGGCATGTAAGACTCATCAGATGAGGGAGACCTTGATCACATTTCTGTTGTGCGAGGTTGGGGGGAGAGGGCAGAGTAGTGAAGCATGATTCTTACCTCGCCACCAACACAACAGGGACTTTGTGCTCCTGGATGCGCAAGACATATGAGTGCCTTCTTGCTACACTACCTGCAACATGACGCTCGGATTGTCAGAATTCGAAATAATCCTGACTACTGGGTTGCCACACTCTTAGATCCCCGGTACAAAAGTAAATTTGCAGAAATAATTCCTGCCATAGAAAGGGATTCACCCATGCAGGAGTATCAGCAGAGACTGTTGTAGAATCTTACATGTGCTTTTCCACAAAACACCAGTGGTGCACGTAGTGAATCTCACAGTTCTAACTTGCCAACCGTGGGACTGTCGCGTCTTCAGCACGCAAACTGTAACAGAAACACAGTATCTGCTGGTAACAGCAATTTGTGCAATCATTTCACCACTTTTTTAGCCCATCCTTTGCAAGGCCACAGGAGACAAGAAGTCTGACACATAGTCAACGCCTAGAGACGATGGTACAGGAGTATCTCCAAGTGAACATCGAAGCCATGACTGTGTCACTGGACCCTTGCTCATTTTGGGCTTCCAATCTGGAAAAATGGCCTGAGCTCGCCACTTACACCTTGGAGATCTTGTCGTGCCCTGCAGCCAGCGTTCTCTCTGACCGTGTGTTCAGCGCTGCTGGTGGTGTGCTGACAGATAAGCGCACGCGGCTGTCCACTGAGAATGTAGACACACTCACGTTCATAAAGATGAACAAATCATGGATCCGCAAGGACTTTTCTACCCCTGGGTCATCCTGGGGAGACTAAAAGCTTGAAGATTTGGTAAAATCACCTCACCAACCGTTTTAAGCAACTCTGGGGCAATTGATGCCACTTAAGTGGTGTCTGTGCCACAAATTTTTGGAAAAAATGGAGACTCTTTTTGAAGTCCCCTTGCTGTGTTTTACGTGACGTTGGCATCGTCAATTACAGGTGGGTTGGGTCTTCCCCCCCCCCCCCTTTTAACCGTAACTAACTACATACACTATGGCTTGGGGTAACACAGATGGTTGAGTCTGAAGAGCTGTTTATTCAGAGGTCTTCTCCAAAGCTTCAGTGTCTTCTAGTCAGCGTAGTAGCCCAGCTGTGAAGCAAGCTGCACCGCCTGTGTATCTAATAATAATTTTTAACTGCATCTAGCCTAAGCAGACTGTGGGGACCCCCAACCAAACCCAGATGCTCAGCCCCCCTACCGCCCCCCTTTCATTGACAATACAATCATGTAACTCTTACAACTGGATGGGTGAGGATCAGTCACAGCTTTATTAACTGTTTATACTCATGACATTAGAAAGGCATTTTATTTCTAAAATAATTCAGCTTGTTGCAGCATGCCCTGTGTCTCCACACCGGCAAGTTGGCCAACAAGTGTAACTCTCCAACATGTCCTTTCTATTTCCAGGCCACGGAGGATCCTGCGTACTCGTATGCAGGACTCTGACCCCCATCCATCACTCTTAACTCTTGTTCCACTCCATCCTGGAGTCCTGACAGGAATATGTCCAGTCCAATATCCATTAAGTGAACACCGTCGGGCCGTATGAGGCCTGCTTTATGTCCTTCCAGTTGTCGGTGTCGTATCACTACACCGCCTCTGTCTCTTATAAATTTTGCCATCCAAATATTTATTAGCCGCCTTGTCCGTTCAATGGCCGTGATGTCTCGGGCACCTTGCCATACCGCTCTCGGCACAATCTCTGACCATACTATAGTTATTTTTGTGAAAAATTCTCTGAAGCACTCTGTGTCTAGTTTGTCGTTTCCCCCGGCCTGTATAACTAAGATGACCGGACCTCTTGCCTCTCTCCCTACCTTGATTACCTCCATTAGTACCTGTGGACATTGCAGGCCTCTAATACCTCTCCAGTTGAAATATGTGTTATGAAACTCAAATTTCCTCCCGCCTGGGCGGACTTTCGCCCTTTTTTCTGCACAATATATATACGAGTGGCCTATCACCCACACTGTTGGCTTAGCGTCACCTGTAAAAGAAACAAACCACATTAGGATAACAAGTCCGGTCTTATGCATCTCGCCAAGCACGTGGATCGCCATCTCCCTATCCTCTGAACTTCCATTTCTGACAGTCCTGCTCTTGCTGCTTCCGTGGCCACGCCTATGCGGAATGAGTGTCCCATAATCTTTGGGGTGGTTCCCTGCCGATGTTAGGCATTTATTAAATATAGCTTGGAACGGGTATCTTGATAATGGCGTTCCATCAATGTGTGATAGGAAGAAATTACTTTGTCATCTGATGGTTATATGGTTTTACTATTGTTACCCGACTAAGCATACCATTTGTGGGTTGTAGAAGTACCCAAGTGCCCCTGCCCGCTGGAACCGTTTTCGATTTGCGTATGCGTAGACGTATTGCATTATTGGCTATGACTACATCCTGGTGTAATAAGCCTCCATTGGTGGTAATTTTGGATTGAGGGACTAATTTTTTTATGCATAGCTCCCCGAAGAAGGCGATCGCAAATGCAGTAGACAGTAGTGTTGCTCGAATTGTGAGTGTCATGCTAATGGTGTTAGGGATATGATGTGAGAAATCAGTTTTAGTGACACGGGACGGGACGTCTACACTCCTGACTTTGCTGACCCCTTTTCCACCCTTTTATGGATTGTCTGATGATGAATCTCTTTGTCACATCTCCCCAATTCAGTAGTTGGAAGTGAAATGCTACTCCGGTCAGCCACCGCTGCGCTGACGCCCCTGATATTCCCCTCATCATTAGCTGGTGGAGAAATTCTATGTTGACTTGTAATCTGGCTTGTTCACATTGGTCAACCCGTCTGCCTGCTACTAGTCGTGTCCACTCTTCCCATGCCTTACCATATGCTTGCCACATCAACGGGGCAACTGACTCTCTGATTAATGCCATCAACTATTCGCCACTAGATACCATAGGGAGGCTGGGCAACTGTTGCCCGATGGGTGGGCGTTGGGTAGGAGCTCTGTGAAAATATGCCAATTGAATTGTGATAAAGCGTTAGCAGCATCATTAGACCCCTCAGCATCATGGCTAGCGCGGACCCATACATTGTGTTTTAGGCACAGGAATGCTAGCCGGCGTAGTAGGCCTCCATAGGATGCGCCAATTCTGGCACTTAGCCTCGCTCTTCCCACTGATCTGTAGCGGTGGCAGTGGGGTAATAGGGCTGGGGTTGATGTCCGCTTATAATGCCAGCTGACATCAAGCCCAGGTTAGTAATGGAGAGGCGTCTATAAGACACCCCTATTACTAACCCCATAGTCAAAATTAAAAAAAACACAAACAACCAGAATAAAGTCCTTTAATTGAAATAAACACGCAATTCTTTAATGTTATAAATTAAACCATACTTACTGTCACGCCCATTCCAGCTGAAGCCAACGATCTCCTGCAATAAAATTAAAATAATAAACCAACCTCATCCTTACCTTTCCATGGTTCCCAGGACAGCTCCAGCTCTGCTACATTCACATGACAGGCTGGATCGCAGCAGAAAGCTGCCATCCAGCTTGCCATGCCGCAGACCCTGAAAAGCGCAGGCATGCTTGCGCTCCTCAGTGTCTCGCTGTGATGACATCCAGATGAGCCGAGTTTATGTCAAATGAACTCAGCTCACCTCATGCACGTCACTGACATCGTGGGAAAATTCTCCTGCGCTTGCGATGAGCATGAGAGAATTCTCCTGCGCTCACGGCAAGCGCAGGAGAATTTTCCCACGCTGTTATTGACGTGCATGAGGTGAGCTGAGTTCATTGGACATAAACTCGGCTCATCTGGATGCCATCACAACGAGACACTGAGGAGCACAAGCGCAATATTGGCGTGACCCCATGAATTTCGGGCTTAGGGCCAGCTGATAATACCAAGCTGGCCCTAACCCCTTTATTACCCGGTGAGCCACCACACCAGGACCCTGAATGAGTTGGGTACAGCGCCAGAAGATGGTGCTTCTATTAATGCGCCATTTTCTGGGGTGGCTGCGGACTGCAATTTGCCGCGGGGGGTGCCCAGAAAGCTTGGGCCTCCCTGCGCTGAGGATTCCAACCTCCAGCTGCTTAGTTGTACCTGGCTGGACACAAAAATAGGGCGAAGCCCCACGTCAATTTTTTAAAAATTATTTCACGAAATTCATGAAATAATTAAAAAAGGGCTTCCCTGGATTTTTGTTTCCAACCAGGTACAAATAGGCATCTGGGGGTTGGGGGCAGCCCGTTCCTGCCTGCTGTACCTGGCTGGACACAAAAATATGGCGAAGGCCATGTCAAATTTTTGGTGAAAAATTAATTTAAAAATTTTAAAAAAAACACATTTACAAATTTAGGCACTGCATCTTTATTAACCCCTCCACTTGAGGGATTAATAAAGATGCAGTCCCTAAATTATAATTTTTTTTCATTATTTTTTAATTAATTTTTCCCAAAAACTTTGACGTGGGCTTGGCCATATTTTTGTATGCCAGCCAGGTACAGCATCCAGGACCAGGCTGCCCCCAACCACCAGCAGCCTATTTGTACCTGGCCGGACACAACAATATAGGGAAGCCCTTTTTTTTTTAATTATTTCATGAAATAATTTAAAAAAAAAATACGTGGGGCTTTGCCCTATTTTTGTGTCCAGCCAGTTACAACTAGGCAGCTGGGGGCTGGAATCCGCAGCGCAGGGAGGCCCAAGCTTTCTGGGCCCCCCCTGCTGCAAATTGCAGTCCGCAGCCACCCCAGAAAATGGCGCGTTCATAGAAACGCCATCTTCTGACGATGTACCCAACTCATCCAGGGCCCTGGTGCGGTGGCTCACTGGGTAATAAAGGGGTTAGGGCCAGCTTGGTATTATCAGCTGGTCCTAAGCACGAAATTCATGGGGTCACGCCAATATTAGACATGACCGCCATGAATTTCTAGTAATGTATTTAAAAAAAACACAACACCCAGAACAAAGTCCTTTAATTGAAATAAACACACAATTCTTTAATGTTCTAAATTAAACCATACCTACAGTCACGCCCATTCCAGCTGAAGCCAACGATCTCCTGCAATAAAAGTAAAATAATAAACCAACCTCATCCTTACCTTCCCTTGGTTCCCAGGACAGCTCCAGCTCTGCTACATTCACATGACAGACTGGATCACAGCAGAAAGCTGCCTTCCAGCTTGCCATGCTGCAGACACTGAGAAGCGCAGGCATGCTTGCGCTTTTCAGTGTCTGGCTGTGACGGCATCCAGATGAGCCAAGTTCATGTCCAATGAACTCAGCTCACCTCATGCATGTCACAATTCTCCTGCGCTTGCGGTGAACGTGAGAGAATTCTCCTGCGCTCACGGCAAGTGCAGGAGAATTTTCCCACACTGTCAGTGACATGCATGAGGTGAGCTGAATTCATTGGACATGAACTCGGCTCATCTGGATGCCGTCACAGCGAGACACTGAGGAGCGCAAGCATTCCTGCGCTTCTCAGTGTCTGCAGCATGGCAAGCTGGAAGGCAGCTTTCTGCTGCGATCCAGACTGTCATGTGAATGTAGCAGAGCTGGAGCTGTCCTGGGAACCATGGAAAGGTAAGGATGAGGTTTGTTTATTAGTTTACTTTTATTGCAGGAGATCGTTGGCTTCAGCTGGAATGGGCGTGACGGTAAGTATGGTTTAATTTATAACATTAAATAATTGGGTGTTTATTTCAATTAAACGACTTTATTCTGGGTGTTGGTGTTTTTTTTTACTTTGACTATGGGGTTAGTAATGGGGGTGTCTTATAGACGCCTCTCCATTACTAACCTGGGCTTGATGTCAGCTGGCATTATAAGCTGACATCAACCCCAGCCCTATTACCTCACTGCCACCGCTACAGGGCAGTGGGAAGAGCGAGGCTAAGTGCCAGAATTGGCGCATCCTATGGATGTGCCATTTCTGGGGCGGCTGACGGCTGGTGTTTCTAGCCTGGGAGGGGGCCAATATTCATGGCACCCTTCCTGGGCTATTAATATCAGCCACCAGCTGTCTGCCTGGTTTTTGCTAGCTATTAAAATAGGGGGGACCCACATCATTTTTTTTTGGGTCCCCCATTTTAATAGCTAGTAAAGGCTAGGTATTCAGCTGGGGGCTGATATTAGTAGCCTGGGAAGCACCGTGGTTGTTACCCCCTTTCCAGGCTTCAAACATCTGCCCCAGCCGTCTGCTTAACCTCCGCTAGAGTAAAATTACGGGGAACCCCTCGCCAATTTTTTTTTTAATAAATCCTTTATTTTAACACTAAATGACAAGTACAATAATCAACACTATCACTGTACTTATTATATATGTGACTGACATGTTTCTATCTATCTAATCTATGTGTGATACTCTATTCTTTCTGTTCTAAATTGTCAGGTACCGATGCTGAATTGCCGGCTGCCTTTTTTAAAGAGATGGGTGCAAGAAAACACTATTATTTTTTTTAATAAATCCTTTAACACTAAATGACAAGTACAGTAAGCAACACTGTCACTGTAATTCTTATATATGTGACTGACATGTTTCTATCTATCTAATCTATGTGTGATGCTCTATTCTTTCTGTTCTAAATTGTCGGCTACCGGTGTATGCCGCTGCTGAATTGCTGGCTTTTCATGTTTCACTGTGAGCACTGTTCCCATCGATTTTGGCAACCACTGTAAACACCGCCCAAAACAGCTCGAATTTGAGATTGGTGAACAGTTCTAGTCGAACACCGCTCATCTCTAATATTGACAAGTGATTTTGATGAGTGATTCTGACAAGTAATTTTGACAAATGATTCTGACAAGTGATTCTGACAAGTGATTTTGACAAGTGATTTTGACAAGTGATTTTGACAAGTGATTCTGACAATTGACTCTGACAAGTGACTTTGACTAGTGACTTTTACAACTGTAATAATAATAAAAATAAAAAAAAGTAACTGTTTGCTGATGGGACTTGAACCCAAAATTCTGTGTCTCAAAGCCGGTGCACTAATCACTGAGCTATAAACTCAGTTGTAAAAACCTAGGAGTTCTATTTGGTTATATGATTTTCAGTACAAACTTGTCTAAAACTCATTGGGACTGATGCACAGACTGCAAGTAAGCCAAATTCAAATACAGGGGCGTTTTACTTTTAATATCTGACACTGATTATCATCCTGATGTATTAAGAGTTTCAGACACGCTGTCTATTTGCATGGTAAATTACATAGCCAAAGTAAATTGGGGGCAGTAATTTACTACATATCTATTTCCAAGTGACTTTATATTTGCATAATTTCTTAAAGGGGTCTAAATGTCTTAATTGTAAATTTTTATTTCCATCCACCCAAGTACTGGCTGCAAACTCCCAATTTACTTTTGCTATGTAATCTACCATGCAAATAGACAGCGTGTCTGAAACTCTTAACACATCAGGATGACAATCAGTGTCAGATATTAAAAGTAAAACACCCCTGTAGTTTGTGTGCTTAATAGCCATAATTAAACAAAACAAAACATCTAATTCCTATCAGGATTTGAACTCTAGCACTGTAGTATCAGAGACTGATGCCTTACCATTAAGCCATCCAGTCAAGTGATACCAATTGATAGCTTTTCTTGTCTTATGAGATCAATCATGAAAATACTCAGGGTGACTAAAAGTCATTGTGGTTCTGATTCTGATGTTTGAAGAAAGTCACACATCAGACTCACATGTCAAAATCAAACATCATTTGAATTTGGCTTGCTTACAGTCTGTGCATAAATCCCAATGAGTTTTAGACAAGTTTGCACTGAAAATCATATAACCAAATAGAACTCCTAGGCTTTCACAACTAAGTTTATAGCTTAGTGGTTAGTGCACTGGCTTTGGGACATAGAATTTTGGGTTCAAGTCCCATCAGCCAACAGTTTGTTTTTTTTATTATTATTACAGTTGTCAAAGTCACTTGTCAGAATCACTCATCAAAATCACTTGTCAAAATCACTTGTCAGAATCACTTGTCAAAATCACTTGTCAAAATCAGTTCTCAGCAGGGTATTTAGCCTCAAACTGACATCATTCTGATGTTTGCTTTTGATATCTGATCATGTCCTAAAATGGACATTGTTCCAGTGGCACTGAGTCACTTGTGTGTATTGATGATGTGACTGAAGAGAGAAGCAGCTGGATGAATTGTGAAGTGTACAGGGCGATACTTTCTGCTCAGATTCAACCAAATGCAGCAAGGTTGATTGTACAGCGCTTCACAGTTTAGATGGACAATGACCCAAAACAAACTGCAAAAGAAACCCAGGAGTTTTTTAAGGCAAGGAAGTGAAATATTCTGCAATGGCCGAGTCAATCACCAGATGTCAACCCCATCGAGCTGCATTTCACATGCTTAAGACAAAACTTAAGGCAGAAAGACCCACAAAGAATCAACTGAAGTCAGCTGCAGTAAAGGCCTGGCAAAAGCATCACAAAGGAGGAAGCCCAGTGTTTTGTTACGTCCATGGTTTCCAGACTTCAGGCAGTTATTGCCTACACAGAGTACCTACAAAGTCTTCAAAATGAAAATTTTATTTATGGTAAAGTAAATTTGTCCAATTACTTTTGAGTTCCTGAAATGAGGAGTCTTTGTAGAAAAATGGTTGCAATTCCTGAATGTTTCACAGGATATATATGTTCTACCCCTTTAGTTAAACCTGAAAGTCTACACTTCAATTGCATCTCAGTTGTTTAATTTTAAATAAAGAATAGTGGCCTGCAGAGCTGAAATCACAAAGATTCGATCACTGTCCAGATATTTCTGGATATAGCTGTATATGTAGAAGCAGTGGTATAGTTATATTGTAACCCTTTAACAGAAACTGTAATGAGCTTTACGGTCACTAAGATAATTTCACTGCTTAATTTAAAAAAAATACTTTCTATTCTGTGTTCTTATGTCATGTTATCAGCAGCACTGAGCAGACATCAATCAAGTAAACGAGGATGGCAATAAGTAAATTAATGCGGTGGATCAATACACTATGCAGGACATCTGCTGGCCCTAATTTAACTTCCTTTTTTTTGCTATTTTCCTTCACCCCTTAAAGGCTTAACACAAATTTTTCTCACCTTGAAACAGCTAGAAATCTTACTGTCACTCTTATTCACTCTCGTCTGGACTACTGCAACTCTCTTCGGATCGGTCTCCCTCTTACCAAACTTTCTCCTCTCCAATCCGTCCTGAACGTGGCAGCCAGGGTCATATTTCTGTCCAGCCGCTTCACCGATGCCTCCATCTTGTGCCATTCATTACACTGGTTACCCATTCGCTACATGGTTCAATATAAACTCATCCTTCTCACCCACAAAGCTCTCCACAGTTCTGCTCCACCTTATATCTCCTCTCACATCTCTGTCTATCACCTTTCACGTGCCCTCTATTCTACAAAAGACCTAAGACTAATATCCTCCATAATCCGAATCATGCACCTCGGTCTCCAAGACTTCTCTCGTGCTGCGCAAGTTCTCTGGAATGCGCTACCCCAGACGATCCTACTGATGCCTAGCCCCCACATCTTCAGGTGTGCTTTAAAAACCCATCTCTTTAAACAAGCCTACCATCTCTACTCAGTAAACGAACTTTCCCCTGTTCCCTCCTTCTAAATATTATTCAGAATCTGCTCCCTACTATTCATCTGTCTCCACACCCTCCATGCACACGATAACTGCACTTGATACTTGATAATTGCACTTAAACATACTGACTAATTACCGGATCATGCAGCTCTATAGGAAAATCCCTATTTATTATAATTGCTAGACCTGAAATAGCAAGCACTTTTCACCTATTGTGTCCCCCATTTCCTTGTAGATTGTAAGCTTTCAAGCTGGGACCTCACTCCTAATGTAACTGTTTAAACTGTCTTATCTTTGTATTGAATTTATTGTCTGTATATGCCCTCGCTTAATTGCAAAGTGCTGCGGAATATGTTGGCGCTGTATAAATAAAAATGATTATTATTATTATTAATTAACAGGGTCGCCAGAAAAAATGCTATTAACCTGCAGCTATGGGGTTAATCTGCACGTTAATAGTGTTACTAACGTGCCCTGTGCCTCCACGTAGCGGAATGCTGCGGGGAGAAAACAAACTTTACTCCCCCTGCAGTGTTACTGTTTCAGTCATGAGGGTGGCACTGGCACAGGTTCAGTCACCGCTCTGTATTTCTAATCAGCACTGACTGATGGCCCCAATTCAGAGTCAGTGTCAGTCAGGGCCAGGGGTGCAGTTACATCCTCTGCTGTGTATACTCAGAGTGGTGACTGAACCTGCGCCAGCACGGCCCCTGTAACTGAAACCGAATGCTGCTGGGGAGAATAAAGTTCATGTTCTCTCCACAGCGATCGGCCACGTGTAGGCACTCGGCAGGTTAGTAACACTATTAACCTGCAGATTAACCCTATAACTGCAGGTAATAGCATTTTTTCTGGTGACAGGTTCCCTTTAACTATGAGATTTTTAGCTGTGTATCAGAACGATAAACCTTAGACCACTACACAGATATAGTAAGAAATAAATCCGCAGAGAATTCAAACAGAACCTGTCATCAAGATAACCCATAGAAGGCATTAACAGACTTCTAAAACCAAAATGCTAAAAGTGTTTAACCCCTTTAAAGCCTGTGGCGTATTAGTACGCCCCAGGCAATTACCCCCGGTTCAGTGAGGGCTCCGGCGCTGAGTCAGCACTGAACCGGGCACATGTCAGCTGATTCTTACAGCTGACATGTGCCTGCAACATCCGCAGGTGGAATCGCGATCCACCTGTGGCTGTTATCCAGTTAAATGCCGCTGTCAATCTCTGACAGCGGCATTCAACAGCGCCGTGCCGGAAGCGCGGCCTTAGCCCCGCCCATCAGTGACCCCGTCACATGATCGGGGGTCACTGATGGGTGGGCATGTGGCAACCCGGGGTCTGCAGCAGACCCATGTGGTTGTCATGTCTTGCAAGCTATGAGCGCCACATAGTGGTCGGCGCTCAAAGCACAGGAGCATTTCTCCTGCATACAGGCGATCTGCTCGTCGCCTGTATGCAGTACAAGCGATCAGGAAACTGCAGCTTCTAGTCTCCTATGGAGACTATTGAAGCATGGAGAAAGTGTAAAAAAATGGTTTTAAAAATATAAAAAAAATTAAAAAAATATAAAAGTTTAAATCACTCCCCTTTTGCCCCATTCAAAATAAAATAATACTAAAAAATTCCAACATACACATATTTGGTATCGCTGCGTTCAGAATCGACCAATCTATCAATATAAAAAATAATTAATCCGATTGGTAAACGGTGTAACAAGAAAAAATTTCTAAACGCCAGATTTAGGTTTTTTTGGTCGCTGCAACATTGCAATAAAATGCAATAACGGGCGATCAAAATATCAGATTTATCCCAAAATGGTATAAATAAAAACATCAGCTCGGCACGCAAAAATCAATCCCTCACCCGGCCCCAGATCATGAAAAATGGAGACGCTACGGGTCTCGGAAACTGCCGCCTTTTTTTTTTTTTAGCAAACATTGGATTTTTTTTTCACCACTTCAATAAAAAATAACCTATACATGTTTGGTGTCTACAAACTCATAATAACCTGGAGAATAATAATGGCAGGTCAGTTTTAGCATTCAGCCAACGTGGTAAAAAAAAAAAAAAAAAAAAACACTGTGGAATTGCATTTTTTTTGCAATTTCACCCGACTTGGAATTTTTTTTACCGTTTTCCAGTACATGATATGGTAAAGCCAGAGACGGCATTTAAAAGTACAACTCGTCCCGCAAAAAATAAGTCCTTACATGGCCATATTGACCAAAAAATAAAAAGGCTATGGCTCTGGGAAGAAGGGAAGCAAAAAGCGAAAATGCAAAATAAAAAAACCTAAGGTCCTTAAGGGGTTAAAAAACAACTTTAACTGTTCCTATTTTCCCTGCCAGGGGTCACCTGACTAGTCCGGAATCACTTTAAATAAATGCCACTTCATTATGGGACCATGCCCACAGCAGTGTACCTGACATCCCAGCATGTACGAGGAGAGCAGGAAATGTGAAGAAGTGATCCCTCTTTCCTACTTCCTGCTCTCTCCGCACATATCAGAATGTCAGTCACATTGCTGTGGGCATGCTTCCATAGCGAAGTGCCATTTATTGACAGCAGTCCTGTACTAGTCCGGAGACCGCAGGCTGGGAGAGCAGGAACTATTAAATTTGGTTTTTAAACACATTAAGCATTTAGGCTAAAACAGGCATCATTAAAAAGGGTATTAGAAGGATGACAAAGTGCTCCTAGCATCTTGTAGGGCTAAATCTTGACAATAGGTTCCCTTTAAGACTTAAAAACAACATTGTATTGAAAGGTGAAAAGGTGAATATTCACTTCAAGCTTTATAAACTTCAGATTGTTTGGAAGGCATATTACTAATTATCATAAAATCATCAAGGAATATATTTACTTTAATTACACTGCAATTATGTTTATGACGAAATCTATTATAATCCTAATGAAAGTCCACAAGACAAAAAGCTCTATTCCAGATGTTTTTATTTATCTTTGTCATATGCCAAAACCATTAATTTGTGACAACACAGCTGGGTACCGATACAGAGCACCAGCCAAAAAAATCTCAAGACTGGACGGCTTAATTTTCTGCAAATGGACAATTTATTTAGTTAAATGGCCTGATCTATTCAGAGCTCGTAATCAGCCATAATAAACTCCCATCATCCTCTTTACCAGTATATAACATTCAGCACAATTTCATTAAAACGATCAAACAAGAATGTTATCTATTTCCATTAAACAAATGCAGTCATTTTATTTCTCACCATTTTCCATTTGTTTATCTGATTTGATTTTTGGCATTTGTTCTCTTCCCTTCAGGAGAGGAAATGTATTTCTCTTACCATGATGATTAAGTAGTAGTTTAATAATACTAAGTGATTTTCCAGCAATGTTTAAAAGTCTGTCAGCGACACATTTTAATGGAAGTTGGCCTTCAAAAACCTTTATATTAATGATTGTACAAACCTGTAAAAAAAGAAAACAAAGTTTTAAGATTTTCCCCGCTTGCTATTACTTTTTCTTTCCTTTTAGGTCTTTCAAGTAATTATTTCTCGGTGGCGGAGTTAAAAAAATACTCACTAGACTTAAAAACCCAGTTTAAAGTGTATTTTACTTTAACCATAATATAATTATGGGCACAAATATACAAAATTGTGCAAAAATGTTGGCATGTGTGGAAAAAATGTTACAAAGTAAGAATGCTTTAAAAAATAGAAGTGTTAGTAGTTTATTTTTATCAATAAAAAGAATGAAGAAAAGAGAACTCAAACAGCATCAAAGCATTAATTCTTCAAGGTACACTTGCACACAGTATTTGAAGGAACTCAACAGGGAAGTTTTCCAAACAACTTAAAGAACTAACCACATATCTTCTGTAGTTATAGGCTTGCTCAAATACTTCTTTCTCTTGATTTAATGTCAGCCATACTCGAAAATGTTGAGATCAGAGATCTGTGGGGGCCATTGTGACATGAATATCGGTGCCTGCCCTTTCTGTCTGTGCTTCTATCGCCAGGCAGCGCCACATCCTCATTGTAGGAGGCATGGGGTGACAACTCTATTTCTGTGTCCTCTGGGACTTGTAGTTATGTCCGGGCTGGGAGATCAAAAGTTAGCTTGAGTTTGCTTCCTGAAGTACTGCTATGAGTAGCACATGCGATCAGACGATTGCAGCTTCAAGTCTTCTTAGGGACTATTGAAGTCAGTAAAAAGTGTGAAAAAATGTTTAAAAAAAAATAAATCAAATCACCCCACTTTTGCCCCATTTAAAATAAAACAATTAAAAAAGATACACATATTTGGTATCGCTGTGTTCAGAATTGTCCGATCTATCAAAATATAAAAACAATTAATCTGATCGGTAAACGGCATAAAGAGAAAAAAAGTCAAAACACCAGAATAAATTTTTTTGGCCACCACAACATTCCAATAAAAGGTGATCAAAACATTGTATCTACCCCAAATGGTATCAATAGAAATGTCAGCTCAAGCCATAAAATTAAGCCTCACACAGCCCAAGATCCCAAATAAATGAAAATGCTACGGGTCTCTGAAAATGGCGACAAAAGTAAAACAAAATTTCTAACAAATTTCTGAATTTTTTTCACCACTTAAATAAAAAAAAATCTATACATGCTTGATATCTACATGCTCTTAATAGCTTGGAGAAACATAGTGCCGGGTCAATTTGACCAAACAGTGAACATGTAATTTTGAATTACATTATATGGTAAAATCAATGGTGTCATTCTAAAGTACAACTCGTCTCGCAGAAAACAAGCCCTCATACAGCTATATTGATGGAAAAATAAAATAGTTATGGCTCTGCGAAAAAGGAGAGGACAAAACTAAAGGGCAAAAATGTAAAGTCGCAAGGTCATGAAGAAGTTAAAGCATTCTTACACCTGCCTAAAACTTTACATAGTACTGAAAAAATAAAAGTAATATACAGGTGCAGCTGACTAAATCAGAATATCATCACAAAGTTAATTTATTTCAGTTCTTCATTACAAAAAGTGAAACTCTCAGTAAATTAAAACAATTAACAAAAAACACCTGCAAAGTCTTCCTAAGCATTTAAAAAGGTCCCTTTGTCTGTTTCAGTAGGCTCCACAATCATGGGGAAGACTGCTGACTTGACAGGTGTCCAGAAGGCAGTCATTGACACACTCCACAAGGTCCCAGAGTTTCAATTTTCATTTGGAAATCAATGTCCCAGAGTCTGTAGGAAGAGTGGAGAGGCACACAATCAAAGCTGCTTGAGGTCTAGTTTGAAGTTTCCACAATCAGTGATGGTTTGGGGAGCCATGTCATCTGCTGGTGTAGGTCCACTGTGTTTTATCAAGATTAAAGTCAGCGTAGCCATCTACCAGGAAATTTTAGAGCACTTCATGCTTCCCTCTGCCGACAAGCTTTTGGAGATGGAAATTTCATTCTCCAGCAGGACTTGGCACCTGTCCACACTGCCAAAAGTACCAATACCTGGTTTAAAAACAACAGTATCACTTGATTGGCCAGCAAACTCACCTGACCTTAACCCCATAGAGAATATATGGGGTATTGTCAAGAGGAAGATGAGAGGCACCAGACCCAACAATGCAGACAAGCTGAAAGCTGCTATGAAAGCAACCCGGGCTTCCATAACAACTCAGCAGTGCCACAGGCTGATCGCTTCCATGCCACACCGCATTGATGCAGTAATTGATGCAGAAGGTGCCCCGACCAAGTATTGAGTGCATTTACTGAACATACATTTCAGTAGGCCAACATTTCAAATTTTCAAAACATTTTTCAAGCTATGGTTTAATTTAGAACAATAAAGAATTGTGTCTTTATTTCAATTAAAGGACTTTATTCTGGATGTTTGTGTTTTTTTGTAACTTTGACTATGGGGTTAGTAATGGGGGTGTCTTATAGATGCCTCTCCATTACTAACCTGGGCTTGATGTCAGCTGGCATTATAAGCTGACATCAACCCCAACCCTATTACCCCACTGCCACCGCTACAGGGCAGTGGGAAGAGCGAGGCTAAGTGCCAGAATTGGCGCATCCTATGGATGCGCCATTTCTGGGGCGGCTGACGGCTGGTGTTTCTAGCCTGGGAGGAGGCCAAAATTTCATGGCACCCTTCCTGGGCTATTAATATCAGCCCCCAGCTGTCTGCCTAGCCTTTGCTAGCTATTAAAATAGGGGGGACCCCACATCATTTTTTTGGGGGTCTCCCATTTTAATAGCTATTAAAGGCTAGGTATTCAGCTGGGGGCTGATATTAGTAGCCTGGGAAGCTCCGTGGGTATTACCCCCTTCCCAGGCTTCAAACATCTGCCCCAGCCGTCTGCTTAACCTCCGCTAGAGACTAAAATTAAGGGGAACCCCACACCAATTTTTTTTTTAATAAATCCTGTATTTTAACACTAAATGACTAGTACAGTAATCAAAACTATCACTGTACTTCTTATAAATGTGACTGACATGTTTCTATCTATCTAATCTATGTGTGATGCTCTATTCTTTCTGTTATAAATTGTCGGGTGCCGATGCTGAATTGCCGGCCGGCTTTTTTAAAGAGACGGTGCATGAAAACACTAATACTTTTTTTAATAAATCCTTTAACACTAAATGACAAGTACATTAACCAACACTGTCACTGTACTTCATATATATGTGACTGACATGTTTCTATCTAATCTATGTGTGATGCTCTATTCCTTCTTGTCTAAATTGTCGGGTACCGGTGTATGCCGCTGCTGAATTGCCTGCCGGCTGTTTTAAAGAGAGTGTCTTCTGAGCAGTTTGTCAGCTTTTGGACACCTTTGAAGGTGTTTTCTATGTGTTTATATGTGTTTTTGTTTGCCTGCCATTGGTTTTAACGGTGTTCGACGGTGTTCGACGGTGTTCTAAGGTGTTCGACGAACATTTCCTCGAACATACCGGTGTTCGACGAACCGAACCGAACCCGAACACTACGGGGGTGGCTCAACACTAGTCACTAGAGATGTAGAATCCCTCTACACCTTTACTGACCTGGTGGATCTGGTTTTGTAGCCGCTGTAGTTTGTTCTTAGGCACAATTTCTTTGTGTTCAAGGACATATTTTATTTACAGTTACATGGCACAGTGATGAAGGCCACTAGTGCTCCCTCCAACCTTTTTATGAGGGTTTGGGAACATGAAATGTTACAATTGGATTCCAACATATATTTTTCATCCATTGCGTCATGGCGTAGTTTCATAGACGACATATTTTTTATCTGGCAAGACTCCATTGAAGACATGATAGGATTCCTGAGATACCTTAATCATAATGAGGTCAATATTAATCCCTTTATCATTGAAGGATGTTTGCACCTTAATGAAAATGACAATTTTTACAATTCTGACCATTTTCATGCTATGTGGTAATAACTCTGGAATGCTTCAGCAGATCCCACTAATTCTGAGATTGTTTTTTCATAACATATTGTACTTCATGATAGTGGTAAAATTTCTTCGATATGACTTGCGTTTATTTGTGAAAAAAATGGAAATTTTGCGAAAATTTTGAAAATGTAGCAATTTTCAAACTTTGAATTCTTATACCCTTAAATCAGAGAGCTATATCACACAAATAGTTAATAATTAACACTTCCCACACTTCCTACTTTACATCAGAACAATTTTTGAAACAATTTTTTTTTTTTGCTAGGAAGTTATAAGGATTAAAAGCTGACCAGCGATTTCTCATTTTTCCAACAAAATCTACAAAACCATTTTTTTAGGAACCACATCACAATTGAAGTGACTTTGAGGGGTCTGAATGACAGAAAATATCCAAAAGTGACACCATTCTAAAAACTGCATCCCTCAAGTGCTCAAAACCACATTCAAGAAGTTTTTTATCCCTTCAGGTGCTTCACAGGAAGTTTTGGAATGTGGAAGAAAAAAAACGAACATTTAACTTTTTTTCACAAAAATTTTACTTTAGACCCAATTTTTTTTCTTTTTGCAAGGGTACCAGGAAAAAATGGACTTAAAAATGTGTTGTACAAATTCTTCTGAGCATGCAGATACCCCTATGTGGGCGAAAACCACTGGGCACATTACAGGGCTCGGAAGTGAAGGAGTGGCATTTGACTTTTTGAAGCAAAATTTGCTGGAATATGGACATGGATGTGCCTAAACAGTAGAGATACCCCCACAAGTGACACCATTTTGTCAACTAGACCCTCAGGGAACTTATCTAGATGTGTGGTGAGCACCTTGAACCCCAAGGTGCTTGACAGAAGTTTATAACATTGAGCCATAAAAATAAAAATGTCATATTTTTCACCCTAAATGTTCTTTTAGCACCAATTTTTTTATTTTCACAAAGGTAACAGGACAAAATGGAAAACAAAATTTGTTATGCAATTTCTACTGAGTACGCAGATACCCCATTTGTGGGGGTAAACTACTGTTTGGGCACATGGCAGATCTCAGAAAAGGAGTGGCGTTTATGAACGCAGACTTGAATGCAAAATTTGCTGGAATAATTAGCGGGCATATGGAGAGCCACTGATGTTTCTAAACAATGGAAATCCCCCACAAGTGACACAATTTTTGAAACTAGACCACTCAGGGAACTTATTTAGATGTGTGGTGAGCACTTTGAACCCACAGGTGCTTCACAGAATTTTACAACGTTGATCTGTGAAAATGAAAAAAATATATTTTTCCCACAAATATGTTGTTTTAGCCCCCAATTTTTTCTTTTTTACCAGGATAGCAGGAGAAAATAGATCCCAAAATTTGTTGTGCAATTTCTCCTGAGAATGCAGATACCCCATATGTGGTCAAAAACTACTTTTGAGGCACATGGGAAAGTTCAGAAGGGAAGGAACGCCATATTGGAGTTCTTATTTTGCTGGACTGGTTTGACGGTACCATGTCACATTGTTCCCCCTAAGGTGCCAGAACAGCAGAATCCCCCATAAGAGACATCATTTTACAAACTAAAACTCTCAATGAATTCATGTAGGGGTGCAGTGAGCATGTTGACACTAGTGTTGAGCGAGCACTAAAATGCTCGGGTGCTCGAAGCTCGGGCCGAGCTCGCCGTGATACTCGGGAGCTCGACCCGAGCAACGAGCCCAATGTTAGTCTATGGGAGACCCGAGCATTTTTGCAGTGGCACCCCCGGCAGTCTGTAGAAAGCCTAAAAAGTGCCCAAAACGATAGTGACAGTGCTCAAAAGACATGGGGACAGCATGGGCATCGCCCCAGGAAGCATTTCTGACCCCCAGGTCACTGCTGTCAACAACGTAGTCAGAAGTATTAAGCCACTTTTACGGGCTCACAATAAAACGTTCAAAAACTAAACTGAAACCGTTTTCCTGTGAAATATGTTAAGGAACTTCCTTTCCAGGGTAAAGACTTGTGTATAAGGTAAAATAAATAACCAAAAACAAAAATACTCCTCCACACCTTGGGCTATGTTCACAAGTAGCATTTTTTATGCGTTTTTGCACTTTTGTATTGCTTTCAACCGTGACAAATGCATTCACCGGGAAATGTCATTTTAACATTTTACAATCTTATCTGGCCATGTGCTGTGTAACACATGCATACTGTGCTGAAAAGACATGGGAACAGCTTGGGGAAGACCCCTGGAAGCATCTCTGACACCCAGGTCACTGCCTAAAAGTGTGCCCATCAGAAGTGATATTTCCGCATCAGAAGATGCAGACTTGCAACTATCCCTGTGCAAGTCCTTGTCCCAGAGCAGTGTTCAATTGTACCTCCCCCATTCCTTGCAATGCAAGCGCAAGTATGCAGCCTGACACCCACCCACCCCCAGGCTGCAATACCATACTGCTAGCTGGCTTGCACTTGAAATGGAGCCTTTTAGTTTAGAGGAGGCCGAAGCTGGCCACTACTTCATGGCTGCTTTGGCAGCGAGGTATCCATACTCAGTCCCCAGCCGCCCGGCGGCCCGGTGTCCACGCTCGGTCCCCAGCCGCCAGGGGGCAGCCGGGTGTCCATACTCAGTCCCCAGCCGCCTCGCGGCCGAGTGTCCACACACGCTCCCCAGCCGCCTGGGGGCGGCCGGGTGTCCATAAACGGACCCCAGCTGCCCCCATTTCTCCTTGGATCATCCCCCCACACACTTTTCTTAGCCTGGCTTGCTTTAGGGCAGCATTGGACGAGCCCACCAGAGAACCAGACTCCTCCGGTGGGCCCTGGCTTCTCCATCAGGGGAGTTGAGAGTGCCAAAGTGAGGAGCATGACGATGATGATAGAAGTTAGCATCTGCTTTGTTTTCTTGGAATGCAAGCGTTAGTGTGCAACCAAACACCCACCCACCCCCAGGCTGCAATACCATACTGCTAGCTTGCACTTGAAATGGGGCCTTTTAGTTTGAAGGAGGCCGAAGCTGGCCACTACCTCATGGCTGCTTCGGTAGCGAGGTATCCATACTCAGTCCCCAGCCGCCCGGCGGCCGGGTGTCCATGCTCGGTCCCCAGCTGCCAGGGGGCGGCCGGGTGTCCATAAACGGTCCCCAGCCGCCCCCATTTCTCCTTGGAACATCCCCCCACACACTTTTCTTAGCCCAGACTGCTTTAGGGCAGCATTGGACGAGCCCACCACAGAACCAGACTCCTACGGTGGGCCCTGGCTTCTCTATCAGGGGAGTTGAGAGTGCCAAGATGAGGAGCATGATGATGATGATGATAGAAGTTAGCGTCTGCATTGTTTTCTTGGAATGCAAGCGCATGTATGTAGTAGCGGCTAGGCCTGAGGTGGTCAGCGTTTTGGCGCTTATCCTACCTCCTCCAAGGATTGCTGGATGTTTTCCTGCTACTATCCCAGTTCTATTACTACCATTAAAACAAAGCTTCAGGTGATGAATGATGGATGAGGTGGTGGCAAAGGAGAAAGAGCAGGAGGAACAGGGACCATTCACATCAATATCAAGCCAGTCAACCACACATGTCTTGTAGGATATGTTTCTGTACCAAAAGGAGCGGTTCGGCAACACAGTTAAAGGGCATGCAGTGAGTGCAATGCCTACCATAAATTTCGAGGCACTTCAATGCCCCTTGGAAGTGACATGGAGGTCAGAGGGCAGGGCCGGCTCCAGGTTTTTCTGGGCCCCGGGCGAAAGTGGGCCCCTTTAACACATACCACGATTCATGATGCAGAGATACGGCGGAGAAATATATATCTATAGTACAATGCAAAGATTTCACTTCTTACATTACATGAGTGATATCTATTGTAAATTCCACAATAGCTCAGAAACCGGTGAATCGCTCCACACAGAATAGTGGCCCCCATATAAGGCTCCATACGGAATACTGGCCCCCCATATAACGCTTCATACGGAATACTGGCCCCCATATAAGGCCCCATAAGGAATACTGGCCCCCATATAAGGCCCCATAAGGAATACTGGCCCCATATAAGGCCCCATACGGAATACTGGCCCCCATATAAGGCTCCATGCGGAATACTGACCTCCATATAAGGCTCCATGCGGAATACTGACCCCCATATAAGGCTCCATGCGGAATACTGGCCCCCATATAAGGCTCCATACGGAATACTGGCCACCATATAAGGCTCCATACGGAATACTGGCCCCCATATAAGGCCCCATACGGAATACTGGCCCCCATATCAGGCTCCATATGGAATACTGGCCCCCATATAAGGCTCCATACGCAATACTGGCCCCCATATAAGGCTCCATACGGAATACTGGCCCCCATACAGAATACTGGCCCCCATATGTTCATGCTGACAGGAAGTGGGAGGAGGCCTGACAGGAAGTGGTGGAGGCGGAGCCTGCCGTGTGCTGCAAGAGTTGTGCTGTGTGTGGAGAGAGCTCCTGGGAAGGGAGGAGAGCCAGGCGGAGGTGACCGAGCGGACCGGGAGGACCAGTAGGAGGCGACCGGAGGGACGAGCGCAAGAGAGCGCTGTGGCAGCGTGCAGTGCCGGCCAGCGGAGGGTGCCAGGTGGTGGTGACCAGGAGGTGATCAGGAGGACCGGTAAGAGGCGACCGGAGGGACAAGCGCGCTGTGATAGCGTGCAGCGTCCCTAGAGGAGGTGAGTGAGGGGCAGGAGGCCGCGATAAGCGGCCCTACTGAACCCAAGTGTGTACTGTACTGTATTGTATTTGTATCTGTATTGTAATTGTATTGTATTCCCTAGTCCATATTTAATTGATTACCCCCCCGTCCATATTTAATTGATCACCCCCGTCCATATTTAAATTGATTCCCCTGAACACCCCCGTCCATATTTAACTGATCCCTCTGACCACATTAAATTGACCCCCCCGTCCTCATTTAATTGATCCCCGACCACCCCCCGTCCATATTAAAGTGATCCCCCTGACCACATTTAAATGATTGACCCCCCCAGCCCATAATTGAGTGATCCCCCTTGTCCTATTTAATAGATTCCCCTTGTCCACTTTTACTCATCCCCAGTCCCTATCTATTTGCCTTATCCCCCACCATATTTAATTAACCCCTGTCCATAATTAATTGATTGATTCCCCAGACCACAATTAATTATTTCCCCAGTCCATATTTATTGATATTATTGATACTTATTGATCCCCAGTCCTTAGTTAATTGACCCACCGTCCATACCTATTTATTTGCTTTACCCCCCATCCTATTTAATTAAACCCCCTGTCCATAATTAATTGATTGATTCCCTAGTCCACAATTAATTATTTCCCCAGTTCATACTTATTGATCCCAGTCCATAGTTAATTGACACACCGTCCATACTTAATTAATCCACCTGACCCACTCAGCTGATTCCCCGTCCATACTTAATTGATACTTAATTGATCCCCCGTCCATACTTAACTGATCCCGCGCCGATATCTAATCGATACACTTGCACATCCCTAATTGATCCCCGTCCATACACCTATATATAAATAATTGTGTTTTGTACTTGTACATATATACTGACTGTATCCCCATATTTAGAATGACGTCCATGTTGGCCGGAGCCGTGCAGTGTACATCTTGCGCAATGTATGCATTCCCTGAGCTACCGCTCAGGGATCCATACTGCTGCGAGAGATGTGAGCATATCGTGCACTTGGAAGCCCAAATCCTGGATCTAAGTGCTCAGATAGCGGTACTGAGGAGCATCGACAACATGGAACGGAGTTTGCTGCTCACCGAGCAGACACTCAATGGGTCAACACTGGGGGTGGAGCTTAGTGGGGAAGCGCAGGCTGAACAGGCAGGGAGCTGGGTAACAGTCAGAAGGGATAGAGGGAAGAAGTATAGGAAGGCTGGTTCAGAACCGGCATTATTGGAGCATGACAGATCCTCTGACCGCCGGGGGAGTGTATGCTCCAGTAATGAGGGGGAGGGGGGAAGTGTAGGGCAGGCTAGACAGGTCCTGGTAGTGGGTGACTCTATTATTAGGGGGACAGACAGGGCAATCTGTCACAAAGACCGGGATCGCCGAACGGTGTGCTGCCTCCCTGGCGCTCGAGTCCGGCACATCGCGGATCGGGTTGACAGGTTACTGGGTGGGGCTGGCGAAGACCCAGCGGTCATGGTCCACATTGGCACCAATGACAAAGTGAGTGGTAGATGGAGGGTCCATAAAATGATTTCAGGGATCTAGGTAGGAAGCTTAGGGCAAGGACCTCCAAGGTAGTTTTCTCAGAAATACTACCAATCCCGCGAGCCACACAGGAGCGCCAACGGGAGGTTAGGGAGGTGAATAAGTGGCTAAAGAGTTGGTGCAAGGCAGAAGGGTTTGGGTTCATGGAGAACTGGGCCGACTTCGCTGTCGGCTACAGGCTCTACCGTAGGGACGGGCTGCACCTCAATGGGGAGGGTGCAGCGGTGCTGGGGAAGAAGATGGCTAATAGGTTGGAGGAGTTTTTAAATTAGAGACGGGGGGGGGAACCAAGGAAATAGGTGGGATTTGAGGCAAGCAAGGGTGAAGGGGAGAAGTGAATATAATGAGGGTGGAGAGGGGGGTGGGGATAGTACAGTTAGATCGTTAGAGAAGAATAGGATGCTAAATAACCCCAAAGTTTTATCTTGCATGCTGACCAACGCAAGAAGCCTGACCAATAAGGCGGATGAGCTGCAGGCGCTTATATCGGAGGAGAGGTATGACATCGTAGGTATAACAGAGACTTGGCTAGACGATAGCTACGACTGGGCGGTAAATTTATTAGATTATAGTTTATTTAGAAGGGACCGGAAACAGGGGAAGGGCGGAGGAGTCTGCTTATATGTAAGGTCACGTCTAAAGCCCAGACTAAGGGAAGATATAGGAGAGGGAGAAGAGGGGGTCGAGTCCATGTGGGTAGAGATAGAGGGGGCAAAAAATAATAATAAAATATTACTGGGGGTCTGCTATAAGCCACCCAATATAACAGAGGAGAATGAGAAACTGCTATTAGGACAAATAGACAAAGTAGCAAAACATAATGAGGTGATTGTAATGGGGGACTTCAACTACCCGGATATTGACTGGGAAACAGAAACCTGTAGATCGCAGAAAGGAAAAAGGTTCTTGACAAATATCAAGGATAATTATCTCTCCCAACTAGTGCAGGAACCATTGAGAGGGAAGGCCGTGTTGGACTTAATATTGACTAATAGGCCTGATAGAATAACTGAGGTACAGATAGGGGGGCACCTAGGTAATAGCGATCATAATATTATCAATTTCAAAATGCCCTTCAGTAGGGTTATCAATAAGGGAACAACTAAAACATTAAACTTTAGGAGGGCGAAGTTTGATCAGCTGAAAGAAAACCTTCAACTTATAGACTGGGACAAAGTTCTTAATCAAAGGAATACGAATAGTAAATGGGAAACCTTCAAAAGAATTCTGAATACTCAGTGCGAGAGGTATATACCGTATGGGAATAAAAGGGCCAGAAATAAGAGGAAACCAATATGGTTGAATAAGAACGTAAAAGGGGCGTAAAAGGGGCGTTAAATAGCAAAAAAGAGGCATTCAAGAGATTAAAACAGGAAAACAGCAAGGAGGCACTAATGTGTTACAAGGAAAAAACGAGAACCTGCAAAAAACAAATAAAAATAGCAAAGGAGGAAACAGAGAGACGTATTGCTAGGGAAAGTAGATCAAATCCCAAACTGTTCTTTACGTATATAAATAGTAAAAGGATTAAATCGGATAATATTGAACCGATATAAAGTGATGAAGGCAAAATCATAGAGAAAGATGAGGATAAAGCTAATCTATTAAATACATTTTTTTCGTCAACTTTCACAAAGGAAAAAGAACTAACAGGCGAAATGAGAAGTGACAAACTTAATCCTCCACTAAGTATGACAAATCTAACCCAAGCTGGGGTACAGAAACGCCTCAGTAACATTAAAATAAACAAATCACCAGGACCTGATGGCATACACCCACGGGTACTAAGGGAACTAAGTAATGTGATAGACAGACCGTTATATCTTATATTTAAGGACTCTGTTGAGACTGGGTCTGTGCCACTTGATTGGCGACAGGCGAATGTAGTGCCAATATTCAAAAAGGGAGCGAAAAGTGACGCCGGAAACTATCGGCCGGTGAGTCTGACGTCCGTTGTGGGCAAAATTTTTGAAGGCTTTATTAATGAGGCAATTACAGAGCATCTTGATGCTAATAATCTATTAACCCCGAACCAACATGGATTCATGAGGAATCGCTCCTGCCAAACAAACCTGATTGACTTCTACGAGGAGGTTAGCTCTCGAGTAGATCAGGGGGAACCAGTGGATGTCGTGTATCTCGACTTCTCAAAAGCGTTCGATAGCGTGCCACATAATAGGTTGGTATACAAAATGAGAATGATGGGGCTGGGGGAAAATGTCTGCAAGTGGGTAGCTAACTGGCTAAAGGATAGAAGGCAGAGGGTGGTTATAAATGGAATATACTCAGATTGGGTAAGCGTCACTAGTGGGGTACCACAGGGGTCTGTACTAGGCCCAATGTTATTTAATATCTTTATTAACGACATAGTCAACGGGATAAATAGTAAAATATCAATATTTGCAGATGACACAAAGTTATGTAAAACAATTAATACAAAAGAGGACAGTGCAGACCTACAGAGGGACTTGGATAAGCTGGGTAGGTGGAGCATTAAATGGCAAATGAGGTTTAACGAGGAGAAATGTAAGGTCATACATATGGGAAGGAAAAATGGAAGTCACCAGTACTCACTGAATGGGAAATCATTGGGGAATTCAGAGATGGAGAAGGACTTGGGCATCTTGATTGATAGCAAACTAAATTGGAGTGCCCAAAGTCAGGCCGCTGCTGTAAGGGCAAACAGGGTAATGGGATGTATCAGAAGAGGTATAGCTGCAAAGGAGGAGAACATTGTTCTTCCACTGTACAAAGCACTGGTCAGACCACACTTGGAATACTGTGCTCAGTTATGGGCCCCAATATATAGAAAGGATATAAATGAGCTTGAAAAGGTACAAAGGAGGGCAACAAAATTAATAAAGGGAATGGAGGGACTGCAATACCCAGAGAGGTTGGCAAATCTAGGACTATTCAGCCTGGAAAAGAGAAGGTTGAGGGGGGACATAATAAATGTGTACAAATATGTTAGGGGACAGTATAGAGACCTTGGCCGGGATTTGTTCAAAAGGAGGGATATTACGGTAACAAGAGGGCATTCACTAAGACTGGAAGAGAAAAGGTTTCAGCACCAGCATAGGAAGGGGTTCTTTACGGTAAGAGCAGTGAGAATATGGAATTCACTGAGTGAGGAGACGGTAATGTCGGATTCACTACACCAGTTCAAGCGGGGACTGGATGCATTTCTAGATACCAGGCAGATTTCAGCATATACTTAAAAATAAAATAAAATAGTAGGTTGATACAGGGATTTATTCTGACTGCTGGTTTCAGAGTCGGGAGGGAATTTTTCCTCAGGTGAAGATTGGCCAAATCATTTGGGGTTTTTGCCCTCCTCTGGATCAACCTTAGCAATTACAGAACTAACAGGTCGAACTTGATGGACGCAAGTCTTTATTCGGCTTTACTAACTAAGTACTATGTACTATGTACTATATAAGGCTCCATACGGAATACTGGCCTCCATATAAGGCTCCATACGGAATACTGGCCCCCATATAAGGCTCCATACAGAATACTGGCCCCCATATAACGCTCCATACAGGATACTGGTCCCCTTATAAAGCTCCATACAGGATACTGGCCCCCATATAACGCTCCATACAGGATACTGGTCCCCTTATAAAACTCCATACAGGATACTGGCCCCCATATAACGCTCCATACAGGATACCGGTCCCCTTATAATGCTCCATACAGGATACTGGCCCCCATATAATGCTGCATGCAGGCTGTTACCCCCCACATAATGCCCCATACAGGCTGTCCCCCCCCTTATAATGCTCCATGCAGGCTGTTACCCCCCACATAATGCCCCATACAGGCCCCCCCCTTTTAATGTTCCATGCAGGCTGTTACCCCCCACATAATGCCCCATACAGGCTGCCCCCCCCTTTATAATGCTCCATGCAGGCTGTTCCCACCCACATAATGCCCCATACAGTCCCCCCCCCTTTTAATGCTCCATGCAGGCTGTTACCCCCCACATAATGCCCCATACAGGCTGCCCCCCCCTTTATAATGCCACATGCAGGCTGTTCCCCACCTTATAATGCCCCATGCATGCTGTCATCCCTCCTCTTTATAATGCCCCATGCAGGATGTCCCCCCTCTCTTTACAATGCCCCATGCCTCCATACATTAAAAAAAAAAAAATCAAATACTCACCTCCCTTCTCCTCACCTGCTACCTGCTACCTGCTGCCTGCTGCCCGCTGCCCACTGCTCGGGTCTGAACTCCAGCGTAGTCGGCGTCTTCCCGCTCAGCGCTCCCTGTGACGGCTCAGGGGAGGGCGCGGTGTAAAGGCGTCACCGCGCCCTCTGACCTGAGACGTCACAGGGAGCGCAGAGCAGGAAGACAGCTGATCTGCGGAGGCACGGGGAGAGGTAAGTATTCAGCTGCCGGGGCCCTGAGCAAGCGGCGGAGAAGGGCGTGCGCTGACACTGCTCTCCTCCGCCTATAGCCCAGTGGGGTGCGCGACCGCCAGTGGGCCCCTCTGCCTGCTCAGGGCCCCGACATTTGCCCGGGTGCGCCGGGTGCTGACGCCGGCCCTGTCAGAGGGCCTTAACTAAACCATTTTTTCCATTTATAGCAACTGGGTCTCCTATACACTGTTGGCCTAAGCAGTGAATGGAATGCTTTCCAAAAATTATGAGGAACTGCATTGCCCCTTGAAAAAGACGTGGATTACAGCTTACTAAAAATCTTCTACCCATTATTGGGGAGTGGGTCTCCCTTAGTGTTCGCCTATGCATTGAAAAGCAAAATCTGACTAAAATTAGAAGGAAATGCAATGCCCGTTGGAAGAGACGTGGAGGTTAGAGTTAACTAAAAACAACATTTCAATGCCCTTTGGAAGAGCTGTGGGGTTCAGAGTGGTTTAACAAGATGGTTTTAATGCCCCTTGGAAGAGACGTGGAGGTCACAGTAGCTTAACAAGACGGTTTTAATGCCCCTTGTAAGAGTGGTGGAGGTCACAGTAGCTTAACAAGACGGTTTTAATGCCCTTTGGAGAAGTGGTGGAGGTCGCAGTAGCTTAACAAGACGGTTTTAATGCCGCTTGGAAGAGACATGGAGGTCGCAGTGGAATAAAAAGACAATATCAATGCCCCTTGAAAATGTGGTGGAGGTCGCAGTAGCTTAACAAGACCGTGTTAATGCCCCTTGGAAGAGTGGTGGAGGTCACAGTAGCTTAAAAAAAACATTTTAATGCCCCTTGGAAGAGCGGTGGAGGTCGCCGTAGCTTATCAAGACGGTTTTAATGCCCCTTGGAAAAGTGGTGGAGGTCGCAGTAGCTTAACAAGATGGTTTTAATGCCCTTGGGAGAGCGGTGGAGGTCGCAGTGGAATAAAAAGACAATATCAATGCCCCATGAAAATGTGGTGGAGGTTGCAGTAGCTTAACAAGACGGTTTTAATGCCCCTAGAAAGAGTGGTGGAGGTCACAGTAGCTTAAAAAGACGGTTTAAATGCCCCTTGGAAGAGACGTGGAGGTCGCAGTAGCTTAACAAGATGGTTTTAATGCCCTTGGGAGAGCGGTGGAGGTCGCAGTGGAATAAAAAGACAATATCAATGCCCCATGAAAATGTGGTGGAGGTTGCAGTAGCTTAACAAGACGGTTTTAATGCCCCTAGAAAGAGTGGTGGAGGTCACAGTAGCTTAAAAAGACGGTTTAAATGCCCCTTGGAAGAGACGTGGAGGTCACAGTTGAATAAAAAGACAATATTAATGCCCCTTGGAAGAGTGGCGGAGGTCGCAGTAGCTTAACAAGACGGTTTTAATGCCCCTGGTAAAAGTGGTGGAGGTCGCAGTAGCTTAACAAGACGGTTTTAATGCCCCTTGGAAGAGTCGTGGAGGTTGCAGTAGCTTAACAAGAGGGTTTAGATGCCCCTTGGAAGAGCCATGCAGTACAGCATCTTAAAAACATTATTCCC
This sequence comes from Phyllobates terribilis, assembly GCF_046119375.1. Lineage (NCBI taxonomy): Eukaryota > Metazoa > Chordata > Amphibia > Anura > Dendrobatidae > Phyllobates > Phyllobates terribilis. Next base: position 152,963,450 of record NW_027362764.1, on the reverse strand, counting down.
ATTATTGGGGAGTGGGTCTGCCATAGTCTTTGCCTATGCCTTCCAAGCAAAAAATGAAAAAAATTAGGACGGAGGAACTTGCAATGCTGGAAACACGGACCAAGGTCACCCTGGTGGTATAGTAGTGGTGGAGGCTGAGGATAAGGAGAAGAGCAAATTACAGACGAAATGAGGAAGCGTATACCCATGTGTGGGTGTGAAGCGGTGCATGGGAATACACCTCCCGAAATAACACAGTGGATTTGACTTTATGTTATTCTGCTGTCATTTGGTGGTGATGAGAAGTCTGGCCCAATCCAGCCCTTGTTCATTTTGATAAGGGTCAGCTTGTCAGCATTGTCAGTTGACAGGCGAGTGCGTTTATCTGTTTTAATTCCCCCAGCGGCTCTAAAAACACGCTCCGATAACACGCTAGCGGCAGGGCAGGCCAGGATCTCCAAGGCGTACAGAGCGAGTTCATTCCAAGTGTCCAGCTTGGATACCCAATAATTAAAAGGCACAGAGGAATCACGGAAGATGCTGGTACGGTCGGCAAGGTACTCCCTCACCATCTTTTGAAACTTTGCACTCCTTGTGAGATTACCCCGCGCCTCAGGGCCTGTAAGCTGGGCGGGTCTCAGAAAACTGTCCCAGAACATTGACAGTGTTCCCCTGCCTCTGCTGGATTGGAGTTGTTTCTCTCTCGCCTGTACGCCTTGGTTGGGCAACGAACTGTGACCTCTGCCGCTAGCGTGTTCAGATGGGAATTTTTTTAACAGTTCTGCAGCAAGGGCCTTCTGGTACTGCCCCATTTTTGTAGACCTCTCCACCTCAGGAATAAGAGAGTGAAAGTTCTCCCTGTAGCGGGGGTCTAAAAGTGTCACCAACCAGTAATGACTGTCACCCAACATTTTTACAACGCGAGGGTCACGGTTAAGGCAGCGTAACATAAAGTCAGCCATGCGTGCCAGACTGGTAATGGGCAAGACTTCCGTGTCCTCACCAAGATGATGACTGACCATGCTCTCCTCCTGCTCCTCCCCCCTGTCCTCAGGCCACCCACGCTAAACCGACGGTATGACAGTTGTACAGGTACTACCGTCTACAGCGCACGATACCAGCTCCTGTTCTTCCTCCTCCTTCTCCTCTCCCTCATTGTCCCCCAATGCACATTGGGATGAGATGAGGCTGGGCTGTGTGTAATCACCCGCTACGGCTTCTTGATCCATCTCATCATACTCTGGCTGCAATGCCTTCTCTTTAAGTCTCTGCAGAGAATGTTGCAAAAGACAGACAAGTGGGATGCTGATGCTAATGATGGCATCATCGCCACTCACCATCTTGGTGGACTCCTCAAAGTTTGTCAGGATGGTACATATATCAGACATCCAGGTCCACTCCTGAGGTCTTATGTGTGGAGTGTGACCTGAATATCGACGGCCTTGTTGCAGCTGGTACTCCACAACTGCTCTCTTCTGCTCACAAATCCTTTGCAACATGTGGAGGGTAGAGTTCCAACGTGTGGGGACATCAAACACCAGTCGGTGTGCCTGAAGCTGCAAAAGCTGCTGCAACACAGCAAGGGCTGCGGAAGCTGTAGCCGACTTGCAAAAATGAGCTGACAGGTGGCGTACATTGACGAGCAGATCTGGCAACTCGGGGTATGATTTAAGAAACCGCTGAACCACGAGGTTAAGCACATGAGCCAGGCATGGTACGTGTGTGATCTCGCCTCGCCTCAGAGCCGCCACCAGGTTAAGGCCATTGTCACACACGACCATGCCTGGATGTAGGTTCAGCGGTCTCAGCCACAGATCTGCTTGCTCTTTCACAGCTGTCCACAACTCACAAGCAGTGTGAGGTTTATCACCTAAGCTTATGAGTTTCAGCACAGCCTGTTGCCGCTTGGCTGAGGCAGTACTGCAGTGCTTCCAGCTTGTAACTGATGTGGTGATATGTGGTGATATTTGAGATGGAGGCTGAACATGTGAAGGAGGAGTAGGATGATGCGCAGGAGCTGTACATTGTGGGGGCAACTCTGACTGACATAGGGCCCGCAATCCTCGGTGTGGGGAGGATGTGTTCCGTCCCAAGGTCCGACTGGGTCCCGGCTTCCACTATGTTTACCCAGTGTGCCGTCAGGGAGATGTACCGTCCCTGGCCACAAGCACTTGTCCACGTGTCCGTTGTCAGGTGGACTCTCCCAGTAACTGTGTTGAGGGCACGGCAGATGTTTTGGGACACGTGCTTGTGTAGTGCGGGGATAGCACACCGGGAAAAATAGTGTCGGCTGGGGACCGAGTACCGAGGGACGGCCACCGCCATAAGGTTGCGGAAGGATTCCGTCTAAAAGGCAGCATTTCCAGCAGTCATGAAATGTGCGAATTTAGGACTGTGGCCTGTAGGGCGTTGGCTGTAAAATTTGCGCTTTTGTTCAAAGGTCTGGGATATGGACAATTGAATGCTGCGGTGGGACGTGGGACGTGGACGTGGACGTTGATGCTGTTTCTTGAGAGACTGCCATAACAAGTGAAGATTGAGAGGAGGGGGCATCATTGCATGCAGTATGGACAGGGGATTGCCTTGCATGCACAACAGGGGGTTCAATTACACGCACAACAGAGGAAGAAGCAGTGGTGACACCCGCTGACACTCGTCGTGGACCCTGGGGTTCGCCCCACAAAGTCGGGTGCTTTGTTGACATGTGCCTGATCATGCTGGTGGTGGTCAGGCTGGTAGTTTTGTCACCCCTGCTGATGCTGGCCTGGCAGGTGGTACAAATGGCCTTTTTGGGGTTATCAGCAGAGTCTTTAAAAAAATTCCAGACTCTGGAAGACCTACTGGTTGTACTGGCAACGTCCCTCATGTTGGTGTTACGGGGAACTGTTGCTCGCCTTCTGTGTGCGGCCACCACACTGCTTCTTCCTGCCTGTTGGGCAGTCTGCCTCCCTCCCCCTGTGTGCTGCTGGCCTCGCTCTGCGTGTTCTCCACCACGTTGGGTCAGTTACTAGATCATCCACCACCTCTTCCTCTTCCACTTGCGAACCACGATCCTCCTCCGCATTTCCTGGCAATTGTGTCTCGTCATCGTCCACCTCTTGTGACACATTGCCAGCGTCGACTTCCTCTGGCCGTGGCTGTTCAAATATTTGGGCATCGCTACATAGGATCTCCTCTTTCACCACTTCAAGCGGAGCAGGCGAGGGGCACAAATATTGAAATGGACGAGTGAACAGCTCTTCAGAGTGTCCAAGTGTGGGATCAGTTGCTGTCTGACGACACTCGGCATGGTGGGAGGAAGGAGCATCAGGGTGAGGAGGAGTATGCGGTCGAGACTCACGGCTACTAAAACTTGACCGTGTGGAAGACAGACCGGAGGTGGTGGTGCCCAAGTAACTGGAAGTATTATCTGCAATCCAATTAATAACCTGTTCACACTGATCAGTTCGCAATACTGGTGTTGTAGTGTGGTTCCCAAGTAATTCGGTCAAGAAGTGCGAGTAATAAGATGTGGCTGTTGGTTGTGGCACATTTTCACCTTGGCCACGGCCCCATCCTCTACACGCACCATCACCAGAACGTCCAGTTCCACGTCCCTTGCCACGCGCCTTGCCCATTGTAAATTAAGTAAAATAGCTTACACTCGCACTATCAATGGAAAAAGGGTAATAAAAAGGAGATAAGAACAGTGGAAGAGGAAAACCACAGTTCTATTTTTCTGGCCTACACCAGAATCTTTTAAACAGATATATTTGTGACTGAACAGACAGGGAGACACTATCTTTTTTTTTTTTACGTAAAAAGGGCCAAAAGCTGGATAATACAGAGATTGGAACCATGGAACTGCAAAACCACAGTTATATTTTTCTGGCCTACACCAGAATCTTTTAAACAGATATATTTGTGTCTGAACAATCAGGGAAACACTATTACTGTTTTTCTTTACGGAAAAAATACCAAAAGCTGGATAATACAGAGATTTGACCAGTGAAACTGCAAAACCACAGTTATATTATTCTGGCCTACACCAGAATCTTTCGAATAGATACATTTGTGTCTGAACAATAAGGGAGACACTATTACAGTTTATTTTTACGGCAAAAAATGCCAAAAAAAGGATAATACAGAGATTTGACCCGTGGAACTGCAAAACCACAGTTATATTTTTCTGGCCTACACCAGAATCTTTCAAACAGATATATTTGTGTCTGAACAATCAGGGAGACACTATTGCTCTTTTTCTTTACGGAAAAAATTCCAAAAGCTGAATAATACAGAGATTTGACCCGTGGAACTGCAAAACCACAGTTATATTTTTCTGGCCTACACCAGAATCTTTCAAAGAGATATATTTGTGTCTGACCAGTCAGGGAGACACTATTACAGTTTTTTTTATGGCAAAAAATGCCAAAAAAAGGATAATACAGAGATTTGACCCGTGGAACTGCAAAACCACAGTTATATTTTTCTGGCCTACACCAGAATCTTTCAAACAGATATATTTGTGTCTGAACAATCAGGGAGACACTATTGCTCTTTTTCTTTATGGAAAAAATTCCAAAAGCTGAATAATACAGAGATTTGACCCGTGGAACTGCAAAACCACAGTTATATTTTTCTGGCCTACACCAGAATCTTTCAAACAGATATATTTGTGTCTGAGCAATCAGGGAGACACTATTACTGTTTTTCTTTGCGGAAAAAATACCAAAAGCTGGATAATACAGAGACTTGACCCGTGGAACTGCAAAACAACAGTTATATTTTTCTGGCCTACACCAGAATCTTTCAAAGAGATATATTTGTGTCTGACCAGTCAGGGAGACACTATTACAGTTTTTTTTTATGGCAAAAAATGCCAAAAAAAGGATAATACAAAGATTTGACCCGTGGAACTGCAAAACCACAGTTATATTTTTCTGGCCTACACCAGAATCTTTCAAACAGATATATTTGTGTCTGAGCAATCAGGGAGACACTATTACTGTTTTTCTTTGCGGAAAAAATACCAAAAGCTGGATAATACAGAGATTTGACCCGTGGAACTGCAAAACAACAGTTATATTTTTCTGGCCTACACCAGAATCTTTCAAAGAGATATATTTGTGTCTGACCAGTCAGGGAGACACTATTACAGTTTTTTTTTATGGCAAAAAATGCCAACAAAAGGATAATACAGAGATTTGACCCGTGGAACTGCAAATCCACAGTTATATTTTTCTGGCCTACACCAGACTCTTTTAAACAGATACATTGGTGTATGACCAGTCAGGGAGACACTATTACAGTTTTTTTTAACGTCAAAAAATGCCAAAAACAGGATAATACAGAGATTTGACCCGTGGAACTGCAAAACCACAGTTATATTTTTCTGGCCTACACCAGAATCTTTCAAACAGATATATTTGTGTCTGAACAATCAGGGAGACACTATTGCTCTTTTTCTTTACGGAAAAAATTCCAAAAGCTGAATAATACAGAGATTTGACCCGTGGAACTGCAAAACCACAGTTATATTTTTCTGGCCTACACCAGAATCTTTCAAACAGATATATTTGTGTCTGAGCAATCAGGGAGACACTATTACTGTTTTTCTTTGCGGAAAAAATACCAAAAGCTGGATAATACAGAGATTTGACCCGTGGAACTGCAAAACAACAGTTATATTTTTCTGGCCTACACCAGAATCTTTCAAAGAGATATATTTGTGTCTGACCAGTCAGGGAGACACTATTACAGTTTTTTTTTATGGCAAAAAATGCCAACAAAAGGATAATACAGAGATTTGACCCGTGGAACTGCAAAACCACAGTTATATTTTTCTGGCCTACACCAGACTCTTTTAAACAGATACATTGGTGTCTGACCAGTCAGGGAGACACTATTACAGTTTTTTTTAACGTCAAAAAATGCCAAAAACAGGATAATACAGAGATTTGACCCGTGGAACTGCAAAACCACAGTTATATTTTTCTGGCCTACACCAGAATCTTTCAAACAGATATATTTGTGTCTGAACAATCAGGGAGACACTATTGCTCTTTTTCTTTACGGAAAAAATTCCAAAAGCTGAATAATACAGAGATTTGACCCGTGGAACTGCAAAACCACAGTTATATTTTTCTGGCCTACACCAGAATCTTTCAAACAGATATATTTGTGTCTGAGCAATCAGGGAGACACTATTACTGTTTTTCTTTGCGGAAAAAATACCAAAAGCTGGATAATACAGAGATTTGACCCGTGGAACTGCAAAACAACAGTTATATTTTTCTGGCCTACACCAGAATCTTTCAAAGAGATATATTTGTGTCTGACCAGTCAGGGAGACACTATTACAGTTTTTTTTTTATGGCAAAAAATGCCAAAAAAAGGATAATACAAAGATTTGACCCGTGGAACTGCAAAACCACAGTTATATTTTTCTGGCCTACACCAGAATCTTTCAAACAGATATATTTGTGTCTGAACAATCAGGGAGACACTATTGCTCTTTTTCTTTACGGAAAAAATTCCAAAAGCTGAATAATACAGAGATTTGACCCGTGGAACTGCAAAACCACAGTTATATTTTTCTGGCCTACACCAGAATCTTTCAAACAGATATATTTGTGTCTGAGCAATCAGGGAGACACTATTACTGTTTTTCTTTGCGGAAAAAATACCAAAAGCTGGATAATACAGAGATTTGACCCGTGGAACTGCGAAACAACAGTTATATTTTTCTGGCCTACACCAGACTCTTTTAAACAGATACATTGGTGTCTGACCAGTCAGGGAGACACTATTACAGTTTTTTTTAACGTCAAAAAATGCCAAAAACAGGATAATACAGAGATTTGACCCGTGGAACTGCAAAACCACAGTTATATTTTTCTGGCCTACACCAGAATCTTTCAAACAGATATATTTGTGTCTGAACAATCAGGGAGACACTATTACTGTTTTTCTTTACGGAAAAATTAAAAAAAGCTAGATAATACAGAGATTTGACCCGTGGAACTGCAAAACCACAGTTATATTTTTCTGGCCTACACCAGAATCTTTCAAACAGATATATTTGTGTCTGAACAATCAGGGAGACACTATTGCTCTTTTTCTTTACGGAAAAAATTCCAAAAGCTGAATAATACAGAGATTTGACCCGTGGAACTGCAAAACCACAGTTATATTTTTCTGGCCTACACCAGAATCTTTCAAAGAGATATATTTGTGTCTGACCAGTCAGGGAGACACTATTACAGTTTTTTTTATGGCAAAAAATGCCAAAAAAAGGATAATACAGAGATTTGACCCGTGGAACTGCAAAACCACAGTTATATTTTTCTGGCCTACACCAGAATCTTTCAAACAGATATATTTGTGTCTGAACAATCAGGGAGACACTATTGCTCTTTTTCTTTATGGAAAAAATTCCAAAAGCTGAATAATACAGAGATTTGACCCGTGGAACTGCAAAACCACAGTTATATTTTTCTGGCCTACACCAGAATCTTTCAAACAGATATATTTGTGTCTGAGCAATCAGGGAGACACTATTACTGTTTTTCTTTGCGGAAAAAATACCAAAAGCTGGATAATACAGAGACTTGACCCGTGGAACTGCAAAACAACAGTTATATTTTTCTGGCCTACACCAGAATCTTTCAAAGAGATATATTTGTGTCTGACCAGTCAGGGAGACACTATTACAGTTTTTTTTTATGGCAAAAAATGCCAAAAAAAGGATAATACAAAGATTTGACCCGTGGAACTGCAAAACCACAGTTATATTTTTCTGGCCTACACCAGAATCTTTCAAACAGATATATTTGTGTCTGAGCAATCAGGGAGACACTATTACTGTTTTTCTTTGCGGAAAAAATACCAAAAGCTGGATAATACAGAGATTTGACCCGTGGAACTGCAAAACAACAGTTATATTTTTCTGGCCTACACCAGAATCTTTCAAAGAGATATATTTGTGTCTGACCAGTCAGGGAGACACTATTACAGTTTTTTTTTATGGCAAAAAATGCCAACAAAAGGATAATACAGAGATTTGACCCGTGGAACTGCAAAACCACAGTTATATTTTTCTGGCCTACACCAGACTCTTTTAAACAGATACATTGGTGTATGACCAGTCAGGGAGACACTATTACAGTTTTTTTTAACGTCAAAAAATGCCAAAAACAGGATAATACAGAGATTTGACCCGTGGAACTGCAAAACCACAGTTATATTTTTCTGGCCTACACCAGAATCTTTCAAACAGATATATTTGTGTCTGAACAATCAGGGAGACACTATTGCTCTTTTTCTTTACGGAAAAAATTCCAAAAGCTGAATAATACAGAGATTTGACCCGTGGAACTGCAAAACCACAGTTATATTTTTCTGGCCTACACCAGAATCTTTCAAACAGATATATTTGTGTCTGAGCAATCAGGGAGACACTATTACTGTTTTTCTTTGCGGAAAAAATACCAAAAGCTGGATAATACAGAGATTTGACCCGTGGAACTGCAAAACAACAGTTATATTTTTCTGGCCTACACCAGAATCTTTCAAAGAGATATATTTGTGTCTGACCAGTCAGGGAGACACTATTACAGTTTTTTTTTATGGCAAAAAATGCCAACAAAAGGATAATACAGAGATTTGACCCGTGGAACTGCAAAACCACAGTTATATTTTTCTGGCCTACACCAGACTCTTTTAAACAGATACATTGGTGTCTGACCAGTCAGGGAGACACTATTACAGTTTTTTTTAACGTCAAAAAATGCCAAAAACAGGATAATACAGAGATTTGACCCGTGGAACTGCAAAACCACAGTTATATTTTTCTGGCCTACACCAGAATCTTTCAAACAGATATATTTGTGTCTGAACAATCAGGGAGACACTATTGCTCTTTTTCTTTACGGAAAAAATTCCAAAAGCTGAATAATACAGAGATTTGACCCGTGGAACTGCAAAACCACAGTTATATTTTTCTGGCCTACACCAGAATCTTTCAAACAGATATATTTGTGTCTGAGCAATCAGGGAGACACTATTACTGTTTTTCTTTGCGGAAAAAATACCAAAAGCTGGATAATACAGAGATTTGACCCGTGGAACTGCAAAACAACAGTTATATTTTTCTGGCCTACACCAGAATCTTTCAAAGAGATATATTTGTGTCTGACCAGTCAGGGAGACACTATTACAGTTTTTTTTTTATGGCAAAAAATGCCAAAAAAAGGATAATACAAAGATTTGACCCGTGGAACTGCAAAACCACAGTTATATTTTTCTGGCCTACACCAGAATCTTTCAAACAGATATATTTGTGTCTGAACAATCAGGGAGACACTATTGCTCTTTTTCTTTACGGAAAAAATTCCAAAAGCTGAATAATACAGAGATTTGACCCGTGGAACTGCAAAACCACAGTTATATTTTTCTGGCCTACACCAGAATCTTTCAAACAGATATATTTGTGTCTGAGCAATCAGGGAGACACTATTACTGTTTTTCTTTGCGGAAAAAATACCAAAAGCTGGATAATACAGAGATTTGACCCGTGGAACTGCGAAACAACAGTTATATTTTTCTGGCCTACACCAGACTCTTTTAAACAGATACATTGGTGTCTGACCAGTCAGGGAGACACTATTACAGTTTTTTTTAACGTCAAAAAATGCCAAAAACAGGATAATACAGAGATTTGACCCGTGGAACTGCAAAACCACAGTTATATTTTTCTGGCCTACACCAGAATCTTTCAAACAGATATATTTGTGTCTGAACAATCAGGGAGACACTATTACTGTTTTTCTTTACGGAAAAATTAAAAAAAGCTAGATAATACAGAGATTTGACCCGTGGAACTGCAAAACCACAGTTATATTTTTCTGGCCTACACCAGAATCTTTCAAACAGATATATTTGTGTCTGACCAGTCAGGGAGACACTATTACAGTTTTTTTATAATGCAAAAAATGCCAAAAAAAGGATAATACAGAGATTTGACCCATGGAACTGCAAAACCACAGTTCTAGTTATGTGGCATACACCAGACTCTTTTAAACAGATATATTGGTGTCTGACCAGTCAGGGAGACACTATTACAGTTTTTTTTACGGCAAAAAATGCCAAAAACAGGATAATACAGAGATTTGACCCGTGGAACGGCAAAACTACAGTTCTATTTTTCTGGCCTACACCAGACTCTTTTAAACAGATATACTGGTGTCTGAACAGTTACAGACACACTCAATTTTTTTTTTGAGGGGGGAGGGAATACCAAAAGGTTAATAAGATGGGTATTTGGACAGTCTGACTGAGGGAAAAAAAAATACAGGATTTAGATGAAAAAAAAATAAATTTTTCCTGGCCCCTGAGACCAGGGTGATAAGTCTAGCAATTTGACCAACAGGAGCACACAGGACTGTAATGCAGCGTTTGCTGGTATAACCACTGCGTCTCCTATACAGCCTGCCTGCCTGCTTGCCTGATATCTGGGATGGATATTAGTCCTGAGAAGGACTGTTTGTTTGATTTGGCAGGCTTTAGAGACCCTACACTAACTATTTCAGAGTATAAATCTCTCCCTAGCTCAGCAGCACTGACCCTACACTGGCTGATCCAGAGCGACTGTGTCCAAAATGCCGCCGCCCGGTTTTAAATACTCGAGGTGACGCTGTGCGGCCAGCCAATCACTGCAATGCCCACAAACAACATGGCTCCGGCATTACAGTGATTGGCTGGCAATCCCTGCATGTTCATTGGCCCTGTAAAGAGCGCTAAACGTGCAGGGCGGAGACCAGAGCTCCAGCCCGAGTAACCCGGAAATGCTTGGTGCTCGCCGAACATCCCGAGTAGTGAGATGCTCGGGCGAGTACCGAGCAGTGTCTAGCGTGCTCGCTCAACACTAGTTGACACCACATGTGCCTCAAAGAATTTTACACTATTGGGCGGTGAAGAAAGAATAATTACATTTTTACCACCAATGTTTTGTTTTAGCCCCAGATTTTACATTTTCAAACTGTAAAATAGGTTAAAAATGGCACCACAATTTGTCACACAATTTCTACTGAATGTAGAAATACCCCATATGTGGCTGTACAATACTGCTTAGCCACATGGTGAGACTCCAGAGGGAATGTGCGCTATTGGCCTCCTGGAGCACAGATTTTCCTAGAATAGTTTGCGGACTCCATATACAGAGACCCTAAGTACTAGAAGAGCAGAATCCCACCTCAAGTGACCCCACTTTGGAAATTATACCCCTTTGGGATTTTATCTACAGGTGTGATGAGGATTTTTCCAGAAAGAAGCAGCAGCGGATGTTGCTGAGTTAAAATTTCAAACTGCCATTGTGACCAGTATGTTGTAGTGACCCGTACGTTATGCCCAGCTAATGATTCTGGAGACATGTACCTGTAAATAAGGCGGGCTTTCATTGCTACAGAAATGCCAAACAAGTGGACGCTAACTGGGGTTTAGGCACATTGTGAGGCTCAGAAGAGAGGAGGGAATTTGGATTTGGGAGTACAGAATTTGCTGAATTTCTTTTGTGGGAAAGGGCCAATTTATGTTACCAGCCCCCTATATTTCCATTAAATATGGATGGACCTGAGTGGGGTCTTGCTTTCTTTTTGGATTGAGCTTTTATTGTGATCCAAAATGTAATGTAAAATGTTCCCATTTATCCTGTGCTCTACTCTGAGCACTGATATCAGGGTCTCCATTTAAATCTTTGAGAGACACAATTCAGATGAAACCCAGAGGGATCCATTCACTATAATGAGGCAGCAGAGTTATTCTGGACTCTGTCTGGCCTCTGTTTAGCGGTGTTCTTTTTTTCGGAAGTGCACAAAACTGTGGCCAACGGTGCCTTTATGCACGCCTAAAAAGACGGACATTGCTGTATCATATGTCAGATGGCGTCCACAGTGCCTCCATCTACCTCATTATAGGGAATTTTCTGCCAGGGGTTGCGTCTGAATCACGTATTTCAGAGATTTACATGGAGACCCTGGTTTAAGTGCAGAGCCCAGGATAAATGTGAGATGAACCTTAATGAGATCTTTGGAAGGCAGAATGAACAAATCAACAGCAAGTGAATAATTGGTTTTATTTATTTTTTACGCTGTTCCTCATGCGGTATAAGTGATTAGACGACTTTATTCTCGGGTAGGTGCGATTAAAGCAATACCAGATTTATAGCAGGTTTTTATGTTTTTATGTTTGGCAGCTGTCACACACTAAAAGACGCTTTATTTTTTGCAAAAACTGTTTTTTGCATCGCCATAATACAGTATGAGAGCTATAATTTTTCCATATTTCTGCTGACAGAGTCACGGGACTGGTTGACATTTTTATTGGTACCATTTTTGGGCACATGACATTTTTTGATCACTTTCTTTTCCGATTTTTGGGAGTCAGAATAAACAAAAAACAACAATTCAGGAATTGTTTTTTTAGTTTTTTTTTTATGATTTTCTGCGCATGGTAAAATTAATAATGCAGCTTTATTCTTCTGGTCAGTATTATTACAGCGATATCACATTTACCGTATTTTTTGAACTATAAGACGCACTGGACCATAAGATGCACCACAAATTTTGGGTGCAAAATAGAAAAATATATTTTTTATAAGATGGGGGTCCATCTTATAGTCTAAATAGGTACGGTATCGTACCTGGGGGGCAGAGGAGCCAGGGTCATAGGAGGTAGGGTCCCTCAGGTAGTCGGCGGCTGCAGCAGAAGAGGTCAGATGCTGTGGAGCCTGTGCCAGGCTGGGGCCTGTGCCTGGCTGAGGCCCTTAGCCTGGTCGGTTCCTGTGCAGAGGTCTCAAGCTGAGGCTGGGGCTGGGGCCGAGGCCGGGACCTCTGGCTGGAGCCTCTGGCAGGGGCTGAGGCCTGGGCCTCTGGCTGGGGCCTCTGGCTGGGGCTGGGGCCAGGCCTCTGGCTGGGGCCTCTGGCTGAGGCCGGGGTCTCGGGCAGAGGACTCTGGCTGTGAGCGGCATCGGGCGAAGAAGCAATGAGGTCTGCGCAGGTTTCCGGTGTGCGTGGCCATCTTCCTAGAGCTGTGATCTACAGGAAAATGGCCGCCGGAGCAACCGGTCCACGCATGCGCCAGCTCAGGCGGCCATTTTCCTGTACATCACAGCTCGACACCGGCTCCAAGTACCGGCCAGGCACAGGTGCCGGTCCCAGCCGCTCTGCCTCACCTCTGCTGCCGCTGACGCCGCCACCGTTACCACCACCACGTTCCTGGAGGGCCCTGCGATCCCACTTTACCACCACCGCAGGTAACGTTCGGACCATAACGTCTTATGGTCCGAAAAATACAGTGTATAGTTTTTTTTATGTTTTGGTGCTTTTTTTCAATAAAAACTATTTTGTAGAAAAAATTATTATTTTTGCATCGCTTTGTTCTGAGAGCTATAACTTCTTACTTTCTGGCTGATTGAGCTGTATGGCAGCTTGTTTTTTACAGGACAAGATGAGGTATAATTTTTACTTACATTTGTCTTTTTGATCGCATTTTATTTCATTTTTTGTTCGGCGGTATGATGATAAAGCATAGTTTTTTCCTAATTTCTTATTTTATGGTGTTCACTAAAGGGGTTAATTAGTTGGATAATTTTATAGGTTGGGTCATTCCCGGCCTAACGATACCAAATATGTGTACTTTTATTGTGTATTTTTTTTTCATAATAATATTTATTTATGGGTACAATATATTTACTTTTTTACTTAGTCCAACTATGGGACTTTCACTTTTAGCTGTCTGATCACAGTTATAAAGTAAAGCAGTGCAAGATCACTGCTATATTTCAGAACTGTCAGTTCTACACTGACACAAGTTAGTTAGATCATGCACTGCGCAAGATATAACTAACTTACTAGTGCCTGGTGACCGGGGTGTCGTCATGACGACATCAGGTCACCATGGCACCAATTGGGACCCCGCGATGAAGTTGTGGGGTCTTTGATCCAAGAGCAGAGGGGCTTCTATACCTCTGCTTGCTCGCTAAATGATGCGATTACTGCGATTGCAGGATTTAGGGGGTTAAAGCACCAGGAGTGGTGCAGGCACCACTCCTGGCACTGAGTGCTGGGTGTCAGCTGTCAGAATCAGCTGACACCCAGCGGCAATTGCATGCTCACAGCATGCAAATCACCTGGACGTATCCATACATCTCTGGTCAATAAGTACCAGGCCACAGGGTCATATAGATACGTCCCATGTCAGAAAGTGGTTAAAGATATTTTCCCATGAACAGGGAACATTTTAATCAATAGATCTTGGAATAAAAATAAATACCACAATTGGATGTGTTAAAAAAATGTTCCTGTGCTGAGATAATCTTATAAATGTGTCCCTGCTGTCTACTGTGTAATGGCTGTGTCTGACCGTGCAGGAACATGGTCTGATCATACCACATCTCCTGGGCAGGGGAGGAAGCGAAAGAAAATATACAAACATTACAGTATGGGATCACAGCTGCTCTTTCTGTGAGGTAAAACATTTCCCTGCCTGTTTAAAAACATTTTTTACATATTTTACCTTACAGAAGGAATCAGTTGTGATCCTATGCTGTCCTGTGTGTGTACCCTTTTTTCTTCCTCCCCTGCCAAGGAGCTGTGGTATGTTTAGACCATGTTCCTGCATGGTAAAACACAGCCATTACACAGAGGCATATTTATAAGATTATCTCAGCACAGGAACATTTTTTTACATCTCTATACAAATCATATAGTGCAATAACCAGTGCCATAGACAGTAATAATACCCTTTCTGTGTCTTGTACAATAATAGCTCCCTCCTTTTGTGCTCCACATAATAACAATGCCCCCTCTTCGCCCCTACTTAGTAATAATGTTCTCTCTGTGTTTCCTCATAATAATAATGTTTCCCATGGATCTTTCAGTTATACAGCTCCCTATAAAAATAATATCCCCCTCTTTCACCATAAAATAATAACCCCCTGTGCTTCCTATAATAATAAACAGCCTGTGACCCATTCTAAATTACCCTATTTCTCCTTCTAATAATAAAAAATGCTTTGCCCCCCATGTATTATCTTATAATAATAATGCCTCCTTTGCTTCCTTTGTAATGATAATGATCCCCATTTGTGCCTGCTATAATAATAATTACCACTTTTGAAGCCATTTAGTGTTTTCAACCACTACAATACCCTTTTCATGGCCATCACAGAGTATGATGTCTCTAAAGTACGCCAAAATCAGTATAATGCTCCCACAGCCCGACCCACTCACACTATGATGCCTCCACATACAGTATAACACACCCTCAAACTTTATGCTGGCCACTAAAGCCTCCCCTACATAGTAGGATTGCCACCAAAGCCCTCTCCACACAACATGGTGGCTACCAGGCCTCCCTGTGGTGCCCCTGTGGGTTCAGTCGCCACAGAGGTACTGCATCTCTCCCAGAGATATGGTGCCTCACTCTCAGGTAAGGAGGGAGTACTGCCAGGGACTCACCCACCTGCATCCAACACTACACCATTCCAGACCAGCAGGCAGGGGCAAGATGCAAGTGTACAATGCTGAGCCCTGTCCCTGGTTGGAAGTGGGGGGAACCGAGAGAGGGGGAACCATGTAGTGGGTGTGGGTGGAGGAAGTAGCATAGGGGAGCACCTTCATAAGGAGTATAAAAAGGGAACCATCTTGAAGGAGACAGAGCAGTCTGAGGAGAGAGTGAGAGCGAGAGAGAGTTGGGAGCAGGAGCTCTGTAGGAGCTCTGCTCAGGAGGAGACTAGGAAGGAGCGGGCCTAGTCTGGGAGGCCAAGGAGAACAGACTGAGAGAGAGGACGGGAGCAGAGGGAAGGCTCCAAGAGGAACAGAGGGTATCCCAGAGGCACGGCAGTGCGGAAGCTACCCGTGCGCCCGAATCTCCAAGGACGTGGAGGGATCAAGCCACAGAGGGGACTGACCCCTAACTAGTGGAGAACTACAAGGATCAGCTAGATAACCGGAGGCGACTGTACTTTCAAGGTGCAGCTGCCCAAAACCACAATTATATTGCCGAAAAGGTGGCCGCATAGTATTCAGGGGACTGCAAGTCGCCCGACAAGATCCGAGGCTACCGTCTTGGGACACTGATTGTGAGGCGCAGGGCAGGAGGGTGAGAGCCAGCGCAGGAAGACGACCGAGGAAAGCACATAGAACGGGGTCCCGTTTAAGTACTCCTGAGATACTTGGGGGATTGCTGAACCCCTTCCTTGGTGTACGCGGGACGACTTGGGAGGTTACACTGGCGCTGGTAACCTGGAGTCTTGAACAACTGTGAGTAAAACCTTGAAGACTGCACCCCACTGTGTCCTAGAATTATTGCTGTGCCATCACCAGCCCTGCACTACACAGCACCAGCAACATCTAGCTCATAAAATCACTATTTCCTGTCCTGCGGCTTAGCTCTGCCTGTGGAGAGCTGTACCAACTTTGCTGCTTCACCATCAGCTCCAGAGGATCTGCACCGCAGCGGCGGCTCCATATAGCCGCATATCACAGGTGGCGTCACAAACATTATATATAAAAACTTTATTATTTTTACTTTATTCCCCTTTAATTGACCGCCCTGGGTCACGGATCGGGTCACTGCCACTGTGAAATTCCTCAGCATCGACAGGCCCGGCTACCAAGTACCCCATAGCCCAGGGGGCGCGTCATCCCCACACAGCATGATGACCACCTCAGTCCCCCATACAATGTATGATGACCCCAACAGTTATCCACACAATATAATGTCCCCACAGCCTTCTACACACTGCTTGATAGTTACCACACCCCAACACAAACTATAATGTGCCCCATAACCCCCTACTTTCTGTTTGATGATCCCACAGCCCTCACATAATATGAATTCACCACGGCCCTCCAAACAGTATGATAACACCACAGTCCTCAACTTATTATGGTGGCCTCGTAGCCCTCAACATAGTAGGATGGTCACCTCAGCACTGCCCCCAATCCAAACTCCCTGACCCAAGGTCCAATTGTGCTAAAAAAAAGAACTTATACTCATCTAATCCTATTTCTCCATCCACCATAGCCTTTGTCTCTTATTCTAGCTAGCATAACAGTAGGCCAGCACAATGAAATTGTGACATCACATTGCCCAATGTTTCCTGCAATCTGCCGGCCTCTAGCAGGAGTATGTGGTGGAACAGGGAACCGAAAGCTCTTTGCAACTCTACAGCTGTTAATAGAATTGGTATCCTGAAGCCCACTGTCAGACCAGCACATCTGGCATTTTTGACAGAATTGCCTGATGGACAGTCCCCTTCTGCCTCCAAGCTATATAAACCATGGCAATGGTGCTCCGAGCGCCGTCTTTGATTATATTATTCTTCTATAAGACAGAGCATGCCAATTAATTTGTGGTGAATGTACATGCTAAGCACATCAATAGCGCTCCATCAGTCTGATGATGGCCAAAAGAGTATCCTCCATAGAGCCAACATTTGTCAGTAAACTGCAAAAGGAAGATATTAAGTTGATTGTTATTTCATACAGTGATGACCAAAACCAAATATTTTATGTCTTTGATATAAGTTTACTATATATCTCCTATAGACTACAATGCTACTGTAAATTGGGTTCTATATTTTACACCTCTGTGTTCAAGATATATACATCCATGGAAAAAAATAAATTTGACAAATATTAAATGTCAAATGTTATAGGTGTATAAGTTAAAATCCTTGTTCTGGTTCTACATAGAAACAGTGAATGTAAGAAATATGGACATGTATATGTGATTCCTTGCTTTGTGTTGGCTACACAATGCACGCTGCTGTAGGTAAGTAACACTGGGTAAGGATCAAAGCCTTGGTCAAACTCATTCACATGCTGTTATCCTACCAAGGTTTGGTCTGCTTTGCCTGACTAGGGGGTGACGTTAAATAAGAGATTTTGGATTTATCTGTTTTCCAGTCGGTGTGTAATTTGAACCATTTGGCAATGAGCCTGTATAAGTCAGATTTTCAGTACTTCAATGGTAAAGGTAATGCTGTACTTTAAACACAAGCATCTCACCCCTGAGGTATTCATCTAAAATCTGGTTTAAGTCACAAACTACTTTTTTTCTTAGTCCCCGGTGATTTTTTAAATACATTAAAAACACAGCATCTCAGTTTTATCAATTCCCATACAATGCAGATATAGGAAACATTACAATATGGACAGAGAGGTCGAAACTTAGAGTAATAAACTAAATTATATTATAATTACAATATTTAGATAAGCGTAATCAAGTCCTGTGCATTGTAAAATGTACACTCAAAAAGCCAGAAAACAATGTAAAAAGCAATTTAATAGGCATGTTATTTATTAGTAAATTCGACTCTCAAATGACTCCTAATGTTGAGTCATCTCTTCTTCTTTCAATTTCTTGGAAGAATAGTAACACTTGGACTTGATACTCCACAATTTAATAATATCAGTGTTACTCAATAGCAGGATCTCAATAGAATAAGTTATTCCAGATAATCAGGGGACTGCTGTTTAGTGTACTACTTCATGTATATAATATTGTAGTCTAACATTAAATAGGTTTTATCCATTTTTATCAGAAAAATGGTAGCTTATGTTAAATGATGAAATATATAGAATATTTAGGTCTACAAATTTAGCATATTGGTAATGTTGGCTCAACCAACCATGTTGTGCTAAATTGCTTTGATTCTAAGATTTTGCAACACTTTTATTCCAATTTTGAATCCAACTTTATGTTTATGAATAGATTAACTATAAGAATTACTTAGATCAAGACCACTCATAAAGTATAATTCCCATCTAGAATGCAATTCTAAATACATAAAATCAATGGTGTAGCATCCAGGGAGTTAGATGGAGTAGTCGTCTGGGGCCCATTCAGATGGTGGGGCACACTCGGAGCTGCATATCACACCGATACAGTTAAACTCTTTGGAAGAGCAGGGAGACATGGTTTACCACTCCTGTTCTGTTGTCTGCAGGTCACTTTGAGGCTGTGTGCCCACGATGCGGACTTAATGCATTTCCGCAGCAGCGTTTCCGCTGCGGAAATGCATTAAAGTCGCTTGTTAAGAGTTCTGGGATGTATCCCAATGATAATCCGCATGTGCTATACACATGCTGCGGAAATTTCCACTGCGGATTATCATTGCGGAAAAATCCGCAGCACAACCAATCTCGGCACGATTTCGCGGCGAAATCGCGGCCATTGACTTGCATTGAACCGCATAATATCCGCATGTATACATGTGGTTGTTATGCGGTTCAATGCACGGATGGTACCTGGGTCTGGAGAAGAGGAGACTCTCCTCCAACCCGGGTACCATGGTACCTGCAAGTAAAAAGAGAATTATAAAGTAAAAAATAAAAAAAATTATTCATACTCATGACGCGCCCCCAGGGCAGTGGGGTACTCGGTGTCCGGGCCTATGGATGCTGGGGGGGAATATGTCACAGTGGCTGGCCCGGTCCGTGGCCCAGGGCGGTCAACAAAAAGGGGATAGTTTATATGAGATTTGTAGTTTGATCGTGACGCCACCTGTGGTTTCTGGTAATTCGTACCAGCACTGCTGCAGACCTCTGAGGCAGTTGATAGGCAGCTAGGATGGAACAGCTCCCCACAGGTGGAGTGGGCCACAGGGCAGTGTAGAGTTTGACGGTGGGTGGTGATGCTGGGGCTTATAGTGCAGTCGGGATGGCGCAGCAGGAGTAACTGACAGAGACAGGGGATTCGCTTCAATACCTTTACTGGTGCGGACCAGGATACTCGGTAGGAAGGGTGCACTCCAGGACTTCTCCCCAGTGAGCGGGTATAGGACCTCCTGGTCCGTGTCTCCCTCTCTCTAAGCTCCTGGCCAGCCTGCAACTGGGCCTAGCTTCTGTGTCGTGTTGCTCTCCACCTGTCGCTTGGTAGTAGGACCTTCCACTGGCAACCACTATCCCTGGGCGCTGGGGCCTTCGTGGTTCCTGGTCCTGTAATGGGTTTAGCTTCAGGTTGGCCAGGGACTTGTAGTCCTCCTGGTATGCCGGTGATCCCTACTGGGTATAAAGGGACCCTGTAGGCGCGGACCCGGTGTCCGGTTTGTATACTCGGGGGTGAGCCTATGATGCTCCTCAACTCCTCTCTCCTCTCCTCTTTTCCTTCGGCCACACTCGGGGCCCTCAGAACAGAGCAGCAGACGTGCTGCGTCTTCACTGCTCTCAGTGGCAGCACACTCTCCTCAGACTAACTTCTGACTGACTGAACTGCCTGGCTCCACCCTCCATATATATATCCCTAACCGGCTCCCTCTGGTGGTATGAGGTGGAACGGTGGAGGTGTTTGTTTGTAATGAGGGCCTCTTGTGGAGAAGTCCATCCATGCACCCTTTGGGTCCGGTGGTACCTGTGAACAGCAGGGTGACACATTCCCCCCTAGTACAATTCAGTACTCCTGGACTGAAGCATTTTATAACAGGTTACAACAATAACAATAATAACAATAATAATAATAATAGAGTTACAGTAAGTCCCGTAACCTAGTGTCCATTTCACCGAAGAAAGTGTAACAATGGTAACATGAGGGACCCGCCTAAAAACCCTCAATGTAGGCCCTGGGGGTGGCTACAGGGCATAAGTGATTCAGGTGCTGGACCACGTCTTCGGCCACGCCAAACGGGTTTTTGTTCTGTAGTCTTATAAGGGGGCACTTTTGATGAGTGCAACTATTTACAAGGACAGTTTTTGGCTGCTCACAGTCCTCAGCCTACAAGTCTTTACACCCTTACGGGTAACTAAATGCACGTATTATTTCAGTTCATACAATAAACAATAGGCAATACCCAACTGGGTAACTATTTATAATGTAGGCACTTCGTGCTTATTCCCTAAACCTGGCAGGGATTTGGCCTTGTGTGCTGCGTGTGGACCTTCGTAACACTGGGGTGTTACTAGTGTCTGTGCATGCACTTTCTGTTAATCTAGCAGGTGAATGTGCTGGTAGATTATAAAACTGCCTTAACCACTTCGCACCAGAACCTGTTTTTGCCTTCGTGACCGGGCCAATTTTTCCAATTCTAACCACTGTCACTTTATGAAGTAATTACTCTGGAACGCTTCAACGGATCCCCCTGATTCTGAGAATGTTTTTTCGTGACGTATTGTACTTCATGATAGTGGTAAAATTTCTTCAATATCACTTGCGTTTTTTGTGAAAAAATCAGAAATTTGGCAAAAATTTAGAAAATTTTGCAATTTTCAAACTTTTAATTTTCATGCCCTTAAATCAGAGAGATATGTCACAAAAAATAGTTAATAAATAACATTTCCCACATGTCTACTTTACATTAGCACAATTTTGGAACCAACATTTTTTTTTGTTAGGGAGCTATAAGGGTTAAAAGTTGACCAGTGATTTCTCATTTTTGAAGTCACTTTGAGGGGTCTTTATGACAGAAAATACCCAAAAGTGACACCATTCTAAAAACTGCACCCCTCAAGGTGCTCAAAACCACATTCAAGAACTTTATTAACCCTTCAGGTGCTTCACAGGAATTTTTGGAATGTGGAAGAAAAAAATTAACATTTAACTTTTTCACAAAAATGTTATTTAGACCCAATTTTTTTATTTTCACAGGGGTAACAGGAAAAAATGGACCCCAACATTTTTTGTGCAATTTCTCTTGAGCGCGCTGATACCCCATATGTGAGGGAAAACCACTATTTGGGCGCACTGCAGGGTTCGGAAGGGAAGGAGCGCCATTAGACTTTTTGAATGTAAAATTTGTTTGAATAATTAGCAGATGCCATGTTGCGTTTGGAAAGCTCCTGCCTAAACAGTGGAAACCCCCCACAAGTGACACCATTTTGGAAACTAGACCCCTTAGGGAACTTATCTAGATGTGTGGTGAGCACCTTGAACCCCAGGTGCTTCACAGAAGTTTATAATATTGAGCTGTAATAATAAAATTTTCACATTTTTCCCACAAAAACGTTTTTCATCCCTTAATTTTGCATTATCATAAGGGTAATAGGATTGCACCATGAAATTTGTTGTGCAATTTCTCCTGAACACGCTGATACCCCATATGTGGAGGCAAACCACTGTTTGGGCGCACAGCAGGGTTTGAAAGGGAAGGAGCGCCATTTCACTTTTTGAATGTAAAATTTGTTTGAATAATTAGCAGACGCCATGTTGCATTTGGGGAGCCCCTGATGTGCCTAAACAGTGGAAACTCCCCACAAGTGACACCATTTTGGAAACGAGACCCCTTAGGGAACTTATGTTTTTCATTCCCTAATTTTGCATTATCATAAGTGTAACAGGATAAATTGCACCATGAAATTTATTGTGCAATTTCTCCTGAGTACGCCGATACCCCATATGTGGGGGAAAACCACTGCTTTGGTGTACAGCAGGGTTCGGAAGAGAAAGGAGCGCTATGTTGGCTGGGATAGGTTGCAGACAACATGTCACATTTGAAGAGTCGCTGACATGCCGAAACAGCAGAAGCCCCCACAAGTGACCCCATTTTGTAAACTACACCTCTCAAGGAATTCATCTAGGGAAGTAGTGAGTATTTTTAATTTTTAAATTTATACTATTGGGCAGTGAAAAAAGCATAACTATATTTTTACCACAAAAAAATGTTTTACCCTCAGATTTTACATTTTCACACAGAGCAATGGGTAAAAATGGTGCCGAAATGTGTCACACAATTTCTTCTAAAAGTGGCAATACCCCATATGTGGCTGTATCGTACCGCTCAGCCATACGGCGAGATCTGGGGGGGACGGAGCGCTATTTGACAATTGGAGAACAAATTATTGTAGAATAGGCATTTTGATTTGGGAGCAAAAAATTTTCTGAAATTCTTTTGGGGGGCAAGGGCCATTTTGCTTTTCCAGAGCCTTTCTGCTACCAGTAACTTGGAAGTCCCTTATATTTTTAACAGATGATGGACCTGAGTGGGGACTACCTTTTTTTGAGGACTGAGTTGAAGCTTTTATTGGGAACATTTTACGTAACCTTTATCCGGCGCTCTAGGCTGAGCACTTACATCGGGGTTTCCATCTAAATTTCCAAGTGATGTAATTCAGATGAAACCCCTGTGGGATCCATTCACTGTAATGAGGCAGCAGAGTTACTCTGGACTCTGTCTGGCCTCTGTTTAGCGGTGTCCTTTATTTCTGAAGTGCACAAAACTGTGGCCAACCGCACTTTTATGCACGCCTAAAACAAATGACACCGTGGGATCTGTTATGTTCTGCTACCAGAGCTAAGGAAAGAGAGGAGATCTGTCCCTACGATAGAACTCAGCTTAATCCCTACGATGTAACAGGGAACCTGATCCTGCGATCAGACCTGCTAAAGTCCTAAGCTAGTCTGTACGGAGACCTATAGATATGGGGAAGGAATCCCTACAAGTACTAAGGACTGGGAGGAAAATGGGACACCTCCTAACAGAAATAGTAGCAGACAGACGAACAAACAAAATATATAGAACAAAGAGGTCCGTAGACCAAGCAAACTAACAGAGTAGATACAGAGCACAGGCTTGCTAGAAAGTAGTTATACAATGAAGTCCAGCAAAGCCAGAAGGGCGGAGCAGGATTAAATAGGCCAACAAGGTCATGTGACCAGCAAAGGAAAAAACCTAAGAGCAAGGTTCTAACAGTACCCCCCTTCTAAGAGGATCCTCCGGATCCCCTAGGACCAGGCTTATCAGGAAATCTCCTGTGAAACGCTCTGATAAGTCTGGACGCGGAAACATCATCCGACCTCACCCAAGAGTTATCCTCGGGTCCGAAACCTTTCCAGGCCACAAGATACTGCAAACTACCTCTATACCGTCTAGAGTTAAGGATGCGAGAAATTTCATATTCCCCGTCCTCCACCACCGGAGGAACAGAGGCAGAGGCGTCACAATCCGATACAACAGCTTTTTTCAACAGAGAGACATGAAATACCGGATTAATTCTCCAGGAGGTAGGAACCTCCAACCTAACAGCAGATTGGTTGACAACCTGAAGCACCTTAAAGGGCCCTACAAACTTGGGACCCAATTTCTTAGAAGGAATCCTCAACCGCAGATTCCTAGAGGACAACCAAACCATGTCACCAACAGCGAACAAAACCTCCTGTCGTTTCCTATCAAAGTAGTCTTTAGATTTTCTGTTGGCCTCCTGAAGATTACCACGTACATCCGTCCAAACTCTCTCCAAATCACCGGAAAAATTCTCCTCCTCAGGCACGGCAGATCCCAACTTGGAGAACGACCCAAATGACGGATGTCTCCCAGAACAACAAAAAAAAAGGCGAACAACCAGCAGAAGAAGATGTATGATTGTTCAGAGCAAATTCAGCAAGTGGCAGAAACTCAGACCACCCCTCTTGATTGTCTGCCACAAAACAACGCAAGAACTGCTCAACATCCTGGTTTTTCCTTTCTGTCTGGCCATTAGATTCAGGATGATATCCGGACGAGAACGACAAATGAACTCCCAACCTGTCACAAAAGGCACGCCAAAAACGAGCCACGAACTGAGGACCCCTATCAGAAACAATGTCAGTAGGAACGCCATGAAGTCTGACAATTTCCTTGACAAAGGCCTTAGCGAGAGTTTTAGCGCAGGGCAGTTTGATGAAGGGAACCAAGTGACACATCTCGCTAAAACGGTCCACGACCACCCAGATGACAGTAAAACCCTCAGAGGGGGGAAGGTCAGTTATAAAGTCCATAGCCAAATGTGTCCAAGGAGCACTGGGAACCTCCAAAGGACAAAGCAACCCCGCAGCAGGAGTATGTGAGGACTTAGATCTAGCACATATAGTACATTGACGCACCCACTTAATGACTTCCTTCTGCCATCCAGGCCACCAAAAACTGCGACCCACCAGTCTCTTGGTCTCAGAGATTCCGGGATGACCTGCCAACCGAGATTCGTGACACTCAACAAACAAATCTCTCCTAAAGTACTAAGGCACAAACAACCTCCCATGAGGAGTGTTAGATGGGGCATTTTCCTGTGCTTTAAGAATCTCATCTTCCAAAACGGAGTCCAAAGCAGCTATCACAACACCTTCTTGTAAAATGTTCTCCTCTTTCTCAGCACCGACTATGGGAGAAAAACTGCGAGACAAGGCATCCGCCTTAACATTCTTAGTACCAGGGATGTAAGTAACGGAGAAATTAAACCGCGAGAAAAACAGTGCCCACCTAGCCTGACGGGCATTCAGGCGCTTGGCAGCATCAAGATATATCAGATTTTTATGATCCGTAAGAACCTGAACGAGAAATTCCGCACCTTCCAAAAAGTGGCGCCAGTGTTCAAATGCGAGTTTAATAGCCAATAATTCCCGATTACCAATATCGTAATTCAGTTCAGTCTCCGAAAATTTTTTTGAAAAAAAGGCACAGGGATGTAATCCATCCCCGTTATCCTGAGACAATACTGCGCCAACCCCCACAGAGGAAGCATCAACCTCAACCAAAAACGGCTTAGTCACATCAGGCTGCATAAGGATGGGAGCAGAGGTGAACCTCTTCTTGAGATACACAAAAGCTTCAATGGCCTCAGAAAACCACTGAACCGCATCAGCACCTTTCCTGGTGAGATCGGTCAGAGGTTTGACAATACTAGAAAAATTTTTTAGGAATTTTCTGTAATAATTGGTGAAACCTAAAAACCTCTGTATCGATTTCAAACCAATAGGCCTAGGCCATTCCTGTACAGCTTGAACTTTAACCGGGTCCATCTCAAAACCTTCGCTGGAGATAATGTAACCCAAAAAACTAATTCTCTAAGGAAAGATTTTTCTGTTCCATCATGGTGTCGGTTCAGGATTTGGCTCATCGCCTGCAGGGACTCTCTCTGGAGGTGGCCGAGCTCCGTCAGCACGTGAGTAACTGTCCTGGAGCACATTTCTTGGAGCCTAAGGTATGTTTGCCGGATTTATTTTTTGGTGAACACCGAGAATTTTTTTCATTTAAAAATGCTTGCTTATTGTATTTTCGTTTGAGACCCAAGTCCTCTGGGGATGAATCCCAGCGCATAGGGTTCATAATGTCACTTTTGCGCAAAGAGCCTCAGGAGTGGGCCTTTTCTTTGCAACCTAGTGATATATGCTTCAGATCAGTGGATAGTTTTTTTTCTGCTTTGGGACTATTATATGATGATCCTGACCGTGTCTCATCAGCCGAGACTGAGTTGAGACGTTTGAAACAGGGATCAGGTAATGTGGAAAAATATTGTACTCATTTCCGTCGTTGGTCTACTCAAACAGGGTGGAACGATTCTGCTCTGAAAAGTCTATTTCTTGCTGGGCTCAATGAAAGGGTTAAAGACCTGCTAATTGCTTATCCTACACCTGAAGATTTGCAACAGGCTATGCAATTAGCTATACGGGTGGATAGGAGACTGCGTGCAAGGGTTAATGAGAGCAAATCCTCTGCTATGTCAGTTTCTGGTTATGAGAATGTGTGTACTAACAGTGGTGAACCGATGGAGATTGGATCGGTGGCACCTCGCTCTCAAGAAAAAGACCGTAGATTTTCTGAAGGCTTGTGTTTCTATTGCGGAAAATCTGGTCATTTGATTAAAGGCTGGACTTACTGTTATGTTCTGCTACCAGAGCTAAGGAAAGAGAGGAGATCTGTCCCTACGATAGAACTCAGCTTAATCCCTACGATGTAACAGGGAACCTGATCCTGCGATCAGACCTGCTAAAGTCCTAAGCTAGTCTGTACGGAGACCTATAGATATGGGGAAGGAATCCCTACAAGTACTAAGGACTGGGAGGAAAATGGAACACCTCCTAACAGAAATAGTAGCAGACAGACGAACAAACAAAATATATAGAACAAAGAGGTCCGTAGACCAAGCAAACTAACAGAGTTAGATACAGAGCACAGGCTAGCTAGAAAGTAGTTATACAATGAAGTCCAGCAAAGCCAGAAGGGCGGAGCAGGATTAAATAGGCCAACAAGGTCATGTGACCAGCAAAGGAAAAAACCTAAGAGCAAGGTTCTAACAGGATCACAGGCCAGACGGCATCCACAGTGGCCTATATCTGCCTCATTACATGGAATCTTCCGTCATGGGTTCCGTCTGAATCACGTATTTCAGAGATTTACACGGAAACTCTGGTGTAAGTGCTCAGCGCAGAGCGCAGGATAAATGTGGGCAGAGCCTTACTGCGATCTTTGGGAGACATAATAAACAAA
Organism: Phyllobates terribilis; assembly: GCF_046119375.1. Classification (NCBI taxonomy): domain Eukaryota; kingdom Metazoa; phylum Chordata; class Amphibia; order Anura; family Dendrobatidae; genus Phyllobates; species Phyllobates terribilis. The sequence goes on along the minus strand of NW_027362764.1, from coordinate 152,936,257 downwards.
TCAGTAGCAGGTGAAGAATTGGTTTTATTTATTTTTTACACCGTTCCTCGTGTGATATAACTGATTAGATTACTTTATTCTTTGGGTTGGTGCGATTACAGAGATACCAGATTTATATCGGGTTTTTATGATTGACAGCTGTCACACACTAAGAGACGCTTTTTTTTGCAAAATCTAGTTTTTGCATCGCCATATTTTGAGAGCTATAATTTTTCCATATTTCGGCTGACAGAGTCATGTGATGGCTTGTTTTTTGCGGGACGAGTTGACATTTTTATTGGTACCATTTTTGGGTACATGACCTTTTTTGATCGCTTTCTATTCCGTTTTTTGGGAGGTAAAATTAACAAAAACCAACAATTCAGGAATTGTTTTTTGAGGGTTTTTTTTATGCCGTTCTGCCTGTGGTAAAAGTGATAAGGCAGCGCTATTCTTCGGGTCAGTACGTCTACAGCGATACTACACTTACTGTATATTTTTTTTATGTTTTGGCGCTTTTACACAATAAAACAATTTTATAGAAAAAATATTTTTTTTGCATTGCTTTATTCTGAGCGCTATAACTTTTTTATTTTTCGGCTGATGGAGCTGTATGGCAGCTTTTTTTTTGCGGAACAAGATGACGTTTTCAGCGGTACCATTTTTATTTCCATTTTGCTTTTTGATCGCATTTTTTTCCACTTTTTGTTTTGCAATATGATGAAAAAGCATATTTTTTTGCTCCGTTTTTTATTTATTTTTATTACGGTGTGCACAGAAGGAGTTAATTAGTGTGACAGTTTTATAGATCGGTTTGTTTCGGACGCGGCGATACCAAATATGTGTACTTTTTTTGGTTTTGCATAAATATACGGATTTATTGGTTTAATATTTTATTTATTTATTTTTATTTATTTTGTGATTTTTTTTTTAACAGTTTAAAAACATTTTTTTTACTTTTTTTTTTTTACATTTTTACTTAGTCCCTGTATGGGACATTAATTTTTATTTTTCTGATCACTGATCTCATGTAATGTAATAGACATGTATTACATTACATAAGATCTTTGCTGACTGTTTTACAGTCAGTGTGTCCTGCCAGGCTTCAGCTGCAGGCTGAGCCTGGCAGGACACCATATATGGCAGATCTGGAGGTGGTCATGTGACCTCCAGCTGCCATAGCAACGCCAGGTCCTGGAAGGTATCAGGGGTCGTCGGAGAGGTAAGTAAGACGACCCCCTCTCCTCTGTCTAACGATCAGGTTTGTCCTGCCAAACAAACCTGATCGCCTTCTACGAGGAGGTGAGCTCACAGCTGGACCGGGGGGAGTCAGTGGATGTTGTATACCTTGACTTCTCCAAAGCGTTTGATACCGTGCCACACAAAAGGTTGGTATATAAAATGAGAATGCTTGGTCTGGGGGATAATGTGTGCAAGTGGGTAAATAGCTGGCTGAGTGATAGAAAGCAGAGGGTGGTTATCAATGGAGTAAGCTCAGGGGGTGTCAGGGTTACTAGCGGGGTGCCTCAAGGGTCTGTCTTGGGCCCTATATTATTTAATATATTTATTAATGATCTAGTGGAAGGGTTGCATAGTAAAATAGCAATATTTGCAGATGATACTAAACTTTGTAAAGTAGTTAATACAGATGAGGATAGGGCACAGCTACAGGAGGATTAAGATAAATTGGGGAGTTGGGCCAAAAAATGGCAAATGGGGTTCAATGCCGATAAATGTAAGGTCATGCACATGGGAAAGAAAAACAGCAGTCACCCATACATATTAAATGGGAAATCGTTGGGGAAATCTGACATGCAGAAGGACCTGGGCATTTTGGTTAACAGCAAATTAAATTGGAGTGCCCAGTGTCAGGCAGCAGCTGCGAAGGCAAATAGAGTCATGGCATGCATCAGAAGAGGAATAGGGGCATATGATGAGAACATTGTTCTTCCTCTGTATAAAGCGCTGGTAAGGCCGCACTTAGAATATTGTGCACAGTTCTGGGCTCCGGTGCTCAGGAAAGACATATTGGAGCTAGAGAGGGTACAAAGGAGGACGACTAAGGTAATAAAGGGAATGGAGGGACTAGAATACCCAGAGAGGTTGTCAAAATTAGGCCTATTTGCGTTGGAAAAGAGAAGGCTTAGGGGAGACCTCATAAACATGTAAAAAAACATCTGGGGGCAGTACAGAGATCTCTCCCATGACCTGTTTATACCAAGGATGGTGACAAAGACGAGGGGGCACAATATGCGTCTGGAGGAAAGGAGGTTCCTGCACCAGCATAGAAGGGGATTCTTTACGGTCAGAGCCGTGAGACTCTGGAACTCTCTGGGAGAGGAAGTGGTGATGTTCAACTCACTTAAAGAGTTCAAGAGAGGCCTGGACGCCTTTCTTGAGAACAATGAAACTACATCTTATGCTTAGTTAATTAATCCAGGGATTTAATCTGGCTGCCAGATTGGTGTCGGGAAGTGAATTTTTCCTCAATGATGTAAATTGGCCTATACCGCATGGTTTTTTGTTGCCTTCCCCTGGATCAACGCTGCGGAATAGCTGCAGTGCACAAGAAATAGGCTGAACTGGATGGACGCTTGTCTTTTTTCGGCCTTATAAACTATGTAACTATGTAACTATGTCTATCTTCTATATGCTGCGATCACTATAGATCGCGGCATATAGAACATAGCAAAGGGTTAACATCATTGGGACCTGATCCAATCAGGTCCCGATGATGTCCCCTGTCAGAGCTAACGCTCTGCACCGGAATCGCAGTGCTTGCAGGACCCTGGGGGTCCTGAGCGCTGCGGGACCACCCACCGTTTTTAAACGTCGGTGCTGCACAGAGCCCAGGCAGCGCCGACGTTTATGCACAGTGGGCGGTCGGGAAATGGTTAATCTCTCTATGGGACTGGCAAGTGCACTGTACACTGGGCCTTCAGGCTCTGCTTTAACGGGTGATCCTCCTCTGAGTGGGGACTCTTCCTGTTCCTGAGCAGGTTCTTCCAGAGCACTCACAGGTTCTTCTTGTGGCTGATAGAAGTGTATTACGGGTATAATAACTGCTCCATCAAGTTGAGGCCAGTCCGCAGGGAAATCTCCTAGAACTGTGTGAAGCACTTCTTCCTTGGGTTCTTCGGTGCTATAGGAGGTACTTCTTCCTCCGTTGTCTTCAGTAGACCTGGGCACACTTTCAAATGGTCTCTTGAACTGTTGCGGTCGTTTTACCTCCATCTTTACTGATCAGGCAGGTTTTACTGTGAGTTTAGCACAGTGTAGGGCTCTCTTTCCCACTGGTCATCGAGCTTGTGACCTCTTCTTTTCCGCTTTAGCACTATCTCTCCAGGTGCCAAGGGTTCTGCTGGTGCATGTTTATTGTACTGTTGTTCTTGTTTTTCCTTTACTCTGTTTAGACTGTGTTCGACACAGGCCTGTACTCTCCTGTACTGCTCTTGCTGATTTGTATCCCAGTCTTCAGTGGACATATCTGCTGCAGGTTCTACCACTCCGAGTTTCAGGTCCATGGGCAACTTTCCGGGTCTTGCTCTCATGAGGTACACTGGGGTACAATTAGTAGAACTCACAGGTATGTGATTGTACAGATCTACCAGGTCAGGTAGTTTGTCTGGCCACTGGTTCCTTTCTTCCAAGGGTAAGGTTTTCAGCAGGTCTATGATGATGTTGTTCATTTTCTCACACAAACCATTGGTCTGAGGGTGATACGGCATAGTCCGGATCTTCTTGCACCCATACAGATGACAGAATTCTTTAAACAGCTCGGTTTCAAAGGCAGGGCCTTGATCCGTCAGCACTTTGTCCGGGTAACCATGGGGCCTGCAGAAGTATGCTTGGAACGTTCTTGCTGCAGTTTCTGCTGTCAGATCCTTGACAGGGGCTACCACCAGGAACCGAGAATAATGATCCACCATGGTCAGTGCATAGGAATAGCCTGACCTGCTGGGTGACAGCTTGACATGATCCAGAGCGACAATCTCCGGGGGCTGGGTTGTTTTGATGGACTGCAAGGGTGCTTTCTGGCTGCCGTAGTCTTTCCTTCTGAGGCTACAGGGTCCACAATTCCGGCACCACCTCTCTATGGAACTCCGCATTCCAACCCAATAGAACCGGTCCTTCAGCAGGGTTTCCAGCTTCTTCCAGCCAAAGTGACCTGCTTGATCGTGGAAGGCCTCTAACACCATCTGGATATCTGTCCTGGGTACAACAATCTGCCACACCATTTCACGAGTCTTGGGGTTGACATACTTTCTGCATAGCTTCTCTCTGTAGATGAACAGCCGGCTTCTCTCATTCCACAGGTGTTTAGCTTGTGGGGGAGCATCCTTCTCCAGGTGAGAACCTTCTTGGGTTATCAGTCTTTTGATGAGGCTGACAACCGGGTCACTGTCCTGGGTCTCCTTCCAGCTGTGATGAGGTAGAGGGTTCAGCGTCCTTCCATGACGTCTTCTGGTGGAGTGTTGCTCGTGGACCACTCCGCTTCGGTGGAAAGCAGGTAATTCAACTTCCTCTAAATCATACTCTTCATCCTCAGTGTCTGACTGGTGGGGCATCCTTGACAGGGCATCGGCATTGGTGCTCTTGTGACCTGCCCAATACTTGATGGTGAACTGATAATTCGACAGTCTGGCCACCCAACGCTGTTCCATGGCTCCCAACCTGGCTGTCTCCAGGTGTGTCAAGGGATTATTGTCAGTAAAGACTGTGAATTTTGTTGAGGCTAGGTAATGCTTGAACCTTTCAGTGATAGCCCAGACCAAGGCGAGGAACTCTAGCTTGAAGGAACTTCAATTCTCCGGGTTCCTCTCAGTAGGGCGAAGCTTCCTACTGGCATACGCAATTACCTTTTCTCTGCCATTTTGCTTCTGGGACAACACAGCTGCCAGTCCCTCGTTGCTGGCGCTGGTGTACAGCAGAAAAGGCTGGCTGCAGTCAGGGTAAGCCAGGATTTCTTCACCGGTTAGGACTTCCTTCATTGATGCAAAGGACTCAGTCTGCTCTTTGCCCCACTGGAATGGGGGACTCTTTCCTCTTGGACTGTCCTACCAGGAGATCTTGCAGAGGTGCTACCTTTTAGGTATAGTCCTTTATGAACCTCCGGTAGTACCCGACCAGTCCCAGGAATTGCCGTACTTCTTTGATGCTTCTCGGTTAAGGCCACTTCTGGATGGCAGTGACCTTCTCCGGGTCTGGTGCTACTCCCTCTGAGCTGACTACATGTCCCAGGTACTGAACCTTCTGCTTGAGTAGGTGGCACTTAGAAGGTTTTAGTTTCATCCCATACTGGGACAATGCTTCAAATACCTCCGCCAGGTGCTTCAGATGATCTTCATACGTCCTAGAGTACACGATAACGTCATCCTGGTACAGCAACACTATCTCAAAGTTCCGGTGTCCTAAGCAACACTCCATCAGCCTCTGGAACGTCCCGGGTGCGTTGCAGAGTCCAAACGGCATACTGTTGAATTCGCACAGTCCCCTCGGGGTGGTGAAGGCTGTCTTCTCCCGGTCTTCCTCAGCAACAGAGACTTGCCAGTACCCGCTAGTGAGATCTAATGTAGAGAAGTTTTTGGCAGATATTAGTGCAGCCAGGGATTCCTCTATACGGGGCAAAGGGTATGCATCTTTATGTGTTATTCGATTAATTTGTCTATAATCTACACACATCCTCATGCTACCGTCCTTTTTCCTGACCAGGACCAGAGGAGCTGCCCAGGGGCTACAGCTATCCCTTATTACCCCTGCCTTTTTCATATCATGCAACATTTCCTTGGCTTTTTGGTAATGTGCTGGTGGTACGGGTCTGTAACGCTCTTTAATGGGTGGATGGTTACCGGTGGGTATGTGATGCTGTACACCTTTAACTCTACCAAAATCAAGTGGGTGTTTACTAAACACTTGTTCATATTCCTGAACCACTCTGTAGACACCGTGTTTTTGATGGACAGGAGTGGCATCAGTTCCAACATGGAGCTGTTGACACCAATCCTCCAGCTGAGCTTCGGAGTCATTGTCCTCCACTGTATCTGGTGGGGTCAAGGATTCCACTGTGTGTATGGCATCATTATCCACAGTATACAACCTGGCAACAGTGGCGTATCTTGGCAATTTAACTTCCTCCTCCCCACAATTTAGGAGATGTATGGGTACCCTCCCATTGCGTACATCAACTACCCCTCTAGCAGTTAAGAGTGTAGGTCTGTGCTCTGAGCTAATGGGCTCCACTACCGCCTGGTAGTTCTGTCCCTTGAGACCTCTTGCTGCCCTACACCAAATCAGCATCTCACTCATTGGGGGAATCACAATGGGTATCGGGTCTGTCACCCGTACATTACCAATCTCACCACCTGTTAGTTTTACCTGTTGCTGGTACAGGAGGGCTCGAATCTCTCTCTGGAGCACCTTCCTCTGCCCTGGTTTGGCAGTGTCAGCAATCTGTTCGAGTAAAAACAACACTTCTCCCAAACAGTTACCAACAATATTTGTACCAAGTATCATATACGGATTGGTATCACCAGGGTTAGATTCTAAAACAATTAGTCCTTGGTCCTTTAGTTCCACTCTCCCCACCTTCACTGTCGCGTCCTTAACCCCTGCTATGTTAAGAGGAAGGCCGTTAGAGGCATACACAGAGAGGTTCGTGGCTGGCGGGTGGAGTTCATCTATGGACCAGTACCTTTTGTAGAGGACATCAGGTATGATGGTTACCTGTGAGCCGGTGTCCAGTAACGCAGGCGTTGCTATGCTGTCCAGCACGATGGACAGGAAAGGCCTTCCTCCTACGAACCGGTCGTACCAGCTTGATGGGCCTGGTTGAGTTACTCCTGGGTGTCGGCCCTCGGCCCCAGGGTTTGCCCGTTCAAAGGACAGTTCCGCGCGGTGTGGCCTGCCTTCAGGCAACGGTAGCAGATGAAATCTCCTAGAGGGCGACGTTGGTCGTTGGTCCTCCCACGGGGTGGCGTTGTCCTCCTACAGGGTGGCGTTGTCCTCCTTCTTCTCCTCATCCAGGGGACATCCTCAGGACTGTCGGCGAGTAGGATCCTTCCTTCCGGCTCAGGCTCCGTCTGTAGCTGCAGGGTGCTCAGGACAGTGGCCAGGGTTTTAATTAGCTGACGCACTTCAGAGCGCAGGCTGTCCTGCTCGCTAGGGGGCACTGTTTGCATCTTTGTTTCAGCCGTTAATGAAGGAGCACTGGGTGCAGCGGGCACTGGGGTGGCCCCACCCTGGTAAAGCTGGATTGCAGTCCCTGATGTTTCCAGGGGCTGAAGGCCCTTAATAGCCATGTCCTTCAGGGTGTCAAAGGTATTTGGATGATCTAGTGCCCACCACCGTACGGTTCTGCTCTCCTCCTGGGACCTCAACCCCCGGATGAATTGTTCTGTCAGCATTTTATTCTCATCTTGTATGCTGGCTGGACTAACCTGTTTCAGGGCCCGCAGGGCTTCCTGTAAACGCCAGGCATAGTCCCGAATTCTGTCCTCAGGTTTCGGGGTACAGTGGTAGAACCTCATCCGGAGATCTGTCTCAGTGCGGTTTTCAAAGACAGTTTGCAGTCTCTTAACGATAATGGATACTGATTCATGGTCTGCGGCTGGCCAGGTTTCAACTTCCCGCTCTGCGGCACCAGTCAATTGTCCCAGCACATCAGCGACTCTCTGATTACCAGTCATTGAATACATGTACAATAAACCGCATATCTTTCTCTTGAATCCAGACAGGGTGTCTGGTTTGCCATCATACTGGGGAAGACATTTTGCTCCAGGGATATACGGCAAGGCCATGGGTATTAACGGAATTACGACCCCTGCTGGTGGGGCAGCCGCTCTGGCCTGAGCAGCGCCGGGCGCAAGTTGAGCATCAGGAGTGTTATCCGGTGCTCCGGCGTCTCGCTGTTCTTTAATCGGGTAGGCCGCAGCTCCGCAGATGACAGTCTCCTTCCAGGACCTTACGCTTCCTGATGCTGCGTCAGAGCGCGAGGCGGGACTTGAGCTTCGCGCTTCCAACAGTCACGCCTCTCCAATTCCCGCGGTTACGCCACTCTTCTTTCCGCGCCGCGATGCGGTAATGGCGGCGATGTTCACTACAGTTAAATCACAGTTCAATACGGCACACAGTACCCGGTGGCAACGGGCACGAAATCCTGTTTGTGACGCCAGAGATGACGCGCCCCCAGGGCAGTGGGGTACTCGGTTTCCGGGCCTATGGATGCTGGGGGGGGGATATGTCACAGTGTCTGGCCCGGTCCGTGGCCCAGGACAGTCAACAAAAAGGGGATAGTTTATATGAGATTTGTAGTTTGATCGTGACGCCACCTGTGGTTTCTGGTAATTCGTACCAGCGCTGCGGCAGACCTCTGAGGCAGTTGATAGGCAGCTAGGATGGAACAGCTCCCCACAGGTGGAGCGGGCCTCAGGGCAGTGTAGAGTTTGACGGTGGGTGGTGATGCTGGGTCTTGTAGAGCAGTCGGGATGGCGCAGCAGGAGTAACTGACAGAGACAGGGGATTCGCTTCAATACCTTTACTGGTGCGGATGTCAGGTACGGTCCAGGGTACTTGGTAGGAAGGGTGCACTTCAGGACTTCTCCCCAGTGAGCGGGTATAGGGCCTCCTGGTCCATGTCTCCCTCTCTCTAAGCTCCTGGCCAGCCTGCAACTGGGCCTAGCTTCTGTGTCGTGTTGCTCTCTTCACCTGTTGCTTGGTAGTAGGACCTTCCACTGGCAACCACTATCCCTGGATGCCGAGACCTTCGTGGTTCCTGGTCCTGTAATGGGTTTAGCTTCAGGTCGGCCAGGGACTTGTAGTCCTCCTGGTATGCTGGTGATCCCTACTGGGTATAAAGCGACCCTGTAGGCGCGGACCCGGTGTCTGGCTTGTATACTCGAGGGTGAGCCTATGATGCTCCTCTGCCCCCTCAACTCCTCTCTCATCTCCTCTTTTCCTTCGGCCACACTCGGGGCCCTCAGAACAGAGCAGCAGACGTACTGCGTCTTCACTGCTCTCAGTGGCAGCACACTCTCCTCAGACTAACTTCTGACTGACTGAACTGCCTGGCTCCACCCTCCATATATATATCCCTAACGGGCTCCCTCTTGTGGTATGAGGTGGAACGGTGGAGGTGTTTGTTTGTAATGAGGGCCTCTTGTGGAGAAGTCCATCCATGCACCCTTTTGAGTCCTGGGGTACCTGTGAACAGCAGGGTGCCACACTCACCTCTCCGGCGGCCCCCGGACGCGATATGCCGTTCGCCGGATAGGGGCGTGATTCCCCGTGTCCACTCAGTGGACTGCCAGCTTTGTCAGCCCGGGCTTTCACGAGAGGAGGTGAGGTAAAGGGCGCATGACCTCCTTCAGCTGGGACCGTTGGTCCTCAGACAGATGGATGTTCATGGGGGCATCCTCCATGGACCCTCCCGCATGGGCATGTGCGAGCAGATCCATGAGGTCCTCCTCCTCCCCTTCCTCCGGCAGACTGCACACCGGAAAGGCACAGGCTTCCCTGTCATGATGCGCTTTCATCATGTTGACATGGAAGACCTTCTGCCTGTTCCGGACCTGGTCAATTGTGACCAGGAAATTGACCTTGCTGTGCTGCTGATGCACGTCATAAGGGCCCTCCCATCTTGCCTGAAGCTTGTCCTGGGGCACAGGGACTAGGACCCATACTTTCTGCCCTTCCTGGTATGTCCTCTCCCGAGCATTCTGGTCATACCAGCGCTTCTGCTCTGCCTGGGCCTGGACCATGTTGTCATGCATCAGCTGCATCAGAGCCTGCATTCTGTCATGGAATCACAAGACAAATTCCACGACTGAAATGCCTGGGGTGGCTGCTTCTTCCTCCCAGGATTCCCTCACAAGAGCGAGGGGTCCCCGTACCCGTCTCCCATATAGGAGCTCAAAGGGGGAGAACCCCGTCGAGGCTTGAGGCACTTCCCGGTAAGCAAACAACAGATGTGGAAGGTGTCGCTCCCAGTCGCGTCCCTGGGACTCGACCAACATTTGGATCATCTGTTTCAACGTGGCATTGAACCGTTCACACAGGCCATTAGTCTGTGGGTGATACGGGCTGGACACCAGATGTTGCACCCCTGTTTGCTTACACAGGCTCTGCATCAAGTCAGACATGAACTGGGTCCCTCGGTCCTTGAGCATCTCCTGGGGGAAACCAACCAACATGGGTGAAGATTTCCAGGAGGGCTTTGGCCACTACGTCTGCCCAGATGGAGGACAGCCCGACAGCTTCTGGGTACCTAGTAGCGTAGTCCACTACCGTTAGTATGTAGCATTTCCCGGAGCTGCTGGGAATGGGCAGCAGCCCAATGAGGTCCACAGCAATCTGCTGGAAAGGCTCACCTATTATGGGCAGAGGTATCAATGGGGCTTTAGGGCCTGGCCCCGTCTTCCCCATCCTCTGACAGGTGACACACAAACGGCAGTAGGCAGCTACTCCTGTCCCCATCTTAGGCCAATAAAACAAGTGGGCTAGCTGAGCCTTGGTCTTAGCAACCCCTAGGTGACCAGCCAACGGAATCTCATGCGCGAGCCGTAACAACTCAGCCCGGTACGGATGAGGTACCACTAGGTGCCTCTCGCCGCGCCAACCTTCTTGTCCATCTGTGGGCCGTGTTTCCCTATACAGCCTCCATTGGTCCCAGAACAAGTGGTCCTTGTCTGTCTCCAAGGGGGGCTTACCTGCGCATTCCTTCAAGGCTTCCAGGCTGCTGTCGGCTTGGACAGCCACCTGGAACTCCTGGCTGGAGCCCGCTAACAGGGACCTAAAGGCCGCACTCTCACCGGAACCCTCAGGGAACGGTGCTGGGGGGTTAACACCAGTGGGCCCAGTCCCAGACCCAGGTTATGGGGTGAAGGAGTCAGGGTGCAAAGCGGCCTCTGCCTCCTGAGCCCTCCTGCTGCGGGTGACCACAGCAATGCCCGGGGTCTCATCAGGGAGTCCTGGTCCCCTTCCCTCACCTGGATGGGTTGTGGGGTCACTGTGGGTTGCCCCAACATGTGATACACACTTGACAGGTTCACTAGGTTTTGAGCTGCTGGAGGGATCATGTGCAAGCTGACAGTTGGGAGGGGCAGGCAAGGCCCCCACCAGCTCCTCAGCCAAGCCAGAGAGTTCATTAGCACAACAATGAATTACATTAGCATTCTCACTGAAAAGTTCAGAGCTGGACAAGTCAGCTGAGAGAGCAGGAAGGGGGGCTAAATCCCCCCCAGCTGCACTCCTGTCAGCTGGCACGTCACTACAAGGATCAGCATGTATGGTACCACAAATTATAATATCACTTACAGATACATTACCACGGGGCAGTGGGGTTGCTCTCTTCCCATACTGAGAGGTGAGAGGCCCCAAGTCTGTCCCCAACAAGACATTAGCAGGGAGACGAGATGTAACCCCGATCTCTACCAGCCCCTTGTCCACACCCTGATCCAGATGCACACAAGCCATGGGTAGAGTTATCTTCTCCGTACCAACCCCGCTGATGGTCAGCGTCTTTCCAGGGATGATACTCTCTGGGGGTACCAGTTCTGGCTGTACTAGGGTCACATCGGCCCCCGTGTCCCTTAGTCCCATAACCACTTTATTCCCCACAGTCACTTGCTGGAGATTGTCATTGGGCCTGGCCCCACCCCTCCCCACCACATAACCTGTTGGAACCGCTGCTGGGGTTTGGGAAGTAGGGGGGTTCCTCTTTCGGCTAGGGCAGTTTGCCCTGTAATGACCCGGCTGATTGCAGGCGTGACATCGAGGGGGTCCTCCCTGGGGCTTGGAAGGAGGAACAATGGGGCCCATAGGTTTTCGGGCGGGGGTAGTCTCAGGGGAAACTGCAGGGTTACCCGCAACAGGATTGGTCTTACCCCCCCTCCAGCCGGTGCTGATGGGTCTCCGCGACCTCCAGTTGGCGACGTACTCATCCGCTAGCTCCGCAGCAGTTCTGGCATCTTGGGGTTTCCAATCCAGGACATATTGTTGCACTTCCTCCGAGCAAATGTTTAAGAATTGCTCCTTGAGGAACAGGTCCAAGGTTGCTTCATCGGGATTGTCTATCTCTCCCTCTGCCCGTCTGTGAAGCTGGACACGCATCTGGAGCAGAGTCTCTAGGTGGCTCTCGGTCGGTCGTTTCCTCAGGCTGCGGAATTTCACTCTGTACACTTCAGGTGTGAGACGGTACCTCAGGATCAGCGCAGCTTTAATGAGGTCATAGTCCTGGTGCTGGGCTGCAGGGAGAGACGAGAAAGCGTCCAGGGCTCTCCCTCTTAGCCTGGTGGAGAGGGTGCGTGCCCGGTCTGCCTTGGGTACCTGGTACTGGAGACACACCTGTTCAAACCCCTTCAGGAAAAGGTCCAGGTCTCCGTCCGATTCCAGGACAGGCAGATCCTCTGAGCGCAGCTTAGCTTTTGGGGCTGCTGGAGTCTGTGCTGTTTGAGTCCTGCCGGCTCCGCAGCTGGGCTAACTGTAGCTGGTACTGCCTCTCCTCCTTTCTTTCCTGGGCATCTCGCTCAGCTTACCATATGTGGAGCATGGCCTGGCTCTGCTCCTGCTGTCCATCTCTCAGAGCCTGGATGTAGGCCTGCATAAGAGCGTCCAGGGCCGGGTTACTGGCCCCTCCAGCTGGAGCTGTGGATTGCATAACAGAATGTCCAGGATTTTTGTGGGTGTCGGGCGCACTTCCACCCTCCTCCGACACCTCAGTCTGGTCAGCGACTGGCACCACACTGCCACCTTCCATCTGCTCAGCGTCCCCTCTAGCAACACTCATCTGGGAACCTTTGCTTCTGAGGCAGTATGCCATCCACCAGAGACCATAGCCAAATAAAAGATAGGACAGAAAACTAAGAGGGGGAAGGGTACAGTATCGTACACACGCTTTCACTGTATACTATGTCTGATCTACTAACTAGCACCGAGCTCAGTTCACAGATATCCATATCCCACCGCTGCCACCAATTGTCACAAACCGATCGGAGCCATGTGCCCCTGATCCTTCCTCACAACTTCCGTGAGTTCCGGGTTTAGGATAATGTGAAGCGAGCTTATAAATTTTATATATTTATTTACTAAAAAGAGCAATGCTAGGTACAATATATACAAGCGGTTACAAGATATACGTACAGTAGTCAGACAAATACAGTAAGGAAGCAGTAATACGATACAGTAAAATTAAAAGGAATAAAAGTGAATATACCACACTTTCATCAAAGGTCTCTGGACACGGCAGTAAGGGTGCTGTCATGGGTCCAGGGCGGTTCCTTGTCTTTCTGCCCATCTGTAGCGACAGGTGACCCTCATCAGAAGACCCCTCCTCTCTCACAGAGGGACACATTTATACATAACTTGGGCAGGGCAGAAAATAGGCGATTTACATGTAATCTCTTCTTCCCTTCTAACAGACATTTCATAATACATTTCCCAGCAATATTCTCATTGTAAGGTGCGCATGGTAATTAATATAACACAGGAGCTTCCCCTGACTTCAGAGGTAATTCAATTAGCTATTCCTCATTGCCATGATTCAATTAGCTCCCCCATAATCTTGTCAGGAATAGGCGTTTGCACTACAAAGGTATATATCCTAGCTGACCTGTATTCAATTCTCTCCTGGCTTGTCACCCTGGTGTGAATGGAGGCGGCATAGTAACATAATGGTAATTAAGTCATATCCTGACTGTGGGGAATACACCATTTCCCCTGGGGTCCTTTGAAGTCAGACAGACTAGCATTGCTGCTGAGACCTTCATAACTGGGAATATGAATTTCCAGTCCCTGGCCTCACCACAGGCCCATATTAAAATTTTGTTCAAAATCATTCTTATACCATCCATGCACTGAATAGCCTCTGTCTGTACTGTGTACACATACTGGCTGGCGACCAGTTCATGTAGTGTTATGTACTTACCCTCTTTAGCATATTATGGCTGAATTATACAATATATGTACATTTTACCTTTTGTGTCCCCTCTATTTCCTTATAGACTGTAAGCTTGCAAGCAGGGCCCTCACTCACTTTAATATATGAGTTATGCTTATTCTGTAACGTCTGTATTATCTGTATAAGTCCCCACTAAAATTGTGAAGTGCTGCGGAATATGTTGGCGCTATAAAAATTATTATTATTATTATATCCATTGACATCCAAAGTTCAAAAAAGAGTGGTAGAGGGGAGAACACCAGGCATTCTAGGCTATTTCAAATCTGGAATATGTCTCTTCTAGCCTTTGGTAAAATAGCAATGAGGTAGAGTATATGACTGCTTGTTTGTCATAGTAACCTATACATTATATATACATTAAAAGCAAAATCTAACAAGCAATGACATAATATAATGTAATTATTCAATAGAAAAAACTTAAAGGGAATCTGTCACCACTTTGGAGTTATCAGACCACTACTGTGGCCATATAGGGTGTAGAAAAGTAAATCTATTCATACCTGTATGGCCATAGTAGAGGTTTGATTGCAGAGAAAAGCGCTTTCATCAATTCAATTTTGTACAGGCATGGCGTCCTGGGGACGCCAAGCAATCCCCGCCCATTTGTTTATTATTCCCCCAAATACCCGCCTATGTGCTTAATTATCATATCCCCCCTCCTCTGCACATCACAGGGCCCTGTGACAGGCCCTGTGATGTTCACTGTGCTCCCTGACTTCCCAGGCATGCACAAAGCGCCGCTCACATAGAACGCGCTTTGCTTCATCCCTGCCCCGTCTCTCTGTGCTCTGCGCTGCAAGATTCTATTGCTCAGGCGTCGGGGAGTCATTGTCACTTCCCAGCGCCTGCATAATAGAACAATGCAGAGCAGTGCACAAGCTGACGGGGCCGGGATGAAGCACAGCGCGCTCTATGTGAGCGGCGCTTTGTGCATGCCCGGTAAGTCAAGGGCACAGTGCACGTCACAGGGCCCTGTGACGTACCGGGGAGGTTGGGAATACGTTAATTAAGCATATAGGCAAGGATTTGGGGGAATAATAAGCACATAGACGGGGATTGCTTGGTGTCCCCCAAACGCCAAGCCTGCACAAAATAGAATTGATTAAAACGCTTTTCTCTGCAATCAAACCTCTACTATGGGACATACAGGTATGTATAGATTTACTTTTCTATACCCTGTATGGCCATAGTGGAGGTCTGATAACTCCAATGTGGTGACAGATTCCCTTTAAAACATTCCTGTCTTTCAGACCTAGATTTTCCAGCGCGTCAGTATGCAATATCCACTGTGTTTCTTGTGGAGTAGAGTCGCAAAATGTAGCATAGTGGGATCTGCAGAATCCAAGAAAGTACTAGTATGGCTTACACCAGAAAAGTGGGAACAATTTTTCAGCAGTTTTATTGGATGAGACTCCTTTATTCATATTAGTTAATACAAAGCTTCCTAATACATACTAATGTTTAAACCTAGAGTCGCCTCCCAACCTGGTGTAGATATTGGTATTACTCAACTGATTCTCAGCCTTGGCAAAATAATAATAAATTTAAAGGGAACTTGTCAAGTTGATGATGCCATTAACCTGCAGATATAGAGTTAATCATGGTGGTGTGGTCACAACCTAGGTCATTAAAGATTAGCTGTTCGCAGTGGAGCACAGTTTGTATGGCAGAGTCGTTTTCCATCTACAGAGACACTGGGTAAGTCTCTCTCTCAGCAAGGACCTCTCTCTCTTTATGTATAGTGTAAGCTCTTATGGTCAGCAGGGTCATCGCTCTCTTCCTCCTGTATAATGTAAACTCTTATGATCAGCAGGGTCCTCTCTGCCTCCTTTCTGTAGAATGTAAGCTCTTATGATTAGCAGGGTCCACTCTTTCTCCTGTAGAGTGCAAGCTCTTATGGTAAGGCCAGAGTAACAGGAGCAATGATTCTCTCTTCCAAGAGAATCTGTTTGATTATGTTAATGATACTCTGTTCAAACTCTTAGCCAAGTTTGATCAGAGCGTCAGCTTAATGTGATCCGACTCTCTGGGATGAAAAAATTATATGACAGGTGTGGAGAAGATGGAGAACTTAATTTCTCCATCTTCTCCATTGTCTGTGGAAACTGGAAGGCACTCGGATGATATCCAAGTGCAGTCCAATGTTTTACATGCACCATTGGACTTGAATGGGTTTGCGTGATCCGATTTGTAAAGCAACTCGCAGGATGCAATCGGCATGAGAAAAAAACGCAGATCTGCACTGCACCATAGTATAACATTGACCTGAGTGCTATTCGATAAAACATTGGATAGCACTAGGGATGAGCGAATGTGCTCGCCACTGCTCAGTACTCGCCCGAGCATCACGGTGCTCGACAAGCTCGGCGATCGGCTAATATTTACGGGTTGCTCGGGTGGGAATTCGGGTCTCCGCCCTGCATGTTTGGCGCTCTTTAGAGAGCCAATGAACACGCAGGGATTTCTTGCCACGCACTGTAATGCCGTAGCCATGTTGTTTGTGGGCATTACAGTGATTGGCTGGCCGCACAGCATCATCAGGTCTATATAAGACCTGGCGCCTCTATGCTCGTCACAGTCTACCCTGGAAACAGGCAGAGTAGAGAGAGCTGCTGCTGAGTCAGGGAGAGATTTGCTTGTTTATAGTTAGTATAGGTATTCCACAACATATACTGTATATATATATATATATATATATATATATATACATATATATCCATCTGAACTAACAGCCTTTCTGAGGATTACTCCAGTTGCATATATTCAGTGGTGATAGCTGTAGTTAGGCAGGCAGGCAGTGTATGTGGCAGAGTGCAGTGCATATAGTCCATAGCTCGGTGCTGCTGCTGTTCTTACATATATTTGTAGATATAGCTCCATATATCAAGGGCCAGAGCAATTTTTTTTTAATCTTAATCCTGGTTATTTGCTTAAAAAGCAATCCAGAGTACACCATTTTTCTCCTCCAATTGCTTGTTAGCACTGCAGAATACAACCAGATCTGTTCCATATTTCAGCAATAAAAAATTTATAGATTGTAGCAGTGTGTCAGTGTACACCATTTTATAGCTCCATTTGCTTGTTCGCAGAATACAGCCAGATTTTTTTAGTTTTATTCTTATTACTGTATTGTGGAAGCAGAGGAACTTTTTTCAATGATCAGAAGCACGTGATCCATATGACTGCCATAATAATACAGAAATTTTGTGGACCGTGGCAAATATTCCACTACATTTAAATTCAGCCACCTATGTTTTGTTGAACCAATTGACACTTGGTCGCTGAAAAATACCATACTATTTGCCGATGGCCTGAAACCGTGGCCATCAGACGTTCTCCCATATGACTGCCCTAATAATCCAGCATTTATTATGAGCATGTCAAATATTACACTCCATTTAAAGTATTGCAGCTGTGGGTTCAAACCTATTCACAGTTGGCCCGCTGACAAATAGCATACCTGTAAACAATGTTGTCAGAGTATTAGGCCACTTTTGCGGACTGACAAAAAAAAAAATACAAAAAACAAGCTAAAATGGAAAAAATGTTAAGAAACATTCTTTCCAGGGTAATGACTTGTATATAAGGCTAAAGAAATAAAAAGAAATAAGGTTATGGACTGTGGAAGACATTTATGCAACCAGAATGAACACTCATCTGTAACTGGTGATGATACCTCCTAGCAGTACCTGTCCCTATTGTAAATTCTTCTAACAGCGTTATCGATAGGGAATAGAATAGATTATAAATTTTTTTGGGCACCAGCAGCGCGCAGTATAAGGCAATAATACCTGGCTGGATCTATGTGATACGCTATCCATACTGCGATACCTCACCCGTAAAAGAATTTCAGATAAGACAGACAATATTCTAGAATATAAAATAGATATTTGAATTGCCCTTCGCATTATTAAGGAGTGTGTCTCCTATACTGTTATTGCATATGCAGCAATTTCAAGGGCTGCCAAAAATTAGGTCGAACTCCAATACACATTTGAAGAGACGTAAAAAAATAAATAAATAAAAACACAGTAGGATCTTTTTAGTATAAAAACCAGACTCGCCAATGTAACCTCAATGTAATCACATTGTTCAGCTCCACCTCCTCCAGTTCGGCCTCCATCTCCAAAATGACCACATCAGTCACAAGCTGAGAGCACTGCAGCACTGCCTTGGCCAATCAACGACAGGCTGTGCTGAAGATAATATGCTTAATGCTTAGGTGACAAACCGCCCACCGCTGCAGAGTTGTTGAAAGCTGTAACACAGCAGCCTGATCTGTGGCTCTCACCGCTGAACAAACAGCCAGGCATGGTCATGTGTGACAATGGGCGGAACCTGGTGACGGAGAAATGACAGCCAGAGTAGATACGGTTTCCCTCTATGCCAGTCCTTTCTAAGCTAAAGAATATGGCTGTGGTGAAATACAACTCTCACTGAGAAGCAGTATCAGACTGAAGAACATTGGGCCCACCAGAGGATTTGATTCTGAGGGCCCACCTTTCCCCCCCACTCAAGTGCCCCATAGCAGCTGCAAAATTTGCGCTATCATGAACTCTCCTGATGGAGAAGCCAGGGCCCACCCAAGGATTCTCTGGTGGGCCCGTCCAACCCTGCTGAGAAGCAGCCCTGGCGAAGAACAATCTGTGGGAAGGTTTCTGGACACTCTATGGCTGCTTTTTACTGAGGGGGAAACCCACGCAAACACAGGGAGAACATACAAAATCCCTGCAGATGTTGTCCTTGGTGGGATTTGACCACAGAGCTGCAAGGCTTCAGTGCTAACCACTGAGCCACTGTGCTGCCCTCTCTGTTCTCCCACTGATACCTAACATGCTGGAGAAGCTTGCACCTACTGCCACTCAGTATCTTCAGCTCCTTTTTGAGAAACTAATGTATTTGAGAGAAGAAAATGAAATTGTGGATGGCTTCGCTACTGGTACTGGGGGCACTGCTAATATCATGGCGTCGTGCCATAGATCACTGGAAATATTCCAGGCTGGTTGGAGCCAAGCTCATTCCCATAGAAAAGTACCAGCAGCAAGCTAAGGAGATGATGGCCTCTATCATCATCACAAACTCACCTCGGCACTATGAACTCTCCTTAAGGAAAAGCCAGGGCCCACCAGAGGAGTCTCCGTTTCTCTGGTGGGCCCGTCCAACCCTGCTTTTTTACTGTGGACTGGCTCCAGCAATCTATAAGATTGCAATCTATGATCCCTTCACTGACTCCCCATTGGCCAGAGACTTCAGTTCAAAACCGTAACCATGACATCCAAAGCCATCCACAACCTGTCTGCTCCATATATCTTTGACCTAGTCTCCCGGTACATACCTGCACACAACCTCCAATCCTCACAAGATCTCCTTCTCTACGCCTGTCTTCTCTCCTCTTCCCACAATCACATACAAGATTTTTCCCATGCATCACTTCAACTCTTGAACTCTGTACCCAAACAAATGAGACTCTCACCTACTGTTGAAACCTTTAAGAGGAATCTGAAGACCCACCTCTTCCGACAAGCCTACAACCTGCAGTAACCCTTGCTCCACCATACCACTGCACGACCAGATGTACCCTCACCTACTGTATCCTCACCCATCCCTTATAGACTGTTTGTGCGTCCTCACGGGCATGGTCCCTCAGCTCTTGTACTAGTCAGTGACCTCTTTTCACATGTAAAGAGCAATGGTATAAAGGGCACTATATTAATAAATAATAAATAAATAATACTACTTGTACTCTGGGTCAATTGATGGCACTTTCCTAGTGACTGCCCCTAAATTGATGTGTTTTGGCAGCTTTTGGTCCCATTTGAAGGTATTGTGTATACGTTTGGTTTTGGCACACATTGAATCCAATGGCGTTCGGCAATGTTCGGCGAATATTCGACAGTTACATTGGCGAATATTGCAAAAACGGCGATTGTAATCCGAAATGAATATTAAAATATTCGCTTGTCTCTAATCAGAAACACCCTTAAAAAAATGATGTGGGTGTTTCATCACGGTCTCCCTGGTGATATGGTAGTGGAGGATGAAGAGAAGGAGGAGGGCGACATAAAATAGAACAATTCCTTAAGGGTATACCCAAGTCTGGGTGTGAAGGGGTGCCTGGGAATAGAAAAAAAATAACCTCTGGATTTGAGTTTATGTTTGATGCTATCATCTGGTGGTGTTGAGAAGTCTGGCCTAATCCAGCTCTTGTTCATTTTTATAAGAGTCAGCCTGCCAGAATTTCCAGTTGACAGGCAGATGTGCCTATTAGTTTTATCAGTTATAATGCCCCCTACGCCACTAAAAACCATCTCTGACAAAACGCTAACGGCCAGGACCTCCAAGGCGTAGAGAGACAGTTCATGCCACGTGTCCAGCTTACATCTTCCAAAACTTTTCCTTCTTTTTCAGAGTACCCCGTGTATCAGGGCCTGGGCACTGGGAGGGTCTGAGAAAACTGTCCCAGACCTTTGACAGCATTCTCCTGCCTCTGCCGCATCTGATTTGTGTCTCCCTCGCTTATACTCCTTGGTTGTCCAGTGAACTGTCTGACTGTGACATCTTCCGCCAGAGTTGTCAGATGGGAATTTTTTTTTGTTATAATTCTTCAACAAGAGCCTGACCTTAATATCTCCAAAAATGAACTCCTTCGGTTTCCTCCCTCTACTAACCTACCTATACCTGACTTTGCAATTTCCTTTAGGTGGTGCCAACATAACTCCCATTCGGCACATCTGCTATCTTGGAGTCATATTTGACACACAACTTTCCTTTATTCAACATGGAAAATCACTCACTCGCTCATGTCACCTGCCCCTTAAAAACTTCTCCAGAAGTCGACCTTTTCTCACCTTTGATACTGCAAAAACTCTTACTGTCGCTCTTATTCACTAGTGAAACTCTCATCTAATTGGTCTTCCTCTAAACAAACTATCTCCTCGCCAATCCCTTCTATATGCAGCAGCCAGGATCGTATTTCTATCAAGCCGCTTCACCGACGTCTCTTCCCTGTGCCAGTCATTGCATGTTTTAGGTTAAACAATCACTACCGAATACAATACAAACTCATCTCTCTCACACACCAAGCTGTCCACAGTTCTGCACTGGCCTATATCTTTTCCCTCATTTCTGTGTATCACCACTCCTGTGCCCTTCATTCTGCAACTGATCTAAGACTGACATTTTCCTTAATCAGAACCTCACACCTCCATCTCCAAGAATTCTCTCGTGCCGTGCCAGTTTTCTGTAATGCCCAAATTGTGTACAGTGCGATGATCATGGTAAAGGCAGAGGAGCATAAAGTCGGCCTTGTGTGCCAGACTGCCAACAGCCAAGACTTCCTTGTTCTCACCAAGAGTACGACTGTCTATGTTCTCTTCCTCCTCTGCCTCCTCATTATCACCCAAGCCACATTGAGATGATATGAGGCTGGGCTAAGTAGCATTGCCCTGTATAGTTCCTTACTTCGCCTGCAATGCCTCCTCTTTAATTGTCAACAGCAAGCATTTCAGTAGACAGAGAAGCGGGATGGTGACGCTAATTATGGCGTCATCACAGCTCACCATCTTGGTGGAGTCCTCAAAGTTTTGGAGGAGGACACAGATGTCAGACATCATCAGACTCATCAGCTCTTATGTGCGGAGGCTGACCTGAATGCCAACGGATGTGTTGAAGCTGGTACTCAACAACTGCTCTCTGGGGCTCAAAATCATTCCAAACATCTGTAACGTTGATTTCCAACCCGTAGTCACATCGCACACCAGTCGGTGACCTGGAAGCTCCAAACGCTGCCAGGGCGGCGGAAGCTGTAGCTGACTTTCTGAAATGGGCACACACGTGGCATACTTTCACAAGCCGCTCTGGCAAATCCGTGTAGATTTTCAGAAACTGCAGAACCACTAAGTTGAGCACATGGGCCAGGCATAATACATGTGCAAGCTTGCCTAGCTTTAGAGCCGCCACCAGGTCCTCTGATACAGCGTTCAACAACTCTGCAGCGGTGTGCGGTTTGTCGTGTAAGCATACAGTCCTGCTTATTGTTATTGGCACACACGAAGTTTAAGTAAATAATTTGGAATATGTCCTGAAAAAATTAATCAAGTGATGGAGATGGAGGCTGAAGAGGAGGAGGTGGTGCAGGAGCTGTAGAATGTAGGGGAAACCCTGATTGACCCAGGGCCCGCAATCCTCTGCGTCGGGAGGACGTGTTCTGTCCCACTGTCCCACTGGGTCCTAGCTTCCACAATATTAACCCAGTGGAATGCGTCGGCGAGATGAACCATCCCGGGCCACATTCACTTGTCCACATGTAGGCGAACCTTTCCAGTAAGTGCACTGGGGAGGGCAAGGTTAATATTCTGGGACCCGCGCTTGTGGAAGGCGGAGACGACTGGGGACCGAGTATGGACATCCTGCCACTGCCGCCATAAGCTTGTGGAAATCTTCTGCCTCCACGAGCCTAAAAGGCAACATTTCAAGTGCAAGCAGTCCAGAAATGTGGCAGTTTAGTATTGCGGCTTGTGGGTGGGTGGCTGGCTGCATACTTGCGCTTGCATTCCAAGTAACAGAAAACTAAGGAGATGGTGGCCTCATCATCATCACAACCTGAAAGGTTTGCGCTATGATCTCTCCTGAAAGAGAAGCCAGGGCCCACCGGAGGATTCTCCGGTTCTCTGGTGGGCCCGTCTAACCCTGCCAAGAAGCAGCCCTGGCTAAGAAAAGTGTGTGGGAAGGTTCCCGGACACTCTATGGCTGTTTTTTTAACTGTGGACTGGCTCCGTACTGTCCCTGGCCACATTCACTTGTCCACGTGTTTGTGGTTAGGCGGTTCCTCCCAGTATGTGCTCTTGGGAGGGCACGGGTAATGTTCTGGCACCCACTCTTGTGGAAGGTGGAGATGATACTTGGAGAAATAGTAGCGGCTGGGGACCGAGTATGGACACCCGGCCGCCGCCATGAGGTTGTGGAAAGCTTCTACCTGCATGAGCCTAAAAGTCAACATGTCAAGTGCAAGCAGTCCAAAAATGTGGCAGCTTAGTATTGTGGCCTGTGAGTGGGTGGGTGGCTGGCTGCATACTTGCGCTTGCATTTCAAAGACTGTGGTAGGGACAACTGAAAGCTGTAAAGGGACAAGGAAGTGGACAGTGATGGTTGCAAGTCTGCAATGACAGGTGCAGGGCGGGAGGCATCTTTGCATGCGCCATGGACAGGGGATTGATGTGCGCGCACAACAGCAGAAGAGGCAGTGGTGTCACCCGCAGACACTGTTTCTGGACCTTGGTGTTCGGCCCAGCTAGTCGGGTGCTTTGCTGTCATGTGCCTGAGCATGCTAGTGGTAGTCAGGCTGGTAGTTTTGGTGGTCTTGCTGATGCTGGCCTGGCAGATGTTGCAAATGGCCTTTTTGGGGTTATCTAAACAGTCTTTAAAAAAGAACCAGACTCGGGAAGACCTAACAGTTGTACTGGAAACTTCCATCGTGTTGATGTTCCAGGCAGCAGTTGGCCACCACACTGCTTGTTCCTGCCTGTTGTGGTGCTACACTTCCCTCCCCCTGTGTGCTGCTGTCCTCGCTCTACATGTCCCTTTGCCAGGTTGGGTTGGTGACTTCATCATCCACCACTTTGCTTTCCACTTCCGCACCCTGGTCCTCCTCCTGACTTTCTGTCCATTGTGTCTCATCATTATCCACCTCTTGTGACAGTAATTGCACTTTCCCACTGTCATCTTCGGGTGACCATGTCTGCTCAAATCGCTATATGGGGAAAGGAGAAGAGAGAAGTAGCGACATATGTGTCATATTTATGTCGCTAATTCTCTCTTCTCCTTTCCCTAGTTGTTTTTGTGATGCCCCCCTAATAATTGTCCATGAGTATTCCCATAGTGGTGGTATACCTCTTGTGCGATTATGCGGACTCTTCTGTGGTATGTCTTAATCAAATCGCTACATGCGATCTTCTGTTGCCCTGCTTGAAGCTGGCCAGTTGAGAGGCCCGAATTTATCAATGGAAAACTGAACAGCTCTTGAGGTAACCCTGCACTCTAATCTCTACTTCAAACAACATATCTAAGCTGTTTCCACTTCCGAGTGGACCAAGCAAGAGGCCAGAATCTATAAATGGAAAGATGAACAAAAGAGCTCTTCAGAGTGTCCAAGTGTGGAATCAGTTGTCTCAGGGCACTCGGAATGGTGGGAGGAAGGAGGATCAGGGTGAGGAAGATGCCGACTCCAAGTAAAAAAAAAATCTCCCAGATCCTCACATTCCTCAACCACGAATCTACTAAAAAACTAGTGCACGCACTCATCATCTCCCTTCTTGATGACTGCAACCTCCCGCTCTGTGGCCTCCCTTCTAAAACTCTCGCATTCCTCCAATATATCCTAAACTTGCCCAACTAATCCACCTGTCCCCTCGCTATCCCCTGGCCTCTCCTCTCTGTCAATCCCACCACTGGCTCCCCATTGCCCAGAGACTCCAGTTCAAAACCCTAAGCTTGACATGCAAAGCCATTCACAACCTGTCTCCTCCATACATCTGTGACATAGTCTCCCAGTACTTACCTGCACAAAACCTCCGATCCTCACAAGATCTCCTTCTCTACTCCCCTCTTATCTCCTCTTCCCACAATCGCATACAAGATTTCTCCCGTGCATCCCCCCTTCTCTGGAACTCTATACCCCCACCATTTCTGACTCTAGCCTACTGTTGAAACCTTCAAAAAGCATCTTTAAGACCCACCTCTTGTGACATGCGTACAACCTGCAGTAACCCTTGCTCCACCATACCGCTGCATGACCAGCTCTATCCTCACCTACTCTATCCTCACCCTTCCCTTGTAGACTGTGAGCCCTCGCGGGCAGGGTCCTCTCCTCTCCTGTACCAGTCGCTGTCACATTTTTGTTCAAGATTATTGTAATTGTTTTTGCGATGTATACCCCTTTTTCACATGTAAAGTGGCATGGAATAAATGGCAATAAAGTAATAATAATGTAATCCGGATTCACATCTACTGAGACTGGACCATGTGGAACACAGGGTGGTGGTGGTGGCAAACTGACTGGAAACTTTATCTGCTATCCAGCTAACAACCTTTTCACACTGCTCTGGCTTCAATAGTGGTGTTCCGTGGCCCCCTAGAAATTGGGACAGGAAGTTTGACATGATGTGGGTGTTTGTTGTGCTCCCTTAAAAGGCACAGTTTCATCTTGCTTTACACACACCTTGCCAATTTTAAATGGAGTTTAAGATTTGTCACATTGCCAAAACTGTCTGTATTATTACCGCAGTAATATAGGATCACGGCAGATGAGATGACCACAGTTTTAGGCAGTGCCCTGGGAGTCACAGATGCTTCCAGTGGTCTTCCCCATGCTGTTCCCATGTCACACACCACATGGCCAGATAAAGTAGTAAAATGTTAAAATAACATTTCCTGGTGAATGCATTTTTCACGGTTGAAAGCAATGGAAAAATGCAAAGACGCATCAAAAATGCTGCATGGAACATATACTACATAATGAACATAGCCCAAGGAGTGGAGGAGAATTTTTGCTTTTGGTTATTTATTTTGCCTTATATACAAGTCATTACCCTGGAAAGGATGTTCCTTAACATATTTCCCAGGAATATCCATTTTGGTTTCGTTTTTGCATGTTTTATTGTGAGTCCGTAAAAGTGGCATAATACCTCTGACAACATTGTTGACAGCAGTGACCAGGGAGTCAGAAATGCTTCCAGGGGTCTTCCCCATGCTGTTCCCATGTCATTTGAGCACTGTTGTCATTGATTTGGGCACTTTTTAGGCCCTCTGCAGACCGCTGGGGGGGCCACCTGAAAAATGCTTGAGTTTCCCTTAGACTTACATTGGGCTCGTTACTAGGACCAAGCACTCGAGCATTCCAATTTGCTCAACCCGAGCAACGAGTACCCAAGCATTTTAGTGCACGCTCATCACTAGATAGCACTCGTCCATGTTATACGCTCGTGTGAATGATCTCTAAGCGAGGTTCTCTCTCTCCTCTCCCCCACGTGTATTTTCCAAGCAATTACAAGCTTTCCAGTATAGAGATTCGTGAAACCTAACCTAACTAAAAAAGCTCCCCAATTATTTATTTACTGTGTAATATTAGGATACCAGTTGTCAGCTTGTCTTCTTGTGCCACTTGATCTGAAATGTAACTTTTCTTAAAGGAGCAAATCCTACTGCCGTTGAATATTCTAGTTTTACTAATTTGGTTTAAAACCTGCCAAACGTCTTTGGTTTTGCTTTACTTTTAAAACATTTTCCTTACAAACAATAACATCCTTCTCATCACTTCCACCATCTTTCTTCATGTTGATTGAAAGAAGTGGTTCATTTTAAAATACCAATGATGTGACATTCATCTACGAACCATCTGCTTTCAGATAAACTAAACAGAGAGTAATCTAAATAAGCAAACCGAGAGTGAATTCTGTTGATGTATCATTCTAAGCAAATATTTCTCTCTTCTTGTATATTATGATGTCTATCTTCAGCATTACCTGTAACAAGGAGCTAATATCATAAAAGCATTTTTAAATGTTAAATTGTACAAGTAATGATGATTCATATGGTTGATTTTAATAATGCAAAGTTTGCTAATAAACTAAGCAAAGATTTTTATCAAAAAATATGGAATCAAAGAGAAACCCAACAATGCCAGTACAGGGGGTTACATAGATATAACAGCTACTCTGGGAAAAAAAATTACAGTTTGTGCAAATTAATAACTAGAATATCTATTTCACTATTGGATTTTTTTAAAGGTTTTCAATTTACTAAAAACAGGTACAAGACCAGAGGTAGGTTTTTGGTACAAAGTTTTTAAAGGGACCAGTTTAAATGTCATTTAAATGGGGCAATAAAATGATCATTAATAAGAATGCTGTTATCTTCCATCGACTCATATAAATACACTGTACCTACGATCAGTTGACAAACAAGCAAAACTAATTTTATTGGAATGAAAATCATCCCAAATTTGCATGCTAACTTGCATTATATTTCTAGTCATTCTATCTCCACACAATTGTGCCAGCCTGTGTGAATAGACCATTAAAAAAGCTCTAAACAACTAGTTTCAGTCGGTTTTAGGGGTCAAAATATTGAAATATTTATACCAATATTCTGGCGTAAAACACTTTTAAAAGTCACAAAATATTAGCACAAGGCAAAGTTGTGCCCCAATCCTGCAACTTTTAGGGTTTTCATGCCAATCCCAGCCAAAATGAGCTGTGTTGCGGGAGGATGGGGGTGGCAACACACAGTCATCTAATTCATTAGCCAATGTGGTGTACCTTAAGCCAGGAATCTTATTCTAGTCACCGTCAGGAGTAAGATTTCCGGCTAGGGGCATGCCACTTGTTAGGTGCAACTGATTCATTAAGTGGCATGCACCTCTTAATGAATCAGGCCCTCTTACTTTGCCATGCCCCTTCATTAAAACTAGTATATAAAATGTCAGTCATAATATATTGGGGCCTTAGTCTTTTTAATTAATTTGTTCTACAGGCATCCCTTCCATAATTTCTTCATACATGACCATGCAGCTTCCCCACATTGCCATGCTCTATGCTGACTTATATGCTAGCTGTTAAGAGCAAAGAAACTCAACACTAATAATGTTTGGATTCATACTAATACTTTTGAGACTGTATATCTTTAATTAATTTAAAAAAGAATGTCTATTAAGCCTAGACCTGACCTTAAGGTCATCTTCTCTATCATCGCCATTTGACATCACCAGGAGTGACATTCAGAGGAGGATTGAAATAGTCTCTCTGTGGTAAAAGGAGTTGTCTTGTTCAGAATACCAATGGCTATTATTAAGATAGGCCACCAACATCAGGTCAGTGAGGGTTTAAAATTTAGAACTCCAGTTGGTCAGCTGTTTGAAAGGGGCAACTTGTGCGATTGCTATAGCCTCTTTAAAGGAGTTTTCCCACAAAGTTCATTTTAATCACTAGATGTTGGAATAAAAATAAGTTTCTCAATTGCAAGCAGTCAAATAGAATGTTGCTTTGCCGAGATAATCTTATAAATGTATCCCTGCTATGCACAATGCAATGGCCGTGTCTGATCATGCAGGCACATGTAGAGCAGAAATACTTAGCACTCTTTGAAAATAAGTTCCTTTTATTTGCATTCATATAGCGTTAAACGTTTTCGGTCCTGATACAGACCTTCATCAGAACTGGATGCTTTAGGTATGTAACTCCCTGAAAAATGCGCTTGTGTATGCGACTGATGTCGGTTGAGGAGAGCGCCTTGCAGGAACATGGTCTGATCATACCACAGCTCCTGGGCAGGGGAGGATTCAAAAGAGAGTATACAGTCATTACAGCAGGGGATCACAGCTGATTCTTTTTGTGAGGTAAAACATTTCCCTGCCTGTTTTTAAACAATGTTTTACCTCAAAGAAAGAATCATTTGTGATCCCATACAGTCCTTGCCACACCTTCTGATCCCCACAGTTTGCAGTGAAATCTCCAGACTTTGGACACTGGGTCCGGACTTTCTGATCTGATAAGACCGAGGGAGGTTCTGCACATGCCACTCTCGCATCAGCTATTCACTCGGTCGCCCCTCTTGTGCATGGCAGAGCGCGACGAGTCAACAGGCAACCCTGGCACAACAACCTCACCAAGCAGCTTCGACAAGCGTCCAGGGTTGCAGAGCGGCGTGGGAAGAAAACACATACGCAAGATGACTTCACTGCATTCAAACAAGCAACATTTGCATTCAAATCAGCACTCACCTCTGCTAAACAGGCCTACTTCACAACCTCATATCCTCCCTATCCTACAACCCCAAACAGCTTTTCAACACTTTTAACTCTCTCCTCCTCCCTCCACTGCCCCCTCCGACCTCTGTCATCTCTGCTGAGGAGTTTGCCGCACACTTCAAAAACAAGATTGACCAAACACGGCAAGTCTTTACTGTCCGACCACCACAACCCCTTTGTTTTCCACAGCATTTCCCTACCCCCATAACCTCCCTTCCCAACATCAATGAAAATGACCTTACTTGTCTCCTCTCCAAATCACACCTCACCACATGTGCACTCGATCCCATCCCATCCCACCTCCTCCCTAACCTCACCCCCACACTCATCCCATCCCTAACCCATCTCTTCAACCTATCACTATCTTCTGGTACTTTCCCCGCTGCCATCAAACATGCCACAATCACGCCCATCCTCAAAAAGCCATCCCTCGACCCAACCGCCTTGTCCAGCTATCGCCCCATATCACTGCTCCCATTTGCCTCCAAACTCCTCAAGCAACACGTTCATGCTGAACTTTCCTCCCACTTTTCATCTAACTCTCTCTTCGACAACCGACAATCTGGCTTCCGCCCCCACCATTCCACCGAAACTGCCCTTACCAAAATCACCAATGACTTACTTATAGCCAAAGCTAACAGACAATTCTCTGTACTCCTTCTTCTTGACCTGTCCTCTGCTTTCGATACAGTTGACCATTGCCTCCTACTACAGATCCTCTCTTCCTTTGGAGTCAAAGACCTTGCCCTATCCTGGATCTCCTCATACCTTTCTAACCGCACATTTAGCGTCTCCCACTCCCACACTATCTCCTCACCCCGCCTCCTCTCTGTTGGAGTCCCTCAAGGCTCTGTCCTAGGACCCCTACTCTTCTTAATCTACACCCTTGGCCTGGGACAGCTCATAAAATCCCATGGCTTCCAGTACCATCTGTACGCTGATGACACCCAAATCTACCTCTCTGGCCCAGATGTCACCTCTCTGCTGTCCAGAATCCCAGCATGTCAAGCAGCCATATCCTCCTTCTTCTCCTCCCGCTACCTCAAGCTCAATGTGGACAAAACTGAACTCATTATCTTTCCCCCATCTCGCATATCTTTCCCACCTAATGTCTCTATCACAATAAATGACATTACTCTCTCCCCTGCACCGACAATCCGCTGCCTCGGAGTAACCCTTGACTCTGCCCTGTCCTTCAAACCCCACATCCAAGCTCTCGCCTCCTCCTGTCGCCTCCAGCTCAAAAATATTTCCAGAATTCGTCCTTTCCTCAACCCTCAATCTACAAAACTGCTTGTGCATGCCCTCATCATTTCCCGCCTCGACTATTGCAACATTCTCCTATGTGGCCTACCTGCTAACACTCTCGCACCCCTCCAGTCCATCCTCAACTCTGCTGCACAACTCGTTCATCTCTCACCTCGCTACTCCTCTACTACCCCCCCTTTGCAAATCCTTTCATTGGCTACCATTCCCCCAGCGTATCCAGTTCAAACTACTAACACTGACCTACAAAGCCATCCACAACCTTTCTCCTCCGTACATCTCTGAACTAATCTCCAGATATATTCCTTCAAGTAACCTCCGTTCCTCCCAAGACCTCCTTCTCTTCTCCTCAACACATCCGATTATCCACCACACCTGGATCCTTCAGACGGAATCTGAAAACCCATCTCTTCAAATAAGCTTACAGCCTGCCATGACCTTGCTTGCTGCCACCTCAACCAACAACACCGGAACTTCTGCAATCCCTCAACCTACTGTCTCTGCCCCTTTCCTGTAGAATGTAAGCCCGCAAGAGCAGGGTCCTCTTCCCTCCGTACCGTTCCATCAATGTTAGTTTGTTTACTGTAAGTGATATCTGTATTTGGTATGTAACCCCTTCTTATGTACAGCGCCATGGAATCAATGGCACTATATAAATTACTACTACTACTACTAATAATAATAATAATAACATGCGTTCACAAGGGCACAGCACATGTCTTAACATCATGAGAGTTTTGCTTACACAAACCCTCACTCAGTGGAGAGGCCCTGGGATTCCAGCAGAAATGGCAGGGATAAAAGATGCGATGAAAGCCAGATGGGTGTCGGTGAGGAGCAGAAGAGAAAGAGAAGTGATTACAATTTTTTATTTTTTACATATTATGTTTAATGTGCAGTGAGATTTGAAGTGACCTCAGAGAATAAAAAGGAACATTAAATTCGCAAATCAAATTTACCAGGAAAATTAGCGAACAGGTGAATTCAAATTTTGCCTGATCCGCTTATTCCTAGTAATCACAGTAAACATTGTAGTATTTATGCATCCTTTTCATCCCAGATTAATCACTTGAATTGTTTTAGTAACCATTAGTGTGGAGCGAGCATGCTCGACACTGCTCGGTACTCGCCTGAGCATCTCACTACTCGGGATGTTCGGCGAGCACAGAGCATTTTCGGGATACTCGGGCGGGAGCTCGGGTCTCCGCCCTGCATGTTTGGCGTTCTTTACTGAGCCAATGAACATGCAGGGATTGCCAGCCAGTCACTGTAATGCCGCAGCCATGTTGGTTGTGGGCATTACAGTGATTGGCTGGCCGCACAGCGTCACCTCGAGTATTTAAAACCGGGCGCCGCCATCTTGGACAAAGTCGCTCTGGATCAGACAGTGTAGGGAGAGTGCTGCTGAGCTAGGGAGAGATTTATACTGCGGAATAGGTAGTGTAGGGTCTCTAAAGCCTGCAAAATCAAACAAACATTCCTGCTGAGGACTAATATCTATCCCATATATTAGGCAGGCAGGCTGCATAGGAGACGCAGTGGTTATACCAACAAACACTCCATTACAGTCCTGTGTGCTGCTGCTCAAATTGCTAGACTTAGCCCCAGGTCTCAGGGGCCAGGAAAATCCTTTTTTTTTCATCTAAATCCTCTTTTTTTTTTTTTCCCTCAGTCAGACTGTACAAATACCCGTCTTTTAGTAACCTTTTGGTATTTCCCCCTCCCAAAAAAGAAAATTGAGTGTGTCTGTGAGTGTTCAGACACAAATATATATGTTTAAAAGAGTCTGGTTTCGGCCAGATAACTAGAACTCTCGTTTTGCAGTTCCACGGTTCAAATCTCTGTATTATCCACTTTTGGCCTTTTTAACATAAAAAAACTGTTTGAGTGTCTCGTTGACTGTTCAGACACAAATATATCTATTTAAAAAGGTCTGGTATACGCCAGGAAATTAGAACTGTGGTTTTCCTCTTCCACGGTTCAAATCTGGGTGTAATCCACCTTTTGCCTTTTTTACATAAAAAAAACAGTTTGAGTGTCTTGCTGACTGTTCAGACACAAATATATCTGTTTAAAAGATTCTGGTGTAGGCCAGAGAACTAGAACTGTGGTTTTCCTCTACCACGGTTAAAATCTGGGTGTTATCCACCTTTTTGCCTTTGTTCCTTAAAAAAAAACAGTTTGAGTGTCTCGCTGACTGTTCAGACACAAATATATCTGTTTAAAAGATTCTGGTGTAGGCCAGAGAAATAGAACTGTGGTTTTCCTCTTCCACGTTTCAAATCTGGGTGTAATCCACCTTTTTGCCTTTTTTACATAAAATAAACAGTTTGAGTGTCTCGCTGACTGTTCAGACACAAATAACGTATATCTGTTTATAAGATTCTGGTGTAGGCCCGACAAATAGAACTGTGGTTTTTCTCTTCCACGGTTCAAATCTGGGTGTTATCCACCATTTCAAGTGCAAGCTAGCAGTATAGTATTGCAGCCTGCGGGTGGGTGGGTGGTTGGCTGCATATTTGCGCTTGCATTGCAAGGAATGGGGGCGGTACAATTGAACACTGCCCTGGGACAAGGACTTGCACGGGGATAGTTGCAAGTCTGCATCCTCTGGTGCGGCAAGGATCACTTCAGATGGGCACACTTTTAGGCAGTGACCTGCGTGTCAGAGATACTTCTAGGGGTCTTCCCCATGCTGTTCCCATGTCTTTTCAGCACTGTATGCATGTGTCACACAGCACATGGCCAGATAAGGTTGTAAAATGTTAAAATGATATTTCCCGGTGAATGCATTTGTCACGGTTGAAAGCAATACAAAAGTGCAAAAACACATAAAAAATGCTACTTGTGAACATAGCCCAAGGTGTGGAGGAGTATTTTTGTTTTTGGTTATTTATTTTACCTTATACACAAGTCTTTACCCTGGAAAAGATGTTCCTTAACATATTTCACAGGAAAACTGTTTCAGTTTAGTTTTTGAACGTTTTATTGTGAGCCCGTAAAAGTGGCTTAATACCTCTGACCACGTTGTTGACAGCAGTGACCTGGGGGTCAAAAATGCTTCCTGGGGCGATCCCCATGCTGTCCCCATATCATTTGAGCACTGTCACTATCGTTTTGGGCACTTTTTAGGCTTTCTACAGACTGCCGGGGGGGGCGCCGCAAAAATGCTCTGGTCTCCCATAGACTAACATTGGGCTCGTTGCTCCGGTCGAGCACCTGAGTATCACGGTGAGCTCGGCCCGAGCTTCGAGCACCCGAGCATTTTAGTGCTTACTCAACACTAGTAACCATCTATTCTTCACCCTGTTTTATTAACAGAGGAATACAAATATGCAGTAATGATCCATCATATGCCATTTACCATACCCACTTCCCCACTCCCTTTATTGTCACAAACAGTAACCATGATGATGTACTGCAAACATTCTGTGACGGCAGTGGGTGTCGACCCACTGCACTACTGGCCTGGTTTACCATGGATGGGCCTGGCTAAGTAGCTAGCTGGTCTTCACTAAAGCCTCTGATGGTGAAGATAGGCTTGCCACCAGGGTAGCCACTCCAGGAAGTGCTCAGACCTTCAGCAGCTGACTAATGGGT
The DNA here is from genome assembly GCF_046119375.1 of Phyllobates terribilis. Lineage (NCBI taxonomy): Eukaryota > Metazoa > Chordata > Amphibia > Anura > Dendrobatidae > Phyllobates > Phyllobates terribilis. The sequence goes on along the minus strand of NW_027362764.1, from coordinate 152,902,661 downwards.
CAAGAATAGTAGCCCAGGTTCAGAATTCAAAGCTGAGGTCATAAGCAGAGAGGTCAGACAGAATGGGAATACAACCCGGGTCAGTAATAGGAGAATCAATTCAAACAATGCCCAAGAAGAAACACTAGGGATGGACTGCCGATAATTACCTACAGTAAGTTCAGGCAAAGAGTGGAGGGAATAGCTGCCTAATATATCCCCTGCTGGCATGGGATAGGCCAGGTAACCTAAACTCTGCAGGACACAGCAAGTTTAAATTCCTGCAGAGACTGACCACCAGGGCCGGCTCCAGGTTTTTGTGGGCCCTTGGCAAAAGAGTCTCGGTGGGCCCCTTTAACACGTACCACAATTCAAGATGCACCCTTTCACTGTGTACGCCCCCCGACATGCAGCCCTGTGCACGCAGCGTCAGTCAAATTCCATGTGCAAGAGGAAAGAAATAAAACATCACCACCTTAAATATGCAAGGCCCCACATGCAGCATTAACCCATTCCCTATGAAAGCCCCCACAACATGCAGCACATCACCCCCTTCCTGTGCTGGACCCTCAACAAGCACCCAACATGCAACATCACTCCCCTATGCAATCCCCCACAACATGCAGTGCCATGCATGCATCACCCACTTCACTGTGCAAGTCCCCCCAACATGCATCCCTGTGCATGAAGCAACATGCATCCATGTGCAAGACCAATGACATACAACATAACCCCCCTTCCCTGTGCAAGACCCACAACATGCTACATTAAAGGGGCTGTCCATTACTATGACTACCCCATGCTTGGCCCCGATAAAATAATGAAGCTTATACTCACCTCCCGTGCTAGCGCCATTCCCACAGTATCGGCACTCGCAGTCCTGGAGTTCTCGTGCAGTTGTTGTGACACATGACCCCGTTGCCCAATCACCGTCACTGTCCCCACCATTGGACAAATCGAACATGAAGAGGAAGTCTGGGCTGCAGCTGATCTCTGACTTCCCCTTCATGTTCGATTTGTCCGAGGTGGGGACAGTGACGGTGATTGGGCATCGGGGTCACGTGTCACAACAACCGCACGAGAACCCCGGGACCGCGAGTGCCGATACTGCGGGAATGGCGCCAGCACAGGAGGGGAGTATAGGTTTTATTATTTTATCGGGGCCAAAATAGGGGTATGAAAAGGGGTTGTCCTAGTAGTGGACAACCCCTTCCCTGCGAAAGGCCCCAGAACATGCAGCACCATGCATGCATCACTCACTTACTTATGCACGGCCCCAACATGCAACATTAACCCATTCCCTATGCAAGCCCCCACAACATGCTGCACATGCATGCTTCAACCCGTTACTTATGCAAGCCCCCACAACCTGCAGAACCGTCCATGCAAGTTATGCACATTCCCTGTACAAGACAAATGACATGAAACCCCATATGTAGTAACTTGATCCACTTTGTATGCCCCCAATATGCAGTATTAGACCATTTACACTTAGACCTATATAAAAGAAACTAAAATACATAATTGTTGTCTCCACACTGACCCATTATGCAGCTCCTCAGTCCTCTCGGGATCTGAAGTGAAGTATCACCATTCACCTCATCTCCAGCAGCACCACGGTGCTATCTGGTATCGGTCGGCACTGAACTGGAGGAGGCCCCGTCCCTTCCAATAACATCATCACCTCCTAGGAGCAACTCCAATATAGATGCTACGCTAAGCTGATGCCAGGAAGCAGCTTTGTCCCAGACGGCTAGTGGGCCCCCTGTTTGTCCAGGGCCATGGCACTTGCCCTGGTGTGCCGGGTGGTGGTGCCAGCCCTGCTGACCACGCCTCCCTATAAACTGTTGGAGACAGCAGGAAGATGCAGGAGTGCTGCAAAACTAAACTCAGAGACATGGCCTGACACATGGCAAAGCAGAGCAGTGACCACAGTGAGTAGCATGGCACTAAGAAGGCGTGCGAGTTACCAGCATCGCACATACGTCACAATACCATAAAGCCTCCAATTGCCCAGAAAAAACACATGTAACTCTCTGAGGTCTTCTAGGACATGTTAAATCTCTTTCCAGTTCTTTAATACAAACACAGTCTTAGAAAGGTTAAAGGGACCTCAACATATCTGGCTATGTGTTAAGGGCCATGGTAACAGGTGGTAACCAACAGACTGTTTAGCACACCAAACTGCACTTAAGCTTGTTAAATTATAAAATAAAATAATGCCTACCTTGCTCATGTTTGTACACAGTTGGTGCACATGAAATAAGGGATAGTGCAAAAATTATCCATATTTGAGGAGTAACAAGAGGTTTGTTGTTTTCTAAATTAATTTCACAAACTGTCCAAAACATATCACCTGTTTGGGATCAACAACAGGTTTGCTATTTGCAAAATAATTTTTGCTAAGCACTACAAAAAATCACCCTTTGTTTTCAGAGCAAGTACAGATTTGTTTTTTGAAAGTAAAGGACTAAAGACTTCTCAACCGTTTCATGTATATCTACCCTGAACAGGGTAAGGTTTTCAGTAAAAGTACATTATACTACAGCTTTACAACGCAATGGACAAGCATATTTGTGTGGGCATCTATAGGCAGTAACAGCAGAAGTGGCAGCAGCCACACAATATAGAATATGATGGCGCAGGCGATGAGATGTCTGGAAGTGTACGGCCAGCCCTGGCAGCCCTGGCAGGTCTGGCAGCTGTGCAGTATAGCTATAAAATACAGTGGACAGCCAGGAGATGTGTGGTTGGCATTGCTCTTGAGAAGTCCTTGGGATTGTGGTTCAGGGTAACTTCCAGAGAAAGGACACAGTACAGATATGACTGAATCAAGCTGTTAAGACTGTGCATCTCTGTTTGCCGAAGTACAAAGTTGGTGCAGTGGCATTTAAAACATCTGGTTAATCATGTAATTTAAGATGCAATTGCTGCTGCCTTAGTTCGGCTAATCTAGCTTTAGAGGTGGCACAAGCAGGATAGCATTGGCTCTGCAGGGAGCGCTAGAGGTGGCTATTCAATAGACATTGACCAAGTGTCCCAATAGTTCACTTATTGCTCCCTTCTGTGGTGGTTGGTTGTCATAGCCAGCATCATTGTCATCATCATTTTCCCACTGGCTGTTAACTTTGTCCCCTTCCTATTCCAGAGATAGCTCAATGTTCACCTTCATATCCACATTCTGCCCCTCCTTTCCGCCACCCTAATCCACACCCTGCTGAATGTACAAGGGAGGCAATGAACATATAAGTTGATACCCTCCATACCCTGTTGGGTTTATGTGAATGTTTTTTCCAATATAAATATAAGGGGGTTGTCGTAATTGATTGACATAATTAAATCTATTCAACACTTGCATGTCCTGAATCATACCCACATCATAGACAGGTATTATAAGCAGTAAAGAGTTATGGCTTCATATTCAATACAGACCCACACGATATGTGTTGTGACCCATTGCGGGTTTCGCCAGTGGCTTTGACAAGGGAACACGCGTTGGGACACAACGCTCATGGTGTGGGTCTATATTTATTATACAGGTGTTAAATAGAGGATATACTGTATATATTCACTATGTAGTCTAATTCTGATATATTTAACTATTTTTACTTATTTATCGAGTTTCTTGATAGCACTTGTAACTTTTTTTATACCACTAGGTTTATATTAAGACATATACAATCATGACTGCTCTATTTATATTAATTATTGTGTATCTGTTACAATTAGAGATGAGCGTTGTTCTACTCGAACTGTTCGCCAATCTCAAATTCGAGCTGTTTTGGGCGGTGTTCGAGCCGTTCGGCGAGCACGAACAATTTGAGAAAAATTCGGCTGTTCGAGGTTATGTTCGATAACTGTTCGTGCACCAAAATCATAACTGGATTTTTTCTCAGTAATGATGAAAATTAATGTTAATACGCAGTTTGAGTGTACAGCGCGGTGGGGGGAGGGGCAGGGGATGGATCTCTGCAGGAACAATGAAGATCTCCATTTTTTTTTTCTCTTTCCCGCATTTACAGTGGGGAGGTGCAATCTGTCAGCCTATCAGCAGCGCACACACGGAGCGAAGTGCTTTTTTTCACACAAGCAAGGACATGTGTCATTGGCAGTGTATGTCACATGTCCTTGCCCTATAAGACCAAGCCATTTTCCCCGTCGCCACCATTTTCTCACTGCTGCAGCTGCGTGTTAGACGGCACCGCTGTTGCTGTGTGCGCTATACCTTGTTAATTTCAAGCCAATTTTCGCACAAATCTACAGATAGCTTGGGAGTAGGGAATAGTTGTGATTGCAGTCCTTTTAAGGACTAGGTTACAGCATTTCCTACGACTTTTATCAGGCAGGTCTGTGCTCTTAAATAGATAGATTGTGGGAGTAAAGACTAATTGTAATTGGAGTCCTTTTCAGGACTAGGTTACATCAGTTCCTATCAGTTTTTGCCAGGCAGGTCTGTGCCAGTGCTGTGCAAGTTTTTTTCACAGCATTTGGCTGAATCTAGCAAAGCTAATCCTTTCTGGCCTATTGCAGAGTGTGTTAGTCAGTGGAGTAGCCTATCTGTGTTGCAAGATATACCACCTGTGTATAGAATACCAATTTTTTTACTGCACCTAGTGAAGTAAAATCTTTTGGGCATAGCATCATTCTATTAGTCCATCTATACTGACCTCCATCAGGTTGCAAATTGAATATAATTTTTTTCTGCATCTAGCTCTGAAAAAATATTAGGCTTCTAGCTGTGTGTGGGACTTGTTCTATTAATCCATCTATACTGACCTCCATCAGGTTGCAAACTGAATATATTTTTTTCTGCATCAACCTCTGAAAAAATATTGGGCTTCTAGCTGTGTGAGGGACTTGTTGTATTAGTCCATCTATACTGACCTCCATCAGGTTGCAAACTGAATATATTTTTTTCTGCATCTACCTCTGAAAAAATATTGGGCTTCTAGCTGTGTGTGGGACTTGTTCTATTAATCCATCTATACAGACCTCCATCAGGTTGCAAACTGAATATATTTTTTTCTGCATCTACCTATGAAAAAAATATGTGGCCTTCTAGCAGTGTGTGGGACTTTCTCTACTAGTCCATCTATACTGACCTCCATCAGGTTGCAAACTGAATATAATTTTTTTCTGCATCTAGCTCTGAAAAAATATTTGGCCTTCTAGCAGTGTGTGGGACTTTCTCTATTAGTCCATCTATACTGATCTCCATCAGGTTGCAAATTAAAAATAATTTTTATCTGCATCTACCTCTGAAAAAATATTTGGGCTTCTAGCTGTGTGTGGGACTTGTTCTATTACTCCATCTATACTGACCTCCATCAGGTTGCAAACTGAATATATTTTTTTCTGCATCTACCTCTGAAAAAATATTGGGCTTCTAGCTGTGTGTGGGACATGTTGTATTAGTCCATCTATACTGACCTCCATCAGGTTGCAAATTAAAAATAATTTTTATCTGCATCTACAGTACCTCCGAAAAAATATTTGGGCTTCTAGCTGTGTGTGGGACTTGATCTATTAGTCCATCTATACTGACCTCCATCAGGTTGCAAATTGAATATAATTTTTATCTGCATCTAGCTCTGAAAAAATATTTGGCCTTCTAGCAGTGTGTGGAACTTTCTCTATTAGTCCATCTATACTGACCTCCATCAGGTTGCAAATTAAAAATAATTTTTATCTGCATCTAGCTCTGAAAAAATATTTGGCCTTCTAGCAGTGTGTGGGACTTTCTCTATTAGTCCATCTATACTGACCTCCATCAGGTTGCAAATTAAAAATAATTTTTATCTGCATCTACCTCTGAAAAAATATTTGGGCTTCTAGCTGTATGTGGGACTTGTTCTATTAATCCATCTATACAGACCTCCATCAGGTTGCAAACTGAATTTAATTTTTTTCTGCATCTACCTCTGAAAAAATATTTGGCCTTCTAGCAGTGTGTGGGACTTGTTCTATTAGTCCACCTATACTGACCTCCATCAGGTTGCAAATTCAAAATAATTTTTTGTCGGCATCTAGCTCTGAAAAAATATTTGGCCTTCTAGCAGTGTGTGGGACTTTCTCTATTAGTCCATCTATACTGACCTCCATCAGGTTGCAAACTGAATATATTTTTTTTCTGCATCTACCTCTGAAAAAATATTGGGCTTTTAGCTGTGTGTGGGACTTGTTCTATTAATCCATCTATACAGACCTCCATCAGGTTGCAAACTGAATAAAAAAATTTTCTGCATCTACCTCTGAAAAAATATTTGGGCTTCTAGCTGTGTGTGGGACTTGTTCTATTAGTCCATCTATACTGACCTCCATCAGGTTGCAAATTGAATATAATTTTTTTCTGCATCTAACCCAGCCAATAGTTTTGGCCTAATACCACAGTTTGGCCACTCAGCTCTGCTCGGTTCCCATCCATTGTTTTTTTGTGCAAACAACTCCAGAGTTGTGAATTAGTTAACCACCAAAATGAGTGGAAAAAGGCCTGCTGCTGGTGGAAAGGGGAATAGACGTGTTGGGAAGGGGAAAAAAGGTTGTGTCCGTGGGGTAGGTGTTAAAGCAACAGTAACATCTGCAGAAGAAAGACCATCTTCCAGCCAAACTAAAATGTCTACTTCTTTTAGCGGACAATGTGATAAGATCCCTTTCTTATGGCCATGCCAATCGCTACAAATTCCAGATGAGGCACAAAAACAGCAGGTGCTTCAATGGATATCAAGTGCTCCTTTAAGTGGGCTCTCCTCCACATCAACTTCAACATCACAAATACTCCATTCCTCAAAGGTGTCACCCAAATCGCACTTGCTTCCTCACAGCTCCCAAATCTCCAGCTGCCCGTCTGAGTATGAGGTAGAACAGATGGTTGAGTCTGCAGAGCTGTTTACTCATACTATAGCCTGGGAATCAGAGGTCGACTCCAGCGCTTCTGTGAATCCAGACGAGGAAATGATCTGCACTGATGCCCAGAATCTTTATGAGTCGGATCCAGGACCAGACGCAGAAGGTTCTGACCATAATGTAGACCCTCATTCCCAAACTGTAACTCCTGTTGGTGGAGACAATGAGGAAGACGATAAGACTCAAATACCTGATTGGAGCGACAACTTTAGTTTTTTTGTCAGGGCAGGAACAGGTTGGCTCTGAGGACGACGGGTGTGATAACGCACAGGGTGATGATGATGAGGTTGGAGATCCCACTTACTGTCAACCCACAGTCAGCCAAGAGATGAGGTCAGCAGAGGAGGTGGAGGAAGATGCTAGTGACGACGAGGTCAGGTTGCGCCTTCCTGGACAGAGACGTAGTACTGGAAGCACGTCAACAACTGCATCCTCAAACACAACTCTGCCTCTCACCACAAGTCGTGGTGGCTCTTCAGGTCGCATGGGTGCTAAGCCTTGCATAGCCTGGGCATTTTTTCAGATCGATAAATATGACCCAACTCGTGTTATCTGTAACATTTGTCAGCAAAAGCTAAGTAGAGGCCAAAAAATACATAGTTTGAGTACTTCATGCATAAACCGGCACATGGACATGAAGCATAAGTTGCAGTGGGAAGCTCAGTGTGCTACAATGCGGGGTAGCCGGCCGGGCCAACCACCGTCTGCCATATCTTGTGCATCCGCGGCCTCTTCATCCTCTGTGACTGGGGGGACAGCAGTCACACCTGTTTTGGGGCGCAGACCTGCCACCTCTTTACCCGCAACAGCCAGCGTGATTGGCAGGTCATCATTTTCTTTGGAGGTGGTAACACCAGCTGGTGTTGAGCGCTGTCCGACATCGATAGCACCACCTTTGGATCAAGGCAACCTAACATGTCCGCCTGCATCTTCCTCACAGACCGGCAGTTTGCCGGGGACACCCTTATCAACCCCGACTAAGCACAATAGCCAGCCCTCGGTCCCTCAGATGTGGACAAGTAAAAGACCATTTCCTCCTAGCCATGAGAAAGCTAAGAGGTTGAATTTCACCATCTGCAAGCTCTTGGCTACAGAAATGCTGCCTTTCCGCCTGGTGGACACAGAGGATTTTCGAGACCTTATGTCCGTCGCAGTGCCCCAGTACCAGATGCCCAGTCGGCACTACTTCTCAAAGAAAGGTGTGCCTGCGCTCCACCAGCATGTCGCACACAACATCACCGCTTCTTTGAGAAACTCTGTGTGTGACAGGGTGCATTTCACCACAGACACTTGGACGAGTAGGCATGGACAGGGGCGTTACATGTCGCTGACTGGGCACTGGGTAACTATGGTGACAGCAGGACAAGGGGCTGCTGTCCAAGTCTTGCCGTCCCCACGAGTTGTGCGTCAATCCTCTTTATGTCAAAGTTCCTCCACTGCTTCTGCCTCCTCAACCTCCTCTCGGTCTTCCACCTGCACCCAAAGCCTGTCTGGTCATGCCACAAGCTTTCTAACTGCGCAGAAGGGATCCTGCACACCTCCTTCCTATGCTGGCAGTAGGGCTCAACGTCATCAGGCGGTTTTTACATTGAAATGTCTGGGAAATGTGAGTCACACAGCTGAGGAGTTGTGGTCAGCTCTGGAGAACCAATTTCATGAATGGTTGTCTCCACTGGACCTGAAACCAGGGAAGGCCGTGTGCGACAATGCTGCAAACCTGGGTGCGGCCCTTCGCCGGGGCAATGTCACACATGTGCCTTGTATGGCTCACGTGTTGAACCTGGTTGTCCAGCAATTTTTAGCCCACTATCCCAGACTAGATGGCCTTCTGCAGAGGGCACGGTCGCTGTGTGCTCACTTCCGCCGTTCGCATCCCGCAGCTCAGCGACTTACATCTCTACAGAAGTCGTTGGGCCTGCCACTTCACCGGCTAAAATGCGATGTGCCTACCCGGTGGAATTCAACTCTGCACATGTTGCAGCGACTGTGGCAGCACCGACAAGCCCTGGTGCAATACGTTCTGACGTATAGCCTGGGCCAACGAGATCCAGAGGTGGGGCAAATCACGCTGGAGGAGTGGTCTCAGATCAGGGACCTATGCACCCTTCTGCACAGTTTTGAAATGGCGACGAAGATGTTTAGTGCTGACGATGCCATTATCAGCATGACTATTCCGGTGATTTACATGCTGGAGCACATGTTAAACAGAATTCGGAGTCAGGTGGTGGCACAAGAGGAGGTGGAGGAAGTAGAGGAGGAGGAGTTGTATGCGGAAGGGCTAACATCTGCAAGGTCCAGACGGTCGGCAGCACCAAGTTGGCAGGCATGTGAGGGTGGGGGAGATGGTTTTACCAGGGCGCATGGTAGCAGCCAAACTAGTGAGGAAGGTGCAGGAGCCCAGGAAGAAGTGGAGGACGAACTGATGGAAGACTCATCAGATGAGGGAGACCTTGATCACATTTCTGTTGTGCGAGGTTGGGGGGAGAGGACAGAGGAAGGAAGCATGATTGTTACCTCGCCACCAACACAACAGGGACTTGGTGCTCCTGGATGCGCAACACACATGAGTGCCTTCTTGCTGCACTACCTGCAACATGACCCTCGAATTGTGAGAATTAGAAATAATCCTGACTACTGGGTTGCCACACTGTTAGATCCCCGGTACAAAAGTAAATTTGCAGAAATTATTCCTGCCATAGAAAGGGATGCACGCATGCTGGAGTATCAGCAGAGACTGTTGCAGAATCTTACATGTGCTTTTCCACAAAATACCAGTGGTGCACGTAGTGAATCTCACAGTTCCAACTTGCCAACCGTGGAACCGTCAAGTGTTCAGCACTCAAACCATAACAGAACCACAGTATCTGCTGGTAACATCAATTTTGCGGAATCATTTCACCACTTTTTTAGCCCATCCTTTGCAAGGCCACAGGAGACAAGAAGTCTGACACATAGTCAACGCCTAGAGACGATGGTACAGGAGTATCTCCAAGTAAACATTGAAGCCATGACTGAGTCACTGGACCCTTGTTCTTTTTGGGCTTCCAATCTGGATAAATGGCCGGAGCTAGCCACTTACGCCTTGGAGATCTTGTCATGCCCCGCAGCCAGCGTTCTGTCTGAACGTGTGTTCAGCGCTGCTGGTGGTGTGCTGACAGAAAAGCGCACGTGGCTCTCCACTGATAATGTAGACAGACTCACGTTCATAAAGATGAACAAATCATGGATCCGAAATGACTTTCTACCCCTGTGTCATCCTGGGGAGAGTAAAAGCTTGATGATTGGTTAAAATCACCCTACCAACCGTTTTAAGCTTTCAAATTACTAATCATGTTTATCTGTATCTTGGCTGGAAAATAATTTGGGCTTTGTAGCAGTGTGTAGCACTGATTCTATTAGGCCATCTATAATAAGCTCCACCAGATTTAAAATTACTAATCATGTTTATCTGTATCTTGACTGGAAAATAATTTGGGCTTTGTAGCAGTGTGCAGCACTGATCCTATTAGGCCATCTATACTAAAGCTTCACCAGATTTAAAATTAATAATAATTTTTAGCTGCATCTAGCCCGGAAAATAATTTTGGGGCTCCGAGATGCGCAAGACACATAAGTGCCTTCTTGCTGCACTACCTGCAGCATGACCCTCATATTGTCAGAATTCGAAGTAATCATGACTACTGGGTTGCCACACTCTTAGATCCCCCAAACTTTTCGATCAACCTTTTCATTTTAATAAAGACCAAAAAAATGGTCATTTTTGAAATTATAAGCATTAGCAGGTTGTTAGAAACTGAAATCAAACAGTTTTCAACTCAAAACTTTATTCTAGGTGATGTTACATTTTCACATAGGACCCCTTGTTCGAAAGGAGCTTCTGAACTCTCTCGTCCATTGAATTTGTCAGGTTTTGGATGGTTTCTGCTTCAATTGTTTTGCATGAGGACAGAATACCCTACCAGAGCTGTTGCTTAGATGTGAACTGCCTCCCGCCATCATAGACACTCCTTTTAATGATGCTCCAAAGGTTCTGAATGGGGTAGAGGTCAGGGGAGCATGGGGGTCACACCATAAGTTTGTCCCCTTTTATGCCCATATCAGCCAGAGATGCAGATGTTTTATGTGCAGCATGAGATGGTGCATTATCATGCAAAAAAATGATCTTGCTGTGAAATACACGGTTCTTCTTCTTGAACCATGGCAGGAAGTGCTGTTTGAGAAAATCCACATACATTATGGAGTTCATCTTTAGCGCCTTCAGGGATCCTAAAGGGGCCGACAATCTCTCTCCCCATGATTCCAGCCCAAAACATTACTCCACCTCCTCCTTGTTGGCGCTGTAGCCGTGTTTGCGTGGGGTGTCCATCAACCAGCCATCCTCCACTCCATCCATCTGGACCATCGAGCGCTGCACGGCACTCATCCGTGAACAAAACAGTTTTGAAATCAGTCTTCATGTAATGTTTGGCCCACTGGAGCCGTTTCTGCTTGTGTGAAGTGGATAGAGGAGGTCGACAGGATGGCGTATGCACAGCTGCAAACCTCTGAAGGACCCTGCATCTTGTTGTTCGGGGGACGTTGGAGGCACCAGCAGCTTCAAAAACTTGTCTGCTGCTATGACAAGGCTTTTTTGCCGTTGCTCTTTCAACCTGACGTAATTGCCTGTAGGAAAGAGTCCTCAATTTGCCCTTATCAGCACGCACACGTGTGTACTGTGAATCAGCTACATACTTCTTGATTGCCAAGACACTTCATCCTGATCATCGCACAATGTTGATTGTGGTCATGCCTTGACCTAAACACTCCACAATTTGTTGCTTCTCAGCAGCCGACACATCCTTTTTCTTTCCCATTTTGGCAGAAAATGTAGGCTGCTTAATAATGTGAGACAGCCTTCTTAAGTAGTCTTGCGTTTCATTGGACACACCTGCCAAACTAATTAGCACAGGTGTCTGCAATTGCTTACAGTGATATAAAGAGCCCTGACACACATCACCATCAATGAGTTTAACTGACAAACAAACAAATTCTTCCCTTATCACTCCTAAACACTTTTTGCATAATAATTTGGAACACAGTGTACATGTGCTTTTCCACAAAACACCAGTGGTTCACGTAGTGAATCTTACAGTTCTAACTTGCCAACCGTGGTCTGTATGGAGTTGTTCAATAAAGGGCCCAAAATTAAGATAACATAGATGGGAGAGGTCTCTATGAATAGGAATTCCTAAGTATTTGATACCCTGTGAGGGCCAGGCAAAGGGAAAGTTGGACTGGATGGAATCCTATATGGATTTGGGGAGGGAGACATTGAGGGCCTCAGACTTCGCTGCATTGATTTTAAAATTTGACCATGTAACAAAGTGATCTATTTCAGCCATAACAGCATGGTTGGATATATGTGATTGAGTGATATATACTAGGACATCATCAGCAAATAGAGAGCACTTGTACTCGGTGCCTCCCACCTCAATCCACCTAATATTGGGGTTATGGCGAATTGATGAGAGCAGGTGCTCCGTCACTAGGATGTATAAGAGAGGGGACAGAGAACATCCCTGCCTTGTCCCATTGGTGATTGTGAAAGGTGATGAAAATGTTCTGACGCGCCCCCTGGGCCTTGGGACACCCGGAGCCGGACCCTTTTTGGTGGATGCTGGTGGTTGTAGTCTCCGTGGCGGCGACCCGGTTCCGTGGCTCAGGGCGGTCAAACCAGTGGCGGAACTATTTATGTGGTTTTGATGTTTAAATGTCCGACTACGCTACCCGTGGATTGCGGTCAGAGTGAACCGCCGCTCCAGGACAGACCGCTGAGGCTGGTGTTGTGGGTGCAGCAGAGCGTAGCATAACTCCCCACGGGAGGAGTATAGCCTCAGGGCAGTGTATGCGGAGGATGGGGGTGATGGTTCAGGGCAGCAGCAGTAACGACACAGAGTCAGTGATGCAGTCCAGGGCCTTTACTCACAGTTCTTATTATCCAGACCACGTCTGCAGGTAACGGCTGCCCACGTCGTACTGTGCTCACCAGGTGAGGGGCTCAGACAACTCCCAGATAACTTTGGAGCGCTTCACAGGACCCCCTTTGTGTGTCCTTTGTCTGGCCTTTCTTACCAACCCTTCTGTCCGGCTGCCTCGGGCCTCCTCTTGGTAAACTTGGCGCCAGTTTCCCTGACCCTATGTGGTGCCTTCCTAGCGGGTGTAGCGAGGGGCTGCGCCACATAAAATGTCACAGCCTCCTGTTTCTAGCTGAGGGTCGTTTCCTGCCTCCACTAGTTTCGGGGACCGGTCTCCCCCTTTGGCCTGACCCCTCCACGAAGGTGGATTCGGGCGTGCGGTGGCGACTCGCCCGCCCACACCCCTGGGATCCCTTCGTTCCTCATTCCTGGAGCCTTCTCCGCTCCTCTTCCTTCCTTCTCCCTCTTCCAGGCCTGGGCCTCTGTTACTAGGCCCGCCTCCGGAGCAGAGCTCATGCAGAGCCCCTGCTCCCTGCCACTTCTGCTCAGACTTCTCTGCACTGAACTAAGATGGTGCCCACCTTTTATACTCCCTTCTCAATTCACCCAGGAACTGCTTCCTCCCTGCTCCTGCACTACAGGGTTCCCCTTCCTCAGTGTTCCCTCCCCCCACTCCAACCAGGGACAGGGACTGTCGTGCCCATCTCAGGGGCATATTGGTCGCCCTGCCCCACGGCAATGTGGTGTAATGCATGCAGGTGTCGGGTCCTGATCCACACTACATCCTTACCTGAGAGTGAGATATCACACCTCTGGGTGAAGTGCAATACCTCTGTAGCAACCGAGCCCTCAGGGTGCTACAGTTCCATTTATCTTCAGCCTAGGTGACGTATTGCGATACAGGGCCGTGATTTTGGCTATAAAAGGGTCCCCTAGACCCCTACCCCAAGCTTTTTAAGAGAATCATATATGGCGTGCCAGGAGACTCTATGGAATGCTTTCTCAGCATCCAACGAGAGTATCTAATTACAAATTTTTAACTGCATCTAGCCCAGGAAATACTTTGTGCCTAGTAGCAGTGTCTGCTAGTCAGCGGATTATCCCGGCTGTTAAGCAAGCTACACCACCTGTAGTTTGGACACTTAATTTTTTCAAAGGAAATGCTTCGGGACCACGGGATACTCAGTGAAGAGCATCAGGAGGCACCCCAAGGCATAGGGGCTGGGACTGGCAGTAGGATGCCTTGCGGTGGACAGCCGAGCTCGATCCTTATAAAAGCTTTTTAACTGCAGCAGCTTTAGTGGACGCTACTGGAGCTGGAATTACGCAGCTGCTGGCATGAGACTTGCCCTCCAATAGATCCTTGTAAATGGATTTAAAGTGTATTCATTCAAATTAGAGAGACAATTTAAATTAAAAAGCTTTGAGCTGCCTCCACCACAGGGGGGCTCGCTCGACCCACCAGCGGACAGGCACCAGTATTGGGAGAGGGGGGCTGGCCGTCAGGGTTCACCGCGGCTCTGGCACAAACCCGGCGACTCGGAGGTGGCACGGGCAGGAGCGGACTGAACGTGTCGGCTTCTCACTTTTTGGATTTTAGAAGGGCATGACATGCCTATATCTGTGTCTCCCCCTCCTTTTACTCCTCCACCTCTTTTCTTTTCGCATGACTATATGTACTTGTCACTTTTCCATGTGTTAGTTGTGTCTTCTGAGCAGTTTGTCAGCTTTTGGACACCTTTGAAGGTGTTTTCTATGTGTTTCTATGTGTTTTTGTTTGCCTGCCATTGGTTTTAACGGTGTTCGAAGGTGTTCGACGAACAGTTCGACGAACAGTTCGGCGAACACACGGGTGTTCGACGAACCGAACCGAACTCGAACACTACGGGGGTGGCTCAACACTAGGTACAATACTGGCTTAGTACTGCTGGAAACAAGTGGCCAAAGGAGCACAAACAGAACAACAAGCTGTAGTAGCAGTTCTTGTAGTTAGCAAAAGGAGTTGTAGGAAACAATCCATAGATCGGTGAGAACAATCTAGGTAAGAATGTTCAGGAGCTTGGAGACTGAAAACTAGACTAACAGCTTGACACAATACTCAAGCAATGAGTGAGAGATTTATGCAACTTTAAGTAGGCCCAAACAGGAAGCAAGATGGATCCCACAGATTCCTAATCTGCTATCTTAGTAAAAGGCAATTGCAGAACATAACAGCTGCCTCCAATGGTAAGGAGTGGGATAGCAGCACAATCATTAAGGTGAACAATAGAAGCCACTAGTGGTCAAACTGTAGAAGAAAACCTGGAATACAGCACTAGTCACTTTACATGATTTACTTGAACACCCTTATTTATTTTTCGTGACAGCATTTGACTGCATTAATTCCAGCATATTGGCAATAACTACTGTATGATATTAATCCAGGATTACATACAGTATGTAACAATTTCCCACTCTGTGTGTTTTCAGTGATACTCTTTGTGTGTAATTCCTTTCCTTAGAATTATTTCATAGGTAATGTTTATAAGAAATTAAAAGTAAGAAAATTACACTGCTCAAAAAAATAAAGGGAACACTTAAACAACATAATATACTGTAACTCCAAGTAAATAAAACTTCTGTGAAATCAAACTGGCCACTTAAGAAGCAACACTGATTGACAATCAATTTCACATGCTGTTGTGCCAATGGAATAGACAATAGATGGAAATTATTGACAATTATCAAGACACCCTCAATAAAGGAGTGGTTCTGCAGGTGGGGGCCACAGACCACATCTCAGTACCAATGCTTTCTGGCTGATGTTTTAGTCACTTTTGAATGTTGGTTGTGCTTTCACACTCGTGGTAGCATGAGACGGACTCTACAACCCATAGAAATTGCTCAGGTAGTGAAGCTCATCCAGGATGGCATATCAATGCGAGCTGTGGCAAGAAGGTTTGCTGTGTCTGTCAGCGTAGTGTCCAGAGGCTGGAGGCACTACCAGGAGACAGGCAAGTACACCAGAAGACATGGAGGGGGCCGTAGGAGGGCAACAACCCAGCAGCAGGACCGCTACCTCCACCTTTGTGCAAGGAGGAACAGGAGGAGCACTGCCAGAGCCCTACAAAATGACCTCCAGTGGGCCACAAATGTGCATGTGTCTGCACAAACGGTTAGAAACCGACTCCATGAGGGTGGTATGGGGGCCCGATGTCCACAGATGGGGGTTGCGCTCACAGCCCAAGACAGTGCAGGACGCTTGGCACTTGCCACAGAACATCAGGATTGGCAAAGTCACCACTGGCGCCCTGTGCTCTTCACAAATGAAAGCAGGTTCACACTGAGCACATGTGACAGGCGTGACAGAGTCTGGAGACGCCGTGGAGAGTGATCTGCTGCTGCAACATCCTTCAGCATGACAGGTTTGGCAGGGAGTCAATAATGGTGTGGGGTGGCATTTCTTTGGAGGGCTGCACAGCCCTCCATGTGCTCGCCAGAGGTAGCCTGACTGCCATTAGGTACTGACATGAGATCCTCAGACCCCTTGTGAGACCATATGCTGGTGCGGTTGGCCCTGGTTTCCTCCTAATGCAGGACAATGCCATACCTCATGTGGCTGGAGAGTGTCAGCAGTTCCTGCAAGATGAAGGCATTGAAAATATCAAGTGGCCCGCCCGTTCCCCAGATCTGAATCCGATTGAGCACATCTGGGACATCATGTCTCGCTCCATCCACCAACGTCACGTTGCTCTACAGACTGTCCAGGAGTTGGCGGATGCTTTTGTCCAGGTCTGGGAGGAGATCACACAGGAGACCATCCGCACCCTCATCAGGAGCATACCCAGGCTTTGTAGGGAGGTCATACAAGCATGTGGAGGCCACACAGAATACTGAGCCTCATTTTGACTTGTTTTAAGGACATTACATCAAAGTTGGATCAGCCTGTAGTGTGTTTTTCCACTTTAATTTTGGGGGTGACTCCAAATCCAGGCCTCCATTGGTTAATAAATTTGATTTCCATTGATGATTTTTGTGTGATTTTGTTGTCCGCACATTCAACTTTGTACAGAACAAAGTATTCAATAAGAATATTTCATTCATTCAGATCTAGGATGTGTTATTTGAGTGTTCCCTTCATTTTTTTGAGCAGTGTAGTAATTTATACTAGCAGTTGTAAGTCACATATGTAGATATATATCATTGCTGGCACAGTTCACTCTACTGAAATATGTAGAAGCCTCTCTGAAGGGCTTCAGTAGGCGGAACACATCCCTCAACAGCTGCCAAACTGTAGAATGCATTTAAAGAGAGCCTTTCACCAAATTTTTTATGTTGAGTTGGACACACAATGTAATGGTGGCTGCAGAGTGGAATAAAACTTTTTTTTCCCTTTCCATTCCAGACATATTAGCAATCAAACTATTTTGCACATATTGAGTTAACTTTAGTTAAGTCCAAGTTTGGTGTAATCAGATACTTTTCACTGGGGGCGTGCAGTTCTTCTTCCTGTATCTGCTATCTCATAGCAGAATAAGAAAAGAATCCGGCACTCTTGAAATTGCAAGAAAATGTGGTTTCAATAAGTATCACAATCCAAAAAAACATGATCTTTCGGTCAACAACACCTTCTTCATACGGACTGCACTAGGAACACTGTGTTAGGCCACCTTTACACGTATGCTTAAAAATGTATGCATGAGATGGTTCATTTTTACTATCCATGTGGTTTTCTGTTGGCCATCTGTGTGTACGTGTGCACCATCCGCGAGTCATCCATTTGTCATCCGTGTGTACGTGTATACCATCCGTGTGACATCTGTGTGACACCCGGGTGCCTTCCATGTGCCATCCTTGTGACATGTACTGGAATAGAATGCATAATAAAAATTACAGATTTTTAGGTGTTAAAGATCTGCAAAGATAGAGATAGATAGATAGATAGATAGATAGACAGACAGATATCCGTGAGATGTATAATTAGTGCCTTGTGTGTGTAGTTTACTGTACATGTATTTCCTAATAAATAAATAAATTTAAAAAATGATGTGGGGTCTCCAACATTTTTATAACCAGCAAAAGTAAAGCAGAGCGATGTGAGCTGGTATTATCAGGCTGGGAAGGTCCATGGTTATTGGACCCTTCCCAACCTAAAAATACTAAAGCATGGAGCATTAGGTAAGAGACTCCAATTCTGGTGAGTCGCTTTCACTTTTCCCGATTGCCCTGGTGCATTGACAATTGAGGTAATGGGGCTTGGGGTTGATGTCAGCTGTGAATAGTCCAAAAACACAACTGGCATCAAGCCCTGGTGTTAGCAATGGAGAGGTGTCTAGTAATTTAGTACAGTAGGCTACACATGTAAGGCAATCATTATATATCTCATGGATATCTATTATCTATCTATTTATCTCTTTATACATCTTTAACACCTAAAAACCTTAAATTTCAATTCTGCATTCTATTCTGGTATGTGTCACACGGACAGTACACGGATGTCACCCCTATGTCAACCATGTGCACGTGTGCGGTACATATTGTCATCCGTGCTGCCGGAAAAAAAACAGACAAGTCTATGTGTCGGATAAACGGACATGTGCGCAGCCCCATAAATTATAATGGTTTGTGTATGTGTGAAAACAGACGCCACACATATCAGGAAACACAGATCTGTGAAGTGGGCCTTAAATAGCGCTATTCAGTAAAGGGATGTGATGCCCAGGAGAGTTGCTATCTGATAACACCCACTTGGCTTAACAAAAGTTAACTCATTATGTGCAAAAACCCTTGATTACTAAAGTCTCTGCAATGGAATGGCAAAACTTAAAATACAAAAAAAAATCATTTTATTCCGCTCAGCAGCCACTATTATAATGTGTCCACTCCAGTTCAACATGAAAAACTTGGTGAAAGGACCTCTTTAAATGTCTCCTATGGGGCTGTAATCCCTTTTATCATTGGCATTCTGTTGGGCTTAGTCTATGAGAAATACAGTGGCAAAGTAAATAATATATTACATAATGCATGAATCGTTTATAGATTAGGTAAAAATTACATGATTCAGCATCTGTATTATACTCCCAGCACTTGATGGAGGACATGAACTTTCTACCATATGTGCTGCATCAGAAAACTGTGTAAATGTTCTTTCTAGAAAAACAGGTATCATAAAGATATTTCTATCAATTAGGTTTTTTTTCCAAAGTCATTTTGGCCTCATGCCTATATTTGTTGGCTGTACTTAACGCTTGAACGATTAAATGCAATGCACAGAATATAACCCCCCCAACCCCACAAAGGATTTTTTTAAGCTCTACGGAGTAATATCATTGGGAACTTTTATATACCTATTAGATATATTTCTATACTGATGCTGATCTGCTGAAATTTAATTAGATTTTTATTTATTAATTTTTTCTTTACATTGTTATAGTTGTCGTTTAAACTTCTGCAATCCTTCAGGAACACCTATTAGGTTGTCATTGTCTTTTTTTTTTGCATTCCTTCCAAATCTCAGATCTATACTTTTTTAAATTGTTAGTGTTTTTAGATTTCAGGGGCTGAGCTTCTTAGCAAAAGTCCCAAAATCATCATGACTAGTTGAATAGTATGGGGCAACAATATGATGTAAATGACTCACTTGTTTTACTGCTTTTTCATTATCTGCAACTAATGCACCAATTACTTTGTCCTAATCACTTGATTAAATAGATTAAAACTAATGCAATATAAGCAAATAAAAAAATAAACAAAGCCTGTTTATTTATTTTATGCGTCTGTAAATTCCCATGATGCACAAAATGCAAATGCAACACAATATATCTAATCAGTCATGATTTGTCTTTGCTATTAATATGCTTGACGAAGCTAGATGCGAAACGTGCGTCGGGTGCTGTTCTTCATGGTCTGGTGAGATTTGTTACTTTACTCTTAAGGCCCCGTCACACTAAGCGACGCTACAGCGATCCCGACAATGATACAACCTGTCAGGGATCGTTGCTGCGTCGCTATGTGGTCGCTGGTGAGATGTCAAACAGTCAGATCTTCCCAACGACGCAGCAACGACGCGGCGACCCGTAACGATCTGTATAACGATGCATGCCTATGTGTTTCTGTGTCTGAGTCATTAACAAGGTCGTTGGTAAGGTGTCAAACACACTGATGCATGCTAGCCAGCGGGGCCTCAACGATCAAAGAAATGTCCAGACCATTCCGACACAACCAGCGATCTCACAGCAGGGGCCTGGTCGCTGCTAAGTGTCAAACGTAGCGAGATCGCTACTGAGGTCGCTGTTGCGTCACAAAACTTGTGACTCAGCAGCGATCTCGCTAGCGATCTCGCTTAGTGGGACGGGGGCTTTATTGCCACTATTCATTTATCTA
The DNA here is from genome assembly GCF_046119375.1 of Phyllobates terribilis. NCBI lineage: Eukaryota > Metazoa > Chordata > Amphibia > Anura > Dendrobatidae > Phyllobates > Phyllobates terribilis. The sequence continues at coordinate 152,882,463 of NW_027362764.1, read as the reverse complement.
CACTCCATAATTATGGAAATCTACTAAATTATTCTGTGCTAATTGATGTGTTTTGAATTACTATTTACATCTATTGTATCTAAACACCTTTATTACATTGGTATCCATCTGGTATCCTCTTTCTATTGTACTTGATTGTATATATTGTGGGTCCATTATGTTATCATAGTATTCACCAGCCATAAATGTCTTGTGTCATGTATATGTTTTTTAGCTTATTCAATTTTAATTGATGTTGAAATAAAATTATATTTTTATTAGTATCTTTATGCCTAGCACTTTTTTTCTATTGATTTAATAAGTGGCAGTTTCTGATGCCTTAATAATAATTCCATCACCTATGCAATACTAACGAAATCCTGAAAACATGACGTGTTGGGGGTCGTGAGGACTGGAGTTTGGGAAACACAGATCTAAATACTAGTGGACACAGACAGAAGGGGCCCCGGTGCAAAAACAATAGCTGGGCCCTTGCTGTCTAATAGCTCATTAGAATACAGAATTCCACCTACTTTGTAGGTAGGAGTGACCCCCTTCCCTCTTGGGCCACTATTCAGCTGCACAGGTTGCACCAATGGTATGGCCACCCTTGCATATAAACATATGGAAAATAAATTGCTTGGGGCCAGAGTATATTTAGCACTAATGAGCAGAAAAGAGGTAGTAGATTTTACTATACACTGATTTAACAGCTAAATAACAATAGGCTATCCACATGTTTTTGTGCTTTGTTGTGTCACTGTTGGAGCTTTATTTTTCAACCAATTTTCTAAAAAAAAATCAGCTTTAGTAAGAGCAAAATGTTGAAAAATGGCAAGTATAGTACAATAAAAGTTAAAGTATTTTTTTAGATAGCATGCATATTAATATCATAGAATCATAGAATGGTAGAGTTGGAGGGGACCTCCTGGGTCATCTGGTCCCAACCCCTGCTCAAAGCATAGTGATATGTTACTTCAAAATAAAGTTTTTAAATTAGTTGCAATGGTCACTTTTATATATTATTTACCAAACAGTTTTAAATGATTGGCTAGATTAACAAAATACTGCACAAGCCATGTTTGTATTTTTTTCTTTTGACAAGTAAAACCTTTAAAGGGAATATGTCAGCAGATTTTTGCTACCTCATTTGGGAGGAAAAGAGACCCTGATTCCAACGATGTATCACTTAGATTACTGGGTGCAGCGGTTCTAACACAATCAGAGCTTTCATATTTAGCAGAGCTGAAAAGCTAACCCCCCTTACAGCAGGCTCTTCATGTACCATGTATATAAACAGTGAGATGCTTATCATAGGGGGGAGGGAGCACGGTAGGACTAGTGTAGTAATGCTAATTACAACATCACACTGGATTATAAATGACACATCATTCATCTCTGTGGCTCAGCTCCTATCTCCTGCTGTCTTCAGATTACATAGCAAAAACCTGCTGACAGATTCCATTTAAAGCTAACTATAATATGTTTTCCATTGTTAAGGTAAGTTCATAAGAGCATATAAATAATCGTTCAGAGTTTCATCTAGAAAAGTGGAAAGACTTTTTTTTCTCGCTGGTTATCCATGTGCAATCCATATACAATCCGTTTCTTTTCAAGTTGCAGCTATTAATCATTTCCAAGACCATTTACAGTTTCCTATCTTACAATGTATCAGTAAAACTTGGAATCTATACTATGTATCCATATGAAATCCAATTTTTTTCACGCATCCATAGACTTGAAAATGTAAGTCTCATCTGATTTACAGAAGAAGCTAGTGCATGCTGGGATTTTTTTCACACTCAGATTTGGTCAGTGAAAAAAAAATCGCTCATCTGCACTGCCTCATTCAATAAAGGTGGTCCAAGTGCTGATTTTTTTTTCACTGACATCACTCAAGAGAAAATATAATTGTGTGAACGAACCATTGGAGGGGAAATTTAGATCTCTGCCAAGTAGCTCTCTCTCTTGCCTTGACATCCCTAAGATCATATGATTAGCCACGTGATTCCATGCAGCACTACATTTGTCATCTATTATGCCACATGTTCCTGCAAACTTATTTATGTGGACCTCACTTCTCTGCATCTGCGGTTACCTGACGCGCCCCCTGGGCCGTGGGGTACTCGGTACCGGGCCGGTCGTTGCTAGGGGAGATGTCACAGCGGCGGTGACCCGGTCCGTGACCCAGGGCGGTCAGTAAAACTTTGTGATGCCACCTGTGGCATGCGGCTATATGGAGCCGCAGCTGCGGAGCAGGTCCTCTGGAGCGGGTGTAAATGCAGCAGAGTTGGTTTAGCTCTCCACAGGTAGAGCTTAGCTCCAGGGCCGTGCTGAGTTATTATCGATGTTGCTGTGTAGTGCAGGGGGTGATGGCGCAGCAGTAATTCACGGAGACAGTGGGGTGCAGTCTTCAGAGTTTACACACAGTTGTTGCAATCCAAGTTACAGGTACCGGTGTAACTTCCCACGTCGCGCTGCGTTCACCAGGCAGGGGTTCAGCAATCCCTCAGGTAATTCAAGAGCACTTAACGGGACCCCCTTCTGTGTACCTTTCTCAGTCGTCTTCCTGCGCTGGCTCTCACCCTCCTGCCCTGTGCCTCACAATCAGTGTCCCAAGCCGGTATCCTCGGTTCTTGTTGGGCGACCTGCAGTCCCCTGGACCCTCTGTGACCAACTTTTTGGCGATGTAATTGTGGCTGTAGCAACTGCACCTCAAAAGTACAGAAGCCTCCAGTTTCTAGCTGAGCCTTGTAGTTCTCCACTAGTTTAGAGGCCGGTCCCCTCTCTGTGGCCTGATCTCTCCACGTTCCTGCAGATTCGGGCGTACGGGTGGCCTCCAGCACTGCCCATACCCCTAGGATCCCCTCATTCCTCCTGGACCCTTCTCTCCTGCTCCTCTCTCCTTCACAGCCTTGGGCCTCTCACTAGGCCCTCCTCCTGAGCAGAGCTCCTGCTGAGCTCCTGCTCCACACACTCTCTTCCTCATGCTGCCTTGTCTGACTGACCTGTCCTTTCAAGATGGTTCCCTCTTTTATATCACTTCCTTTCCTGTGCTCCCCTGAACTACATCCTCCACCCACACCCAGTACATAGTTCCACCCTTCAGCTAGGGACCAGGGACTGTGCTCTCCCTTAGGAGCAATCTCGCCCTGCCCCCACTGAAGTGGAATGTGTTGGATGCAGGTGTTAGGGTCCAGGGCAGCACTCTATCCTTACCTGAAAGTGAGATACCACACCTCTGGGTGAGATGCAGTACCTCTGTGGCGACTGAACCCGCAGGGGCGCCACATACCTACCAAATAACATGTCAGAGACTTTCTAGCAGCACGTGAGGTGGAGGATATCTCAACACTCAAAACCATTCCCAAACATTTTAAGTCCTGTTTCCCTTGAAGACGTCATCTCTTCTCTTCCCTACCATTCAAGATCTCTGTTTAACTCATGCAAGAACCAAATGATTCACCTTGACTTCAGATGTCTCCTATATACAAGTGAATTATATTATTATTCCCAATTTTTATCATCTCTTTCCTGTATGTAGGTCTTATTCATGTATAACGTGCAGATTTTTGTTGTCATATTCTTTCACACATTTCCTCTTTTTCCCTTATTATTTTTCCCAAAAGTTTGGGCATTCATATTCTCGGTGTAATGTTGCATCCTTTATTTTTCTTGCATTGCACTTATGTTATGTTAAGTTTACTCCCATTTATTGGTGTTTCATGATATGGTGATCTTTTTGGTCTCCGTGAAAATGCCGCGCATTATGTGCATGCCCGTTGCTGTCCTGCACCCTGTGCTTTATGGTTGGCATACTTATGGGGCATGCGCTGGTAGACTACACCAAAGGAAGTACACCCTTTGACCTGCATGAGACTGCTGTGCACAACACACATTTACTGGTGCAGGCATCAACGTGTAGGCACCTAATTAAGGTGCCTACACATTCTTGCCTGTTAAAGAAAACATATAATGAGACACCATACCTTTACACACAGAATAAGCACCTGAGGAAGCCTACGTGAAACGTGCATTGCTGTCTGCCCCAGAATGTGAACAGAGCTGAGGTGCAGAGGGGTGAGTAAATTTGCTAAAAAGTGTGAAAAAAATGTTTTTGAATTACATTTTTGAATTGTTAATGTTGCATTAAAGAGGATGTCCCCAAAAAAGTTTGTTTTCTTGCCAAAATCCCCATTCTACTGTGAATTTGCCACTGCTTTGCATTTTTAGCTTAGTGCCTCCACTGCAGAAATGTGCCTTTTTTTCTATTTTGTGCTTGCAATCCAATAAGGCTTTTGAGAAGCGTTGTCGTTGGTGGCATGTAGTCCTCCTCTCGGCAGCATCTAAAACTGGTCGAATGGTGTGATCTCGGGTGATCTCCCTGTTCTTGCGAGACCATGTTGTAAGAAGACCTCAGTGTACATCACAGAGCTCACAGATCTCAACATGAAGATTAAATAATGTAGCTTCCACCCGTGCACCGTTTTCATTTAACAAGACAAAAAAAAATGAGTTAAACATAGAATATATTCTAAAAGTAAAAGAGACTGACTTACAGGTCTATAAATATATATTCCAAATGCACGTGGCAGTGATTAATAAAACAATTACTTCCTATTATCTGTTGCTTAGCTTTATAAATCAGAGTTTAATGGAGGAGCAGAGCGTTAAACATTGGCAGGACGAGCTTTGGCTCTCTAAACACTGCACATGCAATTGAACTTCAATTACGGAGGTCAGGGAAGGCCCTTGTAAGGTACTCTGCAGTTTGTCAGATGTATTTATTCATGTGCTGGAGATTAGAATTCATAAATATTTTGCACTTCAAGTTCTGTGCCGTAGCCTTTGTTTTTCTTGGCACTTACAAATCAATAGAGCAATAAGCTGCTTTATATGTCCCATTATCAGCAAAATATTAGCTACAACAAAAACGTAATTGTAAAGCTTGCAGCAATTTTCGATTCCCAGGGGGATTCAGGCGACGTAAATGTATTGACATAAACTGAGACTGGGGAATGTTTAGTTCTTCTAAAATATGTTACTTGAGAAAAGACACGCAACAGCAAGCAGCCATAGTCAGCGTTCTTCACTTACAGATATATTACATAAAATCGACCCATCTGAAGTCTTTCCTTTAATGTAACTGACCCACAAAAATATTCAGTCTGCAATATAATTTAGTTTCAAATAATAACAATGTCATTTGGGAAAGGAGCAGGAAATTCCTGAATCCAGTTGCCAATTTTGTTGATTTTGACAATAAACCAAAGAAATATCTCTTGCTATGTTTTCTTTTTCTTGGAAAAGAACTAAAAAAAATAGCTAGTTATTGGTCCAATCAGTGGAGAATTTCATGATTCTAATGAATGTGGTCAAAAATTGTTGATGGTTTTAATTAACCTAGAATTTTTGTTACAAGTCAAAATTCTGGTGTATGCGCCATGACACTATGGCGCAGCCGTGCATTATGTTCAGAACTGCAAGACTAAAAGCCAATACATGAAACTCTTTTGACCAGAATAATGGAGTAAAACACCTGCAAATGTATACAACTTGTACAGCAAACAATGAGTGACTGTTAGCGTTTTTAGTGAGCAGAGGTGGGGTACAATGGGGAGTGGAGAAACCCTCGCAATAAATTCATCAAAAGATGAAGCATAACTTATGTCAGAAATGTTACTGGTGAAGCGCACGTTGGTATAGTAATAGGGCATGTGCTTCGGAATTAGTCACATCTTACTTACTCGCATAATTAAAACTGGCATACCAAATTTCAGTCTTAAAGGGGTTGTCCATTACTAGCTCAGCCCCTTCTCAATCTGAATGTTTGCCGCCGTTAAAATAAATACTCACCTTCCATGCCAGCACCATTCCAGCAGTATCGCCACTTGCGTTCCCAGGGCTCACTTGAGGCTGTTACGTCACACGAGCCCTGCACCCTATCAGTGCTGGCGTCGCTGTCTCTGCCTTCAGACATATAAGTAATCAGCAGAAAGTGAGAGCTGTGGCTGGCCGCTCACTTCCTTTTGATTACTTACAGTTATCTGAAAAAGTTTGGGCACCCCTATTAATCTTAAGCTTAATGTTTTCTTAAAATTGGTGTTTTTGCAACAGCTATTTCAGTTTGATATATGTAATAACTGTTGGACACAGTAATGTTTCTGCCTTGAAATGAAGTTTATTGTACTAACAGAAAATGTGCAATCTGCATTCAAACAAAATTTGACAGGTGCATAAGTATGGGCACCTCACCAGAAAAGTGACATTAATATTTAGTAGATCCTCCTTTTGCAAAAATAACAGCCTCTAGTCGCTTCCTGTAGCTTTTAATGAGTTCCTGGATCCTGGATGAAGGTATTTTTGACCTTTCCTCTTTACAAAACAATTCCAGTTCAGTTAAGTTTGATGGTCGCCGAGCATGGACAGCCCTCTTCAAATGATCCCACAGATGTTCAATGATATTCAGGTCTGGGGACTGGGATGGCCATTCCAGAACATTGTAATTGTTCCTCTGCATGAATGCCTGAGTAAATTTGGAGCGGTGTTTTGGATTATTGTCTTGCTGAAAGATCCATCCCCTGTGTAACTTCAACTTTATCACTGATTCTTGAACATTATTGTCAAGAATCTGCTGATACTGAGTGGAATCCATGCGTCCCTCAACTTTAACAAGATTCCCGGTGCCGGCATTGGCCACACAGCCCCAAAGCATGATGGAACCTCCACCAAATTTTACTGTGGGTAGCAAGTGTTTTTCTTGGAATGCTGTGTTTTTTTGCGGTCATGCATAACGCCTTTTTGTAAGACCAAACAACTCAATCTTTGTTTCATCAGTCCACAGGACCTTCTTCCAAAAAGAAATTGGCTTCTCCAAATGTGCTTTTGCATTCCTCAGCCGACTCTGTTTGTGGCATGCTTGCAGAAACGGCTTCTTTCGCATCACTCTCCCATACAGCTTCTCCTTGTGCAAAGTGCGTTGTATAGTTGACCGATGCACAGTGACACCATCTGCAGCAAGTTGATTCTGCAGCTCTCTGGAGGTGGTCTGAGGATTGTCCTTGACTGATCTCACCATTCTTCTTCTCTGCCTTTCTGATGTTTTTCTTGGCCTGCCACTTCTGGCCTTAACAAGAACTGTCCCTGTGTTCTTCCATTTCCTTACTATGTTCCTCACAGTGGAAACTGACAGGTTAAATCTCTGAGACAGCTTTTTGTATCCTTCCCCTAAACAACTATGTTGAATAATCTTTGTTTTCAGATCATTTGACAGTTGTTTTGAGGAGCCCATGATGCCACTCTTCAGAGGAGATTCAAACAGGAGAACAACTTGCAAGTGGCCACTTTAAGTAGCTTTTCTCATGATTGCATACACCTGGCTATGAAGTTCAAAGCTCAATGAGGTTACAAAACCAAAAAAAGTGCTTTAGTAAGTCAGTAAAAAGTAGGTAGGAGTATTTAAAACAAGAAAATGATAAGGGTGCCCATACTTATGCACCTGTCAAATTTTGTTTGAATGCAGATTGCACAATTTCTGTTAGTACAATAAACCTCATTTCAAGGCAGAAACATTACTGTGTCCAACAGTTATTACATATATCAAACTGAAATAGCTGTTGCAAAAACACCAATTTTTATAAAACATTAAGCTTAAGATTAATAGGGGTGCCCAAACTTTTTCATATAACTGTATATGTCCGTAGGTGGGGACAGTGACACCAACGCTGACAACGCTGTCATAACAACCTCACTTGAGCTCTGGGCCCAATCAGCACTGGAGTTCAGCTATGTTTGAACCTTTGATTAATTTATTGTGCGGGCTTCTGTACTCCCCATTTTACTCCAGCTCTACTCTGATTCACAAACATAACCTCATGTGAGCCCTGGGAATGCGAGTGCTGACACTGCTGAAATGGCGCCAGCACACAAGTTAAATATAAGTGTTTTTATTGTAATGAGAGCAAACATTCAGATTGAGAAAGGGTTGTCCTGGTAGCGGCATTTGTATTCAGCCCACTGGACTCTGATATTACTAAATAAAATGCTGAGTGAGCAATTGCCTTCAGAAGTCACCTAATTAGTAAATTGAGTCCACCTGTGTGTAATTTATTCTCAGTATAACTACAGCTGTTCTGTGAAGGCCTCAGAGGTTTGTTTGGGAACATTAGGGATCAAGCAGCATCATGAAAACCAAGGAACACACCAGATAGGTCAGGGATAAAGTTATGGAGAAGAGTAAAGCAGGATTAGGTTATAAAACAATAGCTCAAGCTTTGAACATCTAGCGGAGTACTGTTCAATCCATCATCCAGAAATTGAAGGAGTAGGGCACAACTGCAAAACTATCAAGACATGGCCGTCCACCTAAACGGACATCCCAAGCAAAGAAAGCACTAATTAGAGAAGCAGTTAAGAGGCCTAAGGAACATACTGCCAGAGCAACAATGAAATGGTTTAGATCAAAGCATATTCATGTGTGTGAATTGCCCAGTCACAGTCCAGACCGAAATCCTATTGAGAATCTGTGGCAAGACTTGAAAATTGGATGAAGGCATCCGTGACATGAACAGCAATCTCACTGAGCAAGAGCTAGTCTGCAAAGAAGAATGGGCTCTGAGGAAACATTATAGAGAGGATAATTCTGACTAGAGCCCACCCCCAACAGCAAAGATTAGCAGCAGCACTAATGATGACAGTGAAAAAATCAAGAAGTATTTTTAATTTTAACCCCTTAATAACATCTGACGTACTAATACGCGTCTGTGCCCTGGGACTTAAGAGCCAGACCCGTATTAGTACGTCATGGCGATCGCGCGTGCACACAGGCTGTGCGGGCGCGATCGCCGCCGGGTGTCAGCTGATTGTCACAGCTGACACCCGGTACTATGTGCAGGGAGCGGTCCTGCACCGCTCCCAGCACATTAACCCCCGCGATGCTGCGATCGAAGTCGATTGAAGTCGATCGCGGCATTGCGGGGGCAAGGGGAGGTGATCGGCGATACTCACCTCCTCTTCCGGCTTCCAGCGCAGTCTGCAAAGACTTCCCGGGTGTTGCCATGACGACCTGATGTCGTCATGACAACATCCGGGTCACCAGAGAGCAGGAAGATTGCTTGGGCATGCGCAGTGCATCTCCAAGCAATCTTCACACTGTGCACTTCTGACAGCCTTCATGGCATAGGGATGGTGCTTCATTCCTGTGCCATGCAGGCGATCAGAAAAAAAAAAGTGAAAGTCCCAGAGTGGGACAAAGTAATAAAGTGTATAAACTGTGTGAAAGTGGAAAAAAAAAAAAAATGTGCAAAAATATTATAAAAAAATAAAAAAAATAATACACCAAAAATAAAAATATAATGTACCCATTAATAAATATTATTATAAAAAAAAAAAAAAAAAAACAATAAAAGTACACATATTTGGTATCGCCGTGTCCTGAACAACCTGACCTATAAAACTGTCCCACTAGTTAACCCCTTCAGTGAACATGGTAAAAAAAACAAAAAAAAAACGAAGCAAAAAACAATGCTTTATCACCATACCGCCAAACAAAAAGTGGAATAACACGCGATCAAAAAGACGCATATAAATAAAAATGATACCGCTGAAAACGTCATCTCGTCCCGCAAAAAACAAGCTGCCATACAGCTCCATCAGCCGAAAAATAAAAAAGTTATAGCTCTCAGAATAAAGCGATGCTAAAAATTATTTTTTTCTATAAAATAGCTTTTATTGTGTATAAGCGCCAAAACATAGAAAAATGATACAAATGTGGTACCGCTGTAAACGTACTGACCCGAAGAATAAAGCTACCTCATCAATTTTACCACACGCGGAACAGAATAAAAAAAAAAAAAAAAAAACAATTCCTGAATTGTTGGTTTTTGTTTATTCTGCCTCCCAAAAATCGGAATAGAAAGCGATCAAAAAATGTCACGTGCCTGAAAATGGCACCAATAACAACGTCAAGTCATCCCGCAAAAAACGAGCCATCACATGACTGTCTGCCAAAATCTGGAAAAATTCTAGCTCTCAAAATATGGCGATGCAAAAACTAGATTTTACAAAAAATGCGTCTTTTAGTGTGTGACAGCTGTCAGTCATAAAAACCCCATATGATTCTGGCATTGCTGTAATCACACCGACCCGAAGAATAAAGTCGTCTAATCACTTATACCGCACAAGGAACGGCGTCAAAAATAAACTCTTGGGTTAGGATTGGGCTAGGGTTAGGGCTGGGTTTGGGGCTAGGGTTGTGCTGCGGCTAGGGTTGTGCTGGGGCTAGGGTTGTGCTGGGGCTAGGGTTGTGCTAGGGCTAGGGTTGTGCTAGGGCTAGGGTTGTGCTAGGGCTAGGGTTGTGCTAGGGTTAGGGCTGGGGTTGGGATATTTTTCAAAAGTAAGAAAAAAAGATGACAATATGGCGACTAGTGTTGAGAGCAAGTGCTCGCTACTTGAGCTTGCATCGGGTGCTCTGGTATGCATTGAGTATCGTGGGTATTTGAGTGACATGCTCGAGTCTCTGCCCCATATGGTTCGGGGCCAAAAAACTTTACGAGGATTGCCTGCCATGCACGAGCGATCCCCGCATGTTTTTTTTTATTGTCGGCTCAATTTGTTAGCGGATATCATGTTGCATTTGGAGAGTCCCTGTGTGCCCAAACATTGGAGCTCCCCCCCCATTTTGGAAACTAGACCCCCCAAGGCACCTATCTAGATGCATAGTGAGCACTTGGAACCCCAGGTGTTTCACAAATTGATTCATAAAAATGAAAAAGTGTTTTTTTTTTCACTTTTTCATTTTTACGAATCAATTTGTGAAGCACCTGGGGGTTCCAAGTGCTCACTATGCATCTAGAAAGGTGCCTTGGGGGGTCTAGTTTCCAAAATGGGGTCACTTGTGGGGGTGCTCCAAAGTTTGGGCACAGAGGGGCTCTCCAAACGCAATGTGGTGTCCGCTAACAATTTGAGCCGATTTTCCATTCAATTTGTTAGCGGATATCATGTTGCATTTAGAGAGTCCCTGTGTGCCCAAACATTGGAGCTCCCCCACAAGTGACCCTATTTTGGAAACTAGACCCCCCAAGGCACCTATCTAGATGCATAGTGAGCACTTGGAACCCCTAGGTGCTTCACAAATTGATTCGTAAAAATGAAAAAGTGTTTTTTTTTCACTTTTTCATTTTTACGAATCAATTTGTGAAGCACCTGGGGGTTCCAAGTGCTCACTATGCATCTAGAAAGGTGCCTTGGGGGGTCTAGTTTCCAAAATGGGGTCACTTGTGGGGGAGCTCAAAAGTTTGGGCACAGAGGGGCTCTCCAAACGCAATGTGGTGTCCGCTAACAATTTGAGCCGATTTTCCATTCAATTTGTTAGCGGATACCATGTTGTATTTAGAGAGTCCCTGTGTGTCCAAACATTGGAGCTCCCCCACAAGTGACCCCATTTTGGAAACTAGACCCCCCAAGGCACCTATCTAGATGCATAGTGAGCACTTTGATCCCCTAGGTGCTTCACAAATTGATTCGTAAAAATGAAAAAGTATTTTTTTTTTCACTTTTTCATTTTTACGAATCAATTTGTGAAGCATCTGGGGGTTCCAAGTGCTCACTATGCATCTAGAAAGGTGCCTTGGGGGGTCTAGTTTCCAAAATGGGGTCACTTGTGGGGGAGCTCCAAAGTTTGGGCACACAGGGGCTCTCCAAACACAACATGGCGTCCGCTAATTATTCAAGCAAATTTTACAATCAAAAAGTCAAATGGCGCTCCTTCCCTTCCGAGCCCTGCCGTGCGCCCAAACAGTGTTTTTTCCCCAAATATTGGGTATCTGCGTGCCCAGGGGAAATTGCACAACAAATTTTGGGGTCCATTTTTTCTTGTTACCCCTGTGAAAATAAAAAAAATTGGGTCTAAAGTAACATTTTTGTGAAAAAAGTTAAATGTTCATTTTTTTCTTCCACATTCAAAAAATTCCTGTGAAGCACCTGAAGTGTTAATAAAGTTCTTGAATGTGGTTTTGAGCACATTGAGGGGTGCAGTTTTTAGAATGGTGTCACTTTTGGGTATTTTCTGTCAAAAAGACCTCTCAAAGTGACTTCAAATGTGATGTGGTCCCTAAAAAAATGGTTTTGTAAATTTTGTTGGAAAAATGAGAAATCGCTGGTCAACTTTTAACCCTTATAGCTCCCTAACAAAAAAAAATTTTGGTTCCAAAATTGTGCTGATGTAAAGTAGACATGTGGGAAATATTATTTATTAACTCTTTTTTGTGACATATCGCTCTGATTTCAGGGCTTAAAAATTCAAATTTTGAAAATTGCAAAATTTTCAAAATTTTCACCAAATTTCCATTTTTTTCACAAATGAACGCAAGTGATATCGAAGAAATTTTTCCACAATCATGAAGTACAATATGTCACGAAAAAACATTCTCAGAATCAGGGGGATCCGTTGAAGCGTTCCAGAGTAATTACCTCATAAAGTGACAGTGGTCAGAATTGTAAAAATTGGCCCGGTCATTAACGTGCAAACCACCCGCGGGGCTTAAGGGGTTAAAGCACTATAAATGACTATAACAAAAGCTTTTAATAGCTTTTTTCAAGTCATTTTCCCGTGCATTTTACACTTATATAAAGGTTTCATTCTTATCACTAAACATATCTAAACTAATGCATCTTAGACACATTACTCATACTAGTAAGGAAGATGAATGTGGTCAAGTTCTACTCTGCCACAAGTACTATATTGTATGGTATATATCCTGCATTGTAGCATAGAAGCTATAAGTTACACCTCTGACTGTATTCGCTGGAATACAGGTATGCTGAATGTGTGTATAATATGCTTTTAAAGCCATTTCTGAACAATGAGAAAATAACTTGGGTTTCAATCTAGCACCAGTTATTACAGATTTTTTCCACACTATTACAGTCAGTTTCTTGTTGCAATATGACACTAGATGTGTACTTTTCAGATGTTCCACCTGTTATTACAGACTGCAGAGGGAAAGCAAGAAATCTTATTTTATTCTATCGTATTCAAACTATGGGGTTTTTCTTTGCTTCTCTTGGGAATATCTATCTGCCAAATCAGCAAAATGTTTTAATATGAAATTGGATGAAATTGGATAGAAGACTTAGTGAAAAGTAAATTTGTACTTACATGGATGTAAAATATATTTAAATTCCTTGACAATTTTTTTGTGATCTCCAAGCTAACCTAGTACATACAGCTGTGCAATTAAAATAGAGTATGTCAAGCTGGAGGACAAGGGCTTTATCAAACAATGGAGGCCATTAAATGCTTTTTAGATACATTTTGCTCTCCTAGCCCTCATCTACACATCTCTAGTATGGATCTGTGCTATATGGATCTACAATAGGGTCATTACATACTGGCATTGACACTAGTGATGAGCAAGCACTAAAATGCTCGGGTACTCATTGCTCGGGTAAAGCAAATTGGAATTCTCGGGTGCTCGACCCGAGCAACGAGCCCAATGTAAGTCTATGGGAAACTCGAGTATTTTTCAGGCGACTCCCCCCGGTGGTCTGCGAGAGCCTAAAAATTGCCCAAATCGATGGGAACAGTGCTCAAATGAAATGGGAACAGCATGGGGAAGAACCATGGAAGCATTTCTGGCTCCCAGGTTACTGCTGTCAACAACGTTGTCAAAGTATTATGCCACTTTTACGGACTCACAATAAAACATACAAAAACTAAACCAAAATGGATTTTCCTGGGAAATATGTTAAGGAACATCCTTTCCAGGGTAATGACTTGTATATAAGGCAAAATAAATAACCAAAACCAAAAATACTCCTCCACACCTTGGGCTATGTTCACACGTAGCGTTTTTGATGCGTTTTTCCACTTTTGCATTGCTTTCAAGCTAGACAAATGCATTCACTGGGAAATGTCATTTTAACATTTTACAACCTTATCTGGCCATGTGGTGTGTGACACATCATCAGACATATGCATTAATTTCTGAAAAGACATGGGAACAGCATGGGGAAGACCTCTGGAAGCATTTCTGACTCCCAGGTCACTGCATAAAAGTGTGCCCATCATAAGTGATCCTTGGCGCATGCGAAGATACCTCCCGCCATGCACCTGTCATTGCAGACTTGCAACAATCATCATCCACATCCTTGTCCCAGTGCAGCGTTCAGTTGTCCCTACCCCATTCCATGGAATGCAAGCGCAAGTATTCAGCCAGCCACCCACCCACAGGCTGCAATAGTATACTGCCAAATTTTTGACAGCTGCTTGCACTTGAAATGTGGCCTTTTAGGCTCATGGAGGCTGAAGCTGTCCACAATCCAAACCATATCTACCCAGCTGTGATTTCTCCCAGGAAGTACTCTAAAGCTGCTTTCACTTGAAATGTGGCTTTTTAGGCTCGTGGAGGCGGTAGCTTTTCATAACCTCATGCCGGCGGCAGCCGGGTGTCCATACTTGGTCCCCAGCCGTCAATATTTCTCCCGGTATCGTCTCCGCCTTCCACAAGCACGGGTCCCACAACATTACCCGTGCCCTCCCCAGTGCACCTACTGGGAAGGACCGCCTAACCACAAACAGGTGGACAGGTGAATGTGGCCAGAGACAGTACGGAGCCAGTCCACAGCTTTTTTTTGCTGAGAGTTGTATTTAGCTCGGTGAAAGGACTGGCATAGAGGGAAACCATATCTACTCTGGGTGTCATTTCTCCCAGGAAGTCCTCTAATGCAGCTTGTTGCAGAAGCAATGGCAGCACATCCAACATCAACTCGCACTTCTCGGTGGTGCTTTGACACACAAACATCTCTCTTTGCGCATTTAATTTCATGACTACAGAGTTTGGCAATGGCCCGATCTGCAATGCGTTTTGAGAAAAAACATGCAAAAGCACGTCCGATCCACATTTAAAAAGCAGCCATAGAGTGTCCAGGAACCTTCCCCCACACTTTTCTTAGCCAGGACTGCTTCTCGGCAGGGTTGGACAGTCCCACCAGAGAATCCTCTGGTGTGCCCTGGCTTCTACCTCAGGAGAGTTCATGATAGCGCTAACTTTGCAGCTGCTATGGGGCTCTTGAGCGGGGGAGAAAGGTGAGCCCTCAGAATCAAATCCTCTGGTGGGCACAAGGTTTTTCAATCTGAAACAGCTTCTCAGTGGGAGTTGTATTTCACCACAGTCATATTCTTTAGCTTGATGAAAGGACTGGCATAGAGGTAAACCATATCTACTCCGGCTGTCATTTCTCCGTCACCAGGTTCCTCCCACTGTCACACAGGACCATGCCTGGCTGTATGTTCAGCAATGAGAGCCACAGATCAGGCTGCTGTGTTACAGCTTTCAACAACTCTGCAGTAGTGTTGAACCACCCCCGTAGTGTTCGAGTTCGGTTCGGTTCGTCGAACACCCTTGTGTTCGCCGAACTGTTCGTCGAACTGTTCGTCGAGCACCTTCGAACACCGTTAAAACCAATGGCAGGCAAACAAAAACACATAGAAACACATAGAAAACACCTTCAAAGGTGTCCAAAAGCTGACAAACTGCTCAGAAGACACAACTAACACATGGAAAAGTGACAAGTACATATAGTCATGCGAAAAGAAAAGAGGTGGAGGAGTAAAAGGAGGGGGAGACACAGATATAGGCATGTCATGCCCTTCTAAAATCCAAAAAGTGAGAAGCCGACACGGCCACTCCGTTCCTGCCCGTGCCACCTCCGTTTGTGCCAGAGCCGCGGTGGACCCTGACCGCCAGCCCCCCTCTCCCAATACTGGTGCCTGTCCGCTGGTGGGTCGAGCGAGCCCCCCTGTGGTGGAGGCAGCTCTAAGCTTTTTAATTTAAATTGTCTCTCTAATTTGAATAAATACACTTTAAATCCTTTTACAAGGATCTATTGAAGGGCAAGTCTCATGCCAGCAGCCGCGTAATTCCAGCTCCAGTAGTGTCCACTAAAGCTGCTGCAGTTAAAAAGCTTTTATAAGGATCGAGCTCGGCTGTGCACCGCAAGGCGTCCTACCGCCAGTCCCAGCCCCTATGCCTTGGGGTGCCTCCTGATGCTCTTCACTGAGTATCCCGTGGTCCCGAAGCATTTCCTTTGAAAAAATTAAGTGTCCAAACTACAGGTGGTGTAGATTGCTTAACAGCCGGGATAATCCACTGACTAGCAGACACTGCTACTAGGCACAAAGTATTTCCTGGGCTAGATGCAGTTAAAAATTTGTAATTAGATACTCTCGTTGGATGCTGAGAAAGCATTCCATAGAGTCTCCTGGCACGCCATATTTTATTCTCTTAAAAAGCTTGGGGTAGGGGTCTAGGGGACCGTTTTATAGCCAAAATCACGGCCCTGTATCGCAATACGTCACCTAGGCTGAAGATAAATGGAACTGTAGCACCCCGAGGGCTCGGTTGCTGCAGAGGTATTGCACCTCACCCAGAGGTGTGATATCTCACTCTCAGGTAAGGATGGAGTGTGGATCATGACCCCGACACCTGCATGCATTACACCACATTGCCGTGGGGCAGGGCGACCAATATGTCCCTGAGATGGGCACGACAGTCCCTGTCCCTGGCTGGAGTGGGGGGAGGGAACACTGAGGAAGGGGAACCCTGTAGTGCAGGAGCAGGGAGGAAGCAGTTCCTGGGTGCATTGAGAAGGGAGTATAAAAGGTGGGCACCATCTTAGTTCAGTGCAGAGAAGTCTGAGCAGAAGTGGCAGGGAGCAGGGGCTCTGCATGAGCTCTGCTCCGGAGGCGGGCCTAGTAACAGAGGCCCAGGCCTGGAAGAGGGAGAAGGAAGGAAGAGGAGCGGAGAAGGCTCCAGGAACGAGGAATGAAGGGATCCCAGGGGTGCGGACGGGCGAGTCGCCACCGCACGCCCGAATCCACCTGCGTGGAGGGGTCAGGCCAAAGGGGGAGACTGGTCCCCGAAACTAGTGGAGGCAGGAAACGACCCTCAGCTAGAAACCGGAGGCTGTGACATTTTATGTGGCGCAGCCCCTCGCTACACCTGCTAGGAGGGCAGCACATAGGGTCAGGGAAACTGGCGCCAAGTTTACCAAGAGGAGGCCCGAGGCAGCCAGACAGAAGGGTTGGTAAGAAAGGCCAGACAAAGGACACACAAAGGGGGTCCTGTGAAGCGCTCCAAAGTTATCTGGGAGTTGTCTGAGCCCCTCACCTGGTGAGCACAGTACGACGTGGGCAGCCGTTACCTGCAGAAGTGGTCTGGATAATAAGAACTGTGAGTAAAGGCCCTGGACTGCATCACTGACTCCGTGTCGTTACTGCTGCTGCCCTGCACCATCACCCCCATCCTCCGCATACACTGCCCTGAGGCTATACTCCTCCCGTGGGGAGTTATGCTACGCTCTGCCGCACCCACAACACCAGCCTCAGCGGTCTGCCCTGCAGCGGCGGTTCACTCTGACCGCAATCCACGGGTGGCGTAGTTGGACATTTAAACATCCAAACCACATAAATAGTTCTGCCACTGGTTTGTCCACCCTGAGCCACGGAACCGGGTCGCCGCCACGGAGACTGCAACCACCAGCATCCACCACAAGGGTCCGGCTCCGGATGTCCCAAGGTCCAGGGGGCGCGTCAGAACATTTTCATCACCTTTCATAATCACCAATGGGACAAGACAGGGATGTCCTCTGTCCCCTCTCTTATACATCCTAGTGACGGAGCACCTGCTCTCATCAATTCGCCATAACCCCAATATTAGGTGGATTGAGGTGGGAGGCATCGAGTACAAGTGCTCTCTATTTGCTGATGATGTCCTAGTATATATCACTCAATCACATATATCCATCCCTGCTGTTATGGCTGAAATAGATCACTTTGTTACATGGTCAAATCTTAAAATCAATACAGCGAAGTCTGAGGCCCTCGATGCCTCCCTCCCCAAATCCATACAGGATTCCATCCAGTCCAACTTTCCCTTTGCCTGGCCCTCACAGGGTATCAAATTCTTAGGAATTTGTATTCATAGAGACCTATACCGTCTATGTTATCTTAATTTTGGGCCCTTTATTGAACAACTCCATACAGACCACGGTTGGCAAGTTAGAACTGTAAGATTCACTACGTGAACCACTGGTGTTTTGTGGAAAATCACATGTACACTGTGTTCCAAATTATTATGCAAAAAGTGTTTAGGAGTGATAAGGTAAGAATTTGTTTGTTTGTCAGTTAAACTCATTGATGGTGATGTGTGTCAGGGCTCTTTATATCACTGTAAGCAATTGCAGACACCTGTGCTAATTAGTTTGGCAGGTGTGTCCAATGAACGGCAAGACTACTTAAGAAGGCTGTCCCACATTATTAAGCAGCCTACATTTTCTGCCAAAATGGGAAAGAAAAAGGATGTGTCGGCTGCTGAGAAGCAACAAATTGTGGAGTGTTTAGGTCAAGGCATGACTACAATCAACATTGTGCGATGATCAGGATGAAGTGTCTTGGCAATCAAGAAGTATGTAGCTGATTCACAGTACACACGTGTGCGTGCGATAAGGGCAAATTGAGGACTCTTTCCTACAGGCAATTACGTCAGGTTAAAAGAGCAGCGGCAAAAAAGCCTTGTCATAGCAGCAGACAAGTTTTTGAAGCTGCTGGTGCCTCCAACGTCCCCCGAACAAAAAGATGCAGGGTCCTTCAGAGGTTTGCAGCTGTGCGTACGCCATCCTGTCGACCTCCTCTATCCACTGCACACAAGCAGAAACGGCTCCAGTGGGCCAAACATTACATGAAGACTGATTTCAAAACTGTTTTATTCACGGATGAGTGACGTGCAACGCTCTATGGTCCAGATGGATGGAGTGGAGGATGGCTGGTTGATGAACACCCCACGCAAACACAGCTACAGCACCAACAAGGAGGAGGTGGAGTAATGTTTTGGGCAGGAATCATGGGGAGAGAGATTGTCAGCCCCTTTAGGATCCCTGAAGGGGTCAAGATGAACTCCATAATGTATGTGGAGTTTCCCAAACAGCACTTCCTGCCATGGTTCAAGAAGATGAACTGTGTATTCCGCAGCAAGATCATTTTCATGCATGATAATGCACCGTCTCATGCTGCACATAACACATCTGCATCTCTGGCTGATATGCCCATAAAAGGGGACAAACTTATGGTGTGACCCCCATGCTCCCCTGACCTAGACCCCATTCAGAACCTCTGGAGCATCATCAAAAGGAGTGTCTATGATGGCGGGATGCAGTTCACATTTAAGCAACAGCTCTGGGAGGGTATTCTGTCCTCATGCAAAACAATTGAAGCAGAAACCATCCAAAACCTGACAAATTCAATGGACGAGAGAGTTCAGAAGCTCCTTTCGAACAAGGGGTCCTATGTGCAAATGTAACATCACCTAGAATAAAGTTTTGAGTTGAAAACTGTTTGATTCCAGTTTCTAATAACCTGCTAATGCTTATAATTTCAAAAATGACCATTTTTTTGGTCTTTATTAAAAAGAAAAGGTTGATCGAAGAGTGTGGGGGATCTAAGAGTGTGGCAACCCAGTAGTCAGGATTACTTCGAATTCTGACAATCTGAGGGTCATGTTGCAGGTAGTGCAGCAAGAAGGCACTTATGTGTCTTGCGCATCTCGGAGCCCCAAAATTATTTTCCGGGCTAGATGCAGCTAAAAATTATTATTAATTTTAAATCTGGTGGAGCTTAGTATAGATGGCCTAATAGAATCAGTACTGCACACTGATAAAAAAGCCCAAATTATTTTCCAGCTAAGATACAGATAAACATGATTAGTAATGTGAAAGCTTAAAACGGTTGGTGAGGTGATTTTAACCAATCATCAAGCTTTTACTCTCCCCAGGATGACACAGGGGTAGAAAAGTCATTTCGGATCCATGATTTGTTCATCTTTATGAACGTGAGTGTGTCTACATTATCAGTGGAGAGCCGCGTGCGATTATCTGTCAGCACACCACCAGCAGCGCTGAACACACATTCAGACAGAACGCTGGCTGCGGGGCATGACAAGATCTCCAAGGCATAAGTGGCGAGCTCCGTCCATTTATCCAGATTGGAAGCCCAAAAAGAGCAAGGGTCCAGTGACACAGTCATGGCTTCAATGTTTACTTGGAGATACTCCTGTACCATCGTCTCTAGGCGTTGACTATGTGTCAGACTTCTTGTCTCCTGTGGCCTTGCAAAGGATGAGCTAAAAAAGTGGTGAAATGATTCCGCAAAATTGATGTTACCAGCAGATACTGTGTTTCTGTTACGGTTTGAGGGCTGAACACTCGACGGTCCCACGGTTGGCAAGTTGGAACTGTGAGATTCACTACGTGCACCACTGGTGTTTTGTGGAAAAGCACATTTAAAATTCTGCAACAGTCTCTGCTGATACTCCTGCATGCGTGCATCCCTTTCTATGGCAGGAACTATTTCTGCAAATTTACTTTTGTACCGGGGATCTAACAGTGTGGCAACCCAGTAGTCAGGATTATTTCTAATTCTCACAATTCGAGGGTCATGTTGCAGGTAGTGCAGCAAGAAGGCACTCATGTGTCTTGCGCATCCAGGAGCACCAAGTCCCTGTTGTGTTGGTGGCAAGGTAACAATCATGCTTCCTTCCTCTGTCCTCTCCCCCCAACCTCGCACAACAGAAATGTGATCAAGGTCTCCCTCATCTGATGAGTCTTCCATCAGTTCGTCCTCCACTTCTTCCTGGGCTCCTGCTCCTTCCTCACTGGTTTGACTGCTACCATGCACCCTGGTAAAACCATCTCCCCCACCCTCACATGCCTGCTGCCTTGGTGCTGCCGACCGTCTGGACCTTGCAGATGTTAGCCCTTCCGCATACAACTCCTCCTCCTCTACTTCCTCCACCTCCTCTTGTGCCACCACCTGACTCCGAATTTTGTTTAACATGTGCTCCAGCATGTAAATCACCGGAATAGTCATGCTGATAATGGCATCGTCAGCACTAAACATCTTCGTCGCCATTTCAAAACTGTGCAGAAGGGTGCATAGGTCCCTGATCTGAGACCACTCCTCCAGCGTGATTTGCCCCACCTCTGGATCCCGTTGGCCCAGGCTATATGTCAGAACGTATTGCACCAGGGCTTGTCGGTGCTGCCACAGTCGCTGCAACATGTGCAGAGTTGAATTCCACCAGGTAGGCACATCGCATTTTAGCCGGTGAAGTGGCAGGCCCAACGACTTCTGTAGAGATGTAAGTCGCTGAGCTGCGGGATGCGAACGGCGGAAGTGAGCACACAGCGACCGTGCCCTCTGCAGAAGGCCATCTAGTCTGGGATAGTGGGCAAAAAATTGCTGGACAACCAGGTTCAACACGTGAGCCATACAAGGCACGTGTGTGACATTGCCCCGGCGAAGGGCCGCACCCAGGTTTGCAGCATTGTCGCACACGGCCTTCCCTGGTTTCAGGTCCAGTGGAGACAACCATTCATGAAATTGGTTCTCCAGAGCTGACCACAACTCCTCAGCTGTGTGACTCACATTTCCCATACATTTCAAAGTAAAAACCGCCTGATGACGTTGAGCCCTACTGCCAGCATAGTAAGGAGGTGTGCAGGATCCCTTCTGCGCAGTTAGAAAGCTTGGGGCATGACCAGACAGGCTTTGGGTGCAGGTGGAGGACCGAGAGGAGGTTGAGGAGGCAGAAGCAGTGGAGGAACTTTGACATAAAGAGGATTGACGCACAACTCGTGGGGACGGCAAGACTTGGACAGCAGCCCCTTGTCCTGCTGTCACCATAGTTACCCAGTGCCCAGTCAGCGACATGTAATGCCCCTGTCCATGCCTACTCGTCCAAGTGTCTGTGGTGAAATGCACCCTGTCACACACAGAGTTTCTCAAAGAAGCGGTGATGTTGTGTGCGACATGCTGGTGGAGCGCAGGCACACCTTTCTTTGAGAAGTAATGCCGACTAGGCATCTGGTACTGGGGCACTGCGACGGACATAAGGTCTCGAAAATCCTCTGTGTCCACCAGGCGGAAAGGCAGCATTTCTGTAGCCAAGAACTTGCAGATGGTGAAATGCAACCTCTTAGCTTTCTCATGGCTAGGAGGAAATGGTCTTTTACTTGTCCACATCTGAGGGACTGAGGGCTGACTGTTGTGCTTAGATGGGGTTGATAAGGGTGTCCCCGGCAAACTGCCGGTCTGTGAGGAAGATGCAGGCGGACATGTTAGGTTGCCTTGATCCAAAGGTGGTGCTATCGATGTCGGACAGCGCTGAACACCAGCTGGTGTTACCACCTCCAAAGAAAATGATGACCTGCCAATCACACTGGCTGTTGCGGGTAAAGAGGTGGCAAGTCTGCGTCCCAAAACAGGTGTGACTGCTGTCCCCCCAGTCACAGAGGATGAAGAGGCCGCAGATGCACAAGATGGGGCAGACGGTGGTTGGCCCGGCCGGCTAGGCCGCATTGTAGCACACTGAGCTTCCCACTGCAACTTATGCTTCATGTCCATGTGCCGTTTTATGCATGAAGTACTCAAACTATGTATTTTTTGGCCTCTACTTAGCTTTTGTTGACAAATGTTACAGATAACACGAGTTGGGTCATCTTTATCGATCTGAAAAAATGTTCAGGCTATGCAAGGCTTAGCACCCATGCGACCTGAAGAGCCACCACGACTTGTGGTCAGAGGCAGAGTTGTGTTTCAGCATGCAGTTGTTGACGTGCTTCCAGTACTACGTCTCTGTCCAGGAAGGCGCAACCTGACCTCGTCATCACTAGCATCCTCCTCCACCTCCTCTGCTGACCTCATCTCTTGGCTGACTGTGGGTTGACAGTAAGTGGGATCTCCAACCTCATCATCATCACCCTGTGTGTTATCACACCCGTCGTCCTCAGAGTCAACCTGTTCCTGCTCTGACAAAAAACTAAACTTGTCGCTCCAATCAGGTATTTGAGTCTCATCAACGTCTTCCTCATTGTCTCCACCAACAGGAGTTACAGTTTGGGAATGAGGGTCTACATTATGGTCAGAACCTTCTGCGTCTGGTCCTGGATCCGACTCATAAAGATTCTGGGCATCAGTGCAGATCATTTCCTCGTCTGGATTCAAAGAAGCGTTGGAGCCGACCTCTGATTCCCAGGCTATAGTATGAGTAAACAGCTCTGCTGACTCAACCATCTGTTCTACCTCATACTCAGATGGGCAGCTGGAGATTTGGGAGCTGTGAGGAAGCAAGTGTGATTGGGGTGACACCTCTGAGGACTGGAGTATTTGTGATGTTGAAGTTGATGTGGAGGAGAGCCCACTTAAAGGAGCACTTGATATCCGTTGAAGCACCTGCTCTTTTTGTGCCTCATCTGGAATTTGAAGCGATTGTTGTGGCCGTAAGAAAGGGATCTTATCACATTGTCCGCTAAAAGAAGTAGACATTTTAGTTTTGCTGGAAGATGGTCTTTCTTCTGCAGATGTTACTGTTGCTTTAACACCTACTCCACGGACACAACCTTTTTTCCCCTTCCCAAAACGCCTATTCCCCTTTCCACCAGCAGCAGGCCTATTTCCACTCATTTTGGTGGTTAACTAATTCACAACTCTGGAGTTGTTTGCACAAAAAAACAATGGATGGGAACCGAACAGAGCTGAGTGGCCAAACTGTGGTATTAGGTCAAAACTATTGTCTGGGTTAGTTGCAGAAAAAAATTATATTCAGTTTGCAACCTGATGGAGGTCAGTATAGATGGACTAATAGAACAAGTCCCACACACTGCTAGAAGCACAAATATTTTTTCAGAGGTAGATGCAGAAAAAAAATATATTCAATTTGCAACCTGATGGAGGTCAGTATAGATGGACTAATAGAACAAGTCCCGCACACTGCTAGAAGCCCAAATATTTTTTCAGAGGTAGATGCAGAAAAAAATTATATTCAGTTTGCAACCTGATGGAGGTCAGTATAGATGGACTAATAGAACAAGTCCCACACACTGCTAGAAGGCCAAATATTTTTTCAGAGCTAGATGCAGAAAAATATTATATTCAATTTGCAACCTGATGGAGGTCAGTATAGATGGACTAATAGAACAAGTCCCACACACAGCTAGAAGCCCAAATATTTTTTCAGAGGTAGATGCAGAAAAAAATTATATTCAGTTTGCAACCTGATGGAGGTCAGTATAGATGGACTAATAGAACAAGTCCCACACACTGCTAGAAGGCCAAATATTTTTTCAGAGCTAGATGCAGAAAAAAATTATATTCAGTTTGCAACCTGATGGAGGTCAGTATAGATGGACTAATAGAAAAAGTCCCACACACTGCTAGAAGGCCAAATGTTTTTTCAGAGCTAGATGCAGAAAAAAATTATATTCAATTTGCAACCTGATGGAGGTCAGTATAGATGGACTAATAGAACAAGTCCCACACACTGCTAGAAGGCAAAATATTTTTTCAGAGCTAGATACAGATGAAAATTATTTTGAATTTGCAACCTGATGGGGGTCAGTATAGATGGACTAATAGAACAAGTCCCACACACTGCTAGAAGGTCAAATATTTTTTCAGAGCTAGATGCAGAAAAAAATCATATTCAATTTGCAACCTTATGGAGGTCAGTATAGATGGACTAATAGAATGATGCTATGCCCAAAAGGTTTTACTTCACTAGGTGCAGTAAAAAAAATTGGTATTCTATACACAGGTGGTGTAGCTTGCAACACAGATAGGCTACTCCACTGACTAACACACTCTGCAATAGGCCAAAAAGGATTAGCTTTGCTAGATTTAGCCAAATGCTGTTAAAAAAACTTGCACAGCACTGGCACAGACCTGCCTGGCAAAAACTGATAGAAACTGATGTAACTTAGTCCTGAAAAGGACTGCAATTACAATTAGTCTTTACTCCCACAACCTATCTATTTAAGAGCACAGACCTGCCTGATAAAAGTCATAGGAAATGCTGTAACCTAGTCCTTAAAAGGACTGCAATCACAACTATTCCCTACTCCCAAGCTATCTGTAGATTTATGCGAAAATTGGCTTGAAATTAGCAAGGTATAGCGCACACAGCAACAGCGGTGCCATCTAACACACAGCTGCAGCATTGAGAAAATGGTGGCGACGGGGAAAATGGCTGGGTCTTATAGGGCAAGGACATGTGATATACACTGCCAATGACACATGCCCTTGCTTGTGTGAAAAAAAGCACTTCGCTCCGTGTGTGCGCTGCTGATAGGCTGACAGATTGCACCTTCCCACTGTAAATGCGGGAAAGAGAAAAAAAAATGGAGATCTTCATTATTCCTGCAGAGATCCATCCCCTGCCCCTCCCCTCGCCCCGCTGTACACTCAAACTGCGTATTAACATTAATTTTCATCATTACTGAGAAAAAATCCAGTTATGATTTTGGTGCACGAACAGTTATCGAACATAACCTCGAACAGCCAAATTTTTTTCAAATCGTTCGTGTTCGCCGAACTGCTCGAACACCGCCCAAAACAGCTCGAATTTGAGATTGGCGAACAGTTCGAGTCGAACAATGCTCATCTCTACTCTGCAGCACTGGGCGGTTTGTCAACTAAGCATTAAGCATGTTATCTTCAGCACAGCCTGTTGCCGCATGGACAAGGCAGTGCTGCAGTGCTGTCAACTTGTGATTGATGTGGTCATTTAGAGATGGAGGAGGAGGTGCAGGAGCTTAACAATGTGATTACATTGCGGTTAAATTGGCTACGCTGTTTTGTATACTAAAGAAAGATCCTATTGTTTTGGGGTTTTTTTACAATATTTTTTAAGACAAATGCATTCACCGGGAAATGTCATTTTAACATTTTACAACCTTATCTGGCAATGTGGTGTGTGACACATCATCAGACACATCCTGTTTCATTTATGATGGAGGGACTCTGAAAGTCATAAAGCCTATTTTTATAGGGCCATCAGACGGCCCCTACTATTCTTAAAAGGCCAGCAGTCGGCCCTCGCTATTATTAGAGAGCCATCAGCCGTCTATGCTTTGTTGTTCCCATTATTAACAAGTGGGTCTCCTATACTGTTATTGCGCATGCAGTGACTGCAAGGGCTGCCAAAAATTTGGACGCAACCCAATACCCATTTGAAGAGACATAGAGGAGGGTCTCAGTAAAAAAAATGTTCCCATTATAAAGGATCGGGTCTCCTATAGTGGTAATGCCCATGCTGTGACTGCAAGAGCTGCCAAAATTTGGGAAAACCCCACAAATTCCCATTAGAAAGGAGAGAGTCTGCTATACAGTTATAGGGTATGCAGTGAGTCCAATGGCTGAACAATTTTAGGAAAAATCCCACTAAGAATTTAAAGACACATAGAGCAGGGCCACAGTAACAAGTACGACATGTTCCCATTAGAAAGGAGAGGGTCTGCTATACAGTTATAGGGTATGCAGTGAGTCCAACGGCTGAACAATTTTAGGAAAAACCCCACTAAAAATTTAAAGACACATAGATCAGGGCCACAGTAACAACAAATTCCCACTAGAAAGGAGAGAGTCTGCTATACAGTTATAAGGTATGCAGTGAGTCCAACGGCTGATCAATTTTAGGAAAAACCCCACTAAGAATTTAAAGACACATAGAGCAGGGCCACAGTAACGACAAATTCCCATTAGAAAGGAGAGAGTCTGCTATACAGTTATAGGGTATGCAGTGAGTCCAACGGCTGATCAATTTTAGGAAAAACCCCACTAAGAATTTAAAGGCACATAGAGCAGGGCCACAGTAAAAAGAACGACATGTTCCCATTAGAAAGGAGAGGGTCTGTTATACAGTTATAGGGTATGTAGTGAGTCCAACGGCTGACCAAATTTAGAAAAACCCCACTAATAATTTAAAAACACATAGAGCAGGGCCACAGTAACGACAAATTCTCATTAGAAAGGAGAGGGTCTCCCAAAGTGTTGGCCTATGCAGTGAATGCAAGGGATGCTAAAAATTGGGAGGCACTCCAATGCCCCTTGGAAGAGACGTGGAGGAGGGCCTCATAAAAAAATGTTCCCATTAGAAAGGAGTGGGTCTCCTATACTTGTAATGCCCATGCACTAAGTGTATGGGCTGACAAAGATTTACCCCTGGGGGGTATACTTGAACATACTGTATACAAACATTTTTTTACGGGCATCATAAACACCGTTTAAAAAAACTATGTGGGTGTTGCATCACGGACCATGGTCACCCTGGTGATATGGTGGTGGAGGATGAGGATGAGGAGAAGGAGGAGGACAAGAGCAAATAGCCAAAATCAGGAAGCGTACTGTATATCCATGTGTGGGTGTGAAATGGTGCAAAGGAATACACCTCCCAAAACAAGACACTGGATTTGAATTTATGTTACGCTGCTATCATTCAGTGGTGTTTAGAAGTCTGGCCCAATCCAGCCCTTGTTCATTTTTATAAGAATCAGCCTGTCAGCATTTTCAGTTGACAGGCAGAAGCACTTATCAGTTATAATTCCACCAGCGGCACTAAAAACCAGCTCTGATAAAACGCTAGCGGCAGGGCAGCCCAGGACCTCCAAGGCGTAGAGAGCCAGTTCATTCCACGTATCCAGCTTGGATACCCAATAATTAAAAGGCACAGAGGAATCACGAAGGAAGTTGGTACGGTTGGCAAGGTACTCTCTCAGCATCTTCCCAAACTTTTCACTCCCTGTGAGAGTACCCCGCACCTCAGGGCATGTCCGATGGGAGGGTCTGAGAAAACTGTCCAAGAACTTTGACAGTGTTCCCCTGCCTCTGCTGGATTGCATTTGTGTCTCTCCCGCCTGTACTCCTTGGTTGTCCAACGAACTGTGACCTCTGCCGCCAGCGTTTTCAGATGGGAATTTTTTTAATTTTTCCGCAACAAGGGCCTTCTGGTACTGTCCCATTTTGGTAGACCTGTCCGCCTCTGGAATAAGAGATATAAAGTTCTCTTTGTAGCGTGGGTCTAGAAGGGTCACCAACCAGTAATGACTGTCATCCAAAATTTTGTGAACGCGAGGGTCATGGGAAAGGCAGCGTAACATAAACTCAGCCATGCATGCCAGATTGCTAATAGGCAAGACTTCCGTGTCTTCACCAAGAGGATGACTGACCATGCTCTCCTCCTCCTTCTCCTCCTCCTCTCTGTCCTCTGGCCATCCACGCTGAACAGATGGTATGACAGTTGTGCAGGTAGTACCGTCTATAGCATATGAAACTAGCTCCTGTTCTTCCTCTTCCTCCTCTTCCTCATTGTCACCCAATCCACATTGGGATGAGATGAGGCTGGGCTGTGCTTAATCACCCTGTATGGTTCCTTGCTCCATCTCATCATGCTCTGCCTGCAATGCATCCTCTTTAATTGTGAGCAGAGAGCGTTTCAGAAGACTGAGAAGCGGGATGGTGACGCTAATTATGGCGTCATCGCCGCTCACAATCTTGGTGGAGTCCTCAAAGTTTTGGAGGATGGTAGATATGTCTGACATCCATATCCACTCCTGAGGTCTTATGTGTGTAGTCTGAACTGAATACCGATGGACTTGTTGATGCTGGTACTCAACAACTGCCCTCTTCTGCTCACAAATCCTTCCCAACATCTGCAGGGTACAGTTCCAATGCGTGGTAACTTCACATAACAGTCTGTGAGCCGGAAGCTGCAAACTCTGCTGAAACACAGCAAGGGCGGCGGAAGCTGTAGCTGACTTTCTAAAATGGGCACACAGGCGGTGTACTGTAAAAAGCAGATCCGGAAGCTCCGGGTAGGATTTGAGAAACCTCTGAAACATGAGGTTAAGCACATGGGCCAGGCATGGTACGTGTGTGAGCTCGCCTCGCCTCAGAGCCACCACCCGGTTCCGGCCATTGTCACACACGACCATGCCTGACTGTAGGTTCAGCAGTGTGAGCCACAGATCTGCCTGCTCTTTCAGAGCTGTCCACAACTCTTCAGCATTGTGCGGTTTGTCACCTAAGCATATTAGCTTCAGCACATTCTATTGCCGCTTGGCCGAGGCAGTGCTGCAGTGCTTCCAGCTTGTCACTGATGTGGTCATTTCGGAGATGGAGGCTGAAGAGGAGGAGGAGGCTGAGGAGGATGAGGTGCAGAAGCTGTAGACTATGGGGGCAACCCTGATTTACCTAGGGCCCGCAATCCTAGGCGTCGGGAGGACGTGTTCCGTCCCAAGGTCTGACTGGGTCTCAGCTTCCACTATGTTAACCCTGTGTGCCATCAGCGGGATGTACCGTCCCTGCCCACAAGCACTTGTCCACGTGTCCGTGGTTAGTTGGACTTTCCCGGTAACTGCGTTGTTGAGGGCACGGCTAATGTTTTGGAACACGTGCTTGTGTAATGCGGGGACAGCACACCGGGAGAAATGGTGGCGGCTGGGGACCGAGTACCGAGGGACGGCCACCGCCATCAGGTTGCAGAATGCTTCCGTCTCCACGAGCCTAAAAAGCAACATTTCGAGCGCAAGCAGTCGTGAAATGTGGAAATTTAGTACTGTGGCTTGTGGGGCGTTGGCTGCATATTTGCGCTTGCGTTCCAAGGACTGGGGTATGGACAACTGAACGCTGCGCTGGGACAAGGACGTGGACGTGCTTCCTGATGCTGCTACTTGAGAGTGTGCAATGACAGGTGCAGTGCAGGAGGCATCTTTGCATGCACCATGGACAGGGGATTGGCTTGCATGCACAACAGAGGAAGAAGCCATGGTGCCACCCGCAGACACTGTTCCTGGACCCTGGAGTTCAGCCCACAAAATCGAGTGCTTTGCTGCCACGTGCCTGATTATGCTGGTGGTGGTCAGGCTGGTTGTTTTGCCACCCCTGCTGATGCTGGCCTGGCAGGTGGTGCAAATGGCCTTTTTGGGGTTATCGACAGAGTCTTTAAAAAACAACCAGACTCGGGAAGACCTAACAGTTGTACTGGCAACTTCCTTCGTGTTGGTGTTACGGGGAATGGTTGCCTGCCTTCTTTCTGCGGCCACCACACTTCTTCTTCCTGCCTGTTTGGGTGCTCTGCCTTCCTCCCCCTGTGGGCTGCTGTCCTCACTCTGCATGTCCTCCTGCCAGGTGGGGTCAGTTACTATATCATCCACCACCTCGTCTTCCACTTCCGCACTTTGGTCCTCCTCCTGTCTTTCTGGCAATTGTGTCTCATCATCGTCCACCTCTTGGGAGACTTTCCCACCGTCGCCTTCGTGTGACCGTGGCTGCTCAAATATTTGGGCATTGCTACATGCGATCTCCTCTTGCCCCGCTTCAAGTGGACCGGGCGAGAGACCCAATTCTATAAATGGGAAAGTGAACAGCTCTTCGGAGTGTCCAATTGTGGGATCAGTTGTCTCTGGGCACTCAGCATGGTGGGAGGAAAGAGGTTCAGGGTGAGGAATATGCGGTCCAGACTCACAGCTATGGAGACTTGACCGTGTGGAAGACAAGGTGGTGGTGGCTAAGTGACTGGAAGCATTATCTGCTATACAACCAATAACCTTTTGACACTGCTCTGTTTTCAATAGTGGTGTTCTGCGGTCCCCTATTAATTGGGACAGGAAGGTCGAGCGAGAAGATGTGGGTGTTTGTTGTGGCACAATTTCAGCTTGCCCACGGCCTCAGCCTCTGCATGCACCATCATCACCATCATGTCCAGTTCCCCGTCCCTTGCCACGTGCCTTGCCCATTTTAAATGGAGGACAATATCTTCCACGCTCACAACAAATTACTGAATTTGGAGTAAATTCGCTCCATGTGATGAACAAACCACAGTTTTAAATACCTGACCTGTAGGTAACTATTTTGAACAGCAAACTGGTGTCAATTGCTTCACTGACACACTGCAATACATTTTTAATGAAGGTCCGAAATGGCAGTATTTTCTGAAAACATATATGTGATCCGTGTGACGGAGAAAACACAGTTTTAAATACCTGGCCTATAGGTAACTATATTGAACAGCAATCTGGTGTCAATTGCTTCACTGACACACTGCAACAAATTTTTAATGGAGGTCAGAAATAGCAGTATTTTCTGAAAACGTATCTGTGATCCGTGTGACGGAGAAAACACAGTTTTAAATACCTGGCCTGTAGGTAACTATTTTGAACAGCAAACCGGTGTCAAAAACTTTGCTAACACACTGAGAAAATTTTTTAATGGAAACCAGAAATTGCAGTATTTTCTGGAAACGTATATGTGATCCATGTGATGGAGAAAACAGTTTTCAATAGCTGGATTTTTAGCGCTGTAATATGGAAAGGACCTGGCTGTATTCTGCAGTGCCAACAAGCAAATGGCGCAGAAAAACTGTGTTCTCTGGATTGCTTTTTAAGCAAATAATGAGGATTAAGATCCCAAAAAAATTATTCCTGGCCCCTGAGACCTGAGCCTATTTCTAGAAATATAACAGCAGCAGCAGACAGAACTGGAATGGAGCCTCTTGTGCTATATGCACTGCAGTCTGAAATATACCCTGCCTTCCAGCTTATATATACTGCCTGCCTGATATCTCTGCAGATGGATTAGTCCTCAGAAGGACTGTTTGTTGAGATGGATATGTGTCTCTAATATAGTTTGGTACACCTACACTAACTAGAAACAAGCAAATCTCTCCCTAGCTCAGCAGCAACTCTCCCTACACTGTCTGAATCCGGAGTGACTGTGACGAGCATGGCGGCACCAGGTCTGATATAGACCTGATGACACTGTGCGGCCAGCCAATCACTGTAATGCCACAACCAACATGGCTACGGCATTACAGTGAGTGGCAGGCAATCCCTGCATGTTCATTGGCTCTCTAAAGAGCACCAATCATGCAGGGAGGAGACCCGAGCACCGATCATGTCGAGCAGTGAGATGCTCGGGCGAGCACCGAGCAGTAGCGAACATGCTCGCTCATAACTAATAGTTGGTGACTCTCCCAGGGGGATGGGGACCACTCGGTACCCGGACCTTTGCCTGGCCTTTGGGGATGTCGCGGTGGTCGGCTCCCGGGCCCGTACCCTGGGGTCAGATTTTAAAAGGGGATTGTTTGTTTATTTTATGAAAGTTCGTGACGCCACCTGTGGTTTCTGGTGAGAATCAGCAGCGCTGCAGCAGTCCACTGAGGCCGGTGATAAGGCAGCTCGATGGTATAGCTCCCCACAGGTGGAGCTAGGCCTCAGGGCAGCGTACGGAGAGGGGGATGCAGGACAGGCGAGACCTAGTCGGGTCAGAGCAAGAACGGGGACGGACACGGTAGTCACTTCAGTACCTTTAACTGGTGGTAATTCAGGCACATCCCGGAGCACTGTAGGGTGAAGGGTGCATATCAGGATCCTCCCCAATGAGCGGGTGTAGGGCCTCCTGTTTCATGCCTCTGCGTAGTAAGTTTCTGACCTGCCTGAAGCTAGGCCTAACTTTATCTCTGTCCTGCACCGGCTGACGTTGTGGTAGGGCCTTCTCTTGGAGTGCACGCTCCCAGTTTGTGGGGCCTATGTGTCTCCTGGCTCTGTTACGTATCAGCTCTCTGGTGAACCTAGGACCTGTAGTTATCCAGGGATTCCGGTTATGCCTTACTGGGTCGTAGAGATCCCGGTAAGCTCGGACCTGGTGTCCGGTTTATGTTTCGGGGTGTGCTGAGTAAGCTCCTCTGCCCCCACTGCTACTCACTTTCCACTCGCTTTCGGCCACGCTCCGGCCCTCACTAGGCTACTCACACTAACGGCAGCTTGCCGCGCTTCACCGATCTTATGGCGCCGGCACACCTTAAACTCTAACTGAGCTCCCTCAATCTAGCTAGCAGGAGCCTCGTGCTCCACTGCTGAACTATTAGCTGAGTTCTCTAAACTAGACTGAGCTCCACTGCAGACAGACCTCTTTCAGGCTTCTCTACTGCAGGAACTCTTCAGAGGAACTGCTGAATCACCCACTGTGCACTCCAGACTAACTAACTGCCTAGCTCCACCTTCCCTATTTATATCCCTAACGGGCTCCCTTTGCTGGTCTGAGGTGAAAGGTGGAGATGTGTGAATGTTTATGGGGGCCTCTTGTGGAGGATTCCATTAATGCACTCTTCTAGGATCTGTGGTACCAAGCGCAGCTGGGCGCCACACTCCCCCCTAGCAAAGCTCAGCACTCCGGGCTGAAGTACATTTTAAAACAACAATGGTAAACATTAACAATGCAATAACTCTTCCCTTTATGGGAGGCACATTTCTTAAACGTTGCATATTAACATAAACAGGTACAAAGCGTCCTCAGAATTCAAGTCTCTTATGGTGAGGTTCCCAGACAGGATGTCCATCTCACAGGGTAGAGTACTTGGTGGTTTGAGGGACCTGTCCCAAACCCTCAACGGCTGTAGTCAGGGTAGGCTAGGATCTCATCGCCTGTCAGGATCTCCTTCATCTCCTGAAATGTCTTGGCTTGCTCCTTACCCCAGTGGAATGGGGGATTTCTGCCTTTGGGGGAATGTCCTACCAGGAGGTCTTGCAGAGGGGCTGCTTTCTTAGTGTAGTCTTTTACAAACCTCCGGTAGTATCCTACTAGTCCCAAGAACTGACGCACCTCTTTGAGGTTCTTCGGCTCCGGCCACTTCTGGATGGCAGTGATCTTCTCCGGGTCTGGTGCTACCCCTTCCGGACTGACAATGTGCCCCAGGTACTGTACCTTTCTCTTGAGCAGGTGGCACTTTGAGGGCTTCAACTTCATCCCGTACCGGGATAGTGACTCAAATACCTCTGCCACGTGCTCAAGTGGTCCTCATACATTTTGGAGTACACTATCACGTCATCCAGGTATAGTAACACAGTCTCGAAGTTGCGGTGTCCCTGGCAGCACTCCATCAATCTCTGGAACGTTCCAGGGGCATTGCAGAGTCCAAACGGCATACTGTTGAACTCGCAGAGTCCCATCGGGGTAGTGAAGTCCGTCTTCTCCCGATCCTCCTCAACCACAGCTATTTGCCAGTACCCAACAGTGAGGTCAAGGGTGGAAAAGTAATTTGCAGACTTTAAGGCAGCTAGGGTCTCCTCTATGCGTGGTAAAGGGTATGCATCTTTATGTGTAATGCGATTTACTTGTCGGTATTCTACACACATTCTCATGCTCCCATCCTTTTTCCTAACTAGCGCTAGGGGAGCTGCCCAGGGTCTACAACTATCCCTTACTACCCCCGCCTTTCTCATGTCGTGCAACATTTCCTTAGCCTTCTGGTAGTGTGCTGGTGGTATAGGCCTGTAACGTTCTTTGATGGGTGGATGGTCACCTGTGGGGATATGGTGTTGAACCCCCTTAATCCTCCTGAAGTCAAGTGGATGTTTACTGAACACCTGCGCATATTCTTGAACCACCCGGTGTACACACTGTTTCTGATGGGCAGGAGTGGTGTCTGTCCCAACATGGAGCTGTTGACACCAATCCTCCACCTGCGTTGCAGGCTCATCATCCTCCACTTCGCCTGGTGAGGTTAATGACTCTGCCTTGTGAATGCAGTTGTTATTTACAGCGTGTAATTTGGCAACAGTGGCATAACGTGGCAATCTGACCTCATCTTCCCAACAGTTGAGAAGACGGACGGGCACCCTCCCATTGCGTACATCCACCACTCCTGTGGCGGTTAAGAGCGTGGGTCTGTGCTCGGAGCAAAGGGGTTCTACTACTGCCTGGTAGCTCTGTCCTCTAAGACCTATGGCGGCTCTACACCAGATAAGCTTTTCACTCATTGGGGGGGATCACAATGGGTATGGGGTCCGTCACCCGCACATTACCGATTTCACCATCTGTTAACCTTACTTGCTGTTGGTACATCAGGACTCGGATCTCCTTCTGCAGCGCCATCCTCTGTCCTGGTCTGGCAGTGTCAGCTATCTGTTGGAGCAAGAACACAACTTCTCCCAAACAGTTACCAACAATATTAGTGCCTAGTACCATATACGGATTGGTATCATCAGAATTAGTCTCTACTACAATTAGTCCCTGGTCCTTCAGCTCCACTCTCCCCACTTTTACTGTCACATTCTTAACCCTTATTAGGTTAAGGGGGAGTCCATTTGAGGCATAAACAGAAAGATTTGGATCTGGCGGACGTAGGTCGTCCATGGACCAGAACCTCTTGTAGAGGACGTCAGGCATTATGGTTACCTGAGATCCTGTGTCCAGCAGAGCGTGCGTTGGGATGCCATCCAGCACAAAGGACAGGAAAGGTCTTCCTCTGACGAACCTGTTGTACCAGTCTGAGGGGCTTGAGGAATGTACTCCTGGGTGTCGGCCCTCAGCCCCAGGGTTTTCTCGTTTAAAGGACAATTCAGGGCGGTGTGTTCGGTCTTGCGGCAGCGGTAGCAGGTAGGGTCCTTCTGTCGTCGGCCCTGGTCACTGATCCGCGTAGAGGGTGGTGTTGTCCTCCTCCTCCTTCGCATCCAGGGGACATGCTCAGGGCTATCGGCTAACAGGATCTTCCCTCCTTCCTCGGGCTCCGTCCGCAGCTGCAGAGCACTCAGCACAGTGGTCAGGGTTTTGCTCAACTGGCGCACTTCAGAGCGCAGACTGTCCAGCTCTCTAGGGGACGTTGCTGGAACCTTGGCTACAGCAGCCACTGGGGAAAAGGTGGGTGTAGCAGGCACTGGGGTAGCCCCACCTTGATAGCATTGGATGGCATTTGTTTCCAGGGGCTGCAGTCCTTTTATAGCCATGTCCTTAAGATTGTCAAAGGTGGCATCTGGATGATCTAAGGACCACCAACGCACAGTCCTGCTCTCCTCTGGAGACCTCAATCCCCGGACA
Organism: Phyllobates terribilis; assembly: GCF_046119375.1. NCBI lineage: Eukaryota > Metazoa > Chordata > Amphibia > Anura > Dendrobatidae > Phyllobates > Phyllobates terribilis. Next base: position 152,846,786 of record NW_027362764.1, on the reverse strand, counting down.
AACTGTTCCTTCAGCATTTTGTTTCCATTCTCGATGCTGGTCAGACTACCTTGTTTTAGAGCCCGCAGGGCCCCTTGTAGACGCCAGGCATAGTCCCGAACATTGTCCTCCGGCTGTTTTAAACAGTTGTAGAACCTCATCCAGAGGTCCGCCTCAGTATGATCCTCAAAAACAGTCTGTAGCTTTTTAAAGATTGCGGACACTGACTCCTGGTCTGCGGCTGACCATGTTTCCACTTTCCGTTCCGCAGCACCAGTCAGTTGTCCTAATACAACAGCGGCCCTTTGCTTGCCTGTCATAGAGTACATGTCCAAGATACCGCATATCTTCCGTTTGAATCCAGACAGGGTAACTGGTTTGCCGTTGTACTGGGGGAGCCACTTTGCTCCAGAAATGTACGGTAAAGTTATGGGGATGACAGGGGTTACAGGCGCTGCTGGTGGAGCAGCCGCTTCGGCCTGCCCGGCGTCGGGCACGGGTTGAACATCAGAGCCGTTAACCGGTATTAATAATAAATAATAATAATAGTTTTTATTTTTATAGCGCCAACATATTCCGCAGCACTTTACAAATTTTAGGGGGGACATATACAGACAATACAGAATAAGCATATCTCATATCGAAAGGAGTGAGGGCCCCTCTCGCAAGCTTACAGTCTATGAGGAAATGGGGGAGACACAAAAGGTAAAAAGTACATATATTGTATAATGCAGCCTAGATATACTAAATAGGATAAATAATAATACATGGACTGGTCGCCAGCCAGTATGTGTACAGTCCTGACAGAGGCTATTAAGTGCAAGGTTGGTATGAACCTGAAGTTGAAGAAGATTTTAATATGGGGGAAAACAGGGACGGACAGAGTGTGTTTAGGCGATACGCCAGTCTAAAGAAATGTGTTTTTAGGGTTCGCTTGAAACTGTGGGTATTGGGAATTAATCGATCTGTCCTGGGTAGTGCATTCCAAAGAATTGGCGCAGCACGCGAGAAATCTTGGAGATGGGAATGGGAAGTTCGGATTATGGAGGATTTTAGTTTTAAGTCGTTTGCAGAACGGAGGGCAAGTGTAGGGTGGTAGACTGAGACAAGAGAGGAGATGTAGGGGGGTACTGAAGCATGGAGCGCTTTGTGGGTAAGCGTGATGAGTTTAAATTGAACTCTATATTGGATGGGCAACCAATGCAATGACTGGCACAGGGAAGAGGCATCGGTGTAGCGGTTGGTGAGGAATATGATCCTGGCTGCTGCGTTAAGGACGGATTGGAGAGGGGAGAGTTTAGTAAGAGGGAGACTGATTAGTAGAGCGTTGCAATAGTCAAGACGAGAATGAATAAGAGCTACAGTAAGAGTTTTTGCCGAGTCAAAGGTGAGAAAAGTACTGATTCTTGAGATGTTTTTGAGGTGTAGATGACATGAACGAGCGAGTGATTTGATGTGAGGAGTGAAAGAAAGATCTGAATCAAAAATGACCCCAAGACAGCGGGCTTGTTGCTGAGGAGTAATGGTTGAGCCACAAACGGAAATGGCAATATCGGGCACAGGTAGGTTAGTGGAGGGAGGAAAGACGAGTAGTTCAGTTTTTGACAGATTCAGTTTTAGGTAGAGGGAGTACATAATGTTAGACACAGCAGAAAGACAATCACTGGTCTTTTATAATAATGCAGGGGTGATGTCCGGAGCAGAGGTGTATAATTGGGTGTCATCAGCATAGAGATGGTACTGAAAACTGAATCTACTGATTGTTTGTCCAATAGGAGCGGTGTATAAGGAGAAAAGAAGGGGGCCTAGGACTGATCCTTGAGGAACCCCGACAGTAAGGGGAAGTTGGGAGGAGGAGGAGCCGGCAAAAGACACAGAGAAGGAGCGGTCAGAGAGATAGGAGGAGAACCAGGAGAGAACAGTGTCCTTGAGGCCAATACTGCAGAGCATAGTGAGGAGGAGCTGGTGATCCACAGTGTCGAATGCTCCAGAGAGATCCAGGAGAATCAGCAGGGAGTAGTGACCATTAGATTTAGCTGTTAGTAAATCATTAGAGACTTTAGTGAGGGCAGTTTCAGTAGAATGTAAAGAGCGGAAACCAGATTATAAAGGGTCAAGAAGAGAGTTGTCTGAGAGATAGAGGATGAGACGGGAGTGGACCAGGCGTTCCAGGAGTTTAGAGATAAAGGGAAGATTGGAAACAGGTCTGTAGTTGGCCGTGCAGTTCTGGTCAAGGGATGTTTTTTTAAGTAATGGTTGTATGCTGGCGTGTTTAAAAGAAGAGGGAAAGATACCAGATGAGAGGGAAAGGTTGAAAATTTTAGTTAGGTCAGTGGTGACAGCTGGAGCAAGGGACTGAAGGAGATGTGAGGGAATAGGGTCACTGGTGCAGGTGGTAGGGCGAGAAGATGCAAGGAGCCTGATGACTTCATCTTCCGTGACTGGTTCGAAGTCAGAAAGTGAGCAAGATACAATGTGGCGAGGGAGAGCATGCATAACATTTGGGGATTGGGAGAAAATTTCCTGTCGGATATGGTCAATTTTTTCTTTGAAATAATTGGCCAGATCGTCAGCGCTGAGGTCGGTGGTCGGGGCCTGTGTTGTTTGATTGAGGAGAGAATGAAACGTGTCAAAGAGTCAATTAGGATTATTGGAAAGTGAGATGATGAGGTTGTTAAAGTAGGTTTGTTTGGAAAGGTGAAGGGTAGAGTTCTATGTTTTCAGCATAAATTTATAATGGAGGAAATCTTCGGGCAGATTTGATTTTCTCCACAGCCATTCAGCGCACCTGGAATACCTCTGGAGAAGACGTGTTTGAGGCGTGTGCCAGGGTTGTCGCCGTCTATACTGAATTTTTCTTTGTGTAGGAGGTGCGGCTTCATCCAGGGCGCATAGCATTATTTTGTTATAATGCTTCAATGCAGAGTCGGGACATGAGAGGGAGGAGATTGCGGCCAATGATGATAGCAACCTTTTTATAAATTTCTGGGTGTTAATGGCGCGTAAATTTCTATAATTGTGGACGGTGGGAGTGTCTTGAGTAGAGTCACAGTTCTTGACAGAGAATGAAAGGTCAGAGAGTGGAAGGGGAGAGCTAGTAAAGTCATGTACTGAGCAAAGCCGGGAGAAGATCAGGTCCAATGTGTTCCCATCTTCTTGTGTAGGAGAATTAGCAAGCTGTGAAAGGCCGAAGGAGGAGATTAGTGATAAAATATGCATGGCAGATGGGGAAAGAGAATCGCCAATTGGGATGTTAAAATTTCCCATGATTATCGTGGGGATGTCGCAGGATAGAAAATTTGGAAGCCAGGCAGCAAAGTGATCCAGATATTGAAGGGGGGGGACCTGGAGGGCGATAGACAACCGCCAGTCGCAGGGAGAAGGGCCGGTAGAGTCTGACTGTGTGGGCCTCAAAAGACGGGAAGATAAGGGAGGGTACAGGGGGGATAACCTGAAAAGTACATTTTGTTGAAAGAAGCAGACCAACACCTCCCCCTGATTTGTTGTCAGGTCGCGGGGTATGAGAGAAATGTAGGCCACCATAGGAGAGAGCTGCAGCGGCGGTGGTGTCCGACTGCTGGATCCATGTTTCATTGAGAGCCAGAAGGTTGAGGGAATTAGAGAGCAAAAAGTCATTGATGTAAGAGAGTTTATTACAAGCTGAGCGCGCATTCCAAAGGGCACAGTTGAATGAGACAGAAGATATGCAGGGAATATTAATGAGATTAGCAGGGTTTCTGAATGTAACAGGGAAAGAGTTAGTGTTATTATTCCGACGTTGTGCTGTTCCTCGGACATTCTGGCGCCCCCCTAGCGAACAGTGGCCTACCTTGTTTTCTTTTCTTCCGGTAGGCTGCTGCTCCGCAGGTGACGGTCTTCTTCAGGACCTTGCGTCGCTTGCGTCCTGCGTCAGAGCGTTCAGCGACGCCCCTTCCAGGACCTGGTGCTTCCTGGTTTGACGTTGAGGCGTGGGGCGCGTCCGGGGCTTCGCACACTTTTGCAGGTATGCCCCTCAGTTACCCACGGTTACGCCCTTCTTCTCGCTCGGCAGCCTAACAATGGCGGCAATCTTCAACACAGTTTAACATACACAGTTTTTAATTAAAGGCGCACAGTACCCGGTGGCAACGGGCATAACACTCGTCGTTGCAGCGGGCACGCGATCCTGTTCGTGACGCCAGAAAAGATGACTTGCCCAGGGATATGGGGATGACTCGGTACCCGGGCCTTTGCCTGGCCTTTGGGGATGTCGAGGTGGTTGGCTCCCGGGCCCGTACCCTGGGGTCAGCTTTTAAAAGGGGATTGTTTGTTAATTTTATGAAAGTTCGTGACGCCACCTGTGGTTTCTGGTGAGAATCACCAGCGCTGCGGCAGTCCAATGAGGCCGGTGATAAGGCAACTCGATGGTATAGCTCCCCAAGAGTGGAGCTAGGACTCAGGGCAGCGTACGGAGAGGGGGATGCAGGACAGGTGAGACCCAGCCGGGTCAGAGCAACAACGGGAACAGACACGGTAGTCACTTCAGTACCTTTTACTGGTGGTAGTTCAGGAACATCCCGGAGCACTGTAGGGTAAAGGGTGCATATCAGGATCCTCCCCAATGAGCGGGTGTAGGGCCTCCTGTTTCTTACCTCTGCGTAGTAAGTTTCTGACCTGCCTGAAGCTAGGCCTAACTTTATCTCTGTCCTGCACCGGCTGACGTTGTGGTAGGGCCTTCTCTTGGAGTGCACGCTCCCAGTTTTTGGGGCCTATGTGTCTCCTGGCTCTGTTACATATCAGCTCTCTGGTGAACCTGGGACCTGTAGCTATCCAGGGATTCCGGTTATGCCTTACTGGGTCGTAGAGATCCCAGTAAGCTCGGACCCAGTGTCCGGTTTATGTTTCTGGGTGAGCTGGGTAAGCTCTTCTGCCCCCACTGGTACTCACTTTCCACTCGCCTTCAGCCACACTCGGGCCCTCACTAGGCTACTCACACTAACGGCAGCTTGCCGCGCTTCACCGATCTTATGGCGCCGGCACACCTTAAGCTCTAACTGAGCTCCCTGAATCTAGCTAGCAGGAGCCTCGTGCTCCACTGCTGAACTATTAGCTGTGTTCTCTAAACTAGACTGAGCTCCACTGCAGACAGACCTCTTTCAGGCTTTTCTACTGCAGGAACTCTTCAGAGGAACTGCTGAATCACCCACTGTGCACTCCAGACTAACTAACTGCTTAGCTCCACCTTCCCTATTTATATCCCTAACGGGCTCCCTCTGCTGGTCTGAGGTGGAAGGTGGAGATGTGTGAATGTTTATGGGGGCCTCTTGTGGAGGATTCCATTAATGCACTCTTCTAGGATCTGTGGTACCAAGAACAGCTGGGCGCCACAGTTAGTCCAACTGTCATGAGCAAAATAATTGGTCATCAGGATTATCAGAAGCCAGACCAAGGGCAATTAAGTCAACAGATAGGTCTATGTTGTAGATAACATGTCTGCAGAAGAGGAACTTTCATTCTGCCCCATACACATTACATTCCAGGACCATTGCTCAAAAAATGGAGAGTTCAGCTGACATTAGTCTGTGTCTGTCTAGCTTTTTACTTTAATCTTTACCATACCTCGAGTATATCTGTAGATAGAATAGTAAGTAAATGTGTAAAAACACTGACATAAAGCTAAACCAGAGCAATTGCTCATTACATCAATAAGAAAAAAGCTTCTATTTTCCTAAGGTGCAATACAAAATAAAAATGACATCATGATTTGTTGCTATGGATAATTACATTGTTCTCAGTGTGTAATATGAAAAGATATGGCTATATTAGTTCTTATTCATTACATCCTATGAATTTACTCTACGGTACATATCGCTGCAACAGACAAAAATGAGTTTTGTATTATTCTGAATGCTTTTAAGCCTCTTTTGACCGTTGTCCTTCTTTTGACCTCATCATTTAGTATAACTTATTTATGCTTTTCTAAAACATTAGCAATTGTAATTTCTATTTGTCATGCATGTCATTCATCTTCTAAGCTCATCATATTCTCAGTGATGATACATGCCAAGACTGTCTTCCTATTAAGTATACATTAAATGTCCATTAATGAAATGTATCATTTAAACACCAGACAGAACCCGTAAATGTAAGCTCATTTTTCATTTTAAGAGGTCATATACCCCAATTGATTGTAAGATGATTTTGCCAGTAATTGTTATTAATGTTTTTCCTGTTTAATGAAACTACTTTAACAACAGAGATAAGAAAATCGATTTGATCCAAATCAAATTTGCAACAAATTTTTGAAAATTCGCAGATCCCAACAATTTTGAACAATATGCGATTCAGTACATGCAAATTACGACAAAATGTCCTCTCCATTTTACACTTTGCAGAGAATTATAACAGCATCAGAAGGCCGACATGACCTCAGAAGCAGCCAGGGGGCTTAATGATTATTCTTTTATATTATAAGACTAAGAACACATTTTTAAAAGATTTTATGATTTGCAACATTTTATCAAGTCATTTAGGGTAAAAAAAAAATCTAATTTTGTGCCAATACTTGACAGTGAAAACTAGCTTACAGAATTATATTTATTAGAGGATTTATCTACCCATTTAAATGAATTAAATATGCGTCTTGAAGGTGAAAAGCAACTTTTCAAAAAATGTTTCAAACCTTAACAGTGTTTCAAATGAAACTGAAATTAATGCAAGCTTCAATAGAGGCAAAGAAGTTTATGCATTTCCACACATTGGCTAAACACAATTCTGTGAACATCGAAAAATATTCTTGCTTTTCGATTTGGTACAAGAATCTGAAAACAGATTTCAAAATTTCCAGTAAAATAATCAATATTTTGCAAGGGGAAACAGATGGTAAACAAAGTGAACCAAAAGCACATTTAACAAAACCGCAGTATCAGACTTATTAGATTGCTTAAGTTCTATAAACTGTCTAAAAATGATCCAATTTGTGGGGACAGATACATGCATTTGGGGCCGGCATTGGGGGGGACCTGGTCAATTTCCCTACATCCCCACTACCACAGGGGCCCCCATCCATATATCGAAGACTATGGAGAATGCATTATACCAAATGGAAGACTATGGGTGCGCATTACACAGTGTGGAGGACTATGAGGAGTGCATTATACAATATCTAGAACTATGGGGTATGCATTATACTATATGGAGGACTATGGAGAGTGCATTATACTATATGGATGACTATAGGGAAGGCATTATACCATATGGAGGACTATGGGGAGTGCATTATACTATATGTATTTTTACACAAACATCTGAAAGGAAAGCCGACATATATATATTTAGAAAAGATAGAACAGATAGATGTCCTGTAGATATTTAGTGTCACTAGACCCCTACATATAATAAACTAGCACACTTTAGTGCCTTTCGTGTGGCATTAAAGGGTGTTTAGCTTTATTAAATCTGTAAAATAAATAATTTTAAAAAAGTTTTTTGGGGTCCCTCCTTTTTTTGATAACCAGCCAAGGTAAAGCAGACAGGTGCTGGCTTATGTTATCAGGCTGGTAAGGTCCCTGGTTATTGGGCCCTTCCCAGCCTAAAAATACACGCCCATAGCCACACCATAATTGGCGCATCACATGAGATGTGCTAAATCTGGCGCTTGGCCCGGCTCTTCCTGATTGCCCTGGAGCGGTGGCAATCAGGGTAATGGTTTATGGGGTTGATGTCAGCTTTGTAATGTCAGCTGGCATGAAGCACAGGAATTAGTAATGGAGAGGCATCTCTCAGACACCATCATTACTAACCTAGTAAGTTAAAATTAAAAAACACACACAAAAAATATTTTTTATTATTTAAAAAAATAAAAATCTAAAACATCCAGTCCAGGGATTCCGACGTAGTCCACCAGATCCAAAGTAGTCCATAAATGGGAACCTGAAAACATTTTTTAAATTATTTATTTAATAGGTTAAATAAGGCTAAAAACTGTTTAGTGTCACATGAAAGGCACTAAAGGGTGACAATTTATTATATGTAGGGGACTTGTGAAATTATAGTCCACGGGATATCTATATATTCTACGAGCTGTCTATCTATTCTATTTATCTATACTATTTATCTATATCTGTATATAAGATTGCTTTATTAGTTTGAAAACTAGCTTTAAATTAGATAGAGAATTTCAGTATGTAAAAGATGATGTTAAAAATGCATTGCATATGGATTGCATATGCATGTCATATGGATGTGATACGGATGCTAGGTGAGGAAAAAATCACACACTCTCATAGCACACACATGACATAAGATGCACCATACAGATTTCACTCATCCAACTTTTCTGGAGCAACATCAGAGTTATTTTTTATACGCTAATGTAAGTGAACCCTAACACTGGTTTCAGATTTTTTTTTAAATATTGTGCTGTATTGCTTCTGCTTTCTAGTGCATTAAGAATAAAGAAAATAATGTGTAACTGTAATTCAAATTCAACAAGACAAATGCAAGCAGGACCATATCACTGATCAATCACACTGAGTCTGTCACTACTGCTGCCACCTCTCCTATCTTTTTCTCCCCTTATCAATTGAATCTATGCATTATTCATAGACTACTGCACTTCACTGTTACAGTTGTACAACACATTGCTGTCTGAAGTATTTGACCAATGTTTTAGAACTTTTTTTTCCTATCTCTATTGCTGAGCTGTGAGCTCTGATGTCCTCTAAGTATCCTAAATCATCCAAAATTGGCTTTTGCATTCATTGCCGAGGCTTTTATACAGACAATGATAGTCCCTCCTGATTAGCTGCAGTATACCATGTGATGTGACTATGGGCAGCCTGCGTGATCATGCCTAACGTCATGTCAGCCTTGTGTGGCTAATGTAGTCTTCTGACAAGACAGCAGGCATTTCTGTTGTGTAACAAATTGCAAATTCTTCGAATCTGCTGGGACCTGCAAATTTCACAAAGTTCGACTAGAATTCAATATTTTTATCAAATCGATTCCCTCATCTCTATGGCTAAGATACAGAATATTTATTTGGTATTATGTACAGTACTGTTAAGTTACAATATCTTGAGTTGGTATGATGGGAAGTTCCAAAATATACAGAATATTGATTTGATACTATGGGCAATACTATTAATATACAATAAAATGATTTGGTAGTTTGGATAGTACTCTTGACCTTTAGGTTAATTTGCAAAACATATGTGTCTGTATTTAAAACAGTAACTACTATGACACCTCCCCTTATTCACTTTAACCATACAGCAAATTCTCAGTCTATCGCCAAAAAAAGAAACACCTGCACAAGCTCACAAAACTAATATTATATACTTAAATAGATGGAACACGTGCCTATGAACAATGCAACAGAACAGGCAAAGTATGTAATAAAACAAACTCTGTAGACGACATCAAATTCTTCATTGTGCTCATTGGGGATTTAAAAGATTTTGCTATAGCAAATCCGGTGACCCCTTTATTTTCAAACCACTGATACACTTGAGGTAATATAGTTTTCATTGCCAAGTACACCCAAGGAGAGGCTGAATAAAAATAAAGCAAGCAAACAAAAACTGCTTGGTACTCATTACAGAGTGGAGAAATCCTGCTATTGTGTGGAGCAGTAAACTTTTATCCAACACTTTAGTGTGAATTAAAACAGCTGTATGTTTTATGACTGTCCCCGTGAACTGTTTTGCTTTGTACTCTGGGAGTAGGTTAAATATTCTATAAATATTCTACAAACTGCCAGAAAAATAGAGCAGATTCAGCTAAGCACTATGGGTTTCAGTGAGAATTTAGACATAGCTTGTGGAAAGCCTATTTACACATTTACTGCAATAACAAGCAAATTCAATTTCTTGAAGAATAACACAGGAAATCACCTGATATAAACTAGACTTCTAAGATTAACTGGGGAAAAATAAGGGTAGCAATGTAAATATAGCCTAAATTTAAACCTCACAATTCACAATAATGCGGCTAAAGAAATTGGTAGCTTGAAAGTCTATAAAGTGACGTCTTCCCCATTGACTTCTGGTAAAGCCCAAATTTACTGAAAAGCAGTTCAAATGCCAAAAGGAAAAGTTTGATATCCACATATTTTATAGAGGATATATCATCACAAAATGAGTTATTGTTTAAATCATATTTTTGTGTTCATTTTTGTTAATGTTTTTTTTAATCAAAATTTGCATTAAAAATAAAAATTTAAAATCTCGCAATTTTCACACTGGCCACTGGGGCTACGCTTCACTAGAGATGAGCAGACCAGTGGAAGTTTGAATTCATCAAGTTCAACTGCACTTTAGTCAAAAGTTCAGTTAGGGTACCAGAACTGTACCCGAACTTGAACCCAGACCCCATAGAAATCAATGGGGACCCAAACTTTGGAGCTGGAAAATCTCTCTCTCTCTCTCTCCTCTCCAGACTTCTGAACTGTAAAACGGACTTAAAGGAGAAGTCTGTGTTCGGAGTTCAGCAATGAACATTGGATGTGCGGTACAAACCCCTAACTTTACAGTTTGGGTTCGCTCATCTCTACTCTTCACTCATACTTCCTATTGTTTTAAGAAATACACATTTACATTAGCAAGAAAAGATTGAAACAGATGTTATGTTTTGTATCTAATAATCTAATAATCATATGTAAGGGCACAGTCAAATGGCAGTATGAATCTGAGCGAGATTGGAGCGCAGTTCACAGACTGGCCCCTGGCTCTCCCGGCCCAAGTGTGACAGCTTCATATATTTCTATGCAGCTGTCACACTCAAGTCAGGAGTGCCGGAGGCCAGTTCGTGAACTGTGTTCTGATCTCGCTCTGATTTATACAGCCATCTGACTGCACACTAAAGGTCATTGTGAAGGGTGAGGAGGAGGTGAAGCTGTGACATTGCTTATCGTGAATGGTGGATCCTGGGTTATAAGCTTTGAATAGAAGTCTTACCTATCATTGTAATTCTGACTCTGATGATAATAACTTTTCGCAAAACTATTTTTTAGCGGACTGGAAGTAAGAGTCTAAAATAGCCCCTGTAGCCAGTGTGAAAATTATTTTTTTTAATACAGATCATATGAATTAAAAAAAAATTGACAAAAATTGTTTAAAACAAAAACCTGATTTAATAAACAGGTCATTTTCTAATGATAAAATCCCTGTAAGTTATTGTGACAAAGTCATTGGCAAAGTATTGAAGGGGATATATGTTTCACTGAGGCTATTAGCTTCTGTGAGTTGAAACCTAGAAGTTTGCTCCAGCACACTATGTGTCTAGGGGTTAATTGGCCATTTTTAATGGGCTAAGATATTATGTGAACAGATCAGCTGTAGAGCGGGTGGGAGGCTGTTCACCATATCTCCACCCCAGGGTTTGGCCTGGGCTATAAATAATCAGCCTTTTGAATCATTCAATGTCCAGAAGGGCTGGAGAGTAGAGATGAGTGTTGTTCGACTCGAACTGTTCGCCAATCTCAAATTCGAGCTGTTTTGGGCGGTGTTCGAGCCGTTCGGAGAACACGAACAATTTGAAAAAAAATCGGCTCTTCGAGGTTATGTTCGATAACTGTTCGTGCACCAAAATCATAACTGGATTTTTTCTCAGTAATGCTGAAAATTAATGTTAATACACAGTTTGAGTGTTCAGCGGGGCGGGGGGAGGGGCAGGGGATGGATCTCTGCAGGAATAATGAAGATCTCCAATTTTTTTCTCTTTCCCGCATTTACAGTGGGGAGGTGCAATCTGTCAGCCTATCAGCAGAGCACACACGGAGCGAACTGCTTTTTTTCACACAAGCAAGGGCATGTGTCATTGGCAGTGTATGTCACATGTCCTTGCCCTATAAGACCCAGCCATTTTCCCTGTCGCCACCATTTTCTCACTGCTGCAGCTGCGTGTTAGACGGCACCGCTGTTGCTGTGTGCGCTATACCTTGCTAATTTAAAACCAATTTTCGCACAAATCTACAGATAGCTTGGGAGTAGGAAAGAGTTGTGATTGCAGTCCTTTTAAGGACTAGGTTACAGCATTTCCTACGACTTTTATCAGGCAGGTCTGTGCTATTAAATAGATAGGTTGGGAGTAAAGACTAATTGTAATTGCAGTCCTTTTCAGGACTAAGTTACATCAGTTCCTATCAGTTTTTGCCAGGCAGGTCTGTGCCACTGCTGTGCAAGTTTTTTTCACAGCATTTGGCAAAATCTAGCAAAGCTAATCCTTTTTGGCCTATTGCAGAGTGTATTAGTCAGTGGAGTAGCCTATCTGTGTTGCAAGCTACACCTCCTGTGTATAGAATACCAATTTTTTTACTGCACCTAGTGAAGTAAAACCTTTTGGGCATAGCATCATTCTATTAGTCCATCTATACTGACCTCCATAAGGTTGCAAATTGAATATATTTTTTTTCTGCATCTAGCTCTGAAAAAAATATTTGGCCTTCTAACAGTGTGTGGGACTTGTTCTATTAGTCCATCTATACTGACCTCCATCGGGTTGCAAATTAAAAATAATTTTTATCTGCATCTAGCTCTGAAAAAATATTTGGGCTTCTAGCAGTGTGTGGGACTTGGTCTATTAGTCCATCTATACTGACCTCCATCAGGTTGCAAATTAAAAATAATTTTTATCTGCATCTAGCTCTGAAAAAATATTTGGGCTTCTAGCAGTGTGTGGGACTTGTTCTATTAGACCATCTATACTGACCTCCATCAGGTTGCAAATTGAATATAATTTTTTTCTGCATCTAGCCATGAAAAAATATTTGGGCTTCTAGCAGTGTGTGGGACTTGTTCTATTAGTCCATCTATACTGACCTCCATCAAGTTGCAAATTGAATATAATTTTTTTCTGCATCTAGCTCTGAAAAAATATTTGGGCTTCTAGCAGTGTGTGGGACTTGTTCTATTAGTCCATCTACACTGACCTCCATCAGGTTGCAAATTGAATATAATTTTTTTCTGCATCTAGCTCTGAAAAAATATTTGGGCTTCTAGCAGTGTGTGGGACTTGTTCTATTAGTCCATCTATACTGACCTCCATCAGGTTGCAAATTAAAAATAATTTTTTTCTTCATCTAGCTTTGAAAAAATATTTGGGCTTCTAGCAGCGTGTGGGACTTGTTCTATTAGTCCATCTATGCTGACCTCCATCAGGTTGAAAATTGAATATAATTTTTTTCTGCATCTAGCTCTGAAAAAATATTTGGGCTTCTAGCAGTGTGTGGGACTTGGTCGATTAGTCCATCTATACTGACCTCCATCAGGTTGCAAATTAAAAATCATTTTTTTCTTCATCTAGCTCTGAAAAAATATTTGGGCTTCTAGCAGTGTGTGAGACGTGTTCTATTAGTCCATCTATACTGACCTCCATCAGGTTGCAAATTGAATATAATTATTTTCTGCATCTAGCTCTGAAAAAATATTTGGGCTTCTAGCAGTGTGTGGGACTTGGTCTATTAGTCCATCTATACTGACCTCCATCAGGTTGCAAATTAAAAATAATTTTTTCTGCATCTAGCTCTGAAAAAATATTTGGGCTTCTAGCAGTGTGTGGGACTTGGTCTATTAGTCCATCTACACTGACCTCCATCAGGTTGCAAATTGAATATAATTTTTTTCTACATCTAGCACTGAAAAAATATTTGGGCTTCTAGCAGTGTGTGGGACTTGGTCTATTAGTCCATCTATACTGACCTCCACCAGGTTGCAAATTGAATATAATTTTTTTCTACATCTAGCTCTAAAAAAATATTTGGGCTTCTAGCAGTGTGTGAGACTTGGTTTATTAGTCCATCTATACTGACCTCCATCAGGTTGCAAATTAAAAATAATTTTTTTATGCATCTAGCTCTGAAAAAATATTTGGGCTTCTAGCAGTGTGTGGGACTTGTTCTATTAGTCCATCTATACTGACCTCCATCAGGTTGCAAATTCAATATAATTTTTTTCTGCATCTAGCTATGAAAAAATATTTGGGCTTCTAGCAGTGTGTGGGACTTGGTCTATTAGTCCATCTATACTGACCTCCATCAGGTTGCAAATTCAATATAATTTTTTTCTGCATCTAGCTATGAAAAAATATTTGGGCTTCTAGCAGTGTGTGGGACTTGGTCTATTAGTCCATCTATACTGACCTCCATCAGGTTGCAAATTAAAAATCATTTTTTTCTTCATCTAGCTCTGAAAAAATATTTGGGCTTCTAGCAGTGTGTGGGACTTGTTCTATTAGTCCATCTATACTGACCTCCATCAGGTTGCAAATTGAATATAATTTTTTTCTGCATCTAGCTCTGAAAAAATATTTGGGCTTCTAGCAGTGTGTGGGACTTGGTCCACTAGACCATCTATACTGACCTCCATCAGGTTGCAAATGAAAAATAATTTTTTTCTTCATCTAGCTCTGAAAAAATATTTGGGCTTCTAGCAGTGTGTGGGACTTGGTCTATTAGTCCATCCATACTGACCTCCATCAGGTTGCAAATTCAATATAATTTTTTTCTGCATCTAGCTCTGAAAAAATATTTGGGCTTCTAGCAGTGTGTGGGACTTGGTCTATTAGTCCACTTATACTGACCTCCATCAGGTTGCAAATTAAAAATAATTTTTTTCTTCATCTAGCTCTGAAAAAATATTTGGGCTTCTAGCAGTGTGTGGGACTTGTTCTTAGTCCATCTATACTGACCTCCATCAGGTTGCAAATTAAAAATATTTTTTTTCTGCATCTAGCTCTGAAAAAATATTTGGGCTTCTAGCAGTGTGTGGGACTTGGTCTATTAGTCCATCTATACTGACCTCCATCAAGTTGCAAATTGAATATAATTTTTTTCTGCATCTAGCTCTGAAAAAATATTTGGGCTTCTAGCAGTGTGTGGGACTTGTTCTATTAGTCCATCTATACTGACCTCCATCAGGTTGCAAATTGAATATAATTTTTTTCTGCATCTAGCTCTGAAAAAATATTTGGGCTTCTAGCAGTGTGTGGGACTTGTTCTATTAGTCCATCTATACTGACCTCCATCAGGTTGAAAATTGAATATAATTTTTTTCTGCATCTAGCTCTGAAAAAATATTTGGGCTTCTAGCAGTGTGTGGGACTTGGTCTATTAGTCCATCCATACTGACCTCCATCAGGTTGCAAATTCAATATAATTTTTTTCTGCATCCAACTATGAAAAAATATTTGGGCTTCTAGCAGTGTGTGGGACTTAGTCTATTAGTCCATCTATACTGTCCTCCATCAGGTTGCAAATTAAAAATAATTTTTTTCTTCATCTAGCTTTGAAAAAATATTTGGGCTTCTAGCAGCGTGTGGGACTTGTTCTATTAGTCCATCTATGCTGACCTCCATCAGGTTGCAAATTGAATATAATTTTTTTCTGCATCTAGCTCTGAAAAAATATTTGGGCTTCTAGCAGTGTGTGGGACTTGGTCTATTAGTCCATCTATACTGACCTCCATCAGGTTGCAAATTAAAAATCATTTTTTTCTTCATCAAGCTCTGAAAAAATATTTGGGCTTCTAGCAGTGTGTGGGACGTGTTCTATTAGTCCATCTATACTGACCTCCATCAGGTTGCAAATTGAATATAATTTTTTTCTGCATCTAGCTCTGAAAAAATATTTGGGCTTCTAGCAGTGTGTGGGACTTGGTCTATTAGTCCATCTATACTGACCTCCATCAGGTTGCAAATTAAAAATAATTTTTTCTGCATCTAGCTCTGAAAAAATATTTGGGCTTCTAGCAGTGTGTGGGACTTGGTCTATTAGTCCATCTACACTGACCTCCATCAGGTTGCAAATTGAATATAATTTTTTTCTACATCTAGCACTGAAAAAATATTTGGGCTTCTAGCAGTGTGTGGGACTTGGTCTATTAGTCCATCTATACTGACCTCCACCAGGTTGCAAATTGAATATAATTTTTTTCTGCATCTAGCTCTAAAAAAATATTTGGGCTTCTAGCAGTGTGTGAGACTTGGTCTATTAGTCCATCTATACTGACCTCCATCAGGTTGCAAATTAAAAATAATTTTTTTCTGCATCTAGCTCTGAAAAAATATTTGGGCTTCTAGCAGTGTGTGGGACTTGTTCTATTAGTCCATCTATACTGACCTCCATCAGGTTGCAAATTCAATATAATTTTTTTCTGCATCTAGCTATGAAAAAATATTTGGGCTTCTAGCAGTGTGGGGGACTTGGTCTATTAGTCCATCTATACTGACCTCCATCAGGTTGCAAATTAAAAATCATTTTTTTCTTCATCTAGCTCTGAAAAAATATTTGGGCTTCTACCAGTGTGTGGGACTTGTTCTATTAGTCCATCTATACTGACCTCCATCAGGTTGCAAATTGAATATAATTTTTTTCTGCATCTAGCTCTGAAAAAATATTTGGGCTTCTAGCAGTGTGTGGGACTTGGTCTACTAGACCATCTATACTGACCTCCATCAGGTTGCAAATGAAAAATAATTTTTTTCTTCATCTAGCTCTGAAAAAATATTTGGGCTTCTAGCAGTGTGTGGGACTTGGTCTATTAGTCCATCCATACTGACCTCCATCAGGTTGCAAATTCAATATAATTTTTTTCTGCATCTAGCTCTGAAAAAATATTTGGGCTTCTAGCAGTGTGTGGGACTTGGTCTATTAGTCCACTTATACTGACCTCCATCAGGTTGCAAATTAAAAATAATTTTTTTCTTCATCTAGCTCTGAAAAAATATTTGGGCTTCTAGCAGTGTGTGGGACTTGTTCTTAGTCCATCTATACTGACCTCCATCAGGTTGCAAATTAAAAATATTTTTTTTCTGCATCTAGCTCTGAAAAAATATTTGGGCTTCTAGCAGTGTGTGGGACTTGGTCTATTAGTCCATCTATACTGACCTCCATCAGGTTGCAAATTGAATATAATTTTTTTCTGCATCTAGCTCTGAAAAAATATTTGGGCTTCTAGCAGTGTGTGGGACTTATTCTATTAGTCCATCTATACTGACCTCCATCAGGTTGCAAATTGAATATAATTTTTTTCTGCATCTAGCTCTGAAAAAATATTTGGGCTTCTAGCAGTGTGTGGGACTTGTTCTATTAGTCCATCTATACTGACCTCCATCAGGTTGAAAATTGAATATAATTTTTTTCTGCATCTAGCTCTGAAAAAATATTTGGGCTTCTAGCAGTGTGTGGGACTTGTTCTATTAGACCATCTATACTGACCTCCATCAGGTTGAAAATTGAATATAATTTTTTTCTGCATCTAGCTCTGAAAAAATATTTGGGCTTCTAGCAGTGTGTGGGACTTGTTCTATTAGTCCATCTATACTGACCTCCATCAGGTTGCAAATTGAATATCATTTTTTTCTGCATCTAACCCAGCCAATAGTTTTGGCCTAATACCACAGTTTGGCCACTCAGCTCTGCTCGGTTCCCATCCATTGCTTTTTTGTGCAAACAACTCCAGAGGTGTGATTAGTTAACCACCAAAATGAGTGGAAAAAGGCCTGCTGCTGGTGGAAAGGGGAATAGGCGTGTTGGGAAGTTGAAAAAAGGTTGTGTCCGTGGGGTAGGTGTTAAAGCAACAGTAACATCTGCAGAAGAAAGACCATCTTCCAGCCAAACTAAAATGTCTACTTCTTTTAGCGGACAATGTGATAAGATCCCTTTCTTACGGCCACGCCAATCGCTACAAATTCCAGATGAGGCACAAAAACAGCAGGTGCTTCAACGGATATCAAGTGCTCCTTTAAGTGGGCTCTCCTCCACATCAACTTCAACATCACAAATACTCCAGTCCTCAAACTTGTCACCCCAATCGCACTTGCTTCCTCACAGCTCCCAAATCTCCAGCTGCCCGTCTGAGTATGAGGTAGAACAGATGGTTGAGTCTGCAGAGCTGTTTACTCATACTATAGCCTGGGAATTAGAGGTCGGCTCCAGCGCTTCTGTGAATCCAGACGAGGAAATGATCAGCACTGATGCCCAGAATCTTTATGAGTCGGATCCAGGACCAGACGCTGAAGGTTCTGACCATAATGTAGACCCTCATTCCCAAACTGTAACTCATGTTGGTGGAGACAATGAGGAAGACGATGATGAGACTCAAATACCTGATTGGAGCGACAACTTTAGTTTTTTGTCAGGGCAGGAACAGGTTGGCTCTGAGGACGACGGGTGTGATAACGCACAGGGTGATGATGATGAGGTTGGAGATCCCACTTACTGTCAACCCACAGTCAGTCAAGAGATGAGGTCAGCAGAGGAGGTGGAGGAGAATGCTAGTGACGACGAGGTCAGGTTGCGCCTTCCTGGACAGAGACGTAGTACTGGAAGCACGTCAACAACTGCATCCTCAAACACAACTCTGCCTCTCACTACAAGTCGTGGTGGCTCTTCAGGTCGCATGGGTGCTAAGCCTTGCATAGCCTGGGCATTTTTTCAGATCGATAAAGATGACCCAACTCGTGTTATCTGTAACATTTGTCAGCAAAAGCTAAGTAGAGACCAAAAAATACATAGTTTGAGTACTTCATGCATGAAACGGCACATGGACATGAAGCATAAGTTGGAGTGGGAAGCTCACTGTGCTACAATGCGGCCTAGCCGGCCGGGCCAATCACCGTCTGGCATATCTTGTGCATCCGCGGCCTCTTCATCCTCTGTGACTGGGGGGACAGCAGTCACACCTGTTTTGGGACGCAGACCTGCCACCTCTTTACCCGCAACAGCCAGCGTGATTGGCAGGTCATCATTTTCTTTGGAGGTGGTAACACCAGCTGGTGTTGAGAGCTGTCCGACATCGATAGCACCACCTTTGGATCAAGGCAACCTAACATGTCCGCCTCCATCTTCCTCACAGACCGGAAGTTTGCCAGGGACACCTTTATCAACCCCGTCTAAGCACAATAGCAAGCCCTCGGTCCCTCAGATGTGGACAAGTAAAAGACCATTTCCTCCTAGCCATGAGAAATCTAAGAGGTTGAATTTCACCATCTGCAAGCTCTTGGCTACAGAAATGCTGCCTTTCCGCCTGGTGGACGCAGAGGATTTTCGAGACCTTATGTCCGTCACAGTGCCCCAGTACCAGATGCCCAGTCGGCACTACTTCTCAAAGAAAGGTGTGCCTGCGCTCCACCAGCATGTCGCACACAACATCACCGCTTCTTTGAGAAACTCTGTGTGTGTCAGGGTGCATTTCACCACAGACACTTGGACGAGTAGGCATGGACAGGGGCGTTACATGTCGCTGACTGGGCACTGGGTAACTATGGTGACAGCAGGACAAGGGGCTGCTGTCCAAGTCTTGCCGTCCCCACGAGTTGTGCGTCAATCCTCTTTATCTCAAAGTTCCTCCACTGCTTCTGCCTCCTCAACCTCCTCTTGGTCCTCCACCTGCACCCAAGGCCTGTCTGGTCATGCCACAAGCTTACTAACTGCGCAGAAGGGATCCGGCACACCTCCTTACTATGCTGGCAGTAGGGCTCAACGTCATCAGGCAGTTTTTACTTTGAAATGTCTGGGAAATGTGAGTCACACAGCTGAGGAGTTGTGGTCAGCTCTGGAGAACCAATTTCATGAATGGTTGTCTCCACTGGACCTGAAACCAGGGAAGGCCGTGTGCGACAATGCTGCAAACCTGGGTGCGGCCCTTCGCCGGGGCAATGTCACACACGTGCCTTGTATGGCTCACGTGTTGAACCTGTTTGTCCAGCAATTTTTAGCCCACTATCCCTGAGTAGATGGCCTTCTGCAGAGGGCACGGTCGCTGTGTGCTCACTTCCGCCATTCGCATCCCGCAGCTCAGCGACTTACATCTCTACAGAAGTCGTTGGGCCTGCCACTTCACCGGCTAAAATGCGATGTGCCTACCCGGTGGAATTCAACTCTGCACATGTTGCAGCGACAGTGGCAGCACCGACAAGCCCTGGTGCAATACGTTCTGATGTATAGCCTGGGCCAACGAGATCCAGAGGTGGGGCAAATCACGCTGGAGGAGTGGTCTCAGGTCAGGGACCTATGCACCCTTCTGCACAGTTTTGAAATGGCGACGAAGATGTTTAGTGCTGACGATGCCATTATCAGCATGACTATTCCGGTGATTTACATGCTGGAGCACATGTTAAACAGAATTCGGAGTCAGGTGGTGGCACAAGAGGAGGTGGAGGAAGTAGAGGAGGAGGAGTTGTATGCGGAAGGGCTAACATCTGCAAGGTCCAGACGGTCGGCAGCACCAAGGCGGCAGGCATGTGAGGGTGGGGGAGATGGTTTTACCAGGGCGCATGGTAGCAGCCAAACTAGTGAGGAAGGTGCAGGAGCACAGGAAGAAGTGGAGGACGAACTGATGGAAGACTCATCAGATGAGGGAGACCTTGATCACATTTCTGTTGTGCGAGGTTGGGGGGAGAGGACAGAGGAAGGAAGCATGATTGTTACCTCGCCACCAACACAACAGGGACTTGGTGCTCCTGGATGCGCAAGACACATGAGTGCCTTCTTGCTGCACTACCTGCAACATGACCCTCGAATTGTGAGAATTAGAAATAATCCTGACTACTGGGTTGCCACACTGTTAGATCCCCGGTACAAAAGTAAATTTGCAGAAATTATTCCTGCCATAGAAAGGGATGCACGCATGCAGGAGTATCAGCAGAGACTGTTGCAAAATCTTACATGTGCTTTTCCACAAAACACCAGTGGTGCACGTAGTGAATCTCACAGTTCCAGCTTGCCAACCGTGGGACCGTCAAGTGTTCAGCACTCAAACCGTAACAGAAACACAGTATCTGCTGGTAACATCAATTTCGCGGAATCATTTCACCACTTTTTTAGCCCATCCTTTGCAAGGCCACAGGAGACAAGAAGTATGACACATAGTCAACGCCTAGAGACGATGGTACAGGAGTATCTCCAAGTAAACATTGAAGCCATGACTGTGTCACTGGACCCTTGCTCTTTTTGGGCTTCCAATCTGGATAAATGGCCGGAGCTAGCCACTTACGCCTTGGAGATCTTGTCATGCCCCGCACCAACCGTTTTAAGCTTTCAAATTACTAATCATGTTTATCTGTATCTTGGCTGGAAAATAATTTGGGCTTTATAGCAGTGTGCAGCACTGATTCTAATAGGCCATCTATACTAAGCTCCACCAGATTTAAAATTATTAATAATTTTTAGCTGCATCTAGCCCGGAAAATAATTTTGGGGCTCCGAGATGCGCAAGACACATAAGTGCCTTCTTGCTACACTACCTGCAACATGACCCTCAGATTGTCAGAATTCGAGATAATCCTGACTACTGGGTTGCCACACTCTTAGATCCCCCACACTCTTCGATCAACCTTTTCATTTTAATAAAGACCAAAAAAATGGTCATTTTTGAAATTATAAGCATTAGCAGGTTATTAGAAACTGAAATCAAACAGTTTTCAACTCAAAACTTTATTCTAGGTGATGTTACATTTGCACATAGGACGCCTTGTTCGAAAGGAGCTTCTGAACTCTCTCGTACATTGAATTTGTCAGGTTTTGGATGGTTTCTGCTTCAATTGTTTTGCATGAGGACAGAATACCCTCCCAGAG
The DNA here is from genome assembly GCF_046119375.1 of Phyllobates terribilis. Classification (NCBI taxonomy): domain Eukaryota; kingdom Metazoa; phylum Chordata; class Amphibia; order Anura; family Dendrobatidae; genus Phyllobates; species Phyllobates terribilis. The sequence continues at coordinate 152,825,254 of NW_027362764.1, read as the reverse complement.
CTGTTGCTTGGATGTGAACTGCCTCCCGCCATCATAGACACTCCTTTAGATGATGCTCCAGAGGTTCTGAATGGGGTAGAGGTCAGGGGAGCATGGGGTCACACCATAAGTTTGTCCCCTTTTATGCCCATATCAGCCAGAGATGCAGATGTGTTATGTGCAGCATGAGACGGTGCATTATCATGCATAAAAATGATCTTGCTGCGGAATACACGGTTCTTCTTCTTGAACCATGGCAGGAAGTGCTCTTTGAGAAACTCCACATACATTATGGAGTTCATCTTTACCCCTTCAGGGATCCTAAAGGGGCCGACAATCTCTCTCCCCATGATTCCAGCCCAAAACATTACTCCACCTCCTCCTTGTTGGCGCTGTAGCCGTGTTTGCGTGGGGTGTCCATCAACCAGCCATCCTCCACTCCATCCATCTGGACCATCAAGCGTTGCACGGCACTCATCCGTGAACAAAACAGTTTTGAAATCAGTCTTCATGTAATGTTTGGCCGACTGGAGCCATTTCTGCTTGTGTGAAGTGGATAGAGGAGGTCGACAGGATGGCGTACGCACAGCTGCAAACCTCTGAAGGACCCTGCATCTTGTTGTTCGGGGGACGTTGGAGGCAAAAGCAGCTTCAAAATCTTGTCTGCTGCTATGACAAGGCTTTTTTGCTGCTGTTCTTTTAACCTGACGTAATTGCCTTTAGGAAAGAGTCCTCAATTTGCCCTTATCAGCACGCACACGTGTGTACTGTGAATCAGCTACATACTTCTTGATTGCCAAGACACTTCATTCTGATCATTGCACAATGTTGATTGTAGTCATGCCTTGACCTAAACACTCCACAATTTGTTGCTTCTCAGCAGCCGACACATCCTTTTTCTTTCCCATTTTGGCAGAAAATGTAGGCTGCTTAATAATGTGGGACAGCCTTCTTAAGTAGTCTTGCCTTTCATTGGACACACCTGCCAAACTAATTAGCACAGGTGTCTGCAATTGCTTACAGTGATATAAAGAGCCCTGACACACATCACCATCAATGAGTTTAACTGACAAACAAACAAATTCTTCCCTTATCACTCCTAAACACTTTTTGCATAATAATTTGGAACACAGTGTACATGTGCTTTTCCACAAAACACCAGTGGTTCACGTAGTGAATCTTACTGTTCTAACTTGCCAACCGTGGTCTGTATGGAGTTGTTCAATAAAGGGCCCAAAATTAAGATAACATAGACGGGAGAGGTTTCTATTAGTTTTGAGCGAACATGCTCGACACTGCTCCGAGCATCACGCTACTCGGGATGTTCGGCGAGCACCGAGCATTTCCTGGTTACTCTGGCGGGAGCTCGGGTCTCCGCCCTGCATGTTTGGCGCTCTTTACAGAGCCAATGAACATACAGGGATTGTCAGCCAGTCACTGTAATTCTGCAGCCATGTTGGTTGTGGGCATTACAGTGATTGGCTGGCCGCACAGCGCCAACTCGAGTATTTAAAACGGGGCGCCGCCATCTTGGACACAGTTGCTCCGGATTAGACAGTGTAGGGACAGCGCTGCTGATTTAGGGAGAGATATAAACTGCGAAATAGTTAGTGTAGGGTCTGTAAAGGCTGCCAGAACAAACAAACAGTCCTTTTCAGGACTAATATCCATCCCAGATACAGGCAGGCAGGCTGTATAGGAGACACAGTGGTTATACCAGCAAACGCTGCATTACAGTCCTGTGTGCTCCTGTTGCTGAAATTGCTGGACTTAGCACCAGGTGTCGGGGGCCAGGAAAAATCCTTTTTTTTTCATCTAAATCCTCCTTTTTTTTTCCTCCTTCACACTGTACAAATGCCCGTCTTATTAACCTTTAGGTGTGTACCCCCCGCCCCCCCCCAGTGTGGTTTCGCAGTTCCACGGGTCAAATCGCTGTACTATCCACTTTTGGGCCTTTAGTATCTAAAAAAAAAGCAGTTTGAGTGTGTCGCTCACTGTTCAGCCGCAAATATCTCTATTTAAAAAAGTGTGGTATACCCAAGTAAACAATAACTGTGGTTTTGCCATCCCACGGTAAAAAATCTCTATTATTCAGCTTTTGGTAGTTTTTTCCGTAAAGAAAAACAGTAGTGTCTCCTGACTGTTGTGACACAAAAATATATCTGTTGAAAATAGCCTTGTGTAGGCCCGACATCCCAGTGTGGTTTCGCAGTTCCACGGGTCAAATCGCTGTATTATCCAGTTTGGGCCTTTGGTATCTAAAAAAAAAGCAGTTTGAGTGTGATGCTCACTGTTCAGCCGCAAATATCTCTATTTAAAAAAGTGTGGTATACCCCAGTAAACAATAACTGTGATTTTGCCATCCCACGGTAAAAAATCTCTATTATTCAGCTTTTGGTAGTTTTTTCCGTAAAGAAAAACAGTAGTGTCTCCTGACTGTTGTGACACAAAAATATATCTGTTCAAAATAGTCTTGTGTAGGCCCGACATCACAGTGTGGTTTCACAGTTCCACGGGTCAAATCGCTGTACTATCCAGTTTGGGCCTTTGGTATCTAAAAAAAAGCAGTTTGAGTGTGATGCTCACTGTTCAGCCGCAAATATCTCTATTTAAAAAAGTGTGGTATACCCCAGTAAACAATAACTGTGATTTTGCCATCCCACGGTAAAAAATCTCTATTATTCAGCTTTTGGTAGTTTTTTCCGTAAAGAAAAACAGTAGTGTCTCCTGACTGTTGTGACACAAAAATATATCTGTTGAAAATAGTCTTGTGTAGGCCCGACATCCCAGTGTGGTTTCGCAGTTCCACGGGTCAAATCGCTGTACTATCCAGTTTTGGGCCTTTGGTATCTAAAAAAAAAGCAGTTTGAGTGTGTCGCTCACTGTTCAGCCGCAAATATCTCTATTTAAAAAAGTGTGGTATACCCCAGTAAACAATAACTATGGTTTTGCCATCCCACGGTAAAAAATCTCTATTATTCAGCTTTTGGTAGTTTTTTCCGTAAAGAAAAACAGTAGTGTCTCCTGACTGTTGTGACACAAAAATATATCTGTTGAAAATAGTCTTGTGTAGGCCCGACATCCCAGTGTGGTTTCGCAGTTCCACGGGTCAAATCACTGTGCTATCCAGTTTGGGCCTTTGGTATCTAAAAAAAAGCAGTTTGAGTGTGTTGCTCACTGTTCAGCCGCAAATATCTCTATTTAAAAAAGTGTGGTATACCCCAGTAAACAATAACTGTGGTTTTGCCATCCCACGGTAAAAAATCTCTATTATTCAGCTTTTGGTAGTTTTTTCCGTAAAGAAAAACAGAAGTGTCTCCTGACTGTTGTGACACAAAAATATATCTGTTGACAATAGTCTTGTGTAGGCCCGACATCCCAGTGTGGTTTCGCAGTTCCATGGGTCAAATCGCTGTACTATCCAGTTTTGGGCCTTAGGTATCTAAAAAAAAGCAGTTTGAGTGTCTCGCTCACTGTTTAGCTGCAAATATCTCTATTTAAAAAAGTGTGGTATACCCCAGTAAACAATAACTGTGGTTTTGCCATCCCACGGTAAAAAATCTCTATTATTCAGCTTTTGGTAGTTTTTTCCGTAAAGAAAAACAGCAGTGTCTCCTGACTGTTGTGACACAAAAATATATCTGTTGAAAATAGTCTTGTGTAGGCCCGACATACCAGTGTGGTTTCGCAGTTCCACGGGTCAAATCGCTGTACTATCCACTTTTGGGCCTTTGGTATCTAAAAAAAAAAGCAGTTTGAGTGTGTCGCTCACTGTTCAGCCGCAAATATCTCTATTTAAAAAAGTGTGGTATACCCCAGTAAACAATAACTGTGGTTTTCCTCTTCCACGGTTCTAATCTCCTCTATATTACCCTTTTTCCATTGATAGTGCAGGTGTAAGCTATTTTTACTTCATTTACAATGGGCAAGGTGCGTGACAAGGGACGTGGAAGTGGACGTTCTGGTGATGGTTCGTGCAGAGGACGGGGCCGTGGCCAAGGTGAAAATGTGCCACAACCAACAGCCACATCTTCTCGCTCCCACTTCTTGACCGAATTACTAGGGAAGCACAGAACAACACCAGTATTGGGAACTGATCAGTGTGAACAGGTTATTAATTGGATAGCAGATAATACTTCCAGTTACCTTGGCACCACCACCTCCGGTCTGTCTTCCACACGGTCAACTCTTAGTAGCCGTGAGTCTCGACCGCATACTCCTCCTCACCCTGATGCTCCTTCCTTCCACCATGCCGAGTGTCATCAGACAGCAAGTGATCCCACACTTGGACACTCTGAAGAGCTGTTCACTGGTCCATTTCCATATTTGGGCCCCTCGCCTGATACGCTTGAAGTGGTGGAAGAGGAGATCCCATGTTGCGATGCCCAAATATTTGAACAGCCACGGCCACAGGAAGTCGACGTTTTCAATCTGTCACAAGAGGTGGATGATGACGAGACACAATTGCCAGGAAGTGAGGAGGAGGATCGTGGTGCGCAAGTGGAAGAGGAGGAGGTGGTGGATGACCTAGTAACTGACCCAACGTGGAAGGAGGACATGCAGAGTGAGGCCAGCAGCACACAGGGGGAGGGAGGCAGAGTACCCCAACAGGCAGGAAGAAGCAGTGTGGTGGCCGCAGACAGAAGGCAGGCATCCGTTCCCCGTAACACCAACACGAGGGACGTTGCCAGTACAAGCGGAAGGTCTTCCAGAGTCTGGAATTTTTTTAAAGACTCTGCTGATAACCCCAAAAAGGCCATATGTTCCACCTGCCATGCCAGCATCAGCAGGGGTGACAAAACTACCAGCCTGACCACCACCAGCATGATCAGGCACATGGCAGCAAAGCACCCGACTTTGTGGGGCGAAACCCAGGGTCCACGACCAGTGTCAGCGGGTGTCACCACTGCTTCTTCCACTGTTGTGCGTGCAATAGAACCCCCTGTTGTGTGTGCAAGGCAATCCCCTGTCCATATTGCATGTAAAGATGCCCCCTCCTCTCAGTCTTCACTTGTTATGGCAGTTTCTCAAGAAACAGCATCAACGTCCACGTCCACGTCCCACCGCAACGTTCAATTGTCCATATCCCAGACCATTGAACGAAAGCGGAAATTCGCAGCTAACGCCCCACAGGCCACAGTCCTAAATTCGTACATTTCACGACTGCTTGCTTTGGAAATGCTGCCTTTTAGGCTGGTGGAGACAGAATCCTTCCGCAATCTTATGGCGGTGGCCATCCCTCGGTACTCGGTCCCCAGCCGACACTATTTTGCCCGGTGTGCCATCCCCCCACTACACAAGCACGTGTCCCAAAGCATCTGCCGTGCCCTCAACAACGCAGTTACTGGGAGAGTCCACCTGACAATGGACACGTGGACAAGTGCTTGTGGCCAGGGACGGTACATCTCTCTGACGGCACACTGGGTAAACATAGTGGAGGCCGGGACCCAGTCGGACCTTGGGACGGAACACATCCTCCCCACACCGAGGATTGCGGGCCCTATGTCAGTCAGAGTTGCCCCCACAGTGTACAGCTCCTGCGCATCCTCCTCCTCCTCCTCCTCATGTTCAGCCTCCATCTCAGATATCACCACATCAGTTACAAACTGGAAGCATTGCAGTACTGCCTCCGCCAAGCGGCAACAGGCTGTGCTGAAACTCATAAGCTTAGGTGATAAACCTCACATTGCTTGTGAGTTGTGGACAGCTGTGAAAGAGCAGGCAGATCTGTGGCTGAGACCGCTGAACCTACATCCCGGCATGGTCGTGTGTGACAATGGCCGTAACCTGGTGGTGGCTCTGAGGCGAGGTGAGATCACACACGTACCATGCCTGGCTCATGTGCTTAACCTCGTGGTTCAGCGGTTTCTTAAATCGTACCCCGAGTTGCCAGATCTGCTCGTGAAAGTACGCCACCTGTCAGCTCATTTTCGCAAGTCGGATACAGCTTCCGCCGCCCTTGCTGTGTTGCAGCAGCGTTTGCAGCTTCCGGCACACCGACTGGTGTGTGATGTCCCCACACGTTGGAACTCTACCCTCCACATGTTGCAAAGGATTTGTGAGCAGAAGAGAGCAGTTGTGGAGTACCAGCTGCAACAAGGCCGTCGATATTCAGGTCAGACTCCACACATAAGACCTCAGGAGTGGACCTGGATGTCTGACATATGTACCATCCTGACAAATTTTGAGGAGGCCACCAAGATGGTGAGTGGCGATGACACCATCATTAGTGTCAGCATCCCACTTGTCTGTCTTTTGCAACGCTCTCTGCAGAGAATTAAAGAGGAGGCATTGCAGCCAGAGTATGATGAGATGGATCAAGAAGCCGTAGCGGGCGATTACACACAGCCCAGCCTCATCTCATTCCAATGTGCATTGGGGGACAATGAGGGAGAGGAGGAGGAGGAGGAGGAAGAACAGGAGCTGCTATCATGCGTTGTAGACGGTAGTACCTGTACAAGTGTCATACCGTCGGTTCAGCGTGAGTGGCCTGAGGACAGGGGGGATGAGGAAGAGGAGGAGGAGGAGAGCATGGTCAGTCGTCATCTTGGTGAGGACACGGAAATCTTGCCCGTTACCAGTCTGGCACGCATGGCTGATTTTATGTTACGCTGCCTTAACCGTGACCCTCGCGTTGTCAAAATGTTGGGTGACAGTCAATACTGGTTGGTGACACTTGTAGACCCCCGCTACAAGGAGAACTTTCACTCTCTTATTCCTGAGGTGGAGAGGTCTACAAAAATGGGACAATACCAGAAGGCCCTTGCTGCAGAACTCTTAAAAAATTCCCATCTGAACACGCTAGCGGCAGAGGTCACAGTTCGTTGCCCAACCAAGGCGTACAGGCGAGAGAGATTCAACTCCAATCCAGCAGAGGCAGGGGAACACTGTCAACGTTCTGGGACAGTTTTCTGACACCCGCCCAGCTTACAGGCCCTGAGGCGCAGGGTACTCTCACAAGGAGTGGAAAGTTTCAAAAGATGGTGAGGGAGTACCTTGCCGATCGTACCAGCGTCCTCCGTGATTCCTCTGTGCCTTTTAATTATTGGGTATCCAAGCTGGACACTTGGAATGAACTCGCTCTGTACGCCTTGGAGGTCCTGGCCTGCCCTGCCGCTAGCGTGTTATCGGAGCGTGTTTTTAGTGCCGCTGGGGGAATTATAACTGATAAGCGCACTCGCCTGTCAACTGACAATGCTGACAAGCTGACCCTTATCAAAATGAACAAGGGCTGGATTGGGCCAGACTTCTCATCACCACCAAATGACAGCAGAGTAACATAAAGTCAAATCCACTGTGTTATTTCGGGAGGTGTATTCACATGCACCGCTACACACCCACACATGGGTATACGCTTCTTCGTTTCGGCTGTTTAATCTTCTTCTCCTTATCCTCAGCCTCCACCACCACTATACCATCAGGGTGCCAGCATTGCAAGTTCCTCCGTCCTTATTTTTGGCAGCTTTTGCTTGCAAGGCATAAGCAAATACTATGGGACACCCACTCCCCAATAATGGGACTTATGTTTGTAATATGCTGTACTGCATAGCTCTTGTAATGGGCATTTCAAGATGCTCCATACTAATTTTTGGCAGCTTTTGCTGGGAAAGCATAAGCAAATACTATGGGACACCCACTCCCCAATAATGGGACTTATGTTTGTAATATGCTGTACTGCATGGCTCTTGTAAGGGGCATTGCAAGTTGCTCCATCCTAATTTTTGGCAGCTTTTGCTTGGAAAGCATAAGCAAATACTATGGGACACCCACTCCCCAATAATGGGACTTATGTTTGTAATATGCTGTACTGCATGGCTCTTGTAAGGGGCATTGCAAGTTGCTTCATCCTAATTTTTGGCAGCTTTTGCTGGGAAAGCATAAGCAAATACTATGGGACACCCACTCCCCAATAATGGGACTTATGTTTGTAATATGCTGTACTGCATGGCTCTTGTAAGGGGCATTGCAAGTTGCTCCGTCCTAATTTTTGGCAGCTTTTGCTTGGAAAGCATAAGCAAATACTATGGGACACCCACTCCCCAATAATGGGACTTATGTTTGTAATATGCTGTACTGCATGGCTCTTGTAAGGGGCATTGCAAGTTGCTCCGTCCTAATTTTTGGCAGCTTTTGCTGGGAAAGCATAAGCAAATACTATGGGACACCCACTCCCCAATAATGGGACTTATGTTTGTAATATGCTGTACTGCATGGCTCTTGTAAGGGGCATTGCAAGTTGCTCCGTCCTAAATTTTGGCAGCTTTTGCTGGGAAAGCATAAGCAAATACTATGGGACACCCACTCCCCAATAATGGGACTTATGTTTGTAATATGCTGTACTGCATGGCTCTTGTAAGGGGCATTGCAAGTTGCTCCGTCCTAATTTTTGGCAGCTTTTGCTTGGAAAGCATAAGCAAATACTATGGGACACCCACTCCCCAATAATGGGATTTAAGTTTGTAATATGCTGTACTGCATGGCTCTTGTAAGGGGCATTGCAAGTTGCTCCGTCCTAATTTTTGGCAGCTTTTGCTGGGAAAGCATAAGCAAATACTATGGGACACCAACTCCCCAATAATGGGACTTATGTTTGTAATATGCTGTACTGCATGGCTCTTGAAAGGGGCATTGCAAGTTGCTCCGTCCTAAATTTTGGCAGCTTTTGCTGGGAAAGCATAAGCAAATACTATGGGACACCCACTCCCCAATAATGGGACTTATGGTTGTAATATGCTGTACTGCATGGGTCTTGTAAGGGGCATTGCAAGTTGCTCCGTCCTGATTTTTGGCAGCTTTTGCTGGGAAAGCATAAGCAAATACTATGGGACACCCACTCCCCAATAATGGGACTTATGTTTGTAATATGCTGTACTGCATGGTTCTTGTAAGGGGCATTGCAAGTTGCTCCATCCTAATTTTTGGCAGCTTTTGCTTGGAAAGCATAAGCCAATACTATGGGACACCCACTCCCCAATAATGAGACTTATGTTTGTAATATGCTGTACTGCATGTCTCTTGAAAGGGGCATTGCAAGTTGCTCCATCCTAATTTTTGGCAGCTTTTGCTGGGAAAGCATAAGCAAATACTATGGGACACCCACTCCCCAATAATGGGACTTATGTTTGTAATATGCTGTACTGCATGGCTCTTGTAAGGGGCATTGCAAGTTGCTCCGTCCTAATTTTTGGCAGCTTTTGCTGGGAAAGCATAAGCAAATACTATGGGACACCCACTCCCCAATAATGGGACTTATGTTTGTAATATGCTGTACTGCATGGCTCTTGTAAGGGGCATTGCAAGTTGCTATGTCCTAATTTTTGGCAGCTTTTGCTGGGAAAGCATAAGCAAATACCATTGGACACCCACTCCCCATTAATGGGACTTATGTTTGTAATATGCTGTACTGCATGTGACATGCCCCCTGGGCCGTGTGTACACGTGTGTGGGATACCCGGTGCCGGGTCTCTGGGGTCTGTAGTCTCCGTGGCGGTGACCCGGTCCCGTGGCTCAGGCTGGTCAAACCAGTGGCAGTCTTTCTTAGGTTTTGAGGTTAATTGTCCGACTGCGTTACCCGTGGATTGAGGTCAGGGAGTACCACCACTGCGAGGCAGACCGCTGAGGCTGGTGTTGTGTGCGGAGCATAGAATGGGATAACTCCCCTCGGGAGGAGTATAGCCTCAGGGCAGTGAGTGTGGATAATGGGGGTGATGGTGCACGCGTGCAGCAGGAATGACTCAGAGTCTTTGCAGTGCAGTTCAGGGTCTTTACTGATGATTATAAGGTAGACCCTCCCGGGAGTACTGGCTAGCATAAGAGGCCTGGTCAGTCTGTGAGCAAGCAGGAGTTCCCCTGGCCAGGTGGAGTTGTAGGCCTCCCCGTCTGTCTGCACTCTTCCTGGCTACCTTTCTGTAAGCGGGTAGAAGTAGCCCACGTCCCTGAGTGTACCGTGAAGTGCTCACCCGTATGGCTGGTGACTTGGGGCCTTCTGTTAGCCTCCGCTCCACGACGGCGGTGCTGGTCCCTTGCTTGTGACTGAGCCTCCGGGCTTCTATGGCCAGAGGACCTGAAATCCCCTGCCGGCTGGTTTCTTCTGCTGGATATATAAGTCCTCACAGCTTCGGACTCATGTGTCCGGTTCCTATTGTCTTCTGCCAGGGCGAGCTCTGCTCAAATTCCAGCCCCTGGTCTTTAGCTCCTAGCTCCTACAGAGCTCCTTGCTGTTACTTTCCCTTGCTCTCACTCTGACTCTGACTGTTCTCTGACTCACTTAACCCCGCCCCAGATCCAGTTTATAAGGGCAGAATTCTCCCCTCCCAGGACTGGGGCAGGAGGATGTTGCATGTTTAAGGGATCCTGACCAGGAAACCTCCCACTTGCTCTCCGAAGTAATATCTCTATTACTGTGGTGACCAGACCCCCGGGGTGCCACACATGGCTCTTGTAAGGGGCATTGCAGTTCCTCATAATTTTTGGAAAGCCTTCCATTCACTGCTTAGGTCAACAGTGCATGGGAGACCCAGTTGCTATAAATGGAAAAAAGGTTTAGTTAACGCGATCTGACCTCCATGTCATTTCCAAGGGGCATTGGAGTGGCTCGAAATTTTTGGTAGGCATTGCACTCACTGTATGCCCTATAACTGTGTAACCGAACCGCTCCTTTTGTTACAGAAACATATCCTACAAGACATATCTGGTTGACTGGCCTGATATTGATGTGAATGGTCCCTGTTCCTCCTGCTCTTTCTCCTTTGCCACTACCCAATCCATCATTTATCACCTGAAGCTTTATTTTAACGGGAGTCATAGAACTTGGATAGTAGCAGGAAAACATCCAGCAATCCTCGGAGGAGGTAGGATATGCGCCAAAACGCTGACCACCTCAGGCCTGGCCGCTACTACATACATGAGCTTGCATTACAACAAAACAAAGCAGATGCTAACTTCTATCATCCTCATCATGCTCCTCACCTTGGCACTCTCAACTCCCCTGATGGAGAAGCCAGGGCCCACCGGAAGAGTCTCATAGTCCGGTGGGCTCGGCCAATGCTGCCCTAAAGCTGGCCAGGCTAAGAAAAGTGTGGGAAAGGTTACCGGGACAAATAGGGGTGGCTGGGGACCGAGTATGGACACCCGGCCACCCCCTGGAGGCTGGGGAGCAAGCGGGGACACCCGGCCACCAGGCGGCTGGAGACTGAGTATGGATACCAGGCCGCCGACACAGCCATGGCGTGGTGGCCAGATTCCGCCTCCACATGCCTAAAAGGCCCAATTTAAAGTGCAAGCAAGCAAGCAGTATGGTATTGCAGCCTGGGGGTGGGTGGGTGGCAGGCTGCATACTTGCGCTTGCATTGCAAGGAATGGGAGAGGTACAATTGAACACTGCCCTGGGACAAGGACTTGAATGGGGATAGTTGCAAGTCTGCAACGACAGGTGCAAGGTGGGAGGCATCTTCACATGTACCATGTACAGGGGTTTGGCATGCACACACTACAGCGGAATAGGCTCTCCTTTCCACTAAATGCACTGGGGAGGGCACAGGTAATGTTTTGGTATACGCGCTTAATCTTATGTATAAGGCACACCAGGACAAATATGGGCGGCTGGGGACTGAGTATGGATACCTCACTGCCGAAGCTGCCATGAGGTAGTGGCCAGCTTCGGCCTCCTCCAAACTAAAAGGCCCCATTTCAAGTGCAAGCTAGCAGTATGGAATTGTAGTCTGGGGGTGGGTGGGTGGCAGGCTGCACACTTACACTTGCATTAAAAGAAAACATAGCAGATGCTAACTTCTGTCATCATCATCATGCTCCTCACCTTGGCACTCTCAACTCCACCGATGGAGAAGTCAGGGTCCACCGGAGGAGTCTGGTTCTCTGGTGGGCTCGACAATGCTGCCTAAAGCAGGCCGGGCTAAGAAAAGTGTGTGGGGGGATGTTCCAAGGAGAAATAGGGGTGGCTGGGGACCGTTTATAGACACCCGGCTGCCCCCAGGCGGCTGGGGACCGTGTGTGGACACCCGGCTGCGGGGCGGCTGGGGACTGAGTATGGACACCCGGCCGCCGGGCGGCTGGGGACTGAGTATGGATTCCAGGCCGCCAACACAGCCATGACGTGGTGGCCAGATTCCGCCTCCACATGCCTAAAAGGCACAATTTCAAGTTCAAGCAAGCAAGCAGTATGGTATTGCAGCCTGGGGGTGGGTGGGTGGCAGGCTGCATACTTGAGCTTGTATTGCAAGGAATGGGGGAGGTACAATTGAACACTGCCCTGGGACTAGAACTTGCATGGGGATAGTTGCAAGTCTGCATCTTCTGATGCGGTAAGGATCACTTATGATGGGCACACTTTTAGACAGTGACCTGGGAGTCAGAGATGCTTCCAGGGGTCTTCCCCATGCTGTTCCCTTGTCTTTTCAGCACTGTATGCATGTGTCATACAGCACATGGCCAGATAAGGTTGTAAAATGTTAAAATGACATTTCACGGTGAATGCATTTGTCATAGTTGAAAGCAATACAAAAGTGCAAAAACGCATAAAAAATGCTACTTGTGAACATAGCCGAAGGTGTGGAGGAGTATTTTTGTTTTTGGTCATTTATTTTAACTTATACACAAGTCTTTACCCTGGAAAGGATGTTCCTTAACATATTTCACAGGAAAAAAGTTTCACTTTCGTTTTTGAACGTTTTATTGTGAGCCTGTAAAAGTGGCTTAATACCTCTGACCACGTTGTTGACAGCAGTGACCTGGGGGTCAGAAATGCTTACTGGGGCGATCCCCATGCTGTCCCCATGTCATTTGAGCACTGTCACTATCGTTTAGGGCACTTGTTAGGCTTTTAAAAGACTGCCGGGGGTGCCACCGCAAAAATGCTCGAGTCTCCCATAGACTAACATTGGGCTCGTTGCTCGGGTCGAGCACCCGAGTATCACGGCGAGCTCGGCCCGAGCTTCGAGCACCCGAGCATTTTAGTGCTTGCTCAACACTAGTCTCTATGAATAGGAATTCCTAAGTATTTGATACCCTGTGAGGGCCAGGCAAAGGGAAAGTTGGACTGGATGGAATCCTGTATGGATTTTGGGAGGGAGACATCGAGGGCCTCAGACTTCGCTGCATTGATTTTAAAATTTGTCCATGTAACAAAGTGATCTATTTCAGCCATAACAGCAGGGATGGATATATGTGATTGAGTGATATATACTAGGACATCATCAGCAAATAGAGAGCACTTGTACTCGGTGCCTCCCACCTCAATCCACCTAATATTGGGGTTATGGCGAATTGATGAGAGCAGGTGCTCCGTCACTAGGATGTATAAGAGAGGGGACAGAGGACATCCCTGCCTTGTCCCATTGGTGATTATGAAAGGTGATAAAAATGTTCTGACGCGCCCCCTGGGCCTTGGGACACCCGGAGCCGGACCCTTTTTGGTGGATGCTGGTGGTTGTAGTCTCCGTGGCGGCGACCCGGTTCCGTGGCTCAGGGCGGTCAAACCAGTGGCGGAACTATTTATGTGGTTTTGATGTCTAAATGTCCGACTATGCCACCCGTGGATTGCGGTCAGAGTGAACCGCCGCTGCAGAGCAGACCGCTGAGGCTGGTGTTGTGGGTGCAGCAGTGCGTAGCATAACTCCCCACGGGAGGAGTATAGCCTCAGGGCAGTGTATGCGGAGGATGGGGGTGATGGTGCAGGGCAGCAGCAGTAATGACACGGAGTCAGTGATGCAGTCCAGGGCCTTTACTCACAGTTCTTATTATCCAGACCACTTCTGCAGGTAACGGCTGCCCACGTCAAACTGTGCTTACCAGGTGAGGGGCTCAGACAACTCGCAGATAACTTTGGAGCGCTTCACAGGACCCCCTTTGTGTGTCCTTTGTCTGGCCTTTCTTACCAACGCTTCTGTTCGGCTGCCTCGGGCCTCCTCTTGGTAAACTTGGCGCCAGTTTCACTGACCCTATGTGGTGCCTTCCTAGCGGGTGTAGCGAGGGGCTGCGCCACATAAAATGTCACAGCCTCCGGTTTCTAGCTGAGGGTCGTTTCCCGCCTCCACTAGTTTCGGGGACCGGTCTCCCCCTTTGGCCTGACCACTCCACGCAGGTGGATTCGGGAGTGCGGTGGCGACTCGCCCGTCTGCACCCCTGGGATCCCTTCGTTCCTCGTTCATGGAACCTTCTCCACTCCTCTTCCTTCTTTCTCCCTCTTCCAGGCCTGGGCCTCTGTTACTAGGCCCGCCTCCGGAGCAGAGCTCATGCAGAGTCCCTGCTCCCTGTCACTACTGCTCAGACTTCTCTGCACTGAACTAAGATGGTTCCCACCTTTTATACTTCCTTCTCAATGCACCCAGGAACTGCTTCCTCCCTGCTCCTGCACTACAGGGTTCCCCTTCCTCAGTGTTACCTCTCCCCACTCCAGCCAGGGACAGGGACTGTCGTGCCCATCTCAGAGGCATATTGGTCGCCCTGCCCCACGGCAATGTGGTGTAATGCATGCAGGTGTCGGGGTCCTGATCCACACTCCATCCTTACCTGAGAGTGAGATATCACACCTCTGGGTGAGGTGTAATACCACTGTAGCAAACAAGCCCTCGGGGTGCTACAGTTCCATTTATCTTCAGCCTAGGTGACGTATTGCGATACGGGGCCGTGATTTTGGCTATAAAAGGGTCCCCTAGACCCCTACCCCAAGCTTTTTAAGAGAATAATATACGGCGTGCCAGGAGACTCTATGGAATGCTTTCTCAGCATCCAACGAGAGTATCTAATTACAAATTTTTAACTGCATCTAGCCCAGGAAATACTTTGTGCCTAGTAGCAGTGTCTGCTAGTCAGCGGATTATCCCAGCTGTTAAGCAAGCTACACCACCTGTAGTTTGGACACTTAATTTTTTCAAAGGAAATGCTTCGGGACCCCGGGATACTCAGTGAAGAGCATCAGGAGGCACCCCAAGGCATAGGGGCTGGGACTGGCGGTAGGACGCCATGCGGTGGACCGCCGAGTTCGATCCTTATAAAAGCTTTTTAACTGCAGCAGCTTTAGTGGACGCTACTGGAGCTGGAATTACGCAGCTTCTGGCATGAGACTTGCCCTCCAATAGATCCTTGTAAAAGGATTTAAAGTGTATTCATTCAAATTAGAGAGACAATTTAAATTAAAAAGTTTAGACTTGCCTCCACCACAGGGGGCTCGCTCGACCCACCAGCAGACAGGCACCAGTATTGGGAGAGGGGGGCTGGCCGTCAGGGTCCACCGCAGCTCTGGCACAAACCCGGTGACACGGAGGTGGCACGGGCAGGAACGGACTGGCCGTGTCGGCTTCTCACTTTTTTGGATTTTAGAAGGGCATGACATGCCTATATCTGTGTCTCCCCCTCCTTTTACTCCTCCACCTCTTTTCTTTTCGCATGACTATATGTACTTCTCACTTTTCCATGTGTTAGTTATGTCTTCTGAGCAGTTTGTCAGCTTTTGGACACCTTTGAAGGTGTTTTCTATGTGTTTTTATGTGTTTTTGTTTGCCTGCCATTGGTTTTAACGGTGTTCGAAGGTGTTCGACGAACAGTTCGACGAACAGTTCGGCGAACACAAGGGTGTTCGACGAACCGAGCCAAACTCGAACACTACGGGGGTGGCTCAACATTACTGGAGAGAGTAACTCCAGTGCTTTGTGTCCTGACAAGGATTAACAGAACCATTTGTTTGCTATACTTTGAGCGGGTGGATCCTCGCTGCCTTATGGACTGTGCTTTGTGCTACCATTTTGTTTTGTTTTCCTGCTTTTGCCAAAAAGGCCGCATTTATTTTTACTTCACCATGGTTTATGCTGCCTGTGTAATAAACCTGGGAAGAATTTAAAGAGACAGTGTTCCCGTGTGTTCCTCCGTGTGCTGTCAAGTGAACCAATCTACCACATTATATATAAAGTTAGATGTGAGATTCAGAATTGCCCACAGTCAAAGTAAAATTCTTCAGAAATAGTTATCTAAAGCCAGCATAATTCAAAGTTAGGATACACTCAGAAAGTGTAAGATATTCCTATGTTGCTACTTTATCCCAATTTATAGTTATATAGTGTGAATAAAGACCTACAGTGGGTACGGAAAGTATTCAGACCCCTTTAAATTTTTCACTATTTGTTTCATTGCAGCCATTTTGTAAATTCTAACATTTTATTTATTTTTTCTCATTAAAGTATACTCTGCACTGAAAAAAACAGAAATGTAGAAATTTTTGCAATTTTTTTAAAAAAGAAAAACTGAAATATCACATGGTCATAAGTATTCAGACCCTTTGTTCAGACACTCATATTTAAGTCACATGCTGTCCATTTCCTTGTGATCTTCCTTGAGATGGTTCTACTCCTTCATTGGAGTTCAGCTGTGTTTAATTAAACTGATAGGACTTGATTTGGAAAAGCACATACCTGTCTATATAAGACCTCACAGCTCACAGTGCATGTCAGACCAAATGAGAATCATGAGCTCAAATGGACTGACCAAGGATCTCAGAGACAGAATTGTGGCAAGATACAGATCTGGCCAAGGTTACAAAAGAATTTCTGCATTACTCAATATTCCTAAGAGCACAGTGGCCTCCATATTCCTTAAATGGAAGAAGTTTGGGACCACCAGAAGTCTTCCTAGACCTGGCCGTTCAGCCAAACTGAGCAATCGTGGGAAAAGAGACTTGGTGAGAGAGATAAAGAAGAACATCAAGATCACTGTGGCTGAGCTCCAGAGATGCAGTAGGGAGATGGGAGAAAGTTCCACAAAGTCAACTATCATTGCAGCCCTCTACCAGTAGAGCCTTTATGGCAGAGTGACCCGACGGAAGCCTCTCCTCAGTGCAAGACATATGAAAGCCTGCATAGAGTTTGCTCAAAAACACATGAAGGACTCCCAGACTATGAGAAATAAGATTCTCTGGTCTGATGAGATGAAGATAGAACTTTTTGGTGAGAATTCTAAGCGGAATGTGTGGAGAAAACCAGGCACTACTCATCACGTGCCCAATACATTCCCAACAGTGAAACATGGTGGTGGCAGCATCATGCTATGGGAGTGTTTTTCAGCTGCAGAGACAGGATGACTGGTTGCAATTGAAGGAAACATGAATGCGGCCAAGTACAGAGATATCCAGGATGAAAACCTCTTCCAGAGTGCTCTGGACCTCAGACTTGACCAAAGGTTCACCTTCCAACAAGACAATGACCCTAAGCACACAGCTGAAATAACAAAGGAGTGGCTTCAGAACAACTCTGTGACCATTCTTGACTGGCCCAGCCAGAGCCCTGACCTAAACACAATTGAGCATCTCTGAAGAGACCTGAAAATGGCTGTCCATCAACGTTCGCCATCCAATTTGACGAAACTGGAGAGGATCTGCAAGGAAGAATGGCACCGGATCCCCTAATGCAGGTGTGAAAAATTTGTTGCATTATTCCCAAGAAGACTCATGGCTGTACTAGCTCAAAAGAGTGATTCTATTCAATACTGAGCAAAGGGTCTGAATACTTATGACCATGTGATATTTCAGTTTTTCTTTTTTTATAAATTTACAGAAAATTCTACATTTCTGTTTTTTTTCAGTCAAGATGGGGTGCAGAGTGTACTTAAATGAGAAAAAAATGAACTTTTTAGAATTTACCAAATGGCTGCAATGAAACAAAGAGTGAAAAATTTAAAGGGGTCTGAGTACCTTCCGTACCCACTGTAGGTCCATCAAGTTAAACCTTCCACAATCAATTGTACATTTTGTCACTCATTTAACTATAACCCACAATGTTATGTGTACTGAGGAAATTATCCAGCCCTTTTTTAAAAGCTGTTATAGTGTCTGCCATCACTACCTCTTGTGGTCAGCATTACACAGTCTGACTGCTCTGACTGTAAAGAATCCTTTATCATTTAGCTGCCAGAATCGCCTTTTTTCCACCCGTAATGAGTGCCCCCTGGTCCTTAGTATGGCCTTTGGAAGGAATAAGTCATGTGCTAGTGTGGCGCCCCTGAGGGTTCGACCGCCACAGGGATGGTGCACTTCTCTAATGGAGTGTAGTGTTCCTCCTCTGAGGTAAGAACAGCGTGATGGTCGGGACCCAACCCTTGCATCCAACACCACATTTCTCCACCAGAGGGGGCTAGTATGCACTAGGTGCTGCCCTCCTGGTTACAAGAAGACTGGGGAACCAAGAGTTAGGGGAACCAGTTAGTGGGTGAGGGTGGAGGACAATTTAGTGACACTTTAAATTTCATATTTAATAAAAAGCCATCTTGGTTCATGGTCTTTTGATGGTTCTTTTTGACTGTTCTACTGTGATCTCCCACCCTGAACGTGGATCCTGTGTGGGCCTGCAGCGGATGGAGACACAGCCCTCGTACCTTGGCCTTGGGTCGAGGGGCAGGTTGTAGACAAAGAATGTCCCAACCCGGTCAAGGACCATGACCAAGAAGGTCCGGAGCTTAGGAGTGTGGCTCCACAGCAAATGGATCCCGGGGAGGATGCAGACGGAGCGGTGTACGCCACATGTCCTCACCACCTGATATATTCAGAGGGAGTCCGGCTGCAAGAGGGGTACTGGCCCCCGACACCCAACCTTGCTACTCTATGTCCTGGTCAGGAAAGCCCGGTAGGCCCTGAGGATCCCACCGGGTATCGGAAGGAGCGGAGCTGCCACCCGTGCCCTTGTTCTGACAGGAGTACAGAGGGAGACCTGGCCTATCTACACGCACAGACAGGAAAGGATACGGTCTGTAGTTCAGGAATACTCTGGTGTGGGGTCCCGATTGAACGCTGGACTTGCTCGGAGGTAGTCGGATCACCGTCCCCGGAGTCGCCTTCCTACTGCCATCTCTAATGTGAGTAAAGCCTTGGAAGTTCACCCCTATGGCCTCCGGACTGTTTATTCTGCGCTACACCGCACGACGAGGCACCCGTTCTCCTCTACTACTACTCCCTCCATCCTGTCTCTCTGCCCTGAGGCCTTGCTCCGCCTGTGGGGAGTAGTAACAACGATGGCTGCCCTAACACCAGGCCTCAGCGGACTGCGGCAGCGCTGGTGGCCTTCACCAGGTGCCACAGGTGGCGTAGTCGGAATCAGCCACTCAACCCGGATAAGCCCACACCATCCTTTTTAATGTGACGACCTTGAGCACGGGTCGGGTCCGGGCCACGGCTGCACCCCATCTCTCCATCACAGGACCCGACTCCGAGTCCTCCTTCTCCCAGGGTAAAGAAAAGGGCTTCCGAGAAGAGGCGTCACACTAGTCCTTTGTACTGACCACACATATATTTATACATGTAAATGAGATCATCTCTGATGTGTCTTTTTTCTAAGATAAACAAGACCAAATTTTTAACCTCTGATATGAGAGGCCTTACATCCCTTGTAATAATCTAGTTGCCCATCTTTGAACTGATTCTAGCTTCTGAATATCCTTTTTAAAATATGGTGCCCAAAACTGGATCCCATATTCTAGATGTGGCCTCACCAGTGATTTATAAAGGGGTAACAATACATTAAGATTGTGAGATTTTATCTCTCTTTTTATACATCCTAAAATCTTGTTTGCTTTTGTGGCTGCTGCTTGACATTGAGTACTGCTGCTCAGCTTACTTGTAACCAGAATATTCACATCCTTCTGTTCTGTAGTACCGAGTATACTCCCATTTAATGTATGTGCAGCAATAGGATTACTCCATCCTAGGTGCATTCTTCTACATTTATCTACACTAAAGGGGTTTTCCCACGAACAAAAGTTCATTTTAAAAATTGTCTGTGTATGTTCCGTACACGGTCGGACACAGACAATTTTTATAATGAACTTTTGTTTGTGGGAAAACCCCTTTAAGCCTCATTTGCCAAGTGTTTGCCCATTCAGACATCTTATCCAGATCGTTTTGCAATATTGTAATGTCAAGATAAGGTTATGGTAGCAACAAGATGTACATGTTATTTACTTTACGTTACTTTACAAATGCTTTTTTAGTTTTTTTACTGTTGCTTTTTTTAGGATGTTTTTACTCACTTGTGGTGTGTTTTTGTGTTAGTGTTTTTTCATGCCTCATGGCCTAGGTGTGTCTTTGTTTAAGTGTTTTTCAATAGGTTTCTCTATAGGGCTTGAAAAACAAATGTTAAATAATGTCTTAATAAAAAAATACCACCCATAAAGCAAAGCAAAACACCACCAAAAAGATGAAAATATATTATAAATTGCCATCGTATGGATCTATTAATTACAGATTACTTGCAATTTTAAAGGTAGTACTAGCTTGTTATAAGGGACATTAAATTTGAATCAAATTTGTCTGGAAAATCCACACAGGCAAATGAGAATTTTTACTGATCTCCTCATTTTTACTCACGACATGTGATCAGATCGATTTGTGTCGAGTCAAATTTTCTGAAATTCGCAGATCCCCCAAAATTGAACACTTAGCAATTTAATTTACTAGTATAAGCCACAAAATAAAATAGCTGGCACCACTTAACAGACTGCTGAGCAGTCACAAAGCGTGCTAATGATGACAGCAGCAGCTAGATGAGCTGCCTTATAATGTCCTGTAGCCAGGATCGGCCTTAGGCTGAGACCCCACTATCAGTATTTGGTCAGTATTCGGTCAGTATTTTTTCTCAGGAGTGGGAGCCAAAACCAGGAGTGGGTGATAAATGCAGAATTGGTGCACTTGTTTTTATTGCCTTGTTCAAATTTTTCATTCGGTGCCCCACAAATTGTTAGTTTCCTCAGACACATGCGGGTATGTTAGTACCGGAGAAAAACCATTATATAGCCTAAGGAGCTGTGGTCTGCTTCACTTCCGGCTGCCGTGAGACCTTTGAACAGCTGAACATGAAGTTGACAGGTATCAGACACAGACAATCTGATATTAATGACCTATCCAAAGGATAAGGAGATTCCATCAATCTTTGATATATGACTGTGGATGAGTACATGCTAAAATACAATTTTTATGCTAAGAATAATATCTGGGTGTCAACCCTAATTTCAAATGTGAAACTGCTTGGTCCGAAATTGCATCTAAGCCTACCTTTTATAATACTGCCTGCTGCGCTGTTGCAGCTAAACCTATCATGTGACACTGCCTGCTGAAACACTGGATCTAAGCCTTGATCTGCTATGTGTAACATGAACTGATTATTGCTATATCAGCTTTCTATAGACCCTAAATATAAAATAATTCAGACAGAATCCCTGTCTTAAGCCCTTTTCACATACTGTATGTGTAAATCAGTGAGCTCAGTGGCTCTGCCCGTGTAGAAAGAACAAGCTGCTGAGCTTAGTGATCTGCTGCAGTGCTGTCAACGTGATGCCAGTGCTACAGACAATAATAGACACTGGGAACAGCAGCGGAGACCTGACAACTGACCTGGGGAGGGTGAGTAAAGCATAGTTTGTTTTATTTTATTATGAACTGCACCTTGGGACACAACTTTCTTGAAAACAGAAACCCCTTTAAGCCATCCATACAAATTAGATAGCTATCAACAAAATCTAGCGGTATTCTAACCTGACACCTTCACAAACAGGAATATTCAGCTCGAGTGAGCAGTCTTCTTTTCTCTATGAAAGTGGCACTGCTTGAGGAGTCTCAACTTGTCAGATCTTTCATCTCTCAGGGAAGAGTCAGGAGACTTCTATACACATTTGGCTGACAGTGTTCAGCCGACTGTATTGTAATGTTTATAGCGGGTATTATTATGAAAAAAGACAGTACCTTAATGAACGCACCTCTTAGGGCTCATTCACACTGGCGTTGATTCTCTCTTACGAGAGTATCCGGCCGATTAGGCTAATGACACTATCAGAGTTTGATCCGCGTGTCACCTTAGTGTGATCCGATTGTCTCACATGAAAGAATCGCAGCACAGGTGAGGAGAAGACAGAGAAGTTAATTTCTCCTTCTCTTCCATTGTCTGTGTCGGACTTGTCATCCGAGTGCAGTCCGATGTTTCACACACATCCATAGACTTGTATGGGAGGGCGTGATCCAAATATCGGTGCCACTCGCAGCATGCTGCAATTATTTTCTCATTCCGAATTGGCATGAGAAAATAACCACAGATCTGCACTGCCTCATAGTATAACATTGGGCCAAGTGTTATCCGAAAAAAACATCACATAGCACTGGACCATCAATTATTCTGTTATACTAGTGGATAAGGCTTGGCTAGATGGGTAATTTAGGCTGGATAATTTCTCGGGGAACAGCATATATTGGCAGTGCTTGCAATGAACTGCTAATCAGGCATACATAGTTGGAATCATTGTGCCGGGATCTGTAACACAGTCCCATATACTGGAAATTAATGTAACTGTCCCCCACACACTGAGTGACTGAGATTGACATGTTGCAATAATTTGATAATAATATATTTTTTTTTATACAGCGTCAACATATCCTGCAGCTCTTTACAATTCAGAATGGACTTGTAAAGACAATAACAGGCATTACAGAGTAATACATAATTCAACAGATACCAAGATCAGTGAGGGTCCTGCTCGCAACCTCACAGTCTATGAGGAAATAGGTGAATGATAAAAAGAGCTTGTATTGTATGGTCCAACCATCAATATAATAAGTAGGGTAATATAATAAATAGGGCATTTAACTAATGCTGCCTAAACCAGTCACCAGCCAGTACGTGTACAAGTACAAATACAGAGTGCTATTAAGTTCATGGAGGGAGTGTAAAGGGCAAAAAGGGAATAGTCAGATTTGTGACGTGAGGTAATAGGTCAGTCAAAATAAATGTGTTTTAGGGCATACCTAAAACTGTGGATACTGGGAATTAAACAAATTGTCCAAGATAATGCATTATAGAGAACTGGTGCAGCTCAAGAGAAGTTTTGCAGACGGCAGTGGTAGGTTCAAATTATTAAGGATGTTAGTCTTAGGTCATAGTGGAACGGAGAATATGGAGATGTAAGTGGGACAGAACTATGGAGAGCTTTGTGGGTGAAAGTGCTAAGTTTGTATAGTATTCTGTAGCGGATGAGTAACCAGTGCAATGGCTGGCACAGTATGGAGGCATCGGTGTAGCAATTGGACAGGAACATGATCTTGGCTGCTGCATTCGAGATGGATTGGAAAGGGGAAAGTTTAGTAGAGGAGTAGGAGTAAGAGCTGTAGGAGTTATGCCAAAAGCACATCTGACCTTTCCTTTTAGGGATCGGTTAAAGTGGATTATAATGATATGTCGTAACATTCTTAGATGGAAATGCTGCTTTAAAAGGTACAAATCCTGAAATTTTGTTTAATAACTGAGACGAACTTATATGAAATTAAATAAAATTTAAGTCTTATTACTGATACATTGTAAATTGAAGGAAGGAACTGCACACCATAAGGCACAAGGAGATGCTTAAATAGGATCTTTCCGGAATATCTCATATTCATAGATTACACTACAGTCAGTGTATAAAAAACATTAAGTTTCTGGTAAATAATTTGTCAGGTGTGTGGTAAATGGTCTCAAAGTTAGAAAGGTCCAGGAGTGGGCTTCCCCAGAACAAAAACAGCAAACCAGGGCCAAGTATTATGCAAGGTAAGTAGTTTGTGTTTTTTACTGGTTCTTCATAAACCCTAAAAAGTACATGAAAAAATGAACACTTGTCTTAGTTTTGCTAAGAACTATTTTTTGCAGTCACCTGGAATACTTTGCTTATATACCTGGCAGGCTGTGTAAGAAGCTAAGTTTTGTTTACATTTAATTACATTTAAGATGATTGTTATATTTTTGAGTATACAATGTAATACCTATCCAGAATAATTCAGCTTATTTAACATCTGCGCCATGAACTTCTGTTACTCTGCAAATAAATACTTTATGATATATGGTTTTTAAATTGGGAGCATATTGAATAGACTTCGTTCACTCTGTTTTTAGCACACTGAGGAATGCCAATATTTTTTTTCTTTTCCATTTTAATGAATCAATCCTACAGTTTAAAGGCTATTATTAATTTATAGAATTTTTACAGGGTTTACCAGAACCCACTTTGCTATGTTTTATAAATTCATATTAATCCAAATCTCAAGATTAAAGGGGTTGTAATTATTCCACACAATGATATTTACATATTTTACAGGGCCCTATTCATCAAGGTGTTTTCACAAGAATTCTGGCATAAAACACCTTGGAATATCCCAAAATTTTTGCTCAAATTTAAGTTGAGACTTTTATTGTTTTTACACTAATTCTGGTCTTCTTTGGCAGAGCTAGAGCAAGATGGGTGTAGAAACGCCTGTCGGGTAAATGCAATATTGTATTAGGGAAAATAACATGTGTAAAGTAGAACATGATTTTCTGCTAATTAGGAAAGAAGTCTAAATTTTACAAGTGAAAATACACCGATCAAAAATTAGCTGAACACTTAAATCACTCATCAGATCTTGATGAACAAAAGAATAGAGCTGAAAAGTTTTATTGAAATAAATTGTGTAATTAATTGTGTAATTTGCTGAGAACATTTTGACATATCAATGGTCAATGGAAACCAGTGAAAAATAATGTCTCAAAGATTTTCAATTGGATTCAGGTCTGAGAAATGTGAGAGCCAGTCCATAGCATCAACACTTTCATCCAGGAACTGTCTTCACAATTGTAAAATCAAAAGCATAGAAATAAAAGGAACTTTTAAAAAAAATTCTAAAGAATTCAACTATAAACATAGCAAAAAGGCAATGGTATTTACAAGCCAAGGTCAAGTTTTAATTAATATACTTTAAAATTCTATAATAAAAAAAAACAAACAACATTATCAGTGCAACAACTTAAAACGAAGGGGAAGTGCCTTACCCTGTTACGGCACTCACAGACCCTACCTGACAGCAGAGGTTGGCACCCTATAACCTGCGCAGTGGTGCCCCCATTCAGCGACGACTCACCTTAGATCACCCTATAGTGACACACAAAATTCCAAAATATAGGGCTAAAAAAAAGTGCAATGTGCAAAAAATATGAGGTAGAGATATGGAAGTCAGTAGCATACAGTATACATTCAATTAAGTATAGTTCAATGACAGAGCTAATAATCATTGTTGAGACACAGGGAATGTAGGGGATTCTCCGTGGAATATTTTTGAAGCGCCGTACTATATGGCTTCGTCCTCTTTAGAGTCTATCTGGACAAATCAATGGAGCCAGATAAATATCCTTTGATATATATGAAACTTATGCCTGATTAACTACTCCTGATGAACCTTGTAAGAGGAAAAACGCATCGAGTTAATTTCTGGGTTGATTAGGCTATATTTGGATTCTATATCTAATGAATTTATGTTTGGGCTGATTTGACTATATTTGATGATATCATGATATCCATCATTATTATGAAGGTTATTTACATATTAAGCTCTGTCCTCAAACTATGCTTAATTGAATGTATACCAGGACTCCCAACATAAATTAAATTTATCTCCTTTTTTCTGCTATTGTATTATGTCTGCTGCTACATTGGATTGATCAGAGCTGCTGGTATATATTTTCTGCCCCTGCCGTATGCTACTGACTTCCATATCTCTGTTAAGCAAATTTGTTCGGCATTTCAAATTCGTGTTCGTGGCTCCTACTTGTTCGCGCAAAAAAAATGTGCTCCACCCACGAACAACCTTGATTTGCCATGCTGTCATGCAGATGTCATCTGCGTGACAGCGTGGCAAATCAGGGATGTTCATGGGCGGAGCCCATTTTTGGCACGAACAAATCGGAGCCCCGAACACGAACACGAATTTGAAATGCCGAACAAATTCGCTCAACACTAATCTCTACCTCATATTTTTTGCACATTGCACTTTTTTTGAACCCTATATTTTTGAATTTTGTTTGTCACTATAGAGTGATCTAGGGTGAGGAGGGTAAGTCGTCGCTGAGCGGGGGCGCCACTGAGCAGGTTATAGGATGCCAATCTCCACTGTCAGGTAGGGTCAGTGAGTGCCGTAACAGGGTAAGGCACTTCCCTTTCGTTTTAAGTTTTTGCACTGATTATGTGGTTTGTTGTTTTTATTATAGTATTTTAAAGTATATTTATTAAAATTTAATTTTTAAACTGTCTAATAAGTAAAAATTCTGTGATCTTTTGGTCTGATCGCCTGTACTATTTCACATTCTTGCTGTGATTTATGATTACCAGTCAAGGTCACAGAAACTAATGCATGAACAGGAAGCAGCAGCTCTCCTTAATAAAGGTGGAGATAACACAGGTGCAAAATACTGATAAAACAACCACTCACCGCCTACCAGTTCATGGAGGAGGTGATTGCCCAGAATTAAAATTGCATACAGATAAGGTTTGTAGAGGGCGCAAGTCACACACATGTATCACACAGTGCCCAGCTAACAGCCTATTAAACAGTCATAATATTAGATCAGGCGGGCAGCCCAGCACCCTATAAGTGTATCATAGAGTGAAAGGCCCCTAGTTTACAAGATCACCATTGATTGGCCTGGCTGCACCCTGTAAAAAAAAATAAAATGTGCAGAAAAATATAATATAAATATGAGTTATTGGTCGATATTTTGGCCACAAAAGATACACAAGCTCGCAACTGACTTCAATGGTCCTCACTGTCTTGCAAGTCCCTACACAAAAGTAAAATCAAAAGCATAGCCAAAGACATAAAAGGAACTTTTAAAAAAATTCCAAAGAATTCAGTTGTAAACATATGGTATATACCAGTCAATGTCACAGAAACTAATACACAAATAGGATGCTGCAGACACCCTTGTGTAATTCGCTGAGAACATGTAGACCAGTGTTTCCCAAAGTCCAGTCCTCACATCCACCAACAGGTCCTGTTTTCAGGGTTTCCATAATGCTGCACAGGTGAGAGAATACCTTGATGTTACTTCCATCACCTGGGCAATGCTAAGGAAATCCTGAAAACATAACCTGCTGGGAGCTGTGAGGACTGGAGTTTGGGACATTATCCAAGCACGTTCACTCAACAGTAATGGGTAAATCTAACAAAATTCCAGTTCACCAAATTGCATGGATTTTCCTGGGGAATTTTATCCACAACAAAGTTATTGACTGTGAGTTGAATGTCCCTTATTATGCTCAGGGGATCTCAACAGACTTTCCACCATCCGGTCCTTGGAACATCTGCTTATCATTAGTGATTAGCGAGCATGTATTGTCAACTCTTTCTGCGAGCAAGTTCTGGTACTTGCCAAGTATTTGCAGCGTGCTCGGCATCTGTGTTAGTGTTACCACGGAGGCATTTGTCACGGCTGTTAGACAGCCGTGACACATGCAGGGATTGCAATCTACTGTTCAAAGACCCCTGCACAAATATGGCCTTCTTGGAAGAGTCACCTAAAGAAAACCTTTCCTGCATCCTCACCATAAAATTCAGTATCAGAAGTATGCAAAGCAACATCTAAATGAGCCTGATGCATTTTGGAAACAAGTCCTGTGGACCGATAAGGTTAATATAGAACTCTTTGGCTACAATGATCAAAGGTATGTGTGGAGAAAAATAAGGGCACAGTATTTCAGAAAAGAACATCTCGCCAACCATTAAGCATGCAGTTGGATCAATCATGCTTTGGGGTTGTGCTGCAATCAGTGGCACAGGGAACATTTCACAGGTAGAGAGAAGAAAGGATTCAATGAAATTTCAACAAATTCTTGATGTAAACATAACACCATTTGTAATAAAGCTGAAGATGAAAGAGGATGGCTTCTACAAGTGGATAATGATTAGTGATGAGCGAGCACTAAAATGCTCGGGTACTCGTTGCTCGGGTCGAGCAAATTGGAATACTCGGGTTCTTGACCCGAGCAACGAGCCCAATGTAAGTCTATGGGAAACTCGAGCATTTTTCAGGCGGCTCCCCCCAGTGGTCTGCAGAGGGCCTAAAAATTGCCCAAATCGATGGGAACAGTGCTCAAATGACGCGCATGCGAAGATGCCTGCTGCAATGCACCTGTCATAAAGACAATCACCATCCATGTCCTTGTCCCAGTGCCGCTTTCAGTTGACCCTACCCCATTCCTTGGAATGCAAGTACAAGTATGCAGCCAGCCACCCACCCACAGGCTGCAATACTATACTGCCAAATTTTTGACAGCTGCTTGCACTTGAAATGTGGCCTTTTAGGCTCGTGGAGGCGGAAGCTTTTCAGAACCTCATGCCAGCGGTGGCCGGATGTCCATACTCAGTCCCCAGCCGCCCCTATATTTCCCGGTATCGCCTCCGCCTTCCACAAGCACGGGTCCCACAACATTACCCTTGACCTACCCAGTGCATTTACTGGGAAGGACCGCCTGATCACAAACACTTGGATAGGTGAATGTGGCCAGGGACGGTACGGAGCCAGTCGACAACTTTTTTTTTGCTGAGAGTTGTATTTAGCTTGGTGAAAGGACTGGCATAGAGGGAAACCGTATCTACCCTGCATGTCATTTCTCCCAGGAAGTCCTGTAATTGAGCTTGTTGCAGAAGCAATGGCAGCCCGTCCAACATCAACTCGCACTTGTCGGTGGTGCTTTGACACACACATCTTTCTTTGCGCATTTAATTCCTTGAATACAGAGTTGGACAATGGCATGATCTGTAATGCGTTTTGAGAAATAACTTTCATAAGCATTACCGATCCACATTAAAAAAGCAGCCATAGAGTGTCCGGGAACCTACCCCCACACTTTTCTTAGCCAGGGCTGCTTTTCGGCAGGGTTGGACAGGCCCACCAGAGAACCGGAGACTCCTCCGGCGGGCCCTGGCTTCTCCTTCAGGAGAGTTCATAGTGCCATGGTGAGGCCATGATGATGATAGAGGCCACCATCTGCTTAGTTTTCTGTTACTTGAATGCAAGTGCAAGTATGCAGCCAGCCAACCACCCACCCACCCACAGGCCGCAACAATAAACTGCCAGATGTCTGGGCAGCTCTTTGCACTTGAAATATGGCCTTTTAAGCTCGTGGAGGCGGAAGCTTTTCACAACCTCATGCCGGCGGCGGCCGGGTGTCCATATTCGGTCCCCAGCCGCCACTTTATTTCCCGGTATCGCCTCCGCCTTCCACAAGCACGGGTCCCAAAACATTACCCGTGCCCTCCCCAGTGCACTTACTGGGAAGGACCGCCTAACCCCAAACATGTGGACAGGTGAATGTGGCCAGGGATGGTACGGAGCCAGTCCACAACTTTTTTTGCTAACAATTGTATTTAGCTCAGTGAAAGGACTGGCATAGAGGGAAACCGTATCTACCCTGCGTGTCATTTCTCCCAGGAAGTCCTCTAAAGCTGCTTGCACTTGAAATGTGGCCTGAACATTGCTGCTGGTACTTTTCTGTGGGAATTTGCTTGCCTCCTACCAGCCTGGAATATTTCCAGCAAACTATGGTACGACGCCATGGTATTAGCACTGCCCCCAGTACCAGTAGTGAAGCCATCCCCAATTTCCTTCTCAGGAATTTTATTTGGTAGACTGAGTTGCTGCCCAAATACATTTTCTCACAAAGGAGCTGAAGATAGAGTGGCAGTAGATGCAAGTTTCTCCAGCCTGTTAGGCATTAGAGGGTGAACGGCAGCACATTGGATCAGTGGTTAGCACTGAAGCCTTGCAGCGCTGGGATCCTGGGTTCAAATCCCAGCAAGGACAACATCTGCAAGGACTTTGTATGTTCACCCCTGTGTTTGCATGTGTTTCCTCCTCAGTAAAAAAGCAGCCATAGAGTGTCCAGGAACCTTCCCACACACTTTTCTTAGCCAGGACTGCTTCTCGGCAGGGTTGGACGGTCCCATCAGAGAATCCTCTGGTGTGCCATGGCTTTTACCTCAGGAAAGTTCATGATAGTGCTAACTTTGCAGCTGCTATGGGGCTCTTGGGCGGGTGAGAAAGGTTAGCCCTCAGAATCAAATCCTCTTGTGGGCACAATGTTTTTCAAACTGAAACAGCTTCTCAGTGGGAGTTGTAGTTCACAACAGCCAAATTCTTTAGCTCGGTGAAAGGACTGGCATAGAGGGAAACTGTATCTACCCCAGCTGTCATTTCTCCTTCACCACGTTCCGCCCATTGTCACACACGACCATGCCTGGCTGTATGTTCAGCGGTGAGAGCCACAGATCAGGCTGCTGTGTTACAGCTTTCAACAACTCTGCAGTGCTGGGCGGTTTGTCAATTAAGCATTAAGCATGTTATCTTCAGCACAGCCTGTTGCTGCTTGGCCGAGGCAGTGCTGCAGTGCGGTCAGCTTGTGACTTATGTGGTCATTTCGGAGATGGAGGAGGAGGTGCATGAGCTGAACAATGTGATTACATGGAGGTTAAATTGGTGACGCTGTTTTTTATACTAAAGAAAAATCCTATTTTTTTTTTTTACATTATTTTTTTAAGACAAATTCACCGGGAAATGTCATTTTAACATTTTACAATCTTATCTGGCAATGTGGTGTGTGACACATCATCAGTCACATCCTTTTTTATTTATGATGGAGGGACTCGGAGAGTCTTATTTTTATAGGGACATCAGACGGCCCTTACTATTCTTAAAGGGCCAGCAGTCGGCCCTACCTATTGTCAGAGAGCCATCAGCCGGCTATGCTTTGTTGCTCCCATTATTAACAAGTGGGTCTCATATACTGTTATTGCGTATCCAGTGACTGCAAGGGCTGCCAAAAATTTGGACGCAACCCAATACCCCTTTGAAGAGACATATAGGAGGGTCTGAGTAAAAAAAATGTTCCCATTATAAAGGAGCGGGTCTCCTATAGTGATAATGCCCACGCTGTGACAGGAAGGTCTGACAAAATTTGGGAAAAACCCCACTAAGAACTTAAAGACACATAGAGCAGGCCCACAGTGACAAGGTACGACATGTTCCCATAAGAAAGGAGAGGGAACGCTATACAGTTATAGGGTATGCAGTGAGTCCAACGGCTGACCAATTTTAGGAAAAACCCCACTAAGAATTTAAAGACACGCAAAGCAGGGCCACAGTAACAAGGTACAACATGTTCCCATTAGAAAGGAGAGGGTCTGCTATACAGTTATAGGGTATGCAGTGAGTCCAACAGCTGACCAATTTTAGGAAAAACCCCACTAAGAATTTAAAGACACATAGAGCAAGGCCACAGTAATGACAAATTCCCATTAGAAAGGAGAGAGTCTGCTATACAGTTATAGGGTATGCAGTGAGTCCAATGGCTGACCAATTTTAAGAAAAACCCCACTAAGAATTTAAAGACACACTGAGCATGGCCACAGTAACAAGGTACGACATGTTCCCATTAGAAAGGAGAGGGTCTGCTATACAGTTAAAAGTAGTGTTGAGCCACCCCCGTAGTGTTCGGGTTCGGTTCGGTTCGTCGAACACCGGGATGTTCCAGGAACTGTTCGTCGAACTGTTCGTCGAACACCTTAGAACACCGTCGAACACCGTTAAAACCAATGGCAGGCAAGCAAAAACACATAGAAATACATAGAAAACACCTTCAAAGGTGTCCAAAAGCTGACAAACTGCTCAGAAGACGCTCTCTTTAAAAAAGCCGGCCGGCAGTTCAGCAGTGGCATACACCGGTACCCGACAATTTAGTCAAGAAGGAATAGAGAATGACACATAGATTAGATGGATAGAAACTTGTCAGTCACATATATAAGAAGTACAGTGACAGTGTTGGTTACTGTACTTGTCATTTAGTGTTAAAATAAAGGATTTATTAAAATCCTTTAATTCCAGGGATTCCAGGGATTTAATTCCAGGGATTTAATCTGACTGCCAGATTGGTGTCGGGAAGTGAATTTTTCCTCAATGATGTAAATTAGCCTATACCGCATGTTTTTTTTGCCTTCCCCTGGATCAACGCTGCGGAATAGCTGCCGTGCACAAGAAATAGGCTGAACTGGATGGACGCTTGTCTTTTTTCGGCCTTATAAACTATGTAAAAAAAAAATTGGCGTGGCGTTCCCCGTAATTTTAGTCTCTAGCGGAGGTTAAGCAGACGGCTGGGGCAGATGTTTGAAGCCTGGGAAGGGGGTAATACCCATGGAGCTTCCCAGGCTACTAATATCAGCCCCCAGCTGAATACCTAGCCTTTACTAGCTATTAAAATGGGGGACCCCCCCCAAAAAAATGACATGGGGTTCCCCCTATTTTAATAGCTAGCAAAGGCTAGGCAGACAGCTGGGGGCTGATATTAATAGCACAGGAAGGGTGCCATGAATATTGGCCCCCTCCCAGGCTAGAAACACCAGCCGTCAGTCGTCCCAAAAATGGCGCATCCATAGGTTGCGCCAATTCTGGCACTTAGCCTCGCTCTTCCCACTGCCCTGTAGCGGTGGCAGTGGGGTAATAGGGTTGGGGTTGATGTCAGCTTATAATGCCAGCTGACATCAAGCCCAGGTTAGTAATGGAGAAGCGTCTATAAGACACCCCCATTACTAACCCCATAGTCAAAGTTAAAAAAACACAAACACCCAGAATAAAGTCCTTTAATTGAAATAAACACACAATTCTTTATTGTTCTAAATTAAACCATACTTACCATCACGCCCATTCCAGCTGAAGCCAACGATCTCCTGCAATGAAAGAAAAATAATAAAGCAACATCATCCTTACCTTTCGATGGTTCCCAGGACAGCTCCAGCTCTGCTACATCGAGATGACAGGCTGGACCGCAGCAGAAAGCTGCCATCCAGCCTGTCATCCCGCAGACACTGAGAAGCGCAGGCATGCTTGCACTCCTCAGTGTCTGGCTGTGCCGGCATCCAGATGAGCCGACAATGAACTCAGCTCACCTCATGCACGTCACTGACAGCGTGAGAGAACTCTCCTGCTGAAGCGCTGAGCGCAGGAGAATTTTCCCACGCTGTCAGTGACGTGCATGAGGTGAGCTGAGTTCATTGGACATGACCTTGGCTCATCTGGATGCCATCAC
Organism: Phyllobates terribilis; assembly: GCF_046119375.1. Lineage (NCBI taxonomy): Eukaryota > Metazoa > Chordata > Amphibia > Anura > Dendrobatidae > Phyllobates > Phyllobates terribilis. The sequence continues at coordinate 152,792,380 of NW_027362764.1, read as the reverse complement.
AGCCTGACACTGAGGCGCGCAAGCAAGCCTGCACTTCTCAGTGTCTGCGGGATGACAGGCTGGATGGCAGCGTTCTGCTGCGCTCCAGCCTGTCATCTCGGTGTAGCAGAGCTGGAGCTGTCCTGGGAACCATCGAAAGGTAAGGATGATGTTGCTTTATTATTTTTCTTTTATTGCAGGAGATCGTTGGCTCCAGCTGGAATGGGCGTGATGGTAAGTATGGTTCAATTTAGAACAATAAAGAATTGTGTGTTTATTTCAATTAAAGGACTTTATTCTGGGTGTTGTGTTTTTTTTAAATACTTTACTAGAAATTCATGGCGGTCATGTCTAATATTGGCGTGACCTCATGAATTTCGGGCTTAGGGCCAGCTGATAATGCCAAGCTGGCCCTAACCCCTTTATTACCCAGTGAGCCACCGCACCAGGGCCCTGGATGAGTTGGGTACAGCGCCAGAAGATGGCGCTTCTATGAACGCGCCATTTTCCGGGGTGGCTGCGGACTGCAATTTGTAGCGGGTGGGGCCCAGAAAGCTTGGGTCTCCCTGTGCTGCAGATTCCAGCCCCCAGCTGCCTAGTTGTACCTGGCTGGATACAAAAATAGGGTGAAGCCCCACATATTTTTTTTTTTAATTATTTCATGAAATTCATGAAATAATTAAGAAAAAAAGGGCTTCCCTATATTGTTGTGTCCGGCCAGGTACAAATAGGCAGCTAGTGATTGGGGGCAGCCCGATCCTGCCTACTGTACCTGGCTGGACACAAATATAGTGCGAAGCCCCACTTCAATTTTTTTTTAATTATTTCATGAAATAATAAAAAAAAAAGGGCTTCCCTATATTGTTGAGTCCGGCCAGGTACAAATAGGCCGCTGGTGGTTGGGGGCAGCCCGTTCCTGCCTGCTGTACCTGACTGGACACAAATATAGTGCGAAGCCCCACGTCAATTTTTTTTTAATTATTTCATGAATTTCCTGAAAAATTTTTTAAAAAATTGACGTGGGGCTTCGCACTATATTTGTGTCCAGCCAGGTACAGCAGGCAGGAACGGGCTGCCCCCAATCACCAGCTGCCTATTTGTACCTGGTTGGACACAACAATATAGGGAAGCCCTTTTTTTTCTTAATTATTTCATGAATTTCATGAAATAATTAAAAAAAAAATACGTGGGGCTTCGCCCTACTTTTGTGTCCAGCCAGGTACAACTGGGCAGCTGTGGCTGGAATCCGCAGCGCAGGGAGGCCCAAGCTTTCTGCCCCACCCCCCCAGCTGCAAATTGCAGTCCGCAGCCACCCCGGAAAATGGCGCATTCATAGAAGCGCCCTCTTCTGGCGCTCTACCCAACTCATCCAGGGCCCTGGTGCGGTGGCTCACTGGGTAATAAAGGGGTTAGGGCCAGCTTGGCATTATCAGCTGGCCCTAAGCCCGAAATTCATGGGGTCACGCCAATATTAGACATGACCGCCATAAATTTCTAGTAAAGTATTTAAAAAAAACACAACACCCAGAATAAAGTCCTTTAATTGAAATAAACACACAATTCTTTATTGTTCTAAATTAAACCATACTTACCATCACGCCCATTCCAGCTGAAGCCAACGATCTCCTGCAATAAAAGAAAAATAATAAAGCAACATCATCCTTACCTTTCGATGGTTCCCAGGACAGCTCCAGCTCTGCTACATTGAGATGACAGGCTGGATCGCAGCAGAAAGCTGCCATCCAGCCTGTCATCCCGCCGACACTGAGAAGCGCAGGCATGCTTGCGCTTCTCAGTGTCAGGCTGTGATGGCATCCAGATGAGCCGAGGTCATGTCCAATGAACTCAGCTTACCTCATGCACGTCACTGACAGCGTGGGAAAATTCTCCTGCACTCAGCGCTTCAGTGTGAGAATTTTCCCACGCTGTCAGTGACGTGCATGAGGTGAGCTCATGTCCAATGAACTCAACTCACCTCATGTACGTCACTGACAGCGTGGGAAAATTCTCCTGCACTCAGCGCTTCAGCGTGAGAATTTTCCCACGCTGTCAGTGACGTCCATGAGGTGAGTTCATGTCCAATGAACTCAGCTCAACTCATGTACGTCGCTAACAGCGTGGGAAAATTCTCCTGTACTCAGCGCTTCAGCGTGAGAATTTTCCCACGCTGTCAGTGACGTGCATGAGGTGAGCTCATGTCCAATGAACTCAGCTCACCTCATGTACGTCACTAACAGCGTGGGAGGATTCTCACGCTGAAGCGCTGAGTGCAAGAGAATTTTCCCACGCTGTCAGTGACGTGCATGAGGTGAGCTCATGACCAATGAACTCAGCTCACCTCATGTACGTCACTGACAGCGTGGGAGAATTCTCACGCTGAAGCGCTGAGTGCAGGAGAATTTTCCCACGCTGTGAGTGACGTGCATGAGGTGAGCCGAGTTCATTGGACATGAACTCGGCTCATCTGGATGCCGTCACAGCTAGACACTGAGGAGCGCAAGCATGTCTGCGCTTCTCAGTGTCTGCGGGATGACAGGCTGGATGGCAGCTTTCTGCTGCGGTCCAGCCTGTCATCTCGATGTAGCAGAGCTGAAGCTGTCGTGGGAACCATGGAAAGGTAAGGATGATGTTGCTTTATTATTTTACTTTTATTGCAGGAGATCGTTGGCTTCAGCTGGAATGGGCGTGATGGTAAGTATGGTTTAATTTAGAACAATAAAGAATTGTGTGTTTATTTCAATTAAAGGACTTTATTCTGGGTGTTGTGATTTTTTTAAATACATTACTAGAAATTCATGGCGGTCATGTCTAATATTGGCGTGACCTCATGAATTTCGGGCTTAGGGCCAGCTGATAATACCATGCTGGCTCTAACCCCTTTATTACACAGTGAGCCACCGCACCAGGGCCCTGGATGAGTTGGGTACAGTGCCAGAAGATGGCGCTTCTATGAACGCGCTATTTTCCGGGGTGGCTGCGGACTGCAATTTGCAGCGGGGTGGGCCCAGAAAGCTTGGGCCTCCCTGCGCTGCAGATTCCAGCCCCCAGCTGCCTAGTTGTACCTGGCTGGACACAAAAATAGGGCGAAGCCCCACGTATTTTTTTTTAATTATTTCATGAAATTCATGAAATAATTAAGAAAAAAAGGCCTTCCCTATATTGTTGTGTCTGGCCAGGTACAAATAGGCAGCTAGTGGTTGGGGGCAGCCCGATCCTGCCTACTGTACCTGGCTGGACACAAATATAGTGCGAAGCCCCACTTCAATTTTTTTTAAATTATTTCATGAAATAATAAAAAAAAAGGGCTTCCCTATATTGTTGTGTCCGGCCAGGTACAAATTATTTCAGGAAATTCATGAAATAATTAAAAAAAAATTGACGTGGGGCTTCGCACTATATTTGTGTCCAGCCAGGTACAGCAGGCAGGAACGGGCTGCCCCCAACCACCAGCTGCCTATTTATACCTGGCCGGACACAACAATATAGGGAAGCCCTTTTTTCCTTAATTATTTCATGAATTTCATGAAATATTTTTTTTAAAAAAATACGTGGGGCTTCGCCCTATTTTTGTGTACAGCCAGGTACAACTAGGCTGCTGGGGGCTGGAATCCGCAGCACAGGGAGGCCCAAGCTTTCTGGGCCCCCCCCGCTGCAAATTGCAGACCGCAGCCACCCCAGAAAATGGCGCGTTCATAGAAGCGCCATCTTCTGGCGCTGTACCCAACTCATCCAGGGCCCTGGTGTGGTGGCTCACTGGGTAATAAAGGGGTTAGGGCCAGCTTGGCAATATCAGCTGGCCCTAAGCCCGAAATTCATGGGGTCACGCCAATATTAGACATGACCACCATGAATTTCTAGTAAAGTATTTAAAAAAAAACACAACACCCAGAAAAAAGTCCTTTAATTGAAATAAACACACAATTCTTTATTGCTCATCTGGATGCCGTCACAGCGAGACACTGAGGAGCGCAAGCATGTCTGCGCTTCTCAGTGTCTGCGGCATGGCAAGCTGGATGGCAGCATTCTGCTGCGGTCCAGCATGTCATCTCGATGTAGCAGAGCTGAAGCTGTCGTGGGAACCATGGAAAGGTAAGGATGATGTTTCTTTATTATTTTATTTTTATTGCAGAAGACATTGGCTTCAGATGGAATGGGCGTGATGGTAAGTATGGTTTAATTTAGAACAATAAAGAATTGTGTCTTTATTTCAATTAAAGGACTTTATTCTGGGTGTTTGTGTTTTTTTTTAACTTTCACTATGGGGTTGGTAATGGGGGTGTCTTATAGACGCCTCTCCATTACTAACCTGGGCTTGATGTCAGCTGGCATTATAAGCTGACATCAACCCCAACCCTATTACCCCACTGCCACCGCTACAGGGCAGTGGGAAGAGTGAGGCTAAGTGACAGAATTGGCGCATCCTATGGATGCGCCATTTCTGGGGCGGCTGACGGCTGGTGTTTCTAGCCTGGGAGGGGGCCAATATACATGTCACCCTTCCTGGGCTATTAATATCAGCCCCCAGCTGTCTGCCTAGCCTTTGCTAGCTATTAAAATAGGGGGACCCCACATCATTTTTTGGGGGGGTCCCCCATTTTAATAGCCAGTAAAGGCTAGGTATTCAGCTGGGGGCTGATATTAGTAGCCTGGGAAGCTCCGTGGGTATTACCCCCTTCCCAGGCTTCAAACATCTGCCCCAGCCATCTGCTTAACCTCCGCTAGAGCCTATAATTATGGGGAACCACACGCCAATTTTTTTTTAAATAAATCCTTTATTTTAACACTAAATGACAAGTACAGTAATCAACACTGTCACTGTACTTCATATATATGTGACTGACATGTTTCTATCTATCTAATCTATGTGTGATTCTCTATTCCTTCTATTCTAAATTGTCGGGTACCGCTGCTGAATTGCCGGCCGGCTTTTTTTAAAGAGACGGTGCATGAAAACACTAATATTTTTTTAAATAAATCCTTTACACTAAATGACAAGTACAGTAATCAACACTGTCACTGTACTTCTTATATATCTGACTGACATGTTTCTATCTATCTAATCTATGTGTGATGCTTTATTCTTTCTGTTCTAAATTGTCGGGTACCGGTGTATGCCGCTGCTGAATTGCCGGCTTTTCATGTTTCACTGTGAGCACTGTTCCCATCGATTTGGGCAATCACTGTAATGCCACAACCACCATGGCTGTGGCATTACATTGAGTGGCAGACAATCCCTGCATGATTGGTGCTCTAAATAGCGTCTGACATGCAGGACACGCTTTTGGTGCAGTTATCGAACATAACCTCGAACAGACAAATTTTTTGCAAATCGTTCGGGTTCGTCGAACAACTTGAACACCGCCCAAAACAGCTCGAATTTGAGATTGGCGAACAGTTCTAGTCGAACACCGCTCATCTCTAGTTATAAAGTATGCAGTGAGTCCAACCGCTGACCAATTTTAGGAAAAACCCCACTAAGAATTTAAAGACACACAGAGCAGAGCCACAGTAACAAGGTACGACATGTTCCCATTAGAAAGGAGAGGGTCTGCTATACAGTTATAAGGTATGCAGTGAGTCCAACCGCTGACCAATTTTAGGAAAAACGCCACTAAGATTTTAAAGACACATAGAGCAGGGCCACAGTAACGAAAAATTCCCATTAGGAAGGAGAGAGTCTGCTATACAGTTATAGGGTATGCAGTGAGTCCAATGGCTGACCAATTTTAAGAAAAACCCCACTAAGAATTTAAAGACACATAGAGAAGGACTACAGTAGCGACAAATTCCCATTAGAAAGGAGAGTCTCCCATAGTGTTGGCCTATGCAGTGAATGCAAGGGCTGCCAAAAATTTGGAGGCACTTCAATGACCCTTGGAAGAGACGTGGAGGAGGGCCTCATAAAAAAATGTTCCCATTAGAAAGGAGCGGGCCTCCTATACTTGTAATGCCCATGCACTAAGTGCACTAAGACAAACATTTACCCCTGGGGGGTATACATGAACATACTGTATAAAAAAAAATTTTTACGGGCATCATAAACACCCTTTAAAAAAATTATGTGGGTGTTGCATCACGGACCACGGTCACCTTGGTGATATGGTGGTGGAGGATGAGGAGAAGGAGGAGGACAAGAGCAAATAGCCAAAATCAGGAAGCGTATACCCATGTGTGGGTGTGAAAAGGTGCATGGGAATACACCTCCCAAGAAAAGACACTGGATTTGAGTTTCTGTTATGCTGCTATCATTCGGTGGTGTTAAGAAGTCTGGCCCAATCCAGCCCTTGTTCATTTTATAAGAGTCAGCCTGTCAGCATTTTCAGTTGACAGGCGGATGCACTTATCAGTTTTAATTCCACCAGCAGCACTAAAAACCCGCTCTGATAAAACGCTGGCGGCAGGGCAGGCCAGGACGTCCAAGGCATAGAGAGCCAGTTCATTCCACGTATCCAGCTTGGATACCCAATAATTATAAGGCACAGCGGAATCACGGAGGACGTTGGTACGGTCGTCAAGGTACTCCCTCAGCATCTTCCCAAACTTTGCACTCCTTGTGAGAGTACCCCGCCCCTCAGGGCCTGTCCGATGGAAGGGTCTGAGAAAACTCTCCCAGAACTTTGACAGTGTTCCCCTGCCTCTGCTAGATTGAAGTTGTGTCTCTCTCGCCTTTACTCCTTGGTTGTCCAACGTAGTGTGCCCTCTGCTGCCAGCGTTTTCAGATGGGAATTTTTTTAATAGTTCCGCAACAAGGGCGTCCTGGTACAACCCCATTTTTGTACACCTGTCCGCCTCAGGAATAAGAGATATAAAGTTTTCCTTGTAGCGTGGGTCTAGAAGTGTCACCAACCAGTAATGATTGTCACCCAAAATTTTGAGAACGCGAGGGTCATGGGAAAGGCAGCGTAACATAAACTCAGCCTTGCGTGCCAGACTACTAACAGGCAAGACTTCTGTGTCTTCACCAAGAGGATGACTGACCATGCTCTTCTCCTCCTCCTCCTCTTCCTCTCTGTCCTGTGGCCATCCATGCTGAACAGACGGTATGACAGCTGTGCAGGTAGTACCGTCTATAGTGCATGAAACAAGCTCCTGTCCTTCGTCCTGCTCCTCCTCCTGTTCCTCATTGTCACCCAATCCACGTTGTAATGAGATGAGGCTTGGCTGTGTGTAATCACCCTGTATGGTCCTTGCTCCATCTCATCGTGCTCCGCCTGCAATGCACCCTCTTTTATTGTGAGCAGAGAGCGTTTCAGGAGACAGAGAAGCGGGATAGTGACGTTAATTATGGCGTCATCTCCGCTCACCATCTTGGTGGAGTCCTCAAAGTTTTGGAGGATGGTATATATGTCTGACATCCATGTCTACTTCTGACGTCTTATGTGTGGAGTCTGAACTGAATACCAACCGCCTTGTTGATGCTGGTACTCAACAACTTCCCTCTTCTGCTCACAAATCCTTCCCAACATCTGCAGTGTAGAGTTCCAATGCGTGGTGACATCACACACCAGTCTGTGAGCCGGAAGCTGCAAACGCTGCTGAAACACTGCAAGGGCTATGGAAGCTGTAGCTGTCTTTTTAAAATGGGCACACAGATGGCGTACTTTAACAAGCAGATCCGGAAGCTCCGGGTAGGATTTGAGAAACCGCTGAACCACGAGGTTAAGCACATGGGCCAGGCATGGTACGTGTGTGAGCTCGCCTTGCCTCAGAGCCGCCACGAGGTTCCGGCCATTGTCACACACGACCATGCCTGGCTGTAGGTTCAGCGGTGTGAGCCACAGATCTGCCTGCTCTTTCAGAGCTGTCCACAACTCTTCAGCATTGTGCGGTTTTTCACCTAAGCATATTAGCTTCAGCACAGCCTGTTGCTGCTTGGCCGAGGCAGTGCTGCAGTGCTTCCAGCTTGTGATTGATGCGGTCATTTCAGAGATGGAGGCTGAATAGGAGGAGGAGGCTGAGGAGGATGAGGTGCAGGAGCTGTAGACCATGGGGACAACCCTGATTGACCTAGGGCCCGCAATCCTTGGCTTCGGAAGGACGTGTTTGAACTGCAGTGATATGTGATATGTGTGATGGAAAACCACAGTTTTAAATAGCTGGCCTGTAGGTTACTATTTTTCACAGCAACTTGGTGTCAATAACTTCACTAATACACTGCAACAAAATTTAAATGAAGGCCAGAAATGCCGGAATTTGGAGCACACTTATATGTGATACGTGTGACGGAAAACCACAGTTTTAAATAGCTGGTCTGTAGGTTAGTATTTTTCACAGCGACCTGGTGTCGATAACTTCACTAACACACTGCAACAAAATTTAAATGGAGGCCAATATTTTCCACATTCACTACAAATTTCTGGATTTTTATCACTGTAATATGGAAAGAATCTATCTGTATTCTGTTGTGGCAACAAGCAAATGGAGCAGAAAAACGTTGTTCTCTGGATTGTTTTTTAAGCAAATAATCAGGATTAAGATAAAAAAAATAATTATCCCTGGCCCCTGATACCTGGGGCTATTTCTAGAAATATTTGTAACAGCAGTAGCAGACAGAACTGGAATGGAGCCTCTTGTGCTGCATGCACTGCAGTCTACCACATACACTGCTTGCCTAGCTCTAGCATATATATATATATATATATATATATATATATATATATATATATATACAGTGGGGGAAAAAAGTATTTAGTCAGCCACCAATTGTGCAAGTTCTCCCACTTAAAAACATTAGAGAGGCCAGTAATTGACATCATAGGTAGACCTCAACTATGAGAGACAAAATGAGAAAGCAAATCCTGAAAATCACATTGTCTGATTTGGAAAGAATTTTGGTCAATTACAAACAAGCAAGATTTCTGGCTCTCACAAACCTGTAACTTCTTCTTTAAAAGACTCCTCTATCCTCCACTCTTTACCTGTAGTACTGGCACCTGTTTGAACTTGTTATCAATATAAAAGACTCCTGTCCTCAACCTCAAACAGTCACACTCCAAACTCCACTATGGTGAAGACCAAAGAGTTGTCAAAGGACACCAGAAACAAAATTGTAGCCCCGCACCAGGCTGGGAAGACTGAATCTGAAATAGGCAAGCATCTTGGTGTGAAAAGATCAACTATGGGAGCAATAATTAGAAAATGGAAGACATACAAGACCATTGATAATCTCCCTCGATCTGGGGCTCCACACAAAATATCACCCCGTGGGGTCAAAATGATCACAAGAACGGTGAGCAAAAATCCTAGAACCACATGGGGGGATCTAGTGAATGACCTGCAGAGAGCTGGGACCAACGTTACACAGGCTACCATCAGTAACACACTACGCCGCCAGGGAGTCAGATCCTGCAGTGCCAGACGTGTCCCCCTGCTTAAGCCATTACATGTCCAGGCCCATCTGAAGTTTGCTAGAGAGCATTTGGATGATCCAGAAGAGTATTGGGAGAATGTCATATGGTCAGATGAAACCAAAGTAGAACTGTTTGGTAGAAACACACCTTGTCGTGTTTGTAGGGGAAAGAATGCTGAGTTGCATCCAAAGAGCACCATACCTACTGTGAAGCATGGGGGTGGCAACATCATGCTTTTGGGCTGTTTCTCTGCCAAGGGACTAGGATGACTGATCCGTGTACATGAAAGAATGAATGGGGGCATGTATTGTGAGATTTTGAGTGCAGACCTCTTTCCATCAGCAAGGGCATTGAAGATGAAACGTGGCTGGGTCTTTCAGCATGACAATGATCCCAAGCACACCGCCAGAGCAACGAAGGAGTGGCTTCATAAGAAGCATTTCAATGTCCTGGTGGCATAGCCAGTCTCCAGATCTAAACCCTATAGAAAACCTTTGTAGGGAGTTGAAAGTCCGTGTTGCCCAGCGACAGCCCCAAAACATCACTGCTCTAGAGGAGATCTGCATGGAGGAATGGGCCAACTTACCAGCAACAGTGTGTGCCAACCTTGTGAAGACTTACAGAAAACATTTGACTTCTGTCATTGCCAACAAAGGATATATAACAAAGTATTGAGATGAACTTTTGTAATTGTAATAAACTAAACTAAACTAAACTAATTGACCAAATACTTATTTTCCACCAAAATTTAAAAAAAATTAAATTTCCAAATCACACAATGTGATTTTCCGGATTTGTTTTCTCATTTTGTCTCTCATAGTTGAGGTTTACCTATGATGTCAATTACAGGCCTCTCTCATCTTTTTAAGTGGGAGAACTTGCACAATTGGTGGCTGACTAAATACTTTTTTCCCCACTGTATGTTTCGGAATACCTAGACTAACAGGACGTTCAATGGACCCTCTTGCTATATGCACTGCAGTCTGCCACATACACTGCCTGCCTAACTCCTGCTATCACCACTGAATATATGCAGCTGGATTAGTCCTCAGAAGGACTGTTAGTTGAGATGGATATATATAGATTTTGTGGAATACCTACACTAACTAATAAACAACCAAATCTCTCCATAGCTCAGCAGCATCTCTCCCTACACTACCTGTTTCCGGGGTAGACTGTGACGAGCATGGCGGCACCAGGTCTTATATTGACCTGATGACACTGTGCGGCCAGCCAATCACTGTAATGCCACAACCAACATGGCTGTGGCATTACAGTGTGTGGCAGGCAATCCCTGCATGTTCATTGGCTCTCTAAAGAATGCCAAACATGTAGGGAGGGGACCAGAGCTCCTGCCCGAGCAACCAGGAAATACTCGCAGAGCGCTGAGCATCTTGAACAGTGAGATGCTCGGGTGAGTACTGAGCAGTGGAGAGCAAGCTCGCTCATCACTACTGAACATCATTCAAAATCTGTGACTAGACCTTAAAATAGCAGTGCATGCAATACGGCCAAGGAATCTCACAGAACTAGAAGAATTTTCCAAGGAAGAATGGATGAAAATCCCGCAAACAAGAATTAAAAGACTCTTGTCTGGTTACAAAAAGCGTTTACAAACTGAAATATTTTCAAAAGCGGTTGCCACTAGGTACTAACCATGCAGGGTGCCCAAACTTTTACTTTGGCACATTTTCCTTTTTGTAATTTTTAAAATGTAAAAGATGAGCATATATATTTTTTTGCCTAAAATACAGAGGAAATGTGTCATCTTTAACTTTATACCTTTTAGAGATCATTTAATCTTCAACTTGCTTAACTGTTCACAATAACAGTAATTTTGACCAGGGGTGCTCCAACTTTTACATGCCACTGTATCTCACTTTTATAATTCACAGTGAATCCAGCTAATGTTCTCATATAGGATTTATGGTCTGTAGACATGTATCACTTATAATCTTATTATTATGGTCATCCAATGTGTTTGTATAAAAAATTGTCTGTTCATGATTTTTTCAGCAGCTGTCCAGAAAAAATAAAAAACAAAGATGGCAACCTTGGTCTGGATAATAGATTTTGGTCTGCATAGGTGGTGTTTTTGAGAGGTTTTACTGTATTTTAGATTGATATTTGCTGTGATCAGCATGTCTTTTTTTTTTACTCTTAAATACAGTATAAAGTTCAAAAAATCCTACGAAAAAGAATCCCTAATTTTTATAACTTGCAGTTTTTCTCAATTGAAGGCGTATGAAGAAAGTGTGAATGGAATTTAATAAAGTTCTAATTTGCTTTGCTTGTCTCCCGGAAACATCTAGAGAATGGCCCAGCATAAACTTGGCCCTAGGACCAATGTGTCCCAACAGTCTGGATAAAATATTGCAATTAGAAACTGTGAAACTAAATGCTAGATAAAAACCTGTAATTGATGCTGTTGTTTGATAAAATAAATGATAAAAGTAATAAGACATAAACAGTGCATTTATAAGAAGGAAAACAAACTAAAAACGGAAAAACTTTTTCAACCATGGCCAGAATGTCTTAAGAATGTTATTAATAACAGTTTTCATACTTGTAAAATTGTATTTGGACAGCGGGGCACTTATAATAATAAAATAATAATTGATTCTTCCTGAATCTGCTTATTAAATTAAAACCACATATTGGTCTGTTTTCATTTAAATAGAAAAAAAGGTAATTTGTTCTAGGCTGTGAAACTTTTTTTTTTACATTTTTATATTTTGTGTAAGCAATGCTGACTGAAACATATAGATGACAAATGTAATAACTTTATCAATATTTACCTACCAGTCACTGTCCACACTTTTAACAAACTAGAAAAATTCAGAAGCCCCTTTAAAGGAGATTTCCTGAAATATATATTTTTTATCTCCATAAGCTTACCCAATGTAAAAATAACAAACGAAGCATTTCTTACCCATTGCACTTTTAGTGCTGCCTCTCTGCTTCTGCCCTTTTTCTTGAAAGTTGGCAGTAACATAACATCTACAGCTTATCACTGCTGCAGGCGATCACTCAGCTGAGCAGTAGATGGCACAAGTCCACTCAGCCCAGTGATTAGATGCAGCGGTAACATGCTGTAGGAGTGATGTCCCCACTGCAATCTGTTAACAAAAACCAGGGCAATGACAGAGAGGAAGTGCTGGGGGTATATAAAGTTTGTTATTTTTTCACCTTGGGAAGCCTATTGACAGATGATCGCTGGCAGCTTACTTCTTCAGCCGCCCTCACTGCTCCCTGCCTGTTGTTCAGTCACCTGTGGCTCCGTTGCACCACATGCTTAGCCCGCTGTTAACTCTGTGCATTTTCCGTTGCCTACTCACAGACAAAAGTCCAGGCCTAAAGTAAACTCCCACCTGGAGAAAAAAACGCAGGGAGCATGGGGATGAATAGAGAGGTGAGCGATAAGCTATTTTTTTTACTTTTTAATCTGTTGCCATATGCTTACATCTTTGGCTGCCCCTACTGCTCCCTGCCTGTGCTCCAGTCACCCGTGCATTCATCACACCGAATCTCTGGCCCAGTGTTGATTGTAGGATGGGACTTCTGGCTTCTAGCAGGCCCTGGAGTTCATTACACATTTTCCAGGGCCTACCCGTGCAAGGAAATCTAGACCTAGTGTGAACATTGAGCTGTAAATGCAACACAACGGAGGTAGAGAGAAGCAGACAGCGGGCATGGAGCAGCAGGGGTTTCTGTAGAGGTCAGCGGTGAAGTGAGTATGAGTATTTTTTATATTTTTACATCTTCTGTTTATTATGATCTAGGTTCTGGAAAGAGAGAACAATAGAGAACATTCACATTGCTGAGAATCAAATTTCCTGGTAAAATCTGCATGGACAAGCGAATAAAAATTTTGTCAGATCCGCTCATCAAACCCTTTTAGCATGTTTGTTGTGTTGTAATTGACCATCACCAATAAGATATCTGAGCATAAAATGAATGGCAAAAGCATTATGGCCTAAGGGGTAAGGTCTCTCCTTATGGAGAGTGACATGCCTGACATGCTCATTCTCCCTAAAGAGACAATTTGCATATCGATATTATGGTGCAGTAAAGGTTCTGAGCTTTGCTGTCTCACAATTTTTGGGTACAAAGGGTAACTATTAGGCCATAAACAAGTCTCTGAGGGAAGTCAATTATTCTCTATGGATTTTGGGTTTGTGGGCCAACTGTACATGTGTAACAAACATGGGGGCCTATCTTGATATATTAGTGAATTATATTTAGCCTAGTTAATGTCTAAATATACACCACTAATGTAAATTGCAGCCCAGGGCAAAAACTAACAATTCAGCTATTGGCCGCAACCATTTAATTTACCTCCTGCAAGTGCTACTAAGTTATTAAGATTTTATCCACCGACTGAAAAAATAACTGCATAAGGTACATTAAGATATTCAGGACATTGCGAAATGTATTTAGGTCCTTGTTTACTTGAAAATCAGAGCTGAGAAAAACCAAACTTAAATGTTCGGTGTTCGTACTGGACAGTTAGTGTCCGGTGCTAAAACACCGAACACAGACTTCTCCCGGAAGTCCATTGCAATGTTCAGAGTTCCGGGGAAAGTCCGTTGCAGAGAGAGAGAATTTTCCAGCTCAGAAGTTCGGGTCCCCATTGTTTTTAATGGTGTTCATGTTCTGGTTCATGTTTGGATACAGTTCTGGTACCAGAACCGAACTTTGGAATAACTTCCACGGTAACACTCATCCCTACTGAAAATATTTTTAAAGAATTGTGGATCTCTGGTCATGTTTTCCCCAGATAAAAATGTAAAGAATACCGTTCCATCTTTAGAAGCCATGACCACCAGATATTATGAAACTGGTTTTTAATTTTATCAACAACCAATTCCTCCATTCTACATAACAAGAAAACTCTAAATTGCAGAAACAAGGGGACCCATTCAAAGGTGTTTTACCACAAATACAAGTTATCACAAGTACACAAGATAAGTGATTGATGTCTAATGACTGGATGTCCCCCCACTAGGAACTCCATCAGTTATAAGAACAAGAATCCTTTGTTCCTTGTTTCATCATAATGGACGGTTGTTATGCATAAGAGTCGCTGCTTTATTTATTGCCTATGGAACTGATGGAGATTTTATAGACAATGGATGAAACATTGCCTCTCCTCTGTTTAAATGGGTGACACAGCAATGGAACTTAAAGTGATCAGACATCTGTCACTGACCTTGTAGATAAATTGTAATTATGGGGCAAACCCAATATATGATGAGATAGAAGAAAGGATACATAAAAAGGTGGATCACGTGGTAATCCAGAACAGTTGAGGAGCACAAAGGAGTCACTTGTCTACACCACCATAAAATATGACAGTGACTGTCTTTTCTCTCCTGAGATCTTCAATATACCTCAGAGAATTGAGAGTATAGGTTATGTAGGGTTACTAATGTCATGTAATAATGGTTCAATAGCTTGTACTTTTCATAGTGTAGCACCCTGAGGACTCGGCTGCTACAGGGGTATTACACCTCAAGCCAGAGGTGTGGTATTCCACTCCCGGGTAAGGATGGAGTGTGGAATTGAGCTCAGATAGCTGCATACACTACATACATCCCATTTCCGGGGGACAGATCGACGGTACTCCCACCAATATATGTGCAGGTACGATAGTGTCTGTCCCTGGCTGGAGTGGGAGGGGGTTGGAACATCCCAGTAGTGTAGGGGCAGATAGGGGGAGCAGTCTGGGTAAGGCTAGGAGCTAATTGGGTGCTGGTCACCTGAGCTCACACATAGAGGGAGTATATAAAGTGGGCACCATCTTAGATCAGGGTCAGTCTGTCAGAGTTTAGTCAGAGGAGCAGAGCAGAGAAGCTCAGCCAGAAGGGCTGACAGGGAGTTGTGGTTCCGGCTGGGCCCAGCTCCAAGGCCAAGAGAGAGAGAGGAGTCAGAAGGACCCAGAGAGAAGAAGAGGGAACCCCAAGACCCCAGAATACAAGCAACAGGGTGAAGGGTTGGCACCCAGGGTACCGGATCCCAAGCTGGCAGAGAGAAAAGCACACCTTAGCCAGAGACCGGAGGTCGTGGGCAGGATCTGCCACGACCCTCACTAAATCCACCAGGAAGGCAGACCAAGTATAGGGTCAGGGAACCCAGAAGGGGTGTACCCACCAAGAGACCCGAGGGAGCCGGACATAGGTGGATCCCTGGTGAGAACGGCCAGAAGAGAGGGAAAGTCAGACAGGAGCTCAGGACCACGCTCCAGAATTACTTGGGGGTTGGCCGAGTCCAGGACCTGGTGGACGCAGCACGGCTCGGGTGGTCGCTTCAGGCCAGAGTGACCATAAGAACACCCGTAAGTAAAAACCCCTGAACTGCACAGCCCGACTCTGAGTCTTCTTGCTGATTCATCCTGCACCTTCACAACCACCATCCTCTACACCTGACCCCCTGAGGCTAATACCCCTCCCGTTGGGGGTTATACTACCAGAAGCTGCACACACACCACCAGCCTCAGCGGACCCTGCTGCAGCGGCGGCTGTATTGACCGCAAATCAACGGGTGGCGTAGTCGACACTAAAGAACATCCAGCAACATCTGTAGGACTGCCACACACTGAGCTTGACACCCTGGGCACGGACCGGGTCACCGCCACTCGGAGACTACAACCCCCATCTGATCCGGCTCCGGGTGTCCCCCAAACAACACTGGCCCAGGGGGCGCGTCAATAGTTTCATGGGTTTTAAGGTTGAAGGTAAACTTAAGTCCATTGAGTTCAACCTATAGCCTAATATGTCAATTCAAAGAAAGGCAAAAACCCATGTGGCAGATGCTAATGGCTCCATATTAGGGAAAATATTCCTTCCCTATTCCACATACTTAAATCAGACTATTTCCCTGGATTAACGTCCCATCACAGAATGATCCATAACCTGCAATATTATATTTTTCAAGAAAGGCATGCAGACCCTCCTTGAATTTTTGTAGTGAATTAACCATTCACCATCATTTAGCAGAGAGTTCCATATTCTCAGTGCTCTTACAGCAATCTTTGTCTATGATTATGATTAAGCCTTCTATCCTCTAGACATAGAGGATGTCCTCTTGTCACCATCGCAAGCCTAGGTGTAAATAGATCATTGGAAAGATCTCTTTACTGTCCCTCTCATTTTTTAAGCAAATGCTTTAAAGATGATATCATGAAAATGTACTTAGGGCTAACTAACAGGAACCCTTGAAATATTTTTTTTTCTCACTAAGAGTGTTCCAAGTACTAGATTCTAGTCACACTATATCATCGAGATGAAGAGTGATACCTCCTTGTTAGCCCTTCACAAAGACTTACACTACTCAAAAAAATAAAGGGAAAACTCAAATAACACATCCTAGATCTGAATGAATGAAATATTTTCATTGAATACTTTGTTCTGTACAAAGTTGAATGTGCTGACAACAAAATCACACAAAAATCATCAATGGAAATCAAATTTATTAACCAATGGAGGTCTGGATTTGGAGTCACCCCCAAAATTAAAGTGGAAAAACACTACAGGCTGATCCAACTTTGATGTAATGTCCTTAAAACAAGTCAAAATGAGGCTCAGTATTGTGTGTGGCCTCCACTTGTCTGTATGACCTCCCTACAATGCCTGGGCATGCTCCTGATGAGGTTGCGGATGGTCTCCTGTGGGATCTCCTCCCAGACCTGGACTAAAGCATCCGTCAACTCCTGGACAGTCTGTGGTGGATGGAGCGAGACATGATGTCCCAGATGTGCTCAATCGGATTCAGGTCTGGGGAACGGGCGGGCCAGTCCATAGCTTCAATGCCTTCATCTTCCAGGAACTGCTGACACACTCCAGCCACATGAGGTCTAGCATTGTCCTGCATTAGGAAGAACCCAGGGCCAACCGCACCAGCATATGGTCTCACAAGGGGTATGAGGATCTCATCTCAGTACCTAATGGCAGTCAGGCTACCTCTGGTGAGCACATGGAGAGCTGTGCGGCCCTCCAAAGAAATGCCACCCCACACCATTACTGACCCACTGCCAAACCGGTCATGCTCAAGGATGTTGCACGCAGCAGATCGCTCTCCACGGCGTCTTCAGACTCTGTCACGTCTGTCACATGTGCTCAGTGTGAACCTGCTTTCATCTGTGAAGAGCACAGGGTGCTCGTGGCGACTTTGCCAATCCTGGTGTTCTGTGGCAAATGCCAAGCGTCCTGCACGGTGTTGGACTGTGAGCAAAACCCCCATCTGTGGATGTCAGGCCCTCATACCACCCTCATGGAGTCGGTTTCTAACCGTTTGTGCAGACACATGCACATTTGTGACCTGCTGGAGGTTATTTTGCAGGGCTCTGTTAGTACTCCTCCTGTTCCTCTTTGCACAAAGGCAGAGGTAGCAGTCCTGCTGCTGGGTTGTTGCCCTCCTACGGCCCCCTCCACGTCTCCTGGTGTACTAGCCTGTCTCCTGGTAGTGCCTCCAGACTCTGGACACTACCCTGACAGACACAGCAAACCTTCTTGCCACAGCTCGCATTGATGTGCCATCCTGGATGAGCTGCACTACCTGAGCAACTTCTGTGGGTTGTAGAGTCCGTCTCATGCTACCACGAGTGTGAAAGCACAACCAACATTCAAAAGTGACCAAAACATCAGCCAGAAAGCATTGGTACTGAGATGTGGTCTGTGGTCCCCACCTGCAGAATCACTCCTTCATTGAGGGTGTCTTGATAATTGCCAATAATTTCCATCTATTGTCTATTCCATTTGCACAACTGCATGTGAAATTGATTGTTAATCAGTGTTGCTTCCTAAGTGGACAGTTTGATTTCACAGAAGTTTGATTTACTGGGAGCTATATTCTGTTGTTTAAGTGTTCCCTTTATTTTTTTGAGCAGTGTATTTCTGTCCTTTTTATTGAGAATACCATTTGTATGATGACAGTTCCCATACCATCAACCTTTAAATGACCTTTAATCTACAGAAGAAATAAAACAAAACTTGGACAGGACTAAAATAAGTTAAACTATAAAGTAAAATGTTCAGATTTACAAGGCGATTTTAGTATTTTAGTCAGATGTAAAATAATTGTAATGACTTAAGTTTTAGCTCAAGGTATCTGTGGAATGTAATTATGTATTTGATGTAGGTAAAACTGTTCAGTTATTTTTCCAATTCCTTTCTAATCACATATTACGAGGATTTAAAGCAAGGCTAAAGGAATATGGTGGTAGAATGTATTTTCATATGCTGCCAAGAAAATCAGTTTTACATAATATGTGGCAAGGCTCCAAATATATCCAGAACTCATATAAAGGTTTTAAATAAATGATTGTTCAAGGGTACACCCATAAGGTTGTGGAGTAAGAACATCCAGAGCTAACAAACATTAACATTCTGGCATCTTACCGTATAATTCATGGCTGGTATTTGTATTTAGTTATATATATATTATTTCTAAATGTATCTGCAGAAACCAATTGTATTATTATATTTTCCTTTATGAGAATAAAAGGACTTAAACTCTAGTGCCATCTATTGGACGTAGCAATCCTACAAGTGAATATTGACTCTTTAACGAGACTTGCCACATGACTTAGCATAAAAGCCAAACCAGACACTCTATTTGCAGACATGTTTTGGGGGGGTTCAGACTTCTTGTTTTGCACTGATGAGGGGTAATTACCCCAAAAACGCTTGTCTGCAAATAGAGTGTTTGGTTTGGCTTTTATCCAATGTCATGTAGCAAGTCTTGACTTTTAGGATTGCTATTTCCAATAAGTGGCACTAGAGTTCTCTTCCTCTATGATGAGGCAATTTGCATATGTAATTTCCCAAAGAAGCATTACATGGCCTATGAGTCACCGGCTTGGCATTCTGCACAAGGAGAGATCCTATCACTCAAATTTTGATAGGCGAGTATCCATAGTTTCTCCTGCGCCTCCATTAAAAAGCGCTGGAATTACGCAGTGTGTGAACACCGCTGCCTAATTCCATCGCTTATAATGGGCACAATAGGAGAAAGCGCGGGACGCAGCTGCGTAAAAAATTGACATGTCAATTCTTAACGCAGCTGCGCTTTCGCGCTGCGTAAAATCACACTGTGTCTGAACGGCAAAGTGAATTTCCCATTCACTTTGCTGGCAGACACAAGGCACATTGCGTATTTTGAAAAAGCGCGCGCAAAAAAGCGCGCGAAAATACGCAATGTGTGAACGCAGCCTAAGTCTGGAACTCCTGCTGGTACCTACCCTATATCTCTATCCCCCTATCAATTGAATCTCTGAATTATTCCATGTTCACACGTTCAGCATTTGGTCAGTATTTTACATCAGTATTTGTAAACCAAAATCATTAGTGTAACAATCAGAGGTAAAGTATAATAGAAACACGTCACCACTTCTGTATTTATCACACACTCCTGGTTTTGGCTTACAACTACTGATGTAAAATACTGACCAAATACGGAACATGTGAACATGGCCTTATTCCCAGATTACTACTCTCATCTTCTTCACTGCTGCAGTTATACAATGCATTACTCTCTGGTGTTTTTGACCAATGTCTTAAGGCTTTCTCTTCCTATCTCTATTACTGAACTATGATCGCTGAAGTGTTTGACCTTAACACAGGGATGTCAAACTCAAACACACAGAAGGCCAAAATGAAAAACTTGGACAAAGTCACAGGCCAACCAGTATACAGTATAATGGGTCCACATAGCTTTGCATGCAGTATAATGGGCCCCACATAGTCCTCCGTATAGTATAATGGGCCCCACATAGTCCTCCTTATAGTATTACGAGCTCAACATTACCTTATATACAGTATAATGGGCTCCACAAAGTACTCCATACAAAAAAATGTCCCCACATAGGGGTGGTGGTTGTGGTGTCACGGGCTAACTATAATCACCCTGCGGGCTACATTTGGCCCACGGGCCAGAGTTTGACATGTGTGCCTTAACATATTGGTCAAACACTCCAAACAGTAATATATTGTATAACGGCAGCAGTGAAAAAGATAAAAATAGTAGTCTGGCGGTAGTTGCCAGGTTCCCTTTGCATCACAATAAAATGGCTATTGCATTACCTGCCTATGCTTTTATATGGGCTATAATAGTCCCTCCTGATTGGCTGCGCTATACCATGTTATACAGTATGATAGCTGCAAGGCATTAGACCACGTGGTCGCACCTGATGTCATGTCAGTCTTCTGTGACTGATACAATCTTCTGCAATGCATAAAAAGGCGACAAGCTTTTTTTTGGCGATTCGCGCATATTGAATATTGTATCTTTTGAATTCTCTGCGAAATTCATAAAATATCACTAAAATTCAAATATGTTACATGTACAAAAATTTGGGGACACACCTCTTAATCTTTGAATATAATAGGCTCATCATTCAGTCACATTGACACAAGTGGAAAAAAATCTAGACCTTAGCCACTCAGTCTGCCTTTTTAAATTGAATTCTAGGTGGGCCACTGGGGAGGCGCCAGATGTTACAGAAGGGCCAGCTGGGGTGTGTAGCCTCACTGGCAGCAGATAATGATGTGGGTCGCTGGACCCCTCAACGCTTCCCTCGTGTCCACAACAATTTCAAAAGCGGGAGGTGGCACTTGTGGATGGTATAGGACCCCTGGGGGCACTCCTGTAGCAGTGGTGTCTGGGTGCAGGTTTTGAAGTGCCTGTGATGTTTGTGCAATCTCAAGCAGCCAGACACGCAGGTGAACTTGTAAAAATAACAATTTTACTGAATGAGGTAACAGGGTACAGTCTCTAGTACAGGCAAAGTTCACAGTATATTGTGCATACGCAAGTTATGGTTTTCTCCTCATGAGACAAGCATTGTTATTGTCCAGGGCGGTTGGAACAGGGTTCTCTTCACTTGCTTGTACAGGAAATGCTATGCACAGTTCAGGAAATATTAAACTGATAGAGGGACTTTCACAGATTGGCTCTCTGTGGAAAACACACTAAAGTGTGGATGTAATCATAGTTTTTATCCCACCGTTCCCTCTTGCAGGGGATAGGTTTAAACAAATTCAGTGGCGTGGCAGCCACGTGGATCTGGTCCTGGCTAGAAGCGATTAGGATAACCAGAGAGCAGGAGAGTACATGTACAGCTTTCTCTCTCCTGACTAGAAGACACTTCACTCTTTTTGTGAAGGAGATTATGTGAGGAAAAATGTCCCCACAGCGTAGACTGGCATTGAAAACTCTTCTCTGAGAGAATAATGTCTCTCCTCAATCTTCCTGAGGCAGCAGGAACCACCCACAACTGGTTTGTAGCAGCGTTCTAGTCAGAGTGTGAGCCCTGAGCTGGGAGACTCCTCCCAGCCATTGCTATGGCCACCACTTGTTGTGAGGAGAATAATCATTACTTCATATACACACACTGGCCAGCAAATGGCAGGAAAGTACAATTTACAATGCAAGGAAGTACAATTTACAATGCAATGTATTATATCCCCTAATTCAGTGCACCAAATGGAACAAATCTAGTACAACACTACAACTGTCTCATTTAGCAGTAGTAGAACGGGTACCGGGATGCCACAATTGAGTGTTGAGCATAATGCATACTCTGCTGACTCAATAGCTGCAGGGTCCAAACCTTTGCTAGCATTAACACAACACAAAAACTGGCCTGGGAGGTTTATGGTATGGGTTTCCATGGCCAAGCAGCTGCATGTAAGTTTTACATCAGCAAGAGCAATGTCAAATGTCAGGTAGTGTACAGCACACAGTCACTGGACTCTAGACCAGTGGGCACATGCTCTGTAGAGTAACCAATCACACTGCTCTATCTGGCAGTCTAATGGGTGAGTCTGGGTTTGGGAATTACCTGGAGAATCTTGTTTGCCTGATTGCATTGTTTTAACTGTAAAATTATTCCAGTATGACTGCGTCCCAGGGCAAAAATTTACGCCCATAAAGGCATGAATAGGTGAATTTCATGTACTGAACGTGACTGGCCACCACAAAGGCCTGACTTCAACCTTAGCAAACACCTTTTGAATGAAATAGAACGAAGATTGTATGCCAGGCCCTCTCTTCCAAGATGGATGTCTGAACTCATCGATGCTCCTTTAGATGAGTGGGCAAAAATTCCCACAGACACAATCCAAAATCTTATAGAAAGTCTTCCCAGAAGTGTGGACCAACTCCATAATTATTCCTATGGATTTAGAATGGGATGTCATAAAATCTCCTGTTTATGTAAAGTGGACACACGGTCTAGCTCAGTCACGGTGAAGCACAGAGCCCAGGGTAATGTTCAGCAATATAGAGGAGAGATCTCCAGCATCAAGTCTCCAAGTAAAAGCTTTATGGCTTTATTGCATTAACCGTCCATCCAGTTACGGACATGATGAGCAGTAGCTGCTGTTGCGTTTCGCATCACCAAAGGGACTTAGTCTCAAAATTTTATCTGGAGATAGAGTGTTGAAGATCTTTCCTCTATATTCTTATCATTAATTGAAGGTATTGCAAAGATATAATTATATGGCACAGTACCATTTGTAGGATAATGATCAGATTTGAAAGCTTCTTTAAAGAGTGCTCTGCTCAACTATAACTCAGCACCTAAGTAATAGCCTTACCAGAGTCGGAACATATTAGGTAGAGTTATCAATAGTGTTGTGTAATGCATAACATAGGTTTATTTAAGGGAACCATGGGCAGCGCTGTAGAATAAAACATTCATCTGTGCAATAACAGAGCGAGTCTCTGCTTCAGTCTGGTTCCTTTTAAATTTCACGCGTGGCATGAAAAATTTGCGATACTTTTCATTACATTATTTTATGCTTCGCGTACATTTATATCATTCTTTTGTAGAAAAAAGACACATATTTTACTTTAAGTTAATGAACAGCATCCTTTTAAAAGCACTTCTTAAAAGTAAAAGGGGCTAGTGTAAAAAGTGTATGACACTTTTCTTTTCCTGCAAAATAGACAATTAATGCTAGATAATATGGACAAATAAACAAAATATCTTTGTTCCTCTGCTTCTTATTACACATGCTTTAAATCTTATCTGCGGCTGGCTATCATTTGGACTTTCAACAGCAATACAAGATACTGTACTCATTTACTGATCTCAATAGGACCTGCATACAGATTAGCCCACTAGTGACGGCCAAATCAGACTGAGATTATTACAGGTATGTTTGTGATTGAATATAAGAAAAGTAATCTGTATTAAAGTAGGAGAAAGACATAAATAATGTATGCTGCTTGTTATCCAAATTAATACTGTGTTACATCCATATCTCTTCTCACCCCTACTACCTCTACATTTTTTCTATGGCAATAATGCAGTTCCAATTTCATACATTCAATGTTTGCGTATTATAGCATTTCAGAGTGCAGGCATATTTTCTTGGTTATATTGAATTGTTGTGATAGCTTGCACCTGTTCCCACTCGTCATATTCTGTTTGGAGGTGCTGGTCAGTTTTTTTAAAATTTGTACAACGCTCCTTTCTGACTGAGCACTCCTCCCATCAGCCTAAGACATTTTTAATTAGAGTTAAAAATTAAAATTGTAGGCTTTCATCGCGGGAGAGGCATATAAGATTAGGGTCCCATCAAAGTGGTACACCTTGCCATGGCTGATGGGTACTCATGAATTGGCCAATTTGTGCACTAAGTACCTTCATTTTTAACATATTTTTATAGCAGTAATGCAGTTCTAATTTCATTTATTCAATGTTTGCATATTATAGCTGTATTTTCTTGGTTTTATTGAAAAGTTGTGACGGCTTGCACCTGTTCAAACTTGTCTTTGGAGGTGCTGGTCAGTTTTTTTTAAATCATGAATTGTTGGCAATCAAGAGGGTCTTCAAGGAAGGTGGCAAACAAAGTTACTGTTATCACGGACCACAAAAATTAGGCTTATTTAGAATTAGCGAAGACTAAACACTAGGCAAGCTAGATGGGTTTAAATCTTCTCTAGATTTGATTTTTTTGGTGACATTCAGGCTATGTGCCCACGATGCAGAAATGAAGCAGAAAATTTCTGCAGCATTTCTGCATCTCCCTGGCAGAAAAAAACGCATGCAGATTGTGCATGCGTTTTTCCTGCAGAATACATGCGGATCCACATGCGGGTTCACATGCGTTTCCGCATGCAGATTGACAAGCACTTTCCAGGCGATAGCATCACTTGGAAAGTGCTTGACAACTAGGTCACACTGTATAAATCCATGCAAACAGCATGGATTTATATAGTGTGACCGTAAAAATTAAAACAAATAAAGCTATACTCACCCCCGAGGCCCCGGCGTGGCTGCAGCGCTGCTTCCTGGCTGGTTCCCGGCTGCCGGCATATCGCGAGACAGAGCGGTGAAGGGCCTGCGGTCATATGACTGTGACGTCACCGAAGGTCCTTCAGCGCTGCTGGCATTCAGAGAAAAGACGCCGGACAGGTGAGTATAAGCTTTATTTGTTATTTTATTCTTTTTTTACAGGTACAATGGTACCCAGGTCTGGATGAGAGTCTCCTCTCCTCCAGAACTGGGTACCATCCGCACATAGAGACGCATAGAAGCCGCTTGTAAAAATGTACAGTTGCGGTTTCTATGTGTCTCAATGCAAGTCAATGGCGGGAGTTCCGCTGCGCTTCCGCAAAATTAAATGACATTCTGCGGATTTTTGTACGCAGCATAAACGCTGCGGAAAAATCCGCAGCATGTGCATAGAACATGCGGAATCCCCTTGGGGACCATGGGGTGCGGATTACCTAGCGTTTTACAAGCGTTTCCGCTGCGGAAATTCCGCAGCATAAACGCTTGGAAAACGCTACGTAGGCACACAGCCTCAGTATTAAATGTCACCTGGTATTAAAAATGCCTCTCCTGAAGTTGCTGTTCTATGTGTAACTGAACAAATTCTTATTCTAAGTGAGGGTATTATTGTGTTTTTTGTTTCACTAGATCTCATTAAGGAGATCTGTAGATAGGATACCATGGCGACTGGAGGTCTGCTGAAGGCCCTCATGACTACCATGTCAGAGCTCCTATAAAGTTCCACCACAGGCTGTTATAGATCTGATTCAAGTCTCCTGGAAGACAAAAGAAAAACACATTTTTAAGAATATTAAAATTTATAAAAAGAGCCACCCTAATTTTAACCTAAAAAGACATTATTAAAATAAATTATTCAAATATTATAAAAATATTGGGTATTGCCACATCTGTAAAGGTCTGATCTATCAAAATATATAATTACTAACCTATAATTCTAAACACTGTAAGCAGAAAAAAAACAAATAACAAAATGCTAGAAAAGCTGTTTTTCTGTCACTGCGTCTCCCCCTGTAAAGTGCAATAAAAAGCGATGAAAACATTGTATGCACCCCAAAAATAATTCCCTCACAAAGTTTTAATGATAGAAAAATAAAAAATATATGTTTCTAAGACAACAAACCAATTATTTTTATTTATTTTTACCTATTTCAGATTTATCTATCTTTTACCACTAATATAAAAATAAAAACTGACCTGATGAATTATGTTGTCATGTAATTTTTACAGCAAAATGAAATCCATAAATACATTACCCCAAAGCTAATGATGGAATTGTGAGTAGTGGGGGGTATTTCCCACATGACCACATTAGAATTTTTTTCTTGTTTTTTTAGTTCAATATCTGGTAAAATTATGTCACAAAAAATTATAACTTGTGCCACAAAAAACAAGCCTTTGTAAGATCCCTGGCGGCGTGCAGGCATGGCTTACCATCTCCCACCATGCAAGACTGCCAATTTACCTATCAGTCCTGGCAGCACACTTTGCTCCATTACTTGCTGTGTGCATGTCTCTTGTCTGATTGCTTTGGGCGGCGGCGCTGTTACTTCCTGATTCTCAAAGTTACAGTGTGCGCAGTCCTAATGCATCCCCAGTCTATTGCTGTGAGTCACTGGATACTTAAACCCCCTCCACCGAGTAGGAGGTGCCTGAGCAACGCTTTCTTTCAGTGTGTTCTGTGCAACTGAGTTGCCAGGTCCTGTCCTCTATCTTGTCTATTTCTGCCACCCTGGGGGCTGACTACCCAGGCCCGTTACCTGTATCTGTGACTTCTAGTCTGTTTCTGCCACCCTGGGGGCTGAGTACCCAGGCTCGTTCCAGTATCTTGCTCCAGGTTCAGTTCCTGTCTGAACTGTGTCCTTGCCCGTTACCTGTTTGTCTCTATGTCCGATTCTTTCCTTTTCCTGCAGTGTCTGAACCTGCACCTAACTCCAACTCATTGTCTCTGTACTTCTGTTTGTGAGTTTTGTGTCCACTCGCTACTTCATTGCAAGTACCTTGTGTGTATCTGGTTCTGCTTGTCCCGTTTCCCTGCCTCCGTATCTACCTCCTGTGTTCTAGCTATCTTCCTGTGTTTCCCCCATCTGTTTCATGTGAACAGAGCCCTGTCCTGTCTGCCTGCACCTGCAGTTCCGCTCTGCTCCGCTTGTCCTCCATGCCTGCGGTTCCGCTCTGCTCCGCTTGTCCTCCGCGCCTGCAGTTCTGCTCTGCTCCGCTTGTCCTCCACGCCTGCGGTTCTGCTCTGCTCTGCCTGTCCTCCGTGCCTGCGGTTCTGCTCTGCTCTGCTTGTCCTCCGTGCCTGCGGTTCTGCTCTGCTCCACTTGTCCTCCGCACCTGCGGTTCTGCTCTGCTCCTCTTGTCCTCTGCGCCTGCGGTTCTGCTCTGCTGGTCCTCTGCGCCTGCGGTTCCTCTCTGCTTGTCCTCCGCACCTGTGATTCTGCTCTGCTCTGCTCCGCTTGTCCTCCGCGCCTGCGGCTACTCTCTGCTCTGCTCCGCTTGTCCTCCACGCCTGCGGTTCTGCTCTGCTCGTCTTCCACGCCTGCAGTTCTGCTCTGCTCTGCTCCGCTTGTCCTCCGCGCCTGTGGTTCTGCTCTGCTCCACTTGTCTTCCGCACCTGCGGTTCTGCTCTGCTCTGCTCCACTTGTCCTCCATGCCTGCGGTTCTGCTCTGTCCTGCTTGTCCTCCGCGCCTGCGGTTCTGCTCTGCTTGTCCTCCGCGCCTGCGGCTCTGCTCTGCTTGCCCACCACACCTGCAACTCTGTTCCAGTATCTCAGTCTGTACTGGTCCCTATCCAGCCTGCTTTCCTGCCTACCAGTACCCACCTGTCTGCATACCAGCCGTGCCTGCCAGTACCCACCTGTCTGCATACCAGCTGTGCTTGCCAGTACCCACCTGTCTGCATACCAGCCGTGCCTGCCAGTATCCACCTATCTGCATACCAGCCTAACCTGCCCATTCTTGCATTCCCCGGTTTGGGTCAACAGCTGTGACCGGGATCTGACCTGGAGTAGCACCTGGGCCACCTCCCACGTCCCTCCTCAGACCACGGAGTCGATTGAGCCACCGTGTGTTCGTGGTCGGATCTGGCGAGGCCCCTAGTCACGCCCCTCCAGGCACTCCTCGGTTCGTGGCCCAGTGGGACCACTAACCACGCTCACGCCAGTCAGTCTGGGCGTGAGCGTAACAGCCTTCATATGGCTTTGTTGAATGAAATTTCAAAAAAGGTATGCGTTTTGGAGGAAGGGGAAGAAAAAAACAACACTCAGACAAGAAAATCCCCCTGTAATGAAGGGGTTAAGCCATACGAGGAAACAGTATAAAATAAGCCCCCAAAAACTGGGAGCCAGAGACCTTAGAAGATTAAAAGTAATATTATATTCTATAAGCATGTATTAATGATCTTCTTACTTTCTTTCCTGAGTGGAGTCATGCAGGCAAATGACAGATGTGAATGTAATAATGCATAAATACAACGACCATGAAACATATCAATGAGGCTACAAACAGATTGTATGTAAAGTAGAAATGTGCTTAGAAAAGGCAAGGCAAAAAACCCATATGACAAAGCAAGTATGTGCCATGAAAGTGAAAGAAAGGGGAGAGTCATTGACAAACTTAATGGTGTGCTAAAGAAGTGTGAGCAAATCTCTGAGATCCAATTCATGAAGTTGACTGTAAATTCACTTCAGTTTTACAACCCAGATCAGCAGACTTAAAACTTACATTGCAGCAGCAGGGATAATTTTGAACTTATATTTACCTTAGCATATGGCAAATTAGATAATATTTGCTATTCATATATAGTACATAAATATAACATTTGTGGCAGCAGAACATAAAGATTTACTGAGAAAAGCACAAATGAGTAATGTATGGTTACGTGCACTTTCATCTACAGCATTGTACATCTATATACCTGCTGACAATGCACTATATTTACCCATCTTATAGACTGTAAGCTTGTTAGCAGGGCCCTCACTCCTCCTGTACCTGATGAACTATGTGTTACTTTGTGATGTCTTTATTGGTGCCATATAATTAAAATTATTATTATTTATTAGCCATGCAAAAAATGTAGCCTAAAATGATCTTAGAATATATTACCTCAAATCTGTCTCTTTGATCATATCACCTATGACTCCATACTACCATACCACTTTGTGCTTTTAAATAAATATATATATATATATATATATATATATATATATATATACAGTTCAGACCAAAAGTTTGGACACACCTTCTCATTTAAAGATTTTTCTGTATTTTCATGACTTTGAAAATTGTACATTCACACTGAAGGAATCAAAACTATGAATTAACACATGTGGAGTTATATACTTAACAAAAAAGTGTGAAACAACTGAAAATATGTCTTATACTCTAGGTTCTTCAAAGTAGCCACCTTTTGCTTTGATGACTGCTTTGCACACTCTTGGCATTCTCTTGATGAGCTTCAAGAGGTAGTCACTGGAAATGGTTTTCACTTCACAGGTGTGCTCTGTCAGGTTTAATAAGTGGGATTTCTTGCCTTATAAATGGGGTTGGGACCATCAGTTGTGTTGTGCAGAAGTCTGGTGGATACACAGCTGATAGTCCTACTTAATAGACTGTTAGAATTTGTATTATGGCAAGAAAAAAGCAGCTAAGTAAAGAAAAACGAGAGGCCATCATTACTTTAAGAAATGAAGGTCAGTCAGTGTGAAAAATTGGGAAAACTTTGAAAGTGTGCCCAAGTACAGTTGCAAAAACCATCAAGCGCTACAAAGAAACTGACTCACATGAGGACCGCCCCAGGAAAGGAAGACCAAGAGTCACCTCTGCT
The DNA here is from genome assembly GCF_046119375.1 of Phyllobates terribilis. Lineage (NCBI taxonomy): Eukaryota > Metazoa > Chordata > Amphibia > Anura > Dendrobatidae > Phyllobates > Phyllobates terribilis. The sequence goes on along the minus strand of NW_027362764.1, from coordinate 152,762,922 downwards.
TCTGAGGATAAGTTTATCCGAGTCACCAGCCTCAGAAATCGCAGGTTAACAGAAGCTCAGATTAGAGACCAAGTCAATGCCACACAGCGTTCTAGCAGCAGACACATCTCTACAACAACTGTTAAGAGGAGACTTTGTGCAGCAGGCCTTCATGGCAAAATAGCTGCTAGGAAACCACTGCTAAGGACAGGCAACAAGCAGAAGAGACTTGTTTGGGCTAAAGAACACAAGGAATGGACATTAGACCAGTGGAAATCTGTGCTTTGGTCTGATGAGTCCAAATTTGAGATCTTTGGTTCCAACCACCGTGTCTTTGTGCGACGCAGAAAAGGTGAACGGATGGACTCTACATGCCTGGTTCCCACCGTGAAGCAGGGAGGAGGAGGTGTGATGGTGTGGGGGTGCTTTGCTGGTGACACTGTTGGGGATTTATTCAAAATTGAAGGCATACTGAACCAGCATGGCTACCACAGCATCTTGCAGCGGCATGCTATTCCATCCGGATTGCATTTAGTTGGACCATCATTTATTTTTCAACAGGACAATGACCCCATACACACCTCCAGGCTGTGTAAGGGCTATTTGACCAAAAAGGAGAGTGATGGGGTGCTACGCCAGATGACCTGGCCTCCACAGTCACCAGACCTGAACCGAATCGAGATGGTTTGGGGTGAGCTGGACCGCAGAGTGAATGCAAAAGAGCCAACAAGTGCTAAGCATCTCTGGGAACTCCTTCAAGATTGTTGGAAGACCATTTCCGGTGACTACCTCTTGAAGCTCATCAAGAGAATGCCAAGAGTGTGCAAAGCAATCATCGAAGCAAAAGGTGGCTACTTTGAAGAACCTAGAATATAAGACATATTTTCAGTTGTTTCACACTTTTTTGTTAAGTATATAATTCCACATGTGTTAATTCATAGTTTTGATGCCTTCAGTGTGAATGTACAATTTTCATAGTCAAGAAAATACAGAAAAATCTTTAAATGAGAAGGTGTGTCCAAACTTTTGGTCTGTACTGTATATATAATATATATATATATATACACAGTAGATATATATGTATATATATATATATATATATAGTATATATATATATACAGTTATATGAAAAAGTTTGGGCACCCCTATTAATCTTAAGCTTAATGTTTTATAAAAATTGGTGTTTTTGCAACAGCTATTTCAGTTTGATATATGTAATAACTGTTGGACACAGTAATGTTTCTGCCTTGAAATGAGGTTTATTGTACTAACAGAAAATGTGCAATCTGCATTCAAACAAAATTTGACAGGTGCATAAGTATGGGCACCCTTATCATTTTCTTGTTTTAAATACTCCTACCTACTTTTTACTGACTTACTAAAGCACTTTTTTTGGTTTTGTAACCTCATTGAGCTTTGAACTTCATAGCCAGGTGTATGCAATCATGAGAAAAGCTACTTCAAGTGGCCACTTGCAAGTTGTTCTCCTGTTTGAATCTCCTCCGTAGAGTGGCATCATGGGCTCCTCAAAACAACTGTCAAATGATCTGAAAACAAAGATTATTCAACATAGTTGTTCAGGGGAACGATACAAAAAGCTGTCTCAGAGATTTAACCTGTCAGTTTCCACTGAGAGGAACATAGTAAGTTAATGGAAGAACACAGGGACAGTTCTTGTTAAGGCCAGAAGTGGCAGGCCAAGAAAAACATCAGAAAGGCAGAGAAGAAGAATGGTGAGATCAGTCAAGGACAATCCTCAGACCACCTCCAGAGAGCTGCAGCATCAACTTGCTGCAGATGGTGTCACTGTGCATCGGTCAACTATACAACGCACTTTGCACAAGGAGAAGCTGTATGGGAGAGTGATGCGAAAGAAGCCGCTTCTGCAAGCACGCCACAAACAGAGGCGGCTGAGGTATGCAAAAGCACATTTGGGGAAGCCAATTTCTTTTTGGAAGAAGGTCCTGTGGACTGATGAAACCAATATTGAGTTGTTTGGTCATACAAAAGGTGTTATGCATGGCGGCAAAAAAACACAGCATTCCAAGAAAAACACTTGCTACCCACAGTAAAATTTGGTGGAGGTTCCATCATGCTTTGGGGCTGTGTGGCCAATGCCGGCACCGGTAATCTTGTTAAAGTTGAGGGACGCATGGATTCCACTCAGTATCAGCAGATTCTTGACAATAATGTTCAAGAATCAGTGATAACGTTGAAGTTACGCAGGGGATGGATCTTTCAGCAAGACAATGATCCAAAACACCGCTCCAAATCTACTCAGGCATTCATGCAGAGGAACAATTACAATGTTCTGGAATGGCCATCCCAGTCCCCAGACCTGAATATCATTGAACATCTGTGGGATCATTTGAAGAAGGCTGTCCATGCTCGGCAACCATCAAACTTAACTGAACTGGAATTGTTTTGTAAAGAGTAATGGTCAAAAATACCTTCATCCAGGATCCAGGAACTCATTAAAAGCTACAGGAAGCGACTAGAGGCTGTTATTTTTGCAAAAGGAGGATCTACTAAATATTAATGTCACTTTTCTGGTGAGGTGCCCATACTTATGCACCTGTCAAATTTTGTTTGAATGCAGATTGCACATTTTCTGTTAGTACAATAAACCTCATTTCAAGGCAGAAACATTACTGTGTCCAACAGTTATTACATATATCAAACTGAAATAGCTGTTGCAAAAACACCAATTTTTATAAAACATTAAGCTTAAGATTAATAGGGGTGCCCAAACTTTTTCATATAACTGTATATATATATATATATATATATGTGTGTGTGTAGAGGATATAGAAAGTCTAAACAACCCTGTTAAAGGGCCAGGTTTTTGATATGTAAAAAAATCATTCAAAGAATAATCATTGCCTAATGTTTTCCACCTTTAATGTCACCCATAATCTGTACAAATCCATTAAAAAGCAAAGTGAAATCATTTTGAGGTGGAAATTGAAATGCCAAGACTAAAATAATGTGGTTGCATAAGTGTGAACACCCTCTTATAATTGGGGATGTGGTTGTGTTCAGAATTAATAAATCATATTTTATTTTCTTAGTTGCATTATACAGCAAAAGCAATGGTCTGTAAACAGCTTATAACACAGCAAAGGCATCTCATTGTTGAAATGTATTCATCAGAAGAAGGGTACAAAAAAAATCTTTCCAAGGCATGAAATGTACCATAGAACACTGTGAAGATGGGCGTAACTGTGACCATTCCCTAGAACTGGATGTCTCTCAAAAATTGATGAAAAGACCAGTAGAAAATTGTCTGGGAGGCCATCAAGAAGCCTACAAAAATATTAAAGGAGCTGCAAGAATTTCTGTCAAATACTGGTTGTGTTCTGCATGGAACAACAATCTCCCATTTTACTTATGTCTGGCCTGTTAGTTAAGATGACAAGACAGTCTTTTCTTATATTTCTTATATTAAATAAAAACATCCAAGCTCAGCTATGTTTCTCCAAAACCTTTGGAAAACATGGTATGATGTGATGAAACTAAGGTTGAACATTTTGGCTAGAATTTCAAAAGGTATGTTTGGTGCAAAACTAACACTGTTCATCACCAAAAGAACACTATACCCAAAGTGAAGCATGGTGGAAGCCACACTTCTCCTAGGTCTTATCCTAGTCAAATCAATATTTGTAGTGACCACCCTTTGCCTTTAAAACAGCATCAATTCTTCTAGGTACACTTGCACACAGCTTTAAAATGACCTCAACAAGGAGGTTGTTCCCAACATTTTGCAGAACTAAGCACAAATCTTCTGGGGATGTAGGCTTGGGCAAATCCTTCTGTCTCTTCATGCAATTGCACACAGTCTTAATTATGTAGGTTAGGGTTCTTTGCGGCCATAACATCTTTTCCAGTACTCCTTGTTCTTCTTTCCATTTGATAGTAATTCTTAATTATATTGGCTGTATGTTTGGGGTCACTGTCCTGCTGCATAATAAATGTGGACATAGTCAGACAACTCTCAGACATTACTGCATGATGGATAAAAAGAGATGAGCTGATCAAGTTTGTGTCAAATTTCCAGCAATTTGCAGTTTCACGCAAATTTGAAAATTTTGAGATTCGATTTGCGATTTGCAAAAATTTGCCTGCCACTATTTCCCACACTGCTGACACATCAGAGAGTAAGTTAACATCATTTTGGGTTTTGTCTCCCATAATGCCCTGCTGCTATGACATCAAGCAGATTATCATACCTTGTACAGTGGTGATCAGTACCTGCACCAGACTTTTCTATGGCAGAGTCTTTTTCAATCTCTAGAGTAACTGGGTAAGTCTCTCTCTCTCTCTCTTGCAGAGTTTAGCTTTTATGGTCACCGAGGTCCTCTCTCTCTTTTCTGTAAAGTGTAAACTCTTATGGTTGGGATGGCCCCCTCTTTCTCTATCTTGTAGAATGTAAGTTCTTATGGTCAGCGGGGTTCTCTCTTCTCCTCTCCCCATGTGTATATTCCGAACAATTATAAGCTTTACATTATTGAGATTCGTGCAAATTTATTCACAGTGAATAACATTTTGGGGGAAAATTACGCGAAGTAGGCAAATTTGAATTTCAAAAGATCTGCTAAATGCCAATGGCTAAATATCTGCCTCTATTTTTCAGTATTGAGGACTCCAATAATCCTGACCAAATCCCCTACTTCGTTAGCTGAAATGTAGTCACAATCTTGAAAGGAAACTCCACCATGTTTCTCTGTTGCCTGTAGATACTCAATATTGAACTGCTTTTCCAACCCTTTAGTAAATAGACTGCCTTCTGTTACCACCAACTATTTCACATTTTAACTCTGTTCAGAGCACTTGCTGTCATTTTTTTGCTCCCCAGTTTCTGTGTTTTGTGTGCATAGTTGGGTCCCTGGCTTTGTCAAAGGTATGGACTTTTGGCTACAATTCTTCCAGACAGACTTCTATGAACAATAGATGGGACTATCAGGGTTTCATTTGTTGCTGTCAGTTCTGAGCTGATGGCACTGCTGGACTTCTTCCGATTTTGACCAGAAATTATGTCTTTCATCTGCTGCACTAAATTTCCTTGCCGACCACTGCATGTATGGTCCGCAATGTTACCCATATCTGGGTGATTTTTCAATTAAGCATGAACAGCACATCTAGAATCTTCAGTCTGAATTTAAATATTTGACAGGAAGAGTCTTTGCTGATATACTATAACTATCTTATGTCTTGTTGCTGTGCTCATTCAGAACAATGAGGACCCTTGACATGGGTTGCAAGCTTGTGTAGTTTGACTAAAATATTAACCAATACCTCATATATATTATAGATATACACTATCGTTCAAAAGTTTGGGGTCATTTAGAAATTTCATTATTTTTGAAAGAAAAGCACATTTTTTTTCAATGAAGCTAACATTAAATGAATGAGAAATACACTCTATACATTGTTAATGTGGTAAATGACTATTCTAGCTCCAAACATCTTGTTTTTATTGCAATATCTACGTAGGGGTATAGAGGCCCATTTCCAACAACCCCCACTCCAGTGTTTTAATGGTACATTGTGTTTGCTAACTGTGTAAGAAGGCTAATGGATGTTTAGAAAACCCTAGAAAACCCTTGCACAAGTATGTTAGCCAAGCTGAAAACGGTTTGGCTGATTTGAGAAGCGATAAAATTGACCTTCCTTTGAGCTAGTTGAGAATCTGGAGCAGTACATTTGTTTGTTCTATGAAACTCTCAAAATGGCCAGAAAAAAAGAACTTTCATGTGAAACTCGACAGTCTATTCTTGTTCTTAGAAATGAAGGCTATTCCATTTGAGAGATTGCCAAGAAACTGAAGATTTCCTACAATGGTGTGTACTACTCCCTTCAGAGGAGAGCACAAACAGGCTCTAACCAGAGTAGAAAGAAGAGTGGGAGGCCCCGCTGCACAACTGAGCAACAAGACAAGTACATTAGAGTCTCTAGTTTGAGAAATCGACACCTCACAGCTCCTCAATTGGCAGCTTCATTAAATAGTACACGCAAAATGCCAGTGTCAACGTCTACAGTGAAGAGGCGACTCCAGGATGCTGGCCTTCAGGGCAAAGTGGCAAATGATTTGATAAATAAAAGTATGAGTTTTCATGGAAAACACAAAATTGTCTGGGTGACCCCAAACTTTTGAACGGTAGTGTATTTCTGCACATTATATTTATTTTTAAGCAAGTTTCAGCCAAGCTCATCAATGTTGACCTTGTATACTAGGGTGTCTGTCCCGATTGGGTGCATTTATCTAGTACTGGGCAGCCCACCTAATCTGTTAGTTTGGTTGTCACTAATAGGCTGTAAGCCTGTCAGAGTGCACTACATATGTGTGACCAGTGCCCTATACAAGACTTTTTTTGCATGCAATTTTAATACTAAGCAACCACCCCTCCATGAACTGATAGGTTGCGAGTGGTTCTCTCATCATTATTTTGCACCTGTGTTGGCTCCATTTTTATCAAAAGGTCTCTTGTTAGTGCATAAGTTTCTGTGACCTGGGCAGGTAAATACTTTGCCCTTTTCCTGCTATGTTAATTACTTTGTAAAAGGAGAAAAATCAGTTCTAGACAAAATTTTAGTATGTAAAGATGAGCCAAATTTATGAAACATCATGTAACACCTTGTCAAATTTGGCTCAAATTACAGCATGCTACCACAAGCAAAAGTTTTCCTAACTTCCACTTATAATGTCTGCCCAAGCTTGAACAAAGTGGTACTGATCCATAGGATAAATAATGTAAGCACAGATATGTAACGAACATTCTGTTTATAAAAATATTGCACTAAAAATGTTTGGTGAAAAAGCTTCTTCACATTGTTGATGAGATATTTTAACCACTTTCTGATGTGTGACCTAATAGTACATCATGGTGACCTGGGCCGATTGAACCAATGACGTACTATTAGGTCATATGGTGACACAAGCGCTGCGGGGCGATCGCCGCCGAGTGTCAGCTGATTGTCACAGCTGACACCCGGTAATATGTGCAGGGAGCAGTCCTGCACCCCTCCCTGCACATTTACCTCCTCAATGCTGCGATCGAAGCTCAGAAGACACAACTAACACATGGAAAAGTGACAAGTACATATAGTCATGCGAAAAGAAAAGAGGTGGAGGAGTAAAAGGAGGGGGAGACACAGATATAGGCATGTCATGCCCTTCTAAAACCAAACAAGTGCGAAGCCGACACGGCCAGTCCGTTCCTGCCCGTGCGACCTCCGTGTCGCCGGGTTTGTGCCAGAGCCGGGGTGGACCCTGACGGCCAGCCCCCCTCTCCCAATACTGGTGCCTGTCCTCTGGTGGGTCGAGCGAGCCCCCCTGCGGTGGAGGCAGGTCTAATCTTTCTAATTTAAATTGTCTCTCTAAATTGAATGAGTACACTTTAAATCCTTTTACAAGGATCTATTGGAGGGCAAGTTTCATGCCAGCTGCCGCGTAATTCCAGCTCCAGTAGCGTCCACTAAAGCTGCTGCAGTTAAAAAGCTTTTATAAGGATCGAGCTCGGCGGTCCACCGCAAGGCGTCCTACCGCCAGTCCCAGCCCCTATGCCTTGGGGTGCCTCCCCGATGCTCTTCACTGAGTGTCCCGGGGGCCCGAACCTTTTCCTTTGAAAAAATTAAGTGTCCAAACTACAGGTGGTGTAGCTTGCTTAACAGCTGGGATAATCCGCTGACTAGCAGACACTGCTACTAGGCACAAAGCATTTCCTGGGCTAGATGCAGTTAAAAATTTGTAATTAGATACTCTCGTTGGATGCGGAGAAAGCATTCCATAGAGTCTCCTGGCACGCCATATATTATTCTCTTAAAAAGCTTGGGGTAGGGGTCTAGGGGACCCTTTTATAGCCAAAATCACAGCCCTGTATCGCAATACGTCACCTAGGCTGAAGATAAATGGAACATTATCATTACCTTTCATAATCACCAATGGGACAAGGCAGGGATGTCCTCTGTCCCCTCTCTTATACATCCTAGTGATGGAGCACCTGTTCTCATCAATTCGCCATAACCCCAATATTAGGTGGATTGAGGTGGGAGGCACCGAGTACAAGTGCTCTGCATTTGCTGATGATGTCCTAGTATATATCACTCAATCACATATATCCATCCCTGCTGTTATGGCTGAAATAGATCACTTTGTTACATGGTCAAATTTTAAAATCAATGCAGCGAAGTCTGAGGCCCTCACAGGGTATCAAATACTTAGGAATTCGTATTCATAGAGACCTCTCCCGTATATGTTATCTTAATTTTGGGCCCCTTATTGAACAACTCCATACAGACCACGGTTGGCAAGTTAGAACTGTAAGATTCACTACGTGAACCACTGGTGTTTTGTGGAAAAGCACATGTACACTGTGCTCCAAATTATTATGCAAAAAGTGTTTAGGAGTGATAAGGTAAGAATTTTTTTGTTTGTCAGTTAAATTCATTGATGGTGATGTGTGTAAGGGCTCTTTATATCACTGTAAGCAATTGCAGACACCTGTGCTAATTAGTTTGGCAGGTGTGTCCAATGAAAGGCAAGACTACTTAAGAAGGCTGTCCCACATTATTAAGCAGCCTACATTTTCTGCCAAAATGGGAAAGAAAAAGGATGTGTCGGCTGCTGAGAATTGTGGAGTGTTTAAGTCAAGGCATGACTACAATCAACATTGCCAAGACACTTCATCCTGATCATCGCACAATCAAGAAGTGTGCGTGCTGATAAGGGAAAATTGAAGACTCTTTCTTACAGGCAATTACGTCAGGTAAAAAGAGCAGCGGCAAAAAAGCCTTGTCATAGCAGCAGACAAGTTTTTGAAGCTGCTGGTGCCTCCAACGTCCCCCAAACAACAAGATGCAGAGTCCTTCAGAGGTTTGCAGCTGTGCGTAAGCCATACTGTCGACCTCCTCTATCCACTGCACACAAGCAGAAACGGCTCCAGTGGGCCAAACAATACATGAAGACTGACTTCAAAACTGTTTTGTTCACCGATGAGTGCCGTGCAACGCTCGATGGTCCAGATGGATGGAGTGGAGGATGGCTGGTTGATGGACACCCCATGCAAACACGGCTACGGCGCCAACAAGGAGGAGGTGGAGTAATGTTTTGGGCTGGAATCATGGGGAGAGAGATTGTCGGACCCTTTAGGATCCCTGAAGGGGTAAAGATGAACTCCATAATGTATGTGGAGTTTCTCAAACAGCACTTCCTGCCATGGTTCAAGTCGAAGAACCGTGTATTCCGCAGCAAGATCATTTTCATGCATGATAATTCACCGTCTCATGCTGCACATAACACATCTGCATCTCTGGCTGATATGGGCATAAAAGGGGACAAACTTATGGTGTGACCCCCGTGCTCCCCTGACCTCAACCCCATTCAGAACCTATGGAGCATCATCAAAAAGAGTGTCTATGATGGTGGGAGGCAGTTCACATCTAAGCAACAGCTCTGGGAGGGTATTCTGTCCTCATGCAAAACAATTGAAGCAGAAATCATCCAAAACCTGACAAATTCAATGGACGAGAGAGTTCAGAAGCTCCTTTCGAACAAGGGGTCCTATAAAGTTTTGAGTTGAAAACTGTTTGATTTCAGTTTCTAATAACCTGCTAATGCTTATAATTTCAAAAATGACCATTTTTTTGTTCTTTATTAAAATGAAAAGGTTGATCGAAGAGTGTGGGAGATCTAAGAGTGTGGCAACCCAGTAGTCAGGATTATTTCTAATTCTGACAATCTGAGGGTCATGTTGCAGGTAGTGCAGCAAGAAGGCACTCATGTGTCTTGCGCATCTAGTAGGCCCAAAATTATTTTCCGGGTTAGATGCAGCTAAAAATTATTATTAATTTGAAAGCTGGTGGAGCTTAGTATAGATGGCCTAATAGAATCAGTACTGCAAACTGCTACAAAGCCCAAATTATTTTCCAGCCAAGATACAGATAAACATGATTAGTAATTTTAAATCTGGTGGAATTTAGTATAGATGGCCTAATAGAATCAGTACTGCACACTGCTACAAGGCCCAAATTATTTTCCAGCCAAGATACAGATAAACATGATTAGTAATTTGAAAGCTTAAAACGGTTGGTGAGGTGATTTTAACAAATCATCAAGATTTTACTCTCCCCAGGATGACACAGGGGTAGAAAAGTCATTTCGGATCCATGATTTGTTCATCTTTATGAACGTGAATCTGTCTACATTATCAGTGGTGAGCCGCGTGCGCTTATCTGTCAGCACACCACCAGCAGCGCTGAACACATGTTCAGACAGAACGCTGGCTGCGGAGCATGACAAGATCTCCAAGGCGTAAGTGGCGAGCTCCTGCCATTTATCCAGATTGGAAGCCCAAAAAGAGCAAGGGTCCAGTGACACAGTCATGGCTTCAATGTTTACTTGGAGATTCTCCTGTACCATCGTCTCTAGGCGTTGATTATGTGTCAGACTTCTTGTCTCCTGTGGCCTTGCAAAGGATGGGCTAAAAAAGTGGTGAAATGATTCCGCAAAATTGATGTTACCAGCAGATACTGTGTTTCTGTTACGTTTTGAGTGCTGAACACTCGACGGTCCCACGGTTGACAAGTTGGAACTGTGAGATTCACTAAGTGCACCACTAGTGTTTTGGGGAAAAGCACATGTAAGATTCTGCAACAGTCTCTGCTGATACTCCTGCATGCGTGCATCTCTTTCTATGGCAGGAATAATTTCTGCAAATTTACTTTTGTACCGGGGATCTAACAGTGTGGCAACCCAGTAGTCAGGATTATTTCTAATTCTCACAATTCGAGGGTTATGTTGCAGGTAGTGCAGCAAGAAGGCACTCATGTGTCTTGCACATCCAGGAGCACCAAGTCCCTCTTGTGTTGGAGGTGAGGTAACAATCATGCTTCTTTCCTCTGCCCTCTCCCCCCAACCTCGCACAACAGAAATGTGATCAAGGTCTCCCTCATCTTATGAGTCTTCCATCAGTTCGTCCTCCACTTCTTCCTGGGCTCCTGCACCTTCCTCACTAGTTTGGCTGCTACCATGCGCCCTGGTAAAACCATCTCCCCCACCCTCACATGCCTGCCACCTTGGTGCTGCCGACCGTCTGGACCCTGCAGATGTTAACTCCTCCTCTACTTCCTCCACCTCCTCTTGTGCCACCACCTGACTGCGAATTCTGTTTAACATGTGCTCCAGCATGTAAATCACCGGAATAGTCATGCTGATAATGGCATCATCAGCACTAAACATTTTCGCCGCCATTTCAAAACTTTGCAGAAGGGTGCATAGGACCCTGATCTGAGACCACTCCTCCAGCGTGATTTGCCCCACCTCTGGATCTCGTTGGCCCAGGTTATACGTCACAACGTATTGCACCAGGGCTTGTCGGTGCTGCCACAGTCGCTGCAACATGTGCAGAGTTGAATTCCACCGGGTAGGCACATCGCATTTTAGCCGGTGAAGTGGCAGGCCCAACGACTTCTGTAGAGATGTAAGTCGGGATGCGAACGGCGGAAGTGAGCACACAGTGACCGTGCCCTCTGCAAAAGGCCATCTAGTCCGGGATAGTGGGCTAAAAATTGCTGGACAACCAGGTTCAACACGTGAGCCATACAAGGCACGTGTGTGACATTGCCCCGGTGAAGGGCCGCACCCAGGTTTGCAGCATTGTCACACACGGCTTTCCCTGGTTTCAGGTCCAGAGGAGACAACCATTCATGAAACTGGTTCTCCAGAGCTGACCACAACTCCTCAGCTGTGTGACTCACATTTCCCAGACATTTCAAAGTAAAAACCGCCTGATGACATTGAGCCCTGCTGCCAGCATAGTAAGGAGGTGTGCAAGATCCCTTCTGCGCAGTTAGAAAGCTTGTGGCATGACAAGACAGGCTTTGGGTGCAGGAGGAGGACCGAGAGGAAGTTGAGGAGGCAGAAGCAGTGGAGGAACTTTGAGATAAAGAGGATTGACGCACAACTCGTGGGGACGGCAAGACTTGGACAGCAGCCCCTTGTCCTGCTGTCATCATAGTTACCCAGTGCCCAGTCAGCGACATGTAACACCCCTGTCCATGCCTACTCGTCCAAGTGTCTGTGGTGAAATGCACCCTGTCACACACAGAGTTTCTCAAGAAGCGGTGATGTTGTGTGCGACATGCTGGTGGAGCGCAGGCACACCTTTCTTTGAGAAGTAGTGCCGACTGGGCATCTGGTACTGGGGCACTGCGACGGACATAAGGTCTCAAAATCCTCTGTGTCCACCAGGCGGAAAGGAAGCATTTCTGTAGCCAAGAGCTTGCAGATGGTGAAATTCAACCTCTTAGCTTTCTCATGGCTAGGAGGAAATGGTCTTTTACTTGTCCACATCTGAGGGACCGAGGGCTGGCTGTTGTGCTTAGACGGGGTTGAGAAGGGTGTCCCCGGCAAACTGCCGGTCTGTGAGGAAGATGCAGGCAGACATGTTAGGTTGCCTTGATCCAAAGGTGGTGCTATCGAGGTCGGACAGCGCTCAACACCAGCTGGTGTTTCCACCTCCAAAGAAAATGATGACCTGCCAATCACGCTGGCTGTTGCGGGTAAAGAGGTGGCAGGTCTGCGTCCCAAAACAGGTGTGACTGCTGTCCCCCCAGTCACAGAGGATGAAGTGGCCGCGGATGCACAAGATGTGGCAGACGGTGGCTGGCCCGGCCGGCTAGGCCGCATTGTAGCACAGTGAGCTTCCCTCTGCAACTTATGCTTCATATCCATGTGCCGGTTCATGCATGAAGTACTCAAACTAAGTATTTTTTGGCCTCTACTTAGCTTTTGCTGACAAATGTTACAGATAACACGAGTTGGGTCATCTTTATCGATCTGAAAAAATGCCCAGGCTATGCAAGGCTTAGCACCCATGCGACCTGAAGAGCCACTACGACTTGTGGTCAGAGGCAGAGTTGTGTTTGAGGATGCAGTTGTTGACGTGCTTCCAGTACTACGTCTCTGTCCAGGAAGGCGCAACCTGACCTCATCGTCACTAGCATCCTCCTCAACCTCCTCTGCTGACCTCATCTCTTGGCTGACTGTGGGTTGACAGTAAGTGGGATCTCCAACCTCGTCATCATCACCCTGTGTGTTATCACACCCGTCGTCCTCAGAGCCAACCTCTTCCTGCCCTGACAAAAAACTAAAGTTGTCGCTCCAATCAGGTATTTGAGTCTCATCATCATCTTCCTCGTTGTCTCCACCAACAGGAGTTACAGTTTGGGAACGAGGGTCTGCATTATGGTCAGAACCTTCTGCGTCTGGTCCTGGATCCGACTCATAAAGATTCTGGGCGTCAGTGCAGATCATTTCCTCGTCTGGATTCACAGAAGCTCTGGATCCGACCTCTGATTCCCAGTCTATAGTATGAGTAAACAGCTCTGCAGACTCAACCATCTGTTCTACCCCATACTCAGACGGGCAGCTGGAGACTTGGGAGCTGTGTGGAAGCAAGTGTGATTGGGGTGACACCTCTGAGGACTGGAGTATTTGTGATGTTGAAGTTGATGTGGAGGAGAGCCCACTTAAAGGAGCACTTGATATCCGTTGAAGCACCTGCTCTTTTTGTGCCTCATCTGGAATTTGAAGCGATTGGTGTGGCCGTAAGAAAGGGATCTTATCACATTGTCCGCTAAAAGAAGTAGACATCTTAGTTTGGCTGGAAGATGGTCTTTCTTCTGCAGATGTTACTGTTGCTTTAACACCCACCCCACGGACACAACCTTTTTTTCCCTTCCCAACACGCCTATTCCCCTTTCCACCAGCAGCAGGCCTTTTTCCACTCATTTTGGTGGTTAACTAATTCACAACTCTGGAGTTGTTTGCACAAAAAACAATGGATGGGAACCGAGCAGAGCTGAGTGGCCAAACTGTGGTATTAGCCGAAAAGTATTGGCTGGGTTAGATGCAGATAAAAATTAGATTGAATTTGCAACCTGGTGGAGGTTAGTATAGATGGACTAATAGAACAAGTCCCACACACAGCTACAAGCCGAAATATTTTTTCAGAGCTAGATGCAGAAAAAAATTAGATTGAATTTGCAACCTGGTGGAGGTTAGTATAGATGAACTAATAGAACTAGTCCCACACACTGCTACAAGCTGAAATATTTTTTCAGAGCCAGATGCAGAAAAAAATTAGATTGAATTTGCAACCTGGTGGAGGTTAGAATAGATGGACTAATAGAACAAGTCCCACACACTGCTACAAGCCGAAATATTTTTTCAGAGCTAGATGCAGAAAAAAATTAGATTGAATTTGCAACCTGGTGGAGGTTAGAATAGATGGGCTAATAGAACAAGTTCCACACACTGCTACAAGCCGAAATATTTTTTCAGAGCTAGATGCAGAAAAAAAATATATTGAATTTGCAACCTGGTGGAGGTTAGTATAGATGGACAAATAGAACAAGTCCCACACACTGCTAATAGTCAAAATATTTTTTCAGAGCTAGATGCAGAAAAAAATTAGATTGAATTTGCAACCTGGTCGAGGTTAGTATAGATGGACTAATAGAACAAGTCCCACACACTGCTACAAGCCGAAATATTTTTTCAGAGCTAGATGTAGAAAAAAATTAGATTGAATTTGCAACCTGGTGGAGGTTAGTATAGATGGACTAATAGAACAAGTCCCACACACTGCTACAAGCCGAAGTATTTTTTCAGAGCTGGATGCAGAAAAAAATTATATTGAATTTGCAAACTGATGGAGGTTAGTATAGATGGACTAATAGAACAAGTCCCACACACTGCAACAAGCCAAAATATTTTTTCAGAGCTAGATGCAGAAAAAAATTATATTGAATTTGCAACCTGGTGGAGGTTTGTATAGATGGACTAATAGAACAAGTCCCACACACTGCTACAAGCCGAAATATTTTTTCAGAGCAAGATGCAGAAAAAAATTAGATTGAATTTGCAACCTGGTGGAGGTTAGTATAGATGGACTAATAGAACAAGTCCCACACACTGCTACAAGCCGAAATATTTTTTCAGAGCTAGATGCAGAAAAAAATTAGATTGAATTTGCAACCTGGTGGAGGTTAGTATAGATGGACTAATAGAACAAGTCCCACACACTGCTGCAAGCCGCAATATTTTTTCAGAGCCAGATGCAGAAAAAAATTAGATTGAATTTGCAACCTGGTGGAGGTTAGTATAGATGGACTAATAGAACAAGTCCCACACACTGCTACAAGCCGAAATATTTTTTCAGAGCTAGATGCAGAAAAAAATTTGATTGAATTTGCAACCTGGTGGAGGTTAGTATAGATGGACTAATCGAATGATGCTATGCCCAAAAGGTCTTACTTTACTAGGTGCAGTAAAAAAAATTGTATTCTATACACAGGTGGTGTAGCTTGCAACACAGATAGGCTTCTCCACTGACTAACACACAGTGCAAGAGGACAAAAAGGATTTGCTTTGCTAGAGTTAGCCAAATGCTGTGAAAAAAACTTGCACAGCACTGGCACAGACCTGCCTGGCAAAAAGTTATAGGATCTGATGTAACCTAGCCCTGAGAAGGACTGCAATTACAATTAGTCTTTACTCCCAACCTATCTATTTAAGAGCACAGACCTGCCTGATAAAAGTGATAGGAACTGATGTAACCTAGCCCTGAAAAGGACTGCAATTACAATTAGTCTTTACTCCCAACCTATCTATTTAAGAGCACAGACCTGCCTGATAAAAGTCATAGGAAATGATGTAAACTAGTCCTTAAAAGGACTGCAATCACAACTATTCCCTACTCCCAAGCTATCTGTAGATTTGTGCGAAAATTGGCTTGAAATTAACAAAGTATAGCGCACACAGCAACAGCGGTGCCGTCTAACACGCAGTTGCAGCAATGAGAAAATGGTGGCGACGGGGAAAATAGCTGGGTCTTATAGGGCAAGGACATGTGACATACACTGCCAATGACACATGCCCTTGCTTGTGTGAAAAAAAGCAGTTCGCTCCGTGTGTGCACTGCTGATAGGCTGACAGATTGCACCTCCCCACTGTAAATGCGGGAAAGAGAAAAAAAAATGGAGATCTTCATTATTTCTGCAGAGATACATCCCCTGCCCCTCCCCCGCCCCACTGTAAACTCAAACTGCGTATTAACATTAATTTTCAGCATTACTGAGAAAAAATCCAGTTATGATTTTGGTGCATGAACAGTTATCGAACATAACCTCGAACAGCCGAATTTTTTTCAAATCGTTTGGGTTCGCCGAACGGC
Source organism: Phyllobates terribilis (assembly GCF_046119375.1). Taxonomy (NCBI): domain Eukaryota; kingdom Metazoa; phylum Chordata; class Amphibia; order Anura; family Dendrobatidae; genus Phyllobates; species Phyllobates terribilis. The sequence goes on along the minus strand of NW_027362764.1, from coordinate 152,746,708 downwards.
TCGAACACTGCCCAAAACAGCTCGAATTTGAGATTGGTGAACAGTTCGGGTCGAACACCGCTCATCTCTAAAAGGGAGGTGATAGCAGGTACTCACCTCTCCTGCCGGCATCCAATGTTGTCTGCCACGGCTCCTGGATGTTGCCATGACTAGCCAATGTCGTCATGACAACATCCCGGTCACCAGACAGCAGGAAGATACTTTGGTCATGCGCAGTGCATGACCAAAGTATCTTCTCCCTCTACAGCAGTGACCGCCTATATAGCACACGGAGCTGCTGTTGCTTTCTATGCTATACAGGCGATCTGAAAATAAAAAGTGAATGTCCCATAGTGAGACAAGGTGTAAAAGTAAAAAATGAATCAGAATGTGAAAAAAAAAATTGAAAAAATATTTAAAAAAAAATGAAAAAAATAATCCAAAAAAATAAAAATATATTGTACCCATAAATAAATATTATTGTGGAAATTGTACCGCTGAAAACGTCATCTTGTCCCGCAAAAAACAAGCTGCCATATAACTCAATCGGCCTAAAAATAAAAAAGTTATAGCTCTCAGAATAAAGCAATACAAAAAAATATTTTTTCTATAAAATAGTTTTTATTGTGTAAAAGCGCGAAAACATAAAAAAAGCAATATAAATGTTGTACCACTGTAATCATACTGACCCGAAGAATAAAGCTGCCTTATCAATTTTACCACACGCGGAATGGTATAAAAAAAAAAAATTCCGGAATTGTTGGTTTTTGTTTAATCTCCCTCCCAAAAATTGGAATAGAAAGCGATCAAAAAATGTCACATGCCCAAAAATGGTACCAATAAAAACGTCAACTTGTCCCAAAAAACAAGGCATCACATGAGTCTGTCGGCTGAAATACGGAAAAATTATAGCTCTCAAAATATGGCGATGCAAAAACTAGTCTTCGCAAAAAAAAAATCGTCTTTTAGTGTGTAATAGCTGTCTATCATAAAAACCTGATATGAATCTGGTATCACTGTAATCGCACCGACCCAAAGAATAAAGCGGTATAATCACTTATACCGCACGAGGAACGGCGTAAAAAATAAACTCTAGGGTTAGGGTTGTGCTACGGTTAGGGTTGTGCTAGGGTTAGGGTTGGGATTTTTTCAAAGGTAAAGAAAAAAATGACGACGACATGGCGACTAGTGAGTGCAAGTGCTCGCTACTTGAGTTTGCATTGGGTGCTCGGGTATGCACCGAGTATCGCGGGTGCTGGAGTGACATGCTCGAGTCTCCGCCCCAAATTTGCAGCTGTTATACAACCAAAAAAACCTCGCGGGGATTGTCTGCCATGCAAGAGCGATCCCTGCATATTGTTTTTTTTGGGGAGTCTAATAACCGTGAAACATGCGTGTGGGGACTCGAGCATGTCACTTGAGCACCCGCGATACATGGTGCATACCTGAGTACACGATGCAAAATCAAGTAGCGAGCACTTGCACTCAAGACTAATGACAACTTATTCAATATGATGACCTAATGTTATCAAGTTCTGTGTCGTACCTCTGAGTTCAAAATCTTCACTATACCCCTTGATAAAATCCTTGAGGGGGTCTAGTTTCCAAAATGGTGTCACTTGTGGGTTTTTTTCACTGTTTAGGCACATCAGGGGCTCTCCAAATGCAACATGGCGTCTGCTAATTATTCAAGCAAATTTTACATTCAAAAAGTCAAATAGTGTGCCTTCCCTTCCGAGCCCTGCCGCGTGCCCTAACAGTGGTTTTCCCCCACATATGGGGTATTGACGTGCTCAGGAGAAATTGAACATCAAATTTTGGTGTCCATTTTTTCCTGTTACCCTTGAAAGAATAAAAAAATTGGGGTCTAAATTAACATTTTTGTGAAAAAAGTTAAATGTTAATTTTTTTCTTCCACATTCCAAAAATTCCTGTGAAGCACCTGAAGGGTTAATAAACTTCTTGAATGTGGTTTTCAGCACCTTGAGGGGTGCAGTTTTAGAATGGTGTCACTTTTGGGTATTTTCTGTCATAAAGGCCCCTCAAAGTCACTTCAAATGTGATGTGGTCCCTAAAAAAATGGTTTTGTAAATTTTGTTGGAAAATTTAGAAATCGCTGGTCAACTTTTAACCCTTATAGTGTGACGCCTCTACTCGAAAGCCCTTTTCTTTACCCTGGGAGATGGGGGACTCGGAGTCGGGTCCTATGATGGAGAGATGGGGTGCAGCCGTGGCCCGGACCCAACCCGTGCTCAGATCCATCACAATTAAAAGGATGGTGTGGGCTTATTCCGACTACGCCACCTGTGGCACCTGGTGAAGGCCACCAGCGCCGCTGCAGTCCGATGAGGCATGGTGGTATAGCGGCCAACATTGTTACTACTCCCCACAGGTGGAGCAAGGCCTCAGGGCAGAGAGACAGGATGACAGGGGTAGTAGTAGAGGAGTACGGGCGCCGCGTCATGCGGTGTGGCGCAGAATAAAAAGTCCGGAGGCCATAGGGGTGAACTTCCAAGGCTTTACTCACATTAGAGATGGCAGAAGGAAGGCGACTCCCTGCTCCCCGCGGAGTCCTGCGGTCACCAGGGACTGGGGTCCGACTACCTCCAAGCAAGTCCAGCATTCAATCAGGACCCCGCACCAGAGTGCTCCTGAACTACAGACCGTATCCTTTCCTGTCTGTGTGTGTAGATAGGCCGGGTCTCCCTCTGAGCTCCGCTCAGAACAAGGGCACGGGTGGCAGCTACACTCCTTCCGATACCCGGTGGGATCCTCAGGGCCTACCGGGCTTTCCCGACCAGGACATGGAGTAGCAAGGTCTGGTGTTGGTGACCAGTACCCCTCTTGCAACCGGAGTCCCTCTGAATATATCAGGTTGGTGAGGACAGGTGGCGTACGCCGCTCCGTCTGCATCCTCCCCGGGATCCATTTGTTGTGGAGCTACACTCTTAAGCTCCGGACATCCTTGGTTGTGGTCCTTGACCGGGTTGAGACATTCTTCGTCTGCAACCTGCCTGTCGTCCCAAGGCCGGGGTACGAGGGCTGTGTCTCCATCCGCTACAGGTCCACACAGGATCCACACTCAGGGTGGAAGATCACAGTAGAACAGTCAAAAAGAACTAAACTACAAGGACCAAAAACCAAGATGGCTTTTTATTAAATATGAAATTTACAGTGTCAATAAATTGTAAGTCCTCCACCCTCACCCACTAACTGGTTCCCCTAACTCTTGGTTCCCCAGTCTCCCTGTAACCAGGAGGGCAGCACCTAGTGCATTCTAGCCCCCTCTGGTGGAGAAATGTGGTGTCGGATGCAAAAGTTGGGTCCCGACCATCACACTGTTCTTACCTCAGAGGAGGAACACTACACTCCATTAAAGAAGTGCAGCATCCCTGTGGCGGTCGAACCCTCAGGGTCGCCACAATAGCTCCCTATAAAAAAAAAAATTTTGGTTCCAAAATTGTGCTGATGTAAATTAGACATGTGGGAAATGTTATTTATTAACTATTTTGTGTGACATAGCTCTCTGATTTAAGGGCATAAAAACTAAAATTTTGAAAATTGCTAAATTTTCAAATTTTTTGCCAATTTTCCATTTTTTTCACAAATAAACGCAAGAGTTATTGAAGAAATTTTACCACTATCATGAATTACAATATGTCACGAAAAAACAGTCTCAGAATCAGGGGGATCCATTGAAGCATTCCAGAGTAATTACCTCATAAAGTGACAGTGGTCAGAATTGTAAAAATTGGCCTGATCATTAATGTGCAAACCACCCTCGGGGGTAAAGGGGTTAAATGTTTCATACCATGAAATCACATAAAAAGGCCTACCAGCATCTGTCATTACAATACCGAGTTAGTTGCCCTTAAATTGACAGTTGAGTCCTACTATTACCGTATTTTTCGGAATATAAGACGCACTTTTTTCCCCAAAATGTGAGAGGAAAATGGAGGTGCGTCTTATAGTCCAAATGTAGCTTACCTGGCTCGATGTGCGGGGGCTTTGAGCCGAGATCCCAATCTGCATGGGCAGCCACCAGTGCCATTTTGCTGGAGACCCCCGAAGGTTAATCTGAACATGCGTCGTCCCCTATTGCCACTTTGCTGGAGAATGCTGGGACATGAATGTGCGCAAGCACCGCCCACGGCAAGGGCAGTGCTTGCGCAAAATTTAAGAATGGAGGCTCATACAAATCGTGATGACAGAATCTATCATCACGATTTGTATGAGCCTCCTTTTTTAAATTCCACTGCTGTGCCACCTGTCAATGCGGTCCTGCAGTTGTTGCAAAACTACAACTCCCATCATGCTTGGACAGATTGGGATGACGGGAGCTGTAGTTTGGCAACAGCTGCAGAGCCACACAAGAGTGTTGCACAACCTGTGTCACTCCAGCAGCAGGTCTCCCACATAACAGTGTCATCAGACATGTTATTAAATATTTTACCACATTTTTTTGCTTGATAAATTTTTTTTATAGTCAGAAAAATACGGGAAATACAGTGTGGACATGCCTCATTGACAAAGAGGATGGTAGCATCCAACTGACAATTTATTTCTATGTTTCCAGGAGGAAAGGAAGAGAAATGACACAAAAAAACTGATATGATAAGATGCCTCAAAATTATTATTTTATGGTAATACATACATTAGCTTAATTAGACATGACAGGAGATCAGACTGATTCTTTTATGTTTGTAAGGTAGGAGAGTTGACTAAACATTACACAATTGAGATTAATGCAGGAAAATACTTAAGCTATCACTAAGGCAAGTCATCCTATTCATTTTTCTGCTTATTTGACATAATTTTGAACTTCTGGTGGTTTTATGAGTCATGAGTTGAGATGTTATTTTTTCAATTACTTGTAAGATACTTTTTTGACATAATGGAAATTTCTGAGCATCTCTCTCTAAAATAGAAATTCTATCAGTGTCTTGAAGGGAAACAAGTATCAATTCATGAGTACAATTAATGAGCACCCCCAAAATTTTAGTTTAATGTAAGATATAAGTTTGGACTAGGGTACTGAGAGACAGAATCTAAAAAAATCCAGAAAATCGGATTGTATGATTTTTAAACAATTGAATTGCATTTTATTGCATGAAATAAGTATTTGATCATCTACCAACCAGCGAGAATTCTGGCTCTCACAAATATGTTAGTTTTTCTTTAAGAAGCCCTCCTACTCTTCCCTCATTACCTTTATTAATTGCACCTGTTTGAACTTGTTACCTGTGTAAAAGACACCTGTCCACACACTCAATCAATCACATTCTAACCTCTCCACCATGGCCAAGACCAAAGAGCTGTCAAAGGACACCAGGAACAAAATTATAGCCCTGCACAAAGCTAGGATGGGCTACAGGACAATAGGCAAGCAGCTTGGCGAAAAGGCAACAACTGTTGGCACAATTATTTATAAAATGGAAGAAACACAAGATGATTGTCAATATTCCTCAGTCTGGGGCACCATGCAAGATATCGCCTTGGGGTAAGGATGATTCTGAGAAAGGTCAGGAATCAGCCCAGAACTACATGGGAGGACCTGGTAAATGACCTGAAGAGAGCTGGGACCATAGTCTCAAACATTACCATTAGTAACACACTATGCCGTCATGGATTAAAATCCTGTAAGGCAAGCAAGGCCCTCCTGAGCGTGAGCCAGCACATGTCCAGGCCTGTTTGAAGTTCGACAATGACCATCTGGATGATCCAGAGGAGGAATGGGAGAAGGTCATGTGCTCAGATAAGACCAAAATAGAACTTTTTGGTATCAACTCCACACGCCGTGTTTGGAGGAAGAATAAGGATGAGTACAACCCAAAGAGCACTGTCACAAGCAATGAGGCATGGTGGGGGACGCATCATACTTTGAGGGTGCTTTTCTGCAAAGGGAACAGGACAACTGCACCATATTGAAGGGAGGATAAATGGGGTCATGTATCGCGAGATTTTGGCCAACAACCTCCTTCCCTCAGTAAGAGCATTGAAGATGGGTCACAGCTGGGTATTTCAGTATGACAATAACCCAAAACACACAGCCAGGACAACTAGTGAGTGGCTCCATAAGAAGCATTTCAAGGTCCTGGAGAGGCCTAACCAGTCCCTAGACCTGAACCCAATATAAAATCTTTGGAGGGACCTGAAACTCAATGTTGCCCAGTGAGAGCCTCGAAACCTGAAAGATCTGGAGAAGATCTGTATGGAAGAGTGGGCTAAAATCCCTGCTGCAGTGTGTGCAAACTTGGTCAAGAACTACAGGAAACTTCTGACCTCTGTAATACATAGTTTTTAAGGTTGAAGGAAGACTAAGTCCATCTAGTTCAACCCATAGCCTAACTTGTTGATCCAGAGGAAGGCAAAAAAAAACCATGTGGCAAACACTAAGCTCCACATTGGGGAAAAAAATTCCTTCCCGACTCCATACGACAATCAGGCTAGTTCCCTGGATCAACGCCCTATCAAGGAATCTAGTATTTATAACCTGTAATATTATACTTTTCAAGAAAGGCATCCATGCCCTTCTTAAATTTTAACAGTGAATCACTCATTACAACATCATGCGGCAGAGAGTTCCATAGTCTCACTGCTCTTACAGTAAAGAAGTCTGTGATTATGTTTAAACCTTCTTTCCTCCAGATGTAGAAGAAGCCCCCTTGTCCCCGTCTCAGGCCTCAGAGTAAAAAGATCAGTAGAAAGGTCTTTGTACTGTCCCCTCATGTACTTGTACATAGTAATAAGATCACCCCTAAGCCTTCTTTTTTCCACAGTAAATAACCCCAAGTGTAATAACCTGTCTTGGTATTGCAGACCTCTAATAACCTTGGTCGCTCTTCTCTGCACCCGCTCTAGTTCAGCTATGTCTTTCTTATACACCGGAGACCAAAACTGTACACAGTATTCTAAGTGTGGTCGCACTAATGACTTGTATAGAGGTAAAATTATGTTCTCCTCATGAGCATCTATGCCTCTTTTAATGCATCCCATTATTTTATTTTCCTTTGCAGCAGCAGCCTGACACTGGCCACTAAACGTGAGCTTGTCGCCCACCAATACACCCAGGTCTTTTTCAGTTACAGTTTTGCCCAGTGTTTTACAATTAAGCATATAATTATACATTTTATTTCCTCTGCCCAAGTGCATTACCTTACATTTATCCCCAATAAAGCTCATTTGCCATTTATCAGCCCAAGCTTCTAGTTTACATAGATCCTCCTGTAATATAAAATTGTCCTCCTCTGTATTGATTACCCTGCAGAGTTTAGTGTCATCTGCAAATATTGAAATATTACTCTGTATGCCCCCTACAAGGTCATTAATAAATATGTTAAAAAGAAGGGGGCCCAATACTGACCCCTGTGGTACCCCAATGTTAACTGAGACCCAGTCTGAGTGTTTTCCATTAATAACCACCCTTTGTTTCCCATCACTGAGCCAATTCTTAACCCACATACATATATTTTCCCCTATCCCCATTGTTCTCATTTTATGTATCAACCTTTTGTGTGGAACCGTATCAAAAGCTTTTGAAAAGTCCATATACACAACATCCACTGCATTTCAAATTGAAAACAAAGATTTTTGTATCAAATGTTAAGTTGTGTTTTTCTATTGTATCAAATAATTATTTCATGCAATAAAATGCAAATTAATTATGTAAAAATCATACACTCTGATTTTCTGGAATTTTTTTAGATTTTATCTCTCACATTTGAAGTGTACTACAAAAAAAATTACAGACCTCTCAATTCTTTGTAGGTTGGAAAACTTGCAATATATGCAGTGTATCAAATACTTATTTTCCCCACTGTATATATGTGTGTATGCATGTGTGTGTGTACAGTGGGTGAAATAAGTATTGAACACATAACCAATTTTAAAAGTAATTACACATTACATTACATTACACATAACTTAATTTATGGACATCTATAGTTTGCTTTCTTTGCCTATGTAGATTTGATGGGTTGTTACCGACATCTTGTGAGAATTTCATGACAAAAGCACCTTTAGAAATATACAGAATCTATTTAGGAAATTGTTCAAAAGCACCTTTAGAAATATACAGAATCTATTTAGGAAATTGTTTCAATACTTATTTCATTCGCTGTATTTGTGTATATGTGTGTGTGAGTGTTTGTATGTATGTATGTGTGTATGCGTGTCCGTGTACTAAGTGGAAAATTAAAAACCTTGTAAGGCTGTGTGCACACGATGCGTTTTTAATGCGTTTCCGCTGCGTTTTTGCAGCTGCGGAAACGCATGAAAAATGCATGGTAGAAGGGCAGCAATGTTCCCCAATGGAAATCCGCATGTGCTGTGCCCATGCTGCGGATTTTTCCGCAGCGTTCATGCTGCGCTCAAAAATCCGCAGCATGTCCATTAATTTTGCGGAAACGCGGCGTTTTCGCCGCCATTGATTTGCATTAGAACGCGCCAATACCGCAAGACTGCATTTGTACTTGCGTTATTGGCGCGTTCTAATGTGCGGATGGTACCCGAGTGTGGAGAAGATGAGACTCTCCTCCACACCCAGGTACCATAAAAAAGCTGTAAAAACAAGAATAAAATAAAAAATAAATGTATACTTACCTTCTGTCGGCCCGCGCACCGCTCCTGCTTGGTTCCCGCCACTTTGCAGTGAGTTGAAGGACCTGCGCTGACGTCAGAGTCATGTGACGGGTCACGTGCCGCTGACGTCGGCAGGTCTTTCAATTCACTGTTGCCGGCAAGGGAGAACGGAGTGAAGCAGGACACCGGGGGCCATCGGAGGGTAAGTATACATTTATTTTTTTATTTTTACCACTCTCTCGGGTCACACTATATAAATCCATGCTGTTTGCATGGATTTATATAGTGTGACCTAGTTGTCACAAGCACTTTCCAAGTGATGCTAATCGCTTGGGAAGCGCTTGTCAATCCGCATGCGGAAATGTCAGTGGGACCGCTTCATTTCCGCATGTCCCTGGCAGGAAAACGCATGTACAATCCGCATGCATATTTTTCTGCCAGGGAGATGCAGAAACGCTCAGGAAAAAATCCTGAGCATTTCTGCATCGTGTGCACATAGCCTAAAACATTTTCCTTATTAATTGAACATTTCAGGCTTTATTCAAAACTTTTTGCACCGTACAGTAGTACCCTGCCGGTTGTAAAATGTACCTGCAAAGAGGTACACATGCAACATTCAATATACTTACAAAGAGAAAATTCTACAGGTCATAAGTGCCAAGTTCTTAACAGAAAATAAAGGACAGTGCTGGATTTCCCAGAGTATCATTAAATGAATATATTAGAAGCTTTGTGTAGTAAAAGAGGGGAAATTATGAAGTTCATAACTATTCAGGAAATAAATCTAAGATTTATTTTTTTTTAGAAATGGTAATGTTTTGCCAGTTATATTGGAAGATATATTGTTGCTTGGAGTGAGATGACTCATTTTTCGCTCAGATTTTGGGCAAAGCAGTTCTTTTCCTCGCCAATTCAGATCTGACTCATTACCACTGGTGAATCAAGAATAAAATACTTCTGGCTTTCACCATTATTAGATGTTTTTGTTCTTTGCTTCCCTGAAAAGACAAAAAAATAACACAGCAAAAAACAATCATTCTTTGTTTATTTTTAATTGGAAAATCTAGACAAATGTATAATAAAATGAAGAGAAAATAAAGCAAAGTTTCAGAACGAATCGTGCTACATTAAAGACTTTATCGGTGACTGCATTTCCTTGAAATGGAGGTTTCAGAGGACCTAAGTTTATACAGAGGTTGTATAAATCAATGGCCAATATGTAACTTCCCAGTGCCTCTACCACTTTGTTCTACCAATTGCAGATGTCACAAAACATCTTGGCATTGATATTATAGCATAACCCAGCAATGCCGTAATATTGAGGCAACCCCCATACAAAGATCAGGATTTTGCGTCAAGAACTTCTAGGTTGCTACTTTAGAGTAGTGGCTGACTGGTGGAATGAGCTGAAATGAGTAAAGGGGCATTTGTACTGCAAGATAACCATGAACGAGTATTGCTAAAAATGTTTGTTTCACAATTATCTTGCTGTGTAAACAGGCTGACGATCATCCAATGAACAAGCAAATCACGTGAAATTATCTTTTTTCCAATGTTTTTGGCAGTGATGATCAACAGGACTTGCACTGCTGACAACAATGACAGCCCATGCACACTGAGCGGTTTTAGTATAGACTGTGCAGTGTGCATCATTTTCTCTGATTTTCCTGTGTAAACAAAAGACTAACTAAATAATGCCAGGATCATAATCTAAGACCAAAGTTGGAGAGTAGAAAGCAATCAGGTTGACCCAGAAGATTAGGTAAAGCTCGCGAAAAATTCAGCGATATCTATCCAGTATTAGTGCAGTAGATGTATCTAGGGAAACAAAAGCTGACATTGGGTTGAAGACAAGAAAATTTTAAATAGAACATCAGGGCTGCTAATTGGCCACTGAAGCCGCCTCTTATTGGTCTACTAACAGCGCACCCTAATCTGACAAAACTGCAACATAGCTGGATGGTAGAGTTGGTTGTGTTTATTAGAGTAGAACTGAATTCTAAAGAGTCTTAAAAAAATCTGTATTCTGCAAAGCACAGATTTTTTTTGTAATGCACTGCATGCAAATTTTGCAACCATCTTGCTAAACAGTGGCTAGCCTGCAAAAGTTTAAAAAGAGAAAAAAAAAAACATTCTTACCCCACCACTAACCTCTCCTAATGACACCTCCAGCCATGACCAGGACCCAGGAGTCCCAGTCTAGAGGGAACACCACACCAGAGAAGCAGCATGATGGAGGCGTGAAAATCCAGACAGTAGGCTGGGAGCCTGAGAGATAAGCAGTGAGGTGAGTATGAGGGTTTTTTTGTCTTTAAAAAGATGGGAAACAAGTGGCACTCACCATCCCATAAAAAAAATCCTTTATTTTAAACGTATTAAAAATATGTACATAGTGTTACTAGCCCCCCCCTTATGCAAACAGTTTTAATGCATATAAAATAAAGGATTTTTTATTGAAGACATTTTTGAAGTTGAACACCATGAGATTCCTGTGGTCATAGAGTGCGTCTCAATTACCTGCAAGCAAGGTTTTTTGATGCCGAATCAGTCTTTTTTTTAATTTTCAATGAGGTTTATTTTTACTTTTACATCTTACACTTATTATGCTTTCGGGCTGGAAAGACCCTAGAACATAAAAGGAAATATTCAATTGGCAGAGAATAACTTCATTGCTAATCGAATTTCCTTGTAAAATCGTTGTGATTTGGAGAATTTGAATTTCGTTAGATCCACTCATCACTACTGGCTGACCAATTGACATGCTCTTCCTCCGAGGGTTTATGTATGGTTGTCCTGAGGAAGGAGTAAGCGGACTCTGAAACGCGTTGACAATAAACCTACAATTTTATTTACCAATATTTGATTTGTATTCTGTAGTGCATAGAAACACTTTCTTTCCTGCTACTTAAATCTACTGTTTCATAGAAGCTGCTGCATCTGGTTCTCAGGCTCTATAAGTGTTGTGTCTCACACAACTAAATAAAGTGAGCGGTTCTACTTACTGTATAATCATCAAACTTTTTAATGTGGATAAGATCCTATTGCGCTCTTGCATTTCTTTATAGTAGAAGAATCTGTGTTTTTTGCACTACAAAAAATTGTACAGCATCAAAAACTCACCAAAATGTCATTGTGGGAACTTAGCCTAAAGGAATTGCCTGTTTAACCCTTTAAGGAGCTAGCCACTTTGTACGCTAATGACTGAGCCTCTGATGTATCCCAGTGATTTTGAGATTATTTTTTCTCGACACATTGTACTTCATGTTAACCACATTTTGGTTAATATGATCTGTGTTTATTTATGAAAATATCAAACATTTGTCAAAAATTTTAAAATTTTCAAACTTTTAGTTTTTATGCCATTAAATCAGATAGTTATACCACACAAAATAAATAATAAATACAATTTCTCAAATGTCTACTTTACATAAGCATCATTTTTGAAACATTTTTTTATTAGGAAGTTAGAAGGGTTAAAATTTAATCAGCAATTTTTCATTTTTCCCAACTAATCTTACAAAACCCATTTTTTAGGGACCAAAGCAAATTTGAAATGACTTTGAGTGGCCTAGGTGACAGAAAATACCCAAAAGTGACACTATTTTAAAAACTGCACCCCTAAAATTGCTCAAAACCACACTCAAAACGTATATATAAACCCTTTAGGTGCATCACAGAAATGTAAGCAATGTGGAAGGAAAAAAAATAACATTTTTATTTTCCCCTCAAAAATTTTGCTTTAGCCCCAAAATTTACATTTTCGTAAGGGTAGCAACGGGAAATGGATTGTATAGTTTGTTGTGAAATTTCACCTGAGTACAATACAATACCCCATATGTGATGGGAAACGAATGTTTGGGTGCACAGAAAAGATCCGATAGCGGACGCCATGTTGCGTTTGCAGAGCCCTGATGTGCCTAAACAATACAAGCCCTGCAGAAGCGACATCTTTTGGAAATACACCCCTCAAGGAATTTATCTTGATCCCAACGGTGATTCATGGAATTTTAAAACACTGGACATTAAAATGAAAAAATACATTTTCCTCATAACAATGTAGCTTTAGCCACAAATTTTCCATTTTCACAAGGGTAACAGGAAAAGATGGATTGTACAGTTAGTTGTACAATTTTTCCTGAGCACACCGATACCACATATAGGAGCACGATTTGACTTTCAGAGAGCAAAATTGGCTGAAATTGATAACGGATGCCACGTTGCATTTGCAGAGCCCCTGATGTGCCTAAACAGTGGAAATCCCCCACATGTAACCCAACTTTGGAAACTACACCACTCAAGGAACATATGTGGTCACAAACTGTTGTTTGGGCACACGACAAAGCTTGGAAGGGAAGGAGCGCTATTTGCTTTTTGGAGGCAAAATTGTCTGGAATAGATAGCGGATGCCATGTCACATTTGGAGAGCCGCCAAGGTTCCAAAACAGCAGAGACCCAACAAAAGTGACCCAATTTTGGAAACTACACTGCTCAAGAACCTCAAGGAATTTATGTAGATGTGTGGTGAGCATCTTGAACCCAAAGGTGCTTCATAGAATTGTATAATATTGGGCCTTGAAAATGAAATATTAAATATTTTTCAACAAAAATGTTGCTGAAGGCCAACATTTTTAATTTTCACAACGTTAACAGGAGAAATTGCACAAAAAATTATGTGGTCTATATTCTCCTGAGTACAGGGGTACCCCATATGTGGTCAGAAACTTTTGTTTGGACGCACAGCAGGGCTCGGGGAGGAAGAAGCATCATTTGACGTTTGGAGCACAATTTTTGCTAGAATAGATTGAGGACGCCATGTCACATTTGCAGAGGTCCTGAGATCCCAAAACAGCAGAAATTCTCACAAGTGGCCCTATTTTAGAAACTACACTGCTTGAAGAAGTCCTCTAGGGGTGCATTTAGCATTTTAAATCCACAGACATTTCACAGAATAACATTTGGCTGTGAAAATGAAAAAGTACATTTTTTCCACTAAAATGTTGTTTTAGCCCTACGTTTTTAATTTTTAAAAGTTCAAATAGGAGAAAATGGACCCCAAAATTTGTTAAGCAATTTCTCCTGAGTACGGCAATACCCTATATGTGGCCAGAAACTACTATTCAAGCACAGTGCAAAGCTCAGAAAGGAAAAGCGCCATATTGGAGTGCAGATTTGCCTGGAATGGTTTGCTGGCGCCATGTTACATTGGCAGAGCCTCTGAGGTGTCAGGACAGCAGTGACTCCATTTTACAAACTATACCTCTTAATGAAATCATTTAAGGGTGTAGTGATCATATTGACACCAAATGTGTTTCACAAAATTTTATACCATTGAGCGGTGAAGAAAAATTATTTAAATTTTTTCTGCTAAAATGTTGTTTTAGCTCCAGATTTTACATTTTCACAAGGGGAAATAGGTAAAAATGACCACATAATATACACAATTTCTCATGAACATGGCAGTACCCCACATGTGGCTATACAGTACTATTTGACATTACGTGAGACTCGGGAGGGAATCAGCGCTATTTGACTTTTGGAGCACAGATTTGAAAATACAAATCTGCCATTGTAGAGCCCGTACATTGTAGTGCCGAATACTTTGTAGTACCGGTACATTGTGCCCAGCTCATGCTTGTGGAGATAAGTACCCCATATATTAAGTGAGTTCTCCTCGCTAAAGTAATGCCAAACATGTGAACGCTAACAGCGATTTAGGCACAGTGTGGGTCTCAGGGGGAGGGAGCATTTGGATTTGGGAGCGCAGATTTCACTGGATTTCTTTTGGTGGGAGCCATGTCACTTTTCTGGTGCCTTTGTGCTACCAGTAATGTGGACACACCCTATATTTCTGTTACCAGATGACTGTCCTGAATGGGGACTTGTTTTCAGGGGTTGAGTTGAAGTTTTTATTGGTGGCATTTTGGGGTACAGAACATTTTGGATCAGTTCACATTTATCCAGCCTTACACTGAGCACTTACATTGGGCTTTCCATTTAAATCTACAAAATGCGTGATTCAGGTGAAACTCCTGAGAGATCCACTCACTATTGAGGCAGGAGAGATACTCTGGATTCTGTATTCCTTCTGTTCAGTGGTATCCAGCTTTTAGGAGGTGCAAAAAACTGTGGTCAACCGAGCTTTTGTGCATGCCTAAAAAGTTGAGCACGACTGGATCAAAGGCCAGACAGAGTCCAAAATGACTTTATCTTCCTCTTTATAGGGAATCTTCCATCGGGGGTTCCATCTGAACGACATGTTAAAGAGATTTACATGGAAAATGTAAGTGCTCAGCGTAGAGCCCAAGATTAATGTGAGAAGAGCCTTACTGTGATTTTATTTATTTTTCATGCCATTTCTCATGTGGTATCAGTGATTCTACTGGTCGGTGTGATTATAGCTGTACCAGATTTATATTGTTTTTTTTATGTTTGGCTACTATCACACTAAAAAAAACTTTTTTTCAACAAAAAAAAATTTTCATCACCATGTTTTGAGAGCTATAATTTTTCTATATTTCTGCTAACAAAGTCATGTGAGGACTTGTTTTTTGTCAGATGAGTTGAAGTTTTTATTGGTACCATTTTCAGGCACATAATATTATTTGATCGTTTTCTATTCCAATTTTAGGAAGGCAGAATGAACAAAAAACAGCAATTAAAAAATTTTTGGAGCAGCAGGGTAGCTCTTTGGTTAGCACTGCAGCTTTGCAGCACTGGGGTCCTGGGTTCAAATCCCACCAAGTACAACATCTGCAAAGAGCTTGTATGTTCTCCCTGTGTTTGCGTGGGTTTCCTCTGGGTTCTCCAGTGTCCTCCCACACTCCAAAGACATACTGATAGGGAATGTAGATTGTGAGCCCCAGATGGGGATAGAGGCCATAATGTTTGTAAATTGTCTGAATTGTAAAGCACTGCAGAATATGTTGGCGCTATGTAAATAAAAAGATTATTATTTAATGACGTTCACAATGTGGTAAAAGTGATAAGACAGCTTTATTTTTGGATCAGTATGATTACAGTGATGCCACATTTATGTATTTTTTTATACAATAAAAACAATTTTAGAAAAAAAATATTGTTTTTGCATTGCTATATTCTGAGAGCTTTTTTCACACGGTGACAGTTTAAGTCCATGATGGGTATGGCACGTCATGATGCAGGAACTGACACCTTCTCTTGATGTACTCGAGTTCTAACAAGTTACCTACTAGATTACCTACTAGAATGGTGGGGAAGCAACTGTTGGAGCCATCACAAATTAACAAAATGAGGGACTTGTGTACTCGTGTATGAATGGAGCAATGTTTATGCATGCTCATTATAGCTCCATTCACTTGTTATGGAACTGACAAACATTGCCAAGCACTGTATTCTGCTATCTCCATCAGAGCTAAAGGGATAGAATGGGATAGGAGCATGTATATGACTCGCCCCCTGGGCCTAGTGTGGACGTGTGTGGGATACCCGGAGCCGGGTCTCTGGCGGTTGTAGAATCCGTGGCGGTGACCCGGTCCCGTGGCTCAGGGTGGTCAGGCCGATGGCGGTATTTTGTGGGGGTTTTAGGTTAATTGTCCGACTACGCCACTCGTGGATTGCGGTCAGCGCGGACCGCCGCTGCAAGGCAGACCGCTGGGGCTGATGGTGTGTGCAGCTGAGGTAGTGTGACTCCCCACGGGAAGAGTGGAGCCCCAGGGCAGTGTAGTTGATGGTGAGGGTGATAGTTCACGGGAGTCCCAGCACTGGTAGTGCTGGTGCGGCAATGAAGCAGGAACGACTCAGAGTCTTTGCAGTGCAGTTCAGGGTCTTTACTGGTGATATTAAGGCAGACCCTGCCGGGAGTACTGGCTAACATAAGGGGCCTGGTCAGTCTGCGAGCAAACAGGAGTTCCCCTGGCCAGGTGGAGTTGTAGGCCTCCCCGTCTATCTGCACTCTTTCTGGCTACCTTGCTGTAAGCGGGTAGAAGTAGACCTCGTCCCTGAGTATACCGTGTGGTGCTCACCCATATGGCTGGTGACTTGGGGACTTCTGTTAGCCTCCGCTCCTGGATGGCGGTGCTGGTCCCTTCCTTGTGACTGAGCCTCTGGGCTTCTATGGCCAGAGGACCTGGAATCCCCTGCCGGCTGGTTTCTGCTGCTGGGAGACTATCAGTCCCCACAGCCTCGGACTCCTGTGTCCGGTTCCTAGATTCTTCTGCCAGGGCAAGCTATATCTCTGCTTAGCTTCCAGCCCCTGGTCTTCTGCTCCTAGCTCCTACAGAGCTCCTGCTGTAACTCTCCCTGTGTCTGGAACTGTCTCCAGGCTCTCACTGAACTCTAATCCCGCCCCAGACCCAGTGTATAAGGGCAGATTCCTCCCCTCCCAGGTCTGGGCAGGAAGTGTTGCATGCTTAAGGGCTCCTGACCAGAGAAACCTCCCACTTGCTCTCAGACGTAATATTTCTATTACTGTGGCAACCAGACCCCTGGGGTGCCACATTCCCCCCTAGTAAATTTTAGTACTCCGGGACTAAACACATTTTTAAGAAAACACAAATACAGGGTACAAACAATAATACAACAACATATATACAAGAAGCTTTAATCTTTAGAGGTCACGGCGTGTCCGTAACTGGGTGTCCATATCACCCAACAAGGTGAAGTCTTGGCACAGAGTAGGGGACCTGTCCAAAGCAAACCCCAAGCGTTGGGCCTGGGCGTGGCTGCAAGGCTGAGGCTAGCTACTTTGGGCCACAAGGAGGCCACGCCAGACAGGTTTTCTCTTCCGCGGCCATCTTCGCAAGAGGCACCAAGGTGCAACTATCTACATGTAGTTCCGGTTATGCAGCGTCCATAACCTGTCAGTCCAAATAAACCTGAAGGGTAACTAGAGAAACATAATTAATGAACAGGCAACAAAAACATAAACCATTTTCAACATTTGCAGTTTACAGGTATCACAGTTTAGATTCTCCAGCGAGCGGGCATCTGTCCTCTAGTGCTCCTGGTGGACCTACGCAACCCACTATCTGGTTCTGCACTACAGGGTGTAGGAGGTGTTGCGGGTAGGGCTGGCAGCTTTCTGCGTACTCTTTGGCTTACTAGGAGCACGGCAGGCTCACTACTAGCAGAGGGTTGATTCTCCTGGGCTGCTGGTATGGATTCTTCTGCCTCCTGGGCCGGCTGCTCTTCTGACCCTACCTGTTCTTCTGTAGGTCCTTGAGGGGCTGGCTGGAGAAAGGTGAGGATGGGTACCACGACTGCGTTGTTGATCTGAGTCCAGGACCGGGGAAAGTCTCCGAGTACGGTACTGATCATTTCTTCCCTTTCCTCTGCGGGTTGAGGGTTTTCTTGATCTTCTTCAGGGCTTTGCAGCTGCTCGGGACACTTCTTCAGGTGGTCTCTGGAGACAATGGCTGTGGTCTCTCCTACATCCTTACTGATGATACATACTTTTGGGTTCTCATGGCTTGAGGGCAGTACGGTGTACGGTTCCTTCTCCCACTGGTCGTCCAACTTGTGGAGCCGCCTCTTTCAAGACCTGCTCTCCAGGTACCAGGGTAACAGCGGGAGCATACTGGTTATAAGCCTTCTCTTGCCTTTCTCTTGCTTGAGACAGACTTCGCTCGACGCTCTCCTGTACTTTCCGATACTGCTGCTACCGTTCTGTATCCCAGTCTGCCTCTGGCGAGGTGTCCTCAGGTGTCAGGACTCCCATATCCAGGTCAATAGGCAGCTTACCAGGTCTTGCTCTCATTAGGTAAGCCGGGGTACAGTTGGTGGAGCCTACGGGGATGTGATTGTACAAGTCCACCAAATCAGGCAGTTTTTCAGGCCACAGACTGCGTTTCTCCAGGGGCAACGTTTTTAGCAAGTCTATCACCACCTGGTTCATTTTCTCACATAGTCCGTTGGTCTGAGGGTGATAGGGTGTTGTTCTTATCTTCCTGCAGCCATACAGATTGCAGAACTCCTGGAAGACCTCCGCTTCGAAGGCTGGTCCTTGGTCCGTCAGCACTTGCTCCGTATACCCGTGTGGATGGCAGAAGTGCAGCTGGAAGGCCCTGGCTGCTGTTTGGGCCGTTAAGTCCTTGACAGGGACCACCACTAGGAAGCGGGAGTAGTGATCTACGATGGTGAGGGCGTAGACGTACCCAGATTTGCTTGGAGCCAGTTACACATGGTCCAGGGCTACCAGTTCCAGTGGCTGCCTGTTGATGATGGGCTGCAGGGGACTCTTCTGGCTGGCACGTTCCTTTCTTCTTAGGTTGCACGGGCCACAGTCTCTGCACCACCTCTCGATGGCTCCTCTCATGCCTACCCAGTAGAACCGTTCACGCAACAAGAACTCCAGCTTTTTCCATCCGAAGTGTCCTGCTCCATCGTGGTACGCCTCCAGAACCATAGCCGCGTCTCGTCTCGGGACCACTACCTGCCAGGTCAGCTCATGTGTTCTAGAGTTGACCATTCTCCGGCACAGCTTCTCCTTGTAAAGAAACAGCCTGCTTTTCTCCTTCCACAGTTGATTGGTCTCCTCCGGAGGGTCTGGGTCAAGACTGGCATCAGCCTGTGTCAGCATTTCCTTTACCAGACGAACTGCGGGATCACTGTCTTGTGTCTCCGCCAAACTGTAGTGGGGTAAGGGATTGAACGTGGCAGAGCGCCTGTCCCTTACACGGTGGGAATACAGATTAATCCCATGACGGTGGAACGCAGGGAGTTCGACTTCTTCCAGTTCTTCTGGATCTTCCCCTACATCCGGTAAGTTTGGCATTCTGGACAGGGCATCCGCGTTGGCATTTGAGCGTCCCGCCCGGTATTTGATGGTGAATTCATAGATGGACAGGCGGGCCATCCATCTCTGCTCCAGGGCACCAAGTCTTGCAGTGTCCAGGTGTGTCAACGGGTTGTTATCCGTGTACACGGTGAACTTGGAAGAGGCAAGGTAATGCTTGATACGTTCGGTCACTGCCCACACCACTGCCAGGAACTCTAGCTTGAAGGAGCTATAATTCTCAGAGTTCCTCTCCGTGGGCCGTAGTTTTCGGCTGGCGTAAGCGATTACCCTTTCTTTCCCCTGCTGGATCTGGGACAGTATGGCTCCTAGCCCGATGCTGCTCCCGTCCGTGTGGAGGATAAAGGGCTGGCTGTAGTCAGGGTATGCCAGAATTTCGTCCCCCGTGAGGGCCATCTTCAGCTGGCGGAAGAACTCTTCTTCCAGCTTTTCCCACCTGAAGGGCGGCTTCTGGTTTTTGGCCTTCCTGGATTGACCTATCAGGAGGTCCTGCATAGGAGCTGCCATTTTGGTGAAACCGGGAATGAATCTTCGGTAGTAGCCTACCAACCCGAGAAACTGCCGCACTTCCTTTATGCTGGAGGGTCTTGGCCAGTCTTTAATCACGCTGATCTTATTGGGGTCGGGAGCCACTCCGTCAGCACTCACCACGTGTCCCAGGTACTGCACCTTTGGTTTCAGCAGGTGACACTTGGAGGGCTTCACCTTGAG
Source organism: Phyllobates terribilis (assembly GCF_046119375.1). Classification (NCBI taxonomy): domain Eukaryota; kingdom Metazoa; phylum Chordata; class Amphibia; order Anura; family Dendrobatidae; genus Phyllobates; species Phyllobates terribilis. The sequence goes on along the minus strand of NW_027362764.1, from coordinate 152,726,667 downwards.
GCCGTAGCTTGCCAGGGCGTCAAACACTTCTACCAGGTGTTTCAGATGGTCCTCGTAGGTTTTGGAATAGACGATGACATCGTCCAGGTATAACAGGACCGTCTCGAAATTCCGGTGTCCCAGACAGCATTCCATCAACCGCTGGAAGGTTCCTGGTGCGTTGCAGAGCCCGAACGGCATACAGTTGAATTCGCTGAGGCCCATCGGGGTGGTGAATGCAGTCTTCTCCTTGTCTGCCTCTGCTACAGGAACCTGCCTGTACCCGCTAGTAAGATCCAAAGTGGAGAAGAAGTTAGCAGATTTTAATGCAGCTAAAGATTCTTCTATCCTAGGTAATGGGTACGCATCCTTGTGTGTGATACGGTTGACCTTTCTGTAGTCCACACACATTCTCATGGTGTTGCCCTTCTTTTTCACTAGAACTAGTGGAGCTGCCCAGGGGCTACAGCTGTCCCTGATTACCCAGCCTCCTTCATGTCCCGCAACATCCCTTTTGCATGCTGATAGTGTGCAGGGGGTACAGGTCGGTATCTTTCCTTTATGGGCAGATGGTCTCCTGTGGGGATATGATGTTCTACCCCCTTTACTCGCCCGAAGTCTAGCGGGTGTTTACTAAAGACTCTTTCGTACTCCTGAACCACCCGGTAGACTCCCTGTTTTTGGTGTGAGGGAGTGGAGTCAGTACCCAAATGCAGTTGCTGACACCAGTCCTCCATTTGTTTCTTAGAGCCGTTACCTTCCTCTGGTTGAGATGGAGGCAAGGGTTCCACGGCCCTTACAGAATTTTGGTTTAAGGTGAACAATTTGGCTAGCGTGGCATACCGGGGCAGGTACACTTCCCTCTCCCCGATATTTATGATGCGGACGGGCACCCTCCCATGGCGTACATCGACCACCCCCCGTGCTGTCAAAATGGTGGGCCTACTGTCTGAGTAAACGGGTTCTACCATAGCTTGGTAGTCTCTACCTCTCAGACTAATAGCTGGCCGGCACCAGATCATCATCTCACTTTTCGGGGGCATGGCAATAGGGAACGGGTCACACATTCTCACGCTACGTATCTCACCACCAGATAGTTCCACTTGTTGCCGCTTCATCAGTGCCCGGATCTCTTTTTGGAGCACACGCTGCTGGCTGGAACTGGCGTTCTTGGCAACCTGCTGTAAAATGAGAATCACCTCTGCAAGACAGTTTTCAATCACGTTAGTTCCCAAGGTTATTCTAGGGTGGCTCTCATGACGGTCTATGCCCACAATAATCAGTCCTTGTGCCGCCAGTTCGACTTTACCGACCTTAATGGTCACCTCCTTGAATCCCACCTGCGGCACGGGCTGACCATTGCTGGCGATGATACTCAGGTCATCATCTGGGTAGCGGGTTATGTCCGAGTCATTCCAGTACCGCTTAAAGAGCACGAACGGGATGGTAGTCACCTGTGACCCAGTGTCTAGTAGGGCACTCATAGGAATGCCATCCAGTACCACAGGCAAGACCGGACGTCCCCCTAAGTATTTATCATGCCAGTTCAATGGGCCTGATGATCTTATGCCTGGGGGTTGGCCCTCTACCCCAGGTTGTGCCCGTTTAAATGACAGTACCTTGCCATGTGTCCGGGTTGATTGCAGCGGCGGCAGATGAGTTGTCCGTCCTCGTTGTATCTGTCACTGGGCCTTCCTCTGGACGTTGGGATCCTCCTCTGTCGGCGCCATGGGACGTCCTCCGGTCCGGATGCCAGCTGGATCTTCCCTGGAGGGGAAACCTGTAAAGACTGCACAGTTCTGGTTAGCGCGGCTACGCTTTTGGTTAACTCTTGGACCTGATGGTGCAGGTCTGTAGCCGGGTTGTTATCCAAAGCCTGCGCACCAGCTCCTACAGACTCTGTAGACAAGGGCGCCGCCTCCTTGTGATAGGTAATAGCAGGGCGCCGGTGGGTTACAGCGCTACCCGGTGCCTGTTCCCGGAGCACCCGGATAGCCCTGTCTTTGAACTTTGCAAAGTCTAAACCAGGTTTCTGCAAGGCCATTGCACGTAACTGGGTTCGGTGGGCGTTGGACAGCAGACCCTCAATGAATTGCTCAGTTAACAGTTCATCTGCATTCCGCACACTGTCATGGTCTGCCTGTTTAATGGCTCCCAGGGCCTCTTGCAAATTCAAAGCATAGTCTCTTATACTGTCTTGGGCCCGCTGCTTTCACCCATAAAATTTCATTTTGATCTCTGCTGAGGTGCAGGTATCAAAAGTGTCCCTCAGACGGGTTAAGATTTATTTTACAGTCTCCTTGTACCTGACTGACCCAGACTTTACTTCACGTTGGGCTGCCCCGGTTAGCTGGCCTACCAATATGCTCACTTTTTGTCCCTCTGTCAGGGGGTACACCTTAAACAGGCTGTACAGTCTCTCTTTAAAGTCGCTTAGGGTATGCGACTCCCCTGAGTACTGGGGCAGCCAGGCCGTTCCGGGGATATAGGGCATTGTAAATGGCATTACTGCGGCAGCGGCCGCGCTGGTGGTAGAGGGTCCCTCCGTATCCATCATCTTCCTCACCCCTAGATAAGTGTGGCCTACCTTCTGTCGCTTCTTCTCCATAGGCCGCGGCTCCGCAGACGATCGTCAGGGTGGAGGACCTTGCATCGCGCTCTGGTGACGTCAGCGTCGCTCTCTCTCCCTTCCAGGACCTTGCGCAGCATCGATGCGTGAGGCGGAGCTTTGGGTCTCGCGCGCTTTCGGCGTCCACGCCCCTCTTCTTCCCGCCCAGCGTCCCGAAGATGGCATCCGATGGCGGGAAAACGACTGCGGATGGTGGGAAACTTTTGAAGATGGTGGGAAACTTTTGAAGATGGCGGGAAACAGCTCCGGATGGCGGGGACCTTCACCACGGCAGGTATGACAGTCTTTTGAAGGCGCGCAGTACCCGGTGGTTGTGGGCATGAAATCCTGCCGACTATGCGAAAGCTGACTCGCCCCCTGGGCCTAGTGTGGACGTGTGTGGTATACCCAGAGCCGGGTCTCTGGGGGTTGTAGAATCCGTGGCGGTGACCCGGTCCCGTGGCTCAGGGTGGTCAGGCCGATGGCGGTATTTTGTGGGGGTTTTAGGTTAATTGTCCGACTACGCCACCCGTGGATTGCGGTCAGCGCGGACCGCCGCTGCAAGGCAGACCGCTGGGGCTGATGGTGTGTGCAGCTGAGGTAGTGTAACTCCCCACGGGAAGAGTGGAGCCCCAGGGCAGTGTAGTTGATGGTGAGGGTGATAGTGCACGGGAGTCCCAGCACTAGTAGTGCTGGTGCGGCAATGAAGCAGGAACGACTCAGAGTCTTTGCAGTGCAGTTCAGGGTCTTTACTGGTGATATTAAGGCAGACCCTCCCGGGAGTACTGGCTAACATAAGGGGCCTGGTCAGTCTGCGAGCAAACAGGAGTTCCCCTGGTCAGGTGGAGTTGTAGGCCTCCCCGTCTATCTGCACTCTTTCTGGCTACCTTGCTGTAAGCGGGTAGAAGTAGCCCACGTCCCTGAGTATACCGTGTGGTGCTCACCCGTATGGCTGGTGACTTGGGGCCTTCTGTTAGCCTCCGCTCCTGGATGGCGGTGCTGGTTCCTTCCTTGTGACTGAGCCTCTGGGCTTCTATGGCCAGAGGACCTGGAATCCCCTGCCGGCTGGTTTCTGCTGCTGGGTGAATATCAGTCCCCACAGCCTCGGACTCCTGTGTCCGGTTCCTAGATTCTTCTACCAGGGCGAGCTATATCTCTGCTTAGCTTCCAGCCCCTGGTCTTCTGCTCCTAGCTCCTACAGAGCTCCTGCTGTAACTCTCCCTGTGTCTGGAACTGTCTCCAGGCTCTCACTGAACTCTAATCCCGCCCCAGACCCAGTTTATAAGGACAGATTCCTCCCCTCCCAGGTCTGGGCAGGAGGTGTTGCATGCTTAAGGGCTCCTGACCAGAGAAACCTCCCACTTGCTCTCAGACATAATATTTCTATTACTGTGGCAACCAGACCCCTGGGGTGCCACATATACATGACTGCTGCTTAATAAAGATGAGCAAACCAGATCTTAAAAGTTCAGGGTTCGTACCGGACAGTAAGTGTCTGGTGCTAAACGCCAAACACGGACTTCTTCCGGAAGTCCATTGCAAAGTCTGGAGTTCCGGGGGAAGTCTGCTGCAGAGAGAGAATTTTCCAGCTCAAAAGTTCATGTCACCATTGTTTTCAATAGGGTTCAGTTTCTAGTTCAAGTCCGGGTACAGTTCTAGTCCCCAAACTGAACTTTGGAATAAAGTTCAGGTCGGGTACCAGAACCCGGACTTCCATGGGTCTGCTCATCCCTACTGCTTAATTAACACATGGTAGACAAATCTGGTTATTATCAGGGGACCTTTGTACAGCAAGAACACCACCGATCTAGAAATCAATACATTTGAGGCTGTTGATGTGTAATGTATATAATCACATGTAAATTAAAGCATAACAGATCTTTAATATGTATGGTGTAGGCTGAAATCTAGCATGCAGTCACCACTCCTATCCTACCATAACACACAGCGTCTACCACCATGGTGAGACGTTTTCCAGCCTATGCACTGATCTTTTTAGGTGGCAAATGCAGTATTACAAGTGAAGTATTTTATTGAAATATTTTTTCAGACTAATCCTCATAATCCAAGCACATCAAGGACCTGGACTGCAAAACAATAAGAATTCTTCAGAAAATATGTTTCAGTGGCAATTTCAAGACTATCCAGGGAAAACCATGACACATGAGTGCCCAGCCCAGCACAGATGTTCAGTGTCTTCAGTGTGCTCAGCCCTATACTTCTGAATTCAATATACCATTTCTTTGTAAAGGGTGTGAAATCTCACTAGGTTTAAGAGCCAGGCCTATTTATACATTCAGATCCCAGGAAGCTCCTCAATATTTTGCTGTAACGTCTTGATTTTACACTTCATCATCACAGTTTGCATAAGACGTATGCAGTAAGTCATGTTATATAGGAGTGTATAGTGACATATTGGAACTTGTTAGTTAAGTGAAAACACATCATGGTTTGTGAGTAACTGTGTGCAAACAAATGGAAGATATTAAAGATTTTCATTAGCATTTACATAATTAACAAAGAACATTTTGTTTTGTACTTGTACTGCCCTTATATTTTCGGAAATTTAGAGATGGAGACCTGCGATATTTATGTTTTTTAAAGTAGAACTGTCACCAGATTTCACAATAAAAACTATATGCATTATTAAATGAACCTCTTAAACCGGATGAGGCTGGTGTACTTACCTTGACAATACATGTCAGAATGTCTGTATAATCCTGATATTAAGATAAGCATTATAATGAGTCCAGCTATGGAATAAAACAACTCATGAGGCCAATTGTATTTATTTTCTGCCTACCCAGTCTGACTGACAGCCAGTGGCGTGCCACCAATGGCGGCAGGCCATGGCACTGCTATGGGACGGGAGAGCCTGGGGGGCCCACACCTGGCCCCACCTCCGCCCATTAGCACCTGCACTGCCCAGCCGTCTGCTCAGAATGATGGGGGTGGAAGCGTCTCCTGACGCTAACTCCTCCATCATCATTGCTCACTCTGACGAGCTGGTGGCCCAGTGCAACCAATGATGATAGAGGAGGGAGCATCAGCAGGCGCTTCCACCCCCATCATTCTATCCTCGGCGTCTGACGTCTCAGAGCAGTGGGCGCAATGACATCATTACAGGGCGCCCGCTGCTCTGAGATGTCCGATGGTTCACACTGCAAGCTGAGGAGACTGGAGCATCGGGTGGAACCAGGAGAGGTGAGAACTGTATTTATTTTTTTAAAATCAGTGACCGGTGGCCATAATACAGTATGGGGGGTGCATTATATTGTGTGGAAGACCATGGGGGGAGTGCATTATAGTGTGTGGAGGACCATGAAAAAAAGCACTCAAAAAGGCAATGAAAAAAACGTCAGTAACCTAATTTAGCCAATAGGTGCAGAAATGCTGCAGAAAATCTGCTACATCCAAAACTCACCAAAAGCTCATCATGGGAACCATGTTACTGTACAGCCTTCTGGAGGAGGCATACATTAGTGAATAAATCTAGTATACATCCTAAACAGAAGAAAAGTTATGAGACATGGACACAGTCTTATGCTGGTATTTGTAATTTTCCTTCCTTTAATATCAACTCATAACGCTATTGGATTATATGAATACTATATTTTTTATTATTTTATTCATTCATGCTCATGTATTTCTGTGTTGTGCTACAGCTTAATTTGTATTCTATTCTTTCTTTTTTTTTGCAAGTCTGTCCCACCTAAGCAGCTGTGGCAATTTCTTAGCACAAACCTAGGAGTGCTCCACCATACTTTGTAAGTGACTTAGCAGCTGCAACAACTGCTTAGCTTCTGCTTTTTCGTGTTAGTCTGATTCATCATTTTAAGTGGGTTGTCCAGTTAAAAATTAATATAAATTTGCTTCAGAGAGGAAGAGGACTAGGAATCCTAAAAGTCAATATTGACCCTTTAATGAGCCTTGTAACATGACTTAGAATAAAAGCTAAGACCAGAAACTCAATTTGCAGACGCTGTGTTTCAGGGTACTGCCCCTCATCAGTGAAAAGTGGGAGTTCCAGTTTGGCTGGGTGAGAGGAGTCAGACCGGTATGTAAGAAGTAACGTTTCTCCTTGCGGAGAGCATCATGCTAAGCACGTCAAGGTGAGGAGACTTTTCAAGCCGCAATGCTCCACTGTCCCCATTGAAGCTCACAATCTACATACATTTCTCCTTGTGGAGAGCGACATGCGAAGCATGACAAAGTGAGGAGACTTTTCAAGCCGCTTTTATCCTAAGTCATGTGACAAGGCTCGTTAAAGGGTCAACATTGACTTTTAAAATTGCTACTTCCAATAGGTAGCACTAGAGTTCTAGTCCTCTTCCTCTCTGAAGAGACAATTTGCATATTTCCCAGAGGAGCACTGCGGCTTGAAAAGTCTCCTCACCTTGACTTGCTTAGCATGTCACTCTCCGCAAGGAGAAACGTTACTTCTTAGATACCGGTCTGACACCTCTCACCCAGCCAAACTAGAACTCACACTTTGTCCTGATGAGAAGCAGTACCCTGAAACACAGGATCTGCAATTTGAGTTTCTGGTCTTGGCTTTTATCCTAAGTCATGTGACAAGGCTCGTTAAAGGGTCAATATTGACTTTTAGGACTGCTACTTCCAGTAGGTGGCACTAGAGTTCTAGTCCTCTCTGAAGAGGCAATTTGCTTATTTCCCAGAGGAGCACTGCGGCTTGAAAAGTCTCCTCACCTTGGCGTGCTTAGCATGTCGCTCTCCGCAAGGAGAAATGTTACTTCTTAGATGCCAGTATAACCTTCGGATACACTTCTATTATGCCTGGTTTCTCAGTGGTTTTGTTTCAGCTCCATTCCTGAGTTTACCAGCATCAGTTAAGGTCCTGTGCTCCACACAGGAGAAAATTTTCTGTGTGGCATGGATGGTTTTAAAACATTAAAGAGGTGGCCCACTACAATCTTTATTGTGTACATCAATTTAAACCCCTGAAATAAGTATGCTTTCCAATATATTCATTTTCAATATTTTCCTGTGAGTGGCGCTATCTCTGCTTGCCCAATGCCAATCACATGACTCTTGACTGCAGCCACCGCTGATATCCGGTGATGTCACATCAACTTCCGGACTCTGGAAGTTGGGGTTGCATCACCGAGGTGTAACCCAGTCTCACGTGGATTGAGGCCACTCCCCCTGATTTACTGGGCTGTGGGTGGTGTTTCACTGCATCTTACAGCACAGTATCGAGCACTTTTCTCAAGTGGGACCAGTGCTGGATCCACAAGGGTATTGGAAGTTGATTATTCCTCTGATTATTATTTTTTAAAAAATCAATGCTTAAAATCGAAGTATTTCATTGTCAGTGAATGCTTTTAAGCCAGCCCTTCTCTCTGTCTGTGCATCAGCTGTAATATAGAAAAAGGTTGACTTAGTTATAGAAATAAGCAGTCAGTCTGATTTATAAATTGAGCATAATTGTTTTAAAACACCTAATATACAGTTATACTGTGTCACCTTAAAAAATAAATACTTTTTGTCCACGATCCGATAAAGTACAACATTGCACTCATGGCTAAGGCAGAATTTTAAAGATGATGGTCTAGTTAAAGCTCAGATTAAATCTAATCTGTCACTAGATTAGACAATAAAAACTGCATGATAGATTAATTTCTGCAAAAACTTTTACTATATCCTAACAATTGTATGAGTGGCTTCTTATTGTGGATTTAGTTAGCCAGGAGACAGATAATATGCTCTCATGGTAGCGTACTGTGAAGTCGGAGGGTTTCTACCCCCTCAGCTTCCCTTATTTATAGTGGGGAACTTAACATAGCGGGTCAAAATATAATATGCATTCTGACCAATCATGAATTTGTCTACTGATTAAATATACTTAGTTAAACGTCTGGATACAATATACACTGCTCAAAAAAATAAAGGGAACATTCAAACAACATATCCTAGATCTGAATGAATGAAATATTCTCATTGAATACTTTGCTCTGTACAAAGTTGAATGTGCTGACAACAAAATCACACAAAAATCATCAATGGAAATCAAATTTATTAACCAATGGAGGCCTGGATTTGGAGTCACCCCCAGAAATAAAGTGGAAAAACACACTTCAGGCTGATCCAACTTTGATGTAATGTCCTTAAAACAAGTCAAAATGAGGCTCAGTATTGTGTGTGGCCTCCACGTGCCTGTATGACCTCCCTACAATGCCTGGGCATGCTCCTGATGAGGTTGTGGATGGTTTCCTGTGGGATCTCCTCCCAGACCTGGACTAAAGCATCCGCCAACTTCTGGACAGTCTGTTGGTGGATGGAGCAAGACATTATGTCCCAGATGTGCTCAATCGGATTCAGGTCTGGGGAACTGGCAGGCCAGTCCATATCTTCAATGCCTTCATCTTGCAGAAACTGCTGACACACTCCAGCCACATGAGGTCTTGTATTGTCCTGCATTAGGAGGAACCCAGGGCAAACTGCACCAGCATATGGTCTCACAAGGGGTCTGAGGATCTCATCTCGGTACCTAATGGCAGTCAGGCTACCTCTGGTGAGCACATGGAGGGCTGTGCGGCCCTCCAAAGAAATGCCACCCCACACCATTACTGACCCACTGCCAAACCAGTAATGCAGAAGGATGTTGCAGACAGCAGATCACTCTCCACGGCGTCTCCAGACTCTGTCACGTCTGTCACATGTGCTCAGTGTGAAGCTGCTTTCATCTATGAAGAGCACAGGGTGCCAGTGGCGACTTTGCCAATCCTGGTGTTCTGTGGCAAATGCAAAGTGTCCTGCACGGCGTTGGGCTGTGAGCACAACCCCCATCTTTGGACGTCGGGCCCTCATACCACCCTCATGGAGTCGGTTTCTAACTGTTTGTGCAGACACATGCACATTTGTGGCCTGCTGGAGGTTATTTTGCAAGGCTCTGGCAGTGATCCTCATGTTCCTCCTTGCACAAAGGCAGAGGTAGCGGTCCTGCTGCTGGGTTGTTGCCCTCCTACAGCCCCCTCCACGTCTCCTGGTGTACGGGCCTGTCTCCTAGTAGTGCCTCAAGTCTCTGGACACTACGCTGACAGACACAGCAAACCTTCTTGCCACAGCTCGCATTGATGTGCCATCCTGGATGAGCTGCACTACCTCAGCAACTTCTGTGGGTTGTAGAGTCCGTCTCATGCTTCCACGAGTGTGAAAGCACAACCAACATTCAAAAGTGACCAAAACATCAGCCAGAAAGCATTGGTACTGAGATGTGGTCTGTGGTCCCCACCTGCAGAACCACTCCTTTATTGAGTGTGTTTTGATAATTGCCAATTATTTCCATCTATTGTCTATTCCATTTGCACAACAGCATGTGAAATTGATTGTCAATCAGCGTTGCTTCCTAAGTGGACAGTTTGATTTCACAGAAGTTTGATTTACTTGGAGTTATATTCTGTTGTTTAAGTGTAAAGGCCCTGGACTGCATCACTGACTCCGTGTCATTACTGCTGCTGCCCTGCACCATCACCCCCATCCTCCGCATACACTGCCCTGAGGCTATACTCCTCCCGTGGGGAGTTATGCTACGCTCTGCTGCACCCACAACACCAGCCTCAGCGGTCCGCCCTGCAGCGGCGGTTCACTCTGACCGCAATCCACGGGTGGCATAGTCGGACATTTAAACATCAAAACCACATAAATAGTTCCGCCACTGGTTTGACCACCCTGAGCCATGGAACCGGGTCGCCGCCACGAAGACTACAACCACCAGCATCCACCAAAAAGGGTCCGGCTCCGGGTGTCCCAAGGCCCAGGGGGTGCATCAGAACATTTTCATCACCTTTCACAATCACCAATGGGACAAGGCAGGGATGTCCTCTGTCCCCTCTCTTATACATCCTAGTGATGGAGCACCTGCTCTCATCAATTCGCCATAACCCCAATATTAGGTGGATTGAGGTGGGAGGCACCGAGTACAAGTGCTCTCTATTTGCTGATGATGTCCTAGTATATATCACTCAATCACATATATCCATCCATGCTGTTATGGCTGAAATAGATCACTTTGTTACATGGTCAAATTTTAAAATCAATGCAGCGAAATCTGAGGCCCTCGATGTCTCCCTCCCCAAATCCATATAGGATTCCATCCAGTCCAACTTTCCCTTTACCTGGCCCTCACAGGGTATCAAATACTTAGGAATTCCTATTCATAGAGACCTCTCCCATCTATGTTATCTTAATTTTGGGCCCTTTATTGAACAACTCCATACAGACCACGGTTGGCAAGTTAGAACTGTAAGATTCACTACGTGAACCACTGGTGTTTTGTGGAAAAGCACATGTACACTGTGTTCCAAATTATTATGCAAAAAGTGTTTAGGAGTGATAAGGGAAGAATTTGTTTGTTTGTCAGTTAAACTCATTGAGGTGATGTGTGTCAGGGCTCTTTATATCACTGTAAGCAATTGCAGACACCTGTGCTAATTAGTTTGGCAGGTGTGTCCAATGAAAGGCAAGACTACTTAAGAAGGCTGTCTCACATTATTAAGCAGCCTACATTTTCTGCCAAAATGGGAAAGAAAAAGGATGTGTCGGCTGCTGAGAAGCAACAAATTGTGGAGTGTTTAGGTCAAGGCATGACTACAATCAACATTGTGCGATGATCAGGATGAAGTGTCTTGGCAATCAAGAAGTATGTAGCTGATTCACAGTACACACGTGTGCGTGCTGATAAGGGCAAATTGAGGACTCTTTCCTACAGGCAATTACGTCAGGTTAAAAGAGCAGCGGCAAAAAAGACTTGTCATAGCAGCAGACAAGTTTTTGAAGCTGCTAGTGCCTCCAATGTCCCCCGAACAACAAGATGCAGGGTCCTTCAGAGGTTTGCAGCTGTGCATACGCCATCCTGTCGACCTCCTGTATCCACTTCACACAAGCAGAAACGGCTCCAGTGGGCTAAACATTACATGAAGACTGATTTCAAAACTGTTTTGTTCACGGATGAGTGCCGTGCAGCGCTCGATGGTCCAGATGGATGGAGTGGAGGATGGCTGGTTGATGGACACCCCACGCAAACACGGCTACAGCGCCAACAAGGAGGAGGTGGAGTAATGTTTTGGGCTGGAATCATGGGGAGAGAGATTGTCGGCCCCTTTAGGATCCCTGAAGGCGCTAAAGATGAACTCCATAATGTATGTGGATTTTCTCAAACAGCACTTCCTGCCATGGTTCAAGAAGAAGAACCGTGTATTTCACAGCAAGATCATTTTTTTGCATGATAATGCACCATCTCATGCTGCACATAAAACATCTGCATCTCTGGCTGATATGGGCATAAAAGGGGACAAACTTATGGTGTGACCCCCATGCTCCCCTGACCTCTACCCCATTCAGAACCTCTGGAGCATCATCAAAAGGAGTGTCTATGATGGCGGGAGGCAGTTCACATCTAAGCAACACCTCTGGGAGGGTATTCTGTCCTCATGCAAAACAATTGAAGCAGAAATCATCCAAAACCTGACAAATTCAATGGACGAGAGAGTTCAGAAGCTCCTTTCAAACAAGGGGTCCTATGTGAAAATGTAACATCACCTAGAATAAAGTTTTGAGTTGAAAACTGTTTGATTTCAGTTTCTAATAACCTGCTAATGAAAAGGTTGATCGAAAAGTTTGGGGGATCTAAGAGTGTGGCAACCCAGTAGTCATGATTACTTCGAATTCTGACAATATGAGGGTCATGTTGCAGGTAGTGCAGCAAGAAGGCACTTATGTGTCTTGCGCATCTCGGAGCCCCAAAATTATTTTCCGGGCTAGATGCAGCTAAAAATTATTATTAATTTTAAATCTGGTGGAGCTTACTATAGATTGCCTAATAGGATCAGTGCTGCACACTGCTACAAAGCCCAAATTATTTTCCAGCCAAGATACAGATAAACATGATTAGTAATTTTAAATCTGGTGGAGCTTATTATAGATGGCCTAATAGAATCAGTGCTGCACACTGCTACAAAGCCCAAATTATTTTCCAGCCAAGATATAGATAAACATGATTAGTAATTTGAAAGCTTAAAACGGTTGGTAGGGTGATTTTACCCAATCATCAAGCTTTTACTCTCCCCAGGATGACACAGGGGTAGAAAAGTCGTTTCGGATCCATGATTTGTTCATCTTTATGAACGTGAGTCTGTCTACATTATCAGTGGAGAGCCGCGTGCGCTTATCTGTCAGCACACCACCAGCAGCGCTGAACACACGTTCAGACAGAACGCTGGCTGCGGGGCATGACAAGATCTCCAAGGCGTAAGTGGCTAGCTCCGGCCATTTATCCAGATTGGAAGCCCAAAAAGAGCAAGGGTCTAGTGACACAGTCATGGCTTCAATGTTTACTTGGAGATACTCCTGTACCATCGTCTCTAGGCGTTGACTATGTGTCAGACTTCTTGTCTCCTGTGGCCCTGCAAAGGATGGGCTAAAAAAGTGGTGAAATGATTCCACAAAATTGATGTTACCAGCAGATACTGTGGTTCTGTTACGGTTTGAGTGCTGAACACTTGACGGTCCCACGGTTGGCAAGTTGGAACTGTGAGATTCACTACATGCACCACTGGTGTTTTGTGGAAAAGCACATGTAAGATTCTGCAACAGTCTCTGCTGATACTCCTGCATGCGTGCATCCCTTTCTATGGCAGGAATAATTTCTGCAAATTTACTTTTGTACCGGGGATCTAACAGTGTGGCAACCCAGTAGTCAGGATTATTTCTAATTCTCACAATTCGAGGGTCATGTTGCAGGTAGTGCAGCAAGAAGGCACTCATGTGTGTTGCGCATCCAGGAGCACCAAGTCCCTGTTGTGTTGGTGGCGAGGTAACAATCATGCTTCCTTCCTCTGTCCTCTCCCCCCAACCTCGCACAACAGAAATGTGATCAAGGTCTCCCTCATCTGATGAGTCTTCCATCACTTCGTCCTCCACTTCTTCCTGGGCTCCTGCACCTTCCTCACTAGTTTGGCTGCTACCATGCGCCCTGGTAAAACCATCTCCCCCACCCTCACATGCCTGCCGCCTTGGTGCTGCCGACCGTCTGGACCTTGCAGATGTTAGCCCTTCCACATACAACTCCTCCTCCTCTACTTCCTCCACCTCCTCTTGTGCCACCACCTGACTCCGAATTCTGTTTAACATGTGCTCCAGCATGTAAATCACCGGAATAGTCATGCTGATAATGGCATCGTCAGCACTAAACATCTTCGTCGCCATTTCAAAACTGTGCAGAAGGGTGCATAGGTCCCTGATCTGAGACCACTCCTCCAGAGTGATTTGCCCCACCTCTGGATCTCGTTGGCCCAGGCTATACGTCAGAACGTATTGCACCAGGGCTTGTTGGTGCTGCCACAGTCGCTGCAACATGTGCAGAGTTGAATTCCACCGGGTAGGCACATCGCATTTTAGCCGGTGAAGTGGCAGGCCCAACGACTTCTGTAGAGATGTAAGTCGCTGAGCTGCGGGATGCGAACGGCGGAAGTGAGCACACAGCGACCGTGCCCTCTGCAGAAGGCCATCTAGTCTGGGATAGTGGGCTAAAAATTGCTGGACAACCAGGTTCAACACGTGAGCCATACAAGGCACGTGTGTGACATTGCCCCGGCGAAGGGCCGCACCCAGGTTTGCAGCATTGTCGCACACGGCCTTCCCTGGTTTCAGGTCCAGTGGAGACAACCATTCATGAAATTGGTTCTCCAGAGCTGACCACAACTCCTCAGCTGTGTGACTCACATTTCCCAGACATTTCAAAGTAAAAACCGCCTGATGATGTTGAGCCCTACTGCCAGCATAGTAAGGAGGTGTGCAGGATCCCTTCTGCGCAGTTAGAAAGCTTGTGGCATGACCAGACAGGCTTTGGGTGCAGGTGGAAGACCGAGAGGAGGTTGAGGAGGCAGAAGCAGTGGAGGAACTTTGACATAAAGAGGATTGACGCACAACTCATGGGGACGGCAAGACTTGGACAGCAGCCCCTTGTCCTGCTGTCACCATAGTTACCCAGTGCCCAGTCAGCGACATGTAACGCCCCTGTCCATGCCTACTCGTCCAAGTGTCTGTGGTGAAATGCACCCTGTCACACACAGAGTTTCTCAAAGAAGCGGTGATGTTGTGTGCGACATGCTGGTGGAGCGCAGGCACACCTTTCTTTGAGAAGTAGTGCCGACTGGGCATCTGGTACTGGGGCACTGCGACGGACATAAGGTCTCGAAAATCCTCTGTGTCCACCAGGCGGAAAGGCAGCATTTCTGTAGCCAAGAGCTTGCAGATGGTGAAATTCAACCTCTTAGCTTTCTCATGGCTAGGAGGAAATGGTCTTTTACTTGTCCACATCTGAGGGACCGAGGGCTGGCTATTGTGCTTAGACGGGGTTGATAAGGGTGTCCCCGGCAAACTGCCGGTCTGTGAGGAAGATGCAGGCGGACATGTTAGGTTGCCTTGATCCAAAGGTGGTGCTATCG
Source organism: Phyllobates terribilis (assembly GCF_046119375.1). Lineage (NCBI taxonomy): Eukaryota > Metazoa > Chordata > Amphibia > Anura > Dendrobatidae > Phyllobates > Phyllobates terribilis. Next base: position 152,711,613 of record NW_027362764.1, on the reverse strand, counting down.
ATGTCGGACAGCGCTAAACACCAGCTGGTGTTACCACCTCCAAAGAAAATGATGACCTGCCAATCATGCTGGCTGTTGCGGGTAAAGAGGTGGCAGGTCTGCGCCCCAAAACAGGTGTGACTGCTGTCCCCCCAGTCACAGAGGATGAAGAGGCCGCGGATGCACAAGATATGGCAGACGGTGGTTGGCCCGGCCGGCTAGGCCGCATTGTAGCACACTGATCTTCCCACTGCAACTTATGCTTCATGTCCATGTGCCGGTTCATGCATAAAGTACTCAAACTATGTATTTTTTGGCCTCTACTTAGCTTTTGCTGACAAATGTTACAGATAACACGAGTTGGGTCATCTTTATCGATCTGAAAAAATGCCCAGGCTATGCAAGGCTTAGCACCCATGCGACCTGAAGAGCCACCACGACTTGTGGTGAGAGGCAGAGTTGTGTTTGAGGATGCAGTTGTTGACGTGCTTCCAGTACTACGTCTCTGTCCAGGAAGGCGCAACCTGACCTCGTCGTCACTAGCATCTTCCTCCACCTCCTCTGCTGACCTCATCTCTTGGCTGACTGTGGGTTGACAGTAAGTGGGATCTCCAACCTCATCATCATCACCCTGTGCGTTATCACACCCGTCGTCCTCAGAGCCAACCTGTTCCTGCCCTGACAAAAAACTAAAGTTGTCGCTCCAATCAGGTATTTGAGTCTCATCATCGTCTTCCTCATTGTCTCCACCAACAGGAGTTACAGTTTGGTAATGAGGGTCTACATTATGGTCAGAACCTTCTGCGTCTGGTCCTGGATCCGACTCATAAAGATTCTGGGCATCAGTGCAGATCATTTCCTCGTCTGGATTCACAGAAGCGCTGGAGTCGACCTCTGATTCCCAGGCTATAGTATGAGTAAACAGCTCTGCAGACTCAACCATCTGTTCTACCTCATACTCAGACGGGCAGCTGGAGATTTGGGAGCTGTGAGGAAGCAAGTGCGATTGGGGTGACACCTTTGAGGACTGGAGTATTTGTAATGTTGAAGTTGATGTGGAGGAGAGCCCACTTAAAGGAGCACTTGATATCCGTTGAAGCACCTGCTGTTTTTGTGCCTCATCTGGAATTTGTAGCGATTGGCGTGGCCGTAAGAAAGGGATCTTATCACATTGTCCGATAAAAGAAGTAGACATTTTAGTTTGGCTGGAAGATGGTCTTTCTTCTGCAGATGTTACTGTTGCTTTAACACCTACCCCACGGACACAACCTTTTTTCCCCTTCCCAACATGCCTATTCCCCTTTCCACCAGCAGCAGGCCTTTTTCCACTCATGTTGGTGGTTAACTAATTCACAACTCTGGAGTTGTTTGCACAAAACAACAATGGATGGGAACCGAGCAGAGCTGAGTGGCCAAACTGTGGTATTAGGCCAAAACTATTGGCTGGGTTAGATGGAGAAAAAAATTATATTCGATTTGCAACCTGATGGAGGTCAGTATAGATGGACTAATAGAACAAGTCCCACACACAGCTAGAAGCCCAAATGTTTTTTCAGAGGTAGATGGAGAAAAAAAATATATTCAGTTTGCAACCTGATGGAGGTCAGTATAGATGGACTAATAGAGAAAGTCCCACACACTGCTAGAAGGCCAAATATTTTTTCAGAGCTAGATGCAGACAAAAAATTATTTTGAATTTGCAACCTGATGGAGGTCAGTATAGGTGGACTAATAGAACAAGTCCCACACACTGCTAGAAGGCCAAATATTTTTTCAGAGCTAGATGCAGAAAAAAATTATATTCAGTTTGCAACCTGATGGAGGTCAGTATAGATGGACTAATAGAACAAGTCCCACACACAGCTAGAAGCCCAAATATTTTTTCAGAGGTAGATGCAGAAAAAAATTATATTCAGTTTGCAACCTGATGGAGGTCTGTATAGATGGATTAATAGAGAAAGTTCCACACACTGCTAGAAGGCCAAATATTTTTTCAGAGCTAGATGCAGAAAAAAATTATATTCAGTTTGCAACCTGATGGAGGTCAGTATAGATGGACTAATAGAACGAGTCCCACACACAGATAGAAGCCCAAATATTTTTTCAGAGGTAGATGCAGATAAAAATTATTTTTAATTTGCAACCTGATGGAGGTCAGTATAGATGGACTAATAGAGAAAGTCCCACACACTGCTAGAAGGCCAAATATTTTTTCAGAGCTAGATGCAGATAAAAATTATTTTTAATTTGCAACCTGATGGAGGTCAGTATAGATGGACTAATAGAGAAAGTCCCACACACTGCTAGAAGGCCAAATATTTTTTCAGAGCTAGATGCAGATAAAAATTATTTTTAATTTGCAACCTGATGGAGGTCAGTATAGATGGACTAATAGAGAAAGTCCCACACACTGCTAGAAGGCCAAATATTTTTTCAGAGCTAGATGCAGATAAAAATTATTTTTAATTTGCAACCTGATGGAGGTCAGTATAGATGGACTAATAGAGAAAGTCCCACACACTGCTAGAAGGCCAAATATTTTTTCAGAGCTAGATGCAGATAAAAATTATTTTTAATTTGCAACCTGATGGAGGTCAGTATAGATGGACTAATAGAGAAAGTCCCACACACTGCTAGAAGGCCAAATATTTTTTCAGAGCTAGATGCAGAAAAAAATTATATTCAGTTTGCAACCTGATGGAGGTCAGTATAGATGGACTAATAGAACAAGTCCCACACACAGCTAGAAGCCCAAATATTTTTTCAGAGGTAGATGCAGATAAAAATTATTTTTAATTTGCAACCTGATGGAGGTCAGTATAGATGGACTAATAGAGAAAGTCCCACACACTGCTAGAAGGCCAAATATTTTTTCAGAGCTAGATGCAGATAAAAATTATTTTTAATTTGCAACCTGATGGAGGTCAGTATACATGGACTAATAGAGAAAGTCCCACACACTGCTAGAAGGCCAACTATTTTTTCAGAGCTAGATGCAGAAAAAAAATATATTCAGTTTGCAACCTGATGGAGGTCTGTATAGATGGATTAATAGAACAAGTCCCACACACAGCTAGAAGCCCAATATTTTTTCAGAGGTAGATGCAGAAAAAAAATATATTCAGTTTGCAACCTGATGGAGGTCTGTATAGATGGATTAATAGAACAAGTCCCACACACAGCTAGAAGCCCAATATTTTTTCAGAGGTAGATGCAGAAAAAAGATATATTCAGTTTGCAACCTGATGGAGGTCAGTATAGATGGACTAATAGAGAAAGTCCCACACACTGCTAGAAGGCCAAATATTTTTTCAGAGCTAGATGCAGAAAAAAATTATATTCAGTTTGCAACCTGATGGAGGTTCGTATAGATGGACTAATAGAACAAGTCCCACACACAGCTAGAAGCCCAAATATTTTTTCAGAGGTAGATGCAGATAAAAATTATTTTTAATTTGCAACCTGATGGAGGTCAGTATAGATGGACTAATAGAGAAAGTCCCACACACTGCTAGAAGGCCAAATATTTTTTCAGATCTAGATGCAGATAAAAATTATTTTTAATTTGCAACCTGATGGAGGTCAGTATAGGTGGACTAATAGAGAAAGTCCCACACACTGCTAGAAGGCCAAATATTTTTTCAGAGCTAGATGCAGAAAAAAATTATATTCAGTTTGCAACCTGATGGAGGTCAGTATAGATGGACTAATAGAACAAGTCCCACACACTGCTAGAAGCCCAAATATTTTTTCAGAGCTAGATGCAGAAAAAATTATATTCAATTTGCAACCTGATGGAGGTCAGTATAGATGGACTAATAGAATGATGCTATGCCCAAAAGATTTTACTTCACTAGGTGCAGTAAAAAAATTGGTATTCTATACACAGGTGGTATATCTTGCAACACAGATAGGCTACTCCACTGACTAACACACTCTGCAATAGGCCAAAATGGATTAGCTTTGCTAGATTCAGCCAAATGCTGTGAAAAAAACTTGCACAGCACTGGCACAGACCTGCCTGGCAAAAACTGATAGGAACTGATGTAACCTAGTCCTGAAAAGGATTGCAATTACAATTAGTCTTTACTCCCACAATCTATCTATTTAAGAGCACAGACCTGCCTGATAAAAGTCGTAGGAAATGCTGTAACCTAGTCCATAAAAGGACTGCAATCACAACTATTCCCTACTCCCAAGCTATCTGTAGATTTGTGCGAAAATTGGCTTGAAATTAACAGGGTATAGCACACACAGCAACAGCGGTGCCGTCTAACACGCAGCTGCAGCAGTGAGAAAATGGTGGCGACGCGGAAAATGGCTTGGTCTTATAGGGCAAGGACATGTGACATACACTGCCAATGACACATGCCCTTGCTTGTGTGAAAAACAGCAGTTCACTCCGTGTGTGCGCTGCTGATAGGCTGACAGACTGCACCTCCCCACTGCAAATGCGGGAAAGAGAAAAAAAAATGGAGATCTTCATTATTCCTGCAGAGATCCATCCCCTGCCCCTCCCCCCACCCCGCTGTACACTCAAACTGCGTATTAACATTAATTTTCATCATTACTGAGAAAAAATCCAGTTATGATTTTGGTGCACGAACAGTTATCGAACATAACCTCGAACAGCCGAATTTTTCTCAAATCGTTCGTGTTCGCCGAACGGCTCGAACACCGCCCAAAACAGCTCGAATTTGAGATTGGCGAACAGTTCGAGTAGAACAACGCTCATCTCTAACAGGCACGTGGAGGCCACACACAATGCTGAGCCTCATTTTGACTTGTTTTAAGGACATTACATCAAAGTTGGATCAGCCTGTAGTGTGTTTTTCCACTTTAATTTTAGGGGTGACTCCAAATCCAGGCCTCTATTGGTTAATAAATTTGATTTCCATTGATGATTTTTGTGTGATTTTGTTGTCAGCACATTCAACTTTGTACAGAGCAAAGTATTCAATGAGAATATTTCATTCATTCAGATCTAGGATGTGTTATTTAGTTGTACTCTTTATTTTTTTGAACAGTGTATGATACCTATTGTGTATTATGTAGTATGAGTAATCCAAAGTAGATTGATTATAGATAAAAAAATATGACAACATTTCTGATCCCATTTTATACCGTGTGGGGGTTATACTCACTCAGGTACGTCGGGAGGCAAACAGGAAGCATGTTCCTTTAAATGTCTATGTCGGTTTATTACGTCATAAACCAGGCAAAAGCAAAAGGAATACAAACAGACCTTAGTTCAGGTAAAAACAAAGTTAAAAGTCCTTAAGACAAAGTCTCTGGTTAGCCAGTCCTGTGGGCACACAGGTTGGGTAGCATCCAGTTCACTGGCTCAGTCGAGAAACCACAACACACAGGAGGCCTTCTCCCTCCAAACACACAGACCATGTACCAAACAACGGCCTCCATTTTATACTTTAGCCACACCCAGAGGTGAGGTATGTGGGTAGCTAGACCTGCCCATCTCTCGAACTTCTCGTAACCCGGCACCAAATGGTCCTCTTTGTGCTTGCATGCACTAGAGCAACACTCTGGGTTACATCACAGAGGACAGCCATCTCTGTGGTACATACTTCCCATCAACTATGTGTCAGTTAGCCACCTTACATACCTCTCCTCTCTGCCTAAAGACATGGGGCTTGGCACCTTCTACTAATAGACAGGGGATTCTTGAGAGGGCATCGGCATTACCATGTAGCTTCCCCGCTCTTTGTTCTACATGGAAGTTGAAATCCTGTAGGGCTAAAAACCAGCGGGTGACCCTAGCATTTCTTCCCTTTATTTTCCCTCATCCATCTGAGTGGGGCATGGTCAGATACCAATCTAAACTTTCGTCCTAACAGATAGTACCGTAACGTATCCACCACCCACTTTATGGCCAAGCCTTCCTTTTCTATCACAGGATAATTTTTCTCACATGAGTGCAGCTTCCTACTCAGGTAGAGAACATGGTTCTTCTCCCCGTGTATCTCCTGGGAAAGGACTGCTCCCAAACCGACATCTGAGCCGTCTGTTTGGAGTAACAATTCTTTCTTGAAGTCGGGGGCAACCAGAACTGGTTGCCTACAGAGAGCCACTTTCATTTTGTGAAAGGCCGTCTCCGCCTCTGCAGTCCACTTCACCATGGCTGATTTTGTCCCATTAAGGAGGTCAGTCAGGGTTGCGGTCATCATGGCGAAGTTTGGGATGAATCTCTTGTAGTATCCCACGATTCCCAGAAAGACTCTAACTTGCTTTTTCTACAGAAGTCTCGGCCAAGTCTCGATTTCTTCCACTTTAGTGATTTTGGGTTTGGTCTCGCTTCTACCCACTACATATCCCAGGTATTTGGCTTCTTCCTTCCCCATGGCACATTTTTTTGGATTTATTGAAAACCCCGCCTTCCTTAGAGCATCAAATACAGCCTGGACCTTTTCCAGATTCAGTCTGGGCTGAAGATAACAATATTGCCCAGGTATGCCGCAGCGTATTTCTTACGGGGCGCAAGGATTTGATCCTTGGCTCTCTGGAAGGTGACGCAGGCCCCCTGCAGTCCAAATGATACCCGGACATACTGGAAGCATTCATCCGGCATAGAAAACACAGTCTTATCCTTGGCTCCCTGTGACATGGGGATCAGCCAAAATCCAAGGTGATTATGTACCTTGCTGGCCCAAGTCTCTCGATCAGCTCATCGACACGCGACATCAGATATGCGTCGAATTTGGAGACCTTATTCAACTTCCGATAGTCATTACAGAATTTCCATTCGCCATCGGGTTTTGGGACCAGTACAACCGGGCTCGACCAACCACTCTTGGATTCCTCAATGACCTCGAGTTTTAGCATACGACTCACTTCTTAAAACAGGGAAATCTTGTGTCAGCCCTCGGCTCCTGTGCAATCCCATTTATGACTGTGACATTGTTAAAGTCTTCCCTCAGAGTTAGGTCCCTATGTTGGGCAGACCCAAAATTCTTGCTACTCACCCCTAACTCTGGAATGTCAAACTCAGGGGACACTACCTCCTCATCCCCCACAAGAGCACAAAAGGGAAACCCATCCGACTCTGGATGTGGTGATACCTCTTCAGGGTTAACTGGTTTCTTAACCAAGCCAGCGAACCCTGAACTCTTCCCCCACAGATCCCAAAACAAACAAAAGTCCTGTTGGGACTCCCAGTATAGAGTGGGCTGCCTTCCCAAGGAACCCTTAACCCCCTGGTATCTCTCAACCAGTTCAATCAGGTCATTTTGCATTGCGGAGATCACCCTGGGAACCCAGTGTTTGGTTAGCCAGACCTGTGGGCACACAGGTTGGGTAGCATCCAGCCCACCGGCTCAGTCGGGACACCACAACATACAGGAGGCCTTCTCCCTCCAAACACACAGACCATGTACCAAACAACGGCCTTCATTTTATACCTTAACCACACTCAGAGGTGAGGTATGTGAGTAGCTAGACCTGCCCATCTCTCCAACTCCCCATAACCCGGCTCCCAGGAACACCAAACGGTCCTCTTAGTGCTTACGTGCACTAGAGCAACAATCAGGGTTACATCACAGAGGACAGCCATCTCTGTGGTACATACCTCCCATCAACTACAGTGGGGAAAAAAGTATTTAGTCAGAAGATGAAACGTGGCTGGGTCTTTCAGCATGACAATGATCCCAAGCACACCGCCAGGGCAATGAAGGAGTGACTTTTTAAGAAGAAGCAATTCAAGGTCCTGGAGTGGCCTAGCCACTCACCAGAGCTAAACCCTATAGAAAACCTTTGGAGGGAGTTGAAAGTCCGTGTTGTCCAGTGACAGCCCCAAAACATCACTGCTCTAGAGGAGATCTGCATGGAGGAATGGGCCAACATACCAGCCACACTGTGTGCCAACCTTGTGAAGACTTGCAGAAAACGTTTGACCTCTGTCATTGCCAACAAAGGATATATAACAAAGTATTGAGATGAACTTTTGTAATTGACCAAATACTTATTTTCCACCAAAATTTGAAAAAAATTTCTTTCCAAATCAGACAATGTGATTTTCAGGATTTGTTTTCTAATTTTGTCTCTCATAGTTGAGGTCTACCTATGATGTCAATTACAGGCCTCTTTCATCTTTTTAACTGGGAGAACTTGCACAATTGGTGGCTGACTAAATACTTTTTTTCCCCACTGTATGTGTCCATTAGCCACCTTACAACCCTGAAACTTCATCTCTCAATGAATTCAAACACATCTATTGGATATACTTTATACTCTAGATATTGTGACAAAGTCGCTGGCAAAGTGCTGGAGGGGAGGCATGTTTTACTGAGGCTATTAGCTTCAGTGATTTTGAAACCCAGAAGTTTTTCTCCAGCACACTAAGTGTTGTAAGGGATTGAGCAGCCATTTCAAGGGCTGGGTTTTTGAAAACTACCATAATGCGGGTGGGATGTTGTTCTCCATATCTTGTGGTCTGGGGTTTAAATAGATGACCTGCTGAGTAGTGTTGAGCGATACCTTCCGATATCAGGAAATATCGTATCGGATTGGATCGGACCGATACCCAAAAAGTATCGGATATCGCCGATTCCGATACCGGAAACCAATGTAAGTCAATGGGACACAAATATCGGCATGAAAATAAACCCCTTCTTTCCTTGTAGGTTAATTCTACATGAAGTAAAACAACTAAGAATAATGTAGAATGTATTACGCGAAAAGCCGGCAATTCAGCAGCGGCATACACCGGTACCCGACAATTTACAACAGAAAGAATAGAGCATCACACATAGATTAGATAGATAGAAACATGTCAGTCACATATATATGAAGTACAGTGACAGTGTTGCTTACTGTACTTGTCATTTAGTGTAAAGGATTTATTAAAAAAAATAATAGTGTTTTCATGCACCGTCTCTTTAAAAAAGCCGGCCGGCAATTCAGCAGCGGTACCCGACAATTTACAACAGAAAGAATAGAGCATCACACATAGATTAGATACATAGAAACATGTCAGTCACATATATATGAAGTACAGTGACAGTGTTGATTACTGTACTTGTCATTTAGTGTAAAGGATTTATTAAAAAAAATAATAGTGTTTTCATGCACCGTCTCTTTAAAAAAGCCGGCCGGCAATTCAGCAGCGGTACCCGACAATTTAGAATAGAAGGAATAGAGAATCACACATAGATTAGATAGATAGAAACATGTCAGTCACATATATATGAAGTACAGTGACAGTGTTGATTACAGTACTTGTCATTTAGTGTTAAAATAAAGGATTTATTTAAAAAAAAATTGGCGTGGGGTTCACCGTAATTTTAGTCTCTAGCGGAGGTTAAGCAGACGGCTGGAGCAGATGTTTGAAGCCTGGGAAGGGGGTAATACCCACGGAGCTTCCCAGGCTACTAATATCAGCCCCCAGCTGAATACCTAGCCTTTACTAGCTATTAAAATGGGGGACCCCTCCATAAAAAATGACGTGGGGTCCCCCCTAATTTAATAGCTAGCAAAGGCTAGGCAGACAGCTGGGGGCTGATATTAATAGCCCAGGAAGGGTGCCATGAATATTGGCCCCCTCCCAGGCTAGAAACACCAGCCGTCAGCTGCCCCAGAAATGGCGCATCCATAGGATGCGCCAATTCTGGCACTTAGCCTCGCTCTTCCCACTGCCCTGTAGCGGTGGCAGTGGGGTAATAGGGCTGGGGTTGATGTCAGCTTATAATGCCAGCTGACAAGAAGCCCAGGTTAGTAATGGAGAGGCGTCTATAAGACACCCCCATTACTAACCCCATAGTCAAAGTTAAAAAAAACACAAACACCCAGAATAAAGTCCTTTAGTTGAAATAAAGACACAATTCTTTATTGTTCTAAATTAAACTCTACTTACCGTCACGCCCATTCCAGCTGAAGCCAACGATCTCCTGCAATAAAAGAAAAATAATAAAGCAACCTCATCCTTACCTTTCCATGGTTCCCAGGACAGCTCCAGCTCTGCTACATCGAGATGACAGCCTGGATCCCAGCAGAAAGCTGCCATCCAGCCTGTCATCCCGCGGACACTGAGAAGCGCAGGCTTGCTTGCGCTCCTCAGTGTCTCGCTGTGACGGCATAAAGATGAGCCGAGGTCATGTCCAATGAACTCGGCTCACCTCATGCACGTCACTGACAGCGTGGGAAAATTCTCCTGCACTCAGCGCTTCAGCGTGAGAATTCTCCCACGCTGTCAGTGACGTGCATGAGGTCAGCTGAGTTCATTGGACATGAACTCACCTCATGCACGTCACTGACAGCGTGGGAGAATTCTCACGCTAAAGCGCTGAGTGCAGGAGAATTTTCCCACGCTGTTAGTGACATGCATGAGGTGAGCTGAGTTCATTGGACATGACCTCGGCTCATCTTTATGCCGTCACAGCGAGACACTGAGGAGCGCAAGCAATCCTGCGCTTCTCAGTGTCTGCGGTATGACAGGCTGGATGGCAGCTTTCTGCTGCGGTCCAGCCTGTCATTTCGATGTAGCCGAGCTGAAGCTGTCGTGGGAACCATGGAAAGGTAAGGATGATGTTGGTTTATTATTTTTCTTTTATTGCAGGAGATCGTTGGCTTCAGCTGGAATGGGCGCGATGGTAAGTATGGTTTAATTTAGAACAATAAAGAATTGTGTGTTTATTTCAATTAAAGGACTTTTTTCTGGGTGTTGTGTTTTTTTTTAAATAATTTACTAGAAATTCATGGTGGTCATGTCTAATATTGGTGTGACCCCATGAATTTCGGGCTTAGGGCCAGCTGATAATGCCAAGCTGGCCCTAACCCCTTTATTACCCAGTGAGCCACCGCACCAGGGCCCTGGAAGAGTTGGGTACAGCGCCAGAAGATGGCGCTTCTATGAACGCGCCATTTTCCGGGGTGGCTGCGGACTGCAATTTGCAGCGGGGGTGGCCCAGAAAGCTTGGGCCTCCCTGCGCTGCAGATTCCAGCCCCCAGCTGCCTAGTTGTACCTGACTGGACACAAAAACAGGGCAAAGCCCCACGACAATTTTTTTTTTATTATTTCATGAAATAATTAAAAAAAAAGGCTTCCCTATATTGTTGTATCCGGCCAGGTACAAATAGGCAGCTGGTGGTTGGGGGCAGCCCGTTCCTGGATGCTGTACCTGGCAAAAATATGGCAAAGCCTACGTCAAAATTTTTGGGAAAAATTAATTAAAAAATAAATAATAATTTAGGGACTGCATCTTTATTAACCCCTCAAGTGTCATTTAGTGATAAAATAAAGGATTTATTAAAAATAAAATTGGCGTGGGATCCCCCATAATTTTAGTCTCTAGCGGAGGTTAAGCAGACCTCTGGGGCAGATGTTTGAAGCCTGGGAAGGGGTAATACCCACGGAGCTTCCCAGGCTACTAATATCAGCCCCCAGCTGAATACCTAGCCTTTACTAGCTATTAAAATGGGAGACCCCCAAAAAAATGATGTGGGGTCCCCCCCTATTTTAATAGCTAGCAAAGGCTAGGCAGACAGCTGGGGGCTGATATTAATAACCCAGGAAGGGTGCCATGAATATTGGCCACCTCCCAGGCTAGAAACACCAGCCGTCAGTCGCCCCAGAAATGGCGCATCCATAGGATGCGCCAATTCTGGCACTTAGCCTCGCTCTTCCACGCTGCCCTGGTGCGGTGGCAGGGGGTAATAATGGTGGGGTTCATGTCAGCGCCAGCTGCCATGAAGCCCAGGTTAGTAATGATGGGCGTCTATAAGACACCCCCATTACTAACCTACAAAGTGTTAAAAATAAAAAACACACACTATACCCAGAAAAAAAATAATTTATTTGAAACAAAACACACCATTTTATTTAATTCTTAGTTTACTAAAAAAAAAATAGTTACCTGTCCACGTTCCTGCGCTGATCTCCCATGCACAGCTGTCACATCTGGAGATGGTGACAGCTGTGCATGGCTGCTGTAAGCTCACGCTGCCGGGAACACGTCCGCTCCCGGCAGCGGGAGCCACTGACTGAGGTCACCGGAGTGCATTCAGTCAGCGCAGCTCCGGAGACCTCCTTTACGGCACTGCTGTACCGTGGGAATTTCTCACGGTACAGCGGGGCCGTAAAGCAGCTAACCGGAGCAGCGCTGTCTGAACTCCGGCGAACCCGCTTATGCAATGATGGAGCTGCTTTACGGCCCCGTCATTCTAGCGTCGGCAGCGGTTCAGAGCGGTCACATTCTATGTGGCTGCTCTAAACTGGAGATCTTCGTGGGACACTCGTGGACTACTACGGAGGGGTAAGGATAAGGTTGTGGTTTATTATTTTATATTTTATTACAGGAGATCGATGGCTTCGGGGAATTAGGTGTCTAGGTGAGTATAGGTGTATTTTTTTATTTTTTACTTTATTTTAGGTGGCGATCGGCGGGGACAGGTAATGTATAAACTAATTTATTTTAGATAACCACTGGCCACCAATGACATGTATTTAAAATTTATTGGGGACCAAAAACAAAAAAAAAATATGGGGGCCTAAAAAAATAAAACATGCATAGGGCCAAAATAACATATGGGGTAGTTTAAATAGCAGGATCAGGCTGATGGGAACTACTGCTCCCATCAAGCTGATCCTGCTGGCACAAGTGGATGGGGGACAGACATAGGCCGATGGGAGTAGTAGTGTCACATCGGCCTATGTTTGCCTGCACGCACACACCCGCAGACATCGCACAGACACCGCATACACCCGCAGACATCGCACAGACATTGTGCACACCCGCACACATCGCACAGACACAGCACACACCCGCAGACATCACACACACCGCGCGCACACCCGCACACATCGCACAGACACCCACACACACCAATCATGACCGGTCTGGGAGGTGAGGCTGACCTGTGCGGCTGTGTGAAAGTTCATGTGAGTTCATGCAGTCAAGCATGAACTCACATGAACCCTCTGAGGGCACCGCGGCTACTTCAAATGAACAGCTGATCGGCATCAGCTGATACCTCAGCTGTTCATTTGAAATAACCGGCGGGAAAGCGCAGCACAGAACGGGAAAGCCGGCGGTGAAGTCTTTTCACTGCCGGCTTCCCCGCCCGGATCCTTTGCTCCCCGCTCCTTGGTGCTGCGCTCCCCGCCCGGTCCTAACTTACGATCGGGATGGGAGGTGGCGAGGGGAGCAGAGGATCGGGGTGGGAGGCTGCGGGGAAGCAGTATGGGGCTGTGTGATTGTTTAAAAGCCGGCGGCTTTTTACCGCCCGCCGACTTTTAAACAATCAGGAGAATTCTCTCACGCTGGGATGGCATTCTGATGACAGGCTGGATCGCAGCTGAGCGCTGCCATCCAGCTTGTCATCCTTCAGAGACACTGCAGAGCGTAGGCATTATGGGAACTTCCGATTCCGGTATTCGATATTATAAAAGTATCGGAATTAAGTATCGGAATTCCGATACCGCGAATATTGGCCGATACCCGATATTTCAGTATCGGAATGCTCAACACTACTGCTGAGGCATTCAGTGTTCAGTTTGTCAGGAGAGGCTAACTCCAGAGAGGTGGTCCTGTTTTGTGCTAACCTGAACCGTTTACTAAACCCTGAGCAGCGACCATAGGGACTGTGCTTTGTGTTACCACTTTGTTTTTGTTTTTCCTGTTTTGACAAAGGGCCATGTTTACTTTTACTTTACCATAGTTTATGGCGCCAATATAAAAAAACAGGGAAGGATTTAAAGAGACAGTGTTCCTGAGTCTACCTCTGTATACAGCTGAGTGAGCTGAGCTACCACAATATACTGTATACTAGTTAAAGGGGTTGTCGGTGGGATAGGTCATCAGTATGAGATCATTGGGGCAAACACAGCAGCCGCTGCTGGTATTGAAGTGGCCACTGCAAGGTATCTCCTATTAACTTTCGCTGCTTTGTTCCACCCCATACATTGCTCACATCTAGCAACCACTGCAGCAAATTTCAGTTGATTGGTGAGGGTTCCAGGTGTAAGACCTCAAATAATCTCATATTGATGAACTATCCTACGGATCAATTGTTAAGTCCAGAATCCTTTAAAAGAGAAGCTGTCAGTTTTCCTGACAAGTAGGGATGAGCGAACCAGTGGAAGTTCAGGTTCTGGTACTCAACTTTACTCCAAAGTTTGGTACAGGGACCAGAACTTTACCCGAACTTGAACCTGAAGCCCAATGAAAACAATGGAGACACGATCATTGGAGCCAGAAAAAATTGTCTCTAAATATGTGGTGCTGCCAGAGTGCCACATCTACATTACGCCCTACCCATTTTTTACACTACTTTTGAAGAGTGGTTACGAAGAAAAAGTCTCCAAAAAGTTACAAATTACTGCTCAAGTCCACCATAATTTTAAATATTTTTACACCACTTTTGTCGCATAAGCCATTATCAAACCCCTCCATCCCAAAAGTATATTAAAAAGTTTTTACTTATATAGAACTTATAAAAATAATATTGGGCTGTAAATTAGATAAGTTTAGTGTTTTTACACACCATTAGTGAAGAGCGAGAACTAAAATGCTCAGGTACTCGTTGCTCGGGTCCAGCAATTGAAATGCTTGAGTGCTTGGTTCAAGCAACGAGCCCAATGTAAGTCTATGGGAAACGCGAGCATTTTTCTGGAGCCCAACCCCCTCCCTCCAGCGGTCTGCAGAGGTCCTAAAAATTGCCAAAGTCGATGGGAACAGTGCTCAAATGACATGGGAACAGCATGGGGAAGACCCCTGGAAGCATCTCTGACTCCAAGGTCACTGCTGTCAACCATGTTGTCAGAGTATTACGCCACTTTTACCGACTCACAATAAAACAATGGCTGCCAAAAATTTGGAGGAACTCCAATATCCCTTGCAAGAGTCGTAGAAGTCAGAGGGCCTCCTAAAACAATGTTGCCATTATTAGGAAGCGGGTCTCCCATACTGTTTGCCTATGCAGTGAATGCAACGGCTGCCAAAAATTTGGAGGAACTCCAATGTCCCTTACAAGAGACGTAGAAGTCGGAGGGCCTCCTAAAAGAATGTTGCCATTATTAGGAAGTAGGTCTTCCATACTATTTGATTATGCAGTGAATGCAACGGCTGACAAACATTTAGGGGAACTCCAATGTACCTTACAAGAGACGTAGAGGTCGGAGGGCCTCCTGAAAACAATGTTCCCATTATCAGGAAGTGGGTCTTCCATACTGTTTGTCTATGCAGTGAATTCAATGGCTGCTAAAAATTTGAAGGAACTCCAATGTCCCTCACAAGAGACATAGAGGTCGGAGGGCCTCCTGAAAACAATGTTCCCATTATTAGGAAGTGGGTCTCCCATACTCTTTGCCTATGCAGTGAATGCAACGGCTGCTAAAAATTTGGAGTCACTCCAATATCGCTTGCAAGAGACGTAGATATGTTGATATGGTATGAAAAAAAATAGTAGAAACAGCACTCCATAAATAGATGATTTATTAGCTCAGCAAGAGCTGTGGCAACGTTTCGGCTGAATACAGCCTTTTTCAAGCAAAGTGCAGAGTATACAGGTGAGGTACAGTACAGACCAAAAGTTTGGACACACCTTCTCATTTAAAGATTTTTCTGTATTTTCATGACTATGAAAATTGTACATTCACACTGAAGGCATCAAAACTATGAATTGACACACGTGGAATTATATACTTAACAAAAAAGTGTGAAACAACTGAAAATATGTCTTATATTCTAGGTTCTTCAAAGTAGCCACCTTTTGCTTTGATGACGGCTTTGCACACAATTCTCTTGATCAGCTTCAAGAGGTAGTCACCGGAAATGGTCTTCCAACAATCTTGAAGGAGTTCCCAGAGATGCTTAGCATTTGTTGGCCCTTTTGCCTTCACTCTGCGGTCCAGCTCACCCCAAACCATCTCGATTGGGTTCAGGTCTGGTGACTGTGGAGACCAGGTCATCTGGCGTAGCATCCCATCACTCACCATCTTGGTCAAATAGCCCTTACACAGCTTGGAGGTGTGTTTGGGGTCATTGTCCTGTTGAAAAATAAATGATGGTCCAACTAAACGCAAACCGGACGGAATAGCATGCCGCTGCAAGATGCTGGGGTAGCCATGCTGGTTCAGTTTTGAATAAATCCCCAACAGTGTCACCAGCAAAGCACCCCCACACCATCACACTTCCTCCTCCATGCTTCACGGTGGGAACCAGGCATGCAGAGTCCATCCGTTCACCTTTTCTGCGTCGCACAAAGATACGGTGGTTGGAACCAAAGATCTCAAATTTGGACTCATCAGACCAAAGCACAGATTTCCACTGTTCTAATGTCCATTCCTTGTGTTCTTTAGCCCAAACAAGTCTCTTCTGCTTGTTGCCTATCCTTAGCAGTGGTCTCCTAGCCGCTATTTTACCATGAAGGCCTGCTGCAGAAAGTCTCCTCTTAACAGTTGTTGTAGAGATGTGTCTGCTGCTAGAACTCTGGGTGGCATTGACCTGGTCTCTAATCTGAGCTGCTGTTAACCTGCGATTTGTGAGGCTGGTGACTCGGATAAACTTATCCTCAGAAGCAGAGGTGACTCTTGGTCTTCCTTTCCTGGGGCGGTCCTCATGTAAGCCAGTTTATTTGTAGCGCTTCATGGTTTTTGCAACTGCACTTGGGGACACTTTCAAAGTTTGCCCAATTTTTCGGATTGACTGACCTTAATTTCTTAAAGTAATGATGGCCACTCGTTTTTTCTTTACTTAGCCGCTTTTTTCTTGGCATAATACAAATTCTAACAGTCTATTCAGTAGGACTATCAGCTATGTATCCACCTGACTTCTGCACAACACAACTGATGGTCCCAACCCCATTTATAAGGCAATAAATCCCACTTATTAAACCTGACAGGGCACACCTGTGAAGTGAAAACCATTTCCGATGACTACCTCTTGAAGCTCATCAAGAGAATGCCAAGAGTGTGCAAAGCAGTCATCAAAGCAAAAGGTGGCTACTTTGAAGAACCTTGAATATAAGACATATTTTCAGTTGTTTCATACTTTTTTGTTAAGTATATAATTCCACATGTGTTAATTCATAGTTTTGATGCCTTCAGTGTGAATGTACAATTTTCATAGTCATGAAAATACAGAAAAATCTTTAAATGAGAAGGTGTGTCCAAACTTTTGGTCTGTACTGTATATATCAGGTCATCCATTTAAAGGACAATTACATTATAAAGTGCAAAATGTGCAATGTGCAAAGTGCATAAAAACATACAATACATAGATAGATCACATTATATAAAGCTTTTTTTGATTCATGAAAATATATACACATTGTTTGTTTACATGATATAGCTCAATCCATGATAAATTACTTAATAGATACAGGTGTATGGAATCAAAAGAATCAGGATTGACTCACCGCATCAACATGCGAACAACGCCGAAAAGCGGCGTCTCCAGTGTTAAAAAACGCATGTCAGGATTGCTGCTAGAAAGGGGGAGGAGACCAAACTGTGGCATACAGAGAATCGACACTGAGCATGCTCCAATGACATCACTGGCGGATATGACATTGTACTAAGGGCGGAAGTGCTATAGACGCCATCTTTGATGTGGTACATATACCCACTATCCATTGTGCAAGTAACTATATAAATGTGTTGCATCAGTGCCATTTTTGTTAACGTATGCCCACAAGAGTCATATATGTTTAGGCTGTTATCAAGTATTATACAATAATTAAAGTCTGAAACTTAAAAATACTTAGCACATAGCAACAATAACGGACAAAAAGGGCCAAAAACAGGTAATAGTGCAATATTATATATTTTCTCTTTTTTTTATAATAGGGACATATAAGGATACTATCGGGTAACACCCCCCATTAGCTGGGGTTGGTAAACCCAATATCAGAGCAATAGGGGGATCCACTCACCCGGTTAGGGGCAAGTTACTCAACCCACCATGCCCCATGCATCCATTCCCATGTTATACACACATACCAAGTTTCAACCAAGCCCTTTAATGAATGAACCGTATTGGCTATATACATTATAAAGAAAATGTATAATAAAGACTCATATATATGATACTCAATGTTGATCCAAGTATCATTGATTGAGTATCATATATATGAGTCTTTATTATACATTTTATTTATAATGTATATAGCCAATACAGTTTGCTTGAAAAAGGCTGTATTCAGCAGAAACGTTGCCACAGCTCTTGCTGAGCTAATAAATCATCTATTTATGGAGTGCTGTTTCTACTATTTTTTTCATATGTAAGAAGGTTTGGTATTTACCTGAGGACGGGCACCCACCCATTTACAAGTTGTTCGCTTGTGCTGCTCTTTTTCTCTTTTATTTCTATGTTGATATGGTAGATATGGTGGTGAAATGGTGGTGGAGGATGAGGAGAAGGAGAAGGACAAGCACAAATAGACAAAATGAGGAAGCGTATACCCATGTCTGGGTGTGAAGACAGAGGTGCATGGGAATAGAGTTAGACCTCTCAAAAAAAAGACACTGTATTTGAGTTTATGTTATGCTGCAATCATTCGGTGGTGTTGAGAAGTCTGACCCAATCCAGCCCTTGTTCATTTTTATAAGAATCAGCCTGTCAGCATTTTTAGTTGACAGGCGGATGCACCTATCAACTATAATTCCACCAGCGGCACTAAAAACCCGCTCTGACAAAATACTTGCGGCAGGGCTGGCCAGGACCTCCAAGGCATAGAGAGCCAGTTCATGCCAAGTGTCCAGCTTGGATACCCAATAAATATAAGGCACAAAGGAATCACGGAGGATGTTGATACGGTCGGCAAGATACTCCCTCACCATCTTCCGAAACTTTTCCATCCTTGTGAGAGTACCCCGCGCCTCAGGGCGTGTGCGATGAGAGGGTCAAAGAAAACTGTCCAAGAACTTTGACAGTGTTCCCCTGGATATGCTGGATTGCATTTGTATCTCTCTCGCCTGTACTCCTTGGTTGTCCAACGAACTGTGACCTCGGCTGCCAGCGTTTTCAGATGGGAATTTTTTGAATATATCCTCAATAAGGGACTTCATGTACTGCCCTATTTTATTAGGCCCGTGCTGAGCGGGATTAAGAGACAGAAAGTTCTCCTCGTAGCATGGGTCATGGGAAAGGCAGCGTAACATAAGCTTAGCCATGTGTGCCAGACTGCTAACAGGCAAGAATTCCGTGTCCTCACCAAGAGGATGACTGACCATGCTTTCCTCCTCATCTTCCTCCTCCTCCTCCTTCATCTCCCTGTCCTCAGGCCATACATGCTGAACAAACGGTTTGACAGTTGTGCAGGTGGTACCGTCTATAGAGCATGAAACTTGCTCCTGTTCTTCCTCCTCCTACTCTTTCTCATTGTCACCCAATCCACGTTGTTGCTCCATCTCATAGTGCTCCACCTGCAATGCATCCTCTTTAATTGTGAGCAGAGAACGTTTCAGAAGACAGAGAAGCAGGATGGTGACACTACTTATAGCATCATCGCCGCTCACCATCTTGATGGAGTCCTCAAAGTTTTGGAAGATGGTACATATGTCTGACATCCATGTCCACTCCTGTGGTTTTATGTGTGGAGTCTGACTTGAATACCGACGGTTTCTTGATGCTGGTAGTCAACAACTGCCCTCTTCTGCTCACAAATCCTTCCCAACATCTGCAATGTAGAGTTCCAATGCATGGGGACATTGCAGATCAGTCGGTGAGCTGGAAGCTGCAAATACTGCTGAAGCATGACAAAGACGGTGGAAGCTGTAGGTGACTTGCTAAAACTGGGGCACACAGGCGGCGTACTTTGACAAGCATATCCAGTCAATCCGGGTAGGTTTTGAGAAACCGCTGAACCACAAGGTTAAGCACATGGGCCAGGCATGCTACGTGCGTGAGCTCACCTTGCTTCAGAGCCACCACCATGTTCCGGCCATTGTCACACATGACCATGCCTGGCTGTAGGGTCAGCAGTGTCAGCCACAGATCTGCCTGCTCTTTCAGAGCTGTCCACAACTCTTCAGCATTGTGTGTTTTTTCACCTAAGCATATTAGCTTCAGCACAGCTTGTTGCCGCTTAGCCGAGGCAGTGCTGCAGTGCTTCCAGCTTGTGACTGATGTGGTCATTTCGGAGATGGAGGCTGAAGAGAAGGAGAAGGAGGAGGGGCAGGAGCTGTAGAATGTGGGGGCAACCCTGATTGACCCAGGGCCCGCAATCCTTGATGTCGGGAGGAAGTGTTCCGTCCCAAGGTCCTACTGGGTCTCGGCTTCCACTATATTAACCTAGTGTGCCATCAGCGAGATGTACCGTCCTTGCCCACCAGCACTTGTCCACGTGTCCATGTTTAGGCGGACTTTCCCAGTAACTGCATTGTTGAGGGCACAGCTAATGTTGTGGGACACGTGCCCACGTAATGTGGGGACGGCACACCAGAAAAAATAGTGGCGGGTGGGGACCGAGTACCGAGGGACAGCTGCCGCCATCAGGTTGCAGAACGCTTTCGTCTCCATGAGCCTAAAATGCAACATTTCGAGCTCAAGCATTCGCGAAATGTGTGAATTTAGTAGTGTGGCCTGTGGGGCGTTGACTGCGTATTTGCGCTTGCATTCCAAGGACTGGGATAGGAACAAATGAATGCGCACTGGGACAAGGATGTGGACATGCTTGCTGATGGTGCTAGTTGAGAGTGTGCAGCGACATGTGCAGGGCAGGAGGCATCTTCGCATGCCCCATGGGAAGGGGTTTGGCATGCATGCACAACAGCAGAAGAAGCAGTGGTGTCATCCGCATACACTGTTTCTGGACCCTGGGGTTCGGCCCACTTAGTCGGGTGCTTTGCTGAGATGTTCCTGATCATGCTAGTGGTTATCAGGCTGCTAGTTTTGCTACCCCTGCTGATACTGGCCTGGTAGGTGGTGTAAATGGCCTTTTTGGCGTTATCGGCAGAGTCTTTAAAAAACAACCAAACTCAGGAAGACCTAATAGTTGTACTGGCAACTTCCGTCATGTTGGCGTTATGGGAAACGCTTTCCCACCTTGAACTTCCGTCGTGTTGGCATTACGGGGAACGCTTTCCCTCCTTGTGTCTGCGGCCACCATACTGCTTCTTCCTGCCTGTTGTGCTATGCCTCCCTCCCCCTCTGTGCTGCTGTCCTCGCTCTGTGTGTCCCCCTGCCAGGTTGGATCAGTTATTTATATTATATCATCCACCACTTCGTCTTCCACTTCTGCACTCTGGTACAACTCCTGTCTTTCTGAAAATTGTGTCTCATCATCATCATCCACCTCTTGTGACAGTAATTGCACTTTCCCACTGTTGTCTTCCTGTGACTATGGCTGCTCAAATATTTGGGCATTGCTACATGCGTTCTCCTCTTGACTCGCTTGAAGCTGGCCGGGCGAGAGGCCCGAATCTATAAATGGAAAAGTGAACAGATCTTCTGAGTGTCCAAGTGTGGGATCAGTTGTCTCCGGCACTCAGCATGGTGGGAGGAAGCAGGATCAGGGTGAGGAATATGTGGTTCAGATGGTTACTGAGACTTGACCGTGTGGAAGACAGGGTGGTGATGGTGGAGGCAAAGTGACTGGAAGCATTATCTGCTATCCAACCAACAATCCTTTGACACTACCCTGCATTCAATAGTGGTGTACTGCGGTCCCCTAGTAATTGGGACATCAAGGTCGAGCGACAAGATGTGGGTGTTTGTTGTGGCACAATTTCAGCTTGCCATGGCCATGTCCTCAGCCTCTGCATGCACCATCACCATCACATCCACTTCCCTGTCCCTTGCCACGCACCTTGCCCATTTTAAATGGAGGACACTATTTTCCATGTTCACGAGAAATGGCTGATTTTGGACCGCAGTTATATGTGATACGTTAGACAGAGAACCACGGTTTTAAATAGCAGGCCTGAAGTTTACTAATACTATTCTTCACAGAGACCTAGTGTGAATAGCTTGACCGAAAAACTGCAACGAAATGGAAGGCAGAAATGTCTGATTTTGGAACTCTGTTATATGTAATACATCTGACAGAGAACCACGGTTTTAAATAGTAGGCTTTTAGTTTACTAATACTATGCTTCGCAGATACCTAGTGTGAATAGCTTGACCGACACACTGCAATGAAATGGAAGGCAGAAATGGCTGATTTTGGAACGCTGTTATATGTGATATGTCTGACAGAGAACCACGATTTTAAATAGCGGGCCTGTAGTTTACTAATACTATTCTTCACAGAGACCTAGTGTGAATAGCTTGACCAACAGACTTCAACGAAATGGAAGGCAGAAATGGCTGATTTTGGAATGCTATTATATGTGATACGTTTGACAGAGAACCGCGGTTTTAAATAGCAGGCCTGTAGTTTACTAATATTATTCTTCACAGAGATCTAGTGTGAATAGCTTGACTGACACACTGCAACAAAATGGAAAAGGAGGCCAGAAATGACTTATATTGGAACGCTGTTATATGTGATACGTCTGACAGAGAACCATGATTTTAAATAGTAGGCCTGTAAGTTACTAATACTATTCTTCACAGAGACCTAGTGTGAATAGCTTGACCGACACACTGCAACGAATTTGAAGTCAGAAATGGCTGATTTTGGAACGCTGTTATATGTGATACGTCTGACAGAGAACCATGGTTTTAAATAGCAGGTCTGTAGTTTACTAATACTATTCTTCACAAAGACCTAGAGTGAATAGCTTGACCAATACACTGCAGCGAAATGGAAGGCAGAAATGGCTGATTTTGGAACGCCGTTATATGTGATACGTCTGACAGAGAACCACGATTTTAAATAGCGGGCCTGTAGTTTACTAATACTATTCTTCACAGAGACCTAGTGTGAATAGCTTGACCAACACACTGCAACAAAATGGATGGCAGAAATGGCTGATTTTGGAATGCTGTTATATGTGATACATCTGACAGAAAACAGCGGTTTTAAATAGCAGGCCTGTAGTTTACTAATATTATTCTTCACAGAGGTCTAGTGTGAATAGCTTGACCGACACACTGCAACAAAATGGAAAAGGAGGCCAAAAATGACTTATATTGGAACGCTGTTATATGTGATAAGTCTGACAGAGAACCATGGTTTTAAATAGTAGGCCTGTAATTTACTAATACTATTCTTCACAGAGACCTAGTGTGAATAGCTTGACCGACACACTGCAACGAATTTGAAGGCAGACATGGCTGATTTTGGAACGCTGTTATATGTGATACGTCTGACAGAGAACCATGGTTTTAAATAGCAGGACTGTAGTTTAATAATACTATTCTTCACAAAGACCTAGAGTGAATAGATTGACCAATACACTGCAGCGAAATGGAAGGCAAAAATGGCTGATTTTGGAACGCTGTTATATGTGATACATCTGACAGAGAACCACGGTTTTAAATAGCAGGCCTGTAGTTTATTAATACTATTCTTCACAGAGATCTAGTGTGAATAGCTTGACCGACACACTGCAATGAAATGGCAGGCAGAAATGGCTGATTTTGGAATGCTGTTATATGTGATACGTCTGACAGAGAACCACGGTTTTAAATAGCAGGCCTGTAGTTTACCAATGCTATTCTTCACGAAGATCTAGTGTGAATAGCTTGACCGACACACTGCAACAAAATGGAAAAGGAGGCCTATATTTTCCATGTTCAGTACAAATTTCTGGATTTTTATCACTGTAATATGGAACACATCTGACTGTATTCTGCAGTGCTAGCAAGCAAATGGAGCAGAAAAATTATGTGCGCTGGATAGCTTTTTAAGCAAATAACCAGGATTAAGATAAAAAAAAAATTGCCCTTGCCCCTGATACCTGGGGCTATGTCTACAAATATCTGTAAGAACAGCAGCCACAGACAGAATGTTCAATGGACCCTCTTTTGCTCTATCATGCACTGCAGTCTGCCAAATACACCACCTGCCTGTGTAACTTCTGCTATCACCCCTGAATATATGCAGCTGGATAAGTCCTCAGAAGGACTGTTAGTTTAGATGAATATAGATATATGTTGTGGAATACCTATACTAACTATAAACCAGCAAATCTCTCCCTGACCCGAGTTTCCGCCTGAGCAACCCGGAAAAACTCGCCGAGCTTGTCGAGCATCGTGGTGCTTGGGCGAGTACCGAGCAGTGGCGAGCACATTCGCTCATCACTACACACCATTCTTTGAGTGTGTAAGTGATTTTTAGAAACGTGTCCTCTCCTATTAAACCAATTTATTATTTTCTTATCTGTATATTAAAATATAATATAAATAATAAAAAATAGAATGCTATGGATGATTGAAATATTTATCAATCCAAAACCAAAAAATGCAATCTGTACATATGATTAACTATTCCTCCAGATATATCTGGCATATTTCAGCATATTTCAGAGTAATCTTTTTTCCTAACAGAATGTGATGAATGAATCTCAAGAGGTGGAGTACACTCAAGAGCACAGAACAGACGAATAGTATCGGGTGTAAATGTTCCAGCAAAGAATGTTGTTTGGGAATTAGTAAAATAAAAAAGCACATTGGACCAACTTTAAAGCTGGGCACTACCACACCTAAATCATTTCATGTCTCTGGAATAAACACGTCTTAATAAGAACTTGTAATAGAAGTATCTTTATTATATTTATATGAAAAATAACACCTACCCAATCATGATACATTTTCATTAAAAAAATTACAATATAAATATATCCTCAAATTACAATATAAATATATCCTCATACAACCCATGCACTTTGGCTACAAAGTATAAGGAAGGTCTATGCCCACTGCAAGAAATGCTCAATTCACACAATTCACAATAATCTTGTAGTCTTAGCACCTGACAAAAAAGGAAAAACGCTCTGGTGAAATTATCTTTTGATTTGCTTTAAAGAGGTTTTCCACTACTTTATCATTAACCCCTTTACAGCCCATGACGTATTAATATGCGTCAGTGCCCTGGGCTTTAAGAGCCTGACCCGTATTAGTATGTCATCGCGATCGCGCGCGCACACAGGCTGTCGTCATGACAACATCCGGGTCACCAGACAGCAGTAAGATTGTTTGGACATGTGCAGTGCATCTCCAAACTATCTTCTCCCTGTCCAGCGCTGACTGCCTGCATGGCACAGGGATGGTGCTGCATTCCTGTGCCATGCAGGCGATCAGAATAAAAAAAGTGAAAGTCCCATAGTGGGACAAAGTAAAAAAGTAAAAAACTCCCAGAAAGTGAAAAAATAAATAAAAAAAAAAATTGTAAAAATATTTAAGAAAAAAAATAATCCACTAAAAATAAAAATATAATGTACCCATCAATAAATATTATTAAGAAAAACAAACAAACAATAAAAGTACACATATTTGGTATTGCCGCGTCTGTAACGACCTGGCCTATAAAACTTTCCACTAGTTAACCCCTTCAGTGAACACGATAAAAAAAAAAAACAATGATTTATCATCATACCGCCAAACAAAAAATGGAATAACACGCGATCAAAAAGACGAATATAAATAAAAATGGTATCGCTGAAAACGTAATCTCGTCCCGCAAAAAACAAGCCACCATTCATCTCTATCATCCAAAAAATCAAAAAGTTACAGCTCTCAGAATAAAATGATGCTAAAAAATATTTTTTTCTATAAAATAGCTTTTATTGTGTAAAAGCGCCAAAACGTAAAAAACGATATAAATGTGGTACCGCTGTAAACGTACTGACCCAAAGAATAACGCTACCTTATCAATTTTACCACACCCGGAGCAGAATAAAAAAATGTAAAAAAACACAATTCCTGAATTGTTGGTTTTTGTTTATTCTGCCTCCCAAAAGCTGGAATAGAAAGCGATCAAAAAATGTCACGTGCCTGAAAATGGCAACAATAAAAACGTCAACTCATCCCGCAAAAAACAAGCCATCACATGACTCTGTCGGCCAAAATATGACGATGCAAAAACTAGATTTTAAAAAATATGTGTCTTTTAGTGTGTGACAGATGTCAATCATAAAAGCCCGATATGATTCTGGTATCGCTGTAATCGCACCGACCCGCAGAATAAAGTAATCTCATCACTTATACCGCACGAGGAACGGCGTAAAAAATAAACGCTAGGGCTGGGGTTGGGGTTGTGCTAATGTTAGGGTTGGGGTTGTTTTTTTTTTCAAAAGTAAAAAAAAAAAGATGACGATATGGCAACTAGTGTTGAACGCAAGTGCTCGCTACTTGAGTTTGCATCGGGTGCTCGGGTATGCACTGAGTATCGTGGGTGCTCGAGTCTCCACCCCATATGCTTCACGGTCAAAAAAACCTCGCGGGGATTGCCTGCCATGCACGAGCGATCCCCACATGTTTTTTTTGGGGGTGTCTAATAACCGTGAAAGATGCGGGCGGAGACTCGAGCATTTCACTTGAGCACCCATGATACATGGTGCATACCTGAATACCCGATGCAAACTCAAGTAGCGAGCACTTGCGCTCAAGAGTAATGACAACTTATTCAATATGATGACCTAATGTTATCAAATTCTGTGTCGTACCTCTGGGTTCAAAATGTTCACTATACCCCTTAATAAAATCCTTGAGGGGTATAGTTTCCAAAATGGGGTCACTTGTGGGGGAGCTCCACTGTTTAGGCACATCAGGGGCTCTCCAAACGCGACATGGTGTCCGCTAACAAATTGAATGGAAAATCGGCTCAAATTGTTAGCGGACACCATGTTGCATTTGGAGAGCCCCTGTGTGCCTAAACATTGGAACTCCCCAACAAGTGACCCCATTTTGGAAATTAGACCACCCAAGGCACCTATCTAGAGGCATAGTGAGCACTTGGAACCCCCAGGTGCTTCACAAATTGATTCGTAAAAATTAAAAAGTGTTTTTTTTTCCACTTTTTCATTTTTCCGAATCAATTTATGAAGCACCTGTGGGTTCCAAGTGCTCCCTATGCATCTAGATAGGTGCCTTGGGGCGTCTAGTTTCCAAAATGGGGTCACTTGTGGGGGAGCTTCAATGTTTAGGCACACAGGGGCTCTCCAAATGCAACATGGTGTCTGCTAACAATTTGAGCCGAATTTCCATTAAATTTGTTAGCGGACACCGTGTTGCGTTTGGAGAGCCCCTGTGTGCCTAAACATTGGAGCTCCCCCACAAGTGACCCCATTTTGGAAACTAGACCCCCCAAGGCACCTATCTAGATGCATAGTGAGCACTTGGAACCCTCAGGTGCTTCACAAATTGATTCGTAAAAATGAAAAAGTGGAAAAAAAAATACTTTTTCATTTTTACAAATCAATTTGTGAAGCACCTAGGGGTTCCAAGTTCTCATTATGCATCTAGATAGGTGCCTTGGGGGGTCTAGTTTCCAAAATGGGATCGCTTGTGGGGGGTTTCCACTGTTTAGGCACCTCAGGGGCTCTCCAAACGCAACATGGTGTCCGCTAATTATTCAAGCAAATTTTACAATCAAAAAGTCAAATGGCGCTCCTTCCCTTCCGAGCCCTGCCGTGCGCCCAAACAGTAGTTTTTCCCCACATATGGGGTATCTGCGTGCCCAGGGGAAATTGCACAACAAATTTTTGGGTCCATTTTTTCTTGTTACCCCTGCGAAAATAAAAAAATTGCGTCTAAAGTAACATTTTTGTGGAAAAAGTTAAATGTTCATTTTTTTCTTCCACATTCCAAAAATTCCTGTGAAGCACCTGAAGGGTTAATAAAGTTCTTGAATGTGGTTTTGAGCACCTTGAGGGGTGCAGTTTTTAGAATGGTGTCACTTTTGGGTATTTTCTGTCATAAAGACCTCTCAAAGTGACTTCAAATGTGATGTGGTCCCTAAAAATATGGTTTTGTAAATTTTGTTGGAAAAATGAGAAATCGTTGGTCAAATTTTAACCCTTATAGCTCCCTAACAAAAAAAATTTTGGTTCCAAAATTGTGCTGATGTAAAGTAGACACGTGGGAAATGTTATTTATTAACTCTTTTGTGTGACATATCTCTCTGATTTAAGGGCATAAAAATTCAAATTTTGAAAATTGCTAAATTTTCTACATTTTCGACAAATTTCCGTTTTTTTCACAAATAAACGCAAGTTATATCGAAGAAATTTTACTACAATCATGAAGTACAATATGTCACGAAAAAACAGTCTCAGAATCAGTGGGATCCGTTGAAGCGTTCCAGAGTAATTACCTCATAAAGTGACAGTGGTCAGAATTGTAAAAATTGGCCTGGTCATTAACGTGCAAACCACCCTCGGGGGTAAAGGGGTTAATGACCTATCCTTAGAATAGGTCATCAGTGTTTGATCAGTCGGGGTCCGACACCCAGCACCCCCTGTTGATCAGCTGTTATTGGAGCCGATGGTGGTGGCCGCCTCCCAGAAATGCTCAATTGCGGAGCTGCTCCGTCTTCTCATACTGGCCATGAATTGGCAATGCACATCAGCCTCATATTGATTTGAATAGGCTGGGAGTTAGTTTAGTCCTGAAAAGATGATCGCGGCAAACCCGTTAATAGAGTGGACCCCACATTAAGCCTCATCATCTATTAGAGAGGAGTTAGAAAGGAGAAAAGCATCTTTAGCTGTAGAGGACCTGTCATCTTGCCTGACATGGACAAAGTATTTCTTTTGTGTTTTGTAAATTCAATAATTTGGCATTACCATTATGTCACTAGCTGCCAAATTATGGATGAAAGTAAATATCTGATCTCAATTTCTGTGACTAATTGGGACGTTTGTAGAGTGAAGTATGAGAGCGGAGTGAATCATAATTGAGTAATGAGTAAAGGAAGTCAAATGAGAAAACTCCAAGTCAAGTAAACATTGTGTCAAAGAAGGATCGACAATCTAATGGAAAGATTCTTGCTCACAAAGAGCAGCAAAGTGAAATTATTTTAGGGAAATGGCCGCATCCCTAACGATGATAAATCTCCATTTGCCTTCATTATAAAATGAGTTGACAAAGGAAATTAAATAAGTTCAATAACTGCACTTATTATTTTAAATCAGGCAACTTTCATCAACAGTATTCTCTTAAAAGGAACCTGCCACATTGGATAATACTATGTACCTGCATATATAAGGTTAACCTGAAGGTAAATAGTGTTAGAAAGGTGCTTGACCACCTCATTAAAAGTGCGGTTCCTAGTAAAAAATTAACTTTATTCCTCCCGGGAGCCACTAGCTTCCAGTTATACAGGTGTTATTGCACCGCTACATTCACCTCCCACAGCATGGTGAGCAGCGGACATAAGCACTTTGACAATTAGCTTTTTTCTTGACCCATTCAAAAAGACCACAGTAAGTATTAAGTGTGATAGAGGGAGATCACTCACTCTAATCACTTTATCGACTCCCTGCAGCCTGATTGTGGGGTGTCAGTGGTCAACCAGAGATCATACAATGGACAGTATAACACTGACAGGCTTGATAATGCTTTATACTACATGTTTTGTACAGAATATTACTAATGTGATCAAGACATCATGTTTTCAAGTTCCCTTGTGGGAAAAAATGTAAAAATGTTTATAGGTGTTAAAAAAAGTATAAAAAAAATTAACAAATACAATTTTTCAGAATAAAAAGTAATTTATTCTAATAAAACCAAGCACCTAAAAAGGATTCACATCTAATATCACTGCATCCATAATGATCAGTACAATAAAATACATCATGATTCATTATTTATCCCACATGGTAAACACTACAAAAAAAATACATTAAAAACAACAGCAGAATTGCCATTTTTATTATTTATGCCTCACATAAAATTAAATAAAAAATTATAATAAATATGTATGTACCCCAAAATGGTAACAATAAAAACTACAGCTTGTTAAGCAAAAACAAGACTTTCTAGAGCTCTGTACTTGGAAAAAAAACAAATTTACAGCTCTCTGAATATGATGCATATAAATATGATTTTCTTATGCAAATGTTGTAAAACATAAAAAAGCTGTAAATTGTATCGAGCTTTATTATAAAGCAATCTCTCTATTTATTCTGCCTGGAAAATGGGAAATAAAAAAAAGATTAAAGACAAAAAACAATGCCAGAATTGCAGCTTTTTGTTCACTCCGCTACAAAAAGAATTAAATAACAACTGAGTAAAAAGTGATATGTATCCCAAAATAGAAACAGTGAAAACTAGAGCCCACACATAGCTCTGGTGTTGGAAAAGTATTAAAGTTTTGACTCTCAGAGCATGGCAATACAAAAAACAAAAAGTATTTATTGTACAAAAGTAATAAAATATAATTAAATCAACATCAATTTAGTTAATAATAGTGCTGAACCATGGAATAAAGTAAACACTTTGTTTGTGCAGCAATTGAAAATGTAATATAAAATACAATATAAAATGTCAAAAAACAACTGCTGACTTGGTGTTTTTTATTATTTCTACCCATAAAAACTTCATAAAAGTTAGGTATTTTGTTGTGTGTGCCCCAATATAGTGCCACTGGCAAATACGACCTTTCCTGCAAAAAATAATCTCACATAGAGCTATGTCTCCAAAATTAAAAAGTCATGGCTGCTAGAATGTTGCATCATTCCCAAGAAGACTCATGGCTGTACTAGCTCAAAAGGGTGCTTCTACTCAATACTGAGCAAAGGGTCTGAATTCTTATGACCAGATTTTCTTTTTTAATGATTTTGTAAAAATTTCTACATTTCTGGGTTTTTTTTCAGTCAACATGGGGTGCAGAGTGTACTTTATTGAGAAAAAAAATGAACTTTTTAGAATTTACCAAATGGCTGCAATGAAACAAAGAGTGAAAAATTTGAAGGGGTCTGAATACTTTCCGCACCCACTGTAAAGTTTGGAAATTAAGGCCAAATTAGGTCTGGTCTACAAGGTGTTACTTTTCAGCAGCACTATGAGCACAATGATCAAGCAAGCAGAAGCTGCCACCTATGTGTCCCTCCTTGGCCCTGACTCATAGACACAGTCACTCCTATGCTGCTAATGTACTGCTTCTAATATACATTAGGCATTTGTCAGCCGAACGATGCTTCATCCAATTGTTTGCCGATCGTTATCTCAGCCGACTCTTCCATACACAGGAGCGCCCGCTCGATTGAGAGCTCTTGTGTTCTAGGTTACACACCTGTACTGGGTATCCCGGGTTTTGCTTCTTTCAAATCGGTCTGCTGCCCTCTGTTATGCTCCACGTTGGGATTTGCACACAAAGGCACACAAAGACACATACCTTTGTTTTAGGATTCAGAATCTAGAGTTCCATGTTTGGTGCACTCTACCATCTATACCTATTTTGTTTTAACTTGCATCCTTGCTGGGTTTCACTTCATCTGTCAAACTGCTCCTGAGATTCTAGATAGTCCAAGTCCTCATGGTTCCACGTGTCCTCTAGGAAGCTGTACCAATGCTCGAGGTCCGTGTGCTCATCTGTACTAGAGGCTTAGCAGAACCACCTTACCAGGAGAACCCTACATTCTCTATGAGAAAGCCACCGACTGACATTGGTCTGTAGTTTTCCTCAAGGAGAACAATGTGATTGGCAGTCCGAAATCAGACATGCCTGACTGACATCTCTCCAGACCATTAGTTGCCTGTTGCCCCTTTGCACATTAGACCATCAACTGATCCTGTTGATATCTGCAGATTCAGCTGACATTAGTTTAATGTGTATAAGGGCCTTATTTCTCCTTCTTCTTATCAATTAAATCTATATTATTCTCTTTTTGTCATATACTCTTCTTGTTCACCAATGTGCTGTTATACACTATCTGTAAAGTTTCCTTAGTGTTTAATGGCTTTCTTACTCTATCCCTACAGCTGTGGCTGAGTTCAAAAGTCCCCTAATCATCCGTTTGATATGGATCCAGTTAACAAAAAATCAGAATCAATTTCAAACTGAAAAACTGTTTTTTTTTGTTAATTGGATCCATTTCAAATGGATAATTACTGGACTTATGAACTCAGCCTAAGCTGATTGATGGAGCTCTTTATCAATCAGGATGAAGGAAGTGATGTACTGCAGGAGGACGCTGTGTATAAAGGAGCTGGGAGGAGTCATGTACTTCAGGATGGGGCTGTATATAGAGGGGCTGAGAGGAGCGATAAGCTGCAGGATTGGGTTATATGTACAGGAGTTGAGAGGAGTAATGTACTGCAGAATGGGGCTATATACTGAAGCACCTGAGAGGAGCAATGTGCTGTGGGATGTGGCTGACAGGAATGATGTACTGCAGTATGGTATGGTGTATACATGAGTTTAGAGGAGCAATGTACTGTAGGATGCATCTGATTAGTAAAGGTTCACAGAAAGGGCAAGTGGCAGACAACTGAGAAAGGGAGACATTGGCTGCACCGGAACTGCAATTTCAGATTGCAAATTGTCACGGACAATGTGCAGAGGCAAGGAGAGACTAGGGCAAAATTGCCTCTCATATAAAATATATATATATGTATATATATATATATATGTATATAAGACCACAGCTGAAATATTAATATTACAACATTTAGTAGGTTTTTAGATTTTGACATGGATCTCGACAAACTCACACTCTAGGTATGCCTTACATATACTGGCATTGGAACATATATCCATAAAATACAGATGTAAAAATAGAACACCTCTTCCTTAATAAAATTAAGACAATGTAAAATAAATAATAACATGAAAGTTAAACGTTGAAAAAACACATTAAATAAACATTGCATAATGGTAGTAACAACCTGTTAAATAAATGTAGAAAGTGTTATGGTGAATCCATGAATGACATAAAATAGCAATAGGAGCTGAACTGCAGTGTAGGGAGCTTCGCGCAGTTACAGTTCTGTGCACCATTTCCATCTGGCCACTGTTGGAGCTGAGAACAGCTGATGGGCGGGAGTGTCAAATGTCAAACTCTCACGGATCTGATTGTAATGACCTTTCTTTAGGAGGCAGTCAGACTGACAAATAAATCGTAATGAGATCGGAACACAGTGCTCATACTGGCCACGTGGCCCTCCCTACCCCTTAAGTAAACCGTGTAGGTTTATGATGGAGTCAAGGGATACAGTAAAAACATCTAGAAATAGTTTAAAAAGACCCCATGAACCTTTTTGGAGTATAAGCTCCTTTATATCATCCACAATTTTCATTGATTTTAATTGTAGGATTTACTGTATTTTTCAGACTATAAGATGCACTTTTTTCCTCCAAAATTTTGGAGGAAAGTGGGGGGTGTGTTTTATAGTCCAGATACAAAATCTGGCTGTCAATGGTGGACGTGTGGGGGGAGTAGCAGCGGCGGAGGAGCGGGTCACAGGAGGCAGGAGCCCCATGCTGCAGCTAACGCTGTGCCCGCTGTTAAAAGAAAATGAATATTCACTGCTCCCCACACCCATGGGTGTGTGGAGCACTGAATATTCATTCTCCTTAATAGCGTGCACAGTGTCAGGCGCAGCTGCCTGCTTTCTGCAGCGGCTGCGGCTAACAGTGTGCCTGCTTTAAAAGAGAATGAATATTCACTACTCCCCACTTCCATGGGCGTAGAGAGTTGTGAATATTCATGCTCTTTAATAGCGGGCATACGTCAGTGCGGCTGACACTGTGCGTGCTATTAAGGAAAATTAATATTCACTGTTCCCCACGCCCATAGTCTGGGCGTGGGGAGCGGTGAATCTTCCAGCCGCTGACCTCAGCGTGTGAGGGTACATGGTAGTGACGTCATGCGCTGCTCACATGGTAAGATCAGCTGCTAGCAGCAGCAAAGGATGCAGCACTGGAGCAGAGGGGAGGTGAGTAGAATCCTTTTTTTTATGTGTGCAGTGTGTTGGTGATGGGGGTGTCATGCATACCAGGATGGGGATGGGGGTGCCATGCACACCAGGATTGGGATGGGGGTGCCAGGCATTTCAGGATGGGAGACCATGTATACCAGATGGGGATAGGGGCCACGTATAACAGGAAGGGGGGGGCCATATATACCAGGATGGGGAATATTAGTACAGAATTGGGGGCCATTACCCCTATATCAGTGTCAGTAGCAGACCTCCTTCCCCATAACAGTGCATCATGACCACACTTTCTCCTTCAATTTTTTTTCCTATTTTCCTCCTCTAAAACCTAGGTGCATCTTATGGTCCGGTGCGTCTTATAGTCTGAAAAATATGGTAGCCTATTAGATATTTATCCTAACTATAAGACACATGAGCCTCTCAAATTGTACTAAAATATTTGCATGCTTGTAAGAGATCGAACTCTTCAATTCTTTTCAACCATCTATTTTTGGATGTATCTTATCATCAAGTGCTAAATAACGTTGCAAAAATTAGAAAACGGATATTTAAAATAATTGAAATAGCTATTGTCATTGATAGCGTTGAGGCAGTAAACTACAGTAATGTCAAATGTTAGCCACTACATGTTGATGAGCGTCTTTTTCTGGACCAGACAGTATTCCCTGATGTCCTGTCCTAAAATATTTAACATCTACAATTATAATCTGACAATTTCCAGCGGGTCACAAAAGTGACGGTAAATTATAAATGTAAACATCCCGTGACTGACTACTGTCTATGTCATGTTTACATTACTGTAACCCTATGATAAAACCTCTAGATTTCCATCACCCCAGGCTTTGTATGTATAAAGATATAGAAATATTCTGCTATTCTTTAATATAAACACAGGAACATTTTCGAATGACTGTTTAGCCCTAAGATGTTTTTCCTCCTTCGATTTATGTATACTTCCTAGAAATGAAACTCTATTTCAAGATAACTAAATAACACAAATAAACATCCGACAGAGTTGAAAAATCAGCTTTGATTATGCATGAAAACCTACAATGTCATTGTGTATTCTTGTGTCGTATTCTGATTGCCTGTTTATTTTTATAGGACTGCTGGCGAGCCTATGGAAGAAGAGTTCGCTTTGTAAAGTGCCAAGTCTTCCCTGATATATCCTGTGTGTGACTTCATTGTGTATTCCCCAAAGGCACCCTCAGACATGTCTTGTCTGCTCCTTGGGTGGCACAGATCACATGGAACATAAACAATGGGCATAACACTCTAGGCAGCAGTTCTGCACAGGCACTAAATGAGTGGAAAAAAATAACTTTCAGCGGCTCTGTGTAACATTACAACAGTGGAATCACTGTAAGCCAGCGCTGGGAGAAGTGGTGAAGGTTATATTTCTTTATAGTCACCGCAGACCTCATTGTGAATTTCAGCTGCAGTTACACCATACATGTGAAGGAAGCCGGTGAAGGGAGGGTGGGGTGGTATTACTCAATAACATATAAAATATCTACATCAACTTTAATACTTCTGTGAGCAAATATATTAATAAAACATAATGAAATAAATTGTATATTGGAGAACACAGATGCAAACCACGGGAGTACACAAGAGAGGAGTCATGGGCCAACTCATGGCACCTGCAGAAGGTTAATATGATGGGAACATCCTGCACTTACAACAGGTGCAGTACTTCTTGATTGCTCCTACTACATTTTTTCAGGTGAGATTGAAATTATCTGTCAAAGATTTTATCTACCATGCTGAAAAGGATGAGCAGCAGGTGTTTTATCACATTATTTTCTGGTCCTTCAGGATATACTACAAATAAAAATGTTATGGGGTCACTGCCTGGCATTCTTATGGGTCACTGGGATTGGTCTACAAATGTTACCTCTATATCCTGCTGTTTTTTGTAGGCAAGCAATATGATTGGCAATACTATAGAGGCATTAACTGTGAAAGTCCATGTTAGAGCTCGCGCAGGTGACCATATTTTATGTTATTCTATTGGGGTGGTTCACATGTCCAATTTTTTCCTCAGACCGAGTCGGTCCAAAGAAAAAATCGACGCATGCACAACTTGCATCCAACATTCGGATCACACTTGGCTATGCAAGTCAATGAGTCCGTGGAAAAAATCGGACCGTACCCGAATGACGTCTGAGTGCAGTCCGATTTTTATGAACTGACAGAATGGAGAAGATGGAGACATTTTCTTTTTGCCATCTTCTCCTCATCCAAGAAAATCGAAGCACACTCTGATCATACTCTCATCAAACTCTGATCAGAGTTTGATAAGCGCTTGATTAGCATAATTGGATAGATTTTCTCGCATGGCCTTAATATGGGACACAAATTGGCTGTCAGACACTGGCAATTGTAAGTGTATCGGCACATTTACTTTCACGTCTGTGTACCCTCCTCCCTCTGAAAACTAAAGCTCCATACCATTTTATATTATGTATTTATTTTGGTATATTTATATGTACTGTACATACAATTGTTTAAGAAATTTTTTTTACATGTTTTGCTATAGACTAAGGTTAAAGGTGCATTTACATTGCACGATTATCATGAGACGAGCGTTTCTAGGAAAGCTCCTTTCACAATAATTGTGCTGCCTAAACAGGCTGTTGATCACCCAACAAAAATGCCTGTTCTTTGGGTGAAATGATCATTTGGTTTGCCCAAGAGACCCTGCGCTGCCTAGAGAATGGCAGCCTATGCACACTGAATGGTCTATTACAGATAGATATGAGCGGATCAGGAAAATTTGAATTTGTCTGTTTGCGTGGATTTTCCCAGAAAATTTGATTTGCAGAGAAGTTATTCTCCATGAATTTAATGTCCCTCCTTTTACTCTGGGGTCACTTCAGACCCTGGAGTATATTTAATGTAACATGTAAAAATTACAGAAAATACTTGGACTCACCCCACTGCTCACTTCTCTGGCCACTCCTGCTGCTCCCTGCCCACTGTCCGGTCCTCTGTGCTTCTGATGTATCACATCTCCAGCTCAGTGTTCACTTTAAACCAGAGCTTTTGGCCAAAAACGGGCCCTGCAGTTAACTATACATGCAACGTTAACTCACTGCCGGAAGCCCTGGCCTAGAGAGAACACAGGTCCAGAGACGCAACACGACAGAAGGCAGGGAGCAGGGGGGTAGCTGAAGAGGTGAGTATATATTTTTTTTATTGCTAACATTTTGCTGCCCCCTACTGTAAAACAAGATGGCATCAGTAGCTGACCGACATTTATCAGAATTCGCTTGGAGCAAATTACAAAAAATCCGTATTCACTAGTGTTGAGCGAGCATGCCCGACACTGCTTTGTACTCGCCCGAGCATCACGCTACTTGGGATGTTCAGCGAGCACCGAGCATTTCCGGGTTGCTCGGGCGGGAGCTTGGGTCTCCGCCCTGCATGTGTGGTGCTCTTTACAGAGCCAATGAACATGCAGGGATTGCCAGACAGTCACTGTAATGCCGCAGCCATGTTGGTTGTGGGCATTACAGTGATTGGCTGGCCGCACAGCGTCACCTCGAGTATTTAAAACCGGGCGCCGCCATCTTGGACACAGTCGCTCCGGATCAGACAGTGTAGGGACAGCGCTGCTGATTTAGGGAGAGATATATCCTGCGAAATAGTTAGTGTAGGGTCTTTAAAGGCTGCCAGATCAAACAAACAGTCCTTCTCAGGACTAATATCCATCCCAGATATCAGGCAGGCAGGCTGTATAGGAGACGCAGTGGTTATACCAGCAAACGCTGCATTACAGTCCTGTGTGCTCCTGTTGCTGAAATTGCTGGACTTAGCTCCAGGTCTTGTGGGCCAGGAAAAATCCTTTTTTTTTCATCTAAATCCTCTTTTTTTTTCCTCCTTCACACCGTACAAATACTCGTCTTATTAACCATTTGGTGTCCCCCCCCCCAGTGTGTCTCTGATTTTTCAGACACAAATATATCTGTTGAAAATAGTCTGGTGTAGGCCAGAGAAATAGAAATGTGGTTTTGCAGTTCCATGGGCCATTTGTATCTAAAAAAAAAACAGTTTGAGTGTGTCGCTCACTGTTCAGCCGCAAATATATATATTTAAAAAGTCTGGTATACACCAGTAAATTATAACTGTGGTTTTGCTGTTCCACAGTAAAAAATCTCTATTATCCTGTTTTTGGCATTTTTGCCGTAAAAAAAAAATAATAGTGTCTCCCTGATTTTTCAGACACAAATATATCTGTTGAAAATAGTCTGGTGTAGGCCAGAGAGACAGAAGTGTGCTTTTGCTGTTCCACGGTATAAAATCTCTATTATCCTGCTCTTGGCATTTTTTGCCGTAAAACAAAAAATAATAGTGTGTTAGGGGGGCGGTTGCAGACAACTTTATTAAAATGGAACGCAACCGACCCCGGGGTCCGCGATGCAGCCTGGAGGGCTGCTGCCGAACACTTTCTGGGTGGAAAGTAAAGTAACCAACTTAAATGTTAAACCCTTCCGTGTTTAAGCACACAGGAACGGGTATAGCGGTTCGCTCTATCTCCGTTAACTGCACGGGAGAAGAGTGACCGGGATAGCACCTACTTAACTGAAGAACCACTCCGAGTTAATGCACACGGAGCGGGTTTCAGCGGTTCACACAATCTCCAAGAACCGCAGGGAGAAGTGCGACCGGAGGGAAAGCAGTAGCCCTGTCTTCGATACAGGCACTACACTGTAGGGATTGGCGCTAAGATGCGTGTGTGACTACGCGACGGGTACACGTGCCTCCAGCCGGCGTGCCACCGGACTGAAGGGTACTACTCCACGTGGCTGACAGGAGATAGCCGTGGACAGGGTGTCTGCAGGCTGCTTGAGGTGTTAGGCGACCCCTTTGGCTGAGCCAGGCTGCACGACGTAGCTGCCTGCCTAAGCAAATCTAAGCCTGCCTGAGTGACCTGTGCTAATCAGCCGAGCTAACTCTGGCATCGGCAGGTCCTGGAGAGAGCAGCTAGAGAGCACGTGGAATACACTCGTCCACACAACAGCAACACTTGCAAAATGATCTGAGCGCGTCGCCATGTTTGTGGGCGGGCCTTTTAAAGACTAAGACCTGCCCACCGATGCGCCATTGGTGACGTTACCCGTGGACCAATCAGGCGGTGCCAGGTCACCGGGTCAGGTGGGTGCCAACCCACCAATCATGATCCGCCAGGTCACGGACATGCTCAGTTCGGCAAATCCTGGACTTAGATTCCACAAGCCCTGTCTCCTTCTGCAACCCAGGCTTAACATTGCTAGGCACAACTAACTGGGAGATAAACAGTGCTCGCGGACCAGCTAGGCATTGAGGCTGACAGCAATGCTGAGCAGCATCAGCCCCAGCTGGACTGAAATAGGAGACCACAGAAGGTCCTGGACCCATTTCAAATCCAGTACCAGACCGACGCCTAACATAGTGTCTCCCTGATTTTTCAGACACAAATATATCTGTTGAAAATAGTCTGGTGTAGGCCAGAAAGACAGAAGGGTGCATTTGCTGTTCCACAGTAAAAAATCTCTATTATCCTGCTTTTTGCATTTTTTGCCATAAAAAAAAAATAATAGTGTCTCTCTGATTTTTCAGACACAAATATATCTGTTGAAAATAGTCTGGTGTAGGCCCGAGAAATACAAGTGTGGTTTTGCAGTTCCATGGGTCAAATCTCTAAATTATCCTGCTTTTCGCAATTTTTGCCCGTAAAAAATAAATAATAGTGTCTCCTGATTGTTCAGACACAAATATATCTGTTGAAAATAGTCTGGTGTAGGCCCGAGAAATACAAGTGTGGTTTTGCAGTTCCACGGTTCAAACCTCTGTATTATCCACTTTTGGGCCATTTGTATCTAAAAAAAACAGTTTAGTGTGTCGCTCACTGTTCAGCCGCAAATATATATATATTTTAAAAAGTCTGGTATACACCAGTAAATTATAACTGTGGTTTTGCAGTTCCACAGTAAAAAATCTCTATTATCCTGCTTTTAGCATTTTTGCCGTAAAAAATAAATAGTGTCTCCTGATTGTTCAGACACAAATATATCTGTTGAAAATAGTCTGGTGTAGGCCCGAGAAATACAAGTGTGGTTTTGCAGTTCCACGGTTCAAACCTCTGTATTATCCACTTTTGGGCCATTTGTATCGAAAAAAAACAGTTTCAGTGTGTCGCTCACTGTTCAGCCGCAAATATATACTGTATATATTTAAAAAAGTCTGGTATATACCAGTAAATTATAACTGTGGTTTTGCTGTTCCACGGTAAAAAATCTCTATTATCCTGCTTTTGGCATTTTTTTCCGTAAAAAATAAATAGCGTCTCCTGATTGTTCAGACACAAATATATCTGTTGAAAATAGTCTGGTGTAGGCCCAAGAAATACAAGTGTGGTTTTGCAGTTCCTCGGTTCAAATCTCTGTATTATCCACTTTTGGGCCATTTGTATCTAAAAAAAACAGTTTGAGTGTGTCGCTCACTGTTCAGCCGCAAATATATATATTTAAAAAAGTCTGGTCTACATACACCAGTAAATTATAACTCTGGTTTTGCTGTTCCACGGTAAGAAATCTCTATTATTCAGCTTTTGGTATTTTTTCCATAAAGAAAAACAGTAATATTTTCTCCCTGATTGTTCAGATTGTTTCAAAGAGTCGGGTGTAGGCCAGAGAAATAGAACTGTGGTTTTCCTCTTCCACGGTTCTAATCTACTTTTTATTACCCTTTTTCCATTGATAGTGCGAGTGTAAGATATTTTACTTACTTTACAATGCGCAAGGCGCGTGGCAAGGGACGTGGAAGTGGACGTCCTGGTGATGGTGAGTGCAGAGGACGGGGCCGTGGCCAAGGTGAAAATGTGACACAACCAACAGCCACATCTTCTCCCTCCCATTTCTTGACCGAATTACTAGGGAAGCACAGAACAACACCAGTATTGCGAACTGATCAGTGTGAACAGGTTATTAATTGGATAGCAGATAATACTTCCAGTCACCTGGGCACCACCACCTCCGGCCTGTCTTCCACACGGTCGACTCTTAGTAGCCGTGAGTCTCGACCGCATACTCCTCCTCACCCTGATGCTCCTTCCTACCACCATGCCGAGTGTCGTCAGACAGCAACTGATTCCACACTTGGACACTCTGAAGAGCTGTTCACTGGTCCATTTCCAGATTTGTGCCCCTCGCTTGTTCCGCTTGAAGTGGTGGAAGAGGAGATCCCATGTAGCAATGCCCAAATATTTGAACAGCCACGGTCACAGGAAGTCAATGCTGGCAATTTGTCACAAAAGGTGGACGATGACGAGACACAATTGCCAGGAAGTGAGGAGGAGGATCGTGGTGCGCAAGTGGAAGAGGAGGAGGTGGTGGATGATCTAGTAACTGACCCAACGTGGCAGGAGGACATGCAGAGTGAGGCCAGCAGCACACAGGGGCAGGGAGGCAGAGTACCCCAACAGGCAGGAAGAAGCAGTGTGGTGGCCGCAGACAGAAGGCGGGCAACCGTTCCCCGTAACACCAACACGAGGGACGTTGCCAGTACAAGCGGTAGGTCTTCCAGAGTCTGGAATTTTTTTAAAGACTCTACTGATAACCCCAAAACGGCCATTTGTACCACCTGCCATGCCAGCATCAGCAGGGGTGACAAAACTACCAGCCTGACCACCACCAGCATGATCAGGCACATGGCAGCAAAGCACCCGACTTTGTGGGGCGAAACAAAGGGTCCACGACCACTGTCAGCGGGTGTCACCACTGCTTCTTCCACTGTTGTGCGTGCAATAGAACCCCCTGTTGTGTGTGCAAGGCAATCCCCTGTTCATACTGCATGCAAAGATGCCCCCTCCTCTCAGTCTTCACTTGTTCTGACAGTTTCTCAAGAAACAGCATCAACGTCCACGTCTACGTCCCACCGCAGTGTTCAACTGTCCATATCCCAGACCTTTGAACGAAAGCGGAAATTCGCATCCAACGCCCCACAGGCCACAGTCCTAAATTTGCACATTTCACGACTGCTTGCATTGGAAATGCTGCCTTTTAGGCTGGTGGAGATGTAATCCTTCCGCAACCTTATGGCGGTGGCCGTCCCTCGGTACTCGGCCCCCAGCCGACACTATTTTGCCCGGTGTGCCATCCCCGCACTACACAAGCACGTGTCCCAAAACATCTGCCGTGCCCTCAACAACGCAGTTACTGGGAGAGTCCACCTGACAACGGACACGTGGACAAGTGCTTGTGGCCAGGGACGGTACATCTCCCTGACGGCACACTGGGTAAACATAGTGGAAGCCGAGACAAAGTCGGACCTTGGGACGGAACACATCCTCCCCACACCGAGGATTGCGGGCCCTATGTCAGTAAGAGTTGCCCCCACAGTGTACAGCTCCTGCGCATCATCTTCCTCCTCATGTTCAGCCTCCATCTCAGATATCACCACATCAGTTACCAGCTGGAAGCACTGCAGTACTGCCTCCGCCAAGCGGCAACAGGCTGTGCTGAAACTCATAAGCTTAGGTGAGAA
Source organism: Phyllobates terribilis (assembly GCF_046119375.1). Taxonomy (NCBI): domain Eukaryota; kingdom Metazoa; phylum Chordata; class Amphibia; order Anura; family Dendrobatidae; genus Phyllobates; species Phyllobates terribilis. The sequence goes on along the minus strand of NW_027362764.1, from coordinate 152,669,386 downwards.
ACCTCACACTGCTTGTGAGTTGTGGACAGCTGTGAAAGAGCAGGCAGATCTGTGGCTGAGACCGCTGAACCTACATCCAGGCATGGTCGTGTGTGACAATGGCCGTAACCTGGTGGCGGCTCTGAGGCGAGGCGAGATCACACATGTACCATGCCTGGCTCATGTGCTTAACCTCGTTGTTCAGCGGTTTCTTAAATCGTACCCCAAGTTGCCAGATGTGCTCGTCAAAGTACGCCACCTGTCAGCTCATTTTCGCAGGTCAGCTACAGCTTCTGCCGCCCTTGCTGTGTTGCAGCAGCGCTTGCAGCTTCCGTCACACCGACTGGTGTGTGATGTCCCCACACGTTGGAACTTTACCCTCCACATGTTGCAAAGGATTTGTGAGCAGAAGAGAGCAGTTGTGGAGTACCAGCTGCAACAAGGCCGTCGATATTCAGGTCAGACTCCACACATAAGACCTCAGGAGTGGGCCTGGATGGCTGACATTTGTACCATCTTGACAAACTTTGAGGAGTCCACCCAGATGGTGAGTGGCGATGATGCCATCATTAGCGTCAGCATTCCAATTGTCTGTCTTTTGCAATGCTCTCTGCAGAGAATTAAAGAGGAGGCATTGCAGCCAGAGTATGATGAGATGGATCAAGAAGCCGTAGCGGTCGATTACACACAGCCCAGCCTCATCTCATCCCAACGTGCATTGGGGGACAATGAGGGAGAGGAGGAGGAGGAGGAAGAACAGGAGCTTGCATCATGCGCTGTAGACGGTAGTACCTGTACAACTGTCATACCGTCGGTTCAGCGTGGGTGGCCTGAGGACAGGGGGGAGGAGGAGGAGAAGAGCATGGTCAGTCATCATCTTGGTGAGGACAAGGAAGTCTTGCCCGTTACCAGTCTGGCACGCATGGCTGACTTTATGTTACGCTGCCTTAACCGTTACCCCCGCATTGTCAAAATGTTGGGTGACAGTCATTACTGGTTGGTGATACTTTTAGACCCCCGCTACAAGGAGAACTTTCACTCTCTTATTCCTGAGGTGGAGAGGTCTACAAAAATGGGGCAGTACCTGAGTGCCCTTGCTGCAGAACTGTTAAAAAAATTCCCATCTGAACACGCTAGCGGCAGAGGTCACAATTCGTTGACCAACCAAGGCGTACAAGCGAGAGAGAGGCTATTCCAATCCAGCAGAGGCAGGGGAACACTGTCAACGTTCTGGGACAGTTTTCTGAGACCCGTCCAGCTTACAGGCCCTGAGGCGCGGGGTACTCTCACAAGGAGTGGAAAGTTTCAAAAGATGGTGAGGGAGTACCTTGCCGACTGTACCAGTGTCCTCCGTGATTTCTCTGTGCCTTTTAATTATTGGGTATCCAAGCTGGACACTTGGAATTAACTCGCTCTGTATGCCTTGGAGGTCCTGGCCTGCCCTGTCGCTAGCGTGTTATCGGAGCGTGTTTTTAGTGCCGCTGGGGGAATTATAACTGATAAGCGCACTCGCCTGTCAACTGACAATGCTGACAAGCTGACCCTTATCAAAATGAACAAGGGCTGGATTGGGCCAGACTTCTCATCACCACCAAATGACAGCAGAGTAACATAAAGTCAAATCCACTGTGTTAATTCGGGAGGTGTATTCACACGCACCGCTTCACACCCACACATGGGTATACGCTTCCTCATTTCGGCTGTTTTATGTTCTTCTCCTTATCCTCAGCCTCCACCACCACTATACCACCAGGGTGACCGTGGTCCTTGTTGCCATTATTGAAAGTTCCTCCGTCCATATTTTTGTCAGCTTTTGCTTGGAAGACATAAGCAAGTTTCAAAAGATGGTGAGGGAGTACCTTGCCGACCGTACCAGTGTCCTCCGTGATTTCTCTGTGCCTTTTAATTATTGGGTATCCAAGCTGGACACTTGGAATTAACTCGCTCTGTATGCCTTGGAGGTCCTGGCCTGCCCTGTCGCTAGCGTGTTATCGGAGCGTGTTTTTAGTGCCGCTGGGGGAATTATAACTGATAAGCGCACTCGCCTGTCAACTGACAATGCTGACAAGCTGACCCTTATCAAAATGAACAAGGGCTGGATTGGGCCAGACTTCTCATCACCACCAAATGACAGCAGAGTAACATAAAGTCAAATCCACTGTGTTATTTCGGGAGGTGTATTCACACGCATCGCTTCACACCCACACATGGGTATACACTTCCTCATTTCGGCTGTTTTATGTTCTTCTCCTTATCCTCAGCCTCCACCACCACTATACCACCAGGGTGACCGTGGTCCTTGTTGCCATTATTGAAAGTTCCTCCGTCCATATTTTTGTCAGCTTTTGCTTGGAAGGCATAAGCAAAGACTTTGGGTGACCCACTCCCCAATAATGGGAATAATATTTTTAAGATGCTGTATTGTATGGCTCTTGTAAGGGGCATTAAAAGTGTCTTGTTAAGCTACTGCGACTTTCACCACTTTTCTGAGGGGCATTAAAATCGTCTTCTTAAGCTACTGTGACCTCCTCCACTTTTCCGAGGGGCATTAAAAGCGTCTTGTTAAGCTACTGTGACCTCCACCACATTTCCGAGGGGCATTAAAAGCATCTTGTTAAGCTACTGGGACCTCCACGTCTCTTCTGAGGGGCATTAAAAACGTCTTGTTAAGCTACTGGGACCTCCACCACTTTTCCGAGGGGCATTAAAACCGTCTTGTTAAGTTACTGGGACCTCCACCACTTTTCCGAGGGGCATTAAAAGTGTGTTGTTAAACCACTCTGAACTCCATGTCTCTTCCAAGGAGCATTAAAATCGTCTTGTTAAACCCCTCTGAACTCCACGTCTCTTCCAAGGGGCATTAAAAGCGTCTTGTTAAGCTACTGCGACCTCCACCACTTTTCCGAGGGGCAATAAAAGCATCTTGTTAAACCACTCTGAACTCCACAGCTCTTCCAAAGGGCATTGAAATGTTGTTTTTAATTAACTCTAACCTCCACGACACTTCGAACGGGCATTGCGTTTCCTCCTAATTTTTGGCAGCTTTTGCTTGGAAGGCATAAGCAAATACTATGGGAGACCCACTCCCCAATAATGGGACTTATGTTTGTAATATGCTGTACTGCATGGCTCTTGTAAGGGGTATTGCAATTCCTCCATCCTAATTTTTGGCAGCTTTTGCTTGGAAGGCATAAGTCAATACTATGGGAGACACAGACCCACTCCCCAATAATGGGAATAATGTTTGTAATATGCTGTACTGCATGGCTCTTGTAAGGTGTATTGCAATTCCTCCATCCTAATTTTTGGCAGCTTTTGCTTGGAAGGCATAAGTCAATACTATGGGAGACACAGACCCACTCCCCAATAATGGGAATAATGTTTGTAATATGCTGTACTGCATGGCTCTTGTAAGGGGCATTGCAAGCTCCTCCATCCTAATTTTTGGCAGCTTTTGCTTGGAAGGCATAAACAAAGACTATGGAGACACACTCCCCAATAATGGGAATAATGTTTTTAAGATGCTGTACTGCATGGCTCTTGTAAGGGGTATTGCAATTCCTCCATCCTAATTTTTGGCAGCTTTTGCTTGGAAGGCATAAGTCAATACTATGGGAGACCCAGACCCACTCCCCAATAATGGGAATAATGTTTGTAATATGCTGTACTGCATGGCTCTTGTAAGGGGCATTGCAAGCTCCTTTTGCTTGGAAGGCATAAGCAAATACTATGGGAGACCCAGACCCAATAATGGGAATAATGTTTGTAATATGCTGTACTGCATGGCTCTTGTAAGGGGCATTGCAAGTTCCTCCATCCTAATTTTTGGCAGCTTTTGCTTGGAAGGCATAAGCAAAGACTATGGGAGACCCACTCCCCAATAATGGGAATAATGTTTGTAATATGCTGTACTGCATGGCTCTTGTAAGGGGTATTGCAATTCCTCCATCCTAATTTTTGGCAGCTTTTGCTTGGAAGGCATAAGTCAATACTATGGGAGACCCAAACCCACTCCCCAATAATGGGAATAATGTTTGTAATATGCTGTACTGCATGGCTCTTGTAAGGGGCATTGCAAGCTCCTCCATCCTAATTTTTGGCAGCTTTTGCTTGGAAGGCATAAACAAAGACTATGGAGACACACTCCCCAATAATGGGAATAATGTTTTTAAGATGCTGTACTGCATGGCTCTTGTAAGGGGTATTGCAATTCCTCCATCCTAATTTTTGGCAGCTTTTGCTTGGAAGGCATAAGTCAATACTATGGGAGACCCAGACCCACTCCCCAATAATGGGAATAATGTTTGTAATATGCTGTACTGCATGGCTCTTGTAAGGGGCATTGCAAGCTCCTCCATCCTAATTTTTGGCAGCTTTTGCTTGGAAGGCATAAACAAAGACTATGGAGACACACTCCCCAATAATGGGAATAATGTTTTTAAGATGCTGTACTGTATGGCTCTTGTAAGGGGCATTAAAACCATCTTGTTAAGCTACTGCGACCTCCACCTCTTTTCCAAGGGGCATTAAAACTGTCTTGTTAAGCTACTGTGACCTCCACGTCTCTTCAAAGGGGCATTAAATGTGTCTTCTTAAGCCACTTTGAACTCCACAGCTCTTCCAAGGGGCATTGAAATGTTGTTTTTAATTACCTCTAACCTCCACGACTCTTCCAACGGGCATTGCATTTCCTCCTAATTTTAGTCAGCTTTTGCTTTTCAATGCAAAGGCGAAAACTAAGGGAGACCCACTCCCCAATAATGGGTAGAAGGTTTTTAGTACGCTGTAATCCACGTCTGTTTCAAGGGGCATTGCAGTTCCTTATAATTTTTGGAAAGCCTTCCATTCACTGCTTAGGTCAACAGTGTACAGGAGACCCAGTTGCTATAAATGGAAAAAATGGTTTAGTTAAGGCCCTCTGACCTCCATGTCATTTCCAAGGGGCATTGGAGTGCCTCAAAATTTTTGGTAGGGATTGCACTCACTGTATGCCCTATAGCTGTGTAGCCGAACCGCTTCTTTTGTTACAGAAACATATCCTACAAGACATATGTGGTTGACTGGCCTGATATTGATGTGAATGGTCCCTGTTCCTCCTGCTCTTTCTCCTTTGCCACTGCCTCATCCATCATTTATCACCTTAAGCTTTGTTTTAACGGGAGTCATAGAACTGGGATAGTAGCAGGAAAACATCCAGCAATCCTCAGAGGAGGTAGGATATGCGCCAAAATGCTGACCACCTCAAGCCTAGCCGCTACTACATACATGCGCTTGCATTCCAAGAAAACAAAGCAGCTGCTATCTTGTATCATCATCATCATGGTCCTCACCTTGGCACTCTCAATTCCCCTGATAGAGAAGTCAGGGCCCACCATAGGAGTTTGGTTCTCTGGTGGGCTCGTCCAATGCTGCCCTAAAGCAGGCCGGGCTAAGAAAAGTGTGTGGGGGGAAGTTCCAAGGAGAAATAGGGGCGGCTGGGGACCGTTTATGGACACCCGGCTGCCCCCAGGCGGCTGGGAACCATGTGTGGACACCCGGCCGCGGGGCTGCTGGGGACCGAGTATGGACACCCGGCCACCCCCTGGCGGCTGGGGACCAAGTGTGGACACCCGGCCGCCGGGGGGCTGGGGACTGAGTATGGATTCCAGGCCGCCAACGCAGCCATGATGTAGTGGCCAGATTCCGCCTCCACATGCCTAAAAGGCCCAATTTCAAGTGCAAGCAAGCTATCAGTATGGTATTGCAGCCTGGGAGTGGGTGGGTGGTTGGCTGCATATTTGCGCTTGCATTGCAAGGAATGGGGGAGGTACAATTGAACAGTACCCTGGGACAAGAACTTGCACGGGGATAGTTGCAAGTCTGCATCTTCTGATGCGGCAAGGATGACTTCTGATGGGCACACTTTTAGGCAGAGACCTGGTGTCAGAGATGCTTCCAGGGGTCTTCCCCATGCTGTTCCCATGTCTTTTCAGCACTGTATGCATGTGTCACACAGCACATGGCCAGATAAGGTTGAAAATGTTAAAATGACATTTCCCGGTGAATGCATTTGTCACGGTTAAAAGCAATGCAAAAGTGCAAAAATGCATAAAAAATGCTACTTGTGAACATAGCCCAAGATGTGGAGGAGTATTTTTTGGGGGTTATTTATTTTACCTTATACATAAGTCTTTACCCTGGAAAGGAACTTCCTTAACATATTTCACAGGAAAGCAGTTTCAGTCTCGTTTTTGAACGTTTTATTGTGAACCCTTAAAAGTGGCTTAATACCTCTGACCACGTTGTTGACAGCAGTGACTGGGGGTCAGAAATGCTTCCTGGGGCGATCCCCATGCTGTCCCCATGTCATTTGAGCACTGTCACTATCGTTTTGGGCACTTGTTAGGCTTTTAAAAGACTGCCAGGGGTGCCGCCGCAAAAATGCTCGGGTCTCCCATAGACTAACATTGGGCTCGTTGCTTGGATCGAGCAACCGAGTATCACGGCGAGCTCGGCCCGAGCTTCGAGCACCAGAGCATTTTAGTGCTCGCTCAACACTAGTATTCACCAGAATGTGGAATTTGTAAAATTATGGTAGAATTAAATTCCACTCAACTAGACTCATCCATCTCTAATTATAGATCATTCAGTGCACATCTGAAGACCAATCTGCCTTTGTAAACAGCCAAATAAATTACCATTGACCGGCAAACATGTTACCAGTGGACAGTCGTTTAACATTGCAAATCATACAGCATGTACAGTTGAAACCAGAAGTTTACATACACTATATAAAAAGACACATATGCATGTTTTTCTCAATATCTGACATGAAATCAGAATAAAACGTTCCCGTTTTAGATCAATTAGGATTACCATAATTTTTAATATTTGCCAAATAGCAGAATGATGAGAGAATGTTTTAAGGCATTTTTTATTACTTACTGCAAATTCAAAAGTTTACATACATTTCATTAGTATTTGGTACCATTGCCCTTAAACTGAACATCCTTCCACAAGCTTCTCACAATAGTTTGTCGGAATTTTGGCCCATTCATCCTTACAAAACTGGTGTAACTGATCCAGGTTTGTAGGTCTCCTTGCTCGTACCTGCCTTTTGAGCTTTGCCCATAAATTTTCAATAGGATTGAGATCAGGACTTTGTGATGGCCACACCAAAACGTTGACTTTGTTATCCTTAAGCCACTTTGTTACCATTTTGGCTATATGGTTTGGGTCATTGTCCATTTGGAAGACCCATTCCCACCCAAGCTTCAGCTTCCTGGATGATGTCTTGGGATGTTGCTTCAGTATTGCCTCATAATCTTCTTTTCTCATGATGCCATCTATTTTGTGAAGTACATCAGTCCCTCCTGCAGCAAAACAACCACACAACATAATGCTGCCACTCCCGTTTTTCACAATTGGGATGGTGTTCTTGGGCTTCCAAGCTTCTCCCTTTTTCCTCCAAACGTAATGAGGTTAATTTGGCCAAAATGTTCAATTTTAGTTTCATCAGACCACAGAACATGTCTCCAAAAATTAAGGTGTTTGTTCCTGTGTGCATTTGCAAACATTAATCTGGATTTTTTATGTTTCTTTTGGAGTAATGGCTTCTTCCTGGCAGAGTGGCCTTTTAGCCCATGTTGATACAGTACTCATTTCACTGTGGATATTGACACAATCTTACCAGCTTCCGCCATCATCTTCACAAGGTCTTTTGCTTTTGTCCTTGGGTTGATATGCACATGTCAGACCAAAGCACGTTTATCTCTGGGACACAGAACCCGTCTCCTTCCTATGATGGCAGGACATTCCCATCTTCTATGTACTTGCGTATAATTGTTTGTACAGATGAACAAGGCACCTTCAGGTATCTTGAAATTATACACAAGGATGAGCCAGATTTATGCAAGTCCACAATTCTCTTCCTTATTTCTTGGTTGTTTTTTTTTACTTTCCCATCATGCTACAGAAAGAAGCAGGTGTGCATTAAAATACATCTACAGGTGTGTCTGTAATTAACTCATATGTTGCCAAAAAAACTATCAGAAGCTTCCAAACACATGACATCATCATATGGGCAGTCCATAATTGTTTAAAGGCATAGTAATCCTAGTGTATGTGAACTTTTGACTTTGCAATAAGTAATAAAAATGCCTTAAAACATTCTCTGTCTCTCATTATTCTGGCTTTTGGCAAATATTAAAAATTGTGGTAATCCTAATTTACCTAAAACGGGAAAGGTTTATTCTGATTTCATGTTAAATATTGAGAAAAACATGCATATGTGTCTTTTTATATAGTGTATGTAAACTTCTGGTTTCAACTGTATGTGCTCACAGGCAGCAGACAGACAGAGTTAATGTATTGCACATATTGAAAACATTATTCTTTTAAAGCACAACTCTATTGCTGGTGTGATGCTTCAAATCTAAGCCCGCTTTCCCCTGTCTTATACTCACCTTCCAGGGTCTATATTTGGTATCATCTCCCATCGGTCTCCGGAAGTTTGTGACCTACCTGCTGCCCCAGCATTTCATGGAGCAAGCCTGAGGTCACAACTCAATACAAGTCTATGAAAGCCTTGATCTGACTCTCATAGACTTGCCCTGACAGCTTATGACTTTAGACTTCTGCCAAGCCAGAAGCTGCGATCACAAGAAGAAGTAACCACAGTTCTTCTGTGGATATCGCTTCCACAAATCCTGTCTTTTCAGGAATCTGAGAGGCTCTGTGAGGGCCATATCATCACTTTCAGGGCTCATTCCTCTTCTTTATTCTGATGATAGTATTTAATAACCTTGGCTGTATGTTTGGGGCTGTTGTCCTCCTGCAGAATAAATTTGGAGCCAACCAGATGTCTTCCTTAAATGTACTGGATGATGCATAAGTATCTGCCTTTATTTCTCAGCCTTGAGGACACCAAGAAATGGAAAATTTTAAGGTCTATAAATACAGTGATATTGCCAAGGAATTTTAGTGCTGCACATGAGAGACACATCATGCTTCCATTCGAAATCAGAAGATGTCCAGCACTGCCATCAGCTCAGAACTGGCAGAAACAAGTGGGACCAAGCTACATCCATTTGCTGTATGGAAAAGTCTGTCCAAGAATTCTTCTTCATCATGGAATAGCATCCAAAACCATACCTATGACATGGCAACAAGGCAAAATTGCTCAACTACGTATGCATAAAAACATCGGAAATGTGGTGCAGCAAAATGGCAACAGCTGCTCTGGACTAATGAGTCAAAATGTGAAATATTTTACCATTACAGAAGCCAGTTTGTTTGCCAAAGTGAGGGAGAGCTGAACAATAATAAGGGTCTGCAGGCAACAGGGAAGCATGGTGGAGGTTTCCTGCTATTTTATTTATATTTCTTCTTAGTTCATTTACTTTGCATTTTAGTAAGTGATAAAAATAAACTTTTAACATTTCTATTACTGAGAACATTTTTACTCTGCAACATTTTTTCAACACATACCTAAAATGTTTGCACAGTACTGTATAACAAATATATAACAAAAAGTAAAACTTATTTCACAATGAAGAAACTCTTGTGAAATACTAAACTAAAGAAATTTGTTTTGTTTTTTGCTTTTAGAAATACAGAGAAACAAAGGATATAATTTGTATAAACCGAGGGTTCATTGCCCAGAATCCAGCACTTGGAAGAAACTATCACATGACAACAAATTAACAATATTTATTAGATATTAGATAAATTATGCCCTGAGAAACTCCCTTTTAAAGTAGAACAGTAAAGTTTATGACTTAGTCTGCACTCCAGATTAACACATTCAAGGCAAGATCAAAGATCTTTAATATTTTATGATCAAGCCAATCTGGAGAATTCTGAAATTAATTTATCCAATTAAAACATACAGAAGCTGGGGAGAACGTATAATGTAAAATAAACAGATTTTATCTGCATTCAACAGTACGTATCTTTATTATATTTTAATCAGGTTCAGCTTTGAAGATCATTCAGAAGTAGAGAAATAAGAGCTACTGGCTTCTTTATCATACAAGCCCAGTGATAAATTTCAATGTTAACTTATTCTGCAGCTGGCTAACAACTGTTAAGCAAAGAGGCTGCAGAACTTAAATTGTCCAACATTGCAAAAATGCTGTTACTCAAAAATCAGTGCATGTAGGTGAGAAAAAATATGCACCCAGAATGTACGGTTTGCGTTTAGTTGGACCATCATTTATTTTTCAACAGGACAATGACCTCAATCACACCTCCAGGCTGTGTAAGGGCCATTTGACCAAGAAGGAGAGTGATGGGGTGCTACGCCAGATGACCTGGCCTCCACAGTCACCAGACCTGAACCCAATCGAGATGGTTTGGGGTGAGCTGGACCGCAGAGTGAAGGCAAAAGGGCCAACAAGTGCTAAGCATCTCTGGGAACTCCTTCAAGATTGTTGGAAGACCATTTCCAGTGACTACCTCTTGAAGCGCATCAAGAGAATGCCAAGAGTGTGCAAAGCAGTCATCAAAGCAAAAGGTGGCTACTTTGAAGAACCTAGAATATAAGACATATTTTCAGTTGTTTCACACTTTTTTGTTAAGTATATAATTCCACATGTGTTAATTCATAGTTTTGATGCCTTCAGTGTGAATGTACAATTTTCATAGTCATGAAAATACAGAAAATTCTTTAAATGAGAAGGTGTGTCCAAACTTTTGGTCTGTACTGTATTTTAACCCAATAAATGTTACCCCTTGGATCCCGGTCAGATGGCCTCTTACCCAGCCAAACCAGATCTCACACTTTGCACTGATGAGGGGCAATACCCCGAAACACAGTGTCTGCAAATTGAGATTCTGGTTTGGTTTTATTCTAAGTCATGTGGCAAGGCTTGTTAAAGGGTGGATATTGACTTTTAGGATTGCTACTTCCAATAGGTAGCACTAGAGTTCTAGTCCTCTTTCTCTTTGAAGAGACAATTTGCATATTTAATTTCCCAGAGGAGCATTGCAAAGCTTAAAAGTCTCCTCACTTTGGCACACTCCACAAGGAGAAACGTTACCCCTTGGATTCCGGTCAGAAGCCTCTCACCCAGCCAAACCAGATCTCAAATTTTGCACTGACAAGTAGAGATGAGCGTTGTTCTACTCGAACTGTTCGCCAATCTCAAATTCGAGCTGTTTTGGACGGTGTTCGAGCCGTTCGGCGAACACGAACAATTTGAGAAAAATTCGGCTGTTCGAGGTTATGTTCGATAACTGTTCGTGCACCAAAATCATAACTGGATTTTTTCTCAGTAATGATGAAAATTAATGTTAATACATAGTTTGAGTGAACAGCGGGGTGGGGGGAGGGGCAGGGGATGGATCTCTGCAGGAACAATGAAGATCTCCATTTTTTTTTTCTCTTTCCCGCATTTACAGTGGGGAGGTGCAATCTGTCAGCCTATCAGCAGCGCACACACGGAGCGAAGTGCTTTTTTTCACACAAGCAAGGGCATGTGTCATTGGCAGTGTATGTCACATGTCCTTGCCCTATAAGACCAAGCCATTTTCCTCATCGCCACCATTTTCTCACTGCTGCAGCTGCGTGTTAGACGGCACCGCTGTTGCTGTGTGCGCTATACCTTGTTAATTTCAAGCCAATTTTCGCACAAATCTACAGATAGCTTGGGAGTAGGGAATAGTTGTGATTGCAGTCCTTTTAAGGACTAGGTTACAGCATTTCCTACGACTTTTATCAGGCAGGTCTGTGCTCTTAAATAGATAAATTGTGGGAGTAAAGACTAATTGTAATTGGAGTCCTTTTCAGGACTAGGTTACATCAGTTCCTATCAGTTTTTGCCAGGCAGGTCTGTGCCAGTGCTGTGCAAGTCTTTTTCACAGCATTTGGCTGAATCTAGCAAAGCTAATCCTTTTTGGCCTATTGCAGAGTGTGTTAGTCAGTGGAGTAGCCTATCTGTGTTGCAAGATATACCACCTGTGTATAGAGTAGCAATTTTTTTACTGCACCTAGTGAAGTAAAATCTTTTGGGCATAGCATCATTCTATTAGTCCATCTATACTGACCTCCATCAGGTTGCAAATTGAATATAATTTTTTTCTGCATCTAGCTCTGAAAAAATATTGGGCTTCTAGCTGTGTGTGGGACTTGTTGTATTAGTCCATCTATACTGACCTCCATCAGGTTGCAAACTGAATATATTTTTTTCTGCATCTACCTCTGAAAAAATATTGGGGTTCTAGCTGTGTGTGGGACTTGTTCTATTAATCCATCTATACAGACCTCCATCAGGTTGCAAACTGAATATATTTTTTTCTGCATCTACCTCTGAAAAAATATTGGGCTTCTAGCAGTGTGTGGAACTTTCTCTATTAGTCCATCTATACTGACCTCCATCAGGTTGCAAACTGAATATAATTTTTTTCTGCATCTAGCTCTGAAAAAATATTTGGCCTTCTAGCAGTGTGTGGGACTTTCTCTATTAGTCCATCTATACTGACCTCCATCAGGTTGCAAATTAAAAATCATTTTTATCTGCATCTACCTCTGAAAAAATATTTGGGCTTCTAGCTGTGTGTGGGACTTGTTCTATTACTCCATCTATACTGACCTCCATCAGGTTGCAAACTGAATATATTTTTTTCTGCATCTACCTCTGAAAAAATATTGTCTTCTAGCTGTGTGTGGGACTTGTTGTATTAGTCCATCTATACTGACCTCCATCAGGTTGCAAATTAAAAATAATTTTTATCTGCATCTACAGTACCTCTGAAAAAATATTTGGGCTTCTAGCTGTGTGTGGGACTTGTTCTATTAGTCCATCTATACTGACCTCCATCAGGTTGCAAATTGAATATAATTTTTATCTGCATCTAGCTCTGAAAAAATATTTGGCCTTCTAGCAGTGTGTGGGACTTTCTCTATTAGTCCATCTATACTGACCTCCATCAGGTTGCAAATTAAAAATAATTTTTATCTGCATCTAGCTCTGAAAAAATATTTGGCCTTCTAGCAGTGTGTGGGACTTTCTCTATTAGTCCATCTATACTGACCTCCATCAGGTTGCAAATTAAAAATAATTTTTATCTGCATCTACCTCTGAAAAAATATTTGGGCTTCTAGCTGTGTGTGGGACTTGTTCTATTAATCCATCTATACAGACCTCCATCAGGTTGCAAACTGAATATAATTTTTTTCTGCATCAAGCTCTGAAAAAATATTTGGCCTTCTAGCAGTGTGTGGGACTTGTTCTATTAGTCCACCTATACTGACCTCCATCAGGTTACAAATTCAAAATAATTTTTTGTCTGCATCTAGCTCTGAAAAAATATTTGGCCTTCTAGCAGTGTGTGGGACTTTCTCTATTAGTCCATCTATACTGACCTCCATCAGGTTGCAAACTGAATATATATTTTTTCTGCATCTACCTCTGAAAAAATATTGGGCTTGTAGCTGTGTGTGGGACTTGTTCTATTAATCCATCTATACAGACCTCCATCAGGTTGCAAACTGAGTAAAAAATTTTTCTGCATCTACCTCTGAAAAAATATTTGGGCTTCTAGCTGTGTGTGGGACTTGGTCTATTAGTCCATCTATACTGACCTCCATCAGGTTGCAAATTGAATATAATTTTTTTCTGCATCTAACCCAGCCAATAGTTTTGGCCTAATACCACAGTTTGGCCACTCAGCTCTGCTCGGTTCCCATCCATTGTTTTTTTGTGCAAACAACTCCAGAGTTGTGAATTAGTTAACCACCAAAATGAGTGGAAAAAGGCCTGCTGCTGGTGGAAAGGGGAATAGGCATGTTGGGAAGGGGAAAAAAGGTTGTGTCCGTGGGGTAGGTGTTAAAGCAACATTAACATCTGCAGAAGAAAGACCATCTTCCAGCCAAACTAAAATGTCTACTTCTTTTAGCGGACAATGTGATAAGATCCCTTTCTTACGGCCACGCCAATCGCTACAAATTCCAGATGAGGCACAAAAACAGCAGGTGCTTCAACGGATATCAAGTGCTCCTTTAAGTGGGCTATCCTCCACATCAACTTCAACATCACAAATACTCCAGTCCTCAAAGGTGTCACGCCAATCGCACTTGCTTCCTCACAGCTCCCAAATCTCCAGCTGCCCGTCTGAGTATGAGGTAGAACAGATGGTTGAGTCTGCAGAGCTGTTTACTCATGCTATAGCCTGGGAATCAGAGGTCGACTCCAGCGCTTCTGTGAATCCAGACGAGGAAATGATCTGCACTGATGCCCAGAATCTTTATGAGTCGGATCCAGGACCAGACGCAGAAGGTTCTGACCATAATGTAGACCCTCATTCCCAAACTGTAACTCCTGTTGGTGGAGACAATGAGGAAGACGATGATAAGACTCAAATACCTGATTGGAGCGACAACTTTAGTTTTTTGTCAGGGCAGGAACAGGTTGGCTCTGAGGACGACGGGTGTGATAACGCACAGGGTGATGATGATGAGGTTGGAGATCCCACTTACTGTCAACCCACAGTCAGCCAAGAGATGAGGTCAGCAGAGGAGGTGGAGGAAGATGCTAGTGACGACGAGGTCAGGTTGCGCCTTCCTGGACAGAGACGTAGTACTGGAAGCACGTCAACAACTGCATCCTCAAACACAACTCTGCCTCTCACCACAAGTCGTGGTGGCTCTTCAGGTCGCATGGGTGCTAAGCCTTGCATAGCCTGGGCATTTTTTCAGATCGATAAAGATGACCCAACTCGTGTTATCTGTAATTTGTCAGCAAAAGCTAAGTAGAGGCCAAAAAATACATAGTTTGAGTACTTCATGCATGAACCGGCACATGGACATGAAGCATAAGTTGCAGTGGGAAGCTCAGTGTGCTACAATGCGGCCTAGCCGGCCGGGCCAACCACCGTCTGCCATATCTTGTGCATCCGCGGCCTCTTCATCCTCTGTGACTGGGGGGACAGCAGTCACACCTGTTTTGGGGTGCACACCTGCCACCTCTTTACCCGCAACAGCCAGCGTGATTGGCAGGTCATCATTTTCTTTGGAGGTGGTAACACCAGCTGGTGTTGAGCGCTGTCCGACATCGATAGCACCACCTTTGGATCAAGGCAACCTAACATGTCCGCCTGCATCTTCCTCACAGACCGGCAGTTTGCCGGGGACACCCTTATCAACCCCGTCTAAGCACAATAGCCAGCCCTCGGTCCCTCAGATGTGGACAAGTAAAAGACCATTTCCTCCTAGCCATGAGAAAGCTAAGAGGTTGAATTTCACCATCTGCAAGCTCTTGGCTACAGAAATGCTGCCTTTCCGCCTGGTGGACACAGAGGATTTTCGAGACCTTATGTCCGTCGCAGTGCCCCAGTACCAGATGCCCAGTCGGCACTACTTCTCAAAGAAAGGTGTGCCTGCGCTCCACCAGCATGTCGCACACAACATCACCGCTTTTTTGAGAAACTCTGTGTGTGACAGGGTGCATTTCACCACAGACACTTGGACGAGTAGGCATGGACAGGGGCATTACATGTCGCTGACTGGGCACTGGGTAACTATGGTGACAGCAGGACAAGGGGCTGCTGTCCAAGTCTTGCCGTCCCCACGAGTTGTGCGTCAATCCTCTTTATATCAAAGTTCCTCCACTGCTTCTGCCTCCTCAACCTCCTCTCGGTCTTCCACCTGCACCCAAAGCCTGTCTGGTCATGCCACAAGCTTTCTAACTGCGCAGAAGGGATCCTGCACACCTCCTTACTATGCTGGCAGTAGGGCTCAACGTCATCAGGCGGTTTTTACATTGAAATGTCTGGGAAATGTGAGTCACACAGCTGAGGAGTTGTGGTCAGCTCTGGAGAACCAATTTCATGAATGGTTGTCTCCACTGGACCTGAAACCAGGGAAGGCCGTGTGCGACAATGCTGCAAACCTGGGTGCGGCCCTTCGCCAGGGCAATGTCACACACGTGCCTTGTATGGCTCACGTGTTGAACCTGGTTGTCCAGCAATTTTTAGCCCACTATCCCAGACTAGATGGCCTTCTGCAGAGGGCACGGTCGCTGTGTGCTCACTTCCGCCATTCGCATCCCGCAGCTCAGCGACTTACATCTCTACAGAAGTCGTTGGGCCTGCCACTTCACCGGCTAAAATGCGATGTGCCTACCTGGTGGAATTCAACTCTGCACATGTTGCAGCGACTGTGGCAGCACCAACAAGCCCTGGTGCAATACGTTCTGACGTATAGCCTGGGCCAACGAGATCCAGAGGTGGGGCAAATCACGCTGGAGGAGTGGTCTCAGATCAGGGACCTATGCACCCTTCTGCACAGTTTTGAAATGGCGACGAAGATGTTTAGTGCTGACGATGCCATTATCAGCATGACTATTCCGGTGATTTACATGCTGGAGCACATGTTAAACAGAATTCGGAGTCAGGTGGTGGCACAAGAGGAGGTGGAGGAAGTAGAGGAGGAGGAGTTGTATGCGGAAGGGCTAACATCTGCAAGGTCCAGACGGTCGGCAGCACCAAGGCGGCAGGCATGTGAGGGTGGGGGAGATGGTTTTACCAGGGCGCATGGTAGCAGCCAAACTAGTGAGGAAGGTGCAGGAGCCCAGGAAGAAGTGGAGGACGAACTGATGGAAGACTCATCAGATGAGGGAGACCTTGATCACATTTCTGTTGTGCGAGGTTGGGGGGAGAGGACAGAGGAAGGAAGCATGATTGTTACCTCGCCACCAACACAACAGGGACTTGGTGCTCCTGGATGCGCAACACACATGAGTGCCTTCTTGCTGCACTACCTGCAACATGACCCTCGAATTGTGAGAATTAGAAATAATCCTGACTACTGGGTTGCCACACTGTTAGATCCCCGGTACAAAAGTAAATTTGCAGAAATTATTCCTGCCATAGAAAGGGATGCACGCATGCAGGAGTATCAGCAGAGACTGTTGCAGAATCTTACATGTGCTTTTCCACAAAATACCAGTGGTGCACGTAGTGAATCTCACAGTTCCAACTTGCCAACCGTGGGACCGTCAAGTGTTCAGCACTCAAACCGTAACAGAACCACAGTATCTGCTGGTAACATCAATTTTGCGGAATCATTTCACCACTTTTTTAGCCCATCCTTTGCAAGGCCACAGGAGACAAGAAGTCTGACACATAGTCAACGCCTAGAGACGATGGTACAGGAGTATCTCCAAGTAAACATTGAAGCCATGACTGTGTCACTGGACCCTTGCTCTTTTTGGGCTTCCAATCTGGATAAATGGCCGGAGCTAGCCACTTACGCCTTGGAGATCTTGTCATGCCCCGCAGCCAGCATTCTGTCTGAACGTGTGTTCAGCGCTGCTGGTGGTGTGCTGACAGATAAGCGCACGCGGCTCTCCACTGATAATGTAGACAGACTCACGTTCATAAAGATGAACAAATCATGGATCCGAAACGACTTTTCTACCCCTGTGTCATCCTGGGGAGAGTAAAAGCTTGATGATTGGTTAAAATCACCCTACCAACCGTTTTAAGCTTTCAAATTACTAATCATGTTTATCTGTATCTTGGCTGGAAAATAATTTGGGCTTTGTAGCAGTGTGCAGCACTGATTCTATTAGGCCATCTATAATAAGCTCCACCAGATTTAAAATTACTAATCATGTTTATCTGTATCTTGACTGGAAAATAATTTGGGCTTTGTAGCAGTGTGCAGCACTGATCCTATTAGGCCATCTATACTAAAGCTTCACCAGATTTAAAATTAATAATAATTTTTAGCTGCATCTAGCCCGGAAAATAATTTTGGGGCTCCGAGATGCGCAAGACACATAAGTGCCTTCTTGCTGCACTACCTGCAGCATGACCTTCATATTGTCAGAATTCGAAGTAATCATGACTACTGGGTTGCCACACTCTTAGATCCCCCAAACTTTTCGATCAACCTTTTCATTTTAAGTGCTGTTTGAGAAAATCCACATACATTATGAAGTTCATCTTTAGCGCTTTCAGGGATCCTAAAGGGGCCGACAATCTCTCTCCCCATGATTCCAGCCCAAAACATTACTCCACCTCCTCCTTGTTGGCGCTGTAGCCGTGTTTGCGTGGGGTGTCCATCAACCAGCCATCCTCCACTCCATCCATCTGGACCATCGAGCGCTGCACGGCACTCATCCGTGAACAAAACAGTTTTGAAATCAGTCTTCATGTAATGTTTGGCCCACTGGAGCCGTTTCTGCTTGTGTGAAGTGGATAGAGGAGGTCGACAGGATGGCGTATGCACAGCTGCAAACCTCTGAAGGACCCTGCATCTTGTTGTTCGGGGGACGTTGGAGGCACCAGCAGCTTCAAAAACTTGTCTGCTGCTATGACAAGGCTTTTTTGCTGCTGCTCTTTCAACCTGACGTAATTGCCTGTAGGAAAGAGTCCTGAATTTGGCCTTATCAGCACGCACACGTGTGTACTGTGAATCAGCTACATACTTCTTGATTGCCAAGACACTTCATCCTGATCATCGCACAATGTTGATTGTAGTCATGCCTTGACCTAAACACTCCACAATTTGTTGCTTCTCAGCAGCCGACACATCCTTTTTCTTTCCCATTTTGGCAGAAAATGTAGGCTGCTTAATAATGTGAGACAGCCTTCTTAAGTAGTCTTGACTTTCATTGGACACACCTGCCAAACTAATTAGCACAGGTGTCTGCAATTGCTTACAGTGATATAAAGAGCCCTGACACACATCACCATCAATGAGTTTAACTGACAAACAAACAAATTCTTCCCTTATCACTCCTAAACACTTTTTGCATAATAATTTGGAACACAGTGTACATGTGCTTTTCCACAAAACACCAGTGGTTCACGTAGTGAATCTTACAGTTCTAACTTGCCAACCGTGGTCTGTATGGAGTTGTTCAATAAAGGGCCCAAAATTAAGATAACATAGATGGGAGAGGTCTCTATGAATAGGAATTCCTAAGTATTTGATACCCTGTGAGGGCCAGGCAAAGGGAAAGTTGGACTGGATGGAATCCTATATGGATTTGGGGAGGGAGACATCGAGGGCCTCAGACTTCGCTGCATTGATTTTAAAATTTGACCATGTAACAAAGTGATCTATTTCAGCCATAACAGCATGGATGAATATATGTGATTGAGTGATATATACTAGGACATCATCAGCAAATAGAGAGCACTTGTACTCGGTGCCTCCCACCTCAATCCACCTAATATTGGGGTTATGGCGAATTGATGAGAGCAGGTGCTCCGTCACTAGGATGTATAAGAGAGGGGACAGAGAACATCCCTGCCTTGTCCCATTGGTGATTGTGAAAGGTGATGAAAATGTTCTGACGCGCCCCCTGGGCCTTGGGACACCCGGAGCCGGACCCTTTTTGGTGGATGCTGGTGGTTGTAGTCTCCGTGGCGGCGACCCGGTTCCGTGGCTCAGGGCGGTCAAACCAGTGGCGGAACTATTTATGTGGTTTTGATGTTTAAATGTCCGACTACGCCACCCGTGGATTGCGGTCAGAGTGAACCGCCGCTCCAGGGCAGACCGCTGAGGCTGGTGTTGTGGGTGCAGCAGAGCGTAGCATAACTCCCCACAGGAGGAGTATAGCCTCAGGGCAGTGTATGCGGAGGATGGGGGTGATGGTGCAGGGCAGCAGCAGTAACGACACGGAGTCAGTGATGCAGTCCAGGGCCTTTACTCACAGTTCTTATTATCCAGACCACGTCTGCAGGTAACGGCTGCCCACGTCGTACTGTGCTCACCAGGTGAGGGGCTCAGACAACTCCCAGATAACTTTGGAGCGCTTCACAGGACCCCCTTTGTGTGTCCTTTGTCTGGCCTTTCTTACCAACCCTTCTGTCCGGCTGCCTCGGGCCTCCTCTTGGTAAACTTGGCGCCAGTTTCCCTGACCCTATGTGGTGCCTTCCTAGCGTGTGTAGCGAGGGGCTGCGCCACATAAAATGTCACAGCCTCCTGTTTCTAGCTGAGGGTCGCTTCCTGCCTCCACTCGTTTCGGGGACCGGTCTCCCCCTTTGGCCTGACCCCTCCACGCAGGTGGATTCGGGCGTGCGGTGGCGACTCGCCCGTCCGCACCCCTGGGATCCCTTCGTTCCTCATTCCTGGAGCCTTCTCCGCTCCTCTTCCTTCCTTCTCCCTCTTCCAGGCCTGGGCCTCTGTTACTAGGCCCCCCTCCGGAGCAGAGCTCATGCAGAGCCCCTGATCCCTGCCACTTCTGCTCAGACTTCTCTGCACTGAACTAAGATGGTGCCCACCTTTTATACTCCCTTCTCAATGCACCCAGGAACTGCTTCCTCCCTGCTCCTGCACTACAGGGTTCCCCTTCCTCAGTGTTCCCTCCCCCCACTCCAGCCAGGGACAGGGACTGTCGTGCCCATCTCAGGGGCATATTGGTCGCCCTGCCCCACGGCAATGTGGTGTAATGCATGCAGGTGTCGGGTCCTGATCCACACTACATCCTTACCTGAGAGTGAGATATCACACCTCTGGGTGAGGTGCAATACCTCTGTAGCAACCGAGCCCTCAGGGTGCTACAGTTCCATTTATCTTCAGCCTAGGTGACGTATTGAGATACAGGGCCGTGATTTTGGCTATAAAAGGGTCCCCTAGACCCCTAGCCCAAGCTTTTTAAGAGAATCATATATGGCGTGCCAGGAGACTCTATGGAATGCTTTCTCAGCATCCAACGAGAGTATCTAATTACAAATTTTTAACTGCATCTAGCCCAGGAAATGCTTTGTGCCTAGTAGCAGTGTCTGCTAGTCAGCGGATTATCCCGGCTGTTAAGCAAGCTACACCACCTGTAGTTTGGACACTTAATTTTTTCAAAGGAAATGCTTCGGGACCACGGGATACTCAGTGAAGAGCATCAGGAGGCACCCCAAGGCATAGGGGCTGGGACTGGCAGTAGGATGCCTTGCGGTGGACAGCCGAGCTCGATCCTTATAAAAGCTTTTTAACTGCAGCAGCTTTAGTGGACGCTACTGGAGCTGGAATTACGCGGCTGCTGGCATGAGACTTGCCCTCCAATAGATCCTTGTAAATGGATTTAAAGTGTATTCATTCAAATTAGAGAGACAATTTAAATTAAAAAGCTTAGAGCTGCCTCCACCACAGGGGGGCTCGCTCGACCCACCAGCGGACAGGCACCAGTATTGGGAGAGGGGGGCTGGCCGTCAGGGTTCACCGCGGCTCTGGCACAAACCCGGCAACGCGGAGGTGGCACGGGCAGGAGCGGACTGAACGTGTCGGCTTCTCACTTTTTGGATTTTAGAAGGGCATGACATGCCTATATCTGTGTCTCCCCCTCCTTTTACTCCTCCACCTCTTTTCTTTTCGCATGACTATATGTACTTGTCACTTTTCCATGTGTTAGTTGTGTCTTCTGAGCAGTTTGTCAGCTTTTGGACACCTTTGAAGGTGTTTTCTATGTGTTTCTATGTGTTTTTGTTTGCCTGCCATTGGTTTTAACGGTGTTCGAAGGTGTTCGACGAACAGTTCGACGAACAGTTCGGCGAACACACGGGTGTTCGACGAACCGAACCGAACTCGAACACTACGGGGGTGGCTCAACACTACTGACAAGGGGCTGTACCCCAAAACACCCTGTCTGCAAATTAAGATTCTGGTTTGGCTTTTATTCTAAGTCATGTGGCAAGGCTCATTAAAGGGTCGATATTGACTTTTAGGATTGCTACTTCCAATAGGTAGCACTAGAGTTCTAGTCCTCTTTCTCTCTGAAGAGACACTTTGCATATTTAACCCAATAAATAACATTTTAGCTTTTGCTTTTTTTGGTATTAATATACCCTGTAATCTACTGTAGCCTCAGGCATATAGGGTGATAAATTGCTCATCTCAAATGAAGAATATTCAACATCAACATTTCAACTTGTCACTTTTTTAACCAAGAAGATGACCCACACCACATAGAAGATTTACTGAGATCATGCTTCCATGGTTAGAGCTGTTTTGCTGGCATGGAGGGTACCTAAAAATATTAGGCAAGTTATCTATTTGTGTGTATTTCAGCTGTTTTCTAGAAAATAGTCATGGTTTAATCACTTTTTTATAGGATTTATCTGTTCTCTAGGATGGATCATTAATATCAGATCTGTTGGCAGCCAACTCTTGGCATCCCCAGCGATCAGATGTTATAAGTAAAACTGAGCCAATGTTTTGAAATTTGAATTCATTGGCTTCTGTGTATTTTACCCCAAAATTTTATTTGTGCTGAAAAAATTTGCATGAATCTTAATACTAGAAAGTTTGTAATTTCTCATAATATGCATGCAGGGGAGAGGAGAGAGAGAGAGAACCCCACTGACCATAAAAGCTGCTTACACTCTACATAAGAGAAAGACTTAACCAGTGACTCTGGAGATGGGAAACGACTCTGCCATACAAACTGTGCTCCACTGGGAACTGCTGATCTGTGATGTCCAAGATACTGACCACCACTGTACAAGGCATGATTATATGCTAGATCTCATAGCTGCAGGGCATTGGGGAAGCCCATGCAAAAATTACATTATCCCGCCCTCTGATGCTTCAGCAGTGTGGGAAATGGTGCCCGGCAAGATTCTTTGTTTTTTTGCAAACCACAAATTGAAACTCAAAGTGTTTAAATTCACATGAATCCGTGAATTTCAGGAAATTTGACTAGAACGCAACCCTCTCTGAATCGATCCACTCATCTTATGGTGTCCAGGTGAAAACACATTGAATGGAGCTGCAATGCACAACTCCAATCAGTGTGTAGCAGCCACTGTCATGTTCTGCAGAACAACTCATATTCAAGAGAATTTAGCTGATGATAACTTGACAGACACTGAACAGTTCCTTTTCTATAAGATAACATTTTGATTAAAATAATGGTACCCTAATGTTTAAAAATTTAGTATCTACTAAAGAAATTTCAGTAGATACTATTTTGAGCAAAATATAATCATAGTAAAGGGCATGGCTGTTGGCACATTAGTCCTTATCGCCAGTAATCTTTTACAACTCTAATTGTGCAAATTTGTGTATTTCATCATCAAAGGAACATTTACAGTAATTGTCCTAGCCCCTGTCCTAGAACCTTTCTACCCTTCTGATAGTGATCATCAGTTCCCCTACAAAGCTGACTATGATCTACATTCGTTGGCAAAGTTGTCCAATTTCCACTGAAAACATTTTGATTAAAACAATGCTACAGTCATGTTTAAAAATGTAGTATCTACCAAAGAATTTTCAGTTGAGGTCAAAATTAATGAGTAGCTTCATCATGTTCTGACAAGTCTTACTTTGATAACAGAAGATGCAGCATACTGATTGGCTTGGACTTTTGCCTCGATAATCATATGATGCTATAAGTCTCTTCATTTCTTGAGAATGCAAGAATATTACCAGTTAATCTTCTGGCTGTATCAGCCACCTGAAAATGTAGGATTTAAGGGGTTTAAGCTTGGACAAATATGAAGGTACAATTTACTCATTAATTCATGCATAAAATGAAATACTGATTTAACATTTTATTGAGTGGGAAGAGTTTTAGAATAAAGTTCTGTACTTTAATCATTTTTATATAATAGGTAGTGTGCTCACAATAATCATGTTTGCAATATATAGCGAAGAAAATTGGGGAGCATGGTGGCCCAGTAGTTAGCATTGTTAGTTTAGCACGGTTCCTTCAGCAGTCAAAAATATTCCGATATATTAATTTACATTTAGTGATGAAAATGTCTGTAAAATTCTGCAAAATATATTGGTGCTATATAAGCAAGAGAAATAAATTAAATTGTAACAAATTCATCTCATGGGTCAATGCAGCCAGAGAAAGAACAATTTTTGGGCAAAATATAATTATAATGAAGGGCATGGCTGTTGGCACATTAGTCCTTATCTCCAGTAATCTTTTACAACTCTAATTGTGCAAATTTGTGTATTTCATCATCAAAGGAACATTTGCTGTAATTGTCCTAGCCCCTAAGGTGAATCCTTCTACCCTTCTGGTAGTGATCATCAGTTCCCCTACAAAGCTGACTACGATCTACATTCACTGTCCAATTTCCATGTAGCCATGAAGAAACAGCACTGCCCAAGAGAAGTAATGCAATGTATATCTGTTCTTGGCTGATGCTCCCACATCCTATTGCCCCATCAATCCATATAATAAGCCCCTACTAGCATGTTTGATGATCTCATAGATAATGAATTTGCCATGTTATTTACATTACTATGAAGGAGGGTGGAATTTTGGGATTTCTTCTTCTTCTTCAGAATTGCTTGCACCGCTTGGTATCCTGGCACAGTTCTGCATGTAATGAGAAAAAGCAGGAATGATGTATTCTCTAGCAATATCCTAGTCACAGCACTTGATAGTGGCCGGACTTCTAAAGCATTATTTTATTTTATTTTGTTTTTTATATTTTTCTAACTGTAAGGAGATATATTAAAGCCATAAGTGAAGATTGTCATGCTTTTTAGTCAGAAATATTAAAGAAAACTTAATTAAAACAAGATTTGAGGGAAAGCAGTGATATGAAAGATATGGAACAATATGGTTTCATTTACTGCAGACTCAAACCTGTAAATCAAAGATGAAAGATTTCACTCAGCTAGGATTATATAATTCTCTTTTGTTGTACTCTTGGACTGTTTGGTGCTTACGTTTTGGGTTTGTTTAGGATTAGTATTCAATATAAAAGAGACTTTTATTACACACATGCAACCAAGTGCAGATACATATTTGGAGATTGTTGAAACAAGATACCTTTCTTGTATGTATACACTGTAACAAGAAGGAAAGACGTAAAATCTGATTAAAATCTGACTTATCATGGGATGATTGGGGTAAAAATGACAAAAAATACAGATCTATGGAAAGAATCGTAATTTTGTTTTAATACTTTTAAATTACTTTTATACATTTGGATATTTACTCGATGATAAAATTGCTATCGGTATCAGAAAATGAAATACTGCCAAAATAATATCTTTTTAACTATTCTGCCAACTTTATCATGGGTTAGTGGCTAATTTTATTAGTTACATTACTGGAAATATCTTTAAAAAATGTTTTAGGAACTTAAAATTGTAATCATGGATTTACAGATGTAGTAATTCTGGATGTGTCATGTACCTATGGGGGTTGCATTACGGTTAGATTGTGACTTAGTATAATGCAGCAAGTTTACCTGTATATATATTGAACTATGAGCAAGGTGTGCAAAAGTGCAAACTCTGCACTTCTACCTCTGTATAATAACATGTATACAATACTAGCAGACCCTCCTCATAGGACTTTTAGATAAATGATATATCTAATTTTAAAATTAATATCGTGTTAACATGTTGTATAACAAATCGAAAAAATAGTAATATAGTAAAATAGTATGCATATATAATGTTCCGTAGTAAGAGTGGTTAAGAAATACTAAAAAGAAAAAAGGAAGATCAGGCACCTCATATATACTACTTTCTAATTATATATACATGTATATATGTTATTTTATATATACGGTATATATTTTTTACTATATATTTGATATTTTATTTATATATATATAATGTATATATATATATTTATATATATATATAATTAAAATATAAAATATATAATAAAAAAAAATATATATATATATATATATATATAATAAAATATAAAGTACATAGAAATATATATCTATATGTAATTAGAAAGTTGGGACTAATAAATATATATATTTATATATATATTTATAAGTCCCAACTATTTAGCAGGCTATATATATATGGGACTAATAAATATATATATATATATATATATATATATAAATACATATATATTTATATATATATATATATATATATAGATATGTATATATATATTTATATATATATAAAATTATTAGTCCCAACTATTTAGCGGACTATATATTTATGGGACAAATAAATATATATATATATGTGTATATATATATACATAGATATATATAGATATATGTGTATATATAAAATTATTAGTCCCAACTATTTAGTGGTAGAAACAAATGACTGACTTGACTGGCTAATGCTTCTTTTGTAAGGATCAATTATTTTATCCTGATCTCTATAAGAGTATGTGCTGAAATACAAAGTTTTAAATTTCTATTTTTCTATTTTACATCATTTATTTCATTATACCACGGTGTATAATGTATTAGCTGTCTGTTTCATTAAATATGTTTGCATACTTCATATTACTCAATTGTGTCCTAAATAAATTTCTTTCTCCTTTGTAAAAGGCTTTTCTTTTACAGTTACTTTATGTCAGTGAATTTGTAAATCGTTTTACAACAGACATTTTATTATTTCCTTTCTAAGCAGAAAATCATGTTCTATGTCTCATCTTCTAGTTTCCGCCTCATCTGCTGGTTTACACCTCATCTACTGGTTTATTTTTCCTGACGTTTTATATTAAATGAGCATCTGAATTCAATTTAATTGTATATTTCAAACTAAAAGATCTTGTTATGAATGCAATAAAGCAGTGCAGACATTCAGAGACAACAGATAATGATAGGATCAGATGAATCTTTCGATGAATCTTGTGCATGCGGCACTAATCTGATGGAAGCTTCATGTATTCCCATAATGTGTATGACTTTCTGTATATTGTAAACATGGTTATTATGTTTTCATTATACTATTTTCACCAGTTGGATAATTTTTAGCCTTTCAGCTTTGGTTGATGTCATTATTTATTATATTACAGTGACTACAATAATTAACTGCATGGTAAGGGAAACATAAAATATCCTTTTACATAATAAACAAAACATATTTAATATTTGGATCGCTGGTTTCCATTGAATAGTCCAATTCGTTTTATCGCTTGTGAATGTGTTCTTTTGATTGCATTATGTGATGCTTATATCCACTGATGTACAATAGAAATATTCATTTTTGCTTTAATTTGTGATACTAACTCCACAGTTTTAAGTCTCCATCTAAATTCTTTTTTCAGAATGTATTTCTTAGTATTTTGTAATATGTTTAATGGCAGAATGTTTAATTAGATAAATATTAACCCCCTTCATTTTTGTTGTCCGCCTCTTCTTCCAAGATCTGTGACAGTTTTATTTTTACATCATAATAGCTGTATGACGTCTTTATTTATTTATTCATTTATTTATTGCCGGAGTTGTTGTTTTGAACGACACCATTCATTTTACCATAAAATGTACTAAAAATTGGAGAGAAAAAAATTCCAAGTGCTGTAAAATTCGTTTTGATTTTCTGGAATTTATTGTGCAGTAAAATTACCTTGCAACATGATTCTCCTGGATAGTACAGTTACAGAAATACTTAACTTGCATCATTTTTATTAAGTGACAAAAAAAAATCGAAAATTTCTAAAAATAAAAAAAATTGGTCTGTGCTACAGTTTTCTGAGACTTGAAACTTTTTTTTATTTTTCTATCAATTGACCAGTTTTCCAGCTTCCTTTTTTTTTGCATATAAATGATGTTTTTAAACAACTTTTGATTGTTTTTATTGAATTTTTGGGGGGATTTGGAGAGAAAAAAAAAAACAACCATTCTGGCATTTTATTTATTTTTTCGATTTCAGCATTCATTGAATGGGGCAAATATTTTTGTATTTTATTAGTTCAGGTAATTATGCACATAGCAGTACCAAATATGTTATTTTATTATTTGGAAAAAGGGGGTGATTTAAACTATTACATTTTTAAGAAATACTTTAATTTTTTGTTGTTATTTTTTCATTTTTAATTAGCCTTCTTAGGGACCTTGAAACTGTGATCTTTTAATTGCCTATGCAATACACTACAATACAATGGTAGTGCAGTGTATCATGTGTAGACTATCTCCTATGAGCTGCAGAAACAGGCTGGGCTCCTTAGCAGATCTCATATAGCATACGCGGGGGCCTCAGAGATGCCCCTGCCATGGCAACCAATCAAGATTTACCAATGACTGCTGGAAGTAACATCTGCTATCTTGAAGACCTCTAAATACTATTGTAATGCTTCACTACAACATTTAAGAGGTTAAACTGATGCGATCGGAGCTAGCTCCATTCACATTACTTACTGTCGGGTCATGGATATGTAACACATCTGCACTGCATGTAAGCTGACTGTTACTAAGGGGGTTAAAACTTGCACACAAATATTTTCAATATCTACCAGAAAAATATTATTTTATATTTATTGAATCTCACATTTATTACATTTAATATAGATCAATAGAAAGTGAAAAATCTTTTTAAGATCACCTAGATTTTCTTTCTTTTCAGTTTCAATATATATGATGCATGTTGGCCAAAAATGCCTTCTCCCCCCATTAGATGACCACTTTTCAGTGCAATTTTGTGATTTTATCTTAAAGAGCTTTCATTATATACACATATGTATTTGTCATTTATTGTTACAAACATGCAGACTATGGGCAATACACCTATGTATACTTATATATAACTTGCAGAGAATAAATGTTTAGTGTACTTGTTTTCCACTCTTAAATACGGACTGACAACAATTTATGGAGATTAGATTGGGATCTTTACTATACAAAGTACAGATGGTTCCATGCTGCAGTATTAATATAATTGTACCATGTGTATGGATTGTATTTTGCAGTTTTCTACTTCATTTCCTCCCGTAATTTTTACCAGAACGATGAACTGAGATCAGTACTGTCATAGATTGCTATATTTAATAAAATCGGGCAGTCCTTTGAACCTAAGCTCTTTTTCTATACATTCTTTTGTCAATGTATGTAAAAGTGTCTAAAATACACATTTGCTGTAAAATTTGAGGGCATATTGCTTCTCCTTATCATTTGTGATGCACAATGATCAATTTATTTACATATTTTTGTTGTGTATGTAATACATTTTCTTACTGGACAATAGATAATTTGGGAAAGGTTTTAGATCTCCATCACTTTACAATTATAAAAAAAAAATGAAGTGGTGATTCCATCTAATGACCTTTCTCCATGTGCCTTATTAAAGGGTATTTACTCAAGATGAGAAGATCAATCCTCTATGAATCATCTTTGATTCAAATTCCCAGAAATTTGCAGGTTCAAACAAGATGCAATTAAATTTGCAAGGATCACAAAAAAAAACAGTGATATTTTGCACATTGCTCAAGATTGCATCAGCCAGAGAGTGTGCTAATAATGGCAGGCATGGCTGTGCTGTCATCTCCATAATACCTTGCAGCTATCACATCACATGATTTAGCACAGTCAATCAGTTGGGGCTATTACAGGAACTCTAAAAGATGAGCGCAGGGAAAGCAGTGGCCATTTTAAGATTTTTGCAGCCTAGGGATCAGAAGTCAGTGCGCAAAGCTCCATGATAGGCTATGTAAATGCCTAAATCTGATTGTGGTGCACTATTGCAGCACTGAAAAACATTGAAAATAAGAGTGGTAGTCTTAGTCTGTGAATAATAATCCAAAGCTTCAAGTGACGTGGAGGTGCTGGACCTGCAGAGTCTGTGTAACTCTGAATTGATTGATCCGTCATATACTGCAGTCATGCACCTTAATAACACAATGTTTTATCTTATTCTTGATGCACTTCAAACAAGGAGGGCACTTTAATACCCCTCTGTCCTAATGTTGTGTTTGCATAAAGAAAGATTTCAAAGGTGGTTCAGTACATTATTAGGAGTCCTCAGGATGTTATCCATGTCTTTTCCAGGCAATTAGAGAACTTACAGTATTGAGATTAACAATTTATTTGCTACAAATCATATTTTGGGGATAATTCATCGTAGCTGGCGAATTTAAATTTCAAATCATTTGCTCATCTTTTGTATTTAACAAAATCACATTATCTCTTATTCATAGGACAATGGATAACTTGCTTATTGGTGGGTGTCCAATCACTGGGACCTGCAACAAACCCAAAATTAGGCCTCTGGAACTCTGAGAACATGCTCTGTACTCAGTTATTTCTGAAAGTTTTATAGACAATGAATGAGTCAGGGGATGGGCATGCTCACCTACACTCCATTCAAGATGAAGCTGCAGAGCCTTCTTCTCAGAATGCAAGAGCCCTGGTTTTGATATCATTGGTGGGTCCTAGAAGTTGGACCTCCACCAATCAGTAAGTTATACCTTATCCCACAGATGATGGATAATTTGTTATTTTGGGAAAAGCTCTTTAAGCCGTATACTTTCTTCTATAAGCTCTTGCTCTGGTGAATGTGGTGTGACTATGTATTGCATTATCACTAGGGATCAACGGACCCGTGGAAGTTCTGGTTCTGGTACCCGACTCGAACTTTATTCCAAAGTTTGGTTCGGGTACCAGAACTGTACCCGAACTTTAACCAGAACCCGAACCCCATTGAAACAATGGAGATCCGAATGTTGGGTCTGTGTAAGAAAAAAAACTCTCTCTCTCTCTCTGCAAAGGACTTCCTCCAGAGCTCCAAACATTGCAACAGACATCCGGGAAAAGTCTGTGTTTGGCGTTTAGCCGAACTGTCCAGTATGAAGGTCAAACTTTTAAGTTCGGGTTCACTTTTTTCTAATTATCGCTTGATTGGAAGTTCAACTACAGTGAAAGTAAAAATATAAAATCTAGAAACAAACAACATTGAAGTGCCTAATAACATTCAAAGAAATAAAGATTTACAGACAAACTTATCGGATAAATTCTGTGACTGTGCGATTTTAACCTGAAAAAGAAAAATATAAACATATAACAGCTCTTAACTATCATTAAAAATATACTACAGGGTGGGCCATTTATATGGATACACCTAAAAAAATGGAAATGGTTAGTATATGGGAGGGGGAAAACTTTTACAGAAGGGTGGTAACCATGGCGGCCATTTTGAAGTCGGCCATTTTGGATCCAACTTTATTTTTTTCAATGGGAAGAGGGTCATGTGAACTTATTGAGAATTTCATAAGAAAAACAATGATGCGCTTGGTTCTAGAGTAACTTTCATGAGTTATTTACAAGTTTATGATCACTTAGAAAATGTGTTCAAAGTGCTGCCCATTGAGTTGGATTGTCAATGCAACCCTCTTCTCCCACTCTTGACACACTGATAGCAACACCGCAGAAGAAATGCTTGCACAGGCTTTCAGTATCCGTTGTTTCAGATGCTGCACATCTCATATCTTCAATTGTTTGTATTCAATTTGTTTCTTGCTTTTGCAAGATTAGGGAGGTCTCCACCCCTCCCTTGTGGGCCATGCACATAAATGCCGTTCTCTGCAGCGTGTCCACATGGACATTACCTGTCAGATCTGCTCATATAGGTACTATACGCATGATCAGTTTTTAAATACATCAGATAGGGATTGCTCTGATGTGGGTTACCTTGACGTTGGTAGAGCGGCTTGGTATACAATTTTTGCAAAAAAAGTGTCAACCAAATACCCTGTTTTTTATCACCTTTTTATTAGCACTTGCTGTTTACTGTCACTTTTTACAACAGAGTATTTTTATGTTTGTTTTACTGTGTCCTTGTGTTTTTCACATCTCGTATCTTCACAGCATAGACAATTGCCTTCAGATGCCCCCAAAGATAAAAGTCTAAGGGGGTCAGATCGGGAAACCTTGATGACCATTCAACTGGCCCACAATGACCAATCCACTTTTCAGGAAACTGTTCATGTAGGAATGCTCGGACCTGACACCCATAATGTGGTGGTGCACCAACTTGTTGGAAAAACTCAGGGAACATGCCATCTTCAGTGCATAAAGAGGGCAACACATCATCATGTAGCAATTTCAGATATCCAGTAGCATTGAGGTTTCCATTGATGACGAATGGCCCCACTCTCTTTGTACCCTATATACCACACCACATCATCAATTTTTGTGTTCCAACACTCTTGGAGGGAACTATCCACTGTGGGTTAGTGTCAGACCAATAGCCGTCGTTTTGTTTGTTAACTTCACCATTCACAAAAAAGTTTGCCTCATCGCTGAACATAATGTTCTGTGTAAACTGAGGGTCCTGTTCCAATTTTTGTTTTGCCCATTCTGCAAATTCAGTGCACCGATCTGGGTCATCCTCGTTGAAATGCTGTAGCAGCTGGATTTTGTAAGGGTGTCATTTGTGAGTTGCTAACATCCGCCGAAGGGATGTTCGACTGATGCCACTCTCAAGTGACATGCGGCGAGTGCTACGCTGTGAGCTGAATGAAGCTAGGACAGCCACTGATGTTTCTTCATTAGTGACAGTTTTCTTGCATCCACATTTTGGCAAATCCAACACTGAACCTGTTTCACGAAATTTGGCAAGCAATTTGCTAACTGTAGCATGGGAGATGGGTGGTCTCGTAGGGTGTCTTGCATTGAAATCTGCTGCAATGACCCGGGTACTGCGTTCACCAAACATCAACACAATTTCTATCCGCTCCTCACGTGTTAAACTCTGCGACATGTCAATGGCTGTAAACAAAGAGAAACTTGTAAATAACTAATGAAAGAATAAAGTTACGTTAAAACCAAACACACCATTGTTTTTCTTATGAAATTCTCAATAAGTTTGAGTGTCACATGACCCTCTTCCCATTAAAAAAAATAAAGTTGGATCCAAAATGGCCAACTTCAAAATGGCCACCATGGTCACCACCCATCTGTAAAAGTTTTCCCCCTCCCATATACTAATGTGCCACAAACAGGAAGTTGATATCACCAACCATTTCCATTTTATTTAGGTGTGTCCATATAAATGGCACACCCTGTATAATATCATAACACGCTAAGCAGTTTTGTATCAATAAAGGAGCTCAAATTATACTGTGCATGTCATTAAGAAGAAAGGAATTAAAATTGCCTAGAAGAAAGAATGTATCAAATAATACATGTAATATTGTCTGTGGGACATAAATAGGGAAAGTTTATTAATGTATTTGTGTTAGTTTACTGGCATAAGGGCGTTGACAAAGAGAAAAGTTTCTCTATCTTCTCCATTTTGTCAGTCCGTGAAAATCAGACCACACTCAGATGTTGAATTGTTAATTTTGATCCGATACTCATATCAAAATCTGACGTGTCTGATTTTTTTCTCAGACCGAGGAAAATTGAACATGTGCACTTGCCTGTAGAATATCATAGATATGAGAGCTGAATCCACGGATGACACTTGTCCAATATAATCAGTTGTGTGCACGAGTCCTTACAGTGATTATCGGGGAATTCCAGCCAACATTACATGAGTAGATGATAAGTATTGGACTAGAGAGAATTGACCTCTGGGACATCCAACAATCAGTAAAATGTGATACCCAAGTGGCTTATCTCCTTTCTTATTGCAAGTCAGCAGTCTGGAAAAGCGTCGGTGGAGTGGTATTCAAGCTCAACGGGGATTTACGGAAATGGCCATGCACAACCTATAAATTTTTGTAGCTAGAATACCACTTTAAATTGGTCACCTCTAGATTAATAGTCACCAGATAGCAGACTAAATTGTACAAATTAGTAATATTCTGTTACACACGTGGTCAAAATTGTTGGTGCCCCTTGTTTAATGAAAGAAAAACCCACAATGGTCACAGAAATAACTTGAATCTGACAAAAGTAATAAATTAAAAATCTATGAAAATGAAAAAATGAAAGTCAGACATTGCTTTTCAACCCTATAAAGTATATATGTTTTCTAAAATACTTTACTGCTCATTTTAATCTTTAATTAAATTGTCTTTTCATCTTTTCCATGGAAATTGCATTAAACCGGAAGCCAATATATTGTGAAATGTATTGAATGGAAGTGTACTCATTATCATGAGATATTTCCTAATTAAACCAATTCATTGTGAAAATATCCCTTTTAAAATAATTATATACAGTAAAGTGATCCTCCAATGGCAGAAAATGTTTATTCGTTCTTGTATTGTATATTTAAGCTAATGTGTCCCACAAGATCAATTGTCCTTTTCCATTGCTGTTATCCTACGTTTTTAAATTAGAGGATTTCATAGTTTTCCCATAATATATGTAACATTGCCTTCCTCTGGGAACGAAGCTATTACTTTTTGGTATATATAGTTATCACGTAAAGTACTTTTATGTGGGGATGAATTGTCTTTCTTGCTTCTAAATAAAGAAACATGAATCTTTGTGGCTTTGATGGTCGCTGTTATAACTGAACATATTTGTTAAATGAGACAATAAACTATATAACTGGAATGGGAAATTATTGGGAGGAAATGCTTTAAAATTTGAGTTATTTGAGCACTAAAAATAGGCAAGCGTGCATTAGATGAGCAGTAAACATGAATTTTCACATAATTGCCATAATGGATGAATGGGTAGCTATGTTCTCAGGAAAAGAATGAGTTCCTACAACTGTAGCTAGATTAGCTTTCTCTCAATTTCTTATTAGAGTCCCATACCTAGCAACTAGGCTTCATGCCCAGACAGCCCCCAACTCCAAGCCATGCACCCGACAAGTGGGATAACTAGAGTCCCCCTGCAATCCTATCAAGACATACTGTACTTGTTGCCTCCCCCCAATTACTGTATGCAGTAATGTCCCTTATCCAAGGCCCCTTCCAGGTATTTATGTCTTCCATCCTGGGCCCCTTCCGGGTATACAGTACAGACCAAAAATTTGGACACACCTTCTCCTTTAAAGATTTTTCTGTATTTTCATGACTATGGAAATTGTACATTCACACTGAAGACATCAAAACTATGAATTAACACATGTGGAATTATATACTTAACAAAAAAGTGTGAAACAACTGAAAATATGTCTTATATTCTAGGTTCTTCATAGTAGCCACCTTTTACTTTGATGACTGCTTTGCACACTCTTGGCATTCTCTTGATGAGCTTCAAGAGGTAGTCACCGGAAATGGTCTTCCAACAATCTTGAAGGAGTTCCCAGAGATGCGTTTTTCTTTACTTAGCTGCTTTTTTCTTGCCATAATACAAATTCTAACAGTCTATTCAGTAGGACTATCAGCTGTGTATCTACCTGAATTCTGCACAACACAACAGATGGTCCCAGCCCCATTTATAAGGCAAGAAATCCCACTTATTAAACCTGACAGGGCACACCTGTGAAGTGAAAACCATTTCCGGTGACTACCTCTTGAAGCTCATCAAGAGAATGCCAAGAGTGTGCAAAGCAGTCATTAAAGCAAAAAGTGGCTACTTTGAAGAACCTAGAATATAAGACATATTTTCAGTTGTTTCACACTTTTTTGTTAAGTATATAATTCCACATGTGTTAATTCATAGTTTTGATGCCTTCAGTGTGAATGTACAATTTTCATAGTCATGAAAATACAGAAAAATCTTTAAATGAGAAGGTGTGTCCAAACTTTTGGTCTGTACTGTATATGTCCCCCATCCTGGGCCCCTTCCAGCTATATATGTTACCTATCCTGGAATATATGCCCCTCATCCTGGGCCCCTGCTAGTATATATGTATGTGACATGCAGAAGTAGTGCTGTTGCTTCAAAAGCATCCAGCAACTAATAGAAGTAACACAAGCACAGGAGATCTTCTCCCTCATCAAACCCTCCCCCCTCCATCTCCATGCAGGATAAAGAATGCTGTGTACTATTGAGTCCTTGTAAAGGAAAACCCTGTGGTTGTGCAGTCCTAGAAGTGTGCTGTAAGAGATCTAATCTGTGCTGATTTATGCTATTGAAGAAACTGACGTTACTGTGCCTAATTTATTAGACTGTACTGTAATGAAGATTGTTGCCGTAATATACCTGAATTGCACTGGCTGTGCTTCAGATTAAATTTCACTGTTAAACTGTTGAAAAAACTCTTGTCAGATGTGTCTGGTCAGCAACTGAATGTATCGTGTGCCTGAGAGAAGCTGCAGCCTATGGTCGCCCTAAGTAATGGTTCCCCCAGGATTCCAACAAATTCAATAAACCTGTCTCGCCCTATCTGAACCTAGCGGTCAGCGCGTAACATGTACCCCATCCTGATATATATTCCCCATATCCTTGGTTCATTGATATATATGTTCCCCATCCTAATATATATGCCCCCTATCCTGGGCTCCTTCTTGATATATATGTCCCCAATCCAGGTATAGGCCTCTTCCTGGAATATATGTGTCCCATCCTTGGCCCCTTCTTGATATATATGCCCCCCATCCTGGGCCCCATCTTGGTATATATGTCCCCCATCCTGGGCTTCTTCTTGATATATATGTCCCCCATCCTGGTATATATACCCCTCATCCTGGGTTCCTTCCTGATATATACAGTTGAAACAGTCCCTGCTGGAGGGACTTGTGCACTTCACAAAATAGATGACATCATGAGAAAAGAAGATTATGTGGCAATACTGAAGCAACATCTCAAGACATCAGACAGAAAGTTAAAGCTTGGGCGGAAACAGGTCTTCCAAATGGACAGTGACCCGAAGCATTCTGCCAAATTGATAACAAAGTCAATGTTTTGGAGTGGCCATCACAAAGCCCTGATCTCAATCCTATTGAAAATTTATGGGCAAATCTGAAAAGGCAGGTGCAAGCAAGGAGGCCTACAAACCTGGATCAGTTACACCAGTTTTGTCAGGAGGAATGGGACAAAATTCCAACCAACTATTATGAGAAGCTTGTGGCAGGATATGTAGCAGAGCTGTGTGTGTCTATATGTGCATATGTAGAGCTGTATGTATGTATATGTGGATATGTTGTAGAGCTGCGTGTGTATGCATATGTAGAGCTGTGTGTATGTATATGTGGATATGTTGTAGAGCTGCGTGTGTATGCATAAGTGCATATGTAGCAGAGCTGTGCGTGTATGTATATGTATATATATATATATATATATATATATATATATATATATATAGCTAAGCTGTGTGTGTATAATGCACTTGCTGCAGAGAAACCTTAACAGTAGATCTATTCCCTCAATATTCTAGTCAAGTGCATTAAAATTACTGATAATGACCGCTTCACTTTACACCACCAGGGAAGTTTTTTGCGGTCTAAACCTGGGGTGCGTCTTATAGTAAGGTGCACCTTATAATATGAAAAATATGGTAATTAACACTGTGCAATATTGTGACATGTGCATAGTCACCCAGGTAAATTGGTCCACAGGAAAAGCATAATATGAGAATGATGTCCCTAAGTGTATCACCAGGCGCGGACACAGACTGTAGTTTGCCCCTGTGCAAGAATTTTTTGGGCCCCCCCCCACGTGCATCTCTCATCCCCCCGTGCATCTCTGATTCCCCCCACTCCTAGTTAATTAATTGTATTTAAAAAAAATAAAACTTGTTATACTTACCCCCAGGGATGGCTCCAGGTTTTTGTGGGCCCTGGGCGACAGAGTTTCAGTGGGCCCCTTTAACACACACCATGATTTATGATGCACAGCTACCACAGAGAAATATATATATATAGTACAGGGCCAAGGATTTCACTTACTACATGACATGAGCGATATCTATTGTAAATTCTACAATAGCTCAGAAACCGGCGAATCCTCACAGCGCACAGTGCAGACCGGACAGTATAGTCTTTCATACAGTATTATGGGCACCATATAATGCTCCATACAGGATACTGACCCCCTTATAATGCTCCATACAGGTTACTGGTCCCCATATAAAGCTCCATACAGAATACTGACCCCCATAAAATGCTCCATACAGAATACTGACCCCCATATAATGCTCCATACAGAATACTGGCCCCCATATAACGCTCTATACAGAATACTGGCCCCCATATAATGCTCCATACAGAATACTGGCCCCCATATAACGCTCCATACAGAATACTGACCCCCATATAACGCTCCATACAGAATACTGACCCCCATATAACGCTCCATACAGAATATTGGCTCCCATATAACGCTCCATGCAGGTTGTTCCCCCCTTATAATGCCCCATTACACGAGCGATATCTATTGTAAATTCTACAATAGCTCAGAAACCGGCGAATCCTCACAGCGCACAGTGCAGACCGGACAGTATAGTCCTCCATACAGTATTATGGGCACCATATAATGCTCCATACAGAATACTGACCCCCTTATAATGCTCCATACAGGATACTGGTCCCCATATAACGCTCCATACAGGATACTAGTCCCCATATAATGCTCCATACAGGATACTGGTCCCCATATAACACTGCATACAGAATACTGGCCCCCATATAACGCTCCATACAGAATACTGTCCCCCATATAACGCTCCATACAGAATACTGACCCCCATATAACGCTCCATACAGAATATTGGCTCCCATATAACGCTCCATGCAGGCTGTTCCCCCCTTATAATGCCCCATTACACGAGCGATATCTATTGTAAATTCTACAATAGCTCAGAAACCGGCGAATCCTCACAGCGCACAGTGCAGACCGGACAGTATAGTCCTCCATACAGTATTATGGGCACCATATAATGCTCTATACAGGATACTGACCCCCTTATAATGCTCCATACAGGATACTGGTCCCCATATAATGCTCCATACAGGATACTGGTCCCCATATAATGCTCCATACAGGATACTGTCCCCCATATAACACTCCATACAGAATATTGGCCCCCATGTAACGCTCCATGCTGGCTGTTCCCCTCTTATAATGCCCCATGCAGGATGACACCCCCCTTTTAATGCCCCATGCAGGATGTCACCCCCCCATATAATGCCCCTTGCAGGATGTCACTTCCCCCCTTTTCAATGCCCCATGCAGTATGTCAGACCACCCCCTCCCTTATAATGCCCCATGCAGGAGGTCACACCCCCCCTCCTTATAATGCCCCATGCAGTATGTCACACACACACCCTCCTTATAATGCCCCATGCAGGATGTCAATTCCCCCCTCCCCCTCTTATAATGCCCCATGCAGGATGTCACTTCCCCCTTCCCCTCTTATAATGCCCCATGCAGGATGTCAATTCCCCCCTCCCCCTCTTATAATGCCCCATGCAGGATGTCACCCCCCCATATAATGCCCCATGCAGTATGTCACTTCCCCCCTTCCCCTCTTATAATGCCCCATGCAGGATGTCATGCCCACTCTCCCCCCACCATATAATGCCCCATGCGGTATGTCACCCCCCCATATAATGCCCCATGCAGTATGTCACACACACCCCATATAATGCCCCATGCGGTATGTCACCCCCCCATATAATGCCCCATGCAGGACGTCACACCCACTGTCCCCCCACCATATAATGCCCCATGCGGTATGTCGCCCCCCCATATAATGCCCCATGCAGTATGTCACACACACCCCATATAATGCTCCATGCCCCCATACATAAAAAAAAAAATCAAATACTCACCTCACTTCTTACCTGATGCTGATCCGGACTCCACAGCGTCGCCCGCGTCTTCCCGCTGTGACAGCTCAGGAGAGATCGCGCGCGCTGTAAACATATCACCGCGCCCTCTGACCTGAGACGTCACAGTCAGAGGACGCAGAAGACGCTGCTGAGGCACGGGGAGGGGTAAGTATTGTGCCGGCGCCGTCACATGACCGGAGCTGTCCCTGCGCTCAGCATGGGGCCCCATGAGGAGACGCACAAGACGGGGGCCTTAACGGGGCTCCGAGGGGGCCCCGACAGCCCGGGCCCCAAGCTGGAGTCAGGGCAGTCATGCCCTGATGGCGGCCCTGCTGGAGGCTGGAGGGGCCCCCTCTCCCTCGGGGCCCCCGTTCAATGAACCGGCTGCACGGGCGGTAGGTCCGCCTCTGCGTATCACCTCTTCCTTTTATATTCTTCAGAACTTGCATTATTTATGCATTATTATATGTACATGTGAGTTACACCTCTCTTCATTATTGAATATTTTGTGATATTACTCTTGGTGTAGTGTCGGTTTTTGGCCTAGGAAACAGGTTCTGGCCAAATGGGCATTTTTTTTAAATGTCTATAAGGTTGATCATTTACATGTGGAAAAATAGGACTTGTAGTATGCTTTTAATGAATGATAGATACTTTAAAAAGTGCATTTTATTAGGTTGATAGATCCGTTTTAAAAACAGTGGAGTCTGTTTAAAATAGCTATTACATGTGTTGTGGTTTTGTTATAAATATAATCCATGGCACTATAATGAACAGAATCTTATCAAGGAATAGGGAAATACATTAGCAGGAAGGCCAGAAGTAGCACTGTAAGTATGGATGCAAAAACACATGTAAAGCTATTATTGCACTTTAACTTATTACTCTTGTAGTTGATTTACCTTTTTTTTATTTAACATTTTTGCTTTAACGACTTTTGGAGACAGAGATATTGCACCTGTATTTCTATCCCCAACACTAGGGATGAGCGGACCTTGGGAGCTCGGGATCTGGTACCCGATCCGTACTTTATTCCAAAGTTCGGTTCTTGAACTTAAACCAGAATCCAAACCCATTGAAAACAATGGGGATCCAAACTTTTGAGCTGGAAAATTCTATCTCTCTCCTCCTAGACTTTCCCCGTAACTCCGAACATTGCAATGAACTTCCAGGAGAAGTTTGTGTTCGGAGTTTAGCACTAGACACTAACTGTCAGGTACGAACCTCAAATTTTTCAGTTCGGGTTCGCTTATTGCTACTCAACATCTGAATGCCATGTGGTTCCTTTGAACTGGGATTTGAGGTGATCGTGTCCTAATTAGGGATGAGAGGACCCATAGAAGTTCGGCTTCTGGTACCTGACCCGAACTTTATTCCAAAGTTCGGTTCAGGTACCAAAACTGTACCCAAACTTGAACCAGAACCCAAACCCCATTGAAAATATTGGTGACCCTAATCTTTGAGCAGAAAAATATTCTATCTCTCTGGAACTCCGAACATTGCAACGGACTTCTGGGAGAAACCCGTGTTCGGCATTTAGCACCGGAGACTAATTGTCTGGTACAAACCCCGAACTGAAGTTCGGGTTCGCTCATCTCTAATCCTAATGAGCCAAGTAAAATATCCTGGGGTGTGTTTCCTGCATTATGCAAACCCTATACTATAGCCGCATTTCAGTACATTGACTATTTGTTTTTCAATTGTAGTACATGTTAACTGGGAAACAATCTGTGATCTATATTTTTTACTCTTCAGAGTTACAAATGTTGTTAAGGAAGATCATTAATTCAAAACTGTCAACATGTAGATATTAAGAGACTTTATTTTCTCTAGCATATTTGTACCTGAGCATAACTTAGTAATATCTCTGTCCAGGGTCCTTCAGTACTGAATCAGTTTCTCATGTTTTCTCAAGTACTGAAAACATTTTTCTTCAAAACTTTTTTATAGCCATAATCCAATAAAAACATACTGTGAAGTGCAGAAAAAGAAAACAAAATATTCACCCTGATTAGGCAACAATGACCTATAGAAGATCATCATCCTTTCCAAACATGGTACATGGGTGAATTTTGGAGATAGAGGTTGCAGTACAAATTTTTCTATGTCTAAGACAATAGGCCATCTTAATGTAACGTTTCAGGGACATGCCCCACGCCTCTTACTCATTGGGCATGCATGAGAGAGGGGCATGTCTCTGAAATGTTGCACCAAGATGTTGTGTTATGCTTTCCTCTTTGTGTGTTTTTGCTGTTTTTTGATATTATAGCATTGGACTTTGAGATATCCTTGTCTATACACAGCGGTTTCCCTGAGAGTGCAGTGAGAGTTTATATATAAGTATATATATATACATACTGTAATGCAGCGGCATGTGGCATTACTGTAATGGTCCAGGGTGTGATCTGGCTGACCATGTACCTTGCCCTCAGAAGGATTGATCACATGACTGTGACATCATTACAGGTCCTGTGTGCACTGAAGGACTGATCACATGACTGTGACATCATTACAGGTCTTGTGTGCACTGAAGGATATATAAATCCTGCTGCTTTTGAAACAGGGTGTGAAAGGCGTGAGGCCTGTTCCCTGTGTGTGGGACACAGTTAGCCTGGAGAGGCTTAGTGAGGCCTAGAGAGGCCTGGTGAAGCCTAGTGAAGCCTGAAATGCAGAGGCTGGATCCTTGTGTGTAAGAGATGCCAGTAGCCTTGGAGGGCAAGAGGCTTGGAAGACAAGAGTCCTGAAAGGCAGAGGCTGGATCCCTGTGTGTGTAAGAGATGCCAGTAGCCTTGGAAGGTACGAGGGCTGGAGACCCCCATCTGGGAAGCCGTAAAGCCACAGCTGTGGCAGAACCGAACTGAATGAAGCAGCTAAAACCCGGCAAAG
Organism: Phyllobates terribilis; assembly: GCF_046119375.1. Classification (NCBI taxonomy): domain Eukaryota; kingdom Metazoa; phylum Chordata; class Amphibia; order Anura; family Dendrobatidae; genus Phyllobates; species Phyllobates terribilis. The sequence goes on along the minus strand of NW_027362764.1, from coordinate 152,627,306 downwards.
GTAAAAACTCTGCTTTATATAGACATTGATATAGTTACTTTGCTGAAGGCTGTAACTAGAGCCAAGTGGGCCTGTCTGCCACTTGAAAGGCTTTTGGATGTTATGTGTGTAAACATGCCGGTGAGCCACTGAGATGGACTATGTTATAAGCAGTTATGAAGTGTAATAAACTGCTGGATTTCATGGTACTGGAAAACGTTGCAGGTGTGCTTTAATAGACCCGGTGAAGCGAGTGTCCCCCAGCATGATGACTAGCGCTGCCTTACATGTGGTTGGAGAATGTGGGCAACTGCAGCCTGGTTGCTAGGGGCAACTGCAGCCTCATTACTAGGGGTAACGGCACAGGACGACAATTGTGGATGCAAACATCTTGCTGTGGCTCGGCGGGATCACGAAAATTAAAGCATCTTGCTGTAACTCGGAGGGGTTACGAAAATTGTTGTCGCACTCAAACCTGGTTTGCTGTGGCTTGGCGGGGTCATGAAAATGAAAGCATCTTGCTGTAACTCGGCTGGGTTACGAAAATTGTCCTCGCACTCAAACCTGGTTTGCTGTGGCTCGGCGGGGCCATAAAAATTTCTGGGGAGAGCGGTGTGAAGTGTCTAGTGTGAACAGTGTACCGCGATGGTGGTGAAAGGAGCAGCAAATGAGACTGAAGCTATTGAGCGATTAAAGTGCCAGTTAAAACCGCAGCAGGTATTTGAGAAACGTCTACAGGACATGGTGCAGGAACGGCAGGAGCTGTTGGCACCATATAGAATGGTGGCAGCGGACCATTCTGTGAACTCTCCGGGGGCGCCAGTATTGTCCCAGAGTGCCCGGGGAGGTGGTAAGAGATGTTGTGAACTGGGTCCAAAGACTATTGCTGATTTTTTTTGTAAAAATCCCCCTACAGGTATGGGTGTCCAAAAGGGGGTGGAGTCTCAAAAGGGGGCAGATTTTCAAAAGAACATGGAGTATAAAAAACCAAAATTTGTTACTGGTTGTGGGTTGGTACGGCCTAAAAATGACAATTTGACAGTTGGTAACGGGGTAGCTCCAGTAGAAGGAGTTGACGTCAAGGTGGGAGGTGACTTGTTGGTCCACGACACCATGGGGAGTGACACAGACCCCACAACTGACGGTGACACTATGAAAGTAGAAAGAGAGTTCAGTCAGGAGGAGCTAGACGAGGGGAGAAAGTCCCCCTCTCATCATCGACGGCGCAAGGGCCACAAAAAGGTTGCTCCTGTAGTCTTTGCTGAAAGTGAAAATAAAGAAAATGTAATGCTGTGTGCCTTTGTTCCAAGCGTGGATCCTCCTTTAGAGGCAGAATAGGAGGTGACGTTGCCAGTAGCAACCTCTGGTACAGTACTGAGACAGAAGGATCAGGATCTGACAGCCCTGAAAGAGGAGGTGGTAAGTCATGACCAAGAGCTGGAGCCTATCAGGCAGCAGTGTCAGAGTGACGTGCAGCAACTATGGGAAAACCTGGAGAACATGTCCTCAGACCAGCGGAGCCTGGAGTCTGAACGGCAGAAAATATACCAGGTTTTGAGGAACTTACAGCGAGAACTGGAGGGAAGCAGCGAGGAAGTTAACCAGTGGAAGGAAATGTTCCAGGAAATTAAAAAGGACCTTTTGCAAAACCAAGGAGGAGGTTTTTCAATTGGAGATTGACAAAGCGGAGTGTGAAGATGAGTTGTGCGAGGTGAAAGATCGTTTCACCCTGGTACAGTTAGATCTGTACCAAGTGAAGAAAGAGCTGTGTGAATCCAAGAAGGAGTATGGTGAACTCAGTGTGGAACTGCAACAAATTAAGAGAGACTATGAGGATCTCATCTGGGTTAAGGAAAAACTAGAGGATGATAAGGGGGATGCAGAGCACATGCGCCAAGTGGTTGAGGCCACTCTGCAGGACACCCGTGATGAAAATGATGATCTCCGCAGAAAGACCCTAGGTCTGGAAGCTCAGGTGAAGGACTTGCAGACGTTCTGTGATAATCTCCAGAGGGCAGAGACGTGTCTTAAGGAAAGAATCAGCAAGATGGAAGCTGAGCGGAAAAAGATGGAGGAGTCTATCGGAGAAGCCACAGACCAGGGCCATGAGTTGGCCACTGGAGATAGGAGGTATTAAACAGATACCTCCTCGCATAATATGAGCTCGGGTGATTCAGTGGATGAAAGAGCCGAGATCAAGGAGCTCAAGGAGTCGCTACAAGCCCATTTGAAGCAAGAGACGCTTGAGAGACTGGCTGTCGAGAGCCGAGTGGGCGCATTGGAGACAGAGAGGTCTGAGAGAACTCTACTGTTAAAGGAGCAGTTGAAGCAGGAAGAGCTTCAGAGATGGGCTGCTGAGAGGCGAGTAGCTGAGCTACAGGAAGAAGTTTTCGAGCTCAAAGGTTGCCTGGCAAAGTATCACTCAGTGAACGAGGCCTTCTTGGAGAAGGAAAAGGGCAAACAAGTTGCACTTACTCCATTATACCATGAGAAGGTGGACCTGAGGAGAGCTAAGAGAGTGTTAACAGAAGATAAGTATGAAATGGAAGTGGTCAAGATGAAAATTCTTCAATCTGTAGCTGTGAGTCAGCTCAGGGGAAGCATACAGGGTGAAGAAGCTGAAAGTCAGTTGTCCCTGAAACCTGAGCCGGTTGATCGTCTAGAAACCACTGGTGAGACAGAAACGTCTCGATACAAGTGCCTCATAGATGTACCCAAGGATTTGAGAGAAGAATGCACCAGTGAGTCCATGCATGAAGAGTTTAAGAAGACCGTGGGAGCCTGTAAGGTGTACTCGACCCCAGAGGCTAAACAGCTGTTGGTCTTGTCCACAACCAAAGTCACAGTGAAGAGGGTGGCTAATCTAAGTGACATGCACTGGCGATGTATTCGCACAAAGCGGTTTGTCCGGTTGAAGACGGAACAAGCCATTAGACAACTGGAGCTTATGAGAAAAGCTCAAAGTCTGCGTGAAGAGGTCATCCGGGTGCCTCATGCTCTGGTAGGAAAGCTCATTGGGAGAAATGGCCGAGCCATGCAGATGATGGTAAAGAAGTCTGGTGTGATAAAAGTAAGCAGTCCACGTGATCGACAGGACTGGATACCAGATGAAGACGGCATGGTGTCATTCTCTTGCATATATACGCATGCTGATGGAGTACCGAGTGACCTACCTGCGAGAGGTAGAACAGTTGAATCTCGCTAGACTGTGAGTGGAAAGACAGAATCGCCTGAGCAGCAGAAGATGGCAGCCATCTAGAAATTGTGAGACCAGACAGAGAAAGGGCCCTTCAAATAATAGAACGGCTAAAGTAGAAGTTAGAGACTTTCCAACATGTCCTGAGGATAGTTGGCGTGGGTTTAGAGGTAGTGAGACCCCCAGTAACTCAGGTCTGAGTGGCCCATACAAACGATCCAATAGAGTACGAGACAGTACGGAGTAGAACCGGACCTTAGATACCAGGGCATGTGAGTCACACTGCTGTATTGACTGCTGGGAGCGGGGGAGGTCTGACAAGGTTACGACTGACCGCTGGGAGCGGGGGAGGTCTGACAAGGTTACGACCCGGAAATGTGACTTGACGAAGTCAGTGACAATGACAGATGGTAGGTCCCTAAGAAATGGGCTAATGTCGATGACTAATGTTCCAGGGATTGAGCAGCGCAATTGTCAAGTACATGGTCCCTGTGTGAACTGTGGGTTATAATGTGATTGTGTATATTATGTGTTCAACCCCACAAGTTTGAACAGAGTGGGAGGGATATGTAATGCAGCGGCTTGCAGCATTACTGTAATGGTCCAGGGTATGTTCTGGCTGACCATGTACCTCTCCCTCAGAAGGATTGATCACATGACTGTGACATCATTACAGATTCTGTGTGCACTGAAGGACTGATCACATGACTGTGACATCATTACAGGTCTTGTGTGCAGTGAAGGATATATAAATCCTGGTGCTTTTGAAACAGGGTGTGAAAGGCGTGAGGCCTGTTCCCTGTGTGTGGGACACCGTTAGCCTGGAGAGGCTTAGTGAGGCCTAGAGAGGCCTGGTGAAGCCTGGTGAAGCCTGAAATGCAGAGGCTGGATCCTTGTGTGTAAGAAATGCCAGTAGCCTTGGAGGGCAAGAGGCTTGGAAGACAAGAGTCCTGAAAGGCAGAGGCTGGATCCCTGTGTGTGTAAGAGATGCCAGTAGCCTTGGAAGGTGCGAGGGCTGGAGACCCCCATCTGGGAAGCCGTAAAGCCACAGCTGTGGCAAAACTGAACTGAATGAAGCAGCTAAAACCCGGCAAAGGTAAAAACTCTGCGCTATATGGACATTGATATAGTTTCTTTGCTGAAGGCTGTAACTGGAGCCAAGGGGGCCTGTCTGCCACTTGAAAGGCTTTTGGATGCTACGTGTGTAAACATGCCGGTGAGCCACTGAGATGGACTATGTTATGAGCAGTTATGAAGTGTAATAAACTGCTGGATTTTATGGTACTGGAAAACGTTGCAGGTGTGCTTTAATTGACCCGGTGAAGCGAGTGTCCCCCAGCATGATGACTAGCGCTGCCTTATATGTGGTTGGAGAATGCGGGCAACTGCAGCCTGGTTGCTAGGGGCAACTGCAGCCTCATTGCTAGGGGTAATGGCACAGGACGACAATTGTGGATGCAAACATCTTGCTGTGGCTCGGCGGGATCACGAAGATTAAAGCATCTTACTGTAACTCGGCGGGGTTGCGAAAATTGTTGTCGCACTCAAACCTGGTTTGCTGTGGCTTGGCGGGGTCATGAAAATTAAACATCTTGCTGTAACTTGGCGGGGTTACGAAAATTGTCCTCGCACTCAAACCTGGTTTGCTGTGGCTCGGCGTGGCCATAAAAATTTCTGGGGAGAGCGGTGTGAAGTGTCTAGTGTGAACAGTGTACCGCGATGGTGGTGAAAGGAGCAGCAAATGAGACTGAAGATATTGAGCGATTAAAGTGCCGGTTAAAACTGCAGCAGGTATTTGAGAAATGTCTACAGGACATGGTGCAGGAACGGCAGGAGCTGTTGGCACCATATAGAATGGCGGCAGCGGACCATTCTGTGAACTCTCCGGGGGCGCCAGTATTGTCCTAGAGTGCCCGGGGAGGTGGTAAGAGATGTTGTGAACTGGGTCCTAAGACTATTGCTGATTTTTTTTGTAAAAATCCCCCTACAGGTATGGGTGTCCAAAAGGGGGCGGAGTCTCAAAAGGGGGCAGATTTTCAAAAGAACATGGAGTATAAAAAAACAAAATTTGTTACTGGTTGTGGGTTAGTACGGCCTAAAAATGACAATTTGACAGTTGGTAACGGGGTAGCTCCAGTAGAAGGAGTTGACGTCAAGGTGGGAGGTGACTTGCTGGTCCACGACACCATGGGGAGTGACACAGACCCCACAACTGATGGTGACACTATGAAAGTAGAAAGAGAGTTCAGTCAGGAGGACCTAGACGAGGGGAGAAAGTCCCCCTCTCATCGTCGACGGCGCAAGGGCCACAAAAACGTTGCTCCTGTAGTCTTTGCTGAAAGTGAAAATAAAGAAAATGTAAAGCTGTGTGCCTTTGTTCCAAGTGTGGATCCTCCTTTAGAGGCAGAAGAGGAGGTGACGTTGCCAGTAGCAACCTCCGGTACAGTACTGAGACAGAAGGATCAGAATCTGACAGCCCTGAAAGAGGAGGTGGTAAGTCATGACCAAGAGCTGGAGCCTATCAGGCAGCAGTGTCAGAGTGACGTGCAGCAACTATGGGAAAACCTGGAGAACATGTCCTCAGACCAGCGGAGCCTGGAGTCTGAACGGCAGAAAATATACCAGGTTGTGAGGAACTTACAGCGAGAACTGGAGGGATGCAGCGAGGAAGTTAACCAGTGGAAGGAAATGTTCCAGGAAATTAAAAAGGACCTTTTGCAAAACCAAGGAGGAGGTTTTTCAATTGGAGATTGACAAAGCGGAGTGTGAAGATGAGTTGTGTGAGGTGAAAGATTGTTTCACCCTGGTACAGTTAGATCTGTACCAAGTGAAGAAAGAGCTGTGTGAATCCAAGAAGGAGTATGGTGAACTCTGTGGGGAACTGCAACAAATTAAGAGAGACTATGAGGATCTACTCTGGGTTAAGGAAAAACTAGAGTATGATAAGGCGGATGCAGAGCACATGCGCCAAGTGGTTGAGGCCACTCTGCAGGACACCCGTGATGAAAATGATGATCTCCGCAGAAAGACCCTAGGTCTGGAAGCTCAGGTGAAGGAGCTGCAGACGTTCTGTGATAATCTCCAGAGGGCAGAGACGTGTCTTAAGGAAAGAATCAGCAAGATGGAAGCTGAGCGGAAAAAGATGGAGGAGTCTATCGGAGAAGCCACAAACCAGGGCCAGGAGTTGGCCACTGGAGATAGGAGGTATGAAACAGATACCTCCTCGCATAATATGAGCTCCGGTGATTCGGTGGATGTAAGAGCCGAGATCAAGGAGCTCAAGGAGTCGCTGCAAGCCCATTTGAAGCAAGAGACGCTTGAGAGACTGGCTGTCGAGAGCCGAGTGGGCGCATTGGAGACAGAGAGGTCTGAGAGAACTCTACTGTTAAAGGAGCAGTTGAAGCAGGAAGAGCTTCAGAGATGGGCTGCTGAGAGGTGAGTAGCTGAGCTACAGGAAGAAGTTTTCGAGCTCAAAGGTCGCCTGGCAAAGTATCACTCAGTGAACGAGGCCTCCTTGGAGAAGGAAAAGGGCAAACAAGTTGCACTTACTCCATTATACAATGAGAAGGTGGACCTGAGGAGAGCTAAGAGAGTGTTAACAGAAGATAAGTATGAAATGGAAGTGGTCAAGATGAAAATTCTTCAATTTGTAGCTGTGAGTCAGCTCAGTGGAAGCATACAGGGTGAAGAAGCTGAAAGTCAGTTGTCCCTGAAACCTGAGCCGGTTGATCGTCTAGAAACCACTGGTGAGACAGAAACGTCTCGGTACAAGTGCCTCATAGATGTACCCAAGGATTTGAGAGAAGAATGCACCAGTGAGTCCATGCATGAAGAGTTTAAGAAGACCGTGGGAGCCTGTAAGGTGTACTCGACCCCAGAGGCTAAACAGCTGCTGGTCCTGTCCACAACTGAAGTCACAGTGAAGAGGGTGGCTAATCTAAGTGACATGCACTGGCGATGTATTCGCACAAAGCGGTTTGTCCGGTTGAAGACGGAACAAGCCATTAGACAACTGGAGCTTATGAGAAAAGCTCAAAGTCTGCGTGAAGAGGTCATCCGGGTGCCTCATGCTCTGGTAGGAAAGCTCATTGGGAGAAATGGCCGAGCCATGCAGATGATGGTAAAGAAGTCTGGTGTGATAAAAGTAAGCAGTCCACATGATCGACAGGACTGGATACCAGATGAAGACTTCATGGTGTCATTCTCTTACATATATACGCATGCTGATGGAGTACCGAGTGACCTACCTGCGAGAGGTAGAACAGTTGAATCTCGCTAGACTGTGAGTGGAAAGACAGAATCGCCTGAGCAGCAGAAGATGGCAGCCGTCTAGAAATTGTGAGACCAGACAGAGAAAGGGCCCTTCAAATAATAGAACGGCTAAAGTAGAAGGTAGAGACTTTCCAACATGTCCTGAGGATAGTGGGCGTGGGTTTAGAGGTAGTGATACCCCCAGTAACTCAGGTCTGAGTGGCCCATACAAACGACCCAATAGAGTACGGGACAGTACGGAGTAGAACCGGACCTTAGATACCAGGGCATGTGAGTCACACTGCTGTATTGACTGCTGGGAGTGGGGGAGGTCTGACAAGGTTACGACTGACCGCTGGGAGCGGGGGAGGTCTGACAAGGTTACGACCCGGAAATGTGACTTGACGAAGTCAGTGACAATGACAGATGGTAGGTCCCTAAGAAATGGGCTAATGTCGATGACTAATGTTCCAGGGATTGAGCAGCGCAATTGTCAAGTACATGGTCCCTGTGTGAACTGTGGGTTATAATGTGATTGTGTATATTATGTGTTCAACCTCACAAGTTTGAACAGAGGGGGGGGATATGTAATGCAGCGGCTTGCGGAATTACTGTAATGGTCCAGGGTATGTTCTGGCTGACCATGTACCTCTCCCTCAGAAGGACTGATCACATGACTGTGACATCATTACAGATCCTGTGTGCACTGAAGGACTGATCACATGACTGTGACATCATTACAGGTCTTGTGTGCACTGAAGGATATATAAATCCTGGTGCTTTTGAAACAGGGTGTGAAAGGCGTGAGGCCTGTTCCCTGTGTGTGGGACACCGTTAGCCTGGAGAGGCTTAGTGAGGCCTAGAGAGGCCTGGTGAAGCCTAGTGAAGCCTGAAATGCAGAGGCTGGATCCTTGTGTGTAAGAGATGCCAGTAGCCTTGGAGGGCAAGAGGCTTGGAAGACAAGAGTCCTGAAAGGCAGAGGCTGTATCCCTGTGTGTGTAAGAGATGCCAGTAGCCTTGGAAGGTACGAGGGCTGGAGACCCCCATCTGGGAAGCCGTAAAGCCACAGCTGTGGCAGAACCGAACTGAATGAAGCAGCTAAAACCCGGCAAAGGTAAAAACTCTGCGTTATATGGACATTGATATAGTTTCTTTGCTGAAGGCTGTAACTGGAGCCAAGTGGGCCTGTCTGCCACTTGAAAGGCTTTTGGATGTTATGTGTGTAAACATGCCGGTGAGCCACTGAGATGGACTATGTTATAAGCAGTTATGAAGTGTAATAAACTGCTGGATTTTATGGTACTAGAAAACGTTGCAGGTGTGCTTTAATTGACCCGGTGAAGCGAGTGTCCCCCAGCATGATGACTAGCGCTGCCTTACAATACATATATATATATATGTATATATATATATTTTTTATTTTTATTTTTTTTTATTCATATATATATATATTTTTTTTAAACTTTTCAAGTACTGACACGCATTAAGGTCAGGCTACATATTTCTTTAGTTTAGAAAATATTGCCTATGTGATAGCCATATATAGCTTGCGTGAAAGTGTGCAGTAATCAGAGCACAACTTTCATTTATCGGTACACTCACATGTTCAATTTTCTGGATTTCCAATCACATAAACATGCAATTAATGAGTCCTGTTGCAGCTTAGAGAACTATGATTCACTTTGATTACGGCCCTAACAGTAACCCCACAAATCATTATTAATGTTATGCACGAACAAAAATTAAAAGGGTTGTTCCATAAACATCATTAATCACCTATCCACATGGTACATGTTAAATGTATGATTGCTGGGGGTCCAGTTGCTAAGACGTCTACTAATTCCAAAAATGAGGATTCCAAAGCCAATTGCGCAAATGATCCGTTAGTGAACATGAGCAATCACTACTTCATTTGCTTTCAATAATTGCAGTCAATGGGCAGTGAGTGGAGCAATGGTCACACATGCTCACTAACATGCACTTCACACCGGAGACTTTGAGATCCTGGTTCTTGTGATCAGTTCTAATAAGTTAATTCATCAGTGATCATACATATATCTCTTCCGGATAGGTGATATTTTTTATGATACAACCCCTTCAGCTATTAAAACATGGTATTTCCCTTTTACACCAGATCTCAGTATTCTGTTATTTTCAATGAGTGAATTCATCAAAATTATGCGAAATCATCTTCCCATGGAGATATTATATAACGCCATGTGTACAGAAAAAAAACATATTGTAAGTATTCTAAACATATTCTACCAAGTGTAGAAAATGGGAGAACACTTTAGTAAATAGCTGCAGGAAAAGTAATTGTCATGCTCCATGAAATAACATAGGAAGTGGATTGGTTTCACTACTTGGAAAACGTTTCATATTGTAAACATCTGAACCCATTCTCTTTGTAGACATCCAAACATTTTACATATGTGGAGTAAACAGCTCCTTTGATCCTCGCTCTGCCTATTTAATATACAATATTCATCTTTTCTTCCCAGAATTACAATGTAATAATGCTGTGATCAGAAGAAATCCAGACCAGCAAATGTCTAGAATCCATGTTTACTTTATTGTGACAGCAACCTGTGTCCACATTGTATTGAAGTTGTATTTGTGATTATTCTGACTAATGTGATGATGAGTTATGTGTTACAGCGAAAACATATTGGAAATGTCTAGAGCTGGGGTAAAATTTAACTGGAAATCCAGCAAAGTCAACCTTTAAAAATGTCTTTTTCACAGAGTTACTTTCTTTTGACTGGTTTAGTTGGACATCACTATCACTCCAGCTACTGTACTGGTATGTATAAAGGCAGCATCGAGGTTATCAATACTGATACAAGAGCAGGAAAAACATATGATAGCTAAGCATGGAACACATTTATTTTCTGGTAATAGATAACAAAACACAAATGATGGAAATTAAAGGGAATCTGACAGTAGGTTTTTGCTATGTAATCTGAGACCCTTGACGTGGGTTGCGACCATGCCTATTTTGGCCAAAATATTGATCAATCCTTCATATATATTATTAATATTTATTACTTAGATTTTACTGCACATTTTTCATTTTTATTCAGGGTGCAGCCAAGCGCATCAATGTTGGCCTTGTAAATTAGGATGCCTGTCCCTATGGGGTGCACTTACACTGATGAGCAAAAGGGTAACAATGTTTTGAACTTTTGACTTTCAGGGTTCATATCTCACCATCCACTATTGCTTCATACGTGAGACTACCATCCTTTTAAAGACAATCATCTTTGCTATCTCATACATAAATTTGACTTGCAACTAGTGTTGAGCCACCCCCGTAGTGTTCGAGTTCGGTTCGGTTCGTCGAACACCCGTGTGTTCGCCGAACTGTTCGTCGAACACCTTCGAACACTGTTAAAAACAATGGCAGGCAAACAAAAACACATAGAAACACATAGACAACACCTTCAAAGGTGTCCAAAAGCTGACAAACTGCTCAGAAGACACAACTAACACATGGAAAAGTGACAAGTACATATAGTCATGCGAAAAGAAAAGAGGTGGAGGAGTAAAAGGAGGGGGAGACACAGATATAGGCATGTCATGCCCTTCTAAAATCCAAAAAGTGAGAAGCCGAGACGGCCAGTCCGCTCCTGCCCGTGCCACCTCCGTGTCGCCGGGTTTGTTCCAGAGCCACGGTGAACCCTGACGGCCAGCCCCCCTCTCCCAATACTGGTGCCTGTTCGCTGGTGGGTCGAGAGAGCCCCCCTGTGGTGGAGGCAGCTCTAAGCTTTTTAATTTAAATTGTCCCTCTAATTTGAATGAATACACTTTAAATCCATTTACAAGGATCTATTGGAGGGCAAGTCTCATGCCAGCAGCCGCGTAATTCCAGCTCCAGTAGCGTCCACTAAAGCTGCTGCAGTTAAAAAGCTTTTATAAGGATCGAGCTCGGCTGTCCACCGCAAGGCATCCTAGTGCCAGTCCCAGCCCCTATGCCTTGGGGTGCCTCCTGATGCTCTTCACTAAGTATCCCGTGGTCCCGAAGCATTTCCTTTGAAAAAATTAAGTGTCCAAACTACAGGTGGTGTAGCTTGCTTAACAGCCGGGATAATCCGCTGACTAGCAGACACTGCTACTAGGCACAAAGTATTTCCTGGGCTAGATGCAGTTAAAAATTTGTAAGTAGATACTCTCGTTGGATGCTGAGAAAGCATTCCATAGAGTCTCCTGGCACGCCATATATGATTCTCTTAAAAAGCTTGGGGTAGGGGTCTAGGGGACCCTTTTATAGCCAAAATCACGGCCCTGTATCACAATACATCACCTAGGCTGAAGATAAATGGAACTGTAGCACCGAGGGCTCGGTTGCTACAGACGTATTGCACCTCACCCAGAGGTGTGATATCTCACTCTCAGATAAGGATGGAGTGTGGATCAGGACCCGACACCTGCATGCATTACACCACATTGCCGTGGGGCAGGGCGACCAATATGCCCCTGAGATGGGCACGACAGTCCCTGTCCCTGGCTGGAGTGGGGGGAGGGAACACTGAGGAAGGGGAACCCTGCAGTGCAGGAGCAGGGAGGAAGCAGTTCCTGGGTGCATTGAGAAGGGAGTATAAAAGGTGGGCACCATCTTAGTTCAGTGCAGAGAAGTCTGAACAGAAGTGGCAGGGAGCAGGGGCTCTGCATGAGCTCTGCTCCGGAGGCGGGCCTAGTAACAGAGGCCCAGGCCTGCAAGAGGGAGAAGGAAGGAAGAGGAGCGGAGAAGGCTCCAGGAACGAGGAATGAAGGGATCCCAGGGGTGCGGACGGGCGAGTCGCCACCGCACGCCCGAATCCACCTGCGTGGAGGGGTCAGGCCAAAGGGGGAGACCGGTCCCCGAACTAGTGGAGGCAGGAAACGACCCTCAGCTAGAAACCGGAGGCTCTGACATTTTATGTGGCGCAGCCCCTTGCTCCACCCGCTAGGAAGGCACCACATAGGGTCAGGGAAACTGGCGCCAAGTTTACCAAGAGGAGGCCCGAGGCAGCCGGACAGAAGTGTTGGTAAGAAAGGCCAGACAAAGGACACACAAAGGGGGTCCTGTGAAGCGCTCCAAAGTTATCTGGGAGTTGTCTGAGCCCCTCACCTGGTGAGCACAGTACGACGTGGGCAGCCGTTACCTGCAGACGTGGTCTGGATAATAAGAACTGTGAGTAAAGGCCCTGAACTGCATCACTGACTCCGTGTCGTTACTGCTGCTGCCCTGCACCATCACCCCCATCCTCCGCATACACTGCCCTGAGGCTATACTCCTCCCGTGGGGAGTTATGCTACGCTCTGCTGCACCCACAACACCAGCCTTAGCAGTCTGCCCTGTAGCGGCGGTTCACTCTGACCGCAATCCACGGGTGGCGTAGTCGGACATTTAAACATCAAAACCACATAAATAGTTCCGCCACTGGTTTGACCGCCCTGAGCCACGGAACCGGATCGCCGCCACGAAGACTACAACCACCAGCATCCACCAAAAAGTGTCCGGCTCCGGGTGTCCCAAGGCCCAGGGGGTGCGTCAGAACATTTTCATCACCTTTCACAATCACCAATGGGACAAGGCAGGGATGTCCTCTGTCCCCTCTCTTATACATCCTAGTGACGGAGCACCTGCTCTCATCAATTCGCCATAACCCCAATATTAGGTGGATTGAGGTGGGAGGCACCGAGTACAAGTGCTCTCTATTTGCTGATGATGTCCTAGTATATATCACTCAATCACATATATCCATCCCTGCTGTTATGGCTGAAATAGATCACTTTGTTACATGGTAAAATTTTAAAATCAATGCAGCGAAGTCTGAGGCCCTCGATGTCTCCCTCCCTAAATCCATAAAGGATTCCATCCAGTCCAACTTTCATTTTGCCTGGCCCTCACAGGGTATCTAATACTTAGGAATTCCTATTCATAGAGACCTCTCCCATCTATGTTATCTTAATTTTGGGCCCTTTATTGAACAATTCCATACAGACCACGGTTGGCAAGTTAGAACTGTAAGATTCACTACGTGAACCACTGGTGTTTTGTGGAAAAGCACATGTACACCGCGTTCCAAATTATTATGCAAAAAGTGTTTAGGAGTGATAAGGGAAGAATTTGTTTGTTTGTCAGTTAAACTCATTGATGGTGATGTGTGTCAGGGCTCTTTATATCACTGTAAGCAATTGCAGACACCTGTGCTAATTAGTTTGGCAGGTGTGTCCAATGAAAGGCAAGACTACTTAAGAAGGCTCTCTCACATTATTAAGCAGCCTACATTTTCTGCCAAAATGGGAAAGAAAAAGGATGTGTCGGCTGCTGAGAAGCAACAAATTGTGGAGTGTTTAGGTCAAGGCATGACTACAATCAACATTGTGCGATGATCAGGATGAAGTGTCTTGGCAATCAAGAAGTATGTAGCTGATTCACAGTACACACGTGTGCGTGCTGATAAGGGCAAATTGAGGACTCTTTCCTACAGGCAATTACGTCAGGTTGAAACAGCAGCGGCAAAAAAGCCTTGTCATAGCAGCAGACAAGTTTTTGAAGCTGCTTGTGCCTCCAACGTCCCCCGAACAACAAGATGCAGGGTCCTTCAGAGGTTTGCAGCTGTGCATATGCCATCCTGTCGACCTCCTCTATCCACTTCACACAAGCAGAAACGGCTCCAGTGGGCCAAACATTACATGAAGACTGATTTCAAAACTGTTTTGTTCACGGATGAGTGCCGTGCAGCGCACGATGGTCCAGATGAATGGAGTGGAGGATGGCTGGTTGATGGACACCCCACGCAAACACGGCTACAGCGCCAACAAGGAGGAGGTGGAGTAATGTTTTGGGCTGGAATCATGGGGAGAGAGATTGTCGGCCCCTTTAGGATCCCTGAAGGCGCTAAAGATGAACTCCATAATGTATGTGGATTTTCTCAAACAGCACTTCCTGCCATGGTTCAAGAAGAAGAACCGTGTATTTCACAGCAAGATCATTTTTCTGCATGATAATGCACCATCTCATGCTGCACATAAAACATCTGCATCTCTGGCTGATATGGGCATAAAAGGGGACAAACTTATGGTGTGACCCCCATGCTCCCCTGACCTCTACCCCATTCAGAACCTTTGGAGCATCATTAAAAGGAGTGTCTATGATGGCGGGAGGCAGTTCACATCTAAGCAACAGCTCTGGGAGGGTATTCTGTCCTCATGCAAAACAATTGAAGCAGAAACCATCCAAAACCTGACAAATTCAATGGACGAGAGAGTTCAGAAGCTCCTTTCGAACAAGGGGTCCTATGTGAAAATGTAACATCACCTAGAATAAAGTTTTGAGTTGAAAACTGTTTGATTTCAGTTTCTAACAACCTGCTAATGCTTATAATTTCAAAAATGACCATTTTTTTGGTCTTTATTAAAATGAAAAGGTTGATCGAAAAGTTTGGGGGATCTAAGAGTGTGGCAACCCAGTAGTCATGATTACTTCGAATTCTGACAATATGAGGGTCATGCTGCAGGTAGTGCAGCAAGAAGGCACTTATGTGTCTTGCGCATCTCGGAGCCCCAAAATTATTTTCCGGGCTAGATGCAGCTAAAAATTATTTTTAATTTTAAATCTGGTGAAGCTTATTAGAGATGGCCTAATAGGATCAGTGCTGCACACTGCTACAAAGCCCAAATTATTTTCCAGTCAAGATACAGATAAAAATGATTAGTAATTTGAAAGCTTAAAACGGTTGGTAGGGTGATTTTAACCAATCATCAAGCTTTTACTCTCCCCAGGATGACACAGGGGTAGAAAAGTCATTTCGGATCCATGATTTGTTCATCTTTATGAACGTGAGTCTGTCTACATTATCAGTGGAGAGCCGCGTGCGCTTATCTGTCAGCACACCACCAGCAGCGCTGAACACACGTTCAGACAGAACGCTGGCTGCGGGGCATGACAAGATCTCCAAGGCGTAAGTGGCTAGCTCCGGCCATTTATCCAGATTGGAAGCCCAAAAAGAGCAAGGGTCCAGTGACACAGTCGTGGCTTCAATGTTTACTTGGAGATACTCCTGTACCATCGTCTCTAGGCGTTGACTATGTGTCAGACTTCTTGTCTCCTGTGGCCTTGCAAAGGATGGGCTAAAAAAGTGGTGAAATGATTCCGCAAAATTGATGTTACCAGCAGATACTGTGGTTCTGTTACGGTTTGAGTGCTGAACACTTGACGGTCCCACGGTTGGCAAGTTGGAACTGTGAGATTCACTACGTGCACCACTGGTATTTTGTGGAAAAGCACATGTAAGATTCTGCAACAGTCTCTGCTGATACTCCTGCATGCGTGCATCCCTTTCTATGGCAGGAATAATTTCTGCAAATTTACTTTTGTACCGGGGATCTAACAGTGTGGCAACCCAGTAGTCAGGATTATTTCTAATTCTCACAATTCGAGGGTCATGTTGCAGGTAGTGCAGCAAGAAGGCACTCATGTGTGTTGCGCATCCAGGAGCACCAAGTCTCTGTTGTGTTGGTGGCGAGGTAACAATCATGCTTCCTTCCTCTGTCCTCTCCCCCCAACCTCGCACAACAGAAATGTGATCAAGGTCTCCCTCATCTGATGAGTCTTCCATCAGTTCGTCCTCCACTTCTTCCTGGGCTCCTGCACCTTCCTCACTAGTTTGGCTGCTACCATGCGCCCTGGTAAAACCATCTCCCCCACCCTCACATGCCTGCCGCCTTGGTGCTGCCGACCGTCTGGACCTTGCAGATGTTAGCCCTTCCGCATACAACTCCTCCTCCTCTACTTCCTCCACCTCCTCTTGTGCCACCACCTGACTCCGAATTCTGTTTAACATGTGCTCCAGCATGTAAATCACCGGAATAGTCATGCTGATAATGGCATCGTCAGCACTAAACATCTTCGTCGCCATTTCAAAACTGTGCAGAAGGGTGCATAGGTTCCTGATCTGAGACCACTCCTCCAGCGTGATTTGCCCCACCTCTGAATCTCGTTGGCCCAGGCTATACGTCAGAACGTATTGCACCAGGGCTTGTCGGTGCTGCCACAGTCGCTGCAACATGTGCAGAGTTGAATTCCACCGGGTAGGCACATCGCATTTTAGCCGGTGAAGTGGCAGGCCCAACGACTTCTGTAGAGATGTAAGTCGCTGAGCTGCGGGATGCGAACGGCGGAAGTGAGCACACAGCGACCGTGCCCTCTGCAGAAGGCCATCTAGTCTGGGATAGTGGGCTAAAAATTGCTGGACAACCAGGTTCAACACGTGAGCCATACAAGGCACGTGTGTGACATTGCCCCGGCGAAGGGCCGCACCCAGGTTTGCAGCATTGTCGCACACGGCCTTCCCTGGTTTCAGGTCCAGTGGAGACAACCATTCATGAAATTGGTTCTCCAGAGCTGACCACAACTCCTCAGCTGTGTGACTCACATTTCCCAGACATTTCAATGTAAAAACCGCCTGATGACGTTGAGCCCTACTGCCAGCATAGTAAGGAGGTGTGCAGGATCCCTTCTGCGCAGTTAGAAAGCTTGTGGCATGACCAGACAGGCTTTGGGTGCAGGTGGAAGACCGAGAGGAGGTTGAGGAGGCAGAAGCAGTGGAGGAACTTTGACATAAAGAGGATTGACGCACAACTCGTGGGGACGGCAAGACTTGGACAGCAGCCCCTTGTCCTGCTGTCACCATAGTTACCCAGTGCCCAGTCAGCGACATGTAACGCCCCTGTCCATGCCTACTCGTCCAAGTGTCTGTGGTGAAATGCACCCTGTCACACACAGAGTTTCTCAAAGAAGCGGTGATGTTGTGTGCGACATGCTGGTGGAGCGCAGGCACACCTTTCTTTGAGAAGTAGTGCCGACTGGGCATCTGGTACTGGGGCACTGCGACGGACATAAGGTCTCGAAAATCCTCTGTGTCCACCAGGCGGAAAGGCAGCATTTCTGTAGCCAAGAGCTTGCAGATGGTGAAATTCAACCTCTTAGCTTTCTCATGGCTAGGAGGAAATGGTCTTTTACTTGTCCACATCTGAGGGACCGAGGGCTGGCTATTGTGCTTAGACGGGGTTGATAAGGGTGTCCCCAGCAAACTGCCGGTCTGTGAGGAAGATGCAGGTGGACATGTTAGGTTGCCTTGATCCAAAGGTGGTGCTATCGATGTCGGACAGCGCTCAACACCAGCTGGTGTTACCACCTCCAAAGAAAATGATGACCTGCCAATCACGCTGGCTGTTGCCGGTAAAGAGGTGGCAGGTCTGCGCCCCAAAACAGGTGTGACTGCTGTCCCCCCAGTCACAGAGGATGAAGAGGCCGCGGATGCACAAGATATGGCAGACGGTGATTGGCCCGGCCGGCTAGGCCGCATTGTAGCACACTGAGCTTCCCACTGCAACTTATGC
The DNA here is from genome assembly GCF_046119375.1 of Phyllobates terribilis. NCBI lineage: Eukaryota > Metazoa > Chordata > Amphibia > Anura > Dendrobatidae > Phyllobates > Phyllobates terribilis. The sequence continues at coordinate 152,609,491 of NW_027362764.1, read as the reverse complement.
TTCATGTCCATGTGCCGGTTCATGCATGAAGTACTCAAACTATGTATTTTTTGGCCTCTACTTAGCTTTTGCTGACAAATGTTACAGATAACACGAGTTGGGTCATCTTTATCGATCTGAAAAAATGCCCAGGCTATGCAAGGCTTAGCACCCATGCGACCTGAAGAGCCACCACGACTTGTGGTGAGAGGCAGAGTTGTGTTTGAGGATGCAGTTGTTGACGTGCTTCCAGTACTACGTCTCTGTCCAGGAAGGCGCAACCTGACCTCGTCGTCACTAGCATCTTCCTCCACCTCCTCTGCTGACCTCATCTCTTGGCTGACTGTGGGTTGACAGTAAGTGGGATCTCCGACCTCATCATCATCACCCTGTGCGTTATCACACCCGTCGTCCTCAGAGCCAACCTGTTCCTGCCCTGACAAAAAACTAAAGTTGTCGCTCCAATCAGGTATTTGAGTCTTATCATCGTCTTCCTCATTGTCTCCACCAACAGGAGTTACAGTTTGGGAATGAGGGTCTACATTATGGTCAGAACCTTCTGCGTCTGGTCCTGGATCCGACTCATAAAGATTCTGGGCATCAGTGCAGATCATTTCCTCGTCTGGATTCACAGAAGCGCTGGAGTCGACCTCTGATTCCCAGGCTATAGTATGAGTAAACAGCTCTGCAGACTCAACCATCTGTTCTACCTCATACTCAGACGGGCAGCTGGAGATTTGGGAGCTGTGAGGAAGCAAGTGCGATTTGGGTGACACCTTTGAGGACTGGAGTATTTGTGATGTTGAAGTTGATGTGGAGGAGAGCCCACTTAAAGGAGCACTTGATATCCGTTGAAGCACCTGCTGTTTTTGTGCCTCATCTGGAATTTGTAGCGATTGGCGTGGCCGTAAGAAAGGGATCTTATCACATTGTCCGCTAAAAGAAGTAGACATTTTAGTTTGGCTGGAAGATGGTCTTTCTTCTGCACCTACCCCACGGACACAACCTTTTTTCCCCTTCCCAACACGCCTATTCCCCTTTCCACCAGCAGCAGGCCTTTTTCCACTCATTTTGGTGGTTAACTAATTCACAACTCTGGAGTTGTTTGCACAAAAAAACAATGGATGGTAACCGAGCAGAGCTGAGTGGCCAAACTGTGGTATTAGGCCAAAACTATTGGCTGGGCTAGATGCAGAAAAAAATTATTTTTAATTTGCAACCTGATGGAGGTCAGTATAGATGGACTAATAGAACAAGTCCCACACGCTGCTAGAAGCCCAAATATTTTTTCAGAGATAAATGAAGAAAAAAATTATTTTTAATTTGCAACCTGATGAAGGTCAGTATAGATGGACTAATAGACCAAGTCCCACACACTGCTAGAAGCCCAAATATTTTTTCAGAGCTAGATGCAGAAAAAAATTATTTTTAATTTGCAACCTGATGGAGGTCAGTATAGATGGACTAATAGACCAAGTCCCACACACTGCTAGAAGCCCAAATATTTTTTCAGAGCTAGATGCAGAAAAAAATTATTTTTAATTTGCAACCTGATGGAGGTCAGTATAGATGGACTAATAGACCAAGTCCCACACACCGCTAGAAGCCCAAATATTTTTTCAGAGCTAGATGCAGAAAAAAATTATTTTTAATTTGCAACCTGATGGAGGTCAGTATAGATGGACTAATAGACCAAGTCCCACACACTGCTAGAAGCCCAAATATTTTTTCAGAGCTAGATGCAGAAAAAAATTATTTTTAATTTGCAACCTGATGGAGGTCAGTATAGATGGACTAATACAACAAGTCCCACACGCTGCTAGAAGCCCAAATATTTTTTCAGAGATAAATGAAGAAAAAAATTATTTTTAATTTGCAACCTGATGGAGGTCAGTATAGATGGACTAATAGACCAAGTCCCACACACTGCTAGAAGCCCAAATATTTTTTCAGAGCTAGATGCAGAAAAAAATTATTTTTAATTTGCAACCTGATGGAGGTCAGTATAGATGGACTAATAGACCAAGTCCCACACACTGCTAGAAGCCCAAATATTTTTTCAGAGCTAGATGCAGAAAAAAATTATTTTTAATTTGCAACCTGATGGAGGTCAGTATAGATGGACTAATAGACCAAGTCCCACACACCGCTAGAAGCCCAAATATTTTTTCAGAGCTAGATGCAGAAAAAAATTATATTCAGTTTGCAACCTGATGGAGGTCAGTATAGATGGACTAATAGAATGATGCTATGCCCAAAAGATTTTACTTCACTAGGTGCAGTAAAAAAATTGGTATTCTATACACAGGTGGTATATCTTTCAACACAGATAGGCTACTCCACTGACTAACACACTCTGCAATAGGCCAAAAAGGATTAGCTTTGCTAGATTCAGCCAAATGCTGTGAAAAAAACTTGCACAGCACTGGCACAGACCTGCCTGGCAAAAACTGATAGGAACTGATGTAACCTAGTCCTGAAAAGGACTCCAATTACAATTAGTCTTTACTCCCACAATCTATCTATTTAAGAGCACAGACCTGCCTGATAAAAGTCGTAGGAAATGCTGTAACCTAGTCCTTAAAAGGACTGCAATCACAACTATTCCCTACTCCCAAGCTATCTGTATATTTGTGCGAAAATTGGCTTGAAATTAACAAGGTATAGCGCACACAGCAACAGCGGTGCCGTCTAACACGCAGCTGCAGCAGTGAGAAAATGGTGGCGACGGGGAAAATGGCTTGGTCTTATAGGGCAAGGACATGTGACATACACTGCCAATCACACATGCCCTTGCTTGTGTGAAAAAAAGCACTTCGCTCCGTGTGTGCGCTGCTGATAGGCTGACAGATTGCACCTCCCCACTGCAAATGCGGGAAAGAGAAAAAAAAATGGAGATCTTCATTGTTCCTGCAGAGATCCATCCCCTGCCCCTCCCCCCGCCCCGCTGTACACTCAAACTGCGTATTAACATTAATTTTCATCATTACTGAGAAAAAATCCAGTTATGATTTTGGTGCACGAACAGTTATCGAACATAACCTCGAACAGCCGAATTTTTCTCAAATTGTTCGTGTTCGCCGACCGGCTCGAACACCGCCCAAAACAGCTCGAATTTGAGATTGGCGAACAGTTCGAGTAGAACAACGCTCATCTCTACTTGCAACTACAGTACAGACCAAAAGTTTGGACACACCTTCTCATTTAAAGATTTTTCTGCATTTTCATGACTATGAAAATTGTACATTCACACTGAAGGCATCAAAACTATGAATTAGCACATGTGGAATTATATACTTAACAAAAAAGTGTGAAACAACTGAAAATATGTCTTATATTCTAGGTTCTTCAAAGTAGCCACCTTTTGCTTTGATGACTGCTTTGCACACTCTTGGCATTCTCTTGATGAGCTTCAAGAGGTAGTCACCGGAAATGGTCTTCCAACAATCTTGAAGGAGTTCCCAGAGATGCTTAGCACTTGTTGGCCCTTTTGCCTTCACTCTGCGGTCCAGCTTACCCCAAACCATCTCGATTGGGTTCAGGTCTGGTGACTATGGAGGCCAGGTCATCTGGCGTAGCACCCCATCACTCTCCCTCTTGGTCAAATAGCCCTTACACAGCCTGGAGGTGTGTTTGGGGTCATTGTCCTGTTGAAAAATAAATGATGGTCCAACTAAACGCAAACCGGATGGAATAGCATGCCGCTCCAAGATGCTGTGGTAGCCATGCTGGTTCAGTATGCCTTCAATTTTAATAAATCCCCAACAGTGTCACTAGCAAAACACCCTCACACCATCGCACCTCCTCCTCCATGCTTCAAGGTGGGAACCAGGCATGTAGAGTCCATCCGTTCACCTTTTCTGCGTCGCACCAAGACACGGTGGTTGGAACCAAAGATCTTGTTGCCTGTCTTTAGCAGTGGTTTCCTAGCAGCTATTTTACCATGAAGGCCTGCTGCACAAAGTCTCCTCTTAACAGTTGTTGAATAGATGTGTCTGCTGCTAGAACTCTGTGTGGCATTGACTTGGTCTCTAATCTGTGCTGTCGTTAACCTGCGATTTCTGAGGCTGGTGACTCGGATAAACTTATCCTCAGAAGCAGAGGTGACTCTTGGTCTTCCTTTCTTGGGGTGGTCCTCATGTGAGCCAGTTTCTTTGTAGCGCTTAAAGGTTTTTGCAACTGCACTTGAGGACACTTTCAAAGTTTTCCCAATTTTTCGGACTGACCTTCATTTCTTAAAGTAATGATGGCCACTCGTTTTTCTTTACTTAGCTGCTTTTTTCTTGCCATAATACAAATTCTAACAGTCTATTCAGTAGGACAATCAGCTGTGTATCCACAAGACTTCTGCACAACACAACTGATGGTCCCAACCCCATTGATAAGGCTAGAAATCCCACTTATTAAACCTGACAGGGCACACCTGTGAAGTGAAAACCATTTCCGGTGACTACCTCTTGAAGCTCATCAAGAGAATGCCAAGAGTGTGCAAAGCAGTCATCAAAGCAAAAGGTGGCTACTTTGAAGAACCTAGAATATAAGACATATTTTCAGTTGTTTCACACTTTTTTGTTAAGTATATAATTCCACATGTGTTATTTCATAGTTTTGATGCCTTCAGTGTGAATGTACAATTTTCATAATCATGAAAATACAGAAAAATCTTTAAATGATAAGGTGTGTCCAAACTTTTGGTCTGTACTGTATTTAGCATACGATTAGTTATGCAGATTGTTGTCATGTCACTGCATTGTTACTGCTTTGCTCCTAAAAATCTGAATTTAAATTTTTATTATTTTGTTAGTATTTTGTAAATTCACCTTAGGCTTTCAAGACTGCCTGAATCCTTCTGGACATGCTCTCAATCAGATTCAAACATGTCTTTACCGACATCTGATCCCAGGTCTCTTTTACATGTTCCCAAAGTTGGTGCATACTGGTCGACACACTTGGATATCTATATAGTTTTTTGTTCAACTCTACCCACAAGTGTTCAATTCAGTTGAGGTCTGGGAACTGTGGGGGCCAATCCAGCACCTCTACTTCATTGTCACTGAACTATTTCTTCCCCAATCTCGATGTATGCTTTGGGTCATTGTCCTGCTGAAACACTATGTCGTCCTTTTCATACCCATAGTACTCGAGTGTACAAAGTAACTCATCTTGTAAGATACTCACATATAACTCAACATTGAGACAACCATCGATCCTGGTCAAGTATCCAATGTCTTTTGCTGTGAAACAACCTCATCAGGCTTCCTCCAATGAACTTGACAGTTCTTTCAATTTCTCCATCTGTTAGCCCCCTTTTCCCATGTTTCTTCCAGACCCATTTGCATCCATCAGAGCCTAGTCTATTGACTTTTGTCTTATCGCTCCAAATCACTAGTTTCCAATCTTCTACTGTTCACTTTTCATACTTTTTTGCAAACTCGAGCCAACGCTTCTTAAGACAATATTGAAGTTGAGATTTCTTCACGTATTTTCGAGACCACCATTCCAGACTTGTGTAACATGTGTCGCATGATGTTTGTATGGAGGTCTGTGATCTCACTATTATGAAGCATATGAGTCACCTTTACTACCGTGTTTGTCGTACCAGAACTGATAGACCTTGTGATGAGCCAAATTGTTGACTTCAATATTTTGCCTGGACATCCACCTCTTGGCTTTTGAATGGATGGACGGACTTCATTTCATATTCTTCCAACTATCATGGCACTCACATGATGAAGTTTGGCAATTTTCTTGGCCGAGAGACCGCTATTGATAAGCTGGACGATGCTGTTTCTCTTTTCCTGAGAAATCTCCTTCATAGATGCTCCTCAATTCAAAACAGTGACCTTTCCCTTGGGAATCCACCTAATAACACACTGAGCTATTAGGGAATGTGAGGACAGGTTGTATTTTGTAGGGTACAGGAAGAAAAAGATTTTTACACCATCAGGAGCAAAATAGTAACAATGCAGTGACATGACAATAATCTGCAGAACTAATCTTATGCTAAACAGTTGCAAGTCAAATTTATGTATGAGATAGCCAAGATGATTGTATATAAAATGACGGTAGTCTCACATTCGAAGCAGTAGAGGATGGTGAGATATGGAGCCTGAAAGACAAAAGTTCAAAACATTGTTACCCTTTTGTTCTTCACTGTATATAGTGCTGGGCAGCCCGCCTGATCTAATAGTGTGTCACTAATAGACTGTAAGACAGACACTACAATACATTTGTGTGCCTGGTGCCCTATGCAAGCCTTATCCGTGTGCAATTCTAATACCAGACAATCACCCCATCCATTAATTCGTACGTGTGTAAGTGGTTATTTCAGCAGTATTTTGCACCTGTGCCCCATCTGCCTTTATCAAGGAGAGCTGCTGGATCCTGTAAGTGCATTAGTTTTCTGACCTGTGTTAATAAATATGGCTGAATTTTTTCTGTTGTATTTGATGTAACCTGTAAGCAGCATAGTGTAGTGGCAGAGATCGTAATTCAGGAGATGTGTCACTTGCTCAGCACCATGCTGTAGTTTCAATAAAATCAGTGTTTATTCAGCAGGAGATAATCACTGCAGGACTAGGTGTCACATGCCAGGCAGTCCAGCTAATCTGTGTAACCCTGCCCCCAACACCGATTGGTAGCTTGGTGACACTCTACTATGTACACAGGAAGCTGCCAATCACTTGTGAGGGCGGGTTACACACAGCTCAGCATTCTGACCACTGCTAGATATACAGAAGAGAAAACAGGGATTCTATAAAAAGTGCACCAAGCGGCCCAGGAAGTGATACATTGCTAGAATCAGGCTCTCTGCCCTTAAATCATGCTGCTTTCTGATTCCCTAGCATAACAAAAAATAAGTTTGTCTGCACCTAGCCTAAAGCATACTTAGAATTTCAAGCAACTTTGCAAAATAATCTGTTCTGTGTGTTCATGATTGTATTCACAATTTCTGGCCATTAGATGACTTAACTCCTGAGTTTTCAGCAGTTTTCTTCCCTGCAGGCCCTATCTCTAATTTTCATTTTGCTCACCGCTGGTGGGTGTAGGCTAGCTACTATAATGCCTCCTATACACAGTACACAGAGAGAGATGGATTCTGTCCTTCTTTCTCTTTAACACACAGGCAGAAGTGGCAGCCGCAGCAGTATGGATGACGATATACTGCAGTACTGAACTGTGTAGCTGTGAATCCAACACTGAAGTAAAAATACATATGTTAGAAGCTGCAGCTCTATCTGCCTGTGTCTGCGCATTCTCTCATTATCTGAAAACTTTTCACTCCTCCTCCCAACTCCTCTACTCTTCTCTACAGACTTCAATGTGTTGTGCAATCTGATACCTTAATGAGTCAGCAGCCGTTCTTGGTTTAATTAAGCTGGATTTGAGTTAATCTTGCATGTGTATAGGAGGGTAAGGAGACATATAGTACTGTACAAAAGTTTTAGGCAAGTATGGAAAAAATACTGCAAAGTAGGAATGCTTCTAAAATAGAAGTGTTCATAGTTTATGCTTATCAATTAGCAAAATGCAAAATGAATAAACAAAAGAGAAATCTAAATCAAATTAATTATTGGTGTGACCACTCTTTCCTTCAAACCAGTATCAAAGCATCAATTATTCTAGGTACACTTGCACACAGAAGGAACTCAGCAGGGAGATTGTTCCAAACTTCTTGGAGAACTAACCACAGATTTTCTGTGGATGTCGCTTGTGCCAATCCTTCTGTTTCGCCATGTAATTCCAGACTGACTCAATGATATTGAGATCAGGACTCTGTTGTTGGAGCCGTATCATCAATTCCAGGACTCCTTGTACTTCTTTACACTGAAGATAATTCTTCATGATATTGGCTGTATATGCGGGGTTGTGGTCCTGCTGCAAATACTTTTCAAGCCAATCAGACTCCTCCCTGATGGTATTATATGATGGAAAATTATTTGTCTTTATTTCTCAGAATTCAGACAAATGAATTTAGCTTTCTAATGTACAGTGGGGGAAAAAAGTATTTAGTCAGCCACCAATTGTGCAAGTTCTCTCACTTAAAAAGATGAGAGAGGCGTGTAATTGAAATCATAGGTAGACCTCAACTGTAAGAGACAAAATGAGAAAACAAATCCTGAAAATCACATTATCTGATTTGGAAAGAAGTTTTTTTGAAATTTTGGTGGAAAATAAGTATTTGTTCAATTACAAAAGTTTATCTCAATACTTTGTTATATATCCTTTGTTGGCATTGACAGAGGTCAAAAGTTTTCTGTAAGTCTTCACAAGGTTAGCACACACTGTTGCTGGTATGTTGGCCCATTCCTCCATGCAGATCTCCTCTAGAGCAGTGATGTTTTGGGGCTGTCGCTGGGCAACATGGACTTTCAGCTCCCTCCAAAGGTTTTCTATAGGGTTTAGATCTGGAGACTGGCTAGGCCACTCCAGAATTTTGAAATGCTTCTTACGAAGCCACTCCTTCGTTGACCTGCTGGTGTGCTTGGGATCATTGTCATGCTGAAAGACCCAGCCACGTTTCATCTTCAATGTCCTTGCTGATGGAAGGAGGTTTGCACTCAAAATCTCACGATACATGGCCCCATTCATTCTTTCATGTACACAGAGCAGTCGTCCTGGCCCCTTGGCAGAGAAACAGCACCAAAGCATGATGTTGCCACCCCCATGCTTCACAGTAGATATGGTGTTCTTTGGATGCAACTCAGCATTCTTTCTCCGCCAAACACGACGAGTTGTGTTTCTACCAAACAGTTTTACTTTGGTTTCATCTGACCATATGACATTCTACCAATACTCTTCTGGATCATCCAAATGCTCTCTACCAAACTTCAGATGGGCCCGAACATGTAATGGCTTAAGCAGGGGGACACGTCTGGCACTGCAGGATCTGAGTCCCTGGCGGCGTAGTGTGTTACAGATTGTAGGTAGCCTGTGTAACGTTGGTCCCAGCTCTCTGCAGGTCATTCACTAGGTCCCACCATGTGGTTATGGGATTTTTGCTCACTGTTCTTGCGATCATTTTGACCCCACGGGGTGAGACCTTGGATGGAGCCCCAGATCGAGGGAGATTATCAGTGGTCTTGTATGTCTTCCATTTTCTAATTATTGCTCCCACAGTTGATTTCTTCACACCAAGCTGCTTGCCTATTGCAGATTCAGTCTTCCCAGCCTGGAGCAGGGCTACAATTTTGTTTCTGGTGTCCTTCGACAGCTCTTTGATCTTCACCATAGTGGAGTTTGGAGTGTGACTGTTTGAGGTTGCAGACAGGTGTCTTTTAGACTGATAACAAGTTCAAACAGATGCCAGTACTACAGGTAATGAGTGGAGGACAGAGGAGCCTCTTAAAGAAGAAGTTACAGGTCTGTGAGACCCAGAAATCTTGCTTGTTTGTAATTGAACAAATACTTATTTTCCACCAAAATTTGAAAAAAAATTCTTTCCAAATCAGACAATGTGATTTTCAGGATTTGTTTTCTCATTTTGTCTCTCATAGTTGAGGTCTACCTATGATGTCAATTACAGGCCTCTTTCATCTTTTTAAGTTGGAGAACTTGAACAATTGGTGGCTGACTAAATACTTTTTTTCCCCACTGTATATGGCCAGCATTAGATATTTTTATAAGATCTTTTTCTCTTAGGGCTCGCTCAAAACTCTGTAATTTCACAAAACATCAGATCACACCTGGACCAATATTAGTTTATGGGGCCGCACACATGTCCAATTTTTTCCTCAGACTGAACACATGTCCGATATTTGGATCGTAGTCGGCCATGCATGTCAATGAGTGTGTGGAAATCATCAGACTACACTGGAATGACATCTAAGTGGAGTCCAATTTCCCCGCACTGACACAATGGAAAAGATGGAGAAATCTTGTTCTCCATCTTCTCCTCACAGCCTGTTCCGATTCTCTCATCTGAGAATCGGAACAGAATCATATCAGAGTTTGATCAGAGTGTCATTTGCATAAGTGGCCCAATTCTCTCTGAGGAGACCCTCATTTGCATAATTGGGCCGATTCTTTCTGATAAGACCTGGCAGTCTGACCCTAGCCTTAGAGTTGTGCAGAATTATTATTATTATTATTATTATTATTATTATAGAGCCATTTATTCCATAGCACTTTACATGTGAAAAGGGGAATGCATAATAAAAAACTAGTAATATAATCTTGAACAAAACGAGTCACCGACTGGAACAGGAGGAGAGAGGACCCTGCCCACAAGGGCTCACAGTCTTCAAGGGATGGGTGAGGATACAGTAGGTGAGGGTAGAGCTGGTCATGCAGAGATATGGTAGAACCAGGGTTACTGCAAGTTGTAAGCTTGTCGGAAGAGATAGGTCTTCAGGTGCTTTTTGAAGGTTTCCACAGTAGGCGAGAGTCTGATGTGTTGGGGTAGAGTCCCAGAGTAGGAGGGATGCACGGGAGAAATATTGTATGCGATGGTGGGAAGAGGAGATAAGAGGGAAATAGAGAAGGAGAATATGGAATAATTATACATTGTGATTACTGTACATAAGAGTATAAAGTTAATATATCACATACAATCAGAGGCATAACTTGGGCTCTACGCTGCAACGTAAAATCAGTAACCAAGCCTTCCACCTACCATTCATATTACTGGTATATTCTTATAGAGCAGAGAAGTTTTTGGGCCACTCAGGCAGCAGGACCGGAGTGTGATTGCAATCTCAGCAATCTCAATATTCAGATTCTTACATAAAATCTCTCACAGTCAGTACAGCAGGTACTTGTTATGCACCTTGCAGAGGTACACAGCAAGACTGGCACCAAACCAGCAAAGGCACAGCAACAGACACACTTGGCGCAAGCTGCCCAGCTAGGCGAGTCCTTAAAGGCCTGGAATACTCTTCACTCAGCTCTTAGTAAATGGAAGGGAGACTTTGGCAGAGCCCTTTCCAGGCCCACTGTCGCCGGACAACTGGCATCTGGTGACATGGCTGGTGCCTAATCAAGAAGCAGGTGAATACCTCTGAAAGAACACCAGGAAGTGAAAATGAGAAAACCCCTGAAAAGATAGCAAACCTGATGCTAGCACCACTCACCACTACAGCACATGGAACTGCAATTAACAGCAAGACACTGAGCAGGGAGCAGGATTATATATTCCGCCTAATGATCAGGTGTTGAACACCTCCCAATCATCCCCAGACAGCCCCTCCCTGCTAGCCTGCACAGCAGAATGAACACAAGTCCATCATTGCTTATTACCAAACGAAGCAGAGTCTTGTATTGCTGGGCAACTGAGAAAATCAGTGACAGAGACAGCGTCCCGCATCTTCACACATCCCATAACACCAGAACGCGACGCTCGAGAAGACTGGGACAGTCTCCATGCACCCGTAGAAGCTCCACCTCCAGGATCAGGACAATGACGGCGCCTGCGACTGAAGTAGCGCAGCATCGGGCCTGCTCAATTCACAGGTGGGAGTACATAACCAGGATTCCTAACAGTACTACACCGCATGCAGAATTATTAGGCAAATGCGTATTTTGATCACTTTGATTCTTTTTATACATGTTGTCCTACTCCAAGCTGCAAAGGCTAGAGAGCCAACTACCAATTAAGTAAATCTGGTGATGTGCATCTCTGTAATGAGGAGGGGTGTTGACTAATGACATCAACACTCTATATAAGGTGTGCTTAATTATTAGGCAACTTCCTTTCCTTTGGCAAAATGGGTCAGATGAGAGATTTGACGAGCTCTGAAAAGTCCAAAATTGTGAGACGTCTTGCAGAGGGATGCAGCAGTCTTGAAATTTCCAAACTTTTGAAGCGTTATCACCGAACAATCAAGCGTTTCATAGCAAATAGCCAACAGGGTCGCAAGAAGCGTGTTGGCCAAAAAAGGCGCAAAATAACTGCCAGTTTTGCCATATTTTAGAGCTGCAACGTTACTGGAGTATCAAAAAGCACAAGGGGTGCGATACTCAGGGACATGGCCAAGGTAAGGAAGGCTGAAAAACGACCACCTTTGAACAAGAAACATAAGATAAAACGTCAAGAATGGGTCAAGAAATATCTTAAGACTGATTTTTCAAAGGTTTTATGGACTGATGAAATGAGCATGACTCTTGATGGGCCAGATGGATGGGCTAGAGGCTAGATCAATAAAGGGCAGAGAGCTCCACTCCAACTCAGACGCCAGCAAGGTGGAGGTGGGGTACTGGTATGGGCTGGTATCATCAAAGATGAACTTGTGGGACCTTTTCGGGTTGAGGATGGAGTGAAGCTCAACTCCCAGACCTACTGCCAGTTTCTGGAAGACAACTTCTTCAAGCAGTGGTACAGGAAGAAGTCGGTATCGTTCAAGAAAAACATGATTTTCATGCAGGACAATGCTCCATCACATGCATCCAACTACTCCACAGTGTGGCTGGCCAGTAAAGGTCTAAAAGAAGAAAAAATAATGACATGGCGCCCTTGTTCACCTGATCTGAACCCCATAGAGAACCTGTGGTCCATCATAAAATGTGAGATCTACAGGGAGGGAAAACAGTACACCTCTCGGAACAGTGTCTGGGAGGCTGTGGTGACTGCTGCACACAATGTTGATCGAAAACAGATCAAGCAACTGACAGAATCTATGGCTGGAAGGCTGTTGAGTGTCATCATAAAGAAAGGTGGCTATATTGATCACTAATTTTTTTTTGTTTTTGCATGTCAGAAATGTTTATTTCTAAATTTTGTGCACTGATATTGGTTTACCTGGTGAAAATAAACAAATGAGATGGGATTATATTTGGTTTTTATTAAGTTGCCTAATAATTCTGCACAGTAATTGTTACCTGCACAAACAGCTATCCTCCTAAGATAGCCAAATCTAAAAAAAAACACTCCAACTTCCAAAAATATTAAGCTTGGATATTTATGAGTCTTTTCGGTTGATTGAGAACATAGTTGTTGATCAATAATAAAAATAATCCTCTAAAATACAACTTGCCTAATAATTCTGCACACAGTGTAAGTACTTGTGCGCTATCATTGTACATAGTAGGTAATGATCTTGGTATAGGAACAAAGGATATTTTATATATTACATTACTGACCATCCATCATGTTTCCTTCTGCCTGCAGTTCCCAATGTTCTATTTCTGTTGGACAGAACAGTATGATCCCAGACAGCCATTCTTCTGACATAGCTCAGCTCAGGCAGGGTGTGTGTAGGGTAAGGGCAGTTCATAATTTTATTTATTTTGTTTTGTCAAGCTGACAGGCTTGCATCCAGATTACACAATTGCCATGTCTCTGTAGCCTCATAAGATTGCTTTATATTTTAAAAAGCTATTTCAGTCATACAAAGTCCTTTTGAATCGAATAGTCATATTTTTGGATTGGAAACAATACACATTAACTTTTGTCAGAGTTGTAAATCACAGAACGTTCACCTTTTTTATTACTGTCGAGCAGGAGTGTCTGAAATCGGACAAATGTTGCTAGCAAGAATTTAAGATGTCAAGTCTGAGAAATTTATAGTTAATTTTTGAAAGTCGATGTAATAATTCTTACTTTCTCTACTCAATAATTGATAATTTGCAGTAGACTAGACAAATTCATACTTTTTTAAGTAAAACACATTAAATATATTTTTGGAGGGTGGAGACTTATGTAATACACATACTACTAGGATTCCATTTTGAGTACTCAATATGTTCCATTCCCTATAAAGTGTCAGAACAAGGATATATATCACTCTGTGGGTGCCTGGATAGAATACCAAGTAGTAGAAAATAAAATCGCAGCACTACTGGACCAAGGTGCACGAGTAGGGTCCAACACCATAATTAATTTAAGAATAAATTTGCCAAATATTCGGCAGATTACAAACAAGACAGAGTATACAAATGGAGGGACAGATACTCTACAGAAAGGAATACCTACCGCTCAGCGAAGTCCTCCATCGATATCTCTTCTTCCGGTTCCAAACCAGACAGCAGAGAACCCTTCACTCCCTCTGTTCATTTTTTAGGTCAACAGAGGAGATGCCAAAACAGAAGAAGACGTGAAGAGGCGTGCAGCACAAGAGGCAATCCAGATTTCACCTAAGTGACCCCATCCCAGGCGCAACCCCTCTGGTGGTAAATATCTCTTCAAAAATCTTGAGTATTGCACAAACTGCTCTCTTACAGAAAGATTTATCATTTTGTCCTACTCATAGATACAGTACATTTTAACTGAACATGGAGTTACAACGCTTCTATCGTTCCTTGTGCCTTACCGTACATTTCTTCAATAAAATTCCTGACCATACTGCACCTGACACTAGGCCCTCTCCTGATCCACAACATGTATTACAGCCCATAGCCTGGGCCTAAGGTCACAGAGCTCATACAGCCCCCCTCACGGTTCCCACGCCTTAGAAACCTTCATTGGATTCGTAGATAGTGCTTTTCAGGAGTTGAGGACCAGTATTGACAGATGTAAACTACACTATCAACCTAATTTGACCCCCCTTGACCATCAGGCCCTCAGGAGCCTTCGAGAAGACAAGGATCTAGTCACTAAGCCTGCGGACAAGGGAGGTGCCCTTGTCATTATGACTAAATGTGACTATGTAAGGGAAATCGAGAGACAACTTAGTGATGCGACCACCTATCGCAAACTTTCAAGTGACCCCACATCCCAAGCTAGTACCCTCATCTCCTCAGTCTTACAACGGTTTATAGCCGCTGGCGTCATTGATATTAAAACATGTGAATACTTAACGAATAAACATCCAATCACTCCGGTATTTTACGTTCTACCCAAAATACATAAAAGTTTTATCCACCCTCCAGGCTGCCCCATAGTTGCCTCCATAGAGTCACTCCTTTCACCATTATCCATCTTCTTAGAGAAGGTTCTCACACCTCTTACCCAGAAGAGTCCCTCCATTCTATTAGATACAGGTGCTTTTTTGGATACCCTGGCAGAACTAAAACAAGTTCTTCCTGGGGCTATTCTAGTCTCCTTTGATGTAACGAGTCTCTACACATCAATCCCTCATCAGCAGGGCATCAGAATGGTTGAACAAATGCTTCACCATGACCCATAACTTCAGTCAGGTCAGCTTCCTTGACACTCTCGTCATTAAAGATGAATCAGGCCTCTTATCCACTGACCTGTTCAGAAAGCCAACGGATCGCAATTCCCTACTACATTTCTCTAGCAATCATCCCATACCCATGAAACGCACCATTCCTAAATCTCAATTCCAGAGAATCAAAAGTATATTCACCAGCGAGCCCATTCGCAAACAGAGACTACAAGAGATTACTCAAAAATTCTCCGAAAGAGGATACCCCCGTGAACTCTTGCAAGATCATAGCGAGTACCACAGACGACACTGTCTAGGCACATTAGATCACGTTCCCTTCGTCCACACATTCCATCCATTTGCCTACATCCTATACAGAACAATACAAAAATATTGGAGTATTTTACAGAGAGGGTATCCATCATAACAGCCTTTCAGCAACCTTTCCTACAATGCTTTAAAAGAGTTAAAAGAGCTCCCAACCTCATAGACTCATTGGCCACGCGGATCCAGGCTCCACACACCCAGGACCACGCCAACGTTTCTTGCAAAACCGCAAGAAGAGCACCTTTCCCTGTCTACAATGCCAACAGTGTCACAACGTCTGCAGGGGAGAAGTTGTACATCACCTCTACACAGGGAAAAAATATGCCATTAAGAACTACTTCACGTGCGACACCAATTTTGTCGTCTACCTCATTAAGTCTCCATGTGGCCTGATCTACGTCGGAGAAACCACACAACCGATCAAAGACAGAATTTAAAAGCACGAGTCTACCATCAGGTGTTAAAACTTACTCTTGCCCATCACCCAACATTTCATCACAGCAGGACATAACATAGCACAACTCCGCTTTCAGGTGATAGAGCAAATTTTACCACGACGCCGGGGGGGTGACTGGATGCACATCCTTAAGTGGAGAGAAGCATTCTGGATCCATGAGCTGCAGTCACTCTCTCCTAAGGGACTGAATAGGGACTATAATCTACTTGTGTGGCGCCCCTGCGGTCCAGCGCCACAGTGGTATCGCCTCCCTAACCGGGGGTGGTATCATGTCTGGAAGAAAGTGGAGCTCCCTACATCAGGTATCCATCCACTCATCCACACACACACCTCATCCCTTACCAGAAGGGGGAGCACAAGCACCTAGTTTTAGGAGAGTCAGGACTTTTCCTGGCTGGGGGGAGGACTCAGAGAGTTCCACAGGGAGAGTGTGAGGAGAGGAAGGGAGAAGTGTCTGGAGGAGACAAGAGCTCTGGGAGGTCAGGGTTTCTTTAGGAAGACTGACCCTAGGCTCATGCTGAGAAGAGGACACCAGAGTCCTGGGCTATTCAGGGGATTGAAAGCCCCAGCAGCCAAGTCTGGAAACTAGAGGAATACAAAGTTTTCTGGTCACACGTTTAGGCTCAACAGCACAGCAGAATAGAGAGCCAGGGGCTGTAAGACGCAGTACAGCACCTTGTTATGCTCGCTCTGCTGGCTGAAAGAACTACAAGGAGAAGGAAGCACACAGAGGAACAGATCAGCTCAAAGGCATCTGAAAACCTAAATATAAAGAGCAGAAGGAAGGCATACTGATCCCACCTGGTGGAGTGGACTCCATCTGCTTCCAGTCTGGCTGGACCCTGGACCTAGTGACCAGTACCTCTCCTGGAATCAACTTGCAACCCTCATCAATAAAGGTAAACACTAATTTGCTTCGTTGCTTCGTTCTCCTGCACTGCTCATCAAAACCCCCATCATCACCACAGGGGCCCGCTCCAGCCTAGGGGAGTGATCTACCTTGATGGACTACCATCTATCCCCTGGGGACCCCATATGCAGCGCTGGCCATCCCTGGCCAGATACTTCAGCTGGCGTCACGGATCATCCATAAACTATAGTCCCTTATAAATAATTCCCCCTTTTCACTTGCCCAGTCAAGGACACGGAACTGGGCAATCGCCACCGTGATACCCCCGTCGGACAGTCTGCCCGGTTACCGAGTACCCCGGCCGACACGACCGCGGCACTTGCATTTGTATAGGAACTCTTTCCTCCCTCTTGGTAATAGCATGTGGTACTTAACCAATTTCTTATTCTGCAGGATATGGCGATATTTATTACATGTTTCATTTTTTGTGTCCCTTTGGGACATATTTATGCAAATACTACTGTTTATGGATGATCCCCCCTGCACCCAGAAAGCAGGGAGAGGCTTAATTACGTCTTGTCTTTCTGGACATGAACTGATCTGTTTCATGATATACTTCTGAAAGCATCATGTGGTCTCATATATGTCCAATTGTGACCTATTTAAGTGGGTACTGCTTTATATTATTGCTGCAATTACAAATTTACTGATAAATATCTCTTTATGTTTCAGATTACTCTATACATGATGCCCCCACTATTGTTCTTCTTCTTGATCCAGTCCATGCTTCCCTATGTTATGCCTGCATCCTATTACATCGTTTTCCTCCCATCCTATATGTGGAACGCAACTCTCAGCTCCTGGAGCGCAACTTTCAGTGTATGGAACGCATACTTCTGCCCTGTGGAACGCGCGCATATCCTCCTGCACTCCATTCACTATGAAGCATCCACACTGTCCAGTCCTTCAGCCACTTTCGGTGACGTCACCGTATGAAAATTGTCCTCACCACCTGAGCATCCTATTGATTGGCTGGCGGCCATTCCACAACCCGTCCACTTCCCATTTCAGCCAGGTCACCATAATATGACCCTAGCACACCAGTAACTAGCAGCGGACACCGCGTTTAGGCTGCTATTTCTGGAACTCCCTGGCTTTATGGTAGGATTCTTTTATGCTAGCACACAGGTTCATGCTGTGCCTCATTTGAGGCTACTGGACTTTAGCCCTCTTCTGTTTTTTTTTCCCACAGCTACTTTATACCTGAGACACTGCGTCCTCTTCCCCTATTACTCCCAGCAATTGGATAGGTGCTCCTCTGATACTATTTACTCCTTCTCTGCATTATGTGTATACCTATCATCATGACACTATGACTATCTGTATATAAGTATAGTGTACATAATGATGTTTATTGAATATTTTGGTTTGTTTTTGTTTTACTTTTCCTTATCTGCAGTACACTGATGAAGGTCGTGTTGATCGAAACATTTTATTGCTATGGACTGCTATTAAATTGCATTTGAATCATTATTCCTTTGAGTGCAGAGGTTTTCTCAAATGGATAGAATACCAGTCCATATATTCAATATATAAAAGAATCCACCACTCGCAAATATACAAAGAAGATTAATATTTTATTCAAGAATGCACCCTGCGGCTCCCACTGACATTTCACACACTTGCTATTTTATTTTACACTAAGACTGAAGCTGCATCCCCCTCCTCTCTGTCTAATATTTACTGTATTAAATTAGTGAGATTTTTTGGCGGTCTCTACAAATGTACATAAACCTTTCTGGTATTGTTCGAGTAACTACAGTCTCCTGGAGTTTGAGAAAGATGACATTTTCCCAAGATTATTTACCTTTTCAAAATTAAATGCAAATCAGCATTATCTATAAATTTTTCTGTTTATTGCATCATGTCAACATATTCTATAATCCAATTTGTAGATTTCCTGTGTGTGCACAATTGTGACATTACTCGGGCAGCACGGTGGCTCAGTGGTTAGCACTGCAGCCTTGCACTTGGGTCCTGGGTTCGAATCCCATCAAGGACAATATCTGCAAGGAGTTTGTACTGTATGTTCTCCCCGTGTTTGCGTTGGTTTGCTCCGGGTTCTCCGGTTTCCTCCCACACTTCAAGCACATACTGACAAGGAATGTAGATTGTGAGCCCCAATGGGGACAGTGCCGATAATGCCTGTAAATTGTCTGAATTGTAAAGCGCTGCAGAATATGTTGGCACTATATGAATGAAACATTATTATTATTTATTATTACTTGTTTAAAACTTCCTGTTATTGTGTTGGACGCCAAAACCATTGGGCCACAATCTATTTTGTGCTTGGGGGAGTAACACAGGATATACCTAGGACATTATTGGGCATCCTACTGAGTAAATTAGCAGAATGGCAAGTAGATGTAGTGGGTGCTGAAACCCAAAGAGCCAAAATTGTCTGGGCAGAAAACACTGAAGAGACAAGTCATGGAAGGGAGAAGTCATCATGAAAGCCTGGGAAACATGAAGAAATTAGAACCTAAAACATTCCAATTAGTAAAGAAAATACTTAATGTATAAGGTAAGTCTCTGGATTCAGACTATACACTAAAGGAGACTTTACTGCAGCTATTTGCGGAGAATGTATCCCAATCTCCTCTTCAGAAGAAATTAGGAACCTATTGCAGCATGTTCATATGAGAAAAAGGGAAGGTCCTGTGTGATGTCCAAGGTATTGAGTCCAACCAATGCTTACCTTTATTCTGGCTCCACTCATATCCACATCAGGAAGTGAGTGGGGCCGGCGATATTTTGTCCAATTCTTATGACTGGAAAGGCTCATGATTCCTGCCAATCATACATGCCACCAGACAGTTAACAGCGGATAGGATCACGCGGTCCTGCTCACCTACTGATGCTGAAGAGACTGCGAGCAGAATACCCCTTTCATTTGTTATAGGCTTGTGAGTTCTCAAGTCCAGTTTGTGTGATTTCTACAAGACATTTATAGAGAACCTGACAGCTGATACATGCTGCCCAATCCACGGATAGCATGCATCAGGCACTGGCTGTAGTATCCTAGCCAGGGATGTGTTTCAGAGAAAATATACTTTAATAGCCACCAGGGACCGAGACCGAGTTGTACACTAGTCGTACTGGTGGGTTCCAAGATGATTCTCCCCGCCCGCTGCCCTGGAGTGATAGATCTCTGCATATCAATTAGGGTTCTATAGAAAAAATAAAAAGTAGTTTTATTCAAAGTCTCACCCCCTATAATTGTTACACATAATGATCTGTGTATCATAGAATCATAGAATCATAGAATGGTAGAGTTGGAAGGGACCTCCTGGGTCATCTGGTCCAACCCCCTGCTCAAAGCAGGATTCACTAAATCATCTCAGACAGATGTCTGTCCAGCCTCTGTTTGAAGACGTTCATTGAAGGGGAACTCACCACCTCTTGTGGCAGCCTGTTCCACTCATTAATGACCCTAACTGTCAAAAAGTTTTTTCTAATATCTAATCTGTGTCTCCTCCCATTTAGTTTCATCCCATTGCTCCTAGTCTTTCCTTGTGCAATTGAGAATAAAGATGATCCTTCTACAATGTGACAGCCCTTGACATATTTGTAGACAGCTATTAAGTCTCCTCTCAGTCTTCTTTTTTGCAAGCTAAACATTCCCAAATCCTGCAACCGTTCCTCATAGGACATGGTTTGCAGACCAGTCACCATTCTGGTCGCTCTTCTGGTCGATTTAAAAAATCGTTACTTTTGGTTGTATTTAAAAGGTGGTTCAATGTCCTCATTGTCAGCCATTGACCACTTAATAGCCGTTAAAATAGGATTTGGGTAGTTTTAATATAGAGCAGCAATAAGGGCCCCACTGCTCCTTGAAACTCTCTCCAATTTGCTTATTTGTAATTTGTAAAGAATATTTAATATTATTAATATTAGTTTACATTTCCTGTTTCCAGATTACAGACAACATTCAGTATTTTTCACTGCTTTAGGTAAGTCTAATCTCTAAATATTCCCGCAGCAGCCTACACCACTCCCATGTGTCTTTTATTGTCTAATTTAATTTTGGGCTGAAATTAACTTACTTTCATTTATAATAGTAATTTGCAAGTGTTGATGAACGATATTAGGGTGATTTTCAGCAACTAGTGTAAAGTAAAGTTTATGTCCTTTGACACAACCAGTAGTAACTAGTGTTGAGCCACCCCCGTAGTGTTCGAGTTCGGTTCGGTTCGTCGAACACCTGTGTGTTCGCCGAACTGTTCGTCGAACTGTTCGTCGAACACCTTCGAACACCGTTAAAACCAATGGCAGGCAAACAAAAACACATAGAAACACATAGAAAACACCTTCAAAGGTGTCCAAAAGCTGAAAAACTGCTCAGAAGACATAACTAACACATGGAAAAGTGACAAGTACATATAGTCATGCGAAAAAAAAAGAGGTGGAGGAGTAAAAGGAGGGGGAGACACAGATATAGGCATGTCCGCTCCTGCCCGTGCCACCTCCGTGTCGCCGGGTTTGTGCCAGAGCCGCGGTGAACCCTGACGGCCAGCCCCCCTCTCCCAATACTGGTGCCTGTCCGCTGGTGGGTCGAGCGAGCCCCCCTGTGGTGGAGGCAGCTCTAAGCTTTTTAATTTAAATTGTCTCTCTAATTTGAATGAATACACTTTAAATCCATTTACAAGGATCTATTGGAGGGCAAGTCTCATGCCAGCAGCCGCGGTAATTCCAGCTCCAGTAGCGTCCACTAAAGCTGCTGCAGTTAAAAAGCTTTTATAAGGATCGAGCTCGGCTGTCCACCGCAAGGCATCCTACTGCCAGTCCCAGCCCCTATGCCTTGGGGTGCCTCCTGATGCTCTTCACTAAGTATCCCATGGTCCCGAAGCATTTCCTTTGAAAAAATTAAGTGTCTAAACTACAGGTGGTGCAGCTTGCTTAACAGCCGGGATAATCCGCTCACTAGCAGACACTGCTACTAGGCACAAAGTATTTCCTGGGCTAGATGCAGTTAAAAATTTGTAATTAGATACTCTCGTTGGATGCTGAGAAAGCATTCCATAGAGTCTCCTGGCACGCCATATATGATTCTCTTAAAAAGCTTGGGGTAGGGGTCTAGGGGACCCTTTTATAGCCAAAATCACGGCCCTGTATCGCAATACGTCACCTAGGCTGAAGATAAATGGAACTGTAGCACCCTGAGGGCTCGGTTGCTACAGACGTATTGCACCTCACCCAGAGGTGTGATATCTCACTCTCAGGTAAGGATGGAGTGTGGATCAGGACCCGACACCTGCATTCATTACACCACATTGCCGTGGGGCAGGGCGACCAATATGCCCCTGAGATGGGCACGACAGTCCCTGTCCCTGGCTGGAGTGGGGGGAGGGAACACTGAGGAAGGGGAACCCTGTAGTGCAGGAGCAGGGAGGAAGCAGTTCCTGGGTGCATTGAGAAGGGAGTATAAAAGGTGGGCACCATCTTAGTTCAGTGCAGAGAAGTCTGAGCAGAAGTGGCAGGGAGCAGGGGCTCTGCATGAGCTCTGCTCCGGAGGCGGGCCTAGTAACAGAGGCCCAGGCCTGGAAGAGGGAGAAGGAAGGAAGAGGAGCGGAGAAGGCTCCAGGAACGAGGAATGAAGGGATCCCAGGGGTGCGGACGGGCGAGTCGCCACCGCACGCCCGAATCCACCTGCGTGGAGGGGTCAGGCCAAAGGGGGAGACCGGTCCCCGAACTAGTGGAGGCAGGAAACGACCCTCAGCTAGAAACCGGAGGCTCTGACATTTTATGTGGCGCAGCCCCTCGCTACACCCGCTAGGAAGGCACCACATAGGGTCAGGGAAACTGGCGCCAAGTTTACCAAGAGGAGGCCCGAGGCAGCCGGACAGAAGTGTTGGTAAGAAAGGCCAGACAAAGGACACACAAAGGGGGTCCTGTGAAGTACTCCAAAGTTATCTGGGAGTTGTCTGAGCCCCTCACCTGGTGAGCACAGTACGACGTGGGCAGCCGTTACCTGCAGACGTGGTCTGGATAATAAGAACTGTGAGTAAAGGCCCTGAACTGCATCACTGACTCCGTGTCGTTACTGCTGCTGCCCTGCACCATCACCCCCATCCTCCGCATACACTGCCCTGAGGCTATACTCCTCCCGTGGGGAGTTATGCTACGCTCTGCTGCACCCACAACACCAGCCTCAGTGGTCTGCCCTGTAGCGGCGGTTCACTCTGACTGCAATCCACGGGTGGCGTAGTCGGACATTTAAACATGAAAACCACATAAATAGTTCCGCCACTGGTTTGACCGCCCTGAGCCACGGAACTGGGTCGCCGCCACGAAGACTACAACCACCAGCATCCACCAAAAAGGGTCCGGCTCCGGGTGTCCCAAGGCCCAGGGGGTGCGTCAGAACATTTTCATCACCTTTCACAATCACCAATGGGACAAGGCAGTGATGTCCTCTGTCCCCTCTCTTATACATCCTAGTGACGGAGCACCTGCTCTCATCAATTCGCCATAACCCCAATATTAGGTGGATTGAGGTGGGAGGCACCGAGTACAAGTGCTCTCTATTTGCTGATGATGTCCTAGTATATATCACTCAATCACATATATCCATCCATGCTGTTATGGCTGAAATAGATCACTTTGTTACATGGTAAAATTTTAAAATCAATGCAGCGAAGTCTGAGGCCCTCGATGTCTCCCTCCCCAAATCCATATAGGATTCCATCCAGTCCAACTTTCCCTTTGCCTGGCCCTCACAGGGTATCAAATACTTAGGAATTCCTATTCATAGAGACCTCTCCCATCTATGTTATCTTAATTTTGGGCCCTTTATTGAACAACTCCATACAGACCACGGTTGGCAAGTTAGAACTGTAAGATTCACTACGTGAACCACTGGTGTTTTGTGGAAAAGCACATGTACACTGCGTTCCAAATTATTATACAAAAAGTGTTTAGGAGTGATAAGGGAAGAATTTGTTTGTTTGTCAGTTAAACTCATTGATGGTGATGTGTGTCAGGGCTCTTTATATCACTGTAAGCAATTGCAGACACCTGTGCTAATTAGTTTGGCAGGTGTGTCCAATGAAAGGCAAGACTACTTAAGAAGGCTCTCTCACATTATTAAGCAGCCTACATTTTCTGCCAAAATGGGAAAGAAAAAGGATGTGTCGGCTGCTGAGAAGCAACAAATTGTGGAGTGTTTAGGTCAAGGCATGACTACAATCAACATTGTGCGATGATCAGGATGAAGTGTCTTGGCAATCAAGAAGTATGTAGCTGATTCACAGTACACACGTGTGCGTGCTGATAAGGGCAAATTGAGGACTCTTTCCTACAGGCAATTACGTCAGGTTGAAAGAGCAGCGGCAAAAAAGCCTTGTCATAGCAGCAGACAAGTTTTTGAAGCTGCTTGTGCCTCCAACGTCCCCCGAACAACAAGATGCAGGGTCCTTCAGAGGTTTGCAGCTGTGCATGCGCCATCCTGTCGACCTCCTCTATCCACTTCACACAAGCAGAAACGGCTCCAGTGGGCCAAACATTACATGAAGACTGATTTCAAAACTGTTTTGTTCACGGATGAGTGCCGTGCAGCGCTCGATGGTCCAGATGGATGGAGTGGAGGATGGCTGGTTGATGGACACCCCACGCAAACACGGCTACAGCGCCAACAAGGAGGAGGTGGAGTAATGTTTTGGGCTGGAATCATGGGGAGAGAGATTGTCGGCCCCTTTAGGATCCCTGAAGGCGCTAAAGATGAACTCCATAATGTATGTGGATTTTCTCAAACAGCACTTCCTGCCATGGTTCAAGAAGAAGAACCGTGTATTTCACAGCAAGATCATTTTTCTGCATGATAATGCACCATCTCATGCTGCACATAAAACATCTGCATCTCTGGCTGATATGGGCATAAAAGGGGACAAACTTATGGTGTGACCCCCATGCTCCCCTGACCTCTACCCCATTCAGAACCTTTGGAGCATCATTAAAAGGAGTGTCTATGATGGCGGGAGGCAGTTCACATCTAAGCAACAGCTCTGGGAGGGTATTCTGTCCTCATGCAAAACAATTGAAGCAGAAACCATCCAAAACCTGACAAATTCAATGGACGAGAGAGTTCAGAAACTCCTTTCGAACAAGGGGTCCTATGTGAAAATGTAACATCACCTACAATAAAGTTTTGAGTTGAAAACTGATTTCAGTTTCTAACAACCTGCTAATGCTTATAATTTCAAAAATGACCATTTTTTGGTCTTTATTAAAATGAAAAGGTTGATCGAAAAGTTTGGGGGATCTAAGAGTGTGGCAACCCAGTAGTCATGATTACTTCGAATTCTGACAATATGAGGGTCATGCTGCAGGTAGTGCAGCAAGAAGGCACTTATGTGCCTTGCGCATCTCGGAGCCCCAAAATTATTTTCCGGGCTAGATGCAGCTAAAAATTATTTTTAATTTTAAATCTGGTGAAGCTTTAGTATAGATGGCCTAATAGGATCAGTGCTGCACACTGCTACAAAGCCCAAATTATTTTCCAGTCAAGATACAGATAAACATGATTAGTAATTTGAAAGCTTAAAACGGTTGGTAGGGTGATTTTAACCAATCATCAAGCTTTTACTCTCCCCAGGATGACACAGGGGTAGAAAAGTCGTTTCGGATCCATGATTTGTTCATCTTTATGAACGTGAGTCTGTCTACATTATCAGTGGAGAGCCGCGTGCGCTTATCTGTCAGCACACCATCAGCAGCGCTGAACACACGTTCAGACAGAACGCTGGCTGCGGGGCATGACAAGATCTCCAAGGCGTAAGTGGCTAGCTCCGGCCATTTATCCAGATTGGAAGCCCAAAAAGAGCAAGGGTCCAGTGACACAGTCGTGGCTTCAATGTTTACTTGGAGATACTCCTGTACCATCGTCTCTAGGCGTTGACTATGTGTCAGACTTCTTGTCTCCTGTGGCCTTGCAAAGGATGAGCTAAAAAAGTGGTGAAATGATTCCGCAAAATTGATGTTACCAGCAGATACTGTGGTTCTGTTACGGTTTGAGTGCTGAACACTTGACGGTCCCACGGTTGGCAAGTTGGAACTGTGAGATTCACTACGTGCACCACTGGTGTTTTGTGGAAAAGCACATGTAAGATTCTGCAACAGTCTCTGCTGATACTCCTGCATGCGTGCATCCCTTTCTATGGCAGGAATAATTTCTGCAAATTTACTTTTGTACCGGGGATCTAACAGTGTGGCAACCCAGTAGTCAGGATTATTTCTAATTCTCACAATTCGAGGGTCATGTTGCAGGTAGTGCAGCAAGAAGGCACTCATGTGTGTTGCGCATCCAGGAGCACCAAGTCCCTGTTGTGTTGGTGGCGAGGTAACAATCATGCTTCCTTCCTCTGTCCTCTCCCCCCAACCTCGCACAACAGAAATGTGATCAAGGTCTCCCTCATCTGATGAGTCTTCCATCAGTTCGTCCTCCACTTCTTCCTGGGCTCCTGCACCTTCCTCACTAGTTTGGCTGCTACCATGCGCCCTGGTAAAACCATCTCCCCCACCCTCACATGCCTGCCGCCTTGGTGCTGCCGACCGTCTGGACCTTGCAGATGTTAGCCCTTCCGCATACAACTCCTCCTCCTCTACTTCCTCCACCTCCTCTTGTGCCACCACCTGACTCCGAATTCTGTTTAACATGTGCTCCAGCATGTAAATCACCGGAATAGTCATGCTGATAATGGCATCGTCAGCACTAAACATCTTCGTCGCCATTTCAAAACTGTGCAGAAGGGTGCATAGGTCCCTGATCTGAGACCACTCCTCCAGCGTGATTTGCCCCACCTCTGAATCTCGTTGGCCCAGGCTATACGTCAGAACGTATTGCACCAGGGCTTGTCGGTGCTGCCACAGTCGCTGCAACATGTGCAGAGTTGAATTCCACCGGGTAGGCACATCGCATTTTAGCCGGTGAAGTGGCAGGCCCAACGACTTCTGTAGAGATGTAAGTCGCTGAGCTGTGGGATGCGAACGGCGGAAGTGAGCACACAGCGACCGTGCCCTCTGCAGAAGGCCATCTAGTCTGGGATAGTGGGCTAAAAATTGCTGGACAACCAGGTTCAACACGTGAGCCATACAAGGCACGTGTGTGACATTGCCCCGGCGAAGGGCCGCACCCAGGTTTGCAGCATTGTCGCACACGGCCTTCCCTGGTTTCAGGTCCAGTGGAGACAACCATTCATGAAATTGGTTCTCCAGAGCTGACCACAACTCCTCAGCTGTGTGACTCACATTTCCCAGACATTTCAATGTAAAAACCGCCTGATGACGTTGAGCCCTACTGCCAGCATAGTAAGGAGGTGTGCAGGATCCCTTCTGCGCAGTTAGAAAGCTTGTGGCATGACCAGACAGGCTTTGGGTGCAGGTGGAAGACCGAGAGGAGGTTGAGGAGGCAGAAGCAGTGGAGGAACTTTGACATAAAGAGGATTGACGCACAACTCGTGGGGACGGCAAGACTTGGACAGCAGCCCCTTGTCCTGCTGTCACCATAGTTACCCAGTGCCCAGTCAGCGACATGTAACGCCCCTGTCCATGCCTACTCGTCCAAGTGTCTGTGGTGAAATGCACCCTGTCACACACAGAGTTTCTCAAAGAAGCGGTGATGTTGTGTGCGACATGCTGGTGGAGCGCAGGCACACCTTTCTTTGAGAAGTAGTGCCGACTGGGCATCTGGTACTGGGGCAGTGCGACGGACATAAGGTCTCGAAAATCCTCTGTGTCCACCAGGCGGAAAGGCAGCATTTCTGTAGCCAAGAGCTTGCAGATGGTGAAATTCAACCTCTTAGCTTTCTCATGGCTAGGAGGAAATGGTCTTTTACTTGTCCACATCTGAGGGACCGAGGGCTGGCTATTGTGCTTAGACGGGGTTGATAAGGGTGTCCTCGGCAAACTGCCGGTCTGTGAGGAAGATGCAGGCGGACATGTTAGGTGTCCTTGATCCAAAGGTGGTGCTATCGATGTCGGACAGCGCTCAACACCAGCTGGTGTTACCACCTCCAAAGAAAATGATGACCTGCCAATCACGCTGGCTGTTGCGGGTAAAGAGGTGGCAGGTCTGCGCCCCAAAACAGGTGTGACTGCTGTCCCCCCAGTCACAGAGGATGAAGAGGCCGCGGATGCACAAGATATGGCAGACGGTGATTGGCCCGGCCGGCTAGGCCGCATTGTAGCACACTGAGCTTCCCACTGCAACTTATGCTTCATGTCCATGTGCCGGTTCATGCATGAAGTACTCAAACTATGTATTTTTTGGCCTCTACTTAGCTTTTGCTGACAAATGTTACAGATAACACGAGTTGGGTCATCTTTATCGATCTGAAAAAATGCCCAGGCTATGCAAGGCTTAGCACCCATGAGACCTGAAGAGCCGCCACGACTTGTGGTGAGAGGCAGAGTTGTGTTTGAGGATGCAGTTGTTGACGTGCTTCCAGTACTATGTCTCTGTCCAGGAAGGCGCAACCTGACCTCGTCGTCACTAGTGTTGAGCCACCCCCGTAGTGTTCGGGTTCGGTTCGGTACGTCGAACACCGGGATGTTCGAGGAACTGTTCGTCGAACTGTTCGTCGAACACCTTAGAACACCGTCGAACACCGTTAAAACCAATGGCAGGCAAACAAAAACACATAGAAACACATAGAAAACACCTGCAAAGGTGTCCAAAAGCTGACAAACTGCTCAGAAGACACTCTCTTTAAAAAAGCCGGCCGGCAAATTCAGCAGCGGCATACACCGGTACCCGACAATTTAGACAAGAAGGAATAGAGCATCACACATAGATTAGATAGATAGAAACATGTCAGTCACATATATAAGAAGCACAGTGACAGTGTTGGTTACTGCACTTGTCATTTAGTGTAAAGGATTTATTAAAAAAAATATTAGTGTTTTCATGCACCGTCTCTTTAAAAAAGCCGGCCGGCAATTCAGCATCTGTACCCGACAATTTAGAACAGAAAGAATAGAGCATCACACATAGATTAGATAGATAGAAACATGTCAGTCACATATATAATAAGTACAGTGATAGTGTTGCTTACTGTACTTGTCATTTAGTGTAAAGGATTTATTTAAAAAAATAATAGTGTTTTCATGCACTGTCTCTTTAAAAAAGCCGGCCGGCAATTCAGCAGCGGTACCCGACAATTTAGAACAGAAAGATAGAGCATCACACATAGATTAGATAGATAGAAACATGTCAGTCACATATATAAGAAGTACAGTGATAGTGTTGGTTACTGTACTTGTCATTTAGTATTAAAATAAAGGATTTATTATTAAAAAAATTGGCGTGGGGTTCCCCTTAATTTTAGGCTCTAGCGGAGGTTAAGCAGACGGCTGGGGCAGATGTTTGAAGCCTGGGAAGGAGGTAATACCCACGGAGCTTCCCAGGCTACTAATATCAGCCCCCAGCTGAATACATAGCCTTTATTAGCTATTAAAATGGGGACCCCCCAAAAAAAATGACGTGGGGTCCCCCCTAATTTAATAGCTAGCAAAGGCTAGGCAGACAGCTGGGGGCTGATATTAATAGCCCAGGAAGGGAGCCATGAATATTGGCCCCCTCCCAGGCTAGAAACACCAGCCGTCAGCCACCCCAGAAATGGCGCATTCATAGGATGCGCCAATTCTGGCACTTAGCCTCGCTCTTCCACGCTGCCCTGGTGCGGTGGCAGGGGGTAATAGGGTTGGGGTTGATGTCAGCTTATAATGCCAGCTGACATCAAGCCCAGGTTAGTAATGGAGAGGCGTCTATAAGACACCCCCATTACTAACCCCATAGTCAAAGTTAAAAAAAACACAAACACCCAGAATAAAGTCCTTTAATTGAAATAAAGACACAATCCTTTATTGTTCTAAATTAAACCATACTTACCATCACGCCCATTCCAGCTGAAACCAACGATCTCCTGCAATAAAAGAAAAATAATAAAGCAACCTCATCCTTACCTTTCCATGGTTCCCACGACAGCTTCAGCTCTGCTACATCGAGATGACAGGCTGGATCGCAGCAGAACGCTGCCATCCAGCCTGTCATCCCGCAGACACTGAGAAGCGCAGGCTTGCTTGCGCTGCTCAGCGTCTCTCTGTGACGACATCCAGATGAGCCGAGTTCATGTCCAATGAACTCGGCTCACCTCATGCACGTCACTGACAGCGTGGGAAAATTCTCACGCTGAAGCGCTGATTGCAGGAGAATTTTCCCACGCTGTCAGTGACGTGCAGGAGGTGAGCTGAGTTCATTGGACATGAGCTCACCTCATGCACATCACTGACAGCGTGGGAGAATTCTCCTGCACTCAGCACTTCAGCGTGAGAATTTTCCCACGCTGTCAGTGACGTGCATGAGGTGAGCCGAGTTCATTGGACATGACCTCGGCTCATCTGGATGCCGTCACAGCGAGACAGTGAGGAGCGCAAGCATGCCTGCGCTTCTCAGTGTCTGCGGGATGACAGACTGGATGGCAGCGTTCTGCTGCGGTCCAGCCAGTCATCTCGATGTAGCAGAGCTGAAGCTGTCGTGGGAACCATGGAAAGGTAAGGATGAGGTTGGTTTATTATTTTTCTTTTATTGCAGGAGATCGTTGGCTTCAGCTGGAATGGGTGTGATGGTAAGTATGGTTTAATTTAGAACAATAAAGAATTGTGTCTTTATTTCAATTAAAGGACTTTATTCTGGGTGTTGTGTTTTTTTTAAATACTTTACTAGAAATTCATGGCGGTCATGTCTAATACTGGCGTGACCCCATGAATTTTGGGCTTGGGGCCAGCTGATAATACCAAGCTGGCCCTAACCCCTTTATTACCCAGTGAGCCACCGCACCAGGGCCCTGGATGAGTTGGGTACAGCGCCAGAAGATGGCGCTTCTATGAACGCGCCATTTTCCGGGGTGGCTGCGGACTGCAATTTGTAGCGGGGGGGGAGCCCAGAAAGCTTGGGCCTCCCTGCGCTGCAGATTCCAGCCCCCAGCTGCCTAGTTGTACCTGGCTGGACACAAAAATAGGGCGAAGCCCCACATACTTTTTTTTTAATTATTTCATGAAATTCATGAAATAATTAAGAAAAAAAGGCCTTCCCTATATTGTTGTGTCCGGCCAGGTACAAATAGGCAGCTGGTGGTTTGGGGGCAGCCCGTTCCTGCCTGCTGTACCTGGCTGGACACAAATATAGTGCGAAGCCCCACTTCAATTTTTTTAAATTATTTCAGGAAATTCATGAAATAATTTTAAAAAAATTGACGCGGGGCTTCGCACTATATTTGTGTCCAGCCAGGTACAGCAGGCAGGAACGGGCTGCCCCCAACCACCAGCTGCCTATTTGTACCTGGCCGGACACAACAATATAGGGAAGCCCTTTTTTTCTTAATTATTTCATGAAATAATTTAAAGAAAATTGACGTGGGGCTTCGCCCTGTTTTTGTGTCCAGCCAGGTACAACTAGGCAGCTGGGGGCTGGAATCCGCAGCGCAGGGAGGCCCAAGCTTTCTGGGCCACCCCCGCTGCAAATTGCAGTCCACAGCCACCCCGGAAAATGGCGCGTTCATAGAAGCGCCATCTTCTGGCGCTGTACCCAACTCATCCAGGGCCCTGATGCGGTGGCTCACTGGGTAATAAAGGGGTTAGGGCCAGCTTGGCATTATCAGCTGGCCCTAAGCCCGAAATTCATGGGGTCACGCCAATATTAGACATGACCACCATGAATTTCTAGTAAAGTATTTAAAAAAAACACAACACCCAGAAAAAAGTCCTTTAATTGAAATAAACACACAATTCTTTATTGTTCTAAGTTAAACCATACTTACCATCACGCCCATTCCAGCTGAAGCCAACGATCTCCTGAAATAAAAGAAAAATAATAAAGCAACATCATCCTTACCTTTCCATGGTTCCCATGACAGCTTCAGCTCTGCTACATCGAGATGACAGGCTGGACCGCAGCAGAACGCTGCCATCCAGCCTGTCATCCCGCAGACACTGAGAAGCGCAGGCTTGCTTGCGCTCCACAGTGTCTCTCTGTGAGGGCATCCAGATGAGCCGAGTTAATGTGCAATGAACTCGGCTCACCTCATGCACGTCACTGACAGCGTGGGAAAATTCTCCTGCACTCAGCGCTTCAGCGTGGGAGAATTCTCACACTGAAGCGCTGAGTGCAGGAGAATTCTCCCACGCTGTCAGTGACGTGCAGGAGGTGAGCTGAGTTCATTGGACATGAGCTCACCTTATGCACGTCACTGACAGCGTGGGAAAATTCTCCTGCACTCAGCGCTTCAGCGTGGGAGAATTCTCACGCTGAAGCGCTGAGTGCAGGAGAATTCTCCCACGCTGTCAGTGACGTGCAGGAGGTGAGCTGAGTTCATTGGACATGAGCTCACCTTATGCACGTCACTGACAGCGTGGGAGAATTCTCCTGCACTCACCGCTTCAGCGTGAGAATTTTCCCACGCTGTCAGTGACGTGCATGAGGTGAGCCGAGTTCATTGGACATGAACTCGGCTCATCTGGATGTCGTCACAGAGAGACGCTGAGCAGCGCAAGCAAGCCTGCGCTTCTCAGTGTCTGCGGGATGAGAGGCTGGATGGCAGCGTTCTGCTGCGGTCCAGCCTGTCATCTCGATGTAGCAGAGCTGAAGCTGTCGTGGGAACCATGGAAAGGTAAGGATGAGGTTGCTTTATTATTTTTCTTTTATTGCAGGAGATCGTTGGCTTCAGCTGGAATGGGCGTGACGGTAAGTATGGTTTAATTTAGAACAATAAAGGATTGTGTCTTTATTTCAATTAAAGGACTTTATTCTGGGTGTTTGTGTTTTTTTTAACTTTGACTATGGGGTTAGTAATGGGGGTGTCTTATAGACGCCTCTCCATTACTAACCTGGGCTTGATGTCAGCTGGCATTATAAGCTGACATCAACCCCAACCCTATTACCCCCTGCCACCGCACCAGGGCAGCGTGGAAGAGCGAGGCTAAGTGCCAGAATTGGCGCATCCTATGAATGCGCCATTTCTGGGGCGGCTGACGGCTGGTGTTTCTAGCCTGGGAGGGGGCCAATATTCATGGCTCCCTTCCTGGGCTATTAATATCAGCCCCCAGCTGTCTGCCTAGCCTTTGCTAGCTATTAAATTAGGGGGGACCCCACGTCATTTTTTTTGGGGGGTCCCCCATTTTAATAGCTAGTAAAGGCTATGTATTCAGCTGGGGGCTGATATTAGTAGCCTGGGAAGCTCCGTGGGTATGACCCCCTTCCCAGGCTTCAAACATCTGCCCCAGCCGTCTGCTTAACCTCCGCTAGAGCCTAAAATTAAGGGGAACCCCACGCCAATTTTTTTAATAATAAATCCTTTATTTTAATACTAAATGACAAGTACAGTAACCAACACTATCACTGTACTTCATATATATGTGACTGACATGTTTCTATCTATCTAATCTATGTGTGAAGCTCTATTCTGTCTGTTATAAATTGTCGGGTACAGATGCTGAATTGCCGGCCGGCTTTTTTAAAGAGACGGTGCATGAAAACACTATTATTTTTTTTGATAAATCCTTTACGCTAAATGACAAGTACAGTAAGCAACACTGTCACTGTACTTCGTATATATGTGGCTGACATGTTTCTATCTATCTAATCTATGTGTGAAGCTCTGTTCTGTCTGTTATAAATTGTCTGGTACCGCTGCTGAATTGCCGGCCGGCTTTTTTAAAGAGGCGGTGCATGAAAACACTATTATTTTTTTTGATAAATCCTTTACGCTAAATGACAAGTACAGTAAGCAGCACTTTCACTGTACTTCGTATATATGTGGCTGACATGTTTATATCTATCTAATCTATGTGTGAAGCTCTATTCTTTCGGTTCTAAATTGTCGGGTACAGGTGTATGCCGCTGCTGAATTGCCGGCTTTTCATGTTTCACTGTTGGCACTGTTCCCATCGATTTGGGCAATCACTGTAATGCCACAACCACCATGGCTGTGGCATTACAGTGAGTGGCAGACAATCCCTGCATGATTGGTGCTCTAAATAGCGCCAGACATGCAGGACACGCTTTTGGTGCAGGAACAGTTATCGAACATAACCTCGAACAGCCGAATTTTTTGCAAATCGTTCGGGTTAGTCGAACAACTCGAACACCGCCCAAAACAGCTCGAATTTGAGATTGGCGAACAGTTCTAGTCGAACACCGCTCATCTCTAGTCGTCACTAGCATCTTCCTCCACCTCCTCTGCTGACCTCATCTCTTGGCTGACTGTGGGTTGACAGTAAGTGGGATCTCCGACCTCATCATCATCACCCTGTGCGTTATCACACCCGTCGTCCTCAGAGCCAACCTGTTCCTGCCCTGACAAAAAACTAAAGTTGTCGCTCCAATCAGGTATTTGAGTCTTATCATCGTCTTCCTCATTGTCTCCACCAACAGGAGTTACAGTTTGGGAATGAGGGTCTACATTATGGTCAGAACCTTCTGCGTCTGGTCCTGGATCCGACTCATAAAGATTCTGGGCATCAGTGCAGATCATTTCCTCGTCTGGATTCACAGAAGCGCTGGAGTCGACCTCTGATTCCCAGGCTATAGTATGAGTAAACAGCTCTGCAGACTCAACCATCTGTTCTACCTCATACTCAGACGGGCAGCTGGAGATTTGGGAGCTGTGAGGAAGCAAGTGCGATTTGGGTGACACCTTTGAGGACTGGAGTATTTGTGATGTTGAAGTTGATGTGGAGGAGAGCCCACTTAAAGGAGCACTTGATATCCGTTGAAGCACCTGCTGTTTTTGTGCCTCATCTGGAATTTGTAGCGATTGGCGTGGCCGTAAGAAAGGGATCTTATCACATTGTCCGCTAAAAGAAGTAGACATTTTAGTTTGGCTGGAAGATGGTCTTTCTTCTGCAGATGTTACTGTTGCTTTAACACCTACCCCACGGACACAACCTTTTTTCCCCTTCCCAACACGCCTATTCCCCTTTCCACCAGCAGCAGGCCTTTTTCCACTCATTTTGGTGGTTAACTAATTCACAACTCTGGAGTTGTTTGCACAAAAAAACAATGGATGGTAACCGAGCAGAGCTGAGTGGCCAAACTGTGGTATTAGGCCAAAACTATTGGCTGGGTTAGATGCAGAAAAAAATTATTTTGAATTTGCAACCTGATGGAGGTCAGTATAGGTGGACTAATACAAATAGTCCCACACACTGCTACAAGCCCAAATATTTTTTCAGAGCTAAATGAAGAAAAAAATTATTTTTAATTTGCAACCTGATGGAGGTCAGTATAGATGGACTAATAGACCAAGTCCCACACACTGCTAGAAGCCCAAATATTTTTTCAGAGCTAGATGCAGAAAAAAATTATTTTTAATTTGCAACCTGATGGAGGTCAGTATAGATGGACTAATAGACCAAGTCCCACACACTGCTAGAAGCCCAAATATTTTTTCAGAGCTAGATGCAGAAAAAAATTATTTTTAATTTGCAACCTGATGGAGGTCAGTATAGATGGACTAATAGACCAAGTCCCACACACTGCTAGAAGCCCAAATATTTTTTCAGAGCTAGATGCAGAAAAAAATTATTTTTAATTTGCAACCTGATGGAGGTCAGTATAGATGGACTAATAGACCAAGTCCCACACACCGCTAGAAGCCCAAATATTTTTTCAGAGCTAGATGCAGAAAAAAATTATTTTTAATTTGCAACCTGATGGAGGTCAGTATAGATGGACTAATAGACCAAGTCCCACACACTGCTAGAAGCCCAAATATTTTTTCAGAGCTAGATGCAGAAAAAAAATATTTTTAATTTGCAACCTGATGGAGGTCAGTATAGATGGACAAATAGACCAAGTCCCACACACCGCTAGAAGCCCAAATATTTTTTCAGAGCTAGATGCAGAAAAAAATTATATTCAATTTGCAACCTGCTGGAGGTCAGTATAGAAGGACTAATAGAACAAGTCCCACACACTGCTAGAAGCCCAAATATTTTTTCAGAGCTAAATGAAGAAAAAAATTATTTTTAATTTGCAACCTGATGGAGGTCAGTATAGATGGACTAATAGACCAAGTCCCACACACTGCTAGAAGCCCAAATATTTTTTCAGAGCTAGATGCAGAAAAAAATTATTTTTAATTTGCAACCTGATGGAGGTCAGTATAGATGGACTAATAGACCAAGTCCCACACACTGCTAGAAGCCCAAATATTTTTTCAGAGCTAGATGCAGAAAAAAATTATTTTTAATTTGCAACCTGATGGAGGTCAGTATAGATGGACTAATAGACCAAGTCCCACACACTGCTAGAAGCCCAAATATTTTTTCAGAGCTAGATGCAGAAAAAAATTATTTTTAATTTGCAACCTGATGGAGGTCAGTATAGATGGACTAATAGACCAAGTCCCACACACCGCTAGAAGCCCAACTATTTTTTCAGAGCTAGATGCAGAAAAAAATTATATTCAATTTGCAACCTGCTGGAGGTCAGTATAGAAGGACTAATAGAACAAGTCCCACACACTGCTAGAAGCCCAAATATTTTTTCAGAGCTAAATGAAGAAAAAAATTATTTTTAATTTGCAACCTGATGGAGGTCAGTATAGATGGACTAATAGACCAAGTCCCACACACTGCTAGAAGCCCAAATATTTTTTCAGAGCTAGATGCAGAAAAAAATTATATTCAGTTTGCAACCTGATGGAGGTCAGTATAGATGGACTAATAGAATGATGCTATGCCCAAAAGATTTTACTTCACTAGGTGCAGTAAAAAAATTGGTATTCTATACACAGGTGTTATATCTTGCAACACAGATAGGCTACTCCACTGACTAACACACTCTGCAATAGGCCAAAAAGGATTAGCTTTGCTAGATTCAGCCAAATGCTGTGAAAAAAACTTGCACAGCACTGGCACAGACCTGCCTGGCAAAAACTGATAGGAACTCATGTAACCTAGTCCTGAAAAGGACTCCAATTACAATTAGTCTTTACTCCCACAACCTATCTATTTAAGAGCACAGACCTCCCTGATAAAAGTCGAAGGAAATGCTGTAACCTAGTCCTTAAAAGGACTGCAATCACAACTATTCCCTACTCCCAAGCTATCTGTATATTTGTGCGAAAATTGGCTTGAAATTAACAAGGTATAGCGCACACAGCAACAGCGGTGCCGTCTAACACGCAGCTGCAGCAGTGAGAAAATGGTGGCGACGGGGAAAATGGCTTGGTCTTATAGGGCAAGGACATGTGACATACACTGCCAATGACACATGCCCTTGCTTGTGTGAAAAAAAGCACTTCGCTCCGTGTGTGCGCTGCTGATAGGCTGACAGATTGCACCTCCCCACTGCAAATGCGGGAAAGAGAAAAAAAAATGGAGATCTTCATTGTTCCTGCAGAGATCCATCCCCTGCCCCTCCCCCCACCCCGCTGTACACTCAAACTGCGTATTAACATTAATTTTCATCATTACTGAGAAAAAATCCAGTTATGATTTTGGTGCACGAACAGTTATCGAACATAACCTCGAACAGCCGAATTTTTCTCAAATTGTTCGTGTTCGCCGAACGGCTCGAACACCGCCCAAAACAGCTCGAATTTGAGATTGGCGAACAGTTCGAGTAGAACAACGCTCATCTCTAGTAGTAACACTGGTACAAAGGCTGGTGTGTTCGTCATCTTGCAACAGAAACTGTAGAAAGAAGTACTGAGTTTGCCATGTAGGCACCACATTCACGAGCTAAGAGTGTTTGATTAATTGTGGCCGGCATCAACAGGTCCAAATATAAAGTTGTTCAAGAGATTTTCGGCTGCCAGAAATTAACTGGATGAAGCCAAGTTTTCAGCTGGAATGAAAGATGACCTAGTTTCAATTGAGCTAAGCCCACTTAAGGAGTGTCTAGTTGAATGTTGCACCAACCAGCTTGCACAATACCATCCAAGAGATGATTACAACGAATTGTTAACACTGACACTCCTGTTCCTTGGTTTGCTGGCAAACCCAGATGTACACATGAACACTCCAGACGCCAACCATCGGGCCCGATGGATGGCCAAAGTGATATACGCTCTGAAGATCTTCATGTTTCGTCACCAATTTCGTTTAACTTTGACAGAGTTAAAAAATCTCCGGGAATTTTGCACTGTCCACTTATACTTGAAGGCTTGGTACCTCTGTCAGATCTCAGTCACATCGGTGCAAAATGACTTGACATTACTGCAAGAACTCGTAGAATACAAAGGAATCAACGCACCTGTTGCTGAGGCAGCAATAAAAACTTTCAACACACACCTGTGGTACCTCAGTGAGATTATGGTGGGTCTGTCTTTTTTTGACGGTGAGGTTCCAACTGCAGAAAAGGTTGAAATGGTAGTTGCTCTGCAGAAGGAAGGCAACGATGTCTGCTAAACTCGCATGCAACGTGCTGAAGGCCTTGTGTCACACAAGAAGCTTCATCACTTCATGTCATCCAACATAAAATAACTGTTTGTTGCACTGAATATAAACCAAGATTTTCTTCATCAAGATTCTTGTCTGTGGCACACTAATGCAAGTTACATTGATGCATCCTCAAAAGTTGCCGGATTGAAAATTGTGAATGATGCCGGCGAATGCTCCTTTGTGCTGTTTGAAGATTTCCATTGAAGAAGCACTCATCACCTCGCGTGCCCGCCCTTTCCACTCATTGATCACCCTAACTGTCAAATGGTCTATAGCGGTCTTGGTCCCTGGTGGTTATTAAAGTATGTTTTTTTCTGAAACACCACAGCATTTCAGAGTCAAACATACCTGGCTGAGATCTTACAGCCAATGCCTGATACAAGCTGGCCCCGGATTGGGCAGTATGTATCAGGTGTTAGGTTCACTTTAACAAAGGATAATGGTAGGTCTAGATCAGGGATTTCTAACTCAAACACACAGAGGGCCAAAATGAAAAACTTGGACAAAGTCGCGGGCTAACAAGTATACAGTATAATGAGCTTCACAAACTCCTCCTTACAGAATAATTGCCCCCACATAGTCCTCCATACAGAATAATATGCTTCCCATACTCCCCATGCTCCCCATACTACTCCATATAGTATTATGGGCCCCACATAGTCCTCCATACAGAATATTGGCCCCACATAGTCCTCCATATAGAAGAATGGCCCCACATAGGGGTGGTGGTTATGGTGTCACGGGCCAAATAAAACCACCCTGTGGACCAGATTTGGCCCACGGGCCAGAATTTGACATTTGTAGTCTAGATGTAGACCCTTTTCCACAGAGTATTTCACCACAAATCCACTGCAAAATGCTCATTCTTCATATTCTTGTTATATGTGGAATTTACTCCAGATTTAATCCTACACACTGCAAAAGGTGAAAATTTGCTGCATTTCTGCCATAGGTAAAGCATGTTGGAAATTTGGAAAGGTACAGCATGCTTTTGTCTCAACACAGAGGTCATAGAATCATAGAATGTTAGAGTTGGAGGGGACCTCCAGGGTCATTGTGTCCAACCCCCTGCTCAATGCAGGATTCACTGCTCAATGCAGAGGTGTTCCTCTGTGAAACTTGACTCATATTTTCAGTGCGGAACTTAACATTGTCCATTGTCTGTTTTGTGTTGCAGCTTGGCACCATTGGCACTATTCAAATTATATCCAATTAGTCAGACATTTATATAGTGTCTTCATTTTACAACCAATCAGAGCTCAGCATTTCATTTTTAAACAGGTCTGTCAAAATTAAAGTTGCACTGTGATTGTATTTACCACTAAGACACTTTTTCTTTCATATAGTCTTGATAACTCAGACCCATTATTTATTTTGTTAGATTTTCCTTCGATTCAGAGGCTTCATAAACAGCATTATCTAGAAGAAATTAACTGAAGATTCTCACTATTCAATGAGCATGACCAGCTGGAAACTTCTGAGTAAATGAGAGATGCAAGAGTATATGTTTTAGACAATGCACAGTTTCAGACGATAGTGGCACTTGGGAATCTCTCCTTGGATATGCACTCATGCTTGGATGATATGTCTGAAGATTTTACACACACCTGCCTTAAATTACATTTCAGCGGTACACAGTTTATATAAGAATTATAAAGCAATTCTGTTGCTCTCTGTGTGAATGCCAGATCTTTGACAGAAGAGAAACGACACTTTTTTTTATTAAATACCCCAATTGCAGAGATCCCATATGCAACATGGAGCAATTCAGGTCACTTGAACAGGTTCAGGATAGCATGATAACACATTTTAAGTTACAATAGTTATATACAGTACAGACCAAAAGTTTGGACACACATATATAATTCCACATGTGTTAATTCATAGTTTTGATGCCTTCAGTGTGAATGTACAATTTTCAAAGTCATGAAAATACAAAAATACAGAAAAATCTTTAAATGAGAAGGTGTGTGCAAACTTTTGGTCTATACTGTATATATTCTGCACGAGTGGGAATTGAGAACTATATATATGGTATACATGATTCAGCTTATTAGTACCTAAGTATGCAAAATATGTAATTAGCAAATGACATGTATTATATTTAAGACTCATAGTAAAGGCGTAAAATGTAACCGTAGCTCCCCCCAGAGGAAAAAAAAATCCTTTAGAGATGAGCAATTTGATTTGCCGGACCCTAGCTCAGCAGCCATATCAATATTTCTTGGCCTTCGGACAGGAGCTCTGCGAGTAACCTTATACTGTAACATACCTGGCGGCGTCCTGCATAGTGATCCATCTCCCACTTGATTTCCAGTCCAGACTGCCACTCTGGCTTCTTTCCATACTGTCTGCTTTGCTCTGCTCTGGCTGCTTAGGGCGACGCGCGATGAACTTCCTGTTTCTTGTAGCTGCTGTAGACACACCCCTGATGCGTCCTCAGCCTATTGCTGTCTGTCACCTGGTATTTTAACCAGCTCCTCCTTGGAATCCATGCCTGAGCATCTTGTTCTGTCAGTTGGCTTCTGGTCAATGATGTGTCAGGTCCTGTCTATGTTTCCTGCCTTGCGGTATCAGTTCCCGTGTCTGAACTGTGTCCTGTCTGTGCTCTCTAGCCAGCTGTCTTTCTGCCGTTCCTGGAGGCTGTAATTCCAGGCCCGTGTGAACACGCTCTTAGCCTGTTCCTTCTGCCCTCTAGGGGCAGCATACCTAGATCTGTTGTCTGTGTCTTTTTCCAGTGTCTGTTCCTGCCCTAACTATCTTCCAGCCTGTTTCCCGTTTCTCTCTACGCCCATATCTTCCCTTTTTCTGCAGAGTCTGAACTCGTACCTAACTCCTGCTCATTGTCACTGGACTTCCGTTTGTGAGTTTGTGGTCCACTCGCTACTTCATTGCAAGTACCCTGTGGGTATCTGGTTCTGCCTTTCCCTTCCAGTCTGTTC
The DNA here is from genome assembly GCF_046119375.1 of Phyllobates terribilis. Taxonomy (NCBI): domain Eukaryota; kingdom Metazoa; phylum Chordata; class Amphibia; order Anura; family Dendrobatidae; genus Phyllobates; species Phyllobates terribilis. The sequence goes on along the minus strand of NW_027362764.1, from coordinate 152,568,391 downwards.
CGTGTGAACAGAGCCCTGTCCCCTCTGCTCTGCCTTGCTCTCCGCTCCGGCGGTTCTTGCCTGCTCTGCCTTGCTCTCCGCTCCGACGGTTCTTGCCTGCTCTGCCTTGCTCACCGCTCCGGCGGTTCTTGCCTGCTCTGCCTTTGCTCACCACTCCGGTGGTTCTTGCCTGCTCTGCCTTTGCTCACCGCTCCGGCGGTTCTTGCCTGCTCTGCCTTTGCTCACCGCTCCGGCGGTTCTTGCCTGCTCTGCCTTGCTCACCGCTCTGGCGGTTTCTGCCTGCTCTGCCTTTTCTCACTGCTCCGGCAGTCTCGCTCTGCTCTGTCCCTTTGCTCAATGCTCCGGCAGTCTCGCTCTGCTCTGACCCTTTGCTCACTGCTCCGGCAGTCTCGCTCTGCTCTGACCCTTTGCTCACTGCTCCGGCAGTCTCGCTCTGCTCTGACCCTTTGCTCACTGCTCCGGCAGTCTCGCTCTGCTCTGACCCTTTGCTCACTGCTCCGGCAGTCTCGCTCTGCTCTGACCCTTTGCTCACTGCTCCGGCAGTCTCGCTCTGCTCTGACCCTTTGATCACCACTCTGGCGGCCTCGTCCTGCTCCACTCTCGCTCACCGCTCCCGGCGGTCTCGTCTTGCTCTGCTCTTGCTCTCCGCTCCGGGCGGCCTCACTCTGCTGTGTTTGTCCACCACATCTGCGGTTCTGTTCCTGAGTCCCAGTCTGTGCTGGGTCCTATCCACTCTGTGCTCCAACCTGTCGTACCTGCCAGTACCTCCCTGCCTGCATACCAGTCGTGCTTACCAGCATCCACCTGCCTGCATACCGGCCATACCTGCCAGTACCTCCCTGTTTGCATACCAGTCGTGCTTGCCAGCATCCACCCGTCTGCATACCAGCCGTGTCTGCCTATACCCACCAGTCTGTGTGCCAGCCTAACCTGCCTGTTCCTGTATTCCCTGGTGTGGGTCAACAGCCGTGTCCGGGGTCTGACCTGGAGTAGCACCTGGTCCCTCTGCTCGGTTCCTCCTTGGTGCACTGGCGTCGTATGCCGTCGTGCGACCTTGGTCGGATCGGGTGGATACTTAGTTACACCCCTCCAGGCATTCACTCTCCGGTACGGTCCAGTGGAATCACTACATATACACGCACATGCCAGTCAGTCCGGGCGTGTGCATTACAGCATGCTCAGGCCATGGTTCCCGTTGAGCCCCACGGCCTTCGCTCTCTGAGACGTTTTCCAGCGAATACGTGCATCTAGAAGAAATTTTTTTTTTTTTTGCTACAAGCTGAGTTCCAGGCAAATAGTGTTGAGCCACCCCCGTAGTGTTCGAGTTCGGCTCAGTTCGTCGAACACCCGTATGTTCGACGAACTGTTCGTCGAACTGTTCGACGAACACCTTCGAACACCGTTAAAACCAACGGCAGGCAAACAAAAACACATAGCAACACATAGAAAACACATAGAAAACACTTCAAAGGTGTCCAAAAGCTGACAAACTGCTCAGAAGACACAACTAACACATGGAAAAGTGACAAGTACATATAGTCATGTGAAAAGAAAAGAGGTGGAAGAGTAAAAGGAGGGGGAGACACAGATATAGGCATGTCATGCCCTTCTAAAACCAAAAAAGTGCGAAGCCGACACGGCCAGTCCGTTCCTGCCCGTGCGACCTCCGTGTCGCCGTGTTTGTGCCAGAGCTGCGGTGGACCCTGACGGCCTGCACCACTCTCCCAATACTGGTTCCTGTCCGCTGGTGGGTCGAGCGAGCCCCCCTGCGGTGGAGGCAGATCTAAGCTTTTTCATTTAAATTGTCTCTCTAATTTGAATGAGTGCACTTTAAATCCTTTTACAAGGATCTATTAGAGGGAAAGTCTGATGCCAGCAGCTGCGGGAGTTCCTGCTCCAGTAGCGTCCACTAAAGCTGCTGCAGTTAAAAAACTTTTATAAGGATCGAGCTTGGCGGTCCACCGCAAGGCGTCCTACCGCCAGTCCCAGCCCCTGTGCCTTGGGGTGCCTCCCGATGCTCTACACTGAGTATCCCGGGGGCCCGAAGCATTTCCTTTGAAAAAATTAAGTGTCCAAACTACAGGTGGTGTAGTTTGCTTAACAGCTGGGATAATCCGCTGACTAGCAGACACTGCTACTAGGCACAAAGTATTTCCTGGGCTAGATGCAGTTAAAAGTTTGTAATTAGATACTCTCGTTGGATGCTGAGAAAGCATTCCATAGAGTCTTCTGGCACGCCATATATTATTCTCTTAAAAAGCTTAGGGTAGGGGTCTAGGGGACCCTTTTATAGCCCTGTATACCCTTTTATCACGGCCCTGTATTGCAATACGTCACCTAGGCTGAAGATAAATGGAACTGTAGCACCCCGAGGGCTCGGTTGCTACAGACGTATTGCACCTCACTCAGAGGTGTGATATCTCACTCTCAGGTAAGGATGGAGTGTGGATCAGGACCCCGACACCTGCATGCATTACACCACATTGCCGTGGGGCAGGGCAACCAATATGCCCCTGAGATGGGCACGACAGTCCCTGTCCCTGGCTGGAGTGGGGGGAGGGAACACCGAGGAAGGGGAACCCTGTAGTGCAGGAGCAGGGAGGAAGCAGTTCCTGGGTGCATTGAAAAGGAAGTATAAAAGGTGGGCACCATCTTAGTTCAGTGCAGAGAAGTCTGAGCAGAAGTGACAGGGAGCAAGGGCTCTGCATGAGCTCTGCTCCGGAGGCGGGACTAGTAACAGAGGCCCAGGCCTGGAAGAGGGAGAAGGAAGGAAGAGGAGCGGAGAAGGCTCCAGGAACGAGGAACGAAGGGATTCCAGGGGTGCGGATGGGTGAGTCGCCACCGCACGCCCGAATCCACCTGCGTGGAGGGGTCAGGCCAAAGGGGGAGACCGGTTCCCGAAACTAGTGGAGGCGGGAAACGACCCTCAGCTAGAAACCGGAGGCTGTGACATTTTATGTGGCACAGCCCCTCGCTACACCCGCTAGGAAGGCACCACATAGGGTCAGGGAAACTGACGCCAAGTTTACAAAGAGGAGGCCCGAGGCAGCCGGACAGAAGCGTGGTCACAGGTGGGGTAAGAAAGGCCAGAGAAAGGATACACAAAGGGGGTCCTTTGAAGCACTCCAAAGTTATCTGGGAGTTGGCCGACCCCTCACCTGGTGAGCACAGTACGACGTGGGCAGCCGTTACCTGCAGAAGTGGTCTGGATAATAAGAACTGTGAGTAAAGGCCCTGGACTGCATCACTGACTCCGTGTCGTTACTGCTGCTGCCCTGCACCATCACCCCCATCCTCCGCATACACTGCCCTGAGGCTATACTCCTCCCATGGGGAGTTATACTACGCTCTGCTGCACCCACAACACCAGCCTCAGCGGTCTGCCCTGCAGCGGCGGTTCACTCTGACCGCAATCCCAGGGGAGGCGTAGTCGGACATTTAAACATCAAAACCACAAAAATAGTTCCGCCACTGTTTTGACCACCCTGAGCCACGGAAACGGGTCGCCGCCATGGAGACTACAACCCCCAGCATCCACCAAAAAGGGTCCAGCTCCGGGTGTCCCAAGGCCCAGGGGGTGCGTCAGAACATTTTCATCACCTTTCATAATCACCAATGGGACAAGGCAGGGATGTCCTCTGTCCCCTCACTTATACAACCTAGTGACGGAGCACCTGCTCTCATCAATTCGCCATAACCCCAATATTAGGTGGATTGAGGTGGGAGGCACCGAGTACAAGTGCTCTGCATTTGCTGATGATGTCCTAGTATATATCACTCAATCACATATATCCATCCCTGCTGTTATGGCTGAAATAGATCACTTTGTTACATGGTCAAATTTTAAAATCAATGCAGCGAAGTCTGAGGCCCTCGATGTTTCCCTCCCCAAATCCATACAGGATTCCATCCAGTCCAACTTTCCCTTAGCCTGGCCCTCACAGGGTATTAAATACTTAGGAATTCGTATTCATAGAGACCTCTCCCGTCTATGTTATCTTAATTTTGGGCCCTTTATTGAACAACTCCATACAGACCACGGTTGGCAAGTTAGAACTGTAAGATTCACTACGTGAACCACTGGTGTTTTGTGGAAAAGCACATGTACACTGTGTTCCAAATTATTATGCAAAAAGAGTTTAGGAGTGATAAGGTAAGAATTTTTTTGTTTGTCAGTTAAACTCACTGATGGTGATGTGTGTCAGGGCTCTTTATATCACTGTAAGCAATTGCAGACACCTGTGCTAATTAGTTTGGCAGGTGTGTCCAATGAAAGGCAAGACTACTTAAGAAGGCTGTCCCACATTATTAAGCAGCCTACATTTTCTGCCAAAATGGGAAAGAAAAAGGATGTGTCGGCTGCTGAGAAGCAACAAATTGTGGAGTGTTTAGGTCAAGGCATGACTGCAATCAACATTGCCAAGACATTTCATCCTCATCATCGCACAATCATGAAGTATAACCTACAAAAGACAAAAAATATCTCATACCCTACCATCATTATATATAAATGTAAAGCAAAGTTGCATAATAAATATAGGGTACTTAGTGAACTATTTTTGATCAAAAAAAGTATACAAGCCATCCCACCAGCGGCAAGGTGACCCTAAATTGGGACGGTACCTATACTGTCTATATTAAAAACCTTACTGTATATCAAAGTTGAAGTAATGCATATAAAAGGGTAGACAAATAGGACCGGGTCCCAACTCCAGACCACCTAGGCCCGTGGTAAGCTACATATACTAATCAGCTCAACAAAGGGGATGCCACACCCTTAAATTGCACAGAATGCAAACAAGACAAAAAACCAAGCAATGTGAACTGAGGTCTAAGATGGTAGACATGCAAGAAATAGGAGCATGTTCACACTAGCAAAAAGAAGCAAAACCTACAAAAGACAAAAAATATATCTCATACCCTACCATCATTATATATAAATGTAAAGCAAAGTTGCATAATAAATATAGGGTACTTAGTGAACTATTTTTGATCAAAAAAAGTATACAAGCCGTCCCACCAGCGGCAAGGTGACCCTAAATTGGGACGGTACCTATACTGTCTATATTAAAAACCTTACTGTATATCAAAGTTGAAGTAATGGCTAGACAAATAGGACCGGGTCTAGGTGGTCTGGAGTTGGGACCCGGTCCTATTTGTCTACCCTTTTATATGCATTACTTCAACTTTGATATACAGTAAGGTTTTTAATATAGACAGTATAGGTACCGTCCCAATTTAGGGTCACCTTGCCGCTGGTGGGACGGCTTGTATATTTTTTTTGATCAAAAATAGTTCACTAAGTACCCTATATTTATTATGCAACTTTGCTTTACATTTATATATAATGATGGTAGGGTATGAGATATTTTTTGTCTTTTGTAGGTTTTGCTTCTTTTTGTTAGTGTGAACATGCTCCTATTTCTTGCATGTCTACCATCTTAGACCTCAGTTCACATTGCTTGGTTTTTTGTCTTGTTTGCATTCTGTGCAATTTAAGGGTGTGGCATCCCCTTTGTTGAGCTCATTAGTATATGTAGCTTACCACGGGCCTAGGTGGTCTGGAGTTGGGACCCGGTCCTATTTGTCTACCCTTTTATATGCATTACTTCAACTTTGTTATACAGTAAGGTTTTTAATATAGACAGTATAGGTACCGTCCCAATTTAGGGTCACCTTGCCGCTGGTGGGACGGCTTGTATACTTTTTTTGATCAAAAATAGTTCACTAAGTACCCTATATTTATTATGCAACTTTGCTTTACATTTCTATATAATGATGGTAGGGTATGAGATATTTTTTGTCTTTTGTAGGTTTTGCTTCTTTTTGCTAGTGTGAACATGCTCCTATTTCTTGCATGTCTACCATCTTAGACCTCAGTTCACATTGCTTGGTTACAATCAAGAAGTATGTAGCTGATTCACAGTACACACGTGTGCGTGCTGATAAGGGAAAATTGAGGACTCTTTCCTACAGGCAATTACGTCAGGTTAAAAGAGCAGCGGCAAAAAAGCCTTGTCATAGCAGCAGACAAGTTTTTGAAGCTGCTGGTGCCTCCAACGTCCCCCGAACAGCAAGATGCAGGGTCCTTCAGAGGTTTGCAACTGTGCGTAAGCCATCCTGTCGACCTCCTCTATCCACTGTACACAAGCAGAAACGGCTCCAGTGGGCCAAAGAATACATGAAGACTGACTTCAAAACTGTTTTGTTCACCGATGAGTGCTGTGCAACGCTCAATAGTCCAGATGGATGGAGTGGAGGATGGCTGGTTGATGGACACCCCATGCAAACACGGCTACGACGCCAACAAGGAGGAGGTGGAGTAATGTTTTGGGCTGGAATCATGGGGAGAGAGATTGTCGGCCCCTTTAGGATCCCTGAAGGGGTAAATATGAACTCCATAATGTATGTGGAGTTTCTCAAACAGCATTTCCTGCCATGGATCAAGAAGAAGAACCGTGTGTTCCGCAGCAAGATCATTTTCATGCATGATAATGCACTGTCTCATGCTGCACATAACACATCTGCATCTCTGGCTGATATGTGCATAAAAGGGGACAAACTTATGGTGTGACCCCAATGCTTCCCTAACCTCAACCCCATTGAGAACCTCTGGAGCATCATCAAAAGGAGTGTCTATGATGGCAGGAGGCAGTTCACATCTAAGCAACAGCTCTGGGAGGGTATTCTGTCCTCATGCAAAACAATTGAAGCAGAAACCATCCAAAACCTGACAAATTCAATTGACGAGAGAGTTCAGAAGCTCCTTTCCAACAAGGAGTCCTATGTGCAAATGTAACATCACCTAGAATAAAGTTTTGAGTTGAAAACTGTTTGATTTCAGTTTCTAATAACCTGCTAATGCTTATAATTTCTAAAATGACCTTTTTTTTGTTCTTTATTAAAATAAAAAGGTTGATCGAAGAGTGTGGGGGATCTAAGAGTGTGGCAACCCAGTAGTCAGGATTATTTCGAATTCTGACAATCTGAGGGTCATGTTGCAAGTAGTGCAGCAAGAAGGCACTCATGTGTCTTGCGCATCTGGTAGCCCCAAAATTATTTTCCGGGCTATATGCAGCTAAAAATTATTATTAATTTGAAAGCTGGTGGAGCTTAGTATAGATGGTCTAATAGAATCAGTACTGCAAACTGCTACAAGGCCCAAATTATTTTCCAGCCAAGATACAGATAAACATGATTAGTAATTTTAAATCTGGTGGAGTTTAGTATAGATGGCCTAATAGAATCAGTACTGCACACTGCTTCAAGGCCCAAATTATTTTCCAGCCAAGATACAGACAAACATGATTAGTAATTTGAAAGCTTAAAACGGTTGGTGTGGTGATTTTAACAAATCATCAAGCTTTTACTCTCCCCAGGATGACACAGGGGTAGAAAAGTCATTTCGGATCCATGATTTGGTCATCTTTATGAACGTGAGTCTGTCTACATTATCAGTGGAGAGCCGCGTGCGCTTATTTGTCAGCACACCACCAGCAGCGCTGAACACACGTTCAGACAGAACGCTGGCTGCGGGGCATGACAAGATCTCCAAGGCGTAAGTGGCTAGCTCCGGCCATTTATCCAGATTGGAAGCCCAAAAAGAGCAAGGGTCCAGTGACACAGTCATGGCTTCAATGTTTACTTGGAGATACTCCTGTACCATCGTCTCTAGGCGTTGACTATGTGTCAGACTTCTTGTCTCCTGTGGCCTTGCATAGGATGGGCTAAAAAAGTGGTGAAATGATTCTGCAAAATTGATGTTACCAGCAGATACTGTGTTTCGATTACGGTTTGAGTGCTGAACACTCGACGCTCCCACGGTTGGCAATTTGGAACTGTGAGATTCACTACATGCACCACTGGTGTTTTGTGGAAAAGCACATGTAATATTATGCAACAGTCTCTGCTGATACTCCTGCATGCGTGCATCCCTTTCTATGGCAGGAATAATTTCTGCAAATTTACTTTTGTACCGGGGATCTAACAGTGCAGCAACCCAGTAGTCAGGATTATTTCTAATTCTCACCATTCGAGGGTCATGTTGAAGGTAGTGCAGCAAGAAGGCACTCATGTGTCTTGCGCATCCAGGAGCACCAAGTCTCTGTTGTGTTGGTGGCGAGGTAACAATCATGCTTCCTTCCTCTGTCCTCTCCCCCCAACCTCGCACAACAGAAATATGATCAAGGTCTCCCTCATCTGATGAGTCTTCCATCAGTTCGTCCTCCACTTCTTTCTGGGCTCCTGCACCTTCCTCACTAGTTTGGCTGCTACCATGCGCCCTGGTAAAACCATCTCCCCCACCCTCACATGCCTGCCGCCTTGGTGCTGCCGACCGTCTGGATCTTGCAGCTGTTAGCCCTTCCGCATACAACTCCTCCTCCTCTACTTCCTCCACCTCCTCTTGTGCCACCACCTGACTCCGAATTCTGTTTAACATGTGCTCCAGCATGTAAATCACCGGAATAGTCATGCTGATAATGGCATTGTCAGCACTAAACATCTTCGCTGCCATTTCAAAACTGTGCAGAAGGGTGCATAGGTCCCTGATCTGAGACCACTCCTGCAGTGTGATTTGCCCCACCTCTGGATCTTGTTGGCCCAGGCTATACGTCAGAACGTATTGCACCAGGGCTTGTCGGTGCTGCCACAGTCGCTGCAACATGTGCAGAGTTGAATTCCACTGGGTAGGCACATCGCATTTTAGCCGGTGAAGTGGCAAGCCCAACGACTTCTGTAGAGATGTAAGTCGCTGAGCTGCGGGATGCGAACGGCGGAAGTGAGCACACAGCGACCGTGCCCTCTGCAGAAGGCCATCTAGTCCGGGACAGTGGGCCAAAAATTGCTGGACAACCAGGTTCAACACGTGAGCCATACAAGGCACGTGTGTGACATTGCCCCGGCGAAGGGACGCACCCAGGTTTGCAGCATTGTCGCACACGGCCTTCCCTGGTTTCTGTAGCCAAGAGCTTGCAGATGGTGAAATTCAACCTCTTAGCTTTCTCATGGCTAGGAGGAAATGGTCTTTTACTTGTCCACATCTGAGGAATCGAGGGCTGGCTGTTGTGCTTAGACGGGGTTGAGAAGGGTGTCTCCGGCAAACTGCCGGTCTGTGAGGAAGATGCAGGTGGACATGTTAAGTTGCCTTGATCCAAAGGTGGTGCTATCGATGTCGGACAGTGCTGAACACCAGCTGGTGTTTCCACCTCCAAAGAAAATGATGACCTGCCAATCACGCTGGCTGTTGCGGGTAAAGAGGTGGCAGGTCTGCGTCCCAAAACAGGTGTGACTACTGTCCCCCCAGTCACAGAGGATGAAGAGGCCGCGGATGCACAAGATGTGGCAGACGGTGGTTGGCCTTGCCGGCTAGGCTGCATTGTAGCACAGTGAGCTTCCCACTGCAACTTATGCTTCATATCCATGTGCCGGTTCATGCATGAAGTACTCAAACTATGGATTTTTTGGCCTCTACTTAGCTTTTGCTGACAAATGTTACAGATAACACAAGTTGGGTCATCTTTATCGATCTGAAAAAATGCCCAGGCTATGCAAGGCTTAGTACCCATGCGACCTGAAGAGCCACCACTACTTGTGGTCAGAGGCAGAGTTCTCTTTGAGGATGCAGTTGTTGACGTGCTTCCAGTACTACGTCTCTGTCCAGGAAGGCGCAACCTGACCTCGTCGTCACTAGCATCCTCCTCCACCTCCTCTGCTGACCTCATCGACTGGTTGACTGTGGGTTGACAGTAAGTGGGATCTCCAACCTCGTCATCATCACCCTGTGTGTTATCACACCCGTCGTCCTCAGAGCCAACCTCTTCCTGCCCTGACAAAAAGCTAAAGTTGTCGCTCCAATCATGTATTTGAGTTTCATCATCGTCTTCCTCATTGTCTCCACCAAAAAGAATTACAGTTTGGGAACTTGGGTCGACATTATGGTCAGAACCTTCTGCGTCTGGTCCTGGATCCGACTCATAAAGATTTTGGGCATCAGTGCAGATCATTTCCTCGTCTGGATTCACAGAAGCTCTGGAGCCGACCTCTGATTCCCAGGCTATAGTATGAGTAAACAGCTCTGCAGACTCAACCATCTGTTCTACCCCATACTCAGATGGGCAGCTGGAGACTTGGGAGCTGTGAGGAAGCAAGTGCGATTGAGGTGACACCTCTCAGGACTGGAGTATTTGTGATGTTGAAGTTGAGGTGGAGGAGAGCCCACTTAAAGGAGCACTTGATATCCGTTGAAGCACCTGCTGTTTTTGTGCCTCATCTGGAATTTGTAGCGATTGGCGTGGCCGTAAGAAAGGGATCTTATCACATTGTCCACTAAAAGAAGTAGACATCTTTGTTTGGCTGAAAGATGGTCTTTCTTCTGCAGATGTTACTGTTGCTTTAACACCTACCCCACGGACACAACCTTTTTTTCCCTTCCCAACACGCCTATTACCCTTTCCTCCAGCAGCAGGCCTTTTTCCACTCATTTTGGTGGTTAACTAATTCACAACTCTGGAGTTGTTTGCACAAAAAAACAATGGATGGGAACCGAGCAGAGCTGAGTGGCCAAACTGTGGTATTAGCCCAAAAGTATTGGCTGGGTTAGATGCAGATAAAAATTATTTTGAATTTGCAACCTGGTGGAGGTTAGTATAGATGGACTAATAGAACAATTCCCACACACTGCTACAAGCCGAAATATTTTTTCAGAGCTAGATGCAGAAAAAGATTATATTGAATTTGCAACCAGGTGGAGGTTAGTATAGATGGACTAATAGAACAAGTCCCACACACTGCTACAAGCCTAAATATTTTTTCAGAGCTAGATGCAGAAAAAAATTATATTGAATTTCCAACCTGATGGAGGTTAGTATAGATGGACTAATAGAACAAGTCCCACACACTGCTACAAGCCGAAATCTTTTTTCAGAGCTAGATGCAGATAAAAATTATATTGAATTTGCAACCTGGTGGAGGTTAGTATAGATGGACTAATAGAACAAGTCCCACACACTGCTACAAGCCGAAATATTTTTTCAGAGCTAGATGCAGAAAAAAATTATATTGAATATGCAACCTGGTGGAGGTTAGTATAGATGGAATAATAGAACAAGTCCCAAACACTGCTACAAGCCGAAATATTTTTTCAGAGCTAGATGCAGAAAAAAATTATATTGAATTTGCAACCTGGTGGAGGTTAGTATAGATGGACTAATAGAACAAGTCCCACACACTGCTACAAGCCGAAATATTTTTTCAGAGCTAGATGCAGATAAAAATTATATTGAATTTGCAACCTGGTGGAGGTTAGTATAGATGGACTAATAGAACAAGTCCCACACACTGCTACAAGCGGAAATGTTTTTTCAGAGCTAGATGCAGAAAAAAATTATATTGAATTTGCAACCTGGTGGAGGTTAGTATAGATGGACTAATAGAACAAGTCCCACACACTGCTACAAGCCGAAATATTTTTTCAGAGCTAGATGCAGATAAAAATTATATTGAATTTGCAACCTGGTGGAGGTTAGTATAGATGGACTAATAGAATGATGCTATGCCCAAAAGGTTTTACTTCACTAGGTGCAGTAAAAAATTGGTATTCTATACACAGGTGGTGTAGCTTTCAACACAGATAGGCTACTCCACTGACTAACACAAACTGCAAGAGGCCAAAAAGGATTTGCTTTGCTAGATTTAGCCAAATGCTGTGAAAAAAACGTGCACAGCACTGGCACAGACCTGACTGGCAAAAAGTGATAGGAACTGATGTAACCTAGCCCTCAAAAGGACTGCAATTACAATTAGTCTTTACTCCCAACCTATTTATTTAGGAGTAGAGATGAGCGTTGTTCTACTCAAACTGTTCACCAATCTCAAATTCGAGCTGTTTTGGGCGGTGTTCGAGCCGGTCGGCGAACACGAACAATTTGAGAAAAATTCGGCTGTTCGAGGTTATGTTCGATAACTGTTCGTGCACCAAAATCATAACTGGATTTTTTCTCAGTAATGATGAAAATTAATGTTAATACGCAGTTTGAGTGTACAGCGGGGCGGGGGGAGGGGCAGGGGATGGATCTCTGCAGGAACAATGAAGATCTCCATTTTTTTTTCTCTTTCCCGCATTTGCAGTGGGGAGGTGCAATCTGTCAGCCTATCAGCAGCGCACACACGGAGCGAAGTGCTTTTTTTCACACAAGCAAGGGCATGTGTGATTGGCAGTGTATGTCACATGTCCTTGCCCTATAAGACCAAGCCATTTTCCCCGTCGCCACCATTTTCTCACTGCTGCAGCTGCGTGTTAGACGGCACCGCTGTTGCTGTGTGCGCTATACCTTGTTAATTTCAAGCCAATTTTCGCACAAATATACAGATAGCTTGGGAGTAGGGAATAGTTGTGATTGCAGTCCTTTTAAGGACTAGGTTACAGCATTTCCTATGACTTTTATCAAGCAGGTCTGTGCTCTTAAATAGATAGATTGTGGGAGTAAAGACTAATTGTAATTGGAGTCCTTTTCAGGACTAGGTTACACCAGTTCCTATCAGTTTTTGCCAGGCAGGTCTGTGCCAGTGCTGTGCAAGTTTTTTTCACAGCATTTGGCTGAATCTAGCAAAGCTAATCCTTTTTGGCCTATTGCAGAGTGTGTTAGTCAGTGGAGTAGCCTATCTGTGTTGCAAGATATACCACCTGTGTATAGAATACCAATTTTTTTACTGCACCTAGTGAAGTAAAATCTTTTGGGCATAGCATCATTCTATTAGTCCATCTATACTGACCTCCATCAGGTTGCAAACTGAATATAATTTTTTTCTGCATCTAGCTCTGAAAAAATATTTGGGCTTCTAGCAGTGTGTGGGACTTGGTCTATTAGTCCATCTATACTGACCTCCATCAGGTTGCAAATTAAAAATATTTTTTTTCTTCATTTAGCTCTGAAAAAATATTTGGGCTTCTAGCAGTGTGTGGGACTTGTTCTATTAGTCCTTCTATACTGACCTCCAGCAGGTTGCAAATTGAATATAATTTTTTTCTGCATCTAGCTCTGAAAAAATATTTGGGCTTCTAGCGGTGTGTGGGACTTGGTCTATTAGTCCATCTATACTGACCTCCATCAGGTTGCAAATTAAAAATAATTTTTTTCTGCATCTAGCTCTGAAAAAATATTTGGGCTTCTAGCAGTGTGTGGGACTTGGTCTATTAGTCCATCTATACTGACCTCCATCAGGTTGCAAATTAAAAATAATTTTTTTCTTCATTTATCTCTGAAAAAATATTTGGGCTTCTAGCAGCGTGTGGGACTTGTTCTATTAGTCCATCTATACTGACCTCCATCAGGTTGCAAATTAAAAATAATTTTTTTCTGCATCTAGCTCTGAAAAAATATTTGGGCTTCTAGCAGTGTGTGGGACTTGGTCTATTAGTCCATCTATACTGACCTCCATCAGGTTGCAAATTAAAAATAATTTTTTTCTGCATCTAGCTCTGAAAAAATATTTGGGCTTCTAGCAGTGTGTGGGACTTGGTCTATTAGTCCATCTATACTGACCTCCATCAGGTTGGAAATTGAATAAAAAAAATTTCTGCATCTAGCTCTGAAAAAATATTTGGGCTTCTAGCGGTGTGTGGGACTTGGTCTATTAGTCCATCTATACTGACCTCCATCAGGTTGCAAATTAAAAATAATTTTTTTCTTCATTTAGCTCTGAAAAAATATTTGGGCTTCTAGCAGTGTGTGGGACTTGTTCTATTAGTCCTTCTATACTGACCTCCAGCAGGTTGCAAATTAAAAATAATTTTTTTCTGCATCTAGCTCTGAAAAAATATTTGGGCTTCTAGCAGTGTGTGGGACTTGGTCTATTAGTCCATCTATACTGACCTCCATCAGGTTGCAAATTAAAAATAATTTTTTTCTTCATTTATCTCTGAAAAAATATTTGGGCTTCTAGCAGCGTGTGGGACTTGTTCTATTAGTCCATCTATACTGACCTCCATCAGGTTGCAAATTAAAAATAATTTTTTTCTGCATCTAGCTCTGAAAAAATATTTGGGCTTCTAGCAGTGTGTGGGACTTGGTCTATTAGTCCATCTATACTGACCTCCATCAGGTTGCAAATTAAAAATAATTTTTTTCTTCATTTAGCTCTGAAAAAATATTTGGGCTTCTAGCAGTGTGTGGGACTTGTTCTATTAGTCCTTCTATACTGACCTCCAGCAGGTTGCAAATTGAATATAATTTTTTTCTGCATCTAGCTCTGAAAAAATATTTGGGCTTCTAGCGGTGTGTGGGACTTGGTCTATTAGTCCATCTATACTGATCTCCATCAGGTTGCAAATTAAAAATAATTTTTTTCTGCATCTAGCTCTGAAAAAATATTTGGGCTTCTAGCAGTGTGTGGGACTTGGTCTATTAGTCCATCTATACTGACCTCCATCAGGTTGGAAATTGAATAAAAAAATTTTCTGCATCTAGCTCTGAAAAAATATTTGGGCTTCTAGCGGTGTGTGGGACTTGGTCTATTAGTCCATCTATACTGACCTCCATCAGGTTGCAAATTAAAAATAATTTTTTTCTGCATCTAACCCAGCCAATAGTTTTGGCCTAATACCACAGTTTGGCCACTCAGCTCTGCTCGGTTACCATCCATTGTTTTTTTGTGCAAACAACTCCAGAGTTGTGAATTAGTTAACCACCAAAATGAGTGGAAAAAGGCCTGCTGCTGGTGGAAAGGGGAATAGGCGTGTTGGGAAGGGGAAAAAAGGTTGTGTCCGTGGGGTAGGTGCAGAAGAAAGACCATCTTCCAGCCAAACTAAAATGTCTACTTCTTTTAGCGGACAATGTGATAAGATCCCTTTCTTACGGCCACGCCAATCGCTACAAATTCCAGATGAGGCACAAAAACAGCAGGTGCTTCAACGGATATCAAGTGCTCCTTTAAGTGGGCTCTCCTCCACATCAACTTCAACATCACAAATACTCCAGTCCTCAAAGGTGTCACCCAAATCGCACTTGCTTCCTCACAGCTCCCAAATCTCCAGCTGCCCGTCTGAGTATGAGGTAGAACAGATGGTTGAGTCTGCAGAGCTGTTTACTCATACTATAGCCTGGGAATCAGAGGTCGACTCCAGCGCTTCTGTGAATCCAGACGAGGAAATGATCTGCACTGATGCCCAGAATCTTTATGAGTCGGATCCAGGACCAGACGCAGAAGGTTCTGACCATAATGTAGACCCTCATTCCCAAACTGTAACTCCTGTTGGTGGAGACAATGAGGAAGACGATGATAAGACTCAAATACCTGATTGGAGCGACAACTTTAGTTTTTTGTCAGGCCAGGAACAGGTTGGCTCTGAGGGCGACGGGTGTGATAACGCACAGGGTGATGATGATGAGGTCGGAGATCCCACTTACTGTCAACCCACAGTCAGCCAAGAGATGAGGTCAGCAGAGTAGGTGGAGGAAGATGCTAGTGACGACGAGGTCAGGTTGCGCCTTCCTGGACAGAGACGTAGTACTGGAAGCACGTCAACAACTGCATCCTCAAACACAACTCTGTCTCTCACCACAAGTCGTGGTGGCTCTTCAGGTCGCATGGGTGCTAAGCCTTGCATAGCCTGGGCATTTTTTCAGATCGATAAAGATGACCCAACTCGTGTTATCTGTAACATTTGTCAGCAAAAGCTAAGTAGAGGCCAAAAAATACATAGTTTGAGTACTTCATGCATGAACCGGCACATGGACATGAAGCATAAGTTGCAGTGGGAAGCTCAGTGTGCTACAATGCGGCCTAGCCGGCCGGGCCAACCACCGTCTGCCATATCTTGTGCATCCGCGGCCTCTTCATCCTCTGTGACTGGGGGGACAGCAGTCACACCTGTTTTGGGGCGCAGACCTGCCACCTCTTTACCCGCAACAGCCAGCGTGATTGGCAGGTCATCATTTTCTTTGGAGGTGGTAACACCAGCTGGTCTTGAGCGCTGTCCGACATCGATAGCACCACCTTTGGATCAAGGCAACCTAACATGTCCGCCTGCATCTTCCTCACAGACCGGCAGTTTGCCGGGGACACCCTTATCAACCCCGTCTAAGCACAATAGCCAGCCCTCGGTCCCTCAGATGTGGACAAGTAAAAGACCATTTCCTCCTAGCCATGAGAAAGCTAAGAGGTTGAATTTCACCATCTGCAAGCTCTTGGCTACAGAAATGCTGCCTTTCCGCCTGGTGGACACAGAGGATTTTCGAGACCTTATGTCCGTCGCAGTGCCCCAGTACCAGATGCCCAGTCGGCACTACTTCTCAAAGAAAGGTGTGCCTGCACTCCACCAGCATGTCGCACACAACATCACCGCTTCTTTGAGAAACTCTGTGTGTGACAGGGTGCATTTCACCACAGACACTTGGACGAGTAGGCATGGACAGGGGCGTTACATGTCGCTGACTGGGCACTGGGTAACTATGGTGACAGCAGGACAAGGGGCTGCTGTCCAAGTCTTGCCGTCCCCACGAGTTGTGCGTCAATCCTCTTTATGTCAAAGTTCCTCCACTGCTTCTGCCTCCTCAACCTCCTCTCGGTCTTCCACCTGCACCCAAAGCCTGTCTGGTCATGCCACAAGCTTTCTAACTGCGCAGAAGGGATCCTGCACACCTCCTTACTATGCTGGCAGTAGGGCTCAACGTCATCAGGCGGTTTTTACATTGAAATGTCTGGGAAATGTGAGTCACACAGCTGAGGAGTTGTGGTCAGCTCTGGAGAACCAATTTCATGAATCGTTGTCTCCACTGGACCTGAAACCAGGGAAGGCCGTGTGCGACAATGCTGCAAACCTGGGTGCGGCCCTTCGCCGGGGCAATGTCACACACGTGCCTTGTATGGCTCACGTGTTGAACCTGGTTGTCCAGCAATTTTTAGCCCACTATCCCAGACTAGATGGCCTTCTGCAGAGGGCACAGTCGCTGTGTGCTCACTTCCGCCGTTCGCATCCCGCAGCTCAGCGACTTACATCTCTACAGAAGTCGTTGGGCCTGCCACTTCACTGGCTAAAATGCGATGTGCCTACCCGGTGGAATTCAACTCTGCACATGTTGCAGCGACTGTGGCAGCACCGACAAGCCCTGGTGCAATACGTTCTGACGTATAGCCTGGGCCAACGAGATTCAGAGGTGGGGCAAATCACGCTGGAGGAGTGGTCTCAGATCAGGGACCTATGCACCCTTCTGCACAGTTTTGAAATGGCGACGAAGATGTTTAGTGCTGACGATGCCATTATCAGCATGACTATTCCGGTGATTTACATGCTGGAGCACATGTTAAACAGAATTCGGAGTCAGGTGGTGGCACAAGAGGAGGTGGAGGAAGTAGAGGAGGAGGAGTTGTATGCGGAAGGGCTAACATCTGCAAGGTCCAGACGGTCGGCAGCACCAAGGCGGCAGGCATGTGAGGGTGGGGGAGATGATTTTACCAGGGCGCATGGTAGCAGCCAAACTAGTGAGGAAGGTGCAGGAGCCCAGGAAGAAGTGGAGGACGAACTGATGGAAGACTCATCAGATGAGGGAGACCTTGATCACATTTCTGTTGTGCGAGGTTGGGGGGAGAGGACAGAGGAAGGAAGCATGATTGTTACCTCGCCACCAACACAACAGGGACTTGGTGCTCCTGGATGCGCAACACACATGAGTGCCTTCTTGCTGCACTACCTGCAACATGACCCTCGAATTGTGAGAATTAGAAATAATCCTGACTACTGGGTTGCCACACTGTTAGATCCCCAGTACAAAAGTAAATTTGCAGAAATTATTCCTGCCATAGAAAGGGATGCACGCATGCAGGAGTATCAGCAGAGACTGTTGCAGAATCTTACATGTGCTTTTCCACAAAATACCAGTGGTTCACGTAGTGAATCTTACAGTTCTAACTTGCCAACCGTGGTCTGTATGGAATTGTTCAATAAAGGGCCCAAAATTAAGATAACATAGATGGGAGAGGTCTCTATGAATAGGAATTCCTAAGTATTTGATACCCTGTGAGGGCCAGGCAAAGGGAAAGTTGGACTGGATGGAATCCAATATGGATTTAGGGAGGGAGACATCGAGGGCCTCAGACTTCGCTGCATTGATTTTAAAATTTTACCATGTAACAAAGTGATCTATTTCAGCCATAACAGCAGGGATGAATATACGTGATTGAGTGATATATACTAGGACATCATCAGCAAATAGAGAGCACTTGTACTCGGTGCCTCCCACCTCAATCCACCTAATATTGGGGTTATGGCGAATTGATGAGAGCAGGTGCTCCGTCACTAGGATGTATAAGAGAGGGGACAGAGGACATCCCTGCCTTGTCCCATTGGTGATTGTGAAAGGTGATGAAAATGTTCTGACGCACCCCCTGGGCCTTGGGACACCCGGAGCCGGACCCTTTTTGGTGGATGCTGGTGGTTGTAGTCTTCGTGGCGGCGATCCGGTTCCGTGGCTCAGGGCGGTCAAACCAGTGGCGGAACTATTTATGTGGTTTTGATGTTTAAATGTCCGACTACGCCACCCGTGGATTGCGGTCAGAGTGAACCACCGCTACAGGGCAGACCGCTAAGGCTGGTGTTGTGGGTGCAGCAGAGCGTAGCATAACTCCCCACGGGAGGAGTATAGCCTCAGGGCAGTGTATGCGGAGGATGGGGGTGATGGTGCAGGGCAGCAGCAGTAACGACACGGAGTCAGTGATGCAGTTCAGGGCCTTTACTCACAGTTCTTATTATCCAGACCACGTCTGCAGGTAACGGCTGCCCACGTCGTACTGTGCTCACCAGGTGAGGGGCTCAGACAACTCCCAGGTAACTTTGGAGCGCTTCACAGGACCCCCTTTGTGTGTCCTTTGTCTGGCCTTTCTTACCAACACTTCTGTCCGGCTGCCTCGGGCCTCCTCTTGGTAAACTTGGCGCCAGTTTCCCTGACCCTATGTGGTGCCTTCCTAGCGGGTGGAGCAAGGGGCTGCGCCACATAAAATGTCAGAGCCTCCGGTTTCTAGCTGAGGGTCGTTTCCTGCCTCCACTAGTTCGGGGACCGGTCTCCCCCTTTGGCCTGACCCCTCCACGCAGGTGGATTCGGGCGTGCGGTGGCAACTCGCCCGTCCGCACCCCTGGGATCCCTTCATTCCTCGTTCCTGGAGCCTTCTCCGCTCCTCTTCCTTCCTTCTCCCTCTTGCAGGCCTGGGCCTCTGTTACTAGGCCCGCCTCCGGAGCAGAGCTCATGCAGAGCCCCTGCTCCCTGCCACTTCTGCTCAGACTTCTCTGCACTGAACTAAGATGGTGCCCACCTTTTATACTCCCTTCTCAATGCACCCAGGAACTGCTTCCTCCCTGCTCCTGCACTACAGGGTTCCCCTTCCTCAGTGTTCCCTCCCCCCACTCCAGCCAGGGACAGGGACTGTCGTGCCCATCTCAGGGGCATATTGGTCGCCCTGCCCCACGGCAATGGGGTGTAATGCATGCAGGTGTCGGGTCCTGATCCACACTCCATCCTTACCTGAGAGTGAGATATCACACCTCTGGGTGAGGTGCAATACGTCTGTAGCAACCGAGCCCTCAGGGTGCTACAGTTCCATTTATCTTCAGCCTAGGTGACGTATTGCGATACAGGGCCGTGATTTTGGCTATAAAAGGGTCCCCTAGACCCCTACCCCAAGCTCTTTAAGAGAATCATATATGGCGTGCCAGGAGACTCTATGGAATGCTTTCTCAGCATCCAACGAGAGTATCTAATTACAAATTTTTAACTGCATCTAGCCCAGGAAATACTTTGTGCCTAGTAGCAGTGTCTGCTAGTCAGCGGATTATCCCGGCTGTTAAGCAAGCTACACCACCTGTAGTTTAGACACTTAATTTTTTCAAAGGAAATGCTTCGGGACCATGGGATACTTAGTGAAGAGCATCAGGAGGCACCCCAAGGCATAGGGGCTGGGACCGGCAGTAGGATGCCTTGCGGTGGACAGCCGAGCTCGATCCTTATAAAAGCTTTTTAACTGCAGCAGCTTTAGTGGACGCTACTGGAGCTGGAATTACCGCGGCTGCTGGCATGAGACTTGCCCTCCAATAGATCCTTGTAAATGGATTTAAAGTGTATTCATTCAAATTAGAGAGACAATTTAAATTAAAAAGCTTAGAGCTGCCTCCACCACAGGGGGGCTCGCTCGACCCACCAGCGGACAGGCACCAGTATTGGGAGAGGGGGGCTGGCCGTTAGGGTTCACCACGGCTCTGGCACAAACCCGGCGACACGGAGGTGGCACGGGCAGGAGCGGACTGGCCGTGTCGGCTTCTCACTTTTTGGATTTTAGAAGGGCATGACATGCCTATATCTGTGTCTCCCCCTCCTTTTACTCCTCCACCTCTTTTATTTTCGCATGACTATATGTACTTGTCACTTTTCCATGTGTTAGTTATGTCTTCTGAGCAGTTTGTCAGCTTTTGGACACCTTTGAAAGTGTTTTCTATGCGTTTCTATGTGTTTTTGTTTGCCTGCCATTGGTTTTAACGGTGTTCGAACACTACGGGGGTGGCTCAACACTATTTAGGAGCACAGACCTGCCTGATAAAAGTGATAGGAACTGATGTAACCTAGCCCTGAAAAGGACTGCAATTACAATTAGTCTTTACTCCCAACCTATCTATTTAAGAGCTCAGACCTGCCTGATAAAAGTCGTAGGAAATGATGTAACCTAGTCCTTAAAAGGACTGTAATCACAACTATTCCCTACTCCCAAGCTATCTGTAGATTTGTGCGAAAATTGGCTTGAAATTAGCAAAGTATAGCGCACACAGCAACAGCGGTGCCGTCTAACACGCAACTTCAGCAGTGAGAAAATGGTGGCGACGGGGAAAATGGCTGGGTCTTATAGGGCAAGGACATGTGACATACACTGCCAATGACACATGCCCTTGCTTGTGTGAAAAAAGCAGTTCACTCCGTGTGTGCGCTGCTGATAGGCTGACAGATTGCACCTCCCCACTGTAAATGCGGGAAAGAGGAAAAAAAATGGTGAACTTCATTATTTCTGCAGAGATCCATCCCCTGCCCCCCCCCACCCACCCTGCCCCGCTGTACACTCAAACTGCGTATTAACATTAATTTTCAGCATTACTGAGAAAAAATCCAGTTATGATTTTAGTGCACGAACAGTTATCGAACATAGCCTCGAACAGCCGAATTTTTTTCAAATCGTTCGTGTTCGCCGAACGGTTCGAACACCGCCCAAAACAGCTCGAATTTGAGATTGGCGAACAGTTCGATTCGAACACCGCTCATTTCTACAGGCGAATTACGCACCCGTCCAGATGGAGCTTTCTGCACCCGTTCCTGCGGATCCGCCACGGTACTATGGGGATCCAAGACAGAGTCGTGCATTTGTGGAACACTTCAAGTTCTACCCTCTTTATTTTCCCACAGATCGGGTTAAGGTGGGATTCATGATGACTTACCTAGCGGGTGATGCCTTGAAATGGATCACCCCCCTATGGGAAGCACAGGATCCTATCGTCCTGGACCTGCAGGCCTTCCTGGTGGCCTTTCTAATGGTCTTCGATGACCCTAACCCGGAAGCCCCTGCTGAAGCTTCACTTCCCAATATCCCGGAGCAGCCCCGTTGGGTAATGTGTGTGGGTAGCGCACTAGTCCTCCTGCCCGAAGAGACTACTGCCCACCCAGAATCCACACAGGATGACTACGCTCTCCGGAAAACTTCTCCCAACCTCAAGAGGCAGTCCAGACATGCTAGGCGTAGAGGCAAGCCGTCACGCCAGGGTCTGTCCTCCCAAAGACCTCCTGACCCTAACCTTGAAGTCCCTGCTGAAGCTTCACTTCCCAGTAGTCCGGAGCAGCCCCGACGGGTAATGTGCGTGGGTAGCGCACCAGTTCTCCTGCCCGAAGAGACTGCTGCCCACCCAGAATCCACACAGGAGGACTTCCTGCACCCGGTATCTGATACTTCACCCACTTTACCCGGTGAGCCTGTCCAAGGGTGCTCCGAAGCAGTGATTACCTCCGAGTCTGTGCACCTCTACAACCTGGCGGAGGACCCCCTGTTGCCTCCTGAATCCTTCGGGATACCACTTGATGACAAATGGAGAGAGACTTCCCTACACCTGGTACCCGATACTTCGTCTGCTCCGTCCTGTGAGCTTGACAAAGGGTACCTCAAAGCGGTAGTTACCCCTGAGTCTCTACACCCCTCCGACCAGGTGGAGGACCTCCAGTTGTCTCCTGAACCCTTCGAGGTGCTACCTGGTAGCAAATGGACAGAGACTTTCCTATACTCTGTACCTGATACCTCGCCCGCTTAGTCCAGTGAGTCCGACCTAGTGTACTCCAAAGCAGAGGTTACCCCCGAGTCTCTGCACTCTTCCGACCCGGCGGAGGACCTCCAGGTGTCTCCTGAACCCTTCGGGGTGCTACCTGATAGCGAATGGACAGAGACTCTCCTATACTCGGTACCTGATACCTCGCCCGCTTCTTCCAGTGAGTCCGACCTAGTGTACTCCGAAGCAGAGGTTACCCCCGAGTCTCTGCACTCCTCTGACCCGGCGGAGGACCTCCAGGTGTCTCCTGAACCCTTTGGAGTGCTACCTGATAGCGAATGGACAGAGATCTTCCTATACCAGGTACTGGATACCTCGCCTGCTTCATCCAGTGAGTCTGAACAAGTGTACTCCGAAGCGGAGATTACCCCCAAGTCTTGGCACCCCTCCAACCCGGCGGAGGACCCCCAGTTGCTTCCTGAATCCTCCGGGGTACCACCAGATAACAAAGAGACAGTGACTTTTCTAAACCTTGTACCTGATACCTCGCCCATTTCATCCTGTGAGCTTGACAAGATGTACCCCGAAGCAGAGGTTATCCCCGAGTCTCTGCACCCCTCCAACCCGGCGGAGGACTTCCAGTTGTCTCCTGAATCCTCTGGGGTGCTACCTGATAATAAGTGGAGAGAGACTTCCTTGTGTGCTGTTCCTGGTACTCCACCCGTTTTGTCTGTTGCTGAGGATGGCTGGATATAAGGTAGCATCCTAGCTACCCAGATGAGACCAGTTTTATCTCTTCCTGTGGACAGTAGAAGTAATCTCCTTGAAGAGAAGGATTGGCCCTCAAATTCCCTGCGGAATATTCTGGCAGGCCTGAAGAAGAAGGGGCGTAAGGGGGGGGCTACTGTCGGCGTCCTTGCATAGTGGTCCATCTCCCACTGTGCAAGAGCGCGCACTTGATTTCCAGTCCAGACTGCCACTCTGGCTTCTTTCCATACTGTCTGCTTTGCTCTGCTCTGGCTGCTTAGGGCGACGCCCGCTGAACTTCCTGTTTCTTGTAGCTGCTGCAGACACACCCCTGATGCGTCCTCAGCCTATTGCTGTATGTCACCTGGTATTTAAACCAGCTCCTCCTTGGAATCCATGCCTGAGCATCTTGTTCTGTCAGTTGGCTTCTAGTCACTGATGTGCCAGGTCCTGTCTATGTTTCCTGTCTTGCAGTATCAGTTCCCGTGTCTGAACTGTGTCCTGTCTGTGCACTCTAGCCAGCTGTCTTTCTGCCATTCCTGGAGGCTGTAATTCCAGGCCCGTGTGAACACGCTCTTAGCCTTTTCCTTCTGCCCTCTAGGGGCCGCATACCTAGATCTGTTGTCTGTGTCTTTTCCCAGTGTCTGTTCCTGCCCTAACTATCTTCCAGCCTGTTTCCCATTTCTCTCTACGCCCATATCTTCCCTTTTTCTGCAGAGTCTGAACTCGTACCTAACTCCTGCTCGTTGTCACTGTACTTCCGTTTGTGAGTTTGTGGTCCACTCGCTACTTCACTGCAAGTACCCTGTGGGTATCTGGTTCTGCCTTTCCCTTCCAGTCTGTTCCATGTGAACAGAGCCCTGTCCCCTCTGCTCTGCCTTGCTCGCCGCTCCGGCGGTTTCTGGCCGCTCTGCCTTGTTTGCCGCTCCGGCGGTTTCTGCCCGCTCTGCCTTGTTCGCCGCTCCGGCGGTTTCTGCTTGTTCGCCGCTCCGGGGGTTCTTGCCTGCTCTGCCTTGCTCACCGCTCCGGTGGTTCTTGCCTGCTCTGCCTTGCTCTCCGCTCTGGCGGTTCTTGTCTGCTCTGCCTTGCTCACCGCTCCAGCGGTTCTTGCCTGCTCTGCCTTTGCTCACCGCTCCGGCGGTTCTAGCCTGCTCTGCCTTTGCTCACCGCTCCGGCGGTTCTTGCCTGCTCTCCCTTTGCTCACCGCTCTGGCGGTTCTTGCCTGCTCTGCCTTGCTCACCGCTCCAGTGGTTTCTGCCTGCTCTGCCTTTTCTCACTGCTCCGGCAGTCTCGCTCTGCTCTGACCCTTTGCTCACTGCTCCAGCAGTCTCGCTCTGCTCTGACACTTTGCTCACTGCTCCGGCTGTCTCTCTCTGCTCTGACCCTTTGCTCACTGCTCCGGCAGTCTCGCTCTGCTCTGACCCTTTGCTCACTGCTCTGGCAGTCTCGCTCTGCTCTGACCCTTTGCTCACTGCTCCGGCAGTCTCGCTCTGCTCTGACCCTTTGCTCACTGCTCCGGCAGTCTCGCTCTGCTCTGACTCTTTGCTCACCGCTCCGGCGGCCTCGTCCTGCTCCACTCTCGCTCACCGCTCCAGGCGGCCTTGTCCTGCTCCACTCTCGCTCACCGCTCCCGGCGGTCTCGTCTTGCTCTGCTCTTGCTCGCCGCTCCGGGTGGCCTCACTCTGCTGTGTTTGTCCACCGCATCTGCGGTTCTGTTCCTGAGTCCCAGTCTGTGCTGGGTCCTATCCACTCTGTGCTCCAACCTGTCGTACCTGCCAGTACCTCCCTGCCTGCATACCAGTCGTGCTTACCAGCATCCACCTGCCTGCATACCGGCCGTACCTGCCAGTACCTCCCTGTTTGCATACCAGTCGTGCTTGCCAGCATCCACCCGTCTGCATACCAGCCGTGTCTGCCTATACCCACCACTCTGTGTGCCAGCCTAACCTGCCTGTTCCTGTATTCCCCGGTGTGGGTCAACAGCCGTGTCCGGGGTCTGACCTGGAGTAGCTCCTGGTCATTCTGCTCGGTTCCTCCTTGGTGCACTGGCGTCGTATGCCGTCGTGCGACCATGGTCGGATTGGGTGGATACTTAGTTATGCCCCTCCAGGCATTCACTCTCCGGTACGGTCCAGTGGAATCACTACATATACACGCACACGCTAGTCAGTCCGGGCTTGTGCATTACATATACCTGCTGGCATCCCCGCACCTCTTCTGATTAGTAACTCCAGTACATCGTCATGCATATGTCACACAATGATGATGACGGCACATCAAGCCTACAAATCAATAGTGGTGCCGAAGATTCCGGTTGGCAGGAGGCGATTTGTAGGGTTCCAGTCTGGCAGGCATTGAATATTTATTGTTGTGGCTGCTGGACAATCAATTAAAGAAAACATGATACTTAGCTTTTCAGGTAGAAAAACCCTTAATCATAACTATTTTTTTCTAATTACACCACTTAAGCAACTTTAATAAATGTCAAGCACTTATTATTTTTTATTAGGTGCAGAGAAAAGTTTACTTGCTTTTCTAAATAGACGTGACCTAACCGCCTTAATGACCACTGTTATGGTTTTTACATTGATTATTAATGGGCCTTATTCTTCCGCAGTGCCTTTTCACAGCACTAACGAATAGTGTTGAGCCACCCCCGTAGTGTTCGAGTTCGGTTCGGTGCGTCGAACACCCGTGTGTTCGCCGAACTGTTCGTCGAACTGTTCGTCGAACACCTTCGAACACCGTTAAAACCAATGGCAGGCAAACAAAAACACATAGAAACACATAGAAAACACCTTCAAAGGTGTCCAAAAGCTGACAAACTGCTCAGAAGACACAACTAACACATGGAAAAGTGACAAGTACATATAGTCATGCGAAAAGAAAAGAGGTGGAGGAGTAAAAGGAGGGGGAGACACAAATATAGGCATGTCATGCCCTTCTAAAATCCAAAAAGTGAGAAGCAGACACGTTCAGTCCGCTCCTGCCCGTGCCACCTCCGTGTCGCCGGGTTTGTGCCAGAGCCGCGGTGAACCCTGACGGCCAGCCCCCCTCTCCCAATACTGGTGCCTGTCCGCTGGTGGGTCGAGCGAGCCCCCCTGTGGTGGAGGCAGCTCTAAGCTTTTTAATTTAAATTGTCTCTCTAATTTGAATGAATACACTTTAAATCCATTTACAAGGATCTATTGGAGGGCAAGTCTCATGCCAGCAGCCGCGTAATTCCAGCTCCAGTAGCGTCCACTAAAGCTGCTGCAGTTAAAAAGCTTTTATAAGGATCGAGCTCTGCTGTCCACCGCAAGTCATCCTACTGCCAGTCCCTGCCCCTATGCCTTGGGGTGCCTCCTGATGCTCTTCACTGAGTATCCCGTGGTCCCGAAGCATTTCCTTTGAAAAAATTAAGTGTCCAAACTACAGGTGGTGTAGCTTGCTTAACAGCCGGGATAATCCGCTGACTAGCAGACACTGCTACTAGGCACAAAGTATTTCCTGGGCTAGATGCAGTTAAAAATTTGTAATTAGATATTCTCGTTGGATGCTGAGAAAGCATTCCATAGAGTCTCCTGGCACGCCATATATGATTCTCTTAAAAAGCTTGGGGTAGGGGTCTAGGGGACCCTTTTATAGCCAAAATCACGGCCCGGTATCACAATACGTCACCTAGGCTGAAGATAAATGGAACTGTAGCACCCTGAGGGCTCGGTTGCTACAGAGGTATTGCACCTCACCCAGAGGTGTGATATCTCACTCTCAGGTAAGGATGGAGTGTGGATCAGGACCCAACACCTGCATGCAATACACCACATTGCCGTGGGGCAGGGCGACCAATATGCCTCTGAGATGGGCACGACAGTCCCTGTCCCTGGCTGGAGTGGGGGGAGGGAACACTGAGGAAGGGGAACCCTGTAGTGCAGGAGCAGGGAGGAAGCAGTTCCTGGGTGCATTGAGAAGGGAGTATAAAAGGTGGGCACCATCTTAGTTCAGTGCAGAGAAGTCTGAGCAGAAGTGGCAGGGAGCAGGGGCTCTGCATGAGCTCTGCTCCGGAGGCGGGCCTAGTAACAGAGGCCCAGGCCTGGAAGAGGGAGAAGGAAGGAAGAGGAGCGGAGAAGGCTCCAGGAACGAGGAATGAAGGGATCCCAGGGGTGCGGACGGGCGAGTCGCCACCGCACGCCCGAATCCACCTGCGTGGAGGGGTCAGGCCAAAGGGGGAGACCGGTCCCCGAAACTAATGGAGGCAGGAAACGACCCTCAGCTAGAAACCGGAGGCTCTGACATTTTATGTGGTGCAGCCCCTCGCTACACCCGCTAGGAAGGCACCACATAGGGTCAGGGAAACTGGCGCCAAGTTTACCAAGAGGAGGCCCGAGGCAGCCGGACAGAAGGGTTGGTAAGAAAGGCCAGACAAAGGACACACAAAGGGGGTCCTGTGAAGCGCTCCAAAGTTATCTGGGAGTTGTCTGAGCCCCTCACCTGGTGAACACAGTACGACGTGGGCAGCCGTTACCTGCAGACGTGGTCTGGATAATAAGAACTGTGAGTAAAGGCCCTGGACTGCATCACTGACTCCGTGTCATTACTGCTGCTGCCCTGCACCATCACCCCCATCCTCCGCATACACTGCCCTGAGGCTATACTCCTCCCGTGGGGAGTTATGCTACGCTCTGCTGCACCCACAACACCAGCCTCAGCGGTCTGCCCTGGAGCGGCGGTTCACTCTGACCGCAATCCACGGGTGGCGTAGTCGGACATTTAAACATCAAAACCACATAAATAGTTCCGCCACTGGTTTGACCACCCTGAGCCACGGAACCGGGTCGCCGCCACGAAGACTACAACCACCAGCATCCACCAAAAAGGGTCCGGCTCCGGGTGTCCCAAGGCCCAGGGGGTGCATCAGAACATTTTCATCACCTTTCACAATCACCAATGGGACAAGGCAGGGATGTCCTCTGTCCCCTCTCTTATACATCCTAGTGACGGAGCACCTGCTCTCATCAATTCGCCATAACCCCAATATTAGGTGGATTGAGGTGGGAGGCACCGAGTACAAGTGCTCTCTATTTGCTGATGATGTCCTAGTATATATCACTCAATCACATATATCCATCCATGCTGTTATGGCTGAAATAGATCACTTTGTTACATGGTCAAATTTTAAAATCAATGCAGCGAAATCTGAGGCCCTTGATGTCTCCCTCCCCAAATCCATATAGGATTCCATCCAGTCCAACTTTCCCTTTGCCTGGCCCTCACAGGGTATCAAATACTTAGGAATTCCTATTCATAGAGACCTCTCCCATCTTTGTTATCTTAATTTTGGGCCCTTTATTGAACAACTCCATACAGACCACGGTTGGCAAGTTAGAACTGTAAG
The DNA here is from genome assembly GCF_046119375.1 of Phyllobates terribilis. NCBI lineage: Eukaryota > Metazoa > Chordata > Amphibia > Anura > Dendrobatidae > Phyllobates > Phyllobates terribilis. The sequence continues at coordinate 152,539,991 of NW_027362764.1, read as the reverse complement.
ATTCACTACGTGAACCACTGGTGTTTTGTGGAAAAGCACATGTACACTGTGTTCCAAATTATTATGCAAAAAGTGTTTAGGAGTGATAAGGGAAGAATTTGTTTGTTTGTCAGTTAAGCTCATTGATGGTGATGTGTGTCAGGGCTCTTTATATCACTGTAAGCAATTGCAGACACCTGTGCTAATTAGTTTGGCAGGTGTGTCCAATGAAAGGCAAGACTACTTAAGAAGGCTGTCTCACATTATTAAGCAGCCTACATTTTCTGCCAAAATGGGAAAGAAAAAGGATGTGTCGGCTGCTGAGAAGCAACAAATTGTGGAGTGTTTAGGTCAAGGCATGACTACAATCAACATTGTGCGATGATCAGGATGAAGTGTCTTGGCAATCAAGAAGTATGTAGCTGATTCACAGTACACACGTGTGCGTGCTGATAAGGGCAAATTGAGGACTCTTTCCTACAGGCAATTACGTCAGGTTAAAAGAGCAGCGGCAAAAAAGCCTTGTCATAGCAGCAGACAAGTTTTTGAAGCTGCTGGTGCCTCCAACGTCCCCCGAACAACAAGATGCAGGGTCCTTCAGAGGTTTGCAGCTGTGCATACGCCATCCTGTCGACCTCCTCTATCCACTTCACACAAGCAGAAATGGCTCCAGTGGGCTAAACATTACATGAAGACTGATTTCAAAACTGTTTTGTTCACGGATGAGTGGCGTGCAGCGCTCGATGGTCCAGATGGATGGAGTGGAGGATGGCTGGTTGATGGACACCCCACGCAAACACGGCTACAGCGCCAACAAGGAGGAGGTGGAGTAATGTTTTGGGCTGGAATCATGGGGAGAGAGATTGTCGGCCCCTTTAGGATCCCTGAAGGCGCTAAAGATGAACTCCATAATGTATGTGGATTTTCTCAAACAGCACTTCCTGCCATGGTTCAAGAAGAAGAACCGTGTATTTCACAGCAAGATCATTTTTTTGCATGATAATGCACCATCTCATGCTGCACATAAAACATCTGCATCTCTGGCTGATATGGGCATAAAAGGGGACAAACTTATGGTGTGACCCCCATGCTCCCCTGACCTCTACCCCATTCAAAACCTCTCTAGCATCATCAAAAGGAGTGTCTATGATGGCGGGAGGCAGTTCACATCTAAGCAACACCTCTGGGAGGGTATTCTGTCCTCATGCAAAACAATTGAAGCAGAAACCATCCAAAACCTGACAAATTCAATGGACGAGAGAGTTCAGAAGCTCCTTTCGAACAAGGGGTCCTATGTGAAAATGTAACATCACCTAGAATAAAGTTTTGAGTTGAAAACTGTTTGATTTCAGTTTCTAATAACTTGCTAATGCTTATAATTTCAAAAATGACCATTTTTTTGGTCTTTATTAAAATGATAAGGTTGATCGAAAAGTTTGGGGGATCTAAGAGTGTGGCAACCCAGTAGTCATGATTACTTCGAATTCTGACAATATGAGGGTCATGTTGCAGGTAGTGCAGCAAGAAGGCACTTATGTGTCTTGCGCATCTCGGAGCCCCAAAATTATTTTCCGGCTAGATGCAGCTAAAAATTATTATTAATTTTAAATCTGGTGGAGCTTAGTATAGATGGCCTAATAGGATCAGTGCTGCACACTGCTACAAAGCCCAAATTATTTTCCAGCCAAGATACAGATAAACATGATTAGTAATTTTAAATCTGGTGGAGCTTATTATAGATGGCCTAATAGAATCAGTGCTGCACACTGCTACAAAGCCCAAATTATTTTCCAGCCAAGATACAGATAAACATGATTAGTAATTTGAAAGCTTAAAACGGTTGGTAGGGTGATTTTAACCAATCATCAAGCTTTTACTCTCCCCAGGATGACACAGGGGTAGAAAATTCGTTTCGGATCCATGATTTGTTCATCTTTATGAACGTGAGTCTGTCTACATTATCAGTGGAGAGCCGCGTGCGCTTATCTGTCAGCACACCACCAGCAGCGCTGAACACACGTTCAGACAGAATGCTGGCTGCGGGGCATGACAAGATCTCCAAGGCGTAAGTGGCTAGCTCCGGCCATTTATCCAGATTGGAAGCCCAAAAAGAGCAAGGGTCCAGTGACACAGTCATGGCTTCAATGTTTACTTGGAGATACTCCTGTACCATCGTCTCTAGGCGTTGACTATGTGTCAGACTTCTTGTCTCCTGTGGCCTTGCAAAGGATGGGCTAAAAAAGTGGTGAAATGATTCCGCAAAATTGATGTTACCAGCAGATACTGTGGTTCTGTTACGGTTTGAGTGCTGAACACTTGACGGTCCCACGGTTGGCAAGTTGGAACTGTGAGATTCACTACGTGCACCACTGGTGTTTTGTGGAAAAGCACATGTAAGATTCTGCAACAGTCTCTGCTGATACTCCTGCATGCATGCATCCCTTTCTATGGCAGGAATAATTTCGGCAAATTTACTTTTGTACCGGGGATCTAACAGTGTGGCAACCCAGTAGTCAGGATTATTTCTAATTCTCACAATTCGAGGGTCATGTTGCAGGTAGTGCAGCAAGAAGGCACTCATGTGTGTTGCGCATCCAGGAGCACCAAGTCCCTGTTGTGTTGGTGGCGAGGTAACAATCATGCTTCCTTCCTCTGTCCTCTCCCCCCAACCTCGCACAATAGAAATGTGATCAAGGTCTCCCTCATCTGATGAGTCTTCCATCAGTTCGTCCTCCACTTCTTCCTGGGCTCCTGCACCTTCCTCACTAGTTTGGCTGCTACCATGCGCCCTGGTAAAACCATCTCCCCCACCCTCACATGCCTGCCGCCTTGGTGCTGCCGACCGTCTGGACCTTGCAGATGTTAGCCCTTCCGCATACAACTCCTCCTCCTCTACTTCCTCCACCTCCTCTTGTGCCACCACCTGACTCCGAATTCTGTTTAACATGTGCTCCAGCATGTAAATCACCAGAATAGTCATGCTGATAATGGCATCGTCAGCACTAAACATCTTCGTCGCCATTTCAAAACTGTGCAGAAGGGTGCATAGGTCCCTGATCTGAGACCACTCCTTCAGCGTGATTTGCCCCACCTCTGGATCTCGTTGGCCCAGGCTATACGTCAGAACGTATTAGACCAGGGCTTGTCGGTGCTGCCACAGTCGCTGCAACATGTGCAGAGTTGAATTCCACCGGGTAGGCACATCGCATTTTAGCCGGTGAAGTGGCAGGCCCAACGACTTCTGTAGAGATGTAAGTCGCTGAGCTGCAGGATGCGAACGGCAGAAGTGAGCACACAGCGACCGTGCCCTCTGCAGAAGGCCATCTAGTCTGGGATAGTGGGCTAAAAATTGCTGGACAACCAGGTTCAACACGTGTGCCATACAAGGCATGTGTGTGACATTGCCCCGGCGAAGGGCCGCACCCAGGTTTGCAGCATTGTCGCACACGGCCTTCCCTGGTTTCAGGTCCAGTGGAGACAACCATTCATGAAATTGGTTCTCCAGAGCTGACCACAACTCCTCAGCTGTGTGACTCACATTTCCCAGACATTTCAAAGTTAAAACCGCCTGATCACGTTGAGCCCTAATGCCAGCATAGTAAGGAGGTGTGCAGGATCCCTTCTGCGCAGTTAGAAAGCTTGTGGCATGAGCAGACAGGCTTTGGGTGCAGGTGGAAGACCGAGAGGAGGTTGAGGAGGCAGAAGCAGTGGAGGAACTTTGACATAAAGAGGATTGACGCACAACTTGTGGGGACGGCAAGACTTGGACAGCAGCCCCTTGTCCTGCTGTCACCATAGTTACCCAGTGCCCAGTCAGCGACATGTAACGCCCCTGTCCATGCCTACTCGTCCAAGTGTCTGTGGTGAAATGCACCCTGTCACACACAGAGTTTCTCAAAGAAGCGGTGATGTTGTGTGCGACATGCTGGTGGAGCGCAGGCACACCTTTCTTTGAGAAGTAGTGCCGACTGGGCATCTGGTACTGGGGCACTGCGACGGACCTAAGGTCTCGAAAATCCTCTGTGTCCACCAGGCAGAAAGGCAGCATTTCTGTAGCCAAGAGCTTGCAGATGGTGAAATTCAACCTCTTAGCTTTCTCATGGCTAGGAGGAAATGGTCTTTTACTTGTCCACATCTGAGGGACCGAGGGCTGGCTATTGTGCTTAGACGGGGTTGATAAGGGTGTCCCCGGCAAACTGCCGGTCTGTGAGGAAGATGCAGGCGGACATGTTAGGTGTCCTTGATCCAAAGGTGGTGCTATCGATGTCGGACAGCGCTCAAAACCAGCTGGTGTTACCACCTCCAAAGAAAATGATGACCTGCCAATCACGCTGGCTGTTGCGGGTAAAGAGGTGGCAGGTCTGCGCCCCAAAACAGGTGTGACTGCTGTCCCCCCAGTCACAGAGGATGAAGAGGCCGTGGATGCACAAGACATGTCAGACGGTTGTTGGCCCGGCCGGCTAGGCCGAATTGTAGCACACTGAGCTTCCCATTGCAACTTATGCTTCATGTCCATGTGCCGGTTCATGCATAAAGTACTCAAACTATGTATTTTTTGGCCTCTACTTAGCTTTTGCTGACAAATGTTACAGATAACACGAGTTGGGTCATCTTTATCGATCTGAAAAAATGCCCAGGCTATGCAAGGCTTAGCACCCATGCGACCTGAAGAGCCACCACGACTTGTGGTGAGAGGCAGAGTTGTGTTTGAGGATGCAGTTGTTGACGTGCTTCCAGTACTACGTCTCTGTCCAGGAAGGCGCAACCTGACCTCGTCGTCACTACCATCTTCCTCAACCTCCTCTGCTGACCTCATCTCTTGGCTGACTGTGGGTTGACAGTAAATGGGATCTCCAACCTCATCATCATCACCCTGTGCGTTATCACACCAGTCGTCCTCAGAGCCAACCTGTTCCTGCCCTGACAAAAAACTAAAGTTGTCGCTCCAATCAGGTATTTGAGTCTCATCATCGTCTTCCTCATTGTCTCCACCAACAGGAGTTACAGTTTGGGAATGAGGGTCTACATTATGGTCAGAACCTTCTGCGTCTGGTCCTGGATCCGTCTCATAAAGATTCTGGGCATCAGTGCAGATCATTTCCTCGTCTGGATTCACAGAAGCGCTGGAGTCGACCTCTGATTCCCAGGCTATAGTATGAGTAAACAGCTCTGCAGACTCAACCATCTGTTCTACCTCATACTCAGACGGGCAGCTGGAGATTTGGGAGCTGTGAGGAAGCAAGTGCGATTGGGGTGACACCTTTGAGGACTGGAGTATTTGTGATGTTGAAGTTGATGTGGAGGAGAGCCCACTTAAAGGAGCACTTGATATCCGTTGAAGCACCTGCTGTTTTTGTGCCCCATCTGGAATTTGTAGCGATTGGCGTGGCCGTAAGAAAGGGATCTTATCACATTGTCCGCTAAAAGAAGTAGACATTTTAGTTTGGCTGGAAGATGGTCTTTCTTCTGCAGATGTTACTGTTGCTTTAACACCTACCCCACGGACACAACCTTTTTTCCCCTTCCCAACACGCCTATTCCCCTTTCCACCAGCAGCAGGCCTTTTTCCACTCATTTTGGTGGTTAACTAATTCACAACTCTGGAGTTGTTTGCACAAAAAAACAATGGATGGGAACCGAGCAGAGCTGAGTGGCCAAACTGTGGTATTAGGCCAAAACTATTGGCTGGGTTAGATGGAGAAAAAAATTATATTCGATTTGCAACCTGATGGAGGTCAGCATAGATGGACTAATAGAACAAGTCCCACACACAGCTGGACGCCCAAATATTTTTTCAGAGGTAGATGCAGAAAAAAAATATATTCAGTTTGCAACCTGATGGAGGTCAGTATAGATGGACTAATAGAGAAAGTCCCACACACTGCTAGAAGGCCAAATATGTTTTCAGAGCTAGATGCAGACAAAAAATTATTTTGAATTTGCAACCTGATGGAGGTCAGTATAGGTGGACTAATAGAACAAGTCCCACACACTGCTAGAAGGCCAAATATTTTTTCAGAGCTAGATGCAGAAAAAAATTATATTCAGTTTGCAACCTGATGGAGGTCAGTATAGATGGACTAATAGAACAAGTCCCACACACAGCTAGAAGCCCAAATATTTTTTCAGAGGTAGATGCAGAAAAAAATTATATTCAGTTTGCAACCTGATGGAGGTCTGTATAGATGGATTAATAGAACAAGTCCCACACACAGCTAGAAGCCCAATATTTTTTCAGAGGTAGATGCAGAAAAAAAAATATTTTTAATTTGCAACCTGATGGAGATCAGTATAGATGGACTAATAGAGAAAGTCCCACACACTGCTAGAAGGCCAAATATTTTTTCAGAGGTAGATGCAGATAAAAATTATTTTTAATTTGCAACCTGATGGAGGTCAGTATAGATGGACTAATAGAGAAAGTCCCACACACTGCTAGAAGGCCAAATATTTTTTCAGAGCTAGATGCTGATAAAAATTATTTTTAATTTGCAACCTGATGGAGGTCAGTATAGATGGACTAATAGAGAAAGTCCCACACACTACTAGAAGGCCAAATATTTTTTCAGAGCTAGATGCAGAAAAAAATTATATTCAGTTTGCAACCTGATGGAGGTCAGCATAGATGGACTAATAGAACAAGTCCCACACACAGCTAGAAGCCCAAATATTTTTTCAGAGGTAGATGCAGATAAAAATTATTTTTAATTTGCAACCTGATGGAGGTCAGTATAGATGGACTAATAGAGAAAGTCCCACACACTGCTAGAAGGCCAAATATTTTTTCAGAGCTAGATGCAGATAAAAATTATTTTTAATTTGCAACCTGATGGAGGTCAGTATAGATGGACTAATAGAGAAAGTCCCACACACTGCTAGAAGGCCAACTATTTTTTCAGAGCTAGATGCAGAAAAAAATTATATTCAGTTTGCAACCTGATGGAGGTCTGTATAGATGGATTAATAGAACAAGTCCCACACACAGCTAGAAGCCCAATATTTTTTCAGAGGTAGATGCAGAAAAAAAATATATTCAGTTTGCAACCTGATGGAGGTCTGTATAGATGGATTAATAGAACAAGTCCCACACACAGCTAGAAGCCCAATATTTTTTCAGAGGTAGATGCAGAAAAAAATATATTCAGTTTGCAACCTGATGGAGGTCAGTATAGATGGACTAATAGAGAAAGTCCCACACACTGCTAGAAGGCCAAATATTTTTTCAGAGCTAGATGCAGAAAAAAATTATATTCAGTTTGCAACCTGATGGAGGTCAGTATAGATGGACTAATAGAACAAGTCCCACACACTGCTAGAAGGCCAAATATTTTTTCAGATCTAGATGCAGATAAAAATTATTTTTAATTTGCAACCTGATGGAGGTCAGTATAGATGGACTAATAGAGAAAGTCCCACACACTGCTAGAAGGCCAAATATTTTTTCAGAGCTAGATGCAGAAAAAAATTATATTCAGTTTGCAACCTGATGGAGGTCAGTATAGATGGACTAATAGAACAAGTCCCACACACTGCTAGAAGCCCAAATATTTTTTCAGAGCTAGATGCAGAAAAAAATGATATTCAATTTGCAACCTGATGGAGGTCAGTATAGATGGACTAATAGAGAAAGTCCCACACACTGCTAGAAGGCCAAATATTTTTTCAGAGCTGGATGCAGATAAAAAATGTTTTTAATTTGCAACCTGATGGAGGTCAGTATAGATGGACTAATAGAGAAAGTCCCACACACTGCTAGAAGACCAAATATTTTTTCAGAGCTAGATGCAGACAAAAAATTATTTTCAGTTTGCAACCTGATGGAGGTCAGTATAGATGGACTAATAGAACAAGTCCCACACACAGCTAGAAGCCCAAATATTTTTTCAGAGGTAGATGCAGAAAAAAATTATATTCAGTTTGCAACCTGATGGAGGTCTGAATAGATGGATTAATAGAACAAGTCCCACACAGAGCTAGAAGCCCAATATTTTTTCAGAGGTAGATGCAGAAAAAAAAATATATTCAGTTTGCAACCTGATGGAGGTCAGTATAGATGGACTAATAGAGAAATTCCCACACACTGCTAGAAGGCCAAATATTTTTTCAGAGGTAGATGCAGAAAAAAATTATATTCAGTTTGCAACCTGATGGAGGTCTGTATAGATGGATTAATAGAACAAGTCCCACACACAGCTAGAAGCCCAATATTTTTTCAGAGGTAGATGCAGAAAAAAATTATATTCAGTTTGCAACCTGATGGAGGTCAGTATAGATGGACTAATAGAACAAGTCCCACACACTGCTAGAAGCCCAAATATTTTTTCAGAGCTAGATGCAGAAAAAAATTATATTCAATTTGCAACCTGATGGAGGTCAGTATAGATGGACTAATAGAATGATGCTATGCCCAAAAGATTTTACTTCACTAGGTGCAGTAAAAAAAATTGGTATTCTATACACAGGTGGTATATCTTGCAACACAGATAGGCTACTCCACTGACTAACATACTCTGCAATAGGCCAAAAAGGATTAGCTTTGCTAGATTCAGCCAAATGCTGTGAAAAAAACTTGCACAGCACTGGCACAGTCCTGCCTGGCAAAAACTGATAGGAACTGATGCAACCTAGTCCTGAAAAGGACTGCAATTACAATTAGTCTTTACTCCCACAATCTATCTATTTAAGAGCACAGACCTGCCTGATAAAAGTCGTAGGAAGTGCTGTAACCTAGTCCTTAAAAGGACTGCAATCACAACTATTCCCTACTCCCAAGCTATCTGTAGATTTGTGCGAAAATTGGCTTGAAATTAACAAGGTATAGCGCACACAGCAACAGCGGTGCCGTCTAACACGCAGCTGCAGCAGTGAGAAAATGGTGGCGACGGGGAAAATGGCTTGGTCTTATAGGGCAAGGACATGTGACATACACTGCCAATGACACATGCCCTTGCTTGTTTGAAAAAAGCACTTCGCTCCGTGTGTGCGCTGCTGATAGGCTGACAGATTGCACCTCCCCACTGTAAATGCGGGAAAGAGAAAAAAAAATGGAGATCTTCATTATTCCTGCAGAGATCCATCCCCTGCCCCTCCCCCCACCCCGCTGTACACTCAAACTGCGTATTAACATTAATTTTCATCATTACTGAGAAAAAATCCAGTTATGATTTTGGTGCACGAACAGTTATCGAACATAACCTCGAACAGCCGAATTTTTCTCAAATCGTTCGTGTTCGCCGAACGGCTCGAACACCGCCCAAAACAGCTCGAATTTGAGATTGGCGAACAGTTCGAGTAGAACAACGCTCATCTCTACTAACGAATAAGTTAATAGCCCTCACCTACAGGCACCGGCTAACTGAGTGTTAGTTGAATATTATATTTGACACCTTGTTGCAATGGAATTAGGGCAGTGCCAGTTTTGGGCATTTAACCACCTTGATGTCATGATAAACAGTTAGCAATCTAGATGGTTAACAAAGAGAGGGATCTTCGTCTTTCACCCCATTTGTCAGCACCCCTGCGACGCGATCGAGGAGTATCGATGGCTGCAATGGCAACCCAAAGCCAAGTAATGGCCTTTGTGTCTACTAATGGCCTGCTATATCCTGCCATAATAAGCAATACATCAGTATTGTTGTGTATTTTGAAGAGCAAACAGACCATTGAAGCTTCAAGTACCATACTGTACCATAAAAATTGTTTAGAAAGTTCAATAAAATTTGTAAAAATGTAAAAAAAAAAAAAACGCAAAAAAAATCACAGGAAAAGGTTTTGTCATAAAAAAATGAAGATTTTATTCCGAAGCAGGAAACACAAAAAAAAATACACATAATTGGTATTGCTGGATCCATAATGACTAATGATGGGCGGACCAGTGGAAGTTTGGGTTCATCGGGTTAGGGCAAACATTAAAAAAAGTTCTGTTCGGGTACCAGAACTGTACCCAAACTCGAACCTGGACCCCATTCAAATGGTTGGGGGTTCAAACATCCGGCGTTTCCACGCTGTCATCTGTGTGGAACCGCAGGAAACACTGGCTCTGATCAGCAATAAGTTCGTTACCGCCAGTCAAAGCGCTGTGGTTCCCATGCTGTCACACAGATGATAGCATGTGAGCCAGTAGCTGTGACAGGCATTAAATAGTTTACCACCGGTCACAGACATTGACTGATGAGAGTACTATTCTCATCAGCGTACGCCTGGTCTCGCAGATGGGAGTATTCACCAGCCGGCGCGTGTGCAATAAATAAATAAATTTTTTTAAAAAAGACATACGGTCTCCTCTGTTTTTGATAACCAGGCAAGCAAAGCCGACAGCTGCGGGCTGCAGACCCCAAATGTCAGCTTTATCATGGCTGGTGTGGGTTCCCCCCCATTTTTGACAACCAACCAAGCTAAAGCAGACAGCTGGGTGCTGGTATTCTCAGACTGGGAAGAGGCCATGGATATTGCCAATCACCAGTCTAAAAATAGCAGCCAACAGCCACCCCAGAGAAGACGCATTAGATTAGATGCGTCTTCTCTGGGGTGGCTGTTGGCTGTTGCGCCAATTCTGGTTCTTTGCCCGGCTCTTCCTACTTGCCCTGGTGCGGTGGCAATTGAGGTAATATTTGTGCGATTGATGTCTGCTTTGTAATGTCAGCTGACACCAAGCCCAGGGGTTAGTAATGACAATAAAGACACACGCACAGGAAAAAGTTCTTTAATTGAACAAAATACACATAAAAAATTCTTTATTTGAAATAAACACTTCCCACCCTCCTTTCACATTTATTGCTGTAAAGTTAAAAATAATAAAATACCATATTCCTCACCTGTCTGCCAATAATCCATATGTCCCACGACGTGCTCGAACTCTATTTCATCGGGATTGCATGGCTGAGCTGTGGCATGATGCAACCTGTCACCCATGAGTCCAGGACACTGAGAGTGAGAGTGCAGCTTCAGTGACCTGCGGTGACATCATTTAGATTACCACCGGTCACAGGCAGGAATACCATAAAAAATAAATTAAAAAAAGACAATAATGCTGTTTTTTTATTATACCTTCAAACAAAACAGTCGCATCTACACTGAAATAAAATCATTAAAAATGTTAACTTGACCTGCCAAAAACAAGCCATCATACAGCACTGTCAGTGGAAAAATAAAAAAGTTATACCTCTTTAAAAAAAATTAGTTTTTAGTGTTCAAATTAGCAAAACTGGAAAAAAATGAAACTCTGGTATAGCTGCACTCATATTGACCTCAAGATTAAAGGGGTTGTGCGGTACTTTAGATTACCCCACCATGTATTCCACCCCCCCCCCCAGGTCCCTAAGACTTTTTGTAAATACCTTCTGCTGTTGATAATGCCTGTGAGCGGTGCTATCACTGGCCGCTCACAGGCATCACGTGACCCCCGGTCACGATCTTCCTGGCTCCAGGTGGATGCCAGGCTGTGGGCGGGGTTACCCCCCCGCGTCACACCCGGCATCCACCGCGCGCTCTGCCTCTCCCCATTCATTGGGAAACCTAGCGGTGGACCAGCTTCAAATACCTGTTTGTCGCTTTGTAATGGTATTTTAGTAGCTGCTCTCTTATTCTGATGAATTCGATAAATTTGTCTGGCAGAAACCTTCCACATTATGCCTTTATCTGCACAAACCCATCTGTGCTCTATATCAGCCACAAATCTCTTAACAGTACGATGATCACGCTTAAGTTTTTGTCAAATATCTAATGTTTTCATACCTTCAAGGGATTGCACTCTTTGAGGCAGCAGAAAGATTCTTTTTCTTTCCCATATTGCTTGAAACCTGTGACCTGCTTAATAATGTTGAACATCCTTTTTAAGTAGTATTCCTTTATTTGGGCTAAAAAGTGAAAACTGGTTATCAGAGGTGTTGGAGATTGATTTCAGCGATCCAAAGAGCCCTGAGACACAATACCATCCATGAGTTTTTTTGAAAAATAAAAAATTAAACCTTTATGACACTTAAATGTTATTTGCATAATAATTTGAAACACAGTGTTGTTTTGGGTGTGAAATCAAGCAGACAGGTTCCATTTAAGTAGAAAACATTTCTGTACTCTTTAAACACTGTTCAAAACCAAGTGAAATCCCCGCTTATAAGATTTTTACATTGGTTCATAGATGGGGTCCTGACTAGAGATGAACGTTGTTCTACTCGAACTGTTCGCCAATCTCAAATTCGAGCTGTTTTAGGCGGTGTTCGAGCCGTTCGGCGAACACGAACGATTTGAGAAAAATTCGGCTGTTCGAGGTTATGTTCGATAACTGTTCGTGCACCAAAATCATAACTGGATTTTTTCTCAGTAATGATGAAAATTAATGTTAATACGCAGTTTGAGTGTACAGCGGGGTGGGGGGAGGGGCAGGGGATGGATCTCTGCAGGAATAATGAAGATCTCCATTTTTTTTTCTCTTTCCCGCATTTACAGTGGGGAGGTGCAATCTGTCAGCATATCAGCAGCGCACACACGGAGCGAAGTGCTTTTTTCACACAAGCAAGGGCATGTGTCATTGGCAGTGTATGTCACATGTCCTTGCCCTATAAGACCAAGCCATTTTCCCCGTCGCCACCATTTTCTCACTGCTGCAGCTGCGTGTTAGACGGCACCGCTGTTGCTGTGTGCGCTATACCTTGTTAATTTCAAGCCAATTTTCGCACAAATCTACAGATAGCTTGGGAGTAGGGAATAGTTGTGATTGCAGTCCTTTTAAGGACTAGGTTACAGCACTTCCTACGACTTTTATCAGGCAGGTCTGTGCTCTTAAATAGATAGATTGTGGGAGTAAAGACTAATTGTAATTGCAGTCCTTTTCAGGACTAGGTTACATCAGTTCCTATCAGTTTTTGCCAGGCAGGTCTGTGCCAGTGCTGTGCAAGTTTTTTTCACAGCATTTGGCTGAATCTAACAAAGCTAATCCTTTTTGGCCTATTGCAGAGTATGTTAGTCAGTGGAGTAGCCTATCTGTGTTGCAAGATATACCACCTGTGTATAGAATACCAATTTTTTTTACTGCACCTAGTGAAGTAAAATCTTTTGGGCATAGCATCATTCTATTAGTCCATCTATACTGACCTCCATCAGGTTGCAAATTGAATATAATTTTTTTCTGCATCTAGCTCAGAAAAAATATTTGGGCTTCTAGCAGTGTGTGGGACTTGTTCTATTAGTCCATCTATACTGACCTCCATCAGGTTGCAAACTGAATATAATTTTTTTCTGCATCTAGCTCTGAAAAAATATTTGGACTTCTAGCAGTGTGTGGGACTTTCTCTATTAGTCCATCTATACTGACCTCCATCAGGTTGCAAACTGAATATATTTTTTTTCTGCATCTACCTCTGAAAAAATATTGGGCTTCTAGCTGTGTGTGGGACTTGTTCTATTAATCCATCTATACAGACCTCCATCAGGTTGCAAACTGAATATAATTTTTTCTGCATCTACCTCTGAAAAAATATTTGGCCTTCTAGCAGTGTGTGGGAATTTCTCTATTAGTCCATCTATACTGACCTCCATCAGGTTGCAAACTGAATATATTTTTTTTTCTGCATCTACCTCTGAAAAAATATTGGGCTTCTAGCTCTGTGTGGGACTTGTTCTATTAATCCATCTATACAGACCTCCATCAGGTTGCAAACTGAATAAAATTTTTTTCTGCATCTACCTCTGAAAAAATATTTGGGCTTCTAGCTGTGTGTGGGACTTGTTCTATTAGTCCATCTATACTGACCTCCATCAGGTTGCAAACTGAAAATAATTTTTTGTCTGCATCTAGCTCTGAAAAAATATTTGGTCTTCTAGCAGTGTGTGGGACTTTCTCTATTAGTCCATCTATACTGACCTCCATCAGGTTGCAAATTAAAAATATTTTTTATCTGCATCCAGCTCTGAAAAAATATTTGGCCTTCTAGCAGTGTGTGGGACTTTCTCTATTAGTCCATCTATACTGACCTCCATCAGGTTGCAAATTAAAAATAATTTTTATCTGCATCCAGCTCTGAAAAAATATTTGGCCTTCTAGCAGTGTGTGGGACTTGGTCTATTAGTCCATCTATACTGACCTCCATCAGGTTGCAAATTAAAAATAATTTTTTGTCTGCATCTAGCTCTGAAAAAATATTTGGCCTACTAGCAGTGTGTGGGACTTTCTCTATTAGTCCATCTATACTGACCTCCATCAGGTTGCAAATTAAAAATAATTTTTATCTGCATCTACCTCTGAAAAAATATTTGGGCTTCTAGCTGTGTGTGGGACTTGTTCTATTAGTCCATCTATACTGACCTCCATCAGGTTGCAAACTAAATATAATTTTTTTCTGCATCTAGCTCTGAAAAAATATTTGGCCATCTAGCAGTGTGTGGGACTTTCTCTATTAGTCCATCTATACTGACCTCCATCAGGTTGCAAATTAAAAATAATTTTTATCTGCATCCAGCTCTGAAAAAATATTTGGCCTTCTAGCAGTGTGTGGGACTTTCTCTATTAGTCCATCTATACTGACCTCCATCAGGTTGCAAATTAAAAATAATTTTTTGTCTGCATCTAGCTCTGAAAAAATATTTGGCCTTCTAGCAGTGTGTGGGACTTTCTCTATTAGTCCATCTATACTGACCTCCATCAGGTTGCAAACTGAATATATTTTTTTTCTGCATCTACCTCTGAAAAAATATTTGGACTTCTAGCTGTGTGTGGGACTTTCTCTATTAGTCCATCTATACTGACCTCCATCAGGTTGCAAATTGAATATAGTTTTTTTCTGCATCTAACCCAGCCAATAATTTTGGCCTAATACCACAGTTTGGCCACTCAGCTCTGCTCGGTTCCCATCCATTGTTTTTTTGTGCAAACAACTCCAGAGTTGTGAATTAGTTAACCACCAAAATGAGTGGAAAAAGGCCTGCTGCTGGTGGAAAGGGGAATAGGCGTGTTGGGAAGGGGAAAAAAGGTTGTGTCCGTGGGGTAGGTGTTAAAGCAACAGTAACATCTGCAGAAGAAAGACCATCTTCCAGCCAAACTAAAATGTCTACTTCTTTTAGCGGACAATGTGATAAGATCCCTTTCTTACGGCCACGCCAATCGCTACAAATTCCAGATGAGGCACAAAAACAGCAGGTGCTTCAACGGATATCAAGTGCTCCTTTAAGTGGGCTCTCCTCCACATCAACTTCAACATCACAAATACTCCAGTCCTCAAAGGTGTCACCCCAATCGCACTTGCTTCCTCACAGCTCCCAAATCTCCAGCTGCCCGTCTGAGTATGAGGTAGAACAGATGGTTGAGTCTGCAGAGCTGTTTACTCATACTATAGCCTGGGAATCAGAGGTTGACTCCAGCGCTTCTGTGAATCCAGACGAGGAAATGATCTGCACTGATGCCCAGAATCTTTATGAATCGGATCCAGGACCAGACGCAGAAGGTTCTGACCATAATGTAGACCCTCATTCCCAAACTGTAACTCCTGTTGGTGGAGACAATGAGGAAGACGATGATGAGACTCAAATACCTGATTGGAGCGACAACTTTAGTTTTTTGTCAGGGCAGGAACAGGTTGGCTCTGAGGACGACGGGTGTGACAACGCACAGGGTGATGATGATGATGAGGTTGGAGATCCCACTTACTGTCAACCCACAGTCAGCCAAGAGATGAGGTCAGCAGAGGAGGTGGAGGAAGATGCTAGTGACGACGAGGTCAGGTTGCGCCTTCCTGGACAGAGACGTAGTACTGGAAGCACGTCAACAACTGCATCCTCAAACACAACTCTGCCTCTCACCACAAGTCGTGGTGGCTCTTCAGGTCGCATGGGTGCTAAGCCTTGCATAGCCTGGGCATTTTTTCAGATCGATAAAGATGACCCAACTCGTGTTATCTGTAACATTTGTCAGCAAAAGCTAAGCAGAGGCCAAAATATACATAGTTTGAGTACTTCATGCATGAACCGGCACATGGACATGAAGCATAAGTTGCAGTGGGAAGCTCAGTGTGCTACAATGCGGCCTAGCCGGCCGGGCCAACCACCGTCTGCCATATCTTGTGCATCCGCGGCCTCTTCATCCTCTGTGACTGGGGGGACAGCAGTCACACCTGTTTTGGGGCGCAGACCTGCCACCTCTTTATCCGCAACAGCCAGCGTGATTGGCAGGTCATCATTTTCTTTGGAGGTGGTAACACCAGCTGGTGTTGAGCGCTGTCCGACATCGATAGCACCACCTTTGGATCAAGGCAACCTAACATGTCCGCCTGCATCTTCCTCACAGACCGGCAGATTGCCGGGGACACCCTTATCAACCCCGTCTAAGCACAATAGCCAGCCCTCGGTCCCTCAGATTTGGACAAGTAAAAGACCATTTCCTCCTAGCCATGAGAAAGCTAAGAGGTTGAATTTCACCATCTGCAAGCTCTTGGCTACAGAAATGCTGCCTTTCCGCCTGGTGGACACAGAGGATTTTCGAGACCTTATGTCTGTCGCAGTGCCCCAGTACCTGATGCCCAGTCGGCACTACTTCTCAAAGAAAGGTGTGCCTGCGCTCCACCAGCATGTCGCACACAACATCACCGCTTCTTTGAGAAACTCTGTGTGTGACAGGGTGCATTTCACCACAGACACTTGGACGAGTAGGCATGGACAGGGGCGTTACATGTCGCTGACTGGGCACTGGGTAACTATGGTGACAGCAGGACAAGGGGCTCCTGTCCAAGTCTTGCCGTCCCCACGAGTTGTGCGTCAATCCTCTTTATGTCAAAGTTCCTCCACTGCTTCTGCCTCCTCAACCTCCTCTCGGTCTTCCACCTGCACCCAAAGCCTGTCTGGTCATGCCACAAGCTTTCTAACTGCGCAGAAGGGATCCTGCACACCTCCTTACTATGCAGGCAGTAGTAAGGGCTCAACGTCATCAGGCGGTTTTTACTTTGAAATGTCTGGGAAATGTGAGTCACACAGCTGAGGAGTTGTGGTCAGCTCTGGAGAACCAATTTCATGAATGGTTGTCTCCACTGGACCTGAAACCAGGGAAGGCCGTGTGCGACAATGCTGCAAACCTGGGTGCGGCCCTTCGCCGGGGCAATGTCACACACGTGCCTTGTATGGCTCACGTGTTGAACCTGGTTGTCCAGCAATTTTTAGCCCACTATCCCAGACTAGATGGCCTTCTGCAGAGGGCACGGTCGCTGTGTGCTCACTTCCGCCGTTCGCATCCCGCAGCTCAGCGACTTACATCTCTACAGAAGTCGTTGGGCCTGTCACTTCACCGGCTAAAATGCAATGTGCCTACCCGGTGGAATTCAACTCTGCACATGTTGCAGCGACTGTGGCAGCACCGACAAGCCCTGGTGCAATACGTTCTGACGTATAGCCTGGGCCAACGAGATCCGGAGGTGGGGCAAATCACGCTGGAGGAGTGGTCTCATATCAGGGACCTATGCACCCTTCTGCACAGTTTTGAAATGGCGACGAACATGTTTAGTGCTGACGATGCCATTATCAGCATGACTATTCCGGTGATTTACATGCTGGAGCACATGTTAAACAGAATTCGGAGTCAGGTGGTGGCACAAGAGGAGGTGGAGGAAGTAGAGGAGGAGGAGTTGTATGCGGAAGGGCTAACATCTGCAAGGTACAGACGGTCGGCAGCACCAAGGCGGCAGGCATGTGAGGGTGGGGGAGATGGTTTTACCAGGGCGCATGGTAGCAGCCAAACTAGTGAGGAAGGTGCAGGAGCCCAGGAAGAAGTGGAGGACGAACTGATGGAAGACTCATCAGATGAGGGAGACCTTGATCACATTTCTGTTGTGCGAGGTTGGGGGGAGAGGACAGAGGAAGGAAGCATGATTGTTACCTCGCCACCAACACAACAGGGACTTGGTGCTCTTGGATGCGCAACACACATGAGTGCCTTCTTGCTGCACTACCTGCAACATGACCCTCGAATTGTGAGAATTAGAAATAATCCTGACTACTGGGTTGCCACACTGTTAGATCCCCGGTATAAAAGTAAATTTGCAGAAATTATTCCTGCCATAGAAAGGGATGCACGCATGCAGGAGTATCAGCAGAGACTGTTGCAGAATCTTACATGTGCTTTTCCACAAAACACCAGTGGTGCACGTAGTGAATCTCACAGTTCCAACTTGCCAACCGTGGGACCGTCAAGTGTTCAGCACTCAAACCATAACAGAACCACAGTATCTGCTGGTAACATTAATTTTGCGGAATCATTTCACCACTTTTATAGCCCATCCTTTGCAAGGCCACAGGAGACAAGAAGTCTGACACATAGTCAACGCCTAGAGACGATGGTACAGGAGTATCTCCAAGTAAACATTGAAGTCATGACTGTGTCACTGGACCCTTGCTCTTTTTCGGCTTCCAATCTGGATAAATGGCCGGAGCTAGCCACTTACGCCTTGGAGATCTTGTCATGCCCCGCAGCCAGCGTTCTGTCTGAACGTGTGTTCAGCGCTGCTGGTGGTGTGCTGACAGATAAGCGCACGCGGCTCTCCACTGATAATGTAGACAGACTCACGTTCATAAAGATGAACAAATCATGGATCCGAAACGACTTTTCTACCCCTGTGTCATCCTGGGGAGAGTAAAAGCTTGATGATTGGTTAAAATCACCCTACCAACCGTTTTAAGCTTTCAAATTACTAATCATGTTTATCTGTATCTTGACTGGAAAATAATTTGGGCTTTGTAGCAGTGTGCAGCACTGATCCTATTAGCCCATCTATACTAAGCTCCACCAGATTTAAAATTAATAATAATTTTTAGCTGCATCTAGCCCGGAAAATAATTTTGGGGCTCCGAGATGCGCAAGACACATAAGTGCCTTTTTGCTGCACTACCTGCAACATGACCCTCATATTGTCAGAATTCGAAGTAATCATGACTACTGGGTAGCCACACTCTTATATCCCCCAAACTTTTCGATCAACCTTTTCATTTTAATAAAGACCAAAAAAATGGTCATTTTTGAAATTATAAGCATTAGCAGGTTATTAGAAACTGAAATCAAACAGTTTTCAACTCAAAACTTTATTCTAGGTGATGTTACATTTTCACATAGGACCCCTTGTTCGAAAGGAGCTTCTGAACTCTCTCGTCCATTGAATTTGTCAGGTTTTGGATGGTTTCTGCTTCAATTGTTTTGCATGAGGACAGAATACCCTCCCAGAGCTGTTGCTTAGATGTGAACTGCCTCCCGCCATCATAGACACTCCTTTTGATGATGCTCCAGAGGTTCTGAATGGGGTAGAGGTCAGGGGAGCATGGGGGTCACACCATAAGTTTGTCCCCTTTTATGCCCATATCACTCAGAGATGCAGATGTTTTATGTGCAGCATGAGATGGTGCATTATCATGCAAAAAAATGATCTTGCTGTGAAATACACGGTTCTTCTTCTTGAACCATGGCAGGAAGTGCTGTTTGAGAAAATCCACATACATTATGGAGTTCATCTTTAGCACCTTCAGGGATCCTAAAGGGACCCACAATCTCTCTCCCCATGATTCCGGCCCAAAACATTACTCCACCTCCTCCCTGTTGGCGCTGTAGCCGTGTTTGCGTGGGGTGTCCATCAACCAGCCATCCTCCACTCCATCCATCTGGACCATCGAGCGCTGCACGGCACTCATCCGTGAACAAAACAGTTTTGAAATCAGTCTTCATGTAATGTTTGGCCCACTGGAGCCGTTTCTGCTTGTGTGAAGTGGATAGAGGAGGAAGAAAGGATGGCGTATGCACAGCTGCAAACCTCTGAAGGACCCTGCATCTTGTTGTTCGGGGGACGTTGGAGGCACCAGCAGCTTCAAATCTTGTCTGCTGCTATGACAAGGCTTTTTTGCCGCTGCTCTTTTAACCTGACGTAATTGCTTGTAGGAAAGAGTCCTCAATTTGCTCTTATCAGCATGCACACGTGTGTACTGTGAATCAGCTACATACTTCTTGATTGCCAAGACACTTCATCCTGATCATCGCACAATGTTGATTGTAGTCATGCCTTGACCTAAACACTCCACAATTTGTTGCTTCTCAGCAGCCGACACATCCTTTTTCTTTCCCATTTTGGCAGAAAATGTAGGCTGCTTAATAATGTGAGACAGCCTTCTTAAGTAGTCTTGCCTTTCATTGGACACACCTGCCAAACTAATTAGCACAGGTGTCTGCAATTGCTTACAGTGATATAAAGAGCCCTGACACACATCACCATCAATGAGTTTAACTGACAAACAAACAAATTCTTCCCTTATCACTCCTAAACACTTTTTGCATAATAATTTGGAACACAGTGTACATGTGCTTTTCCACAAAACACCAGTGGTTCACGTAGTGAATCTTACAGTTCTAACTTGCCAACCGTGGTCTGTATGGAGTTGTTCAATAAAGGGCCCAAAATTAAGATAACATAGATGGGAGAGGTCTCTATGAATAGGAATTCCTAAGTATTTGATACCCTGTGAGGGCCAGGCAAAGGGAAAGTTGGACTGGATGGAATCCTATATGGATTTGGGGAGGGAGACATCGAGGGCCTCAGACTTCGCTGCATTGATTTTAAAATTTGACCATGTAACAAAGTGATCTATTTCAGCCATAACAGCATGGATGGATATATGTGATTGAGTGATATATACTAGTACATCATCAGCAAATAGAGAGCACTTGTACTCGGTGCCTCCCACCTCAATCCACCTAATATTGGGGTTATGGCGAATTGATGAGAGCAGGTGCTCTGTCACTAGGATGTATAAGAGAGGGGACAGAAGACATCCCTGCCTTGTCCCATTGGTGATTGTGAAAGGTGATGAAAATGTTCTGATGCACCCCCTGGGCCTTGGGACACCCGGAGCCGGACCCTTTTTGGTGGATGCTGGTGGTTGTAGTCTTTGTGGCGGCGACCTGGTTCCGTGGCTCAGGGTGGTCAAACCAGTGGCGGAACTATTTATGTGGTTTTGATGTTTAAATGTCCGACTACGCCACCCGTGGATTGCGGTCAGAGTGAACCGCCGCTGCAGGGCAGACCGCTGAGTCTGGTGTTGTGGGTGCAGCAGAGCGTAGCATAACTCCCCACGGGAGGAGTATAGCCTCAGGGCAGTGTATGCGGAGGATGGGGGTGATGGTGCAGGGCAGCAGCAGTAACGACACGGAGTCAGTGATGCAGTCCAGGGCCTTTACTCACAGTTCTTATTATCCAGACCACGTCTGCAGGTAACGGCTGCCCACGTCGTACTGTGCTCACCAGGTGAGGGGCTCAGACAACTCCCAGATAACTTTGGAACGCTTCACAGGACCCCCTTTGTGTGTCCTTTGTCTGGCCTTTCTTACCAACCCTTCTGTCCGGCTGCCTCGGGTCCTCCTCTTGGTAAACTTGGCGCCAGTTTCCCTGACCCTATGTGCTGCCCTCCTAGCGGGTGTAGCGAGGGGCTGCGCCACATAAAATGTCAGAGCCTCCGGTTTCTAGCTGAGGGTCGTTTCCTGCCTCCACTAGTTTCGGGGACCGGTCTCCCCCTTTGGCCTGACCCCTCCATGCAGGTGGATTCGGGCGTGCGGTGGCGACTCGCCCGTCCGCACCCCTGGGATCCCTTCGTTCCTCGTTCCTGGAGCCTTCTCCGCTCCTCTTCCTTCCTTCTCCCTCTTCCAAGCCTGGGCCTCTGTTACTAGGCCCACCTCCGGAGCAGAGCTCATGCAGAGCCCCTGCTCCCTGCCACTTCTGCTCAGACTTCTCTGCACTGAACTAAGATGGTGCCCACCTTTTATACTCCCTTCTCAATGCACCCAGGAACTGCTTCCTCCCTGCTCCTGCACTACAGGTTTCCCCTTCCTCAGTGTTCCCTCCCCCCACTCCAGCCAGGGACAGGGACTGTCGTGCCCATCTCAGGGGCATATTGGTCGCCCTGCCCCACGGCAATGTGATGTAATGCATACAGGTGTTGCGTCCTGATCCACACTCCATCCTTACCTGAGAGTGAGATATCACACCTCTGGGTGAGGTGCAATACCTCTGTAGCAACCGAGCCCTCAAGGTGCTACAGTTCCATTTATCTTCAGCCTAGGTGACGTATTGCGATACAGGGCCGTGATTTTGGCTATAAAAGGGTCCCCTAGACCCCTACCCCAAGCTTTTTAAGAGAATCATATATGGCGTGCCAGGAGACTCTATGGAATGCTTTCTCAGCATCCAACGAGAGTATCTAATTACAAATTTTTAACTGCATCTAGCCCAGGAAATACTTTGTGCCTAGTAGCAGTGTCTGCTAGTCAGCGGATTATCCCGGCTGTTAAGCAAGCTACACCACCTGTAGTTTGGACACTTAATTTTTTCAAAGGAAATGCTTCGGGACCACGGGATACTTAGTGAAGAGCATCAGGAGGCACCCCAAGGCATAGGGGCTGGGACTGGCAGTAGGATGCCTTGCGGTGGACAGCCGAGCTCGATCCTTATAAAAGCTTTTTAACTGCAGCAGCTTTAGTGGACGCTACTGGAGCTGGAATTACGCGGCTGCTGGCATGAGACTTGCCCTCCAATAGATCCTTGTAAATGGATTTAAAGTGTATTCATTCAAATTAGAGAGACAATTTAAATTAAAAAGCTTAGAGCTGCCTCCACCACAGGGGGGCTCGCTCGACCCACCAGCGGACAGGCACCAGTATTGGGAGAGGGGGGCTGGCCATCAGGGTTCACCGTGGCTCTGGCACAAACCCGGCGACACGGAGGTGGCACGGGCAGGAGTGGACTGAACGTGTCGGCTTCTCACTTTTTGGATTTTAGAAGGGCATGACATGCCTATATCTGTGTCTCCCCCTCCTTTTACTCCTCCACCTCTTTTCTTTTCTCATGACTATATGTACTTGTCACTTTTCCATGTGTTAGTTGTGTCTTCTGAGCAGTTTGTCAGCTTTTGGACACCTTTGAAGGTGTTTTCTATGTGTTTCTATGTGTTTTTGTTTGCCTGCCATTGGTTTTAACGGTGTTCGAAGGTGTTCGACGAACAGTTCGACGAACAGTTCGGCGAACACATGGGTGTTCGACGAACCGAACCGAACTCGAACACTACGGGGGTGGCTCAACACTAGTCCTGACTTAGGACATCCATTTGCTCTAATAAGACATATGGACAGCGCTTGTCCTGATGGGGCAACTCGTTAAAGTACGTTTACAGTACAGACCAAAAGTTTGGACACACCTTCTTATTTAAAGATTTTTCTGTATTTTCATGACTATGAAAATTGTACATTCACACTGAAGGCATCAAAACTATGAATTAACACATGTGGAATTATATACTTAACAAAAAAGCATGAAACAACTGAAAATATGTCTTATATTCTAGGTTCTTCAAAGTAGCCACCTTTTGCTTTGATGACTGCTTTGCACACTCTTGGCATTCTCTTGATGAGCATCAAGAGGTAGTCACCGGAAATGGTCTGCCAACAATCTTGAAGGAGTTCCCAGAGATGCTTAGCACTTGTTAGCCCTTTTGCCTTCACTCTGCGGTCCAGCTCACCCCAAACCATCTTGATTGGGTTCAGGTCTGGTGACTGTGGAGGCCAGGTCATCTGGCGTAGCACCCCATCACTCTCCTTCTTGGTCAAATAGCCCTTACACAGTCTGGAGGTGTGTTTGGGGTCATTGTCCTGTTGAAAAATAAATGATGGTCCAACTAAACGCAAACCGGATGGAATAATATGCCGCTGCAAGATGCTGTGGTATCCATGCTGGTTCAGTATGCCTTCAATTTTGAATAAATCCCCAACAGTGACACCAGCAAAGCAACCCCACACCATCACAGCTCCTCCTCCATGCTTCACGGTGGGAACCAGGCATGTAGAGTCTATCCGTTCACCTTTTCTGCATCGCACAAAGACACGGTGGTTGGAACCAAAGATCTCAAATTTGGACTCATCAAACCAAAGCACAAATTTCCACTGGTCTAATGTCCATTCCTTGTGTTCTTTAGCCCAAACTAGTCTCTTCTGCTTGTTGCCTGTCCTTAGCAGTGGTTTCCTAGCAGCTATTTTACCATGAAGGCCTGCTGCACAAAGTCTCTTATCAGTTGTTGAAGAGATGTGTCTGCTGCTAGAACTCT
The DNA here is from genome assembly GCF_046119375.1 of Phyllobates terribilis. Classification (NCBI taxonomy): domain Eukaryota; kingdom Metazoa; phylum Chordata; class Amphibia; order Anura; family Dendrobatidae; genus Phyllobates; species Phyllobates terribilis. The sequence goes on along the minus strand of NW_027362764.1, from coordinate 152,515,913 downwards.
GTGTGGCATTGACCTGGTCTCTAATCTGAGCTGCTGTTAACCTCCGATGTCTGAGGCTGGTGACTCGGATAAACTTATCCTCAGAAGCAGAGGTGACTCTTGGTCTTCTTTTCCTGGGGCGGTCCTCATGTGAGCCAGTTTCTTTGTAGTGCTTGATGGTTTTTGCAACTGCACTTGGGGACACTTTCAAAATGTTCCCAATTTTTCGCACTGACTGACCTTCATTTCTTAAAGTAATGATGGCCACTCGTTTTTCTTTACTTAGCTGCATTTTTCTTGCCATAATACAAATTCTAACAGTCTATTCAGTAGGACTATCAGCTGTGTATCCACCTGACTTCTGCACAACACAACTGATGGTCCCAACCCCATTTATAAGGCAAGAAATCCCACTTATTAAACCTGGCAGGGCACACCTGTGAAGTGAAAACCATTTCCGGTGACTACCTCTTGAAGCTCATCAAGAGAATGCGAAGAGTGTGCAAAGCAGTCATCAAAGCAAAAGGTGGCTACTTTGAAGAACCTAGAATATAAGACATATTTTCAGTTGTTTCACACTTTTTTAAGTATATAATTCCACATGTGTTAATTCATAGTTTTGATGCCTTCAGTGTGAATGTACAATTTTGATAGTCATGAGAATGCAGAAAAATCTTTAAATGAGAAGGTGTGTCCAAACTTTTGGTCTGTACTGTATGTAAAACCATGCTTCATTTAATGCATTACAGTCCAAGTCCTAAACCAAATACACAACATGCATCCCTTTCTAATCTTTATATTAAGTTACTTTTTCAAGTACCAATTGACTGCAAACACAAAACACTGTTAGTGAGTTCTACACATATGCAAAATTATGGTGACATTCTTTGTAATCCCATGATTATACATATTTTAAGTGTAAATATGCTTTTTCTTATCATGCAAATTGTTTGCTAATCACACTATTTCTTTTAACTCAGTCCAAGTAATGGTAAAAAGTGGACTTTTTTTTCCACAAGGCACATTAGGGTTACCAAATGGGAATTGGAAGTTGATGGATTAATTGAGGAAACTTATGGACAGTCTTGAACTCTGGCCAATAATGTAGCTGATGGATTCAAGTACATGAAACACATGTGGATTTGGAATCTTACAAAGAATGTGCTGCTTGCATGGACAGTTTTTGGACTTATTTGAAGTTACAATCTAGCATGCGATACATTGAGAAAGTGTTAACTGATTGTGAACTAAAAAAGCATTCAAATATTTTATTTGTCAAGAAACAAGATATCTGCGCTTAAAAGGCATAGCTTAAGGAATGTAAACAATGTGCCCTTATGCAATGAGCAAAATAGTAATTTGTCTAAGTGCCCATAGAATGTGAGCTTCTAAATTACGAGAATGCTCCAAAAAATTGTTCCATATTTGATGTGACCTTCTCCATGGCAAAATTAAAAAAATCACTTCAGCATAACTTTAATATTTTAAATAATTAGACTATGTGTAGTATAAAGAAAAAAAATCAGAATAATAAACACTTTTATTTTGTAAATGAGATGTAGATTTATAGAAGAGATGTAAACTTACAACAAATAATCATTTTTAAGAAAACAAAATTATTGTAAGGTCGTAATAAAAATACAATTGGTAAAGAAGTTATCCAGGACTTGTATTATTTTTTACGTATGAGGCTAAGAACTAACAGGCAGGTACTTGCTGTTCTGCCAGGCACCGATCTCTACTGGCTCAAAGCAGTCTTGGACTGCTCCTGATGGCAATTTCCTTGATTCTGCTGATGTCACATTGACAGAGCAGCATCTTCTCTTCCGCTCTTCTCTGTTGATGGGGCATATCTGCCAATATCATGCTTACTGACAGCCGGCACCCTGATATCTAACTGTGGGGAGCAAGCTGTCCATTAGCATGATGTCAGCAGTGACACCCGTCGACAAAGCAGAGTGGAAGAGAAAGAGCTGCTTTGTTGACGAGAGGTGGAATGAAGCCAGAGAACTGCTGCCTGAGCCGGCAGATATCGTCCCATGCAGAAAAGGCAGGTAGTTAGCAGCTACTTGACAGTTCTTAGCCCCATGCACAAAAATAATAAAAGTCCTGGATACTAGCATTAGAAAAGTGCCTGGCCGGCATAAATCGCAGCTCCTGGGAGAAAGCTAACTTTAATTTTCTTGGGAGCTGCTGATCAGTTCTGTGAATACTTTACAATCTTTTCCTAAAGTTCTCTAAAATTCTGAAGCTTAAGCATTTAGGAATTATGTTACTGGCAAATGCAAATGTCTTACTGTTCTTCTTTAGGGATTACACCTTTTAAAGATGACTTGAAACCTGCAAAAGTGTTAAAAAACAAAAAATCTTTTCTATACTTATATTTAACTGTAAAGTGTCCTTCTTGTGGGGCATGATGAACTCATGAGCAGAGTTGTGTTAAACTTGTAAATTATTTCCACAATGAATTGTACTTAAATCTTCTGATTACGTAGATTCATTCCCATGTGTTATATTTTATGAAAGAAGGCCTAAAAAGTTGCACAAGCCTTCTGGGAAACTGGAGCCATTTCATCAAGTTAGTACTCTGAGTCAACTATTAACCATTTACAAGGATCTACCAAAGTGCCTGTCATCTATACGAGTTATACTTAAAGGTATTTCCTAGCAGCTCAATGAATGTTAACTACATGGAAGAGTTTGGCTCAGTGACAATGCTTAGCTCATAGAAAAGCCAATTTTCCTATTTGAAAACGAGCATAAAGCAAGACAAAATGCAATAAATCACAAGTGTTTTATAGAAACCTGTAAAGAAGATTAAGAGGGTCAAAAGAAGGAGGAGGTTAAAGAAAGAGTAATGGTAATCATGAGACCGGCAATGGGAGCATTGCTTGGATAATGAAAATTATGGAAATGATACAAAAGGTATATATGATACTTTGTCCTTTTGAGGGTCTTTAGAATGAAATCTATTTAGGTATGTCTCATAGGTGAACTTAAAAGAGTAATGTTTAATTCGGATATTTCTTGTAGACCATATTTTTAGTGATGCTGCCCTTGTATAATGCTTTTATAGTGTCTCTATTTTAACAATAACATAAGTTACATCTGATTAGGGTCATTCTGTTGTGGCATACTAGGCAGGACAACAGCTTGAAGCCTTTACCACTGGTGGTGGCCCCATTGTTACCTACAAATGTCACTGAGATAATAGTGTGCTTAGGTCTAGTCTGTTTGATAACAAGGACTCCCAGCTTATAGGCTTGTAAAGTTGGATAAGCCCTCCCTGAAGACTTCTCATATATTATTGTATTTATCTGCTGTTTTATGTGATTTATGCTCATGTGCTGCAGTTTTCCTGGTTAGTTAGAGGTGACAGGGTTAAATGTTAGTGCCAGCCCAGGTTGGGAGGGGTTACATGGGCACATAGGAAGCTAGTTCTTGTTTATGAGGAGTTGGAGAGAGACTACTGAAGAAGAAGGAAGTGTTATATTCTGTTGTCTAGCTTATAGGGCAAAAGTTAGAAGTGTGTTCAGTGACAGAAGTTTTTGAAGGGATAGCAAGTTTCCAGAACAAGTGTTGCAGCAATTGATTACCTATACTTCCATAGTGCAGAGATTGGAAGAGTATCAAGAAGGGTCCTTTCACTATCAGTAAGTACTAGCCATAGCAATAAACAGAGCTGAGAGAGGCAGATTTCCCCACGGCAGCTAGAAGGAGTGGACTATATAAAAGCATTGTGTAAACTGGACCTGGAGGCTTAGAGAAGTCCTATTCTGACCAGGAAGGACCACAAGGTACTCATTGCAGTGAAGGATAATGACAGTAAGAACAGAGCTAGAAAGCTTGAGACTGAGTTATTCTTGAATTGCACCTATACTACTGTACTACTGAAATGCCGTATTTAATTCTCTCAAGGAAGGAGCCTCTGCTTGATGAAGAAGAAATGTATGTATTGAGCCTGCTATCAATTGTTGAAATCCTATTTGAAGAATTCCAATAAAGAAGTTTAAATCTTTTTAAAACAGATCTTTGTCTCACTGATTTGTTGCATATTTTCAAGGTCCTGATGCCATCAAACCCCTTATGGCCTGAATAGGGGTAAGCAGCAGACCCCCAGATCGCACACACACATACTCAGGGGTACCGCAACAGGATGTTTTGTGACTGTGAAGCAACTCACAGCCTACAAGCTGATCTCATGCAATCTTTGCTGCTGAGCTCCCAGCTATCATTTGCAATGTGTATGGTAGAACTTGAACTTGACACATCGCATACTTTCTAGTGAATCAATATGCTGTCTTTCTAATGTATAGATTTGTTGAGATGCTACATGTAGCTTGCAGTTGAGTAAGATGGCTGAGAATTACTCTTTAAAAATTCTAGTTTTATGACTATTCTCAGTGCAATTATAGTCCACAATTTAAAAAAAAAACTGACCATGTCAATTTATTTAATTTGATTGGGAAAACCCTAATGTGAAGCACAGAAGAACAAATCTAGTAAAAAAAAAACATGGGCTGATTCATGAAAGCTTTTATGCTAGAAAACTGATATAAAATGCTTTGAAAAGTAGCAAATTTTTTAGCATAACGAGTTTACAACTGTTGCCATTTACAACTTTTGCCAGTTTGAAGCAGCTTTGCCAAAATGGACGGAGTGGGGAGGAGCCGGTTTAATACAGAGCTTGGCTATGCCAATTTCATTAAAGCATTTCAGCATTTCTTACAACAGAGATGCTACTCCAGTCTCTCAATAGTCTAGCATTTCTGGCAAGGATCACAGAGGTAATGAGCAAAATAAAATATGAGGAAAAAAGGGCCTCTTATAATCTAATGACAGGTCAACCCATCATGACAACCGCTTTGGTGGTTAGCTATTATCTTTGGAAAATGTTTTGTATCGGCCATAGAGATGGTCATCCATGTGATACATGGATGGGACTGGTCAACTTAGCATCTCTTCTCTCTAGCTTATTTCGGGGGGGGGTAGAGTGGGCGTTAATGACATCCATACGCCCTAAACTTTTCTTTTCGCTCTCCTTTTGTTAAAGTTAAAGTTAATTTGAATTATCTTCCTGCTGGTGATGTTCTTCTGAAAATAATCAAAAGATTTTCTTTGGATGTTAATGATTGTTCCTCTTCTTGTACTCAGTGGTAATTTTCTATAATGTGATCCTGTGCAGGAGAACAGTTTCAAAGTTAGGGACAAACAGCAGTTTATCGTTTCCATTCATGGCAGATAGGGTTACTGTATCCTGAGAAGGCTCAAATGATAATACCAGAAGCTGGGAAATAAAAAGCACAAGTGAATGTGAATGGATGCCGTTCAGGAGACACTCCTTATTTTAATGAAAGGTATCTTAAATAAAGATTTTAAAATAATTACATAGAGGAGTATGATTAGGTCCAATGTATACTTTATAGCCAATTTCGCTACATAATTCCAAAAATAAAACAAAAATTTGTAGCATTTTCCAACTCTTCTTGCTCAATGTCAATCAGCATTTATATGATCCCAATGTAATAACATCCTTTATATAGTACATGCCTTCTAAGGCTACATCTTCAATATAGGATCTAGTATTGGGCTCCACACTCTAAAACAAATATTGGGAAGTTAGAGTAGGGAGGTTTTAGTCATACAAAGGTTAGAAAAGTTGTACTAGTTTCGCTTCGAAAAAAGACACCTCAGAGGTGATCTCATTGACATGTATTAGTGCATGATATATTAATATCACAGACCTTATAAAGAACTAGAAGACATTCATTATGTTTGGAGGAAAGACAATCTAGGTATCTAAATAGGAAAGAGTTCTTTACTGTTAAAGTAGTTGTTACACGCACGCCGCTAGGTTCAGATAGGGCGAGACGGGTTTCATGAATTCTTTGGAATCCTGGTGGAACCGTTACTCAGGGCGACCATAGGCTGCCTCTTCTCTCAGACACACGATAGATTCAATTGCTGACCAGACACATCAGACAAGAGTCTTTTTCAACAGTTTAACAGTGGAATTTAATCTGAAGCACGGGCAGTGCAATTCGGGGATATTACAGCAACAATCTTCATTACAGTACAGTCTGAGTTTCTTGAGCAACCGGCTCCAGTAACAATACTGTAGTTTCTTCACAAGACACAGTATTGCAATCTCTTCAGCAGCATGATTCAGCATAGATTATATCTCTTTGCAGCACACTTCTATGTATACACTACCACAGGCTTTTCCTTCACAAGGACTCAATAGTACACAGCATTCTTTATCCTGCATGGAGATGGAGGGGGGAGGGTTTGATGAGGGAGAAGTTCCCTATGACACGATTCTGTTGGCTCAGGGAGTTTATCTGACCTGTGTTTAGCTTCCCTCCTGACCTGAATTTTGTTCCCTTGCCTTCTGTGAGATACAGATATCACACCACCTTTCTCTTCAGCTCCAGCTAGACTACAATAACAAGTTTCCCACAATCCCCCTGGGGCTCTGCTAAAACACTCCCTGTCTCCTGTGACTGTGTTAACCCCTCTAGTTGCTGGATGCTTCTGAAGCACATCACTTCCTGTCTCCTGTGCTTGTGTTATTTGGAACAGTTGCTGGATGCATTTGAAGCATCAGCACTACTTCTGCACGTAACAAAGTCAAATTGTGGAATACCCGCAAGAGGTAGTAATAGCAGATAGTATGTCAGCATTCAAAAAAGGAGTTCATGACTGTCTGGTAACAAATGGTATTGTCGGTAATATTTATTACAACAACAAGTAATTGATCATGAAGGGTTTTCTTTGATGGACCTGTCTCTTCCAACTTACATAACTATGTAACAATCTAACTATATGTTTGCCTTCATATATCAACCATTCCTATTAACAATGGATATTAAATGGAATCTGTGACCACATTTCTGATGCCAACTCTGGGAACTGCATAATGTTGGGACAGAGACACTGATCACAGCGATGTGTGGACTGCTTACTGGGCTTCTTGCTGTAGTTTTGTAGAGGACTAGTAAACCTGCTGACATGTAGTCATCAATATTCATGAGCTCTGTATAAACCCGCCCTCATCACTGATTGTCAGTTTTCTGCCTATGCACAGTATACACAGAAAGCTGTCAATCAGTGGTGTTGGCTGGGTTATTCAGAGCTCAGCATTCAGAGAACTGCTTGATCTGCAGTAAATACAACTGTAATTTTATCAAAACTGCAGCAAGCAGCCAAGTAAGTGACGCATCACTTGAATCATGGTCTCTGTCCCTACATAATGCTGCTCTTAGATGGGGTAGCAACAACCTGGTGACGATTTCCTTTAATTGTGAATTGTATTACATTGAACTACACTTTCTGACTTTCATATGCCCAATGGAATGTGGTGAATTGAAATTTTAACCATTGCTTTACAAATACTACAAACCTGTCTTCTGTGAATGAACAGCTCAAGGAGGATGTGTGATCCACCTCCCCTGATATCAGTGGTATTTTATTCTGAGTGGCCTAGGCTTCATTCAAATCCATTTGCTAGGTAGACCACTCTAAACCTGACTGTGCCTTGTTTTCTGACTACAGTTTCATCTCTGTCTTGTTGCATCCAGACTCCTATTCTTGTGATGGCCCTTGACTACACTCCTAACTTCACTATGAATTCATGGCTCTGTCACACGCATTGGTATCAGCAACTATTTTAGGGGCTGTGACTGGGGATTAAACAGAAAAATACAATAGCTTCTTGTGGAGATTAAGTATGAAGAATGAGGAGATTCCTTAGACTTCTCCAGTGGGAAACATCTTCAGGTCATGAATTCCATAATTTTACTCTACATCATAGTCAGCGGAAGTCTTTGCCTACCAAGTCATCCAACAAGTAAATTGCTAACAGATGATTGAGGTAATTTACATAATTTAATCCTGCTTGGGCACAGTGGCATATCACCTCTGTCCAATTGTTACAGACGTTTTTAATATGTGAACCCACCAGCAGGGATCGCATCTATGTAGTACACTGCAGAGAAATGGATTCTGTCTCCCCTGTAGTGTCCGTGTAGCACACCAGAGTGCAGGTCGATGGAAACCCTACAATACGCCGGGCATGGGTCGGATCCTCTCTGGTCCCCGTTAAACAGTCAATGATGGCGGTGGCCGGTGCCTGGTGGTTTGGTGGACACTGAATTTAGGAGGCACATGGTTGTTGGGTGTTGCGGGGGTTAAATGCCACTGTTTTACTGTCCCCTCTGAGTGTGATGGTGATGGCGTTCCCCATGATGTAGGTGCAGAGGGAGGACAGGGGGAGAGAATCAGGGAGCAGTCAGGAGTCAGGTTAACGATGAACAGGTTAACGTTTACTTCAGCACAGCCATGGATGGTAACTGCTATGATTTGCAACATGTGCTAAGGAAAGATAGGGGAAAGCTGTCCCTACAGTAAGACTAAGCTGAATCCCTACAATGTAGCGGGCTGCCTGTTCCTAGTGAACAGACCCGCCTTAGTCCTTGACTAGTCTGGACGAAGACCTATAGAATTAAGGGAGGGGTCCCTAAAAGAACTAAGGACTGGCTGGAACAAAAATGGGACACCTCCTAAACAGAGAAGTTGTTGCAGAACTCAAAAAGACAGACTGACAAAAATGTACTAGAGGTCCCAGAGGACCAAGCGAACTGACAGAGAAAGGCACTGAAGCACCAGGCTAGAGAAACAGTCAAACACTGAAGTCTAGCACAGCCATAAGGGCGCAGCTGGAATATAAAGGCAGATGGTCACGTGACCGCAAAACACAAGATGGAAAAAACAAACAGGAGGGTTCTAACAGTACCCCCTGTTTTATGAGGATCCTCCGGGTCCTCCAGGCCCAGGCCTATCCGGAAACCTCCTGTGGAAAGCTTTAAAAGGCAAGGAGCAGAGACATCATCTGCCCTTACGCAGGAGTTGTCTTTGGGACCGAAACCCTTTCAGGAGACAAGATACTGTAATCTCCCTCTATGCCATCTAGAATTCAAGATACGAGAAATTTCATATTCGCCGTCTTCCACCACAGGAGGAACTGTGACAGTGGCGTCCCTATCACATACATGAGCCTTTTTCAACAAGGAAACATGAAACACAGGATTAATCTTCCAGGAAGTAGGGACATCCAACCTAACAGCAGACGGGTTAACAACCTGAAGTACTTTAAATGGACCCACAAACTTAGGACCCAGTTTTTTAGAGGAAATCCTCAATCGCAGGTTCTTCGAGGACAACCAAACCATGTCACCCACAGTAAACAAAACCTCTTTACGTTTCCTGTCAAAATACTTCTTGGACTTCTTGTTAGCCTCTTGAAGGTTGCAACGTACATTAGTCCAAACTCTCTCCAAATCACCGGAAAAATTCTCCTCCTCTGGCACTGCCGACCCCAATTTGGAGAACGAACCAAAAGATGGATGTCTCCCAGTAGAACAAAAAAAGGAGAACACCCAGCAGAGGAGGATGTATGATTGTTAAGAGCAAATTCTGCAGAGGCAGAAACTCAGACCACACCTCTTGATTGTCCGTCACAAAACAACGCAAAAGCTGTTCAACATCCTGGTTCTTTCTTTCAGTCTGTCCATTAGACTCAGGATGATAACCAGACAAAAATAACAAGTGGACTCCCAACCTGTCACAAAAAGCACGCCAAAAGCGAGCCACAAACTGAGGTCCTCTATCAGAAACAATATCCGTGGGAACGCCATGGAGCTTGACAATCTCTTTAACAAATGCCTTAGCGAGTGTCTTGGCGCAGGGCAACTTAATGAATGGAACCAAATGACACATCTTACTAAAACGGTCCACGACCACCCAGATGACAGTAAAACCCTCGGACACAGGAAGATCAGTAATAAAATCCATTTTGAGATGCGTCCAAGGTGCACTAGGAACCTCCAGGGGGCAAAGCAACCCCGCAGCAGCAGTATGTGAAGCCTTTGACCTAGCACACACAGTACACTGACGCACCCACTTGATGACTTCCTTCTGCTATCCAGGCCACCAAAAACTGTGACTGATAAGTCTCTTAGTCTCCGAAATTCCTGGATGACCTGCCAACCGAGACTCTTGACACTCCACAAACAAATCTCTCCTAAAGGCTCTAGGCACGAACAACCTCCCATGGGGAGTGTTAGATGGAGCATCATCTTGAGCTTTCAGAATCCCATTCTCCAAAACGGAGTCCAAAGCCGCCACCACAACTCCTTTCTGTAAAATGCTCTCCTCCTTCTCGGCACCAACCGTAGGAGAGAAGCTGTGACATAAAGCATCGGCTTTAACATTCTTAGGTAACAGAAAAATGAAACCGAGAAAAAAAAAGTGCACACCTAGCTTGACGGGCATTCAAGCGCTTGACAGCATCCAGATAGATCAAATTCTTATGATCTGTGAAAACCGGAATAGGAAATCTAGCGCCTTCCAAAAAATGACGCCAATGTTCAAACGCAAGTTTAATAGCCAGCAACTCCCGATTTCCAACATCATAATCCAGTTCGGTTTTCAAAATTTTTTTCGAAAAGAAGGCCCAAGGATGTACTCCACCCTTGTTCTCCTGAGACAAAACTGCTCCGACCCCCACCGATGAAGCATTGACCTCGACCAAAAAAGGCTTGGTATCATCAGGCTGCATAGGGATGCGGGCAGAACTGAACCTCTCTTTAAGATACTCAAATGCTTCAATGGCCTCAGTAGTCCACTGGGCCGTATTCGCACCTTTCCTGGTGAGATTGGTTAGAGGTTTAACAATTACAGAAAACTTCTTAATGAATTTCCTGTAATAATTGGCAAAACCCAAAAATCTCTGTATAGATTTCAAACCAATAGGCCTAGGCCATTCCTGCACAGCCTGAACCTTCACAGGGTCCATCTCAAAGCCCTCGCTGGAGACAATGTAGCCCAAAAAACTAATTTTCTGCACAGCGAACTCACATTTCTCCAGCTTAACAAACAGTGAATTATCACTCAAAACTGCAAAACTTCACGTACACTCTGCCAATGGGACTCTAGATCTGGTGAATAAATCAAAATGTCATCCAAATACACAACCACATTCTTACCAATCAAAGGTCTCAGGATGTCATTAATAAGGTTCTGAAAAAATGCAGGTGCATTGGTAAGACCAAAAGGCATCACCAGATTCTCAAAATGACCTACCGGAGTGTTAGAAGCAGTTTTCCATTCATCATCCTCCTTCACTCGTAATAAATTGTATGCCCCCCGGAGATCAATTTTGGAGAACCACTTGGCTCCCACTAACTGGTTAAACAAGTCAGGAATTAACGGCAATGGGTAGGAATTGCATACTGTAATCTTATTAATTTCACAAAAATCCAGACATGGACGTAAACCGCCGTCCTTTTTTTTAACAAAGAAGAATCCAACTGCCCCAGGCGACTTAGAAGGTCTAATGTGACCAGCAGCCAGGCTAGTCTCTATGTACTCCTCCAACGCCTTTCTTTCAGGGATAGTCAGATTAAACAAGCGACTTTTGGGAAGAGTAGCACCCGGAACAAACTCAATGGCGCAATCATAATCCCTATGAGGAGGTAAAACTTGCGACTCCTCCTCCGAAAAAAAACACCAAAAATCTTGAATAGGTACCGGTAATTCCCCTTTTTCCACAGCCGCAATGCGACCATTACAACATTTATCATAGCACTTCGGACTCCAAGACTTAATCACATTAGTAGACCAGTCCAATAAAGAATTGTGCAGTTTTAACCAAGGCAATCCTAGAACAACTGGAGAGGGCAAATTATCCAAAACAACCAAGTCCAAAATTTCTTGGTGAACTCCATTGATAGTGAGGGGAAATGCAGCATTCTTGTGAGTAATACATTTCAAAGGAGTGTTATCAATTGCAATCACAGAAATAGGTGATGACAAAGGTTTGGATTTCACTTCAAGGTTTTCGAAAAACCCTTTATCAATCACATTAAGTGTTGAACCACAATCCACAAATACCTGAAATCCAATCAAATCTCCCAGCAAAGTAGTACTCCCAGAAAGAAATAGTCCTGCAGAGCGTAAACAAGCTATACGGGCGTAACTGATCTTTTTTTTTTCTTTACTTAAACGATGCTCACAATACTTAATCAAATGGTCAGCTTTACCACAATAAAAACAATCCCTCGGTAAACCTCCGGTCTCTTTCCTGAGAGCGGAGAGACATCCCCCCAACCTCCATCGGTTCTCCATCGTCAGAGCAGATTTTCTGGGGACTAGGACCTGACATTACAGGAGTCTGTACCTGATTAAGTCTACACCTCAGTCTCCTGTCTATACGAACAGCTAACTGCATAGCATCCTGCAGAGTCTCAGGTGCAGGGAACCCAATTAGCAAATCCTTAACCCTTTCACTCAGACCAGCAAGAAATAAACATCTCAGCGCAGGATCATTCCACTTAACTTCTGAAGCCCATCTCCTGAAGTGTGTGCAATAATTTTCAACATCATCTGACCCCTGATTCAAACGTCTGAGTTCTGATTCAGCAGATGAGATTCGATCAGGATCGTCATATAATAGCCCCATAGCAGAAAAAATTCTTCAACAGACCTTAAACACGGATCATTAGGCTGGAGAGAAAAGGCCCACCCCTGTGGTTCATTGCGCAAAAGTGACATAATAAAACCAATGCGCTGTGATTAGTGTTGAGCATTCCGATACTGAAATATCGGGTATTGGCCAATATTCGCGGTATCGGAATTCCGATACTTAATTCCAATACTTTTGCAATATCGTATACCGGAATCGGAAGTTCCCATAATGCAATGAGCCATTTTCATTTTATTCAGCCAATGAGGATCCTAAGAAGTGTGGGCACATCCTGTTAGGCATGTAGGCATCTTAACTAATGGCATGGCTGTGATTGGCTGCTGAAATGATGTCATGATGCACTATAAAAGCCGCCGCTGCCATTTTGAGCTCACTCTGCTGTGAATTCAGTTAGGGATAGGACGCTGTTGTTCTGAGGGACAGTTTTAGCTACCTGTTTGGTCTATTCTGCTTTACCCAAGCTACTTTATATATCGCTGTGCCTTGCAGCGCTAGTGCACAGTTCTCTGTGCTGTTCACCGCTTTCTGAAAGGTCTGTGTGTGTGAGTGCAGCTCACCCTGTAGTGTGTGCTTCAACCACGTCTGGTTGTAGGGCACTCAGTGTGTGTCACTGCCTCATACATTGTCCTTTTTTGCCAATTCATAATTTTTCCTGATATCTCCTATTAGTGTGGTGGTTCCATCCGTATTCAGCTAAATTGGTTCCAAACACACTATATAGGAGTAGATAGAGAAATTATTTTGGTCTTGCAGCACTAGTGCACAGTGCTCTGCATCTGTACTGTTCACCGCTGTCTGCAAGGTCTGTGTGTGTGAGTGCAGCTCACCCTGTAGTGTGTACTTCAGCCACGTCTTGTTGTAGTGCAATCAGTGTGTGTCACTGCCTCATACATTGTCCTTTTCTGCCAATTCATAATTTTTCCTGATATCTCCTATTAGTGTGGTGGTTCCATCCGTATTCAGCTAAATTGGTTCCAAACACACTATATAGGAGTAGATAGAGAAATTTTTTTCGGCTTGCAGCGCTAGTGCACAGTGCTCTGCATCTGCACTGTTCACCGCTGTCTGCAAGGTCTGTGTGTGTGAGTGCAGCTCACCCTGTAGTGTGTGCTTCAGCCACGTCTGGTTGTAGTGCACTCAGTGTGTGTCACTGCCTCATACATTGTCCTTTTTTGCCAATTCATAATTTTTCCTGATTTCTCCTATTAGTGTGGTGGCTCCATCCGTATTCAGCTAAATTGGTTCCAAACACACTATATAGGAGTAGTTAGAGGAGCCTTTCTGCAGCATTGGGCCCTGCAGCCCCAGCCAGATTAGTATTAGCCTATTTTTTGTAGCCTCATCTATTGCATTGTAGGATACCTTCCTACATTGTAATAGCTACAAAAAGTTTGTAATACTGTTACGGGTCCGGGAGGTGGAACCTCTGAGCTGCAATACAAGGGGGAAGTCCTTGTAAGGAAGCGGGTGACTCCCAGGGAGGGCAATCAGGTAGTTACAGCAAGTGACGGGGACAGTCTCTGGGTAAACGGGCAGGTGGTCACGGCAGGTGACGGGGACAGTCTCTGGGTAGACAGGCAGGTGGTCACGGCAAGTGACGGGGGCAGTCTCTGGGTAGATAGGCAGGTGGTCACGGCAAGGGACCGGGACAGTCTCTGGGTAGACAGGCAGGTGGTCACGGCAAGTGACCGGGACAGTCTCTGGGTAGACAGGCGAGGGGGATACCTGACAGGTAACTGGTGGGCGCTCCCAGGTGAGCGGGCTGACGGAGACAGCAGGTAACAGGCAGGTAACTGGTGGCCGCCCCAGGTGAGCGGGCTGACAGACGAGGCAGGAGACGGGCAGGTAACTGGTGGACGCTCCCAGGTGAGCAGTCTGGCAGACAAGGCAGGTAACAGGCAGTAACTGGTGGACGCTCCCAGGTGAGCGGTCTGACTGACGAGGCAGGTAACAGGCAGGTAACTGAAGGACGCTCCCAGGTGAGCGGTCTGGCGGACAAGGCAAGTAACAGGCTGGCAGGCAGGACGAGAAGTCAGGCTAGCAGCGGAACCTGAGGGCTGAAGCACAAGTGAGACACAGTGCAAACAACATTGCTCGGGCACCTCCATTTTGGAGGAGGTGCCTTATATATGGGAGGTCCAACGGCCATTGGCCGGGGACTCCTAAGGACGGCGCGCGCGGTCCCTCTAAGAGAGGGGGAGAGCGCGCGCGCCCTAAGCACACTGCCGGGGAAGGAGCGCGTGCCGGAAGCAGCGGGGAGAGAAGCGCTGGAGGACGCCGCGCCAGCAGCAGGGAGGTGAGAGGGACGACGTCTCTGCCTAGCAAGGGGCAGAGACGCTGATGCTACAGTACCCCCCCCTTTAGGCCCCCTCTTTTTTAGGCCAGAAAGAAATTTTTCAAGGAGAAGCGGGGCGTTGATGTTCTCCCTGGGTTCCCAAGTTCTCTCCTCAGGACCAAACCCCTTCCAATCTACCAGAAAAAAGGTCTTTCCTCTTACCCTCTTGGTGGCCAGAATATTCTCTACCTCAAAGACGTCCTCAGCGGAAACCGGAGCAGGGGAAGTACCTGGATTGTTGGAAAAAGAGTTAAAGACAACGGGTTTGAGGAGAGATACAGTACGTGGAAGGAGTTGGGAATCCGTAAGGTGGCCGGGAGTTTTAATTTGTAGGCCACTGGATTAATTTGCCTGAGGATTTCGAATGGGCCGATGAAGCGAGGACCTAACTTGTAGGAGGGTATCTTGAGCCGTACATGTTTGGAGGAGAGCCAAACCTTGTCTCCCGGACGGAATTGAGGCGGATCCAGACGTCTCTTATCAGCATATCTCTTCATCCGCTCGGAGGACAGAAGAAGTGCGGACCTAGTATTCTCCCAAATGGTAGAAAACTCGCTGACAAGAGACTGTGCGGCAGGGTTGTCCACAGAGGCGGAGACGGGAAACGGAATCCGGGGGTGCTGGCCATAGACAATAAAGAACGGGGATTTGGAAGAGGATTCACTCTCGTGGTTATTGTAAGAGAATTCGGCCCAAGGGAGGAGGTCCACCCAATCAGAATGGTGGGCATTAACAAAGTGCCGGAGATAGCTGGTAAGGATCTGATTGATCCGCTCCACTTGACCATTGGACTGAGGGTGGTAAGCGGAGGAGAAGTCCAGGGTGACGTCCAGCAGTTTACATGTGGCTCTCCAGAAGCGTGAGGTGAACTTAACCCCTCGATCCGACACGATGTGGAGGGGTAGGCCATGGAGACGGAAGATATGGCGGATAAAGTCCTTAGCCAGCTCCGGTGCAGACGGAAGACCAGGCAGGGGAATGAAGCGGGCCATTTTAGAAAAGCGGTCCACGACCACCCAAATGACAGTACACCCGGCAGAGACAGGAAGGTTGGTAATGAAGTCCATAGCGATGTGTTGCCACGGGGCAACAGGTATGGGAAGCGGCAGGAGATGACCAGCTGGTAAGTGTCTGGGAACTTTGTTGCGGCCACAAGAAGAACAGGCAGAGACGAAGTCTACCACATCCTTACGCAGGGTAGACCACCAGTAATGCCGGGAAATGAGTAGGAAAGTCTTTTTTTGGCCGGCATGGCCAGCTAGTTTAGAAGAGTGACCCCAGCGAAGAACTTTCTCACGGTCAGGAGGCACCACGAACGTCTTGCCGGGTGGAAGACGAGTCAAATCCAAGGGGGCCACATTCATCACCTTGGAGGGGTCGATAATGTGCATAGGCTCCTCCTCTTGGTCGGAGAACAGGAAGGATTGGGACAAGGCATCAGCTTTGACATTCTTGTCCGCCGGGCGGAAATGAAGGATGAAATCGAAGCGGGCAAAAAAAAAGACCACCGGGCCTGACGTGGATTAAGTCTCTGGGCATTTTGGAGATATGCCAGGTTTTTGTGATCCGTGTAGATGATCACCGGGTATAGAGCCCCTTCAAGCAGGTAACGCCACTCCTCCAGCGTCAATTTAACGGCTAACAATTCTCGGTCTCCTATGGAGTAATTGCGCTCAGAGCAGGAGAAGATTTTAGAGAAGAAGCCGCAGGTTACCATTCTCCCGGATGAAGACTTTTGGGTGAGCACCGCTCCGGCTCCAGAGGAGGAAGCATCAACCTCCAGGTAGAACTGTTTGTTGCAGTCCGGACAGTGCAGCACAGGGGCAGAGGAGAAGGCTTGCTTCAGGGAAAGGAAGGCCTCCTCAGCTTCAGGTGGCCATACCTTGGGATTTGCTCCCTTACGGGTGAGCGCAGATATGGGCGCAGTCCGAGACGAGAAGTGAGGAATGAAGAGACGATAGTAATTAGCGAAGCCCAGAAATCGCTGTATCGCCTTCAAGCCCTCCGGGCGGGGCCACTTTAGGACAGCAGAGAGCTTCTCGCGATCCATTCGCAAGCCTGTCTGGGAGATAACATAGCCCAGGAATGGAAGAGAGGTCTGCCCAAAAAGGCACTTCTCGTATTTAGCATAGAGGTGGTTCTGCCTGAGCCCAAGCAGGACCTGACGAACATCCCTCCGGTGTGTGGGAAGATCCGGAGAGAAGACCAAGATGTAGTCCAGGTATACCACCACGCAGGAGTAAAGAAGGTCACGGAAGATGTCGTTGATAGAGATGAGCGTTGTTCTACTCGAACTGTTCGCCAATCTCAAATTCGAGCTGTTTTGGGCGGTGTTCGAGCCGTTCGGCGAACACGAACAATTTGAGAAAAATTCGGCTGTTCGAGGTTATGTTCGATAACTGTTCGTGCACCAAAATCATAACTGGATTTTTTCTCAGTAATGATGAAAATTAATGTTAATACGCAGTTTGAGTGTACAGCGGGGTGGGGGGAGGGGCAGGGGATGGATCTCTGCAGGAACAATGAAGATCTCCATTTTTTTTTCTCTTTCCCGCATTTGCAGTGGGGAGGTGCAATCTGTCAGCCTATCAGCAGCGCACACACGGAGCGAAGTGCTTTTTTTCACACAAGCAAGGGCATGTGTCATTGGCAGTGTATGTCACATGTCCTTGCCCTATAAGACCAAGCCATTTTCCCCGTCGCCACCATTTTCTCACTGCTGCAGCTGCGTGTTAGACGGCACCGCTGTTGCTGTGTGCGCTATACCTTGTTAATTTCAAGCCAATTTTCGCACAAATATACAGATAGCTTGGGAGTAGGGAATAGTTGTGATTGCAGTCCTTTTAAGGACTAGGTTACAGCATTTCCTACGACTTTTATCAGGGAGGTCTGTGCTCTTAAATAGATAGGTTGTGGGAGTAAAGACTAATTGTAATTGGAGTCCTTTTCAGGACTAGGTTACATGAGTTCCTATCAGTTTTTGCCAGGCAGGTCTGTGCCAGTGCTGTGCAAGTTTTTTTCACAGCATTTGGCTGAATCTAGCTAATCCTTTTTGGCCTATTGCAGAGTGTGTTAGTCAGTGGAGTAGCCTATCTGTGTTGCAAGATATAACACCTGTGTATAGAATACCAATTTTTTTACTGCACCTAGTGAAGTAAAATCTTTTGGGCATAGCATCATTCTATTAGTCCATCTATACTGACCTCCATCAGGTTGCAAACTGAATATAATTTTTTTCTGCATCTAGCTCTGAAAAAATATTTGGGCTTCTAGCAGTGTGTGGGACTTGGTCTATTAGTCCATCTATACTGACCTCCATCAGGTTGCAAATTAAAAATATTTTTTTTCTTCATTTAGCTCTGAAAAAATATTTGGGCTTCTAGCAGTGTGTGGGACTTGTTCTATTAGTCCTTCTATACTGACCTCCAGCAGGTTGCAAATTGAATATAATTTTTTTCTGCATCTAGCTCTGAAAAAATAGTTGGGCTTCTAGCGGTGTGTGGGACTTGGTCTATTAGTCCATCTATACTGACCTCCATCAGGTTGCAAATTAAAAATAATTTTTTTCTGCATCTAGCTCTGAAAAAATATTTGGGCTTCTAGCGGTGTGTGGGACTTGGTCTATTAGTCCATCTATACTGACCTCCATCAGGTTGCAAATTAAAAATAATTTTTTTCTGCATCTAGCTCTGAAAAAATATTTGGGCTTCTAGCAGTGTGTGGGACTTGGTCTATTAGTCCATCTATACTGACCTCCATCAGGTTGCAAATTAAAAATAATTTTTATCTGCATCTACAGTACCTCTGAAAAAATATTTGGGCTTCTAGCTGTGTGTGGGACTATTTGTATTAGTCCATCTATACTGACCTCCATCAGGTTGCAAACTGAATATATTTTTTTCTGCATCTACCTCTGAAAAAATATTTGGCCTTCTAGTAGTGTGTCGGACTTTCTCTATTAGTCCATCTATACTGACCTCCATCAGGTTGCAAATTAAAACTAATTTTTATCTGCATCTACAGTACCTCTGAAAAAATATTTGGGCTTCTAGCTGTGTGTGGGACTATTTGTATTAGTCCATCTATACTGACCTCCATCAGGTTGCAAATTCAAAATAATTTTTTTCTGCATCTAACCCAGCCAATAGTTTTGGCCTAATACCACAGTTTGGCCACTCAGCTCTGCTCGGTTACCATCCATTGTTTTTTTGTGCAAACAACTCCAGAGTTGTGAATTAGTTAACCACCAAAATGAGTGGAAAAAGGCCTGCTGCTGGTGGAAAGGGGAATAGGCGTGTTGGGAAGGGGAAAAAAGGTTGTGTCCGTGGGGTAGGTGTTAAAGCATAGTGTTGAGCCACCCCCGTAGTGTTCGGGTTCGGTTCGGTTCGTCGAACACCGGGATGTTCGAGGAACTGTTCGTCGAACTGTTCGTCGAACACCTTAGAACACCGTCGAGCACCGTTAAAACCAATGGCAGGCAAACAAAAACACATAGAAACACATAGAAAACACCTGCAAAGGTGTCCAAAAGCTGACAAACTGCTCAGAAGACACTCTCTTTAAAAAAGCCGGCCGGCAAATTCAGCAGCGGCATACACCGGTACCCGACAATTTAGACAAGAAGGAATAGAGCCTCACACATAGATTAGATAGATAGAAACATGTCAGTCACACATATAAGAAGCACAGTGACAGTGTTGGTTACTGCACTTGTCATTTAGCGTAAAGGATTTATCAAAAAAAATAATAGTGTTTTCATGCACCGTCTCTTTAAAAAAGCCGGCCGGCAATTCAGCATCTGTACCCGACAATTTAGAACAGAAAGAATAGAGCTTCACACATAGATTAGATAGATAGAAACATGTCAGTCACATATATAATAAGTACAGTGA
This sequence comes from Phyllobates terribilis, assembly GCF_046119375.1. Classification (NCBI taxonomy): domain Eukaryota; kingdom Metazoa; phylum Chordata; class Amphibia; order Anura; family Dendrobatidae; genus Phyllobates; species Phyllobates terribilis. Next base: position 152,496,163 of record NW_027362764.1, on the reverse strand, counting down.
TAGTGTTGCTTACTGTACTTGTCATTTAGTGTAAAGGATTTATTTAAAAAAATAATAGTGTTTTCATGCGCTGTCTCTTTAAAAAAGCCGGCCGGCAATTCAGCAGCGGTACCCGACAATTTAGAACAGAAAGATAGAGCATCACACATAGATTAGATAGATAGAAACATGTCAGTCACATATATATGAAGTACAGTGATAGTGTTGGTTACTGTACTTGTCATTTAGTATTAAAATAAAGGATTTATTATTAAAAAAATTGGCGTGGGGTTCCCCTTAATTTTAGGCTCTAGCGGAGGTTAAGCAGACGGCTGGGGCAGATGTTTGAAGCCTGGGAAGGGGGTAATACCCACGGAGCTTCCCAGGCTACTAATATCAGCCCCCAGCTGAATACATAGCCTTTACTAGCTATTAAAATGGGGGACCCCCCAAAAAAAATGACGTGGGGTCCCCCCTAATTTAATAGCTAGCAAAGGCTAGGCAGACAGCTGGGGGCTGATATTAATAGCCCAGGAAGGGAGCCATGAATATTGGCCCCCTCCCAGGCTAGAAACACCAGCCGTCAGCCGCCCCAGAAATGGCGCATTCATAGGATGCGCCAATTCTGGCACTTAGCCTCGCTCTTCCACGCTGCCCTGGTGCGGTGGCAGGGGGTAATAGGGTTGGGGTTGATGTCAGCTTATAATGCCAGCTGACATCAAGCCCAGGTTAGTAATGGAGAGGCGTCTATAAGACACCCCCATTATTAACCCCATAGTCAAAGTTAAAAAAAACACAAACACCCAGAATAAAGTCCTTTAATTGAAATAAAGACACAATCCTTTATTGTTCTAAATTAAACCATACTTACCGTCACGCCCATTCCAGCTGAAGCCAACGATCTCCTGCAATAAAAGAAAAATAATAAAGCAACCTCATCCTTACCTTTCCATGGTTCCCACGACAGCTTCAGCTCTGCTACATCGAGATGACAGGCTGGACCGCAGCAGAACGCTGCCATCCAGCCTGTCATCCCGCAGACACTGAGAAGCGCAGGCTTGCTTGCGCTGCTCAGCGTCTCTCTGTGACGACATCCAGATGAGCCGAGTTCATGTCCAATGAACTCGGCTCACCTCATGCACGTCACTGACAGCGTGGGAAAATTCTCACGCTGAAGCGCTGATTGCAGGAGAATTTTCCCACGCTGTCAGTGACGTGCAGGAGGTGAGCTGAGTTCATTGGACATGAGCTCACCTCATGCACATCACTGACAGCGTGGGAGAATTCTCCTGCACTCAGCACTTCAGCGTGAGAATTTTCCCACGCTGTCAGTGACGTGCATGAGGTGAGCCGAGTTCATTGGACATGACCTCGGCTCATCTGGATGCCGTCACAGCGAGACAGTGAGGAGCGCAAGCATGCCTGCGCTTCTCAGTGTCTGCGGGATGACAGACTGGATGGCAGCGTTCTGCTGCGGTCCAGCCAGTCATCTCGATGTAGCAGAGCTGAAGCTGTCGTGGGAACCATGGAAAGGTAAGGATGAGGTTGGTTTATTATTTTTCTTTTATTGCAGGAGATCGTTGGCTTCAGCTGGAATGGGTGTGATGGTAAGTATGGTTTAATTTAGAACAATAAAGAATTGTGTCTTTATTTCAATTAAAGGACTTTATTCTGGGTGTTGTGTTTTTTTTAAATACTTTACTAGAAATTCATGGCGGTCATGTCTAATACTGGCGTGACCCCATGAATTTTGGGCTTGGGGCCAGCTGATAATACCAAGCTGGCCCTAACCCCTTTATTACCCAGTGAGCCACCGCACCAGGGCCCTGGATGAGTTGGGTACAGCGCCAGAAGATGGCGCTTCTATGAACGCGCCATTTTCCGGGGTGGCTGCGGACTGCAATTTGTAGCGGGGGGGGGGGCCAGAAAGCTTGGGCCTCCCTGCGCTGCAGATTCCAGCCCCCAGCTGCCTAGTTGTACCTGGCTGGACACAAAAATAGGGCGAAGCCCCACGTACTTTTTTTTTAATTATTTCATGAAATTCATGAAATAATTAAGAAAAAAAGGCCTTCCCTATATTGTTGTGTCCGGCCAGGTACAAATAGGCAGCTGGTGGTTGGGGGCAGCCCGTTCCTGCCTGCTGTACCTGGCTGGACACAAATATAGTGCGAAGCCCCACTTCAATTTTTTTTAATTATTTCATGAAATTCATGAAATAATTAAGAAAAAAAGGGCTTCCCTATATTGTTGTGTCCGGCCAGGTACAAATAGGCAGCTGGTGGATGGGGGCAGCCCGTTCCTGCCTGCTGTACCTGGCTGGACACAAATATAGTGCGAAGCCCCACTTCAATTTTTTTAAATTATTTCAGGAAATTCATGAAATAATTAAAAAAAAATTGACGTGGGGCTTCGCACTATATTTGTGTCCAGCCAGGTACAGCAGGCAGGAACGGGCTGCCCCCAACCACCAGCTGCCTATTTGTACCTGGCCGGACACAACAATATAGGGAAGCCCTTTTTTTCTTAATTATTTCATGAAATAATTTAAAGAAAATTGACGTGGGGCTTCGCCCTGTTTTTGTGTCCAGCCAGGTACAACTAGGCAGCTGGGGGCTGGAATCCGCAGCGCAGGGAGGCCCAAGCTTTCTGGGCCACCCCCGCTGCAAATTGCAGTCCGCAGCCACCCCGGAAAATGGCGCGTTCATAGAAGCGCCATCTTCTGGCGCTGTACCCAACTCATCCAGGGCCCTGATGCGGTGGCTCACTGGGTAATAAAGGGGTTAGGGCCAGCTTGGCATTATCAGCTGGCCCTAAGCCCGAAATTCATGGGGTCACGCCAATATTAGACATGACCACCATGAATTTCTAGTAAAGTATTTAAAAAAAACACAACTCCCAGAAAAAAGTCCTTTAATTGAAATAAACACACAATTCTTTATTGTTCTAAATTAAACCATACTTACCATCACGCCCATTCCAGCTGAAGCCAACGATCTCCTGAAATAAAAGAAAAATAATAAAGCAACATCATCCTTACCTTTCCATGGTTCCCATGACAGCTTCAGCTCTGCTACATCGAGATGACAGGCTGGACCGCAGCAGAACGCTGCCATCCAGCCTGTCATCCCGCAGACACTGAGAAGCGCAGGCTTGCTTGCGCTCCACAGTGTCTCTCTGTGAGGGCATCCAGATGAGCCGAGTTAATGTCCAATGAACTCGGCTCACCTCATGCACGTCACTGACAGCGTGGGAAAATTCTCCTGCACTCAGCGCTTCAGCGTGGGAGAATTCTCACACTGAAGCGCTGAGTGCAGGAGAATTCTCCCACGCTGTCAGTGATGTGCAGGAGGTGAGCTGAGTTCATTGGACATGAGCTCACCTTATGCACGTCACTGACAGCGTGGGAAAATTCTCCTGCACTCAGCGCTTCAGCGTGGGAGAATTCTCACGCTGAAGCGCTGAGTGCAGGAGAATTCTCCCACGCTGTCAGTGACGTGCAGGAGGTGAGCTGAGTTCATTGGACATGAGCTCACCTTATGCACGTCACTGACAGCGTGGGAGAATTCTCCTGCACTCACCGCTTCAGCGTGAGAATTTTCCCACGCTGTCAGTGACGTGCATGAGGTGAGCCGAGTTCATTGGACATGAACTCGGCTCATCTGGATGTCGTCACAGAGAGACGCTGAGCAGCGCAAGCAAGCCTGCGCTTCTCAGTGTCTGCGGGATGAGAGGCTGGATGGCAGCGTTCTGCTGCGGTCCAGCCTGTCATCTCGATGTAGCAGAGCTGAAGCTGTCGTGGGAACCATGGAAAGGTAAGGATGAGGTTGCTTTATTATTTTTCTTTTATTGCAGGAGATCGTTGGCTTCAGCTGGAATGGGCGTGACGGTAAGTATGGTTTAATTTAGAACAATAAAGGATTGTGTCTTTATTTCAATTAAAGGACTTTATTCTGGGTGTTTGTGTTTTTTTTAACTTTGACTATGGGGTTAGTAATGGGGGTGTCTTATAGACGCCTCTCCATTACTAACCTGGGCTTGATGTCAGCTGGCATTATAAGCTGACATCAACCCCAACCCTATTACCCCCTGCCACCGCACCAGGGCAGCGTGGAAGAGCGAGGCTAAGTGCCAGAATTGGCGCATCCTATGAATGCACCATTTCTGGGGCGGCTGACGGCTGGTGTTTCTAGCCTGGGAGGGGGCCAATATTCATGGCTCCCTTCCTGGGCTATTAATATCAGCCCCCAGCTGTCTGCCTAGCCTTTGCTAGCTATTAAATTAGGGGGGAACCCACGTCATTTTTTTGGGGGGGTCCCCCATTTTAATAGCTAGTAAAAGCTATGTATTCAGCTGGGGGCTGATATTAGTAGCCTGGGAAGCTCCGTGGGTATTACCCCCTTCCCAGGCTTCAAACATCTGCCCCAGCCGTCTGCTTAACCTCCGCTAGAGCCTAAAATTAAGGGGAACCCCACGCCAATTTTTTTAATAATAAATCCTTTATTTTAATACTAAATGACAAGTACAGTAACCAACACTATCACTGTACTTCATATATATGTGACTGACATGTTTCTATCTATCTAATCTATGTGTGAAGCTCTATTCTGTCTGTTATAAATTGTCGGGTACCGCTGCTGAATTGCCGGCCGGCTTATTTAAAGAGACGGTGCATGAAAACACTATTATTTTTTTTGATAAATCCTTTACGCTAAATGACAAGTACAGTAAGCAGCACTGTCACTGTACTTCATATATATGTGACTGACATGTTTCTATCTATCTAATCTATGTGTGAAGCTCTATTCTGTCTGTTATAAATTGTCGGGTACCGCTGCTGAATTGCCGGCCGGCTTATTTAAAGAGACGGTGCATGAAAACACTATTATTTTTTTTGATAAATCCTTTACGCTAAATGACAAGTACAGTAAGCAGCACTGTCACTGTACTTCATATATATGTGGCTGACATGTTTCTATCTATCTAATCTATGTGTGATTCTCTATTCTTTCTATTCTAAATTGTCGGGTACCGCTGCTGAATTGCCGGCCGGCTTTTTTAAAGAGACGGTGCATGAAAACACTATTATTTTTTTTGATAAATCCTTTACGCTAAATGACAAGTACAGTAAGCAGCACTTTCACTGTACTTCGTATATATGTGGCTGACATGTTTATATCTATCTAATCTATGTGTGAAGCTCTATTCTTTCGGTTCTAAATTTTCGGGTACAGGTGTATGCCGCTGATGAATTGCCGGCTTTTCATGTTTCACTGTGAGCACTGTTCCCATCGATTTGGGCAATCACTGTAATGCCACAACCACCATGGCTGTGGCATTACAGTGAGTGGCAGACAATCCCTGCATGATTGGTGCTCTAAATAGCGCCAGACATGCAGGACACGCTTTTGGTGCACGAACAGTTATCGAACATAACCTCGAACAGCCGAATTTTTTGCAAATCGTTCGGGTTCGTCGAACAACTCGAACACCGCCCAAAACAGCTCGAATTTGAGATTGGCGAACAGTTCTAGTCGAACACCGTTCATCTCTATTAAAGCAACAGTAACATCTGCAGAAGAAAGACCATCTTCCAGCCAAACTAAAATGTCTACTTCTTTTAGAGGACAATGTGATAAGATCCCTTTCTTACGGCCACGCCAATCGCTACAAATTCCAGATGAGGCACAAAAACAGCAGGTGCTTCAACGGATATCAAGTGCTCCTTTAAGTGGGCTCTCCTCCACATCAACTTCAACATCACAAATACTCCAGTCCTCAAAGGTGTCACCCAAATCGCACTTGCTTCCTCACAGCTCCCAAATCTCCAGCTGCCCGTCTGAGTATGAGGTAGAACAGATGGTTGAGTCTGCAGAGCTGTTTACTCATACTATAGCCTGGGAATCAGAGGTCGACTCCAGCGCTTCTGTGAATCCAGACGAGGAAATGATCTGCACTGATGCCCAGAATCTTTATGAGTCGGATCCAGGACCAGACGCAGAAGGTTCTGACCATAATGTAGACCCTCATTCCCAAACTGTAACTCCTGTTGGTGGAGACAATGAGGAAGACGATGATAAGACTCAAATACCTGATTGGAGCGACAACTTTAGTTTTTTGTCAGGGCAGGAACAGGTTGGCTCTGAGGACGACGGGTGTGATAACGCACAGGGTGATGATGATGAGGTCGGAGATCCCACTTACTGTCAACCCACAGTCAGCCAAGAGATGAGGTCAGCAGAGGAGGTGGAGGAAGATGCTAGTGACGACGAGGTCAGGTTGCGCCTTCCTGGACAGAGACGTAGTACTGGAAGCACATCAACAACTGCATCCTCAAACACAACTCTGCCTCTCACCACAAGTCGTGGTGGCTCTTCAGGTCGCATGGGTGCTAAGCCTTGCATAGCCTGGGCATTTTTTCAGATCGATAAAGATGACCCAACTCGTGTTATCTGTAACATTTGTCAGCAAAAGCTAAGTAGAGGCCAAAAAATACATAGTTTGAGTACTTCATGCATGAACCGGCACATGGACATGAAGCATAAGTTGCAGTGGGAAGCTCAGTGTGCTACAATGCGGCCTAGCCGGCCGGGCCAATCACCGTCTGCCATAACTTGTGCATCCGCGGCCTCTTCATCCTCTGTGACTGGGGGGACAGCAGTCACACCTGTTTTGGGGCGCAGACCTGCCACCTCTTTACCCGCAACAGCCAGCGTGATTGGCAGGTCATCATTTTCTTTGGAGGTGGTAACACCAGCTGGTGTTGAGCGCTGTCCGACATCGATAGCACCACCTTTGGATCAAGGCAACCTAACATGTCCGCCTGCATCTTCCTCACAGACCGGCAGTTTGCCGGGGACACCCTTATCAACCACGTCTAAGCACAATAGCCAGCCCTCGGTCCCTCAGATGTGGACAAGTAAAAGACCATTTCCTCCTAGCCATGAGAAAGCTAAGAGGTTGAATTTCACCATCTGCAAGCTCTTGGCTACAGAAATGCTGCCTTTCCGCCTGGTGGACACAGAGGATTTTCGAGACCTTATGTCCGTCGCAGTGCCCCAGTACCAGATGCCCAGTCGGCACTACTTCTCAAAGAAAGGTGTGCCTGCGCTCCACCAGCATGTCGCACACAACATCACCGCTTCTTTGAGAAACTCTGTGTGTGACAGGGTGCATTTCACCACAGACACTTGGACGAGTAGGCATGGACAGGGGCGTTACATGTCGCTGACTGGGCACTGGGTAACTATGGTGACAGCAGGACAAGGGGCTGCTGTCCAAGTCTTGCCGTCCCCACGAGTTGTGCGTCAATCCTCTTTATGTCAAAGTTCCTCCACTGCTTCTGCCTCCTCAACCTCCTATCGGTCTTCCACCTGCACCCAAAGCCTGTCTGGTCATGCCACAAGCTTTCTAACTGCGCAGAAGGGATCCTGCACACCTCCTTACTATGCTGGCAGTAGGGCTCAACGTCATCAGGCGGTTTTTACATTGAAATGTCTGGGAAATGTGAGTCACACAGCTGAGGAGTTGTGGTCAGCTCTGGAGAACCAATTTCATGAATGGTTGTCTCCACTGGACCTGAAACCAGGGAAGGCCGTGTGCGACAATGCTGCAAACCTGGGTGCGGCCCTTCGCCGGGGCAATGTCACACACGTGCCTTGTATGGCTCACGTGTTGAACCTGGTTGTCCAGCAATTTTTAGCCCACTATCCCAGACTAGATGGCCTTCTGCAGAGGGCACGGTCGCTGTGTGCTCACTTCCGCCGTTCGCATCCCGCAGCTCAGCGACTTACATCTCTACAGAAGTCGTTGGGCCTGCCACTTCACCGGCTAAAATGCGATGTGCCTACCCGGTGGAATTCAACTCTGCACATGTTGCAGCGACTGTGGCAGCACCGACAAGCCCTGGTGCAATACGTTCTGACGTATAGCCTGGGCCAACGAGATTCAGAGGTGGGGCAAATCACGCTGGAGGAGTGGTCTCAGATCAGGGACCTATGCACCCTTCTGCACAGTTTTGAAATGGCGACGAAGATGTTTAGTGCTGACGATGCCATTATCAGCATGACTATTCCGGTGATTTACATGCTGGAGCACATGTTAAACAGAATTCGGAGTCAGGTGGTGGCACAAGAGGAGGTGGAGGAAGTAGAGGAGGAGGAGTTGTATGCGGAAGGGCTAACATCTGCAAGGTCCAGACGGTCGGCAGCACCAAGGCGGCAGGCATGTGAGGGTGGGGGAGATGGTTTTACCAGGGCGCATGGTAGCAGCCAAACTAGTGAGGAAGGTGCAGGAGCCCAGGAAGAAGTGGAGGACGAACTGATGGAAGACTCATCAGATGAGGGAAACCTTGATCACATTTCTGTTGTGCGAGGTTTGGGGTGAGAGGACAGAGGAAGGAAGCATGATTGTTACCTCGCCACCAACACAACAGGGACTTGGTGCTCCTGGATGCGCGACACACATGAGTGCCTTCTTGCTGCACTACCTGCAACATGACCCTCGAATTGTGAGAATTAGAAATAATCCTGACTACTGGGTTGCCACACTGTTAGATCCCCGGTACAAAAGTAAATTTGCAGAAATTATTCCTGCCATAGAAAGGGATGCACGCATGCAGGAGTATCAGCAGAGACTGTTGCAGAATCTTACATGTGCTTTTCCACAAAATACCATTGGTGCACGTAGTGAATCTCACAGTTCCAACTTGCCAACCGTGGGACCGTCAAGTGTTCAGCACTCAAACCGTAACAGAACCACAGTATCTGCTGGTAACATCAATTTTGCGGAATCATTTCACCACTTTTTTAGCCCATCCTTTGCAAGGCCACAGGAGACAAGAAGTCTGACACATAGTCAACGCCTAGAGACGATAGTACAGGAGTATCTCCAAGTAAACATTGAAGCCACGACTGTGTCACTGGACCCTTGCTCTTTTTGGGCTTCCAATCTGGATAAATGGCCGGAGCTAGCCACTTACGCCTTGGAGATCTTGTCATGCCCCGCAGCCAGCGTTCTGTCTGAACGTGTGTTCAGCGCTGCTGGTGGTGTGCTGACAGATAAGCGCACGCGGCTCTCCACTGATAATGTAGACAGACTCACGTTCATAAAGATGAACAAATCATGGATCCGAAACGACTTTTCTACCCCTGTGTCATCCTGGGGAGAGTAAAAGCTTGATGATTGGTTAAAATCACCCTACCAACCGTTTTAAGCTTTCAAATTACTAATCATGTTTATCTGTATCTTGACTGGAAAATAATTTGGGCTTTGTAGCAGTGTGCAGCACTGATCCTATTAGGCCATCTATACTAAAGCTTCACCAGATTTAAAATTTAAAATAATTTTTAGCTGCATCTAGCCCGGAAAATAATTTTGGGGCTCCGAGATGCGCAAGACACATAAGTGCCTTCTTGCTGCACTACCTGCAGCATGACCCTCATATTGTCAGAATTCGAAGTAATCATGACTACTGGGTTGCCACACTCTTAGATCCCCCAAACTTTTCGATCAACCTTTTCATTTTAATAAAGACCAAAAAAATGGTCATTTTTGAAATTATAAGCATTAGCAGGTTGTTAGAAACTGAAATCAAACAGTTTTCAACTCAAAACTTTATTCTAGGTGATGTTACATTTTCACATAGGACCCCTTGTTCGAAAGGAGCTTCTGAACTCTCTCGTCCATTGAATTTGTCAGGTTTTGGATGGTTTCTGCTTCAATTGTTTTGCATGAGGACAGAATACCCTCCCAGAGCTGTTGCTTAGATGTGAACTGCCTCCCGCCATCATAGACACTCCTTTTAATGATGCTCCAAAGGTTCTGAATGGGGTAGAGGTCAGGGGAGCATGGGGGTCACACCATAAGTTTGTCCCCTTTTATGCCCATATCAGCCAGAGATGCAGATGTTTTATGTGCAGCATGAGATGGTGCATTATCATGCAGAAAAATGATCTTGCTGTGAAATACACGGTTCTTCTTCTTGAACCATGGCAGGAAGTGCTGTTTGAGAAAATCCACATACATTATGGAGTTCATCTTTAGCGCCTTCAGGGATCCTAAAGGGGCCGACAATCTCTCTCCCCATGATTCCAGCCCAAAACGTTACTCCACCTCCTCCTTGTTGGCGCTGTAGCCGTGTTTGCGTGGGGTGTCCATCAACCAGCCATCCTCCACTCCATCCATCTGGACCATCGAGCGCTGCACGGCACTCATCCGTGAACAAAACTGTTTTGAAATCAGTCTTCATGTAATGTTTGGCCCACTGGAGCCGTTTCTGCTTGTGTGAAGTGGATAGAGGAGGTCGACAGGATGGCGTATGCACAGCTGCAAACCTCTGAAGGACCCTGCATCTTGTTGTTCGGGGGACGTTGGAGGCACAAGCAGCTTCAAAAACTTGTCTGCTGCTATGACAAGGCTTTTTGGCCGCTGCTCTTTCAACCTGACGTAATTGCCTGTAGGAAAGAGTCCTCAATTTGCCCTTATCAGCACGCACACGTGTGTACTGTGAATCAGCTACATACTTCTTGATTGCCAAGACACTTCATCCTGATCATCGCACAATGTTGATTGTAGTCATGCCTTGACCTAAACACTCCACAATTTGTTGCTTCTCAGCAGCCGACACATCTTTTTTCTTTCCCATTTTGGCAGAAAATGTAGGCTGCTTAATAATGTGAGAGAGCCTTCTTAAGTAGTCTTGCCTTTCATTGGACACACCTGCCAAACTAATTAGCACAGGTGTCTGCAATTGCTTACAGTGATATAAAGAGCCCTGACACACATCACCATCAATGAGTTTAACTGACAAACAAACAAACTCTTCCCTTATCACTCCTAAACACTTTTTGCATAATAATTTGGAACGCAGTGTACATGTGCTTTTCCACAAAACACCAGCGGTTCACGTAGTGAATCTTACAGTTCTAACTTGCCAACCGTGGTCTGTATGGAGTTGTTCAATAAAGGGCCCAAAATTAAGATAACATAGATGGGAGAGGTCTCTATGAATAGGAATTCCTAAGTATTTGATACCCTGTGAGGGCCAGGCAAAGGGAAAGTTGGACTGGATGGAATCCTATATGGATTTGGGGAGGGAGACATCGAGGGCCTCAGACTTCGCTGCATTGATTTTAAAATTTTACCATGTAACAAAGTGATCTATTTCAGCCATAACAGCATGGATGGATATATGTGATTGAGTGATATATACTAGGACATCATCAGCAAATAGAGAGCACTTGTACTCGGTGCCTCCCACCTCAATCCACCTAATATTGGGGTTATGGCGAATTGATGAGAGCAGGTGCTCCGTCACTAGGATGTATAAGAGAGGGGACAGAGGACATCACTGCCTTGTCCCATTGGTGATTGTGAAAGGTGATGAAAATGTTCTGACGCACCCCCTGGGCCTTGGGACATCCGGAGCCGGACCCTTTTTGGTGGATGCTGGTGGTTGTAGTCTTCGTGGCGGCGACCCGGTTCCGTGGCTCAGGGCGGTCAATCCAGTGGCGGAACTATTTATGTGGTTTTCATGTTTAAATGTCCGACTACGCCACCCGTGGATTGCGGTCAGAGTGAACCGCCGCTACAGGGCAGACCACTGAGGCTGGTGTTGTGGGTGCAGCAGAGCGTAGCATAACTCCCCACGGGAGGAGTATAGCCTCAGGGCAGTGTATGCGGAGGATGGGGGTGATGGTGCAGGGCAGCAGCAGTAACGACACGGAGTCAGTGATGCAGTTCAGGGCCTTTACTCACAGTTCTTATTATCCAGACCACGTCTGCAGGTAACGGCTGCCCACGTCGTACTGTGCTCACCAGGTGAGGGGCTCAGACAACTCCCAGATAACTTTGGAGCACTTCACAGGACCCCCTTTGTGTGTCCTTTGTCTGGCCTTTCTTACCAACACTTCTGTCCGGCTGCCTCGGGCCTCCTCTTGGTAAACTTGGCGCCAGTTTCCCTGACCCTATGTGGTGCCTTCCTAGCGGGTGTAGCGAGGGGCTGCGCCACATAAAATGTCAGAGCCTCCGGTTTCTAGCTGAGGGTCGTTTCCTGCCTCCACTACTTCGGGGACCGGTCTCCCCCTTTGGCCTGACCCCTCCACGCAGGTGGATTCGGGCGTGCGGTGGCGACTCGCCCGTCCGCACCCCTGGGATCCCTTCATTCCTCGTTCCTGGAGCCTTCTCCGCTCCTCTTCCTTCCTTCTCCCTCTTCCAGGCCTGGGCCTCTGTTACTAGGCCCGCCTCTGGAGCAGAGCTCATGCAGAGCCCCTGCTCCCTGCCACTTCTGCTCAGACTTCTCTGCACTGAACTAAGATGGTGCCCACCTTTTATACTCCTTCTCAATGCACCCAGGAACTGCTTCCTCCCTGCTCCTGCACTACAGGGTTCCCCTTCCTCAGTGTTCCCTCCCCCCACTCCAGCCAGGGACAGGGACTGTCGTGCCCATCTCAGGGGCATATTGGTCGCCCTGCCCCACGGCAATGTGGTGTAATGCATGCAGGTGTCGGGTCCTGATCCACACTCCATCCTTACCTGAGAGTGAGATATCACACCTCTGGGTGAGGTGCAATACGTCTGTAGCAACCGAGCCCTCAGGGTGCTACAGTTCCATTTATCTTCAGCCTAGGTGACGTATTGCGATACAGGGCCGTGATTTTGGCTATAAAAGGGTCCCCTAGACCCCTACCCCAAGCTTTTTAAGAGAATCATATATGGCGTGCCAGGAGACTCTATGGAATGCTTTCTCAGCATCCAACGAGAGTATCTAATTACAAATTTTTAACTGCATCTAGCCCAGGAAATACTTTGTGCCTAGTAGCAGTGTCTGCTAGTGAGCGGATTATCCCGGCTGTTAAGCAAGCTGCACCACCTGTAGTTTAGACACTTAATTTTTTCAAAGGAAATGCTTCGGGACCATGGGATACTTAGTGAAGAGCATCAGGAGGCACCCCAAGGCATAGGGGCTGGGACTGGCAGTAGGATGCCTTGCGGTGGACAGCCGAGCTCGATCCTTATAAAAGCTTTTTAACTGCAGCAGCTTTAGTGGACGCTACTGGAGCTGGAATTACCGCGGCTGCTGGCATGAGACTTGCCCTCCAATAGATCCTTGTAAATGGATTTAAAGTGTATTCATTCAAATTAGAGAGACAATTTAAATTAAAAAGCTTAGAGCTGCCTCCACCACAGGGGGGCTCGCTCGACCCACCAGCGGACAGGCACCAGTATTGGGAGAGGGGGGCTGGCCGTCAGGGTTCACCGCGGCTCTGGCACAAACCCGGCGACACGGAGGTGGCACGGGCAGGAGCGGACTGGCCGTGTCGGCTTCTCACTTTTTGGATTTTAGAAGGGCATGACATGCCTATATCTGTGTCTCCCCCTCCTTTTACTCCTCCACCTCTTTTATTTTCGCATGACTATATGTACTTGTCACTTTTCCATGTGTTAGTTATGTCTTCTGAGCAGTTTGTCAGCTTTTGGACGCCTTTGAAGGTGTTTTCTATGTGTTTCTATGTGTTTTTGTTTGCCTGCCATTGGTTTTAACGGTGTTCGAAGGTGTTCGACGAACAGTTCGACGAACAGTTCGGCGAACACATGGGTGTTCGACGAACCGAACCGAACTCGAACACTACGGGGGTGGCTCAACACTAGTCGTTGACCAGTTCTTGGAAGACGGCGGGAGCATTGCAGAGACCGAAGGGCATCACACGGTACTCATAGTGTCCGTCCCGGGTATTAAATGCCGTTTTCCACTCGTCTCCCTGACGGATACAGACCAGGTTATACGCTCCACGTAGATCAAGCTTGGAAAAGATCCTGGCGCCTTTAAAGCGATCAAATAACTCAGAGATGAGCGGAAGGGGGTATTTATTCTTAACCGTGACCTGATTGAGTCCTCTATAGTCAATACAGGGGCGTAGCGAGCCATCCTTTTTCTTGACAAAGAAGAATCCGGCTCCAGCCGGGGAAGTAGACTTCCGGATGAATCCCCTGGCCAGATTCTCCTCTATGTACTCAGACATGGCCCGGGTTTCGGCCGCAGACAACGGATAAATACGCCCACGGGGTGGAGTGGCGCCAGGTACCAGGTCGATCGGGCAATCATATGGCCTATGAGGTGGCAATGTCTCTGCTTCCTTTTTACCAAAGACGTCAGCATAGGGCCAGTAAGGAGCCGGAAGACCGGGTAAATTAGCTGGGGTAGGTGGAGGACGAACCGGACGAATCGGAACCAGGCAGGTCTTATGGCAGACCGGCCCCCACCGGAGTACTTCACCAGAATGCCAGTTCAACACGGGTTCATGTGTCTGGAGCCAAGGCAGACCTAGCAATAGGGAGTCGGAGAGTCCGGGCAACACATGAATGGAGATTACCTCAGAGTGCAGCATTCCCACCTGCAGGGTTATGGGTTCCATGGCGAGCAGGATGGTCACCGGAAGGAGTCTTCCATCCACGGAGGCGACGGATAAAGGTTCAGCCAGAGACTTGGTGGGAATACGGTATTTCTCAACCAGGGACAGGGAGATGAGGTTTCCAGCGGATCCAGAATCCAGGTGGGCGAGTTCAAAGTGATGGTTCTCTCCCCAGGAGATAGATACAAAGTCAGGGTTGGAGAGGACTTATTTTTGTCTAGGGTGACCTCTCCGAGCGGTCCTAGACATTGGAGTTTCCCGGCCTCTCCGGGCAAGAACGAATCAGGCGCTCCTTACTGCCACAATAGAAGCAGCTCCCCTCGGCTCGGCGTGACTCTTGGCGATATTTGACCATCTTGGTCTGGTCGATCTGCATGGGCTCGGGTGAGTGCGCCCGGGGAGTGACAGAAGAGGAGACAGGTTTCTGGAAAGTAGGAGCTAGACGGGGAAACCTTCTCTCACGGGTGGTCTCTTTGGTGCGTTCTTGAAACCGGATGTCAATCCGGGTAGCCAGCGACACCAGATCATCCAGGGTGGTAGGAATATCCCGACCGGCGAGCTCATCTTTAATTCAACCGGAAAGACCCTCCCAGAAGACGGACACCAGGGCCTCATTATCCCAGGCAAGCTCAGAAGCGAGGGTGCGGAACCGTATGGCATATTGGCCCACAGTGAGATTCCCTTGGCGGAGATGTAGCAAAGAGGAGGCAGATGAGGTCTTTCGTCCCGGTTCATTGAAGACTCTCCGGAAAGCAGTGAGGAAAGACGACAGATCGGACACCAGGGGATCACCTCTCTCCCACAGGGGGTTAAGCTATGCCAGTGCCTCCCCAGTGAGATGGGACATGATGAATGCCACTTTGGCCCGGTCGGAGATAAACTGGTGAGCCAAGAGTTCAAAGTGCAGGGTGCACTGGTTTATGAAGCCCCGAGCTTGAGCGGGGTCGCCTCCGAAGCGAGGAAGTGCAGAAAGCTGGGGTCCGGGGCAGGATGCCATGGTATTGGTGGGCAGCGGCGCTGCCGGGGTGCGAGTCGTGACACAAGCGGTGGTTGCTGGTGGAGCAGTCAGTGTGTCCAGGCGGGAGTTGACATTCCGCAGGTGGTTCAGGATAGACTCCTGCTGGGATCTCTGATGGGAGACTTCATGGTATAGGTCAGAGAGCGAGGGAGCTTGGGTGCCACCGGGTTCCATGGCCCGAGCAAACAGTTACGGGTCCGGGAGGTGGAACCTCTGAGCTGCAATACAAGGGGGAAGTCCTTGTAAGGAAGCGGGTGACTCCCAGGGAGGGCAAGCAGGTAGCCACAGCAAGTGACGGGGACAGTTTCTGGGTAAACGGGCAGGTGGTCACGGCAGGTGACGGGGACAGTCTCTGGGTAGACAGGCAGGTGGTCACGGCAAGTGACGGGGGCAGTCTCTGGGTAGACAGGCAGGTGGTCACAGCAAGTGACGGGGACAGTCTCTGGGTAAACGGGCAGGTGGTCACGGCAAGGGACCGGGACAGTCTCTGGGTAGACAGGCAGGTGGTCACGGCAAGTGACCGGGACAGTCTCTGGATAGACAGGCGAGGCGGATACCTGACAGGTAACTGGCGGGCGCTCCCAGGTGAGCGGGCTGACGGAGACAGCAGGTAACAGGCAGGTAACTGGTGGCCGCCCCAGGTGAGCGGGCTGACAGACGAGGCAGGAGACAGGCAGGTAACTGGTGGACGCTCCCAGGTGAGCAGTCTGGCAGACGAGGCAGGTAACAGGCAGTAACTGGTGGACGCTCCCAGGTGAGCGGTCTGACTGACGAGGCAGGTAACAGGCAGGTAACTGAAGGACGCTCCCAGGTGAGCGGTCTGGCGGACAAGGCAAGTAACAGGCTGGCAGGCAGGACGAGAAGTCAGGCTAGCAGCGGAACCTGAGGGCTGAAGCACAAGTGAGACACAGTGCAAACAACATTGCTCGGGCACCTCCATTTTGGAGGAGGTGCCTTATATATGGGAGGTCCAACGGCCATTGGCCGGGGACTCCTAAGGACGGCGCGCGCGGTCCCTTTAAGAGAGGGGGAGAGCGCGCGCACGCGCCTTAAGCACACTGCCGGGGAAGGAGCGCGTGCCGGAAGCAGCGGGGAGAGAAGCGCTGGAGGACGCCGCGCCAGCAGCGGGGAGGTGAGAGGAACGACGTCTCTGCCTAGCAAGGGGCAGAGACGCCGATGCTACAGATACTATCGGTATTACATCTTTAGGCACATCCAGTGTCTTTTTGTGACAAAAAAAACCTAAATAAAGTTCACCAAACACTCCACTTTACAGTTGTGTAGGCCACATTAGATCATATTAAAGTCTAGTCCACACTTTATAAAATTTGTGTTTCTTATACCTGTTAGCAGCTGTTCAGGAATAAGCACACTAAGCCCTTAGTACTTTTCTGCCTATCTTTATCAGTCTACCAAGATGAAGAAGGCAGGGAGTAAGGCATGTGGTCGTGGGCGTGGAGTTTCTGCAGGGAGAGGACGTGAGGATTCTGTGCCTGCAGGGAGAGGACGTGGGAATTCTGTGCCTGCTGCGGGCACCAATGACTCAGCATCCCCCAGTTTTACCAGGGAACAGTCCTTTATGCGCAGTTTTGTAGGAGCTAGCCGTACCCCACTGCTGCGGGAGGACCAAATTGAAGCCGTTGTCGGATGGATAGCAGCTAACGCATCGACTTCAATTAGTTCCAGATCCTCTCAGGTCCTGAGCATTGAAGAGCACCCATCTGTCTCTTCACTACCTGACAAATTGCACAGGCAGTCAGAGAGCCCTGGACAGGAGCCATCTCTATTTCTGTTCTCTGAATCTCTTGGCTTGGAAAGAGGGGGCCAGCCAAGCAGAATTCAAGAATTTGAAGAAGAGGTAGTATGCAGTGATGCGCAACCGTTTTGTCTCTCTGAATCTGAAGAGGCGGGTGGGTCAGTGCCTATGGTCAGCAGCACACCTCAGTACGCATCTGATGATGAGACTCAGGTGCCACTTTCTGGTGCGTACTGTGCTGTCGAGACTACCCAGGAGAAGCAGTTGTTTGAACAGGGTGGTGTAGATGATGAGGTCCTTGACCCATCATGGCGTGAGGGACAGGAAGGTGGTGGGAGCAGCTCTGAGGAAGAGATTCCCCGAACAGCCCAAAAAGGAGGGAGAGGGAGGGGGCAGACTTGGTTGCCTGTAGCCTCCACTTCGGCACCCATTAGGAGCATGGCTCCTCCAAAATCCAAAGCGGGCGCTCCCAAGACTTGCAGTGCCTGGTCCTTTTTTGACACAGTTGCAGATGACATTTGCTTTGTCAAATGCAAGCTGTGTAATCAGAAGGTGAAAAGAGGGAAAAGTGTCCGCAACCTCAATACCACAAATATGTGGAAACATGCGCGGACCAAACACGTGGTGGAGTTACAAAAACACACTGAAGACCTAGGCCAACCTACAGTGCCACCTACCACCTCTTCAGCTCATGTTGTAGCCTCTTCCTCCAGCTCACACACAGCTGGTTCGGCTTCCTCACAGGATCGCCATGGAAGAATCTCTGGCACTGTTGTACAGAGACACAGTGTAATTCCACCCACAGCACCACTTTCCCAGTCATCCTCACACTCCCAGGCCAGTCTACAGCCATCGTTAGCACAGGCATGGGAGAAAAGGCGCCTATACTCGGCAAACCACCCCCGAGCACAGGCTTTGAATGCTGGCATTGCTAAACTACTGGCCCTTGAAATGCTATTATTCAGGCTGGTGGAGACTGACACATGCCGTAGCTTTATGGCATTGGCAGTCCCACAATACAACGTGCCCAGCCGCTTTTATTTCAGCAGGCAAGCCGTCCCTGCCCTGCAACATGTGGAGGGAAAAATTAAACATGCGCTACAAAACGCCGTCAGTAGCAAGGTCCACCTGACCACCGATGCGTGGACCAGTAAGCATGGACAGGGACGATACCTTTCCCTCACTGCCCATTGGGTAAATGTTGTGGAGCCGGGAACAGATCTTGAGAGTGGCGCTGTACGTGTTCTGCCAACTCCAAGGATTGCAGGAATCCAGTCTGTACACATTGACTCCTCCTCATACTCCAGTTCCTCTGAATCAGCGCTGCAGGAGCCGTCACGGTCTACCTCCACATCGACCCGTGAACGGTTACCTGTTATGATGACCGATATGAGCACAGCCGTGGCCAAACGTCAACAGGCCGTATTAAAATTAATTTCTTTGGGGAATTGAAGCCACACAGCGCAGGAGCTCTGGAATGCCATCAAGCAGCAGAGCGACGTGTGGTTTGTGCCAGCGAATCTCCAGCCAGGCATGGTAGTGTGTGACAATGGCCGAAATCTGGTGGCAGCTCTGGGCCTAGGCAACCTCACTCACATCCCATGTCTGGCACATGTGCTCAACTTGGTCGTGCAGAGTTTTTTGAGGGACTATCCGGATCTTGATGCACTGCTTCACAAGGTCCGCATACAGTGCGCTCACTTGCGGCATTCCAGCAACGCAAGATCACGCATTGCAGCTCTGCAGCGCCGATTACGTCTTCCAGAACATCGCATCATATGTGACCTACCCACCAGGTGGAATTCAACGTTACATATGTTGGAGAGGTTGTGTGAGCAGCAGGCAGCAGTAATGGAGTACCAGCTGCAGCAGGCGCAAACAAGTCGCAGTGCGCGCCGTTCACACTTCACCACCACTGAGTGGGCCTCTATGAAGGACATTTGCCACGTTTTGCGTGCCTTCGATTATTCCACGCGGATGGCGAGTGCAGATCATGCACTAGTCAGCATGACTATCCCCCTTATCTGCCTGCTTGAAAAAACACTGCAAGCACTAAGGGACGAGGTTTTGGAAGAGGTGGAGGATGAGGAGTCACAAATGCCATCTGCTTCTCTACAGTCTTCGCAACGTGGTTCCTCACAAAGGCCTAGGCAGGGGACACTTTGTGAGGAGGATGAGGAGGAGTCAATGGATGAGGAAGACATCTGTCCAGAGGAAGGAGGTACACAATGCTCTAGTAGTCAGTATCTAGAGCGAGGGTGGGGTGATGCAGAGCAGGCAGAGATCACGCCTCAAGCAGGGGACAGCGTTTCTTGGCCAGTTGGCAGTCTGCAGCACATGGTTGATTTCATGCTGCAGTGCCTGAGAAACGACCGCCGCATCGCCCACACTCTCAACACGGCTGATTATTGGGTGTCCACCCTCCTAGATCCTCGCTACTGGGACAACTTACAAAGCCTCATAACACCGTTGAACCGGGAGCGTAAAATGCGGGAGTACCAAGACGCACTGGTGCATTCCATCATGTTCTCCATTCCAACCGAGAGCAGTGCTGCTAGTGCTTTACAAAGCAGCTCAGTGCGTCGAGGCAGTGGAGGAAGCTCTGCACAAAGAGGGAGCAGAAGCAGCGCCTCAGCACAAGGCAAGACCAGTATGGCCGAAATGTGGCAAAGTTTTGTGTCCCCGTCGCCACAAATGTCTACACCATCACAGACATCTCCAGTCAGCAGGAGGCAACGTTTCCGTCAGATGGTGACAGACTACATGTCTTGCCCTCTTAGTGTACTCCCAGACGGCTCTTCTCCCTTCAAGTTTTGGGTCTGTAAGCTGGATACATGGCCAGAGCTTAGTCAGTATGCATTGGAGGTGCTAGCTTGCCCTGCTGCTAGTGTATTATCGGAACGCGTCTTTCGTGCCGCAGGTGGTGTACTAACAGACCGTCGCATGCGACTATCCTCCGATAACGTTGACCGGCTTACTTTTCTCAAAATGAACAAGGCCTGGATCTCTCATGAATTTGCCAGTCCTCTTCCAGAATAAATAATTGGTTGGCAACAGTATCCAGGTCTCCTGTTGTGTTCATGTTTCTACCACCTGAACTGTAATCCCTGAGCTCCAACACCGCCAGTTGGCGCTCGGAAGTGCCGTCTGCACAGTCAACACTTGCTGCCGTGTTATTGGGGTTCAGTAACGTCAGCTGTTCCCCTGCTGTGCGGACGGCAATTTCTCCTGCTCTGTCCACATTCTCACTACTACAGATTTTAAAGTTGCTCCAATTACACCTCTGGCTCCTCTGTTTTCAGTATTATCCCTGAGCTCCAACACCGCCAGTTGGCGCTCGGAAGTGCCGTCTGCAAAGTCAACACTTGTTGCCGTGTTATTGAGGTTCAGTAACGTCAGCTGTTCCCCTGCTGTGCGGACGGCAATTTCTCCTGCTCTGTCCACATTCTCACTACTACAGATTTTAAAGCTGCTCCAATTACACCTCTGGCTCCTCTGTTTTCAGTATTATCACTGAGCTCCAACATCGCCAGTTGGCGCTCGGAAGTGCCGTCTGCACAGTCAACACTTGCTGCCGTGTTATTGGGGTTCAGTAACGTCAGCTGTTCCCCTGCTGTGCGGACGGCAATTTCTCCTGCTCTGTCCACATTCTCACTACTACAGATTTTAAAGTTGCTCCAATTACACCTCTGGCTCCTCTGTTTTCAGTATTATCCCTGAGCTCCAACACCGCCAGTTGGCACTCGGAAGTGCCGTCTGCACAGTCAACACTTGCTGCCGTGTTATTGGGGTTCAGTAACGTCAGCTGTTCCCCTGCTGTGCGGACGGCAATTTCTCCTGCTCTGTCCACATTCTCACTACTACAGATTTTAAAGTTGCTCCAATTACACCTCTGGCTCCTCTGTTTTCAGTATTATCCCTGAGCTCCAACACCACCAGTTGGCGCTCGGAAGTGCCGTCTGCACAGTCAACACTTGCTGCCGTGTTATTGGGGTTCAGTAACATCAGCTGTTCCCCTGCTGTGCGGACGGCAATTTCTCCTGCTCTGTCCACATTCTCACTACTACAGATTTTAAAGTTGCTCCAATTACACCTCTGGCTCCTCTGTTTTCAGTATTATCCCTGAGCTCCAACACCGCCAGTTGGCGCTCGGAAGTGCCGTCTGCAAAGTCAACACTTGCTGCCGTGTTATTGGGGTTCAGTAACGTCAGCTGTTCCCCTGCTGTGCGGACGGCAATTTCTCCTGCTCTGTCCACATTCTCACTACTACAGATTTTAAAGTTGCTCCAATTACACCTCTGGCTCCTCTGTTTTCAGTATTATCCCTGAGCTCCAACACCGCCAGTTGGCGCTCGGAAGTGCCGTCTGCAAAGTCAACACTTGCTGCCGTGTTATTGGGGTTCAGTAACGTCAGCTGTTCCCCTGCTGTGCGGACGGCAATTTCTCCTGCTCTGTCCACATTCTCACTACTACAGGTTTTAAAGTTGCTCCAATTACACCTCTGGCTCCTCTGTTTTCAGTATTATCCCTGAGCTCCAACACCACCAGTTGGCGCTCGGAAGTGCTGTCTGCACAGTCAACACTTGCTGCCGTGTTATTGGGGTTCAGTAACGTCAGCTGTTCCCCTGCTGTGCGGATGCCAATTTCTCCTGCTCTGTCCACATTCTCACTACTACAGATTTTAAAGTTGCTCCAATTACACCTCTGGCTCCTCTGTTTTCAGTATTATCCCTGAGCTCCAACACCGCCAGTTGGCGCTCGGAAGTGCTGTCTGCACAGTCAACGCTTGCTCCAGTATTATTGGGGTTCAGTAACGTCAGCTGTTCCCCTGCTGTATGTCCGGCAAATTCTCCTGCTTTGTCCACATCCACAGTACTACTGATTTAAAACTTGCGCCAATTACTCCTCTGGCTCCTCTGTTTTTAGTATTTACCCTGGGCTCCAATACCGCTAGTTGCTGCTCAGAAGTGCCGTCTGCACAGTCAACGCTTGCTCCAGTGTTATTGGGGTTCTGTAACGTCAGCTGTTCCCCTGCTGTGTGTCCGGCAAATTCTCCTGCTTTGTCCACATCCACTGTACTACTGATTTAAAACTTGCTCCAATTACACCTCTGGCTCCTCTGTTTTTAGTATTTACCCTGGGCTCCAATACCGCTAGTTGCTGCTCGGAAGTGCCGTCTGCACAGTCAACGCTTGCTCCAGTGTTATTGGGGTTCAGTAACGTCAGCTGTTCCCCTGCTGTGTGTCCGGCAAATTCTCCTGCTTTGTCCACATCCACTGTACTACTGATTTAAAACTTGCTCCAATTACACCTCTGGCTCCTCTGCATTTAGTATTTACCCTGGGCTCCAATACCGCTAGTTGCTGCTCGGAAGTGCCGTCTGCACAGTCAACGCTTGCTCCAGTGTTATTGGGGTTCAGTAACGTCAGCTGTTCCCCTGCTGTGTGTCCGGCAAATTCTCCTGCTTTGTCCACATCCACTGTACTACTGATTTAAAACTTGCTCCAATTACACCTCTGGCTCCTCTGTTTTTAGTATTTACCCTGGGTTCCAATACCGCTAGTTGCTGCTCGGAAGTGCCGTCTGCACAGTCAACGCTTGCTCCAGTGTTATTGGCGTTCAGTAACGTCAGCTGTTCCCCTGCTGTGTGTCCGGCAAATTATCCTGCTTTGTCCACATCCACTGTACTACTGATTTCAAACTTGCTCCAATTACACCTCTGGCTCCTCTGTTTTTAGTATTTACCCTGGGCTCCAGTACCGCTAGTTGCTGCTCGGAAGTGCCGTCTGCACAGTCAATGCTTGCTCCAGTGTTATTGGGGTTCAGTAACGTCAGTTGTTTCCCTGCTGTGTGTCCGGCAAATTCTCCTGCTTTGTCCACATCCACTGTACTACTGATTTAAAACTTGCTCCAATTACACCTCTGGCTCCTCTGTTTTTAGTATTTACCCTGGGCTCCAATACCGCTAGTTGCTGCTCGGAAGTGCCGTGTGCACAGTCAACGCTTGCTCCAGTGTTATTGGGGTTCAGTAACTTCAGCTGTTCCCCTGCTGTGTGTCCGGCAAATTCTCCTGGTTTGTCCACATCCACTGTACTACTAATTTAAAACTTGCTCCAATTACACCTCTGGCTCCTCTGTTTTTAGTATTTACCCTGGGCTCCAATACCACTAGTTGCTGCTCGGAAGTGTCGTCTGCACAGTCAACGCTTGCTCCAGTGTTATTGGGGTTCAGTAACGTCAGCTGTTCTGCTGTGTGTCCGGCAAATTCTCCTGCTTTGTCCACATCCACTGTACTACTGATTTAAAACTTGCTCCAATTACACCTCTGGCTCCTCTGTTTTTAGTATTTACCCTGGGCTCCAATACCGCTAGTTGCTGCTCGGAAGTGCCGTCTGCACAGTCAACGCTTGCTCCAGTGTTATTGGGGTTCAGTAACTTCAGCTGTTCCCCTGCTGTGTGTCCGGCAAATTCTCCTGGTTTGTCCACATCCACTGTACTACTGATTTAAAACTTGCTCCAATTACACCTCTGGCTCCTCTGCATTTAGTATTTACCCTGGGCTCCAATACCGCTAGTTGCTGCTCAGAAGTGCCGTCTGCACAGTCAACGCTTGCTCCAGTGCTATTGGGGTTCAGTAACGTCAGCTGTTCCCCAGCTGTGTGTCCGGCAAATTTTCCTGCTCTGTCCACATTCACACTACTACAGATTTTAAAGTTGCTCCAATTACGCCTCTGGCTCCACTCTGTTTTTAGTATTTACCCTGGGTTCCAGCACCGCCAGCTGCTTCCCAGCAGTGTCTTTGGCACGGGTACTCCCTCCTGCCCAGCCTAGTTCCAGCACGCCAGCTGTTTCCAGGTAGTGTCAACGTCACTTTGCCTCCAATGCGTTGTCCTGTCGTGTTGCAGTCGGGTTATCTGACTCTATGGTGCCTGCAGTTTAGGTGAATCCTATGTGGGCTGCGGGATCTGGCAATGAAGGCTGGTTCCATAGTGCCAATAGGACAAGCACCCCCTGTAGGACTGTGGGTTTTGGTAACTGCGGCCGGCTCGCGGCCTTGAAACTTTTTTTTTTACCTGGGTACCTTCTGCTACCCATCCGGGTTCCAGTACCGTCAGCTGGTTCTCGGCAGTGCCTTTGGATTAGGTGCCTCCTTCTCGGTGTCCAAGTTCCACCAACGTCTGTTGGTCCTTGGTAGTGCTTTCTGGCACAGGTACCTCCTGCTTAGTAACCGAGTTCCAGTACCGTCAGCTGGTCTTCGGCAGTTCCATTGGCTCTTGTACCTTCTGCTACCCTTCCGGGTTCCAGTACCGTCAGCTGGTCCTCGGTAGTTCCATTTGCTCTTGTACCTTCTACTACCCATCCCTGTTCCAGTACCGTCAGCTGGTTCTTGGCAGTGTCTTTGGCACGGGTACTCCCTCCTGCCCAGCCTGGTTCCAGCACGCCAGCTGTTTCCGGGTAGTGTCAACGTCACTTTGCCTCCAATGCGTTGTCCTGTCATGTTGCGGTCGGGTTAGCCGACTCTATGGTGCCTGCAGTTTAGGTGACTCCTATGTGGGCTGCGGGATCTGGCAATGAAGGCTGGTTCCATAGTGCCAATAGGACAATCACCCCCTGTAGGACTGTGGGTTTTGGTAACTGCGGCCGGCTCGCGGCCTTGAAACTTTTTTTTACATGGGTACCTTCTGCTACCCATCTGAGTTCCAGTACCGTCAGCTGGTTCTCGGCAGTGCCTTTGGATTAGGTGCCTCCTTCTCGGTATCCAAGTTCCACCAACGTCTGCTGGTCCTTGGTAGTGCTTTCTGGCACAGGTACCTCCTGCTTAATAACCGAGTTCCAGTACCGTCAGCTGGTCTTCGGCAGTTCCATTGGCTCTTGTACCTTCTGCTACCCATCCGGGTTCCAGTACCGTCAGCTGGTCCTCGGTAGTTCCATTTGCTCTTGTACCTTCTACTACCCATCCGGGTTCCAGTACCGTCAGCTGGTTCTCGGCAGTGTCTTTGGTACGGGTACTCCCTCCTGCCCAGCCTGGTTCCAGCACGCCAGCTGTTTCCGGGTAGTGTCAACGTCACTTTGCCTCCAATGCATTGTCCTGTCGTGTTGCGGTCGGGTTAGCCGACTCTATGGTGCCTGCAGTTTTGGTGACTCCTATGTGGGCTGCGGGATCTGGCAATGAAGGCTGGTTCCATAGTGCCAATAGGACAAGCACCCCCTGTAGGACTGTGGGTTTTGGTAACTGCGGCCGGCTCGCGGCCTTGAAACTTTTTTTTACATGCGTACCTTCTGCTACCCATCCGGGTTCCAGTACCGTCAGCTGGTTCTCGGCAGTGCCTTTGGATTAGGTGCCTCCTTCTCGGTATCCAAGTTCCACCAACGTCAGCTGGTCCTTGGTAGTGCTTTCTGGCACAGGTACCTCCTGCTTAGTAACCGAGTTCCAGTACCGTCAGCTGGTCCTCGGTAGTTCCATTGGCTCTTTTACCTTCTGCTACCCATCCGGGTTCCAGTACCGTCAGCTGGTCCTCGGTAGTTCCTCAGCCTTCTTGTACCTTCTGCTACATTTCCAAGTTCAAGCTTTTTGAAATGGTTCTTGGTAATCACTCTGGATCTCCCTGACGAGGACCCTGAAGACGAGGAACCTGAAGACCAACCCGAAGAAGACGAGGACCCCGAAGACGACGACCCTGAAGACAAGGACCCTGAAGACCACCCCGAAGAAGACGAGGACCCTGAAGACCACCCCGAAGAAGACGAGGACCCCGAAGACGAGGACCCAGAAGACCAACCCGAAGAAGACGAGGACCCCGAAGACGAGGACCCCCGAAGGCGATGACCCTGAAGACCACCCCGAAGAAGACCAAGAAGATGACCCTGAAGAAGTTGACCAAGAGGACAAAGAAGAGAAGACAAGCACCAAGATACAGAAGAACAAGAGACAGAAAACCAAGAAGCAGAAATACAAGAAGCTGCAGAACAAAAAGCGGAAGAACATTAAGAATAAGACTAAAAATCAGAGCAAAAGATAATATCTAAATTATAAGCAGAAGATGACTAAGCAGTGTATGGGGGTGAGTCCATTCCTCCTCGTGGTGCCCCTGGAAAAGACCTGCTGCTGCAGGCCAAACTGAACGCGGACAAATCCTGTTGTAAATCTTTTGTGACGGGCAGAACGAAAGGTGTAATGTCCAACCTTTTATAGATAACAACTACAGGAATGCCTGTTACAAATACGAATATGATGAAGAAGAAGAATATGAAGAAGATATAGAAGTAGAATATGAAGAATGTAAAAAAAAAGAATAATACGAAGAAGGTGAAGAAGAAGAAGATGAAGAAGGTGAAGAAGAAGTGGATGAAAAAGATGCTGAGGATGATGAAGGAGAAAGTGTGGGAGAAGTAAAAAAGAAGATGAAGAGCATGAAAGTAGTGAAACATAAATATCTGACAAAATATAAAAATACTTAACATAGTCAATATTTCCGTAACTCAGAACGTCTTAAAAAATATATTAATTCCTGCTATTCCATTTGATTGGGCTAAACCTCTATGCCTTTATTGTCTCCCCCACCTCCCCCAATACATTCTACATTATTCTTAGTTGTTTTCCGTCATGTAGAATTAACCTACAAGGAAAGAAAGGGTTTATTTTCATTCCGATATTTCTGTCCCATTGACTTGCATTGGTTTCCGGTATCGGAATCGGCGATATCCGATACTTTTTCGGTATCGGTCCGATCCAATCCGATCCGATATTTCCCGATATCGGAAGGTATTGCTCAACACTAGCTGTGATTCATTCCCAGAGGACCTTGGTCTCAAACGAAAATATAACAAACAAGCATTTTTAAAGGAAAAAAAATCCTGCTGTTTACCATAAAAAACATCAGGCAGTCCTACCTTGGGTTCGACATAATGCGCTCCAGAACAGCTACTCACGTGTTGCTGAAGCTCGGCCACCTCCAGAGACAATCCCTGCAGGCATTGAGCCAAATCCTGGACGGAAACCATAGTGATCCCCGAATTTCTTTCCTTTTAGTTTTATGGGCTGGACTTACTGTTATGATTTGCAACATGTACTAAGGAAAGATAGGGGAAAGCTGTCCCTACAGTAAGACTAAGCTGAATCCTTACAATGTAGCGGGCTGCATGTTCCTAGTGAACAGACCCGCCGTAGTCCTCAGCTAGTCTGAACAAAGACCTATAGAATTAAGGGAGGGGTCCCTAAAAGAACTAAGGACTGGAACAAAATTGGGACACCTCCTAAACAGAGAAGTTGTTGCAGAACACAAAAAGACAAACTGACAAAAATGTACTAGAGGTCCCAGAGGACCAAGCGAACTGACAGAGAAGGGCACTGAAGCACCAGGCTAGAGAAACAGTCAAACGCTGAAGCCCAGCACAGCCATGAGGGCAGAGCTGGAATATAAAGGCAGATGGTCACATGACCACAAAACACAAGATGGAAAAAGCAAACATTGGGAAACACGTGTGACACGCCCCCTGGGACCATGGGATACTTGGTAGCCGGGCCGGTCCTTTTCTATTGGGCTAGTCACGGTGGCAGTGACCTGGTCCGTGGCCCAGGGTGGTCAAATAAAGAACAGTGAATTGTCAATTGGGGAAATAAAGTGTTTGGGGATACTGTTCGTAACGCCACCCGTGGTATGCGGCTATATGAGGCCACCGCTGCGGTGCAGATCCTCTGGGGCTGATGTTGATGCAGCAAAGATAGTTCAGCTCTCCACGGGCAGAGCTAAGCCCCAGGGCAGGATATTTGATGTATGTGTAGATGTTGCTGGTGCAGTGCAAGGCAGGTGGCGCAATAATTAGGCAAGGATACAGTGGGGTGAGGTCTTCAAATATTTACTCACAGTTGTCAAGCTGCTCCAGGTTACACTTTCCGGATTATAACCGCCCACTTCGTCCTTTGTCCTCCGGGTAAGTGATCCAGCCAACTCTCAGTTAATTTAGGAGCACTTGACCCAGGCCCCTTTCTGTGTACCTTCCCAGGTCATCTCTCTGTGCTGGCTCTCGCCCTCCTGCCCTGTGCCTCACACACAGTGTCCCGAGCCAGTGGCCGCGGGCCTTGTTAGGCGACGTCCTCTGAGTCCCCTTGGTCCTATATGGCCACCTTTTCAGCGATTATGTGTGAATTGTGGCTACGGCACTTGAAGATACCGCAACCTCCAGCTTGCTAGCTGAGACTTGAAGTACTCCACTAGTCTAGGGCCGGTCCCCTACTGCGGCCTGATCCCTACACGGTCAGCGTGAACTCGGGCGCACGGGTGAACTTTGCACTTCCCGTGCCCCTAGGATCCCCTCTATATCTGGAGCCTTTCCCACTGCTCCTGTCTTCTCTGCTCACTCTCCTTCTGGTCTTCTCTCACTGGGCCCCACTCCTCTGCTCTCCTGAGCAGGACTGAACTCCTCCAAACTCCACTCCACAGAACTGAACTCAGCTGCTCCCCTGAGCAGAACTCCTTCTAGATGTTTCCACCCTTGCTTATATACTGCTCTTTCAGTGCTCCCCTGAATTTCTTCCTCCACCCACACCCACTATATGGTTCCCTCTCTTTCGGTTCCTCCCCTTCCAGCCAGGGACAGGGCTCGGCAGTGACCAAGTGCATCTTGTCCCGCCTGCTAATCTGGAGTGGTGTAGTGTTGGATGTGGGTGTGTGGGTCCTGGGTAGTGCTCCCTCCTTACCTGAGAGTGGGGTACCACACCTCTAGCTGAGATGCAGTATCTCTGTGGCAACTGGACCCGTAGGGGCACCACACGTGCAGATGGCAAAGACAGTCCCAAATCACAGACAGCATATGGTAGCAGAGACAGAGAACAGGGTGCATAAAAGGAGCGCATGACAGCAAGTCCCTTCAGTGGTCTAAGACTGGTGTCTAGTACTGAACGCCGTGTAAAATACCTTCCACCCTCCCATGATCACAATCCCTGGAATGGCCTCCATGTCCCAGCCAAACTAACCTTCATTAACATGTGAGTTGTGTTAGTGGACGTTTTACCCATAATTGCTATGAGTAACTACTCCTGGCCGAATGTTCCTCCTGCATTGTAGGCACGCTTGCAATGGCAATATACCCGTGTGCACTGTAGAACCAGGGCATAACTCCACCCCAGTAGTAGACATCTTGTGGGTTCCCTCACACTTTCTTCCAACTAGCTTCTCCATAACGGCCTGGTGGAACAGGAGGGGATGGAATCCCTCACGTGTTTCTGATTTAGCTGTTCTTGTGCTGTGCAACTTACTGAGCTTCTCTTCTGGACTCTCAAGTCCCACTCCACATTCTAACTGTACTTGCTATAATTTTTATACCCAAAACTCCACCCACCAAACTGTTCTCCTAGCAACCTGCTTTGGTGAGAAGATTTAACTACTTCTTTTCCAAATGGCGTAACACAATTATATATATATAACTCCTTACATCTTATTGACGCGCCCAGGGGATGGGGACGACTCGGCGCCCGGGCCTTGTTGTTGCCTGATCTTGGGGGATGTCGCAGTGGTCGGCTCCCGGGCCCGTACCCTGGCGTCACTCTTAAAAGAAGGGGGGAATTATAGAGGATAGGGAAAGTTTGTGACGCCACCTGTGGTGTCTGGTGAGGATCACCAGCGCTGCAACAGTCCTCTGAGGCCGGTGTTTAGGCAGCTTAGTTGGTACGGCTCCCCATAGGTGGAGCGGGACCTCAGGGCAGCGAAGTGTATGGATACAGGACAGAGGGGACCCAGCCGGGTCAGAGGAAGAATAGGCACACTCACAACAGTTCACTTCAGTACCTTTGCTGGTGGTGTTTCTGGCATGGTCCAGGGTACTTCAGGGTGAAGGGTGCATATCAGGACTCTCCCCAGTGAGCTGGTGTGGGGCCTCCTGTTCCTTGCCTCTCCTTGTTAAGTTTCTGACCTGCCTGGAGCTAGGCCTAACTTGGTCTCTGTCTTGCACCTGCTGACCTGGTAGTAGGGCCTTCTGTTGGAGATCACACTCCCTGGTCTCTTTGGCCTCCGTGACTCCTGACCCTGGTATAACAGTCAGCTTTTTGGTGTTCCTGGGACATATAGTTTGCCAGGGGTTCCGGTTATTCCTGCTGGGTATATAGGCCCCTGTAGGCGCGGACCCGGTGTCCGGTAAATGGTTTTGGGGTGGGCTGGTTAAGCTCCTCTGCCCCCTATGTTGCTCTATTTCCACTCGCCTTCGGCCACGCTTGGGGCCCTCACTAGGCTTCACACTGCAGCAGGCACACTGCGCTTCGCTGCTCTTTTGGTGTCGGCACGCCCTAGGCTCAATAATCGGAGTTCACTGAGTCTGAACTGACCTGACAACCTCTCTGGCTGCAGAAGACTGACTAACTGCCTAGCTCCACCTTCCCTTTTTATATCCCTATCTGGGCTCCCTCTGCTAGTCTGAGGTGGAAGGTGGAGGTGTGTGAATGCTATGAGGGCCTCTTGTGGAGGAATCCGTCCATGCACCCCTCTGGGATCTGTGGCACCAATGCGCAGCAGGGCGCCACATTCCCCCCTAGAAAAGCTCAGTACTCCCGGACTGAAGTAGTTTTTATAACAGATGACAACAATAACTCTTCCCTTTATGGGAGGCACTTTGCTTGAACGTTACATATAAAACATTAGAGATAATAAATAGATATGTACAATACAATAAGCAACCTCAGAATTCAAGTCTCTTCCGGTGAGGTCCCCTAATAGGGTGTCCTTCTCACAGGTTAAAGTACTTGGTAGCTTGAGGTACCTGTCCAAAGCAAACCCTCCACGTAGGCCCTGGGGTGGCTGCAGGGCATGGCGATCCTGAGTTGGACCTCCACTTGTGCCACACCAGACAGGTTTTTGTTCTGAGGTTACCTAAAGGGGCACTCCAGGGAGTGCAATTATTTACAGCAAGCAGTTTTTGGGCTGCACACAGTCCTCAGCCACATAGTTCTTTAAGTACCCTTACAGGTAACTAGAGGCAACCAGAAAAGTGTCCAATTCACTTAAATTGTCCATTATAAGGCAAAACACAAGTTAAGAAATTCATACATGAAAATACACAATATAATACCCCAAGGGCAACTATTTACACTGTCAGAGTTTCCCTCTCTATTCTCTGTATCTGACAGGGGTCTGACCTCGTGTGCTACGTGTCGACCTGCGTATTACAGGAGTGTGGAAGGTATCTGTGTCTGCACCGTCTGCTACCCTGTCAGTTCTACGTGTGGGTAGATTGTAAAACTGCCTTAACCTCTCTATGGGACTGGCAAGTGTACCATTGGCTGGGCCTTCTTGCTCTGCTCCAACCGGGGATCCTTCTTCCGGGGATACTTCTTGAGCAGGCTCTACTGAAGCACTTACAGGTTCTACTTGCTGTGGAGGGTCTTCTGGCTGTTGAAAGAAGTGGATCACAGGTATTATTACTGCTCCTCCTAGTTGAGGCCAATCTGCCGGGAAATCTCCTCAGTCAGTATGGAGTACTGCTTATTTAGGCTCCTCTGGTACGGTGAGAGGTACTTCTTCTTGGGGCTTTAGTAGGTCTGGACACAACTTCAGATGGTCTCTAGATACCGTTGCAGTCGTTATTCTTCCGTCTTTGCTAATCAAACAGGTCTTCCTGTTATCAAATCTTGAATTTAACACAGTGTAGGGTTCTCTTTCCCACTGGTCATCAAGTTTGTGGTTTCTCCTTTTCCTCTTTAACACCACTTCTCCTGGTGTGAAGGGTTCTGCGGGCACACTTTTATTGTAGTGGGCTTCCTGCTTGTCCCTTACCCGAGTGAGACTGTCTTCGACACAGGCCTGTACTCTTCTGTACTGCTCCTGTCTGGTCGTGTCCCAGTCCTCAGTGGACATATCTGCTTCTGGTTCTACTACACCAAGCTCCAGGTCCATGGGCAACTTCCCGGGTCTGGCTCGCATCAGATATGCTGGAGTACAATTGGTGGAACTTACAGGTATGTGGTTGTACAGATCTACCAGGTCAGGTAGTAGGTCTGGCCACTGAGTTCTCTCCTCTAGTGGTAAGGTCTTCAGCAGGTCGATGACGATTTTATTCATCTTTTCACAGAGACTGTTGGTTTGGGGGTGGTACGGTGTAGTCCGGATCTTTTTACACCCGTACAGATGGCAGAACTCCTTGAACAGTTCGGCTTCAAAGGCTGGGCCTTGATCCGTCAGCACCTGCTCCGGGTATCCATGGGGCCTGCAGAAGTACGCCTGAAATGTCTTCGCCGCAGTTTCTGCCGTCAGATCCTTGACGGGGGCGACCACCAGGAACCGGGAGTAGTGATCCACCATAGTCAGGGCATAGGAATATCCTGACCTGCTGGGTGACAGCTTGACATGATTCAGGCCACGATCTCCAGCTTGCTCCTTACCCCACTGGAACGGGGGGTTTCTGCCTCTCCCAGACTGTCCTACCAGGAGATCTTGCAAAGGAGCCACTTTCTTGGTATAGTCCTTCACAAACTTCCGGTAATACCCGACTAGTCCCAGGAACTGACGCACCTCCTTGGTGTCCGGTAAATGGTTTTGGGGTGAGCTGGTTAAGCTCCTCTGCCCCCTATGTTGCTCTCTTTCCACTCGCCTTCGGCCGCGCGCCGGGCCCTCACTAGGCTTCACACTGCAGCATGCACACTGCGCTTCGCCGCTCTTTTGGCGTCGGCACGCCCTAGGCTCAATAATCTGAGCTCACCGAGTCTGAACTGACCTGACAACCTCTCTGGCTGCAGCAGACTGACTAACTGCCTAGCTCCACCTTCCCTTTTTATATCCCTATCCGGGCTCCCTCTGCTGGTCTGAGGTGGAAGATGGAGGTGTATGAATGCTATGAGGGCCTCTTGTGGAGGAATCCGTCCATGCACCCCTCTGGGATCTGTGGCACCAATGCTCAGCAGGGCACCACATTATCTATAATGTACAGAGCGTTTTCTTAGTAATACAACTTTGGGGTATTACATCATCACATATGACTTTCACTGATCTTACTGCATTCGGGAAGCAGTGTGGCAGTAACAATGATAACACATTCTGTGTGCCCTGCTAAAGTACCCGATGATGCCAATACCATGTGATCAGTTCTTTATGTGCAAAGTATGTAGGTTGTGCTTCTCCAGTGTTCTCGAGTGTTTTACTGTGTGATTCTTCTTGTTGTACTGGGGTACCTTGAGCCCAACAGAGCATCTGAAAGTGTCTTGGCCTACCGAAAGATCCTCTGATTCTCCATTGTGTCAGTCCGATGCTGGTGACTTGTCTGTACTTCAGACACCTGCAGCAGAGGGTGTGTTTGTACTATAACTGTTGTGTGTGTGGGAGTGTGTGTATTATGGTTGTAGCAGAGTTGTTTGTGTACTATGGCTGCAGTTTGTGTGTGAGTGTGTACCACAGCATACCTCCCGACTTTGAAACTTAGGAAGGAGAGACACATACTGCAGCACGTGTAGCACACGAGGGAATTTTTTTTTTACACTAAGCCTTTTCCTTGACTTTGCTTAGTCCTTAATATTTGCCTATGCTGAATTATTGCTCCTAGTGAAGCTCATTAGAGTTCCCACACAATACAATACCCCTTTCATGGTCCCCACAAAGTTAACCACAAATAGAATAATGCCTATTGTGGCCCCCATATAATGTTATGCCTCACACAGTGCCCACCACACACAGTATGATGCCCCAACAGTGGCACCCCCACACAACATAATACCCCCACAGTGCCCACCACACACAGTATGATGCCCCAACAGTGGCACCCCCACACAATATAATACCCCCACAGTGCCCACCACACACTAAGGTGCTTCCACAGTGCATCCTATGATGACTCCTATGATGTCCTCACAGCCCTTTCCCACACAGTAGAATGCCTCCAAAGCCCCATACACAGAGAATGATGCCTCAACAATCTCTGCAGACAGTTTAATAACCTCTACAGTCCCATCTTTTAGTATGATATCCCCACTCTCACCTACAAACAATATAATGCCCTCACAGTCCCCCCATAAAGTATAATGCACTCTATGCTCCCTCCACACAATATTATTCCATCCATAGTCTCCCACCCAGTACGTTGCTCCCCACAGAGCAACTCATAGAGAATGATGCCCTCACAGTGCCCACTACACACAGTATTATGCTTTGAGAGTGGCCCACCTACTTATTGTGATGCACCAACAGTACCTCCACACACAGAATAATGCACCCATAGTGCCCACAATACAAACTATGATATCTCAACAGTGCCCACCACACACAGTATGAAGCCCCCATACCCTCACACAAATACATTTTGATACCCTCCCAGCCTCACACAGTAAGATTCCCACAGTCCCACCCACACAGTTTTATGCCCCCTCAATCCACCTACCGATTATGATGACCCCTACAGTCCCACCCCATGCAGTATGATCTTTCTAATGCCCACACAAATAATATAATGCCCATACATTGCCCCAATACGCAATGTGATGCTGCTACATAGACCCCAATACACAGTATGATGCCCCCAGTTCCCCCAAAATAGTATGATGTCCCCACATTGCCCACAACAAACATTATGATACCCCCAATATCCCCACATGGTATAATGCCTCCACAGCCCTTTTTGACAGTATAATACCCCCAAGGTATGAATTCCCCACAGTCACCCCCACACAGTAAAGTAAACTCACAGTATGAATTCTCTATAGTGGCCCCTATACAAGCATCCAATATGCATGTGTCTACTTTCACATCCATGCTCCTCTGCTGCCAAGTCGTGTGTGCTGAGAGTGACAAGTGAGGTAAAAGTCCTTGCAGGTTCTTCAGACTCTTTCCAAATAGAAAGATGAAGCAAGGATTTGATGGTTCACTGGTCTACCACTGTGCAGATGTATCTGTGGGACAGCTCCTCAAATTTGGGACTGTCCCACTGGATCTAGGGCAGTTGGAGGTCTGCTATGGCTGTAGCAGATCTGTATGTGTTTACTATAGATATAGATCCCTGTATGTGTAAAACATGGATGTAGAAGGGAAAAGTGTCCATATACTTTTATCTTCTTCTGAACGCATTACAGTTCCTTGCACCTGTCCTTTTGCCATATGCTAAACCAGAATACTGTTCTCTGTTAATGTATAGACATTGTTGTTCCTCCAATGAAAACAAACTATGCAGCTGTTGAACTGCCCCACCCCTGTCAGCATCTGTACATGTGTGTAAATCTGGTCTCAACTTTGAGGTTCCAGCCTCCCTTGTGGTCGGAAACGTCAGCAGATTCAACTGCCCAATAAGTAACTGAATCAAATTACATTTCCAGCCAACGTAATCTACACTCTATGACTCTTCTGTGCTTACTTTTTGTTGGGGAAGAGGGCAATTTTGACTTTTGCAAATATTCCCATGATTTCTATGTACACCTGTAAAAGTGGTTTCACTGCACAAATAATTTCGGGGAGAGAATACCTGTGGGGCAAACAAAATGGCGCCTGAAGATAGATGGCCCAAGATGGCGCCCGGAGACATGTGCTTAAAGATGTTGACGACTGGCATGATGAGAAGAGGAAAGACTCAAAAGTGTGCCCAGCCCAATGGAATGCCAGAACTGAAGAGGGATTGCCCTGCATCAACGATGCGGCCCGAGATGGTAGGCAAGCACCAGAAGAGTGTGTGGTGAAAATAAAAGCCATGCCCGCCAGGAGAATAATGAGGAGCTCAGGATTAGTGGCTAGAGGTGGAACTGCCAGGAGTGACACTTAACGTGGCAGACGCAGCAGAAGTATGGCCCCCGGAAGGGCGAGGTCAGAGAAAAAACACTGAATGGAAACAGAAGCTGGCACCATTCTGCAGTGGTAAGGGGAAGCAGAAGCAGCAACAGATGTGCACGTTCTAGCAAAATAAAATGGCAGCCCGGTATCCTGAGGTGGAGGAAGATGGGAAGCTGGGCTGACCGCCCTATTCATTGCGGTGGATATGGTCGAGACAGATGAAGACAGCCTCTCACACATCATAACCTTTGGAGTGAGGGCCTGAGAGGAGAAAGACTGCAAGAGAACTGATGAGAAGCCCAAGCTGACAAACAAGGGACTTGTACAATGGATGGTGGTCCCACAACTAGATGTGGGGCTAATGCTGAGAGAGGTGAAACTGGAGCCCCATGGCGGGGGACAAAGAATCAGCCGAAGTTCCACCACCGCCACCCTTCGGGAAGAAATAGGGGGAGTCCGCAGCAGCTTCACAGCGGCCCAGCTAGGTGGCAACAAGGAGCCATTGGAGGTGTTCCAGCCTGGATGCAGGCTGGTCTGGTGCACCAGAATATTCGGGTGTCCTGTCCACTCCACCTTTGGGACTTTTGTATTGTGAACCTTGTTGGCCCAGCCCAAGCTACTGAAGACCCATTGAAAACAAGGTACCCAGACCAGCCCTGGAGGGGGAGAAGATCAACTTCCCTGATCGTTGGAAAAGCCCTTAAGCGGACAGCAAGAAACCCTCCTAGAAGCTGAAAAGGAGGATGAATCTTTTATAAGCTTGTGTTCCTGTAGCCAAAATAGGCCATGTTTATAGGGGGTTAAGTTCTGGGGAACCCCCTTACAGAAGGCTGGAGGCTAATCGGGTCTCAGGGAAAGAAGAAGAGAGTTAAGGCGGAAGAGCCTGGTTGAAGGACTGTTCACTGTGCCTTAATGGCTGTGTTGCTGTTGTTTTCTGGAAGATGTGAGGGACTGTTGATATATACTCTCATGGCCAAAGGTAGGCCTGGAAAGCCGAATAGGCTGAACTTTTATTTTTGTTTTAGTTTTGTTGCCCCATTTGCGCCTTTTTCTACTGGACTGCAGGTGCCGACACAGCAAGGAGGGTCTGATACCCTCAGCAAAAGGGACTGTGATTTTTATGGACTCTTTTACATTATTTCCGAGGTTTTTACCCAGAAGGACTGGATCCAGATATGTTTTAAGGACTGCGGACATTATTTGAACTGTGTTATCTGTCATTCCGGGGTCTTTGACCAAGAAGGACCGGTTACCGTGTCAATACCAGCAACCTGCGGAGAAGACATCCAGAGGCATCAAGACTTTAATCCCGAGTGTGTTTTATAGTGTTTAGTACTAACCCGTTCTTACAGGTCCTGAATTGCCACAGACGGTTATCATTAAAGATAAAGAGGGGACTGTGTAAAGGTGGAGAATATGGCTAACACCCTCTCTGAAGACCCCTATTGTTTTATCTTGTGTGAACTGTATTTTATTGTGTGTTTAATCATCATGTAGTCTGTAGTTGCCTGTTAGTGAGGAGTGACAGGGTTAACTGTAAAGCTGGCCCATAGTAGGGTAGGAGTAGATAGGCACTAGTATTGAGTTCCTGTTTTTGTAGTTAGTCTGGAGAGAGCTAGAGAGAAGAAAGGACACTCTCAGTGAGTTCTGCTTATCATCGGGCGTGTGTGAAGGAGTAACTCTGCAAGGTTGCACATTAACAAGCCAGCAACAGTGGCGGCAGTTTTCCTCATAGCCAGCAAGTTGTAGTGCAGCAGCCATGAGGGCCTAGGGTACTCGGTAGCCGGGCCGGCAGTCTTCCAGGGAGGTCACAGTGGCAGTGGCCCAGCTCCGTGGCCGTGGCCGAGCAGATGAAGGGTGTATTTACAGGCGATTCATAGTCTTTATGTGACTCCACCAGTGGTGCCTGGTCAGGGATGACCAGCGCTGCTGTGTGGGCCCTAGGGGGTAGATGGCATAGCAGCTGAGATGAAACACTTCCCACAGGCGAAGCGGGCTCCCAGGGACTGAGAAAGCTAATATGAAGGATGGCGGCAGGGGAAACAGGGTGCAGAGAGCAGGGTGGCAGCAGTGATGATAGTGGTAGCACAGCTGCAGGGAGGTGCAGAAGAAGAAGACAGACACGAGGAATGCAGTCCGGTTACCTTTACTGCAGAGAAAGCTGTGGAATTCAGGGCACAGGTCACTAGGTCCAGTCAGCCTGGAAGCAGTCGGAGTCCGCCCCGTCAGGTGGGTTTGGAGGCCTGCCTGCTGCGCTTCTTCATTATGGGCCCCGCTGCCTGAGAGCTACTCTGCGATCCCTCTTCTTCACTCCTGCTCTAAGCTCCGTACTAGCAGGCGGTGCGAACCTATAATGGGTACTGCCGTCTTGGGTGCAGCTCCAGGCTCTAGTTATACCGCTGTGCTGTCGGGCTTCTGCTTGTGGCCAGAAAACTTGCAGTCTCCTGTCCCCCAGATTCGGTTGCTGGGACGTGCACTCCCTGTACAACCCAGGACTCTGGCGTCCTCTGCTCCGCTGCCTGGGGTGAGCTCTTCATGTGCTCTGCTCCCCAGAACTTTCTCCTTCTCTCTCTGTTGCTTTCTCCCCCTCTCCCTTCCCTTTCACACTCACTGACTAACTCCTCCCCCCAACCAGAAAAGGCGGCTCCCCAAAGAAGGGTGTAGAGCTCCCTCTTCAGGTAAGGGATCAGAACTTGTGTGTGCATGTGGGGTTTACCTGACGTGGGGAGCTCCTTCTGCTTGCAAGTGTAATATCACCTCCGGTGAAGGAGGCAGCACTACTGTGGCAACCGGCCCATGGGGCGCCACATTCCCCCCTAGTGAAGCAAAGTACGTCCCGGACTGTAAAGACATAAGGTACAAGTTAACATGAACAGTTTTTTCCCTTTTGGGGAGGCACATTTCTTAAACGATACATCAAAAAATGCAAAAAGTACAAAAACATCAGAAAAATGCAAAATATAAACCATTCAACAAGGTGCCCGTGATAACGCCTATCCGGAGCGTCACCTCACAGGTTTGTAGTGCAGCATGGTGGGAACCACCCCAAGCCACCTCAAACGTCGTCCCTGGATGTGGCTACAGGGCACACAGACAATGGTTTGACCTGGTTCTTACGCGTAGTGATTACTGAGTCTTACACTACTTAGTCCGGTTGGGCACAAGGTTTTTCAACATTTTAACTTAATATGTACACCTGCTAACTCTTATAATACTCTATAAACCATGCTTGTAATGAACTGGGGTCTGACCCAGTGTACTACGCTGCGATCTACGTAACACTGGTGGTTCTGTTGACCTTTCTTGATCTATTTATATTCATCTGAATCCTGTGAATTCTTCACCAGCAGAGCAGCACACTCACAATTCTCCTTTTTCTTATATTCAAAACTCCAACTCATCCTGCAAAAAACAAAACCTCATATGGCTATATCAATAGAAAAATTAAAAAAAATGTATCTCAAAAGAAAGAGAGTAAAAAAACGAAAGCTGAAAAATGAAAAATTGGCCAGTCCCAAGGGGGTTAAAGCATGAACATCAGCATGAACATAACAAAGTATACAGTATAAAAATATCTTTAATAGGAATTCGTCAAGTTAAAAAAATACAGAAAAACATCTACAAAATGAGAAAGAAAGATAAAAGTGCAGGGCAACCAGAATCTAGAAATATTTATTGTAGCTGTCTAGATACAGTATAATCACAAGACCCATATATCAAACAAAAATTAAATGTTCAGTGCAAATGCAGCATTACAGTATAAAATTTGATTCATAACAAAGTAAATCAAAACTTGAAACAAAAAATACAGTAGCCTAGAAAAAAAGGAGGAGTAATAAGAAAGAGAACAGAGGTAGAAAATCACGTAGCCATCCAAACCATGGTTTGCACATCGTGCTTCATCAGGGCATCATATTTTTAACATGTCACGAATCAAGATGCAATAAATATCTAAAAATTAAATCTAGCAGTACAATTTAGATCTCATGTCAATAACACCTAATCATATTTTACTTTTGAAATTACGGGCAGTCCCTGACTTACCACTTATGACCATCCAACTTACATGGTTACAAAGGTAGATGTAAAATTTAAAAAAAGTAATACTCACCTCACCTAATACTCACCTAATTATTTACCTCTTCAACTATTCTACTGCAGTGCTTACTGGTCGCCATCTGGACCTCTTCTTTCCACTGTCACCTGCTACATCATCAGCCTCTCCACTATATGCCAGGCCTCTGAGGTCACTGAGTGTTGTTACGTCGTGACTAGTGATGAGCGAGCATGCTTGTTTAACCCTTTCGCTGATCACACGCGGGTGCTTTCCGAGTACCTTCGGTGTGCTTGTATATTAAGTTCAAGTCCCTGCGTCTGCATGATTTATGACTGTTAGTTAGCCTCAACACATGTGAGGCTTCCCTAATAAACAGGCAATCTCTGCATGTGTTGAGGCTGACTAACAGCCATAAATCATGCAGATGCAGGGACTCGAACTTAATATATGAGCATGCCGAAGATACTCGGAAAGCACCCGAGCATGCTCGGCGAAAGGGTTAAATGAGCATGCTCGCTCATCGCTAGTCGTGACATCAAGACATGCGCCGTGACCTGATGACACACAGTGACCTCTGAGGCCAGAAAGCAGCCAGAAGTCCAAGCCTGTAGTGAAGAGGTCAGACATGCTGGGTGTGATGGTGGAAGAAAGAGGATCAAATGGCGGGCAGCAAGGCGGCCAAAAAGGAGAGCAATTAAGTGAGTATTGGTAAACAAAAACCTAATACTCACCTATCCGGCTGCTCAACTGCTCAATGCCTGCCATCCATCTTTTATGTACTATCACACGCTGTATCTCCTTCTTCTTCATTATAGGCCAGGTCTTCCAACCACATCCAGGCCTCAGTGTTAGTGCATGTCATAAGGTCACTGTATATGTCTTAACGTCGTCGCAACCTTTCAACACACAGTGACCTCCAAGACCAGGATGCAGCCAGAAGTCCTGGCCTACAGGAATACAGTGAAGAGGCTGGAGATGCAGTGTGTGATGATGGAAAGAAGAAGACAAGATGGCGGGAAGTGAGCAGTGGGGCAGCTGGAGAGGTAAGTGATGAGGTGAGTATTTATTTTGCTGACCCTGTATCTGTTCCACTTACTTACAAATTCAAGTTATGAATAAACCTACAGAACCTATATGTATATGTAACCCAAAGACTACCTACGGTATATACACTGTGTTCCAAATTATTATGCAAATAATATTTTCTCAGATTTTCCCAAATTACCTATATGAATTGCAGTCATTGTAATTTTCCAGTCAAATAACTATTAGAGTACAATTGAAAGGTTTTTGTACAAACTGCCTATGATAACAGTATATTTTTAAAAAAATAAAAAACTCAAACTGCACTCAAAATGCATGTTCCAAATTATTATGCACAGCAGAGTTTTCAACCTTTTCATTTTAATAAAGAACAAAAAAATTGTAATTTTTGAAATTATAAGCATTAGCAGGTTATTACAAACTGAAATCAAACAGTTTGATTTTGTTTGGCTGCTATGGGCATAAAAGGGGACAAACTTATGGTGTGGCTCCCCTGACCTCAACCCCATTGAGAACCTCTGGAGCATCATCAAAAGGAGTGTCTATGATGGCGGGAGGCAGTTCACATCTAAGCAACAGCTCTGGGAGGGTATTCTGTCCTCATGCAAAACAATTGAAGCAGAAACCATCCAAAACCTGACAAATTCAATGGACGAGAGAGTTCAGAAGCTCCTTTCGAACAAGCTGTCCTATGTGCAAATGTAACATCACCTAGAATAAAGTTTTGAGTTGAAAACTGTTTGATTTCAGTTTGTAATAACCTGCTAATGCTTATAATTTCAAAAATGACCATTTTTTTGTTCTTTATTAAAATGAAAAGGTTGAAAACTCTGCTGTGCATAATAATTTGGAACATGCATTTTGAGTGCAGTTTGAGTTTTTTATTTTTTAAAAAATATACTGTTATCATAGGCAGTTTGTACAAAAACCTTTCAATTGTACTCTAATAGTTATTTGACTGTAAAATTTCAATGACTGCAATTCATATAGGTAATTTGGGAAAATCTGAGAAAATATTATTTGCATAATAATTTGGAACACAGTGTACTGACCAACAAGACAGAGTCATAGCAGAATTCCTTGCCATGGTTCATGTCTCTGTCCCCTCAATTATCACTAACCAAGCTTGAGCCTATCAGAGTTTCGGACCCAATGAATCACTTGTAAAGTCATGTGTAAGTCATTAAAGAGGTTGTCTGGGATACACTTTTAGTTAACCAAAGACTTCTAGTTGTTTAAAATAATAAATTAAGTGGTTACTCAACATCCCCACCTCCACAGTGGCTTCTTTGATAATTCTCTGGTCTTTGTTGATATGCTGAAAGGGTGGCGTTAAGTTAACAGTGCACATGACAGCTGCAGTCAATAATTTGGCTCAATGGCTCAAGC
This sequence comes from Phyllobates terribilis, assembly GCF_046119375.1. Classification (NCBI taxonomy): domain Eukaryota; kingdom Metazoa; phylum Chordata; class Amphibia; order Anura; family Dendrobatidae; genus Phyllobates; species Phyllobates terribilis. Next base: position 152,453,784 of record NW_027362764.1, on the reverse strand, counting down.
CATCAACATTGGCAGAGCCACTGAGCTTAGTGATTGGCTGCAGCAGTAATGTGTGTGTTGTCAACATGACAACACCACTGCAGCCCATCAACAAAGACTAAAGCACCGGCAGAGAGGCAGCACTGAAGTCGGCAAGGGTTAGTAACAGCTCCACCTATGTTTTAATTCTTCTACATGACTTTTGTCAACTAAAAGTTTATCACATATAGCCCCTTTAATCCTGGGAATGTTTTACTTTGTACCACATAACTACTAAAAAAAACAGCATATTAAGCATGAGCCACCAATATATTACCATCATGAACGAAGACATTTATGTTTCTTCTTACTCTAAGTTGTTCAGACTCCGTGAGCCTAGTCTAACAGTTTTTCTTGGGACTACATAGCCATAAAGCATTTATACACTACTATGTCCACCTGTGCTAATTTTGGCAGCTTCAGTGCCCTTCATGGTGTTTGTCATATGGTTCTCAACAGGTTCAAACTTCATTAGACAAATGCTGGTATATAGATCTTAATATAACTTTGTTGGATTTATTGGTAGACTTTTGTAATTTCCATAGAAACACAAAGCAATCTAATGATAACATTACAGAACTTCTCAATAATCCAACCACACCAGTCAGCGTAATGATACAGCATAAAAATATCCATATAGGAAATTTCTCATTATACTCTTTCTTATTCTATCACTGTAAAAATAAATAAAAAAGAAATATTAAGCCAAACAAATCAAGTTAAAAAAACATTCTTCTTTTCCATTGGGGGGTTACTATTAGTAATTTATTACGCTGCCTGATTTATAGATGGGAGACCCTGGAAAATGTGGGTATTTCAATAAACTCAACATTTTTATTACTGTTCATTTTTTTCCATTATTATGGTGTTCCCCATCTTGCTGCAGATATAGAAAGCAAGGCCGATAAATGTCTCGACCTGTGGATAATCATACCATAAATGTATGTTTAAGAACAGTAGCTTAAGGAGTACAGAAAATAAATTGTTACTAGTGATGAGCAAATCTTTTTAAATTTGAATTCGGCAACATTAACAAATGTTAACAGGAATTTTCACTTATAACCAACAAGAGAAAGAAGTTACGCTTTGGGATCACCTTAAAATTCTATATTTATTAGAGTAGGATAAATGTCAAGGATTGGGACAATACACATAAAACAATATAAAAATAATGAAAAAGGCCTATGACCCAAACCTATAAACAGAGGGTGATAAGCCTGTAATAAGACTGACACCTGCCCTCATATGCCAAATATGTATGTATATAAAAGATAGACAGTGTCCATAGGTTACATTAATTCATGTTATAAATAATTAATAATGTGTATTCAAGTATGCAAATACAGAAAGGATACAGAATACAAGATTAAGTACAAACTGTGATAAAATAAAGGCACACTCCACAAATACCATAACATGAAGGTCACATCAATAATATAACCCTAAATGTGCAAATACCGCAAAGAGAAGCAACATAACAAAATATATAGTTGTGTTAAGTCTATAACTGAAGAACACCAACAAATGTAATATGCATGTAAAAAGTCTATTGCTTGGAGTGTGCCCAACATAAGGCCACAATGAGCCTTAGAAACCTATAGATGTGTAACCCAGGACTAGGCAGAAATGAGGACCAGGAAACCCCATGCTTATCGCCACACTTGTGGCTTCCTCAGGGGTAAGGGTAAGTGTGTACGCCGCATAGTGTCCCTTTTACATACACACCAATTGAAAATTATAAGAATCACATGTGTAATGATAAATTACCAGTTTTTCTGGAAATCGATTTGCTTCAAATCAGCGACTCTCATATGTTTCTCTCTCCATATCAATTAAATCAGCATTATTATTGTTTTATGGATTTCTACTCTAAATCTATAGCTAAGTTGTGAGCTTGCGACGTCCTCTAACTGTCCAGATTCACCCCAAAGAGGCTGCTGAATTTCCTGCTTCTGCTTTTATGCAGGCTATAATAGTCCCTTCTGATTGACTATGCTATGCCATTCAAAGTGATAGCGGCAGGATATTACTGGGAAGTCCACTGGAGGTCATGTAATGCTTTTATGGCTGCAATCTTCTGCAATGGGTAAAATGATAGCAACCATTTTAGATGATTCACACAAGGAAATCGCTTATTGTTTGTTCAGCAAATTCCTAAAAATTAAAAACAAATTTGATTTTCATTGTTCATCTCTGGTATTTTGACATCTAGTTAATTATTGATAAAGGGAGGGTGGGAGTAAATTTTATAAAATTCAAACAATAATTGGCACAAAAAATTATGCTGCATAAATATACACCAATCAGTTGTAAGGGTGTGGACTGTAATGTCGTGTTCCTGCCTCTGAAGACAACAATTGCGTAAAGTGAATAGTGTTCAGCGGAGCGGATCTGCCAGAGCAGTGGGGAGTTTGTGTCCAGTAACACACCCTCTATGGGCGGCACCAAGGCCTCTGACCAATCAGAGGCAGCGGGCACGATAGTATATGTGTGTCAAGGTCCCCAGTCAGCTACTTATGTTTGGAAAACAGGATAAAGAGAAACATGGGTGTGAAGGCAGCCGTGGAGGTTAAATGGCGACCAAGAAGAGAGCAGGTCATCTGGGACTGATTTCAGCAGTGCTCGTTGCACGTGACAAAAAACAAGGGAACTGTTCTACATTCCTGTGAACAAGAGGCCCAGCACTGATTGGAAGCCCCCGGTGTTTGCCAGAACGGCCGAAGGTTTTGTGTTGACCCCCCCTGTTTGTTTTGCACATGTTTTCGCATCCCCATGCTGGATTGAGGGACTGTTAACTGTTAAAGGGTCCCAAACCCTTTTTGTCCCTATGTACTGTGCACATTGTCCCCATGGACTCTGTCCCATCTCCCCATTGACTTTGCCCCATTTTTTTCCATGAACTTTGCCCCAAGAGACTGTGAGCCTGACTCGAGGGCAGCATTGTGCAAATTAAAGGGACTGTTGTTCACAAGAGGGGTAGAGGAGGAGACGGATAACCTGATGTGCGAGCCGGATCAGGACTTTTTGGACTGTGCTCCGGGACTGCTGAAGCTGTTAATGTGTAGGCCAATGGGCCTCTATTTGAAAGTACTTGGACTTTCCATGTCTAGGTCCTAAATCAGTGAGACAGGATTCATGCGGGCCCATGGGAAAAATGAATGACCAGATATTCCTACCAGGATGAAGAAACTGAATTGTGTACATGGACTGTTGGACAACTGTTGTTGTTCAGGCTTTAAGTCCATTGTTTTAAAAGAACTTGAACTCTAGTTTCCAGGGTCCCTGTCGAGTGGGACCAGGGACAGTGCTGACCGGGACTGGGGTCAGTGCTGACTGGCAAAGAACACTTTTATACCCCTGGAAGAAAGAAATGTTAATTTATTGTGGAAGTGTATTTCATGTGTTTGGGGTGTTTGGGGTTTCCAGGGGAGGAATGTAAGGGTTTGGACTGTAATATCGTGTTCCCACCTCTGAAGACAACAATCGCGTAAAGTGAATAGAGTCATGCATTTTTGTACATGTATTGAGATATGTGAAGTGTGAACTATGTCATGCGGTTTTAGGAATGTAATGAGTAATAATGTATATTGTTTTAGGTAATGGTGTTGCTGTGTAGGTACTGTAAAGGTAATGCCTAGTGTGAGTAAGGCATACTCCAGCACCGGTATAGGGTAAGCATAGGATAACCCACAGTTTAGTGCTTAGGTTAGAGATAGATAGTGACTGTAGGTACATTAGGACAAGATATAGTTAATGTTTGGGACTAGAACCTATTGGGAGAGGGTTAGGGCAAGTAAAATGGGAACCACTTCCTGTTTGAGTTAGTTAGTGAAAGAGTTCGTTGGTAACAGTGACAAGGTCAAGTTCAAGGAGCAGTGGGCTGACAGGTAGAGGAGTACATTTGGAGTTGGGCTGTATGAGACCTTACAGGACTCCCTGCATACACTGCAATGTCCAGAGCCTAAGGCTCGAAACAGGTACTATGGAGAGTACCTTAACCCCTTCCGTCCTTCCGTGCAGAGGAATATGCAGGTGGAACTGCGTGAGAGAAAGATACTGGATCTCGACAATACTGTGGGGCCGGACAGGGAATCCCGGGGGCTGAAGGAACCAGTAAGCATAGGGATGGTCCAGGCAAAACTGGAAGTGAAGCAAGAAATGTACTGTATTAGTGAAACAAGAACCGGAGGGTGATGTGCCTGATACTGCGTGTTACAATCTGATGTACTTGAACTGTCTAGTAAAAGTTTGAATCTTGAAACTAACTGGGTGTCCCTTAATATGTGTGCGGCTGTTCCTGAAGATGGAGACCAGAGGGCAGCAGAGGCCTATGGCCTGCAAATAGGTGTAATGCACCTTACATTAGACAGCAAACTGGGGCTGGGACACGAATTTCCTGTAAAGTGCCAGGGCGACATGGAGCAGCAGCTTGATCACAGCTACCCTCCTCTGGCACCTTACACAGTCATGATATTAAAAACCACTGGTGAATGGTGTTGATTAATTATTGGTAACAATAATACTTGTAAAGAGATGGGAAATATCTGACAGCAATTGTACAGTCAGGTCTTGGAAGAAGGAAAAATTGGAATGCGTAAAAATCGGAGCAATTTTGATGTGTTGAGTTGTGATGACTGTGACTGTTGGAAAATTTCTAAAATTACATTGTACCCTGGAAAGCAGTGGTTCGTACCTACTAGAAGTGGTCCAAGTGAGAAGAACCAGTAAACTTGTCTAATCGAATGCAATTTTTTCTGTTTATGGCCAGATTTTATATTTTGTGGTGACCATTCATATCGTAATTGAGCATTCCCTATAGAATAAGCTTACCAATCTGCTGAATATTGATTCTAAGTATTCCCAGTATAGACATATTGTAGTACATTTATCTGCCAATTTTGTGTTCTTAGACTGGTGCTGACACATATATAATGTCTAATACATACATAGCTCTGTGTTTATAAACTATTTGGCCAACAAAAATTATGAATTTCCTTCATGCCTGACAGTTTTCCATTTAAGTGGTTTAGTTTAATTTTACAGAAGCACTTAAAAATGTTGAATGAAGTGTATAATTTAATATGTTAAAATTGTTTAACAGTCAATAACCGGATCTGATCAGGTATGCTAAAAGAAAATATGATCAAACTAGCAATTCTATTTTATTTTATGATATTTATGTGACAAGTGAAATGCGTTTATCTTAGGTTATATGTACAGTACAGTTGTGCTCAAAAGTTTACATACCCCGGCAGAATTTTTCCTTTCTTGGCCTTGTTTCAGAGAATATGAATAATAACAAAAAAACACTTTTTCTCCACTCATGGTTATTGGTTGGGTGAGGCCATTTATTGTCAAACTACTGTGTTTTCTCTTTTTACTTAATGACAACTAAAAACATCCAAATGACCCTGATTAAAAGTTCACATACCCCATTTCTTAATACCATGTATTGCCCCGTCTAACATCAATGACAGCTTGAAGTCTTTTGTGGTAGTTGTGGATGAGGTTCTTCTCAGATGGTAAAGCGGCCCATTCTTCTTGGCTAAAAGCCTCCAGTTCCTGTAAATTCCTGGGCTGTCTAGCAGGAACTGCGCGCTTGAGATCTCCCCAGAGTGGCTCAATGATATTGAGGTCAGGAGATTGAGATGGCCACTCCAGAGCCTTCACTTTGTTCTGCTATAGCCGATGACAGGTCGACTTGGCCTTATGTTTTGGATCGTTGTCATGTTGGAACGTCCAAGTACTTCCCATGCGCAGCTTCCGGGCTGATGAGTGCAAATTTGCCTCCAGTATTTGCTGATAACGTGCTGCATTCATCTTTCCTTCAACTTTTACCAAGTTTCCTGTGCCTTTGTAGCTCACATATCCCCAAAACATCAGCGATCCATCTCCGTGCTTTATTGTAGTAATGTTGTTCCTTTCATCATAGGTTGACTTGTTGACCTCTCTCCAAATGTAACGTTTATGGTTGTGGCCAAAAAGGTCAATTTTGGTCTCATCACTCCAAATTACCTTGTTCCAGAAGTTTTGAGACTTGTCTCTGTGCTATTTGGCGTCTTGTAGGCGAGATAGTTTGAGGCATTTGCGCAGTAATGCCTTTCTTCTGGCGACTCGATCATGCAGCCCATTTTTCTTCAAATGCCTCCTTATTGTGCTTCTTGAAACAGCCACACCTCTAGTTTTCAGAGAGTCCTGAATTTCAGCTAATGTTATTTGTGGGGTTTTTCTATGCATCCCGAACAATATTCCTGGCAGCTGTGGCCGAAATTTTTGTTGGTCTATCTGACCGTGGTTTGGTTTTTACAGAGCCCCTGATTTTCCATTTGACAATCACAGTTTGAACGCTACTGACTGGCATTGGATATCTTTTTGTATCCCTTTCCTGTGTTATACACTTCAACCACCTTTTCCCATAGATCCATTGACAATTCTTTTGCTTTCCCCATGACTCACAATCCAGAAACGTCAGTGGCTGGATGAAAGATGCAAGAGTCTGTCTGGATCTCAGAAACTCACTCAGCTTTTATGCACACACACTGATTACAAGCAAACAGGTCACAGGTGAGGATGTTACCTTTAGTAGCCATTCAAACCCATTTGTGTCAAATTCTGTGCATGTTATCAGGCCAAAATCACCAGGATATGTGAACTTTTGATCAGGGTCATTTGGATGTTTTTCGTTTTCATTAAGATTTAAAAAGAGAAAACACAGTAGTTTGACAATAAATGGCTTCACCCAACAAATAGCCATGAGTGGAGAAAAAGTTTTTTTATTATCATTCATATTCTCTGAAACAAGACCAAGAAAGGAAAAATTCTGCCGGGGTATGTAAACTTTTGAGCACAACTGTATATGTTTAGATGTCCTCCGTAGTTGTTTTAGACTTTCTAGTTGTGTAATTTAACACTATAACTATTACGGTACTTCTCATTTCATCACTTATCAAACGTACTGCGAATAAATGATTCAGTTAAATTGCCACTGAATTCAGCAAAATATGACATGTCAGAGATGAGTGAATCGATTGCAAAGATATGGAATTCGCTACAAAATTCACAAAAGTTTGGAATTGTTAAGATTCAAATTTTTTGTTATTTGATTTACTTCAATCAAGCAGAATACTACCAGCCAGCTGTCATTTTTCTAGGTTCTTTTTGGCCCGGGAAAGAGTTAAAAACTAAAAATATATATTATACTCACCTTGCCCTTCATCTGTCCTGCTGCTGCAGCTCCTTTCCAAGTCTTCCTCTTGCTCCTACTCTCTAGCTCCAGTCTTCTCTTCACTCTTCTCACTTTCGCACCACCAGTGCTGACTTAGCCTTGTGTGATGTCATGATATGTTTTATCCCATGCGTTACGATGTCATAGGTTGATTGCACAAATGCTAGTCAGGACTGAAGGCGCAGAAGAATGAAAACTGAAGAGAGGAAGACCAGTGCTGGAGAGAGGGAGCCAGTGGAGCACCTAGCAGGGAGCTGAGGTGGCAGGACAAGGGAAGGGTGAGGTGAGTATGTTTTTTTTTACTTTTTAAAACATATTTTGCAGATAATCACTGCACATTTTATTCACATGGCATAAGTTCTATGCAAATTTCAAGCAAATTTGCCTTATTTCACATGATTCATTCATGTTTCATGCAAAATCTAGATACTTAAATTCAGAATAAACAAGCAAGAGAAACTTTTGCTGTATATTAATTACATAGTATAAATAATCCCATTTGTTTGCAAGGTAGGAAGAGACTGAAGATGCCCAGACACCTTACACCCACAAGCAAAAGGGTAACGATGTTTTGAACGTTTGACTTTCAGGCTCCATATCTCACCATCCATTATTGCTTCAAACGTGAGACTACCATCATCTTATAGACAATCATCCTGACTATCTCATACATAAATTTGACTTACATCTATTTAGCATATGACTAGTTATGCAGATTCTTGTGTGGTCACTGCATTGTTACTGTTAAGCTCCTGATGGTGGAAAAATCTTTTTTTACCTGTATACTACAAATTACAACCTGTTCTAACATTTCCTAATAGAAATGTGTGTTATTAGGTTGATTCCCAAGGGAAAAGTCACTGGTTCAAATCGAGGAGCAGCCATAAAGAAGACCAAGAAAAGAGAAACAGCATCATCTAGCTCATCGATAGTGGTCTCTCTGCCAAGAAATTTGCCAAACTTCACCATGTGAGTGTCAGTGTATATTGCTTCCAAACTGTATCTCTCCCAATGCCCCAATGCATTTGAACACTTGGGTAGACAGAGTGTTCTTATGTTTTTCATAGTGCAGAGAAAGCTGCCTCCTGATATTGGGACTGAGACTCTGGCTGCGGCTTATCTACTGGGCGAACTAAACGAATGGACGGACGAATACAAGCGTCTTTCATATGACACCATGTGTGATTGGAGTTATTTCTGCCAACTTTTTAGTATTGTGCAAAGGGGCATTTATACTCTCTTCCCAATCTGTTCTTGTAAGGCTTAGCCATTTTCATAAGATTATTAAAGGTACAACAGAAACTTGGATGCCACATTTCTTGGTGAAATATGTCAACCATTACCAAGCAACTAAAAGGGAATTGCTTGATCTCTACGTGATCTTTGGAATTTGTTTTATAGAGGTGTGTGATGCAAGGCCCCTTGTTGTTGGTACTTGTACTTTATTGGAAGACAAATTTCTTCAAGACCACATTTTCTGAAGAATTCGAACAATATGCTATTTGATTTGCATGAATCTCCTTCAAACGACCTTCACAATTTTACACATTGTAGTAGATTGTATCTGTCACAAGCTGCTGCATGGGCTTCCCCATTATATATACTGTATGAATCAATCTCTCTTTCCTTCTCTCATCCCACTCTTGTGTTGACTCCTACTGAATACCTGTAAGAATTAGGTAACTGCTCAAAGCACTCATCACACAGCCCAATCCACGCCAACATCTTTTTTCCTGTCAAAAACTTCTCATTTCTCCTTTTTAGTGGTACCTTTTTAATTCCTCTTAGGCTATGTGCCCACGATGCGCAGAAATGCTCTGGATTTTTCCTGAGCGTTTCTGCATCTCCCTGGCAGAAAAAACGCATGCGGATTGTACATGCGTTTTTCCTGCCTGGGACAAGCGGAAGTGAAGCGTTCTTCACATACATTTCCACATGTGGGTTGTCAAACACTTTCCAACACTTGGAAAGTGCTTGACAACATGGTCACACTATATAAATCCATGCATGGATTTATATAGTGTGACTGAAAGAATGGTAAAAAATAAAAAAATATATGTATACTTATGACGCGCCCCCTGTGCCGTGGGGTACTCGGTGCCGGGCCGGTCGTTGCTAGGGGAGATGTCACAGTGGCGGTGACCCGGTCCGTGACCCAGGGCGGTCAATCACAATGGGAATATTTACAGGGGATTTATAGTTTTTATATATACAGTTCGTGACGCCACCTGTGGTATGCGACTAAAGGGAGCGGAGCTGGTCTTCTGGAGCTGGTGTGAATGCAGCAGAGTTGGCTTAGTTCTCCACAGGTAGAGCTTAGCTCACAGTTGTTAAGGTCCTCAGGTTGTACTTTCCGGATTACGACCTCCCACGTCACGCTGCGTTCACCAGGCAGGGGTTCAGCAAACTCCCAGGTGTTTCAAGAGTGCCTGACAGGACCCCGTTCTATATGCCCTTCTCAGCCTTCTTCCTGCGCTGGCCCTCACCCTTCTTGCCCTGCGCCTCGCCAAACAATGTCCAAAGTCGGTATCCTCTGATCTTACTGGTCAACCTAGAGTTCCCTGGATCCTATGTGGTTACCTTTTTGGCGACTTGAGTGCGGATGTGGCAACTGCACCCTGAAAGTACAGAAGCCTCCGGTTTCCACTTGAACTTTGTAATTCTCACTGATTAGGGGCCGGTCCCCTCTGCGGCTCGATCCCTCCACCGCCTGGCAGATTCGGGCGTACGGGTGGCCTCCAGCACTGCCGGTACCCCTGGGATCCCTTCTTCGTTCCTGGAGCCTTCCTTCTGCTCCTCTCCTCCTCAGTCTGTCCTGGGCATCTCTGGCTAGGCCCTCCTCCTCCTGAGCGGAGCTCCTACAGAGCTCCTGCTCCCTCCACTTCTCCTCTCAGACTCCACTGACTGACTGAACTGTCCTTTCAAGATGGCTTATCTCTATATACTATCCCTAACAAGTGCTCCCCTGATTTACTTCCTCCACCCACACCCACTACATGGTTCCCCCTACTTTGGTTCCCCCCACTCCAGCCAGGGACAGGGCTCAGCAGGAAAGCGACTTATCTTACCCCTCCTGCTGGTCTGGAGTAGTGTAGTGTTGGATGCAGGTGTTAGGGTCCCGGGCAGCACTCTATCCTTACCTGAGAGTGAGATACCATACCCCTGGGTGAGATGCAGTACCTCTGTGGTGACTGAACCCGCAGGGGTGCCACACTTACCTTCCGTTGGCCCCCGGAGTCTTTATCCAATGCGTCTCGGCTTGCCGGCAGCTCGCGGTACACTAAAGGACCTGCCGAAGTCAGCGGTCGCGTGACCCGTCACATGACTAAATGACGTCATGGCAGGTCCTTTTCAGATCATCGCGAGTTGCCGGCAAGCCAGGACGCATTGCTATGGAGACCGGGGGCCATCAGAAGGTAAGTATAATATTTATTTTTTATTTTATTCTTTTTTTTACAGGTACTATGGTACCCGGGTCTGGAGGAGAGTCTCCTCTACTCCAGACCCGGGTACCATCCGCACATTGAAACGCTTGGATTCCCCATCTGCAGATGCAGTGATGCGGAATCCATGCGCTCCAATGCAAGTCAATGGCGGCGAAAACACCTCATTTACGCAAAATAATTGGTAGTGCTGCAGATTTTTCCGCAATGATAATCCGCAGCGAAAATTTCCGCAGCATGTGCACAGCACATGCAGGTTATCATTGGGGAACATGGCAGACCTTCTACCAAGCGTTTTTTAAGCGTTTTTGCAGCGAAATTGCAGCAGCGGAAACTCTTAAAAAACGCATAGTGGGCACACAGCCTTACAGCTAGTTTCAGACTATATGAAAGACTATCGTATTACATAATAATGACTACAGAAAACCAACACAGGATTTACAAGATCTCTATGATAATCATGACCACCTCACATTACCGGCACCAAAACTATGCCCGTCTCTCTCTTACATTTCACTTCCAACTAAGAGCCTAAAAACGATTAGGCAAGTAGGTGCTAACTATCTGTCTGTTGTGCCCTACACCGATCTCTGCAGTCGTAGATCGCTCCTGCCAGTGATTTAGCAGCTTCACGTTGACAGAGCAGCGGCTTTTTTTCCGTTCTGCGCTGTTGACATGGTGTAAGTGCCAACCTCAAGAAGATTAGCAGCCATCTCCCGTCTGTCTAACTTTGGGGAGCCGGCTGTCAATCAGCATAATGTCGGCAGTCACGCCCCGTTAAAGGAGCATCTCCAGAGGAGGAAGAGCTGCTACGTTTATGTTGAGCAGCAGAATGACCACTGTGCCGTAGCCGGGTAGAGCAGGCAACTACTTGCTTGTTAGTTTTTAAGCCCATAAAAAAAACTTGTGGAAAAACCCTTTAAACACATAAAAACAACCAGAATACATTACTAGGAAAACTCACACTGTTAGCCACATAATTTTAGCATAATTAAACTACCAACGATTTTTTTTGGCGGGGGGGTTTTGCAGAACCTGGAGAATTTCAATTTCAAATGGTTCGATCATCTCTATAAATTATATATATTCACCTGTATTCTTTATAATAAGTTAACACTAGTTGGGAAATTTGTGTCCCGCAAATGAATTGGTGAATTCCCATTATAGTCTTATTCTATTGAAAGAAACAGACATCGAGAAAACAAATATGTGATAGATAAACTTGTGTGCTCAGTCACTTCTTGTCACCAGATCGATGATTAGTTCACACTGAGCTTAGTTTCTGCTTTTACCTCCAGCTGTACTCACCATCTTGTTTCTGTGTACATATGTGTATGTGTTAAATGTCTATGTTTTCTTAGTTCCCCGTTAGTAAATCTAGAGTCTATGAGTGACACTAATGCAACTTGTGCAGGTGAATGTTGCAAATATCAATTTCTATGCGTGCAGTTCACTTATCTTGAAAGGGAGGGAATGTACATCAAATATTGGCAAATATCGTGGATCACTATATCGATAAAAGGGCAAAAAATGGCTTTTAAAGGGTTTTTCGAGATCAGGAAAAAATAGCTAAATGAGGAAATGCAATTAAATAACAAATGAACCATTACTCACCTGACAAATTCCCCACCAGACACATGCAAAAAGAGTACAATTTTGGCAAATTTTCCAGCAGTATGTGTCGGTATTTCTTATATGCATTAGAAAAACTAAAAGACTCAAAACAGTTAAAAGTGGAAATACTCCTTTTCATGGGATGTTTTTATTTACTTCTTATTTTTATTGTACAAGAACAATTAATACAAAGTAACACACACTGCACCACACAATCATCTTGCAAGAAAGCGTAATCAATAAGTAAAACGTTAAGGTATATAATAAGGAAGGTTTGGAGTATATTAAAATATTACATAATGGCTATTCAACTCTAGTTATGGCCCCGGGAACATTGAGTCTGCAGAGATAGATGGTGAAACATGTGCAGCATATTATATAAGGGAAATAAATAGGATAATTAGGTACATTAAAAAGGGGAGGGGGACCCCAAATCAACCAATAATACCGTCTCTCATTAATTAAGCATCAAACACAAAACAAAATCAGAAATCTGGAAAAGGGCTGACTTTCCAAAAAAAGGCAGGGTGTTGACAATGGCCCACTTGGCTTGACTGTCTTGAAGTTACTAGCGTAAAAACTCTTCTTTCTTTTAAAAATATCCTAAACTGGAAAATCTGATTATCTTCATTATAGGAGAAGGATGTGCCGATATAATCCTGCAAGATAACTACATATATATGCTGAATAGCAGACATTACATTAAAGAAGCACTCCCATGAAGATTTTTTTTACTAAATCTGTGTATATGTGCATGTAATGTAGTGTGTATGTGTTTATATCCTCACCTACCATCACCTTCTCCGGTATCCAGCACTGTTCTGCTCCTCTTCTCAGTGACACCAGCACTCTTCAGAGTCTCCGGGTCACACTGCGCTCTGGGTAACCCAGACGTGACTTTTTACAGTGTAAGTCTATGGAGCGTCAGAATGAGGCACCATAGGCTTTCACTGTAAAAGAGACTTCCAGCTCACACATAGAGCACAGAATGATCGGGATAGTCTGATATGAGGTGACGTCACTGAGAAGAGGAGCAGAATGGCCCTGGACACCGGAGGGTGTGGCACCCCTGCGGGTTCAGTCGCCACAGAGGTACTGCATCTCACCCAGAGGTGTGGCACCCCACTCTCAGGTAAGGAAGGAGTACTACCCGGGACCCACACCCACATCCAATACACTCCACTTCAGTAGGGAAGGGCGAGATTGCTCCTAAGGGAGAGCACAGTCCCTGGTCCCTAGCTGGAGGGTGGAACTAGGTAGAGGAGGTGAGTGGAGGAAGTAGGTCAGGGGATCACAGGCAGGAAGAGTATAAGAAGAAGGGGAACCATCTAGAAGCAGTCAGTCAGTTCAGAGTTCAGTACAGAGGAGAGAGAGCTGGGAGCAGGAGCTCAGGAGGAGCTCTGCTCAGGAGGAGTGGAGAAAGGAGCAGGCCACAGTCAGAGAGGCCCAGGAGAAAGAGTGAAGAGAAGAGAGGAGCAGTGAGGAGGGTTCCAGGAGGAACAGAGGGGATCCCAGGGGCATGGCGAGTGCAGAGGCCACCCGTGCGCCCGAATTCATGCTAACGTGGAGGGATCAAGCCGCAGAAGGGGACCGGCCCCTAACTAGTGGAGAACAACCAAGCTCAGCTAGACAACCGGAGGCTGCATTTTCAAGGTGCTGCAGCAAACATCCACAATTGCATCACCGAAAAGGTGGCCACATAGGGTCCAGGAGACTGCAGGTCGCCCGACAAGGCCCTAGGCCACTGGCTTGGGACACTGATTGTGAGGCACAGGGCAGGAGGGCGAGAGCCAGCGCAGTGAGACGACCAGGAAAGGCACATAAATCGGGGTCCCGTTTAAGTACTCCTGAGATACTTGAGAGATTGCTGACCCCCTTCCCCGGAGGACACAGGACGATGTGGGAGGTTACACACTGGCCCTTGTAACCTGGAGAATTGAACAACTGTGAGTAAAACATGAAGACTGCACCCCACCGTTTCCTTGAACTATTGCTGCGCCATCACCGGCCCTGCACTACACAGCACTAGCAGCATCTACTTCCACAATTCACTATATCCTGCCCTGGAGCTTAGCTTTACCTGTGGAGAGTTGAACCAACTCTGCTGTGTCACCATCCGCTCCAGAGGATCTGCATCGCAGCGGCGGCCTCATATAGCTGCATACCACCGGCAGCGTCACGAACATTATCTCTAAAAACTTTATCCCCTTTTACTTTCCCCTTAATTGACCGCCCTGGGTCACGGACCTGGTCACTGCCACCGTGACATCCCCCAGCATCGACAGGCCCGGCTACCGAGCACCCCATGGCCCAGGGGGCGCGTCAACTTGGCGTCACGAACAGGATGAACCAACCCGTTATCACGGGTCCCGTGCCCCTATAGATTGTGTTTGATACTGAAAGCGGCTCCCGCCCCAGAAGAACGGGCACCATTATGTGTGTGATAAAAGACGACAAGAAACCTCCCATCGTGGGCCCGGTTCCAGAATGGCGCCAAAAGCGGAGCCCACCCCCTGCAGCTGCAACCATATACATAGACTTGTCCATCAGTCTGGGGGAGCCGCCCCCTGGTGTGGCCAACTGCAAGCTGCCATGGAACCGCCCCAGAAAGGGGAGAGGAGAAGAAAAACCTTACAAACAGGGCAGGGTCACAAGCAGTGGAAACAGAACGCACCCGGCAGGCACCATGGACGGAGGCAAGAGTCAGACTCCCGCCCGTGGCCTGCAACAAGATGATTCCTCCCTCAACCTGGAGGGGGTCCTGGGTAAGCTTTCCCTGGAGGATACGGGGTTCCTCCGCGATGAGGTACAGGAGCTAAGCCGGCGGATGGAGGAAGCCCAGCAAGCCGCCGTCGCTCGGTGGAAGGATGAGCTGCTGGTGAAGCTGACCCGGCAGTGGTCCACGCTGAATCCCACCATCAGCACCCCAGCTCTGGCGGAGCCTGTCCTGAACCCGGAGGCGTCACGCAGTACCGGAGCGGCCACACAAGCAGGTAACAACAGCATCCCTGCCCTGGTCGACAGCGATGACACCCTCCTGGGCCCCCTAGAGGAACCACCTGTCCCTACACCAGAATGGGTGTACGGATGCACAGACTGGGATTGGTCTGCGAAAATTGAGGACCAGAGTCTCCCTTTACTGCCCACTCCCGCACCCACGGTTGCCTGCAAAGAGGAAGGAGAGGAGTATAGGTGGGACAACCCGGCGGGTGACCTGATGGGATTCCCCAGGGAGACCCAAACAGAGGCCTTACGCAGAGAGGAGTACTGCTGGCGGGAACTCCTCAAGCTAGAGGCGGAGCGGCGGGAACAGCGAGTGCGCTGGGAGGCAATGGAGGCCCACAATATGCAGGCTAAAACCCGGGCCCGCAAGACCAAGCCTGCCACACCCAGTCCAAGCGCCGAGGGGACCGTGGTCAAGTTTGACCTGGAAGCTGGATGGGGCTTCATCAGGGAGCCGCAAATGGCCACGGACCTCTTCGTCAACCGGAGAGATGTAGAGTCCCACCTACCATAGGGACATCCAGGACAGGATCTTTACCCTGGCAACAGGGTTACTTATACCCGGCACAGAGAAGAATGTGAATGGTACGCCCTCCATGTTCACAAAGTGGTGGAGGAGGAGGACATACCCCTGGCATCTGAGGCTGATGACCTGGCTGGGCCATCTAGTGGTGAGCCATTGTTTCCCCGGAAGAGGCACCACTATTAAACTGTTCCCTTAAAAAAAGTTAAAAAAATGTATATAGTTACCCGGAAGGATATTGCAATAATCACTGTGTGTGTTTAAAAAGTTTGTCCATTTGTGTAGTGCACCCGGTAAAGGTACAAAGACTCATAGGTTGTGGATGGTGAGCAACCAAAAAACTTTCATTGTACATAGTTAGCACTTCTTCAGGTGCTTCTTGTTGGTTTTATCAAGATCACCAAACAAAAACCCGTTTGGCGTGGCCGAAGACGTGGTCCAACAACTGGATCAGTTATGCCCTGCAGCCACGCCCAGGGCCTACATTGGGGCTTTGTTGTGGATGGGTCCCCCCACTTTGCACCTTCACCAGTGAAATGGACACCCGGTTAGGGATCTCACTGTAGCCTGCTAAAAAATGTTTTATATGAAAAATGTTTTATATGTGTGAAGAAAAATGTTATTTAAAAATAAGTTTTATATAGTAACCTGAAACGTTTAAGAAAAAGTGCCTCTCATAAAGAGAAGAAAAGTTATGATTGTTTTCTATGTGAAGCATCTAAAAATTTTGTATGTCTAAAACACCTGTGTTTTTGCTCTGCTCCAGCCAGCGGACGTGCTGTGTTTAACGGGGGGATATGTGGCGCCCCTGCGGGTTCAGTCGCCACAGAGGTACTGCGTCTCACCCAGAGGTGTGGTACCCCACTCTCAGGTAAGGAGGGAGTACTACCCGGGACCCACACACCCACATCCAATACACTCCACTTCAGTAGGGAAGGGTGAGATTGCTCCTAAGGGAGAGCACAAGTCCCTGATCCCTAGCTGGAGGGTAGAACTAGGTAGAGGAGGTGGGTGGAGGAAGTAGGTCAGGGGAGCACAGGCAGGAAGAGTATAAGAAGAAGGGAAACCATCTAGAAGCAGTCAGTCAGTTCAGAGTTCAGTACAGAGGAGAGAGAGCTGGGAGCAGGAGCTCAGGAGGAGCTCTGCTCAGGAGGAGTGGAGAAAGGAGCAGGCCACAGTCAGAGAGGCCCAGGAGAAAGAGTGAAGAGAAGAGAAGAGCAGTGAGGAGGGCTCCAGGAGGAACAGAGGGAATCCCAGGGGCATGGCGAGTGCAGAGGCCACCCGTGCACCCAAATTCACGCTGACGTGGAGGGATCAGGCCGCAGAAGGGGACCGGCCCCTAACTAGTGGAGAACAACCAGGCTCAGCTAGACAACCAGAGACTGCTGCATTTTCAAGGGGCTGCAGCCAACATCCACAATTACATCGCCGAAAAGGTGGCCGCATAGGGTCCAGGGGACTGCAGGTCACCCGACAAGGCCCGAGGCCACTGGCTTGGGACACTGATTGTGAGGCGCAGGGCAGGAGGGCGAGAGCAAGTGTAGTGAGACGACCGGGAAAGGCACATAGAACGGGGTCCCGTTTAAGTACTCCTTAGAAACTTGAGAGATTGCTGAACCCCTTCCCCGGAGGACACAGGACGACGTGGGATGTTATACACTGGCCCTTGTAACCTGGAGAATTGAACAACTGTGAGTAAAACCTGAAGACTGCACCCCACCATGTCCTTGAATTATTGCTGCGCCATCACCGGCCCTGCACTAAACAGCACCAACAACATCTACTTCCACAATTCACTATATCCTGCCCTGGAGCTTAGCTCTACCTGTGTAGAGGTGAACCAACTCTGCTGCGTCACCATCAGCTCCAGAGGATCTGCACCGCAGCGGTGGCCTCATATAGCCGCATACCACAGGTGGCGTCACGAACATTATCTCTAAAAACTTTATCCCCTTTTACTTTCCCTTTAATTTACCGCCCTGGGTCACGGACCAGGTCACTGCCACAGTGACATGTCCCAGCATCGACCAGCCCGGCTACCGAGTACCCCACGGCCCAGACACATGGCGTGTCAAGGGCATCTTTAGAAAGATAAAAGTCATCTTCAAAGAAAACATTTTAATAATTGCGTACATTCTGAAAATGCAAGATGTGTGTGAAGAAATTACATCATCTACAAATACTGCATAGAAATAAAAATATTTCCACTGATTTTAAGGAATTTTTGGGACAGTGGTCTAATTTTCATTAATCCAGCCATCATGCTTTTTTTGCATACAGCATGCTGCAATAACATCGGAGGGAAACTGATTTGGGAACTTATCCCTTACGTTTTTGGGAATCATTCCCATTCATCCGATATATCAGGTGTTGTGCCAGACTCTTCAAGGAGTTTGATCAGAAAATGTTACGTTGAATTTTCGTTTCAGCCCAGCAACTAATGCTGTTTTGACATAAATTCCAATCAGTTGAGGCACAAGAAATCTGATCTTGATAAATGGAAACCAAGCCTAAGATGACAATCTGTTACTTCTTTAGCTTTTTTATTCATTCATTACATTTTGGTAAAAATGACATATTATGAAGATAGATATCATTTATAAGATGGTGTTGCATCTTTGGAATAAAATTGAAGGTATTATAGATGTTATAGCTATTATCGAGCATGGGGTTGGTTTATCTGTAAGAAAATATTTATATATACATATATATATATATATATATACATATATATATTATCCACTTGGTAACCTTACTTACTCTATTCCATTACACTGACACTTCCATACATGACCTTACCTCTAGCATGTTTACCTCGACAGTGATCTATTACACTTTCTGTCTGATGTTCTACAATCCCACAGTAGTATATAATGCAAATAACACTTAAGTGCTACTTCAATTTTTTTTTTTTTATTGCTGTGGGTTTTGGAGTACATTGCTGGCCACAGCTCTCATTCCATAGGATTTTATTTGTTATCTGTATCCACAAATTGTCTAAAAATCAGGTTTACATATTAATTTGAAACTTGACTGAAGTTCAGAGAGAGTTTTAAGTTATATTCAAGATTTTTGTATCTCTAAATGGCATGCTTATAAACCATTTCAATGGCAATCAGGGACATATAAAAAGGGCAAATGGAGCAATTGCTGCAGTAACATTTTCTTAAAGGGATTGTTTGGCCTTAGGCTGCAAGTCTGCATTCATTCTATGTCACTGCAGACTTGTGAATTTCATGAAATAATAAAAAAAAAAATACGTGCGGCTTCGCCCTATTTTTGTGTCCAGCCAGGTACAACTAGGCAGCTGGGGGCTGGAATCTGCAGCGCAGGGAGGCCCAAGCTTTCTGGCCCCCCCCCCCC
Source organism: Phyllobates terribilis (assembly GCF_046119375.1). Classification (NCBI taxonomy): domain Eukaryota; kingdom Metazoa; phylum Chordata; class Amphibia; order Anura; family Dendrobatidae; genus Phyllobates; species Phyllobates terribilis. Next base: position 152,434,595 of record NW_027362764.1, on the reverse strand, counting down.
CCCCCCCGCTGCAAATTGCAGTCCGCAGCCACCCCGGAAAATGGCGCGTTCATAGAAGCGCCATCTTCTGGCGCTGTACCCAACTCATCCAGGGCCCTGGTGCGGTGGCTCACTGGGTAATAAAGGGGTTAGGGCCAGCTTGGTATTATCAGCTGGCCCCAAGCCCAAAATTCATGGGGTCACGCCAGTATTAGACATGACCGCCATGAATTTCTAGTAAAGTATTTAAAAAAAACACAACACCCAGAATAAAGTCCTTTAATTGAAATAAACACACAATTCTTTATTGTTCTAAATTAAACCATACTTACCATCACACCCATTCCAGCTGAAGCCAACGATCTCCTGCAATAAAAGAAAAATAATAAACCAACCTCATCCTTACCTTTCCATGGTTCCCACGACAGCTTCAGCTCTGCTACATCGAGATGACTGGCTGGACCGCAGCAGAACGCTGCCATCCAGCCTGTCATCCCGCGGACACTGAGAAGCGCAGGCATGCTTGCGCTCCTCACTGTCTCGCTGTGACGGCATCCAGATGAGCCGAGGTCATGTCCAATGAACTCGGCTCACCTCATGCACGTCACTGACAGCGTGGGAAAATTCTCCTGCACTCAGCGCTTCAGCGTGAGAATTTTCCCACGCTGTCAGGAAATTCATGAAATAATTTAAAAAAAATTGACGTGGGGCTTCGCACTATATTTGTGTCCAGTCAGGTGCAGCAGGCAGGAACGGGCTGCCCCCAACCACCAGCTGCCTATTTGTACCTGGCCGGACACAACAATATAGGGAAGCCCTTTTTTTCTTAATTATTTCATGAAATGATTTAAAGAAAATTGACGTGGGGCTTCGCCCTGTTTTTGTGTCCAGCCAGGTACAACTAGGCAGCTGGGGGCTGGAATCCGCAGCGCAGGGAGGCCCAAGCTTTCTGGGCCACCCCCGCTGCAAATTGCAGTCCGCAGCCACCCCAGAAAATGGCGCGTTCATAGAAGTGCCATCTTCTGGCGCTGTACCCAACTCATCCAGGGCCCTGATGCGGTGGCTCACTGGGTAATAAAGGGGTTAGGGCCAGCTTGGCATTATCAGCTGGCCCTAAGCCCGAAATTCATGGGGTCACGCCAATATTAGACATGACCACCATGAATTTCTAGTAAAGTATTTAAAAAAAACACAACACCCAGAAAAAAGTCCTTTAATTGAAATAAACACACAATTCTTTATTGTTCTAAATTAAACCATACTTACCATCACGCCCATTCCAGCTGAAGCCAACGATCTCCTGAAATAAAAGAAAAATAATAAAGCAACATCATCCTTACCTTTCCATGGTTCCCATGACAGCTTCAGCTCTGCTACATCGAGATGACAGGCTGGACCGCAGCAGAACGCTGCCATCCAGCCTGTCATCCCGCAGACACTGAGAAGCGCAGGCTTGCTTGCGCTCCACAGTGTCTCTCTGTGAGGGCATCCAGATGAGCCGAGTTAATGTCCAATGAACTCGGCTCACCTCATGCACGTCACTGACAGCGTGGGAAAATTCTCCTGCACTCAGCGCTTCAGCGTGGGAGAATTCTCACACTGAAGCGCTGAGTGCAGGAGAATTCTCCCACGCTGTCAGTGACGTGCAGGAGGTGAGCTGAGTTCATTGGACATGAGCTCACCTTATGCACGTCACTGACAGCGTGGGAAAATTCTCCTGCACTCAGCGCTTCAGCGTGGGAGAATTCTCACGCTGAAGCGCTGAGTGCAGGAGAATTCTCCCACGCTGTCAGTGACGTGCAGGAGGTGAGCTGAGTTCATTGGACATGAGCTCACCTTATGCACGTCACTGACAGCGTGGGAGAATTCTCCTGCACTCACCGCTTCAGCGTGAGAATTTTCCCACGCTGTCAGTGACGTGCATGAGGTGAGCCGAGTTCATTGGACATGAACTCGGCTCATCTGGATGCCGTCACAGAGAGACGCTGAGCAGCGCAAGCAAGCCTGCGCTTCTCAGTGTCTGCGGGATGACAGGCTGGATGGCAGCTTTCTGCTGCGGTCCAGCCTGTCATCTCGATGTAGCAGAGCTGAAGCTGTTGTGGGAACCATGGGAAGGTAAGGATTATGTTGCTTTATTATTTTTCTTTTATTGCAGGGGATCGTTGGCTTCAGCTGGAATGGGCGTGATTGTAAGTATGGTTTAATTTAGAACAATAAAGAATTGTGTCTTTATTTCAATTAAAGGACTTTATTCTGGGTGTTTGTGTTTTTTTTTAACTTTGACTATGGGGTTAGTAATGGGGGTATCTTATAGACGCCTCTCCATTACTAACCTGGGCTTGATGTCAGCTGGCATTATAAGCTGACATCAACCCCAGCCCTATTACCCCACTGCCACCGCTACAGGGCAGTGGGAAGAGCGAGGCTAAGTGCCAGAATTGGCGCATCCTATGGATGTGCCATTTCTGGGGCGGCTGACGGCTGGTGTTTCTAGCCTGGGAGGGGGCCAATATTCATGGCACCCTTCCTGGGCTATTAATATCAGCCCCCAGCTGTCTGCCTAGCCTTTGCTAGCTATTAAAATAGGGGGGACCCCACGTCAATTTTTTGGGGGGTCCCCCATTTTAATAGCTAATAAAGGCTAGGCATTCAGCTGGGGGCTGATATTAGTAGCCTGGGAAGCTCCGTGGGTATTACCCCTTCCCAGGCTTCAAACATCTGCCCCAGCCGTCTGCTTAACCTCCGCTAGAGACTAAAATTATGGGGGATCCCAAGCCAATTTTTTTTTAAATAAATCCTTTATTTTAACACTAAATGACAAGTACAGTAATCAACACTGTCACTGTACTTCATATATATGTGACTGACATGTTTCTATCTATCTAATCTATGTGTGATGCTCTATTGCTTCCATTCTAAATTGTCGGGTACAGATGCTGAAATGCCGGCCGGCTTTTTTAAAGAGACGGTGCATGAAAACACTATTATTTTTTTTAATAAATCCTTTACACTAAATGGCAAGTACAGTAATCAACACTGTCACTGTACTTCTTATATATGTGACTGACATGTTTCTATCTATCTAATCTATGTGTGATTCTCTATTCCTTCTTTTCTAAATTGTCGGGTACCGCTGCTGAATTGCCGGCCGGCTTTTTTAAAGAGACGGTGCATGAAAACACTAATATTTTTTTTTATAAATCCTTTACACTAAATGACAAGTACAGTAATCAACACTGTCACTGTACTTCTTATATATGTGGCTGACATGTTTCTATCTATCTAATCTATGTGTGATGCTCTATTCTTTCGGTTCTAAATTGTCGGGTACCGGTGTACCGCTGCTGAATTGCCGGCTTTTCATGTTTCACTGTGAGCACAGTTCCCATCGATTTGGGCAATCACTCTAATGCCACAACCACCATGGCTGTGGCATTACAGTGAGTGGCAGACAATCCCTGCATGATTGGTGCTCTAAATAACGCCAGACATGCAGGACACGCTTTTGGTTCACGAACAGTTATCGAACATAACCTCGAACAGCCGAATTTTTTGCAAATCGTTCGGGTTCGTCGAACAACTCGAACACCGCCCAAAACAGCTCGAATTTGAGATTGGCTAACAGTTCTAGTCGAACACCGCTCATCTCTACTCCAGTCTTCTGGGACTTCTCCTGTTCTCCAAGAATTTTCAAAGATTATGGAGAGTAGTTCTAAAATTTCTTCTACGATCTCCTTCAGTACTCTGGGGTGTAATTCATCTGGACCTGGAGACTTGAACTCATTTATGTTAGCTAAATATTCCCTCACAATCTTTCTGTTTACAGATAACTTGGATTCCTCTATTCCTTTAAAAGGACAGTGAAGATCAGTTGATGTTACATTTTCTTTCTGAGAGAAAACAGATGCAAAATAGGAATTAAAAAGTTCGGCCTTCTCAACATCCTCTCTTACCATTTCTCCATTTTCATCCTGTAAAAATCCTATAGCATCTTTGACTTTTCTTTTACTTTTGACATACCTCCAAAATCCTTTTTTATTGCTTTTGATATCTCTTGCAAGCCTTAATTCATTGTCAGCTTTAGCTAACCTGATACGTGCCCTACAGGATCTGCAGACTGCATTATAATCTTCTTTAGATATGCCTCCCTCTTTCCATTTAATAAACATTTCTTTCTTTCTTTTTAGCATGTGTTTAAGTTCTGTGTTCATCCATCCTGGTTTCCTTAAATGCTTCCCATTCTTCCTACTTTTCGGGATTGTTAACGATTGTGCTTTGAGAATCTCATTTTTAAAAATTTCCCATCCTTCCTGGACATTTTTGTCCTTAAGGACATCCAGCCATTGGATCCCTCCTATTCTCTTTCTGAGTCTCTTAAAATCTGCCTTTCTAAAATCTAACCTTGAAGTTTGAGTCTTCACATGTCTTCCTCCTCTAGTTATCCAAAATTCTATAATAGCATGATCGCTGCCTCCTAGGGTCCCAGCCACCTTTACCTCCTCAACCATTTCCTCCCTGTTTATAAGGATTAGATCCAAAGTAGCAGATCCCCTTGTTTTCTCCCCTACCTTTTGGAAGATAAAGTTGTCAGCAAGAGAGGACAAGAATTTGCTTGACCTGTTAGTTTTACTTGAGAGAGATTCCCAACAAATGTCTGGATAGTTGAAATCTCCCATGACCACTACGTCATATTTTTTGGAGAACTTGGTCATTTGATACATAAAGAGTTCATCCATATCTTCAGCTTGCCCAGGTGGCCTGTAGTAAATGTCTACAATGGTGTCCTTTCCGTTGTTCTCTCCTTGTATTCTTACCCAAACAGTTTCCACAGAACTCCCAATCTCTGAAGCTTCAATCTCTGTGCAGATATACGCTTTTCTAACATACAATGCAACACCTCCTCCTCGTTTATCAAGTCTGTTTCTTGCAAATAAGTTGTATCCTTTTAGCCTTTTATTCCAATCATGTGTATCGTCCCACCAAGTTTCAGTGATTCCAATGACATCATATTCCTTTTCCTGCATTAGTAGTTCCAATTCTCCTTGTTTGTTGCCCATGCTTTGTGCATTTGTATAAAAACATTTTAGTTTGTGATTGGTTTCTCTTCCTCCCATATTTTTATTATTTAAATTGTTTTGTCTTTGTTCTTCTTTTCCACTTCCAGTAGCAGAGATCTCAATAGTATTTGTCAGCTGTATGGCTTTTTCTGGCCTTTTGCTTCCCTTCCCACATTGTTCTAGTTTAAAGCTCTTCTGATGAGTGTAGCAAGGCGACTTCCAAATACATGTTTTCCAGTCTTCGTAAGGTGCACCCCATCTCTAGCAAGTAGTCCATCGTATAGGTAATTCATTCCGTGATCTAGAAATCCAAATCCTTGTTGACGGCACCATCGACGTAGCCAGTTGTTCACCTGTAGAATCTTATTCCACCTCATTGTTCCATGGCCATCCACTGGGAGGATGGATGAGAAGACCACCTGCGCTCCCAATTCTTTCACTTTCTTGCCTAAGTCTTCAAAGTCACTGCAGATGGTTTCCAGGTCCTTTCTTGCGGTGTCATTTGTCCCCACATGTATTAGCAGGAATGGGTAGTGATCTGTAGGTCTGAAGAGTCTTGATATCCTGTCAGACACATCTTTAATTTTTGCTCCTGGAAGACAGCACATTTCTCTTGAGGTTATGTCTGGTCTGCAGAAAGCGGCCTCTGTTCCTCTTAACAGGGAATCCCCCATGACCACCACTCTCCGTTTTTTCTTCACAACATTCTTCTTTCTCCATCCAGGAGGATTCTGAGGGCTTACAAGGTTATTCATTGCTGGCAAAGTCTTATTTTGCTGTATTTCTTCATGGTTCTCCTGCGTGAGAGCCTGGTACTGGTTCCTGAGCAGTATGGGTGCTGACTGCCTCTCGATCCTCCTGCTTCTGTGGGTCACATGCTTCCATTCCTCTGTTTCGTCAGGTGCAGTTCGAATTTCTTCTCTTTCTGAATCATGAAGAGATAATTCTGCTCTGTCTAAGAACTCTTCACCTTCCTTAATGATTTTCAAGGTAGTTAACCTCTCTTCTAGATTTCGCAACTTTTCCTCCAACAGGGACACAAGCTTGCATTTCTGGCATGTGAAGTTTGGCTTTTCCACTGGCAAGTCTGTGAACATGTAGCAGGATATGCAGCTCACCAAATGGCTCCTGGACTCTTCCATGTTCTTATTGTTAATGTTCTGAAAACAGTGAAAAAAGCTTAAAAAAAAAGCTTCAAAATGCGCGCGCCGGTAGGTTATAGTAAGATCATACGTCCTTCTCTTTTTTATTCTCTTCCCTATCTGCCAAAGAACAGGATCTGAGTTCCTTTTGCCCACGTAACTCCTTCCACCATGGCCCCAATAGCTAACCCTGTCCACAATTTAGCTAACTGCTGCAGGCCACAAAATAGATAAAACAACATTAAAAACATGGCAATGGTGGCTAATTAGTAGTACAAATTCACGGCACAAAATTCCTTTATAGCAGGTTCTATGTGACTTGATCACTCCTCATCCAAGTATCAATATATGTAGAAAAAAGTGCAACAGCACTCTATAGCCTTAGGCCATGTGCACACTTTGAGTATTTGGTGAGTTTTACCTTAGTATTTGTAAACCAAAACCAGGAGTGGGTGATCAATACAGAAGTGGTGACATGTTTCTATAATACTTTTCCCCTGATTGTTCCATCCTGGTTTAGATAATAGTATAGATAGATAGATAGATAGATAGATAGATAGATAGATAGATAGATAGATAGATAGATAGATAGACAGACAGACAGACAGATAGATAGTAGTGTTGAGCCACCCCAGTAGTGTTCGAGTTCGGCTCGGTTCGTCGAACACCCGTGTGTTCGCCGAACTGTTCGTCGAACACCTTCGAACACCGTTAAAACCAATGGCAGGCAAACAAAAACACATAGAAACACATAGAAAACACCTTCAAAGGTGTCCAAAAGCTGACAAACTGCTCAGAAGACACAACTAACACATGGAAAAGTGACAAGTACATATAGTCATGCGAAAAGAAAAGAGGTGGAGGAGTAAAAGGAGGGGGAGACACAAATATAGGCATGTCATGCCCTTCTAAAATCCAAAAAGTGAGAAGCCGACACGTTCAGTCCGCTCCTGCCCGTGCCACCTCCGTGTCGCCGGGTTTGTGCCAGAGCCACGGTGAACCCTGACGGCCAGCCCCCCTCTCCCAATACTGGTGCCTGTCCGCTGGTGGGTCGAGCGAGCCCCCCTGTGGTGGAGGCAGCTCTAAGCTTTTTAATTTAAATTGTCTCTCTAATTTGAATGAATACACTTTAAATCCATTTACAAGGATCTATTGGAGGGCAAGTCTCATGCCAGCAGCCGCGTAATTCCAGCTCCAGTAGCGTCCACTAAAGCTGCTGCAGTTAAAAAGCTTTTATAAGGATCGAGCTCGGCTGTCCACCGCAAGGCATCCTACTGCCAGTCCCAGCCCCTATGCCTTGGGGTGCCTCCTGATGCTCTTCACTGAGTATCCCGTGGTCCCGAAGCATTTCCTTTGAAAAAATTAAGTGTCCAAACTACAGGTGGTGTAGCTTGCTTAACAGCCGGGATAATCCGCTGACTAGCAGACACTGCTACTAGGCACAAAGTATTTCCTGGGCTAGATGCAGTTAAAAATTTGTAATTACATACTCTCATTAGATGCTGAGAAAGCATTCCATAGAGTCTCCTGGCACGCCATATATGATTCTCTTAAAAAGCTTGGGGTAGGGGTCTAGGGGACCCTTTTATAGCCAAAATCACGGCCCTGTATCACAATACGTCACCTAGGCTGAAGATGAATGGAACTGTAGCACCCTGAGGGCTCGGTTGCTACAGAGGTATTGCACCTCACCCAGAGGTGTGATATCTCACTCTCAGGTAAGGATGGAGTGTGGATCAGGACCCGACACCTGCATGCATTACACCACATTGCAGGGCGACCAATATGCCTCTGAGATGGGCACGACAGTCCCTGTCCCTGGCTGGAGTGGGGGGAGGGAACACTGAGGAAGGGGAACCCTGTAGTGCAGGAGCAGGGAGGAAGCAGTTCCTGGGTGCATTGAGAAGGGAGTATAAAAGGTGGGCACCATATTAGTTCAGTGCAGAGAAGTCTGAGCAGAAGTGGCAGGGAGCAGGGGCTCTGCATGAGCTCTGCTCCAGAGGCGGGCCTAGTAACAGAGGCCCAGGCCTGGAAGAGGGAGAAGGAAGGAAGAGGAGCGGAGAAGGCTCCAGGAACGAGGAATGAAGGGATCCCAGGGGTGCGGACGGGCGAGTCGCCACCGCACGCCCGAATACACCTGCGTGGAGGGGTCAGGCCAAAGGGGGAGACCGGTCCCCGAAACTAGTGGAGGCAGGAAACGACCCTCAGCTAGAAACCGGAGGCTCTGACATTTTATGTGGCGCAGCCCCTCGCTACACCCGCTAGGAAGGCACCACATAGGGTCAGGGAAACTGGCGCCAAGTTTACCAAGAGGAGGCCCGAGGCAGCCGGACAGAAGGGTTGGTTAGAAAGGCCAGACAAAGGACACACAAAGGGGGTCCTGTGAAGCGCTCCAAAGTTATCTGGGAGTTGTCTGAGCCCCTCACCTGGTGAGCACAGTACGACGTGGGCAGCCGTTACCTGCAGACGTGGTCTGGATAATAAGAACAGTGAGTAAAGGCCCTGGACTGCATCACTGACTCCGTGTCGTTACTGCTGCTGCCCTGCACCATCACCCCCATCCTCCGCATACACTGCCCTGAGGCTATACTCCTCCCGTGGGGAGTTATGCTACGCTCTGCTGCACCCACAACACCAGCCTCAGCGGTCTGCCCTGCAGTGGCGGTTCACTCTGACCGCAATCCACGGGTGGCGTAGTCGGACATTTAAACATCAAAACCACATAAATAGTTCCGCCACTGGTTTGACCACCCTGAGCCACGGAACCGGGTCGCCGCCACGAAGACTACAACCACCAGCATCCACCAAAAAGGGTCCGGCTCCGGGTGTCCCAAGGCCCAGGGGGTGCATCAGAACATTTTCATCACCTTTCACAATCACCAATAGGACAAGGCAGGGATGTCCTCTGTCCCCTCTCTTATACATCCTAATGACGGAGCACCTGCTCTCATCAATTCGCCATAACCCCAATATTAGGTGGATTGAGGTGGGAGGCACCGAGTACAAGTGCTCTCTATTTGCTGATGATGTCCTAGTATATATCACTCAATCACATATATCCATCCATGCTGTTATGGCTGAAATAGATCACTTTGTTACATGGTCAAATTTTAAAATCAATGCAGCGAAGTCTGAGGCCCTCGATGTCTCCCTCCCCAAATCCATATAGGATTCCATCCAGTCCAACTTTCCCTTTGCCTGGCCCTCACAGGGTATCAACTACTTAGGAATTCCTATTCATAGAGACCTCTCCCATCTATGTTATCTTAATTTTGGGCCCTTTATTGAACAACTCCATACAGACCACGGTTGGCAAGTTAGAACTGTAAGATTCACTACGTGAACCACTGGTGTTTTGTGGAAAAGCACATGTACACTGTGTTCCAAATTATTATGCAAAAAGTGTTTAGGAGTGATAAGGGAAGAATTTGTTTGTTTGTCAGTTAAACTCATTGATGGTGATGTGTGTCAGGGCTCTTTATATCACTGTAAGCAATTGCAGACACCTGTGCTAATTAGTTTGGCAGGTGTGTCCAATGAAAGGCAAGACTACTTAAGAAGGCTGTCTCACATTATTAAGCAGCCTACATTTTCTGCCAAAATGGGAAAGAAAAAGGATGTGTCGGCTGCTGAGAAGCAACAAATTGTGGAGTGTTTAGGTCAAGGCATGACTACAATCAACATTGTGCGAAGATCAGGATGAAGTGTCTTGGCAATCAAGAAGTATGTAGCTGATTCACAGTACACACGTGTGCGTGCTGATAAGGGCAAATTGAGGACTCTTTCCTACAGGCAATTACGTCAGGTTAAAAGAGCAGCGGCAAAAAAGCCTTGTCATAGCAACAGACAAGTTTTTGAAGCTGCTGGTGCCTCCAACGTCCCCCGAACAACAAGATGAAGGGTCCTTCAGAGGTTTGCAGCTGTGCATACGCCATCCTGTCGACCTCCTCTATCCACTTCACACAAGCAGAAACGGCTCCAGTGGGCTAAACATTACATGAAGACTGATTTCAAAACTGTTTTGTTCACGGATGAGTGCCGTGCAGCGCTCGATGGTCCAGATGGATGGAGTGGAGGATGGCTGGTTGATGGACACCCCACGCAAACACGGCTACAGCGCCAACAAGGAGGAGGTGGAGTAATGTTTTGGGCTGGAATCATGGGGAGAGAGATTGTCGGCCCCTTTAGGATCCCTGAAGGTGCTAAAGATGAACTCCATAATGTATGTGGATTTTCTCAAACAGCACTTCCTGCCATGGTTCAAGAAGAAGAACCGTGTATTTCACAGCAAGATCATTTTTTTGCATGATAATGCACCATCTCATGCTGCACATAAAACATCTGCATCTCTGGCTGATATGGGCATAAAAGGGGACAACCTTATGGTGTGACCCCCATGCTCCCCTGACCTCTACCCCATTCAGAACCTCTGGAGCATCATCAAAAGGAGTGTCTATGATGGCGGGAGGCAGTTCACATCTAAGCAACACCTCTGGGAAGGTATTCTGTCCTCATGCAAAACAATTGAAGCAGAAACCATCCAAAACCTGACAAACTCAATGGACGAGAGAGTTCAGAAGCTCCTTTCGAACAAGGGGTCCTATGTGAAAATGTAACATCACCTAGAATAAAGTTTTGAGTTGAAAACTGTTTGATTTCAGTTTCTAATAACCTGCTAATGCTTATAATTTCAAAAATGACCATTTTTTTGGTCTTTATTAAAATGAAAAGGTTGATCGAAAAGTTTGGGGGATCTAAGAGTGTGGCAACCCAGTAGTCATGATTACTTCGAATTCTGACAATATGAGGGTCATGTTGCAGGTAGTGCAACAAGAAGGCACTTATGTGTCTTGCGCATCTCGGAGCCCCAAAATTATTTTCCGGGCTAGATACAGCTAAAAATTATTATTAATTTTAAATCTGGTGGAGCTTAGTATAGATGGCCTAATAGGATTAGTGCTGCACACTGCTACAAAGCCCAAATTATTTTCCAGCCAAGATACAGATAAACATGATTAGTCATTTTAAATCTGGTGGAGCTTATTATAGATGGCCTAATAGAATCAGTGCTGCACACTGCTACAAAGCCCAAATTATTTTCCAGCCAAGATACAGATAAACATGATTAGTAATTTGAAAGCTTAAAACGGTTGGTAGGGTGATTTTAACCAATCATCAAGCTTTTACTCTCCCCAGGATGACACAGGGGTAGAAAAGTCGTTTCGGATCCATGATTTGTTCATCTTTATGAACGTGAGTCTGTCTACATTATCAGTGGAGAGCAGTGTGCGCTTATCTGTCAGCACACCACCAGCAGCGCTGAACACACGTTCAGACAGAACGCTGGCTGCGGGGCAAGACAAGATCTCCAAGGCGTAAGTGGCTAGCTCCGGCCATTTAGCCAGATTGGAAGCCCAAAAAGAACAAGGGTCCAGTGACACAGTCATGGCTTCAATGTTTACTTGGAGATACTCCTGTACCATCGTCTCTAGGCGTTGACTATGTGTCAGACTTCTTGTCTCCTGTGGCCTTGCAAAGGATGGGCTAAAAAAGTGGTGAAATGATTCCGCAAAATTGATGTTACCAGCAGATACTGTGGTTCTGTTACGGTTTGAGTGCTGAACACTTGACGGTCCCACGGTTGGCAAGTTGGAACTGTGAGATTCACTACGTGCACCACTGGTGTTTTGTGGAAAAGCACATGTAAGATTCTACAACAGTCTCTGCTGATACTCCTGCATGCGTGCATCCCTTTCTATGGCAGGAATAATTTCGGCAAATTTACTTTTGTACCGGGGATCTAACAGTGTGGCAACCCAGTAGTCAGGATTATTTCTAATTCTCACAATTCGAGGGTCATGTTGCAAGTAGTGCAGCAAGAAGGCACTCATGTGTGTTGCGCATCCAGGAGCACCAAGTCCCTGTTGTGTTGGTGGCGAGGTAACAATCATGCTTCCTTCCTCTGTCCTCTCCCCCCAACCTCGCACAACAGAAATGTGATCAAGGTCTCCCTCATCTGATGAGTCTTCCATCAGTTCGTCCTCCACTCCTTCCTGGGCTCCTGCACCTTCCTCACTAGTTTGACTGCTACCATGCGCCCTGGTAAAACCATCTCCCCCACCCTCACATACCTGCCGCCTTGGTGCTGCCGACCGCCTGGACCTTGCAGATGTTAGCCCTTCCGCATACAACTCCTCCTCCTCTACTTCCTCCACCTCCTCTTGTGCCACCACCTGACTCCGAATTCTGTTTAACATGTGCTCCAGCATGTAAATCACCGGAATAGTCATGCTGATAATGGCATCGTCAGCACTAAACATCTTCGTCGCCATTTCAAAACTGTGCAGAAGGGTGCATAGGTCCCTGATCTGAGACCACTCCTCCAGCGTGATTTGCCTCACCTCTGGATCTCGTTGGCCCAGGCTATACGTCAGAACGTATTGCACCAGGGCTTGTCGGTGCTGCCACAGTCGCTGCAACATGTGCAGAGTTGAATTCCACCGGGTAGGCACATCGCATTTTAGCCGGTGAAGTGGCAGGCCCAACGACTTCTGTAGAGATGTAAGTCGCTGAGCTGCGGGATGCGAACAGCGGAAGTGAGCACACAGCGACCGTGCCCTCTGCAGAAGGCCATCTAGTCTGGGATAGTGTGCTAAAAATTGCTGGACAACCAGGTTCAACACGTGAGCCATACAAGGCACGTGTGTGACATTGCCCCGGCGAAGGGCCGCACCCAGGTTTGCAGCATTGTCGCACACGGCCTTCCCTGGTTTCAGGTCCAGTGGAGACAACCATTCATGAAATTGGTTCTCCAGAGCTGACCACAACTCCTCAGCTGTGTGACTCACATTTCCCAGACATTTCAAAGTAAAAACCGCCTGATGACGTTGAGCCCTACTGCCAGCATAGTAAGGAGGTGTGCAGGATCCCTTCTGCGCAGTTAGAAAGCTTGTGGCATGACCAGACAGGCTTTGGGTGCAGGTGGAAGACCGAGAGGAGGTTGAGGAGGCAAAAGCAGTGGAGGAACTTTGACATAAAGAGGATTGACGCACAACTCGTGGGGACGGCAAGACTTGGACAGCAGCCCCTTGTCCTGCTGTCACCATAGTTACCCAGTGCCCAGTCAGCGACATGTAACGCCCCTGTCCATGCCTACTCGTCCAAGTGTCTGTGGTGAAATGCACCCTGTCACACACAGAGTTTCTCAAAGAAGCGGTGATGTTGTGTGCGACATGCTGGTGGAGCGCAGGCACACCTTTCTTTGAGAAGTAGTGCCGACTGGGCATCTGGTACTGGGGCACTGCGACGGACATAAGGTCTCGAAAATCCTCTGTGTCCACCAGGCGGAAAGGCAGCATTTCTGTAGCCAAGAGCTTGCAGATGGTGAAATTCAACCTCTTAGCTTTCTCATGACTAGGAGGAAATGGTCTTTTACTTGTCCACATCTGAGGGACCGAGGGCTGGCTATTGTGCTTAGACGGGGTTGATAAGGGTGTCCCCGGCAAACTGACGGTCTGTGAGGAAGATGCAGGCGGACATGTTAGGTTGCCTTGATCCAAAGGTGGTGCTATCGATGTCGGACAGCGCTCAACACCAGCTGGTGTTACCACCTCCAAAGAAAATGATGACCTGCCAATCACGCTGGCTGTTGCGGGTAAAGAGGTGGCAGGTCTGCGCCCCAAAACAGGTGTGACTGCTGTCCCCCCAGTCACAGAGGATGAAGAGGCCGCGGATGCACAAGATATGGCAGACGGTGGTTGGCCCGTCCGGCTAGGCCGCATTGTAGCACACTGAGCTTCCCACTGCAACTTATGCTTCATGTCCATGTGCCGGTTCATGCATGAAGTACTCAAACTATGTATTTTTTGGCCTCTACTTAGCTTTTGCTGACAAATGTTACAGATAACACGAGTTGGGTCATCTTTATCGATCTGAAAAAATGCCCGGGCTATGCAAGTCTTAGCACCCATGCGACCTGAAGAGCCACCACGACTTGTGGTGAGAGGCAGAGTTGTGTTTGAGGATGCAGTTGTTGACGTGCTTCCAGTACTACGTCTCTGTCCAGGAAGGCGCAACCTGACCTCGTCGTCACTAGCATCTTCCTCCACCTCCTCTGCTGACCTCATCTCTTGGCTGACTGTGGGTTGACAGTAAGTGGGATCTCCAACCTCATCATCATCACCCTGTGCGTTATCACACCCGTCGTCCTCAGAGCCAACCTGTTCCTGCCCTGACAAAAAACTAAAGTTGTCGCTCCAATCAGGTATTTGAGTCTCATCATCGTCTTCCTCATTGTCTCCACCAACAGGAGTTACAGTTTGGGAATGAGGGTCTACATTATGGTCAGAACCTTCTGCGTCTGGTCCTGGATCCGACTCATAAAGATTCTGGGCATCAGTGCAGATCATTTCCTCGTCTGGATTCACAGAAGCGCTGGAGTCGACCTCCGATTCCCAGGCTATAGTATGAGTAAACAGCTCTGCAGACTCAACCATCTGTTCTACCTCATACTCAGACGGGCAGCTGGAGATTTGGGAGCTGTGAGGAAGCAAGTGCGATTGGGGTGACACCTTTGAGGACTGGAGTATTTGTGATGTTGAAGTTGATGTGGAGGAGAGCCCACTTAAAGGAGCACTTGATATCCATTGAAGCACCTGCTGTTTTTGTGCCTCATCTGGAATTTGTAGCGATTGGCGTGGCCGTAAGAAAGGGATCTTATCACATTGTCCGCTAAAAGAAGTAGACATTTTAGTTTGGCTGGAAGATGGTCTTTCTTCTGCAGATGTTACTGTTGCTTTAACACCTACCCCACGGACACAACCTTTTTTCCCCTTCCCAACACGCCTATTCCCTTTCCACCAGCAGCAGGCCTTTTTCCACTCATTTTGGTGGTTAACTAATTCACAACTCTGGAGTTGTTTGCACAAAAAAACAATGGATGGGAACCGAGCAGAGCTGAGTGGCCAAACTGTGGTATTAGGCCAAAACTATTGGCTGGGTTAGATGGAGAAAAAAATTATATTCGATTTGCAACCTGATGGAGGTCAGTATAGATGGACTAATAGAACAAGTCCCACACACAGCTAGAAGCCCAAATATTTTTTCAGAGGTAGATGCAGAAAAAAAATATATTCAGTTTGCAACCTGATGGAGGTCAGTATAGATGGACTAATAGAGAAAGTCCCACACACTGCTAGAAGGCCAAATATTTTTTCAGAGCTAGATGCAGACAAAAAATTATTTTGAATTTGCAACCTGATGGAGGTCAGTATAGGTGGACTAATAGAACAAGTCCCACACACTGCTAGAAGGCCAAATATTTTTTCAGAGCTAGATGCAGAAAAAAATTATATTCAGTTTGCAACCTGATGGAGGTCAGTATAGATGGACTAATAGAACAAGTCCCACACACAGCTAGAAGCCCACATATTTTTTCAGAGGTAGATGCAGAAAAAAATTATATTCAGTTTGCAACCTGATGGAGGTCTGTATAGATGGATTAATAGAACAAGTCCCACACACAGCAAGAAGCCCAATATTTTTTCAGAGGTAGATGCAGAAAAAAAATTATTTTTAATTTGCAACCTGATGGAGGTCAGTATAGATGGACTAATAGATAAAGTCTCACACACTGCTAGAAGGCCAAATATTTTTTCAGAGCTAGATGCAGAAAAAAATTATATTCAGTTTGCAACCTGATGGAGGTCAGTATAGATGGACTAATAGAACAAGTCCCACACACAGCTAGAAGCCCAAATATTTTTTCAGAGGTAGATGCAGATAAAAATTATTTTTAATTTGCAACCTGATGGAGGTCAGTATAGATGGACTAATAGAGAAAGTCCCACACACTGCTAGAAGGCCAAATATTTTTTCAGAGCTAGATGCAGATAAAAATTATTTTTAATTTGCAACCTGATGGAGGTCAGTATAGATTGACTAATAGAGAAAGTCCCACACACTGCTAGAAGGCCAAATATTTTTTCAGAGCTAGATGCAGATAAAAATTATTTTTAATTTGCAACCTGATGGAGGTCAGTATAGATGAAATAATAGAGAAAGTCCCACACACTGCTAGAAGGCCAAATATTTTTTCAGAGCTAGATACAGAAAAAAATTATATTCAGTTTGCAACCTGATGGAGGTCAGTATAGATGGACTAATAGAACAAGTCCCACACACAGCTAGAAGCCCAAATATTTTTTCAGAGGTAGATGCAGATAAAAATTATTTTTAATTTGCAACCTGATGGAGGTCAGTATAGATGGACTAATAGAGAAAGTCCCACACACTGCTAGAAGGCCAAATATTTTTTCAGAGCTAGATGCAGATAAAAATTATTTTTAATTTGCAACCTGATGGAGGTCAGTATAGATGGACTAATAGAGAAAGTCCCACACACTACTAGAAGGCCAAATATTTTTTCAGAGCTAGATGCAGAAAAAAATTATATTCAGTTTGCAACCTGATGGAGGTCAGTATAGATGGACTAATAGAACAAGTCCCACACACAGCTAGAAGCCCAAATATTTTTTCAGAGGTAGATGCAGATAAAAATTATTTTTAATTTGCAACCTGATGGAGGTCAGTATAGATGGACTAATAGAGAAAGTCCCACATACTGCTGCTAGAAGGCCAAATATTTTTTCAGAGCTAGATGCAGATAAAAATTATTTTTAATTTGCAACCTGATGGAGGTCAGTATAGATGGACTAATAGAACAAGTCCCACACACAGCTAGAAGCCCAAATATTTTTTCAGAGGTACTGTAGATGCAGATAAAAATTATTTTTAATTTGCAACCTGATGGAGGTCAGTATAGATGGACTAATACAACAAGTCCCACACACAGCTAGAAGCCCAATATTTTTTCAGAGGTAGATGCAGAAAAAAAATATATTCAGTTTGCAACCTGATGGAGGTCAGTATAGATGGACTAATAGAGAAAGTCCCACACACTGCTAGAAGGCCAAATATTTTTTCAGAGCTAGATGCAGAAAAAAATTATATTCAGTTTGCAACCTGATGGAGGTCAGTATAGATGGACTAATAGAACAAGTCCCACACACAGCTAGAAGCCCAAATATTTTTTCAGAGGTAGATGCAGATAAAAATTATTTTTAATTTGCAACCTGATGGAGGTCAGTATAGATGGACTAATAGAGAAAGTCCCACACACTGCTAGAAGGCCAAATATTTTTTCAGATCTAGATGCAGATAAAAATTATTTTTAATTTGCAACCTGATGGAGGTCAGTATAGATGGACTAATAGAGAAAGTCCCACACACTGCTAGAAGGCCAAATATTTTTTCAGAGCTAGATGCAGAAAAAAATTATATTCAGTTTGCAACCTGATGGAGGTCAGTATAGATGGACTAATAGAACAAGTCCCACACACTGCTAGAAGCCCAAATATTTTTTCAGAGCTAGATGCAGAAAAAAATTATATTCAATTTGCAACCTGATGGAGGTCAGTATAGATGGACTAATAGAATGATGCTATGCCCAAAAGATTTTACTTCACTAGGTGCAGTAAAAAAATTGGTATTCTATAAACAGGTGGTATATCTTGCAACACAGATAGGCTACTCCACTGACTAACACACTCTGCAATAGGCCAAAAAGGATTAGCTTTGCTAGATTCAGCCAAATGCTGTGAAAAAAACTTGCACAGCACTGGCACAGACCTGCCTGGCAAAAACTGATAGGAACTGATGTAACCTAGTCCTGAAAAGGACTGCAATTACAATTAGTCTTTACTCCCACAATCTATCTATTTAAGAGCACAGACCTGCCTGATAAAAGTCATAGGAAATGCTGTAACCTAGTCCTTAAAAGGATTGCAATCACAACTATTCCCTACTCCCAAGCTATCTGTAGATTTGTGCGAAAATTGGCTTGAAATTAACAAGGTATAGCGCACACAGCAACAGCGGTGCCGTCTAACACGCAGCTGCAGCAGTGAGAAAATGGTGCCGACGGGGAAAATGGCTTGGTCTTATAGGGCAAGGACATGTGACATACACTGCCAATGACACATGCCCTTGCTTGTGTGAAAAACAGCAGTTTGCTCCGTGTGTGCGCTGCTGATAGGCTGACAGACTGCACCTCCCCACTGCAAATGCGGGAAAGAGAAAAAAAAATGGAGATCTTCATTATTCCCGCAGAGATCCATCCCCTGCCCCTCCCCCCACTCCGCTGTACACTCAAACTGCGTATTAACATTAATTTTCATCATTACTGAGAAAAAATCCAGTTATGATTTTGGTGCACGAACAGTTATCGAACATAACCTCGAACAGCCGAATTTTTCTCAAATCGTTCGTGTTCGCCGAACGGCTCGAATACCGCCCAAAACAGCTCGAATTTGAGATTGGCGAACAGTTCGAGTAGAACAACGCTCATCTCTAATAGATAGATAGATAGATAGATAGATAGATAGATAGATAGATAGATAGATAATACACTGCTCAAAAAAATAAAGGGAACATTTAAACAACAGAATATAACTCCAAGTAAATCAAACTTCTGTGAAATTAAACTGTCCGCTTAGGAAGCAACACTGACTGACACTCAATTTCACATGCTGTTGTGCAAATGGCATAGACAATAGATGGAAATTTTTGGCAATTATCAAGACACACTCAATAAAGGAGGTGGAGACCACAGACCACATCTCAGTACCAATGCTTTCTGGCTGATGTTTTGGTCACTTTTGAATGTTGGTTGTGCTTTCACACTCGTGGTAGCATGAGACGGACTCTACAATCCACAGAAGTTGCTCAGGTAGTGCAGCTCATCCTGGATGGCACATTAATGTGAGCTGTAGCAAGAAGGTTTGCTGTGTCTGTCAGTGTAGTATCCAAAGGCTGAAGGCGCTACTAGGAGACAGACCAGTACACCAGGAGACTTGGAGGGGGCTGTAGGAGGGCAAAAACCCAGCAGCAGGACCGCTACCTCCGCCATTGTGCAAGAAGGAACAGAAGGAGCACTGCCAGAGCCCTGCAAAATGACCCCCAGCAGGCCACAAATGTGCATGTGTCTGCACAAACGGTTAGAAACCGACTCCATGAGGGTGGTATGAGGGCCCGACGTCCACAGATGGGGGTTGTGCTCACAGCCCAACACCTTGCAGGACGCTTGGCATTTGCCACAGAACACCAGGATTGGCAAAGTCGCCCTGTGCTCTTCACAGATGAAAGCAGGTTCACACTGAACACATGTTAGTCCAGATCTGGGAGGAGATCCCACAGGAGACCATCCGCAACCTCATCAGGAGCATGCCCAGGCGTTGTAGAGAGGTCATACAGGCACGTGGAGGCCACACACAATACTGAGCCTCATTTGGACTTGTTTTAAGGACATTACATCAAAGTTGGATCAGCCTGTAGTGTGTTTTTCCACTTTAATTTTGGGGGTGACTCCAAATCCAGGCCTTCATTGGTTAATAAATTTGATTTCCATTGATGATTTTTGTGTGATTTTGTTGTCAGCACATTCAACTTTGTACAGAACAAAGTATTCAATGAGAATATTTCATTCATTCAGATCTAGGATGTGTTATTTGAGTGTTCCCTTTATTTTTTTGAGCAGTGTCTTTTGTGATGGGATAAGTGCCTAAGTTAAAAAAAAAAGTCCCTTTTAGTCCCAGTATCCACTTTAGCTAATCCATATCATATACACAGAAATTCAGGATTGTTTAATATTGAGATTTGTTTGGTGAAATCCTCACATTAGAGTTGTTAGTCCCTGGTGAGTTTCACACACTACAATATTGCCCCACATTGGCTACAGGACGAAATGCTAAAATCTGTGACCAGAGACCAGCACCTCGTTGATATGTGACAGTGTTCTAATATGCTGTATATATGACTCCAATTCGCCCTGTAATTCAATGAGAATATTTCATTAATTCAGATGTGTTATTTGAGTGTTCCCTTTATTTTTTTGAGCAGTGTAGTATAAATACATAGATAGATAGATAGATAGATAGATAGATAGATAATAGATAGATAGATAGATAGATAGATAGATAGATAGATAGATAGATAGATAGATACATACATACATACATAAACAAACAGGCAGCACTAGAAAAATAGATTGCCAAACCCCCCAGGCACATACTAGTCCTTCAATATAATTAAAAAATAATGGAGACAGCACACCATATGAAGATGAAAAAATATATGCTATTTAATAGCCCATGTGTGGACAGGTGTCTTTTATACGGGTAACGAGTTCAAACAGATGCAATTAATACAGGTAATGAGTGCAGAGTAGGAGGGCTTCTTACAGAAAAACTAACAGGTCTGTGAGAGACAGAATTCTTGCTGGTTGGAGGTGATCAAATACTTATTTCATGCAATAAATTGCAAATTAATTATTTAAAAATCATACAATGTGATTTTCTGTTTTCTTCTTTTTAGATCTGTCTCTCACACTTGAAGTGTACCTACGATAAAAATTACAGACCTCTCCATTCTTTGTAGGTGGGAAAACTTGCAAAATCGGCAGTGTATCAAATACCAAATACCAAACATGGACATCACTGTATAAAATATTTCTAAAAACAGCGGACTTGATTGATAGATAGATAGATAGATAGATAGATAGATCTAGATAGATAGATAGATAGATAGATAGATAGATGATAGATAGATAGATAGATAGATGATAGATAGATAGATAGATGATAGATAGATAGATAGATAGATCTAGATAGATAGATAGATAGATAGATAGATAGATGATAGATAGATAGATAGATGATAGATAGATAGATAGATAGATAGATCTAGATAGATAGATAGATAGATGATAGATAGATGATAGATAGATGATAGATAGATAGATAGATAGATCTAGATAGATAGATAGATAGATAGATAGATCTAGATAGATAGATAGATAGATAGATGATAGATAGATGATAGATAGATGATAGATAGATAGATAGATAGATAGATAGATAGATCTAGATAGATAGATAGATAGATCTAGATAGATAGATAGATAGATAGATAGATGATAGATAGATAGATAGATAGATATATAGATCTAGATAGATAGAGAGATAGATAGATAGATAGATAGATAGATAGATAGATAGATAGATAGATAGATAGATAGATAGGGACATTTACTACTGCATGCATCTAAAGCTATGATCTTATTACCCCAGGCATGTCAAATTAATAGGAGCTAATGCTCATTAATTGAAGCACAGTCCCTCAAGCTATTGTTGATCAGACAGACTGACTAACCCTATTGTATGGGAAGTGTGACATGCTATTAGCTCATTAGTCTCCTGTTCTGTTATCTGTCTGATTAACCAGGCAAAATTTGTGATGGTCACTGCCACATCAGATCCATCCCAGGCCATAAACATCCACTTGAACCAATAATGAGATCTCATATTTGTTATGTCTGTGATACTATAATGACGAGATCCTCTCCCTTGAAATGTTAGATTGTTTTTCATTTATACACACAATGTTACATATTCATGTGATGGGCTTTTTTTTTTCATTTTCCTGGAGTCAATTATGCCTTAATTTAACCCTGAATGTAGGAAGTGCCCATTGATGAGGGTGCCCTGCAGATCCATCTTGTCTGTGTTTATGGTGCCATTTAGGTAATAGACTTTATTGAGCAAAGTGCATAATGACCATTCAGACTCCTTTGATCATTCTTGTTTACAGGGGCATCTGCATTTTCTCTATAAGGACCAGAGGCAAAATTATATTGTTTTGTGATGAGTTTTAATTTGTAATTGGAGTCGATGGAAATTAAAAGCAATATCACAGCTGGGTGAGGGAGCAATTAAACATCACAGTGAGGGGCGCCCGCACATTCACAGCACTGCACAGTGTGCGCTGAAACCATAGAACCTGTTTTAAAATGCAAGGGAGGCTCTTCAAGTGCTGCCTTTAAATGGCTGTCTTGTTAACCCTTTATTTTCTACTTGCCATGAAGAGTAATTTTTTTTCTTGCTAAAACTTACTAAGTTGTTGGCAGATATTCATGGGTATGTGTATACCTGTGTATCCATGAGCATGAGCTTTATATATATATATATATATATATATATATATATATATATATATCTAGGCAGCACTGTAGGGCTTAAAGCACCACTCCAGCATTATTTTTTATTACAGCACTGGAGTGGTGTCACTAATGTAAGTTCCCTGCACTTAGTATTATGCTGACCAGCCGCCATCTTCATCTGTTACCAGCACCTCTCCGGTTGTCTTCTGCAGTTTTTGGCCTGCCGAATCGCTCCAGTGTTTCCTGGGGTAATCCGGAAGTCACTTCTCAATGTAAGTCTATGAGAGCCAGAAGGAGGTCATAATGAGGTTCTCATAGACTTACACTGGGAGCTTGGGACCATTAGCTAGGACTTCCGGTCTGTCAGAAGCTGTATAAGACCAGGGTCGGGAAAAGACATTAGTGGCAACACACCAGCACTGAAATTAAAAAAAATCTCTGGAGTGGTGCTTTAGTAGTTTGTACTGATAACCCATGCCCTCCTGATGAATGGCTTGATCATGTGCATTTAGCTGCACCATCTGGTCTCACACTTAGTCCTTATGCTGCAACTGATCCCACAGACTTCTATGGGATTGTTCCTAATCATTCAGTGCATTAGTTGTGGTGTTGGATCAGTCTTAGGCCTTACTCAGACGTCCATTTTTCTCACTTATGAGAAAAGCAGACTGATTACTCTTATGAGACTTTTTATCAGAGTGTGGTTTGAGTGTCATCAGTTTTTCTCATGTGTGGAGCCACTGGAGAAAAAAAAAGTTTCTCCACCTTCTCGTTTCTGGCAGTCCTTGAAAATCACGGACCCATAGACTTGCATTGCTGAGTTTGATCTGACCCTCAGATCAACATTTGACATGTCCCTGCGATTTTCCGCAGACCTCTCGGTCCATGAAGGATCACGGACATGAGAATGGCCCCATAGAGTCTCACTGCTACGAGTGCTATCTGTGAAAACTATGGATAGCACTCTTGTGTGGAAAACGGACGTCTGAATGAGGCCTTAGGTCTCATTCACGGATAGCACATGTATCCATTATAATATATGGAGCTGTTCATGTCCATTCTTTTTGAAGACAGTGTGTCCACAAAAGATCATGAAGACATGTCCAAGTCAATGACCAAAATTATCTATACAAGTCTATTCGTCCATGAAAATCATGGACAGTACACAGATGACAGTGTGCAATCCATGTGCAGTCCGTGATTAACATTGTAATGTAGAGAAGGTTTCTGATTTATCTATTTTTTTATCAGTCAAAATCACTGAAGAAAAACACTGATGGTAAAAACTGACACACTGACCAAACACTGATGAAAACGGATCCAAGACACCGATCAACAACGGTCTATGTTTTTACGTAGGATGAAAATCACAAATTTCTGAATGAGGCCTTAGAGGCAGATCCATAAACATTGCAGCAGACTGACCTGATGAGTGGCACCCCAGCCTTACTCCATTTGGAGATATGTCCCCTTTCCTTCAAATGATTCTTTACTCAATGTACTCCCCCTGCTGGTAGCCTAATGGGATGCATTTGTGCCGCTATTAAAGGAGTTCAATGTTTCAGAAAAGCAGATGAATATCTAGTTGGCACATGTCCGCAATTATGTAAATCCTATACTTGTAATTATATGACCGCCCCACTTGCGTGGCAAATAGAGAGGAATGTGGCAATCTGCAGTTACATAGAGTGACTGCAGAAATTTTTCTTGAGCCCAGAAAACCCATTAAGCACAGAGTATACGCTAGTTCTTTGGTTTTAAATTATAGCAGAGATCTACTTCAGCTTATTCCACGCTTACATATCAGAGTAAGATTTTAGATTAACAGGTGGGGCCCCCTGTGAACCCCAAAAAAGTGGCGCTAAAATGTCCTTTTGTAATGGAACAGCGGCCGTCCATGATGCTCACTTCTCCATTCATTCTTTATGAGGCTGCCAGAGACAGATACTGCCAAGATACTGTCCTCTGCTCTATTTGGCAGTGTATACAGAATAGTCAGAGCAGTGGAGAGCATGTGCGGCCTGCACTCTATTCCTTTTGTTCGGAGCGGTGCAGTTCTCAGTAGTAAGACAACCACCGATCCGCAAGTTATCACCTTTCATGTGAACTTTACATATTAGTTATAACCCTTTAAAAGAATCTGTCAGCAGGTCTTTGGTATGTAATCTGAGGACAGCATGAGGTAGGGGTTAAAACACTGAACTCAACGATGTGTCACATTTCCGGCTGTGTGCTGTTGTTTATTTTTACTGAAGGTTTTATCACTAGGACATTATCATTGCTGAGACTAGCTGACGCGCGCTTACAGGTCTGACTCCGCCTCCTTCTGTGATTAGCAGCTCACTGTCAATAGACAATGTAAATGCCGAGCCTGATGGGGGCGGGTTAGCTTTCTCAGCTCTGCTGCATTGCTAAATCTAAAAACTCTGATTGTGTTATAACCGCTGCACCCAGTAATGTAAGTGATACATCATTGGATTCAGGGTCTCTTTGCTTACATTATGCTGCTCTCAGATGAGGTAGAAAAAAACTGCTGACAGATTCCCTTTAAGAGGCTTCAATCCACAACCCAATCACCATTATCACCATTATAACCGTCAGCCTGAACTCTCATGCTTTTGTTTTTTCCTAAATACATGTCAAATGCCCATCTGATTGCCTCATTTTGTATGTATTTTACTGCAAATTGTGCCATTTACTGGGAGTACACCATACTGAGTACTTCTGTATAGTGCCAAGACCAAGAATATTTAAAGAAATACATTTGTCAGAGGAGTTAGAAACTTTCTTTAAAAACTGAGTGATGCATTAATAAATAGGGAACGCACGGCTTCTAACATTTATCACTATGGACTCCTTCATACACAAGAGCCAGAGAGTGTCACATCTCTTTGCCGTCTGACTTCCAGTTGATCTTTCCTGTTTAGTAGACTGTCAGGACCTATTACAGCTTCATTGGGCCGCTCTGCCTTTTAGGGACAGGGTCTTGACCAGCAGGTATGAAGCGCTATTGTTCATTTTAACTCCAAATATCAATATACTGTATCATGTTTGTAGGTTTAGTAAGTATTCCCATATGTTCCAGGAATAATTTCATTTTATTGACATTCTGGCCATGATCCTACAGATGAATATCATTCAGCTTCTAAACACTTGATAGGTTTGAAGTTTCTGTTTTCTTTCTTTGAATATTATTTTTTATTAGTTCTTTCTTAGAGGATTACATGCAATGAAGGGGAAAGCCTTTGGTTTGGAGCAATGTACTTATATATTAAAAGTAACCAGACCAGTGACAAGTGGAAAAGTGGGAAACTGTCCAGCTAAAAGATCAGTGGAAGAGTAGCTAACTATCTAGATAGATAGAGTACAAAAAAGGCTTGAAAATGGCTCACACTTGGAGCCGAAACGTCACCAAAGTCCATATGGGTTATGAAATCACCATTTGTTTTTTTTTTCTAAAAAGGAGTGCTGTCTTCATTCATTTTTTGTACTCTATATTGAGGATTGGTTCATGTCTGGAGGACTGGCACCCGCACAGCATTAACTACTTGCTAGTGCTGCTTTTTTTCTCTTTTCTAGATAGATAGATAGATAGATATAGATAGATAGATAGATAGATAGATAGATAGATAGATAGATAGATAGATAGATAGATAGATAGATAGATAGATAGATAGATAGAGTGGTGGCCAAAAGTATTGGCACCCCTGCAATTCTGTCAGATAATACTCAGTTTCTTCCTGAAAATGATTGCAATCACAAATTCTTTGGTATTACTATCTTCATTTAATTTGTCTTCAATGAAAAAACACAAAAAGAATTGTCCTAAAGCCAAATTGGATACAATTCCACACCAAACCAAAAAAGGGGGTGGACAAAAGTATTGGCACTGTTTGAAAAATCATGTGGTGCTTCTCTAATTCATGTAATTAACAGCACCTGTAACTTACCTGTGGCACCTAACAGGTGTTGGCAATAACTAAATCACACTTGCAGCCAGTTAACATGGATTAAAGTTGGCTCAACCTCTGTCCTGTGTCCTTGTGTGTACCACATTGAGCATGGAGAAAAGAAAGAAGACCAAAGAACTGTCTGAGGACTTGAGAAACCAAGTTGTGAGGAAGCATGAGCAATCTCAAGGCTACAAGTCCATCTCCAAAGACCTGAATGTTCCTGTGTCTTCCGTGTGCAGTGTCATCAAGAAGTTTAAAGCCCATGGCACTGTGGCTAACCTCCCTAGATGTGGACGGAAAAGATAAATTGACGAGAGATTTCAACGCAAGATTGTGCGGATGGTGGATAAAGAACCTCGACTAACATCCAAACAAGTTCAAGCTGCCCTGCAGTCCGAGGGTACAACAGTGTCAACCCGTACTATCCGTCAGCGTCTGAATGAAAAGGGACTGTATGGTAGGATACCCAGGAAGGCTCCACTTCTTACCCCGAGACATAAAAAAGCCAGGCTGGAGTTTGCCAAAAACGTTTTGGAAGAATGTTCTCTGGTCAGATGAGACAGAAGTAGAGCTTTTTGGGAAAAAGCATCAACATAGAGTGTACAGGAAAAAAAAAGAGGCATTCAAAGAAAAGAACACGGTCCCTACAGTCAAACATGGCGGAGGTTCCCTGATGTTTTGGGGTTGCTTTGCTGCCTCTGGCACTGGACTGCTTGACCGTGTGCATGGCATTATGAAGTCTGAAGACTACCAACAAATTTTGCAGCATAATGTAGGGCCCAGTGTGAGAAAGCTGGGTCTCCCTCAGAGGTCATGGGTCTTTCAGCAGGACAATGACCCAAAACACACTTCCAAAAGAACTATAAAATGGTTTGAGAGAAAGAACTGGAGACTTCTAAGGTGGCCAGCAATGAGTCCAGACCTGAATCCCATAGAACACCTGTGGAGAGATCTCAAAATGGCAGTTTGGAGAAGGCACCCTTCAAATATCAGGGACCTGGAGCAGTTTGCCAAAGTAGAATGGTCTACAATTCCAGCAGAGCATTGTAAGAAACTCATTGATGGTTACCGGAAGCGGTTGTTCGCAGTTATTTTGCCTAAAGGTTGTGCAACCAAGTATTAGGCTGAGGGTGCCAATACTTTTGTCCGGCCCATTTTTGGAGTTTTGTGTGAAATGATCAATGATTTGATTTTTGCTTCATTCTCTTTTGTGTTTTTTCCTTGCAAGCAAATTAAATGAAGATAATTAGACCATAGAATTTGTGATTACAATCATTTTCAGGAAGAAACTGAGTATTATCTGACAGAATTGCAGGGGTGCCAATACTTTTGGCCACCACTGTAGATAGATAGATAGATAGATAGATAGATAGATAGATAATAGATAGATAGATAGATAATAGATAGATAGATAGATAGATAGATAGATAGATGAAAGATAGATAGATGGATAGATAGATAGATAATAGATAGATAGATAGATAGATAGATAGATAGATAGATAGATAGATAGATAGATAGATAGAAAGATAGCTTTTTTGCACACACGGCAGATTAAGTTTGTTCACTTTTTTGATATTCCTACAGTATGCTGCCTGCTTTTTTGTACTTATATTATTAGGTTAGTGAGCTATAACCTACAGGCTGTCACCAATCATCTGTTTCTTTGTTATAGCTTGTGCTGCCTCATCTTTTGTTTTTTGTCTATATAGATAGATAGATATGTGATAAGATAGATAGATAGATAGATAGATAGATAGATGGATAGATAGATAGATAATATATATTTCCCAGCAGAATTAGTTTAAAGGAGTTTCACATTGATGCCCTATCCATCATGTATGATCGGCCGGGGTCCTGCACGTGGCTCCCCCGCTGATCAGCTATCGAAGAAGATGAAGTGCTTATCTGTGGTGCTTGGCCGTCCATCTGTAGTGGCCGCCGCGGGGTACTGCACATCCGCCTCCCTTTGAATAGAATTGAAAAGGAAACGGATGTGCAGTAACAAGCGCCGGCCACTACAACTAGACGGCCAAGCATCGCAGGTAAGGACTTCCGGCTGGTGACTGCCGCCGCTGCCACCGATAACAGCTGACCGGCGGGGGTGCCGCTTGCGGGACCCCAGCCGATCATACATAGGGCATCAATGTGAAAGTAATGGACAACAGTGATAATATTAATAACATTATAAAATAGGTCCATAATATGTATAAACGTAGTTGCCTAAATACAGACACTTAAAACAAGTAGAGGTATCAAAGCAAAAGATGACAAGTGCTCTGAGCTGCAGTGATAGCACCTAGCAGATAATGCAGTACAGAAAAAAAATTGCATTCTAGATATAATACTAATATCAATCGATCTCATTTATTTCTTTGGCTGTTTATCTAGCAGATTATCGTCTACCTTTTTCTTTATCAATCCCATTATCTATCGGTCTATCTATCTAATATTGCAGTGTTTATAGTATTTCAATACTGGAGTAGGCATGTACATGTGGAAGTGATATTTGCAAGGAGCAGCATATGTTATTGCTTTGTGTAAGATAAACATGAAAGTGTGGATGGACACATACTGACCTTTCAGTGCAGGCTGAGGACCTGTCCTCCTTAGAACACTTTCCCACCATTTGTCACCAGTGGGACACGTTTAGGTGCGTAACATTGACAAAGTTCTGCACTAGGTGCTATGGTCATAATAATCTGACTAATTAAGCTAATTTCCCATTAATCATATCGATCGTTTGTACTCTACTAGCACAGCCTGACAGTAAACTACAAAGACTTGTTACCTTGAAAACGTGTGTTGAAATTATTATACTATATTTATGGTTTAATTTCACTCTTTCTAAATTGAAAAGTTATTGAGGCTTATATACCTATACATGCTTGATGATATATAGGTATATATGTAGAAACAAGTGTACACATATTAGATATAAAAAGTCTTCACACCCTGGTTAAAATGACAAGTTTTTGTCATGTAAAAAAATCATACCAAGAATAAATTCAGAACTTTTTTCACCTTTAATGTCTCTCATAATCTGTACAAATCCACTGAGAAAAATAATAAAGCTAATGTGGATGCATGCGTGTGAACACCCTGTTATAACTGGGGATGTGGTTGTGTTCAGAATTAGCAAATCACATTTAAACTCATGGTAAATAGTTAGTACACAGCAGCCATTATTTACAGTGATTCTGATTAACCCCATATAACATTTAGCTATTCTAGTAGGATTTTCCTGACATTTTCTTAGGTGCAATTTGCAACAGGCGCCATGGTCCGTAAACAGCTTACAACACAGCAAAGGGATCTAATTTTTTAAAGTTCAATCAGTCAGGAAAAGGGTTCAAAAAAATGTCCAAGTCATTAGATATACCATGGGACACTGTGAAGACACCATCAAGAAGTGGCTGTAATTTGACACAACAGTGACGTTACCTAGAACTGTAAAAGGATAAGTATTGGAAAAAACAAATGGATTAATTCTGCGCTGCCATGGGAGAAGAATGACGGAAGTCAAGCTAATTGTAAGTGGTTTAATTATCAACGTGTTTTGAAGCATATAGCTTCTTCATCAGGACAAGATATATGCTTTGAAACACACTGACGATCAAACCACTTACAATTAATTTGGCTTCCGTCATTCTTTTCTCATGGCAGCGCAGAATTAACCCATTTGTTTTTCCAATACTTATGCTTCTATCTCCTCGTGGGTCTGCAGCAGCCTCAAGCGTTTTCAGTGGTTGTGTGCATACAACCCAAACCAAGTGAGCTGATTTGTGCTGTCTCGTCCTAATCTGTTTCCCAGATAAGACCCTATTTGCATTTTGTCTGCTTCCAGTTTTTCTCTATTACCTAGAACTGGACATTCCTCCAAAACTGAGGAAAAGACAAGAGGAAGGCTGCCAAGAGGCCTACAGTAACATTAAAGGAGCTGCAGGAATTTCTTACAAGTACTGGTTGTGTACTGCCTCTGACAGCCATCTCCTATATTCTTCATATGTCTGGCCGGTGAGGTAGGGTGGCAAAACAGAAGCCTTTACTTGTAAAGAAAAAAATCCAAATCCACTATGTTTTGCCAAAACCTACGTCAAGTCTGCATATGTATGTGGAAATAAATATATTACGGTCTGGATAGATAGATAGATAGATAGATAGATAGATAGATAGATAGATAGATAGATAGATAGATAGATAGATAGATAGATAGATAGATAGATAGACAGCTAGGAATATTCTCTTTCTTTCCCCCGAAACTCCGAACTTTGCAATGGACTTCTGTGAGACGTCCATGTTTGGCATTTAGCACCAGACACTAACTGTCAGGAACGAACCTTGAACTTTTAAGTTCAGGTTCACTCATCTCTATAAATAATCAACTTTTGTACACTTTTTGGTGTGCTTCCTTCAGTCTTTCTTTTATATATGGATGGCTTGGTATGTGTCAGGGAGGCTTTACACCCTCATTTCTTAAAGGTGTTGCTCTATTATTCTAGATAGATAGATAGATAGATAGATAGATAGATAGATAGATAGATAGATAGATAGATAGATAGATAGATAGATAGATAGATAGATAGATAGATATGGATGTATATATTTCGTTCAGTTTCTGATATGTTCATTATAATGTTTAGTAGCCATTTAAAGTGTACTTGACTCCAATTAAAAATGTTTTCATTTCATTGAATAAATTCACAAGACTAAATTATTGTGAGAATGTGCTATAATCCCATAAATCCAGGTGATGTTCACTTCACAGCTCTTCTCAATGACAACATGATGCTGCATATAACTAAACCTCTCTACATCATTAACGACATGAAACTACGTTTGGAAGCAGCAATGTAATTTATTCACTGTACAGCTTTTATCTAGAACAGATCAAGCGTTTATCTATACAAATATATCCATATTTCATCTTAACCAGCCAGTGTGAGAAATAAACCGCAGAGAGCCAAGCAGGAGAGCTGGTACATGCCATTACTGCAAGACAGAAACAACAGCTCAAGTCTAAACTGTGGAGGAACTAAAAGTCGCAGACTATCTAGACTCTTTTCTTTCTACAGATATATGCAATCCAAACAGCTTTATTATTATGCTGATTATTATTAGTACAGCTGTATAATCTCACATTTATTAAGGACAAAATAAAGGTCTGGTGCAGAGCTGAGTTTGTCATTAGCTGCTATTTGCGCACCTGAATTAAGAAAACAAATCTAGTAAAACTATGAATGTTTGTGTGAAGTCTCAGGGCAGAAAACTGTGGTGGGCTGTGACATTGTCAGCTCAGCTACCCCAGTACATAGGGTATCCAAACACTTTAATTTTATATATTTCTTAATCGATTTGTTCTAGGTCCAGTTTTTACTATCTATCTATATTTTTGTTTCTGTATCTCTCTATCTATTTATCTATCTATATAGCTATCTATCTGTTTCTGTGTGTCTATATATATATATGTTAATATCTATGTTTCTGTCTATCTCTCTATTTATCTACCTATATGTCTATCTGTTTCTGTGTGTCTATATATATATATATATATATGTTTATATCTATGTTTCTGTCTATCTCTCTATCTATTTATCTACCTATATGTCTATCTGTTTCTGTGTGTCTATATATATATATATATATATATATATATATATATATATATATCTGTCTATGTTTCTGTCTATCTCTCTTTATCTATTTATCTATCTATATGTTTATCTGTTTCTGTGTGTCTATATATATATATATATATATATATGTTTATATCTATGTTTCTGTCTATCTCTCTATCTATTTATCTATCTATATGTCTATCTGTTTCTGTGTGTCTATATATATATATATATATATATATATATATATAAATATATATATATATCTGTCTATGTTTCTGTCTATCTCTCTTTATCTATTTATCTATCTATATGTTTATCTGTTTCTGTGTGTCTATATATATATATATATGTTTATATCTATGTTTCTGTCTATCTCTATATGTATTTCTATCTATTTATCTCTCTTTATCCATCTATCTTCTATCTATTTGTATCTATCTATCATATATTTGTATGTCTGTTGTATCAGTTTTAGTTTTCCTATTTGCAGATAACAGTTAATGAGCAGATTATAATACATGAACACTAGCATAATTTGTCTCCGCATTTGCGTGTATACATTTAATATTACACTAGTAAAGAGATGATTTATGACACGTGGAGCAATGAGAACTACAAGGATGAGATTCACATATTTAACATGCTCGTTTCTGTATTAGTCCTGCATTTTCTGGACATGTGGCAACATTTTTAGCAAAAGTTTAAAACTTTTTCTGTTATTAAGTAAAAATTATATTAAATCTAAATGATGATAAAACATGTGAAAAATTACAACATAAAGTGGTGTAAAATCCAGGAGCAGGACACCATTATATAGATCTTCAGCCTTTATATCCCTGCAGAGTTAACCATAAAAGGGGTTGCTTGCATTTGAAGTTTATCAAGTTTTATGCATCGCAATAATTACACACTAGTAATAATAATTGTTAGAAAGGTATAAATAATTAGTGTTTAAAAGTATATATGATCTGACTTATAATGATAATTATTCTCATTATAATATTGATAAAATGTATAGTATCAGTATGATTTATATTATTAGTATTAAGTATTATCATCATTATTTACTACAATTTAATTATTACTTCACCTACATGTTGATGGTGATGAGTTTTAATATTATTAATAGTAGTATTCGCATTATGCGTTAATAATGAAATTATATTCTGTGTTCAGTGCACAGAGAGTGCTGTCAATCATAGTCTATGGGACTTATGCTGTCAGCCAGGTGTTTATCAATAGGGACTCTGCAGTCCTATAAACTTCAGCTATAATCCCTGGAGGAGTCAGGAGTCTGTTTAAAATTAACACTAATTTAAACAGTATATCAACAAGCACTTCAGATAAGACCCAGCATTGTCACTGGACAGCTACCATATCTCCAGGGTCATTCAGCAATCAGTACAAACAATTACAGAGGATTTCACACCATAGGAGCCTTTCATAGCAATCAATGCACTCATCAAGTAATGCATCACATCAGCTAGTTACTACTCATCCCATTAACATGATAGGAAATAACAAAATGGGTGAACTGGTCATAAACAGGTGTATTATTATGTACTACCATTATCATGAAAATTCTAACAATGATACTTGGCATTAGCACTTGCAATTCTATATATATATATATATATATATATATATATATATATATATATATATATATAAATATATATATATATATATATAATATATGTTTTTTATGTAATATATTATATATGTTTATATATTTTATTATATATATATATATATATATATATATAATCATGATAGTAAATTAGATCATATTAATGATATTGGTAATAATAGTAGTAGTAGTAGTATATTATAACATGTTTCATTTCATACTTTCAGTCATAAAGTAGGCCAGATTAATACCCCAATGCACACATTTGTTTGCATACAAACGAGAGCAATATATTTTATAATAAGAGAAGCAATATATTTTATAATAAGGGAATTTTCTCTATTAGAATTGAAGTAGTAACTTAAAAATAAAAAATAAAAATATTTAAGAGCAGCTACAACTCTTACAGTTTAACATTGTAGCAGTAACTGAGCATACATTAATAACTTACATACGAAATAATTGAATACAGAAGTATAGCAGTCCTCTATAACAATGGCCAAAATGCAAAATCAGTTGTTTATAAAGAAATCTTTAGTAACAATAACTTATCTAATATAAATGTGTAAATGGAAATATTTTGCAAGTAAAAGATATTTTGGAATGTTAAAATATGCACGGAGAAAAGTGACAA
Organism: Phyllobates terribilis; assembly: GCF_046119375.1. NCBI lineage: Eukaryota > Metazoa > Chordata > Amphibia > Anura > Dendrobatidae > Phyllobates > Phyllobates terribilis. The sequence continues at coordinate 152,400,525 of NW_027362764.1, read as the reverse complement.
TTACACAAGGACAACATCTGCAATTGTTTTAATGGTAATTCTGTACAAAAATGATGACATTTCTTGCGAAATGATGTATTGGGTGTCTGCTCAGACACAGATCACTGAATTGTGACTGCATTTCCTTCAGCTAGACACCAAGCAGTCCCAGGATAGCAGCTCCACCACCCACAGCCCCCACACAGTCCCCATACCAGCTCATCCTCTGGAGATGTGATGTGTCTCAGGGACTTCTTCCTCCAGAGTCTTGTCAGGCAGCAGCCCCTCACACAGAGACAATTTATTGTTAGCTGAGACCCGATCCCATCTTCAGGATCAAACGTTTGCGCAGGGATTTCTGCATTAAACACCCGGAGCTCAGCAGAGAGAGGCAGCATCAGGCAGGGCCCATAGGAAGCAGTGCAAGCTGAGGAAAGGATCTGCTGATGGGGAAGGAGGGGCTGTGCTCCACTAACAACTTGGACATCTGTTCATTTCACGTCACAATTTTAGGGAAAATGCAAACATCTGGTCAAAGGAAAAATCTCATCCAGGTACCTGTGTAACTGCTCCCAGATCCGAGAGGCAGAGAAATGCATCATGCACAGGGACTAGAGGGGATCCTTCAGGGATGTCATCCTGAAGGTCCTCCTGATACTGGTATCTGCTGTGTACAGGATGGACAGGTTCCCTCACACAGATGTCATTAGATCACTGTCCTCTGCTGTGTGGAGAAAGAGTAATCCTTCTGTCCCTGATCACTCTGAACTGCTGCTCACTGGATTACTACATTCCATAACTTGTGAACATCGTTTTCATTTAAAGAATGGGAAATCAAGCATGATCCTGAAAGAGATTTCTTAGGGACACACATTGACCTATACTAGAAAAGCAGTGTGAGGGATATTGTATAGATTGAGCATAATTGTTATAGAGAAAGAGAAAGAAAGAAAGAAAGAAAGAAAGAAAGAAAGAAAGAAAGAAAGAAAGAAAGAAAGAATGAAAGATAGATACTGTCCATCATTTTATTCCGTAGATGGGAAGAAAGAAGACATCTTTATAGTATCTTTATAGTATCTTTATAGTATTTGAAAGCACCAGATTTTAGGATTGCACACACACAAACGCAAATTTACACACACACACAAACACACACACACACACACACATATATATATATATACACACACGTCAAACACACACATACACACACGCACATATATGCACGCACAAGCACACATACATACAGACAGACATACACACACACACATATATACACATATATATACACACACATATATATTCACACACAAGCACACATATATACAGACACACATGCATACACACATATACAAAACACACACTTATATACAAACACACACATGCATGTACACACACATATATATATACACACACATATATATATACACACACATACATATATACACACATATATATAAACACACATATATATACACACTCATATATATACACAGACACACATATATACAAACACACACATATATATATACACACACATACATATATACACACACATATATACACACACATATATACACACACATACACATATCGGAGTTGAGTAGTAAAAAGGACCTTGTGGCTGTGATTGTAACCTGCTCCACCTTCATGTGACCTGCCAAATGCCCCCTCTTACTTTATAGACATCTGGAGATTCCAGGCATGCCTCTAACTCCAATTACACACCTTCTTCAAAGAAGCCGGCCTTTGATTTGCAGGGAGCATTATGAGACTGAATCCACAAGAACCGTTACTTACCAAACCTGACTGTAGGACTGCTATAATAAAGATGTAACTAGGCATCTCCGCCATTCTCTGCCCCTGGCATCAGTGAACCAGAGACTTTCTTATCAATTCTTAATGATGATATATTATTATTTAATCTAAAGGGGCTGAGCTGGAATGCCTCAGAACTGGTGATATATGAGATAAAGCAGTGACGATTGGGGGCAAATATCTATCTGGACAATCTGCCAGTATTCCATTAATGTACATCACAATTAGCCATTGTAGTCTGAAATGGCTAAATACAGCGAACTAAACATTATAGTGTCAAAAACTACATATGGAGAAGTTTTAGAGATAGGCTTCCAGTTGGCTGCACAAACCTCAGGATTTTCGGGACTGGGAAGTTGGAAATATGGGTCTTGCCTAAAAATACCATCACACTACACAATCATAGTGTCAGATGTGTTTAGATGCTATTAACATTATTAATAAATGTAAGAGGCACATAGTATTTTATTAATTGATAAATACATTTTGATTGATTGATTGAAGTGATAGATAGATAGACAGATAGATAGACAGACAGATAGATAGATAGACAGATAGATAGATGATAGATAGATGATAGATAAATAGATGATACATAGCATGTATCTTTGATATGGGAGAATAAAGTAATTATTTATTCCATTGGAGGACTGGATTGCTGCAATTATGCTTACTATTAAGAGGATGTGGCCAAAGTCCTGTGCTTTGCACCCATTTTCGGTGCTGCTTCTACTGTTTTTGTATTATAGAAAGATAGAGAGATAGATTGATAGATAGATAGATAGATAGATAGATAGATAGATAAGATAAAAAACACATAGCAGCAACAGCAAAACATAAGGATGCCAAGCTCCACAGGCAAAGAAGACTCCTCCAAATATAAAGAAAATAATGCAGGCAACACACCAACTCAAAATGAGAAAAACAGGCTGGCTTTTAATAGCCCATAGAGGCAACGTTACTGTTCAAACTCTGAACGGAAACTTTGCCCCTATGGATTATTAAAAGTCAGCTTTTTTTCTAATTTTTCAATTAGTGTGTTGTCTTAATTATTTTCTTTAGATAGATAGATAAATGATAGGTAGATTAATAAAAAAAGAAAAAGATAGAAAACAGCACCAGCAACACGACTGGGGTGCAGAGCCTCCCAAGCAAGCACCAAGCTCTATAAATATCCCAAAAATTGGAGGCAGCACACGAGTTGAAAAAGTGAAAAAATTACTTTTAATTGCCCATATCAGCAACCTTTAGGCTCAGGGTGTGAGCCCTTTTCAAGCCTTGAGAAAGGCTCCTACCCTGAGCCGAAACTTTACTGATATGGGCAATTAAAAAGTATTTTTTTCCCTTTTTCATTTAGTGTGCTGCCTCCAATTTTTTGGATATAGGTAGATAGATGATAGATAGATAGATAGATAGATAGATAGATAGATAGATAGATAGATAGATAGATAGATAGATAGATAGATAGATAGCATGTATCCTTGTTTTGGGAGCATAAAGTACACTTTTTCAATTGGTGTACTGCCTCCAATTTTTTGGATATAGATAGATCGATATATATAGATAGATAGATAGACAGATAGATAAATATAGATGGATATATAGATAGATAGCATGTATCCTTGTTTTGGGAGCATAAAGTAGAAGTACAATTTAATTTCTCCATTGAAGTACTGATGTGTTGCCATGTTTGCTCCCATTTTTGACTATTGCTGAACAGCTTCTGTGCTATTTTGTACTAGATATAAAAATAGAAATACAGACAGAAAGTTAGACACATAAAAGATAGTTGTGATTTCTATAGTTAAATAACTAATGGATAAACACATGTATTTAGTTGTTTAAATAAAAAAAAAAACCTATACATTCTTTCATATCTCTTCCTTTGCTGTACACATTTCATGTGTTATTTTTAATTAGCATTCTTCTAATTATTCCCGTATTATTGTGTTATACTCGGTGCATGAAAATAATATGATGTTAAATATTTGAAAGCCAATTACTTGTTTCCTAAAAACAATATTCCAGACTTCATAGACATCTCTCCTAGATTTGCTGACATTTTTCCTGTAATCCCTGTTGATTCTGCACTGCTATGTGTTCTGCATCCAGACAACCTGCTCTGCTGCTGTCACTCAGAATGCCTGTGAGCTGCTCTGTGTCCCTCCTGGTCTGGTGTCCAGCAGTAGTCCTCGCTTTGTTGACTCTCTCCACAGGTGAATCTCTTTAATTCACTCGCCCTGTTTGGCTTTTCTTCAGCATTTGTTCTTAGCACGTTTGTTTTTCTTCAAATTACAGATGCAGGGAAACCGCCTGACATCACGAGAGCAAGACAAATGTTCACTCTGAAAGATTCCTGGGCAGGACTTCAAGTGAAATCATATGCTTAACAAGAATCTGATACTGGACTTACAGAAAATAGCTCTTCCAGCTTTGCCAAACCAAAGAATGCGCAAAATGCTCCAGAAGACCAAAAGTCTCCATGAAAGAAGGTTTCTGCAGAGGGTTGGGGCTTTGGGGTGCAAAACAGTGTGGTCTTCTACAAACAATGGTGTGGCTTGAGTTGTGGAGATGTGGACCTTCACAGAGGTGCAAGGAGCCTATGTGCATAAATCTGGATACATGGTGGAGCATACTCCTAGATAAAATCAAATATAGTCCTCTCTACTCCATGTATATCATCATTAGTCCGCGAGCTGATTCCCCCCACCTCCCCAGAGCTGGGGTAAAACTACAACTCTTACTATGCTCTGACAGCGGCTGTCAGAGACTTGACATTCTAGGAGTTGTAGTTTCATAACAGCTTGTGAGCTGCAAGATGCAGAATAATGATGTATGGTAAAATGCAATTCTCTGAAGGGATTTCTAAAGGGACATAAGAATACTGGAACAAGTGAACTTATGCTTAAAGAAGGTGAACAACAGAAAGACTAGACAGACAGACAGATATATGTATAGATCGACAGATAGATAGATATGGCTATAGATAGATAGATATCGATGATAGATAGATATAGAGATATGGATAGTCAGATAAAAATACATATATTTCAAAGTACAATTTTTGAAATCGAAGGAATTGTCGCAGAATCTTGAGTGTAATTTTGATTGTTGTGCTGCAAAAAATACCAGAATATTACACCCCCTTTGACTACTGAGGCCAGTTCGCCTTTTTCCTGATAGCCACAGATATCTGTAGTGTTTCTGGAGCACAGACCACCTAACCTTCAATCTAATTTTCAAAGTGCTGGTTAATCCCATAATAATAGCAGCTTCTGCAAACTCCTAGAGATATGCACAATATTACATTCATAATAAGGCGGTGTCAGCAGCAATGCACAGCAGCGATATGTGGAAAGGAAAACACTGGGGGCACCACTGACCCCCCAAGCCCTGCTTAAGCAAACAAGAACAGCTCCTCTGGAAAAACACATATAGTATATTTATATTATCCTTCCAGAGCAAGCTGCGGCCTCTGCTCACTCTGCCATCACATTACACGAATCTATCCTACAGTATATAGGAACAGTCTCTGCAGCTCTATATATGCTCTTCTAACGCACCTCAATATTTCTCCAGCCTGTACACACACAATTACCCAGATCACGGGCATGTAAATTCACAACATCACATTTTAAGTGTACAACTGATGGTTTTATGACAGAAGTATATTACACTCCCCATGTATTCACTTTTTTTTAATTATTAGCTAAATATCTTATTTTGCATTCACTTTAGATATACTGACTTTTATAATCGTTCATTACCGACCATTTCAAATGTTTTACTATAGTCCAGACTTCATCTCTGCATATAAAATAATATCCATGAGATGAGTAAAATACTGCATTGTCTATCACCTATGCAAGAGTGCATAACAGTATCTATCTATCTATCTATCTATCTATCTATCTATCTATCTATCTATCTATCTATCTATCTATCCTTATAATCATCATTATATTTCTTTCTTTCTCTTTCTTTCTTTCTTTCTCTATAATCATCATTATCTTTGTCTCTATACCTATAATTACTCTATCTATCTATCTATCTATCTATCTATCTATCTATCTAACAAGAAAAAATCAAAAGCAGCACAGACATGATAAAAGGTACAAAGCCACCCAGGTACACACCAGTCCTATGTATAGCCACAAAAAGATTGGAGGCAGCACACAAACAAATGATGAAAAATTATCTTTTAATAGCCCATGTGGCTGTAGTAACCTTTCGGTCCAAAACTGTGGACCTTTCTCAAGCTTGTTTTGGACCGAAACGTTGCTACAGCCACATGGGCTATTAAAAGATAATTTTTCATCATTTGTTTGTGTGCAGCCTCCAATCTTTTTGTCTATCTATGTATCTATCTATCTATCTATGTATCTATCTATTATCTATCTATCATCACATCTATCTATCTATCTATCTGTATATCTATCATCACATCTATCTATCTATCTATCTATCTATCTATCTATCTATCTATGTGTCTGTCTATTAATCTATCTATCTATCTATCTATCTATCTGTATATCTATCATCACATCTATCTATCTATCTATCTATCTATCTATCTATGTGTCTGTCTATTAATCTATCTATCTATCTATCTATCTATCTATCTATCTATCTATCTATCTATCTATCAAATATACCCAACAATCTATCAACATGATATGTATAGGTTTGTTATATATCTATATAATATATCTGTTTATCTATACATCCATCCAAAATGTAAGCACACGCCCAAGTTGTAAGTGAATATAAGGAATTTTGTTTACCTTGGATCCATAGTAAAGCAGTTGATAATAGCTATGTGCTCAGAGTCTCTAATATTTGTTTTGGTAAGAGCAGCACAAATTACCCTGTAGAATTGTACAACAAAGTGTGACATTCTACACCCAGTCCTAACTTAGCAGAAGGGAAAAGTGTCTTGTTAAGAAAAGGACCCAGGCCTGTGGAAGTAGTGGCTGCAATGACCTTCTCCCACCTATTGACATTATTTAGAGCCCTGATGAGGGAAATCAGCAATCCTCACACGGTCCTAGCTAGAAAGAGTGTAATAATAAACCTGTCTCAATAAACAGAGCTTTTGTCTGTTGGCCCAGTTACTTTATAGCATCAACTCTATGCCTTTAGGATAGTTGCTATTTATTATATCTCTTAAATAAAAAATCTATTTTTCAGCATAATATATACCTTCAATACAGACCAAACTGTAATTCATCCATATTTATTTATTGCAGACAAATAATATACAATGATATTTACAAAACAACCATAAAAATATGAATGCAGTAGACTCCTGATCTAGCTGCATTACTTTGTTTTTTGTTTTTGCATTTTTTTTACAAACATGGATCAATAAATAAATAAATGTTACTTTGTATCTCCGCGAATTATAAAGAAAGAGATGCAACTGCTGGAATAGAAAAACCGAAGTTTCAAATAAAAAAAAAAAAGTTTTTCTCCTATAAAAATAACAACAACAGTTTCATTAGTAGTTTGTGTTCAAGAATGGGGAAGGTTCCTTTTAAGTGGCTTCAAAGGCACGACTGGTGGGAATGCATGCAATAAGAAAATGAAGGAGGAATGGAAATGAAGATTTAAAAAAAAAAAAAAAAAAAAGGAAAATTCCAACATTCTTCGTCAAAATTACAGATTAGAGATTGTTGAGACTGGAATCAGAATGTAAGAGTTTTAGTGGTGACCCTGCAACCAGTGTGCTGTGTGGTCACGGCTGTCCAGGCCTGGCCTTCTGCTCTATAAGTGCTCCCCATGCCCTGCCTCAGTCTGTTGCCACCATCTCCTGCAATCCATGGAAATCCTCACTGATTGTTTATTTGGCTTTTATAGGGATCCAGCTTCAGTCTCCAGACTGTGCATTTCCTCTGTCATGTAGAAACAGTCTCATCTGGAAAAGAAAACAAAGGGCTTATTGCATTTCTGGGGGGTAAAGTTGGGGTTCTTCAAGTAAAGTCAAGGGGGGAAATTAAACTTTATATGCAAATTTTGCATTCTGCATTGTTATGTGCTGTAAAAAAAATACTCAGGAGA